>NC_143560.1:137140000-140112706 GCF_054136105.1 Typopeltis vanoorti
CTTCAACTCGACAGTTCAGTTCTGAATTTATGGAATATTCCTTGCTGTTGGCTTCCGGAGCGTAATTAAGTGAGGCACACATTTCGAAGAAGCGCGTGCACTCAAATGACTCGTGACAAATTCTGATGTGCTGCATTCGATGATATTTTCCTGGACTACTGATGCGACCTTCCATCGGAAAAATACCCGTGTCTGTCCGATAAGCTCCACAATTAAATTAAAATACGATTCACACTGCCTGTGATGCGAATGAATTCTTTATCCTTCAAGCAATTTCAGTCGCGTTTTTCTTCCGTCGTTGCTTACATAAAATGTGCTGCAGCGATTGGCTCTGTGAGGAACGACAAGAGAAACATTTCACAGACACCACTTTCACCTTTGTGCTTTGATTTACAGACGGCGATTTCCAGTGACGGTTAAATGAAGCTCCGTCATATCGTCAAATTGTCCGTTGCCGAGGAAAAAGCAGCGAACCACATCAGTGACCACCTCCCTGGGTCCGAGGCCATTAAAACTTAATGTGACGAAGTTAGCAAGCTGGTCGCACACCCATCTCTTAGAACTGTCTGCTAAGAATTGACTTGCGAGCTTTTCGCCCACTTGATAAATTGGATCGCAGCTTCTATTCACAAACGCTGCTGTCCAACACTGCGACATCACCAACTTCGACGGCTATATTGGTCTGGTGCTTTCTTGCAATCCTGTTCTCTCCCTCCCCTCGCGTTTATCCTGCAGTACACGTCACGGTCGAGAAATCCCGACTATCGTTTGTACAGTGGTGAGAGGGAGGGGCCGAAAATGAGGGATTAACTGCCACGCATCGACTTTCGATGACTGAAGAGTCTGAAATGAGCCCAGGAAAAGGAAGGACGACAAGAAACTGCGCTTTTTTTTTTTTTTAACTTTTCAGAAGGATCGAGTCGTTATTCGCTACGAATTACATTCTCCTGTTTTCTCTCACACCCTTGCGGGTGAAAGATGGCAGCAGTAGCCTCGTTTTGCTGACATGTTCATGTTACATCCCTAGCAACATGGAAACAAACGCTGTTTTCATTCATGGTTGCTAAGGTTTGTTTACGAACATCCAATGAGAAAATCTTGGCGAGCCTTATGGTTATGCTGACTCAGACGATGTCTACTCAAAAAAAAAAAAAAAAAAAAAAAAAGAAAAGAACATGCGGATGTTACCATCACAGAAATTCCGTTTGTACAGTGGCGAGAGGGAGAGGCCGAAATGGTGGGAATAACTGCCACGCGTCGAGAGAGAAATAATAATATCGCAAACTAAAATCAGCGCTCTTGTTTGTCGAATCCCCAAAGGCATTTGATGGAAACATTTTACGTCTCCGATGAACTCCTTCGAGTTCATCGGAGAAAACAGAACAGGCAGCTAAAGGGGAAAAAAACATGTTTGGAGAAAAGTAGACGATCAGAAGATGTGGAAGAGCTTGGGGAAGTTCTTCGTCCTTCAGACCATGATGACGAGAAAGATGAATTCTCGTGACTCGTGCGAACAACATCGGGTCGAGTGAGGCATTGCGTCCATTATCACCGGCTTTGCTTAAGCGTTTGCTCTTAGGCAGAGAATATTCCGTACATTTCTAAGAAAGGGGAAAGGAGAGAAAGGCGTTAAAAATGGGCGTTCATGGCTGAGTCCGTACTTTATCACCCACGTAATATGGCTATTTAAGTCACGCGCGGCCACTTGTAGATATGCGATCTTAAAAAGCATTTCGACTTTCTGTTGACGACTGAGCGAATACCTGAAAATTGTAGGCTTAAAAATCTCACGCGGTTCAGTTGCACGAGCGGATAAGAAATCTCTTTGGAATGATGATACCTCGCCACGGCAAACCGTCGTTATTCTTTAAAATTCCCTCTTGGTTTAATAAATGAACAGCGCATTTTTCTGAAGGTCCCCTCTGATGATGATTGTCAGCACGTGTGATCGCGTGCATAAAGAAGCGAAAATAATTGTCGGTTTAAAGTGATAAAAATGCTTGCCTTGCATTTTGTTAATAATCATTTTCTAGTAAAAATGATTGCTACTAGAAAAGAAGTAAATTATTTCCTATCGAAATGGCTAATTTCTATCAAAGCGGGCTCGCAAAGGTCAGATAACGAAAGAGTCATGGTTGCATGTACTTGTATTTGTTATAGTGTAAGTTGGCACCGTCTCTCCCGCAATCAGATCCGAATAATCCATGAAGCTTGGACTCTCGTGGCCAAAATAGAATTCCAATGGCTAGCCTCGTGACCTTACTTGACACGGTGACATTTCAGTTAATTCCAATGCTAAAATTGAACGGGAGGCTGCAAATGTTTTTCTTTTCTTTCTTTTTCAAAGTCCAGTTTGTTTTTTAATCTTGCTTGCAATGCATTAATCTTAATTAAAAAATATTAATCGCGCATATCTTCTCAACTGCAATACCTCATCTTGACAGGCGAAGATTTCATTTCGAATCAGAAATTGCTTTCACCACAAACGCACGGATAGCCAACAGCAGGAACGGATCGACTCCTTCCTGTAGAAATTGGAAACGAGTTCGCCATTTTTCACGTTAATTCGAACCATTCATCGTCAGTATCACAAATGCTTCATGTCAGTGAATTTTCGTAACTTTGTTCTTAATCTTATCCATCTTCAGACGCATTAAATACACGAATGCACGGCAGGTGCTATTTGCAACAAACATCACGTCAACCTCCACGTGGGTGCACATTTTAGGCCGCATGTGTCGCAAAAAAGTTCGATTTTTTCTTCTTCTCACGTTTCCGAACGATCTCAAGAGGCTCCCCATTAACTAAATGTAATTGTTACATATTTTTAGCTGACGACGCAACATTCTAATCCCATCTTTAAGAGCCCTAGTTGCTATTCCCTGCTTGTCTCTTCATACACCAACCCAACAAGATGGGGCTTCCGAACGTATAGACTATGATCGAAAATGGACTACTAAAGATACTTTGGCATCGACTGACGACTTTAAAACCGCTGGTGCTGTCGAAAACCCTCGGCAAGAGACGTATGTTGGATTTCCAGCGAGCTCTCATATTTCCACGGGAGGGGATGTTTCTTTAACAAGATGTGACATTTCTGTTGGTTCTCCTGGTCTTGGAAGGGCTCACTGTCTTCTGTAATATGAATTGACAATGTCACTTCGCTCAAGTATTGGGGGGAGTCGAGGGGGACCGAGCACGATACGGTCGATCTTGGGACAAGATATGAATAGAGTTGCATTCGGTCGATAGGAGGGCCTCTTTGTTTGAAAACGGATGTCATAGCCGTGATGTACGAGGAAAAAATGCGGGCCGATACTTTGAAAAATAATTTCAATTTCTTTCTTCCTCTGCGCGTGGGCGGGCGTTGTTGTTGTCTGTTAAAAAGTAAACCAACTGTTTTAACTGAAGGAGTCTGCACGATCCCCTCCTGGCTTCGGACTCACTGGGACTCATTAATCGCAAAATAAATCAATAAATCGATCAAAAATAAATGATTGCGATAATCAGTATTATGAGACGCTTTAAGAGTTTTATGGCGGTTACAAATAAAAGGAGGAAAGTGCAGAGGCTCGTGCGTAAAAGTTACAACAATAAAAATAATTTTCATTTTCACCATCTTCGCATTGTCACTGCGCGTTTCCCATTTGCAATCCGAAGAGAGAAGTTCAAATTGAAATTGTGTGACAGTTCGCTTAAGGGCAGTACACATCTCCGGAAGAGGGTTAAAAATTCACGTCACTCTCAGGTTGCCTTTCGGAAGATGTGCGGGAATTTTTTTTTTATGGAACCATGAAAAGAAAAGAGAATATCATGGATAGTAGATGAAAATGGAAAACACAGAGAGAGAGAGAGAGAGATGTTAATAAAGAAAAAGAAACAAACTGTTTTTTTTTTTTTTCGAAGAAGAAGGTGATGGAAAACATTCCGGAAATTAAAACTTTCACCGTCAGGTAAGAAAAGTGAAATATCTTCATCAAAATTTCCTTTCCTTTGAAGGTTGCCGAGCAATTCGTTAAAACAGCATCAAAACGAACAGCAGCAGCGAAGGAAAGCAACGAATCGCCTTTAAGATGTGCATCGAAATTACTGAAAATGCTCGAAAGGAATAATCGAATCACACGCGGAAGGGTTCCAACCATTCCGAACAATTGTCAAAGGCAATTTGGCCTCTCCCTTCCGCGTGCTTCCTTTTAACTAATTTTGACATTTTCCATTAATGTGGGGGATCTCCAGACAACCAGCAAACGCTTTTCTTTTTCTATTTTTTTTTTTTTTTTATTGAGCACTTCATGGGAAATCAACAGTAAGTCCGGTGACAAGGAAAAGTGGATGCAGAATAAATAAATAAATAAAAATAAACATAAGCAAAGGTTGGCCGATTGGTAGAGCGTCTGCTACTAATGGCTCACGCAAAAAGTTAAGCAATTTTGAGCGCGGTTAGTAATAATAATAATAAATAAATAACATAATAAAAAGTAAATAAATAAAATAAAATTCAAGTTTCGGGACGGAAATCAACTTAAAATGTTGTTCCGGTTTCAAATTAAATTTCAATCCCGATGCTTCCATTTCACACTTCGTTCTTTCCATTTTGTCCCCAAACTATTTTCGTCGTTTTCTAATTCCTTCCCTTTCTTTCTAATAGTTTATGTGCGGATGCATTACGATGCAGTGGACAGTTGATGCATTACGATGCATCCACTGTCCACTGAATTCCAACCTCCCTTCTGGTCCCCTCCTTGACGCCATTGAAGTTATTCAGCTTCCAATTTTTTTTATCGTTTTTTATGTCGTTTTATCCTCGTATTTACATTTCACATTCGGAAAATCAACACGAAGAATACAGATCGTAAGCGTGACGTTGATAAATTCAAATAATCTACCCACAGTGCAAATAACAGAGGTCCGTAACCGACAACGAACATAAGAACTTCGGAATAAAGGTGATTAAATGCTTACAAATTTGAGTCTCTTAATGGGGATCGGAAGCATCCGCGTAATGAACAGACACAACAGTCTTGCCTCGTTGCCTTACTTGCTTGGGTGGTGATTCCAAAAGAATCCTCAGAACGAGCAGCAATGCGTGACCACAAGAGGAAAACACAAGAATAAGATTTATTTATTAAATAATTGTGACATCCACAGTCAGTAGCGCACTCAGGATTTAATCTTGGAGGAGGCCGAGCATTCATGAGTTAATCTTCGTGGGAGGGGGATGAGGCCGAGTTGAGTAGATGATTTGAGAAAACACACTACGCATTGCATACGAGCTATGACTGAACATCTCCAGTGATCGCCACTACATGAAACCCGCGATCCCTCTGGCCCAGCTCAGACAAACGAAGTAGCGCTCGGTCCTCCCGAGCACTGCATCGTTCGCCCTGCGTTCAAAGCGGCAGTGATTCCCGATAGCTATAGGGTATTCATACCTTATGTGGCCGCTAATTCATAAGTAGAAATAGAAGACACGACACGACACGACACAACACAACACAACATAAAAAAAATGAATTTTAGTTAGGAAAAGATTTAAAAAAAATTTTCTAGTGTTTTCGTTCCTTTTTCTTTTTTTTTGGGGGGGGGCCTCGTCCCCCTCCCTGGGTGCGCCACTGTCCACAGTTATACCATCCGATTACTTCGATCATTTCAGCGATCACTCATTTTCGAACAGAGGCTGTCTACTGCTCCCCCATTACCCCATTGTAAAGGGCTATTACGTTATCAGCGTGGGTCACAAAACCAGCGTGTCTGCTTTGGGGAATAAATATTCGCGTTTCGGGAAGGAAAAATATCCACTCGATGAGATCTAATTCACTTCCTGTTGAATATACCTTGTAAAGATTCTTCACGTGTGAAGTGGGATTCGAACCTTCCACCCCCCCCCAAGGGAGTGTCATTTTTAGAGCCGAACTTCAAACAACGTAAACTGCAAAATTCACTCTTCGAAAATTCAACTCGCATATCGGATATTCGTCGAATAAATTGCAACACAAATAACATGAATTCTCCCGAAGCAGTCGACTCTAAGCAACGATGAAAAAATACTTATTCGAAAGTCTTAATGAGTTGAATCAAAAGATTAAGGCACACAACAATGTGAGGGGGGGGACGATAACTAGGATATGACAGAAAAACTTGGTATGTGGAAAAATGATTATAAATATGAACTCACACACCGAAATTAAGAAATCATTTGTGTCATCTTATACAAATACAGAAGAGGAAGGACATCACAAAGAAAATATACTCACCATCACTTATTCAAAAATATCCCGCGCAATTTTAAACGCAATTTTGCAAAATCCAAAGGCGGTATTCCATTCAGACTGCATCACTTCTAAGCCTCTCTCTAGATGTGCACACCTTTGTAAAACTGCAACTGTCATGTGATTACAGGCGTGAGAAACTTGTAAAAATGCTGTGAAATGGGGTTAAGTATTTTCTGTAAAAGAAGAGGGTAGCTTCCGGAAAAGACGCACAGCAGTTTCCTCATAGGACACTAGTCTTAGTTATTGAGAAAATTATCATCATTGTAAAAAATACAGCGTTTTGTTGGAAATTTTTTGATGCCACAGATTTTGAAGAGCAACCTCAGTGTTGCTTGCTCTTTCCAGATGTTGCAAAACGTCCAAAACTTGGAAACACGTAAAAATAAAAAAAGGAATATTATGGTAACTGTTAAATATAACCTACGATAAGAAGTGTGATTGGCATCGTTTTTCTATTCTTAACAAAACATTAGCTGAAATATTTTTCGACATTCTTAAGAAAAACTCCATCTCTTTGGACCATCGAAGCAGACACTAAGTAAAAACAGTCTTCAGATCCCATTTTCAGGGTGAATACTTAACAGGTCACGACGTAATTACACGTTCAATTGCCAGCATAACTGTAATGTTTCATAAACAGAGTCGCCTAATGGAGCAGTAATAGTTACAAGTGGCCTTTCGGAGACTGCAGAGGGCCCTTTCCTTTTCTCATATATGACACCGAAGAGAAGGCAGGGAAAGAGAAAAAAGACGAATCCAAATACACATCTGGCATACAAATATCAGCCTCTGCCAACTTAGAAAACACTACAATAATTAGTGGCATACCCTCAAATTATAATTTAAAAAAAACAGTAGAGTTTACGGTATCAATTTCCGAGGAACCACAGGAATAATTTGTTTGGTGGATAGTTTGCTCAACTGAATTCCTTTGGTTTGTTATAGCGGTAGCGCCTCGTAAAGAAAAGATCATTCTCGTAATGACATTTCTATTAGTTTGTTCTAATGGCGTTTGTTACAACAAAGAGTCGACTGCAATACGTAATTCGAAATAAACTTAATGTTCAACAACTTCTAATTAGAGTAGTTGGAAACAATGCACGGCGCATGCTCTCACTAGGTCGTCAAGTGTTACCTACTGACTTATTTTTAATATACAAGAATTTGTACTCAAAAACGCCACCTTGAAACTTTCCGATATTTCTACATCAGTGACGCAATATTACAAAGGTTTTTGTCCGCAAAAACAGGAACCGAAAAAAAAAAAAAAAAAAAAGGTAAATGTTTTTAGATGGCGGAAGCAGAAATAGATGTGCCCCCAAATAGTTCAAACTATTAAAACCGATGGATCTCCTTTAGAAACCTTTCAGAATAGTTTTTTATTAGTTATTATTTTTACGGCTATTTCGCCTGCTTTCGTTTAGGAGTGCCCCTTTTTTGTGTCATTGGCTTTCAACTTCTTAGGGCATTACTGATGTGTTATAGAGACAAATACATGCAGAATAATAGAGGAGGAAGAAATTCGGACACATCTTGCTTGGATGTTGTTGGCTGTCTTTTCAGTGATGTGCATACTTCTGCTGTTAGGCTATTAAAGGAAGGGTTTTTTTTTGAAAAAGTAGGGGGGGTTGAGGCAATGTGGGAGAATCAATTTGAAAAAAAAAACGGGTTTTATATATATATATATATATATAATATTATTATAAGGGTGGGCGGAGCGCTTTTTTTCTAGGGGGAAGAGATGGAAAAAGGGGGCTGAAAATAGATAATGACTGTTTTAAGGAAGGGTTTATCAGAAAAGGCATCAGACGAAGGGGAGTTAACAGTGTGCGAGCCGTTCGTCATCTTCAGAGCACATGGGGGAGGCGGATGCTATGTCATGTCGGCTTGGTGTTTCTGTCTTATTTGTGTTATTGCCTATTGGTTGGGGTCGTGACCTAATTTTTATGTTATGGAGCTTCCAACGCTCGGAGATATGTAGTGTCGGTGGACGTTGATTGAGTTTTCGTCAAATGTAATGGCCATCTTTTCCGATATTCTAAGCATTGATTCGTTGTTTGTCTTGTCTGTCTATTATGAGGGCCTTGTCGATTTGCGGGGTGTGTTCCTGTTCAAGGGCATGAACTGCTATTTCTGTTTTCCCTGTACTTTGTATTCTATTTATCTCTTTGATGTTGCGTTTTTTAGTGTTTAAATGTTCTGGAATAGGGATGTCACGGAACTGTTCTTGTTGTCTTGCCCATAAAGACCTGATGGTAGAACCTGTGAAGGTGACATCACAGTCTTTTTGGCAGGGAAATTTGTAGACTACATTGTGGTGTTCTAATATTTCTTTGTGTGTGTGAGATTTAGTGGGTTTTAGAAGTGTTGCCAATTTTTGGTTTGTGGTGAATACCAGCTTATAGTCAGCGTGTTTGCAAATGTATTTGTAGGTTTCGTATGTGTTCTGGATGTATGACAGTTTGATAATGTTTTGTGTTGGGAAGTTTGTTTTGGTCGTAGGGTTGTTTTGGCGGTTTTTGCTGACCTGTTAGCGTAATTTATTAGTTTTCTGGGATAGTTGCGATTTTTAAAAATCTGTGTTAAATTCTTTAACTCCGTGTTGAGATAATTATGGTTCGTTGAAAACTTGTAAGTATTTATAAATTGTGATAGGATGACCGCTTTCTTAGCTGAATATGGATGCTATGAGCAGAAATGGAGGTATTTGCCCATATAAATGGTTTGGGGTCTATTTTCGTGGCTATTTTGTTTTGTTCTGATTAATGTCAGGTTTAAGAAATTGATGGATTTGTTCTGTTCGGTTTCTATGGTGAATTTTAGTCTGTTGCTGTAATTGTTAATGGACGCGTGTAAGGTGGTGATGTGTGTCTGTTCTCCAATGCAAAGAATATCGTCCACGTATCGGCCATAAAAGTTGATGGGGGGTAGGAGTGATTTATGTGTGCTAGGATTGAACACATAGAAGAACACATAGAATCACTCCTACTTCCCCCCGTCATCACCTTTTCAATTTCAAGTAGAGTGATGAGGACAAATATCAGAATGGGGAACTGGGCAATGAGACTTATTTGTGCCGATCGTCAAACAGAAAGTTCTACTAATGTAGAAGTGGAGCAACTGGAGGCTTTAGAGAAAGCAACAAACACAATGGAAAATTAAAAGTTGGTCCTTGTTGATAATCTGAATAGCAGAGTAGGACCTGAATGTCACACATACAAAAATAATTAGGAAAATTTGGAGAAAAGAGCAAAGTTAATAATAATGGTAATTATCTGTTGTTTCTGCTCAAAGCATTTACTGATTATTACTAACACCATGTTCTATCATAAAAATGTGCACAAATTCACATGGAGAGAAGAAAGCAAGGAATAAGAAAAGTCTCATTGACTATGTTATTGTTGATAGTGATGTTTTCCCACTGGTGCAGGACACTAGAGTGTACAGAGGATTTGAAATTGGAAGTAATCACTATTTAGTCTTGAGCAGGATAAAATTGATTTTCATATTGAAAAGACGAACTTGTAAGAATGTTTTAAAGCGAATAAAAGTTGAGTAGATGGGAACTGTAGACTGAAATACACAAACACAAGAAAAAACAAAGAGTTCGAGAGCAGGAACCAAACCTTGAAGATTCAGTGGCAAGCCTTGAAGAAAACCCTGATTGATTCAGCCAGAGAGGCATGTGGTGAGGTTGTCTGCAAGGATAGAAAAATCAGAACTCCATGGTGAAAGTTAAACACAGGAAGTTAAAGAGGCAGTGAAGGAAAAGAAGAAAGCATATCAAACGTTCCTGGCAAATAAGTCAGCTTTTGCTCTTAGAGAATACAGAGACAAATGTAAGAAAGCTAAACACTGTATAAAACTAGCTAAACAGAAGTCATGGGAAGAATTTGGTAAGAAAATAGAAAATAAATATCAAGAAGGTAGTAGGATATTCTGGAGGTTGTTCAAGAAGTTCAGAAATGGAGGAAAGAGTGCTGTAAAAGGAATTAGAGATGATAAAGGCGACATGAGAACTGCAGAAAAAGATATCCTTGAAGTATGGAGTATTACTTCGAAAATTGCTAAATAAAAAACTGACAGCATAGTGGTAAACAAACACTCAACAGACATGCATTCAGGAATACATATCCATATTTGAAGTAGAAAAAGCCATCAAAAGCTTGAAATGTGGAAAGACAGCAGGAGTAGATTATATTCGACAAGAAATGCTCAAGCATGGAGGTATAAAAGTCTTACAGTGGTTGCACTGCATAGTTCAGAAGGCGTGGATGGAGGGACGAATTCCAGATGATTGGAGTAGAGCTCTCATAGTACCCATATATAAAAATAGAAATAAACTAAACATGAGAATTAGAGGTTTTTCCATGTTGAGTTCCTGGTAAGATTTATGCAAGTATACTTGAGAAATGGTTGAGGATTTTGGAAGGGAAGCTTGGTGAAATAAATAAATGTTAAAATAAAGCTCAGGCCAAATAGAGGCTGTCAGGATCAGGTTTTCACTTTACGAGAAATAGTCGAGAAAGCATGGGAATATAACAAAGATCTGTATTTAAGTTTTGTCGATTTGGAAAAGGCATATGACAAGGTGCCCAGAGAGAAACTATTCAATACGCTAAAGTTGTATGGTGTCAATGGGGCATTATATCAAGCAATACTTAGTCTTTATTTGAGTTGTAAGTCAGCAGTTAGAATTGAAGGAAGTACAGGAAGATTGTTTAATGTTAAATCTGGTGTGAGACAAGGATGTACACTATCCTCTCTGTTATTCATTATCTATATGGATCACATTATGAAGGAAAGTAGTATTAAACATGATATCAGAATTGAGATCTTAATCTCAACTCTTTGCTTTATGCGGACGATGTTATATTTCTAAATAAATCCGCTACAAGTCTGCAAGATTCCCTGACTAAATTGAATAACTGTTGTAATAGATATGGTATGAAGGCCAGCAATAACAAAACAAAGACAATGAAAATAGGTAGATTCAATAAAAATATCAACTGCATTGTGAATGTGGAACCTATAAAGAAGTAAAACATTTCAGCTACTTAGGCACGATTTTTACTGAAGATGGTAAATTAAATATGGAAATAGACAACAGAATCAACAAAGTTGTTGGAAGTCAACTGAATAAATTCATATGGAATAAGAGAGAAATTAGTCAAAACACTAAATTAGCTGTATACAAGATAGTATTCAAACCAATTTTAACTTATGGATCAGAGAGCTGGGTCAGAAGTAAAACACTTGACCAAAGACTAGAGACCACAGAAATGAGAGTCCTGGGAAAGATTAGAGGCTTGAACAGATGGCATCAATGGCAATATCAGATTAAAAACGAGGATATTAGGAAAGAACTTGACATTGCCAGCATCCAGGAATGCGTTAGCAGAGCTAATCTCAGGTGCTATCTTAGTACCCTTTTATGGTCACTTAAACAGAATGGGAGAGGAAAGATTGGCAAAACAAGTGTTCTCTGCCAGGCTGGCAGGAAAACGACCCAGAGGAAGACCAAGATATAGGTGGATTGATACAGTAAAAAAAGAGCCTTAGAAGATAGAAATATAAGATCTGTTAATGTTTGAGTCTTGACAGGTAACAGATTGATTTGGAGGAAAATTGTAGATAGGTAGTTAGTGCTGATGTTGGTTTTTAATGTAGTACTATCATATCCTGTACACCCCTTGAGAGTAAATGTCAGGAATTTGATGATAATGATGAGAGGTGTAAGGCGTCATTTAGAGTGTGATTAAAAATCAGTGCACATGCGCAAAAACGCTTGAAAATGAATCATTCCTGAATTCAGCATTCGAAAACAGTTTGTAAATTTATCGCGGGTGTTTTTCTTTCTTAAACCAATGCGTTGGACCACACTTGAACTGAATTTCTTTAACTGAGTGGGATTGGTAATTTGGATAAGGAAAGGGCTGTTAGTGACAGCGCGATGAGTCCACTAACCAGAAACTGTTGACAAATGACTTCTTATTAAAAGAAATAAAGTGCTTGAAGAAGATTTCTGAGGCGGGTTGGATATAAGCTTGTTCAGAGTCTTTTGTTTTTTTTTTCTCACAAAATCCATGTATTATGTAGGATTTGAACTCGCACCCTACGCGGTAAACAAGACGCTGTCTCCATCAGTTGAGAACGAACATAAATTCGTTTCATTAATAATACTTCAAACAACTGTTCGATGAGGACAGTTCAGAAACAGATCAAATACGAGACCCACGTGTCGTGCAAATGATTTTCCTCCACTTCTCTGAGCGGAGCTGTTAAATTGTGCGAATTCGCTTTCGCAGTGGAAAGCAAAACTGTGTCAGCTGTCCGAGGGGTTTTTCCGTCTCATATTCCGCCTCTGCGCTTCCATCGAACAGAAAGACAACTTTTTAAACATTTAATGTTAAAGTGAGAAAACAAAGAGTCGCAGCGTGCCGCGAGTGAATGGCGTTGTTTGTCGCAGCTGCCTTTCTTTGTATACATCGGCACGTCCGAAATCTCCCTTTCATTTGGCAGCAGCCGACACACATGCAACAGTGACCAGAATATAAATGTAGATATCCCTCGCACATACGTGAACCCCAAAAAACGCCCTTCTTTCAATGCGATGTTGCTATTGACTGATGACCTTCTTAATGAGGGAAGTGAAGCTTCCCAAGACTTGCCTTGTTGCAACTGATCGCATTCGCATATTACTCTTACGCGGTATTTTTTTCTGATTTTGTGACACTCCTTTGTACGCACGCACACTGTAAACTCCCAGGATTCATTTTCGCATTGTACTTGTTAACGTGGAAAGCAATAAGCGGGACATTCTCGTCTTGAGGAAATCGTATGAATATTATTACCAGCAATAACCAAGTAGAGCCGTTTGCCTAACAGAATGAAAACTAAATAACAGTTTCTGGCTTTAAGTACTCAAAGTTATGAATCTTGTTTTGCACTTCCTTTCCCTTCATCAATCATTTAGAACTCTTGTAATGAGAACACGTGTATAGAAAACACACTCACGTTTCCCACAGGCGGATCTACAGAAAGTTCTTTTAACGAAAAATTCTGTGCGGAAAGTTGCAAACGTATTTTGACCTCTTATCACGTGCTGTTGGCTTTTGCTGGTCTTTTAAGAACAAAAACACGTGCGGGACGTAATTAGGAGTAAGTCGAGGGGCGAGGGGGGGGGGAGATCTTGACTGCGCAATACTTGCATAATGGACTGGAGGAAGACGAACTTCGTGTTGAGTGTGTTATGAGCAGTATCGACATAAGAGGACCTCCGGTCGTAGCTACGGGGGAAAAGAAAACACCAGTAATCCAGTAAAAGTGAATCTACAATAATTCCCTTTCTCTCTCTCCTCACTTTTCTTGAGAGATTTTAAAACTACGATGACGTCATCATGTTTTTAAGAGACGGGATAAAACGGCGAAAGAGCATTTCCAAATGTTCCATCATCATCACAAAACGAAACACTTTTAGCGTCGCCCTTCGGAGTAAAAGCGGCCCCAACCGAGCTGCATGCCACCAAGTCGTAACACTACCGTCAATTGCAGACCAGACATTCAATTCCCCATTACGGGGAAAACGCATCCATCCGTAGCCACTACGTAAAACAACCGAAAACTCTCCCCGAGCATATGTTGGCCTTTAAAAGCTCCGCTGCACACATGCAGACGAGAGCGAGTGACTGTCGGTGTATCTGTTACCCGACTTGCCATGC
This sequence comes from Typopeltis vanoorti, assembly GCF_054136105.1. Classification (NCBI taxonomy): domain Eukaryota; kingdom Metazoa; phylum Arthropoda; class Arachnida; order Uropygi; family Thelyphonidae; genus Typopeltis; species Typopeltis vanoorti. The sequence goes on from NC_143560.1 coordinate 137,153,994, forward strand.
ACGCATTGTAGATGAAACTGCTGCATCGTCTTCCCGAAGGTTGCACTTTGTCAAAAACATTCGCAGGGTGCTCTCGTCGTTGCGTTCTTCTCTTCCGCTGCCCGTATTTTACAGGACACTAGTCTAAAAGCACCGAAAATGTAAAATGTGTGGCAGTCGAGGGGAAAGAACGAAGGAAGGAAGAATTTTTCTTGTTACTTGCTCCGGTTCGAGCTTGCACCAGAAAATCGGGAAGCAGTAAAAAAACTCCACTGAAAGCAGCATATAAGCAAATAAAGCGCCGTTTCTACTGGAGTAATACAAATCCTCCCCCCCCCCCCCTTCAAAGCCCACTTTTTCCTCCTGCTAAAAGGGATAAAAAAATCGGAATGCTGCAGGGAGAAATTTCTCTCCGATGTGAATCAGAATGGCTGAGGGACGGCAAATCTCGTTGTTCTTAACGGATACGAAGCAAACTCCATCCTACCGAACAAACGTCAGGATGACCGATTAGTTTTTTAAAAAAACATTTGCTAATATAAATGCTTGATGGTGCACGATAAGTTAATGTTTTTAGTAAATTATTTGTTGAGTATTCGTTAAAAATGGACACATAAAAAGAATGCGAATAATACGCTCACGTAAATAGAAAATTTAAACATGAAATAAAAATAAAAATTTTCTAAACATAAAAGATAACAAATATCGGCGGAGGGGGGGGTTAAGAGGGAGAGGTGCGGGAAATTTAGAACAACCGACGGATAAAAAGATTGCGAACAACTGCTATAAACTTCTCGCCTAGAATGCATCCTGACATTGGGTCGAGAGAACCGAGAAATCTGCGCGAAGGCCGTCATAAGCTTCTACCTAAAACACACGAGAAATAACGAGCACCCATCCGTCACCGAATCGCCACAAACACTCATGCATAGCCTACGTCGGAAACTACAAAGCCCGCTTTCACTGGAACTTGATTACAAGAACCAAGAACTGTCGCGAAGTTCGTAGAGGAGTGGAATCCAACTGGTACCCTGTTCTGGATTGCTGACGACGACACACTTCAACCGAAAGATAACTAAGACTGATACTCACCTGTAATGTTGGCTCTTTTATTGTATTTTCTATTGTATAGCCGAAAAGATAACCTTTTTTTTTTCTCCGTAATATATATATATATATATATATATATATATATATATATATATATATATATATATATATATATATATATATATATATATATATATATATATATATATATATATACTTAATACTTAAATATGTAAATAGTCCTTTTGGTTGCCTATCTTTCAATGTATATTTTATGAAGTTAAATTTAAAAAAATATCTATCTATCTATCTTTCAATCACCTACTTACCTACTTTCAGTCATGCATTCCAGCTTAATCAATATATATATATATATATATATATATATATATATATATATATATATATATATATATATATATATATATATAAATATATATATATATATATATATATATATATATATATATATATATATATAAATATATATATATATATATATATATATATATATATATATATATATATATATAAATATATAAATATATATATATATATATATATATATATATATATAAATATATATATATATATCGCTAGCAATGGTTTATTTGGTGAATGGTTTGTCTTTAAAAGAGTTTAATGCAGCAGGCCAAAGGAAGAACCCTGAAACTTAAGCCGGGACCTGAAATTCAGGTGAAAAGAAAGAGAATCATCCCCGACTTTCTTCTGAAAATCATGATAGTGCAAAATTTACAAACCGGTTATTTACGAGCAATCAGCAAAGGAAGAAAAGAAAGTCTGTAACAGAGAGAGAGAGAGATAAAAAAGGAACATTCATCTCTCCTTCTTTTTCTAGTGCTTGATAGTTTTCCTGTCGTGGCGGATAACTGAAACAAAGACTTACTGGAAAGACTTTTTATGCCTTAAGAAGTGAATGCCTGCTTGTAATGGAAAGAGGAGAATCGAATTGGCGAAAAGGAGTGCAATGAAAAGGGCAACTTCGGCGCTTTCTTTACATTCAAATGAACATTTCTTTGTTGTGATGCAAATGTTATCCCAACATCTTCGTTAACATTGTCAGTATATTCACGACCCCCTGACCTCGAGAATAGCTGGAACGTAAAGAGAGAATTTTACTTTTGTCCCCTTATATTTATTTATTTTATTCTTCCTGATGCTTTGAAATGGGTGAATTTAACCCTCTTAACCGAAATAAAAATTAAAAATAAAAATTCTCCCCACAGACGTGTTTGTTGCCACAGAATGCGTTTTCATATCGAGATGCAGTGGAAGCAAAACCGGCTTTCCTTGACTCGAATTTGTTGTAGACCTTGGGGTAGATATTTTAAATTTGAGGCGTCTTCACAGTTGCGTTGCTTAGCGAAACAATAAAGAAGGCTTGAATATGCGCACATGCGTAGAACGCAAATGCGATCCTACTTGCCAAACACTTGGTTCTCAGTTTTCGGTCCGGTCCATCCGAGCAAAACATTAATTCCCCCAGAGAGTTTTGTCGATTATTTTATGACGGATTGTCATTCACATTTCTCGCTATTTTGGCTGATCCCATCAAGCCTCCGTTTACTCCCAATATTTTTGTCTCAAAAATTATGCAGACATCGGAGTGATTCACAAACTCTTTTTGCTCACAACCTCACTAGAAAGAACGATTGGCATCCTTAAGTTGTTGCGATTACACGACACACTCTCACTTTCACTAAATATTGATAAAAGGACACGAGCCACTCTGGTTCCTAAAACCGTGTCACCAGATCCCTTTTGTCAGATATTGCTGTTCAAAGGGATCCTTTTCACAGAACCGCTACAGCGCATGAAACGCAGAATTACAAACACGAAATATTAGGACAATATGGTGCAGCATTCCGTCAACTCTCTCTCTCTCTCTCTCTCTCTCTCTCTCTCTCACACACACACACACACATAGCCGCAACTCACACCCAACAAGTGTACTTTAGTGCATAATATTCCTCCTGTCCACAATAACACGTCCATCTAATCTGAAGCGCGAGTGTGCATCTCCACACCACAACTTTCCTGCTCTCCGCTGTTGAATTATGGAAGATCCTCAGCATGCAAATCTGAGTCAAACATTTTATTTCGATGACACTTGGAATCAGGGCAGTAGCCCTTTCGTAAAAATGGAGGTTGTGGGATTCAGCACGTAATGTTTTTAGGCAGAAACCGCCACAGCTGCGAATACTTCACATACACACGAAGTGACGAAATTCACTGATCGACAACGGGTGGAGCGCGTAACGTTTTCAGCAGTTTCCTGTTCATTCCTCTCACTTTTTTTAATCTGCGTGACAGTTCCTCGGCATGTCTTCCCCCGTTGCTTTGCTTGCATACCTTGTTGTGTCATGTGGCTGTTTGTCACTGGTATGCGATGTGTGTGTGTGTGTGTGTGTGTGTGTGTGTGTGTGTGTGTGTGTGTGTGTGTGTGTGTGTGTATAGAAATGGTGAAAAAAAGCTCATGGTGCTTAGATTAGATTAAAGCAAAGATTTGTGATTTTTTTCTAGTATAGGCTTAGGAGGCATCGAAACATTTCCCCACTTTAAGTTGTTTGCGTTATAAAGATAGTACGAAGAAGCGCTGCTCCAGTATAAGAGAAAACGCAATAGCTTAGGTATCGGATTCCGGTTAATAAGAGCAGTGTGAGATGATGTGAGTATTAATAGTATTAATATTAATAATAGTTAAGATGTCGCAGTTTGAAGATGATGGTAAGATCTTGCGTAAAAATCAAAACCGCATGTAAACACGCGAGGAAAATATTTAATTTGGGAAAAGTGCCGAAGAATACAGAAAGGTCGTCCTTTTTTCATTCTTATTTTGTTCGCGGATTCTCATTTCTCTCATTAACATTAAACCAGATATTTTATTTAGTTTTAAACCCAAAATCCATGAGAAGCTCGCAACTTTATTATAAATAACTTCTGCCATTGTCCCCCCCCCCCCCCCAGTTATTAGAAAATGCTTGCATCACTCGTTGCATTTCATTTGTTGTTTGTCACCAAGGCACTCCTTAGTTCCTGTATACAGAATACACGCACTTGCTAAAGCTGTAATACGATGCACAATACTACGATATGTTGATAATAATTTAGTTTATTTAGCTATCCTGCATCAAATGCCTTTTAACTATCGTGCACAAACATTAATGCTAATTGCGTTTAAAAATACAAAGAAATCTTAAAGATGTACTCCTCAGCTCTAGAGAAATAAGAGCTTTATTTCGTCCCCCTGCATAACTAAAAAGTTATGCAGGAGGGACGAAAAGACATTCGCGAGCTGATAATTACGCCTGCTTAGAATTAAATTTTGATGTTTATTGGATAATTTTGTAGAAAACAGTTCAGTATACAGATCCGACGGAGCATTAAGTGCGTCTATATAGTCGTAGAGAATCCTATATTCTCTACGACTATATATATATATATATATATATATATATATATATATATATATATATATATATATATATATATATATATATATATATATATATATATATATTTATTGAAAGTTTATAGAAATATAGAAAGTTTTGTTAAATGATTTTTTCCTCAAAAACCAAGGAATTTGTTGGATAATTTAGTTCGTAAAATTCACTTGAATTAATATCGTATTTTCTTGGATATTCTTGGCTGCCACTTTTGTATTAGCGAAAACAATAATGTAGTGTTTCATGCTGCGGCATTAATTCGATGACCTTTCCGTATAGCTAGACTTCAACTGAGAAATGGGATAGATACGATACTGCAGTTAAATGCCATCCGCAAAAAAGGGGAAAAAGCTAAAATTAAAGATTTCTCATTAAGCAGTTGGGAACTGTAGGTAAAATATCCACGTGAATTTGTTATATCTTTTAGAGTCAGCTTAAGTGTCCATGAGATATTCAATCCTGATCGGAGACCTGAATTCAATCATTGACCCACTCTATTGGTTAACGCATAATTTTTCAAAGTATTTAATTAATTAAGAAGTTGCTGTATGCCAAAACTATTCTCTATTGCACACAACACACGGATTTGGCTGTCAGTGAATTGAATACTCTTAAATAACCGGCATTTAAAACCCTATAAAAGGGCTGTACTTTTTAGATCCAATGAATAGCGTTGTCAAAATATCAGAAATAGTAAAAGAAATATCAAGAGACAAATAAAAATCTGTTTGTTTCCTTGTTTTTCTTTTATTTAATTTAACTTAATTTTATTCTATTTAGATGGAAAGTAGCGACTTCAAATAGTTTAATTGGAAAAACTTCACGACTTCACTTTGGGTCATTATTGTGTTCTTCGGCAGTCCTTTGTGGCACTGTATGCCGATGTTAATTCACCGAAACATCCAAGATAAGATGCTGATGAGTGCGTATGACAATGACGTTCGGTCCTTGTGAAACCAATGGTTCTTAAGATATCGTAGATGCGTCTATCCACACGTACAAAGCGCTTTGCATTGGCGATCATTTAATACACAAATCCTTTGATTGCCTTTCAAAATTAATGCTTTTTCTTAAGTCCCACAACGGGTTCGAAGTCGTCTCCCTTTTACACTAAACTTTTTTTGGAGAGTGAGGATCAGGCGGGCTAAGGATTAGATAACCCGGAAACCCTTCTTTATAGGTCAGATGCAGTACTTTTAAAAGTCACTTCGCTCTCCACTAATCAGAGTCACGTAGTCATATCGATCGCATAACAATCCCCTGTCATCTAAACATATTCGCAAACATTCAGGATGGCAGAATTTGCATCTGCAAGTTAAAGAGCGGAGACGCTACCATCCGAACAACGAGGCTGATGTAAACCTATTAAGCATACATAAAGGGCCATTTTGTTTTCTTGACGAAGCCACGCAATAATCTAAGCCCCATCCTGCTTCAGAATCTCCGAGGGAGGTTCCAGAGACCTTGCTGGAGTTTCTGCTACCTTCCATTCCAAGTAACGGGTATTGAAGTTGAGCTGAATCATTTTCCTGTTGTAAGGCGTTAAAGCTAATTGTATTCTACATTTCTTCCCGTACTCTCTTCAAGTTTTAACAGCAGCAATGAATTTTCTCATCTCCATCCTGTAGGTTCATTGATCTTATAATATCTGTAATCGTTCCACCCCGACCTGCTAAAATGAGGTTTATTTCTACTCTTTATTTGCATCTAATGAGTAGCTTTGTCAAAGTATCAGGGATAAGAAAAAAATCAAGAAACAAATGAAAATCCGTTTGTTCCCTGATCCTCACCTGAAATTCTGTACGAAAGAATTCATCTCTTGCTGAATTCAGGAAAATTCACACACACACACACACACACACACACACACACACACACACACACACACACACACACACACACACACACACACACACACACACACACACACACACACACACACACACACACACACACACACACAACGAGTAACTGTAATTTCTGTTCTTTCTTTCAATGGATGGGAATTCCTTGTTCAGGGATGAACTGCGACTGATCCAATGTGGAGAGAAACCGAATAATTTTCGTCCATTCTGTAGTATGGGAAGAGTTCCCTGCTGTTTCACGTAGCATACACATCAAAGGTTTCTATTACCGACTTTCCTGACTTACATGTGTGGTCCAGCGTTCCACTAGAAGGGAGCTTCAAAAGGAACATTCGTGCGACCTTGGTGGGTTGTCGTAACGTCGTTAATTCCGAGAGAAGGGCCGATAAATGAGCTCCTTTAACATGCATACCGAACTTCGACAACAAAGTTAACGGCCAAGTTAAATGTTTTTAGATTTTCCAATCATCCGAAAATTGTTAACGATCGAATCTTGGTCCTCAGGTTCAGTGTCCGACACCTGCGGACGTATTTGTTGCGAATGTAATCGGCGCTTCTGCTTACCGTCACAACAAATCGGGGTGGTACGAGCAATCACGTAATACTTTGGAACGAAAGTGATATCCGAACGGCTTGAACATCTAAAGAAAAGGTTTGGTAATAGTTCAATTTTGGTTCTCCCGTTAACACCGTAGAGAATTGTATTTTCAGGTACGACCCTATTGGGTGGAGAAATTTTGAGCGTCTTGTTATGTGAGAATACTCACTTTTGTTCCGGGCTTCATAGAAGTTAGTTTGCCACCGAAATGTTAATCGAATGCCGCACTCTGAGAATATTTCCGTCGACTGCTGCGATGACTGAGCGATCGGCGAAGTGGCATTTCGGCCCAAAGGGTACACCCTGATAAAGTAGACCGCACGAGTTGTAGGCTGTCATCAACCAATCCACCACACGTGAGATCCTCATGTAGCCTACGACGAAAATAATCCATCCAAAACTTACGCGAAACAGAAGAAAAGTGCTTGTGGCGAAATTACGAACGAGCTTGAAGAGCAGCGAAACCGGTGGATCAGCAAAGGTCCTCTGCGGAAAAAAAAATTTGCTGATATTGTGATCGTCGCCAGTAATTGTGGAATCTGATTTTCTCACTTGAATCAAAGCGAAAGGTTGGCAAAGAAACGCGTTTTGTTCAAGAAAACAACCACTCGAAGGAAGGGACTTCGTCGCTACAATAATTACGATGGGATCACGCCGGCACCTTTCCCCAAGAAACAAAAGAGATGAACTGTCACCACCGAAGGACCGAATAGAGAAGAAGAAAAGAGTCTTGATGGCTAATTGCTTTCAAGATTCTTATTAACGGCCACAGTGGATAGCTAAAATAAAGCGAAATATTTCTCATTAATCTTGTAAGCAATAATGGAATTTTTGCCACACTCGACTGAAAACCATTTCATGTGAGACTAGATAAGGTGGCAAGGCTCTTGAGGTAAGGAGCTTCAGCAAATAAAATTCTGTGAGGTGACGAATTAAAATGGAATGCATGAAACTGCGATCGGAATTGGCGAATTTATGGGCGAGTGACGGCAGAAGGAAGGGTATTGAACGTCGCAGAAGATGAGCTTTCGAAGCTCATGAAAGCTGGATTTTATCGTATCTTTCCATAAAGAAATGTAAATCTGCATTTTGATTCGTTCGTTAGAGACAACGTCTTAGAGACAACGATGCAGTCCAGTCCAATGTCTACCCGTCTCTCGTCGAAGGATTAGCAAAGTCATACACTGTGTAACCTGAACGGTGACCCATCATATGCTCCCGCAAACAGTTTCTAACTGACCTTCTTTCACAGGTATGCATAGGATACATGTTTTGGTGGCAGTCCCACTCAGGACGGAGATGGCTTTTTCCTCTGGAAACTTGGATTTTTCATTCCACAAAACAGGCAGACCTGTCAGAACACACGCAATATACAGACAAAAAACAGTGGCTTCATAGCTTTAGCTGTTTTGGCCGAAAATCCCAAACAACAATCCCACTGAAGAAATGTGAAATCTTGTCACAAGATTTCGACATTATTGAAATCTATTTCTTTATTGGTTAGAGGATGGATAATCAGGAGAGTTGAGTCAGAGTGTTTTCTAGTCTCCATTAAGTAATGATGATGATGATGATGCACCAGGAAATGAAAAGCATCGACCATCTAAATACTTTCACAAATACTCATGTTACAGAAGAATCTGAAATCACAGCTTGTCTGATATCACGGCAAAAATCGCATCCCCACTGCTATCTAGTCCAGCGAATTCGATCACATCTCGGAATGTATTCCATAAGCTTAGAAATGCGCCATGGCTGAGGCTCGAGGACGGTATAAAAAAGATCTATGAGAAATACCGCCAGTCAACTAGCAAACGTATTGTCCCTCAACATGGAGACCACATAAACCAAGATTGGTAATATTTACATATCCTGTCTGGTTTTTTATTTTATTTTTGGTTATTTATTTACGTAGCCTTAAAAGGCTCAATCCAGGTAATTCTTCATTACGAGGGGAACAGTGATCATATCAGGAGATCCATCGGTAAATGTTTGGAAAAGGCGAAGCACAAAGTTACCTTTTAGAGGCCAGCGAGACACTAAACTGAATCCATTTATTTGCGCATGCTGCGTCGTGGTTCCTTTTTGATCCACGTGTCACCAATTAATTGTCACTTTGTTTTCATTATCCGGCAGCATCCCCTTGTGGATGAGCATAAATATAACGTTCCTGCTTAGGGATTAAATCGCTGGACAAACTACGACCATGGCTTCCACTTGTTCTGAGGGAAGTGCATGTGCGGGTGTGGTTTCTCATGATGCATTTTGGTCAACGTTGGTGTTTAGGGAAGGCATGGAAATAGTTCACTTAGAAATGACGCTTCTTACGGGTTGGTTACGGAATAATCTCTAAGAAGTTAGTTAACCATATTTGCATTTCCTGTGTATAACATTTGTGCTGTATCAATGGCAAACAGTTCGGAACCACTTCCGGAGTGGTTGTTGAATTCCTGTTGTGCAAAAACCTTCTTTCAACGAGACTGCTCTGACCCAAGTTGAGGGATTGTACAATTATTGACTAAAATGGGATCGTCACTTGCTCAGGGAAAAACTTAAAAGTGCAGAATTCTAACTTACGGCAGTTGCTTGTTGTAATGTGGTGCTAAATGCGATTTCATTATCCGATGGCGAGTGTACGACTGAAGAAAGCTGAATAACAAGAGAGAGAGAGAGAGAGAGCAGTCTCTTGTTAAACTTCATCGTACTTTGAGATCTTCCTTTTGGCATGGAAATTAGAAATGAGTCTTTCTTTCTTTTCAGTGTGTACGCGAATTTTTATGCGCGGTGTGTGTGAAAGCTTTGTGAAAAGTTGCATTACCTCAATTTTGAGTTTGTTGACGAGAGACGCTAAATGCGGCGACTCATTTGTAACTCATCAGTTTGCATTTTTTCGCCATCTATGAAGCAGTAGAGCTTTTGTTTTATTTTTTTTTCTATTATGGAATTCGTCTACAAAATTTGGAAATGTATAAATTCAGGGCATCTACAGTCACCTCAGGCGTCTTAGCCACCCTTGTTGGTCGAGGGTAGGGTATCGCATCTGCAGCCTCCGACTAACGTACTGTGCCGAGTCCCTCTGTGGGACGACGCCTATAATGAAAGTATTTCGGTATAAGGCAATTTTGATTGCCCAGTGTAAGAACACCATCCTCCTTAAAGGAGGACTGAGGGGGCTTGCAAAATTACGTTCTTCGGTCTTGCGCAGAATTTCCGGACTATCTCTCTCTCTTAGCGCATGCATGGGGAAGACTTGCACAAACTTGCATGCTGCAGTGGGATTAAAATCCACGGCCTGTTATTTGAAAAGGGAAGACACCTTCCATTCTGCCAACCATCGCGCCAAATTACTGCAGTGGTTGTTCAATTCCTGTTGTGCAAAAACGTAGCGGTGAAGAACTAAAAAAATGAATGGCATTGCGGCCGGTACGCAAGATCTCAAGTGGATGAGAACCTGAGACCCCACCCCACGTTGCACCAAATGGTCCTGTCGGCTTAATATACTAGTTTTTAATTTCCGTAGAGAATGAACGCTCTCTTAAAGGTCCTTTAACAGGAAATGAAAGGACGACTTTGTATGTTACCGATTCCTTTCTCATCTGCAGCAGTATCCTCCGCGGAGATGCCGTTTTTGACATCCGAGAAAAATGGTCACAACAACTGACACAACTCTTCGACGTCATTTTTTCATGACGTGTAGATAAATAGTCGAAAAATAAAAGATTGTTTTCTTGTATTTCCTGCAATTTACTAAATTTTATTATAATATATATGTGAGGATGCATTCTATTCCCTGTTAGGAGATGTAGGATGGTTTCATTCGTAATAAAGATTCGAAGTTAGGCCTTGGAGTTCATCAGAAGGCACCCAAAATGAGGAAAAGAACTTTTTTGACTCATTTACCTCCCTCCTTCCCCCCCAAAGAAGGTAAATAGATTTTGATCGATAGCGAGTTCACACCGAACGATGCTTTTGTGAGTACCCTTTCAAGAATAATAAAATAACTGAAGACAGCACTGCAGCAGAGCGTAACTCGTAGCACAGGGGCTTCGTAACAAATTCGCAGGATTTTATTTTTAATGGAATGCTTTCGGTGTAACCGAGTATCACTCCACGCCCACATTGATCGCCTTTTCGTATTTGAGAACTTCAACATTCTGACCAGTCTGAACTTTGAATATTAATAGAAAAAGGTTGAAACTGAAGTCAGCGGAAAGCATACTTTGGAGCTATTTCATGCAGAAGTGATTCTCTATTTTCATACCGCAGTAAAGCGATGAGATTCGATGATGGTTACGGATATCTGCAACTTTTCAGATATTATTCATTGGGACATCTCCTTTCAGTCAAACGGTCCATCCTCTGTAAAACTATTTCTCAAAGAGGGCGACAAAACAGTGTGAACGTGTGTACCTATTGGTTCCTCTTCCTTTTTTTTGACGGGGGGGGGGACAAATCGGAACTAGCAGCCATGCAACGGACAGAAAACATCCAGTGCTATAACAGCATACAAAAACGACCATCGACTACAATTTCTTCGTCAGAGCTTTCAAAGGTGGAATAGAAATGCTAAAATGCGCACTTCAAAGCAATACGAAGAGGTCTGACCGTACATCAGGTTTGGTCATCTTTCATCAAAAATCTGAGATATCGCTGATCCCGGAAGCTCTTTTTCAACAAGTGGTTAGTTATCATAATACAACATCTCACCATTATTAGCCTTTCTTCAAAATATTCGTCGTTCTGTTTCCGTTAATGTGCCAGTTGTTTAACCCAGCCATTTTATTTCGCTCTCCTGATGAAACGTTGCGTGCGAAACTAGTAGAGGCTTAAGCGAAATAAAGTAATTCGACAACAGTCTTCATGTGGAATTTATAATGGACTTAAATGTTTCGCAGATATCGAAAATTATCAGGATTCTCTGCTAATTTCAGTCTGAAGACCTTTCAGCTAACACAGAATGCTTTTAATAACGCATTTATTAAAAGCATTCTGTGCTGTTGCACAGGATCTGATGGCAGCATTGATGGAGGCTGAAATAAAAATAAAAACTCAGTTGTGTAGATGCATCACCTTGGTTTCAGATTCTGTTGAATTGCGTGTTTGTGATGGTCGCTTAAATCCAGTTGAGTGTTCAATTATTTTCGGGATAGCAACGAAAGAGAAATTGTTCTCCTTATATGCTGCGATTTGTTTAAAAATTTCTTACGCGGAATTTTGAAGAAATTATAAACTTTACGTTGGTCCCAAATCGGGACCGTCAAGGTTGAAATGCAGCACCTCAACGTTATGGAAAGGGATCAGCCGCGTCCTGAAAGAAACTTCCGCAAGTTGCTTATTAATAGTGTACTTTTTGTAAGTTCGCCAATGCCCAGTTAAAGTCGGCACCATCCGCTCGCTTCGGGGATGGTCCAACTTTTTTGTGGGCGTTTTCATGTCGAGTAACTTGAAAGAAGAACCAACAGCAAGTGGTAACAAGGAGCCCTTGATTATTTTATTGGAGCACATTGAGAAGTGTTAAATACAAGGATGTACACATTACTATACATAACATTCAGCCCAACAGGGTTACGACACCTCATCATCATCATCATCATCATCATCATAGAGGGCCTTTTTCTTCACTTAAATAGATCAACGTGGCTTGAACTAACCAATGTACAATATACACAAAAGAATTGAGTTCTCTACGGAAAATCTCTTGAAGCCATCGCTCAAACGGAACAGTTTTCAGATAAACAATGTCGCGTGCCAACAAAGAGCCTCATCTAAAGCGTCTTTTCAGAACTGAGTGCTCGTCAACGTATAACCATGGAAATATCGTTTTTTTTTTTTTTTAATTTTATTCCCTATTTTGCATTTCTTCGTTTGTATCGAATTGCAACCCACATTAACATTCATTTACAATTAGCGGAATTCGCTAATCGCATTGCAAAATGTAGCGAAGCAAGAAATAAAAAAGCGGAAAAAATTCCTTAGCAGACATTCTAAACGATTAATCTTTAAGCAAACACTCTGGAACGGCAAGGATGATCGATATTCAGATTCGCGTAGGATTTCGTTTTATTTTTCAAAATTTTGAAATTTGTTGCTGTGGATTTCATCAGCCGCATGCTCGTGCAATATTCTCTGCTGTGTAATATTCGAAGATGCACCATACGATAAGTGGATAAGTGGCGTGCGCTGATAATGCGCGTTCTTTTTTTCTTTCTGTCCTTTGGGTATGAAAGTGAAAGTGTGTGCGGTGTGTGTGTGGGGGGGGGGGATTGATAACGTCGGCTAATAACTGTAATGGGAATGAGAGAATATGTAAAATATTCTTTTTTTTTTTTTTCTTCAAGTGTGATTCTGAAAGGATCGGAAAAAAGTCACACCCCTAAAGCAAAGAACGATAACATCCCTCTTGCGAAAAATTGATGTTATTATTATTTTCCTCATTCAAAGAGAAGTTAGATTTCTTTGTTTGCCACCCGGAAAACTTTTATTTCTCACTCTGTATGTTTGTATTTGTGCATCTTACAACAGCATCGAAAGTGTCCTGTAACATTTTTATTTATTTACCCCCCCCCCTCGCAGTAAGGACGATATGCAAAACACATCGCCGTTTTCGTTTCTCGCCAGTCCACTCGAACATACATTTTTTAACGAACTATTCGCTATATTATGATTACGAACTCATCCTTAAAGCCGTCAACGCGTCCCAACCTGGAGAATTCAAAAAATAAAATTAAAATTAAATTTTTTTTTAAAAAAAAGTAATCTAAAAATACTTGACGCGTTATATGATTTTAAAACTGATTTCAAGAATCTTGATTCTTTAAAAAAAAAGAACTAAAGATATGCTGGAGTGTTGTTATTGCTGATGAAACATTACGTTATCAACATTCGCGTGAAAGTGAGTTTTTCTCCCACACACGAAACACGAACCCTGGAGAAATGCAAATGTGAGAAATGGACAAAGTCCTCTTATCTACAGAAGTAGTTCTATAACAATATAATTCACACATGAACATTGTACGGAATCAGGAAAAAACCGGAAAAGCATCGTCGTCAATTTCATGAGCATTGAACAGAGTCCATCCAACATTTTTTTTTTTTTTTCTTTGGAGGCTGGAGTTCGGTTTGAAGATCAAGATGCTCTCTGGTGGTGGTTGTGGCAAAAATTACAAGTTGATTTTCTGTAAGTGGAAACATCGATAAATTACAGAAAAATCCTCCTGAGATCTCTGGGCGAAGTGATCATGTTGCACTGAGGACACAGCTTCTTGGTGCCCTAAAATTAAAAAAAATAATAATAATACAGAATTACTATTCATGACTTAAAATAAACAAACAGAAAATAATTTCAAATTGTATTTACATGCTTGGATGTATTTCTTTTGGGAAAAAGTGTTCTGTTTTATCTTTTTAATTCAAATATTTCATTCCCTTTAAAGTACTTGAAAGGGTGATGGAGATTTTTCTTTTATTTTAATCAGGCACACACAAGAGATTGTAAAATGCATAAAACGGTAGTGAAGTGTATGTAAAGGGAGGGGCGGACACTTAAAGAGAAAGAGGGCACCTGTTTAAGTGTTTCTTGAAGAGATGAAGGTCGAATCCTTGAAGGAAAGAAAGCAATGCGAGGAAGTCTAAAGATGAATTAAAAGAGGAGGAGTTGGTTCAGTAGATTGCAAACCGGATCAGCAGTTGCTCGTACTTACACCCTTGGGGGGGGGGGGAGAGTTAAGGGAGTGAAGGAAATCTGTTTAATGGAAATGTTTAAGAGAGAAACAGGAACAAAAAGTTTATGAGAAGGTGATTCGAATGAATCTCTGAGAAAGAGGTCATCGTCACCATCTTCTGGGTGGCATCAAACATTTTTAGGAAGGATTTTTGGTTTACACAGCAAATGTAACGATATTGCCCTAATTCTGGCTGATTTGGATTTGGTGAAAGTAGCGGCTTGAATGGAAAAGGATTCCAAGATGTCATTTTATTGGTAGCTCAAGAGGATAGGGACGTGTTGTGTTCGTGCCGATTCGATCCAATCTGAAGTGAAGATTTCCATCTTATGAATGGATCTTAAAATTAGATCTTTCTTGTGAGAAATAAGAGAGAATATATTTTGGTAGCTAATTTGGCAAGGGTGTCCTCTCTCCGCTTAAGAACCCCAGCAAAGTGTATCTCCTAGCCACAAGTACCGAACTCTCCAGGAGTCTGGGAGGGAATCGATCAGCCGTGCCTTTTGTGGAGGGCGGATGATGTTTCCTCTGGGACAATCCAGAGGAAACTGATGATTCAGCTTAACCTGAGGGAAAGCAAACAAAGGGATGATAAAGTTGGCTAGTTAATCTGCAATGCAACAAGAGTGGCGGAATCCATGCTGGCAGTAGCAGATTACTCGGTAGCAGCAGATTTCCAGGGGAAGAGTTTGGTCGTTGATGATCTTCATTATTTACCAGAGAAAGGACATGAAGAGGGTTGGTTATTTGATGGCTCACTTTTGCCGCTTTAATTTTTTTTTTTTTTTGAATGGGTGGATTCATATTGGCTGGCTTACATGCTGCAGCATAAAAGCTGAATGAGTATTATAATTTGTAAAGATGACACAGGATAGGTGATAATTCAGGGACACAATTTCTGAGAATATTTCAGGCACACCATGAGAACCGGCGATCTTGCAGAGGCTCGAATACTGTTTAAGAATATAACAACTTTGCTGCATTTGCTGCTTTAGCAGGTTCCCTATTTAGCGTTCAAAGTCGGATTTGGATTTTTTTTTCTTCTTCAGCTATCGTGAGCTGCAAAGCTCGCATTGTAGCGACTCTCGCACTTACTGAATTCAAACCTCAGTTTTATTTCAAACCATCTTAATTTCAGAAAACAATTATTTTTTGTTTGTTTGGTAATACAAAGGAAGAATGAGAACAGAACATACCATAGGGAGGAAGACCAGATGGAAATTCTTTCATTTGGCACCTTTGTAATGCAAAATGACACGAGAGTAGCAAGGGTTGATGGAAGGATAATCCGTAGAAAAAGAAACTCGAAGAAAAGATTGTGGTTTGAGTTATCAAAAGGACCGTGGGGATCCATAGTTTCTTTGTGGGGAAATCTGGGTAAAGAAAGAGCAAGTGCACTGAGAGGATGGTGAGGATTATTTGATATTCTGGTGGACAGTTCGTGTTAGGTGATTGCTAATAGCAAATAACTCTGCATTCCATCCTTTCCCTTTGGTTGGCAACTGGAGAAAGTGAAAGTTGGAGTTATGGACTTAGCAAGAAAGAGAGATGACCTCGTTGTTTGGGTAATTAGACTTCATGAAATCCCAAACGAAGATCTTAGAATTCGAACTGGTTGAGTTCTGACATCGTAGATGTTAATTTTTAAAAAATTTTTATTTTTAAATTTAAGAATGACTTATCCTTAGAAAAGTTCCTTACCAGTGTCTTGAGCCAACATTCTTCGCAATGCACGTGCCAGCAACAGACTGATACGACAGGTTTGATGAAAGGTTCCTGGAAGAAAAGTGAAGTTTGTCAGCAAGAAAACTACTTGCCTTACGCTTGTTGCAAAATCACACACACACACACACACACACACACACACACACACACACACACACACACACACACACACACACACACACACACACACACACACACACACACACACACACACACACACACACACACACACACAGACGCACGCTCACATGTTCCATTAGATTACATTTATGACCTTATTGAGAGAGAACGTGACTTGACACTGCACATCAGAAATAAGCAAATATAATTAAACGGTGTTAATTATTGCTGAGTAGTGATTTAATGATTGCAGTTCAGCGCTTATCGTCATTTGAGAGCCATTTCATCATTAACGATGACTTAGTTCACATCTTTTCATTAAAAGAACAGAAAGGGGAAAAATGTGCTCAATGCAAGGAAAGAAATAAAAATGAATATTCACAAGCACTGATAAAGTCTTAAATACCACAAAGCAATTCATATTCAGATATATCAGGTTTTGATCATTAATAATCTTTCTGTTGTGAGCACATTTTATTTTAATGCGCTGCACTCGCAGGTGCAAAAAGTAGTGATCAAATGCAGATGGGATCACTTCAAATTTCTTCCGCTCGTAAACGACAAAACATCAAATGAAATACGCCGAATTAAGAACTGTTGAAACTGAAGCATCTAACGAATAAACGCGTGTTGAATTCGAATCTGAATTCAAATTTCCTGTCGGCTTCTATCAGTTTCGCTTTAACTCACAATCAACTCCAGTCCAATTCCGGACGTATCGAAACATTTATGATTAAAGAATGAAAGAGAATCGGCTTACCATGCATATTAAGCATTTGATGTTGTCCTCCAGCTGCTCCTTTTGAGCCTCCACGTTGTCTTTCACTGAACTGCCATTTTGATCGCCATCGAAATCTCTGTTTAAAAAATAAATAAGCCGTTAAAAGTGGTGAAACATCACTGCTTTGATAAACATTGAAAGGAAGAATTTAGCTGATACATAAATTTCGCATTACTTGAGAAAAGCAAAATTCACTTTAAATCAAGGATTTCTCCTTTTCTTACGAGTTTTCTCTTTAGTCGTTGACTGCGTGTCAGGGGAATTATACTTTAATATTTCTGCTTTCGAATTTTTACTCCGATATCCCAGGGTGTTGTTCTCCTGTACGCACCCCCGTTTGATTTCAGATCCGCTTTCTAGATTTTCCAAAGACGGAACGCGCCATTCCTCCTACTCGCTCGGTAAACCTCAGTGCTGAAACATTCACAGTCGTCCACAACCAGCAACCTTAAAGACCTTCACGCTGTTTTTGATGACACGAGGATAACGGGGATCATCTGGAAGGCTACTAAAACGCATTCCTGCTTTTTTTTAGGTCAAACGGTCGCCTTCCATCTTCCCTGTCTTCGCTATCTTTTCTCGGACTGACATTTTTCCTGGCAGTAGTACATCAAATCGCATCGTGCCGCATTAATTTCCTTTTAAATCGTTAAAAATGCTCGAATTATTTTCTGTTCTACTTTCCATCGGGGATGTATCATCAGTGTATCAGCTGACACATATTCAGAAACGTCCAATCTTGGAAAATCTGATATTTCGATGCTGTTTCCAGATTTGGTTGATCAAGAAATACTGTCCGTGACTCGCTTCGACCAGGGTTTACTTTTCTTTTGAAGGTGTTGGTGGTTGCTGTTTCACTGAACGGACATCGATCCTTCTCCCCAGTTCTGCTAAGCCTAACTAGAGTGTCTTTTCTCTTAACCCATATAAATGGAGCTTTTATAAATTTTTCCCTACTAATCACACCCCTAGTAGCTGTCCAGCATCATTTATGATTCAGCTGATATCCCAACGAGCTCACTTCTTTGATTCGTCTACCTCTGCAGGATGACGAACTCCCCAAGAACTCATCGAGCTTTTCAAAAGAATACCGCTAGATTTCTTTTCTCTTAACCCCCATATAAAGGAACTTTTATCTATTTTATCCGTAGTATTTATTGTGACCTGAGAATTTATCGGTCTTAGACAAAAGCAGTAGTGAGGATGGGAGACGAAACTCTATCGGCGAAAAACAGACCTTCTGATGACAGGCAGGATATGAATTGCATTAATATAATGTAATCTGTGCATTCATTGTCTATTGTCTGTACATTCATATCCAGACCTGCAGCTCAAGTTGTGTTTTTTTTTTTTTTTATGAAGAGTTCTTAAAGCACCTTATGCTTTAAGAACTCTTCATTCATAGTCAGTACACGCGAATGCTGAGCAGGCTTTCTTTATTATACCGGAGTAACGCAGCAAATCACACCAACTATCTTAAATAGTCAATGTTCAGAATCAGTTAATATTTTGCTCAGTGGCGCCTCACGCGGTGTGATACAGTTCGTCAGTTTTACTGAACTCAGGAGGCTGCGCACATGCGTTTCGCTCGTGAGCAGCTTGACTCGTCTGAATCCTCTGTTTGATTATTCAAGAAAGAAATTAGTTCAACAATTCATTCCTTCTTTCTCCTTCTCATCCGTCCCTCAGGATGGGCTGAGTCCCCGGTGAGGGATTTAAGAAGAATTAATGCACTCTTCATCACTCCTCTGCTGAGTCCGCCAAGAGCATGTATTTGTGACAGTAATTGGTTTCCAGGGGCGGTTCTGGGGGACGAAAAACCCGAGTTTCCGGTTGAAAAATCCCCTACCTTCGTGTGAGACTGGCTAACTCACCTTTGGTCGAAAGAGACCAGATAAAGGTTCCTCACGTCACTGACGGGAATCGAACCCAGGTCTTCCGACCAAATGGCTTCTCTGTACCAACTGAGCTACGAAGGTTCAGTTCAACGATTATGCTAATGAACTGCTAAAATAATTTTTTTTTCGGTCGTAGACATTTTCCCACAACAATCTTCATACAAACGTAATCAACTGAAAATAAGAATCGGATTTCTCACACTTTAAAAGAGTCTTTTCTTACCTGTGATCTGTGCTGTTTGCACACGTGCTGGTGACCTCCTGGCCTTCGGCATTTGTTCCACCTGCGGGAACAGAAATGGACATTTAATGTTTTTGCGATAACGAAATAAATGTAATTGAAACGATAAATTCGGTTGAAATACTGAAATACAAAAGTTTTCACATTTATATCTGCTTCCCCCCCCCCCGCGCCCCACTCTCTTCGCCAGCACTGACTGTGACTTAGAAAAGCAATTTTTCTGTTGCTGTTTCTGTGTTCTGAGGAAATCACATTTTCGACACACAAAAATGTCACCTGTTACTTGATCGCTCTGTTGACAATGAACACGATATGCTCAGACACATATTTGGTATGCGTAAGCTGAACGTATGGCTGTCGTGGAAACATGAAAGCGTAGCGTCCCAAACATTTGATTTAAAAGGAAGAGAACAACTGAACTACAAACATCGCACGGGTATCGAAGGAATGTCTGATGACTGTTTCGCGATTTAAAGTAGAATTCTGTCTTTTGCATGGACTCACTGTAATTATGATGCTACTAGCGAAATGATTTAAAACGTATTATTTTAAATAATTATTAGTTGCTTCTTAACGTTAGAAACTCAGTCGAACTTCTTAGATCTACTGCGCAGCACCTTATGCTTACGTGTTACCAGAACAAGTAACCAAAGTTCGGGGCGTTTTCACTCTTTATTTGACTAGAAGTCAGTGGAACCAGTCACTAATCCAATGGAACGAAAATTAGAGGGGGGGGGAAGAGAAGTGTGGGGTAATACTCAAACAATTGGACGAAGGTGCAATAACTGTTCGGCGCGATGTTACCGAGTAAGAAGCTGAAATCAAATTTTAAAATAAAAAATAATTCACGAACCAAAAGACGATGTTCGATTTCCTTTTCCATTCTTCTTTTTCTTTCGGCAAAATACCCTTTTTGATGCTACACATGAAACAAAGAAATGCATTTCGACCACGAACGGACAACATTTGCTTAACATTTTTAAGTCGTCTTTAAAAAAAAAAAGAAAAGAAAAACATTTCGGGAGTTGGTATTTGATACGCTTGTTCGCCAGACATTTCGTCCAGGAAACTTACGCTTTCGCATACCAAGACGTCGGCACGAGCAAGAAAACCGGTGACTTCTTGTGAATCTGCAACCCCAGTGTACTTGATTAGGAAATGTGAGTACCAACCTTCCGGCACATTAAGGCGGCAATATTTATTTTGTGAAAATAAACAAAATTTTAGAAAATTCGATAAGCGAGCACTCTCTCAAGTGTCAACAAAAGCTCCTAAAAGTACGGCGCAAGATTTACTTAACGCAAAGAATGAGCGGAAATCTTACTCACCTCCATTAACCGTCCATTTTGAGGAATCAGCAGAACGTTGCAAGGTGGAGGAATCCGTGCTGGAAAAAAAAAAAAAAAAAAAAAGAAAGTCTCGTTATTATGTGGCACAACGGAATTCAAAAGTGTGAAACTTTATAGTTTTCAGTGTACGACAAAACAGCCTTCGTCAACAAACGAAAACTTTCTTTTTGTAATTAACACACAAAATGGAATATTCGAAGTGCTGAATCAAAATCTGCAACAGAAATAATCCATCACGTAAGGATGGATTTATTTTACTAATACGAACATTATCAGAGGCACTTCGATATTTTGATGCGAATTAGTCAGTAGTAATATTAAAGTTTTGAATCGATCTCACTTAATGCCGTTACGTTGCTGTTGTTCTTGATTGCAGCAGATTGCGGTTCTGATGGATGAACTTTCTTCTTCTTCTTGCGAGAGATGGAAATCATCCTCATCCTCATCAGATGAAAGCCTTTACTAAGTTGTCAACAAACCTCATTTGGTTGAACACAAGGAATTCAACAAGGCTACAGATAAGAAATTATCTTAATAACAATTCGGCTACTTGGATGCCGTCTTCGACGATGGAACTTATTAGCAGCAGGAATGAATAAAATTCCTGTTAAAAGAAATAGAACAAAAAAACTTAGTTTAATGTTGTGAGAGTGGAATTTATTGATGCCATGAAGTTGATATTAGAGAAATGAATTAATGAAGGAAGGAAGGATTCGATCTTGTTTGTTGGCTTACGGGCCTCAGTTTTGTTGCTCCCATATAGCAACACGAGACGCCTCGTCTTCCGTAATCCTCGCTCACAGTAAGAAGGAAAAAGGAAAAGACAACAATAAAGACCAAAATTATAACGAACCAGTTGATCAACTTACAACAAGGTCGAGATGTTGTTGAAAAATTCACTTCTTTCCAGCTGCTCTTCTTTGTACAAACCCTTAGTTTAGTTTGTGATGTTGAAACCACGTTCATCACATTGCTTCATTAGAAGCAATACCAGGAAAATGGAATGCGGAATGCTTTTCACGTGAAGACGAACAAGACGAGTCTAATACTCCGGAGACCAAAAACTTTGCTCTAGAAACTAAACATGGAACGTTTTCAAGCATCTCAGACTTCAAAGGTCCAATAAGCAAGATGCGGCGGTGGTCTTACACTGAGTGGGTGACGAAAGTTATCTTCCACCCAAAACAATCAAAAATATTCACGTCCACGGAGGGATTTGAACCGAAAATTTGTTGACAATGATATTCACTCGACCATCGAGGTTTGTAAGTCTGACAATTATTCGTCCTTTTTTTAATCATTGAGCAATGCTTGGATAGCTGATTTATTTTTTGCATATTAATAACAAACAATTCTGAAATGCTGGGGAAGTTGTCATTGCAATTGTGCCAAAACATGCATAAATAAAAATAATGATTTCGTTAGAATAAATTAGAATAATAAATAATAACAGATTTTAATAACTCGATTTTTGAACTTCGACTTCATTGACTGGCTGTTAATTTGGACGAAGCATCGAGTTTTCACTTAGATTTGATTTCATTTGCTGAACGATTTTCCCCAGGAGAAGGTCTCGTTAATAAAATCTGATGATTTCAGTCGTCTAAAGAGAAAATTCAAGTGGCGTTAAATCTTGACTAGGTGAGAGAAGTTTTATCAGTCCGCCATGAAATAGTCCCAAAATATCCCAAATATTTTGGGTATTTCAAGGAAGATGACTTTTAGATTTTGTTACCAAAATCTGAGGGTCCACTCACCCAGTGGACATCGAATTTTAATTGCGTGAGTGAAACCAAGGGGAAGAGGAGGAAACACCCTGCAGTTCTTTCGATAGAAGTCAAATGATTGGAAAACATTGTGGTTTGAATATGATGTGATATTTTTGAAATGTGTTTGGATGAGAAACTCGTCTGTGAAATCAAGGGGGGGGGGCTTGTTTCGGTGAAAAATAAAATCAACGAATCGCTGCACTGCTTTCTTGACTGACAACCAACCACATCAAGTTTCGACAGACACAAAGGAATTCTTTAGCGAACACTACTGAATACGCTTATTTCCCCAGCGGGAACGCTGAAAATAGTGAGCAGGGTTTTAATACATGCCTATTACAACCATCTCAAAGATACTAAAAGACACACCTAAGCACTTTTTAAAATATTTTTATTCCCTGCGGAGGAGTGATATCCGTGAACAGCCTCAAAACGATGTTACGAAATATGTGTGGAAAGGAAGGAAGGAAGGGCCTCGTTTCTTAGACTAAAACTATACTTTTGTTTCTTAGCAGTCCCTCTTCTCTATATAAATTCCACCTTTACTTCATCACCACTCAAGTTGTTAAAACAAAAATGAAAAGGAAAATAAAAACTCTGTAATAACGTTAATATTAAAACTGATTCCGTTTGCTTGATTTCTTGTCTTTTTTCACGTCTCCTTTGAATGTTAAACTTCTGGTCTGATTCGTTCTCACACTCGTCCTTAAATTCAATTCCTATGCAATTCAATTCCTTGGGTATAAGTGCAGTTTCTTTAGCACTTATACCCAAGTATTATCGGAACCGAATTGCTCTTTTATTTGGCAGGCTGGATGGCCGAGTGGATAACGTCCTTCACCGGTGATGGGTTCGAATCCACAGGTTGTAAGTCGGAACCCATTACGGGTGTTCGAACTACAACCCTGCTTATTGGAGACCTGAAACAGAACGAACATAAAAGTGCCATGTTTGTTCTCTAGAGAGGAAGAATCGAATCGTTTAACTCTGACCCCCCCCCCCCACACACACCACTTTTCCCCAACGGGTTGGGAGTAACATAATTTTTTACGTGATTTCCAACCCCTAAGTGGACTAAGTATTTCTTCTATTTATTTTTATTCATTCTATATATTTTTTCTAATTTTTTGTATTTATTTCTTACATAAACCCTGCTCTAGAGACCAAACACGAAGTTTCCAATCCACTTCACGTCTTCAGTAAGCAGGGTTGTGGCCTCACACGGGGGTAAGGAATTCGTCTTCCCTAAATAAAATCTCAAACATCTCTGCTCGACGGCGGGATTCGCTAGCTAACAAGGGCGGCAATGGGCTTCTAATCTTTCGCTGGTGGCATCGAAGAAAACAAAAAATCGCGTAATTAATGTGGCGAAATGCCTTTAAATTTTGATTCTGAACAGGCCTAATATATGAAACTCCCTCTGACTGTTTCCGTAAGCAGTAAGGACGTTACTGTTGATCAGCGGAACATTTTGGCCATCTTATTGCGTAGAAAAGAAAAAAAAAATTAAAGATTCAAAATGCTTTTTAAACTTCTTGTGAAGAATTCATGTTGGATTCACCCTCGTGAAAATATGAGGGAAAATTAAGAGTGGTCCGCAATGGATGAACACACACACATTTATCAAACAAGCAAATAAATAACAAAAATAATTCACAGGGATATTTACTCGTGTAAAATGTACAATCAATAATCTAATACTCACATGATTTGCATTCTTCGGAATTCCTCCTTGTCTTTCTTATCTATGTTGTCCTCCGTTGAGCACGAAATGACGTCAGCCTCTGTGTAACTGTTGGCGGAAGTTAAAGGAGATAACACATCGCACTAAATGAAAGCAGATTCATTCAAATGACATTTCCATTCAAACATCAAAGAAATGTGTCATCAAAACTTCGATTTAAATCATATCAATGAAGTTAATGAATTGCACTCACGTAGATTTGGCTAACATTTTGGCAGTATTTAGGGAAAGTTATTGGACGGACGGGTCCGGCGGTTATTCACTCTTACGACTGGGGAAAGCGTAATGGCAATGAAATTGCCATTTTATGCTAAGAAATTACGAAATAGCGAAATCTGCGCCCAGAACTATCGTGCAGTTGTCCACGCCAGGAAAGCCGAGCAAACTCGACAAAAGTAGTGAATCGGTGGGTGCAGGCCTCGTAGCACTGTTGAGGAATTGTCACCATGACATTCTTCGCCTGAAAGCTGCTAAACCGCCTGTCGAAAATGCAGATGTGCTCGTGCGTTTTCTCTATCAGACATTCTAATCAACGAGCGACAAGGAAAAAGAACGAAAAAGGTGGTGTGAGCCAATTTAACATTCGTGAGGAGGTCAGTTCCGTTGCGTGTGTTTCGCTCCGTCCTTATAGCCGAAAAAAACTCGATTGGAGAGGTCCACGGATAAAGAAACAAAAAAAAAAAAAAAAAAACACCGGCGATTCTTCATGACAATTCAGAAGATTGGATGAGTTGCTTTAGAAAGGTTTTATGGCCACGGGAGCGTGCACAAAAAAAGCAAATGAGAACGTCTCTGAATGAAATTCTGTCAGATTGAAAGAAGAAACGAGCATTGTCGACGTTAAGCAGCTGCCTGTGCAGAGCAACAGTAATTATAACTGTAATAATATGTAGTAATAATAATAATATAACTGTGACAACAGTAATAATAACAGTAAGCGTGAATCAAGCACATGACACACACCCCTTACTCACCAGACGTTTTCATTTGCGGTTCCCACATATAGAACTCATCTCCAATAGTCAAGGGGATTGCGATCAATGCTGATCGACTGGTCGCTAAGAGCAGCATCATTGAGTTGATTCAGGATCAGTTCTACCTTCGCTCATACAAACAAACAATAACAATAATTGTTATTATCGTCTCTCGCTCCGCAAAGCACAAACACACGGAGATCAACTTGATTCTTGTGAACACTTAAAAGGATACTGAGGCTGCCCGTATGTGACGTTGTCGTCGCCATCGACGTTTACTTCTTGGCTTTCATCTTCGCCATTGCCATATTTTCTAGGGAACGACTCTGAAATGAAATAAAAAAAATCGTCAGTTTATTACTAAAGTCGGTGATTATCTTTAGAAACAACAGAGGATGATTCATTTTACGTAACAAAGAAATATTCCGAACGGAGCAGTCATGTTGGAGCATCCACGGAAAAGAGATTTGCGAAATGTGTGAACATCCTCGGAAAACTCACATTTTTGAAAGTAGAAAGATTTTGTTGGGAGGAGGGAAGAGAAGATTGGTATTTGAATGAATGCATTTAGAAGTTTTTTTTTTTTTTTTTTTTTACTGGAGAGAGAGAGAGAGAGAGAGAGAGAGAGAGAGAGAGAGAGTGAAAGACTACATTTGAGCTTCGTGATTTCTGCAGTTTGTGTGCAGTCCGAATCAAGGAGCATGCACTGAAGGCAGCAGCAGATGCTACTCTGGAGAGATGTGAAGCAGCTATAATTATTATGAAGGATCTATTCCCCCCCTGCCCCCGACTATTTTCTCTTGTTTTACTTTTTTATTTTTGTTAGTATTAATAGAGGCACGAACCGCTTTACGTTGAGTTTGTAAGATATTTGCACGTGGTGAATGATAAATTTGGAGAGAAGACCTCTTTTTTGGAGCCTTCTGACACCACAGGCTGAAGCAGGAATTTTTCGGAATGTGGGTCATTGCCATGGCGACCATATCGACTCACCCCCCTCTCCTCTAACGCAGGAGAAGAGAATTTAGAAAGGCCCAGTGAAGTTTCTGTTTAAGAATCAACCTTTTTTCTTTATAACAGTACTAGAACGAAAAGTTTAAATCTTTCATGGTTAACATTATCATTAAAAATAAAAAAAATAAAAAAGGAAAAAATAATAAAAAAACCGGATGCATGTCAAATGAATTTGGACCTTTTGATGAGATGAACAAATCTACACTGTGATCGTAGCAACTGTTTTGGGGTTGTTTTTAAGAAGGCTGCAATATTGTCCTTTTCTTCTTCAAATATATTTTTGGATGATTTTAAATGCGACACATTCGTAAACAGAAACCCTTCTAGAAAACTAATAGGGATGGTCTGGTTTCGGAAAAAGTTGCTGCAATTCAAAAGGTTCGGCAAACCAGACATTATTTTCAATTCCAAGCTATTTTGGACCGGTATATTTTCGGAATGAAAACCGTGGCGTATCCAAAGAAGTTTTTTGAGCTTCGATCTTCTGTCCTGCACGAAGCAAAATCATTTATTTTTCCAGTTCTTTTCGATTTGTTAATATTCCACTGCAATTTCGGATTTTTTAATTTTTTTTTCAAATTGAAAATGATTTTCAGTGTCTTTTTGTTTTGCGGGGGAGGGCTTTTCAATTAATTATTGTAGACAGACACTTGATATAGGTATACATTCGTACTGAAACTGCCCTCTTTCCTTTGTCCAGCTACCGATTTTCTGCATCAACCGAATTAGTTGGTTGAAAACGAGGAAATAAATTATAATAATTTGACTTAACTCGTAAATTACGCTCGTCAGATAAGAAATTATATTCTTGTGTATTTCTTATTTTGCACAGGTTTGAGCGAACCAAAGCTTGCGTGGGAAATATCTCGATGCCTACCCTACTTGTACATCGAAACACTTCACGTAAGCTTGCGCTAGTATCCCATAATGCATAGCGCACTCCCTTATACCCCTTGATTTAGAAGTCACTACTGGGACAACTAGATATGAAGCCTCTCTGTATAATCTTCCTTCCAGGGCAGGGGGTGGGAAAACCTGCTGCTTAATCTGTGTTAATCACGCAAACATAAATGATTACAACATTAATAAAAAACTGAATTACCTTAAATTTCAATATGTAAAAGAAGAAACGAGAGGTCTCACCTCCAAGATTTCTTTGCAGTTGGACCATTGTCCTCATTCTGGAAGAGACTGACCATGCAAATTCTTCTGTAATCTGACCATCGACGTCGACTGTCTCATCCTCTGATTCCAGGTTTTCCCGCTAGATGATATAAAACGTTATATCAGATGGTTATACCGAGCATGGTGGCTAAATAATATTGAATAATTGAGACAGCGAAAGTTAGCGACTCTCACTCAGTCGGTTATACAGTGTTTCTCCTGCAACACTCAGTGCTCAAACGCGAATGTAGAATATTCTAAGAAAGTGCATCGGAATCACCGACGGCGTAAAAGTAATTTTTTAGAGCTTTGCTTCGAAACAAGGCTACAGCGGTATGCGTATCGGAATAATACACTTCGAACTTGCAGCTTTTTTGTCGGAAGTGTGAGACAATGCAGAAAACATCTAGCAAAACTCAAAAAGAAATTAATTAAAAATTGAACAACATCACCATTTCCAGGTGAAAAGAATTCATCGAAACGCATTTGTCTATATGACAGCTCGGCAATGCATGGACGCACTAGCTGGAAGGGGCGATCACTGTGAGGGGGCGATGCAAAATCTTCCCAGAGAATTTGTTACACAGAATTTCTGTCTATTCGTATAGCTACAAACACGTGCGACACCCTGCCCATCAGCGAACCCTCACAAAGCAGAAAATCGTTTTAATGTGTTCAAAAAGGGCCGCACGAAGAATGGTGGGGAATCGGCGAAGATGCACGGACACAGTAAGAACATGAAAACAAGTTCACCGAATTAAATGAACGCTCGCCACGACATCAAAGCGGAAAAACCTTTCGAAAATCTTCGCACCTCAAGAAGAAGAAGAATGTCGCACGGAGACAAATTCAGAGCTTGCCGATGTTCCGTTTGTGGCTGGAAATGTTCCTTGAACGATTTCTCTTCCATTCTCTCTTTCTTTTCCTTCTGCTTTTCGAAGATAAGTTTTGCCGAAACACGCTTCATGTTCAGATTCTCAGCTAAAAATTAGTCTCAGGAGAAAAGCTCTGCCACCTGCGATCTCGCAATCTTACGAGACTATATTAGGTTACAGAAAAGAGACGGGAAATTCTTTCTGCTCGTGCGACTCATTTTTAGCTGAGAATCTGAACATGAAGCGTGTTTCGGCAAAACTTATCTTCGAAAAGCAGAAGGAAAAGAAAGAGAGAATGGAAGAGAAATCGTTCAAGGAACATTTCCAGCCACAAAAGGAACATCGGCAAGCTCTGAATTTGTCTCCGTGCGACATTCTTCTTCTTCTTGAGGTGCGAAGGTTTTCGAAAGGTTTTTCCGCTTTGATGTCGTGGCGAGCGTTCATTTAATTCGGTGAACTCGTTTTCATGTTCTTACTGTGTCCGTGCATCTTCGCCGATTCCCCACCATTCTTCGTGCGGTCCTTTCTGAATACATTAAAACGGTTTTCTTCTTTGTGAGGGATTCGCTGATGGACAGGGCGTCGCACGTTTATAACTAAGCTTGGTTATAAATCGCGTTTACAACTAAGGTCAGCTTGTCGGGATCTTTAATCCCGACAAGGTGACCAGTAGAAGAACACGCGAAATTTAAGGATCCACAGTGTTAATTTGCTTTAATTTAATTTTAATTCCATTCTTCCCATCAATTTTGTATTCTGCAGTTTTGCCTTGACATTTTACGGGAAAAAAAAAAATCGAAACAGCGCTGTTATGTGAGTGACCCATTAATCGAAAGGCGATGATGTATTTGAACTCTTCGGCGATCATTTGGTTACTTGGGAAGGTTACAAGAATTCTGCAAAATGTCGATTCATTTTTAAAACCTTCCTCTTTCAGGACTCATACGAGTAATATTTTCCTTTCTTTAAGAAATCAGTTTATTTGCATCGATAAAATGACGCAGCGTCTGCTCTTCCTCTTAATGTGTTAGGCTGTTCAACTGGCAAGTAATAACTTCGCATGAGCATAATAAAAAGTGCTTCAGTTAGAGGAATGAAAGACTTGAGTCTCCGCACAAAAAATACTTTCGTTGAACAGAAATCGAGAATTGTGATCGGTAAAAACCCTTCCGCACAGAGCTGCTATTTAAGGAGCAAGAAATCAATGTCTTCTGACATGATCCAAAGAGGTCAAATGATTTGACCAAGTCAGACGGCGCTGTCAAACACCCTGTAAGTGCTTGACACGAGCGCTAGACGGGATTCCGACTACTTCGATGCAAGTGGAAGCTCAAAGTTTAGCTTCTCAAGCCCGGTTACCAAGAACTGCTCACAATTGTGCTTGAGGGAAGAAGAAGGGACGTGAACAGTCCCTTTACACAAACTGAGCGTTCGCGAGAGCTTATACATATAAATTCCGAGAAAAAAAAGCATAAGCAATATGGGCCTTTCCTTCACTTTTCGTGCATTTTCTTGGGAACTGCAGAAACGTAGATCGCGCTATCCATTCTGCGTAGTACTTGCTTGAGAGCAATCGCTTCGTGGACTCGTCGCAGGTCAGTCTGTTTCAATGAATCTCAGAATACGAATAATGGTGGCAATCAAGAGAAATGTCCGCACTTTTGTTTGTGTAGATCTAACTCTCAGTGACGGGTTCCAATGCACGCATTGCGATGCACATGATTAGCGCACATCAGAGCAGCCCAGAACCTGTCACGAGGAAGTTTTCCAGTGTTCTGAATATTACGACAGACGAAGGTGTCAGTTAATCCGAAGAAATCGCCTTAAGGATCGAAGCGGCAGCAAGGTTGCTTAAGCGACTTATTCTACGCTGTGACGTCGTGGATATCAGTTTGGTAAAAAGGGATTTTGGCATCCGCTTCGCGTATTTCATGTCCTTCATTTTCTCATCTTTGATTTCTTAAATGATCTCTGCTGTCTTCGGTCTCAGATCATTTATGTCGATGAGTCAGTGGAGATGCTATGCTGGAATTGTTGGAGGTAATTCGAGCAATATAAACTCATCTTCTGCTCACGTATGAGAGAGAGATAAGCTTAAAATATTATTATTCATCTCAGTGTTTCAAAACTGTTGCATTTCTTGTATCAGTCGTACAAACAATCGTCTCCAGTGTTTCCTCCAAGAACTCAACTGCGTATGAATTAAGCTGTTTAATTAGTTCTTCATGCAGTCTTTCAGTTTCTTTTCGCTGTTGGTAGTTCCACAAACTGGAAAGAAATATTGGGAAAAATTTTCCACTATTTCCTCTTATTTATTTACATTTCTATTTCCCTTTGCTTCCAACGCCTCTTATGAAGTGTTTGACGAGCCTGAATTCAAATCACTTTCTTTATCGGAAAGTAAAAGAAACAATTTTGCGTTCCTTTTCCAAAAAAGACAGGAAAAAAAACAGTGGAACGTGCGTGCTGCTATAAGAACCGTATTAGACAATATTCAAGTGTTTTTTCTTTCATTCCTGAATTCGACATCAGCTGATATTTTCCCCAAGAAAATTAGACTCACGAACGCTTGTTTATGACATCGTCAAGTTTGAGTTTTAATTCGGATCGAGCTATGGAATTCCCCACTGATTGATTCTCATTCCTTTGGCTCAATCGAATTCTTTTCCCCAAGAAAACAAAGCCTTGTTGAAAGTCCTTTTCATATTTTTTTTTCAAACTTTCTGCATTTGTTTTGTCAAAAGCGCACAAAATTTTGTCTCGCAATTTGTTCCACTCGTAAATCTACGAGAAATCTTTTCGAAAGGAAGCTCTGCAAGGCGCTTATCCAAGTATCGCAAATGAGCAGAGTGTGGCTTGCAGGAAGCACATGCTCGCGTGATATCAGATAAAAATTGCTCGGCTTACTAAATGTATGTTTCTACAGCTATTTATTGAATATAAAGGGAGAAAATGCTTTTCTCCATTTCTGTTTTATTTTAACTTTGCTTTTCCCCACATCACATTCTGAAGCACGTGAAAAAACTCGTGGTTTACGTGCTCGTTCAGGATATTTTTAAATACAAGCTTTCGGACTTGCACGAATAGTTCAAATACCACCGAAATTGGAGCATCGATGATTTTGAAGAACGAAGCGGCAGAGGCCCAATTAGCGCTACAAAAACTTAATTTCTCTTTCATGTGATCACTCGCGTGCGATGTGCAAGAAGAAGAATGAAGAAATGCAACGTGGGATACAAACATCTGAACAACACATAGAAAACGTGACACCTTGCGAAGAGGTCACAGGGACTTATCCCTGCTCGCTCAGTCATCTGTTTGGCCACGCCGATAAATCGCAGAGAAGTCGCCTTTGCTAACTTGCGATAGCATTCCATCTCCGTAAATTACCGTCTCTTTTACTCTTCCCTCCCTCATTCGGAACAAATGACCGCAAAGCAGTTTTTCTCATCATCTTCCGAACTCCGCCACTGTGCTGGCAGTTCAGACGGGCGATGCGCGGCACGAGCCACTCCCTCATAAAAGAACGAGTAAAAGAGACGCAACGCTTACAAAATGGAGGCGTCGGCAGAGCGAGCGAGCCGCCGCCACCCTCGTCTTTGGATTAATAGGGACGCAAAAAGGACCGACCACTCACCTTTCTGACACCTGGGACAATCCGCACGTTCACCTCTTGCGATATGCCGTTAATTCTGTCGTCGCCTCCTTCGGACAGCGTCTCTTCCGGAGACTTTTTCCGCTTACTCACACATGCGCGTGCTATGGAAAGGGAAGAGGACAGTCGGATCATTAAATAATAAGTAACATGAGAATGAAAACTTAGTTATTGCATGTTTTTGAGAGTTAGGGGAAATAAAAGTTAGAGAAAAATAAAGGAAAAAAACAGTTTTCCCTTCGGCTGTAAAATTTTATGCATCAGCAGAAAAGGGTAATAAAAGATGCGCGTGGAAGCTAATTCGAGCTCTTTTGCCAGAATGGAATTTTCTTTCCTGGGATGAGCGAAACCCCACTTGAGACATTTCCAGTCGTTCTAAATTATATTTCACTTCCGTAGCGTTTAAGGAATTCCTCACGAGATGTTCTCAAAAGACATCCTCCAGCGATTCGAGAAGAACATCAGCAGGTGATCGCCTCAGTCAGTCGCTACTTCTGTTTTAGGATCCGTCACCTCACTTGTGTACTTAGGTTTGACCTTCGGCGATCGAGGCATCGCATTAAATCCTGAAGAAGAAAAGCGTCTGTTAAAATCTCAGCAATGAGAAATTCCGACGTAGTACTTGGAAAAGTCATAAAACAGCGCCGTTGATTCGCCTGCGTCGAAAAACACCTGCGTTGAGAATCGGTTAAATTAAAAGTGTGAAATCGAAATTTGTCAGTGAACGCCTGAGCTGATTGGTTGATTTTTATTTTAACTTTGTTGAATGGCTTATTCCGAAATTATTATTGCGACCAAGTTGCAATCCTCTCATCTTCTTCCCCCGCCTTCTCTTATGAATACCAACACTTTTGCTACGTGCGGTCGGAAGGACACGCCTACATTTTCCTTTGATTTGGTTGTGAAAATGCACGGGATTTGAACTCATTTTTTCTGTCGAATTCCGTTTAGAACATCAAAAACTTTTACAATGGCTTTTCAGTTGAGCAAGTAAGTTACGGGGATCTTTCTCCAGAAACCTCGGGTTTTTCACCTCGTAAAAGAGACGAATTGTCCGGGACATACATGAAACTAATAATCCTTAACCCTGACCTCATAACAAAATTAATGGTCTAACATTTTTTTAAATCAGTTTTTGTCACTTGAACTTTTAGTTTAAATTCTAGGTTATGGCGACTCGCCAGCAACTGTTTAACCCCCCCCCTCACTAGAAGTGTTGAAGTAAAAAAATATATGTATGAAGTTTTAAAAATTACACTGTGTGTGTGTGTGTGTGTGTGTGTGTGTGTGTGTGTGTGTGTGTGTGTGTGTGTGTGTGTGTGTGTGTGTGTGTGTGGTTAATCTTGCATAAAGAGCCAATTATTTCAGATCTGACCATCCCCCAAAAATCAAATTATTCAATTCAAGAACAACAACAACAAAAAAAATGCATAAAAGACATTTATATATTTAGCAGACATTTATTACATAAAAATACCATTAATTACATTCATTTACAATTAGAAACTACACTTAGGCAATAAATGATCAAAATAAGTAGGTGAATGTTTTTCCCATATTTGTCGTGAACCCTCAGAACGAACGCCGTGAGACCTTCAATCTCGACTTCTACTCCCATACGTGTTTAGTATTTGGACAGTCTTAATTAAATTTAATGAAAATTTATATTATTAAAGCCATTATTTATTTTTCATTAAATTATTTATAAAATAACTTAAATTAATGTTACAACTCTTCTGTCAAAATTTCATCCAGGTGTAATGCAAATGTAACCGAGATTACTGCGATTCCAGTTTAACATACGGCTAATTACGACAAGACGACGTGACATATTAAGAAAGTTCCATTGAAACATACTCACCGCTTAGACGGTTCTGCCTGTTGCATTTAACCCTCTGGTAGGTCTGAAAGTAGAAATAAGTATCAAATAAATATTCCTGAAAAGAAATGGTTCGAACACTTTGCATGTTATTTCTTAATAAAACTTAAAACTGCTCTGTCGTACTTCTTCTATCTGCAAAACTTCAGAAATGTCAGGGATTTGTAAAATTAGGAGCGATAAAAGATTCTGTTAATGTATACTTTTAGGGAACACCTCAGTTGCGACGAATAAATACTTCTGTATTTATTCATTTATTTTGTATTCAATAGCACGTGCGGCCATCCTGGAGGATTGTTTAGTGTTTAAGCTCCACCGACTCAAATAGCTTCTATCACTGGAAAGAGTGCCTTTCCTGCTTTTCGAAGTCAGTAATCCATAACCCAGTGAGCTTATTTCACAATCTGTCTTCGAGATACTAATTAGTCTAGAAGTGCCCATGAAAAAAAATGGAGAAAGTCGGGCAATAAGAGATTTGATCCGAAACTTTCTCCATGGCAGAGTGGAAAAGCGTTTTGCAGTTCATTCGAATTTTTAACCAATCTTCCAATGGTGTACATCTTCCAAAAACAAAAAAACAAAAGATGCAAACAGGCAACGTGCTGTGTTAGGACCTCTCCAGAATATCAGCCGTGTGTTTGATAGGATTCGGGGAAGAAATGTTGCTGAATAGGACGTGGTGGACTATATTATCCATTCGAACTTTCTGTTGTGCTTTCTAAACCATCCTCGAACCATTCTGACTCCATGGTTAGTAGAAGATACCGATAAGATTTTCAGCGTCGTGTCGTTATCGCAAGTGTGCTTGCGAAGCTTCGAGGATCGCGGCACATCTTAAATTAAAGATCTGAAAATGATTTAAGAATGTGGTGTCGCAGCACAAAGATTTGTTACAAGAAAGTGGTGGTGGCATAGATTTGAGAGAAAACAACGCACGATGGATCCACTCTCGTGAGATCCTTTTGAAACAAGCGAGTGAACGTTCTCGTACAGAATTGCATTCCCTTTGCAAGTTTATCAGAAGTTGTCGAAACCGCACGACTTTCTGCCATTTGTAAGCAATTCAAAATCTGACACCGCTGGCATTCGTGTTTTTCTTGTTACGAGGAATGAAGGACTTCTCAATAGACCCGACGATAAAAATATCCTTTCCCTCTTCTGAAAACCTGAGTGGGAACTGCTGCTTGTAGGACACCAATTTACAAAATCAATTTGCGTAAGTCTCCTTTAGGATCCCTGCTGTGCGGGTTTGTTTCTGAACGGAAATTATTCTTTCTGGTGAAGGTTTTTTCTGTCATCTTCGGGTGAGGAACATCATATTCCCTCAGGCACCCACCCAAGACTCTTCTATCCATTTCGAAATGAACCCTTTCCGGAAGTCACGCATCTGTGGTTGTACATGTGCGACTCCAATTCTTCAATCTTTACCCTCCTCATAGCTTTCAAAGTTCCATGTTTTCCAATCAGATGGTCACAAGTGAATTAGCGCTCTCCTGTGCTCCTTTGTCTTATCGCCACGAGATATTTTTCTCTCGTTCGATTCATACTCCAAACTTGGTTATGCTAATTGGGTTTCTGAAAATCATATAAAAAAAAATAAGGCTGTGTTGTACATTTATATTTATCTTACAGGAGGGGGGGGGGGGGGGGAATCTAACAAAAAATTTCGTAAATTGATTTTCCCCATCACTAAACACTAAGTCAATAATGAAGAGTGGTTGAGAAAGAAAAAACAACAACTGTACGATAAGACCTGAAAGTCGTCATGTTTTTCGTCGATTTTCGTCTTGGCCAACATTCTCTGGCTGGAGAACGAATGGCCTAAGAAAGTTCCAAGCTTCATCTTGCGAGTGCAAACTTTCGTGATTAGGATGAAAAAAATGTAAATATGTAAAAAAAAAAAAAAAAAAGAGTAGTTTAAATATTTAGAACGCAAGGAAAGATTAATCCATCGGAGAAGCCTTTCCAACTCAAAAGCCAAATTGAAGAATTTTGGGGTGATGATGCTGGCTGGCAAAGCATCCACGGGGCCATCACACTGCTGAATGTTCCACGCGGATTTCTAAATGCATGATCTCCAAACCACTCATGCCGTTATATGTAGCTCGATACCTGACCGAACACTACATTAGATGTTTGCAGAATTCTTCATTTGGCTTTTGCTTTTTCCCAAGGAAGAAATGCATCATCGCTGAAAGAGGGTGCTGCCGGTTGCAAGTCAGAAAAACACCGGAGAGGCCTTCGTAACTGAAACACGTACAAACAGAAATTTCGCAGTTAAACGAAAACGAACTTACCTCCCATCGGGATTCCAGTTTCCCCTTCTCAGCACAAAGCAAGCCGTCTTTCTTGGAAGCGAAGCTCGTGGGAGAGGAGAAGATCTGAAAGGGAAACTTTAATGACGTTAGATTAACACGAAACGTTTCCGTTTTTCTGTTATTGTGTAAGCAAGGAAGAAATCTCTTTTGTTTTACGTTAATGAGGAAAAGACAAAACACAGCATCGCATCTTACTGAAGAATACTTGAGTGCAAGCGAACATGAGCAGCCCTTTCCATGCAATTGCTTTTGTATGCCCTGTTTTATTTTCTACGTGGGAAACCTGTCACGTGGATTTGTGGGAGACAAGTTAAAAAAAGTTATATTCCGGCGACTGTAATCACAAGAAACAAAACTCAGTTAAGCTCGCGAATATTCATTTCATTTCTTGTTAGTTTTGCGGAAAATTAATCGAAATGATGAATTACCGAAGTGTAATCACATCAATAACTCGATTGATTCAAATGTGAGTTGCGTGGAATCCGAAACGAAAGGAGGTTAGCATTTACCAATCGAGCAAACGACAACACCTTTCTCCGATATTTAAACATGGAACTCGCATTCCCGACTCTCTTATTCGGAGCGCGCGAGTGAAACTGCAAGAAAAGTGAAGATGTTCTTCTTCCTACAGAGTTTCGGTAGCAATGCCCGTGCTGTTCTTGAATGCCATTTCAACGAACGAACGAAGGCATTCGTCATGAAGACAAAAGACGCTCCAAACCATTTCTACTCTTTTAGAATTCGAGGAAAAGTCTGCGCTTTTTGGTTGCACCTCGCGCGGTGCGACACTTCGATGCGGTGATTAATTGCTTGTGAAGCAAATTTTCAACTTCGCGTGTTATTTCATCGGATTGCTTGAGATTCGTGAAGTAAAAGCAGAGTTTTTGCACAGATGAGCAGAGGACAGAAACTAAGAATGCTTTTCCAAGTCAATTAAGTTCGTTTCCAGGAAGTTCTCGTTCTACGGGTTTCATGTTCACAGAGATACCGTGAGGATCACGGACTGATGCGCTGTTTCCAGAACTGCATGCAAATCATTCAGCGATTCGCTTCCACTACCGCTGCCACCACTACCACGTGCAAGTGAATCTACCAACAAACTTCAAACGTCATCATCGTTCAGCTATTTGAGAAGAATTCGACTTGCAGACGGCATTTCATGATGAAGCGTCGTTATAATTTTCGGGAATGTGTGTGTGTGTTCAAGGCGGAAGACGTACGCCGTGATTGTTTACTACCGGTTTTCACTCGTTCCTTTCTCAGCCATTTTCTTTCAAATTAATCAGTTGCTAAGCGGCTCGTGCAGAAAAGACTCCTGAACTTTGTCTACATCGAAACACAGGAAGGAAAAGTTTGTAGTTTTCTCACCTGAAGCTGAAACCGAAGAAGGTGCTTGTACATAGCTGGTATTGAGTTAGATTTCTTAAGTAAGAAATCTTAGGAATAATTTCGCAAATAACTCTTGATCTTGGCTGAATCGGAATTAAAGAACGTGGTAGAGTACGTGTTAGTAAAATTGGAAGTTCACACAGGAATGGCAGAAAATGAGCTCAGAGGAAGATTAGGATCTGCCTTTTAAGAGAAACACGTAAGATGTCATCACACTAGAGACCTAACAATTAAGAATTTAGGACCAAGAATGCCTAACGAGGTCCAGTTACTTCTCAATACCCTCGTTTTTAACGTGGCTCTGCCATTGATGCCATCTGCTCGCACCCCTTAATTTTTCTGAGAACTGTGGTCTCTGATCCACTGCTCCATTTTAAATCCACTCTCACTCTTAATCCACATAAATCTAAACACGTAGATCTGCATCCTAATACCTTCACTTATTCTGTTACTTATTTCCATATTTAATTTGTTTTCTTAAATAAATGTTACGCCTAAACAGCCGAAATGTTTTCTTTTTCTCCATTTGCAGTGGATGCAGAATGCGTTTTCCGCTTTCTGTGTTCCTGCCTGTTTCAATAGTTTCTTTTTTTTATTATTTCTGATTTCCTTTCCATATTTTATACGCCCTTCATTTATTTTGGTTAACGAGTTTTATAGTCGATCTACTTAAGATCTCGGTGCTATGTAGAACGAATAAATAACCGAGTTTAATATCATTTTCTTCATGTCGTTTATATAGTTTCGATATGAGTCAGTGAGCGCTTATTTTCTATTAGTAGCAGAAATTCTTCCATCTCAGAAGAGCCGAAACTAATTTCCAAGCTAGAAATCAAAATAACGATCAAAACAGAAAATTTCCTTCCAATCAATCAATTTTTTTTTTTTTTTAATGGGATGGGGGAAGATCGGCATGTCCAAATATTGCATCTTTCGTGCGCAGACTGTCGCAAGATTGCCCCTAACTTGGTTTCGCCTCTCGTAAAGTGTCTGACCTAGCGACTAACTTCTCGTCTCAGTTCTGATTCTCCAGAATTCAATGACCACGCTCTTCTTCTCGTGTGCATCTCTAACAGCCGCCATTTTGAACTCTCTGTGTGCTGCTTTCATGGGAATGAACGATTGCAGCACTACTTCTGATTTTTGTACTAACTCCATGCATTTACACATTTAAAAATTGTTTTTAATTATTTGTTTTTTGAAGTTGAGCTATTAAAAAGATTCCAAACATTTGTTTAAAAAATCACTTCTGGCATTTATTCCTATCTTCAATTGTCGAGATATACAACTAGTTTATTTATTTGATGCAAAACACGGCAGCTCATTTATTTTCAGGAATTTTTATGTTTTCTTCATGAGTTGTTTTAATTTCTTCTGTCCGCAGGTATCTTCGACCCTTCCTATTTTTACAAATGCTTCTCCAGCTCTGCCCATACTTTTTCCGTTTATATTTTCGTTTCGTTTTTAAATCTTCTTTCCAAATAGCAGCTTCACATTTGATAGTTTTGTAAAGACTTTAAAGTAGGTCATCCGAAGGGTCTTCTGCTCATAGCACTTTCAAGGTTTGGTGTAAAAGAGGACGGAAGATGTTTTCGATTGTATCCGTACATCTTTTGCATCTGTGCCAGCTTTTCACATAGGATGGGGCTAATATTTAGATCACATTTAGTCTCGCTTCAGGAATTTCGATGAACTGTGATTTGTTCCCACCAACCAAACCTTCTGCTGCATCGGCGTGCCAACGAGTCCATAAATGAGCATGCGCGCATATCTCAGTTAACGATATCACCTAGCAATAGCTGATCGTATTTTTGAAAACCTGCTGATCTGACACCTTAGCCGTAAAGAGGGGAAGGGAGGGAATAGCCAAAGTAGTCTTGTTCCTTATTTTTTAATTACACTCCATTTATGGGATGTTCAGGTAGTCAGAGCAAAGCTCACTTTACATATTTCAGACCCTCCCTTTCCTTTATATAACTGCGTTATGCGCCCTTCTTGTTACTGCATGACTTCATTTTGAGTCTTTTTTAAATCCACTGCAGCATTTTTCTCGCAATTTTCTTGAAATTAATATTCTTAAACACAAAATGTAATTCTTTATTATCTACTTTTAGAACTTTAAGGAATTGCAATACTCTTGTTCAATAATAAAACTGTTTCAAATCTTTTGATTCTATTTTCTATAATTCTATGCCTAGATTTTCAACAAGCTTAGAAATAAGAATGAGGAAAAGAAAATTCATTCAAATTAAGATATTCCGCCTCTCCACGTTGTTAGTGGTGCATGTATATACACATATACGAGATATGGAAATCCCAGTTGTATATGCATACAAATATACATAATGTAATGCATATACAGGCTTCATTCTCAGTCGGTTTCGGCGGTGCTCTTTGGATGGAAAGAGCCGGGTTCAAATCCGCCTAGGAGACAAGAACCACGACCAGAGATTTTCGATTGAAGATGAGTCAGCCGATCGCAGTCGAAGGTTGCTTCCTCCTGGAAACCCCGATGTCCATCGTTCCAGCTAGGAGAAAGATTTCTAAAATCGTGGGGGCAAAAATGAAGATCTTAAGAGGCCTGAAAGCACCATAAGGTGTTATTATTATTATGAATAGTAAACTTACCAGTTGTGCACAAAGAACTCTACTTGTGATGAGTTGCTAGATCTCCTGACTGATTTTTCTTTTAATTCAAATTCCAAGGAACGTTCACAGTTTTATTTTCCTTTGATGATATTTTCCAAATCTTTGAGGGGAAGTCAGGCACTATCTCCGCATATAGCGAAGCAACAATCAGCTGCATCATTTTTCAGCTGTTAAGAAGTGATATCGCTTTCAGTGCACAAGAACCATTGGCCAGGCGTATTTTATTCCTGCAATTTTATTTCTTTTCCTTCTTTCTTTCCTTTCTTTTTTCTTTTTTTTGTTGTTTGCAGAATAATAAAAAGAACTTTTTTGTATCACTTTTTTCTTCTTCTCTGGTTCGCTAGCAAATTGACAGCATTTCAAAGATTACCAACTCCCTAATTTAGTTGTTTTGCGCTTCATCAGCAGTCCCTTGATGTGATTTCAGATTAAATGCCAGGGATTTTTCAGCATTCTCATCAGTTGCTAATACGAATGGCCCTTCTGATCTTTTTTCGTCACTTGTTTTTGAACACGTGACTCGACGACTGTAATCGCTCGGATGCAGTACAACGCACGCCGTCCAATTCTGTAAGTCTTCGATGGATTCTTGCACTGAATGATATTTTTCCTTTAGTTTTTGCAAAATTAAATCCCTGCGGAGTTCTCTTCTTTGGTGAGGGTAGTGGACTACTGGGCAGTTATATCCACGTCCGCATTAAAGTAAATCTAAACATTCTGTTATTACAACAACCCTAAGGTAATCGTCATCGTATGTCACGTTTTCTCGCAGGCCTACACATTTTACCGTGTAAGCTTCCGTTACCGATAATCCCGCGGAATAGGTTGGTTGCTCCTTATTCCCGGTGGTATCCCATGTCTCTCGAAGCGTGTGGTCACTGGCCCGGTTTGCCTGCTTGCCGGATGAAAACCCCCAGATAAACTGGAGGGAAAAACCCTGCTGTCCACGCCCAAGACCGGCTAACTTGGCTATGGCTGAGGAAAATCCTTAAGCTCCTCATGTCGTCGACGGGAATCGAACCTAGGACACTCCTTCTTCAGGCATATGGTTGCGAAGCGCAAAGCCACTAGGCTAACCGGACGTACCCTAACGTAATAAACAGAGTAATTACACGTGTGCGACGACGTTATTTCCACCTCCGCTAGAAAAACAGATGACATATATTTAACGAAGTTTTTAACTTTTCGGAAAATTATTACGTGCAACCTCTCTGATGCGGTTGCACGTAATCCGAATTTGGGACACAAATCCCAAATTCGGTCCTCCTCCTCCGACTGCCTTCGAAAATCAGGTGAGAACCCTTCTTCCTCCTTTTCAGGAGGAAGAAGCAGACTCATTCTGTTGAAAAATCCGAACCAACCTTCAGTTCAATTTCGTTTTAATATTCTTCATATAAGAAGAGAAACGAACTGCATTTTCACGGTGGTCTCAGAGACAGGAAGTGGTTAAATTTAACACTGAGCATTAATGCTGCAAAAGATTGGTGAACAAAAAAAAGACTTATTGACCTCGTCTTCTATTCGTTTTCAGCTTGGTTGGGAATGAAAATTGTTTGAAAGTTCAGCATCAGCAATAAAGGAGATGAGCAAGGGGTGCCAATCAAGCGGTCGCGCAAATATCTCCACGACCACAGATGGAGTGAAATGGTGATGGAGAGATCGACCTAACAGCTCTCGCTTACACAAAATTTTAGCGCGCATTTCTCGGGACTCTCGCGACACTCTATCTAGATCACATGGCATATACAAATTTACATTAATTTGGCAGGATAAGCACAATTACTCCAGTTGATGCCAAAAAGGATGTGAGCAGCAAAGTTCACTTGCTGGATAGAAAGGCACGGGATTGAAAGAAAATTAAAGAATCCCAAATGAGTGTTGCCCTCTATGTAGCTATTGAAGAAATTAAGGTAGCAATACAGAGCAACTCACATTATTAAAAGTACAAAAATTTAAAAACAAAAGTACAAAAACTTAACTTACCGATCTGTGTGGCGATCCCTCTCGAGAAGGTTGAGCGAGACACCTAAATGAAATTTTAATAACAATTACTACCCCTTTACATACGCAGGGTTTTAGTTATTTCAGTGTGTATAAATGAAGTGGTTAAGAAAGCTACTGAAATAGTTTCTTGATGCTTTTGTTCAAATGGTGATAACGAGAATCGGAATAGGGATCCACAATAAGCACGCACTATCATTTTTAATCGGTTTCTCACCTTCTTCCTCCACAGCTATCTGGCCTAAGAAGCGGTTTCTTTGCCGAAAATCAAGTGATTTGCTTGCAAGTTGAATGCTTTCGCTTATGAATTCCGTTATAGGTTTAAATATGCCAAATAATTAAATATTTGTAAATCTTGTAACGTACCGAAATTCTATCTCATAGGATGCATTTCATAGTTATTTTGATTCGTGGAAATAGCTGTGTGTGTGTGTGTGTGTGTGTGTGTGTGTGTGTGTGTGTGTGTGTGTGTGTGTGTGTGTGTGTGTGTGTGTGTGTGTGTGTGTGTGTGTGTGTGTGTGTGTGTGTGTGTGTGTGTGTTTAGAAGCCATTTATGTACAGTATGTATAGTCACTTATATGTATAAGTGAATTGCAATAAAATGCTAACATAATAATAATCATTTATGCATTTTATTGACAGTCTGGTTGACGGAGAGGATATTCGTCGCCGCTCTCAAGGTTATGGATTCAGATTCCATTTCAGTGTTATTTGTAGTTAAAACTTAGGCGAAGGCGATTTTCATCGCCCGGTAAGTTGATGAGCCGGAAGGTGTAAGACCACCTTCCGGCTCATTGGAGACCTGAAATGGCTTGAAAAAAGTTAAAAGTTCCATGTTAGAGCAGAGTTAGAGGATTATCTAACCTTTAGCTGACGAGCAACACTAAATATACAGTAAGTGAAAGCTTACGGCCTGTCATAAGTGGAATTCACTTAAACAAGAAAAAAAGAAAGCAGCTTTGTTAACATACAACACAGCTTAACAAAGAATATGAACGTAAACCATCGTTCTTAGTTGCTTTTTTGTTCAAAGATTGGTGTTTAATATCGTTTTACATTACAACGGTGTCGTGATCAAGCCCTGCTAAAACTGCGCTTTTTATGTTCATCCCTCCCACGAAAGGTTATTTGCAAACCTGCGGTACATTTTTGGTACGGTGGGAAGCTTAATGCAGTTGCATCGATATCAATGAGAATGATTAAAACAAAATTCATTTTACTAGTCAGAGCAAAAAAGCTCGGAGCAAAAAAAAAAAAAAAATCCAGTTCTTTGCGTTAGATGAGAGGAGGAGTTTTTTTCGTTATTTTTTTCTAGTACGAAATCTAAGAAAGGTTACATTTCTATGCCAACTTTGTGTTAATAATACGATAAGTATTCTCTAGAGCATCTTAGCCCACCCACTCTAGAGATCACATATGGTGTTATTATTATTATTATTATTTTAGCTTGGTGAGTTACCACTGGATTTTCAGTACCCATTTTCACAGTACGAACTGATGAAAATCGTCTTCAAGACCTTCACAGCATCCATGCTCCTCTCAGCCATTACGGTGTGTTAAACCCGTAGTGTTATTTAACGCCATAACTTGCTTGTTGCAAAACGTTGATGTTTCTACTCGTTCTGGCCTTTGGTCCACTTACAACAGTAATACCCAGGGGTGAATGGCGTGGAAAGTTTGCTTGTCTGTTTGGAGGGAGGAAAACTTGACTACCTCTGTATAAGACTGGCTAGTTTATCTTCAGATAAAAATCTCTGTTCCTGAGGTGCTATTCTGAATTCTTACAAAGATTTTCCCTCACCAACAAGTTGTTCAAACTGTGCTATGAATGAGTCCCTTCGAGATTGAAAAATGAGTTGTGAAATTTTCCCAAAGCTAACGAACCCAGTGGGTAGTTTGGTTTTG
This sequence comes from Typopeltis vanoorti, assembly GCF_054136105.1. Classification (NCBI taxonomy): domain Eukaryota; kingdom Metazoa; phylum Arthropoda; class Arachnida; order Uropygi; family Thelyphonidae; genus Typopeltis; species Typopeltis vanoorti. Next base: position 137,198,127 of record NC_143560.1, read on the forward strand.
CGCTGTGTATGTTGCTGACATTCTTTTACAGTCTATTCTCAGTATAGCAAACACCATTATAGAAAAGTCCCCTCCCCCATAATATCAAGAAAGTCCGGCCTAACATCCCTATGCACCGTTCTGTTCTAAAGCAACCTCACTGTAGCAAACTCCACGATAACAAACCATTTCTGTAGTCCCCACGGGTTCGTTATACTGAGGGCTTACTACGCGCGCGATGCTCTTCTAACGCTTAATCTGAAGAGAAGAACAGTTGAACACTACTTTCCTTCTTCTATCCTGAATAAAAGGCTTTGTGTGTGTCGCCCCCCCCCCCACAGTTCAGATACTGAATATGCAGATAGTGGTTGTGCCGCTGCACCAACGTAATATTTACTTTGCGTGAAGCCTTCTCTTTGGATGGCTCTAAGAAGCCGTCATTAAACTCATCACATCTTTCTTGCATTAAGCGTGTTTTTATCCCTTGATCGTGCACATCGTTTTTTTGCATAGTCGGAGAAACCCAGAAATTCTGCTAATTGATTAATTATCATCATTAATGCCTGAAGGAAAGTGCTCCCATTAAATGCTTGTATTTTGGTACACTTAACTGGCCCCGGTGAGTTTGAGGGAGCAAATGAATTAGTAGTAAATCCGATGCGTGACACAGATGCTCTAATTTTAATATTCATCAAGGAGAAAAAGAAAGCCTCCGAGCTTTTTTTCTTGTACAAATCCTGTCGAGCACCGTTCTCGGATTGCATCTCATAGAAGACATCAAAATGCCCTTCTTAAAGCCATTTGGTTGCGGATGTCTTCTTTGGCAATTGTTCGCGACTCTTTTGATATCACTTCCTGGCAAGCACTAATTAGCCCGTCGCTTTTTTTTTATGATACTTCGCCAACGAAAGGTACATCTTGTATGCGCATTAAGCATCGTAAGTTAGCTTTAAACTCTACTCTAGCGACCAAATGTCGAAAACGGAAATTTTTCGATCGAGCTGTATTAGCTGTTCACCAATAAAAGAGATATTGGGGGGGGGGGTTCCCTGGGCAATGAATGAAATTCATCTCCTGCCTAAAAACATTTAAAAACTTCCATGCCCACGGCTGGATTCAAATCCACAGATCGTTGGTTGGAGAACGAGTATTCTATCCACTTGCGCAACCAGATTAGCGAGGTTTTGTAACGAGATTAGCTTTCGAAGTTACTTTTTTATCTTTGAAAAATGGATCTTAGAAGCTTCTCAAAGCATAGTTTGCTCTCCGACTCGATTTTAAATTTTAAACAAGCTATGTTATTCGAAGAATGATTTTGGAATTCCCTGTTTGCAGTCTCGCGAGCCATAAAGCGCAAAAGAGTGAGAATACTATTTGGGAGGGGAACAACATCCCCGATGTTGTAAAGACACACGAGTGCAAATTCTGTCAAAGATACAAAGAAGATTTTAGAAGAATTTTTAAGCGAGACTGAGTTATATGATCTACGACGGTGGTAACACTCTTTCGTCTAGCACGGACTCGGAATTACGTTCCCTCTAAACAGTAACACTGCCCCGATCGTACGTAGTTGGTAAGCAAAATGCAATCGATGCCTCATGGCCTCAGTTGTTTCAAGGATAATGACTCGACTCAGTGCATCCAAGCACATGATTTGCAAGAGATGTGAATATGAAACAAGAATCGTTTCTTTTTTTCTTTTTTCCTTTTTCTTTTTTTTTTCTTCTTTTTTTGCCTTCAGCGTTGCGGAACTTTTAGCACCCTTTGGTTTTGCCCGTTTCGTGAATCTTCTCATTCTTGAAGGTCTAATTGGAATTTAATACGTAAAAGTATTCGTAAAAAAAAAGTCCTTAAAACTCACGTGATTAAAGAGTAAATAACTTGGTGAAGTAAGCAGTTTCCGATCATTTGGCTTTCATGAGAAGTTGTATTTCAGTTTATTACTTTAAGTTAAAACTAAGATAACAGGAAGTTAAAAAAAAAAAAAAAGCAAAAAATCTGATTTTTTTTGTTTGATTGCTAACACTTTGGCATCTGATAAATAATAATAATAATAATAATAATAATAATAATAATAATAATAATAATAATAATAATAATAATAATAATGCTGTGCTCCTTGTTTTATGAAAACCATGCTACTGATTCTAAAAACTTATATCTGGGCTAAGAAACAAAGCTCCCCGATTTTACAGCGAGACCGCAACGGGATGAAGTTTATGTGGGGCTTTTTTTTTTAATTGAAACTTTTTACTGGGCATTGCACTGCGAACCGACAGAGGAATCTGTTGGACATGATCACCAAATAGGCCGTCGTCTGGTCCACTCGTACAAAATCGTAATTTTCTGTAGCCGAAAGCCAGAATACATCAGGGGAAGATTAAGAGAAGGAGGAAATCCAAGTTATGATTTTCAGTCAAAGTTGAGTCTGAAATATTTCATAACAGCGGAGTCGCAGTCCAATGTAAGAATTGTTATGTTTCGCATTCTTTTCTTCGAGGGTTCGCGTTTTTTGTTCGTTAATTAGAATGCGCTGTCCCTTTATTGTTCTAGTTATTGTTCAGTATGCAAATATGACATCCACCCGCTCAAACAGTGAACATTATTACGACCCCTTTCTTTCTAAAAAAGTGACTTTCAGGTCGCATGGGGCCATTCCACAATCGCGCAACAGACTTGCCTCGATGAGTGTTCATTTTCATCGTGTTGTGTGGAGGGCGATATTTCGGCAAATTCCGGCGCATTGAAAGCGGAATAGGAGTAGAGGAAGTTGTCATTTAATATGGTTCGCAGGGTCAACAACTGATATTCATCGGATCCTTTACGAATAAAATCACAGACGTTCCTGAATTTGCGGACAACGCACTCCTAGCTTCTCGAAATTCCAAACTTGGCATTTCGAGTATCACGCAGTTTAATTTTTATAACCTAAATAGGAATGAATATAAAAAGATACTGGGAACATTACTAATGCTATATATATATATAAAAAAAACAGCATAAGGATCTACAAAATCTGTAAAAATAAAATTACTGATGGTTCATTATTAACGTTTTTTTTTTGTAGAGTGGGTCTTCTTTACTTTCGGGACTTTCTAAATAAAAAAATTACGCTGCCATTGCCGAGATATAAGTTTGTGAAATCGATACTAAATACTAAACATAAAATACTAAAGTATGTGGAAGAGGTGGATGGAAGGGTCTTACTTGCTGATTTCTATTAGTCTTTCCACTTCCAGCTCGAAATGAGGAGAAAGTTCTGAGAGGTGAATTCCAATTCCACAAATAGGACAACAAGGAGTCTGGCTGTCTATGATGATCTTCTTCAGCCCTGCAAACATTAAAAGTCAGGTTACATTTTATTAATGATGTGAAAACACTACTGAAATCTCATTATTATTATTATTATTATTATTATTATTATTATTATTATTATTATTATACTGCTTGATTTAATCAAGGCATTTGATACACTTGAACATGACATACTACTCACCAAACTATACTCATTAGGTATAAGAGGAACCCTGCATACATGGTTCAAGAACTACCTCTCAAACAGAACACAAGTAACAAAAATAGGTACATGTCACAGTCGGAGTATACAAAAAAAAAACATGGTGTTCCTTCCTCAAGGTGCCGTATTATCACCCACTCTATTCAACATATACATTAACGATGTTCATAACATGGCCATAAGAAGTCAAATATTTCAGTACGCAGACACACTACTAGCAATCCACACAGACATCAACACGGCTCTCTGCAAAGCACAACACGACCTAAATGAAATCACAACATACTTCCACCAAAACGCAATTCTAATCAACGGCACCAAAACACAGATGTTGATAATCCACACCCAAGAATCATACGACCCGCACCACTATCGATACACTGTCACACATACCGCTGCATTAACAACACAAATACCTGCCAATGTCCCGAAATCAAACCTGTAACACCTGCAAAATACCTTGGTCTCTATACAGATTGCCATTTTAAATGGACAAAACATATAGAATACCTACATACCAAACTACGGATCATCGCAGCAAAAAGTCTTCCAAGTAAATGCCATTATTTCATCCAACATAAAAAAACTCCTATATCACGGTATCTGCGAATCCCTACTCAGATACGGAATAACAGTCTATGCAAACACATCAAACAGCCACCTAACAAAATTAGAAACACTACACAGGAAAATCGTGTCAACAGTGATCTGGACACCTTACACGCAACAACCAATATCCAACCAGCACATGGCGACACACAGAATCCTGAGCATTAAAAACCTGAAACACTACATGACATTAACAAGGAATTACTTCAACATCACCTACCGAAACAACAGAGATACATATCGTATAACACGACCTACAACAACGCCCTACATCCTACACAATTCAACAATTCATACGGTTCTTTTGTGAGATCACATCAGATACCCACGCAACTCAACAACCTACCAAGAAATTTAAAACACAAAGATAACTGCAGAACATTAAAACACGAACTCTGGAAAATATACCAACAAAGTTAAGATACCATTAACGCTAATATATACATCACAAATCACTAGCATCCAATGCCTACATCCCATACATAAACAGTAACAACAACATAAATAGTGAAGGCTAATCCTACTCTCTCTTCATAAAAGCTAACCCAAGCTTCGAAGTTGGTGGGTTAACTTGCCTCACCCACTACACGTAATCCTTATAATCAAATGCAGAAATGTAACAAAACAGCCAGTAAATTACATAATAAAGAAGCTATTGAAGATACTGATTATTATGTGATAATATCATTAATATAATATTACTATGTAACATGAAAAAATAACGTAATAAATTATTCTTATTATTAAAAAATTATATAAGTAATGAGTATACATTGTATGTTTGTGATAAATAGGAAATATAATATTTTAATTGCATACGTTAAATACTGTTATATAATCACATTTTCTCAAACTTTGAAAAAAAATAGTAAACTACAACATGCAATATTATATAACTTGTGTAACTCTGAACTATATAATTGTAAATTATGACTGTGACTGTTATTTTAAAAAATAGCAAACAAAAACCACTATGTCATCATCATTATTATTGAAATCTCATTAAATGTAGCACTTAGTGCTGAACCTTTTAAAATAACACACTGAATGTTACTCAAGATGATCATAGTATATATGTAAATGTTTGAGAGATCAATAAAAAAAATTATTATTATTTCCTTTTCCTACCTGTGTCTAACGTATGTTTTGCATTCTTTTGATTATGCTACGTTATCTTAACTGATATCTATGTGCACAACCAAGGTCCTGCCATAATCTCGTGGTTTCATGCAACTGATCAGCCCATTCTTATATTACACTTCTCGTAAAATTTAGGACTGCATTTGCTACAGAAAACGCCAGCACACTCTGCGCGTATAACATTCTTAAAATTACGAATGGCGAGAAGCATTTCATTGTACGCTGGGTGTTTACCATCGGTTTTTTCTGTGCACATTTAGCGATAACTGTCTCTACGTGTGTGTCTCGTCCCCCTATCGGATCGACTAGTTCCCTCCACCATAGAAGCAGTTTTCCTTGTCCCGGACTTACACTAGCAAGTCTTGGCAATGTGCAATGAGTTGGAGGAGGCTTCATTGTTTCCTGTTGAATCCTGTTGGTTCTCAACTTCAAGACGATGAGTGAAGTGAATGAGCGGCAGCTTTGTGCTCTCTTTCGACGTACTTCGCTTTTCTATTTGCCGTGCGGCTGTTTATTTTTGCGATAAAAGAAAAAAAAAAAAACTGACGAATATTCCACAGAAAAGCTACGTATAGCAATGGAACAGATTTTCGTCTTCTCATTTGGTGTCCCCCAGAAAAAGAACTCTATTTATGCTGAATGAATTTTAAAGTTTGTCTGTAGAATATTCGTCCGTTTTTTCGATGTGTTTTCAGCACAGCTATGAAACATTTATTCTTCTGCTTTCGTTATTTTGTCAGCGCAGTTAGCAAGTAAGTTTTTTCTCCTGCTTTACAAATAGTTGTGCCAAGAGTAATTTTAAGCAGTCTCGTAGAATATTTTTCTTTCCGAAGATGTATTCATTCATTCATTCCTTTTGTCAGGAGGCACAATTCATAACAGACATTGCTTTAAATGATTTCACTCACTGCTGTACGAGGAATACTAGAAGCAATAATTAATATTTTCCATGCCCGTTGAAAAATTTTGAGCTGCACTGTGCCACACACACACACACACTAATGCTCGTCTTTATGCAATGGCTATATCTTCCTTTTAATTATTCTCGATCCAATTCGTTTCATCTGAATCGTCTTTTCTATCTCTTCTAAGGCATTGCTACGTCTTCTTTAACGTACGATCATCTGTTCAGCAGTACATGCACTGCATTTTGCCGAGAAGCAGTTTTAGTTGTGCGCTATTAGAAAAACCTTGTCCTTCAGAACAACAAAAGGTGCTAATTCTGGGTTAAATGGTAATCAGCTGAGGTGGCTGGCAAACATCAGAAGAATTAAACCTGTTTTCTTAAAAACAAGTGAGCTTGTCTGTTTCCAAGATGCTTTTCCATGCAACATAAGAACGAGTAAGTCAATGTTTTCTCTCTTCGAACAGTACTGTTAAAGCAGCTGTCTCAAGAGCAGATCCACTCGCTAAGAACAGGATTAACATGGGGTTGTCGCTGCCACAATCGCTTCGGTGCATTTGAACTTGCTCGCCTTCCAAAGCAGGAAGTGATATTCGGTCCCGATCTGAATACAGAATAACAAAGCTCGAGCTCGGAAAAAGGCAGAATATTTTGGTTAGGGAACGAGAGAGCACTTTAAAATTATTTTTAAGTAGTTTTGTCTACTTGAAAGGGAGCTTGCTCCATCTTTGCTTCGAATTGCCTTCGCCGATAGTTTTTCGGCATTGAAACTCATAGATCGTAGTTTTTGATCTTGAGTTTCACTTACTGGCTATATAACAACATAGGATTTTTATCTTTTTAATAGTTTTGTCTACTTTCAACCGTTTAATGAGGATCAGAATGGCTCCAGAAGAGGAGGAAGACTCTACAAACACACGATCTCCGAAACCCTTCTTTTGCAACATCATCATTGCACGCTTATCTTCGAATGGCAGCTTGGGATTCGTTTATAGAAATGTTATAAGCAGAAGCGTCATAGGAAACAAGCACAATCTCACTCGAGAAATCAGACGAAAGATCGCGAATCCTTTCTTTCAAGAAATACTTCTTATAAGAGGGGATTTATAGGGAAGTTTATAGATGGTAAATTTGGAAATTATGCCATCCATGTCTTTTTTCCAAGAACCTTAATTTTCTCTTTTATTAATGAGCGATATCGATCCGTCTGTCAATCACATCACTAGTTTGGAAGAGATTCCTGTGATGGGTTTTTATTTTCCCAATAGAGAGCTTCGCGCTTCGTATCATCTTCTGTGTGATTAAAAGAGAAGCGCGTACAAACGAACTGTAAGCAGCAGAAGAACACTGCTGAATGTTTAGAGAATTTTGAAGATTGGTTTGAAGGATTTCGATTTTTGTTTATTAGCCGCATTCGATGTTTTTAGCAATGCGATTCAAAAAGATCGATTTACTGGTTAGTAAATGCATGTATGAGATCTGGCCGATTCCAACGTCTCTTTCAACCTCGTTTCAAATACGCAACACCATTGTGTAATGGTCCATACTTTAAGAGCTGCATGACCAAAACACCGGAAAAATCAGACAGAACCGACCATGCTACTGACCACAGGATAAAATGCAAACAGATAATTGCTTCAGAGTTAACCGTTTATTCAAGGCTTTCCTGCATCGACCTAACCCAAACAAAAAAAAAATTCGATACCAGTTCCTCTTATCCGGAAAGTGGCCATTCGGAACAAAAGCTTTAGTTTTTTTAAACTATTAAAGGTACGATGGCAAGCATTTTCCATCATTGGAGCCTCGCATATCCCGGATTCATCGGACACATTGTAGCACACGTTGAACGAATGCAGACACAATGAACTTGCTTTCATCCATTCATTTTCTGTTCTTTTATTAAACCCTTCTGTGTATCAGTCAGATCTGCACATACTAGATACATCAGCTGGAATAAAGGTTAATTAACGACAGATTAATCCTATAAGATTCAGTTAAATTTGTGCGCATATGTGTGTGCAGTGGAGGGGACGGGGTGCCTCGCTGTACAGTGGCGTAATGAGCGAAAATTCTGTTAATCTGAATATCATCACAAAATCATACATTCTTAAAAATATCCCAAGAGCCACAATTTCTGTTCGTTTATTTATTTTTAAATTTTTCTAATTTTTCGATCGCTTCACTATTCGATTCGCCAGTTTTTGCTCATTCACTTGCCAACGAGGAAATGCGTTCCTTTTTGTGATTACTGCGAAGAACTTAACAACACTTAACTCACATGCACCTCAACGAAGAACTGTTCCTTTCGTTCTTCCCGATGGATGGTAGCTCACTCGATATGGACAATGCCCTTTAAGTGGAAAGCTCCCGATGCGAATCCCGTTTTAGTTTCTAAAAACGTTTAAGCTAAAGAGTTGAAGATCTGAAGGTGAGTGGCGGTCTCATAGTTGGAAGGATTTTTTTTATTTATTTATTCCGGATGCTTGGGTTTTTCATCCCACAAAACAGACAAACCTGCCAAATAATACGCAGAATTAACAAATCAAATTCGCTGGTCTGTAACAGAAGTTGCGATGAGGCCGTACTTCCAAACGACAAAAACTCCACAGATGCAGCAAACTGCATTCCGAAATCGTGATAATATTTCGGTAAAATGGCGTTTCCTGAAGATTAATCTGATCAACAGGAAGAATTTCTAGAAAAATCTGAACCCCCCCCCCCAAAAAAAAAAAAATCAGGAATTTCTTCTGACATTGAGAGACTGCTTTGAAATAAACATCGCCAAGTAGTGCTTACTTTTTGCTAAAGGTTTGCGCAGGCTTCGGAATATCTGAACTTGGTACGCACACAAATCTTAACAGCTGAAGCATCATTCTCCAAAAACTTATTCTTCAAACATTCCTTCCCGTTCACGACTTCCTTTACTTATCTTAATTTTTCTTTCGCACTTCATCGAACCACGAATTTCTTTTAAACCTTTCAGCACACTCAGTCTCTTCTTCGTTATCTCTGGAAGAATCGACTCGACTGTTCTAAGTTTATCCAAATCGGCGTTCAACCCTTGGCCCTTTCGAATTTTGCGTTAGTTTCAGTTTGTGATGATTTCCTGTCCTGAAAGAAAGGAAAGTGACCTTCGTCACCGTTCTTCGGTGCTGCCCTTATAAATATCTCAAATGATCAAATGGCGGCTTCCCTTCATTTAACAACTGCTGTAATTCTTCGTACGCTTCTTCAACTTCGTCGTCATCATCTGGATAAATTGATGGTTCCTATGTAATAAATAAATAAATAAAAATATAAAGTTTTTTTTTTCATTTATTCCGCAGGTTTATTAAATTAAACGAGTTCCTGTTATCCTGGGCGTTTGAGGAAACTTAATTTCATTGAATAAGTTGCTTCCTGCTTTGTGTACGAAAAATAAGAACCCCCCCCCCCCCCCACACACACACTCAACGCCGAAATGGTTATAATCACGAGTTCAGTGGTAGAAACGCTCTTAATGCGCTGTTGACGTCAGAGCATCAACAGCGATTGGGGCTGCGTGATGGCAACCACGATGATGGCATAATTGGAACCACTGGAAATTAAACGCATCATGTTGTGTCAAGTAACGTCGTATTGCAGTACCAAGTTAAAACAACGGCACAAACAAAACAAGTTTTTGTTGTTAACAGGCTTGCATTTAATCCAGATGATTTTACATCTGAATCGATGTAAAATCATCGAGGTAAGTTCACTGAATGTGATCTGCCGGGCTTCTGTTTGCATGGCGAGTACAACATCAGCATTGGGGAAACAAAGAAGGCGTCTTTCGTAGATATAGCCAACTATAGGTATAAGATCTACCTGCTCATGTCCATCATCGTGATACATGTCAACGTGTTAACAACATGTTAATTACTTCATGTTAATAACATGGCAACATATTAATTAGTTTATTTGTAAATTTATTCGGTATAGTCCGTAAATGGTTTAGCTGCCAGTGGGAACTTCTCCTTCTATTTACCTGAATTCTGGGGGAAGTTTCACCAGAAGCATACTTCTAGTAAACATCACAAATATAAATTCTGCTCCATTCCTTTGTTAAACTGCGGATTTATTGTGTGGTGGACTGTTTTGTCTCCATTCGCTGTAGCAAATGCGTAGCTTTAGCAAGCACCGTCAAATTGAGAGAAGCAAATTTTGTCGTTCGTTGTTCTTCACATGAGAAAGATGAGCGCAATCTTCTCTCGTCTTTTTACAATCAAGCAAAGAGAACGCCATTGATGGAAGTTTTTTCACTTGGTTATGCTACCAATTACGTATTTGGTTTAATCCTTTATCTAGGTTCAATCAAACAAAGTTTGCGCCTGAAATATTTTCGGCTATCTCTAATCCAGAGAGTTTTAATAATAAGGTGTTGACACCTTTTGGCAACTGGAACATGGTGATATAACTTCTGCATTACTTCCACCTCAGTATCACCACCTATGGGTCTAGTTTCCACTGACGAGAACTCAATAAAGGTCGAAACCGGTGTGTGTGATCCTTTCCATAATGTGCATAGCATTATACATACCCATAAGGTATTGTGCTTTGCATTATGGGATACAAAGGCCATTGACGTAGAGAGTTTAAAGTTGGGAGAAGATTCAAGGCGTATGCTTAATGACAAAGCCAACCGATGTCGATAATCGAAACAGACAGCAGACCACCAGTTTGCTATGCCGAAATAGAAACTACTGTTGTTGAATGATTTTCTTTATATGAATCTTACGCAAGAGAGGGTCGTCGGCTATTATAGCAGTCTAGCACTGTGGATGGAGAGACTTGAGGAGGGAAGAATAAAATATTCTTAACCTTGAATTTGAAGACCTGCGGATTTGTGCTCTTTAGGGAATTGGAATTGGAAAGAGTGCTCTTGAAGACAACAGTCGACGGAGGCAATGAATGAAGAAGGAAAAACTGTTCTCTCAGTTTTGAGATGAATGAATTTCGGACAGATGCTGCATGCGTTTTAACATATTTTTAAATGTGTTAAATACCCCCCCCCTCCCCCGTTCACGTTTGAACGAAAGGAGGAAATTACGTGTGGTTGCTGTTTCTGGTGAAGTCAGAAGAAGAGTCTTCTCGTTCAGAGATTTGCATACTGCCAGCAGCCGTAGGATAGATAGCAATTAAATGTCAACTGTTTTTTCCGCGATAAAAAGAGTTCATATTTAATTTTTTTTTCCCTGACAGATTCAGTTTCGCTGGTATCGAAGGCTTCATCGAAGTCATCGGTACCCCACTGAAGAATTTGGGCGATCAGAATTTAAGATTGTAAAAGTTGATGTTGTGGAATTCTTGAGGATTTTTGTAGTGGAGGGTTTGTCAAATGAAAAAGAGGAGTGCGGTGTGCTCTCATCGGGGAAACTCCAATTGCAACAACTGGAGAAGGTTGTTGAAGTATATAAACGTATAGAAAGAAGAGAGCAGATGAAAGAACGAAGCACTTCGTATCCCAGGATTAATGGCGAAGACTGGTGATAAAGATCCATTCAATGACACCTATTCGCCACTGCAGAGAGAGAGAGAGAGAGAGAGAGAGAGAGAGAGAGAGAGAGAGAGAGAGAGAGAGAGAGAGAGAGTGGCAAAGTGGGTTATTCATTTGTGAAAATTTAATTTAATTTTGACAAGTGCCGCAGAAAACTATGAAGAAACTCCTGACATCATAACTTGAATGTAGTTGATCAGGTTTGAATCATTTTATTTTATCGCGATTAATTTTACCTGGATTTAAAGGTGATTAGCTGCCTCGGAGATATGATATCGGGAGTTTCTTCATAGTTTTCATGGCATTTGTCAAACGAAAGATAAGAGATGAGCAATGTCAAGAGAGTGGCTACCAACAAGCTACGTCTAGCGACTCATAGAAACGCACTTTGCTGGAAACTAGCGATGGAGCGCTGTGAAAACCACCGCACACGGATTCCGTTTTTAGAGAGAGATTTTTCCTCCGAAATCCTTCCAAGAAATGTTGCGAAACTATAACAAAAATAGGAGTGCGGGGAGGTTAAGGATCAGATAATTGGAGCTCAAGCTTACTCTATAGGTAAGAGCAGGTGAGTCGATTTTCAAACTTTCAATAAGTGATGGTGGTGATGGATCGGGCAGAGAAAATCGTCCAACAGCGTTTCCTTTTTGTTTATAATTTCGAAATGATTCTCTTTAAATATTGTTTGAAAAAAAAAAAAAAAACTACTGTATAGGGTTTGCTCAGAGAAAGCAAGAAACCCAAAATCAAAGGTAAGGATTGTAGGAGGTACAAGAAGCTGAGTTTTGAATTTTAAATATTTTAAATTTAAAACTTAAAAAATAACTTAACAAATTTGGAAAATCTTATTCATTAAATCGACTTAATACTGTCGAATAAAGAAAGAAAAAGTTCCTAATAAAGAAAACTAATTTTAAAACTGATTTGTGATGAAAATCACGCAGTTTGTTTGAGTCTCGTTGCTCTTCCAGGTCCAAAGTGTTCCGTTTGTATTTCTGAATTAATCACCACACAGACCACCACCCCTTTCCTCGAGGATAAAAGAGTTGCGGATTAAGTAACGAAGTAACTAAAAAGAATGTTTCCATGTTTATGTTTTTAAAATTACAACGAGAATTAAGACCGTTAAATGGATTCTGTTGGAAATTTATTTAAACAGAAATGTGTTTAAATAAATATTTAAAAAAAAAAACGTAATAAGTAATTCTTTATTTTTCACCCCCCCCCCCGGAGATAAACACTGGTTTATCTCCAGAGGCATTAATACAGACAACATCCAAAGATGTTTACTCTTCCAGAGAGAAGTAAAATCGGACATTCTTCAAATATTCAATTTGCCCAAGCAGGAGCTTTGGCATCCATTTCTACGAAAATTAAAATTCGGCTCCAAGAAATGCATGGACGGCAAATGTTTCTCTAGGCAGCATGGGCTCACAAGTTTCGAGCCTCAATTTGGGAGTGTTTTTGAAGTAATCGAGAATCAGTCCGGTGGATGTTTTTGCCCAAAGCTAAATGGAAAATAATTAAAGCAAATGAGATAAAATCGAAGGACTCTTCGTGATGTTTTTCACATCAATGTTACAGTTAGGTTAAGTCTTAAATATTATACTTTCGTCTACCATTATGTCCACACACCGATCGAAATTTTGCTGATGCACGCCGATTTACGGATCACCGTTTTCTGTCTATTGCTATGGACTGCAAACGGTCATGTAGCTGTTCAATGCCGTGGAAAATAACGGTAGCAACAGTTCACAGAAATGGTGCAAAATCAAAGCGACTTTTAATGCGAGAAATACGCTTTACGTCATACAAGTAGCCGATGTGTTATGCTGTTTTTAATGTGTAAGCAAGCATCTTAACCAGGAACGATATCTTCACCATCCTGCATTACCGATCCGGTAATGCAGGATAAGCAGTTGTCCGAAATGTGAAGGCAACACTAAAATCACAAATCCCGCTATTCGATCGCTCGGAAGCGCATGCATTCGCGTCGTGTATCACACGCGACCGAAATGACTTTATGAAGAGCGATTACTGCTTTCTAATCCCATGGGCCAATCCTTCCTCAGTGGGATATTTGGAGAGTTTTCCTCGTCTGATGTATGCTGCATTGTGAAGTGCGTTCCTCCGAAGATGACTCTCCTTTCCAGTCGACTTCCCTTCATCCTCCAGGAGGAGCAAAACTTCAACCAAGTCATAGGCCGGATACACTTAATCCCTTTTCTCAAGTTACTCGCTCATCTGAGATGTGAGATCCGTCGAAATCATTTGTGCCGTTGGTCTCTTCCCACTGGGAAAAGTTACTGCGGGTTACTTCAGGCTGCAGTATGCAGGGTGGTGGGCCAACACCGACCAAAAATGAAATTCATTCATCGACTGGCACAAACTGCTTTCTTTGTGATATTTCGATCTTTGTTTACAAACCAACAGACGGAGTCAAAATAGGATCACAAAATAGATTGTTCACACACACATACACACACACACACACATCAGCAGGACTTGAAAATTTTTAGCCAACCCGCTATTATTGCTCAAAGGAGGATGGGCTTCCAGAACTCAATCGATATCGAAGGCTGGAAAGACTTCAGTTTGAATCCTGTCTACATGCAAATAACCTTTATTCAGAGGTTTGCAACCGATGGTGAGTTAGCTGGTCACATACGAACTTGAGGGGGGGGGAGAATTCCGGAAAGTCGAGTTTTCCGTCCCGCAAAATAAACAAATCAGTGATAATAACGCGCGCCCGCACACACACACACACACACACACACACACACACACACACACACACACACACACACACACACACACACACACACACACACTTAAACTATTAAACCATATAACAGACATAATACTCTGACCATGTGGTCTTAGTTGCTTTGGATGCAATTCAAATAAGTTCCAAGAAAGGAGCAGACAACGCTGACAATTTCCCAATACGTTTCATCGGTAGGAATTCCAAGCACCAAAGGAAATCTAAACGACTTTTATTTATTTTCCTTCTTAGCGCATAATGATATACAGTACATAATGATATACGTGGTATGACTTAACAGTCACACCACGAAATTCTGCGATGTTCGAGAGTCACAGAAATCTTAGGAATGTCATCATCGATTTGCTGTTAGTTCCCTAGAGTGGTGTTGGTCAAACTTGTCTGCCCGCTTGGACAAAGCATATAATTAATGACCCACCCTTTACCAATGGGTCATATTTTACTGCCAGAGGTGAGCGTTCAAACTTGTGGAACAGTTTTGCATACATACGCAACCTTCGTACTTTTCCGTGGAGAATTAAGTCCGGGGAAAATTAGGACTGGATGACGACACACACAGTAGTTTATTTTGTGTATCCTCGCATGTTGGGATACAGCATATGGCATAATATGAAATGAAATGAATTATGTAAAATTAATTTTAATTAATAGGATTTTAACAGAATGTACTTTAAACGGTTCCTGAAAATTTACAAATTAAGATTAAAATAGCTCCTCGTCGTTATTTGGAAACACGCAACCCGTTAAAGCTTTTACAGATCGAAGGGAAGTTATGACAACGATTTCCTCTCTTAAACTGAAGTTCCTCTCCCCCCCCCCCCCAGCCGGAGAACACACACCGAAAAAAATACGCAGCATCCAGTAACAAGTTAGTCGTAATCAAGTTGAAGCGTCCTCGAGGCAGCGTTTCTCAAAGTGTGGTCCGCGAGAGAATTTTATTAGTAAATCGGTATCAGTAGGAGCTCGCCGTTATTTGGAAACAGTAACGAAAAACTTGCAACGGCAATAATTCTGGTCCAAAACTTCGGACATTCAACGTGCTACGCAAATAGGCGAGTCAGAGTAGAAGATGTCACCACGGATTTGAGCAGAGGCTCCGAATTTCACCGAGATGGTGATGGCGAAGTGTAAACGTAAAATATTTGAAGTCGCTTCTTCTTCTTCTCTGGTGGCGTTGACTGCTGGTAGAATGTTTGTTCTGCGGTCCGATGAATCAAAATCCCGGCTAATCTTGGGGGAAAAGAGTTCGCAAATGACAACGCGAAAATCTGGATCGAGTAGCGCGAGCTGTTTCGTGGCTGGCCATGGCTTCGTCATGATGTCGGGAGTCTTTCGTTGATAGGGGCCCAATATGCTCACACGGTCTTGATAATCGTGTCACCTCTGAAGCCTACCTGTAATTCCTATCCGATTCCGCACAAACCTCTGTGGTAATACAGGTGAAGAGAGAGCCACTTCACGTGTATTAAAAAGAAATAAAAATGTTCAACGTTTCTTTCGAGATCATACAGAAGAATCCCCCTGATAGGCATCATATCTATATTTTGAAGAAGAAATTTCGTGCTTTAGTCTCACTTATGAGACTGAGACATGATTGAAGATAAGTTTTTTGTGTCATTTAATAGTCTACTCATATGAACAGACGTTTTAAATTATCTCTCTGTTCTTGTTACTTGCAGCCATTTAGGTGGTAATCTTAATTTTATTTTGACGAGGAAGTGGTCACTGCTTATTTCATATCCTCTGTGAAAATTGCTCAGTATCGGCTTCCTTTATTTTGTCTACGCAGTGCAGGTTAACGTGGGATTTTATAAGCAACCCCTCACTCCTTTCGTTGCGTTCGGTTGTAATCTTTGGCCTTCAGTGATTCCGAATTTATTTTCTCCTGAGAAGCAAAAAAATATGCAGAAAGTGAACCTGTTAGCGAAAGAATAGCAACGTGGATCACAATAAACTTTTTTTAAAATAAATCAGCGCACGCGATCCGTGAAAATTAAAGATAGAACTACTTCCTTTTCTTAATCATTTATTTCCAATGGTGATCTTCTAAAACGAAAGAGGCGCACTCTAAAAATTTCCATAAGAATTTGTTTGTGAGAGAGAGAGAGAGAGAGAGAGAGAGAGAGAGAGAGAGAGAGAGAGAGAGAGAGAATTGTTGGGTGAGCTTGTGACCAGCAGTGGCATCCTACATAACAAACGTGGAGACTGCCAGTCGCGTTTCTACACGATCACTTTCGCCTACATCTGACGTCACTCCGTGCCATTGGGATAATGCAGTTTACCGCAGCGTTGCTTGTATGTTTGTGTCGGTCGCGCGTGGCATGATCGCGAAACCACACAAGTCGACCTAGAGGGCAGTCAGTAGTAATGGATTAAGGCTGCGATGGTTATCGCTGCAGCAGGGCACCGATGGGGGAGAGGTATTTTAGGGTGCGCAAGGAGGCAGTTATCGTCTGACGTACGGCCAAAGATTAATAAGGTCACCGCGGTTGACCACCAGGGGCGCCCTCGTTGTCAAGTTGATTTCTACAATTGGCACACGATCCACCTCCGGGTCTCTAATTGCATTAAGAGGAAACGAGAAGGTTCCGGTGGTCTAAGAATTACGCTGAACGCGAGTCATCCGGACCGAAGAACAGACACTGATCGTCTTAATAGTTGCGTCTTTTTATTTTGCGTCTTTTTTCTGACCGCAATCAGTAGTTAATCTAAGATGATGTCCTGACTAGGCGTCTGGCCGTCCGGACAGTGTTAAGACGGGGAGTCTTAGTGTAGTTATGAAGTGCACGCGCACACGCGCAAGCACCATTTTATTTCTTGCGGGGCACGTTGACGTGCGGAGGAGGTGACCTGACCATCGAGGGGTTATTTTATGAGTAGTTAAAGAAGCAAGTTTTTCGTCTTGGTCGAATTATCAGTCGTGTCAAGAAAGGTCTTGCTTAACCTCATTATGTGAACTCATCCGTGATGGCTGAAGCGCGAGAATGACGTGTGTGGAAATAAAGAAATAAATAATATGCAAATTTATGCCACTAGGGCTCACTCGCAAATCTTCTATTTCATCACATGAACCATGTTTATATTTCTTTCTTCAGTAATCGCTACAGGAGCGATTTTAGTCCATTTTTCTAATTGTGCTCGATACTTTTTTCTAAGCAATCCAATTTTCATAGGGGTAGACGCGCTTTTTTCTTTTTCCCCCACCATGCTTAAGTTACGAAATCAAACAGGAAATCGCCATTTTAAAGGAGGGCTGTGGGAGGCTGGCGATTTTTCGTTCTTATCGGATAAAACATGGTGATTCAGAAGCAGAATATCTTCAAGCAAGGAATGCATCGCCTGTGAATTACACACACACACACACACACACACACACACACACACACACACACACACACACACACACACACACACACACACACACACTGAATTAGAAACTTGTATTTAATACAATGGTTTCTATAGGCATGCGACTGCCGTTCTTCTTGAACTTCCTGCTCATAATTCAGTGGGTCGGGAACAGCCTCCATTAATTGCTTCGATCAATTGCTGCAAAGGGGAAGTTCTGTTTGTCCGTACAAGTCTTATCCGATGAGGGCGATCTCGATCCTGACAGACTGTCTTAGGACCACAGTTAGGCCTCTTATACAAGCAAAGTGGGTTATTTTCCCACTGAATAAACACCGCGGATAGCTCGCCTTTTGAGAACCCAGTCAGCTCTGCTGTTTTCAAAATCGTGGCTCCAGCCAGACGGGCACCCACAATTAATCCTTTCTCGAACTCCGAAAGACCCTTCGTTTTTCCCATTGTGATCAACACTGTTGACAATTACTGCCCAGCAGCGTTTGTTTGTAAATAGTTACTTACGTCTGCATAAAGGTGGCGGAATGTGTTCCTCGTACAGTTTGCCTCTGAGGCAGATTCTGTTATTTAATCACGATTTCAAAAATTAAGTGTTTGCATTTTCTCATTTGTCCAAAACCGTCCATCTATCAGAATCGCGTCGCTGGCCAGTGGGATTCCTCGTATTTTTTCGCACCAAAAACTATCTTTCGTCCCATTGATAACCACTGAGGTAAACGATATGAAAGTGTGAAACATTGAACAATACAAAAGTTGACGTCTTCAATTCATATTGTCTTCTCTCAATCATGCGTCTTTGCCTCTGATCATGGAAGACAAACTGTGGGCGTCTTGACTGAAAACCTTCACATTCAAAACAATTAAATGTCGTTTCCTGAAAAGAACAGAAAAAAACAAACAAACTGCAGAATCAACCCGTGAGGTATTGAAAACCCTGTAGCACAACCGAGTCGTATGCGTGTGTTAGTGGGAAGAATAATAAAAGTGGGTTTTGAAGGAGTGCACTTTGATGCTACTGAATGTTTGAATAGAATAAGATAAAAGAAGGTAGGACTGAAGAAAATGCATCTCTCTCTCTCTCCACACACACACACACACACACACACACACACACACACACACACACACACACACACACACACACACACACACACACACACACACACACACACACACATTTGTACGGTGAGTGGCTTGCCCTCTTTGACAATGAAGTACTGATATATTTGAAGAATTGATAAGAAATCTGTAATGTCTTTGAAGATCTTAGCGAATCTGTTCATTGCGGTATGTGAGTGACAACTCATTTAAAAAAATAGTTTTCATACGGGCAACGATTTGCTGATTACTTGCGTCAAATTTTCTCCGGTAAATGTCCGTAGCTACAGAGACACAACGTCTCTGCAGCCTGCTATTTATTTCAGTCAATGTGTGATTTCTCGCCAGGTGTCTGTTCGCTTAGGTGAACCGTCTCCGAGAGGAAATCCTCTCCTGACCTTCCTTTTATGAGTGCACATTATTCGTCTTCTGTTCCTCTCATTTCAGAAGAGAGTCTAACCCAGGTTTTGTTTTTGTTTTTTCAACTAAAGGGCATCACCGCTACTATGTAGGGGGCAATCTTAAAATGATATTGTTGCTCTGATATGCAATGGAAGAAGGACCAATGGTATCAGTCACACTGTGTATTGAAGCCGAATACACGAGCGTGCTCTCATGAGTACTGTGAATGCACTTGGTGTTTCTCATGTTCATTTTTTTTTAATATTTCGAGGACAGAAAAATTGTTTATTTCCACGCACCATTAAAACAGCTTTGGAACTTAATTTTGAAAAATTAGTTGTCTTCACTGTCACGTTTTTTGATGAATCCATAAAAATCGGAAATTCCACCGTTGTGGTCCTCGTTCTTCTTAGAAGTTCTTCCTAAAATTTTTGAGAAATCGGGAACAAGGTCATTCATTTCGATTTCGCCGAATAATCCAAGGAATGTGAAAGTTCTGAATGTAATTTCATTTTTGTGTTTGCCTTGGGGGAGTCTCCTTTGGATTCGTTCTCCTCGTCTGGGAGCAGTTTTTGGGTTTTATTGCAGGAATTTAAGCATCTTAAATTCCTGCAGTATTGCAGCATCCCGCAAGTTGCTGCAATGAGTAGCAACTTGCGGGTGCAATCCTTGAGAGAAGAGACTCAAAATGTGAAAAAACTTCCCTCAGCGAAAGATTCTTCTAAGAGAGAGAGAACAAAACCTTTTCAGACAAAAATGATTTCGGGGAAAAATCACGACCAAGTTACTTGATTTCGTAGAAACCTAAGGAATGCCACGAGAGGAAGGTTAATCCTACCATCATAGTTCATCATGTCTATCAACTGCGTGTATTCTCAGGCCTGCTTCCCGTTTTGTGGAATCTCTATTCGATCAGCCAACTCATTTTCATCTGAAAAACCCACATGAAGGTTTCTCGCGTCCCAGAGAATTCGAACCTGGTTTTTTCACGAAAAGAGCAAATGCTGGTACGACCTGACTGCTGAGATGTGGAGGAGCGTGTAGTTTTTTTTTTATTATTGCTAATAAATATCATTAATATATAGACAACGCGATGACACTTCTTTCAAAGTGAGGATTTTTTTTCACGTGTGTGCGCATGTGCAAATGACTCGACTTGAACATGCGTTAGTTTTTATATATAGCACTAGAGCCACGTGTGAATTACGCACACCAACATGTTTTATTCTAAAACAGTGAAGTGCGTTTCACTGGTAGTTTTGCTCGTGTCGGAAATCAAAGCAACAGGAACCCCTTGCATTGGACTTTCCGACATCGAAAATACTGCCTTAAAATTTGAACCGAAGAATTGTTTGCTCTCTCTTGTCTCGATTAGCACTAAAAATACCATTTAGTCTCTCTCTCTCTCTCTCTCTTTAGTAAGCGAAAATGTCATCAGTGATTTTTTAATCGAAAGATTGTAAACAAATAGTACATTATAAACCTCGATCAAAAGAAGGATCAGATTAGATAAGTAAGAATTGTGCTGCAAAGACGAACTATGGACATTTTTTCAAGCTACTTTAGATCTTAAACAAGCAAAGTAGTAGTTTGACACGAGTCATCAGCTACCTAATGGACGCAATAATTGCTTTAACGTTTAAAATGTTTTGTAACATAAGAAATAATAATTATGTTGTTCATTTAAACAGTCAAAATAATGGCCGATGCTTGTTGGAGGTAGAAGGTTGTGCGATATGCAAGGAAATACAACTTTATAATTCTAAAACGACGGCTTTCTTCAGAGTGAAATGTTTTCCGAGCCATAAACGAGAGAAGAAGCTAAAAGGAGTGTCCATGCACAAAGTGAGAAAGAGATCGTTCTGTGTGCAGCTGGTTATATCCAGACGGGGGGGGGGGTTAACTGGAAGGTGGTATTCATACTCTGCGCAATAAAACGTAACGCAACTGCCACAGTAGCAGAAACCCTCCCTACTGCTCCCCCTTCCTACCCACCCCCTCTTTCTCTCGGATACATCTTCCAGTGTGGCACATTCAGAATGTCTTACTGAAATCTCTTTTAGACTCTGCCGAGGATAAGGGGCATTTGACGGTGACACATCGTGCGTCATTAACGACTGCTGTTCGCACAACGTCTCGCGCTCACCATACACCCTTAATGGCCCAGCAACAGAGCCGTCTTTCAGAGACTCATTTATCTATTGACTACTGATAGCCCCCTGACCGAGGTGAAGAGGACTGGTCGAGTATTACTGGATTTCAATGGAGTGGAACGGGCGACATCACGCTCCGTGTCTGCGCCCGATGCGACGATGGGAAGTGTGGTTGGCGGTGTGTTGCTATGTCCATCCGCTTCCCCACCGAGCTCTCTCTCTCTCTCTCTCTCTTCACGCTTGTCATTTTCATTGAATTACATTTCTTTTATTTGAATTCAGTTTTCCCACCCTCAGTAAAACAGGTTTCCGAATTTCGCATGTATCTTCGGCAATTTTCGGTTTCTCTGCATGCATTTGCCTCTTCTTAAGAGAATTTCCGTTCTCTTAAGAAGAGAACACGCCCGAAAGTGCACGCTCTTCTTTCCAAATGTCTTCTCTAAGTGAAACCACATTTGATTCGTTTTTTACCCTTTAAACTAAACATAAAGTCGTGTTTTTATTTGTCTTCGCTGTAATAAGTTTAGGCTGTTGCTTTTGTGAATCGGACATAAGTTTGAAATCCTGGACGTTTTTAAGTGCAACGTTCGTTCTCTTAATACGGTAGGGTGTAACGGAAGACTTTCATGATATCAAATCCAGTTTCAGCGTGGATTTTATTATTCGAATAAATTAACCCGATTCATGTATATTATGGTCAATGAATATTTGTGTATTTGTTCTCTTGTTAGGCAGTCTAGAGTTTGGTTTATGTTGTCCTGACTTAATAATGAATCGAAGAAATTGTGTTACTTATAATGAGAAAATACATTTAAAGAAAACAAAAACACATCATCACAGTTATCACATCATCATGACACAACAGCAACAATAGTTGCCTGCAAAATACATCCAGTGCTATCACATGCAAGCTCGATTCTATCATTTACGAGTACAACGGACAAACCGCTAAAGTTATTGTGAACATCACTTAAAAATGATGCGATTGCTCTCCGATTAGGTTGGAAGATATTCAATGAGAGATAGTCAAAAGTTCAGTTGAAACGATATTATATCTCTTCAAGGGAAGGGGGGGACGGGGATATGTAAGACTGGCGATACGAAAAGAAAACCGGGAAGTTATACGTGCATCTCTCATGCTAAGGAGGACCGCTAACTTTGCATCAACATTCCACTGATGTTTTAGCCCAATTGATGTTTTTACACGTTTTTTTTCTTCCAAGACAAA
Organism: Typopeltis vanoorti; assembly: GCF_054136105.1. Lineage (NCBI taxonomy): Eukaryota > Metazoa > Arthropoda > Arachnida > Uropygi > Thelyphonidae > Typopeltis > Typopeltis vanoorti. Next base: position 137,220,820 of record NC_143560.1, read on the forward strand.
CCTTATGAACTGAAAGGCATTCAGGCCAGCATTTTTCTAATATCCGTCGTTAAGCGGGACTTAAACCTGCAGTCTTTCAGTCGAAGCAGGTTTGTTTTGGATGGAAACAAATCGTAGAGTTACATCGAATGAGCTGAAACTCAGTGGAACGTTGATGCAAATAAGAAGTCAGAGCGAGAAGCACTACTGTGAGATGCGATTAGTGAATAACAGGATTGAAGTATCTTCCGAGGGACAGAAAAAAAAAAAAAAGAAAGAAAAAGAAAGAAAACCTGAAATGCACTGCGCGATGGAATCGCTTATAATGAAGAAAGGAACATATGAAGTGGGATTCAGACCAATGGAGAACTATCAGAACTATGCGTTTACCAACGAGTTGAAATTCATCTAAACATTTCATGCGGGATTTAGGACTTCAGACGTTGGCCTGGTGAGGATTTTCTTCAAGACTACCGGAGGGTCACATTCCCCGTCCCGATTTGAGTAAAGGACTCGGTCGGGTACATCCCTGCAAGGAACTCGCAAAATCAGTGGCTGCAATGACTTCGCAAAAAGGAGGTCACTCTCGCGCAAAAACCAGATGCATTTCGGGATGATTCTGAATTGTGAAAAAAAAAAAAAAAAGTGAGGAGTCGTTCAAGTGCTGACAACACTTCGAATGAGTCCTGCGGAATCCTTACTTATCGCATGTGCTTAGTAATGAAACAAGATGAAGGCATTTAGTTCAAAAGGAGAAATGCAAAATACAAATGAACTCGATATGGGATCGTCTGTATGCAGCCTAATTTCAGGCAGGCCACATGGATGTGCTACAGTAATTGATAGAAAATGTGATTCGACGAATACCGAACAAACACCATTTAAGTCGTATCATACAGAATTGTTGTATCCTTAATAGCTGCGGGTTACACTGCCTGTATGTAGGATGTACGTTGGAACCTGCCCATACAGCATGCAAACAGTGTAACTTGCAACTTTTTTCACTTAAAATGAGTTAGTCAATCTCATGGGAAGGTAACACAGTTTTTAATCCCCTGGGAATCCGATTTTCATCCTATATACTGGAAAATCGGTCACAGAACACACGTCATTTATAGACAAAAAGTATTTGTCTCTGCTAGTTTGTCTATAATTTAGTTGGCTGTAGTTGACGTAGCGTGTAGATGGCAAATAGCAGCGCTGTGGGTAGATGGAGAATAAACAGATAGACGTGGACTGCGGTAGCAAAGTGTCGTTGGAGATTCACGCCTTTATCCTGCATGTCTGTTTAGCTGTATTTATTGCTCCATTTTTTTTTCTTTGATTTTACAAATGCCAATATTTCTAGTATTATTTTGCTTTTCCCTTTCTTAATAAAAACATCACTTTCTAATCTGGTATCGCACATTACTATTCTACTCTTTTTTTTTATTGTTGTTCACGAAGGAAACTGAGCAAGTTTGTATCTGGAAGATTCTGGAAGATATTAAGTCTGACGTACTACCTATAGGGATGAATTTTATTAACGGTAATTTCCAAGAACAGGGGGTTTTTCACCTGCTTGAAATCGGTTAAGATTCCTTAATAAACGCTATAAATCCTTTCCTATTTCTCTCTGGTCTGAGACAATAATCCAGCATCCAGCCATCACGTGATAGGGACATCTGGAATTAAAGGGATCGTAAAAGACGAACTTTACCTTAACGGATTGGTACCAGTAGAGCCGAACGGTGCTGCTTAGCTGAGCATTGTTGTTGTCTCTCTAGTTCATCCATTCGTGTGGACTTATTTACTCTACATGAACAACAAGACGATGCACCATGCCATCCAGAAGTTGTTCAAGAAAGTGATCAAGGCTCCCAAGGAGTGTCAGGATTTAGCACCAGACCACTTCCAGTGCTTGCACTGTTGTTTTTCCAGCACGAATTGCTTCGTGTTATTGCTGCCATGTTCTTATTACTTCATCCTAATCAAATAACAGGAAACAGGGCTTTATTAGTTTGTGCAATCTCTTTCTAGCTGTCTGGCGTCTTGTAATGGTAATGTTCGTTTAACCATAGCTGCTTGTTTTAGTTTGGCAGGTGTGGCAATATCCTGTAATAACACTCCATTCATGTTAGTGTCTGAAGCACGATGACCCTCCTCAGTAACACACACACACTCTCTCTCTCTCTCTCTGATTTTATCCTGTAATCATTCGAACATTAGGAGTATGTTTACTGCCCTTTACGATCCTGTCGATTCTCTTCGCATGGATTAACTGTTTCTGACTACAAGCCAGCCATTGACTTGATGCTGTTTCTGACACCATTCTCAGTATACTCGAGTCGCTCTTGCAGTCCAATGGATGCCCAATGAGCACACATTGGGCATCGGTTTCCAAGATTCATTGCTCGGTGTGGGTTCTACTATCACCTTATTCTCAAAGTCGCTTTGCCAATGACCGCAATACGAGTACTTGAACGCACGTGCTGTTTTTTGGAGTCAATGTACCGCCTATTTTTAGCTGGTCCCTGTTACGTATTCTCAGTCGCGTGTCTCGATTTCATCATGGGGTAGCCGTTGACTAAAGCTGATATTTGCTTCCACTGCTTATAATGAAGCTCGCGTCATGATTTTTTTAAAGAAAATTAGTTTAAACGTAATTTTTTGTTGTTTGAATGTTAGTTTTAATATTAGTTTAACGTGCTTAAGCTTAATTAATGAACTGGTAGAAAAATCTGCAGGACTTGGTTTAATTTTAATATTTAATATTTGCAGTAAAAAGTTAATATTTTTACTGCAAAAATCCAATAGTTAATTAAATTATATAACGAGTCTTAGAGGTTGATAATCTCGTACTGCCAGGTTCATGGCGGTGTCCGTATGCGTCTCATTTGCTACTTACATTTTACCAATTAGCTTTCCACTGACAGTACCATGCGCCGAAAACAGCAAATGAGACGCATACGGACACCACCATGAACCTGGCAGTACGAGATTATCAACCTCTAAGACTCGTTATATAATTTAATTAACTATTGGATTTTTGCAGCAAAAATATTAACTCCTCTCCCCCCCCCCCCTCTCTCTCTCTCACACCTGAAAAGAAACTAATAATGACACGGCTCAGTCTGGAACTCCACTGCACTCACGAAGCAATGACCTGAACTGCAAACATCTGAACTTCCCGTTCACAGGCACAGAGAGAAAAGAAAGTTAAACTGAGAATTTTTCTGTTTTCTCAGCTCCTGTTCTGAACGCTGTCAGAACTATTTTTTGCCATCAACGTTAAATAAAACTTTAACTGCGTTGTTTATGAAAGGTTTCTGTCGATAACTTATTGTAAAAGATGTATTATTAAGCTAAGTCAGGTGAATTTTTCATTAAAAGTGTGTCGCTGAGAATAATGCAACGCCCTTTAAACCTACCACAGACGACAATAAAATAACCAAACTCAAAACGATAATAAATTCAGATGCTTCGTTTCCCACTTCTGCAGTGCGATGGGCTGCGCTTATAAGGTTACCTCCAAGTTTGGACAAGTTAAGCGCAGCTGAAGAACGAAGAGACTTGACCACCTTCGATTAGAAATCAATTGAATTTGATTTTCTGATCACGAGAGGAATCTTTCTATGGCTTTTTCAACTGAATGGTCGTGACCCGATCCCATCCAGAGGTAGCAGGTGTTTTATTCCCGGAAATTCGGGGTTTTTCATCCCTTGTGCAGACAAATCGGCCGGAAAACTCACGCAGAAGGACAGCTTTCCTCGCATATCACATCTTTCGGGTAATAAGGATAAGTGCATCTACAGGCATACATTGTAATGACTTCATTTAGTTAGGATGCTCCCGAAAATAAAGCAACAATAATAACAGGATATTAATTAGATTTAAATCCTGCTAGTAAAGTCAACGCACAATTTCAAAACGCAATATTATTCAGAAAGTATTCGACTAAATTGCGTCAGAAAACGCTAAATATAACGTGAATATACGCAGATTTAACATATCTCATTGCACTCTTTCATATCATCGTGATGAGTTTTTCCCTTCGGTATCCTCAAGGGATGCTATAAGGGGGTGCTCAGGATACTAAAATGGCACTGCTTGTTCACAGTATTATTAGTCTCCTATCCACAGTTTTCCTCCAAATTAGTGTATTATTTGTCAACACTTCAATATTGTCGTAGCGAATATTTCGTGCTTATAAGGCACTTCTGACCGAATCAATCCACCCAGCCCTTGGTCTTCCTCTGGGTCTCCTTCCTGACATCTTGGCATTAAACATGCCAATCTTTCCTCGCCCATTCTATTAAGTGGCCATACCACCTTAGATTAGCTCTGCTGACATATTTTTGAATGCTAACAATGTCCAGTTCCTTTCTAATATCTTCATTTTTAATATGATTCTGCCATTGATACCATCGGTTCACTCCCCTAATTTTTCTCAAACCCTCATATCTGTGTTTTCCAGTCTTTGATCAAGTGCTTTATTTCTAACCGAACTCTATAAATCCATAACTTAAAACTGGTTTGAACGCTGTCTCATACACTGTGCTAGTCATTGGTTTGGCTAATTTCTCTCTTCTTCCATTTAAGTTTATTCAGTTGACCTCCTACCATACCAGCTTTTTGATTCTGTGGTCTATTTTCTGATTTAATCTGCCATCTTCACTAAAAACTGTGCCTAAATGGATAAAATATTTTACTTGTTCTATAGGATTACCATTCGGAATGAAGCTGTTGTTTATGCACTTGCCTGCTTTCGTAGTTTTAATATTTTTATAGCAAAATTTCATGCCAAATTTGCTACATTTGTAATTCAAATTTAGTTACAGAATCCTGGAAACTTGCACTGGAAGTGTTCAGAAGTACAACATCATCTGCATGAAGCAAAGAGTTAAGTTTGACATTTCCAATTTTAATATCAGACTCAATGACACTTTCTTCGATAATGTGATCCATATAGATGATGGATAAGAGTGGAGATAATGTTCATTGTAGTGTATTATCTGATTTTTCCTCAAACCGTCTTCATGTAATAATTACAATTCTGACTGTTGACTTCACAATTTAAATACAGACTATTTATGCTGTCTATAATCTTCCATTTACCCCACATAATTGTAGTGTTTTGGAAAGCATTTGTCTGGGCACCATGTCTGGGCACCATTCCTATGATTTCTCAACTGTTTGTCGTAAAATAAAAATCTGATCTTGAGGATCTCTATTTGCCTTAACCCAGATTGTTTTTCAAGTTCTCTTCAAGCACATACGAGTATGCAAGCATAAATCTTACCTGGAACACTTTGTAGAGAAATTCCTCTGTAATTCTCACATTCAATTTATTCCCTTTTTTTATAGATGGGAACTTTTAGAGCTCTACTCCAATCATCTGGAATTTGACCTTCTGACCAGGCCCTATGAATTATGCTGTATCCACTACATAACTTTTATACCTCCATACTTAAGCATTTCTGGTCGAATATCATCTACTCCAGCTGTCGTTCCACATTTCAAGTTTTTGGAGCTTTTTTCTTCCTCTTTGCATTCCTCTGGAATAATTTCTACTATTGCTCTGTCACTGCTTGTTTTGTTTGATGGTCTTTCAAGGTAATTCTTCCAGACATCTCAGAATATCTTTGCCATATCTTCAGTTTTCAGGCCTTTTTTTTATCATCTTTGATCCCTTTTACACTACTTTCCTCATTCCTTTTGCCGGCCTGGTTGGCCGAGTGGTTAGCGTATCGCTCTTCAAGAGGGTACTGGTTCGACTCCGGCTTAGGCCATGGATGCTTGTGATTGTCTTTCGCCTTCATATTCATGCATACAAATATGTACACACTCTCCCAAGATGGACTGGGTCACCATGGGGGAAGTAGACCCAATTCTTCCGCAATGGAAGAATTGCGGACAAACGTTCTTAAAGCAGGACAAACTGTCTCAATTTCTGCGAAAGGGCGGCTGCAGCATCGATATAGTAAGAACCAGCCCAAGCTGCTGATGTAAAGAGCATTCTTAGAACAGTCATGACCTGGAGTGAAGCGAATAATCAAACTACGCATTTTACCGATTATAGGGACGAGAGTGAACACCCAATGGCTGAATGCATCATCCCAAGTGAGGAGTTTGGTTACGGAACTCTGGAGTCGCTTCTCCTGATATGGAATCAGACCACTGAGTACATCAGAACACCTTGCGAATTGATTGATAGGTAGGGTGTGGACAGAGCAGTGCCATTACCGGTCTGGGTGCGACAGTATCTGGGGATGAAGAAAAGCTGGTTCAAAATATTTCACTCATATTACTTGAGAATGGGGAGGAGTTGACTTAGCTGAAAGGGTAGGAAGTGTCGGTGCCACAGGAGTTTGATGTACACCGTTTAGGTTTCTTCTCTGCAACAACAGTGCTGTTCGATTACTTTTTTATATGAATTGGGTTCTTCTACTCAAGAGACCAAGAAGAACTTTTCAACTCACTTCATGTCTCCAGTAAGTAGGGTGGTAGTAAACTCACGGTCAGTGACAAAAATCGTCCACCACCTAAAAACTTTGACAAAGATAATATCGCAGCGAAGTGAGATTTGAATCTACAGCCGGAGAGGTCGGAGAGCGGATGCAGTAATCACACAGAAAAGAATTTGTTTTTAAAAATGTCGTTACCGCGGTGTCCACACGTGATATTAAAAATCTTTGGCGAGTTCAGAGTTGTGATTGTCGATTACAGTGTTCAGGCTGATCACTGTAATCGACGGTGGTTGAAGGACGACTGCAACCACTGCTTATCGCATTCTCAATTTGGTCCTTTACACAAGACAAGAATTCTTTACCAACTTTTTCATCTTAAAGCCACAGTCTGGATTACGTTCAATGCGCTATACTGCCCCAAAGTTCAGAACACGTAGTGGTATACACGTGAAGTTGATGTAGTAATCACGTGGTGACACACCTACATAGAGATATCCCTTAGCTGCTGGAGGAGTCCTTTCAAGCAAAAAAGGCGTACAATCAATATGAGTCCGCTTTCTAACCGATATGGTGATAACCTAATTGCGAGAAATAGGGGGAGAGAACGTTTGTTTTTGAAATTACAAAATGTTTTAATACTATTTTAAAACATTATGGACAACGCGATCCGAAATCGTCATAGGTTCTTCCCCCCCACACACACACACCCCGCAAAAAAGGTGAAGCACACAAGAACCCAATAGCGCTTAGTGAAACTGCTTACAATTTCCGAAAACACGTGCGAGAAGAAACTAAACACGATTATGTGCAATCAGGCAACACTCACTTGTGTCGATTTCTCATATTCTATCGCTCACATCAAAATGAAAGGAATGGAGAGGCACGAAAGAAATCGACCTCTGAAGTGTTCGTCCAAAGATACTGCGTGCGTGTGTGTGTGTGTGTGTGTCGCATGAAGTGTTCGTCCAAAGATACTGCGTGCGTGTGTGTGTGTGTGTGTGTCGCATGAAGTGTTCGTCCAAAGATACTGCGTGCGTGTGTGTGTGTCTCATGAAGTGTTTCTTACTTTTTTATTTTACTGTTTCTACATTCATACTGTGGAGTGATGAGTAAATAAAGGTCTTCGTGATCTAAATGGAATATTCGATGAAAACATCTCCCGATCGCTTAACATGACTGCTGTAAAATACGGTCCAAACATCAGAACTTCGTGGCTTCCGCGAAACAGTCCGAAAATGATAAGTTCCTTTCTCGTTTAATTATCGAGGCCTTTTGAGTGAGGCGAGAAGCAACTCCAATGCTGAAGTCGGGCGAGTGCAAGTAAGAGGAGCTCGAACAGTTTCCAGCAAGGAGAGATGCGGGATTCCAAAACAGCAGATGATTTCGAGTTGTTCGATGTCGGCTCACCAAAAAACACGGTCGTTATCATTAATACGTCTTCGTCAAAAATTCCTGCCCTCCCACCAGTCCGATTGTTTTTCTTGCCCAAGAACTTTTCCCCAGAAACGCCTTCCATGCAGACTTAAAGCGAGCGTAAATTCAGATTTTTGTCCCCTGCCCTCTCAGGGGGGAACAAAAAGATTTACGGTACGTCGGAAATTGTTTACAATTCTCGGATGGCTTTTGTGTGCAAGCCTAAAATCAGGGCGACACCAACTATTAGCAACGTCCCCAAGAGCGACAAAAAAAGAAAAGCAATTGCCCTCGTGCATACTAGTTGACTGCCTCGATGATATCTTAAAGCGAGATAAATTCGTCTTTTTTTTCCGTCGCGACCTTTTTTGGCGTTTTTTTCTGCATTGTCAAACCATTCCGACAGTGATATTATAATGATTGTCGTTAGCCACTTTCCCCCCCGTATTTGGAGATAAATGATTCCAATGCCGCCATTCCGCACAACGGAAGCAACGTTTTGTTGGCATGTGAATGACGATCGCGTTCTTTTCATTTCAGGCGTTGCTTTTACGGAAAGAAACCGCAACCAGGCAGGGCGGCGAATATTTGAAAAATAGCAATAACGAATAAACGGAAACGCATTTCGTTGGACAGACACGGAGGGAAATTAATTTTCAGTCGTACGTGACAAATTTGCCGTTTGCGGGAACATTAATTCCCCCACCCACCCCTTTTTTTCTCTCTCTCTCTCTCCACCAGCTGCAAAAATGCAACTGCAAAGACTTGATTGAATTGAAGATTGTATCGAAGCGATTGTTTCTTCCCAGTTAGAACCGCTTTAGAAAGGTTGTGGTGCTCCTCAGTATCAAATGTTGTCCGGCTAAATGTTGTTCTCGTACAGAGAGAGAGAGAGAGAGAGAGAGAGAGAGAGAGAGAACATGATCCAAACCTAGACTTGAATCTACGTGCACATTATAACTTTAGAAACGGTTGTTGCAGATGAGGAGAGAGAAATGGAAAAGTACAACACGAACCCTTAATGAACGTGGTGGTCAGTTGTACATCACCCACGGAGGGCTGCAAAAGTTGCAGTTCTTCAGTGCCATTCCTTTAACTCGGTGTTTCTCAACGTTTTTTGGATCATGCCCCACCTCAACGTCTCAAAGTTTTGATGCCCCCCCCTAGCATAATAGTCAGCCAAGTTCTGAAAAAGTATGATATAAATATGTATAAATATCTACATGTACATTTTCAAATTGTACATGTAGATATTTATAAATATTCAAATTGTCCCCCTGTGGGGCGTACGCCCCGCGCTGCTTTAACTGCTCGCTTTTAAATAAGTTTGGCTTTCAGAGCGACTGTGCCTGTTTCTGTCGATTGGCCAAGCGGATGGTTTAGCCTGCAGGCTGTGCGTTCGAATTATGGCATCCCGCTGTGTAACTCCTTGGGTGGTTCATAACTTTCATTGAGAATTTAGGATTTGTTCCCGATTCCAAAAGAAGTAAACGGTAATATGGTAACTGAACGAATAATTACTATTCGGCTACAGAAGTGACTTATTTGTAAAAAAAAAAAAAAAAAATCATGCTAAGAAAAGTCCCAACCGGAGGCAATTGCAAAGATAGAAACCGAAATGCTCTCCAGATTGGATGTTTTGAGAAACGAGCAAAACACAGAACTGGAAAAAATAAGATTTCTTCTGTTTTTATCTGATCTGAAAATTAGGCCTGCCCTCATTGCCCTCCTCCTTTAGACTGAGCTATTTAAAGAAGTTTGATTTCTTTTTCAGTACAAGGTAGAAGGATTTGCAGCCAATGAAAGTTCATGTAGTATGCATAAGGAAGCGACCAAGTCGGGAAATAAATATCTCCGTTCAGAACTATTGCACAAGATAGTGCAGAGAAAAGAATTATTTCTGCAATGCCGCAGAAGACAAAAGTGAGGGGGAACGGGCCTGCCCAGGAGCAGATGATAAACCTTTTATTCAAATCAGCTACCATTATTATTATTTAGGAAAATTTAGTAACATTTTTAATGCGTGATGAAATCGGTTCCTGCTAAAATTGACTGGTGGAGTATTTGATGTCGGTCAACATTATTCTTAGACTTCGCCGAGAAAGAAACGCAATCTTTACAGCACAATTTAAGGTCATTTTTATCTTAAGTAATACTAGTTTACGCTTTATAATTATGAATTAAAAAAAAAAAAAAACTAATGAAATTCAGCCTCCTCAGAATACTGTGGGGTGAACGAAGTCACTGCTGCTGCCGGTAGAAGTACAAACAACATTACTTATCAGCAAATATTTTTAAAATATTTTTGCAATAATTCTTATCACAAGAATTAATAAATTTTTCCTGAAGCAGCGCATCTACTTTTCTTCTTCCATTTTCGCTAATTTGGGAGACACTAATCAGCTGTGAGGTTGCGTGTGCTCATGTTCGTTTATAGAACCACCAGTAAAATGCTTTCGCTTCTTTCATTTAGCGGCACAAATCACTGAAAGTAGAATTCAAATGCGCAGTCTCGAATAAATCACTACTATAATAACTGCCCGGGGTATCCCTACCTTTTTCGGCGTGAGTATACATTAAAGAAGAAGGCGAATACCGAATCCCTGTAAATCATCTTCATCAGTTCCTCGTATTCCGTATATAAGTATACATTCATTTTTGATTAAACTGGATGATCTCCAATCGCAGCCTGGTAGATTGCGGGAAGAAAATGACAGCTTCCACGTGCGCTCAAAATCGGTTTTGTCACTCGTTATTGGACTGAAAGTTCTCAGTCAAATATTACGAGTGAGATTCTCATTCTGATCGATGAGAATCTCGTCTTGAATGAAGGAATGTTACAAACCTGTTTCAGATAAAGTCAAACTGAGAAGAAAGACGCTTTGAAAGATTGCATTTCTCATTTGAGCCATTGGAGTTAGTGGAAAGATGTGGGTTCAAATTCCTTACACAACGCGAAGAATCTTTATGAAGTTTATAATGACAAAAAGGCTATTTTTGACCACAAGAACCATAGGAGAGATTGACTTCTATTTGGGTTTATATAGGTCAAATTTATTTCAAACTAAGTTAGAAATTACCGACAAGTTTCGCCAACCTCAGCTGTTTGGCTTCGTCAGAGTAAAAAAATAGATGGAAGACAACTTAAATGTTACACTATTTTTTACTCTGACGAATCCAAACAGCTGAGGTTGACGAAACTTGTCGGTAATTTCTAACTTAGTTTGAAATACATTTGACCTATATAAACCCAAATAGAAGTCAATCTCTCCTTTATGAAGTTTTTTTTTTTTTTTTGTTATGCGAGTTAGAAGGTCTCGTACGCAACGGACTAGCTCAACGCAAAACAGAAAGCCATCCTGAGACCAAACGCAGTGGATTGACATAGCAGACTAGACGGGACTGGGTTGAGCTGGGCTGCTAAAATTTGCGCCCAATCAGGGCATTAATGAGGCTTCTATGAATCCAGGTTGCTTGGCAGACACAAAGCCTGCCACGCTAAAGATGAATGCCTCGTGTTTATGTTTTTGAAATTATTATCATTTCTGGGTTTTCGATTCGGGCGATGAAATTTCAAAGGAATTTCCCTCTGCGATGTCTCGCTTTTCTAAATTCAAGAGGACCTTGCTCGCGGATATCATGCAATCCACAGAAACCATTTCGCCATCCACTTGATCTTTACACATCCCCGATTTATCCCTGAAAGGGGATAGATACTGCACCACATTCCGTTTGGTGACTGCACTTATCTTTTTTTTTTTTTCTCTGTGTAATATTTTTAATTCCAAAACTGGACAGAAATGTTAACCTCTTCAAAGACACTTCTGTTCTAATTTCCAATCCAACGTGCATCAAGTGAGGTTCTGCTGTGTGTACAATTCTACAATTCATCGGGGCCGAATCCCGCACTCCCATCGAAATCGGTAGTGGCGAGTAGAATCAAAACTGAAATTTACTGCACCAACTTCTGTTGGTTTTCTGGTGTTATTCCGATGGAAAAATGTTCTTCTTTCAGTATTCCTGACCACCACTCATTCTTTAAGTCAGGCTTCGGCATTTTGCATTCTTCGTCCTCTTGCTGCAGCGATTGGCACAAAAAGTTGAAAGCATTTGGAGGAGATGCTGCGACAAAATACAAATAACTCAATCCAGACTCATTCCTTGTAAGTCAAACACATGCGAATACTAAGATGTAAGCGCAAAATTCAATGCGCTGTTGCGTTTATTTTTGTGCACACTGAACGAAATTTGAAAAACATCTTTTCTATCTTTTCCACGGACTTACCTCCAGACTAACACAAAAAAAAAAAAAAAAAAAAAAAAAAAAACGATGTCGCTCTACCTAACAGCAAATTTAATGAAGGAAAGAGTAAATATTTTGGTTTCCTTGATTAAATATTCCCCAAATTTAAGTAATAATTTCTCATTACAGAAATTTTGCGAATGCTTCCATTACGCTTCCCGATTACCAAAACGATTGCGCTCGAATTTCAACTTGGAATTTTAAAGGAGTTAAGAAATTGTACTGAGGAGTCACGAGAAATGGCGTAAATAAGAAGGAAACAGGTTCTGCTCTGTTTCCACTGGTCTGGATTTCCGAGTGGTGGCCAGACATTCGCGTCTCTGTACTACCACGTGGGGTTCCTTCAGCCCTTTCATAAATCAGCTTAGTCTTTGATATTAAACATTATCAGAACGTGTCTGTTAGAAGTGGCAGTTAACTCTTCACCCCCCCCCCCCCCCCGGAAACACACACACACACAAACACCATTCGCCCTGCAACAGTGAAACTCGTCAACCGAACACGGGGACCAACGGGAACGTTTAATCAACTGCTCCTAAATTCCAGGAGGAAGATCGATCTTCCTCCGCACGGCACGAGAGGGCATGTCTTGTAGTCACCGCTCCAACCCACTTCGTGTTCAATCTAAATAACATTAGATAAAGGTCAGCAGAGTGCATGACCTCACAGACTGTGGCGTGTGTCGAGTTCGCACGCGAATAAATGTACTGCGAGTTGCGTGCAGAGAAATTAAGGTTTTTGTCTTCGACCGGAAATATAAAGTTTTTCTTCGCCTAACAAATGCGCCGATGAATCTTCTTTGAAAAAATTGTCAGACCGAAATAGTTTCTTCACCCTTTCCTTACGCGCCCTGCATGTGATGAAACGCTTCTTTCCTGCACGTGTGTCGGTGGCGATATGAAATTACGACAAGCAGCATGAAAGTACCGTGGATAAAGATCACCGTAAATAATTTCATATTTATTTATTTATTTACCAGGCCGACAAACAATAAAATAAAACGAACAGCCTTAAGGCAAAAATCTAAGGGCGGGGGGTTGCGCTGCTTTCCTACCTTCACTCCCCATGACAACAGCGTGAGGAGACATTCACAAGTAAGAAAACTCAAATTTACGCCACGTCTTCACGACGTTATCGGACTCGCCGAGTTCCAGGTACTTCTGAATGCACACACCGCACTCTAAATGCGAAGCAAAAAATCAGAAACCGCTCATCCATTTGCCCCGCTATCATTTTTTCCCTTCCCCAGCCCGCCCTGCATCGTACATCTATCATCGGACTACTTCCAATTAGTTGGTTGGCCGCTCCACGGACAGGCCTTCTCCGGTACGAAATGACTGGAATTCGCGTCCGTCCAAACGCTAAGCAGTGGTCGGCCGGAGCGACGGAACATAAAGCACTACGTCAAGGTGATTGATAGGTACGCAAAGCCGGGAAATTTGTCAAGGTCCGTAGCCGGTGTACGTAGGCTCAGCATGAAGATCTGGGGAGGATTTGGTCAACTTGCGAGCCCGCATTAATGCCGTGCCTCGTGCCATGTAAAATGCGCCTCACATAGATCTGTTCTCCCCCAGCTGAGCCTTCCGTACGGCCTTCGCATCTTTTGGACGCCGCATAAATCGTTCTTTGATAAGCCCATCCCTTGCCTCCCAGCTGGTTCGACGATGAACGTATTTAGGCCTAACCCAGTGGCGCACGCGAAGGGAGACTCGAGGAAGATCAGATCATGTAGTGGTTGCGAAAGAGATGCATGCTGATCAGATTTTCTTCTTGCCAAGGGTAGCTTTGAAAAATGGAAGTTTACAGATCGAGCTTGTACCCACCCTACCACTCACTACATATGTAGATAAACGGGGATATAGCCCACCTAATACTTGTGGCTGCACTCTGCTCGAATGCCAGATGGGTACACGCGACTGCGTTGTCGCTCGGATAGATAACGAAAATGAGCATTTTTACGCACAAACGCATTTTCCCTTCACTCGCAATGGAAAGCACACATCTACTCCACATCACATCCTAGAGGGGGAAAAGAAAGCTGCGAAGCTAAATGAAGCCGTCGTGTATGTGTGTTTAAAAGCGACCTCTTCAGAATCTGCAAAACACTCGTCTCTTTCTCTCTCTCATTTCTATGATTTTCTTTCTCTATCCCATTATTCCTTCACTTCAATCTCTTTTCGGAATTTGTTTCTTGTCTCGCTTTTGTCCAAATCATTCTCTCTTGGGAATTATTTTGGGCGTTGTAACATTTTCAATTAAAAACCTTAAAAAAAATGCTGAACTCCCAACTCCATCACATCATCGGCGCAAAAGACGTGTTTCGAGTATTTCACTGAATTTCGCACGTCTTGGATGAACCTGCCAACCAAATATTCAGTTTGTGTGGCATTTCATGGAGTCTCAGTACGAAATGAGGTTTTATTAATTACACTACAGATATACTGGCCTTTTTTGTTTACTTTTTGTGAGACAAACTAATGTTATTGTGTGTGTGTGTGTGTGTGTGTGTGTGTGTGTGTGTGTGTGTGTGTGTGTGTGTGTGTGTGATGTACTTTGAAATTGATTAGAAATAATTGTGTTTTTTTATTCTCTCTCTCTTTCTCGTCAAGTAAATTATTAACATTTGCTTAAATTAACCTGACAAAAAACTAAGCCAGGAACTTTCTTTAAACTTCATAATCAGGAAATAACAAGAAGAGATTCGTCGGAATTAATTTCATCCCAGAATTTTTCATTCTAAGTTCTTCTTTTCAAAGACTGGGTATTTGCCTGTTTTGGCTTCACTGGTCTTTCGGTGTAGAAGCTGGTCTTCCTCTCTCTCTCTCTCTTTCCTCCCTGGTCCACCTCTTTTGGTAATCGAGTTCTTTCATCCTAAAAAGATGCTTTTTCCATTTGTTTCTGTATCCATTTCCTTGATCTTTTCCTTTACGTTGTCAGTGCCCTCTTTTGGTGGTCCAGTTTTGTGCAGACTTCTACTCTTAGAAGTCTCATTTCTGCGCATGCGTTTTACTTTCAGCTTTCTTTTTACAGTCCATGTTTCTGATCCACATAACAGAGTGAAAGTGCCATCGCTTTATAAAATTTCAGTTGAGTTTCTCGTCTTTTTTTATTATTTTTTTTATTTAGTTTCCTTTTAATCGATCCAGAGTTTTTCTGAATTTTCTTTACGTTTTTCATCTGTATCTTTGTATTTCAGATGCAGCCTAAATAATTAAACTGTTCTATTATTCTATTTTAAATGAGGGAAGATATATCATTTGATCTGATATGATATCGATCTTTAAATGTCACGGCTTTTGTTTATTTCATTAACTTAGTCTTGAAGGTCATTTTCATTGTCTTGTAATATAATCTGATCATCTCAACACACACACACACACACACACACACACACACACACACACACACACACACACACACACACACACACACAGCACAGCACTGTACTGACAACAGTTCTCCTGGCTAATTCAACACTTTTTTCAATAATCTGTTTTAAGTTATCTGACAAGATTTTGAACTAAGTTTCTTTATTTTGAAATTAAAATTGAATGACCATCAGTTCATCCTCACTGCTGGATGAACTGAGGGGTAATTAAAGATGAACCCTCTTAAAGTGAGGCCCTCTTTTAGCGCGGTTGCAATATGTGATGTATGGCGTATCTTTCTGGACTACTCCAGAAATTTTTTCGACGGGAAGAAACAAATTTTTTAAAAAAATCACAAGCGACCGAGAATGAACCCAGGTGCAGAGTGATCATTCACTCCACATAACTTTCTAGCTGACCCTTATCACGCGCGAAAATGTGTCGTGTTAAATCTGGTTGCGACAGCAGAACTTTGAAGTCTGCAATCAATAATCGCTTTAACTTGTTTTTTGTTGTGTCATTCGATTTCTTCATTCTTCTCTTCAAAGAGAATTTAATCATTTAATCGACTTTGTTCATCCATTTCCACGTCTGTCGCCAAATCAGTCAATTGTAAGTGGGTTGGAAGAAGAAGAAGCGCATTGGTGCACCGCCCCCTCGAAAATTACTGTCGGTAAGATTTTCATTTTTAAATTATTCGAACGCTGAACTCGATGACTTTCTTTATCAACCAGTAAAATGCGAACCCAACTTCGTAGCCATTCATCACGCCGTATTCAAATTACGCCGAATATAACGATCGCATTCACTTTTAGAGTAGCGTACAGCGAAGCAAAGTTCATGTGAATGTTCAAAAATTCTGCCGAAGAACGTAAAGGCTGCACACCATCTTGGTTCATCTCAGCGTTCGTATTTAAATATGTAATCCGCACGTCGGGAAGGATATCAGTAACGCGATGGGTAATTATATTTTTCAAAAATAATAAATAAATAATACCAGCGAAAAATATCGTTGACAAAATACTCATCATCATGCGTATCAAGGATTTAGGCCTAGCGTGGCCTGTTCCGGCCTTAGAAGTCATCGTTGAATCGCTAAGAGGACGCCCTGGTTTTCTTTTTCCTAATGGCTTCTACTTTAAGGCTTGTTTTGGTAATCTTTCTGTTTTCATTCTTTGAACGTGTTCCATCCATTTGTGTTTATAATTTTTAATTTTTCTATCACTAGTTCTTGGTTTAATTCTTCCATAATTTATTTTGTGATCAAATAGGGTATACTTTGCAGTTTTTCTCATAAACTTCATTTCTGCTGTTGTTAATCTTTGTTTGTCTTTTTGTTTTATTGTCCAGATTTCGCTTCCATACATTAAGACCGGTAGGGCTAATGTATTGTATACTTTTAGCCTGATTTGTTTTTGAACTAGGTATGGTTTAAATACAGAGTTAAATACACCTGTTATTTTTAAATATTTTGCAATTTTTACGTTTATATCTTTTTCGTTTTCATATGTGATCATACATCCTAGGTAGTTAAATGAATTCACCTGTTCTAAGATCTTGTTATCTATTACTATTTCAGTTCTTGCTGGATCTTGTCCTTTAAAGGCCATAGTTTTGGATTTTTCTGTTGATATTATCATTCCATAACCTTTGGCTATCTCATTTAGATCTAAAATAGCTTTCTGTAAATTATCTTCAGAATTTGTAATTATTATTTGGTCATCGGCAAAGATGAGAGTGTTTAAGTTCACAGTAGGAGAAAGTTTAATACCTTGATGGAAATTTTATTCCATTTTATTATTATTTCATTTAAGTAAATATTAAAAAGAGTTGCTGAGAGGGGACATCCCTGTCGGACCCCTTGGTTTATCTCTCTCGTATATGATAGCTCGTGATTTAATCTTATTTGTATTTGATTATTTTCATATATACTGGTGATAGTTTTTAGGATATTATTTGGTATTTGTCTTTCTTTTAATATGTTAAATAATGTTTCTTTCAACTTTTTCAAAGTCAATAAATGCAATATGTGTTTCTAAATTGTATTCTCTTCTTTTCTCTATTATTAATTTTAGGCAAAAGGCCGGATCTATACATGATCGTCCTTTTCCAAGTACTCGAGTATATTTTAGTGAGCTAAATGCTAAACCATATTAACACGGCGTGAGATGTGCCTCGCGGTGTGTTGTTTGCAGTTCTGCTTTTGCATTGGATGCAACTGCAAACATTGGCAAAGGCTTTTTACGAGCAAAAACAGATCTCGATCATTTTGGACCAGAGGTCACGCTTATGACCATAACATTATACAACTGTTGGTACTTTCCGGGAACTCAAAATTTTCGAATATAAAATCTCCAAAATGTATTTGTTACCCTCCTCAGAATGTGTCGATTTTATCTGAATTACTGTATTTTTAAAGATGTCACTATTAGAGTATTGTCAGGAGGACACATTTAAAGCGACAAAAAGCTTTCCCCTAAGAAACACAAAAAAAAGAAAAAAAAATGAATTTTCAGTATTCTGAATACTGAAAATTGAAAATTTTGTTCTTTTAGTGTTTAATTTTCTTGAATTTAATACAAAAATAAAATTTGAAATAAATATTTCCAGTAAATTGTATGAATAGAATGATAAAACTTAAAAGACCTGGTGAGTTGTCACACTCGTCTTATAAGCCCTTCATGTCCTCGTCGAACACCTACACGCATGCGCATCCCAAAGCATTTTCAGAAAATGAAAGGAGATAGTTTTAAAAGAACCAGTTTCATGCGGACGAATGGGTTCGAATCCCCTCAGTAAGCAAAAAATATTTTTTGTTTTTTTTCAATCGGGACTATATTAACCCAATTTTATTTTATTATTATTTTTTTTTTTTTATATACAGAAGGAAACCCTTCTGTCCACTTTGTTGTCCTCTACATCGGCAACTTGTAAACTGACATCTACGATGTCAGTTTACAAGTTAGTTAGTGCATGATAATAGAATATCCTCGAGGCCCATACCGACGTGTGTGATACCAAATAATACTGTTAGTCAATGGTGTGTCCTTTGTCTGTGTTTGTCCTTTGTCTCCTGACCGGTTCGCGTCATTGTTGGACGAAAAACCCTCCGATAAGACCTGCTAACTCACCCTTAGGTGAAAAGTCCCGATAAAGGTTCTTTGCGTCCTGGACAGGATTCGAACCCGGGTCTTTCTAACCACAGGGCATTCTCGAAATGGACTGAACTGCGGAGATTCCTAGTTTGAAAGTGGTGTAGTCGAACAGATTGCTAGGGAATGAATCTCCGAAACAGTGGCTGAAGAATCTTTCAAAATCTCTGCAAAGTCAGCCCACAGAATGCTTTCTTATTCACAGCGAAGGTGACCCACAGAGAGAGGACCCATTTGCACGTTTATCTGCGACGTCCAATGAAAAATCCCCTTCAAGTATCGCTTTGCCAACGACAGGCTGCGTACCAGAATCCCACTGCGATGCAAGCGAAATTGTTTTTGGCTAAAATTTGTTAGTTACAAAGAATTAGAGTATTAGAATTAACAAAAATAAAACAATAAAAATAATAAAGTTAATAAATTATCCAGTTACTTGGAATGAGAACGGATGTCCGCTGGTCGGACCATTCAGTCCGTTCCTCCAACGACGAATTGTGGCCATTTCAGCCTTTTGATTTTATTAAAATTAAGCGGTTGAACAGATGAATAAGATCAAACCGGTAATAATTATGAAATAATATAAAGTGCATTAAGGGACTCCGTAGTGCAGTCGTTAGCGAGGGCTCTTTCTTGAAAAAATCTGGGTTCGAATCCGTCAGGGTGACCTCTTAAAGAGTTTTCAAATGAAGACAAGCTGCACAGTCCTTAGACAGAACGCAGGAGTACTCCAAATGCATACGCGCATGTCCCGTGGTGTTAGCAGCGTCTGCTTAATTTAAAACAACACCTTGCGAGGGGAAGTCACGCCGATGATTAACTGTTCCCAATTAAAAAAGACCATATGCTAGCATCCATGGAAACCGTAGTCTGGAATGCAGGCTCGAAAGCATATGTATATATATATATATACAGGGTGTTCGGGATAAATTTGACATATTTATAATTAATTATATTTTTCCGTAAGTTACATGTATTAACACACACTTCTCTTCATTTAAAAGTTTGGACCCTTCTTCATTCATATACAAGATGTCAGAAAGGATGGATAGCTGGAACCCACCTGAATCATGGAAGAGAATAACTTGTATCATGATGATTCGTGCCCGCCATCAAAATAAGGATATTACGACTGCTGCCCAATGCTCCCTGAATACAGTAAAAACAATCAGGCATGAACTAGAGACTTGCAATGGTGACTACGAGGATGTAGCAAGAAGAAAGATCCCTAGCAGACGATCTGATTGCGTTCGTACAGCAGAATTCCTCGCAAATCTGCAGGAACAGGTGTTGAAGAACCCTGGCATTGGAATTCGGGCTTTGTTCGTGGAGTTGCTAACTGTAGTCAAGCCCTGGATAACAAGGGTAGCCAATGGTAGGCCGTATGTATGGCAGCAGGATTCGGCCCCTTGCCACACCTCTGGGAAAAGTCAAAAATGGTTGTCTGAAAATTTCTACGACTTCACCAGTCCAAATGTTTGGCCTCCAAACTCCCCAGACCTTAACCCCATGGATTATTTTGTATGGGGCGCAGTTGAAAAAGACACCAATCGCACTTCCAGTAATACAAAAGCCCAGTTAATGGATAAAATTAAAACAGTTTTTGCGGCCCTTCCCAGGGAGACTGTAGCATCAGCTTGTTCGAGGTTCCGAAGCAGAATTGAAGCTGTGATCGATGCTAATGGTGGTTATTTTGAGTAAATCTTGTTGATAGTATTGTAATTAACTCTGCCTGTAATGTTTTTTTGTCAATTCATTAAATTTAATAGATACAAAGAAGATTTTCTTTTTCCTTACGAAACTGTCAAATTTATCCCGAACACCCTGTATATTTCGTCCGCTGTGGACGAAACTTCTGAGGGGAAAATATGTCGATGCTAACCCGTAATTATGTGCCTACTCACAGCAGGGTATATGAAGGGTTGAAATAGTTGGCTTGTGGATATTCGCACTCATATCCATGTGAAGGTTGTCATCCCCTCAGCGATGCTGAGGAAGTTACACGGAAATGAATTATTTTTCCGTTATTTATAATAAAATTCCGTCCAATATTAAAAATGCTCAGTAAAATAGTTCAAAACTCAGTGGAACAGAACAACTAGAATGTGAAACGGCAGTTAGCGGCACACCGCAGGGCTCAGGTCTTTCTCTCAAAGGCGACGGGGCGGTACAACAGTCTCAAACCACCGCTCTGTAGGGCCCGCTGTTAATTTCTGAATCCGTAGTGGGGATAAACACAAATCTTGCCTTTTCTCGTAACTTGCGTGTCTGAGCTGTGATGCAAGTCCCCTTAAGTCTCCGGGCGCCGGTCGAGGCACTTCTATGCTGCCGCCACTCATGTCTCGAGAACCGCAGCTGACGGGAACGGCGCTTCGTACCGCCATGCGCTAAACGAAACACTCTCGTGCTAATTAACGAAGGAGAACGAATCGAGTCGGAGATCAAGAAATATCTGACAGGACGAAAAGTAGGCTGCGTCCTTTGAGGAATACTCGAAGCAGCCTCATTAAAGGAATTTCAGAGCCTAACTGGGATTGAATGTCCCACCCACATTGACTGCGTCCGAAAGAGAGAGAGAATTTCTGTGATGAACTTCCTTTGCTTTATCGCCGACTAGGAATATGAGGGTCAATATTATAAAACTAAATCGACAGGTTGGGGTGAAGTTCATTCCATATGTGCGAAAAATATCGGAGTGTTTGCTAACGATCGCCGGTATACCGTGTGATGAACATTCGCCAGCATTCTTTTCCAAGAGTTTAATAAAACTAATCTCTACGAACAGTCTTAAAGTTTATCACGTGGTACTGTGTCGAGGGCTGATCTGCTGAGGCATATGTGGAAATATAAGACCTGGGCTGTAGAAGTTCCCCCCCCCACAAAAAAAATGTTTAATATACCCACATAGTGGAAGAACCGACAACACAAGTACGAAATCACCTTATGGACAAAGTATAGGGGAAACTTTATGGGCCCGCTCCATCGGCCATCAAGAACCCTGAAATCGGTTTAATCTAAATCGGCGAAGACTGCATCACCGGAAGTGGAAGGCGAAGTCCTTAGACGAACAAAACAGTAAGAGATGTACTGCCGTTTTGTTCGCCGTGTTAGTCGTATATGGAAACTCAACCTGTTATTCCAAGAATAACACGGCAATAAAAGCGAGATGCAGATCGCGAGAGGACCTCTGTGATCCTGTCCGCTTCCAGCTACAGGGAAGAAGCACCTCCGGAAGTAAAAGTCACAAGAATATTGAGATTGGAGTAAACCAGATGAAGATGAGGAAGACGCATTGCAGTATGGATTGTAAGAAGTTCATTTCAAAATAAATAAATAATAAACTACAAAATGTTAAGCAAGAAATCGAAGAA
Organism: Typopeltis vanoorti; assembly: GCF_054136105.1. NCBI lineage: Eukaryota > Metazoa > Arthropoda > Arachnida > Uropygi > Thelyphonidae > Typopeltis > Typopeltis vanoorti. Next base: position 137,242,852 of record NC_143560.1, read on the forward strand.
AGGAGCGTCGACATTTTTGGGATGGGTGAGGTTGGTTCACTCGGATTGAAGCAAGCATGAAACAGGAATTTTAACGGATGTCTTTAAATGGCATTTCGGACAGAATTATTATGCTTACGCTGAAAGCGACACCAATCAATTTAATGCCTGCCACCCCTATACGCCGTTATTTTAGTTCATCCACGTGACAAAACGTGACAAAGGAAGCATCGAAACAAGTAAAAACAGACACGTTCTTGATAGTTGAAGGGCGACGTGAATGCAAAAGTTGGCAATGGAAGATACGGGGAAGGTTTACACGGGAGAAAGAAATGACCGAGGCGAAAAGCTAATTGACTTAAGTATGGAAAATTACTTAATATTTGCTAATATTTGGTTCAAAAATCATCCAAGACGAGTTTCCACGTGGAAGAGCCCTGGGGTCCTGAGAAATCAAATTTATAATGATTAGAAACAAATTTAGAAACTCAGTAAGAGCGAAGCTAAAACGCATGCAGGTGCAGACTGTAATTCAGATCATAACTTATTAGAGGCCAAGGAAATAAAATTTGAAGAAGTTAACTAAGATTAGTAATAAAAACTCAAGGTGAAGTGGGAATGATAAACGGGCTTCAAATAAATATGCACAAGAAAGAGATAATCAGCTTAAAGATTATTTCGTGATGAAAATGGACAATCGAAAGGAGTTGATTTCGAGGAAATAATGCTCAAAACACAGGAAGAGTTAACATCTCAGGAGAAAAAGGGAAAAGGAAAAGAATGGATGAAATGGATTGGATTAAAAAAAGAGAAAAAAGATCCAAGTGTTCTTCCTCCTCTTTAAAGGTCGGGCTAAAAGCCTGTTTGGGCTGTATTTTCGTTCGTTCTCTTTCTAGATCTCTTTTTCCCTTCGGTTTGTTGCTTCTTTTTGTGGCCTTTCTTCTCCCATTCTTTCTGTATTTGTTCTCTCCAATTCGTTCTTTTATCTCATCATTTATTGCTTGTATTTGTAATTCCTTCCAGATTTCATCATTTTGTATTCTTTCCATTCCTTACATCCTTCAACTGCTGTAAGAAATTTCATTTCTGCTGCTTGTATTCTACTTTCATCTTTCTCTCTCTCTCTCTTTATCCATCTTTCTGACCCACATAGTATTGTTATTACATGACTTGAAAAAAAATGAATTGTGAATTAAATTTAATTAACGAATTAAATAAGTTAATTGTGTTGCCTTCCTTGTTTTACCTTTTGTTGTTCATCTTATAGTACCGCAGATTACTTGAAATCAATGTAACTTATTCTCTACAGACAATAAGTTACATTGTTACATACATTGTTACACTGTTATTTTGCAATGTAATTTACATTGAAAATTACATTGTTACAATAAGTTATATTGTTTACTACATCTTACATTTCCTATGTCTGTAGGACACCCCTCCCGGTGTGTATAGATACAGAATAGATACAGTATCTATTTCACATTCTATACATGTATAGAATGTGAAATAGATACAGATGGAGAGACACACCTCCCGGTGTGTCTCTCCATCTGTATCTATTTCACCTCATCTGTAGATGTGTGTTCACTATGCCGGATTGCCCCTTCTGGGGGGACGAAAAACTTGACCTTTCAGGGTGAAAAAAAATCACCATCTCCGTATGAGACCGGCTAACTCATCTTTAGTCGAAAGAGACCAGATAAAGGTTCCTTACGTCACTGACGGGAATCGAACCCAGGTCTTTCCGACCAAAGGGCTTCGTCTATAATGAATGAGCTACGGATGTGCTCCATACGGAGGTGAATATAGAAAATTAAATAAAAAAAAACTCAGAAATATAAGGAGGTGAAGGAAATATGGTTGAATGACAAATTTAAGAAATTGAAGCCTTAGACAGTCGCCATGATTTTCCAAAATACAACAAGATAAAGAGCTTACAGGAAAGAAACTTAACAAAACAACTCAGATGTTTAAAAACTGCGCTGTTCGAAGAGAAAGACGTCAGAGAACACTGGGATAAATAGATCAAAGATCTACATTCAGATGGTAGGGAAGACTTAAATGTTTAAGTTTAGTTGTAACTGAAGAAGTGAGAAAAGCATTTAAAAAGTTAAAGAAAAATGAAACACCGGCTCCAGATTTAGTTACAAAAGAAACGAAATGCTAAACATTGGAGATAAAGATATCGTCGAATTAGCCAAAATTTAAAATTTAACACCTCATTAAAGTGTCTTGCCTAAAATTATGGGAAACTCGACAATCCGATCCATAGAAAAAATTACTGAGAGGCGCTGATTACAGAACAGAATATGAAAGATGTCAAAATTCGATAAATGCAATAACAGCTGGGGAACAAACAATATGGATTCGGAGGAGGTGGAAGAAGTAAGCGACGCAAACCTGGCATTGCATTGCTGTACAAAAACCTCATCTCTGTAGATTTTGAGAAAGCATGGGATGGCAAACTTTTAGGAATCTTAGAAAACATTGCTCTCGACGCCAAAGAGTTACGGATAATAAGAAACATCCTGGAATCAAAAATCTACAATAAAAGCAAACACACTCTTTCGCAATGGGCAGAAATAAGGGATCCGACAGGGGGCGTACAGAATATGATGGCCATTGTTGTTTGGAATCTGCTCGAAACGGGTCATGCAAGAAATCGGAAGATGCAGAGACATCTCGCTTGGCGGAATAACCGAAGAGGATGCAGTACTGAGAATGAAGAGGAGCTGAAAAGTAAGTTAATCGACTAACGGCAAGAGCGCTGTGATATACAATCCGATTAAAAATAAAGACTATGAGAATCACAGATAAATACATGGAAACATAACCTTAAAAGGCCACTCCCACAGAGTAAGTGGGGAAGTCTGACTACTGATGATGTAAAATGTGAATTAAAAATACAGAATTTCGATTGAATGATTTATAAATGGCAGGTATTATGGATGTGGTCTTAATTCGAGGGCAGCACTAAAAACTTAACTAAAAATACTTTCTTTTCACCCAAACATCCCTTGTTAGCAATGAAAGCAACCACAACAACAAAAGCTGCGTTAATTTTACTCTGAGAGGTTTTCTAAAATTCTTTCATAAACATTCATTTAATCATCAGCAGATGGCACCACTAGTATAGTTATTATTGACGGAAGAACCCAGTCAGGAGGGAATGCTTGAGTGCAAATCAAACCAAGACAAAATCTTATTCCGGGTGATACAAGAAAAAAATAAATAAAATGAAAAAGGCGACTGAAAACAGAAATTGATTCAACCCAAAGAGCGAAAGACTGAATTCACATGAATGAATTCTGTGATCAAATATTTTATTTGATCACAAAATTCACTCCAAAGAGAAATGGGCCGCTTATTATTATTATTATTTTAACATTTTTTGTCATGTGATTACCGTCCCCCTTCTCAAGAAACGTTTATGTGTATGCCACGAAAAGCGATGAGGATCAAGCACTGCTCGTCTCTTTAAATACGCTCTTGGCGTTCACGCAGGTGCCTAATCAACCAGGAGTGCCACGAAGTGTGTATCGCACATCCAGTTCGGTCGCCATTACCGTTCGGAACTGTCACCTTCCTTTGTCTTTGAATCCACGTGATTGGAAGTTTGAAGCAGAATTCCACGTTACTTGCTGACCGTTCGCTTTGTCTAGCAAAGCACTGAACGCTAATTAATGCCCGGAGGAAAAAAAAAAAAAAAAAAGCTCTGCTGAACTTTTTTTTTTTTTCGTGATAAAATTCCGTCAACTCAATTTTTATGCTATTTCCAACGTTCAGGACTGCTTAAATAGGTCGTCTGATTACTTCTTTATTGAGACTGAATGGGCATGTAAAATAATCCATCATCTTCTTCAATGTTTCGGAAACGAAATTCAAATCGAAGTATTCGCAACTTTTACAAGATTGAACCATAGCTGCCGAATTAAAAAAAAAATTAAGATAATTAAAAAAAAAGTCAAGATCGATCTGGTTGGCCGAGTGGTTAGCGTATCCACTCTCCACCCAAAAGGCTGTGGGTTCAATCCTGCTGTGGACATGGATGTTTGTCACTGTCTGTGAAAATAGTAGTGGTGGTGGTCGGCGGCAGATGGCGCTGGTGTGGATGATGAAGGTAGTTGCGGTCAGTGGAGTGGTGGAGACGGAGAGCTGTAGAGCAGGTGTCCTCTCTCGACATCTTTGAACTCCCTGGAGGTATTATGTAATAATAATGATAATTCAAATATTAATTATGAAGATGAGCCACGGAATTTCTGTTTAAGAATATTCGATTAAAATGAATAGATAAAGAGAGATAGAGGGAAAGCAGGAATCAATTCGAGGATGTAACACACAGGGATGGCCTTGAATCACGCAATGTGTTACTCTCGCTGAAGAACGAGTTCCCCAATGCACCGAGGGCCTGCATCTGAAGAAATATGCAACGAAAGTCCACAAAAATGAATAATGATGGCTTGTGTACATAAAAGCATAATTTTACATGTGTGCGTCTCTCTCTCTCTCTCTCTCTCTCTCTCTCTTTTACGCAAATTTCCATAGCACTGAAGCTACTTAAGTTACTCCAAACCATACTTCTTGGGCAAAACTGCAACTATGATGTAACTGATCTCAATCTTCCAATGTATTACGAAATAATAATAATAATAATAATAATAAAACTTCCGTTCTCCGTTGGGAAAGAGAGCATTTGTCCTGAACTGAATATTCCATATTAGACCAGATCATATCAATCCTCGATCAAAATGGAAGCTTTTCCATCGAAGTCCATGTTGATTCCTTAAGTATTTAAGACCGAAGGTCACACTGTGTGCAATTATAACTTAAGATTAGTCGTGGAAGATATCACTGTATGAATTATTTCAATCCTTGCTGAAAACAAGAATATTGAACTGTTTAGCGAGTTAAGAAAATAACAAAATAAAACTAACTTTAACAATAAATACACTAAATAACTTTAGCAAAATAAAACTAAAACTTTAACACAAAAAAAATCATGAAATGTGTACTCGTCCTCAGACTTGTATTTTTCCAGACCTAAACATACTCGCGATTATGAAAATACCATTTTACTTAATGGGCTTTACACCACGTGTTAACTAACCTGGCATTTGGACTAATTCTCCAACTAAAATGAGAGTCACCTGACTTAATGAACTTTAACGTTATAGTCTCGCTCTTAAATGATGCCCTAACTTTTCTCAAAAATAATCTTCGTCAAATTTCTGATGGCTACTTCAACGGACGTACAGGATAGCATGATAATTTCTACGAGCGTGTTGTCCTTGTGGGAAACGGACGAATTAGTTTGTTGTCCATCAGGGCTCCAATATTGTCAGATTTTATATTTCGGTTTTCAAAGGCACTTCTAACTCCATCAGTTCACGTGCATCTTGCTCTTCCTGTGGGTGTTTCCTGACGATGGATTTTGCTATCCTTTTCTCATTCTGTTTAAGTGACCTTAGATTAGCACTGCTCATAAATTACTGAGTGCTAACAATGTCACGTTCTTACCTGATATCTTCATTTATAACATGATTCTACACTGATATCATCCGTTTACCCTCTAATTTTTCTTGGAACCGAAATACATGTGGTTTCTATTCTTTGATTAACTGTTTCACTTACAACCCAATTCTCAGATCCATAAGTAAGTTAAAATACATTTGAACACTGTTTCGTAGATATCTAGTTTAATGTTTTCACCAATATCTCTTTTATTTCATACAAATTTATTCAGTTCACTTCCTACCATAACAGCTTTGTTGATTCTGTTGTCTACTTCATATTTAACTTTCCATCTTCACTAAAAATCGTACCTAAGTAGCTGAAATGTTTTGTTTGTTCTATAAGCTCTCGATTCAAGATACAGTTGACGTTTTCAGTGTTTCTGCCTATTTCATTGTCTTTGTCTTTTTAATGCTGACCTTCATACCAAATCTATTACGACAGTTATTCAGTTTAGCCAGCGAATCTTGCAGACTTGTACTGGGTTTATTTAGAAGTAGAACATCATCTGCATAAAGTAAAGAGATGAGATTAAGATTTCCAATTTTGATATCAAGTTTAATACCGCTTTCTTTCATAATGTGATCCATATAGAAAATGATGAACTCTGATGAATAAAAGCGCAAATAACGTGTGCCTCTATCTCCCGCCTGAGTGCACAACAAAACACCTCCAATTCTAACTGCTGACTTACAACTCAAGTAAAGAACAAAGTATTGTCTTGATATAATGTCGCATTTACACCACATAATTGTTGTGTTTTGAACAGCTTTTCTCTTTGCACCTTGTCATATGCCCTTTACAAATTTAAAAAACTTGTCATATTCTCAAGGCCGTCTTCAGATTAGATCGCACCCTGAGGCAAACCATTAAATATCGCCCCTGATGGATTATAAGACAAAAATACAAGAAAATCTCCAATTGCTATTTTGTTTTTATTACAAGAGAAAAGTTAATGGAAAACAATTACATAATAGTATTAAATATTCGCTCTACGGCGATATCGCACAATGAAACTGTTTGTAGGCTCTTCTAAATTTAAATTATAAGCTGTGTCCGTCTCTATCAATATAGCTGCTAGACTAACCGATCTTTCTTGGGTTATTGCTGTTCGCTAATAATTTTTAATCAGTTTAAGCTTGGAAACACTTCTTTCCGCACTTGCTACACTAACAGGAATTGTTAGCTTAGCGACGGCGCTTACCGCAATATGGCTGAACGAGCGCCCTTATTAAGCCGCGCCGTGAGGCAGGCTGTCTCTATGCTACACCCTGTCGACGGTACTGCATATTCCCATGATTCAACTATTAGTCTTATAGTAAAAATCGGATCCTGACAACCTCTGTTTGGCCTAAATCCAGTTTGTTCCTTGTTCTTCTCCAAGTTTCCCTTCCAGAGCTTTTCTTTGTGTCTTTTCAAGTATGCTTCATTAAATCTTACCTGTAATGCTGAGTGAGGAAGTTCTCTGTAATTATTACTTTAAGTTTTATTTCATTTTTTTTTTTTCCCGGATGGTTACTAAGGAGCACTTCAGCCTTCTGATCAGGCTTCTGGATAGTGCAGTGCAGCAACTGTACGGCATTTGAATCCCTGTATTTGAGCATTTTGATGGCTGTTTCAATCTCTATATTGATACGCCTCCTGATTGGATTGCTGTTGATTATTTTCTGTTTTCTCATAGCTTGTTTTATTTAAGTCTTTGAAAGCAACTTCTCCAGACATCTTTATCTTTACTTAATATATTTTTCTTCAGTTTTCCTGTCACTTTATCATCTGTGATCTCTTTTTTTTTTTTCAACGTCCAGAACATTTTGCCACCTTCCTGATATTTACCTGCTTATTTCTTTTACTCAGTGCACTGCTTTCTTGCAGCTTTCTCTGGATTCTCTCTGAGCACGTTTTACTTACCAGGAATTTCAAATATGCTTTCTCCTTTTTTCCACGACTGTCTCTTTAATTTCCTAAGTCCACCATGGAGTTCTGATATTCATCTCTTCATCTCTTGCTTCGCTGGCTAAGTAACTCAATCTTTTCTTCAGACTTTTACTACTGAGTCTCGAAGATTTTATTATTTTCTTCGAACTGTTTAAATTTTTTTTGTCGTTGCTGGAGAATAATGTTTGCATATTTTGCGTAATGTTTGTGCATAGTTCATCTCTTAAAGGTGTTCGACTCATTCTTTTAAAACGTTTCTTACACAATTTTCTTTTCAATATCATATTCTATTTTATCCTGCTCAAAACTCAATAGCGATGAGCTCTTATTTCTGTCCCTTTCATACTATTCGATTGCGTCCGGAACCACAATTAAGTCTCCTTGTCCAATTCGCCATTTTGATGTTTGTCCACATCACTCTTTTTGATACCATTCAAAAAAGATTCAAGTAATCTTCTTGTGTGTGTAGCCTCACTATAGCCTCTCCTTCCTTCCTTTCCCTGATCACTATTGAGAGAATTATTTAGAAAAAACTCATCTATTATAAAAATAATTATAAATTAACCGAGGTTTCTCTAGTTCTTCTACTAGGTTGTCTCGGAAGCACACATTATAGTATAATGGACTCTGTGTTGGTCAGAGTATCCACTGGACTCCGACATGTGGCCCCGAAAAACATGGATTTTTTTTGGAAACCTAATTTTTTTTTAGCTCACTTCGTGACAGTGGCCTTATTTTGGTCATCCGCGAAATGCAAAATGTGCAGTCTCTTTTTTTCTAATGCTGTTCTTACGATTACGCCAAGCAATTGAGGGTACCAACTTAGGCTCCTGATGAAAACCAATCGTATTACGCATCGTCTTTCTTTGATATTATCCGTTCTTCTCGTAATGCATGCATGCCCTGCACGATTTGCAGACATCACTGGAATTTTCGCAATTACTGCAACGTTCAGTCAGGCAATTTACGACAATTCCAGTGTGCAGGTCCCTGCATATTACTTGGTAACTGCTAATTAAGTAAGAAGGATAGTTATTTGAGTTATTTGGAAGGAGGTTTTACATGGTGGTGACTTTAATCTGTCCTTTTGTGTTGATTCATTTCTTATGAGCAATTCAAAGTGCGTTCTAAATTTCTGTAAAGTTGTTTTCATTTTTTCGACTTATTTATAAAATCATCGCACTAAATAGCCTGGAAATCGACTCCATTTCAGTAGCATTTTTCGTCTGCAATCACCGATAATAATAATAATAATAATAATAATAATAATAATAATAATAATAATAATAATAATAATAATAATAGTGATGATGATGACGAAAAACCTTATCATGGTCGTGGTGGAGGTACTTGCATGCTCTGCGGATGCTAATGGCTATGCTGGAGATATCACCGATATCAATAGGGACTCCAAAACAGAGGAACCAGGAGGTGTACTTCAAATTGGCGCATTCATAAGTACCCGCCTTTGATGTTACAGCTCCCGGGCATCGGGCTTAAAATGAGCTGCAGGGCTCTGATTCCTTGCTAGGAAAAGGAACAAACAAGCGACTTGAAGAGCAATAAGATGAGAGGAGTTGACTTTGCTTGAAAACAGAGTGCTTTCGTAAATTTATAATGAATCGAATTTTGATATCCAGACGAGACTAAACTCGAATGAACGAAATTTGGAAGCAGTGATTCCCTGATAGTACAATCACTGAGCAGCTGCGGAGCAAGTGAATATTTATTGCAGGAAACAAAGTCTTCAGCGATGTTGAACTTGCAAACTTGCAAAGGCAGATTGTTGCTAAATCTCAGCGAGAACGTAAAGCAGCTATAAGGTCCAAAAGCAGAACCAGTTGTAGATTTGCTGAACACAGATAATTCAAAAGATGCCTTAAATGATAAACGACAAATAAGAAACGAGACTCATGGCTATAGAAAAAAATTCAGGGTACAAAAAAGTGAAATAATGCCGAAGACTGAGCAACACCAACTTGGTAATGGGGGGGGGGGGGGAAGAAGTGCACAAAATCAGTTAGAGAAACAAATCAGCGAGCGTAGAAATCCAGAAAGGCATCTCAAAGTGTAAATTACGTTTGGAATCAAAAACAAACAATCTTCGATCAAGTGTAAGCAATTTAAGGAAATTAAAAAGGGAGGAAAAACAGGAAAAGATCAAAAAAGGAAAAATAAACAGAAAAAGATCAAGAACAGCCATGTAAAGCGATATGACCTTGGGGAGACAACCGACTGGGGAAGTATCAGAATTAAAACAAAGAATTGCTGCTACAGAAAAAAAAAAAAAAAAAATCCTTCGCTATGAAAGCAGAATACGTCAATACAAGCAAAATGTGTAGTTTAAGAGAAAATCAGAATAAGTTTAAAAAAATTTTGACGGCGATTCCCACGAAACGCACAATGTCGTGGAGCTCGCTTTGGTGTATACTACAAGTTTCTTTATTCCTTTTCATTGTTTAATTTTTTTACTTCTTAAACTTTTTAATTCTTAACTTTTGATTAAGAATCCAGTCCATTTGGTTCTTTATCATCTTCTTCGTGATTGGTTCTTTCATGTCGATTATTGGATTTCCATCGAGCGTAGAAATCCAATAATCCGTGCATTTTCTTTCAACCTCAATTTTCCAAATTTCACATCTTCGTGTCATTCGCGTCCGGTACCAAATACTGTGTCATCACCGTGCTTCAAAAAATACGTACCCGGGTATGTTTTAACTCCGTTAATAGATAACATTTTAATTAGCTAGATCTTAATTTTAGGTAATGAAGGCTGGACACCTTCATTACCATGAATGCATCGCCATATTTTGTAAATCATCTGGAAAAGATGCTTCAGGAAAATATTCAGAAATCGTAAGGATTAATAGTTTTTTTATATTTTGTTTGTTGTCGTTAATTGAAAATTCGCTTAATCTTTCTATCTGTCTTTCTTCTTATTATTATAATATATTAAATTAACATAGTTCACAGTCAAAGAGTACAAGAAAGATGTAACAACATAATCACAGCTCTTTGACTGGCAAAAACGTCTTTCTGATGGCCAAGGAATAGACGAGATATCCTGTTAAATGTGTGATTTACCTAACAGTGCGTTTTCTAGAAATGAGATGTCTCATATCTGGCAGGCTCAGCTTTCCCAATGTTTCGTAAATCGTATTAGTGTTGTTTCAATGGCAATTTGAATTGTTGTTGCTTTCTTGTTCCAAAGCCGTGAAATTTCACTCTCTACATTTTGCCCATTTTCGTGCACTTCTTCCACGTGCTGTACTGTCTCCTGCTTCATTTAGCACGTTTGCTGTGCTCACCTTGATGTAACCATTCAACGATCGCTTTTCTTATTTTTGTTTGTTTAAAAGTCTACGATCTCCACTTTTCCTGGATAGAATAATCGATGTAAATCACTACATCAATATTGTCATTCATTTTCGTGTTTTGCGATCGAGTGCGTCGCAACCGACTTGGGTTACCTTATTCCTGCTGTTCATCTGACTGCATGGGTGTCTGTGTATTGACTACTGTTGCAGTGCTGTTCCCATTAACCAACCTGCCTTCACTAACTCTTTTCAGATATTCGGAGCATTTTTTTTTTTTGCTATTCCTAGGTGTCTGCAGGATTCGTCTTGGGGCAAAACTTTTATTGTACACTTCCTTCTGCAAACTTGATTCCTTTGCTGTCTGTTATTTCGTCTCGAGCTATACAATGTTGTACATTTAAGACCCAATTTTCTACAAATGTCTTCATTCGAAAAGTCGGACTGCACTGAGCAGCGCAGTTTTCTTTCGAAGTAATGTTGATGAACTTGAGAGGTGATCGCAGTGGAAAATTCTTCGCTCGGTATTCGTTGCGCCTAAATCGTCTCCATTGATTATTACTTGGGTTTTGCACGTGGTTATAACTTCGGAATTTCGTGATTTTTTTACTCCCACCGAAAATTTCGAGATATTTTCTAATCCAAGTACGTGGCGAGAACTTGCATGTTTTCTTGTGATCAATCCATGCATGGATTGATCACGTGGATGGAAGACAAGGTCTTCCATCCACGCTCGTTCAGTTGCCTTTCAACATATTCAGCATTTCCAGAACTTGACTGTTTCTGTTTGGGTTTCAGCATTCAACATTGTCTGGGGATCGATATTTTGTTAGAACTTTTTCTGATTTTCTCTTAAACCGAGTATTTTGTTTGTATTGACATATTCTGATTTCATAGCGAATGATTTTTTCTGTAGCAGCAATTCTTTATTTTAATTCTTCTGATACTTCGGCATCAGAAGAATTAAAGATGGCTGCTCTTGATCTTTATCTGCTTATTCTTATTCTTGTTTGTTTAAAAGTCTACGACCTCCACTTTTCCTGGATAGCATAATCGATTTCTTTTCAAGTTCTTTTTTATATTTTTTAAACATCTGCTCAAAGACTGTTTATATTTGATTCCAAACGTAATTTACACTCTTCGAGATAGATGCTCTTTTTGGGGAAACTCATCTTTGTGTGTGTGTGTGGGTGCGTGTGTATTCAACTGATTTGTTTCTGTTTCTTAGGATTTTTTCTACTTCGAAGTTAGTGTATCTCGGTTTTGGCTCAATGTCGTCTTCGGCATTGTGTGTTAATGAGGCAGTTGTATTACCATAAAAGCTTTTTGATTTTTTGCTGAAAGAAACTTCTGTGCATATCGTTGAATTCTAAAACTCTGTTTTGAAATACATTTTATTAGCTAAAACTAAACCAAATGATATCAGCATAACGAAAAATTACAACACGCTTCAATAAGTATTTCGCAGTCGTTTGCTAAATGCCAATTGTCTTTGCGGAAGTAAAACGCATTCCCACGTTTGTTGCCACCAGCCTGTCACTAGAGCTTCTTTCATCCTAAGCAACCCCCCCCCCCCCTCACACACACCATTGAATAGTCACAGATGAAGACTTTGACAAGAGTGCTTTTGTATTTCAGTGGGGCTGAGGTATAAACCTTAATTAACTAATTTATTTATGAATATTGGAAATGTAGAGGATGACATTCTAAATCGGAATTTAAAAAAACTGAAACTCTTCCATCGATATTTCTAATCTTTTACTCTTTTCAACCCACATCAAAGATAGTGGGGAGCATAGTGAGCACCGAAATCTATTTTTTTAACTGATAATTATTCACAGATTATATTCGTAACGCAATAACTGCATGACACCTCCCAGGAGTTCTAGGCTCATTCTCGGAAGGTACTGCATAACACACCACACAATCCATCGCCTTCACTAATTAATTCTCCCTATACTCACAACGCAATTATCTCCAGCCTGCTGATATATATTTTCCCCGTTAGTTGCATGTGTACTCCGGCCGATTTACCTATAGGAGGATGATAACCCAAATTTTCTGTATAAATCTTTTATAGGGTTTGAGGTTTATACACATGCAAATGGAGAGAAACAGAGTTCTATAAGAAGCACCGCTGTTGATGACAACTTAATCAGACTTTGAAGGAATTTTCTTCCTCTTAGTTCAAAGAGAGCTTTTATAACGGGGGATGCAGCTTCGATGTCATCTGAGACGAGGCAGAAACCTCGGAGTTTACCAAAGAAATTTCAAGACTGGCAATCTGTTGTTGACTTGTAAGTTATTTGAAGGTGTGAGGGGGGGGGGGGGATAGCATCTTCTTGAAGTCGTTCCATTTAATATCGACTGTGTAACAGAAAAGCTTCCAGCGACGTGTAGAAGCAAACTGATTGGCGGAGAAAGTCTCTGGTTCACTAAGAAAGTTTTTTGTCGCTCATCTTTTCTTTCCTATCGAAATCTCCTACAATAAGAAAGAGAAGTCCTTACATTGGTTCTTAATGACGTTAAGTTCAGAAACAGTCGTTTATTTATTTTTTTTTTAATTTATTTGAGATGGTATGGAAATCCTTGATTGCAGCACTCTTATCGGTGCAGAGGTCATGAAGTGATAGCAAGTTACGTAGACAAGTCTGTGCTTGCTTGCGAATGTCCTGTTAGCGAGTTCGCCCAGTAGCAGGCCAATATTATATTTGAGTCTGTCACTAGAGGACCCCACATGTTTGTTTCAAATTGGTAACTTTTACTCCTGTAGTGTTCAGCGGAGTATGTTCGTCTTTCGCAATCTCTAAGAAACTTGTGGTGAACACGAACGAGCACCGGCGCGATGATTACTGAAAATGCCTTCGGAACAATTCGATGTTGACGAACAGGCTTAGAGAGCGGCTAATCCAGTATTCATCTGGCGGTTTGCGTTATGCCAGGATCTCGATTCGTGTGATGCTCGTTGCAAAAGCGCATTTTTTTCGTACGAAACGGAACTTCTCGAGGAAACTCGTCCTGAATTTTATTCCAAAACTGAAAATGCAAGTCGTGTTTAATTCGAGAATTTGCGCTTCATACCGAAATAAAGCCGTTCAAGTGGAAAATGATCAAAAGCTCATAGAAAAGGGTATCGCGTCTGATTTTCATTCGGCAAATTTTTCACATTTTAAAGGATTTTCCCTTTCTAATTTTGCAAGTCGAATTCGAAAAATCTTTGAGAGTTTTCTTTCAGGCTAAGGCTTTAATTAATTTATTTTTTCTCACAGGCAATGAACATTTCTGTTGTTTTTCCCTAATGCCGAGACAGTTTGATCCTGCTGTGGGATACAGTTCTTCGGTGAGTCTCTCACAGGTTAGTTAAATTGTAAATGACGGGAAGAAAAAAAAAGAATAACGAATATTGTGTGTTGTGTTGTAGGCAAAATTCGCCTTCGGAATTTTAAAAGTAGTCAGTGATTGATGTGAAAACAACGTCGGGCGGGCTACAGTTTCGCTGGCACTGCATAACTGAAGGACGTAATTCTACAGTACCCAGGAATCCGCACGTTCTTTAATTCGTGCTTTTTGGTTATGAGTTTCATCTGACAGTAACTATTTAAATCGGAGATATAACGATTTTGGATCTCACTAGAGACCAAGCAGAAACCCAAAATGAAGCTTACTCGTGTTTTAAAGATGCATAAAAATACCGAAGAAAGGCCTCATCTTTTCTGTTTCTGTCTGCGCAGAATGCGTTTCTTTTAAATATTGCGCCACCAAGTCAACTCATGCGATAGTGTATTCCAGTAACTCTCGATCTCTTGGAGACCCAAACGACAAAACGTTTTGCCCGCGTAGCTATAAACCGCAGTAATTCTTGGGAAAATTTTCGTTTGGCGAGTTGAAGCATTTTCGTTCTTTTAACTTTTATTTTATTTCTAAGCGATGACATAATGCTTTTTCTTTTTAGGGAATAAGATTTGAGAGAAGATCACGATTCAGTTCGATGCGCATCCTTTTTGCGTTTACTGTCGCGCTGTGGGTTTAGTTGAAGTGAAAAGTCGGTGTGTTCCTCGTATGACTAAGCAACAAAACTTTTTAAAAAATAAAATTCGAATCCGAGAAGCTTAGCGAAACATAAGGATGAAAGTTTCTCCATTTCTCTCTCCATTCTCCAGATGGTTCTGGGTAGTGGCACCGGTCTCAACAACCAATACGTTTGAACTCCAGGATGACATGGACGTTTGTGGATGGTAGACGACTTTTGTTATCCAGTGCGAGATCCCCACCGTTCTTATTGAAGACTTGAAATGGCTTGAGAAAGTTTCGTTTTGATGTTTGCAGTTTCCAAATATCGAGCCATTTAGCTCACTCATAATAAATTTAGTTTAATCCTTTATCCAGGTGTGAGCAAACAAAGTTGGCGCCTGAAAGTATCTTCAAGACTGGGTTCAGGTAGTACAACACCTGAATAAAGGATTAACCAAGTGTTTGCTCACACTTGGATAAAGGATTATCCAATCCAAGTGTGAGCAAACAAGGTTTGCGCCTGAAAGTATCTTCAGGACTGGGGGTAAGGTGGGACAACACCGGGAAACTCGTTGCAAAGTTGGAGCAAGCTACCAACACTCCTATCTCAGTATCTCCCATAATGCAAAACACATCTCCTTGCGGATATGTCTAATGTTATGCATTAAGGGAAGGGCCACAACCCAGACTAGTTTCGATCTTTATTGAGGTCTCTTCAGTGGGAGCCAGGCCCAAGTGGAGATACCAGCCAGAAGCATTAGCAAAGTGTTTGCTCACACTTGGATAAAGGATTAAACTAAATTTATTTTAGTCTAACCAAGTGAAAAATGAACTTTCAACAAATAGCTCACTCATAATTTATGCTAGGTTAGATTTAAGAGCTTGTTGTTGATGAAATGCGCGCGAGCACACACATACACATATATACACATATAAAATTGCTAAAAGAATAAACAAAACCCCGACATATCGTGTTCCGGTTTTGATTATCAAGAAAAGTATATGCTCCTCTTACCGTTATACTAAATATCTTCGTCTTTCGTCAACCAGACATCACAAAGTTCTAGAGAAATCAGGATGCTAACATCCACTGCATCATGCCGACATCCACTACCATCTGGATGCTAACATCATTTCATCCACCGTTGCGAATGGCTAAGCCCATTCTTATTCCATCTTTACATCCCCCCCCCCCTTACGCCGCCAGCTTGGAATAATCTACAACTTGAAATTAATCCACATCGAATATATTTAAAAGAAAGGCAGAAAGAACCGCGTCTTCTGATTTCTGCCCCCTTTTCAGTCTTCTTAATTGACGGCGAAAGCCTCTGTAACCAAACATTTCCTACACCGCCTGGACTTGAATCGTTGATTAAGTTCTTTGAACTTAATCTACGATGACCGGTCGGGATTCCGTTCCACAGTCATTTATTGCTTGTGTCATTTGCCTATTCCTGAATATTGCAAAGAGATGTCATTCCATGTAGTCCGCCATCCTTCTGTGCTTTGCAATTAGAGGCTCAGCTTCCTTTCTGACCGCTCATTGCGGAGATGAGCGGATGACATTTTTTATCCAACCAGACTTCACCATGCAGGCTTACTCAAGACTCGCGTTTCCTCCACTCTCTTCCCGCGATATGTCAACATTTTTTCCCTTCACTGCGAATAGTTTTGCGGACGATTCCCTATTTCCCATTACAGTCTGCCAAAACGTGTGATCTCCAAGATATCGGCAACCACTTTCATAATGTCCTTTTTTATAACATTGTAGAGAAGGAAGAAAGATAATCTGCTCTGATTAAAACCTCTCTAAGATCGCCTTTAATTGGGTTAATCTCTCCTTTCTCACTTTCTCACAGGAAAACAAAAAAACACTTTTTTTTTCAACAGAATAAAATATCAGGGGTTGGTAAAATGTTCTGGAGGCTGTTGAAGACGCTTGGAAATGGATGATAGAGTACTGTAAAAGGAATCAAGGATGACAAAGGTGCATGAAAACTGAAGATAAGGATATCCTAGATGTCTGTAGTAATTACTTTGAAAGGCTGTTAAATGAAAGAAGCAATGAGAGAACAGTAGTATAAAACATTCAGGAGTTCGTATCAATACTAGAGGTAGAAAAAGCTACTGAAAGCCTGAAATGTGAAAAGGCAGCTGCAGTACATGGTATTCGATCAGAAGTGCTCAAATATGGATTAAAAGTTTTCCAGGGCTTCACTTTCAGAAGTCCTGGTCAGAAAGTCGAATTCCAGAGGATTGGAGCAGCGCTGTCATATTTGCATCTCTACAAAAAGAAAAAGAAACCTGAATGCGAGATGACTAACATGGAAATTTCTCTACTAAGTATTAGCATTTATGCAAACATACTTGAGAAAAGGCTAAGAAAAACTGTGGAAGAAAAACTTGGAGAAGAGCAAACCAAGTCAAATAGAAGTTGCTATGATCAGATTTTCACTTTACGACAAACAGTTGAGAAGTCAGGGAATATGACAAAGGATCTGTACTTAAGTTTTGAAGATTTGATAAGGGCATACGACAAGGTGCCCACAGGAAAGCTTTTTTTCAAAACGCCACAATTATATGGATTAAAAGGAACGTTATACAGACTAATAAATAGTCTATATTTCTCTTCTTCTTCTTCAACCTTTTGGTTCTGTCCACTGCTGGACGAAGGTCTCCCCCATGATTTTCCAGACCACTCGGTTTTCTGTCTCTCCCATCCATCTCACTCCTGCAGTTTGTTCCAGTTCATCCCTCCACCTTCTTTGTCTTGCTCCATCCATTGGTCTCCACTCTGTTGTTTTTCTAGTCCATCTCCCATCACTACATTTGGCAATATGGCCAGCCCATCTCCACTTAGCCTGTTTAATGTATTTTACAATATCCGTGACACCTGTTTGAGATCTTATCCAGGTATTTGTCTTCCTATCTCTTAATGTTATTTTTAGCATACTTCTCTTCATGCGATATTGTCTGGTTCTCAGTGTTTTGTTTTGGGCTTCTGTTAAAGTCCATGTTTCTCCTCCGTATTAGGACAGGAAGTATGCACTGGTCGAAAGCTTTCATTTTTAGACTCATAGGGATGTCACGTCTGAATATGTCTCTCATTTTCCCATAAGCTATCCATCCGAGGTGAATTCTTCGTTCAATCTCTTTTCTTTGGCAATCCTCAAAGGATAACAATTGGCTCAAATATACATATGAAGTAACTTGTTCTATTTCATGGTTTCAACTTTGACAGTTCTTTGGTTTATGTATTTATTCATCATTATTTTTGTTTTTTCTCTATTTATTTTTAATCCAATTACTTTGGAGGCTTCGTTTAGCTGATTTAGCCTTTCTTCCAGATCTTCAAGATTATCTACTATTAGGATAACATCATCTGCAAATTTCAGATGCTGTAGCCTTTCTCCATTTATGTTTATTCCTTTTGTTTCCCAATCAAACCTTCTGAAGACCTTTTAATGCAGCTGTAAATAGTTTGGGAGATATAGCATCACCTTGCCAGATGCCTTTTTGTACTGAAAACTTTTCACTTTTTTTATATGGTTTAATTACAGAAGTTGCATTATTGTAAATATGTTTTAGTGTTTCAATATATGGTTTCTCAGTTCCCTGGGTTTCAAGTGCTTTTAGTGTTGCAGATGTTTTAATTGAATCAAATGTTTTTTCGTAGTCTATATAGACCAGACATAAGGGTTTATTGTATTCAATTGATTTTTCGATGAGCTGTCTTAATGTGTGAATATGGTCCAAAGTATTGTAATTCTTTCTAAATCCAGCTTGTTCACAGGATTGCATTCCCTCTAGTTTACATTTTATTCTATTCATAATTTTTGTGAAAACTTTATATATGGTGGGGAGTGGGCTTATAGGTCTGTAGTTTTTAATTTCTTCGTTATTGCCCTTTTTAAAAATTAATATTAAAGTGAATTGTTCCAATTCACTTTAATATTAATTAAACAGAATTTTTCGGAATTTTCTCTGTTTTAGGCATTTATTAAAGAGTTTAGTCAGCTGTTTGATGACAAGGCTTCCTTTAAGAAGTCTTCCACAATTCCATCTTCTCCTGGGGCCTTTCCATTCTTCATTTCCTGCAGAGTCATTTCCACTTCACCTTGTAAGATCTCAGGGGCATCATGTTCTTCCTCAATAGAGTTATCCATAGATGATTCTTGGATGTCTCGGTCTTTGTCTTCATAGAGCTCAGTATAAAATCCTGAATTCTTTTGGTTATTGCATCTCTATTTTTTATCAGTTCACCATTTTTTCCTCTTACAGCAGCTATTTCCTTTGTTCCAACTGATAATGTTCGTCTTGGGACTTTCATATTACCATTGTTTTCTATTGTTTCTTTAATTTTCCTGGTATTATACAATCTAATTTCATGTTTCATCCTTTTACGTATAGTTTTACAAATTTCCGCATATTCTATTTTATTGGTGTCATTCAAATCGCTTTTCATATCTCTTCTTTTCTTCATCAGATCTAAGGTTTCCTCTCTTAGTTTTTCCTCTCCTTGGTGCCTTTTTACACTTCCTATTTCTAGTGCACAATTCAAGATAGATTTTGTTAATATTTCATTAGCATCATCGATGGTAGCAGCTGTGTTTAACTTTTTTAGTTCATTTTTGAGTGATTCTCTATAACAGCTTTTATTGTGGTAGAGGTTTTGTAGATTCAAAATTCCCATTTTTTGTTGATCATTACTTTTGCTCTTACTAGTCTGTGGTCACTTCCTGTATTAAATCTATTAAGCACTTGGTATTATTTATTATATATCTTCTGTTGGAGAGGATGAAGCCTATTTCATTGTATGGTGATATGTTTATTAAAAAATATGGTAGTGCATTTTTGCACTACCGCTTTGTCGTAAGCTCTTTTTGGGCGCTGTGAGGATGATTCTTAAAACTAAAGAAACCAGTTTTGGTGACAAATCTGAAAACATGGATGTTTTTAAGTATTTCAGCTTCCTTCAAGATCCTATTACTGGAAGATTTCCGACCAGATTTTCAGTTTCGGATGCATACGCCTCTTTGTGAGGGGGGGGCGATAAAAGTGTTGAATATTAGAGGGGCCAACTATGATCGCAGGGGAGCAACTGATAACAGCTTTTAGGTTTAGTTTATTTATAATTGATTACAAAAATCTCCTTTATTTCATTAACGTATGCTTTATAATTGCTTTGATTTCTTGAGAGAGCGGAAAGATCCGCCCCCTTAATCCACCAGTGAATTATCTGCTGTTTCTGCAGTGTGGATTCTCAAGTCAACCATCTTCTCCTTCGTAAAAGGCATCAAAAATCTCATTTCCTGAAACATTTTGATATTTTCGTTGTAATACATTTTGTCCGGACAGAAGTTTGAAACAAACCTCATTTAAGCGAAAATATTCGAAATGAAGGGAGTGCGGTTATTGGAGAATTCGGACAATAAAAGCGAGGATAAACAAGACTTGAATGCACTTCCTCGTGGTTTCATTCAAACCGGAGAAACCTCATCGTAGAATGTCGAGTTGGAACTGCAGCATTTTAAGCTTTCGCGTTTTACGACCGCAGTATCTTGGCCGTAGCGTTAACTCCACAAATCTTGGAATGACATCCAAAACAGGAAGGGAGAAGTTCTTAAACACGTGCGACCCACTGCACAACTTCCCTCGAAGACGCAGAGGAGCTGTTCCCCTTCTGCTAACAACGACGTTAAGCAGAGCTGTCATCGGCCACCCCCAAGTACTTTCCCGTTCATTTACGGTCTTGTAACAACTCCCCTTTTCTGTCACCTGGTAATATACTGACAGCCCCGTATTCTGTTGGTGTCGCATTAAAATTTACGCACGGTCCCCAAAATCGCCTCTTAGAACTGCATGAGATGGACACACACGCGGCTACCACTCTCGCCGATACCCCGCCTACCCCCACAAACGTCACCGACGGCGATCTCGCACGTGTGCAGTTCCTTTGACAACGCAGAGCAGTCCTTTTTGTGTCCTGTCGACCATGTTCGTGACTTCTCCCCTCTAACTGCCGCCCAGTTGGGAATCCGACCGACAAAAGGGCTGTGACTTCTTCTTCCTTGACCTCTGGGTTTACAAACTGCGCCCACCTGCGAGTCGTCAACGATCGTCCGATGCCCATGGAGATCAAACGGCAGCCGCTGGCAGCCGGAAAGTTGATATCACCAAGAATAAAATCACCACAGTCTGTCGGGATAATTTAGTTAGCACAGCTGACGGAGGTCAGCAATAAGCACCTTGTACCAGTCGGACATATTCGTAGCAGCAGGATAGGCCGATCCTTCTTAGTAGTAGTGCTGCACCAATGCTGGCATCGTGGGTGACCGAAAGTCTGTGTTTGCGCGTTCGTATGTGAAGACCGCATACAGAGTTAAGGCCATCGATGATGGGAATAAAATGTATCGTATTGCTTTCTTGGAGCGAGAGGAGGAAAGGCGATTCTTTTGGAATACTTCGGTAAAACGTTAGTAAAGTTTTGCCAAAAATCATACGCGGCGTATAACCAGTAAATAGAGACTATTTGACACTCCAAACCTTTGTTCATTAAGATACTATCATGGAAGGAACTACAATGCTAACAAAAGACGATAAATATATATTTGGAATATTTCATTTCTTGGGTCTTTTTTTGTGTGTGTGTGTGAGAGAGAGAGAGAGAGAGAGAGAGAGAGAGAGAGAGAGAGAGAGAGAGAGAGAGAGAGAGAGAGAGAGAGAGAGAGAGAGAGAGAGAGAGTGTGTGTGGTGTGTGAGGAGAATGAGAATGGTCTCAAGCACAGCCGAAACAGTATCTTCTTTCCAATTTATAACCTAAAAAAAAACGGAGTTTCTCTGATCGAAAGGAACTGCTTCAGATGGTCGCACATCATTCAGAAATGCAAAAAGACAAAACGCACTTCGCCCACTTCTCATCACCTGCATTGAACAGCTACTGCGCTGCATTTTTACAGCACCGTAATCGACGTGTGCGCCGTTGATTCGCTGCAATTTATGAAGAGGAGGTCGCATTTCAATTTGACATTCTTAATTCAAGACGGCTTTTTGCTTAGCCGTTGGCTCGTGCAGCGAGAAACTGTTAATGGGCGCAAGCCAACGGAATTCGCCGAAAACGAAGTTGAAGTGAGGAACTTGCGGATTTCTTCGGCTTGGGGAAGAATTATTTGAATGCATTTGCTCGCGGGATTTCTGTCCAGTGTAGTACTTTTTTTTTTTTTGAGTCTGCACTGTTGTGAACGCTGACAGCGACGACAAAACAGTTTGCTGAGTGAAAAAGAACGAAGCTGCTACAACCGTCAGGAAATTTGCAGAAGTGGCGAGGATTGTAACCCCACGCCACTGCGCTTGCCCATCGGACTACAATTTAGACGAAAAAGTGTTTTCTGTCGATGTCATTATCGCTTTAAAATTACGGCCAAAGCAACTAAGACTGTGTCGCCCGTGCATTTTTGTGTGTTAATTGTGTGGGTTCTTCGGGTCGGGCTTTTGTTTTTCCCTCCGGGAAAAACAAACGTCCTCGTATGAGACGAGACTGGTTAACTTGCTTTCAATTGAGAAAAGAAAACTGCAGAACAGTTTTAAAGAACAAACACAACCGATCGTAAATCACGGAAACATGTTTTTTTTTCTATTGCCATTACGCATGGTATGATAATATATCTAGAACATGTGTGTGTGTATATATATATATATATTCAGTTGCATATATATATATATATATATATATATATATATATATATATATATATATATATAATCGCTTTATGCAATGCGATTTCAAGCTTTAAAGTATTGCGAGCGATTAGAAGATAATTTATTTGGTACACACAAGATACGATCTCCGAAGATGCTGATTATTCGCATTCGCATCAAGGATCTCATGAACGCCTCAATTAGTGCTAAAATTGGAAATTAAGAAGAAAAGAAAAGCAGCAAAAATAAAAAAGTCCATCCAGCGTCAGAACGCCATTTGAAGGATGAACTTCTTTCTGAAATATTATGAATGAAGTTATCTAATATTTTATTATTATGTTATAATCACCGCGGACATCTTGTGCGTTGGTGTCTTTTACATCAATTGCGATATATTAAGACCTCCTTGGCCGGAGTTGCGCTTTGCACAAAGAAATTCTGCATTCACACTTAACAGTTTATTCAGTTGCATTCAATGACTTATCGACCAGTGGGGGTAACTGCGATTTTTGTCCACTTCCTCCCCGCAACAAGGTTTCGATGGCCTTTTTGAGAGCCATCGTTATCCTTCCCGTTATTCTCCCTCCCCAACCCCGTTGAACGCTTTCATTAAACCCGCGAAACTCTCGGGGAACTTTCCCCTCCTGTCATTGTGAGGATTGGAGAGATGGCGGGTGCATCATCGCCGCGTTGTCCAGATTAGACCCACAAATTATTCTTATCAAACTGTTTTGCCTAAATAACGCGCTTTGGATTTACTCGGAGTAGCGGCGAAGAATTACAGGATGATATGCGGAATCTTGTTTGCGAGATCACTTCTGCTCATAATTTCCCATCGCCGTTTAAAACGCTTTCGCAGAAGTGTGCGAGCATTTGGACAGGAGCTTCCCGAATGGAGTAATTTAGGGACTTCGTGCGAAATCCGTTTGCATCACGTAATTTTTTTCTTTTCTTAACATCTGGAAGATTTCTCATTTTAGGAGATGCAGACCTGCCAACTACAATGCAAAGGAAGTGCGTCCCTTAAGTTACTGATGAGTTTGACATTTTTATTTCCAATTTTCAGGCTGTTATTTTAAGGACTTGTGGAAACATTTTAAGCTCTCAAACGTCTTCCGATATTTTTAGCCAAAACATTGATTTCATCTCCATCTTCCTAGCTGAATGCTGTCGCATAGTTTGTTATTAAAGGTAGCTGATTTATGGCATTTTCCTAGGATTAAATAAATCTTATTCTAACTTCGGGAAACAATAGCTAATCTCGTCGTATCATAAATCACGAAATGCGTCGCGTTCTTTCTGCAGAAACTCGTGTGAGGAATTGCGAAGAATTCATTACTATGCCAGTGAAATGCAGAATGACAGTCAGCGAACAACACCCTTTTCAGTATTTCCTACGAGTCACTTTGGCGGATGTGCGTCTCATCCAGCGCGTCATCTTACACAAGATTCTAATTTTCTAATAATTCTGATAGTCCATCCGCACTGTAAAATCCGTTTATGTAAGATATTCCACCCACTCGCCAGATGCAAGTATCAGTTAGCGTTCTTAGAACAGCTTAAATCTTCAGTAAGTCTTGACAAAAGTTGGATTAGCTTGAAGGCCCAACCCCACTCATTAACACGGACGCCATCCGATTCTTCTCATATTCACCTCGGGAATTTATTAGCCTTTATTTGGATCTGGGACAGAATTTGGAGTGAATGGTAGTAATCGGGGGGGGGGGGGGACTGGCGCTCCTTCATATCCAACCAAAACTGCAGTTGAAATTCATATTTAAAGATCTTCATCAAGAAATATGAAGATCTGTTTGTTGTGTATAATCATTTACTGATTTGCTAATACAAGAAAAAAAAAAAATGGGGGGTTCTGTGTTCAGTTTGAAACATTAAAAGAAAAAAAATTTCGGTGCGGATGCACCCATTCCGAGCTAATTCTGTAGTCTCCTATTTCTAGTTTCAGAAATGTTTTAAAAATAATCTCGCGAGTTTGTGATGAGAATGAAGTGGGAACAATCAGGATTAAAACAGAAAAGTGGCTGCTGGTCGTTGTAGGCTTATTTTGTCTTAACCCCTTTCGTATAGGTTAAAACAGTATTTATGAATATATTCTCGCGAGCAAAAGTATAATCTTTGTAGCTCGAGTCAGGACGGCTTTCATATTTTCAGGGCTGACCCTGTTCTGCAGCTTTTGTTTCGAAAACCGCCATCATTTCCAGATATCTGTGAGCAATTGATTATTTTTTTTTAATTTTACTAAAAAAAAAAAGTATAGAATGCTGATTTTTTTGAGAAGTTTTCTCAGTTTTGAAATCTAGAAGGAAAGTAAAACTGCCAAAACTTAAAAACGCAGAGGCCGCAATCTTGACTCGAGTCAACGATGCGCTGACTCTTTCAACCGAGCAGCAGAACGGATTCAAGCGGCAGCAGTTTAGGAAAGTGAGATTCTTTCCAAGGAAAGAGAGAAGAACGAAGTGAACAAAGCGCCTAATTTTTAGTGAAGTAGCAAAGGTATTCTCGAAGTCTGTGTGAATACAGAAGGTTATCACGTAGCTCTCGTGATGCCCCACCCTTGGGGGTACATTTCAGGAATTTGATGTTTATTCGCGAATAGAACAGCGGTGCGTATTTCTACAACAAACCATTCAGAAGGTGGGGTGTCAGAGAAGCGACGAAACCCCTGTCACTCTCTGTTATTGTATCCATATTACAATCCAGAAGCAAAGCAACGAGCGTACAACAAAACATCTCCTCCCCCCATATCTTGAAAGCTGTCTTCAAGATCCAGCAAAAGAAAAGGCAGTGCTCCTCACTATTCCTTTGTCTATCGGCTCAACAATTCACACCATACTGCGGAAATTAATTGCAGTGACAAGGGGCTTTTCTTCTCTCTCTCTCTCTTTAGTCGTTATTTTCATGTGGCTTTGGCATTTTCTAACCTGTATAGGTCAGAAAGCCCTGCCTTGTTTAAGCCCTGTTTAACTGGGTCATAAAAATGTCAGAAACGTCCCACAAGCGGGTTAATATTACAAACATCGCTTTCAGAAAGCTTTCTCAAGAGGCATCATGATTTGGGTAACGGAATTAAGAAAAAAATGTGCATTACGTTTCAGACTACAACAGCGAACCTTCGGCGTCTTACGATACCCACCAATTCTGAATAAGACAACATGCTAAAACATGAAATTTGTAAAACGCATGCAGATTATAATTCGAGACAGTTTATTTATTTTTTAATTAACGAGGTAAAAGAAAAGTCACGAAATGTTCGCAGGCCGTTTTTAATCAAAGAACGGAACAGAACCGAAAGCGCATCTCCAGTGGACACTTGCCAGGATGCATCATCATGTATCAACTGATACGTCCACCGCTTTGACCGCTGGACAATATTTCGCAGAGGTAAAACCCGAACAAAGCAGCTTGTGTATGTATTACTAGAGGGCGCATTAGAGAAACTCACGAGAGTTTTTGAATCGTCATAACTGAGCTTGCCTGTAGGTGGCGCTTCTACACACCGGAAGTATTTTCTGCAGAAATTTGTTTTTCGGCTTACCTGAGATGGAATGATGGAAGGTGCAAAAGAAAAAGAGTTGTGGATGCGCTTTATTAAAGCAGAGTCTGATCTGCATTTACGAAAGGCAGCATCGAACTACTGCTTCGAAGACGTAATCGACCAGCAGTGCTCTGCTGTTCCGGGTATTGTGATCGCATGAAGAAGGAATAGTGAATGGCCTGAAACCCGGATGCAGCGCTTCCTTCCAACCCCTTCAAACTATGCCGCATCCTCAAGATAATCACGTGCAAATATGAACTTTTCATTTCAGTTTGGAAATGCATTTACTTGCAAACCTTCCAGTGTGTGATGATCAGTCAGTGCCCTTCAACGTTTCCACCCGCGCATCTCCGGACAGTATCCCGTTCCCGTAAAAAATCGCGCCTCACCACTTACGAGATCGAAGGTATCTGGTAATTGGTGGGATTTTCCACAGCATCGTCGTGTGTCATCACAATAAGAAATACTTTTGATACGCTCTTGAAATGCTAATATCGCCAACAGCAGTACGTTTCTCTCTCTCTCTCTCTCTCTCGCACGCACACACACACGCGCAGGGAGTTAATGATAATTAATATTAACATAAAACAAGCTCAAGGTGTGCGCGGTCCGTACACTGTAATTAAAAAATAACCCAGAGAGAGAGAGAGGATGATGTGAATATTATCCAGCTTCGATGCAACCACTGGAGAACTTATCACTGTGAATTCCACCCCATCAGGTGTCCGATTGTCTGACACAGCCATTGCCGCGAGCTGTATTCCCAATCGCACCCACAGTCTGCATGCATCTGTTCGTCAAGTGTGTCACAGACCAGCGGGTCGTCGTTCGAAGGGGTTTAAACTGGGATAGCCACGAGACGGACGTTGTTGTTGTTTGACTAGCCAACTTAATCTGCCTTACAGAATTTGAAACTGTCCCCCCCCCCCGGCAATGAAATGCTCCCAAAACGATTCAATGAAATTAATTTCGGCAGTAGAACAGAATAACGTTACTCGCGTTTACCACACCTCTGTGTATGCCTACTTCATCGTCACTTTATTCAGATAAGCTAACAGAATATTCATTAAGATTGTGGCGACAACGATTGAAACGTGGATAATCTTCCTAGCCAAAATCGGTGGTTCTTTGTTCTCCTGTTTATCATCACACACGTGCACTGGAGACTCGCAAGCAGACTATTTTCAGATGTGCTCAACAAAAGTGTTTTAATTTTAAATAGAAACAAATTCCCGACGTTTCTTAGATTAAAATAGCTTATACTCACTCTTTGGGGTGAACCTTTCTTCCGGAGTTGATCTATCGATTGACCTCGATCCTTCCGACACGGGCGTTACTGAGAGACGGTCGGGTCCATCGGCGAGCGAATCACTGTCTCTTGGATCTTCGTCTTTCAAGTCCAGAAAAGATCCGATTCCTGAGCTTACCGTGTGGATGGAGCCACTCGAAGTGTGGCTGTTCGAGGGGCTTTGGAAGTTGGAGTTGTCGTTAGTCTGATAACAAGAGGGGATGATGAGATGATGCGGAGAAAGGTCGTTTGGTGACTGGTCCAATTTTGCACATTTCGCCGGAAGAAACGCAGATCCGTGGAAGCCATTCCTGTCCTCGGTGAGTCCCAAAGGACGAAAAGCGCCCCCTGCTGCTGCAGTCAGATAACTTCGACTCAGATTGTGCGAGGCTAGTAGAGAGTGGTGCAGAGGCAGGAGGTGAGCGGGTATCGACGTGTAGGGATCGCTCTGCCCAAACAGCGGCCTCACGGGAAAAGAGGGAGTCGTGAAGGGAACGTGCAGCTGAGAAGTAGCGTCCTTTTCCATTCTTTGCCGAGAACCAGGAAACGATGGCTGACCCTGAACATGGAGAGCGCTTGAAGCGACGTCACCAGCATTCGAAGTCAGCACCATGACTGCAGGGGAGGTCATACTGCTCGACAGATAAGGAGAATTCTCCAGCCCGCTCACGCAGAGACCCTACGGAAGAAAGAAGGGAAGAAGTGTAAAAAGTGAGAACTCGAACACAGACTCTGCTATGAAACCATTATCATTAGTATTTTCCACACACACACACACACACACACACACACACACACACACACACACACACACACACATCAGAAATCTTACCTCAGCATCGTCCATGTGATAATAACAATTAGAACTTTGTTATCATTTACGAACCTTTCTTACAGCAATAATACATCTGAAGTATTCAGTAATTGCAGTGGCGGTTTACGCGCATATACACAGTATTTTAATGTTTTTTTTTTATTATTATTATTCTGAAAAAAAAAATTCCTTTAAAACGTGACCTGCATTCCTGTTATTTCTTAAATGATTTTCGATGCAGTTCAGACGGTAGTTTAGCTCGATATCTAAGCTCGCTGTTCGCAATGTACGAATAAAATATCCGTCGGTGTTCCGCAACAATGAAAAGCATCTCATCACGCAGATCTCCTTGCGAAAATCTAAACCAGAGTGCGACCGATTCGCGTGGTGCTTGTTTTACAGCCGACTGAAAGATGAGACTTCGACTGCCAAATTATAATTAGAGTGTATTCGGGATTTTATCTCGCTTTGTTCAGTTGGGTGGCCGTTGGTTCTCCTGGGAAACAACCAAAGAAGATTTCATCGTAAGAACCATTTTCTTCATCAGCAATCGTTCTTTCCTCGTCACTGTAATGCGCGAGTATGTGTACGAAATTTTCTTTGTAGAGTAATAATAATAATAATAATCGTATGATGATGCACGGCCGTGAGTCCCCTTTTTACGGAAAGGTACGGCACCGTCTCAGTCCCCCAAAATTTTATCCGTGCTCCGGAACCGGCATAGCCGATGAATCAGACCTAATCAGGCTGGGTCAGTATTCCTGGCTGTAATCCGTGTGTGTTCACTGGACCGGTTTGCGGGATGAAAAACCCCAGATAAACTGGTGGAAAAACCCTGCTGTCCACGCCCGAGACCGGCTAACTTGGCTATGGCTGAGGAAGATCCTAAGCTCCTCGCGTCGTCGACGGGAATCGAACCCAGGACCTCCTTCCCCAGGCACATGGTTGCGAAGCCACTAGGCTAACCGCGCGGACCCTTTGTAGAGTACTGGCTTTGCTATCCACGAGGAATATTCGGATACTCCGATTTGTTTTTACTTATTCCGAAATGGAAGCATCAACTTCAACTGTTTCATCATCTGGAAAAGAGATTTGTTGTTGTTATTGTCGCAGTGCGATCATTTGCTGCAAGAGAACCCCCCCCCCCGTTCCTCTCTTCAACTATTGTCGACCAACGAATAAAGGGAACGCAATCGAATGAAATGTGAACAAAATTAAGAATTCAGCAAAAATCTCAGACAGCGTTCATTGGCATTTGTCGCATGGAAGTTTCCTCACTCTCGGGATACCCGTAAAAAAAACTTGCGCTTGTCCCGAATGGCGGATGGCGCAGTCGTTAATCGAAACAAGTACGTGATGCCGGAAAATGGAGGTTTCGCATTGGGTCATTGCAGCAGAGGGCTTTCTGTTAATTTCAATGGATGGTGGCGCACGTTTCAAAACAGGTCTGTGCCATTCAAAATGAGAATCCAAAATTATCGAAGCATTTTCAAATCTCCTTCCTCTGATCAATTTTTGATTACAGAAACAAAAGTGTTTTTTTTTTTTTTTTATATTTCCCATCAGTCACTGAGTATTCAACTTGCACGTTGTTGCTGATCAACATTTACTCTGCTATCTGGATTTACGTGTTCCGCTTTCTTTTTACTGGTGGCGATCCGAGCCTCGATGTCCAAATACTTGTACCGCTTTGTAACTGCGGGTGCACAGCAAAGTGTCGTCGATACTCAATCTTAGAAGGAGCATCAAAGCATCACGGAACACGAAAATTAACCTTTCCGATGGTGAACGTCATTTATTAAAAATTAGATCGTGCAACGACTCTTAGGTTGTGAACTCCGACTTAAACCAGTCTCGTTCGCTTCAATATGAGAATGTTAATTCCTTTCTTGTGGTTTTCGTGTTCCATCCCGCCAGTGAGGTCATTAGCAGCAAATCCATTGCGGCCAACAATTGCACTTATGGTTTGCAGAACTCTTTTTATCTACTTGACAATTCCTGTTAAGTAGATAATAATAACGGAAAAAAGCAAATAATAACGAAAT
The DNA here is from genome assembly GCF_054136105.1 of Typopeltis vanoorti. Lineage (NCBI taxonomy): Eukaryota > Metazoa > Arthropoda > Arachnida > Uropygi > Thelyphonidae > Typopeltis > Typopeltis vanoorti. The sequence continues at coordinate 137,273,003 of NC_143560.1, forward strand.
AAAAGAAAGTTTATTAAACTAAAATCCATTTTTAAAAAATTTCCGATCAAATATGTCTGCATACAGAATGAGAGTTCACAACCTAAAACAACCTTTCGACTGCAGGTGCTTTAAATGCATATCGTAGATGAGGAATTCAATACATATGTCGGAAATGAAATTGACAAAGAAAAAAAAATTCCGACAATTCAGAAAGACATTTTTATAACAATATAGTATATTGATTTATATTTTGACAATATAATATTTTGAAACCTCTTAGATTTCGATCTCCGAGTTAGTTTCGCATCCGGCTTTAAAATAATGAGGGATTTATTATCTTAATATAGTATTTTCTTGGCGTCGGGCTTTCTTTCTTTCTTTTTTTTTTTTTTAATTAGAGAAAGGATCACTGGTAACATTTTTGTTTAGTGTGTCCCATAACTGTAGTTACGTCAGTCATCGTTAGTTGCCGATCGGGCACCAATTCGTGTATAAAGTGTAATCGCCGGTATAACAAGTATATGGTAATTATAATGCACTCCTATAGTCAGCTCTCTCTCTCTCCCTCTCTCTCTCTCTGTGTGTGTGTGTGTGTGTGTGTGTGTGTGTGTGTGTGTGTGTGTGTGTGTGTGTGTGTGTGTGTGTGTGTGTGTGTGTGTGTGCGTGCTCCAACTGACAGCCATAGCAGTTTCGTGCGTCTTCAATCATCTTAAACATGATTTGAAATTTCGGTATTTTAATGATTTGAAATGTGGGCGGATTATTTGGGAGAAGTAAAAGTTAAAATTAAAAATCGTTAACTGCCTTTCAGGTGCGATTGTAAAGAACGCGGTTTCGATGTGAATTCCCTTAAACGAATGTGAGACCTTCAGGGTCATGTGACTGCTTTGTAGTTGGCACAATCTGCGGCAGTTGAGACACCTTGCCCTTGTGACATCTCCGCCGGTGTACGCTCTACTGGGTAAGTAACACGGCACCACATGAACTCAAGGTCAGCGAGGGATGGGAGGGGGTACGATAACTGCGCGTTGTAAACTGCGGAGTGTCCTTTCTCTCCTACCTACGAGTTAATTGTTATGACGACCACCTACGGAAATCCTGTCTTCACCTGCGTGAACGTGAACTTGTTTGGACAGCAGATGAACATGAGAGGGCCAAGAAACCTTATCGTCCACGTCGCTGGACGTTCTCGTAACGACCTTTCCTTCTCTTGGTCGTTAGTTGGAAGTTATTACGTCAAAAGAAATTGCGATTTTTTATTACAGTTTTATGCCGATATTTCATAAGAAGATTTCAAACTTTACTCCGAAATATTTGTCAGAAAAAGCGCTGCATCCACGTTTTATACGGAAATTCGTTTTCGAACATATTGCAAGCAGTGGAAACAAAAATGCAAACGTGCCGACGAGTATATTGAAATATCTCGTGTTTATTAAACAAGAATGCGATACATAATAAATGAATATGTAATAATAAGCATAAAACTTAACGAATTTCAATAAATATAAAATTCAAATATAAATAATGAACAAAAACCTCGAAGTTATAATTCATGTGGCGTTTGACATTTTCATCGCCACGTGTTCTCGTTGTTATTCTGTTTATTATTTTAGATGGTTGTGTGTGTCTATATTTTTTTAATAATATCGTATTCTGTGATTTAAAAAAAAATAATCCGAATACCCTACTCCTACTCTTAATGTGGTGGGCTCGGATCTTATTAATGAATCACGCGGCAATTCTTCCTGAATTTATCCAGTCGGTTGCGAAAGCACAGTCGGATATTTCAACTGAATAGTTCTCATTCGACAGCAAATGGATGATGTATGAATCGCGATTAAAAAGGCAAAGAGTGCACTAAAATAATCTGACAAAAGAAGAAAAAAGTGCTAAACAAAATCAGCGAAATGCAATGAATGGTTTGAAGGCAACTCGAAATGCGGAGTTCCCGGATGAGATAAATTGCGAGCTATTTTAAACTGGTTTTCGAGGACACTTTCTTATGAGCAGAGCATTGCGTCCAACACAGAAATACTCCGCTGTGACACTGGCGCTGCAGTTGCGAATGTGATGTGAACTCGAGCAAGCCTTGCGGAAATATGCGGGGATGATTAACTTACTCTCCACATTGTACGAATCTCGAGTCAACTTTACCACTGCGATTTAATTCACGATGTGAGAATTTCTGCGGATCACTCGATGGATTGGGATATTAATCACTGCTTATCCAACACACACACACACACACACACACACACACACACACACACACACACCGCTTTCTTTGTTTTGTTAAAGGATATGAAAAGAAAAGTAAAAATGTATTTACTGATTTTTTTACTCCACATTTACTTGCATTTTATGATAAGGTAATGAGAGTTTTACAAAGGAAGAATCGTATATGCTTAGACTTTGCAAATGCGTTTGATAGATTACCACATGATAAGCTGATGTACAAGCTGCAGAGGATGGGAATAGATTATATATATTCAGAGATTGGCTCTCTGAACAATACCAGCAGGTCGTGTATGAGGAAGCAGTGACTCAAAAAAGAAGGGTACCAGTGGCGTACCCCAGGGTGCTTTCCTTGGACCCCTGCTGTTTAACTTGTTTGTACACGATATATCATGTGGACTGACTGGGGATCTCCAGTTGTTTGCTGATGATGCAAAGTTGGGATGTTGAATCCCTTCAGGAAGGTTTGAATAGACTTTTTACTTGGACAAAAGAATGGGCTGTAATTTTACTATCAATAAGTGCAAGGTCTTGCATTTTGAGTGCAGAAATATAAGACTGTGTGCTATATTGATGGTGCCGTACTACAGGAAGTGGATGAGAGTAGATTTGGGAACGATGGTGGACAGTAGGAGCCTCCGTAGCTCAGTCAGTATAGACGAAGCCCTTTGGTCGGAAATACCTGGGTTCGATTCCCACCAGTGACATGACATTTTCTGGTCTCTTTCGACTGAACGTGAGTTAGTCGGTCTCATACGGAGGTAGAGGGTTTTTTCTCCAGGAAACTCTCGTTTTCCGTCCCTCAGAACAGGCCAGTAGAACACGCGCAATTTACAGCCAAGAAGACTTGGAGGCATTGGGGTAATCGCCTTATCCTCGTATTACGGTTAGGAAATCCAAGGATACTTGGAAGGCTATGGGCATTCTTAAGTGCCTGTTAAAGCCACTGGTGGATGGACGGATCGTTCACAGTAGACTGAAGATTAGAGGGCATAATGCAAGTGGTGCAAAGACTGCACATCGGAGTGCTGCTATGATAAGAAGTACTGTATCATGTAGGGATAAGGAAGTGGTTGCGCCACTGTGTGAGGCACTGGATCACACTTGGACTATTCTGCTCAGATTTGGCTTTCAATATGATGTGGAGACATTGGAGTGGGTCCAGAGACGAGTGACTAAGACAATATCAGGAGTTTGGAATGCTGGCTATGGAGAGCGAGAGAGGTTGAAGAGATGTGGATTGCAGAGTTTAGTGGATAGGAGGAAAAGAGGTGATATGAGAGAGGCGTTTAGGTTAGTGGGGAGATTTTATCGGATAATCAAGAGGGGGATTATAAAAAAGAGTAGAAGGCGAGAGGGGAAGAACCAGAGGCCACCTCTGGAAGTTATGTAAGAATGTGGTGAAGAGGAGTGTGAGGAGTAGATTTTTTACACGGAGAGTGGGCAGTGAATGTAACGCATTACCAGAATGTGTTGTTAATGCAAAGGAGTGTTAAGGATTTAAGATTTGGTATCGAACATATGTTGTCAGTTGAATGAACCTCCACGATGAGTCTGTCGACTCCATGGAGGGTGTAATAATAATAATAATAATGCGATAATGTTTTTGGAATAAGAACATAATACCCAGTAAAGGATATAAAAAATAAATAAAACATATTGGATAATTTGAAGAAAAAATGTCTGTGGCAAATATAAACAGCTTTATATAGCAAATATCTTAAGAGCTGTAGTGGAAATGTAAACATTGTTAATTTAGTAAGCTCATTTGCATACTACGTGAACGTGTCGAAAATTACCGAATATATACATTTCTGAATGTACCGCATCTGTATGTCACACGTCGTCTTCTTCCTCTTGATAACGTTTTTATTCCGCTAGTGCAGGGTCCGCTATGATTGTGCGACTGTGGAAAATCCCAACCTGCTTGTCGCAGAGTTTGGTGTTAGCGGGGGGGTACAATTTTTTATGACTGTAGATGTCTGTGTTCACGGGACCGGTTTGCCTGTTCTGGAGTTCTGAAAACCCGAGTTTGCGGGCGAAAAAAAAACTCTCCTTATAAGGAACCTGCTAACTCACCTTTAGTCGAAAGAGACCAGATAGAGGTTCCTCCCGTCATGGATGAGAATCGAATCCAGGTCTCTCCGACAAAGGGCTTCGTCTATACTGATCTGTATGTCACACATCACTGTTAATAAAGGTGAAGGTATACGCCGTTCCACTACGTACCATCCCACACACACACACACACACACACACACGATCCAATTCTCACTCTAAATGTACATACGTTAATGGCGGCATATGCGTGACGAGCTTCACCTACCTAAACATAAAAATCGCGCTCCCTCTCAGTTAAGAACGCCTATTGGTCGTTGCATTTAAGGACTGATTACGTGACCATGTCTTTTCCCTTGTTATTACATTACTCTCGAGGAAGAGTTCCTCTCGCTGTGAAGTTCCGACACTGCAGTCTCAAACATCCTTGCTTTCTGGTGGCCAGCCTTCATTTTTTCATTCCATTCACTTATTCGTTTTCTTTTCGATTAAAATGCTTTTCTCTATCACTTTGGTTTCATTAATTTGGGATTACTTGCGTTTGTGCTCGTAAGTATACCTTCCCCGCGAGAGTAACTTCCTTATGCAAATAAAAATGATTTTTTTAAATTTAAAATTGATTTAGATATTTAAACGATTAAGCTCTTCTGTTGAATATAAACTTGATATTTAAAAAAAAAAAAAAAAAAAAGCTCACCAAATTCATTTCGATTCCGTCCATTCCTCGCTCCACTGGGTTATTTCACGCTGGAATGCGTTCATTTCTAATTCAGTTTTTAAATTTATTCCACCCGCATTCACAAAGAATTAAACTCAGGTGTATGAGGACGAAGTATTAGAGCTGTTGCACAAACTGAATAAGAATTCAGCAATGGGATATCAACACGTGTGCTAAAAGAGTGTTCAGCTGAACTGGCCATTCCTGTGACCAGGCTGTTTAATATCAGTCTCAAAACAGGAAAGATTCCCCGGAATGGAAGGAATGTATGGTAATTCCATTGCGCAAGGGTTGATCTTTGCCCCACCAATCGACCAATTAGTATCTGAGGAATGGTGGGGAAGATTTTGGAAAAATTGGTCAGGGCCCGCATTCATAAATGGGGGTTGATAGTGAATCTCTACTTTGCAATAAACAATGGGTTTACTAAGGGAAGGTCATGGATTAGCAGCTTGCTCACATTCTATAACAATGTTACCATTGAACTAGACAAGGGGAATGGATACACCATGATGCTTCTGGATTTTGCAGAGGCTTTTGACAGAATACAACATGGCAGACTGCTGCATAAATTGGAGAAAATGGGTTTGGGTATAGAATATTAGCGTGGATAAGAGGATAGCTGACTGACAGATATCAAAAGTGGTATACGGGGAATCTGAGTCTGCAAGATTTAAGGTAACAAGTGGTGTATCACAAGAATCAGTGTTTGGTCCACTCTTATTCAATCTGTACATTAATGATATTGTGAAGGATTTGACAAGCGACATACAATGATTTGCTGATAATGCAAACATAAGTAGGGTAATCAGGAATGCTGCTGATATGCAGTCTTTGCAGAATGATTTGAAATGGCTGGAACTGTGGGCATCGGAAAATGGTTGTCATTTCAATGTCATTAAATGTAAAGTCATTCACTTCGGTGTGATTAGATATCCAATGTCGTATTATATTGGTGGGATTAGGTTAGAAGAAACTGATGAGGCTAGGGATCTTGGATTGTTAGTAGATAGGAACTTGAAATGCATGGGGTCATGTAACAAAGACTGCAAACGCAACTCAAAAGATAATTGCAATGCTGAAACGAACGTTCACATGTAAAGATAAGGATGTTGTTTTGCATCTTTTCAAGGCATTGATAAGACCTCACTTGGGCTATTGTGCACAGGTCTGGTCTCCTGGTTTCCGTTGTGATTCTGATATATTGGAGAGAGTACAAAGGAGAGTTAAAAATTATATCAGGATTGTGGAGTACTGATTATGAAGACAGATTGAGAATTTGCAGACACTAGCAAACAGGAGAAAGATGGGGTGATATGACTGAGACTTACAAACTTCTGAAAGGGTCATGCGGGATTCAATTGATGGAATTTTTCAATTAAAGGAAGGTGGGGAAAGGACGAGAGGGCATCCTTGGAAGCTGAGAATGAAGACTGTTAAAAAGGGGGTGAGGGCTAGATTTTTCTTTCAGAGGGTGGTGCGTGATTGGAATGGATTGCCATTGGATGTTGTGAGTGCAGGAGTGTGAATAAATTCAAGAATAAGTATGATAGCTGCCAGTGCGCGTATTATGTGGCCTCCCTGGAGGTATCTCTTAATAATAATAATAAGCAAAATGGTATTTACAAAAAAATCCTTTGAGATTCTTAATCGATTGGAATAAGCTTCCGTAGCTCAGTCGGTAAAGACCTGTTCGAATTCCATCTGGGACTCGAAGAACTAACAGAGGGAGGTAGCATATTTATATTCCGCTCACGAAGCTTCAATTTTTGATCTCGCAAAACACGCAATTAACAGCCTTAATAATGCAGTTACCTTAACTGCTCGACCAAACAACTCAAATGATTTGAATACGAACAGTGGAAAGAAGATCTCGATGGCTTCTTCTTCTTTACAAATAGTATCCTTTCTTCGAGAACATTTAATGTTCCATAAGAGAGTCGCCTTCCCTCCCGTAGGAATTCGCTACTCCAACAGAGACTTCAGTGCGTTTGAAATGAAATGTACAACGAGTCTCATCAACCATGGAGCCAAGTGTCATGGTGGTGGCTTCCGGAGAGGAAACTCAAAGTCCAGCTGGCGAACATACATTAGGTATTGTCGAACTGTGTCCATTTCAGGCGTCCATTTGATAGGACGAAGAATATCCCAAACAGTTCGCTGCTTTTCGATCCAGTGCTCCAGATCGAGATCTGTAAAACCTGAGAGGCTGACGAATTTGTTCTTTCTGTTTAGTCTCCCGAGCGCCGCATACGATGCTCTGAAATGCTAACCGCGAGCACAACCAATGAGAGTCAGTCGCAGCCAATCAAATAGTCCACGGTCGTTTTTTTTTTTTTTTTTTAATCTTCTTAATAATACATGTTTTCGATATGATATAACTTGCAGAAATGAATCTCCTGAGAAACTTAAGGCTTTCGCCTGGCTTTTTAATGCCTTTGATAAGCTGGATGGTAGCCGCTCTGAAGGAGATACAAATCGAAGCATCTCCATGCGTAGTTGTGCTTCACTCATTTTGAGGAGCGGAGATGGCTTACTCTGTATTTAATGTAATTTAATATACAAAATGTGTTTAATAAAGAAATAGATCGAATGCATTGCGTTTCAAATGTTTACCTCGGGATGATTATCATATGTAAACATCCAGAAATATTCACAATTTCGCAATATTCGTCTGCCAAGATGCCGCCAGTAAATGGGGAAATAAATCTAAACACTCACCACATCAGTCGACACGTTTTTAGTGCGAAGGCAAAGATTTCTCTGAGAAATACTTTTGTTTATATTTAGTTTATCCATTAAATGTAGAGACACTGTGAAATGCCCCGAAGAAATTTTCAGATTTGCAGATTTTCGTGTCTGTCTTGTCTTCTTCAAGTTCTCATCTCTCTCTCTCTCTGGGTTCAAGTCCTTCGTTGTGAAAGGAAGTCTCTTTATATGTGGTGGGTGGTGTCATTCGGTAATGAACTCTTGGAAACATCCCCGAAATACCGCTGTCCTTCGCAGTCAAAGAAGTCCCAAATCAAAGACCCAAATCCCAACTCTTGTTCGATCGCTTTCTAAACGAAGTAATCTGAATGAGGGGTGAGTTCGCGTCCTCCATTTGTTGTAGCTGCTTTGCATTTCGCAGGTCAGCGAGGTTCGGCGTGTTGGGTCAACGCAAAGAAGAAATAATGATAAAAATAAAAAAGTACATTTCGAAACAAAGCATTTCCCATTGGAAGAGCGACTCGCCGTTGTGTGACGGAGAGCGGATCTGCGTTGAATTGTTTAAATGACTTTGCTGAAAGCGTTTGTTTCGTTGACTTTTTAGAAGAGCGAGCGCAAGTGGACTTCGAATGAATTAAATGCACTTCATTTCGCGCGAGCGAGCTCTGCCTTTATAATGACATCTTGGGGCTCATTGTGATGCAAAACATCCGAAGATAGATCACATGCGTCGGCGGACTCCGCACAAAAGGTGGCCTTTTTCGAAGGTGCGACATTCAGAGAATGGGAGCGGCGCTTCCCTCCGGGACCGAACTCGCCACTCGAGATGAGATAACAGTGCTGTGACGGATTAGTTGATGAGCGGCACCGACACCAAAGTTTGGGAGGTGAGGCGTCCTGTGGTCGTAAGCCAACCAGATTTGTATGCTTCAAGTTTGTTGCGTGCTCGCCGAGTTCCGGCCGCGACAACTTCGTAAGATGAATGCGACTGTTCTCGATTCAGATCCTCTCTCACGTCCGGGAATAAGTGGTATCGTCACACGCACGTGGTTCGAGTTGCGCTAAACACGTTCCCACCTCAGAAACTCTGAAGCGTTTTATCTCCTCTGTAAGGCACTAAAACACTACACTTCATGGGGGAGGGGGGAGGGGAAGCTGCTTGGTCAAAAATATGATTATTATACTGTTCAAGCCCTGCTCCTCATTGGCAGCTGTAAAGTCGCGGTACTTTTGAGAGTGTTCCCCCCATCCCTCTCTTCCAACAAGCACACACACACACACACCGTGATATTTCTTTGTGGTGCGTTCTTAAGAAATTCCTTCGTTTCGAATCCGTGATGAAGTTCACGTAGGTGGTTTCATTCGAGAATAAGCTAATCAGAGGTGAGACGATTTTTCACGTCTTTAAGAAAACCGTATAACGCGAGCACGCGTCAAGAACAGATAAAATACACTTACTACGAAAAAAAAAAAAAAAAATTCAAGAAAGGTCGAGCATTAATTCGCCTCCGATATGAGATTACGAGAGGATGAACCAAATGCGGAAAAAGGCAGAGATTTCAATCCCACAGATGGTGCCAATCACGGATTTGGGCTGGATCTGAGTGAACGAATAGCTTTCCTGTTCGTGAGAATGTCTACAGTGTTATGTGTGTGTGTGTGTGCGTGCGCGTGTTTGTAACTTCACAAACTTGTAAAAAACATTTTTTTAAATATGAAGTCTTCAAAGTGACTTTCGAAATGCTTGATGGAAATTATTATTATTAGGGATCTTTATGGAGGCCCAGGAATCATCGCGAGAGGCCATTCTACACCATCTCGATATGCCTCGTATCATACGAGGTCGAGCTGCCATACGAATCTTATGACAGCTCGACACGAATCGACTTTGCATTTTTTCTTTTTTTTCTTTTTTTTCTGTTGAACTCTTGTGTGTCCTCTGGTCGGTTTGCATATTTTTCCGGAGGTACAAAAATAAGGAGGCTCACTCACTTTCAGCTGAAAACCTTTTAAAGCATCCGTGAGTCCCGGACAGATTTGAACCCTGGTGTTTTCACTCAAAGGTCGGGATCGACGTTGCTTTTGTTTAAATCGGTTTCGTTTAGCAGAATTTAGATGTGTTTTTAGATCGAGGTTTGTTTTTAGATTTCACTTTCTTCAAGGGCTCATCGGCTCAACCAAATAATCGCGCATTAATGACAGTACAGCGTTGTGTTGCACGAGATTCGCCCAGCGCACGGGATCTTTCCCGAAAATCCCAGCATGTGCTATGCGAGGGATGATTTTCATCACCTTGCTGCGTGGATGCCGTAACGACACCGCGCACTTATTTCTAATTCGATAGCATCGATCGATCGGAACACCACACCGAATTAAAAACAAGACGGACGAAAGCAATACGGGGGGAAATGGGGGGGGCGGTTAGGACGCTGCCTTGAGTATCTCATTCGAATATTACAGTTAAAAAATTGAAGTTGTGATCGGCGAATAAATTTTATTCAACGGACTTAATGCAGTTCGACGCATTCAGTTTATTAAACGACGACTATTTTGTGCCGGCTTAATAATATTTCGCAATTGCTTCCGCTGTTAGTGACAGTGGCGATCCGTTTCGATTTCAATTCGATCACATCGCCAGACGATTTCGCTAATTTCTTGGAAGTATTGCGAAAGGGAAAACGCCCCGCGTGTTAAACACTTTGCGGGCCTGGCAGTGTTGTGTTTCGACATTGCAAACCCTTCTTGGACGTTTTTGTTACATTTTGTTAAAATAATCGCTGCGCCGTTCAGCTACAGAAATTGTTTCGGTCACAGACACACACACACACACACTTGTATAGTACGATGGGAAGACATCGAAACGAGTGCATTTGACAATAATCGCTTTGGTCTCCCAGAGACTGTTCCATATTTCTAATTATGGAACAGCGTCTGGGAGACACTGTTCATTGGTGCGTTTCGGTCCATTCTTTTGCTGTCAGCAGCCTCTCGACGCATTTTGGTAGCAGACTGTTTCGCTAATGCTCGAGTGACTAAGGTTAGTTTTTGTCTGTGTATTAAAGGATTATTTTGTGTGTGATTTCCACCCATGAAAGGTTGTAAACCTATAATACGCTGGCACTGCGGTAGGCAGGTGTATTTATTTACATTATTAAAGAGCGGCTTGAAAAAGCCACCTCCACTGAGCAGGGCAGTAGTCGCACAGCAGGCGATGGATTTCATCGCCCGCCTAAAGACATTCGCCAACATGCATGCCCATGGCTGGACTGGAATCCCCAAGTGTGTCGAGAGAGCACCAGGCCAACTCAGCCCACCAAGACTTCTCTATCGGTTTAAAAATTACGAGAGAAACAAGCGGCTCCTCTTCGTTACCTACGCAACCTTAAGATTTTTCACGTCCTATTTTCCCCACTACGCTTTGACCTGTTCCCCTAGAATATTGTACCCGTGATATTTTTCCACCCACTAAGAAATTCGCGTCTCACTGTCTCCTAAATACGAAATGGCTGTTTTCCAGGTGTCCGTCCGCCTGAATGTTACGGTGCGTGTTTCTTCTCTTCGCAGTCGACGGGTGAACGCGAATTTAGTGTTTCAACTAAATTAGTGTCAATAAAAGAATCTGAATGGAGGCGATATTATTATTATTATGTGACACCTCCAGGGAGTCTAAAGACTCGTCGAGGAAGAGTGTGCCAACAGCATCGAACGATTGAACTCTTCCAACTACTAACCGCGCTCAAACTTGCTTAAGTTTATGCGTGAGCCGTTAGTAGGCAGAGGCTCTACCAATCCACCGACATAGTGCAGAAAGGCTTCTTTGTCACGTACAATTCTTAAATGATTTTCCAAAATCCCTTTGACTGACAATTTCAACCAGCGACGTTTTGGTTCTAATTACAGCAAACTGCTTCATTTTAATTGGCCGGCTCTATATTTACGAAATATCTTATACGGGACCTTAGCACTATTTTATTCTAAGATATATTTGTATGCGTTTGCATTAGTTTATGCTTTAATTAATTTACATTCGTCCCAGTAAAGCGCATGATTCTGGTTTCCATTTACGTTCTGTTCTTCCTTCTGCAGTTTTCTTCTCAACTTCATTGAAATGCCTTCAGAAACGTTCTGAGGCAGCCTCCTTCCTAAACAAAGTCAATACTCAGAAATTAGAGCCAAGAATTACTTCGCTCTCAATTGGTTTGCATGAAACCATCACGAAGAGCGGTTAGAGGATGTTGGCTTTTGCTCTAAAACCGTTAATCTCTGGAGCGTAACCATGGAGTTTCTGCGGAGCGCGCCCACTCAAAAGGTGTAGGAGAGAACAAAAACACTACGATTCAGTCAGCCTGTTTCACTATGGTTACTCCGTGGCCTTTATAAATGGCAAGCAGGGAGTTCACGGGTTTGTAATGTTTAGAATTGATTTTAGGATTTACTTTAGGAAAGCTGAAAATAGAAATTCGTCTACTTTCTTCCCCGTTCAGTTCTCAGACCGTAACTGGAGCTGCACTTCATTTTGGAAATCCATCTTCTTCATTTGCGCATCATCATCATCGCAGCGAAAGAAAAGAAAAGAAAGACCACCGAAGTGTCAGCAGTGAATAAAATACTAACAAGAAGTATCAGCAGCGAGAAAGATAGAGAGAAAGCAAAAAAAGAATTAATTACTTATTTTCAGCCTTCTTAATGTAAATACGAAAAACATACCTTGGAACAGTTGGGAATGATCTCGGCAAATATCGGAGGTTATGTTTCGCTTTATTTCCGCTCGAGATCATCCCAAATGGTTTTGAACTTCGTTCAGCGCATTTCCATCAATATTGAGATGATTCTGCTTTATTTTTTATTTTAAATTCGACTTTCTTTAACGAACTAAAATTTAAGAAAAATGCGGTGTTTATTAAACTATGGTGATTTGTTAATGTGCAAAGAAAGAAGATGAAAGAAAAAAGAGGTTTTAAGAAATGATTTTCTTCTTAAGATAAAGCTGCGCTTTGTGATCACTGGAGCGAGTTTAAGAGGTTCTGTCGTGGAATGCACCGCTGTCCACATTTCTATGCAGAAGCACTTCCAGGATTCCTTGTGCAGTATTAGCTGTTGGCCCTTCATTCTTGCGAAATCACACGCGCACTGCCAAGAACGTGGGATGTTTGGATGCTGCTGAATCGCCATAAAAGAAGAAAAGTCTTCACTTCGCTGAGCTAAGGCTTTCAGTGTGAATAATATTCCGAGCGACAACTAAGAAACCCAGTGAAGTATCTTCAATAATTACTTGACTTTGATCACTTGACAGAGAGTAAGATTTAGCACTCCGCGTGCGACATCGGAGTGCCTTTCAGTTGGTTGATTGGGTTCCATGCCTTCGGCAGCTAAAGCTACGAGAAGAGTGCCTTACTTCTGCGTGTTCGCAGGTTCATTCGCGTCTCTAAACGAACATTTCGGCAGCGGCATGCGCCAATGAAATAAATGCGACTGCCCTGTTACATCAAAACGTTACTAAGCTCCACGAGACAGAGTTATTAAGGGATCGATTTCCCCACCCTTTTAATAAAATACTAACAAGATAGGGAGTTTGGCGCAGGAATTGTGAATGTCTAATACAAGTCCGGTACTGCACTCGTCAAGATGGGGAAACGACAACCACTGAAGAAGTTAAAGCCGAGAATTACATCGGTAGGAGAGTCGTGCTTACTTTGAAGTCAAAATCAGCCTCACAGTTCCACTCCCTCCCTCCCTCCCCCCATAGAAAGAAAACTCGAACCCTTCCACGTATTGCTTATCTCAGGCTTGTGTGCGTTGGTGATCTTAAGACCTTTCTAATGCTGAAGTATCCTTAAAGGTCATCCCAAACATTTCTAAATCTATTTCTGTGACTGATCGATGCAGTCTGACGAAGTGTTCGAGAATAGCGAAGCCAAGAATAAATAAAATAACAAAAAAAAAAAAAAAATGCAGAAAGGGTCATAGTTCTCCGACGCAGTGGCTGGCAGAGTGTGTGACTCTTCGCACGGGCTGTGGCCACCATAAATTTACAGACGGGTCAAGAAATTACACGAGAGAAATCAAAAACAACAATCCTTCTATAGGACTAAAAAATAAAAATAAAAATCCCGTGCAGCATTTCTGAGGTGTTTCAGGTGAATCGCTCCATAATACACAACATTTGTCGAAGCGACGATTAAAAATCTCTTTGCATCTAACCTCAGTTCGTAGACACACAAGGCCACTCACTGAAACGCAACTCGACACCGCTTTCAGACCTGCATGTTATTTCTGACCTCATCGAAGAAACAGCGCAGCAAAAGGAGCTCCCTCGTGGTGAAAACCACGCGACTCTCATTGCATGCGGATTGCTGTAGCCCTTGTCACTGAAAACAGTTTGCCTCATTTTAACCTCCATTAGAATGAGGTGAACTTTTCGGAACTAGTCAGGTAAATATTAAACAGCTTTTTTTTTTTTCAGGTCCTTCTTGAAAAGTTTTATTTTTAAATCTCTTGATGAATGAGAAAAATAACGTGAGTGCGGACGAGAAAGTTTAACCCTCCGAGCAGCAAACTTACGACCACAACGAAGCGAAGTGTGTTGAGCGGAAAAACTTCCAAACCAAATCGACTCTTATCGGAGGGGGGGGGGGGGGAGACTGAAGAAGAAGCTGCAAAATAACGTAATGTCCTTATTTGACAGCTTAAACGTCCGCTGTAAACGATTCTATTGAAGTCGCTGCTCGAGAGAGAAAGAGAGAGAGAGAGAGAGAGAGAGAGAGAGAGAGAGAAGAATAAATTAATAAATAAAATCGAGTACCCACCTGGAATCCTGGAAACTTGAAGGTGGATGGAATTAATCCCGTTCTGGGTCTGAACCTGTCGCTGTGGCTTGCCATTGCGGATCCGGGTTGGCGAGGGAATGTTGGCTTGTTCTCACGTGCTTGTGGCCGCCACAGTTCGTTTCATTTTCTTACAGTTCACCGAAGAAGGCAAAACTCCCATCCAGCGTGTGTGCTCGTGTACTAATATGAGCACTTCGCAGTCACCCTTGACGTGACACGCTCGGGGAGGTTGTTGCAGACGTACTTCCGATCAGTTAACGACTACCGCAAATGAAAGTTCTCTTCGCTGCTAATGTCCCGCGATAAACACCGACACATCGGCAGACCTCTCGTCGCTGCGCTCCCACGGCGACCCACCACACGGAAGGGGGATAAATTGTCGGAAGGGCTCGTCGACGAACGCGGGCGTTGTTTCTCTTGTTAAACTTCTTCGGTTTTTCTGCGGGTTCGCATGTGCGGTTCGTCTTATCACCGTGCGATCTCAGTGTGATGTCTCGTCAGCTGCACTCTCCGGACTGCGAAACGCCACAGTTCACCGAGTGGCTAGCGATAGGTGCTACTTCCACATCCGCAATCCCATTACGCTCGTCGATAAGTCCCTCTGTAGACTGCTTTAATCCGACTCGCCGGCTGAACGCCTATTGGACGCCGAATCCCGTATCCAACCGTCCTGTTGGGCAGGCGGCGGAAGAAGGGGGGGGGGGATAAAACGACTGAAGGGACGTTAGTGTGTGTGTCGGGAACTTGCGGGCGAGTGCTCTCACCCTAGTTGAAACCGAAGTGGTCTAAGGAGGGAGTTCAGGGCGGGGAGGTTTCTTAACCCCTTATCAGCAGGGAAAGAATAGAGGAAAGCCAGACGACAACGATTGTGCTACCTCACACATTCAGATCCCTCATCAAAAAAAAAAAAAAAGGAAAAAAAAACCCGCTGCGCGAAATACGAAAATGCCATTTAATGACCTGCACAGGGTGAGCGGACACTTCGTTTCTTTTTTCTTGAAATGTTTGTTTCGAGAATTTCTACTTTCGTGTGCATTTGAAACTGCGGAACGCCTATTGACAAGGGGCTGGAGGAACATGTTCCCTGATTGGCTCGGAGATGACAGTTCTTCGCGCATGCAGTTTGTAGTCATAAGCCGCTGAACCTTTTTGGGACTGCGACTCTTCCGATTGGTTGCAGCCATTCTACCTGACATCTGCTGGGCATCCGAAAGTTGTTAAGGCGAGGTTCTCACACTGTTCTTCCCCTCCTTCATTTTTCTCCTGACTCGTTTAATGTTAGTGAAGAGAGAGAGAGTGAGGTGAAGTGAACGAGCATTGAAGCGAAGTACAAGTTTCAAATCCTCACATGCAGGTACGCTGTACCAATAATGCAGCTAAAGCAGTTGGCGCCATCTCTCGTTACAACTGAAAACTATTATGCTTTTCGAAAATATCAATTGCAAATATAAATAATGAAATTCTTCTTCTTCTTCGCGTTATTCCCGCTTCCTATGCAGGGTCCGCGTGTAAATAATGAAATAATGAACGAAAAAGACTTTGCTTGGCTAAACAGAAAAGGCCGTTTGCTTTTGAAAGAAAAAATAAACAAACGAAATAAAATAAGCATGATAGAAACTAATGGAAAACAAATGATATTAACTTGTTTCTCAGTGGATTTCATAAATAAACTTCTCCAAGGAGCGCTCATCTAATAACTGCAGCTTACGCATCTTAGTGCGACGTGAATTCGACTTGAGCAGTCGTCGCTCCAAAATGTCGGCGGAGTTTGAACAGTACGAGTCAACTCGAAGAATAAAGCCGCGACTGAAGTTCAGTTCAACCAGTGGCAGATTAGATTTCTTTATTTTTATTTTATTTATTTGTGGGGGGGGGGGAGTAGGAAGAGAGCGAGAAACTGCTAAAAATTAACGGTGCGAGATGTTTCGAAGCACACGGTCACAAACACTTGGTAATATCACTAATTTCGATGTTTTTCAAGAAATATTTCGCTTCCGTTTGGATTACAACTCAGTTGGTTTCTCTGCCCTTCACATCGATGGTCTGCCGAGATCAAAAGTAAACTCGCTAAATAGAGCCCAGCCAACAGGGCGGGGTCCCCATACGCTCAGCGTACCGTGTCTGCGTGTGTTCTTCTTGTTTCCCTGGTGCGAAACCCCGCCACTGCCGTATGTTACCGGATAACTCACCTTCCGCTGAAAAGCCCTTTTGCAGACCTTCGTGTCCAAGACGAAATTCGAACCCGGGTCTTTCCGAGCTGGGCATGTCGCAATCATTACCCGAACTGCCCTTAATTTGTGTCATTCGAGAAATTTTACTGCAAATTCGCGGCATTTTAAAAAATTTTTTTTTTTTAACCTCTGATTTTGGAAGTGGGGAAAGCGAGATCCATCGCCGCTGCCTTCCCGGATCCAGCAACGGCGATCAGGAAGAACTTTAAGTACCGATTAACTGGAATGGGAACCGAGTCAGGAATGCGTTCGCAGTTGTTAATCGGTAAACGAGATGAAGAGGAGGAAAAAGAAAAGCAAAACAGAAAGGAAAAGTTTGCGCTTTTTCTTTGAATTGCTTTCGTTTTTCAAGAGACGGATTTTTGCATTTGAAGATCTCCAACAAGCAACTTTACAGCTGACCTTTCGTCACCATTACGACTCCGCGCCTTGGAAGCACGAGAGCCAGAAGAAAAGCATCTAAAAAACGTCACCGGTTTTTAAAATGCTTGAAAGATAATTTCAAGCGGAGCAGATTCGGGGAATTCCATTTTGATGTGCAAGACGAAATGAAAAACTCTCGATGGAAAGCTAATTCTCTCTCTCTCTCTCTCTCTCTCTCTCTACTAAGATATTAACCGAGAATGTTTTTCTTCAATTGCAGTTTAGGAATATTAATCTCGAGTGCGTTTCTTTCTATTCAAAGATTTTCTAAAATACAATTTTGGGTTTCGACATCATCTGAAATACCAAGTGGTCCGTATCAAACATTCCCTAATGTCCGACATCGTAAATGTACGCGTGCCGAGGCCACGATCTGAGCCAAAAGAAACGTGAAAATTATGCTGAAATGAAATTCATTCTGGTCTAAGGAGAGGCGGAATGCACTCGCCAGTGGTACAGCGGAAACATACGAAAAAAAAGTTTCGAACTACAGAAAATTAGAATTAAAAAAAAAAAAAAAATGGATGAAACAAGGCTAATTCCTCGCGCAGATATCGGGGGGGGGGGGGAACGGAGAAAAGTAGTTAATAGTTCCGCTATAGTCCGGTAGGCTGCGACACTTAATAGGGGGGGAAAAAAGGTGGCATTCCTTATTTCCGGACCGGAAGATCCTCTAAGGTACAAAATTCCAGTTCTTCATTGTGTTTTGGATCAGTCCCCGACTCCCCTCCCCTCCCCTCCCACAAACAGGGTCTTTTTTATGAATAATATTTGTTGATGATTCCTTGGAAGAAGGGTTTAATCCGAAATGCTGGAGGAAATTCATGCGTTTAAGAAATGCATGTTAATGAGCACAAGTTCCACTTCGGTTCAGGCGTGCTTGCGAGTGTCTTTGAATTTTATCGTCCCCAGGCGACCACCCTGAAGGAGTTCTGAAAAAAAAAAATAACTGTTTTTCCGTTTCGAGAGTAATTAATCTCCATGGGTTGGAGATTTACAAAGAGAGAAAGAAAGAAAAATGTTCGTTTTTTTTTTTTTTTTCAGGGCAATATTCATTTCTTGTCTGCCCTTCAACTCCCCCTCCCCGTGGTGGCGAGTGTTGGAACTCCCCCCCCCCCTTCCCCGCTCACTGGAGTAGCTTGCAAGACCTCAACGTGAAAACTTCCCGATTATGAAATCCTCAGGGTACCCAAATTACTAAATGCACGGCGGGGTTACAATGTTTGGTGGGTGGGATCGTCGTAAAGAATAATAACGATGTGAGATGAAGAGGGGTCATGTGTGGCGATGCGTGCTGTCAATGATGGTTTCCGCTCTGTGAGGATTTTCCGAGGTATTTAATTATTGCGCTCACTAAAATTGAGCGAGAAAAAGAAAGAGAGAAGCGCGACACAACAAAACACGAGCAGATCTGATCATGTTTTGCACGGGAATATTGGAACCAGTCGGTGATAGCGAACCACATCCCGAGGACTCTTCTTTCTCCGATTACTCTTCGAGGTACTTCGTTGTTCGATGCGCATCCAACGTCCTCCTTTGTCCTCAGAGTAGAATGGAATTGAGATCGGGACTCGTGCAAAGCAGCCAAATGTTACTGGTTGTTAATAAGACGTTCTCCGGGCCACCCCACACTCGCCCATCCGACAGAAAAGATGTCGCTTGAATTGTCGCTCCCTGTGAAGAGCTTCCAGCGCTTTAAGGTCACGATGTTCTTCACGCCAGCGTTGTCTGTAACGTGGAAAGCCGTCGTTGATGTGCAGCTGCCCTTACTTAGAAACTGCAGCAGTTCGCGCAGTGTCCTGGTGCGCCGTAGATTCTTTGAAAATCGGTTCCACATCGGATTGCCGAGATTTCCGCAATTGTCGAGTCTATTTTGGTTTCTTGGTGTTATGTTTCTTAAATGAAGTGGCACCTTGACATTTCTATCGACTCTTTTGCCCACCCTTGACTTTGGACAGACCAGTTTTTTTTTATTATTTATTTATTACATAATATTTTTAACAATGCCACGAACGGATTCGCCCCTGATACTCATTTCATAGTAACACCTCTTTCGTAAATGTGTCTCCATTTGTGCATTTTATGTATAGCCGACTCTTGGGGTATTTCTGTTTGCTTTGTCTCGAATGCTGGCACAGAGCAGGAATACGCACACGGGCATGGTCGCACTGTGCATCAACTTGGGCCGAAAGATATTGTTTTCTAAAACCGGAAACAAAACGCGAGGATTCTTTATACTCGCAGGATGGAGATTAACCGATACATCGATTATTAAATAAACAAACAAAGAAGGAGAAGATGGAACATAAACAATATTTTGTTTCATTCCTTAATTCAAGAATAGAAGAATACACGAGGCTATTTGTCGATGCATGAAGAGGAGTTCTTTGCGATGTGTGCCAAAGAACTTCCTCTTTATGTAACGTGGAAAGCGATCGTGATAAATATGTGTGCTGGGGGGGGGGGGGGAAGAATGTTCCTGCATGCACCCTGATAAGTCGCTACCTGCTCAAATGCTGGGGCACGATTTTTTCGAAATTTCTTTTTTGGGGACGGAGAAGAAGTTGTCTTTTGGCTAATTAATGAAATCCGAAGAAAGCGTGGGTAAATGGTCTTGTGTAGTCTTACTTGCCTAAATTTAATACATAGTGTCCAATATTCTTTCAGCATTGCAGTGGCTGAGGTGCATTTGGGAAAAACGTCTTGTTCTGTAGGTTGAAAGGATAAAATTTTTCCTTTGAGTTTTAGGGCTGGAAATTCTCATGTGACATTCGTTGTCTTCTTCTTCCAAAGCATTTTTGTGCCTGATGCGTTTCCGCTGAGCCTGTAAAAAGCATCGCCAACTTCGTTAGCTCCTGCTCTACCCTTATTCTTGTACGAAGGTGTCATTTCCTTTGTTCGGAATATGATTTGATTGCTGTGCTGTAAATGTGTAGAATACAAGTGCTATTGATTCACGCTGCTCGATTCTCTCCGATATCAATGAGACATCCGCAAGAATACAGACAAGGTGATCTGTTTTGAAGCTCCACCGAGTATGATATAACTTATTTGCACTACTCATTCTTGCAAAACCGAGTCATTAAAGATTTCATGCGAACAGACGAATGCTGAGATTGTCGGCCTTGCACACTCTTGAACGGAAGAGCAGGGTTGACACTGTTAACTGGGCAAAGGGCATCGCTGACCTTCAGCTTCTACATTGAATCTCACACCAAGCAATGAACTTCCATTGCTTGGTGTGAGACCGCCACTCTGTTTATTGGTTCCACATTCGCGACAAACTATATTCAAGTAGTCTTTTGTTATTCAGTTGTGAACCATTTGTCATTGCACAATTAGTCAAATGATTAATGGTGTACTGTCGATTGTGTTTCGGCGCCCCTCGTATTTTGAGAACAGTAAAATAAAAATACAATGAGAGGACATCGTTGCGGTGTAGGAGAAAAGTGTTGAGTGACGGACTTGATTTGAATAGTAATAAAGCACGCCAGTTAGGGAATCATTCTCCTGTTTTAAAGGAGAAAAAAGATGAATTGAAAGAAGAATGCGTGCTTTGGAATGAGTGGAAATGAAAATTCCCAGATGAAAAGAAGGAATTCTTCTGAAATGAACGCCGTGCGTGTTTCAAATTCCAAATTTCTTGGATGTTAACAACTTTTTCATAACATTTCTGACTGATGTTTCCTACCAGACTGATATTTCGTTAAAAGTAATTATGGGGCCAAAACTGAAAAAAATAAAGCGGTTTGGAGAAGTGGGGTTCCAAGAAAAAAAAAAAAAAAAGTTCCGTGCTTGGTCTGTATTGCACAAATTCTGGATCATCTCCTCAAGTCCACCCACGGAAAGAAACGAACGATAAGTTTACAACCTTTAACACGTAAGACTAAGAAAAAACTGAAAGGAATGGAATATTTTGGCTGTTTTTAAATTTCTTTTGGATGCACACACACACACACACACACACACACACACACACACACACACACACACACACACACACACACACACACACACACACATCACATGCGATTTATGCGTGCGTGTGTATTTGCATTTGTTTTTCTTTATTCGTTAGTGATCAGTCAACGCGGATGCTTTTCCTTCCACGAGACTTCTAGAAAGTTGAGGTCAGTCGAATTATAAACTTCTTGCGCTTTGCAAAAGGGTTCAAAGTTGTTTGAAGCCATCAGAACAGAAGACTTCTTTCTTTAAACTTCTCAAAACTTCGGAAACACGTGAGGTTCGGAGAATGACTTTTGGGAAGGAAGGAAGGAAGGGATTAGTTGTACAATTGCTGGCAGGCAGAGATCCGAGCGAAGCCATAAATAACGCTCGCAATACGTTTCTACAGATATCAAACTGCGATCGTTTCGACATCGCTGCGAAACCTCCCCCGTGGCCAATTCGCATGATGTCAGTGATGAGGTGGAAAGACTGCCTGGAGAGTAATAAACCCTGCCGCATCCCTTAACTGTTGTTGAGCGTCGACGACATAACTCACGAGAGACCGGGAAATATTAGGGACGCTATTCTTCATCACGTGACCCAGCGAAACTCTTTGTCTGGAATAAGGACGAATTAATTTATAGGCTTCGTACGCCATTAGGCTGAGACTCCGACTTGTTTCCGGAGTCTCCTTCGCCGGTAAAAGGAAGGAGCGGGAATTTACAAAAGAACCGTGAGGAGGAGGAGGAGGAACTAATTGTTAATTCCGCACGCTTATTGCAGGTGAGGCTTGTAAAAGCTCTTAGCGCGAGTTATGGCGGTCTGACCAGGTCGCGGTGAGGCACTCGCCTTTATTTTACACCGTCGCGTTCTTTATAGTTTTACAACTGTCGCTATGCGACTTCAACGTCCCGTTTGGAGCATCGTAGGCTCGGCAGGTTGCAATTGACTCCTTCGTGAAACCACCGGAGATCGTTAGACTTGATAACTTTAATTTCATTGACGCAGTCTAATAAGAGCCGCCCTTCAGTCGTGCTATTGGCTAACAATCGGAGGAAAGCTCAGTCTTCAGGGTTGGAGTTAAGTGTATTTGAGACACGGGCGCTACTTTTGAATGCACATTTTTCTAATTTACAAATTAATACTATAAAAAAAATAACTTCTTTAAAGCCTTTGCGTTTCCCAAAGGGGTGGTCTTTTAGTCCTATTTTTTTTTTTTTTTTCAAAATCAGCAGGACCTCACCAACACCTCCGTGCAGCCGCGAGTGACATTTGCTCTGCGGTTGTGCAGACACGGTTCAAACCCTAGATAGGACGAAAGGAACCTTCATAAATGATGATTTTCATTTGAAGGCGAGTTGTCTAGCCTCATGACAGTGGTTGCAGTAGGTATGACACCACTATTGTGTACCACTTTTTCCCCCAGGAAATTTGGGTTTTGCGTTTTAAACCCGTGATAGAATCAGTGATAGAATACACGCCTTTAGCAGACTGGCCTCACAATCTGAAGTGTTCATCCTCATCTCCAGTTAAATCAAAATCAAGTACTATCCCCGTGTTTGAGCGCAAGCCACTGCATTCTAGATTAGGGCTAAGTGTTGTAATCCTGACAGGTAAGACTGTGTGCTCTACGGATGATTTTGGAATCACTAAAATCTGGAGCAGAAAAATCATCGATGTTTGAAATATGGATTGCACGAGATGAGATTTTTTTTTTTTTAATTTACGACAATAAGCCCAGAAATCATGGGATTATAATAAGCTTTTTTTTCTATCCATAAGAAGAAAAAAACCATCGTTACAATAAATAAAATAAAATAAAATAAATAAACATAATAATAAATTTAAAAAAAATAAAAATAATAATAAAATAAATAAAATAAATAAACAAAATAATAAACGAAAAACAATAATGGAACACTCAATAATGTTCATCAGGTGGCGTCAAATGTGTGGCGTGTTGCATAATTGGAGCAGTGTCATGATCGCCTGGTAAGTTGCAGTGGATTTACAAGGAACGTCAGGGAATCGAGGATTACGTTTGCTCTCCCAACAAAGCGAACAATCGCATTAAAAGATTCATTTCACTTTTAATATTCTAACAATTATTCTATTTAAAAAATTATCAGTACTTTGGCGTTGCAAAATTATTAATGAATTTGTAATTCAACGTCATCATTACAATTAAGATTTCGTTTCTTTTCTTGATGAACTTGTTTTGAAACTACTCTGATATTATTATTATTATTATTATTATTATTATTATTATTATTATTATTATTATTATTGTTATTCGTGATACCTCCAAGGAGTTCAAAGACTCATCGAGGAAGGGCAACCCAGTCTTCACACCTCTCCGTCTCCATCATCTACACCAACGCCATCTACTGCCCACCACTACCACCGCTATATCTCTCAAGATTTCATCGGATCTTATATTTCAGTCTTCTAAGGCACTTCTAACTGCACCAATCTATCGAGGTCTCGGTCGATTGGTGCAGTTAGAAGTGCACTTCTAACTGCACCAATGTCCCACTTCTAACTGCACCAACCCCCCCCCCCCCACGATATCAAAAATCTGTTTTGTTAACGAAATTTCCTCACTCATCTGTTTAAGTGACCACCTATCACTTTAGATTATCTCTGTTCACACATTTTTCAGCTAACAATATCAAATTCTTTCCTAATATCCTCATTTTTAATGTGATTATGCAACTGATGTCATCTGTTCACTCCCTGTCAGAACTGTCATATCTTTGATCAAGTGTTTTATTTTATCTGACTCCACAGCTTTGTTTATTGTGTTGTCTATTTTCTCATTAAGGAATTTCAGCACCCTCAAGTACAGAGCCCCAACAATTTGCTCCAATGAACAAGCTCTGAACCAAGAATTTGAAATCATTAACCAAACATTTGTAAAAAAAATGGCTACAATAAAAAAAAGATCACAATCCTCCATAAAAATGCCATTAAAAGCAAACAAGATTACAAGAATGTTATAGCCATACCCTCATTAGGAGCAATAGGGGCATTTCAGAAAAAATAAATAAATAGAACACTAGTTGAACACAACATCAAGACAACCTTCAAACACCCAGCAAAACTAAGAAATTTACTTAGCTCCTCCAAAGATCCTCTTCCATACCTTACCCACCCAGGGGTTTACAAAATTCAATGTACCTGTAACCTACATACTTTACATAGGGGAAACGGGATGCACCATCCCAATCAGAAAAGAGAAACACAAACGGCACATTAAATACCTCTACTATGGTAAAATAGGCTTATCAGACCACGCACTCCAACAAACATGTCACAGAATTGACTGGAAAGGCACCAAGTCCCTAATATAATACTACACCGCACCAAAACCTGGTATGAAAGAAAATTCAAAGAAGCTCGTTAAATGCTAAAACATCGTCCAAATCTGAACAAAAATGATGGATTAATTATTAAAAGAATGTGGAGGACCCATCTTCAGCCCATATAGCAACCAGAAAAACCACAGACAGAAGAAAATCTCAACACTATAGAAATTGTTTAATGTGGTTCCGTTTTTTTCCCCTTCTCACCGGAGGTCAGGCTAGGATAAATGATTAACAAACATTCTGATTGATTTTATTTTTCCATAATGCAGCGGCATGTAGCTTGTATCTTGTACATATGTATGTTTTCCTGATGATGACCTCGCAGAGGTTGAAACGTCGATTGTTACTTGCTTAAAGTTAAGTAAAGTAATTATTACAACACGTGTGTTGTGTCTCCATAAATTCTTCACTGTGAATTTTCTTATTAAATTTGTTATCCTCACTAAAGAATGTACCTCAAAATTCTTCCGACTTTGTCGATCGGGTGGGATGGCTTCTTCGTTCTCTGACCAACTGGGGGTCCGAATCCCACTGTGGCATCACTGTTTGTCTCTGGCATCGGGCGATTTTCATTGCCCACTTTCATTGTCAACGATAAAGCACGTTGCTCGTGTACGCCAAATTCTAATGGAAAAATGGAGAAATCGCTAATGATTTCGATAGAAGATTGCACCTCAAAAGAAAATTCCTATGGAAGGAAATCTTATTAAACAAAAAACTCTCCAAGTTTATAAACATTTATAGTGCAGATCAGGTGTTCAATGCGGATGAATCCGCGTTATATTGGAAAAAAGTGCAAAAACGCACCTATATATATTTCGAAAAATGAAAGATCAGCTCCTGGATTCAAAGTTTCCAAAGATAGAATTACTCTACTGTTTTGTAGTAATGCATCAGGTGATCACATGACAAAACCAGTGTTTATTAACCGATCCTGAAATCCTCGTGCTATGAAAGATTAAATTATGCACTTTATTTTATTTTGCCTAAAACATTTATGCATTGTGTTTGCACACAATGTTTTTGTGTGGCAATGAAGTTTACGTACAATTTGTATTTTTATACTTTTATACTCTGTATTTGTTTCACAGTTTATATGTTTTCTTAACTTACATGAATTACCTGAATTAAATAAAAACATATTTTTGTTGGATATGTCATTGTTGGATATATATATATATATGATTGTTTATATAATTTTAAAAAAAAATTAAAAAAAAAACGATTTCGGTGTTCAATGCGGATGAATCCGGGACTCGCATAACGCGATTTATATAACGCGGCATTTCTGCGGAACCAAACATCCGCGTTATACGAGGGTTACTTGTACGGATCGTTGTCATATTCTCTTACGTCTTAAAGTAAAAATCGGATCCTGACAACCTCTATTTGACCTGAATCCACCTTGACCTTCGTCAAGCTTCCCTTCCACTATTTTTCTTATCTTTTTCTCAAGTATACTTGCAAAAAAGCTTATCAGGAACACTCAGAATAAAAATTCACCCGTATTTCTCGAAGTTTTTTTATTTCGTTTTTAAAGATACCACTAGGATGAGAGCTTTACTCCCATCATTCAAAATTCGACCTTCTTAACAGGCCTTCTGAGTAATGTGTGCAGACACTATAAAGCGTCCATGTTTGAGAATTTCGTATCATCTGGTGCAGCTGCCTTTCCACATTTCAGGTTTCGATAGCTTTTTCTGCCTCATGTGTTGTTGTAATTCTGACTTCTCGCTCCTTGAACATTTTCTGCCATCGTCTTGTCACTGCCTTTGTTTCACTTAGCTACAGTATCTTTCAAACTCCACAGAATATCTCCAGTTTCACTTTTTATCATCTTTGATTCCCTTTACGGTACTCTCTCCTCCATTTCTAACTTTTTCAATAGCTTCCAGAATGTTTCGTCACCGTCAATTATTTTCACGTCAACCGTGGAGTTCTCATTTTTGTATCCTCGCAGACAACCCCTCCACGTTCTTCTCGGGCTGAACCAAATAACGTTTTCTTCAAAGTCTGCCAATGAATTTTTAACGTTATTGTTTTCAAATACTTTCATTTTTTTCTGGAATAATATTTCTATATTTGCGTATACCTCTGAAACTGCTCCACTTTGACTGTTTTTTAAACTTTTTTACGCACTTTTCTTTTTCGATATGCTATTCATTTTATCCTGATACCTAAATGATCTCTTCCTATTACATTGACTGTGTTATTGTTGCTATTGCTATCAACGATAACACTGTCAATAGGAATTTTTGCTATTTCTTGTGAATTCTCTTTCTTCATGTGAATTTGAGAGCACCTTCGTATTGGAAAAGAATAATACTGAATTTATTTATTTATGAGATTTTAAATTGATTTCAGAGTGATATGAAGCCAAATTGCTTCATCATAACGATGGTCAATGCACAACAATTCGCCATAATTCTAAAATTTTTGGAGAATTTACAACGTTCAGACGGCACAAGTAAAATTTTGTTAATTATATTTAACTCGACGTTTCGTGAAAGAAGTTGATGACATCATCTACACGATGTCATCGATAACAAAGGGATTTGAATTTCAAAAGGCATTATATTTGTTAGCGAGAAATACAAGAGTCACACTAAAGAACAGAATAACACGCTGATACTATTCCTTCTGTCTTTTGGAATACCAAGATTCACGTAAACTAAGGAATTCAATAAATTATATTGAATTTGATAACAAATATTATAGAACCATTCCTTGTTAAAGAAACTTTTTAAAGTAGAAACTGCGAATAATATTAATATTACCATAAAACTGAAATCGAATAACCATAAAATACTTATTCCTTGTGTCATTAATGGCCAATAAATTCCCGTGGTAATATTTATTTTATAATATTTTCATTTGGTCGATGTCGCTCAACAAATCTCCTGGAGCTGTGTCAGTGGAATTGTTGACAGCAGCTGCGAAGGAAGTGGTCAATATTGAGATCTGACGACACCTCAATAAAGTTCGAAACCGCACTGGGCAGTGATCCATGTATTTTATCCGTGGAAGCTTGACCCAAAGTATATTGAGATTAAATCAATCCACAAGTGATATATTTTCCGTACACAAGTAGTAAAATGGCGAATCATCATTTTTTTTTTTTTTTTTTTTTTTTTTTTTTGGTGATGCCTCCTGGAAATTTGAATGGATTTATGATTGATAAAATAGAAGTGGTTGAAAATTATGATCTATTGGAGTCCACAATAAGAAACGACAGTCAACGTGAAGATGAAATTAAAAGGACAGCTGTGGTAAAAAAACTCTAACATGACTTGAAAGACAGAGATGTTGGTTAGGTCACGAAAGCTCGAATTATCAAAGTAACGGTATTTTTACTGGTGATGTTTGGATGTGAAAGCTGTGTCATTATGAAGAAAGCGAAGTGATTCATTTGAATTATGGGTGGATGTGGACGACACATCTGTGGAGGGAAATCCCATGGACAGCAAGAATGACTAATAGGAGAATATTAGACATTTGATTGTGAAATAAAAGTTAATGAACTTTGGACATTTTATGAGAGCGGATTGGAAAAGGCAGTTAAGTTGGGGAAAATTGAGAGCACGAGAAGGACAGTTCGATGGACGACAAAAGTAATTCACCAACATGAATTTACAACAGTTTAAAATAAGAGCTGTGAGGAATTGAGTGAGGCGAAGGGCTTATTCGACGTTCACAAGATCGACATTCGTCTGAAAAGACTAGATGGCAAATAACAACAGACGAGTGCAATGAAAAAAAGTTACGTTGCCAGCTCAATGGCAATAGAACTCACCACTCTAGAATTATTGCAGTTGATTGCTGAATTTCCCACTTATTAATAGACAAATGTTTGAGAAGTATGAATTTTCGGTGTCATCATTTAAAGGTAGATATTCCAGTTTGGATTGAATCGAGCCATTACTGATATTGCTACAGTGTCAGTAGTGTACAGTGTTGATATTAAGCTGAAAATAAAATTGAAATAAAGCACTTGATTAAAAAGTAAGGATAGGAGAAAAATTAGGGAAGTGAACAGATGGCATCAATGGCAGAATCATATTAAAGACGAAGATATCACGAAAGAAATTAATAGTGTTAGACTGTGTGAGCAAGTCGATCGGATGTTTTAAAGAGAGAGAAAGAGTTAGCAAAAGGAAGACCAGGATCTAAATGTACTGATGCGAATAAAAGAGCCTTAAAAGACCGTAAGGTGAGATCTGAGAATTACTGGAAATGTGGCAAATAAATGAATGTTAAAGAAAATTGAAACTGGTAACGATATGGGATCACATTATTCTGAACACTCCCTCCTTGAGGGTTCATGTCAGAGTTCATGATGACGGTGGAAGATGCCACCAACACGAGTAGGTAGACTAGCATCACATTCTTTCCAAGAGCTCGTCTCCCCCCCCCCCTTTTCTTAACTTTACTCCAAATTCTATTACGAATGGCACGTGTACGAAATATAACCTTTACAGAAAAGCACGAGGAAACCAGAAGATTTTCTGTTTAACCGAATCAAATCCTATTTTGATTTGTCTGCCGATCTGACATCAGTGAGAGAAAACTCCTGAAATCTGAAGTGGCAATCTCTGAAGAAATACGGCGGAAGCTTCTCCTTTATCAGAGATCTCTTCTCGGATAAGATGAGACGCACTTCATACTAGGTCGCAGTGGCGAAAACGGAAAGAATGATAGTAAAGAAAGAATGAAAAATGTAATTCAGTTTTCAACTGTAAATGCAAATCAATGCAAATGAAAATAAATTTCACAATCAAATGAGCACATGCGAAGGTCACGAGAAGGAAGTTTGCAGCCCAACCCTGGCATACGGACTTGAAAATATCATTCCACACAGGCTACGGAGGGTGGTTAAGAAAGTGCTCGTAGTAAGTGACAGAACAGACCTTTGGCTTAAAATGACTTCCAGCAAATTGCTTACGAGTCATAGGGGATGAGACCACCGGGAGCACACGGCAAAGTGCCCGATCTTCTCTGGATTCTGAACCTTCTGTTTGGATTGTTCTGAGGCCGGACAGCGAAGCGATGTGTCAATTCAAAAACCACCCTCGGTCGTCTGGCTTCTGCATTCAGCCAAACACGCGGGCATACTTTGAAGAGGGTTCCGTTTGTTTCGTGCCGCCATAAATACTCGTCATCGTCTCATTTATTTTCACGTAAATTGATTGCGATTTCTTAGGTGCCAACGCAAACTTGTCTGCTGCAGTTCAGGTCGTTAAGAGCGTCATCTGTAAGCAAGTAAATGATCCGGAATAATGATGATTCGGCTGTGACACTTTCATTATCTCCTTGTCACTTTAACCTCGAAGCCGGCTGTCACACCAGCTCATTCGCATCGATTTCCGAGTTGGCTGAAAGGACTAATTACCGGAGACGTGACAGCCGCAGATGAGCGAAAAAACAGTTTAATGTGTACGATTCGAGGAGATTCGTCCATCATGTGTGGGATGAGAGATAACGTATGCAGAATTCGTCGAAACGTGCAATTACACAAAAGCAGAAGACAAATGCCCGCCGCCGTTCTTACTGATCGCTGACCCATCTGGGCGAAAGGTTATTTACGTTCGAAGATTATCAGAAAGTTTGTAATTAACGCGGAAAATTACTGCATCTTAATCATCGTTGGTTGTTGGGCTCGTGATGCACGAGGATGTCTCTGCGAATTTCACGTATGTGTGTGTGCGTGTGTGTGTGCGCGCGCCCGATGCTTCTGCAAGCTTTTTGGCCAGAAATCATTCTTCCCTAAAACGCTTGCCGAGTCTCACACAGGAATCATTTTAATTGTGCGCCATACACTGCGCGAGATGCGCAAGAGGGAGGGGGGGGGGGGAGATACCAAAATTTGATTTGGAGAGCGTATGAGAAAAAGTACTGAACAAACGTCGCAGTAGTGAATTTGTTGCCTTCCTCACATATTTGCTTAATGGTTTCTTAGATGAAAAAACAGGAAGGCGATGTTGGCTTCCTTTGTGCATCAGAGAACCCTCGGGTTTTCTTTAATTTAAAAATGATATCAAACTAATCCAAAGCATCATCTCCAAGATAAGAATATTAGTAAACGGATCCGTTTTAAAATAAAATTGAATTTGGATTAAATTTTTTCATTAAACTTTGCAGCAAACGAAAAACATTTAATCCGAATTCAATTTTATTTTAAAACGGATCCGTTTTATTCGAGTGTACATCTTTGGATTCCGAATTGTACAACTGCGATGAACATCATTTGCGCTTCGAGCGAAACACAATGCGTAAGTGAAGTTGTCATTCGGTTAGTTGACATCTCTGACACATTCTCCCCGAGAGGTTCAGCAATCCACAGATCAAATCGCAAATGACATTAAAGCCAACTCCATCATCTTTCTGGGTTGGTTTTCTTTTCAAACATTTTGAGTCTTCTAAGTCCTATTTGATAACAAAATCAATTAAAAAACTGGAGAAATCTGAAACGTCACACCTCTTGGCTGACTATTCGATGAAGGTGTGAATTCGGAGAGTAAAATTTCGAAGGTGAATGAAAAGTATTTTAATTGCAGTTTATGTTCAATTAGACCATTTGATTGTTTTTTCTTGAATTGTAATCCGAAGAACGGCTGAGGCCTGGTGAAACCCTCGAATTTAAGTTCAGGCATAAGTTCTCTCTCTCTCTCTCTCTCTGTGAAAAGAGCACTTCCCTAACAAACGTCGGTCTTGTTTCTACTCTGCTGCAGCAACCGAGCGAGCTTCTTCAAGTCTCATTATACATTTTCCCCGCTGATGGATGTGGGGGAGGGAGGGTGGGGGCGGCAAACGTATTTTCTTTCAGTATTTCAGCCGTTTCCATACACTTCGTAGCAAGTAGCAATACGATCAAAAATTGTCCATCCTTCTAACCGGAAGTTCACTGCTTATTGTATTACAAATTGTACGGCGGCGTCAGCTTTGTGCTGCTGCTGTCTTTTATTAATCTCGATTTGTGGTAAATCTGCAAACTGCGAACACGGCCTGCTGTGCCATATGTTGCACGTTATAAATATGCACACTATCGACACCTTCTTCTCACTGAGAAACCGACATTTTTTTCAATATCGGCACCGCCAACGGTTTTTTCACAGTCAATAAATTTTATTGCGCTAGCCGCTTCTCCACGTCCCCTCTCCCTCTCCGAGAAGCACGGCGGTGGCTTGGGTGAAAAATGGAAAAAATATTCAGACTTCATTCATTCTGAACGGGTGACTTGCAGCCGAATTTTTCCCGCTCATAAAGCTTCACATGGTGACGAGATTATTTCTTGCTCTGGGCTTCCACCCACAACAACTGGCAGATCAAAGAGGATATCAAGTGGAAGTGAGTGATCGCCGAGTGAAACGCGTTTAGGATATTTTAAATATGAAACGCATGAGGCACGTTCGACGGTAAAAATGACACGAAACTCAGAATTTTGCGGCAATATTGAACGTATGATTACACTGACGTCTTTTGAGCATGCGCACTTTTCAATGCACTAATAAAAGACTCACAATGACAAACTTAGATATTGCACCATCATCCCCCCCCACACACACCCCCGATGCTAAAACTTAACGTATTTAAGTGGAACACCAGAGTTAACGTCTGATACTCTCCCGAGAATCGGAGTGCGTTAACTCTTAACGTGTTTGGTGCATTGAATTCAGTTTTATTTTTATGCCGCTAGTCTAGTAAGATGACACTGAACATCGCACAACGCGTCAAATAGTTTCTGAAAGTTCTCAGAAGAAAGAGAGAGAGAGAGAGTGTGTGTGAAACAGAGCCGTCGAAAAGTAAGTAACGCATAATCCGTTACTTAACTAATTAACTGTCGTGTGATCTGTAATAATATCAGACACAGAATTCAACCTGCAGTACACAATTTAAATACTATAGCAGTACTTCAACGTATTTAAATACCCCTGTAATGGTACTTATATAACGAGAGCACTCTGTACTCCAGAGTGTCCTCAAGAGCTCACTTTTGTTGAGTACGAGAGTGTGCGAACGAGGTATCTGATGCCTTACTTGGTGCGATATCTCTGAATTCGTCTGATTAGTCTTCTTTCTCCTCTCCCCTCCCGCAAATGTTGTTAGAGTAATCCAGGGCTATGGGTGAAACTTTCCTATTTTATTATTTATTTCGTCTCGCGCAGTGGGAGTCTGCTTTCTCTCCTTCCTCCAGCGTACTAAGTTACGCAAATACCAAGACGGCTGGTCAGAGTTGGAAGATCGACCAGATATCCCCCTTATGAAAGAAGTGAGAAATGGAGTTGGCAAGAAATGAAGGCCGTAGCAGCAAAGGCCGAAACGGACATGCTACCCATCCAATGTAATAACTTCTTCTCGGACTAATGATTGAATAGATTCAAACCCAGATGGCGGGTCCTTTCTGGAACATGAATCTGTGAAGATCACTCTAATAAGGAAATTGAACATTTGCACTGCGGAAAGGAGAAGAAAAAGAAGACGAGCTGTAGAAAGCGCTGGGGAAAATAAAGTGCGATATACTTGGAGGTTTTCGAAATGAGAATATAAGGAAAAGTTAATGAAACAAAACGAGTACATTTTAAATACCGCTGGAGGAGTTGCGGTCGAGGAGGAATTGGAATTATGATCGATGGAAAAATAACATTCTTAAATTTAAACCAGTCTCCCATAGAATTACAATTAATCGATTGAAAACCAATAAGCGGTTTGATTTCAGCAAAATACGCATCTCCCTCCAGTCATTCAGATGAAGAAATTTCTGCGAGGAGCTTTCAAACACTCTCTGAGACTATACGCGTCATCGAAATCATAATGGGTGACTCTAAGTGTAAAGTAGGCAAGAAGAAACAACCGGGAGAAAGAGTGCAAAGCTTGGGCGAAAGAAATGAGAGAAGACAAAGCCTTATTGTAATCGCACAAATTGTATGTGGGCAATACCTTCTTTACAGAACGAAACTGCACCACCTGGAAATCATCAGATGGGGACGATTTTAACGAAACAGATTATCGTGAACAACATTCAGGAAGTATTGGAAGATGCATCGATTGTTAGCCAGTTTAAATTGTGATGAATCGAGATTGAAACAAATGGTTCGAATCCTGTTGAAAACGAGTAAACATTATAAGGGGCTGAACTGAAAGCAGTCTTTCGCGCGATAGGAAAGGTTTCCTTCCTGAAACTCGGGTTTTTCAGATTTTTCTTCGTTTTTTAATGCATAAAAGAGGAAATTCAATCAGCGAATTAATTACTCTGGACGCAGTGGAGGGACAGAGAAATGGGGGGGGGGAGTAACAGCTTTAGCATTATTTTCACCTGATTCCGAGTTTGGACGTGACAGGCAAATGAGCGCAACGCACGAAAGGGAAGATGAGACGAGGCGAAATTTGTTCATATTCGAGAACTGCGTTACATTTCCCAGACGCGGATGAAAACTCAAAAATTTCGGAGCTAAATCATCGGAAAACTGATTTCCTTAAAATCATGAACGGAAGAAAGGAGAGTCATCGAAATGAATGCATTTCATCGAGTTATTAACCACCAAATCATTTCATGGAATATGAAACCGAGCAAATACCGAGCACGTTTTTCTGTGCTACGATGCCTATTACGTTTACGATTAACTCTTTAACACCAACTTAATTCAACATAAAAAATTCCATCACACGAAGGAATCACAAGCGATTTTTTTTTTGTTTCCTCCACTCACGAACCTACAATTTGTTACACTTTCATACTACGAGCAAGATAACAAATGTTTTCACATTTTTATTATTTTATTTATATTATGTTATTTACATAATCTGGAAACTTTACTCTAGAAGACAAACATGAACTGTTTTAAGCCACTTCAGACTTTCAGGCTTATCGGAGGCTTGAAGAATTGTTCTGCATTGTGCGGTTTATCTGATGGAATGAATGCATGTATACAAACTAGATGTCTGTGTGTGTGTGTGTGTGTGTGTGTGTGTGTGTGTGTGTGTGTGTGTGTGTGTGTGTGTCAACCAGGCGCGATGTGTACAATTCGCTAATCTCTTTCTCTACTCCTCCTGATTTTCAAGATTTTAATTAGTTAAATTTGTGGTACGAAGGAGATGCTTTGCGTGAATCACTTATATTTCTTAGTGGTATTGCTACTAAACGTCATACTTCCAAAAATGAGTCAACTCCGTCCACTAGTATATTTTAATTTTGCATCCAGTTATTATTAAACTGCAGAAAAGCGTACAATATTTATTCCCCATCTCCTCCTCCTCCTCGAGTCTGTGTCTGATAATGCGGATTTGTTAGAATCGGAACCTTTTCCCTGAGGAACAGCGATGTTGAACTGTGTTGGAGGATAAAGGCACAGGGAATTCTGAGAACCACACAGCTCTGTGGTGGGGTTTAGGAAATTATGTGTGGATATTCCAAAGCTTCCATCTCTCTCTCTCTCTCTCTCTCTCTCTCTCTCTCTCTCTCTGTGTGTGTGTGTTCCTTACAAATTGGCTATGGGATGTCTGGATTTCCGTAATGGTGATGATTTCACTTGTTTTGCAACATGTTTCAATGATTTCCTGGCTGTTTGTCTCTTTGATCCTTCTATTCTCTGTTTTGTGGGATTTTTACGAGTGGATGTGTTAATTATTGCACGGTAATCGAGTCGATTTCTATATTTTAAACTTCGCAAAAGTTTGGTGCACTGAATTCAATTTTTTTTTTATGCCACTAGTCTAGTGAGATGAGATTGCACATCGCACAACACCGCGTGAAATAGTTTCTGAGGAACGTTCTCAGGAGCGAGAGAGAGAGAGAGGTTCGAGTTCAGGAACAAGGAACAGCCTTTGAACCACAGTTTCTCTTACGTCCTCCTGGGAGAGTAAAGTCCTAGCAGAAATTAATTCTTCATGCAGATCCTGGGTTCCGTGTAATTACCTGAGTTCATTATTTAAATATTGCGCTTAACGATAACGATGAAGTTATACAATTGATTGATATTTTATCGCTAGTTAGTGTTTAATAGCTTCGCTTTAACTCCATTTAATGGAATTTTTTTTCTTCATAATCATCGATGAAATGTTCGTGTTGGCAGAAAGGGGACGAGAATTTAATCTTGTTAGTCGCTTTCCTGAGATTTTCTTACTTACATGCAAAGATTTTTAATAAAAAAATGTTGAAAGCCATTCACAAAATGGAAGACATTAAGTGAAACGAATATTAAGTGCATTTTACTTTGAAGTACTGACCTGAAGCCGCGAAAAACTTTCTGACGATTGTAGTTCACGCAAGGTTTATTAAAATTATTTCCAGTCTTCCATCCAACTTTCTTTCAAATTTTTCATTTTTATTTTAAGTCAAACTGAAATAATCAGAATAATAATTTTATTGCTTACTCGAATCCCAACTAGTTTTCGAATAAAAAGTTTCATTGTCAAGATTTGTTTAATGCTGCCGGACGACACCACCGTCGCAACCCAATATCGAGAGTGAAGCGTGACCACGTTTGATTGATTGTCTTCCTGAAAAGGGAACTGAAGAGCGGATCAATGGAATGCTCACAACGTTCTTCCCACTTAAATTCACGGATGTCTTCGTCTGGGTGTTCGAATGATGATGCCCGGCAAGCATCCCCAACTACGGCAGCACATTAGTGACATACACTATCATCGAAAACTCTCAGGTGAGGCATGAAAGATGCGGTCTTGAAGAGATACTGTGGAGATCTTGATATCAAAAGCAGATAGTTCCACTAAGCTACATTTCCTTCACCGGCTGAAATGCTGAGCTTATTTACTTCGATAACAAACAAGCCGACCATTGCATAAAGTGCGTTATATATTACAGACTATGGATATATCCATTATTTTGCTAACTTAACCCTTCATTTGATGTTATTTCTCTCAGGCAACATGACTTTACAGTTGTTCTATTCTCATTTCCACACAGATGGCACCATCTGTTGACAAAAACATGGTTCATAAAAGTGTTTGACTGTGCATCCACGAAGAGAAAGGTTGTCTGGAAGCAATAATGACAACAGTTGGGTGGAAACCCTTATTGGCATGAGAATAGAGCAACTGTAACTCCATGTTGCCTGAGAGCAACACCGTAAAATAAAGGGTGAAGTAATCTTTGGCATTTCAAGTGAGTGCATCTTCTTGTAATTTATGCCAACAAACACTACTACATCGACCAAAATTTACGGACGGTACCTGGCTGGTCAACATTCGAGGTTGAATAAATACCATCACATTTATCCATTGTCGTATCTACAAGGTTTCTATTGAGGATTTGGAAATACAGTCATCATTTATTATACCTAAAACATTTCCTAGGACAAGAAGAGAGAGAGAGAGAGAGAGAAAATAGTGTTAGTAAAATTATCTCGTAATAGAAATGGAAAGCTTTGACAAGCGATCGTCACCCATCAGACCACCGGCGTTTGAAGTTATTTACTATCACGAAGGGCGGAATATGCCTGGAAAGAAGCAAGCACATAAATCAGCAGATAAAATAAATGCAATCGAAGATATAGAGTTCAGAGACAAACACTAAGGGGATAGTCACTCATCTATCTTCTTGCTTCCTTTGCGGCTGTCACAGTGCAGACAAATTCCTCGTTCTTCCTACACTGCCATATATATTCTTTTTAAAATGTTTACCATTTCCTTATCCTCCTGAAGTGCAGTGGAAATCATCGCTTCTCCAAGTTTTCGCAGTCCCTTGGGGCTCCATGCATTTCGGATAGACAGCTCCTGGACAATAAGGTAAATCTATTGCGGCAAGTGACAGTTGGCTTCCTTATGATGAATTAGTGCTGCTGTTCTCGGCCAGATCTATCGCGAACGAAGACAAAATGCGGAAGTAAGATATGCTCATTCTATCTGCCGCTGGGAAACGAGGTCCTTTGTCTTGTTACATCGACTTTAAATCAGGATTTGGTGAAGGATTGTTTTAAGCGGTTTAAGAAAAACTCGTCTAAAACCTCCTAAGCTAGTTTTTAGCTGTCTGGGCAAAAGCTCTTTATTAACTTCAATGCATTGCATGATGTCTGATTTTTTTATTTTATTTATTAACCTCCTCACCGGGCATTATGGATCAAATACGCATCCTCATACGCTTCATATCCATCATATATTTCAATGTAATATCAATGGTATTAAAATTTTAATATGCACTTCGCATCCATGATAACTTTGATGTCTATACACGTCTTGGCCAGTAGCATGGTTTAAAAAAAAAAAAAAAAAACTCGCAATATATAAAATAGTAGTGTGTGTAGGTTGCAAACGTATCGCACATTTAGTATCGGCGCGGCTGGGCCAAGCCAAGATAGCCCTGCTCTAGAGACCAAACATGGAACTTTTTCAAGTCACTCCAATCAGTGATCTTCAGTAAGTGTTATCACACCAGGCAATGAAAATCATCTACCGTCAGCATATTCACAGTCGTCTGCCTACTGTGGAATTTGAACTTCCGTTCTCCAGCAAACCATGCCGGCAGTATCTGAACATTGATACACTGTTCATTATTTGTGTCTCGATTTTCACAGGTTTAAAAAAAAACAACAACTTCTGAACCACTTTTATGAATGATTGAAGTGCAGACGATGAGATTACTGAAAAATCGAAGTTTGAAAATTAGAAAAATGGTGGAAGCTCAGCTGCCATTTCACTCACAGACACTCCTGAGTTGATCTAACGATATTTGTATTCCCAAAAGTAGAACAAACAAACAAAAACCTCCATATCAGGTGATTCAACTTCACATAATCTTTCAGTTTCACGGATGTGTCCGGATTGGCTATTTCCTGGTTAAGAGCAACTCGAGAGGAGACCCATCCACTTCCACGAGACTGGTTAACTCGCTTTCATCTGTACAAATCCTTTTTATTATTATTATTATTATTATGTGGCACCTTCAGGGAGTCCAAAGACTCATCGAGGGAGAGTGTACCAACAGCGTCGAACGACTGAACCCTTTCCAACTACTAACTGCGCTCAAACTTGCTTAACTTTTAGCGTTAGCCATTAGTAGCAGAGGCTCTACCAATCGACCAACCTTTGCTGACATGAAGAGCTTTTCAAATGTTATACTAACCAAAGAAGTCCTTTATCATAATTTATCTGCAGTCATATGACTTTATAATTTGCTTTATGGAAATCTGAAGGCGTGCTTATTGTATTTTAGTCAGTGATGGGAATAATATAATCTAATTTTATAGTAGGAGTCCTTGTAGGCATTTTTATAGTTCAGAATTCTTACTGTTATAAGTAGGCGATATTCACATTTTAGTTAAGCGTTCATATTTCTTATGGATATTTTGTTGATTTGGGGGGGGGGGGGGGTATGTGTGTACAGTAGAAATGAAATTTTTGTCTTTGGTTATTATAACATTTGAAGAGCAC
This sequence comes from Typopeltis vanoorti, assembly GCF_054136105.1. Taxonomy (NCBI): domain Eukaryota; kingdom Metazoa; phylum Arthropoda; class Arachnida; order Uropygi; family Thelyphonidae; genus Typopeltis; species Typopeltis vanoorti. The sequence goes on from NC_143560.1 coordinate 137,311,884, forward strand.
TTCATTTTTTTAAAATTATAATGTATTAATTTTCTTCAAACTCATATCTTTCCAACTGAATGGAATACCTGCCGCGTTGTTTATTCGACCACACTATAGAGATGATGCTGCAGCCTTTGCAGACGTTGTAGACAGGGGCGCGCCGGCAATATGTGTAATATGTGCGACGCGCACAAGCGCCAGGATAGTAAAGGCGCCAAGGATTTCAGGCGAGGAGGAAATCCGTATTTTGTAGTAGTAGTAGACCACTAAGACGACGTAAAAAGACAGCACAATTCGATTACGAACATGAGAATGAAAATATAGTAGATCCTGAAATTTCATTTAAAGTAACTTTTTTTTCTCTGCATAATAGATCAAACATTAGAATCTTTCCAAGAAAGATTTACTTTTATTAAAAGAACGCATGCATTCATTTCAGTTTTTGTATTTGTTAAGTACTTTACAAAATAAATAATATTTATTATCTTGTTGTAAAACGTTACGACAAAAATTAACACACGAGAATCATTCAGGCATTGACGCAGACGATTTATGCGAAGAAATTTAACACTGTCAACCATTTATTTCTAATTTTAAAAACGATATACATCAGATAATTCAGTAAATATACTGAATTGCTCTTCGGATTCTTTTGTCATTACCGGTATCTTTTGCATCTGCGGAACGCTCCTTTTCTAAACTTAAAATTATTAAAAACTACTTGAGCTCCGCAATGGTACAAGACAGACTTTAAAATCTTGCCATTATATCAATAGAGTCAGATAATTTGGATCAACTTGATATACATGAGATTATTCGAGAATTTTCATTAATGAAAACTAGAAAAGTTCAATTCACTAAGTGATTTTTCTTTCTGTTTAAATATTTATTTAACTATTTCTTTACCCAATGTTTAATATGTTCCTATTTTATATACTTTTGAGTTTATCTCTTTCTTATTTATACCTATACAAAGTACAAATCAAAAAGTGATTTTCTTGCCAAATAAAACATAGTTAGTTTAATTTTGTACCAAAAATATGTAATATTTTTGTTTTTATAAAACTATAAGTTTATCTGTTAATTTACGTAAAACTATATAGGGTGCAATTCGCAAATGATTTTCTTACCAAATAACATAAATCACTTTATTTTTTTTCCAAATTATTTTTGTTGTTTTTGTACCCTTTTTGCATGTTTATTGTTTTTATACATTTTTTTGTTCAATAAACTTATGATTAATATATTTCTTATTTCATTTTTACTCACTGATACATTTTTATAAAATGATTTTTTATGGGGGGGAGGGGTATAGGGGCGCCAACTAAAGTTTTGCACACAGGCGCCGGGCACTAATGGCGCGCCCCTGGTTGTAGTTAGGGGTTGGTGAACTTTTTCTCAGAAGGACCAGACAGAAAATATTTTAGGCTTCGCGGGCCAAGAGGATGTCATTGACTTGTACCAAAGATAGAAAACAAAAGTTTTTATTAACAAAATACAAAATAAATTTGCGTACAAACAGCTTTTTGAGAAATTAGAACTATGGAATTCTTTTTTTATGAGACATAACTCCGCTTAACTGGGGTTCAAAGTTGGGTCGCCGATCATTAAAACCGATTGTAAATGCTCATCGGAGTGGTTAACAAAAAACAACATTTCGTAGTAATAATTTTAATTACTCTTAACTGAACATAACTTATTATTAAAAAGTGATTAATATTTATCCCTAGCGTGAACTTTCTTTAAAAATTCTTTGTCATTTTTAATCGCGTCGAAAAATTCACTACAATTTAGTTCACTATTAAGTTCGCAGCGCAATCCAGCTTTTACTGTTGATTCAGCCATTCTACCTCTTTCTTCAGACCATATGTTATTCATTATTGAGAATATCCTTTCAACAGGTGAAGATGTGCCTGGCATGCTGAAAATGTATTCTATAATTTGGACAAGATTGGACAATGAAATGTTCTTTTCTTTGAAATGACTGAATAGTTGTATCCATTTTTCTTCGCAACTTGTATTTTTCAAAATGCCATGGTTTGCCGACCAAAAAGCTTTTGCAATCATCACTTCATCAAACAGTTCATCCATGTTTATTGCATTATTTGCAAGCGTTTCATTAATATTTTCACCTGAAGCTTCAATTTCCGACCAAGTTAATTCATTGTTGTTTATCCAAGTAAACGATTCTGCTCCACCAAATCTGTTTTCCCAAAGCTCCATGTAAGAACGACATCGGTCATAAAATTTTGTAAACTCTTGTAGTATTGTATTAATATTAATACTTCCATTATTTTTCAGTATTCTAAAAAGCTTTTTTGCTTCTTGAGGTATAAATTTATTATCACGCCTTTCCTCAAGATTTGTTTTTAATTTTCGAAGTTCAATGACATGCATTCACTTTTGCACTTTCCATAATCAAGAGAGATTTTTTAAACAATTTGAGTTGCCTGTGCACAAACCACAAATACATTTCACCACAATCATTATCAAAGAACTGTTTTATCATCACCGGGCAGTGTTCTTGTGAAATAAAATATGATTTCAGTCCCCCATAGATTTCAAGTATTCTGTCAATAGCTGGAAGTAGCGAAAGAAAATGGGTGTTGCCATGTTGAAGAACCTTTTTATACTCTACATCTACAAATTCACAGAACGCTTTTAGTTGAGTGACTCGAACCGTATAAATGTGGAAATATTTATAAATTTTGACTACTAAAGCTTCTATTTCAATTGGTAGAACATCAACTACAGTTTGAAGACAGTTGTGAACGATGCGAAAGCACCGCAACCAATGCCCACAATATTTCTTCCTAGTTCCTTCTTCAGTCGACTGTAAATATTGTTTTCTCCTCTCCGTTTTACACCCTCAAAATTGGTATTGCAGTTATCTCTACAAAATCCAATATTTTTTTTGCGTGTATATTATGAGTTTTCCTAACTGACATTAAATGGTTTGTCAGTATTTCTGCAGTTTCACCTGGAACTGATTGAAAGTCTAAAGATTTAACTTTTACTCCACAATCTTGTGCAAAATACCGCACAACAGATGGCACAGTTTTAATTTCTTTCCTGTTGGAAGAATCAATTGATATCGTCACAAAATTTGTTTTGTTTAAATCTTCACAAAGTTGCTGAAACAACAGTTTTAGAAATATTAACAGGCTCAATCATATTAACAATGACAGCTTCACATTCTGTTCTACCCAGTCTAAACTTTGTTTCAAAAAGCTTTGATATCAATTTAGATGGAAATCGGCAGACTTAAAGCTGAGATTGTGAATAGCAACATGAAATGCAAAATGAATTGCTTCTTTAGCAGCTATTAAAAATTCTTTGTCACTTGGATCGGCACCTTTAAAATATGACAATATTTTTGAGGAAGTTCCTGCCGCTGCTGGACTAGCCTTATGTTTCGCACATGTCAAGTGATTTTTTATGTCCGAACGCCCACCATGAGCCGCAGAAAATTCTGAAGAGCACTGTTCACATTTCACTTTGCCAATATGACCACAAACATTTTTCAAAAACGGATAATCCTTTTTTAATTCATCCGTAAACACACAGTTTCTTTTTGGCATTTTGGGGTAAATTAATTTAATGAAGTAAAAAAATCACAAACAACACGCCGAAAAGAAACATCGACTCGTGATCTAAACGCAACCTAGATTACGCATGCGCAACAATGACTTGAGACGCAGCGTACAGGCCAGAGTCAAAGTGGGGTATTCGTTTTGCCTAATCGCCATTTTCCAAGGCTGCACTTTTTGTACTGCGTGTATATTCTGCACTTTTAAATTTTTACCAAATAGCCGGGACAAAATGACAAATGGCCAGGACCATACCTTCAAACCGGGACGTATGGTAAGCCTACGTATTAGACCAAATAGCATGTTACGGACGAATAACTTATCAAGAGCGAATTCTCCATGCTTGCTACGCAAGCTCATTACTTGAGAAAGTAATATTTATTTGTTAATAAAATGCATGCATTTATAAGCCTTCCATTTAGGCTTTTATTTTTGTAGACAGAAGACGTCTTAAGCTTGCGCGGCAATAATTGAGCTTTGCGTTGTGTATCGAAGACTGATGCTTGCGTCGAGTCAAAGCTTGCTCGGTTGTAGGAGTTTCCAGGTCCTCGCAGCAGCACTGTAATTTAATGCGAGCGCATAGTTATTTCACGTCGTCTCACTCTGTTGCTTAAACACAGGCCATACGCAGTAAACGTAGCTCCAGCCAGGGAGCTTCAGCCAGCATTTACAAGTGTGCGTGTTGCTTGGGAAAATTAAATTACAACCAGTGGTGAGCTATGGAAATTTTAACAAAGGGTTCACATCGTCGAAAAAAAAACAAAAAATCCTACACCAACGCCATCTACCGCCGACCACCACCACTAGCATTTCCACAGACAATCACAAATATACATGCCCACGGCGGGATGTTTGTGAACGCGAATGGATGTTTGCGGGGTGTTTATAAACAAAATAAATTTGTTTTGTTTACGATAGAAGTTTTTATGACAAACAATCTATAAATATAATACATAACAATCTATAATACATAAATATTATCTAAAACTTAATAATATTGAAATACGTTATATTTTTCTTTTGTTTTTATACTTCAAGTGATAATCAACGTACTAATCAAGGGGCATTATTTTATAGTCCTATTTATTTATATGTGATTACCAAAAGTGAATTCTTATTTGTAAAATGGTAGTAACAGTAACTATATTTTATTTAATAAAATCACGATGAGACAATTTTACATGAAAAAAAAAAGGAGGGGGGGACAACTTAGTCCTTGTAGTACTTATATTGCCACTTTGTAGAGCTAGAGCTTCTGACAGATATGATAATTCCTATAGGATATCAATCATTAATGCTAGATCTTTTAAAAATTCAAATTGAGAAAGCGGTTTAAAAAGCCCTTATATTTATCGTTCGATGCCAAATAAAACTGGGTAATTTCTCCACACAGCAAGAGTCGTTCGTAAACTGCAAGCTGCCCATCGTGGTCCAAACACGCGGCCGATCTTCAAAATTTCGATAGCAAGGTCTTTTGCAATCGTATTTAATTCTCGTTGATTTTTTGGTGATTGATGAAAAAAAGCATATAATTTATCCATAAATATTTCAAAATGATTTATTTCTTTAATGTTTTTTTATCGAATCGTCTAATGCTAATTGTAAACGATGAGCTACGCAATACCAAATCACAACGTTGGGAAATTTTCGTAGAAGTTTGATTGCAACACCTGATTTGTTTCCTAACATTACACTAGCGCCATCAGAACAAAATGAATGAGATGATTTTTTAAATAGTTATCAGAAAATCCATATGAATTTAAAGTAGTAATTATAGTAGCATGTATACATGCCACGGTGGTATTTTCTAGTTCTACAAGATCTACAAAAATCATACGTGGTTCAGTGAACTCAACTCGTATGTGAATAACTAAAACACTTATTTTCTATAATAGCAGACGAATTGACAATATTATCGATTCGTCTGCTATTATAGAAATTTTGCAATTTTTTTTCTATTCTTTTCGAGAATATTTCTCATTTTATTTGTTTAGAAATATGTTCAACTATTCTAATTCCTGAGAATCTAGAATGCAATATAATCCTAGATCGATACCATTTTTAATTTGCAGCTCGATTAAATCTGGCAAATCAGACATTGGTCGGTTTCTCTTCACCAAACTATAAACAGAATTAAACATTTTTGAAGCTATCAAAGTTTCTTTTTCATTTAGTTTGTCAATTAAATTTGGTAATATTGATTTGCTGCATTCTTCATTTATTTTTATGATTTTATTATGAGCAAATGATTCATTATGTTTGGATAACTTTTTACGCAACCATGCGGTTCTTGAGTCTGTAGCGTTTCCATTCGGCTCCATTTTCATTTCTACCCATTCCCTTGATGATAAAACAACTTTTTTATCCTTCAACACTTAAGTATTTATATTTTGAGCAAACACGACATCCTAATTTATCATTTTTAACTTCTAACCACTTATACTGCGTTTAGAAATACGACGCTTGCTTCTCGTTCCAGCAATCAGGTAAATGATTTTCTTTTTCTCCTCCAACTTGTTGCATCTTCATTGAATCAATGCGCGTGTTATCTTCAACTTCTACTTCGACTTCATTGTCAACAGCAGTAGAATCAGCAGAATCACTTTTCGTTATTTTTGTTTCCCCAAAAAATTTAATGAATTTCACTGTCTTTTCATGTTTCACGGATAAAAATACTTTCACAATTATAAAAATAAAATTTTCTGAATATTTTTTAATTTTAAGACGAAGAACTGGTCCAGTGGAACAATCCGCTGATGACAGTTTTACGAACATTTGATTGTCTACTGGTTTTACCACACAATTGGCTACCTGAAAAGAGAAGAGAAAAGATAGAGCATGCTATCTTTATTTATTTTCAAACTTTCGTTATAGAGGAGTTGAAACAATAATTCCAAATAATCTATACACTGCCGAATAGACTAATTTTTGCTAGGTTACCGTACGAGTTTGTGGCTTAATATATTTCAAAAAATGATGGGGTTTTTTAAATAAAAAGTAAGCAAGAAGAAAAAGGCGCTGGCAAATTTGAGAAAAATTTAACAAAGGGCTCGCGCCAGCCCCCGCGAACCTCTTATAGCTCACCACTGGTTATAACCAACTTTTTATGACGATGTTATTGACCAGTTCATAAAGAAGAACCGTTGGGTAGAATCTGTATTCAAGTAGCTAAATTGGAAAAGATAGAATATCATTTGTAAAATAAATGTTGTCTTTGTATGATTAAATGTACATAAATTTCGAAATATAGTTTTAAATGGTCAGTAATTCGTTATTCCTCTAATCACACCTCTCACTGCCTGAATGATAACAAGAGCAAGCGTGAATTTCAAGAGCAGCATTCTCTCCTGTAACTTATATATATATACTAGGGGGCTCCTCCCCCTGGCGCCTACGGCGCCCAACCCCCCCCCCCCCCGTGCTCCGGACTGGTAGGCCAGTTCTCCTTGAATTCTGATGACTCGAATTTCGAAGACTCGAAAGGGGTTTCTCCCCGCCCCCTTCCCGGTGCCTAACCCCCCGAGTTCCGGACCGGTAGGCCGGTTCTCCCCTGTGTTTCAAAACGTTTCAAATAACTTGAAAAAAACGTGACAGAAAAACGTTACACTTATCATTATATATATATATATATAGGGTATATATATATAGGAATGCATTAGCAGAGCTAATCTCAGGTGGTTTGGTCACTTAAACAGAATGGGTGAGGAAAGATGAGCAAAACAAGTGTTGTCTGCCAGGAAAACGACCCAGAAGAAGAAGACCAAGACATAGGTGGTGGATTGATACGGTACAAAGTGCTTTAGACGATAGAAATATAAGATCTGATAATGTTGGAGTCTTGACAAGTAAGAGACTGATTTGGAGGAAAATTGTAGATAGGAAGTTAGTAATGATGTAAATTTTTCATGTAGTACTATCATATCCTGTACACCCCTTGAGGGTACATGGCAGTAATTTAATGATGATAATGATGATATATATATATACAGTATATATAGCTAAACGTAATTTTTTTTTAGTCAGAGGTCGGTTCATCCCACACTTGTAATCTTCTGTGCCAATTAATGGCTAGTTTAGCTTTCTCTTTTTTTTTTTTTTTTTTTGTCAGGAGAAAACTTTTAAGTCTTCGGGACAATAAGTCCCTAAGCAACCGAGGGAACCCTCATCCTCAAAGCTGTGACTGAGATTTGCTGCCAGTGAGAGATCACCGACGTTAATGAAGTAAAGAGAGATGAGGAGGCCTCGCATTAGTACGAAGTCGGGAATAGAAAGATATGCGGTGAGCAGAAGAAAAAACGAATCATAAAAGGGCACATCATTGGAGCTTTCCGAAGTTCTCCGGGTTTCATTAATGCTCCGGAAGCGCAAACAACAACTTGATTTCTTCGAATTTTTCTTCGTGGTATGTGCAGAGGTTGCTTCATGATTTTTGGAAAGATGAAGGAACAGCGGAACGATAAGTACTTTGTTTCCTGTCATTTAAAAATGGGATGATTATGGGCACGAGCAACAGTTGACAAATTGGAATTCGCCGTTCACTAAGTGGCCATCTGCTAGGATGAATAAATAGAAACGGAATTGAAAATGTAACAGGTCAAATTCTTACTTTCAGGATTCTTCGCCTTTAGTCACCGCAGTTAATCATGTCCTAATCTAGCGATCGTTCGACTTTAATGCGTCAGTTGATCGGGAATTTCGAGACGAATTATATTTTCTGCGCTTGTCGAACAAATCAGAGAAATATCACCTCTTCCAGCTCCAAGTTTCCGATAAATGTGCAAGCGGATACGAGGACAACCTGGGGTTCAGATCTGTCTCATCCTCCTTGGTAGGTCAGTTATATATGCCGAGGAGAATTTTTTTAATGTTTTCTTCCCAAAGAAATAAGCATTTCGCTTAACAATTATGACAAACAGCATGCTTTGGTATCCTTAACTGTAATTTATTCTTTGTCAATCCTTAGGAATTCTTTCTAATAGTTTGCAATTTGCGGTAAATCTTGAACTCAGAAATAATCGGTTATTTGTGCAATCAATTTCATCGCATTTTAGTTTTTGCAACATTTTTCTCAATGATTTTGTTTTATTGTAATAAAAAGAGATGCTCGCCTTGCTTCGAATGAATTAATCCCATCATTTTTACGTTAAGCTACAATACAGAGCTTCGGTGTGACTTCAGTGGTTTTATTTTTTAACTTATATTTATTCACTTTGAAAACAAAATGAAATCCCAAACTCGTTTTCAAAATCTGGGTTAAATCACAACTTTCCAGTTAAAAAAGACTCCGATCAAAGGAGAGTTCGACACGCAAATAAATTAGTAGCCAATTCAAAAAGACATTTTTTTCCCTCGTAGTTTCATGCTTCGCCGAATTTAACGCATCTAGTTGCCGATGATTCAATTAAAGCTACGAGTCCAAAAAATCCATTACTACGACGGAAACTCATTACGCAGTTTTTAAAATCTCATCATAAGAAATGTATCAGCGAAATTTTTTCCCTCGATACGAAAATGTCTCGCAACAAAATGAGGATTTTGTGATTAGCTTTTATCGTGGTTTTTTTTTTTCCCGCTGGGGGGATTTTTTCAGCTATGAAACATGAATTAAAAACACAATTAAAAAATATCTCATCCAGTCGGAACGTGTAATGCTGTAATGCGAGCTGTAATTTCGTCTTCTGGGGACAATAAATCAGAAGAAAATATTCGTCGGCTTGAAAACTTCTAATGCTCGAATTTTATTTTTATTTATTATAATTTTTTAAATTTCTTTTACCACTTTCTTACATTTGCACTTCATTACGCTCTCTCTCACTTACGCACGCACAGAGTTTAGGGCATGCAAGGTCCACTTACGATTCTGAAAGAGCGCAACGAAGTGTTAAAGAGATGAAAAGGCCGTTCAGATTCCCAATAATTTAATCACCTGCAGACCCAAAACTGACTTTGGTTTGCAAAAAGTTCGCTATTTACATATTTTTCATTACGATTTCTTTTATCTGTTATTTGACTTTATAGTTTCAGTTGAAATTTGGGTTCTCTTAGAGTCACATATTGACACAAAAATAAACAAATAAAAATGTATACGTAGTAGCATTACACAGTAACGGTTTGGAATATGGTAGAGTCCAAAATTTGGATCACTGTCGAAAAATACTGCAACACACACACACACACACACACACACACACACACACACACACACACACACACACACACATGGGCGACGTCAGTAAGCACCACGTTTAGCTCGATCCTGATGATGATGAGAGTTTCACGATGAGAGAAACACGGTAACAAGAATTCATGCTCAACAACGGTTGCAGCGGGGCTTAAACAATCAAAAATTAACTCCTGATACGTTTAAGTGATAAATAAATAAATAAATAAATATATATATATATATATATATATATATATATATATATATATATATATATATATATATATATATATATATATATATATATATATATATATATATATGTATATATATATATATATATATATATATATATATATATACATGTATATATATGTAGGAAGTATTTTTACCTTGGGTATAAATATGTTAAAGATACCAAGTAATTTTAAACCTGGTTTTACTCCATTTCCCAAGTAAGCAAACAGACTAAAAGTCACGTTTGCGCCTGCAATTGATGCAAGTCTAACTGATCCCATAGGTAGTGCTGATCCCACATGTATATATATATATATGTATATATATATATATATATATATATATATATATATATCTTTCGGTTTCTCTCTCTCTCTCTCTCTCTAGTCTGTATATGGGATAGGAGCAGGACTAAATTGTCAAGAGATGCATCTCCACGTTCTGGATAAACCCTGCACTTCCTTCATTTATGAAGTCTTACGGCAAGGGACCATACCAGCTCTTTGAAAATAATGTCTCTATCACAGAGCAGTCTACTGTAATTTAGAGAGAGAGAGAGAGAGAGAGAGAGAGAGAGCAGCGCGCTTATAATGGACTGGACAGCTCAGAGCCCTGCTCAAACCGGAGTGAAAACGTAAAGTATGAAATGGAATGCCGACGTGTGAGGAATCATCTCTGGAGGCCAAGACCTCGTGACTACTGGCCTCGTGGCACTTCTCCGTTTCCCACGAACGCTTGAGGAAGTACTCGGAAACTTTAGAACTTTCGCTAAATGTTGTAATGCTGGTCAAATGTGGATCTAAGTGTACAGTAACGAGGGTATGAAGCGCCTGTGACAAGTGTCTATCTTCCGTCTCCTAACCCAAAAATGACAAAAATTTTGAAAAATTTAAATGTAACAAGTTAAATTTTACTAAATGCAATATGGTAAATACTTACTATTAACCCCATCAAAATGAGTTGCAAAATTGTGTGTCTAAAGCGGCGTATTGCCGAAATTTAAAAATACAATATAAAATAGCGGACTCTTATATCTATTTATTTATTTCTATTTTTTATATTTTTTACAATTTGCGCCCTAAATCTAATTGCGCCACGCCCTCGTTACGGCACTGGTGAATCTGCACCTCTATATTATAAGAATTACCTTTATGCAGTCGTGAGATCCACACTACTGCAGCAGAAAGATCTAGGATTGTTGATTATCTAACCCTGTACGGACGGTTTGTGAATGTCACTATGTACATGTCGGAAAGAATAGGTGAATTGTACCTGGAGCGAACCCAAGGTATCTGTACACCTTTCCCATGGTTTGTAGCAAAAGTAAAAAAATTTTGCTTAATTAATGGTTTGTGAACCAAGCATGCAAAATATAATTCGTTGAACAAGCACGTCACATTCTTTGTCTTCGTCTACAAATATAAGGACGGAGAATTAATTTTACCAAGGTCTTTGTTTATAGCACATCAGTAATGGTAACGTGGTTGCATCTTTCTTTGATTTTTCGAAGTATTCTCCTTCAACCAAAACCTTAAACTCATGGGTAGCCATGTACTGAACTATGAAGAGTGACTATCTACCGTTTTACAAATATGGTAGGCAGCCACTTCCTCTTTAACCTTATCTCATAAGGTTAAATAATAATAAATTACATTATATCTATATTATACCATCGCTGGTCCGCCGGGCAGCACCTGTGAATAAGCTACACTACGATGACTGATGTGGCATGATGGATATCAGTCCCATGGACTCCGATCCCTTCGTCGCTATGAAATAATCTTGTATTAAAGATTAGCGAGTACCTGGCTCACCCTATTTAGGGCTGTACGGAGGCACCTGAACCAATAAGCAGAACTGCTTTCGGGCGCTTATGTTTTCACCTGTCGTGTTCGTCATAGTTAGATGTCTCTTGAATGAGTTGATTTGGATGAACAGCTGCTTTGGCAAAATAAGCAGCAGCACTGATATGGAGGAACGTGGGAATATCAGGAATATCGGCATCACGGTGTAAGAGAGCATTTCTGACAAACCACGGAGCGTTAAAAATCATACGGAGGCATTTGTTTTGAATAACTTGTAGCTTTTTGATGTTGGTGGGGGAAGTGTGACCCCATGCCGGTGATCCGTAAGTTAACGATGGTCTGATAATTGTTTTATAGATCCGTAGTTTGTTTTCAGTGCTGACTTGACTTCTTCGATTGAGGAGAGAATAGAGTTGCACAATTGCGGAGTTTGCTTTTTTGCATGCATAAACTATGTGGGAGTTAAAGTTTAAATGATTATCAAGTTGAATGCCTAGATATTTGGTGCTAGTTCTCCATGGGATGGCTATGTTAAAAAGTTTAACTTCTCCAAAGTGAGATGCTTGTCTTCTTGTGAAGAGAATGGCAGTGCTTTTATCGGCATTTACAGATATTCTCCATTTTCTGAACCAGTCCTCCAAATTTGTTGCTGCAGTTTATAAGTGCTGCGTAGTTATATGTGGCCTGAGAATCTGCTAAGAATTGCCATATCATCCGCATAACTAGCTATAGTGGTTAATGATGTGCTAGGAACATCAGAAACAAAGATGTTAAAAAGCAGCGGTGAGAGCAGCGAGCCTTGAGGGACACCAGCAGTGATTTTTTTCAACGAGGATCGAATTCCACGCAACTTGACCTGGATTTTACGGTCTTGTAGAAAGGAGTCAATAATTTTAGTAAGGTAAAGAGGGATGTTGGCTGAAATTAATTTATAGATGAGACCTTTGTGCCACACCTTATCACATGCTTTTGCAACATCTAAAAAGATAGCTCCTGTGTGCTGTTTCCAGTTAAAGCCTGTAGTGATGAATTCAGTCAGTCTGTGAATTTGCTGTGTAGTGCTATGTCCGGTACGAAAACCAAATTGTTCTTTAGGAATTATGTTATTTTTATTCACTTCCTCATTAAGTCGGTTGAGAATGACTTTTTCTGCGATTTTTCCTAGGCATGATAAAAGACTGATAGGTCTATAGTTCTGTGGCATTTGAGGTGCCTTACCAGGCTTGAGTATAAGGAATATATCAGCTTGTTTCCATCTTGAGGGGAAATAATTTAATCTCAGCATTGCATTAATAATGGCTACTAAATGCATGACAGATTTGTGTGGGAGGGCTTTAATTGTTTTGTTGATAATTTCATCTGGACCAGGGGCTTTTTTGTTTTTAAGCTTCTTAATGATTGAGTAGACCTCTTTAGGTGAGATTGGACAGATATTTTCACAGCTACAAGGTTGCCGAAGCGCGGTGCATACTCGACGGTGTATTTTATCTATGAAGACCAGATCTGCATGTGCATAATTAGGACGGCACTGAAGTTGGAGAGCATCAGCGAAAGCTTCTGCTTTTTCATTATCTCTGTAAACAAGACCTCTTTCTACGTGAATGGGCTGGATGTTAGAGCGATCCGTACGGAGAGCTTTAGTCAAAGAATTATCTTCAGTATTGAGAGAACAGAGTTTTCTTTCCCATTGCTCGTTCTGGTGATCTTTTAATGCGTAACGGACTAGGTTGGACGCTCTATTTAGTTCTCGACGGTCTTGTGGAGATAGCGTGTTGTAATAGCGGCATCTGAGTCTATTTTTGTTCCTGATCAGAGCAAGGATTTCTTCAGGAAGTAAGTTTACTTGAGCTGGAGTGGAAATAGAACAAGCTGCGGATAAGCCAGAGTGTATTTTACATTCAAGATTGCTGACTGCCACGTCAATTTCTTCACGGGAAGAGATAGTAGATACTGAGTCTATGATAGTGTTCATTTTAGCCTTGAATTTTGCAAAATTAGTGTGGGATTGGCTGGGAATGAGCTCAGGCTCCTCTCCTAAACTTAAAAGTACTGGATTGTGATCTGAGCAAAGTTCGTCAACCACTTGAAGTTGGAATTGATAAGAAATGTTGTTAAATATAGCAATATCCAAAACATCAGGTCTGCCGATCACCCCGTAATGTGTTGGCTCGATCGGGCCTGCAATAACAATATTTCTCTTCAAGGCAAAATTGTAGAGGATCATTCCATTGTTGTTAAAACTCTTGCTGTTCCATAAAGGATGCTTAGAATTGAGATCTCCTGCTATAATTAGTACTCCAGTGGTGTCTAGTAGCTGAGAGAGATCGGAGGGGAGAAGTGGTTTGCCAGGGGGGTTGTATATAGAATAAATCTTTAAGCTGCCTGCATTGTTGGTATGAATTTCTATGCCTGTCTCCTCGAGGTTAGATGTATTAGTCTTCTTAATCTCATTATAGCAGATGATTCTTCTGACAAAGATGGCAGTGCCTCCACCTCTAGCATTGCGTCTGTCATTTCTGAGTAACGAGTAGTTTCTGAGTTTGGGATTATCGCAGGGACATAGGTGAGTCTCGTTAATGAGGAGAATATCAATTTGTAAATGATCTGTAAGTTCCTGTAGTTCCAAAATTTTGTTGTTGAGACCATTTGCATTCCAGAATACTATCTGCATAGAATTTGATGTTGAGGCCGGATTAGTCATTAATCATAGAGAAGATGACCTGAGTATTCCTAAGGAATTTGTTGGTGTTGGCCTGGCTTGGATTTGTTTTGCTAAAGGCCGTTAACATCTCCCCTAGTGAGGCAGCAAGAATTGCTGAGGAGTTTTGACTGCTAGTTGCAGGGAGTACCTCGGTGTTACGTGAGGAAACCGCCGAAGCATAAGATTTATCTGGCGTAACTACCCGCGCTTTGATTTCAGGCGCAGATCTCATAATACTTTTCTGAATGGATGAGACTGACTCCTGTCTAAACTTTTGGAGGTTGGATGGATGTAGAGAACAACCCAACCCTTGTAATTCGCAGGATGTGGGCTGCTGCAGTTCGCACATTTAGCAGGTATGGTCTTTGGCTTGATGCAAGTGTGCAAGGGATGGTTGCCACCGCACTTTACGCATTTGTAGTCTGCTCTGCATAGCATTTGCGCATGCCCATATTTTTGGCAGCGATGGCATTGACCAGCCGATGCCTTTCTTCTCAGTGGCTCAGTCCTGATCACCAAGTTGCAGACTATTCTGAGATCGTAGATTTCTCTCTGATCTTTACTGATCTCCACTAAGACCAGAGGCATGGGACGCTTGTCTGCTCGATACATACGAGAAATCTTGATCGGCTCCAAGCCTTGTGATCTGAGGTCAGTTGCTATCTCTTCTGATGTTATGTTTTCTACCAATCCTCTGATCACTACCTTAAGGTTTTTTTCACTTTTTAGTTGGTAAGTATGGTATGGTAATTTTTGTTCATCCATAAGCCTGGTGAGCTGGCGGTAGTCCGTTGTTCCTTCGGGCTGTATGCGGACTCCATCATTTGTGTTTTTGGCTGATGAGAACTTGATGTTATTGTTCTTCATCATTTGTGCAAGCGACGACCATTTTTTCTTAGATCTCAGGATTACTGGTGGTATCCTCTCTTTGGGCTGTGTCAGTATATCTGTCTCTGTTCTTGCACCAGATAGCACTGATGTGTCCATTTGATATACTATTTCAGGCTCTGCTGCTGGTGAACTCTTCTTACGCTTTTTTCTGCTGACAACCTGATAGTCTGTAGAGTTATCTGAGTCCACTAGGGGCTGGTCATTAACCGGTGACATAATCTCTCTGGTGTTATCTTGAGAAGTGCTGGGGAGAGGGTCAGGGGATTGACAGTCCTCCGTATCCACCTCTTCTACTTGGTGGATTGCCACCTTACCTGGCCATTTCCTTTGTAGAAAGCCTCCAATATGCTTAAAGACAGCCAAAAGCTGTTTGAAATCAAGCTCGTCGTATGGAGAGTCCATAGTTTGGCTTGAGAGAAACTAGCAGTTTTCCGGGTAATCCTGTAGACTGAGAGTCTACTAGCAAATCCAGTAGACAGCTTAGAATAAGCGTCTACCAGCAAAAAGTTAGTCTGTTAGAGGAGACTATCCTAAAAAACGAGGAAAAAGGAGTTTCAGGAGCTTACTTGGACACAGTGCAGCGATCTACCTCCCTAAAAAAAATCATTCAACCACCACTGGTCCTCATTGCGGGTGGGGCCTGCCGACCATTAGACCTCTGCATATTTCATACAGAGGGGGGAGATAGTAGATCACGAACTGTGTTAGTTCCAGTGCAATGCGAGCTTCCCGAAAAACCCTATTTAAAAATCAACTAGGCAGAGTCTAAAGGAATACGTCCGATCACAGTGACAGTAAAAACCCGACTCCCAAGCTACTCTAAACTTGCTCCAGCATTTTATCGCTATTGTAAGCGTTTTTCGTTCAAATTAATCATTAAACGGAAAACTTAACAGCGGGTACTAAGGAGCCGACCAACTCAACCTGTAAGTTCTTATAGTGCCCCAAATCAGTTATCTTTCCAGTTAAAAATCAGTCGGCATCTTGTGCCGCCACAAGATGACAACAAAGATGGCAGCAACAAAAGCCAATGACGAAAGAGTACCTCCTGTCTCGCCAGTGCAGCGCCGTCGATCGCTGACAAACCTAATAATAATACAAAATGCCGCAGCTGTAAAATTGATGTCACCGATAAAAAAAGGGGGTATATTGTGCGATTTCCTGCCCAGAAATAGATGAATCGGCGCAAAAGCTATTTATAGAACTCAACCAACCCTTTTTCTGTTCGCTGTGCCTCTTCTCCGTAAAACAGCTCCTGAACTTAGGCAAACGAGACGAACACCTCGAACAGCACCCCTCAATACTACCAGCGAAGATTTTTTCTCCAAAATCCGAGCGCTGGCAGCTAAGCTTGAACTAATTGACGATCAGCACAGCAATGCAAGTTCACCCTTGCCAGCTAATGAACTCCGCGACCTAATCTCATCAACGGTACAGAACTCGATCGAGGCCAAAAACAAAAAGGTCAACGCCGTTATTTTGCACATTCTAACAAAAAATTATAAATCCTTAAAAGATGACATAAGCAAATTACCAGGAGAATGCAACTTCGATTCTATAAATATCTTCAGGTGCTATCGTTTTGTATCCATAAATAAAAGAAAAGACAGGACGAACTTTCCACGTATACAACCTTACATATGCACTTCACTAACAGCTGTGGCCTTAACTCCAACCATAATAGTGTCCACCATCTTCAGCCTAGTAAAACCCAACTCACCTCTCCCAGCACTATTCACCTCAACCTTCCAAACTACACACTCTTTAACTCCTTTCAACCCAAGGGTGGTATCAGCGCATACATCCGCTCTGACATACCTTGCCATAGTGCACCCAACTTTTACCTCTTTTGGTTAAAAATATCCCTTCCCCACTTAGGCATATCTGGTATCTCAATCGCTCCCCTAATGCCACCAACTACTCTGAGTTCTTTAAATTCCTCTACTTAAAAATTGATTCTCTCCAGTCCCACTTTCCCAAAAGTGAAATCATCCTCGTAGGAGATTTTAATGTCCACTACACCAACTGGATTTCTTCCTATAGATCTTGCAGGCAGGGATACTGAAACATTTGCCATCACTAACGACCTTACACAACTTATAAACATGCCAACCAGAATACCAGATAACGCAAACTA
The DNA here is from genome assembly GCF_054136105.1 of Typopeltis vanoorti. NCBI lineage: Eukaryota > Metazoa > Arthropoda > Arachnida > Uropygi > Thelyphonidae > Typopeltis > Typopeltis vanoorti. The sequence goes on from NC_143560.1 coordinate 137,329,390, forward strand.
TTTCCCCAAACACCCTAGATCTCTTCCTCACCAATGACTCTTCCAAATACATGGAATGTAGTGGTCCCTCCGTTATAATTCTGACCACAATCCATTGCTCATTTCCTCCCCATGAAATAATGCTTACTCATCCACTTCCATTCAAGAGTAGTTTGGCATTATAATAGTGCCAAGAGGGACAGCCTCAGTGACTTTTATGCCTCATTCCTATGGTTGGACTATTGCTTCCGGCCTTCCAACCCAAATATATGCACCGAAGCATCACCAAATGTAATTCTTATTGTCATGGAAACATACATTCCACACATTACTCTGAACTGCCTTTCCCTACCTAGACCCTGGTTCTCCAAAATAGGTACCAAGGCTGCAATGAAAAATCAAGCCTACCATAACTGGCTCAAACTGGTCCGAAATAGATGCAGGAAAACTAACAATGCTTCTAAAACAGAGTAAAGAGGAAAAAGCAGGAAACACAGCCTGTCCAAACGGCAGCTGAGCCTTTTGGTCTATTGCTAAAGCAATTGGTCATAACTTCTGCTCAACTCTATTATCACCCTATCATACCCAGATGGCTCTATTGCATCATCACCCACAGAAAAAGCCAATCTTTTGGCTTCACACTTTGCTTCCAATGCATGCATAACTGACAATGGTAAATTACCCAACCATTTCAGATGCCCAACATACAATGTCCCTATATCCTTTTTCCAGAAAGAGATCCAAAAATATTGTCTAAATTAGACACACAAAAGTCTCCTGGCCCTAATGACATTCCTCCAATTGTCCTGAAGGTTTGTGCACCAGAACTGACTCCTATGTTGCCTGTATACTCTCTTACGCCATTGGTATCTATCCCACAGCCTGGAAATTTGCCTATATTCAAACCCATTCTCAAGAAGGACTTCCGTCCAACTACCGCCCTATCTCACTTACCTCAGTCCTGTCTAAAGTAAAGGAAAAAATAATCAATTCCCAACTCCTACACTGCCTTGAAGACACCCACCTAATTAACGTCCACCAGTATGAATTCCGTCGTTGCCGATTAACAGGAGATCTGCTCACATGTCACCAATCTCTGGACAAATGCCATGGAGAAGTCTGGTGAATCTCAAGTGGTTGCACTTGATATCTCCAAAGCTTTGGACTGGGTCTGGCATAAAGGATTACTAAGATTACTAAGAACTTAGTTGTGCCAGCTTTCTATCTGGATGTACACTATGTGTGATGGAGGTCGGTTCTTTATCCTGTCACCATTCAACTAAAGCCAGGGTTTCACAAGGTTGTTCTCGCACCAACCCTCTTCCTGATATATATCAATGACCTAATTCAGTTGATCTCCAATCCAATAAACAGTTTTGCAGATGAAAACACATTGCACTCCTCCCCTTCATTTGATAAATCTTACTCTACACATCACACCTCAACCTACAGAACATCAACCACCACTACCCTCAATTCTGATCTCCAAGTCATCCAATCATCCAATAGGGTTCAGATAACCTCGTCAATTTCAATGCTAGTAAAAACCCAGTTCTCTCTTATTTCTCACAGAAGAAACTGCTGCATTTTCTTCTAGTATTATTTTTGACAACTCCCAAATTTCTAGACAAGATGAGATTTCTCTTCCCGGAATTACCCTGACACGAAGCCTCTCCTAGCATAAACACATCACAACCACTGCATCCTCAGATTCTAAAATCTAGGATTACTCTTTCGCTCAAGATGCTACTACACCCCTGAACAATTGTTAACCTTATACAATTCACAATCCGCCCAGCTATTGAATACTGCTCACATTTGGAGTGGGGCCCTAAGAGTTCCCTAAAATTGCTTACTCTTTATAGGCAGATAAATTAAAGGCAGCAAAAAATCAAGACCAACGAATATAAATTGCTCTCGGAAAGAAAGTCATATACTTTATATGCGAACGATTATCTAACACTACAGTACAGAAATCTGCTGTATCTTCAAGGAAAGAAAAAGACAAAACAAGAACTACAAATACCTATGGTGCAAAACCTCAAAAATACACATGAAAACTGATACATCACGCACATCACACTACTAACGAAAATTATCTGAAAAATTGTAATAATATTCTTTGCTTGTCAATACAAAAATTCTTCAAACCTGTCAATGGACGAAATTGATCATATCATAGAAGACCCAGTAAACCATATTGTATTTAATGTATTGATTGGAAATAATTCATGTATTCAAATAGATGTACGATGCTACACATTAATTCATTCAATATATATATATATATTGAATGAATTAATGAATCAATAACCAATATATATATATATATATTGGTTATTGCTTCAGACATATCTCAGTGAAGTGAAAGGTTACATAGACACTATAATACTAACTGAAACTTCCCTAACCGACTAAGAGCTTCCACTGTGTAACAAATAGCTTCGAAATGTTCAGTGATTGTCGTGAAGAAAGAAAAGGGGGTGGGATGAGTGTTTACATTAAACAAAAACGCACAGCAAGTCAGCTGAAAATGAAATTTCAGACATCAAAAATATATTCCTACAGCTGGAGAATAGCATCGACGGACACAGTTGAATACTGAACTCCACCAGATGAAAATTTAGGCCACCAGATGAAAATTCTGAGGAACTAGAAACCTGGGTAATAAAACAAACAGCCTATAACTATAGCAGGAGACACAAACATTAACACCCTAAAGACCGAATCAAGCATAAGCACACCTCACTTAGATATACTGACCAACCTTTGGCTTAACAGGAACCATTTTATCTCATACTAGAGAGGAAATGATAAATGAAAACATAGCACAATCATGTATACAGACCATATTAACGTTCGTCTTAGAGAAAACAGACTTTTATTTGCAACTATGCAAAACTAGCAGACCACTGTCCGCGCGGTTAACCTAGTGGCTATGCACTTCGCAACTATATGCCTGGAGAAGGAGTGTCCTAGGTTCGATTCCCGTTGACGACGTAGGAGCTTAAAGCATAGCCAAGTTAACCGGTCTTGGGCGTGGACAGCAAGGTTTTTATCCCAGTTTATCTGGGGTTTTTCATCCCGTAAGCAGGCAAACCGGTCCCGTGAACACTGGATACAGTCAGGAATACTTAAGACAGTCCCTCTAGCCAAAGGTCTGAATTGTCAGCTAAGCCGGTCCCGAGCCCGGATAAAAATAGGGACAATTGAGGTGGTGCCATACTCCCCCGTAAAAGGGGCTCACGGACGTTGAATCATCATACGAAATGAATGAATGAAGCAGACCACTACTTCACATCGTTACACATCACAGTTCTGGAGAAACAAAACTCCAGCTCCTTACATCAAACCACTTAAAAAGTAATAGACGATAGTATTTTTACTAAAGAAATTAAGAAACCCCATGACATTTTATAATGCAATCCGATAATCAGGAAGAATTGTATAACTCTTTTGTCAAGTCGATGCGAATTTTTTTAAGTTGTGGAATCTCGGTTTCTAGGAGAAAAATCACTGATCGACTACGTGGGAACAAGCTGAGAAAAACGAACAATAACAACGACAAAAGTTCGTCTAGTTGGCGACTATATTCGAACCTATAAACAGACTTCCTTCTACATCTTAAAAATTATGGAAACAACTACCATGTGAGCAGGGGTGTAGTCCTAAAAGAAATAGTGCCAGGGCTCTACCTTGGAAACAAAAATCCAGAGCACGAAGTGCGGCATTATTATTATTATTATTATTGCGACGGCCATATGGCAGAGAGATTGCCTTGTTTTCTGAAACGAAAATGACAAGACCGGCAAGCTGCTATTTTTTGACCGAAAGCTGGAAATGCATTATGTCTCATTATTATGATTAATATCATTTACACTCCTGCGTGTGAGAGTAAAACTTCAGTTTAATATAAATCAAAATATCACTCGACGTCATCATAAGGAGGTCATCATCTGGAGTATACACATATGTACAAAGAAACAAGTTGTACTATAATCTACATGGTATGCTAAAGTTATTGGTCAACCATTAAAAACTGTTAGCCACTTCTGGTGAAAAACAAACAAAAAAACCACCGTACTACATGAAAGCTAGAGTCCTGTTATTATTATTATCTATTAGGTTACAAAATTAAATTAAGCTAGAGAGCACATGTTCACACAAAAAAGTTACTCATATAAACTAAAACAAACCAGTATGGATGGTGCCCAATAAAAGCGCTGAAAACTTGCTGAGTCCTGAAGGCAAGGTTTGCTGGAAAACTTGAAGTGGACCGAATGTGTGCCATCCAAATTCTTGGGATTTTTATGCCACCATTCTTGTTAAGATTAGGGTGGTTAATCTTTTACAGGCTTCTTTAAATTTCCGTTCATACCAGGTTTTCGTATGATGCAAAGGACAAGTACTTTTCCAATCAATAGGTATACTTATGTGTAAGTAGGTATATTGTACGCCCACACTTCGTAGAACCGACCTTGGCTTTGTGCCAAGAATAATCAATTCATGCTGAAGTGGAGAAAGAAATAAAGGATACATGAATTGGCCACCAACACGCGAAGTCACGTGCTTTATACATAAATTTTTCCAACTGTTATACAAGCAAAATAGTTACCACTTTAAGAACTAGAATTTTCGTAAAAGAAAAGCTAATTTTCTGACGTACAATAATAAACACTCATCGCACGAAACGCATTGATTACCCTAATTTTGGAATGGATTCTCCTTCTTTTGACATGCGCAGAAGTGTCGAAGGGTCTCGCATCTGTGGGCGAACATCACTTATATGAATACTTATGAGTAACTTTTTTGTGTGAACATATTGCTATCTAATTAATTTAATTTTTTAACCTAATAGATGATGATGATAATAATAACAAGACTCTAGATTTGATGTAGTAATGGTTTTTACAACAGAGGTCAGGCCAATAGTTTTAACAGTTGACCAGTAACTTTAGCATACCATGTATACTGTATTTTAGTGCAGCTTGTTTCTTTGTATATGTGTATATTCCAGATGATGTCCTTATTGTGAAGGTAGAAACGTCGAGTGACATTTTGGTTTATATTAAACTGAAGTTTTACACGGCAGTTGTTTCCATAATTTCTAAGATGTATTCTGATCACCGTGTAACAACGAACGAAAGAAGACTTTCTTCTAGCAGTCTGGCATTACGGAACCTGAAGCTTTCAAATGACTACACTCTTATAATGAAAAAATGCGCAATACTCTCTACCAATAAAAATGAAATACTAACGGTAAAAAAAAGCAAGACATATTGAACCTTGGGCTAGTTTACCAACGAAAATAACTGCACTGCAGCTTATCTACACTGCTCGACAAAATTAACAAAACTTCTTTTATTAATATTTTTTTTTATCAGTCTCCGAAGGCAAACATTTGTTATAACAGGCATTCGAAAATGCAATTCCAAATATTCAATAAAAATTGAACTACCATGAACTGGATCTTTTCCAAGGTTCTCATGCTTCTGCTACTCTTCCCATTCATCAGCTGATACAATGCAACAAAATATTCTTCCCATCTAGTATAGCTTCCGTTTTACACCATAAGGCCTCAAAGTCGGTGCTACAAATCCTAATTGGATTTGTTATCTATTATTAGCAATATTCCACTCAGTCTCATCATTCCTAAAAATACCATATCCTTTGCAATCGATTCGACTCTGAGAACTAGGTTTCACTAATGTCAACAATTTTAGGCCACGACGTACTAACCGAAGTAACAAACTCAACCAGTTTGTTTCTAATGCTCCTGGCATTTATGTATAGACATAAGTTACTTCCTCGCTTTTTCTTATACTTAAATCTACTCTGCTTGGCCTGGTGCAACATTCTCTATCTCCTTCCCACAATTACTCTAAAAGCATGAACCCAAAGCATAGTCCATCTGTTCAGCAGATTCATAACAGTGCTCATTGATAACTATATTACATGTATAGATCCCACTTATGTATGTTCTCGGTATCCTTCCCAAGATGATCTAGTTTCCCTGAAGCGCTGCAATATGTCTCATTCCAATACATAATTTATCTAGGCACCTGATGCCAAATCCATTCAAGTGCAGGCCATCCCTCTTATACACATATTCTCTACCATCCGACTGACTCACTCCACACATCCAAAAACTCGCATCCGCTTTGCCTACATAGCCTGTGCATTGACTTTTCTGCTGTAATTGCCCTTCTCCTTAAATGATTCCTTTCATGTTGTTAATAAACTAACCATTTTTACATTCTCACTTCTTCCATCCCTCTCCCATACCATATTTGTCACTACTGAAATTATTAGTTCTGACAAGTACTGCTATGTCTTATTTAGTTTTACTATTGCCTTTTTAGATCCTTTATTTTATCACAGTTCCAGTCCGCGTAAGAATCTTTCTCAGCCATCCCCAAGTTAACTGGTCTTGGGCATGGACAGCAAGGTTTTTCCCCCAGTTCATCTGGGGTTTTTCATCCTATCGGTTTGCAAGCAGGCAAACCGGCCCGTGAACACACGCTGCTACAGTCAAAAATTCATTTCCCCCCTCAGCTGCAGGCCGGCTGGGGGTTGTACTAACAAAAGTCGTATCTACGTAACACTCGAACCCTGCAATGGAAGCGAGAAAAACGCGCAGAGGAAGAATTTTATCACAGTTCCAGGGTAGCAACTCCAAGCGCAAATTTTGTTATCAAATCACTGTACCATATGACATTTTTTATCTTATATTTTGATTGACTTACCTTATTATTAGTACAGCAATCCCTCGATTAATGCACCTAATGTGTTCTTTAAAACAGGCGCATTAATCGAATATAATAACCTATGCAAAAAAGTATTATTCGTTCCTCAAATTTCTTTTTTGATCGTCAATTTTTTTTATAAACGAATTAGGGTATGTCTCAAGGCCTAGTTAAAGGAAAACCATGAAGCTGAAAGGCAATAAAACATATTCAGAATATAAATTTATTATTCTGCTTCTTAACAAAGAATTCAGCTAACGTAGTTTGGCGGGCATTCTGTTTCTTTTTTTTCATACAACTGATGGTATGGCCCTATTGCCTCTTCTGCAAATTTTACTGTTTCTCTCTTCACCAGGGTCAGTTTCTAAGCATTGCTGCTTAAGAACTTCGGTTGCACGAAAAATATTTCAATTTGTTTCTGTGAATTCAGGATCTTCCACTGTGCATCTAAATTTAGCAGGTCGGAATCACTCAATTTCTCAGAATGAGATTTAATTGACTTAGATTCATTTGAAAAGCCTCTAAAATCATTTGCACAATGTGGAAGAATGTGCTTCCAAACGGCTCGCAGTAATTTCATTCGACTTTATAAACAGGCTGAGATTTCTCTGATTTGGCCATTAAAGTCTTGAAAGACATTCCCTTCCAAAAAGGCTGGTTTCATCGACATTAAATATTTATTGGTCAAAATAGCCCCCTTCGTCCACAATTTTCTTCAAAATGTCTGGATAATTTGCGACCACTTCCTTATCTGCACTTGCAGCTTCGCCTGTGATTAGAACACTATGTAGGCACGTTCAAACCACCCAGCACTAGCATGGATTTCTTCTTTTCCATCATTGATAGCCCTTTCTTTCAAGGATGCAAAGAGACTTAATGCTTTTGATTTAATAAGGCCAGTGGATCCGTTTTTGGTTACAATCTTCGATCCATGTAGAAAGACGTCTCTCTAATTCAATGATTATAATATTCGATTTCGAGTGCATTCATGATGAACTTAAAGCAATCTTACCTTTCTCTATGTATTCAGCAGTTTTGCTTAAAATTGCTCTTATAGTTGATTCACCCATTTTTGTGTTCTTGTCCTATCTTTGCTCTTGACTCGCCTTGTTCATTGCCTTTATTATTTTAAGTTTTTCTTCCAATGAGATTACTTTTCGAATGATTTTCATACTTCCACATTTTTGCTCACTAATTCCTTGACTCATGATGAAAGATTGGGAAAATACTTTAAAAAAAAACGTAAGGAAAACAATTGCAAAGGAGGCACGAGATATGATCATCAAAATGCTATGTAATTAGCAGACGACATTAATTTAAGAGTTAAATTTGAAACATAGTGTAGATAGAAATAATGTAGTGACATTAAAAAATAACTATTTTTTAATGTCACTACATATTATAATTTAGCTACCGATTTAAAATGTTTTAAATGTACCTAAATTATTTCATTCTGGTGAGTGATTTTTTAAAATAGTTAGCCATGAAAAATGTATAGATAGAAAATTTTTAAAATCTTTTTAGAGAACCTTTATATTGTTAATTTTTCTTCATTTATGTCAACAATATAAAGGTTCTCTTGACTAGGTTTCACGCTATCATTATCTCTTCTTATGCTGGTTTCTAGGTAACGGTTTTTTAAAACTATCTTAATTTAACAATATTTCTTAAAGGATATTAATAAATATACTGAATACAATGGGAACAGTAAAAACCACAATATAGTAAAAATACTATAATAAAACTAAAAAATAATAAAAAAAAAAAAAACTGAATAAATAATCACCTATTTAACAGAAACTTCAAATTACACACATCTGCTCACAGAATATTATTAGTTCAATTTGAATATTTTTGTCAAATTTTGCCAATAAACATCATCTGACTGAATGCAAACTAAATTTCATAAACAGTAAGTTTTGTACATACAGCCTACATCCAAAATTTCATTTAATTCCATTTGATCTGAACACAAATATTGCATTGCAACAGATAATTCTGACAAGAAATTGTAAGAAAGTTTTAAAGTAAAAAAAAAAATGAGCAGCTCTCAGATGCGAATTGTAGACACAAACATTATTCAAGAAAAAAATGAAAGAGTTTGAGAGCAGGAACCAAACCTTGGAGATTCAGTGGAAAGCCCTGAAGAAAACATTGATTCAGCCAGAGAGGCATGTGGAGCGGTTGTCTGCAAGGATAGGAAAATCAGAACTTCATGGAACTACAGACAGCGACCAGTGGTCCCACTCCAAAACCCAGCTGAATGCACCCTATGCCATTGCTCCTTCACCACCAAACTTTACTGTGGGTACACCATTCTGTGGTAACACGCATTCACCAGGCTGCCTCCACAGCCTGCAGTCAGACTGGAAACAGGTGAACCTTGATTCATTACTCCAGAGTAGCGTTTTCCACTAATCAATTGTCCAGTTCACATGCTCTTTGCACCAGGCCAGACGAGCCACCTTGTTCATTGTTGTGATGTTCGGCTTCTGTGCCACTGCTATTCCATGTAAACCCAGTAAATGGAATTCTTCTCGTGGTATTTAGTGCTCGCCATGGTGTTCCTGTCGCTCTGGAACTAATCACAGATGGTCTGTGATGATTGTAGTCGGTTTTTGTGTGTCACCTGTTTTAACACCATCCTGTCCATGTCAGCCATTTTTGGCAGCTGCCCTAGGTGTTTCCCTGCACTAGTGATGCCAAACTATCCCCATTTGTTGTTCACATCACAAACCGTTGATTTTGGATGCTCCAATTAAGCAGCAATGGTACGTATGGACATGCCAGCAACGTGACACCTCTCTTGAAGTCATTTGAGTTTACTTTGTGTTGCCATGCTACCTGTATTCAACTGCTACGACGAAATACCACTCCCTACTACCTGTACATGGTTTTTGTTATTAACAAACTTGGAATGGTCCATAACTTCAAATTACAAGGGTGTCCAGACAATTGTTGGTAGATGATGTAGTCTGGAGGTTGTTTAAAAAGCTCAAAAATGTAGGGAAGAGTGCTGTAAAGGAATTAGAGATATTAAAGGTAACATGAAAAGTGGAGAAAAGGATATTCTTGATGTCTGGAGTAATTACTTCAAAAAATTGCTATATGAAACATGCAGTGACAGCAGTGGTAAAAAACATTCAACAAGCATGCAATCAGAAATACATATCCATACTTGAAGTAGAAAATGCCATCAAAATCCTGAAATGTGGAAAGGCAGCAGGAGTAGATGATATTTGACCAGAAATGCTCGAGTATGGAGGTATAAAAGTATTGCAGTGGCTGCACTGCATAGCTCAGGCCTGGTCAGAGGGACGAATTCCAGATGATGGGAGCAGAGCTCTTACAGTACCCATATTTAAAATTTAGAAAGGGAAATAAAAATAAATACGAGATTTGGCGGTATTTCCATACTGAGTGCTCCTGGTAAGATTTATGCAAGTATACAAGGGTGGTCTGAAAAGTTCTCTGCCTAACAACGTAAAAACGCATTCATAATTTCAAAATTATTTTTATTTTTCAACATAATCTCCCTTCAAGACTAATACATTTATTCCAGCGATGCTCCAGAACCATTATCCAGTCCCTGTAGTGGTTCTCAGTAAGATCTGCAAAATACCTCTTGACAGCTGCAATTGCCTCTTGATTCGAAGGAAAACACTGACCAGCAATGAAGTTTTAGTTTTGGGAAGAGATAGAAGTCAGAGGGAACCAAATCTGGGAAATAGGGTGGATGTTCCGACAATTCACAGTACAGTTGCCTTAATTTTTCCTATTGCCAAAAAACCTTTAGGGGCAGGTACATTGTCCTGATGAAAGATGATTTTTTTTCTTCTGCAAACTGGGTATTTTCTAACGAATTTTTTCGTCGCATGGTTAAAAGATCAGAATATTCCCCACTTATTGTTTTATCCTTTTCAAGATAATAAACAAAATGCCTTAAACATCCCAAAACACAGATGCCATGATCTTTCCTGCTGATGGAACTGACTTTGTCTTCTTTGGTGTTGAACAACTGGTTTCTGTCCAGTGTAATGGTGAATCCAAGTCTCATCCATAGTAATAAATGGATGCACAAAATCAGCTTTATTCTTGATAAAACGCCCTAAGCACTGCCAGATTTTCATGCAAGTGCATTTTGATCTGCTGTAAGCAAGCGTGGCAGCCACCTTGCGCAAAGCTATTTCATTTGCAATTCTTCATGCAAAATACATCTTACAAGTTCTTTTGAAATGCCTAGTCTCAGCAATTTCACGCACTGACTCCCTGGTCATCCAAAAATCTTACCAATAGTGTTGCCATCTATATTTGATATTTGAGGCTGAGAAATTTTAAGATCATCCTCGTACTTGAGAAATGGTCGAGGATTGTGAAAGGGAAGCTCGGTGAAGAACAAACTGGATTCAGGAAAAAGAGGCTGTCAAGATCAGATTTTCCCTTTACAACAAATAGTTGAGAAATTGTGGGAACATAACAAGGTGCAAGTGAAAAGCTGTTCAAAACGCTATAGTTATATGGTGTCAATGAGGCATTACATCAAGCAATACTTTATTTGATTTGTAAGTTAGCAGTTAGAATTGAAGTACAGAAGATGGTTTGATGTTAAATCTGGTGTTAGACAAGGATGTACATTCATTCTGTTATTTATTATCTGCATGGATCACATTATGAAAGTGGTATTAAACTTCATATCAAAATTGGAGATGTTAATCACAGCTCTTTACTTTTTGCAAATGGTGTTATACTTTTAAAGAAATCCAGTACAACCCTGCAAGATTCCCTGGCTAAACTGAATAACTGTCATAATAAATTTGGCATGAAAATCAGCAATAACAAGACAAAGACCATTAAAATCAGCAGAAACATTGAAAATATCAACTGCATCATGAATGGAGAACCTATAGAACAAGTAAAATATTTCAGCTACTCAGGCACAATTTTTAGTGAAGATGGTAAATTAAATATGGAAATAGACAACAGAATCAACAAAGCTGGTATGGTAGGAAGTCAACTGAATAAATTTATATGGAATAAGAGAGAAATTAGCTGTATACAAGACAGTGTTCAAACCAATTTTAACTTATTGATCTGAGAGCTAGGTCAGAAGTAAAACACTTGACCAAACACTAGAGACAGCAGATATGAGAATCCTGAGAAAGATTAGGGGCATGAACAGATGGCATCAATGGCAGTATCATATTTAAAATGAGGATATTAGGAAAGAACTTGACATTGTCAGCATCCAGGAATGCATTAGCAGAGCTAATCTCAGGTGGTATGGTCACTTAAACAGAATGGGAGAGGAAAGATTAGCAAAACAAGTGATTTCTGTCCAGTTGGCAGAAAAAAGACCCAGAGGAAGACCAAGATATAGGTGGATTGATACAGTAAAGTGCCTTAGAAGACAGAAATATAAGATCTGATAATATTGGAGTCTTGACAGGTAACAGACTGATTTAGAGGAAAATTGTAGATAGGAAGTTAGTGATGATGTAATTTTTCATGTAATACTATCATAACCTGAGGGTATATATCAGGAATTTGATGATGATGATACAGATTAAATGAATATAAAGGATGTTTAGACATTTTGTGAAAATTATATTGTGTATATTTTGGTGGGCTAATCAAGAATGGGAAAGTATACACACTCTCCAACACACTTTGATTCCAATCCACCATGACATGGATGTTCATGAAGGTCTTTAGGTGATTGTTTTTATTTCTTTGTGAGACAATCCAGCCTGCTTTATGGAAGACTGAAATATGGCTTGAAAAGTTCCATGTCATTAAAATTAACAGGATTAACTCAACCTTAGCCAATCCACAGAATTAATGTGATGTTGTACCCATGAAATATTTATTACATTTCATATGTGGGAGTCACAAACAAGTAATTTTATAAAGAACATTGGTCTTTCTAGAACTTTGCAACAGCAGACAGACAGCAACATGCTTATGTCTACTGCAAAATCATAACAGTGGGGGTCACCTTTCAAACAGGTCTCTTGTATCTCTTTTAATGAATATTTACATCATTAAAATAATACAGAAACTGTTATTAATTCCTTCCAATAACATATTCCCATTTTTTCAAAAAAATAGCTGAAGCAACTGCCAGTATATGTAACTGTATGTATGTATATCAGCTGTTGGAAGTAAACTAACAATCTAGGCTTATTTATTTTTGAATTAATGAAATGAAACTTAGAAGAAATAAACAATAACCCCCCCACATGTTTTTGGAGAAAAGCATGTGGATTATTGTTTCAAATTCAAAGGAAGTAGTTATTATGGTCTCTTCCCAGCACAATATAGATATCAACTATATACAACTCACCCAATTTCAGTGATAACAGGACTGTTGATATTGTTATTATTCAACAGCTTCTTTGTTCAGTGGAAGATGTAAATAGAAAAAAAAATAACACAAAATAGCAAACAATAACACATATTAAATTCATTTTATTACGATTTGATACAAAAGGAGTGAAATGAATTTTCTTAAAGTCTTGCAAGCTTCCTAGACATATTTTAAATTACTTTAACAGGAAATTTTTGCATTATTACAAGAAATGACTTCTTTTTGTTTACCAGAGAAGTCTTTAAAATATTGTTACATCAACATAAAATATGCTCCCCTCCCTCAATCTATACGTTACTTCAAATATATTTGAAATATCTATAATGCAATGAAAATCTGTCTTGATTTACTGAATAGCACTGTAAAAAAAAAAAAAAAAAAAAAAAGGAAGAAATATTAAAGAGCTTTAAAATTGATATTAATATTTTGATTTCACAACCTCATTTGCAAGACTGCAAAATATAAAACACATCAACACAACAGCATTTCTGAAAGAGCATATTTACAACCTGAACAAATGTACATATAGCAAGAATAGAAACTTTAAGGTAACTTTTTTGTAAATCTTAATGTACATCAATTATGATACATCCTAAGTATTTCATGACTCTGTTGATTTATTAATAATGACTTGCATTTAAGAATAATGTCACAATAGTGCTTTTTTCATTTACTATCATGAATCAATTATGAAAAGCAAGTGTTTGTGTGCATATGTGTACATCACTATGTTACACATACACAAATATATATATATATTTCTTTTTTGATGCATAATAATTTTTTAAAGTAAACAGAAAACATTTTTGATTAAAAAAATGAAGCTGCCAAAACATTTTAACCGAATCGCTTAAATCGTTAAGTGATTCGGTTAACTTGAACTTTTTACTGCCTTTCATTTTAATAGAGCATTAAGTTGCAAATTATTTTCTTTGCAACATTCTCAAAAATCAGACTATAAAAGAAAAAAAAAATTTAAATATTAAATATTGAGATGTGTAAATATTAAATTTACACATCTCAATGACCTCAGTTTAGCTACTATTACTCAAAAACTAGTTTTCTTCCTGAATTTTTACATAAAATGACCTTCATGTTATCCAAATCAATATTTTAGACAAGTAATTTTATTCTACAAATATGTACAATGCACACATAAGTTGAAATTAATTAGGAATAAATAATTAGACTAGTTCAAAAATATATGCTGCATTTAATACATTTTTATAATGTAGACAGAAGTGAGAGATTTTTAACAGGTGGGTTATCACACATTTAATTTGTATCTGAATATTTTAATTACATAGGAAGATATTGTGCAGACTAATGCATAACTGCCATACCCTCCACACACACACAAAAAAAATAATAATAAAAAATAAAATATTAAACATGGCAAGAATAAAAATAATGTGTATTTAAACATAAACAGGAATAAGTTATAAATATTTAACTGCCTCTAACTTTGAGCAATTACCATACAGTTTATTTTCATCTGTACAAGAAAAGTAATGGACTGATCTGTCTGATAGATGTTTTATGAGGTTTTTCACTCAAGGCAGGAGGATGGCCACAAAAAAGTTTAAGGCCTCATTAAAATTATTTATAAAAAATCAATCTATCAATGCTAGAGAAATTTTTTACATTCCTTGACTGCTACAATGGAACCTTTACACTAGGAGAGTTCTGTTTCTCAGTAGTTGATGTCCTTACTGAAAACAAACAAACAAAAAACTGAATAGAATAATAACAGCAACATATATAAAAATTCCTAAACTTTGCCTGTTAGAATTTGATATATTTAATATTTAAACAAACACTTGCCTAAAGCTTTGCAGTTTGTATTCATTTCAGTGACAAAAATCATTTCAGATAATAAAGGTAGAAATATATTATCAAAATGAAAAAGTATTATTTTCAGTTTTAGTTATAATTATTTTAGTTTAAGAACAAACCGTAACATAATTGGGAAAATGTTTTTTTTTTTTGTTAAAGAAGGATAATGCAGAAAATTTGGTATGCTGAGAGGAGAAGTATCTTTCCCAGGAAAGCATTCTAACGCTTTCCTGGGAAACCCCCCCCCCCATATATTTTTAAATGATAATCCCACAAAAGTATGCTCATCTAAAAACACTGCTTAAGGGATTAAGCAAGAATCATTCAAGGAAACTTCAAGCCTGTAATAATATTTTCTTTCATAGAGTAATGCATGATGGGAATGGATTGCCATTGGATATTGTGTGTGCAAGCAGTCAATGAATTCAAGAACTAGTATGATAGCTGGCATGTGTAGTGTGTGGCCTCCTTTGATGAGTCTCTGACTTCCTAGTTTCTCATATTATTATTATTCTTAATAATAATAATATGAGACAAGCTAACTGACCTTCCATTGATCCAATAAAGATTTTTGTGCCTTACACTTGGTTCAAATCCAGGTCTTTCCAATCAAAGGCATATCTATTGACCGAGAATATCTAAGCTCGGTCCATATCTTGGACCAAGCTTAGATTATCTAAGCTTGGTCCAAGATTAGGCTAGAAAAAAGATTTATTAACTACGTAGATTTAGTTTACTGGTATAGAAAGCATGAGCATGTAGCTTGGTTCTGCATACAGTTGTATTCTTCCGATGATGACCTCGATATAGAGGTCGAAACGTCAAGTTTTATTTTATTTGTAATTAATAAAATAATCTGTTCAACACGTGTGTTTTTGAGTCCCTAAATCTACAAATATGAGTGCTGATCACTGTGTAACCCTAAAAGAAAGAAAGATCTGACAATATTGGATTCCTGACAAATAAAAGACTAATCCGAAGAAAACCTGCTGATTAGGAAGTTAGTAATAATATGAAGGCAGATAATTAGAATTTGATGAGTCTTTATAACAGTTCTCTGCCTTTTCCCAATGATTTCAAAGTCAATGAAAGTTACCCTTAATTGCTTGCAAGCATAATATACAGTACATGGATACTGTACATTATGCTTGCAGAAAATATATGTGAATTCACAGGATAGTTTTGCAGTAAAGAAACTGAGTTTACTGAAGGAAAAACACTGTCACTGCAGCATGAGACAAATTCTGACTCCAACTGGAAGAAATCTAATAAAAGTATTTTCCAAGTCTTCTGTGATATGAAAGTGCCTTGGCCTTGTATTTTTTATTTCACATAGTCCAGAAACCTTGCTCTAGAGACAAACACAGAACTTTATCAAGTCACTTCAGGCTTCCAAATAAGGGGACAGTGGTCTCAACCTGGGTGAAGAATTTCATCTCCCACCTAAAGACTTTGCCTGCTTGTTAGAAGTGGATACACTAACTACTCAGACAATGGGCTGACTGAGTGGTTAGTGTATTATGAATGAACAGCACAAAACATGAACTATGATAACTTTCATCTAGTATTCAAGCTCATAAATTTGCACATTATATATCAATAAGCCACAAGAAAAAATTCAACTTATTTTTCCTTAGTATAATGAAAAATAAGTTGAGACAATCAACAATAAATTCTTTGCAAAAAGAATTTAATGAGGATTAAATATAAAAGGATGCAATGCAACATTAATGCTAAATAATACTTACATAATTATAGATCCTGCAAACTGGCTATCATATTTAATAAATGCCTTGGTTAAATACTTAAAGTCTGATTAGAAGTAGTCAAATAATGAAATTATTCTTTACTTACTCGGTATGGCTGGGGTTACATGATAAGACAGTGTGGATGTTGCAGTATCATGGTTAGGTTTTTCATCGACATGAAGAGAATCTGTTTTTCCTAAAGTAAAAAGAAAGTTTTATTTTTTAGAAAATTGAAAACACTGTTATCCAATCATAAATATAGTAATATATATTATTTATCTGATCACACTGGAAGGCAGTTTCTTAATTCTGATAATTGAAGAGTTGGATAACTGAAGTATAATTAGATAGTGCAAGAAGTCTGTTGACATGCAAAGGTCAGTTAATTGAAGGATCACTGTTTTCAGATAAGCAATAGTTTATTGTATTTATATATTATACAGGTATCTCTTGCTTAACGTGGGATTTGATTAAAGCGGCAATCCCTTGATATACGCGGCAAGAGTTTTGATTAACATGCCTGTAACCCTGTGAAGCTCGCAGCTGATCTGACAGATACATGCAAAATGCTTAATATAAATATTCTTACACAATTCAGTGTATAGCTTGGAGGTCATGAGTAGCTGTGCATTCATATGTTACGAGTGATATTCTGCACTGTTTTTTGCTGTCAGTTTAGTTTAACACACATTATGTAAAGGTTTCTGATATTTGACAGTAAATTGTATCTGAGAGATACTACGACCTCCGATGTCAGTAGATTGTAATCTAGATTGTAACTGAAAATAAATAAACCTTTGTATATTACTGAAATAGAAAGCCCAAGGCTTATTTATCATCATGTCCTCTAGGAGATGTGCTTTACTTAAGTTAAGGGGATAATAAATCCCTCATTATTTTAAAGCTGGCTTTAAAATAATGATGGATTTATTATCCCCTTAACTTAATTTATGCCACCAGTAAAATAGCCTCTTGGCTCTTCATCGTAGATGTGCTTTACAGTATGGAAAATACTAAGGAAAGTGATCTGGAACTTACTCCACCTTTACTACGAGTTGCCCATAAGGTTGCTTATGCTTGCATCCGCCGAAACTTTCAGTTTCTATATATTTGGTACGAAACTCTTGTAGTTTCTATATTCGACTATGAAATAATGTTGGATTCAATATCCACTTAATTTGTACCATCACGTATTATATTTGCAGTGTTTTTTCTCTGTTTTATTGCTTGCTTGCTGAGGTCTGGAGAGTCATTTTGCTTGTTATCGTAGAATTTATGCCGATAAGAAAAAAACTAAACCTGTTCAAATGACTTTTGATAACTTCTTTTGATAAAAAACTGCAGTAAATAATGTAGGTATAAGTATTTATTAAACATTTACTTTGCATTAATTTTTTATCTTTCTTAAAAGAGTACGATATAAAACGAATTATTAATACAGTAATCGATCATGGACGAATTGTAATTTTTACCATTGATTATTAGATTTGATTAACACGATAACATCGAGAGATACCTGTATTATGTTTATATAACATAATGTGGGAGGAAGGAGAAGGGACTATACAATACTTGAATTATTTATACAATCTAATATTAGAAAAAGAGGGAATTCCTAATAACTGGGGACTCAGTAAAATCATCCCAATACATATATTAAGAGAGAGAGAGAGAGAGATAAAAGAAAATGCAATAATTATAGACCCATATCATTGTTGAACTATTTTAATAACTGATTTTAATGAAATCATTAAAAGCAGAATAAAAAAAAGAGTATGATAACACTGAAAACATTCTAAATAGGCTACACAGAAGACAGTTACAGTAGTTTGGGCACATAGTCGGAATGTACCAAGAAAGAATGCCTTATGTCCTTCTTTACTAAAGGATTGTATGATCGAAGCAGAGAAGGAAAACTGAGAACAAGATGGCATGAAGCCTTGAAAATTCCCTTGGGCTTGACCTCATTTCAAAAGATAGCAAGGCTGGCAAGGGAAAGAACTCAACAGTGGAAAAGAATCCATGGAACACTTAACCTGTCCTGAAGATGATGATGTTTACAGTTTCTAGATTATGTAATGACACTTTGATCTTCTGAGAATGATCTGATGCATAAGCAAAATTATACTACAAGAACAGCTACAGCAGAAGAGTGTTATAAAAATAATCACAAGGACAGGGAAAATATGTTATAATGAATATCCCTTATTAGATAGCTAAACATTTGTCCCAGAATCAACAGTATATTTGTCTTATTGAGAATTTACAAATGATTTATAAAAGAGGAATTTAATAGTGTCAGAATTTATACTCTGAAGTGCTACATGTCAATAGCGAAAAGGTGACCATAAGCCTCTACATACTGTACACAAATGCAGTTAACTGCATGTCATACAGTAGCTTATCTCCTATCTCATCCAAATGTTTCTGATTATGATTATTATTCAGAGCATTTTGTGCATATGATAAGATAAAAGTTGTTTCACAAAGAATGTCATTAAGAAAGAACTGAAAATCTATGGAAAATTGTTCAGTACAATAACTAATTTATAGTAATCAGACTGTACAGGATTAAAAGGAACATTAATTCAATCATGAACATGCTGTAATTTATGTGAACAGTCATGAGTACATTAAATAGTTCTTGAGTGATATAGTTTGTTATTTGACATTAATTTTAATGGCAATTAGCAATCACATGGCAATCTGTGGTAATATTTATATAAAGCTGTAAAATGATCATAACTGCTCATTATAAAGAAAATAATGGAATAGTGTTCTTGTTACAAGCTGAAAAATATTTCCACATTTAGCATTATTACACTGATTGCAATACACCATTTTTGACAATGACTTCAAATATTCATAATTAATAATTAATTGTGAATTCTTTCATGAATGAAATAACTGACGTTACACTGAACTTCCTAGCTAAGGGAGTACAAGTATAAATTCCATAACCATTTCAATTATGCATATAATATACCAGCAATGTCTCCCACAATAAACCTAAAATGTAAATGCATTAATTCAGTAATGACAGAAGTGCTCATTATATTAGCTATTGATAATCAGTTATCACTTTAGAAATGTTAGAAAGAACTATATATTCCCAATTGCAGCTAAAGTCAGCTGAGCAATGTTATCTGTTGAGGTATAAAGGTAGGCCCCACCCCAACCCCATGATGGGTGCCTGATCGTGCTGAAATTATTCTGAAAAATAAATGTTAAGAAATATGTGTTGAGTAATTCCGAGGAATAACGGTGTTTCAAACTTACTCAAAATCACTTGACTGAAACAACCTGCAGGAGATTCCCTTTATCTTCATTATAGTGCCTGATTAAATAGAATTTTTCAGGAGACCTTTTAGCAATGTAAGAAACAACTGTATTCTATCTGGTCGACCAGGTGGATGATGTTACCCATAGAGGTGTTTGTGGGAAAGAAGGTAAAAATGAACAAAGCTTCCATCCCATCCTAACACCACGGGAGTTTTTCACTATTTTTCAAGTGCTTTTAAGTAACTAGATTCAATTCCTGAGATTTGCTTGGTAGTATCCTATTGATATTGACTGTGACCACCAATGAATTAAAGTGCTGGTGGAACATATTCGACTTAGATCTGGAATTACAGAATATCAAATTTAGCTGCAATAGTTGGTTAGTGACTTGCTACAGTACTTTGTTTAAAGTTATTACAAGAGTGCTGATAAAATGATGATAAACTACATCTGGACTATTGACATGTAGAGTCAGTCATCTGGATTTTGATGGGATGGAAAAATTTTAGAAATATTACAAAGCTGGTTGACAAATATAATATCAGGAATCAGCAATGAAGACAAGCTGAGAGCATGCAGAATTTGATGGAAGGACAAAGTGTAGGATTATGACTGACACATAAATGTTGTTTGAGAGGTGTTTACTAGATGGTTTAAATAATGCTAAAGGAAATGAAGTTGCGCAAAACAAGCGTATTGTCTGTTAACTGTATAAGGTCTCTGGCTGATTTGCATAACACGAAAATATTATGAATATGGAAGTGGCTAACTGATCTTTACTTGAAAAGTCCTTACAAAGAGTCCTTTGATAGAATCAACCTCAGATCTTTTCAACCAAAGAGTATCACAATTTCTGAGTACAGTGCCTCTGGGAACATATTCCATACTGCCCAAGAGTGATATAAGTGCAAATAGTTAGTAAATGTGTTTCAGGAGTAGTACTCTGGATTTGTAACACCTAGAGTAGATCTAATGCAATGGATCAATTAACAACACAGATCTTTTGTAAAATAACAAAGATTCATAGGTTTCATTCACAGATGAATGAATTCACCATTTTAGTGGCATTTAATACTGCAGATATCTAAATGCTCTTCTGGCAGCTTGACAAACATCAAGATGATACCTTATCTCATTTTAGCCAGCCCTCTCAGCAACATGTGGTACATAAAATCCTTTATGTATTGCCACAAAAGTGTGATCAAACTTGAAGAGTGCAGAACTGTGTCTGCTAAAGAAGACCAATAAAGATAAATGGATTTTTTTTTTTCACTATATAATTTAATGAAATTACAACGTACTAGGATATACATTAAAATAAATTTTAATATATTTCAATATTTCGGCAACGTCACGTTGCCATTTTTAGAAACTTAAGTACAACACACGTGCACGCAGGCACAACAAAACAGTAAGTGATGAAGAAGTAGGAAGCTATTATTTCTCCTAAAGTCCTGATGGTGCCCTCTAGCAGGCAATGTTGGTATTCTTGGGCAATTGGGCTGAGGGTCTTCTGATGTAGGTTTCCCAAATCTGAGGAAGTCTCATGCAGCCAAATTTGTTGAGGTTTGGATCATTTCTTAGGGCTGAAGCTGATTCCATGAAAAGCCTTTCATATCTGTATTGGCTACGGTGTATTATCCTGGCTTTCTTCCACCATATTCTATGGCAGGTATCCAGCGCATGGTCTGCAAGACCAGAGTGGCTGTATTGGTGAAAACAGATGTAGTCGTTGTGTTCTGAAATTCTGATATTTGCTGTCCTGCCTGTTTGGCCAAAGTAGCACAGCTTACAGCTGCAAGGGACCTAGTATACACCGTATAGGTCTAGAGGGAAGAGGTTGGTCTTTAGTAGAGCAGATAAGGGATGCCAATTTTCTATATGGTCTGTAACATGAAGTTATATGTTTTTAGGATTTTTGTGATTTTTGGTGAAAACAGATGTAGTCGTTGTGTTCTGAAATTCTGATATTTGCTGTCCTACCTGTTTGGCCAAAGTAGCACAGCTTACAGCTGCAAGGGACCTAGTATACATCGTATAGGTCTAGGGGGAAGAGGGTTGGTCTTTAGTAGAGCAGATAAGGGATGCCAATTTTCTATATGGTCTGTAACATGAAGTTATATTTTTTTAGGATTTTTGTGATTTTTTTCCAAGGGTATGGCCTCAGATATAGGGTATGGTGATAGATTTAGAGTAATCCTTGTTGTGTGTGTGTGTGTGGGGGGGGAAGTTTGTGGTTTACTGGTTTCAATATTTTTTGGATTTTTTTGGGGCGGCGGGGGGTGGGGGGGGGGGACGAGGAAAGTGTCGAGAATATGGTTTAGTTCTGGGGACTTGTTTTGAGCGTCCCCCCCCACCCCCCCCCCCCCCCACCCCCCCCCCCCCCCACCCCCCCCCCCCCCCACCCCCCCCCCCCCCCACCCCCCCCCCCCCCCACCCCCCCCCCCCCCCACCCCCCCCCCCCCCCACCCCCCCCCCCCCCCACCCCCCCCCCCCCCCACCCCCCCCCCCCCCCACCCCCCCCCCCCCCCACCCCCCCCCCCCCCCACCCCCCCCCCCCCCCACCCCCCCCCCCCCCCACCCCCCCCCCCCCCCACCCCCCCCCCCCCCCACCCCCCCCCCCCCCCACCCCCCCCCCCCCCCACCCCCCCCCCCCCCCACCCCCCCCCCCCCCCACCCCCCCCCCCCCCCACCCCCCCCCCCCCCCACCCCCCCCCCCCCCCACCCCCCCCCCCCCCCACCCCCCCCCCCCCCCACCCCCCCCCCCCCCCACCCCCCCCCCCCCCCACCCCCCCCCCCCCCCACCCCCCCCCCCCCCCACCCCCCCCCCCCCCCACCCCCCCCCCATGATAACACTAATTTTTTGAGAGGTGTGATGAGCGGACTTTTGATGAACGTATCTGCCAGTAAAGGTAGGTTTTTCGAAAAACACTGGTTGATAAAATTACTGGAGGCTGTGTACGTAAGAAGGATGTCCAAAAATGGTAAATTACCAGCCTTTTCTTTTTCCATGGTGAATTGAATGAGTGGATGAAAGCGCTGTAGGAAAGTGGTAAGTGCATTTTCAGAATGAGGCCAAACAGCCAAGACATCATCAATATAATGAAACCAATGAGAGGGTTGGGGATGAATGGATGAGAACAAGGTATCTCCCAAATGGTTCAAAAAATAGTTTTACAAAGGTGGAGACAGGGCTACCCATAGCAGTGCCTTCAACTTGTGTATAGAACTTGTTTTTCCAGCTGAAATATTCTGATTCTATAATGTGTGCTCCTCTCCCTCAAGCTTACAACAAGAACTTCTCACTATTAAAACGTTAATGGAATTTAATGGTTACAACCCTAATCAAATCCAGCAGATAATTGACTCCTATGTTCCAACACCTCAGGATTACAATTCCTTATATTTCTGGCATCTCTGAACCGACTGATAGAATTTTAAACAAGTATCACCTCATTCCCACATATTTTCCTATCAACAAAATTTTTCACCTGTTGCCATCTACAGAAGACAAATTGTCACCTCTATCATTAGCTGGCACTTACCAGACACCTTGTGAATGTAATCTAACATACTTTGGGTAGACAGCCGTTCTGTGGAAAAAAGAATTAATGAACATCAATATTATATGGAATACACAAAACCTCAAAAGTCTGGTCTGGCACAGCATAGCACTGACACTAAACACAGTACCCAGTGGGATGAAGCTCGTCTTCTCCATAGAAGTAGGTTTAAATATGAACACCATTTCAAAGAAAGTTGTGAAGCCCTTTTACACAGGCCAAATCTGAATTAGAACAATTGTCTCTCTCTCTCTCTCCCCCAAAAGTTTGGGAGATTTTCATTTTATGTAACCATCAAAAATAGTTTTTAATAATATTATTTATTAATTAATTTCTAACAAGCAGCAAGAGTTTTTAATTGGTAAACCACCGACTGCTGTATGTACCTTGTATTCCCGTTTCTTTGATTTGCTTGTTTCTATGCACTGATGATACACCATTATTTTCAGTATGAAATATCTGTATTTCATTTCATTAAAGTTAATTACTGTGGTCATTGCATAATTTATTGTTTATAGTTATACCACAGGTACCTTTAAAGATTCTACATCTTTTCTTAATCAGTTTTCCTTCTAGGCACACACACTGTTGAGGTCACCTGTCCTCTTAGTAACTCAGACCATATCTTATACAAGTTTCATTTCTAGTGGAATGCCCTTCTCTCAGCCATTCTCATCCACATGTCTTTTAGCATTACTGTAGCACCTATTGGCTGTTTCCTCCTTTCCATAGTCAAATTACCATTTCTGCTCTCCAGATATGAATACTTGCCACAATCTTGTTACAGATATTACCAATGTTGGAATGAGGACAACAAGAAGTAACACTCAAATATGGACAAAGTTAATATCTAAATGGTATCCTAGAGATGGAAAAAAAGCTATGCAAAAGTCAAAGAGAGAAGATGAGATTAAAGAGATGGCTGGAACTTAGTGACATAGAAAAGCTCAAGAAAGGACAGAAAATGAGAACTTTCATTTCCCATACACTATCCAAGCTGTTGTTCACCAAAATGTGTGCCAAAGCATTAAAACAACAACAGCAATAGTATATTGCAAATCCAGTTTCATTCTCGGCCCACATGTTGTTGTTGGCAACTATTGCAAGCCTATGCAGCAACTGCAAATATAAATGACTCTGAAAAGAGCTGAATGCAAAAAACTTGCCTCTTGTTTCTCGATTACCCATGGTTCTCATTTTCTCATCACAATTTCTCCCGTTTTCCTGCCTCTTGTTAATCCAGATGGTGATATTACAACATCACCTAAAGACAAAGGTGATTTCTTTTCTTCTGACTCCTGCATACACAACCTAGCCAAATCACTTCCATCTAGAACAGAAACAACATGCTGCGTGCCTTCCGCCAGAAAGAGACCTGAATCTTGAATGACTTGGCTACTGAAAAAGGTTATTGGTCCTGATGTGCACCTCCACACACACCAATTATACTGTGCTACTAACACTTGTCCTTATCATCTCTGTACCCCAGGGCTTCCCAAACTTTTATAGGTCAAGACCAACTTTTGAAAACAGTAATTTTTCCCATCCACTCGCTTGTAATGCATATTTTAAAAGGGGCAGGTGAATAAAAAATATTGCTTACTACTTTAAATTTGTTTTATTGAATACACTTAATTAATATATAAATTTATTAATGAGATACATAATGAGGTGTATATAAAGAATGGGCTTGTTTTCTATTTTTGCTGTGACATCTTTGACATCCACATTGATACGTGTTATTTTCAGATACAAGGTGTTTGATAATTGAAGTTTATTTTTAATTCCTATCACTGCTGAAAATCCAACTTCACATAAGTAATAAAGGGAAGCAGCTCTCTTAAAGCTGCAGTAGAAAGAGACCCAGCCAAAATCAGCTCCGTAACCCACACTTTGAGGATCTCTGCTGTACCCTATTATACCCAGCTGGTTTGTCCTTCAGCATGAAAGCAAGTTAATATTCAGGTGATTCAAAAAAATAAAAATAAAAAATAAATAAATAAAAATTGAAGTCTGCCATCAGCCTACTGACTAAGTGTTTTCATCTCATGCCCTCTAAAGTAATGAAAAAGGTCCTTAATGGTTTACTTATTATGTGGAGAGTTGCCACTTATATCATCACATAATCCACAGGTAGACCCTTAAGACTACACTGCCTCTGAACATGTAACTATGGAAAGGCCTGGAGAAACCTATGCTGTTGTGATTGACATTTTCAAGTGTTTCTGATAGGATCATGCATATCCTCTTCCTCATGTAAATGCCCTTTTCTCACTGACCTCAAACCACAGTTTTACTGATAATGGCACTCTCTATTCCTACTCATATGACATGCTTTGCAGTGTTCAAACATCCCTAGTTTCAAGATGCACATCTAATCTCGTAAACACTAACTGCATTCCATTCTTCAATCAGGTGATGACAACCTAAACATCTTCAATGTCTGTAAAAACAGGATTCTGTCTTTATTTCTTGAAGAAAAAAAAAAAAAACTAGTAGTTCTTTTTCTTGCTTTTGATAACAAGCTCACAAGAACAGACCTCTCTCTCTTGAACTGACACTTATTTCTAGTCTTTCTTGGCATAAACAACACTTCTATAGCATCCCCAACATCCAAAACACTTAGCATGGCATTCTTTTTTTTGCTCAAGACCTGTCCAGCAGATCCTTTTCACCTGTCCATCTAATAATTATATATAAATACTAAATCTTCCCAAACTTATAATACTGCTCTCATATTTAAAGTGATGCACTAAATATCAAAAATTCATGAAGCTGTTCAAAATAGGACAGCACTCACAGATTCCCACCAATGCCAGATAGCTGGTTTCTGCATTGTGTGTTTTCTACAGATACTCCATGGGCAATATCAGCAGAACTGGCATCCATAGTTCTTCCCATTTCTGCTACAAATACACATAAGCAACAAATGTCCATTTATAGTTCAAATGCTAACACAATGAACATGCCACTTCCATTCCATCTGTCTCTGTTCACTAGAACAGCCTTTTCTAAGAAGTATTCCACAAATATTATAATCTCCAATTCTTCAAAAAGAAAATTTACAGATTTATTCTGTCTCCCCCCCCCTCTGTTAACCCCTGCTCACATGGCATCAACTGCTACTGATATCAATGAAATTTTTAGGGAACACAGAAACTACAGAGGTATCCATTATAGATAGTCAAGTAAGAATGGTTTAAATTAAACTTCCAAGAAATTATATTCTTGTTTAATCCTTTATCCAAGTGTAAACACACACAGCTTGAATATGAAGATATTTCACATGATAACTTTGTCTACTTACACTTGAATAAAGAATTAAACAAGAATATAATAAAACTTTTTGATGTAAGAATATATGCATTCTAAAATGCTATACTCTATACATCAATATAATTAAACAGGATACCGACTCATTTTCAGTAATAAATTGCACTTTCGCGGGTGCGTGTGTGTAGTGATATAAAAGTGCTTATTACTGAAAATTACTAATATTCTTTTTTAATTATATTCACGTAAAGAATACAGCAATTTAGAATGCATTCATTCTTAATATAATGGATACCTGCATGTAGTTTTTGCATTCTATAAAAATTTCATTAATCATCATCATCATCAAATTCCTGATATGTACCCTCAAGGGTACATATCAGAAATTTGATGTAGGGTACATACAGGATATGATAGTACTACATGAAAAATTTACATCATTACTAACTTCCTATCTACAATTTTCCTCCAAATCAATCTCTTACCTGTCAAAACTCCAACATTATCAGATCTTATATTTCTATCTAGAATTCTAAGGCATTTTTTACTGTATCAATTTACCTATCTTAGTCTTCCTCTGGGTCTTTTTTGTGCCAACCTGACAAAGAACATTTGATTTGCTAATCTTTCCTTTCCCATTCTGTTTAAGTGACCATACCACCTGAGATTAGCTCTGCTAACACATTCCTTGATGTTAACAATGTCAAGTTCTTTCATAATAACCTCGCTTTTAATATGATATTGCCACTGATGCCATTTGTTCATGCCTCTAATCTTTATCAGGACTCTCATATCTGTGGTCTCTAGTCTTTGGTCAAGTGTTTTACTTCTGACCCAGCTCTCAGATCCATAAGTTAAAATTGGTTTAAACATTGACTTGTATACAGCTAATTTAGTGTTTTGGCTAATTTCTCTCTTATTCTATATACCATATTTTCCGGTTTATAAGACACTCCTATGTATAAGACGAACCCAAGAAATTTAATACAATTTTCTGGAAAAAACTTCTAATCGTTCTAATCATTTTTTCTGTAGGAGGAGGTCCAAAATGTCTTTCAGCTTCCCTATTCCCATGTTCTTCTGCATATTTCACAACCTGCAATTTGTAAATTGAAGAATATGAATGTCGCCTGTTTTTTTCCATCACTAAAATCTACGGGGAAATATCAAACTGAACACAAAATATCTCAACACGTCAACTCAATACTGATAAACATCGGTAACTGATTACTCGGATAAGATATTATGAAACTTGAATAGGGACTCCCTGTTCTTAGCCAATGACATGCTAGAAGTCACGTGAAGGTCATACATCAATTTGATTGCACCATTAACCGCCTACAAAGATCTTGGAACATAAAAGGGAGTGCGTATAACTTTGAAAAGAGGAAATAATCTTTACCTTGATTATATAAGACGCACCCCATTTTTAAGATGAATTTTTAAGGTAAAAAAGTGCATCTTATACACCGGAAAATACAGTAAGTTTATTCAGTTGACTTCCTACCATACCAGCTTTGTTGAATCTGTTGTCTATTTCCATATTTAATTTACCATCTTCACTAAAAATTGTGCTTAAGTAGCTGAAATGTTTTACTTCTTTATAGGTTATCCATTCACAATGCAGTTGATATTTTCAATGAGTCTGCCTATTTTCATCGTCTTGTCTTGTTATTGCTGACCTTCAGACCAAATCTATTACAACAGTTACTCAATTTTGTCAGGAAATCTTGCAGACGTGTACTAGATTTATTTACAAGTATAACATCTGCATAAAGTAAAGAGCTGAGATTAACATCTCCAATTTTGATATCAGGTTTAATACAACTTTCCTTCTTAATGTGATCCATATAGATAATAAATGACAGAGGGGATAATGTACATCCTAGTCTGATACCAGATTTCACATTAAACCATCTTCCTGTACTTCCTTCAATTCTACGTGCTGACTTACAACTCAAATAAAGACTAAGTAAGTATTACTAGATATAATGCTCCGTTGACACCATACAAGTGTAGAATTTTTAATAGCTTTTCTCTTGGCATTTGTCGTATGCCTTTTCCAGATCTATAAAACTTAATTATAGATCTTTTGTTATATTCCCATGATTTTTCAACTATTTGTCATAAAATGAAAATCTGATCCCAACAGCCTCTATTTGGCCTGAATCCAGCTTGTTCTTCACTAAGCTTCTCTTCCACAATCCTTCTCGACCTTTTCTCAAGTATACTTGCATAAATCTTACCAGGAACACTCAGTAGGGAAATACCTCTGTAATTCGAACATTCAGTTTTATCTCCCTTTTTATATATGGGTACTATGAGAGCTCTACCCCAATCATCTGGAATTTGTCCCTATGTCCAAGCCTTTTGAACTATGCAGTACAGCCACTGTAGGACTTTTATGTCTCCATATTTGAGCATTTCTGGTCAAATATCATCTACTCCTGCTGCTTTTCCATATTTCAGGCTTTTGATGACTTTTTCTACTTCAAGTATGGATATCTATTTCTGACTGCATGACTGTTTTTAATACTATGCTGTCATTTATTGTTTTGTTTAGCAATTTTTTGAAGTAATTATTCCATACATCAAGGACATCTTTTTTCACCACTTTTCATGTCACCTTTATCATCTCTAATTCTTTTTACAGTACTCTTTCCTCCATTTCTGAGCTTTTTCGACAGCCTCCAGAATACTTTGCCACCTTCTTGATATTTATTTTCTATGTTCTTACCAAAGTCTTCCCATGACTTTTGTTTAGCTAGTTTTACACAGTGTTTAGCTTTCTTACATTTGTCTCTGTATTCTCAAAGAGCACAAGCAGACTTACTTGCCAGGGACTTTTGATATGCTTTCTTCTTTTCTTTCACTGCCTCTTTAACCCTGTGTGTCCACCATGGAGTTCTGATTTTTCTATCCTTGCAGACAATCTCACCACATGCCTCTCTGACTGAATCAATCAATGTTTTCTTGCCACTGAATCTCCAAGGTTTGGTTCCTGTTCTCAAAGGGTTTCATTTTTTCTTCAATAATGTTTGTGTATTTCAGTCTGCAGTTCACATTTCAGAGCTGCTCAACTTATATTCATTTTAAAACTTTCTTACATGTTCTTCTTTTCAACATGAAATTCAATTTTATCCTACTCAAGACTAAACAGTGATCACTTCCAATTTCAAATCCCCTGTACACTGTAGTGTCCTGCACCAGGGAGAAAACATCACTATCAACAATATCATAGTGAATGAGACTTTTCTTATTCCTTACCTCTTCTCTCCATGTGAATTTGTGCACATTTTTATGTTAGAACATTGTGTTAGTAATAACCATGCCATGTCCTGAGCATAAATCCAACATGATTTGCTTTGCTCTTTTCTCCAAATTTTCCAAAAATATAGACATACAAAAATTTCATTAATAGAAATATTTATCAATTCTACAGACAAGAACAATATTTCGTTAGATTAACATCAATCTGATTCAGTGCTTCAGTTTTTTTTTTTTTTTTTGGGGGGGGGGGGGAAGAAAGTACCAAATGAACTACTACTCCTGATGCAACATTAAATTTATTTTTCTTAGCCTTTTCCTCTTTTGTAAGTTCAGAGATATCCTTTTGTGAATGTTTCATGGTCACATTACAAGTTTCAACTGTTAAACTACCTCATCTACTTTCAACATGCAGTGTGTGTGTATACAAAGTGAATATATGAGATTTTTGCAGAGATTCATTACAAAAACCAAAGTTTCGAATCACATTTACTTACAAATTTCCTACAAAAAAAAAGTATAAAAAAGTAATTAACTTGTGAAGGATGGCATGCAGGCATCAATGACATACTAATGTATCGTAGAAAGTTTTTTTACCTTGGGTAAAACTTTCTAAATCTTTCTATCATCCAGAGATTTTTATTAAGAAGGTCAAGCACCTTTTGTCTACTTGTATGTGAGATATATTATATATGACATCTGCATTACTTCAACCTTGGTATCTCTCCCAGGTCTGGCTCCCACTGAAGTGACTTCAATAAAGGTCGAAACCAGTCTGGGTTGTGGCACATGCATGAAATGGGGTGTGCTTTGCATTATGGGATACATACTAAGGCAAGTGATATGAAGTCATTAGCCTCTATATACAAGTAGCTCAGACGTGGATATATTTCATGCGCAAAACTTTGCTTTGCTTACTTGGAAAAAGAATTAAAACCAAGTATAAAACTTTTTGGTATCTTGAATGATACATTAGTATCATTCAATAAATAACATTCCAGTGATCACATAACATGACAACTCTTGGGTCATTTCACATTTAATATCAATAAAAGCTGTAAAATTTGAAAACATTTAAACCCATGCTTAACTATACACATCAGTTATTCCAAGTCCACTCCAGGAATAACTTTTAATAAAATACAGAATTTTCAGTGGCATTCTACTGAGCACCTCCTCTCACTCCTGTTTAACATGCTCTCTCTCACACACACAACACACTGTGCCATTCATGCCTGCACATCAGATGAGAACTTGCTGGATCACATAGCATGTCTTTCAACAGGCAAGCACATTTTTACAATGTTTTCAATATATATATCATTCCAGTTTCAATTTCATCCTGTAGAATTTTATTTGTAAAATCAGCATTCATGAGCTATCTTATGATACAGAAAATCTCAAATGTAATTCTATCAGATTTCAGGTTTATACATATATATGCATTATAAACAGGTGTGACCACACACACACACATATATATATAAATATATTTTTTTTTTTAAACTGAAAATCTGAAATAAGTTGTTGGGTCATTGTGTTTAGTTGGATACTGCTTTTAGTGTTACAATAAAACTTCTCTTTTGTTTTGCTTTCATCTGTGGAAGGGAAGGTTTTTATTTTTCTCTACAGGATTACTTTCATTCTATTTGTCTCTAATTATGATAGTCTAATTGTATACATACTATATTCATCATCATTTATGATGAGAGAAATCTATACAAGAAATATTCATATAACAAAAACTCATGGAGATAAACTATCAGAAGAAAGTGAATCAAGTTTCTCTGTTTTGTGCTAAATGTCAGATGGTTCATGAGATTCATCTTCAAAAAGAAGTTTATGTATTGCCAAAAATGTTTTCTTGGTCTTTCTTTTCCTCTGTGTCCATTAGTTGGCATTTTGTTAATTGTTGGCTAATTGTTACATCAGAGCAAGATCACTGAATGTAGGTGAAGGTGGATGTCTAAGCTGGTGTCTTAACCATTTCAGTTGACTTTTTTGAATTGTTTATATTAAAGGACTTTGCTGACTTTTTGATCCTTCTAGTAACCTTCTGAAGCAGTAGATGTGTTCAAGAGAGCTTCTATTTTTCAAGAATCTGCTTAATTTTTGGATAGAAGAGGTGTTACATGTGGTTCACTTTGGTTTAGAAGCATCCTATTATAGATTTTCAGTGTGACAGGAAGTAGCATAATTCCTCTGTAATTTTCTGGGTTGTTTAGATTGCATTTTTTGGGTACTGGTATCATTAGGCGTTCTCTCCACTGTGATGGAATGTTGGATGTAGCTAGAGCTGTCTTACAGACATTTAACAGAGTTGTTTCCAAAACCCTTTTCCAACATGTTTAATAGCCTCCTCTGTTATACCATCCAATCCAGGTGCTTTCTTGTTCTTTTGGGTTTTTAGTGCAGTTTCAAATTCTTGCATTATAAAATTGTTACATATATAATGGGAAGTTCTTTTTGGATTATTATTTCTGGCAAAGTACCTGAAGTGAAGTTTACTGATGAAATTCAGTGAAATTCCACACTAAACGTTTTTCCTTTTTATCTTCAGGTATCTTGCGATTTTTAGCTTTTATTCTTGGTCATTTGGGCTTCCTTTTCTTGATGCATAAGGAATTAGCTACCTGATACATTTCTCTCATGTTATGGCTATTTTGATATAGTTCTAAGTTTTGACAGAATGGATAGTTTTTCTTGTCATTTCAAAACACTATATGCTTGATCATTTAGTTCTTTTAGCTGAGTGTATAGATTCTGTGCACTATGATTCCTGCATTGCTGCTTAATGTCATTGCATTTCTTTATCAGTTCTTCAGTGGTTTGTATTACCCATTTCCTTTGAAGCTGCTACTTCCTTGATGGATTATACAATATGAACAAAGCTCTGACATGATTCTTTAGGCCCAGGCCTTCCATTAGTTTTGTAATATTTCCTTATACACTGAGTTTGCATGGTAGGGAGTAAGGTCATTCCAGTGATATCTTTTCTTGTTTTCTTGTTTTAGGTTGAAAAGTGCTGAGACAAAGTTTTCTATGTGCACTTACTATTCTGTGATCAGTTTAGTTCTACACTGTTATAAGCCCTGCAATTTTGAGCTAATCACACCCACTTTCTATTGATTAAAAAATATGATCAGTTTGTGATTTTGTTCCTTATTTGGATGTTCCTAGGTTCATTTTCTTCTAGGTTTGTGTGGAAATTTGCTCTGTGGATTGACAAGGTTATGAGTGTTGCATAGTTCAGCTGGAAGTTATCAATTTCATTTGTTGTATTCTGGAACAGGAAAGGCCTCATTTTTGTGATTCCTGAGGCATCTGATCCTACTTGCGCATTAAAATCTCCACTTATGATGTGGAGATTGTGTGCTAGGACAATGTAGAGAAAGTCTGAGAGTTAACTGTAGAAAGCATTCTTGGAGTTTCATCTGAAGTCTCAGTGGGTGCATAGGTACAGGTTATTGTTGCTATAGGGTTAGAGATTAAAGCTATTATCATAATTCTCTCGGAGACTTTGGTGACAGATGATATATGATTGTAGATCCTTTTGTTGTCTGGTATTCTGATTCCTCCATTACCAGATATGTCTGTTGATGTATAGATGAAAGTCCATTTTTTACAATTCGATGCGACTTCAATTCTATTCAAAATCTGTTCTCTAACTGTGTTCTTGGATGCACACTGCATTAAAGTTTGCTGACTCTGCTCCAGTGTAAAGTTCATGAAATTTTCCAGATTTCAAGAGGGTATGAACAATGTAAGTGAATATAATGAATGGGTTTTTCCAGAGTTAATGTTTTGAGTGTCTACTTCTTCCTGCTTCAGCTTGTGGGCTTCCTTGAAGACTCTCACCCACGAGCTTCAACTTCTCTTTGGGAAAAAGGAATGGAGGTTGCACTATATATATATCTTTTATTCCTTTCATAATCAGCAATAAATCCACATATTCAGTAATTGACTCCAGCCAGTAGGCCACGTTAGCCTACTGGAAGTATACTCAGCATCAGCATTTCCTGGGGGACACCAACTAGGAAATGTGCCTTGTGCCCCCCCCATACTATATTAGTGATACAATAAAACATCTACTTTGTTTTGTTTGCATCTGTACCATATGGTGTCTATGGAGGCAGGGAGTTTTTCACTATATAGGGACATTTTTATTCCAGTTTTTGAAAAAAATGGATGTAGTGAGTAAAAATTTGTTTATTCTTCTAAATAAAAAATGAATCCTTCTATGGTTTACAAGATGACTGCACGTGGTGATCAGCAACAAAATATTCGCATATCTAGGATTTATTACTATGTAAAAGGAGTGCAGATCATTTATTCAAAAGCAAATTCTTCTCAGAAAAAAAAAAAAAAGTTAAATATAATTTTTAAAGCTACCAATATACACCGGTACTGTTTATTATTGGCTAGTTATTTATATTTTGCAAACAAATCTCTTTACCTTTCCTAATTTTTTTTTTTTAATTATACCCATCATAAATGTGAACATGCATGTAGACATTATAGGATGACATGCTATTCATCCATCTCAAAGCAACTTATCTGACACTTGATACCACAAATGTAAATTATTAGCAGTTTATTTTGCCTCTAATGAAAGTATTTCTATCCACATTTACACCTATTCTTTCCCTCTCTTACATATGCCAATCCTTCTAACATGTTCATGCCTGATTAATATCAGTTTAGATATTTACACTTTTTAGTTATACCAACCAAATATAGAATTCCCTTTAATTATTTGTTTATAATATATCCTGAAAGACACATGTTCTTTCCTTCCACCTATGAAATTTTGGTTTCAATCAACACATCACAATTTGTGGTATGTCTGTCCAATGCAAACAGGAAGTATGAGACAATTTCTTATGTTCTACCTAAGGCCAACTACAGCACAAGATAATTTGTTCCTGTCCAATGTGAAAGTGCTAAAAGTGGTAAGTGAATTTCATCATGTGATATAAGACAATGACCTTGCTTACCACAGGCTTGAAAAAATTCTTTGCTTAGTCCTCAGATAGGGTTTCTAGATTATCTAACTCTTAAGCAAAATTTTTAATTTCCTAATTACATAAAAAGTCAAATATGAATAATTTTCTTCTTTTGCCAACATGAACTCAGTCAAAGGCAGCATACACTCAAATATTCTCACGTTTTAATGCAAAAGTGTTAAAAAAAAAAACTTCTCTGAAGCAGTGAGGTAGAATAAATCTAACCATTTTTCTTTATGATATTTTCCTTTCTCGGTGATATTATAAAAAGAAAAGTACTTTATTTATTTATTATTTTTTTTAAAAGTTCATAATTTAATTTTAAAATCTATCTAGTACAAACTATCAAAGATATTTTATTTGAGTCAAATTAACAATACATCTGTAATTTGCTAATGAATCAGTTAACACTTTCACATTTAGGTGCCTTAAAGTAACACTACCTGATACAAAATTAAATTTATACCTAATATAAAAATAATACAAAACCATAAATTTCTTTCTTAATAGAAAGCAATGTAAAACTGTGACAAAGGAGATTATCAATAATTATAAAAAAAAAATAAAAAAAATAAAAAAAACAGATAAAAAAGATATTTACTGATCTGTTGCTCCAAATGGTGAACCAAATTCATCATGGTATCTACTTTGTTCTCCAGTGTTACCTGATTTTGCTGTACTGAAGCATACAGAGCAGACAACTGCTCAAAATATTCATTCAATTTCTATTTAAAAAAAAAATGAAGTTAATAGTTGGATATATTATTATATATCAAAATATAACAAATAATTACTAAGTACAATGCCAAATGAAAATCTGAAATAATAATAGAACAGAATGTTTCCAAGAGGATTGCTGGTATTTTAAGGTAAACATTTTTCATGCCAAATTATTGATAATTACTTAAGAACAATCACTACTCAAAGTTTTCTTATGTGCATACATCCCATTTCAATCAGTAGGTGTCAGTCAAGATGGCATATGGTTCAGCTAAAAAGCTCAGTATGTTTTGTGGAATAAAAAATGAAAAATAGTTCTTGGGGAAGGCTGTTCCACGGAATTGTAATAAATGAAATAAAAGACAACTGGGAACAACAGGTCTGTGAGCGGCAGCTTAATTATAAATGGATGTTGGGCAGGTGTTGCTCATGTTCCTGCAGGATTAGCAGAGGGAGGGAGGAATTATTGATTCTAGTTCTGCTGAACAGTGCCAATGGAAACATTTGTAGAAGAGAGAGAATGCAGAAACAGACTATCTTCAAGTATGTGTATGTGTGTGTGGGGGGGGGGTCATCAATCAACAACCACTCTCTTCTGGACTGCATAGAGAATTTTTAGAGAAGTCTTAGGTGCACCATCCCAAGGTTAGGCGAATCTGAGATTTGTAAAGAGTAAATAAATGGACAGGAGAGAAGTAATGTCTGGAGCAAAAAATATGTCAAGTTTTCTGAAGCTCAATATATTATAGAAATGATGTGATTATGCCAGGTGAGACTAGAAGTAAGAGAGTCAGTACAAACAGAGAGAGATTGGTCTTGACTGTTGAGCTTCTGAGAAAACAAGTAAAACTATGTTTCAGAAGTATTGACTAGAGATATGAACATTGTTAGTAGATATAATGAGTACACTTCTTTCAGAGGTGATGTTTTGAGTGCTTACCTGTTTCTGCTTTAGATTGTGAGCTTCCTCGAAGGCATTTACTGATAACTTATCATTGATAAAAAAGGAATTGATATGGCTTTCCTTGCTTCCTCCTGGCATCACATCCTTCCTGTAGTCTTCTACCAGAATAACATCAGCATAATCTTGAAAAAAACATCCTTATTGCAGGATGGTATGAAGATCAGTATTTAGGGTATTTATCATAGATTGTTTTGAAGCTTGAGAACTGCAAGGCTTATCATATGAGTAGGATGAGTGGAGAATGCTATCATTAGCAAAACTCTAAATAGAGTTTGAGGTAAATGAGAGCAGGTCATTTATATATATATATATATATATATATATACAGGGTGGCCACAATTGATTGGTGAAATCCATATTGGTAGTCATTGATTAGTTGACAATTCTCCAAATATCAAAGAAGATCTATGTTGATCTTCTCCATTACTATAGACAACACTAAGATGAGAGCAATAGGTCAATAGTTGGATGGTAAATGCTTATCATCCCCCCCTTTTTTTTTGGAATTGGTTGCTATCGTCTATAATATAGTGTACAGATGATAAAGAACAGGTGTTGAATTCAGGAGCACATCTGTAGAGTACAACTGGTTTGATTCTATTAGTATTCAGGTTGTTCAAGATTATGCTGATGTAATTCTGGCAGAAGACTATAGGAAGGATGTGATGCCACCACGTCCCACATAAGAGAGAAGGCAAGGAAAACCATATCAATTCCTTTTTATCAAAGATAAGTTAAGCCTTTGAGGAAGCCTACAAGCTAAAGCAGGAACAGGTAAGCACTCAATGTCAGACGTTTCAGGAGATTTGCACTGGAGCAGAATTAGCAAACCTTGATGCAGTCCAAGAACATGGGTGGAGAACTGATTTTTTAATGGAATGAAGTTACATCACACTGGGAAAAATAAAATAAAATAAATGGACTTTATTTTATTTTCACAGTGAAATCTGAATCCTAGTGATCATTTTGTTGACTAGAGTTTTTGTATCAAGTCTCAGTGGTTACATTTCAGCAATTTTCAGTCACCTGTATATATGCAACCACTGAGACTTGATACAAAAACTCCAAGAATAATTTCTATGATCTGCTCTCAGACTTGTCGTCATCTGGTAGCATCCTCTAGCAAGAGGGTTGCAGCAGATGAGCAGCTCTTCTCCATTTTTCTCGGTCTGTTGCCCCCATCATTCTTAAACCAGTCCATTCCATGATGTCATTGAACCACTCTCTAGTTGGTCTTCCACGTCTTCTCTTCCCCTCAACTTTCCTTTGTAATATAGTTCTTGTCAGGTGTCCTGAAGAACCTCTCAGAAGATGTCCTGCAAATATGGTCTTTCTTTGCATAATATTCTTGAGCAGTGTTCTTTCCATCCCAACTCTTCTTAAAACTTCTTGATTTGATATTCTCTCTGTATAGCTAATCTTTTCCATCTTTCTATAACACCACATTTCCAATGCATTAATTCTTTCCATATCTCTCTTTCTGAGTGTCCATGACTCACTTCCATAACTTGCAATACTCCAAACTGTTGCTTTAACTATTCCAACTCTAACACCTATTTTAATATTCTTGTTTATTAAAATTCTCTTCATTTCCATAAATGCCGATTTAGCTTTGCCTATTCTATTTCTAATGTCCAACTCTGAAGTTCCTTTCTCTGAGATCCAGCTACCTAAATATTGAAATCTTTCCTCCACATCTTATCTTTACATTATCTCCTATTTTTCTGCCCATTATCATTATCTTGGTCTTCTTTGTGTTAATCCTTAGTCCGTACTCTTTACAGCAGATTTCAATTCTCTGAAGAATTTGTTGTAATCCATTTTCACTTTCTGGCATCACCACTACATCATCTGCATATCTTAAATTATTAATGGTTCTTCCATTTATTTTTATTCCTTCTTCTACATCCTCAAGCACCTCTCTAAGCATTTGTTCACTATAAAGGTAAACTTGCATCCTTGTCTAACTCCTCTCTCCACCGGGAATTCTCCTGTTTCCTCTCCATTTACACATACTGATGCTATTTGTGACCAATATAATCTCTTTAAAATTTCCAAGTCATAAGAGTTAATATCAATATTTTCTAGAATGTCAAAAAGCCTTTTCAAAGTCTAGAAATCCCCAAAACAACTTTCCACCATTTTTCTCCCCAATAATTCTTAGACAAGTTATAGCCTCTCTAGTTTCTCTGTTGGTTCGGAATCAAAACTGTTCCTCATTCATTTCTTTTTCTATTTTACTCTTAATTCTCTCTAAAATTATTTGTGCCAGAATTTTTGCTGTGTGAGTTATAAGACTTATCGTTCTAAAATTGTTACAGTCCAAAACTCCCATCTTTTTTGGAATGGGGATAAAAATTGATCTTCTAAACTCCTCTGGTAATTCTTGTCCCTCATAAATTCTGTTAATAATTGGCCATAACACTTCCATACCTTTTCCACCTATATTCCTCATTAGTTCCATCTGTATACCATCTATTCCAGAGGATTTTCCTTCTTTCATCTTTTGAATTGCTAGATTTGATTCCTCCCTCATGTACAGCCTCTGTCCACTATGCTCTTTCATTTGATTTTCTCCTCTTTCTCTATTTACTTACATATCCTCCCTATTTCTGTAATATCTTCTCTTTTTCTATCAGCATTTCACCTCTTTCATTCTCAACTGCTCTAATCCTTTGCATCTTTCTCCTTTCTGTCATCATATTAATGTTTTTATAAATACCTTTTATGTCATTTCTTTTTGTCTTTGCTGTTGTATCTTTACTTATTTCATCTACCCACTCTTCCTTTTTCCTTCTTATCTCTCTTTGTATCTCCCTACTCAAGTCTTTATACTGCTTTTTTTTTTTCTCCCCTGTTTTACTATCAACTAACTTTCTTCTTTGTGTTATTTTCCTTAAAATATTTTCCATCATCCATGGTTTCATTCTTTTCTCTCTTTCCTCTTCTTTTTTTGCTAAATGCAATTTTGTAGCAGTAATTATGCTTTCCTTCAGAATTTTCCATTTTTCACTTGCTCTAAGACTACCTCTGCAAATCCCCACATGGGAAAAGATTTAATGTAAAAATAGGATCCGACATTTCAGGAATTAAAAAATATATAGAACTTTCATGTACCACAAACTTGTATCACTAATAACCTTGACAGAGCAAATTTCCACACAAACCTGGAAAAGAAAAGACCTCAAAGCATTCAGTTGGAACAAGATTGCATATAAATCATATTCTAATTAATGGAAAATGGATGAGATCAGCTCAAAACTATAGAGCCTATGATATCATAGAACTAAACCATGATCACATAATAGTAAGTACACATAAAACTTTGTCTCAGTGCATTTAAACCTAAAACAAGAGACATTAAACTAATAGAAGATCTAAATGCCTGAAGACCTGAAATGAAGCTCTGACTTCAGAGCTTCACTTACAATGCAAAATCCATCTATAAAGTTCAAATAAAAAGTAAGTCACCAAGTGCTTTATCTCAGATTAAATGGGTAACAAACTGAAGAATCT
Organism: Typopeltis vanoorti; assembly: GCF_054136105.1. NCBI lineage: Eukaryota > Metazoa > Arthropoda > Arachnida > Uropygi > Thelyphonidae > Typopeltis > Typopeltis vanoorti. The sequence continues at coordinate 137,369,657 of NC_143560.1, forward strand.
ATAAAGAAAAACAATGACATTAAATAGCAATACAGGAATCAGAGAATGTACAATAATCAGCTAAATGAACTAAATGTACAACTGTGTGTATGTGTATGTGTGTGTGTGTGTGTGTATATATATATATATATGGCCTTTCCAAATGCCTAGGAAAAAGACATCCAGGATGTCAGAAATTAGAAATCAGTATATACCGGGTGATTATAAAATAACGTCAAGTGTTCAGAGCCCTCTAGCGAGTAATGTATTGGACGAAATATTTGGCGCTGTTTACCGAGTAAAATGCATTAATTTGCATTATCGTGTTTCTTGTGAGCGATCATGCAATAAAAGGAAAGACTGTGAGATTTCTTATCATTCGTAGACGAACTGCTTTTTGATGCCTCTTACCTTACATGAGCGTGCTTTGTTAGTCAAACTCTATTATCAGCGGAACAATAATGTCAGTGCTTGTCTTCGTGATTTTCGGCGTATGAAAAATTTATGAAAAGGACCGATTAGCGTAACAAACTTACGAAAATTGATGCGGTGATTTGAAACTACTGGAACTCTAGCAGTGCAGGTAGGCAGGGGATGCAAACCAATCAATCACCAACAAGTTGAACAAGTTGCAACTGCTATTGTGGAACAGGAGATGACGAATATGCATGAGCAATATCCCGGCAAATGGATATCGCATACACAACGTGTGGAAAATCCTACATCAGATGTTGAAGTTTTACCCCTATAAAATCAGTCATGTTCAAGAATTGCGGCCTGGTGATGCGACCACAATCGACTTATCTTTGAGATTCTTAGTGCACATGGAAGTGGATGATGCATGGCCGTGGCAGATTTTATAGAGTGATGAAGCGCACTTTTATTTGAACGGCGATATTAGCACACGCAACTGTCGCATTTGGGCTGCAACTAATCCGCACGTGTGTCTGCAGATGCCTATCCACTCGCCCAAAGTCACAGTGTGGTGCAGATTTATGGCATCTTTTATCAATGGTCCATACTTTTACAAGGAAAATCGCCAAAATGGACCAGTGACCTGTTCCATCAATGCTAACTGGTATGCCAATATGCTACAGAACTTTGTGGTTCCACAACTGCAGCAAAGAGGATGTCTCGATTCGACCATCTTCATACAGGATGGTGTACCACCCCACATCAGACTTCAGGTACAGCGTGTTTTGCGACAACATTTCTCTGACAGAAGAATCATTATTCATGCATTTCCCACGCCATGGCCACCGAGCTCACATGATCTCAATCCTTGTGACTTTTGGCTGTGGGGATTTCTTAAAAGCATTGTGTATCAAGGACATATACCCGATATTCCAACTTTGAAAGATCGAATAATGTTACATGTGAGACAAATCAATTCTGATATGTTGTGAGCCACTGTGGAAAATGTCGTGCACCATATGCAGTTCCTGGAACATCAGAATGGTGGTCATATTGAACCTCATTTGTAATTAACAATAAATGTCATGAAATTGATGTGTGCTGTCTCTCATTTGCCATTTAGTCATTCATTAGTCACACCTACGTAAATTAATTTGGCAGCGCCAAAATTTCCCCTGTTGGCAACTTTTGGTACTTTTTTTTCATTAAATCGAACCCCCATGTTCCACGGTGTACATCTACCGAATATTGGTGTGTTTTGTCCAATACATTACTCGCTAGAGGACTCTGAACACTTGATGTTATTTTATAATCACCCGGTACATAAAACCAGGAAATGTAACTGGTAGCTAATTCCTTATGCACCAAAGAAAGGAAGTCTGAAATAAATGGTAAAAATGGTAAGATACTCAAATACAAAAATGAAGAACTCTCAGTGTAGAACTTTGAAAAACAGTTGAATAATTCACCAATGAACTTCGTTACAGATGTTATGCCAGAAATAATAATCCCAAAAAGTACACCCCATTATATATAACAATTTGACAATGCACGAATTTGAAACTGCAATAAAAATCCCAAGAGAATGAGAAAGCACCATGACCAGATGGTATAACAACAGAGGCTATCAGATATGGAGGAAAGGAACTTTGGAAGCAACTACTAAATATCTGCAGTACAAATACATCCAACATTCCATCACAATGGAGGGAAGGTCTAATAATGGCAATACAAAAATGTCAATTTAATCAACCCAGAAAAGTACACAGGGATCACACTACTTCCTCCAAAACTAAAAATCTATACCAGAATGCTTCAAAACTAGATTGTAATATGTAATAGCAATTCTGCTCAAAAATCAAGGTTTCTTGAAAAAAAGGATCTATGTCGAATACATTCATTCCTTAGAAGGGACAAGAGATAAAACCTTTCAGTTCAATCAACAAACAAAAGATACTCAAAATTCTGTTATTATAGCATATTTGAAAATAATTAAAGCAACAGCAGAATGATGCCAGAATTACCATGCAAGAGCAATGGTTAATGGAGAGATGACTTTCCTATTTCCACTGGAGTTCTTCAATGAAGCTCTCTGAAACTATATCTTTATATTATTATTCTTGACTACGTATGCAGACAAACAGTCTGCTTTGCAGATGATGTTGTGCTAACCAACTAACATTCAGACTGTGCAAAACTGTCTAGATAATTTACGTAAAAATGCAGCACTGATTGGGTTGACAGTGAACAGCAGTAAAACTGAAATCTTAAAAACACAGAATAGAAGGAAACATTAAGCTAAACAACTACACTCTTGAAGATGTGGCACATATTTTTTTTTCTCAATAATACAATGGATAAAAAGGGAAACAAAATCACCAAAACATGAAATCATTTTTGCTCATACACAATTTTTCAAAAGGTGACTATGCTTTGAAGTGCTGCCAAGTGATAGTGATAATTGCCTCTTGTAATCTGATTATGTCTTCCTGACATGTGCCTTATGATGTTCATGAGACTCAAAAATGTCTTTCTCTTTTAGCAACTCCTGCTAAATGATATTAATCCTCCATTTAATTCCTACTTTATTTATCCTCCTAGTTCTAGATATGCACTCTGCTATGCCTTCCTTCAAACACTCCTTGACCATTTTCCATGCACTACTAACACCCCTCACCTGCAATTTGTTATCCCATGATACCACTCCAAGTAGTCTCTCAATTTGTCATAATTACCAGCTCTGTAACTCCATATGTAACATTTAGCAAAAAATTAATCTATTATCTGTCAAGACTTCAATCTTATCAGATCTTAAAAGACAGAAATCTTATATCAGATTTCTGTCTTTTAAGGTGCTTTTTACTGTATCTATCAAATCTACATCTTGGTCTTCCTCTGGGAGTTTTTTCTATCAACCTGGCAAAAAAACATTTGTTTTGCTAATTTTTTCTCTCCCTTTCTGTTTAAGTGACCATACCACCTGAGATCAGCTCTACTAACACATTCCTGAATGCTAACAATGGTGAGTTCTTTCCTAATATCTCAATTTTGATGTATTACTGCCATATGTAATACTCCACTAATCTTTCTCAGAACTCTCATATCAGACATCTCTAGTCTTTGATCAAGTGTTTTATTTCTCACTCAGCTCTCAGATCCATAAGTTACAACCTGTCTGAACACTGTCTTGTATACAGCTAATTTAGTGTTTTGACTAATTTCTTTCTTATTTCATATAAATTTATCCAGCTTTACTAATTCTGTTGTCTATTTCCATATTTAATTTACTGTTTTCACTTAATATTGTGCCTAAATAGCTGAAATAGTTTACTTATTCTAATAGGTTCACATTCAGGATGTTTTCATGCCTATTTTCATTGTCTTCATCTTTTTTTATTGCTGATTTTCATAACAAACCTATTACAACAGTTATTCAATTTAGTCAGGGAATGTTGCAATTTTGTACTGGATGTAATCAGAAGTATAACATCATTTACATAAAGTAGAGCTAAGATTAACATCATCAATTTGGATATCAGATTTAATACCACTTTCCTTCATAATGTGATCCATATAGATAATGATTATTCATTATCTCAGTGAAGGTAATGTGCATCCTTTTCACACACCTGATTTTATCTCACACCATCTCCCTGTAACTCCTTCAATTCTAACTGCTGACTTGCAGCTTAAATAGAGACTATGTATTGTTTGATATAATATCCCATTTATACCATATAACTGTAGCATTTTGAACCTCTTGGCACATTGTCATATGCCTTTTCTAGATCAACAAAACTTATATACAAATCCTTGTAATATTCCCAAGATTTCTCAACTACAGTTGACCACTGAATCATGCAGGGATTAGGGATGCCCTGTGTTGTTTGAAAATCTGTGTATGACTTTTGACTCTCCAAAAACACTAAACTACTAATAGCCAACTATTGACTGGAAGCCTTACCAATTACATAAACAGTCGATTAACACATATTTTCTATCTTATATGTATTTGTATTATATGTATGTATTGATAGTACTAATCTTGATCTCTATTGATGTTGAACTGGGACATGTTCTGGGATTTGTTCCAGTAGCGGACTTTTTACTATTCACCCTGGTTCACTGACAAAAATAATAGGAACCTTTTTTAATAAGCAAAAGGCTATTTTACCGGCAAAAATTGTTAATAGAAAGGGGGATGGTAAATCCCTTTATGTTTTAATAGCCAGGTACAAAACTCGGATCGAAATCCATAGAGTTTCATGCCGAAAAAAACTATCGGCAGGCCCAAGTGTAAATGATCACTTGGGTAGTACTACACCAGGGCAACTCCATGCAAAGGTGGAGCAAGCTCCTTCACTAACTTTAATATTCTCTCATAATGTAAACGCCAGCTCCTAAGAGATGTATATATGTTGTTTTACATTATGAGAAGAGGTCACTACCCAGACCGGTTTCAACCTTTTTTGAGGTCTCATCAGTGAGTAGGTAGACCTGGAATATCAAGGTTTTAGGTGAACATGAACTTACATACCTCTACTATCAAATTGCCGAAGTGGTGTACTCCTTTATTTAATGTTAATTACTAATTCAATAAGCCAAAAGGCTATTTTACCGGCGAAATTGTTAATAGAAAGGGGGATGGTAAATCCCTTTATGTTTTAATAGCCGGGTACGAAACTCGGATCGAAATCCATAGAGTTTCATGCTGAAAAAAACTATCGGCAGGCCCAAGTGTAAATGATCACTTGGGTAGTACTACACCAGGGTAACTCCATGCAAAGGTGGAGCAAGCTCCCTCACTACCTTTAATATTCTCTCATAAAAAGATGTATATAAATTGTTTTACATTATCAGAAGAGGTCACTACCCAGACTGGTTTCAACCTTTTTTGAGGTCTCATCAGCGAGTAGGTAGAACAGGAATATCAAGGTTTTAAGTGAACATTAACTTACATACCTCTACTATCGAATTGTCGAAGTGGTGTACTCCTATATTTGATGTTAATTACTAATTTAATAAGCCAAAAGGCTATTTCACTGGCGAAATTGTTAATAAAATTGAAAGAAATAGAAATTGTTAATAGAGTTTTGTACCCGGCTATTAAAACATAAAGGGATTTACCATCCCCCTTTCTATTAAATAGGAACCTTGTTTAACTGGGCAACAAATCTGATGCAATCACAAGATTCAGCAATCTCAATCAATCAGTTAGTAATCACATGCTGCCTTAAGTAATCATTCCTCAGTAGCTGCATAAATTCCATTTCCTTTCACCCACATGACCATTCCTCTTTCCAATCTATATTCCAATAGTTGTAGTTCCCCATAATAATTATCCACCCTCCACTTACTAAGTTTATTTACCAATGCATACCATTCGTATCCCCTGGCCTATAGCAGCAACCAACTATTTTGTCTTGTTAGCCTGTATCGCAGATCAGATTTCTTCAAATGTACTGCTTTCCCTTTCACTGCTACCCTATGAAATTCTCCTCGTTTGGCTGCAATTCACCAGTTATCATCAGTAATACCCCTTCCACATCTTATTTGCTTTATATGCCCTGAAAATACTGCAGCCATTGAATTCTATAGCAATAACTTTTGGCTCAAAAGGGCTAACCAATGCCAAAAACTCCTCTTTGTTCCAAATGCTTCTCACATTTAGTGTACATAAAGGTAAGTTACTTCCTACACCCACAACTACCTGTATACCTTGTAATTATACTCTTTATGGATTATACAGCATTGTTGATCTCCACATTTACCCTAATTCAAGCACTAATAAAAGATGAATATATATAGGCTCCTGGGAAAAGTCTGTGTCTTTAAAGTAGTGCAAGCCACGGCAACTCTGATGTCGAAGGTTACTTGCTCATAAGCTCTGGTAAATTCTGAAACTCATTACATTTCATTTACATTTAGCTATAAAATATAGATGAATTTATAATATTCTCCCTATTAATATCCTAAATAAGCCAAATTGAAATTCTCTCTATATATACGAGGTGGTATCAAAAAGTTTCGAGACTAGCTCTGTTTACGAGAAATTACTTTATTTATCTACGTTTACACACTATCACCTTCAAAATAGTCCCCTTGCATATCAATACAGCACTCCCAGAGTTCTTGCCACTTCTGGAATTGTCCTGGAAGTCTTCTTTTTGAAGCATGTCAAGCACCTTCTTCGCGCTGGATCTCCGCAATGGTGTCAAAACGGTGACCTTTGATCACGTTGTTTCTGGCGAGAAACTCATGTGTGAGGAGAGCTCGGTGATAGGATGCATTGTCGTCGTGGAGTATCCAGTTTTTCGCGTGCCACAGATGTGGTCGCCGAATGTCTTCCCTCAGACGCCTTAAAACCTGGCAGTAGAACTCGACGATCTGACCCCTGAGGACGAATTCTTGATGCACAATGCCGCAAATATCGAAAAAGACGATGAGCATGCACTTGATCGAGCTGCGGACCTGCCTAGCCTTTTTCGGTCATGGAGATGATGGGCTCTTCCACTGTGAAGACTGTTGCTTCATCTCAGGGTCGTACCCGTACACCCAAGTTTTGTCACCGGTAATGATCCTCGACATGAAGGATGGGTCATCCACGACACACTGATGGGAGTTCTTGGCAGACTTCAATGAGGTGTTCCTTCTGCTCCTGGGTCAGCAGCCTGGGGACGAACTTGGCAGCAACGCGGCACATATTCAATTCACACGTGAGGATTGCCTGGACTGTTCCGTATGACACACTGACAATGGCAGCAATGTTGTGGAGTGTTTTCTGACGATCCTCATGCACAAGTTGCCGAATGGTCTCGACATTTTTGGGGGTTGAGCTCGTTGAAGGTCTTCCTGATCTCTCATCATCTTCCAGTGATGTTCTTCCGTGCTTGAAGCACGTGTGCCACTCAAAACACCTAGAACGACTCATTGCAGCATCGCCATAAACGCTGAATCATGTCAAACGTCTCTATGGCAGATTTGCCCAGTTTCATGCAGAATTTCATGTTTGCTTTTGTTCTAACTTGCTGTCCATGATGAAATTGCAGATGTGGTAACGCAGGTGATCAGAATAGCATGAGTTGCACAGCTCCTGATGTATACAAGACAATGTCTTTTGGCACACTGACTTATGATGATAGGTGCTCCCTGTGACTGTGCCAGCCTTGTGCTGCCATCTGTTGGCATGTTACAAACCTAGTCTCGAAACTTTTTGATACCACCTCGTACATAGCTTTATTTTTTGATTTGTACACTGATATCTTTCTGCATCACAAAAGTTATCTTGTAACAAATGTCCAAAAGGATTGCATAATTTATGGATGACCCTTATTTGAATTTTTCATTTGATGCTTAATAGGTATCACTTAATTTAAAATAAACCGATTAGAGACAATAAAAAGGTACATTTTGTAATAGCATTCTTGCTGTTTATTATCACAACATTGAACCTAGAGCAGTTTTTGGCTTATGTACTGCAGACACAAACTACTGTTCTGCGTAACCTCCATTTAGCCGGAGGGGAATTATTACTGTTATTCTGAACAGCTTTGGCAAATTTACCAATAAAAATAGTCCAAACAAAGCCAAAATCGAACCTTGTGACAATTCTAAATACCATCTAAATATCACAGATCTCCAGAGTTTAATTTACTACATATTCTAGAAAGCAGTTAAATAACATAGGTGATAACTTCTGCTTCTCACTCCACACTGCATAGGAAAGGGAGTGCTATACTTTCTCTTAATTTCAGTCTTTTCAGAAGACAAGTAAAGGGATTCAATCAAGAGTATCATTTTGCTATCTTTTCCATAATGTGGAATTTTCCAAAGAACATCATGCCAAACAGAATCAAAGGCTTCACGAAGGTCAAAAAGATTATTGCATATTACTTTATTATGTTCTATGAATTTTTCTCCAATGATATAAAGTACAAATATATGGTTTATTACAGTCCTGTTTTTTCTAAATCTGGCCTGGAAGTCTGAAAAGTTGAATTTCATTTTAGCTTCAATTTATGGGAGCAAGATGTCTAAAACTATTTTGGTTGGATGGCTGATGAGACTAACTGTCCTTAAATTATTGCACTTTTTGCTGTTTCCTTTTTTTCAGAATAGGAATGAGAATAAGTATGTGCCAATCTTTTGACCAGATTTCAGTGTTCCACACCTGCCAGTAAATTTTATGGAGTGCACTAACAATAGGTTCTTCTCCTTGTTTTAAACAGTTCTGATGGGATATTGCCAACTCCTGCAATTTTTTTCCTGTTTTTGATCTTCAAATAGCTCTTTCTACTTCTCAAAGTATACAATAATCACTATTCTCTGTTATCACTGGGGCAATTCCCATTAAATTTTGATGGTCCAAGCTATCATCATATTTCAATAGTTTACTTGAATGATCATACCATTTTTTCAATATTTTTTCCTGATCAGTAATATTTATTCTATTCTCATTCTCACTTATTCAGGTCTTATGAATTCAAGGCTTTGTAAGTTTCTTAATTATCTGGTATGCTGATGTATGGTTATTCTTTTGAAGGTTATCCTCAATTTCTTTTTATCTTCCCTAGATAAAAAATCTTTTTATCTTCCCTAAATAAACATTTTTTTGCAAGTTTTATCTCCTTTTTAATCTGTCTCTTCAGATAAGTATAATGCTCACTGTTGTTTCCAATGTTCCAAATTAGTCATAATCTCCTCTTCTGATTGCAAAGCTCTAATTATTTGGACAACCTAAGGTTTACTGATATAGAATTCTCTTCCAAAAATGTTTTTGGCTACTTCACTGACTGTCTATGAAAACTGTTGGTAAGATGCATCAAGATCAAGAGAGAGAGTCTGGAGGGATTTCAGAAAGAGAAGCAATATTTGCTTTAAACAGTTCTTGAGTGGTGTTTGATTAGAACTGTGTGAATTAACTTTTGTCTTCTTATTTCTGTGTGGTCACATTCCAAATTTCAACATAAATGTTGCTATATAACTAAATTATGGTCACTTCTATTGTCATGACCAGGAGAGAATCTATTCTTGCTGAGTTTATACAGGTTTTACATTTAGTTTTTATAGGTACACTGTCAATGAGATTGAGTTTTTTTCCCATCTGCAAAGCAAATTCTATCAGTTTCATACTGCCATTTGTTTGTCCTAGTCAAAAAGCACTAACAAAAAAGAGAAAATGCCTTCCTATTATCTGTTCCAATTTTCACATTCCTGTCCCCTTGTACTATTCGAAAATCTTTCTTGGGTGTTTCACGGATCAGGTTATTGAACTGGTGATAAGAGATCCACTTTCTGATCGCCATGTGAGGTTGTTGGTGCATATACATATATTATAGATATATTTAGTGGCTTACTCTGTAATCTCACTACTGGAAGTGTACTATTTACAGGTTTTAAAGTCTATGACACAATGCTTTATGTTCTTTTGGATCAAGAAACCAATTTCTTCTTGCCTCCTTCTGGAGTACCGGAGTAAAGAAAGGGATTTCTATTCTCTGTTGTTAATTATCTAGATTCTGGGCAATGATCTTGTCTGACATATATACACCAATGATGGACAATTCACAGCTTGCTAGTTCATGTTGAAGTATCCTGAGCTAGCCTCTTTGATATAACATTCCAAGTCCCAATCATAAATCTATTTATCAGCAGAAATTCACCTTGAAATATCTTTATGTTCATTGAAAAATCACAGTTACATACTAATCTGAATTTTTATATTTATTTCTTCTTCATATTTTGTTTTTCATATTCACCAGGGATATTTTAGAATTGTTTATGTCTAGGTTTTCCATTCCTATCAATAGAAGATGAAATTATTATTATTATCTGAGAACTCGTGAGACAAGGACTCACGTTTACTATAAATCACCCAAAACCAGCTATCATACCTTCACTTAAATTCATTCACACTAGATGCACTCACTACCCCTAAGGGCAATTATTCCACTCACTCACTAGTCTCTGGGAGAAAATCCTAGCTCATACCCCTTTCTTGACTGCAAATAAATTTAACTTCCATGGATGCCCCTGTATTCTCTTCATTATATGGAAGCTTCCCATCTTCCATATAACGAAACATTTTTTCAGTTGATATTCTATTGCACCAATTCAAAGGTTTATAGACCTCTATCATATCACCCATCTTTCTCCTATTAACCAGAGTCTGCAAATCCACATACTCGCAATCTAAATCCCATAATCCAGATATAATCTTTATAACTCATTGTGACATTCCTTCCATTTTTAGCACCCTTTCCACAGCTTCTATATCCACTTGGAACCCGGGAGACCAAATCTGCAAACAATATAATCCAGGTGTGATCTTATCAAACCTTATAACGAGGCAAAATGACTTCCTTATCCTTACATGTAAACGTTCACTTCAACATAGCAATTATCCTCTGAGTTGTATTTGCAACTTTTGCTATGTGACCTTTGAACTTTAAATTACTATCCACTAATATGCCAAGATCCCATGCCTCTTCAGTTTCTTGTTGCATAACCCTGCTAATATAATATGCCGCTGGAACTCTAATCATGGCAAAGAGCAAAACACTTACTAACATTAAATTAAAAGTAATTTTCGTTTGCCTAAATTTCCAGTCTATTCAAATCATTTTGTAATCGCTGAATATCAGTAGCATCCCTGATTTCATTGCCTACCTTCGCATCATCGGCAAAAAATTGCACATCTGATGTTAGATCCTTATTGATGTCATTAACGTATAGATTAAACAATAATGCAAGAACTGAACCCTGAGGTACATTACTGGTCACCTTAAATCTGGCAGATTCACACCCACTGTATATCACTTTCTGATATCTGTCCATCAACTATCCCCTGATCCAAGTCAAAAGTTTATATTCCAATCCCACATTCTCCAGTTTATGCAACAGCCTTTCGTTTGGTATCCTATCAAATGCTTTAGAAAAATCCAACATTATCATAGTGTATCCATTCCCTTTATCCAACTGGGCCATAACATTGTTATAAAATATGAGCAAATTGCTAAAACATGACCTTCCTTTAGTAAACCCATGCTGTTCCTTGCAGAGTATAGCATGTTTGTCTACCCGTTTCTGTATGCAAGTTCTTACCAATTTCTCTAAAATCTTCACTACCACACCAGAAATACTGATAAGCTGGTAGTTAGACACATCAGTTTTTGCACCACCCTTGTGCAATGGAACTATCATACATTTCTTCCATTCCTGAGCTGAGACTCAAGTTACACAAACATGTGAAAAGTGTAGCTAATTCAGCTGAACATTCCTTTAAGCAAACAGGCTGATATTCTATTTGTCCCTATAGACAAATTCTTATCCAGGTTATGCAATAGCTCTTCAACTTCATTTTCATGAATCTCTAACTCTTCATCCAATGTAGCAGTAGCACTGTGCACCATGTTACATACACCTGGTTGATATATCTTAGCAAAGTGAGTACTAGTTAACTGAACAATCTCAGTAGCTTCCAACACTTGAGTACCACTGCATTCAATAAAGTTATTCTTCCACATTCATTCTTTCTTTTGCTTGTGGCATAATGATAAAATTGTTTTGGATTGCTTTAGCTTGCATGGCCAATTTCTTTTCATACTCAGATTTAGCTTTCCGCACAATACTCGTCGGTTTTATGGCCTGAGCTTTACAAATTTCATAACTCCTCTCACTCTTATTCTCACGATATTCTTTCTACATCATCTTCTTCTTGAGGATTTCTTGCTTAATAAGTTTGCACATCCATTTCACTCCCAACCTATTTATTACTTGAACAATAGGGATACAGTCAGATAATGCCTCATTTAAGCATTTTTTCAAATATTCCCATGCACTGCTGACATTTTTCCCATTCAGTAACTGATACCATGGGAACAAAGATAGTATTCTCCTAAGTTGATCATAATTTCCAGCTTTGTAGTTCAGTATGTGACCTCTTTTCGACTGGTTTCGACCTTTATTGAGGTCTCATAAGTGAGAGCCAGACCCAGAGGTCTGGCTCCCACTAAGGTTGAAGTAATGCAGAAGTCATATTTTCATTTCTGCATTACTTTTCCACCTTTTCCAATTCCCTGGTAGATTTTCTAATAATTTCTATTAATCTAGATATTTCTAACGTCAACTTATCCTCAGATAAATTATCATCATCTCTGCAGGAGTACTTTTGTTCATCAGGTCAAACACTCTCCTTAGTAGCAACAACTTGAGCTTTAGACACTACCTTGATACGATGAGTTTTCAGCACCATTTTTAAAAGTATTAAAAACTAATAATATTTCTTCAATTATATTATAAAATGCTATAGTACAATAATTACACTAAATCTAAGAAAACACGTAACAAATTAACAAAAATCACAAATCTTTCAGGAGCTCTCTAACAGCATGTCTTTTCACCTGATAGCCTCGACACCAGATCTAAAATATTACCGGTGAATAAGAAAAACAGAACACGAGAAAGAAATAAAGAAATGAAAAGTAAAACACACAACAATTTGGACAGGTGTGCAAGAGGAGGTATGAAAATGGCAAAATGTATAAGTCAGAATGAAAAACTCTGTTATAAATTTTCTGGCCTGGTTGGCTAAGTGGTTAGCATATCTGTTCTCCAGCCAAAAGGCTGTGGGCATGGATTTTGCAATTGTCTTTGAAAATACTAGTGGTGGTGGTCGGCAGTAGATGGGCATTGGTGTAGATGATGAAGGTAGTTGCAGTTGGTGGAGACGGAGAGTTGTAGAGTAGGTGCCCTTCCTCGATGAGTCTCTGGACTCCCTGGAGGTGTTATATAATAATAATAATTCGAATTCAAAAAAAATTACCACACTCTGCATTCAACAATGATAATGAATTATAATGCTTATGCCACTCAGCCTTCCCCTGAAATACAATACATCTTTTTTCCTTTTTTTTTAAATGTTGGGCCCATATATGAGTGGTTGGCTGATCAACCTATAGTACCGTATATGGGTAGTGGATTGGTAAAGGAGAAACGTGTTGACATTCAATTTAAGCCTGTATATTGTATTCCTTGGAAAAAACATCAGTGGGAAGAAGACTGTTCCACAGTATAGCAGTAGCAGGAATGAAGGAGGAGGAGGAGGAAAATAAACTTGTTCTGTGGGTTTCAAGGTGTACGTGTTCCAATGGGTTTAGTACAGAGTGGAGGAATTATTGGTGCTGCTTCGGATGAACATTTTCCATGGAACTATTTATAGAATATACAAATTGCAGAGACTAAATGTCTATGCGAAAGTGAGGGGAGTGAGTTGGTAAGAGATGGGTCATTTATCAGACTAATTGCTCTTAACTGCATCTTAACGAAGAACACCATTATCTGTCATCTGTTGATACCTGAACAGCACGTGTGATAATTTTGATTTATAACTGCTGCTAAATATACAAGATACTTTTTCAGTAAATTTTGCTATTATAATATGCACAATACTCTTCAAAAGTAACTGAACTTACATTTACAATTTTACATGAATGAGTTAGAGAATGACACTACAAACATTCTGATTACAAATGTTTCGAGCATAACTATTTTCTATTTATTACCTGAAAAGTAACGTATTAAAAATCATTTAAGTATGTATAGTGGTACTGTTAAAAAAAGTCAATTTATTGTTTTTTTTATACTTATTAAGTATCTATAACATCTTTCTTCTAGCAGCCTAGTATTATGCTACAGGGCTATACATACACACTTCAAGAACAATAAACTTTTAATTATGAACCAAATTAACTATGAAAACAATGACAATCCCTGGTCCAGCTGGCATTATACGAAAGCATTACAAATAACTTTTAAATAAGAGAAAAAAAATAAGTAGGAATAGTATTTAAAAAAAAAAAGAAGCAAGAAGCATGTAGATACTTTAAATCAGGATGTTTTTTTTACCCTCTTTTTGTTTGATGAATATATCAAAAACAGGTGACCTCTTTCATATTTATTAACAGGGCTGTTTCAACCCAACATACAAAGTCGACTCCCGCTATGACAAACTTGAAGAGACTACAAGTACAGTCTATGTGAACAGCTGCTTACCATAGTGAATTTCCTTTAGAACATGGTTGTGCTATGAGGATTTATTTGGTCAGGACTTTTTTTGGTACTTTTTTATAGTAAGAATTGAATATAGGTGTTGGAAATTGAAATAGATATTTTAAATAACTAATTCAGAATGATAATATATATATACACATTGTTGGATCCTACTTGTCCTTAATCTATACTTTGGATCCGACATGTTAGTCACTATGATGTTCTTAAACAAAATAATAAGTTGCTAGTTGGTTTCTAATTCAAATATAGAGAAAATTTATATTTAAAGACTGTGCCACTCTATATCTGAATTAGTTCAAGAATTGAAGAAAAATTAACCTTCAACTATTTCTCCTTAAAATATATACTGGCCGAGTATATTTGACTTACTTAATTTACCTGCTTTGGTTCGAATATTTTATGAATGGTGCAGTAAAAGAGATTCAGGCAAAATACAACTTTTGATTAACAAAAACAAACATTTAATTTTAAAATCACAAATTTTACACTTAACTTCAAATCACTAATTAAGTTATTAGAAACACTTCAGCCTTCCTGACAATACAGTCATACAAACTCAGACAATGGTAATTCTGCTATCTCTATTACAGTTTTCTCACAGTTCCTTAAGTTCCAAATACAATAAAAATTGCAGTAACACACCTCTTCACAAACAAACACTTTTAATTTTACACCTCAGTTAATTCTCACCAATAGTTACTGTTAATATAAGGAAATTCTAGGATGAAACTCACACACTTCTCTGTATAGGAATATTAATGGTTGGAATAATCTTACCGATAATCTTTTTTCTTCATTTACTTATACGTAAACACTTAAACAGAACACGGCACTCATTAAATAAATCTTCTAAGCAATAACTGAATTAATCACTATACACATAAACATTCTTGCATGAAATACTATTGATCATTTATGAATTAAGGCAATACACAATAATTCCTTAACTTGAGGTTTTATATGCACAGTTGTTCACTCTTCCGGCATTCAATTAATTCTTAGACACTACAATTCTAAACACAGCTATCGGTAAACTTCAACTTTACAGCTCTACTATTCTCTAGTAACTCCGTGCTTTATTTCAAGATTCTGTGTGTCCTTGACAGGTCGGCCCTGAAATTAAATCTCAATTCAAGTATTGCTAGTCTATTTAGTAGTCACTCAGCTGTCTTCCGTAGCTATAATTGTTATTCTACAACTTATTAGCTAACCGCCTCTCGACTAGTAGACTTTATTAGCTGCTTGAGTGACTTGCCGACTCGCTATTATCGCACTGTGATTCCCGAATGCTCCGATTCCAACCTAATGCTAATCCTCTCTCTCTGTTTCTTTATTATTCTTATTTTCAGCGTTCTTCGCTTATATCTCCGTTTTTCCAGCCTAAATTCTTCTCGTGATATCTTTAACTAATTCCTTTTTAGTAAACTTTCAGCTTTCTCCCCACGTTCTGTTCCAAAAACGTGCTCGCTCACTTACATATGTTTCCATGACAACCAAACAAAATATAATAAAATTGAGCTATTACATAACGTTAAACTTTACAAACAGGAATAAATAGAGAATGTTTACATTTCAAATAATGCGCAGTTAAATTATCAAATACAAGTTCTTATAATATTAACATAGTAATAATTAAAATAGCTTAATAATATTTAATACAGCCTTTTCATTATTAATTCATATATCTTTGAATAAATAATTAAATATTAGACAAAATTAAAGTAGTTATATGAATACTAAATTATAAAATAAGTTATTTACATTAAATAATGTTTACAAGTCTAGCTTTTGTGATGGAAGATCATGTTGGATTTTGAAGCAAATAATAATTACTCCAATCTCTATATATTCAGAATCCAACAACATCTCAGAAAAAAATATTAAAACATTATGAATATATATTCTGCAAATAATGTTTACCTTGTTCTTAGTATTTTGTTCCTTAAATAATTCTGAGAGAGTAGAGTTAAAGAGTTGCTCAACAAAAGCTGTAGAATTGCTCTTCAGAAGTAACTCAAGATCTGCTGAGGAATTTAACTAGAAAATAAACAGGCTTATTTAAAATTCAATTGTTAAAATATACAAAGAAGACAGACAAAAATCTTTGTCCCTATCAATGTTTTAACACAAAGATATATTTCCTTTTAAAATGCACCTTAATCTTCTGATCTCCATTACCATTAAATTTCTGATACGTACAGTATGCTATGATGATAATAATAAAAACTTTTCATGCAGTATTAACTTCTTATCAAAACCTTTT
Organism: Typopeltis vanoorti; assembly: GCF_054136105.1. NCBI lineage: Eukaryota > Metazoa > Arthropoda > Arachnida > Uropygi > Thelyphonidae > Typopeltis > Typopeltis vanoorti. The sequence goes on from NC_143560.1 coordinate 137,386,383, forward strand.
CTCCAAATCACTTTTTTATCTCTCTGGAAGAGTATTGTCAGATTCTATATTTGTCTTATACAGCACTTTTAACTGCATCAACTCACTTAGATCTTGGTACTCCTCTAGAACTTTTTCCTGCCATCAAACTTCTGGTTTGTAGTTTTGCTTTTAAATTCTGTTTAACCATATTACTGCATGTTCACACACTAATGAATCTAACGATTTTAAAGTCCTTCCTAGTATCTTAATTTTTAATATAATAAAAGCTGCAGGAAATTTTAAGTTAATGAGGATAATAAATAAGATGCAACAAGAATATGCTATGTATGTGCATATTTTATATACAATTATATTTTTGAACTTTAGAACTTTTTCCTGCCATCAAACTTCTGGTTTGTAGTTTTGCTTTTAAATTCTGTTTAACCATATTGCTGCATGTTCACACACTAATGAATCTAACGATTTTAAAGTCCTTCCTAGTATCTTAATTTTTAATATAATAAAAGCTGCAGGAAATTTTAAGTTAATGAGGATAATAAATAAGATGCAACAAGAATATGCTATGTATGTGCATATTTTATATACAATTATATTTTAGTTGAATAAAGATAAGTAATGTCTCATTTTTTTAAAGATAATTTTGGGAACTTATAAATGTAAAATGTTTTGCTGATTGCTGTTCAAAAGATATAACTTGTGCATTTGCTTCATGGCTTAAAGGGAATGTCACCTGTAAAAGTTTCACGTAACTTTCCATACCTGATTATTTAATTCTTAGCTTGCAAATGGTACTAAATGTGCTATAGCTTATCAAGCTTTCCTGAGAAGGATTCACATAAAAATATTAAATAAATAAAATAAAATAATAATAGCAACTACAAAGTGGAATCTGCAAGAAGTCATGGATTCTACTACTAATCTCCTCAGAAGCCACAACTAGTGACTGCAAGTATGCAATTTGCTTCTGAAGATGGAAACATTTTACCTGTAGTTTGATACACAGGAAATGCATTTAATCCAAGAATATATTTCAAACATCTTTAAAAATCAAGTCTGTATAGAGATCACAAACTAAGCAATTATAATTCCCACACACCTGCATGTGTATGATTAAATCTCATTATAACATTAAAATTAACAAAGACAATGAAATATTACTTTTTTAAGAGGATTTTCTCCCACCATTTGGGAAAGATTGTAAATATGGGAAGATTTTTTTTTTTTAAATTTGCAAATAATTTGTGTTTGCAGTTTCAATAAAATCTCTAAAGTTAATTAATATAACCAAATTCTTTTCATGTTTAACATTTCTCAATCTTTTTTAAAATGAAAGGTTTATTTTATTTTATTATTATTTTTACATTGCCATGCTTCTAATTTTCCTTTCCTGTCTCCCACTTTTCCAAAACCTTACATCTCTCCTAGGAGTGAAACGTTATTAAGAATAACCTTTACAAATATCTTGGTCTCAAACATTGTGAGCAAAATTATATAATAATAGAAGAATGACACTTGCATATAGTTTTCCTTGTGGCAAACAGAAAAAGCAATAACAAATATTTTAAATTCTTTTTAAGTGCATTTCTTTATTATAGTCTGATTCAAAATTTCCTGAGAGCTTATGAGAATATAATCTTCAGCAGAAGAGTGGCTGTTGGTGTACACCACTTAAATTGGCCTTTTATTAATGCTTTCATGTTTTACTGGCCTGACAGCTGTTTTGAACTGTTCTCATCAGAAACCAGACAGAAATTTGGTTTGGATAGACTTATTTTTCATTTTAAAAATTTTATGGAATTTACAACCGTGTTAAAAAAACTTTTTTTTATATAAAAAAATATCATATATAAATTTTAAAAATTTTATAAAAAGTTTTTTTTTTTTTTTTTTTTTTTTTAAACACGGTTGTAAATTCCATAAAATTTTTAAAATGAATGCTGATCACCGTGTAACTCTAAAAGAAAGGATTGGATAGACTCTTAGTTTTCAACCATAGCAATCCTATGCCAAAAAGTTAATTTTATTTTTATTATATATATCTATATATAGGTGGAGTCGTGTGCCCATTTATATTGGGTGTGCTGTCACGTGGCTAATGCAACCCACACTACAAAATTCACGTCAATTTGACCATATGATTGCATAGCACATCAGCACTCATCTTAATTGGTCCAATGCAATTAATTGTAGGAATAATAAATTTAGTTTAACCCTTTATCCAAGTGTAAGCAAACAAAATTTGTGCCTGAAGTATCTTCAGGAATGAGGCAACTCATGGCAAAGGTGGACTAAGCTCTCCTCACTTATCTCCCACAATGCAAAGCACATCTCCTTGCAGACATATATAATGCTATGCATTAAGGAAAGGACCACTACCCAGACCGGTTTCGATCTTTATTGATGTCCTCATCAGTGGGAGCCAGACCCAGAGGTGGTGGTACTACAGTGGAAGTAATGGAGAAGTCATATTTACCTACACGAGTTGCCAAAAGGTGTCTCACCTTATCATTAAATTACTCTGGAATTAAAGAAAGATGTTGGAAGAATCCTTTATCCAAGTGTAAGCAAACAAAGTTTGCGCCTGAAGTATTTTCAGGACTGAGGCAACTCGTGGTAAAGGTGGACTAAGCTCTCCTCGCTTGTCTTAGCATCTCCCATAATGCAAAGCACATCTCCTTCTGGACATGTATAATGCTATGCATTAAGGGAAGGGCCACTACCCAGACCTGAAGATACTTCAGGCGCAAACTTTGTTTGCTTACACTTGGATAAAGGATTAAACTAAATTTATCATAGTCTAACCAAGTGAAAGGAAAAAAAAACAAACTTCCAACATCTTTCTCTAAATCCAGAGTAATTTAATAATAAGGTGAGACACCTTGTGGCAATTCGTATAGGTAAATATGACTTCTCCATTACTTCCACCTTAGTATCACCACCTCTGGGTCTGGCTCCCACTGACGAGACCTCAATAAAAGTATAAAAGTCTGGGTAGTGGCCCTTCCCTTAATGCATAGCATTATACATGTCTGCAAGGAGATGTGCTTTGCATTATGGGAGATACTAAGAGAAGTGAGGAGAGCTTAGTCCACCTTTACCACGAGTTGCCTCAGTCCTGAAGATACTTCAGACGCAAGCTTTGTTTGCTTACTCTTGGATAAAGGATTCAACTAAATTTATTATAATCTAACCAAGTGAAAAAAAAACAAAAAACTTCCAACATAATTGTAGGATAACTTTGGATACTTTATCAATTAATATAATTTTAAATATGGAAAGCATAAAAGTCAAATGAACAATAGCTATACTTCATGAGTGCCGTTTATGCAAGAAGCACAAAGGGTTTGTGCTTTGTGGTGAAATTAGATTATCATTAGCAAATACTAGAGTGAGACACAGATAAATTGAATTTTGATAGGATTTTTAAATAGAGCCATATAATACACACAGAAATCAGAAAAGTAATCACTTGGGAAATTCTTATTTTTCTGGATTGAACCAAAGAAAGGCTGAACTCATTTACTCACTCATTTATACAGAAGTTCCACAAGTTCAAACAACCTCCTTTTAATAAATTCACATAATCTGCAAAAGCTTTTGCAAAAAATGGGACATTCAGCAAATCGTCAACACTATTTCCCATTGTAAATATGGGCAAAAAAGTTATAGATTATTTTTTTGAAAATTACTTGTCTATATCGGTCCTAAACATGTCAGTTTCACATCTATTGCAAGCAAAACAGATGAAACTCAGAAAACAAAAACAGCAAATCGTGACAAATGACAACGTTCAACTGGATTAGTCGACAAAATAATCAATCACGGCCATTGATTTCTGGGTGCTTTTCCCAGCACACATTTTGCCTCACCTTCGGGGTGGATTATATCCACTGGAAAAGAATTTGACCTGTTGTGCCATCTGTATGTCTGTTCAAAGAGCTCAAAGGTATCTGTATTTGTGACCACATATCCGGCTTTTAACATGAATGTGATGTAATGTTTATGCATCTAAAAGTGTTCTCTTCACGATGAATTAGCATGCTGTGTTTAATTTCAGGCATCACGCAAAGCCAGGAAACAATGATTGGAGTCTTTAACAGGAATAAATGCAAAAATATAATATCAGTGTTATTGCTATTCTGTGTGTGTCAGGGGCATTCAGGGTGTGCAGTGAACACCCTGAATGCCCCTGACACACATGCACACAGAGCCCTAGATACGTAAATCTGTACTTATGTAAGAAATTCCTGAGATACACAGTACTTACAGAAAGCGCTTACCCGCAAACTATGTGCTCAGCCACACAGCTGCATCATCCCAGTTCCCGAGTGTCTCTTGTTATGAATGAACTATATAGTGTTGTGCTTATTTTCACGTTTTTCGTGTGTTTTCTAAATATTATTCACAATGGCTGGCTCATGCAATGAGAAATATTGTAAAAGCTTGGAAAGATGTTACTCCAGTGTGTTAGAAACAAGTGTAGAAAAAATCTCTGCAATTTTTTCCTGACAACTGAAGTTTTGAAAAGTACAAAAATTTGAGGAAGTCAGTGAAAAAATTGCAAAACAGTTCGAAACAGAAGTCAATGAACATGATGTGGAGGAACTTATAAAATTGTAGGATGAACAGTTATCAAATGCTGATCTCATTGAACTAGAAGCTGCTATAGTTGCAAGTGAAGAAAGACATGAAATGTCAGAACCAAAAAGGTTCACAGAAAAAGAAATGGCTGAAGCATTTTGAGAACTGACTTCTTGTTTAGCTCAGTTTGAGAAACTGGATCCAAACACTTGTTTTCTTAAAGTGCAAAGAATGGCTGAATAAACTTTGCCTGCTATAAGAGAAATTTAAAAGGAAAAAAAGAAAGCAAAAGTTCAAATATCTCTTGACAGATTTTTATAATTAGCAACAATATGTACCATTTTTTTTAATAAATGTAATCTTAATATTGGTGGGCAATTTTGGACTGTGTTTCAATTGATTATTCTTGATTTTCTTTTATTATCCATAATACGAGTTTGATTGTTGAAAGCCACAAGTTAAAATATAATGTGCAGTGACAATTTCCTGTTAATATATTATGTTGCCGGCACTAAAATGTAGTCAAATTCATCATCATCATCATCATCAAATTCCTGCCATGTACCCTCAAGGGGTGTACAGGATATGATAGTACTACATGAAAAAAATTACATCATTACTAACTTCCTATCTACAATTTTCCTCCAAATCAGTCTGTTACTTGTCAAGACTCCAACATTATCAGATCTTATATTTCTATCGTCTAAGGCACTTTGTACCATATCAATCCACCTATATCTTGGTCTTCCTCTGGGTCGTTTTCCTGCCAACCTCACAGAGAACACTTGTTTTGCTAATCTTTCCACACCCATTCTGTTTAAGTGACCATACCACCTGAGATTAGCTCTGCTAACACATTCCTGGATGTTGACAATGTCAAGTTCTTTTCTAATATCCTCTTTTTAATATGATATTGCCATTGATGTCATTTGTTCACACCTCTAATCTTTCTCAGGACTCTCATATCTGCGGTCTCTAGTCTTTGGTCAAGTGTTTTACTTCTGACCCAGCTCTCAGATCCATAAGTTAAAACTGGTTTGAACACTGTCTTGTATACAGGTAATTTAGTGTTCCAACTAATTTCTCTCTAATTTATTCTTTCCGACTAATTTCACAATCATTCAAAAGTATATTTTCCATCTGTTTCTTATGTCCACATCCCTCCATAATACTCTTCCTTCAGCATCTTATTATTATTACTATAGTATTACACTATATTATTATTTCCACATATGAGCCATTATTATTATTATATATATATACTGTTCGTCAGGAATCCGAGTTACATACAAATCCAACCTAAGGACATTCTCAGGAAGATATCTCTTTTGTAATCTGGGGAATGCTTGTATTTCAGCTATTTAAAAATAGTTTATAGTGATATCACAAACTAAATTGGGAAATAAGCATCACAATAAGCAAGATTTATTCTGGTATGGTGGGGAGCCGAATGAATACATTTATATGAAAGAAGAGAAAAATTAGTCAAATCACCAAACTAGCAGTACAACCGACTGTGTTCAAACCAGTTTTAAGTTATGGCTCTGAGAGCTGGGTTAGAAATAATGTACTCAACCAAAGATTACAGACCACAGATATGAGAGCTTGAGAAAAATTAGGGACCTGAACAGATGGCATTAATGGCAGAATCATATTAAAAATAAAGATATTAGGAAGGAAGTCGACATTGTTTACATTCAACATTGTGTGAGCAGGGCTAATCTGAGGTGGTATGATCACTTAAACAGAATGAGATAAGAAAGGTTAGCAAAGCAGGTGTTTGATGCCATGATGGTAGGTAAGAGACCCATGGGGAAGACCATGGGCTTATGTGGATTGATTCCATCAACAGTACCTTAGAATCACAAAATGCCAGATATGACAATATTGAAGTGCTTACAAGTAACAGACTAATTTGGATGAAAATTATTAATAATGATTAATAGTAATGTAAAATGAATTATGCAGTGCTGTCATAGTAGCTTGAACAACCCTTAAGGGTACATATAAGGAAATTGATGATAAATAACTGAAGAAAGTATACAATCACAGTGACAAAAATATAATTAACAGAACTAATTAACCAGAATTTTTTTTGGAATATCACGTAACATTATCATCATCAAATTGCTGCCATGTACCCTCAAGGGGTGTACAGGATATGATAGTACAACATGAAAAATTTACATCATTACTAACGTCCTATTTACAATTTTTCTTCAAATCAGTCTGTTATTTGTCAAGACTCCAATATTACCAGATCTTATATTTCTATCATCTAAGGCACTTTGTACCGTATCAATCCACCTATATCTCGGTCTTCCTCTGGGTTGTTTTCTTGCCAACTTGGCAGAGAACACTTGTTTTGCTAATCTTTCCATGCCCATTCTGTTTTAGTGACCGTACCACCTGAGATTAGCTCTGCTAACGCATTCCTGGATGCTGACAATGTCAAGTTCTTTCCTAATATTCTCGTTTTTCATATGATATTGCCATTGATGCCATCTGTTCACGCCTCTAATCTTTCTTAGGACTCACATATCAGCAGTCTCTAGTCTTTGGTTAACTGTTTTACTTCTGACCCAGCTCTCAGATCCATAAGTTAATACTGGTTTGAACACTGTCTTGTATACAGCTAATTTAGTGTTCCGACTAATTTCTCTCTTATTCCATATGAATTTATTCAATTGACTTCCTACCATAAGTTTTGTTGATTCTGTTGTCTATTTCCATATTTAATTTACCATCTTCACTAAACGTCGTGCTTAAGTAGCTGAAATGTTTTACTTCTTCCACAGGTTCTCCATTCACAACACAGTTGACATTTTCAAAGATTCTACCTATTTTCATTGTCTTTTTATTGCTGACCTTCATTCCATATCTATTACAACAGTTATTTAGTCAGAGAATCTTGCAGACTTGTAGCAGATTTATTTAGAAGTATAACATAGTCCGTATAAAGCAAAGAGCTGACATTAACATCTCCAATTTTGATATCATGTTTAATACCACTTTCCTTCATAATGTGATCCATATAGATAATGAATAACAAAGGGGATAATGTACATCCTTGTCTCACACCAGATTTAACATTAAACCATCTTCCTGTACTTCCTTCAATTCTAACTGCTGACTCACAACTCAAATAAAGACTAAGCATTGCTTGATATAATGCCCCAATAACACCATATAACTGTAGCGTATTGAATAGCTACTTTCTTGGCACCCTGTCATATACCTTTTCCAAATCGACAAAATTTAAATACAGATATTTGTTATATTCCCATGGAAAGGCTTAGACGTTGGTTATGCATTTTCACTATATAATTAAAGGAAATTACAACGTACTAGGATATACATTAAAATAAATTTTAATATATTTCAATATTTTGCCAACGTCACGTTGCCATTTTCAAGAACTTAAGTACAAGACGCGTGCACGCATGCACAACAAAACAGTAAGTGAGGAAGAAGTAGGAAGCTATTATTTCTACTAAAGTCCTGATTGTGCCCTCTAGCGGGCAATGTTGGTATTCTTGGGCGACTGGGCTGAAGTTCTTCTGATGTAGGTTTCCCAAATTTGAGGAAGTCTCATGCAGCCAAATATGTTAAGGTTTGGATCGATTCTTAGGGCTGAAGCTGATTCCATGAAAAGCCTTTCATATCTGTATTTGCTACGGTGTATTATCCTGGCTTTCTTCCACCATATTCTATGGCAGGTATCCAGCGCATGGTCTGCAAGACCAGAGTGGCTATATTGGTGAAAACGGATGTAGTCCTTGTGTTCGGAAATTCTGATATTTGCTGTCCTGCCTGTTTGGCCAAAGTAGGACAGCTTACAGCTGCAAGAGTCCTGGTATACACCAGGTTGGTCTGGGGGGGGGGGGGGTTGGTCTTTAGTAGAGCGGATAAGGAATGCCAATTTTTTATATGGCCTGTAACATGAAATTAAGTTATGTTTTTTTAGGATTTTTGTGATTTTTTTCCCAAGGTTCCTCGGATATAGGGTATGGTAATGGATTTAGAGTAATCCTTGTTGTGAGGGGGGGGGGGGTGATTTACTGGTTTCAATATTTTTTGGATTTTTTTTGGGGGGGGGGAAGGGAAGGGATAGTTATTGGCTGAGAAAGTGTTGAGAAAGTGGTTTAGTTTAGTGGTTAGGGCATTGTCATTCGAACAGATAAGTTTAGCCCTGTTGTGTAGTTTCTTAATGACTCCACATTGTTGTGAGGAAGGTTGGTGGGATTGTTGGTGAATGTATCTGCCTGTATGGGTGAGTTTTCTATATACTGAGAAAACCAAGGTTCCATCAGGCTGGCGGGTGACTAGTGTTGTCTAAGAAAGGAATGCAGTTGTTTTTTTCCTCTTCCAGGGTGAATTTGATTCTGGGGTGTTGGTTGTTTAAGTGTGTTAAGAAGGAGAGGAGTGCATCAGAGCCATGTGGCCAAATAGTGAATACATCATCTACATAGCGAAGCCAAACAGTTGGTTTTTGTGGGGCAGAGTCTAAGGCTTTCTCTTCAAAAGTCTCCATATAAAAGTTGGCCAAGGGTGGGGAGAGTGGAGAACCCATGGATGTCCCCTCTATTTGTTTGTAGAATTTTCCTTGCCAAACAAAATAGCCTGAGTTCATTGTGAACTGAAATAGGGCTGTGAGATCGGGAAGAAATTTAGCTTGGATTAGCTCTAAGGATTCTTTGAGTGGGACATTTGTGAATAAGGAGGAGATATCAAAACTGACCATTATGTCAGTGTGTTTGAGTGTAAGGTTTTCTATGCTGGCTTTGAAGTGGGCCGAGTTTTTTATGTATGAAGGTGTGTTGCCAGTATAGTGTGAGAGAGTTTTGGCCAAATATTTAGCCAAATTTTTTTTATCACTGTGCTGTCATCACAGCTTGTTTCATTTAGTTTTTTCAAAGTAATTACTCCATACTTCAAGGATATCTTTTTCTTCCGTTTTCATTTCACCTTTATCATCTCTAACTCCTTTTACAGCACTCTTTCCTCCATTTCTAAGCTTCTTCAACAACCTCCAGAATATTTTGCCACCTTCTTGATATTTATTTTCTATGTTCTTGCCAAAGTCCTCCCATGACTTTTGTTTAGCTAGTTTTACACAGTGTTTAGCTTTCTTACATTTCTCTCTGTATTCTCTAAGAGCACAAATTGACTTATTTGCCAGGAACATTTGATTATGCTTTCTTCTTTTCCTTCACTGCCTCTTTAACTTCCTGTGCCCACCATGGAGTTCTGCCTTTTTCTATCCTTGCAAACCTCACCAAATGCCTCTCTGGCTGAATCAATCAAGGTTTTCTTCAGGGGTTGCCACTGAATTTTCAAGGTTTGGTTCCTGTTCTCAAACTCTTAAATTTTTTCTTCAATAATCTTTCCGTATTTTAGTCTACAGTTCACATCTGAGAGCTGATCAACTTTTATTCACTTGAAAACTTTCTTACATGTTACTCTTTTCAATATGAAATTAAATTTTATCATGCTCAAGACTAAATAGTGATCACTTCCAATTTCAAATCCTCTGTACACTCTGGTGTCCTGCACCAGGGGGAAAACATCACTTTCATCAATAACATAGTCAATGAGACTTTTCTTATTCCTTGCCTCTTCTTTCCATGTGAATTTGTGCACATTTTTATGTTGGAACATGGTGTTAGTAATAACCAGTCCATGTCCTGAGCAGAAATCCAACAGATATTTGCCATTATTATTAGCTTTGCTCTTTTCTCCAAATTTTCCCAAAATATTTTTGTATGTCTGACAATCATTTCCTACTCTATACGCATACAAATGAATGGTTTTAGAAAAGGATCAATAGAACTTTAAGGATCCTTAAGAATATTGACAGAAGAAAGTTACAATACTTTGGATATATTGAAAGGATGGAAGAAGAACTTCTCAGAACAGTAATAGAAGGTAAAGCTCCAGGAAAAAGAGGAAGGGGTTGACCATCATTGAGATGGATGGATGGTGTGTGTGTGTGAAGTGACTGATCTTCAGAGAGTTGAAAAATCAAGAAAAGCATACAACAGGACCACATGCAAGGACTGTGTGGCATATCACAGAGCATCAGAGTGACTATATGGCATCTGTGGATGTCCAATGAACAGATGATGATGACGGTAATGCTGAGTAATGATCTTTCCATTTTCTTCTGGGTAATCCTCAACTTGTTGGTTAGTCAATTTCCACATTTCACACCATAACAGTGTTATAGTGTGAACCTATTCAACCCAAAAAAGATGAATTTATAATAGATTCCTGTATCTCCTATGAAAAATTGAAAACCTGTAGTACTTTGATAAGCTAAGAAAATTGTTTTTATAATTTTTTATTTATTTTATTAATCTAGAAACTTTTTCATGTCATTTCAGGCCTTCAATAAGCAAAGCAATGGTCTCAGACCAGTCAATGCAATCAGTCTCTCCATTTAAAGAAAATTACAAATATCTATGCCCATGATGGGATTCAGACCAAACCTGTTTATTGTGAAGTGAATATATTAACCACTCAGTCAACTAAGCTGGCAAAGTTGCATTTTAATTTTCTATAGTTTTCTTAGTTTTATGGAGTGATGTTTGTAATACTCAAAATATTTGTTAATTACTTTAGTTAATTAATATTTTACTTGTGGTAACATATTCTTTCTTCGGTTAAAATTTCTAATGTTAAAATAAAGTGTATTATTAGCATGCATACCTGTTGAACTATAGTGGCATACAACTGTACTATTTTTAGTGACTGATGGAGAACATTCTCTAAACTGAAGTTTCCAGGGACAGCAGCTAAACATAAGCTGGAATTGACTAAATCTACCACAGCCTGGGATACCTGTAAATATTATGAACTAAATTAAAACAAATGAAATGCAAAGATATAAATAAAAGCAAGCACTATATAATGCAGTCTATGATAATATTTGCTGATATCTTACTATATAAGATTGTATCAGTTGGACTTTTCTTTTGTGTCTCCCACCCACAAAAGAAAAGATATTCCACAAAAGGTTTTTGTGTAAACCTACAGTACATTAGTACTATGGGTGAGCTACGGATTTTTTTTTTTTATTTTTATTAAAATTTACTGCTCTATCAGCTTTACTGATAGAGCAGTATAAAAGAAAGATTTGATAACTGATGAAATTCTTTCTCATGTGGATCAATGCAGATCTCATAAAAACCATACTCCAACAAAATATAGAGGTTCAGAAAATTATTAAAGACAAGATCAAAGAAGCAAAAGAAATATGGATGAATGAAAAATGTAAAGAAACAGAATTTCTACACGAAAAGCATGACAGTATTAATCTACACAAAAAACTGAAAGACTTCAGGTATATTTAAGAAAAAAACAACTATGTATCCTTCAAAACAATAAAAGGGTGAAATCACATCTGAAAAGTATGATAAAATTGAAGAATGGATGAAATATGTAGAAGAACTCTTTACTGATAACAGATAAAACCCAGAAAATACTTATGAACAGATGGAAGGTACATGCATTCTAAGATCAGAGGTAGAATATGCGATGAACTCAGCTAAAAATGGTAAAGCCTTAGGCTCTGATAGAATACCAGCAGAAATAGTAGTTATTAGAAGGCGACAACATTACTATATTAGTAAAGCTATTTAAATAAGATCTATGATATAGACATATTCCCTTAAGACTGGTTACAGTTAACCTTCATCATGCTATGTAAAAAAAATTCATTTCATTTGCTTCATCGACTTCAAGAAAGCATTTGACAAAGTCCAACACACTACAATGATTTAATTATTAAAAAGAAATGGATTAGATGGTAAAGATATAAGGATCATTGAAAACTTATATTGGAACCAAAAGGCATCTGCACCAGTTGATGACATTATTACAAAACCCATTAACATTAAATGAGGAGTAAGTTTCTCCTCGTAAATCTCTGTCGCCTCTCCTTTCTAACATATACTCAGAAGCCATATTTCAAAAAATCTTAAAAACGAAGAGAGAAAGTGATTAACGTGAATGGTGAAATCATCAATAACATCCGACATGTTGATGACTCAGCTCTCCTGGCTGATAATATTCAGGATCTTCAATATCTTCTCAAACTAGTGAAGGAAGAGAGCAAAAAAATGGAATTAAGAATAAATATCACCAAAACTAAATTCATAAGAAAAAAAGCAATTCTTAATTCAGCACTTTCTTTAAATGGGAAACAAACAGAAAGTGGGGTGCTTAAGGGTCAAAGCTGTATAACTGAGAGGAGACCTCCACACAGCCTTTAAAGGAATGCAGAGAAAGGACCAGGGCTTCTGACCTAATGTCCAATCCTCACCTTCTTGTGGTGCACCCTGTTGGGTATCTACTTGGATACTGAACGAATGAGGATGGACTGGCAATTTGAGATTTAGCCAACCAAATTGTATTCTTATTGGCTTAAACCAATATAGAAAATGATGGTACAACATGACAAAATTTCATGTCGGCTAGGGCGTCGCCTGGCTAAACAAGGCCCCCGTTGTTTTCACCAGGGAACCAGGGTGAACAGCGAAAAGTCAGCTACTGGAACAAATCTGAAAGCACACCCACACTCAACATCACCAGAGTTAAAGATCAGTACTATCAAAATAAGAAGCCTGAATGGCAAAGAAATGGAGCTAGCTGAGGAATTAGATAAGTACCAGATCGACATAATAGGGATGACTGAAACACAAAAGACAAAAACTGGTGAGATCTTTCTGAGCAATAAATACAAAATGCTATATTTAAGCAATAACAATCAAGGAAAAGAAGGAGTAGCCATAGTATTCAACATAAAATATGAGGCTAATCTTCTTGAATGGCAGTCAGTCTCAAGTAGAGTAATGTGGGCAAATATGAGAATGGGGAACTGGACAATGAGACTTATTTGTGCCTATGGTCCCACAGAAAGTTCTACGAAGGTAGAAGTGGAGGAAGTTTTTGAGGCTTTAGAAAAAGCAACTAACACAATGAAAAAAGAAAAGTTGGTCCTTGATGGGGATCTAAATAGCAGAGTAGGAAATGATTGTGAGACATACAACAATATTTTGGGAAAGTTTCGAGGAAAGAGCAAAGCTAATAATAATGGCAAATGCTTGTGGATTTCTGCTCAGGACATGGATTGGTTATTACTAACACCATGTTCCAACATAAAAATGTACACAAATTCACAAATGAGAGAAGAGGCAAGGAATAAGAAAAGTCTCATTGACTATGTTATTGTTGATAGTGATGTTTTCTCCCTGGAGCAGGACACCAGAGTGTACAAAGGGTTTGAAATTGGAAGTGATCACTATCTAGTCTTGAGCAGGTTAAAACTGAATTTCATATTGAAAAGAATAACACGTAAGAAAGTTTTAAAGCGAATAAAAGTTGAGCAGCTCTCAGATGTGAACTGCAGACTAAAATACACAAAGATTATTGAAGAAAAAATGAATGAGTTTGAGAACAGGAACCAAACCTTGGAGATTCAGTGACAAGCCCTGAAGAAAACATTGAATAATTCAACCAGAGAGGCATGTGGTGAAGTTGCATGCAAGGATAGAAAAATCAGAACTCTATGGTGGACAGAGGAAGTTAAAGAGACAGTGTAGGAAAAGAAGAAAGCATGTCAAAAGTTCCTGGTGAATAAGTCAGCTTGTGCTCTTAGAGAATACAGAGACAAATGCAAGAATGCTAAACACTGTGTAAAACTAGCTAAACAAAAGTCATGGGAGGACTTTGGCAAGAATATAGAAAATAAATATCAAGAAGGTGGCAAAGTATTCTGGAGGTTGTTGAAGAAGCTTAGGAATGGAGGAAAGAGTGCTGTAAAAGGAGTTAGAGATGATAAAGGTAACATGAAAACGGGAGAAAAAGATATCCTTGAAGTATGGAGTAATTACTTTGAAAAACTGCTAAATGAAACAAGCAGTGATGACAGCACAGTGGCAAAAAACACTGACCAGACATGCAGTCAGGAATATACATCCACACTTGAAGTAGAAAAAGCCATCAGAGGCTTGAAATGTTGAAAAGCAGCAGGAGATGATATCTGACCAGAAATGCTGAAGTATTACTATTACTATTATTACGGGCAACTCCAGGGAGTCATTAGACTCATCGAGGGAGGCCCCAAATCATATTCATCACAACTATTCGACATTCTTACAGTATCTATCATACCTCGCCTTAAACTCATTCACTGTCACAGCATCCACCACAGACTCAGGGAGCGCATTCCACTCATTCACTACTCTAAAAGTAAAGAACCCAGCTCTAACACCTTTACTAACCACACTTTTGCCCAGTTTACATGGATGTCCCCTAGTCCTCCCACAACCAGCCCTGTTCTCAAAAATATCTTCTGAATTAATTTTATAGAAACCCTTCAGTAATTTGAATGTCTCAATCATATCTCCCCTCCTCCACCTATCAACCAATTTTTGCAACCCACAAATCCTCAACCTGTTCTCATACGGTTCATTCCACTGACCTGCTATCATCTTGGTCACTCGCCTCTGGATCCTCTCCACCTCCTCCTCATTATGAAGGAAAGTGGTATTAAACATATCAAAATTTGAGATGCTGATGTCACAGCTCTTTGCTTTATGCGGACAATGTTATACTTCTAAATAAATCTGCTACAAGCTTGCAAGATTCTGTGACTAAATTGAATAACTGTTGTAATAGATATGGTATGAAGGTCAGGATTAAAAAGACAAAGACAATGAAAATAGGTCGAGTTTTTGAAAATGTCAACTGTGTTGTGAATGGAGAACCTGTGGAACAAGTAAAACACTTCAGCTACTTAGGCATGATTTTTACTGAAGATGGTAAATTAAATATAGAAATAGACAACAGAATCAGCAAAGCTGGTATGGTGGGAAGTCAATTGAATAAATTCATATGGAATAAGAGAAATTAGTCAGAACACTAAATTAGCTGTATACAAGACAGTGTTCAAACCAGTTTTAACTTATGGATCTGAGAGCTGGGTCAGAAATAAAACACATGACCAAAAACTAGAGACTGCAGATATGAGAGTCCTGAGAAAGATTATAGGCGTGAACAGGTGGCATCAATGGCAATATCAATATTAGGAAAGAACTTGCCATTGTCAGCATCAAGGAATGTGTTATCAGAGCTAATTTCAGGTGGTATGGTCACTTAAACAGAATGGGCGAAGAAAGATTAGCCAAACAAGTGTTCTCTGCCAGGTTTGCAACAAAATGACCAGAGGAAGACCAAGATATAGGTGGATTGATATGGTACAAAGTGCCTTAGACGATAGAAATATAAGATCTGATAATGTTGGAGTCTCGACAAGTAACAGACTGATTTGGAGGAAAATTGTAGATAGGAAGTTAGTAATGATGTAATTTTTTTCATGTAGTACTATCATATCCTGTACACCCTTTGAGGGTACATGGCAGGAATTTGATGATGACAAATAGAAAGAGTGACAATATTTAAATATCTCAGATGCTGGTTAAATGAAAAATGCAATCCAGAAATGGAAATAAAAGTTAGGATTGAAATGGCAAGAAAAATTTTTCTTCTGATGAAATCCACACTCTAACAACAATTTAAATTTAGAGCTTAGAGTACAAATGGTTAAATGCTATGTATGGTCTCTACTGCTGTATGGTACAGAAACTTAGCTCTCGAATACAACATTTATAAAAAAAAAAATAAAAAAAATTGAAGTCTTTGAGATATGACTATACAGACAAATGTTAAAAATCCCATGAACACCAAAAACATCTAATGAAGAAGTATTGGAACAAATGGGGAAATTACGTGAACTTCTAGATACCATAAAAAGAAGAAAAACTGCATATCTTGGTCACGTACTTGTATAATTAATTGTGAAGTATCTTATATTTTTTATTATGAAGATAATTCACAATTGATTATAAAAGGGAAGATAAATGGAAGAGGAGGACAAGGAAGATGAAGAAAATCTTGGCTGGCAGACATCGTCAGTGGACTGGCATGAGCTCTGAAGGAGCTCATGCCAGTCCACTCTTTACTTTTTTTTTTCTGTTATTTCTATTTAATTTTTATATAATCCAGAAACCCTGCTCTAGAGACCAAACATGGAACTTTTACAGTAAAAATTATAAATCAGTGAAACAGTGGTCTCACATGGGCGATGAAATTTACCTGCCGCCTAAAGGCAATCACAATATCTGTGCCCATAATGGGATTCAAACCTGCAACCTCCTGGTTGGAGAGCAGATAATAACTACTCAACCAACCATGGAATAGATGGCTATTACTTTCATTTTTAAAAAGTGATGACATGCTTAAAATTTTGAGCTAGGAGAATTTCAAGGTCATGCACTTCAGCATAAATATCTCTGTGTTAAATACCTCATTTGTATGAAGTTTAAGCTATGACCCATACCAACAATGGGACTTGCATTTCAAGCATATTAATTCATGATATGAATTATTCATAAACTGACTGAATCTCCAATTTGGTACAGTATGTATGCTGTAAAGGGGATACCTTTCTAGTTGGAAGAAACCAGTTCCACTAGGTGGCATGACCCTCACTGTCCAGTGATGCACTACAACTTTGCTCAATGAAAGCCAGGAGAATGAAATCATATTATAGAGATTCAAATTTGGATCCTCTCCATTGTTTTTTTAAGAGAAATGAGGTGAGAACAATGAGTTAATGGCTTGAGGATGATTTTTATCCCTGTTTTCTAAGAGGATAATATAAGCTCTTGTTTCCCTGCTTAGGTATATTCCAGATTAGTATGAAAGGTGTAAAGATGATATAGACTCAGCTTCATGAATATAACATAGTTAAAAAAACATGGCATTTCATTGGATATTTTCAATAATTTTGCACATATTGAAAGTTTCATGTTTTCACCATCCCTCCCAAAAAGTATGCATAATTAACACATTCAAGTAATAATTGGAAGTCTCCATTTTAAAAGATGAAGAAGCAAAGAGAGAAAGCTCAGTCACTTTTCCACTGGTTTGTCTTATACAGTTATTCCAAGAACATCATCCAGAAGATGCAATTTTCTCACAATCATTATTAATTCCTGATATGTACTCTCAAGGGATGTTCAGGCTTGCTACAACATTACACGATTAAGTTTACATTATTATTAATCTCCTACCAACAACTGTTCTGCAAATTAGTCTATTACTTGTCAGCACTTCGATATTGTTGTATTATCTAACATTTTGGTCTTCTAAGGCACTTTTGACTGAGTCAATCTACCCAAGATCTTGACATAAACACACCTGTTTTGCTACCTTTTTTTATCTCCCAGTCTGAAGTGGGCAATCCTTAGATTAGCACTGCTCACACATTCTTGAATGCTAACAATGTCAAGGTCCTTCCTAATGCCTTCATTTTTAATATGATTCTGCCATTGCTGTCACCTGCTCACTTTCCTAATTTTTCTCAGAATTATCATATCTATGATATCTAGTCTTGATCAAGTGCTTTATTTCTAATCCAACTCTCCGATCTATAACTTAAAACTGGTTTGAACACTGTCTTGTATAACGCTAGTTTCATTCTTTTGAGATATTCTAGAGATATTCTTTTGATAGATGACTGATGCTGATATTCTGAGACATGCTATTTTCTGATACAAAATCCTAACATCTGATACAGAGATTCAGTTTCCAACCCATACATTGAAAATTTCTCCGCCCTACTCAAGAGTCACAATATCTGAGTAGCTTACAGGCCTATCCTTACTGTCAATGGTCTCCTTATATCCCTAAAACACAGCAACCTTCCTTTTACAAATATCCAGGTGTATCAACTATGCAGAATACAGAAGAAAGAAAAAATATGGGCTTATACATCACGCATGCCCAAAAAATCACACCACCCACTAGGACAGTGATGGTGAACCTATGACACACGTGTCAGCACTGACACACTTGAGGGTTTCAGGTGACACACGTTGGATGTTGAAAAATATTGTTTTCATATTCTGATGAAAAAACTGCGATGAATCGTGTAAGATCGCTCTCAGTTAAGGCGAAGGTAGGTTTTGGCTTTGAGAATAAACTCAAAATATTTCAACGTGATTTAGAAAGTAACAATTTTAAGTATTCCCCAAGAGTGAAAATTTTTTTAACAAAACCAGCCCCCAAAATCGTGAACAACATATCAACCAATCTATCGAAGTTCTAAAGTCAGTAACTGAGCAGTTTTCTTCTAGATTTGAGCAATTTTGAATGTTGGAACAAACAATCCAATTCGTAAAGTATCCTGATGAAACAGAATTAATGGATCTTAAATTTAGATGGCTTTGAGTGGTTGGATTTAAAAGATCTAGAAATGCAACTAGCCGACTTCCAGTGTAATCCTATCTGGAAAAGAAAGTTTATTGCTCTTAGAAATGAATTAGAAGAACTCGAGCAGGAACATCTGCATGATACCGCGTGTAAAAATTCAGACTGTGAAATTCTAAGTGTGTGGAATAGCCTTCCCGAAAACTTTCATGCTCTTAAAATCTGTGCTAAAGCTCTTCTAACAATTTTCTCTTCTACATACTCTTGTGAAACTCTATTTTCTGCCTTAAATAACACCAAATCGAAAGGGAGAAATAGATTGAGCAATGATTTGAGCGTTGCCTGTGTAGCATTAAAATGTATACATTATAGAACTTCTATAAAGCAACTTTCTACCAGCACTCAGCAACAGAAAAGTCATTAAATGTAATGTAAGTTTGTAATTTCAGTTTATTAAATTAATTGTATAATATGAATTCATACAGTTTATATCAATATCCTATTAAATAAATAGACTAATATGATATGTACAAATCACCATCTATGATTATGTAGTTAAATTTATAATGCATGTATGCAAGTGGCACATCAACAACGTCAATATTTAAAAAAAAAAAAAAAAAGATGTTTGACACACCTGGGGAAAAAGGTTTGCCATCACTGCACTAGTACATACAGTGCAAGTTAACTATCATGTCCTAGAAAAGGACTTTAAAGTGAATAATAATTTATCTTAAATTTATTTGTGAAGGCAAAACTAACACATGTTTAGCTGGCAAACTACAGATTGCTCTCCCACTCTCCAATAAACATGGGTTGGAATTCCACTGATGCCACCATCATCAAATTTGTGATATGTACTCTCAGGGTGTGTACATGATAATTATGATAATACTACATGAAAAAGTTATGCCAGTACTAATTTCAGTTCAACAATTTTCCTCCAAATTAATCTGTTATCTGTTAAGACTCCAACATTATTAGATCTTATATTTCTGTCTATTAAGGTACTTTTTACTATATCAATCCACCTACATTGTGGTCATCCTCTGGGTATTTTTCCTGACTACTCTTGGCAAAGAACACTTGTTTTGCTCATCCTTCCTCTCCCATTCTGTTTAAGTGACCATACCACCTGAGATTAGCTTTAATAACACGTTCCTGAATACAATGGCAAGTTGTTTCCCCAATATCTTTGTTTTTAATGATACTGCCATTGATGCCATCTGTTCACTCCACTAGTCCTTCTCAGAACTCTCATATCAGACATCCCTAGTCTTTGATCAAGTGTTTTATTTCTAACCCAGCTCTCAGGTTCATAAGTTAAAATTGGTTTGAACCATCTTATATACAGCAAATTTAGTGTTTTGACTAATTTTTTTTATTCTATATTAATTTATTCAGCTGACTTCCTATCATAACAACTTTACTAATTCTGTTGTCTATTTCCATATTTAATTTACCATCTTCACTAAATATAGTATACGAAATAGTGAAATGGTTCATCATTCATAATACAGTTCATGTTTTCCATATTTCTGCCTATTTTCATTGTCTTTGTATTTTTATTGCTGATTTTCAAATCAAATTTATTACAACAGTTATTCAACTGAATCAGGGAACTTTGAAGACCTTTACTGAAAGCATAACATCATCTGCATGAAGTAAAGAGCTAAGATTAGCATTGCCAATTTTGATATCAATTTAATACCACTTTCCTTCATAATGTGATCCACATAGATAATGATAACAGTGGAGATAATGTGTACCCTTGTTGCACACCTGATTTAATATCAAACCATCTTCCTGTACTGTACCCTGTTCAATTCTAACTGCTGACATAAAGCTTATATAGAGCCTACGTATTGTTTGATATAATGTCCCATTTACACCAAATAACTGTATAGTTTTGAAGAGCTTTCCTCTTTGCACTTGTCATATGCCTTATCCAGATTAACAAAACTTAAATAGAAATCCTTGTTATATTCCCAAGATTTCTCAACTAATTGTTTTAAAGTGAAAATCTGATCTTTACAGAATCTGTTTGGCCAGAATCCAGCTTGTTCTTTGCCAAGCTTCCTTTCCACATTTTTTGTTAGCTGTTTCTCAAGTATACTTGCATAAATCTTACCAGCAACACTCAACAGGGAAATATCTCTGTAATTCTCACATTCAGTTTTATTTCCCTTTTTATAGATGGGTACTATGAGAGCTCTGCTCCAATCATCTGGAATTCAACCCTCTGAGGAGACCTTCTGAATTATGCAGTGCAGCCACTGTAAAGCTTTTATATCTCCATATTTGAGCATTTCTGGCTGAATATCATCAACTCCAGCTGTCTTTCCATGTTTCAGGTTTTTCTACTTCAAGTATGTATTATGTATTCATGACTGCATTCCTATTTGGAGTTTTCTACCATTATGCCAACACTGCTTGTTTCATTTAGCAGAGTTTCAAAGTAACTACTCCAGATATCTAGAATATCTATCTTCAGTTGGCACCTTCCTGATATTTTCTATGTCCCGTGACTTTTGTTTAGCTAGTTTTAGAAAGTGCATATCTTTCTTATATTTTTCTCTGTATTCTCTATGAATACAAGCTGACTTACTCGCCAGGAACTTTCAATATGCTTTCTTCTTTTCCTTTACTGCCTCTTTAACTTCTTAATTCCACCATGGAGTTATGATCTTTCTATCCATACAGATTATCTCTCTATATGCCTCTCTGACTGAATCAATTTCTTTTTCTTTTCTTTCATACTTATACCGTGATCAGAATACATCATAAAAATTATGGAAACAACTACTGTGTTAGAGTAAAAATTTAGTTTAATATAAACCAAAATAAGCACTCGATATTTCGACCTTCACATTAAGGTCATCATCTGGAGTATACACTTATATACAAAGAAACAAGCTGCACCACGTTTCACACAACATGCTAAAGTTACAGACCAACTGTTACAACTACTGGCCTGACCTCTGGTGGCAAAAAAACCTTACTACATCAAAGCTAGAGTCCTATTATTATTATCTGTTAGGTTACAAAATTAAATTAAGCTGGAGAGCAACATGTTTATAAAAAAAGGAAAAAATTATTAAATAATAAATAAAAAAAATTACTTATATAAGTATATACATATAAATTACAACCAACTGGTATGGATAGTAGCCAATAAAAGCTGAAAAACTTCTTAGAGTCCTAAAGTCAGGGTTTGCTGGAAACTAGGTGGGCTGAATGTGTGCCATCCAAATTCTTCAGAGTTTTATGCCACCATTATTGTTAAGATTAGGGTGGTTGATCAAAATTTCCTTAGTTTAAGTTTAAGTTTAAATTTAAGCAAGTACTTTTCCAATCAGTTTGGTGTAGGGTGTTAAGAGCGTGATCTGAGAGGCATGCTTAACCAAAATTGTTAAATTTAACGTGTCGTTTTTTTAGGGATAGGGATTGTACATTCAATTTCCCAAATATAAGGTAAGTTACAGGTGCAATAAACTCTAGGATGTGCCAATGGGGAGAGAGGATCCTTAGAGGAGTTGAATATGTTTTTTAATTCTAAATGTGGTTTAAAAGTGGCATTAAGATTATAATGGTGTAGGATTCTATTAATTTTTTCTGATAACCCTTTAATGTATGGGATAGCTATGGTTTTACTGTAATCTATATTATTTTTGATGAAGTTTTATGAAGAACTTTATTAATAGTATTTTTGTTATAGCCATTATTTATAAATGTATTGCTAATAATTTTTAATTCTTGTTTAAGAGCTTGTTCATTAGAGCAAATTGTTATAGCTCTGTTTTTGAGTGCTAATGACTCCAAATTTTTGTGAAGGGCGGTGATATGAGTTAGCATATATATATATATATATATATATATATATATATATATATATATATATATATATATATATATATATATATATATAGACAGGTATGTGTAGGTTTGCGGTCAACAGTGAAGGATAGACAGCCTGAGGGGAGTATCCAGGAAAGGGAGCGAGTTCTGATTTTCAATTTCAAACTGAAATTGAAAATCAGAAATGTATGAGCTCAAGTTGTTTATTCAGGTGGCTAAGGAATGTGTTTAACTTTTCTCGACCATGTGGTCAGATAACGAATCAATGTTTTCTTCAGGATTTGCTACTGAATTTCTAAGGTTTGGTTCTTGTTTTCAAACTCTTTCATTTTTTCTTCAACGATGTTTGTGTATC
Organism: Typopeltis vanoorti; assembly: GCF_054136105.1. NCBI lineage: Eukaryota > Metazoa > Arthropoda > Arachnida > Uropygi > Thelyphonidae > Typopeltis > Typopeltis vanoorti. The sequence continues at coordinate 137,409,436 of NC_143560.1, forward strand.
TGCGTCTACAGTTCACTTCTGAAAGCTGCTAAACTTTGCTAAAATTTGTTTGAAAACTTTACTACACTCTTCTTTACAACATGAAATTCAATTTTATCCTGCTCAATGCCATGATGTTTACAAATGTTTTAGGTGAATGAATTTTTATGCTGAGCATGCTGTCACTATCATGCTTTTCAGAGGTCTTAAATGGCTTGAAAAAGTTACATGTATGGTATTTAGAATAGAGTTCCTGGCTTATCTAATCATTAGCCTGTCCACAGTACTAAAGTATGCTATAACATTTTTTTACAGAATGACAGAGAACTTTGAAAACTGAAATGCTATTATATTTTTTCCCAAATATCTACAATTTGCACTAGTTTTATTCAGGATTTGTTAAAAACAAGAACCAAACCTTAGAAATTCAGTAGCAAATCCTGAAGAAAACATTGAATAATTACATGACCCCACCATTACTCCCCCACCCAAAGAGTCCAAGATCTCATTGTGGGCGGTCACTCCACTCAATCTACTCTCCACTACTTAATTCATCATCTACACTAAAAGGACAAACCACCATCAACAAACGTCACCATCCACCAATAGTGATTTATGTTTGTAAATTATATCACTACTCATCACTTTTTATCACATATCATTAAAATTCTTCATCCCATAGTCCAAAAAAAAAAAATAAATAAATAAAAAAATAGAGTAGATATATTCCTAACAGAGATCTTCCACTCAGTCCTTGATAGACTCTTTGCCAAGATCTGTAAGTGAAGCACCTCTCCATTTTTTATATTGTCTATCCAGTTAAGTCTGCTCTTTTTCTAACTTGGCTGCTGACAGATTGGACTGGAAAGCTACTATTTGGGATAACCTAGTCCCAACCCACCTTAGGTGGATGGTGATGAGTAGTAGTAGGACAATACATGTACAGTAGTCCTCCCTTATCTACGGGGGATAGGTTCCAAGACAACCCACAGATAAATGAAACTGAAGATAGTACTGAACCCTATATATACTATGTTTTTTCTTATACCTATGATAAAGTTTAATTTTTAAATTAGGCACAGTAAGAGATTAACAACTAAAAATATCTGCAATTCTCCCACATCTCTCTATCTATACATATCCAACCCCTCCCCTTCCCTCATTTTAGTCATACTTCAGCAGTAATATAAATGATTATCACCATACGTTGCTCGATAAGAAGACAACCAGGAACACCCCAAAAAGGTATGTCCAAAATTATTCCTTCCTTATATTCTTCATGTATCTGTCGTTAAAACATCAGTAATGCCCTAAAAATTGAGTAAAAAGTCATAAAAATTACAATAAGGGGGACCGGAAATTAATCAATTATTTGAACTACATTTTTAATATAAATTTTATTAAAGAAAAAATTAACATTATTCAATTACCGTATTTGCTGGCGTATAAGACGCACTTTTTTTCTTTGAAAATAGGTCTGAAAAACAGGGTACGTCTTATATGCCGATACTCAGTTTTTTATTATTTTCATTTCTGGAAATTTTCTCTGTTCCGAGTTATGAGATTTCTTTATTGCTTCCTTGCATTGTGTGTGTGAGAGCATTCCAGTTACATAGAGCAGGGTTTCTCAAACTTCACACATCTGCGTTCATATGATTGGTGTGATATTAACAAAAGATCGTGCTACTAAATGACAAAGACAAGCCGACAATTGAGTTGAAATGATAATTCTCTTCAACCAAATTCCCTATATAATATCTGAAACACATTCACTATATATTTCTTCATTTTAATACGTTCACTCAAACAAAACCATATGTTGCACCGGCAACATATGGTTTTGCTCGAGTCATACAGCATTTTCTGTGGGAGGGGGACATGCGATTCATTAGTTAGTGCCGTTTTTATCCCAGTTGTCTCTAATTGCATTGTTTGTTGAGAAACATATTGCACAGCCTGCAGATGTCTCTATACTTTATTCAGTGATACAATAGGAACGTTTTACGATCTCGAACTTCATGGATACATTTAATTTTATTCTATGCATTAATAATGCATAGCCGAAAATGGCCACGGACCCCCTGAAGACCTCTCACGTACTCCCGGAGGTACACGTATCTCACTTTGAGAAACAATGACGTAGAGTTCAGTGGATGCGCATGTGCTGTCATCGACGATCACAGCTGTGTCCTGTTCGTTTAAACTTTCCAATTGTTGTCGCAGTTGTGAATGGTGATAAATTTCTGCCGTTAAATTTTCTCTAAATTTCTTGGCAAATTATGGCTGAAAAAAACATCAGCATTGTTACAATATTGCATACAAGCTACGTGTGATTGCGTATGCTAAAGAACATGGAAACAGGGCATTTCGGACCACCCAAACTGAGAAAATGATAAGAACTTGGCGGAATCAGGAAGAGGATTTAAAAAAAGCAACTCACAGTAAATATAACCTACGAAGTGGAACAGCAAAATGGCCAGAACTTGAGGCAGAACTGAATACTTGGATTTTAGACACAGAAAAGCGGGACTTTCAGTGTCTACAAAAATGATTATTCATCGAGCAAAAGCGATAGCCACTAACAGACGGATCGCCAACTTTACTGGATCAACATCATGGTGTTCAAAATTCGTGAAGAGAAACCAGCTATGTATGCAAACTAAGACAAAAATATCACAAAAGATGCCATCTGAATATGAAGAAAAAAATGACTGAATTTCATCAATCATTTTTTTCTTCATATTCAGATGCCATCTTTTGTGATATTTTTGTCTTAGTTTGCATACATAAGTTCATGCAAAAGAAAACAAGAAAATTTTGAACTTGCGCAAATAGGAAACATGGACGAGATTCTGCTGACTTTTGATGTGCCCTCAAACAAAACTGTAGATTCCAAGGGCACTAAAAGTGTTACTATTAAAACTTCGGGGCACAAAAGAACTCACTACATGGTTGTTTTATCCTGCTGTGCTGATGGGACAAAATTGCTGCCACTATTGTTTTTTAAAAGGAAGATGCTACCCAAAGAAAAACTGCTTAAAGGAGTGTTTGTACATGTTCATGCAAAAGGCTGGATGGATGGAGGAGGAATGAAGCTATAGATAGATAAAATTTGGTCTGGGTACTCTGATGGACTGTTGGAGAAGCCTGCCATGCTAGTATGGGATCAGTTTCGTTCTCATAAAACAGACGATGTTACAAATAAACTCAAGGAATTGAAAACTCAGTTAGCTGTAATTCCAGGAGGTCTAACTAGTCAGCTTCAACCTTTAGATGACTGTATTAATAAACCATTTAAGGGATTTATGAAAGAGAAGTGGAATAGCTGGATGCAGTCTTCAGATTTTGAGGTTACGCCATCAGGAAGAGGCTTAGCATTTCGCAAGTTTGTGAGTGGATCAAAGCTTCATAGGATGCTGTGAAAACTGAGACAGTGGTTAAATCATTTAAGAAGTGTGGAATTAGTAATGCAATGGTACAGAAGACAATTTGTTGTATGAGGACTCAGATTCTGATTCACAAGAGGTTTCAAGTGTTTCTTCATTTAGATCTGGAGATGAATTTCTGGGTTTTGACGATTAAAAGGTGGGTACTCTTTCCTAGTTAGATTAGGCATTTGTTGAAACTAGACCTACTTATTACTTTATATTTGAAATACTGTAAATTCATTATAATATTCAGTGATAAAGTTTTTTTCCTAAAAAATGTGTACAAAAAAAGGGGGTGCATCCTATACGCTGGAAAATACAGTATACAATCGCCACCGTTAATTATAATCTTATTCCAACGATCTACTAAGTTTAGAATTCCTTTTTTGAAAAAAGTTTTTTCTTTGGAGGCAAAAAATGATATCAAACTTCTTTGTACATCATCTTGCGAACGGAAGGTTTTATTTCTTATGCTGTGTTCTAAGGACCTGAATAAGTGATAGTCACTAGGGACAATATCCAGCAAATATGGAGGATCTGGTAAAAGTACCCATCCTAACTGCCTAATTTTTTCTTGAGTCATTCTTGCAGAATGTGGTTTTGCATTATCTTGCTGCAAAATTACCTCTTTTCGACTGACAAGCGTTTTCTTAGATTTAATTGTGTATTTTAGTATATTATTGTAGTTTTTTAATGTAGTTATTGTATACTAAAGCATTATATAACATAATTGCAGAAATACTATTAGTTTTCACTACTCTTAAAAATGGCACCAAAACCTCGTTGTAAAAAGGCAGTGACTAAAGCTAAAGTTGTTGCTACTGAGGAGAGCATGTGTCCTGACGAACAAAAGCACTGCTGCATTGATGATAATAATTTATCTGATGATATGTTGACATTAGAAATAGCTCGATTAAAAGAAATTATTAGAAAATCAACAAGGGAATTGGAAAAACGTTTGACTAAACTTAGACATGATAAGAAAAATGATCAGAACAAGAACAGGCAGGAAAATAATGAACTTGGTAATCAAAATATTAATAACAACAAGGTAAGTCAGTTAATATCTAAGAAAAAAGAGATAATATGGTATGATGACTAAATTTTAAAATTTGCAATTGCTGAGGAATCACTAATTCTAGTTTCCTGGGAAGGAAAATTAAAAATATGACAAACATAATTGAAAACCAAAAAAAAAAAAAAAAAATGTACCAGGAGAAATGGTAGTTCTGGTAGGTACTAATAATTTAAGTGGTGACAAATATAGTATAAGAGAAGATATAAAAGGTCTGCTAGAAGTGAGAAAGAAATGTGAGAAACCAAAAATTGTAGGATTACTATTACTATGCAGATATAATAGTACTGAATCAAGAAGGAGGGCGATGATAGCAAATGATTTCACACGCAGGCTATACAGAAGATATGGATGCGAGTTTTTAGATGTTGGGGTGTGTTTGATGGCAGAATAGATTTGTATAAGAATGATGGCCTGCACTTAAATTCATTTGGGATCAGAAACTTGAAGAAATTACTTCTTGATATGAGACCTAATGCAGAGAGTCAGGGAAACTACATCATCAAAGCAGGAATGGGAAGAAATGTGTGTGAAAGTTCAGATATGGTATGCAAACGTGATAAAGATATGAATGCCTTTGAACATGGTTATGTCTTTGGCAAAGGAGTGGAAAAATTAACTTTGGGTTCAGACTTTAAAGTTATCTGGGGAGGGAAAAGAGAAAATTCTAGAACAAGACCAAATAGATTGTATATCTAATTATAAGAATAGGCTAGGTCGTAATTTAGTATGTCTATACACAAATGCCAGGAGCATTAAAACAAAAGGGTTGAGTTTGTTGCTTTATTGAATACGATGTGGCCGAAGACTGTTGGCATTAGTGAAATCTGACTATCAGAATCAGATATAGAAAGTGAGATCAAGCGTAACAGATATACTATTTTTAGGAATGACAGAAGATGAGGAGTACTAGTAATGATATCAGATGATTTAAGTCCAGTTAGGGTAGAAATACAAGAAAACGATGATGGTAACAATAACCGATGTAGAGGTGAGTTTGAGTCTATCTGGTGTGAAGTGGAGGTTAACAGAATGAAATATATGGTGGGGTGTTGTGACAGACCTGGTGGCTCAGTTGTAGGGGACGAAGAAATACATTGCTAATTTAGCCTTATGAGTACCAAGCGAATGATCATTATGGGTGACTTTAATTTTCCAAACATTGATTGGGTAGAAGAGAAATCTCATGATAAGAAAAAAAGAGGAATTTATTGAACTGTTGCAAGACAACTTTCTCATGCAGCATGTGAAATAAGGAACTCTAGGTCAAAGAGTGTTGGATTTGATCATAGAGTCAGAAAGGATCTTTGTCAAGAATATGGCCATTTTACCACCAATTGGTGACAGTGATCATACAGTACTTTCTCGGGAAGTATCTACTTGTATTGAAGATCCAATTAAAACTGGCTATATGCTGAGCTACAAAGTTGGAAATTATGATAAACTTAGGAGGATACTATCTTTGGTCCCATGGTATTAGTTACTGATTGAAAAAAATGTCAGCAATGCATGGGAATCTTTGAAAAAGTGCTTGAATGAGGTGGTATCTCAATGTATCCCTAGTGTTCAAAGAATAAATAGGTTAGGAGTGAAATGGATGTGCAAGCTTTTAAGCAAGAGATCCTCAAGAAGATGATGATGTAAAAAGAATATCGTGAGAGGAGTTATGAAATATGTAAAATTCAGGCCAGAAAACTGACGAGTATTGTGAGGAAAGCTAACAGAGTAAGAAAAGAAATTGGCCATGCAAGCTAAAGGTAATCCAAAAGAATTTTATCATTATGCAGCAAGCAAAAGAAAGAATGAATATGGAAGAATAAAATGAATGTGGAAGAATAACTTTATTGAATGCAGTGGTACTCAAGTGTTGGAAGCTACTGAGATTGTTCAGTTAACGAGTACTCACTTTGCTAAGATACATCAACCAGGTGTATGTAACATGGTGCACAGTGCTACTGCTACATTGGATGAAGAGTTAGAGATTCATGAAAATGAAGCTGAAGAGCTGTTGAATAACCTGGATAACAATTTGTCTACAGGGACAGATGGAATATCAGCCTGTTTGCTTAAAGGAATGTTCAGCTGAATTAGCTACACGTTTCACATGTTTGTGTAACTTGAGTCTCAGTTCAGGAATGGAAGAAATGTATGATAGTTCCATTGCACAAGGGTGGTGCAAAAACTGATGTGTCTAACTACCGGCCTATCAGTATCTCTGGTGTGGTAGTGAAGATTTTAGAGAAGTTGGCAAGAACTCGCATACAGAAATGGGTAGAACAAACATACTATACTCTGCAAGGAACAACAGGTTTACTAAAGGAAGGTCATACTTTAGCAATTTGCTCATATTTTATAACAATGTTACGGCCCAGTTGGATAAAGGGAATGGATACACCATGATAATGATGGATTTTTCTAAGGCATTTGATAGGATACCAAACGAAAGGCTGTTGCATAAACTGGAGAATATGGGATTGGAATATAATCTCTTGACTTGGATCAGGAGATGGTTGATAGACATATCAAAAAGTGGTATTGTATACAGTGGGTGTGAATCTGCCAGATTTAAGGTAACCAGTGGTGTACCTCAGGGATCAGTTCTTGGGCCATTATTGTTCAATCTATACATTAACAACATCAAGCAGGGTCTATCACCAGATGTGCAATCGTTTACCGATGATGCAAAGATAGGTAGGGCAATCAGAGATGCTACAGATATTCAGCAATTACAAAATGATTTGAATAGACTACAGGTCTAGGCAAATAAAAATGGCTGTTAGTTTAATGTTAATAAGTATAACGTTAAGCACTTTGGCATGATTAGAGTTCCAGTGGCATATTATATTAGCAGGGTTATGCAACAAGAAACTGAAGAATTCAGTTTCTTTAAATTCCTATTCACCAATACGACAAGGGATCTTGTCGTATTGGTGAATAGGAATTTAAAGTTCAAAGGTCACATAGCAAAAGTTGCAAATACAACTCAGAGGATAATTGCTATGTTGAAGTGAACGTTTACATGTAAGGATAAGGAAGTCATTTTGCCTCTTTATAAGGCTTTGATAAGACCACACCTGGATTATTGTGCATTTGTCACAGGCAAGAGATCAGAGGACAAGTTGTGAGTGAATTTTCAGCCTTGTTCTAAATACATTGGAAATGTATATTTTCTTCACATAATTTACAGGTTTTTTTTATTTTTTATTTTTAAACATCGTCTCATTCACTGTCAAGTTATTTACCATGGGTGAACGAAAAAACTTTATTAAAGCAATTTTATTTCCAGAGAGTTGGAAATAAACTTCTGGATCTGAATTCTGTAATCCAAACACTACAGCATTCCCTTTTAAAGAACCACAAAAACACTTGCAATTTTTATTGCCATTTTTCTCTAAAAGTCATAACATAAACCAATCATCTCCACTTTCATCCATCTTTTTATTTCCTTAAATGTGAAGTGAAACATGGACTTGGGGAGAACAAGATAAAAGACAAGTGGAAGCTGCAAAAATGAAGTTCCTAAGACTGCTCGCAGGCTACAAAAGAATAGACAAGATAAGAAATGAAGAAAGAAGAAAACAATTATCCATAATTAACATCAAACTATAGAAAGAACTGGAAAAAATCACATAGAAAGAATGAATGAGAACAGATGGCCAAATATTACCTGGAAATATAAACCAAAGGGACACCGGTGAAGAGGAGATGGGCAAAAGACTTTTTAAACCATTGAAAATGTTACAGGCAAACAATTGCCTAATAAGCGATGCCAAGAAGAAGACTCACCATATCTTCTTGGGCTCTGTATGTGTGTGGGTTTATATATACCAAATAATGCTGATTAGGGATCATCCTTATCTAAGTCCTCTTATCATTTCAAACGGTTTGGCTCCATTCTTGCCTCATTTTATTCTTATTACCATTTTCTTATATAAACTGTAGAGTGGTTGTAATAATTTTCTCACTAAGTAGTTTTTTTTGTCATCGTCAATTCCCAATATGCATCCTTAGGATATGAATAGGATATTATGGTTTTTAGTAGACAGAAATTTTCCATGTCTATTTAGCCAAAGTTTTCTTTTTTGTTTGTTTATTTTTTTTAATATAATCTATGAATGTTAGGTACATTTGTAAGCTAAATCAGTGGTTCCCAACCTTTTTTCATTTGTGCACCCCCTTTAAACTCATTTCTATAAATTGTATCCCTTATTTTTAAAATAGCTGATTTTAAATACTGACACTTTTATTCAGTGCTTATCTTAATGTAAACTAGTGGAGATGAGGTAACGAGTTGGGAAAGGAAAATTATTACACAAAAAGTACAAACCACAGATTTCATTTTATAATATTCTTAATAAAGAAATAAGTATAGCTTCATGTTAAATATTGATAATGATGATCAAGTATTTAACAAACTTCATCATCAAATTCCTGACATGTACCCTCAAGGGGTGTACAGGATATGATAGTACTACATGAAAAATTTACATCATTACTAACTTCCGATCTACAAATTTCCTCCAAATCAGCCTGTTACTTGTTAAGATTCCAATATTATCATTATCAGATCTTATATTTCTATCGACTAAGGCACATTGTACTGTATCAATCCACCTATATCTTGATCTTCCTCTAGGTCGTTTTCCTGCCAACCAGGCAGAGAACACTTGTTTTGCTAATCTTTCTTCGCCCATTCTGTTCAAGTGACAATACCACCTGAGATTAGCTCTGCTAATGCATTCCTGGATGCCGACAATATCAAGTTCTTTCCATATATCCTCGTTATTAATATAAAATTGCCATTGATGCCATCTGTTCATGCCGCTAATCTTTCTCCGGACTCTGATATCTGCGGTCTTTGGTCAAGGGTTTTACTTCTGACCCAGCTCTCAGATCCATAAGTTAAAACTGGTTTGAACACTGTCTTGTATACACCTAATTTAGTGTTCTGACTAATTTGTCTCTTATTCCATATGAATTTATTCAATTGACTTCCTACCATACCAGTTTTGTTAATTCTGTGGTCTATTTCCATATTTAATTTACCATCTTCAGTAAAAATTATGCCTAAGTAGCTGAAATGTTTTACTTGTTCCACAGGTTCCCCGTTCACAAAACAACTGACATTTTCAAAAACTCTACCTATTTTCATTGTCTTTGTCTTTTTAATCCTGACCTTCATACCATATCTATTACAACAGTTATTCAATTTAGTCACGGAATCTTGCAAACTTGTAGCAGATTTATTTAGAAGTATAACATTGTCCGCATAAAGCAAAGAGCTGTGACATCAACATCTCAAATTTAGATATCATGTTTAATACCATTTTACTTCATAATGTGATCCATATAGATAATGAATAACAGAGGGGATAATGTACATCCTTGTCTCACACCAGATTTAACATTAAATCATCTTCCTGTACTTCCTTCAATTCTAACTGCTGACTAATAACTTAAATAAAGACTAAGCATTGCTTGATAAAATGCCCCATTGACACCATATAACTGTAGCGTATTGAATAGCTTCTCTCTTGGCACCTTGTCATGTGCCTTTTCCAAACCGACAAAACTTAAATACAGATCTTTGTTATATTCCCAAGCTTTCTCGACTATTTGTCGTAAAGTGAAGATCTGATTCTGACAGCCTCTATTTGGCCTGAATTCAGCTTGTTCTTCACCAATCTTTTCTTCAATGATTCTTCTGAACTGTTTCTCAAGTATACTTGCATAGATCTTGCCAGGAACACTCAGTAGGAAAATACCTCTGTAATTCTCACATTCAGTTTTATTTTCCTTTTTATATATGGGTACTATTAAAGCTTTACTCCAATCATCAGGAATTCATCCCTCTGTCCAGGCTTTCTGAACTATGCAGTGCAGCCACTGTAAGACTTTTATACCACTATACTTCAGCATTTCTGGTCAAATATCATCTACTCCTGCTGCCTTTCCATATTTCAAGCCTTTGAAGGCTTTAAGTATGAATATGTATTCCTGACTGTATGCCTGTCGAGTGTTTCTTACTACTGTGCTATCACTGCTTGTTTCATTTAGCAATTTTTCGAAGTAATTTCTCCATACTTCAAGGATATCTTTTTCTCCTGTTTTCATGTCACCTTTATCATCTCTAACTCCTTTTACAGCACTTTTTCTTCCATTCCTAAGCTTCTTCAACAACCTCCAGAATATTTTGCCACCTTCTTGATATTTATTTTCTATATTCTTGCCAAAGTCCTCCTATGACTGTTTAGCTAGTTTTACCTAGTGTTTAGCTTTCTTACATTTGTCTCTGTATTCTCTAAGAGCACAAGCTGATTTATTTGCCAGGAACTTTTGATATGCTTTCTTCTTTTCCTTCACTGCCTCTTTAACTTCCTGTGTCCACCATGGAGTTCTAATTTTTCTGTCCTTGCAGACAACCACACCACATGATTCTCTAGCTGAATCAATCAGGATTTTCTTCAAGGCTTGCCACTGAATCTCCAAGGTTTGGTTCCTGTTCTCAAACTCTTTCATTTTTTCTTCAACAATCTTTGTGTATTTTAGTCTACAGTTCACATCTGAGAGATACTCAACCTTAATTCACATTAAAACTTTCTTACATGTTATTCTTTTCAATATGAAATTCAATTTATCCTGCTCAAGACTAAATAGTGATCACTTCCAATTTCAAATCCTCTGTACACTCTTGTGTCCTGCACCAGAGAAAAAACATCACTATCAACAATAACATAGTCAATGAGACTTTTCTTATTCCTTGCCTCTTATCTCCATGTGAATTTGTGCACATTTTTATGTTTGAACATGGTGTCAGTAATAACCAGTCCATGTCCCGAGCAGAAATCCAACAAGCATTTGCCATTATTATTGGCTTTGCTCTTTTCTCCAAATTTTCCCAAAATATTTTTGTATATCTGACAATCATTTCCTACTTTGCTATTTAGATCCCCAACAAGGACCAACTTTTCCTTTTTCATTGTGTCAGTTGCTTTTTCTAAAGATTCAAAAACTTCCTCCACTTCTACCTTAGTAGAACCTTCTGTGGGACCATAGGCACAAATAAGTCTCATTGTCCAATTCCCCATTCTGATATTTGCCCACATCACTCTACTTGAGACTGCCTACCATTCAAGAAGATTAGCCTCGTATTTTGTGTTGAATACTATGGCTACTCCTTCTTTTCCTTGATTGTCATTTCCTGAATATAACATTTTGTATTTATTGTTCAGAAAGATCTTGTCAGTTTTTTGTTTAATGTCACCCCTATTATGTCGATCTGGTACTTATCTAATTCCTCAGCTAGCTCCATTTCTTTGCCATTCAGGCTTCTTATGTTGATAGTACCGATCTTTAACTCTGGTGATGTTGAGTTTGGGTGTGCTTTCAGATTTCTTCCAGTAGCTGACTTTTTGCTGTTCGCCCTGGTTCCCTGGCGAAAACAACGGGGGCCTTGTTTAACCAGGCGACGCCCCAGCTGACATGAAATTTTGTCATGTTGTACCATCATTTTCTATATTGGTTTAAGCCAATAAGAATACAATTTGGTTGGCTAAATCCCAAATTGCCAGCCCATCCTCGTTCGTTCAGTATCCAAGTAGATACCCAACAGGGTGCACCACGAGAAGGTGAGGATTGGACATTAGGTCAGAAGCCCTGGTCGGTTCTCCGCATTCCTATAAAGGCTATGTGGAGGTCTCCTATCAGTTATACAGCTTTGACCCTTAAGCACCCCTTTAACAAACTTTTGATTTATTATTATTAATAATATTTATTTGTGTTATCTGAAAAGTCTGTCATAATTGGCATACAGATCACTAGCCGATTGAAAATTATTTCAATACTTATTACAGATCGGCTAGTGATTATGATTTCTTAGTATAGATTGCACGATTGTTCTGGAAAGGAGGAATGGTGACAAAAGCGAAGTGTCTCCATTAACAGTGATTCAAACTTAACATTTATTGTTCCTTAACTAATTTTGCATTTTGTTTACATTACTTGTTTTTCCGCCATTACTGATTATTTTTTGTGTACCCCTCAGGTACAAGTACCAACAGTTGGGAACCGATGAGCTAAATTATCTTTTTTTTTTTTTCAGTTAGTATTATGACCCTGGATATGTATTTTTTTTTCAACAGGACTGATGTTGATCTTCAATTTTTCCATATATTTTATATGGGAAAAACCTGTGTTTAATAAATATTCTGCAGTTTTCACAGCTATTTTGCCTCTTTACAAGATCATAATTGGACAGCACCTGGACCACTGTGTTTAGATTTTCTTCTAGGTATGGCAGATAAAGAAGGCTGTGAAAAGTGAAATGTCGATTATGTGGACAGATTAAGATCATGTGAACTGCACATTGGTCAACAGAAGAAAGAGGGGTGATATAACAGAGGACTATAAACTTCTGAATGGGTGTTATAGGATACCAAATGATGAAATTTTTTATTATATGGATGATGGGGCATCTGTGGAAGTTATCTTTTTTTGTGCAGTTAAGAAAGGGTTGAGGACTAGATTTTTCTCTCACAGAGTAGGGAGTGGATGGAACAAACTGTCTGTTGAATTAGTGAGTGCAATCTAGTGTGAATGAGTTTAAGAGAAGATATGGACATATGGTGTGGTTGACTATGGATTCTCTCTATAAGTTCTTGACTTCCTGGAGGTGTTTGATAGTAATTCTTATTACCTTAAAAAAAAAAAGAATTACTATCAAAAAAAAGGGGGAGGGGAGGAATCAGTTGCATGGTTCAGTCAGTAGAATATTTTATGGTGTTACATGTTTTGTTTGTTAATGTAAGATATCCTTAGTTAAATGTATTTCTTGCATTCTTGACTACTGAAATTTTATCTTCTCATGATTTTCTGCTTTTCATTTTTAATGCTTCATGTACTTCTGTTATTTGGGAGAGTATTATCAGTTAGATTTTCTAAAGATCTTTTAAATAATTCTGCAGTTTATTTCCTAGTCATAGTTTCAATAATCTATCCATTGTCGGTCTTCTTTCTGTCCAATATTTACTGTTTTTTTTTTTTTTTTTGTAAACAGTTTAGTGCTTTATATTTTTTGGGTTCTAGTTTATAATATATAGAATACTGTTTTATCCAACCAAACAATTGATTTATCATTCATTTTTGCAGTCAGTGTATCAAGACAGTATACTTAACAAATGAAATATTCTAAATATCTCCCATCTATGAGAAATTCCCAACAAAAGAATGTTTCCTAAGCCCACATTCATAGGCCACTATATTATTATGCATATATACTGAAAGCTAGAAAGGCAAAAAATGCACTACCATAATTATAGAGTAACTTCATTCCAATCCTCCCTTAGGGCAGGACACTGATGTTTTAATGTTATTACAGATACTTACCAAACTTTTTACTTCTTCCTTAGCTAATGTTACATTCAATTTGGGTTCCTGGGTAGAAAGTAATGCACCTTCAGTTTCCAAAACCTCAAGTCTTGCACTTAGATTATGAGTATCCGATTCCAACTTGCTCAGACTTTCCTTGGGAGAGAAAAAAAAAAAAAAAAAGAAAGGAAAATGCAATATTTCTGATCAAAATATGGGCTGACTAAAGCAGCCACCAGTGTTATTCCAAAGTATGAAAAATAATTTGAATACTAAAGAAGCAAAGCATGCTATTTTGTAATATATTTGGAACTTGTTTCTTCATGTTTTGTATGCACTTCAATTTAAACATGCTATACAATTTTTAATGGGCAGCAAGGTTTTGAAGTGTGCATGAGATGTTTCCAAATACTGCTGTCATACCTTTGGGAGGAATTTTTTTAAACATAATACCAAAGTGCTCCTAGCTGCTTATTGGGGAGCATCTAGAAACACCTTTTACTTACAGATCAACACTTTGATGTACACATTTTTAGTACTGCTAAGTATTAAATCATACAAACAGTAGACGTTTGTATGAAGATTGTGATGGAGAAAGGGTGGTGGTGGGGGGGATTGACTACTATTTAAAACAGGAAAGCAATAAAATTTTTGAAAGAAATCATGCCCAACATTCAAATGTCACAAAAAATACTGATGTGCAATAAAAACCCATTTCATATAAAAAATAATGGCAGGTTAAAAAAAATATCACCAATGTGAATTCCAAGTTAGCTGATGATTAACACAATTCAATTCATATCAGTATGTTTTTCTAACTGAAAAGTTTTTTAACTTCCTATGTATGAAAATTCCAAGATGTTTAGCCTGATCAGTGTCTTCAAACATAATCCCATCAGCACAATACACCACTCAATATCTTATTAAGCCAAAGTGCATAATCTTACATTTACTAACACTGAACTAACAGCCATTTTCATATGCCAGCAATTCCAGCTTGAAATCATAATCAGTCACACTCCTGATTATTCTGCTTATCTCTGCATCACCAGCAAAAAAAAAAAAAAAAAAAAAAAAAAGTTGTATGTCACCAGTCAAATCCTTCCCAATATAATAACAGACCAAGGAATGAACCCAGTGATACACCAATGGTCCACTTAAGTTTTGCAGACTCACCCCCCCCCCCAACAAATTATTTTTTGATATATCAGTCAGCTATCCTCTTATCTAAGCTAATAGTTCACAATACTAGTTTCTGTGGTGATTCTGATACAACAGAGAGAGAGAGTGCAAAGGAGTGTGTTAAAGATATTGGGGGTGTAGAATGTAGATCATGAGAACAGACTGATAATTTGTGGATTGCAGACACTAGCAGACAGGGTGTCCACATTTGACCTCCTTAGTTTCAGAGAACAGCAAAAAATCGAAATGTGGAAATATGTGAGGTTTCGGTTGTTCAAATGTTCCATAGACTACAATTTTCATCCAGACTTTTTTTCCTGCATCGCGATGTCATGGCACTGCTGGACAGGGCTGTCGTAGTTTTAAACATGGCATCAGGGACGAAGAAAGCGCAAGTTGTGTGGTAGTTAGCTGAGGTGAAATCAATCAAAGCAGTGCAACGTAAATTCCATCAGGTGTACAAAAAAAGGCAGCACCTGACCCCCAAGAGTATCTGTTTGTGGAAAGAAAATTTCCCAATGGCAGGAAGTGTTTCAAAACAACACTGAGAAAGGAAGCAGCCAATATCGGAAGAGAGGATTCATGGGACCTTTGCACAAAGCCCGACCAAATCTGTAAAGAATCACGTGAACTGCATATATACCCTGCTCCACTGTTCACAAGGTCACCCATCATAAGTTGCATCTACATGTGTACAAAGTGCAGGTGTTGCAGGAAATCAAGCAAAATGATAAGTCCCAACAGATAATGTTTGCAGCTGAAATTCTGGAATGTATCAATGAGAATCCAGATTTTCTTTCCCAGATTTGTTTTTCGGACAAAGCCACTTTTCATATCAGCAGAAAAGTGAACAGGCAAAATGTCAGGATATGGAGGAGTGAAAATCCTCACTGTGTCATGGAACACAAGCATGACAGTCCCAAGGTAAATGTCTTGGTGTGATGCAATGCGAAATGCTACCACGAAAAAAAAAAATGCCCATTTTTTCGTGACTAAAGGATTTACTTCGACAGGCTGGAAAATTTCGTCTTTCAACAACTCAAAGACTTGCAACTGCACATCCTCTTTCAACAGGATGGTGCTCCACCAAAAATATGATTTTTGCATTACTTCAACCTTGGTATCACTTCTGGGTCTGGCTCCCACTGATGAGACCTCAATAAAGGTCAAAATCTGCCTGGGTAGTTGCCCTTCTCATAATACATAGCATTATACATGTCTATAAGGATATGTGCATTGCATTATGAAATACTAAGGCAACTGATGTGAAGTCATTATCCTCTATATACAAATAGTCCAGTCATGAAGTGACTTCACGCACAAACTTTGTTTGGTTACACTTGGATAAAGGATGAAACCAAGAATATAATTGATTGGCATCTTTAATTTACAGTATAACCAAGTGAAAAAACTTTCAACATCTATCTCTAATCCAGAAGGATATTAGCAATGAATGGGCGACAGTTAAGGGGCATGCAGAGGAAGCCATATTAAATTGTATACCTAAGGTAAAAATGGTTAATCAGGTAGGAGTTAGATTGATGACTAAAATCATTAAGCATGAGATGAAGAAAAAGAAAATACTGTAAAGGGTATAAGAAAAAAGGTGACCAGCAAACTCACGAAGAATACAAGGGTTAGGCAAGAAGGATGGCCAGCAAACTCAGATTACGAGAAGAAACTAGCCAAGCAGGCTTAAAAGAAATTCCAGAGTTCTTTCTTTACGTGGCAAGTAAAAAAAGGAATTGTTATAGAAGAATAACATTAATGAGTGCTGATGGTGACAGAAGCAGATAAAACAGTTGAGTTAGTGAATGAACACTTTGCAAAAGAGTATATAATATCCAAGGTTAATGCAATGACATATGTGACAGACTTACGTGGAAACAGAGGTGGATGAATACAGTTGTGGGATTAGATTGTATATCAGATTGCGGTTTGTGAGAATGTGCAAGGGAACTGGCAATGCCTCTGACTAGGCTCTTTAATTTAAGACACAGCTCTGACAGAGTTCTAAGGGAGTGGAAAGAGGACAAAATAATCCCCTTACATAAGGAAGATTTTAATATTGCAGTAGCAAATTATAGACCAATCAGTATATCAGGAGTGGTGGTAAAAGTAATAGAAAAATTGGTCCAAAAGAGAATTCAAGAATGGGTGGATAAGAATATGATACTCTATAAGGGGCAACATGGCTTTGTGAAGGGTCAGTAATGTCTTTGTAATATACTAACTTTTTATAATAGTAACAGCTGCATTGGATATAAAAAAATGGCTACCTGATGATTCTGCTGGATTTTGCAAAGGCCTTAGACAAAATACCACATGGAACTGTTATGCAAATCAGAACAAATGGGGAAAGGATATGATGCTCCTTATGTGGATAAGAGGGTGCTGCTAGAGAGAGATAAAAAAATGGTATGCAGAGGAGCAGAATCTAAGCAAAAGCAGGTATTAATTATGTTATGCAAGGTTCAGTGCTAGGAACCATTACTGTTTAATTTATACATAAATGATATAAGAAATAATCTGAAAGGAAATATTCAGTTGTTTTCTGGTGGTGAAAATTAGGTAAAGTAAGAGTTAATCAAGGTGATGTAGAGAGCTTGTAGGATGACTTAAAGAGGCTGTCAGTACAAACAAAATATAATGGTCTCAGTTTAATGTGGAGAAATGTAAAGTTATGCATTTTGGGATAAATAATTACAAGTTGTGCACCACATTGATGGAACTGTACTCCAGGAAATAGATGAAGATAGAATTTATGGATGATGGTAGAAGAGTTGGAGTTCAGAGGATATAGCTAAGATAGTTCACTAGAATAGCATGGCTATTGAAAAACATCTTAACAAGTAGATTGTTGTTGGAAGTTTTTCTACTTGGTTATACTATAAATTAAAGAAACCAAGAAATTATATAGAGTTACACAACATACGACTTACGTAAATTATACATAGTAAATCTACTAGCGAGTATGAACAAGTTTGTGTCTTTGCGCAGGTGCATCTTTGACAGCCTTATTGCAGTACAGTGGTAAATGCCTCAAGCAGTTAGCTCAGTCACTTGTTATCACTGCTAGTTTCGTTGTTTTTTTACCCATAAAATGGAATGCAAACGCAAAACCGAATGTGCTGATAATATATCTAAAAAACAAAGGTTGGCAATTACTTTAGAAGAAAAGTTGAAAATAATTTGTATGTATGAAGGTGGGAAAATTCTATCTTTAAGAAAATTCTTGTGACGACTAAGTTGGCCGTCACAAGACCTTTTTTTATTTGAAGTGAATATTTCAGTTTGTTTTTATATTCTTATATATATTATGTATTTTTCATACTTTCATATTTACAGTATGTATATTATTCAAATACAACTGATAATTTTTTTTATAATTGAATATTTTTTTAATCACCTCAAAAATTAAAAATATTAAAAATGGAAAATATCTGATTAATGGCAAAAAAATTAATGTAAAGACTTTACATTAATTAATGTAAAAATTAATGGTATGAGTAGCCACTGAACATTTTATTGTACGTAATTTACAAATTCGACTTAAGTACAGGTTTATGGAATGCATCACTTACGTAACTCGGAGTGTAACTGTACTTGGTTTAATCTTTTATCGAAGTGTAAGCAAACAAGTTTTTGAATTATTTTCAGGACTGGGACAACTCATGTATAGAAGCTTATGACTTCAAAATAGTTCAGGTGCAAACTTGTTTGCTTACACTTGGATAAAGGATTAAACCAAATATATAATTTCTTGGTATCTTTAATTTATATTATAACCAAGTGGAAAAACTTCTAATAACTATCTCTAATCCAGAGTAATTTAATAAGTTGTGACACCTTATGGTAACTCGTATATGAAAATACGACTTCTGCATCACTTCAACTTTGGTATCACCTCTGGATTTGACTCACCCTGAAGAGACCTCAACGGTTGAAACCGGTCTGGGTAGTAACCCTTCCCATAATGCATAGTATTATACATACGGATATGCACTTTGCATTATGGGATACTAAGGCAAGTGATGTGAAGTCATAAGCTTCTATATACGAGTTGTCCCAGTTCTGAAAATAGTTCAGGCACAAACTTGTTTGTGCCTGAAACTTGGATGAAGGATTAAACAAAATTTATAATTTCTTGGAATCTTTAATTTATCTTAACAAGTAGAGATAAGGAAGTTGTAATTCCTCTTTTTAAGGCCTTGATATGTCCACATCTGGATTACTATGCTCAGGTCTGGGTTTCTTGGGGATGAGAAAGTGGTGGAGAGGATTCAGAAGCAAGCTCTCAAGATGATAAGTGGTCTGTGGAATGCTCCCTACGAGCATAAATTCAAGGTATGTATGAGAATTGCAGAAGTTGGTTAATAGGCAAAAAAGAAGAGATATGATAGAAACATTTAATTTGCTTAAAGGGTTTTATAGGAATGATACAGGGGAAATGTTTCAGCACTAGAGAGGGAAGGAACATGAGATCATCCCTGGAAGTTGAGTAAAGGTGTGGTTAGTAGAAGTGTCAGGATTAGATTTTTTTGCTTGGAGAGTTGTGATTGAATGAAATGGGTTGCCAGTTTTGAGTGCAATAATAATAATAATCCATACGTCACTTTCAAACCAGCCAAGAAGTTATCTTCTTTCTTATTGCTATTAAGGATAAATTATGACCTCCATACCTTGCCTAATTTTATCAAATACACTGTTCTTGTTAACTTTGCTACTTTGGGCAGAGTGGCCATTATGCTGAGATAAGAGTCCAAGAACATGAAGCATAACATTTCTGAATCAGAAAGTTCAGGCAATGCCTCTCATGCTATCAACACTAGACACAGAGTATAATGTAATCAAACCAAAATGTTTAACTACTACACGTTTAAATATGATTGCCTATTTCTTGAATCATGTAAAAATCTATGCTACCATCCTAATTTTAATCAAGCAGACTGTATATCTATCTCTAAATTTTGAAAAGTAATTGCAATAACTGTTTAAACATACATACATGCGCAATTACATAACTGTACCTGTTGACCGGGGTGCTTAAGGATCACAGCTGTATAACACAGAGGAGACCTTCACATAGACTTTAAAGGAATGTGGAGAACCGACCAGGGCTTCTGACCTAATGTCCAATCCTCACCTTCTCGTGGTGCACCCCATTGGGTATCTACTTGGATACTGAATGAATGAGGATAGGCTGGCAATTTGGGATTTAGCCGACCAAATTGTATTCTTATTGGTTAAACCAAAATAAAAAATGATGGTACAACATGACAAAATTTCATGACGGCTGGGGCGTAGCCCGGTTAAACAAGGCCCCGTTGTTTTCACCAGGGAACCAGGGCGAACAGCGAAAAGTCAGCTACTGGAACAAATCTGAAAATACACCGCAACTCAACATCACCAGAGTTAAAGATCGGTACTATCAACATAAGAAGCCTGAATGGCAAAGAAATGGAGCTAGCTGAGGAATTAGATAAGTACCAGATCGACATAATAGGGGTGACTGAAACAAAAAAGACAAAAACTGGTGAGATCTTTCTGAGCAATAAATACAAAATGCTATATTTAGGCAATGACAATCAAGGAAAAGAAGGAGTAGCCATAGTATTCAACACAAAATACGAGGCTAATCTTCTTGAATGGCAGTCAGTCTCAAGTAGAGTAATGTGGGCAAATATGAGAATGGGGAACTGGACAATGAGACTTATTTGTGCCTATGGTCCCACAGAAGGTTCTACTCAGGTAGAAGTGGAGAAATTTTTTTGAGGCTTTTGAAAAAACAACTGACACAATGAAAAAGGAAAAGTTGGTCCTTGTTGGGGATCTAAATAGCAGATTAGGAAATGATTGTCAGACAAAAATATTTTCGGAAAATTTGGAGAAAAGAGCAAAGCTATTAATAATGGCAAATATCTATTGGATTTCTGCTCCGGTCATGGACTGGTTATTACTAACACCATGTTCAAACATAAAAATGTGCACAAATTCACATGGAGAGAAGAGGCAAGGAATAAGAAAAGTCTCATTGACTATGTTATTTTTGATGTTTTCTCCTTGGTGCAGGACACCAGAGTGCACAGAGGATTTGAAATTGGAAGTAATCACTACTTAATCTTGAGCAGGATAAAATTAAATTTTATATTGAAAAGAATAACATGTAAGAAAGTTTTAAAGCGAATAAAAGTTGAGCAACTCTCAGATGTGAACTATAGACTAAAATACAAAGATTACTGAAATTATTTTATTTTTTCTTCAAAGATTATTGAAGAAAAAATGAAAGAGTTTGAGAACAGGAATCAAACCTTGGAGATTCAGTGGCAAGCCTTGAAGAAAGCCCTCATTGATTCAGCTAGAGAGGCATGTGGTAAGTTTTCTGCAAGGATAGAAAAATTAGAACTCAATGGTGGACACAGGAAGTTAAAGAGGCAGTGAAGGAAAAGAAGAAAGCATATCAAAAGTTCCTGGCAAATAAGTCAGCTTCTGCTGTTAGAGAATACAGAGACACATGCAAGAATGCTAAACACTGTGTAAAACTAGCTAAACAAAAGTCATGGGAAGACTTGGTAAGAACATAGAAAATAAATATCAAGAAGGTGGCAAGATATTCTGGAGGTGTTGAAGAAGCTTAGAAATGGAGGAAAGAGTGCTGTAAAAGAGTTAGAGATGATAAAGGTGACATGAAAACGGAAGAAAAAGATATCCTTGAAGTATGGAGTAATTACTTTGAAAAACTGCTAAATGAAACAAGCAGTGATGACAGCACAGTGATAAAAAAACACTGACCAGGCATGCAGTCAGGAATACATATCCATACTTGAAGTAGAAAAAGCCATCAAAGGCTTGAAATGTGGAAAGGCAGCAGGAGTAGATGATATTCAACCAGAAATGCTGAAGAATGGTGGTATAAAAGTCTTACAGTGGCTGCACTGTATAGTTCAGAAAGCCTGGACAGAGGGACATATTCCCGATGATTGGAGTAGAGCTCTCATAGTACCCATATATAAAAAGGAAAATAAAACTGATTGTGAGAATTACAGAGGTATTTCCCTACTGAGTGTTCCTGGCAAGATCTATGCAAGTATACTTGAGAAACGATTGAGAAGAATTGTGGAAGAAAAGCTGGGTGAAGAACAAGCTACATTCAGGCCAAATAGAGGCTGTCAGAATCAGATCTTCACTTTACGACAAATAGTCGAGAAAGCATGGGAATATAACAAAGATCTGTATTTAAGTTTTGTCGATTTGGAAAAGGCATATGACAAGGTGCAAAGAAGCTATTCAATACGCTACAGTTATATGGTGTCAATGGGGCATTATATCAAGCAATACTTAGCCTTTATTTGAGTTGTAAGTCAGCAGATAGAATTGAAGGAAGTACAGGAAGATGGTTTAATGTTAAATCTGGTGTGAGACAAGGATGTACATTAACCCCTCTGTTATGAAGGAAAGTGGTATTAAACATGATATCAAAATTGGAGATGTTAATGTCAGCCCTATGCTTTATGCGGATGATGTTATACTTCTAAATAAATCCGCCACGAGTCTGCAAGATTCTCTGACTAAATTGAATAACTGTTGCAATAGATATGGTATGAAGGTCAGCAATAAAAAGACAAAGACAATGAAAATAGGCAGAATCATTGAAAATGTCAACTGTGTTGTGAATGGAGAACCTGCAGAACAAGTAAAACCTTTCAGCTACTTAGGCACAATTTTTAGTGAAGATGGTAAATTAAATATAAAAATAGACAACAGAATCAGCAAAGCTGGTATGGTGGGAAGTCAATTGAATAAATTCATACAGAATAAGAGAGAAATTAGTCGGAATGCTAAATTAGCTGTATACAAGACAGTGTTCAAACCAATTTTAACTTATGGATCTGAGAG
The DNA here is from genome assembly GCF_054136105.1 of Typopeltis vanoorti. NCBI lineage: Eukaryota > Metazoa > Arthropoda > Arachnida > Uropygi > Thelyphonidae > Typopeltis > Typopeltis vanoorti. The sequence goes on from NC_143560.1 coordinate 137,432,362, forward strand.
CTGGGTCAGAAGTAAAACACTTGACCAAAGACTAGAGACCGCAGATATGAGAGTCCTGAGAAAGATTAGAGGTGTGAACAGATGGCATCAATGGCAATATCATGTTAAAAACAAGGATATTAGGAAAGAACTTGACATTGTCAGCATCCAGGAATGCGTTAGCAGAGCTAATCTCAGGTAGTATGGTCACTTAAACAGAATGGGCAAAGAAAGATTAGCAAAACAAGTGTTCTCTGCCAGTTTAGCAGCAAAACGACCTAAAGGAAGACGAAGATATAGGTTGATTGATACGGTACAAAGTGCCTTAGACGACAGAAATATAAGATCTGATAATGTTGGAGTCTTGACAAGTAACAGACTGATTTGGAGGAAAATTGTAGATAGGAAGTTAGTAATGATGTAATTTTTGTCATGTAGTACTACTGTCATATCCTGTACACCTCTTGAAGGTACATGGCAGGAATTTGATGATGATGATACCTGTTGACATGGAACTTTAACAGCGTTTTCTCCTACTCGCACAACTGTAACTGAGACACATTGAAGTATATATACACACACATACTGTATGACTCATTCTTATGTTCATATTTTAGATGTTGTAGACAAATTCTTCTGCTTTCTCCCTGAATGATGCTTATGTTACATCAAGCAAAATATATACGAGTATTTAATAAATTCTATTTTCTTTTAAATATGTGAAACTAATTTAAAATGCACGGTGTCCCATAACTCTTAGTGCAGTTTTAAACTTTAATAGATCCAACATTATAAAAGTTACAGATTTATAGTATACAACAGCTTAAGGAGTATGTAATTAAGTTTTATCTACAATTATCTGATTTGTTTCTTATTAGTGCTCAACATGACCGCCATCTTGCACGATTTTCAAATTTCCGGAAAATTTTAAGAGTTGCTGAGCAGTGACTGCATTGATTCCATTTGTAATATTAGTCTTAAGGCCGTCAAGAGAAGCAGGTTTTGAAACATACATGATTGTTTTGATGTGACCCCATTAGAAAAAGTCTAATGGAGTCAGACCAGGTGACCGAGATGGCCACGCAAGAGCACCTTCTCTACCAATTCACCTGTCTGCGAAAATGTCATCCAGAAACTTTCGTACCTGTGTCACATAGTGATAGGGTGTCCAATCTTGTTGGAAAATTGTTTTATTCATAAGATTTAATCTCTTTAACTTGGGGATAAAAAAATTCTGAAGTATTGCTAAATAAGATTCACCCCTGACAGTGGGCTCATCAAAAAAGAAAGACCCAATAATGCAACACCTCCTAACCACGGCACCATACATTAACTTCTGGGGAGTCTCTTTTGTGTTGATACATTTCCTGAGGCTTCTCTGTACCCCAAATGTGTCAATTATGACTGTTAACTTTCCCATTTATGTGGAATGTTGCTTCATCTGAAAAAGTCAACATGTCAATAATATCTGTGTCTTCATCAGTTGACAGAAATCCAACCTGGCATGATAATCCTCTTCTTGTAACATTTGAACAGTCATAATTTTGTAAGCATGTTTATGGAGTTGTCTGGTTAGAATTCTGTGCATGTGGTTTTTGGTACATTTAACTCAGCAGCAGCATGTTGCACTGATTTCTTGGGACTATCAAATGCCCTTTCCATTTCGACCACATTTGCTGCCCTTGATGAACGCCTCCCAGATCTGGGTTTGTCATGAATTGATCCAGTTTCTTTGAATTTTTTCATTTTCTGTGGGGCGCCTCCTTGTTATAATGGGCAGAGAATTTTCTTCTTACTGCTGTTATGGACTTGAGTTCAGCATGCCACAGGATGCAATTGACTTTTTCTTCAATATTTGCCATCTTCAATCACACCAGTCTAAACAAAAATAAGAAAAATGTAATGAAATAATAATATCAAAATGCATCAAAAATTCTAATAGTTATACTTTCAAATGATATTTATTGCAACTCTGTAACTGTGATACTTTTGAAGCAGTTAAAGATCAAAACTGCACTAAGAGTTATGGGACACCCTGTATAATATCATGTCTACTATACATGCAATTGATAATTTTGTCCCATGGTGAACTATATTCCTAAAAGAACACTTAGGGATGTTTTCTTAATTCATTGACCTTTCATTTGTGGACTACAATACCTAAAAGCATCATTAGTCTCCTTAAAACTGATGTTATGCTAGAGGAAAGAGTATATCTCAAATGAAAATGTAAAAAAAAAGGCCATAAGTATTTTATTTAAATGCTTTGAATTTTTTAAATTAGAAATACATTTTAAAAATTACTTAAAAGTTCAAAAAACTGCTGAATAGAAATCCAATCCAATCACCATATTGTATTGTATTCATTAATTACTAAACCATTAAAGGATATAACAAAAAAAGTTCATTCAGATATTAAATACAGTGGGGCAAAGTTTTGCATTTAGAGAAAACTTTATGCTACTGTTTGTTCCTTTAAGTAGATGTGACATCGAGAATGAAATGGCAAGGAAGTTTAAACATTGGATTGAAGGCTTTATAAGCACAATTTATGTTATGACACGAACAGGACCACTTATAAATTGTAAACACATTTTCAATTTACAAATGTACAGAGACCCATAAATAAAAACAAGAAACAAAGGAGAGGAGATGCCAAAATATATTTTAATGGTCTTCTGAAACAACCAGTTAATTATACAGTAGATAAATTTTATTATTATTATCATCACAATTCTCTTGGACTCAATGAGTCACTGAGAAAGGGTTTTACACAAACAAATAGCAACTACCCCATTATATCTGGGACTGTCCCATGTTTGAAAATCCTAGAGTTTGTGAACAATGAATTACATTCATTTATAATAATTTTCTTTTTTTTGTTGATCTCAAAAATATTTACATATATACAATTATCATCTTGAGTAACATTCCAACATGTTATTTTACAAAGTACAGCAACTAAGTTCTGCAGATTATGGTTCATTTTCTACATTAGATTTGTAAAAAAAAAAAAAAGGAAAAAAAAAATACTAAAAAAAAGTTTATCAATAATTGTTACTGAAGTTGGTACTTTATAGTTGTGGTTGAATAAGATTACATTTTTACAGTGTTTATACAATAACAATATATTATATATATTTACAATTTTTGCTTTAATATATTTGAGTGCTGTAGTTGTAATAAATCGTTTTTTTTTCACTTTGTATTGATCTCAGCAGAGATGTAATGTCTCAGCTTGCATCCTTGAAAATTTTTTATTAAGCTTATCTGAGGATGCCACCAGTTAGTTATTGTTTATCGGTTTGATTGCTGTGTTGGAAGTAGGTTGATGTTTGATAGGTCTGACAGTCATAGGATGAGAAATGCATTCATGAGCGCACATACACAAGAATTTAGAATGTCATGACAAGTCACTGAACTGGAAAGCCTGAACTAATATACTGTGTTTCATTGAGTTTGTAAACTGTAGGGTGTGTATTTCTTGTTCATAATATGAATAAGAAGGCCCTTTTGGCTAAAGTTACTGTATCCAAAAGTAGTTTAGTTAGCATATCTGGGATGTAGGAGCTTCAAGTGACCTTTCAGTAATTATTATTTATATGTGACAATTAGCTGTCTGAGGTCTTGTTATATGGTATGTATTTCTGAGTTTCCTACAGTTGGCATCAAAATAATATTTTAGCATAGCTACATAGTGACATAAATGTGTTACTGTTAGCATTTTGTGTTCTGACACTGAAGTGTATATATAAATAAAGCCAGTATTTTCTCTGATTTTTGTTACCAGAAGATCAGTTTCATCATTTTGTACTATAATGATATTAATTTATTTAGTCTGTAGTGAGCACAGAACACATTTATTGTTTGGAGTTTGTTTTGTAGATGGTTTATTTAGTATCCAGTTCATATCTGCACTGAAGTAAATTCCAAGGTATCATATTGTTTCAAACTGAGTGATGGTAGTAGTTTTACTGTTCTGTGTGTTTTTTTTTTATGCTGGAGAGTGGATGTTGGATGGTTATATATATATATATTATCAACTGGTTGAGTCAGTGGATTTCTGAATATAATTAATTTTGTACTTATCAGAATTTAGGAGTATGGAGTTTTTGGTGAGCCAGTCCATAAACAGATTTATGTCATGCACATTGTCACATTTGTTTGGGCTATGCTTGCATTATTATGGATGGATATAGTTGTATTGTCTGTGTATTAGAAGATCTTGCCTTTGAGAGGCAACTGGTCAATATCATTCATATGGATGTTGAATAGAGTTGTGGAGAGAACAGCTCCTTGTGGCACTCCACAGGTTGCTGGTAGTTCTCTACTGTGGTTTGATATGTTTTCTAATTTGAGCACATAGTTTAGATAGTTTCTAAACCATGTGTACAGAGGCCCATCTATTCCAACATGTCCTAGCATTTCTAATAAGGTTTGATGTGTAAGTGTGACAAATGTATTGCAAGCTCTCAGATGTGAACTGTAGACTAAAATACACACACATTACTGAAGAAAAAATGAATGAGTTTGAGAACAGGAACCAAACCTTGGAGATTCAGTGACAAGCCCTGAAGAAAACATTGAATAATTCAGCCAGAGAAGCATGTGGTGAGGTTGTCTACAAGGATAGAAAAATCAGAACTCTATGGTGGACAGAGGAAGTTAAAGAGACAGTGTAGGAAAAGAAGAAAGCATGTCAAAAGTTCCTGGTGAATAAGTCAGCATGTGATCTTAGAGAATTCAGAGACAAATGTAAGAAAGTTAAACACTGTGCAAAACTAGAGAAACAAAAGTCATGGGAAGACTTGGATAAGAATATAGAAAATAAATATCACGAAGTGGCAAAATATTCTGGAGACTGTTGAAGAAGCTCAGAAATGGAGGAAAGAGTGCTGTAAAAGGAATTAGAGATGATAAAGGTGACATCACAAACTGGATAAAAAGATATCCTTGACGTATAGAGTAATTTCTTTAAAAAGCTAAATGAAACAAACAGTGACAGCACAGTGATAAAAAACACTCAACAAGCATGCAAGCTATCAAAAGCCTGAAATGTGGAAAGGGTTGAGAAAGATTGTGGTTGGGAAGCCTGGTGAAGAACAAGCTGGATTCAGGCCAAACAGAGGCTGTAAAGGTCAGACTTTCACTTTATGGCAAATAATTGAGAAATAATGGGAATATAACAGAGATCTGTATTTAAGTTTTGCAGACCTGCAAAAGGCATATGACAAGGTGCCAAGAGAAAAGCTATTCAAAAGGCTACAGTTGTATGGTGTCGATGGAGCATTATATCAAGCAATACTTAGTCTCTATTTGAGTTGTGAGTCAGAAGTTAGAATTGAAGGAAGTACAGGAAGATGGTTTGATGTGTTAAATCTGGTGTCGGTCAGGGATGTACCCCCCCCCCCCCCCATTATCTATATTGACCATTGTATTAAACCTGAAATTATATTGAATTACTCAGGTTTAATACCGCTTTCAATTATAATGAAAGTGGTATTGAACCTGATATCAAAATTGGTGATGTTAATCTTATCTCTTTACTTTAAGCAGTTGATATTATACTTCTGAATAAATCTGCTACAAGTCTGCAAGATAGCTGTTGTAATAAATTTGGTACGAAAATCAGCAATAACAAGACAAAGACAATGAAAATAGATAGAAACATTGAAAATATCAACTGCATCATGAATGGAGAACCTATAGAATAAGTAAAACATTTCTGCTACTTAGGCACAGTTTTTAGTGAAGATGGTAAATTAAATATAGAAATAGACAACATAAACAACAAAGCTGTAATAAATTTATATGGAATAAGAGAGAAATTAGTTAAAACACTAAATTAGATGCATACAAGACAGTTCAAACCAATTAACTTATGGTTCTGAGAGCTGGGTTAGAAATAAAACAGCTGATCAAAGACTAGAGACTACAGATATGAGAGTCTTGAAAAATGCTAGGGGCATGAACAGATGGCGTGAATGGCAATATCCTATTAAAAATGAGGTTATTAGGAAAGAACTTGACATTTTTGGCATCCAGGAATGTGTTAGCAGAGCTAATCTCAGGTCACTTAAACAGAATAGGAGAGGAAAGATTAGCAAAACAAGTATTGTCCGCCAGGTTGGCAGGAAAAAGACTGAGAGGAAGCCAAGATATAGGTGGACTGATACAGTAAAAAGAACCTTAGAATACAGAAATAAAAGAATATGATAATGTTGGAGTCTTGACAGGTAACAGACTGATTTGGAGGAAAATTGTAGATAGGGAGTTAGTTAAATTTTTCATGTAGTACTATCATATCCTGTACACCAATTGAGGGTACATGGCAGGAATTTGATGATGATGATGATGATAGCAAGGAAACATTTATTATATGATTTCTTGACTTTGTGACATTTTCCACTGTTATATTAAAAAAGCACCACAGTTCTAAATTGTTCATTTTTTTTTTTCCCCATCCCAAGTATGATATGAATTTATTCAAGTACACCATTTCAAAGCAAGTCATTTCAGCTGTAGGGAAAAATGATAATTGTAATTTCTTATAGTGATTACTGTAAAAAACTCTACGGTTCTCCTGATTAATTCAATGCATCCATTGGCATGTTTTAAGTGGAATATCTAAAAACCACTGATTTTTTGATGTCTTTTTTTTTTTTCTTGTTTCATCAGTTGTTGCAATATAAAGCTATTATAAAATTAAGAGATTTTAGAAAAAACTAAGCATATATCTTAGCCTCTACAGAAAATTGTTTCTACTACAGCACTCGAAGTTTCTCATATTATGCGTGATATTAGATTTAATGAAATAACATGAATAACATTGTTATTGTTAAAATAGCATTTTGTAAATCAGCAAAGAACATTGCTTTAAGTTAGCATGATGAATACACTACAACGAAATGAATAAATCTGATTTCTTTCTTTTAGAGAAACTTGTGCAATAGTTTTATGAATTAATTAGTTTTATGAACATTTGCTACAAGGTAGAATGCAAACAATGGATTTATTTGAAATAAAGTGAGCTGAATGATGTTATATTTCCAGTAACAGTATGTTCTAACTGAGTTGAGAAAAAGTTTAATTGAAAAAAAAAAAAAAAACATTAATAATGCACTATTCTAACCAGACTTTCACATATTTTTGATAATGATAGGCAGTCATTCCGATTCAAGTTCAGGAGGTGAAGCAAGGCTTACACACTTTCCTTAAATAAATGTTCAAATTTGTACGACAGTGATGTAGTAGGCGTGTTTCAGACCAAAGAATGTTGTGGTCTGTGTCTACTCCATGTTGAGCCAATTCAGATTTACTGGACTTTCTATGAAAAATATATGATCGATGTTCTTGTAATCTCTTTTCTATTGATCGTCCAGTTTGTCTTAAGTAGTATAGATGGCAGTCACAAGGAACTTCGTATACACCCGGCATTTATCTTTTGTATATACGGAGAGCATTTATCTTTTGAAGAGGGGAAATAAGTTGAGAGTTTATTGATGGGTATAAAAATAGCTACTAAATCATATTTCTTTAGAATTCTGGAAATTATTTTGACTGAAAGGAAGTAAGTAACAAAGAGTTCACGAAAACAATGGCTTTCCATTAGAAACAGCCTAACTATAGCAAGTGGATCACCATTTTGTTTACAGTTTGCTATGATTAACACTTTTCCCCTGCTTAAGTAATCTACTAATTCCTGCCTTCTGAAAAAGAAAGTTATTACCCCCCCCACCTCAAATTGATAAAACCAGCTAAAATCTTCAGTGATTATACGAGGGTGGTCTGAAAAGTTCTCGGCCTAACAATGAAAAAACGAATTTATAATTGCAGGCATAGACTTCTGTGGCTAATTGGTTCAAAAGATATATTTCGGTGATTACACCACATTTTTTATTATTCAGTTATACAAAATACTGAAATAATAGTTCCCGACAAGTTTCGTAAATCGTAGGATTTACATCTTCAGTGGGTAAATAGTATAACTTAAAGTTTAAACAAGAGAATTAATAAATACAAATCATAACCGTCTGGCTATTCATAAACTCAAATAACAGAATGCAGATATAAAACGTTATTGACTTTGAACAATACTGGACGATAATCAACGTCAATAACATTTTATATCTGCATTCTGTTATTTGAGTTTATGAATAGCCAGACGGTTATGATTTGTATTTATTAATTCTCTTGTTTAAACTTTAAGTTATACTATTTACCCACTGAAGATGTAAATCCCACGATTTACGAAACTTGTCGAGAACTATTATTTCAGTATTTTGTATAACTGAATAATAAAAAATGTGGTGAACATCATCGAAATATATCTTTTGAACGAATTTATAATTTCAAAATTATTTTTATTTTTCAACATAATCTCCCTTAAGACTAATACATTATCCTGTCCCCGTAGTGGTTCTCAGTAAATCTGAAAAATACCCCTCTACAGCTGCAATCACCTCTTGATTCAAAGAAAAACACTGACTAGCGAGGAAGGTTTTTAGTTTTGGGAAGAGATAGAAGTTAGAGGGAGCTAAATCTGGGGAATATGGCGTGAATGTTCTAACAATTCACAGTGCTGATCCCTTAATTTTCCCATTGCCAAAAGACCTTTGCGAGCAGGTGTATTGTCCTGATGAAAGATGATTTTTTTTCTTCTGCAAACCGGGTCTTTTCTCATGAATTTTTTCGTCTAGGCTGGTTAAAAGATTGGAATAATCTTCCCTGGTTATTGTTTTACCCTTTTAAAGATAATTAATATACAAAATGCCTTTAGCATCCCAAAACATCGATCCCATGACCTTTCCTGCTGATGGAATCAACTGTTTTCTTTGGCGCTGAACAACCAGCTTCTGTCCACTGTTTTGACTGCTGTTTGGATTCTGGTGAATCCAAATCTCACCCATAGTAATAAATCGATGCACAAAATCAGTTTTATTCTTGTTAAAATGCTTCAAGCACTGTTCAGAGATTTTCATGCAAGTGCGTTTCTGATCTGCTGTGAGCAAGCATGGCACCCATCTTACGCAAATTTTTTTCATTTGCAATTCTTCATGCAAAAATATATCCTACACGTTCTTTTGAAATGCTTGTAGTCTCAGCAATTTCATGCACTTTGACTCGCCAGTCATCCAATTCCATATCGTGTACTTGATCAATGATTTCTGGCGTTGTTACACTTTTTGGACGTCCTTCACATGGATCATCTTCAAGGCTGGTACGTTTAAACTCAGCAGCCCATTTCTTAATTGAAAATGAAGGAGAAGAGTGCCCATAAACTTTTATGAACTTCGAATGAATTTCTTTTGGCATTAAACCTTCTTTTACAAAGAATTTTATAACTGCACGATACTCAATTTTATCCATTTCAAGGGATAGAGATAACGCTTTTGCTTCGGATAGCTGTATAAAACAAACTACTTGATAGAATGACTTGCAATTTTGCATGGATACTTATGACAGATGTATGAACTTAGAAGAAAAAAAAAAATCTTGCTGATAGTGCTGCCATCTATGGTTGAGGCCGAGAACTTTTCAGACCGCCCTCATATTTTAAATTTAATAGTAACTTAAAAAGCATTCAGTGGCCCCAAGATTAGTGCATTAATCAATGATGTGCACAAAAAAATCCTTCAAATCACTGAACAAAAATCGCTTTCCCAACATGATCAGATAAACACTAGATAACTCTATTTTGTTTGGAAAAAATTAGGTTGTCTGAAAATGCATAAAAGAAATAAAAAAAGACATATCTTGGGTATTAAAATTGCACTAAAAACTCGACATTTTGGAAACAGGCTGTGATAAATTTTAAAAACCCTTGGAAATAGTAAAAATTCTTCATCAAACTGCTGAGAAACTTCATTACTAACTTCTGATCAATAATTTTCTTCCAAATTAATCTATTATCTGTCAAAAGTAATATTATCACCATATTTGTCTTCTAAGGCACTTTTTCCAGCTAGCTTGCCATAGAACACTTATTTTGATAATCTTTCCTCCCATTCTTGTTTAAATGACCATACCATCTGAGATTAGCTCTGCTAACAATGTCAAGTTCTTTCCTAATATCCTCAATTTTAATACGATAATGTCTAATATGCCATCTGCTCACTCCTCTATCTGTAGTCTCTAGTCTTTCATCAAGTTTTATTTCTAATCCAGCTCTCAGATCCGTAAGTGAAAACTCGAACACTGTCTTATACACAGCTACTTTAGTGTTATAACTAATTTCTCTATTACTCCACATAAGTTTATTCATACCAGCTTTGCTAATTCTGTTGTCTATTTCCATATTTAATTTGACATCTGCACTAAAAATTGTACTTAGGTAGCTGAAATGTTTTACTTGTTTTACTTCTACAGGTCAGGATACAGTTAATATTTTTAATGCTTCTGCCTATTTTCACTATTTGTGTCTTTTTATTGTTAATTTCCACACCAAATTTATTACTCTGAAAATCTGATCCTGATAACCTCTATTTGGCATGAATCCAGCTTGATCTTCAGCAAGCATCTCTTCCAATTATTCAATTTAATAAGGGGATCTTGCAAACTCATAGTGGATTTATTAAAAAGTATAACATAATTTGCATAAATAAAGAGCTGGGATTAACATCTACAATTTTGACATCTGGTTTAATATCACTTTCCTTCATAATGTAACCTATATAGATGATGAAAAACAGAAGAGATAATATACATCCTTGTCTCACCTGACTTAACATCAAACCATCTTCCTGTACCTTGTTGATTTACACTGCTGATTTACAATTCAAACAAAGACAAAGTATTGCTCGATATAATGTCCAACTTATGTCAAATAACTGTATATGGAAGAGCTTTCCTCTTGGCATCTTGTCATATGCCCTGTCCAGATCTACGAAACCTAAGTACAGATCCATGTCATATTTACAAGATTTCTCAACTATTTGCCTTAAAGTGAAAATCTGATCCTGATAACCTCTATTTAGAGTGAAACCAGCTTCATCTTCCCACAATTTTTCTTAGTTGTTTCACTGGTATACTAGCATAAATCTTAACAGGAATATTCAGTTGGGAAATACTTCTGTAATTCTCACATTTAGTTTTATTTCCATTTTTATAGGTATATGAGAGCTCTACTCCAATCAACCATCTTATTAGACCTTCTGAAGTATGCAGCCATTGTAAAACTTTTACATCTCCATATCTGAGCATTTCTGATCAAATATCATCTACTCCAGTTTCCTTTCAAACATTTCAGGTTTTTGATGGTTTTTTCTATTTCAAGTATTGATAATATATTCCAGATTGCATGCCTACTAAGTGTTTTTTACCACCATGCTGTCACTGCTGGTTTCAGTTAGCAATCTTTCAAAGTAATTACTCCAGTCATCAAGGTTATCTTTATCTCAAGTTTTCATGTCACTTGTATCATCTCTGATTCCTTTTATAGTGAAAATATATAAATATTCATCATAATTAACAGAATGCAAGCCAGGACAAATCTTTAAAAATAAAAAATAAAAATCCTTCCATCTTTTAAAGGACAGGATGATAAAATAACTCACTTCTATCAAAATACAAAAAAAATGCAGCTTTGGTTCAGTTTAATATTTGATGATTTTTACAAGCACCTGGAATGATCCTTATGTGATTTACCATTATTATTCCATTTATCATACATAATATAAACTCTAAATTAGGACTGGCTATATCAATAAATTCTAAACACTTACATGATGATGATTGATGTCTTCTATTAACCATGTTACAGACTCATTCATTGTCTCTATCTTTCCTGGAATCTCACTAAAAGGTAATAACTGAATTGCAAAAGAGCTGTTTAATCTATCAACAGTATCTGTGACCTGCAATAGCCCCTAAAAGTACAAAAAAGAGAGGGAAAAATGTATCAAATCCATAAACAAATTTAGAACAAACTACTTTTCTGTTCAAAATGGAAATAAGAATTATGTAATACTTGACAAGAATATACTTGATAAGAAGAAAAATTGTGCACATGAAATAAGAATATATACCAGCTAATGATTCAATATATAAAACAAGTCAATAGTCAAAACTTACATTATATGAAACACACAAATGGTACTCAGGGTTCCAGAAATAAAACTTAAATCTACTAGACAAAAAAATTACCTGCCAATGCTGTTGGTCCACTTTATATAAATATTGTTATAGGTGCTGTTTTAAAAAAACTAAATGTTATGATGGAAAACAGTGTAACTTTAATTCTCCTTATACGTTCATGTAATTAAACAGAAACATGCTTTCCTTTAATGTGGATTTAAAATGTATGGCACAACACAGTTCATCACAACTTAGTTTGTGTTTTCTTTCATTTATTGTTAATAATGAAGAGTGAATTTATATCAATTCTCCATTAACAGTAACTTAATAGGAAAGACAAATATTAAAATTCATGAAAAATAAAGTAGGTAACACTCCATGTGGAGCTAGACTTTTTAAATAACAGTATTAAAAAAGCATTTTTGCTAGGTCAAATTTTCAAGCATTTAATTAGACTAAGATTCATAGTGCGAGCTGAAAATAAGCTTAGGAAAATATTATATTATGATTGCACACCTACTCAAGGTGTTGGAAGAATAAGATGCATAGATATACTGCAGTATTGAATTAGATTGTGGTAATTTAAATTTTTGTTTTTATAATGACCAGTTTATTTTGTTAATGAAATTACATGGTGAGAAAAATATAACTACTGTCTTGTTTTTTAAATAATAGATTGCCTATTATATATATTACACAGATTGTCTATTACCTATAAACAAATCAACGTTGAATGATGATTTGTTTAAATTTTTCTTTATTGGAAACTTGCATGTGTCCTCTTGCTTGTAAACTTACATGTTTACAAGTGCAATAACTATGACATGTAATGTTATCCAGCTCATTTTTCCCACTTCATGAATGAAACAAAAATCATAAGTGTAATGCATAGTGGAGCATGCCATGGAGGGTAGAAATTAGGGTATTTTTGGAACTTGACAGCAGATATTTATGAAATTTGCATGTGTCCTCTTGCTTGTAAACTTAGATGTTTACAAGTGCCATAACTATGACATGTCATATTATGCAGCTCATTTTTCCCACTTCATGAATGAAACAAAATATCATAAGTGTAATGCATAGTGCAGCATGCATGGAGTGGAAAAATTAGGGGATTTATTATGTTATCAATTATTATGTTACAACAATAACGACAGAACATGAAGAAGAAATGGTTCACATTAAGACTTTTAACTGGTAATTAGCTTACGGAATTAACAACACATATAAAGGATATTAAATAAGGCAATTTTAATGAATAACTTCAATATTTCGGCAACGTCACATTGCCAACTTCAGGAACATAAAAATATGGTATGGGCACGCAGGCACTAACAAAAGCAAATGAGAAAGAAGACAAGAAACTAATATTGTTCCTAAAGTCCTAATGGTGCCCTCTAGCAGGCTAATTGGGTTGTCTTGACCGTTGGGCTGAAGTTCTCATAATGTAAGTCTCCCAAATTTGGGGTAGTTTCATGCACCCAAATTTGTTGAGGTTTGAAACGTTTTCTAGAGCTGCTGATGATTCTTTGAATAATCTTTCGTACTTGAACTTGCTGCGGTGTATTATTTTAGTTTTCTTCCAACGAATTCTATGGTGAGTATCTAAGGCATGGTCTGCCAGCCAGCCCAGAGTGGCTGTACTGGTGAAACCGGATGTGGTGTTTGTGTTCTGAAATCCTGATATTTGCTGTCCTGCCTGTTTGCCCAGAGTAGGACAATTTGCAGCTGCAAGGGACCTGGTATACACCAGGTAGGTCTAGGTGAAGTGGTTGGTCTTTGGTAGAGTGGATAAGGGATGCCAACTTTTTATATGGTCTATAACAAGACGTCAGGTCATATTTTTTGAGGATATTGGTTATTTTCTCAGAGGTGCCCCAGATGTAGGGGATGGTGATAGATTTAGTGTAATCTTTATTGTGGAGGGGGGGGGTATTGGTTTTAGTATTTTTTTGGGGGTTATAGCCATTGGCTAAGAAAGTGTTGAGGATGTGGTTTAGTTCAGTGGTTAGAGCATCGTCATCTGAGCAGATTAATTTTGCCCTGTTATATAGTGTTTTTATAATCCCATATTGATGTGAGGGGGGGGGGATTGCTGGTGAATGTATCTGCCTGTATGGGTGGGTTTTCTGTAAACAGAGAAAACCAGAGATCCATCAAGCTGGCGAGTGATTAAAGTGTCTAGGAAGGGGAGGGTGTTCTTTTCCTCTTTTTCTAAGGTGAACTGGACTCTGGGGTGTTGGTTGTTTAAGTGCGTTAGGAAGGAGTGGGGTGTATCTGAGCCATGTGGCCAAATAGCAAACACATCATCTACATATCGAAGCCAGATAGTGGGTTTTTGTGGGGCAGAGTTTAAGGCTTTCTCTTCAAAGGTCTCCATAAAGAAGTTGGCCAAGGGTGGGGAAAGTGGTGAACCCAAGGATGTCCCCTCTATCTGTTTATAGAATTTTCCTTGCCAAACGAAATAGCCTGATATCTCAGCCCTATTTCAGTTCACAATGAACTGAAATAGGGCTGAGATATCGGGAGGAAACTTGGCTTGGATGAGCTCTAGGGTTTCTTTGAGTGGGACATTAGTGAACAGGAAGGAGACGTCAAAACTGACCATTATGTCAGTGCAGTGTATTGGAGTGAGAGGTTTTCTATACTGGCTTTAAAGTGGGCTGAGGTTTTTTTATGTGTAATGGTGTGTTGCCAGTATAGCGTGTGAGCGTTTTGGCTAAATGTTTGGCTAATTTACATGTGGGGGAAATCAATGCCATCCACTATGGGATGTAATGGCACATTTTGTTTATGTATTTTTGGGAGCCCATATAATCGGGGGGTCTAGAGTTAAAGTTTTAGTTTGTTAGTGACCTCCACAGGCCAAGAAGTGACTTTCTTAAGGAGTCTGTGGAGAGTTCTAATCTGAGAGTTGGTAGGATTATATTCAATAGGGAGGTAGGTCATACGGTCTAATACTAAAGCATTAAGCTTACCTTTGTAGTCCTTTTGATTGAGCAGCACAGTGGCGTTTCCCTTATCCGCTTTAGGGATTACTATTTTTTTTTTTTTTTTTTTTTTCATTTCTAGTAGAGCTGCATATTCGTCTTTGGATAAGTTGGTTTTTGGAGGTTTTGCTTTGGTGAGAAGACCGGCTACATCCAGTCTGACGTTGTTGGCGATGTGGTTAGGAAGGTTGCAAATCCCACGTTTTGAATTTGAATCATGATTTCTTCGGCTGGTATTCTTTTAGGAGCTAGGGCGAAATTGTGGCCACGTGAAAGTGCGGTGAGTGCTTCAGGCTTTAAAACTATGGACAAGAGGTTGACTACTGTGTTGAGTGGTGGCTGTGGTAAGGAAGTAGAATTCTTTATCAAGTTTTCGTATTTCTTCAAGTGTCGACTACGTATATTTTTGAATTCTTTTGTTGACGAAGTGCATGAGACATCATAAAGAATCGTCCAAAGATCATGGCCAAGCGTATCTGAAAGCTCTTCTTCTGGCGCCCATAAGGTTTTGTTTTCGTCGGCAAGGAGAACATGCGTTGCGGTAATTTGTTCTCTTAATAGAGCGAAGCTAGTGCGATTATAAATACGGAGAGCTTTCTGTGAAGTAAAATGGTGCTAAAATTTAACACAATTTGGGATTATCTTGTTATCCCGGCAGCGTTTTAGGAAGGTCAGACGATTTAGTTGTCTCGATATCTTCAAATTCATTTTGCTGTATTGACGGGCCTTTCATGCGATGGAATCTCCATGGATGATCGTAATTCTAGTAGCAAGGCTTACATACCTTGGTCATACATAACTGATAATTAGCTTACGGAATTAACAACGCATATAAAAGATATTAATTAAAGGCAACTTTAATGAATAACTTCAATATTTCGGCAACGTCACGTTGCCATCTTCAGGAACATAAAAATATGGTATGTGCACGCAGGCACTAACAAGAGCAAATGAGGAAGAAGGCAAGAAACTAATATTGTTCCTAAAGTCCTAATGGTGCCCTCTGGCAGGCTAATTGGGTTGTTTTGGCCGTTGGGCTGAAGTTCTCATAATGTAAGTCTCCCAAATTTGGGGTAGTTTCATGCACTCAAATTTGTTGAGGTTTGAAACGTTTTCTAGAGCTGCTGATGATTCCTTGAATAATCTTTCGTACTTGAACTTGCTGCGATGTATTATTTTAGTTTTCTTCCAATGAATTCTATGGCAGGTATCTAAGGCATGGTCTGCCAGCCCAGAGTGGCTGTACTGGCGTACCGGATGTAGTCTTTGTGTTCTGAAATCCTGATATTTGCTGTCCTGCTTGTTTGGTCAAAGTAGGACAATTTGCAGCTGCAAGGGACCTGGTATATACCAGGTAGGTCTAGGTGAAGTGGTTGGTCTTTGTTTGAGCGGATAAGGTGCTTAAGTTGCCAACTTGATGGATCTTTGGTTTTCTCTGTTTACAGAAAACCCACCCATACAGGCAGATACATTCACTCCCCCCCCCCTCACATCAATATGGGGTTATAAAAACACTATAAAACAGGGCAAAATTAATCTGCTCAGATGACGATGCCCTAACCACTGAACTAAACCACATCCTCAACACTTTCTTAGCCAATGGCTATAACCCCCCAAAAATACTAAAACCAATACCCCCCCCTCCACAATAAAGATTACACTAAATCTATCACCATCCCTACATCCGGGGCACCTCTGAGAAAATAACCAATATCATCAAAAAACAAATATGACCTGACTTCTTGTTATAGACCATATAAAAAGTTAGCATCCCTTATCCGCACTTCACCTACACCTACCTGGTGTATACCAGGTCCCTTGCAGCTGCAAATTGTCCTACTCTGGGCAAACAGGCAGGACAGCAAATATCAGGATTTCAGAACACAAACACCATATCCGGTTTCACCAGTACAGCCACTCTGGGCTGGCAGACCATGCCTTAGATACCCGCCATAGAATTCGTTGGAAGAAAACTAAAATAATACACCGCAGCAAGTTCAAGTACAAAAGATTATTCAAGGAATCAGCAGTAGCTCTAAAAAACATTCCAAACCTCAACAAATTTGGGTACATTTGTTGTACCCAACATCTTCCTCATTTACTTTTGTTAGTGCCTGCATGCAGATACCATATTTTTATGTTCCTGAAGATGGCAACGTGATGCCAAAATATTGAAGTTATTCATTAAAGCTGCATTTAATTAATATCAGTTATATGCACTGTTAATTCCGTAAGCTAATTACCAGTTATGTAGGACTTTTAGAAGAAATTGGCAACTAAACCTTGCAGGTTTAGTTGCTAATTTCTTTTTCCAAATATTTTTGTCATTCTTTAAACTCTCTAAAGTCAGAATTAAGAATTACATATCCAGAAATGTTTTATTTCCAACTCTGTGGAAATAAAACTGCTTTAATAAATTTGTTGGCAGCCACCAGTGATCAATAACTTTGATAGTGGTGCCTTTTTATATATATATATATATATATATATATATAAAAGGCATAAATGATGTGGGGAAAAAAAATATTTTTTTTCAAATGTATTTAGAACGAGGCTGAAAATTCACTCGCCAAGTATCTGATCACTCATATGTTTTGAGTGAATTTCTGGAGCCATAACTATAGTAGTATCTACAGTTAGTAAAAAACAGAAAGTATATTACTGAAGTACGCAAAAAAAAGCAGGGAAAATGATACACAAATAAATTTTTGTAAAACCAAAACAATGGCAATAGATAGAAAGTGCCAATAAGTAGAAATGGATAAGAACTTAACTTAGAAGAATGAAATAACCTACAGCAGGTGAAACTTAATTACTTAGGTATGTTAATCAGAGATAGGTTAAATTATAAAGAAACTATCAAACAGTATAAATCAAGGCTAGTTTGCTATGACAAAACTTTCAAATATATGGAAAATACTCTAAGCTTAAAGTATATAGCTCAATACTCTCTACAGTGCTTTATGGTGCTGATACTTGATCAGAAGAACAAAGACTGACAGGCTTTGAAAACAAGTGTTTGAGAAAAATAAATCAAACAACTTGGACTGAAATGAAAACCAACAAGATCAGAGAAGAATAGACTATTATATCCTAGTAATAGCAAGAATGAAAGAAAAATAGCTACAGTGGTATGGATATATGTACATAATGCTTATTGAAACAGTTCCTTAAATTCTCCAAAATAGAATGATGGAAGGAAAATACCACTGGGAAGACCAAGTTGTCTGAATTCTTAGAAAAATTTAAATAACTTGGCTGCAGATAGATATGACTGGAAAGCTGTTGTTCATTGGCAGATGATAATGATTTCAATACTTTGAATTTAAGTTTCAAAATATGAAACATCTAAGTGAATATTCAAGATTAAATAACAGTCAACCATCACTACAGATGAGCTCATACGGACCACCAGAATAGTTTATCTTAGCGAATATTTTTCTTTATTTATCCTTTAGAATACACTAGATGCACAATATAGCAAATATCACTTTAATGGAATGGTATACTACAACAAACAATGAGAAAAAAAAAAAAAAAAAAAAAAAAAAACAGCCTGTCTCATAGAACCAATGCCATTTTAAGCTCACTATTGCAAACAGTAAAAGCACAAAACTTGCACAACAACAACAAACTGAATATCTTCACAAATGACAAACTACATCACAATTCATGGCACGAAATGTTAGGACGAAATGTTAATCCTGTAGGAAGTACTGCAAAAATAAAATACTCACCATTAGCTAGAGAAAACTCTAGCTAAGGTGAGTAAACAAAGAAAATGTGAAAATAAGAAAAAAAAAAGGAAATGACATGAAAAAAAGAATGAAATCATACCTTGACGTAACATAATAGACTGGTGTTGGATTCTGAATATATAGAGATTAGAGTAATTATTATTTGTTTCAGAATCCAACATGATCTTCCATCACAAAGGCTAGACTTGTAAATATTATTTAATGTAAACAATTTATTTTACAATTTAATATTCATATAACTACTTTAATTTTGTCTAATATCTAATTATTTAATCAAAGATATATGTATTAATAATGAAAAGACTGTATTTAAATATTATTAAGTTTATTTTATTTATTGCTATATTAATATAAGAGTTTGTATTTGATAATTTAACTGCACATTAATTGAAATGTAAATATTCTCTATTTATTCCTGTTGGTAGAAGTTTAACGTTATGCAATAGCTCAATTTTATTATATTTTGTTTTGTTGTCATGGAAACGTATGTTAGATAGCTTGCACGAGTTTGGAACACCATGTGAGGAGAATGTTGAAAGCTTATTGAAAACAGTTTTAGTTAAAGAAATCACGAGAACAATTTAGGCGGGAAGAAGGGATATATATGCGATGAGAGCTGAAATTATTGAGGAATTAAGAGAGAGAAAAAGGAGAAGATTTGGCATTAAGTTGGAATCGGAGCATTCGGCATTTGGGAATCACAGTGCAATAATAGCGAGTCGGCAAGTCACTCAAGCAGCTAATAAAGTCTAGTAGTCGAGAAGCAGTTAGCTAATAAGTTGTAGAATAACAATTATAGCTCCGGAAAACAGCTGAGAAACTATTAATTAGACTAGCGATGCTTGAATTGAGATATAATTTCGGGACTGACCTGTCAAGAACACACAGAATCTTGAAATAAAGCATCGAGTAACTAGGGAATAGTAGAGGCTGTAAAATTGAAGTTTACCGTTAGCTGTGCTTAGAAATATATTGCCTAAGGAATTAAATGAATGCAGGAAGAATGAACAGCTGTGCATATAAAACCTCAAGTTAAGGAATTATTGTGTATTGCCTTAATTCATAAGTGATCAGTAGTATTTCATGCAAGAACGTTTGTTTATGTGTATAGTGACCGACGATTAATTCAGTTATTGCTTAGAAGATTTATTTAATGAGTGCCGTATACTGTTCAAAGTGTTTACAGTTATAAAAAGGTTTTGTGCGTAAGTTGATGAAGGAAGAAGATTATCGGTAAGAACATTCCAACCATTAATATTCCTATGCAGAGATGTGAGTGTGTTTCATCCTAGAATTTCCTTATGTTAACAGTAACTATTGTGAAGATTAGCTGAAGTGTAAATTTAAAAGTGTTTGCTTGTAAAGTGGTATTACTGTGATTTTATTGTATTTGGAACTTAAAGAACTGTGAGAAGACTGTATTAGAGATAACAAATTTACCATTGTCTGAGTTTGTATGACAGTATTATCAGAAAGGCTGAAGTGTTTATAATAACTTCATTAGTGATTTAATCTTAAGTGTAAAATTTGTGATTTTAAAATTAAATGTTTGTTTTTGTTAATCTAAAGGTGTATTTTGCCTGAAATCTCTTTTACTGCACCATTCATAAAATATTCGAACCAAAGCGGATAAATTAAGTAAGTCAAATATACTCGGCCAGTATATGTAATAACAACATATTAAGGAGAGATAGTTGAGAGTTGGTTTATCTTCAATTCTTGAACTAATTCAGATATAATTCAGATATAAAGTCTTTAAATATAAATTTTCTTTATATTTGAATTAGAAATCAACTTACAACTTATCAATTAGTTAAGAACATCGTAATAGTAATTATGTCGGATCCAAAGTATAGATTAAGAAGAAGTAGGATCCAACACTGGCATAACTAAAAATTATAAAAATGAAAATTCAGAATTAATATTTAAATTTCAAATGTTATGAATATATAGAGCCTGAAAGACTTCAATGTGACAAGTTAAGTGATACATAATGAAGATATATGCTGGCCAAGTTGGCCGAGCGGTTAGTGTATCCGCTCTCCAGCCAAAAGGCTAGGTTCAAATCCCGCTGTGGGCATGGATGTTTGCGATTGTCTGTGAAAATACTAGTGGTGGGTGGTAGATGGCACTGGTGTAGATGATATAAGTGATCATCATTAGTTTTATTGAGGGGGGGGGGGACCATGAAATAATGAAAACAAATTTTAAATGTTTTAAAAGACTAAGTGTTTCATGTCCTATAATATCGCATGCCATGTCAAATGTGTATGTAAGATACTAAAAATGTAATACAGTAGAACTCGGTTCGAATTCCACAGGACCGCATATATTTGTTCGTAATAACCGTTATTCGTTATATCCAAGAAGGTCATAATTTGAGCGAATTAAAAATGTTTTCATTTTTTCTCAGCATAGGTATATTGGGTAACATAAATACATATGTGCATGCATACAAAATCATCAAGCGTGCTTTGCACAAGATGCATATTTTAAACTACAAAAGAAGTGCTTCGTCAACGTCATTTTTATTACACTTTTTAAGTTTTTTACACTTCGATAAATTGTTTCCAAAAGCTTTCAGAGTCAACTCGCGATTCTTCCAAATTGTTGATATTGTAGATGGGGTCAAACCATACTTCTTTGCTACTGTCAGATTTGATTGGCCACTTTCCATCTCCCGTATAATTCCTACTTTTTCGGAAACTGATCAAATTTTCCGTTTGACTCCCGACATTATTCCACAACCAGAAAATGTGTACGTACGAAATGTCAGTAAATGAATAACTAATGTGTATTATTCGTTCATTATTCCCGTGAAACGAATTCGTAATAAACATGAAATACATGCATTAAATCAAATGTAATTCAAATATACCTTCAAAATTATTCGTTATAAACGTGAATTCGCTGTGACCGTGATCGTTATAACCGAGTTCTACTGTATTTACATTTGATTTTTGCAATATTCGCTGTGTATGTTTTGTAATGATTATAAATACAATAAATGTTATAATAACATGTCTGTATATTTTACGATTTTTTTTCCCACTGGGGGTCGTGAAATATTTTTATTTTTCCAAGGGTGCTTTTAAATCCATAAGTTTGGGAAGCACTGATCTACACCAACAGGTGTAGATGGTTATTTAAAATAAAGAGCCAATAGGCTTCATTTCGGCGATGTAACATTATTTAAATGAAGGGGATACTGATTTAGCTTATGCTACAATCTGCTGAAACTTTTATAGTTTGCTATATTCGGCATAAAACTCTTTGATTCTTATCTTTGAGTTTCTTATTAGGCTTTGAAATAATGTGGGATTCAATATCCCCTTCATTTAAAAAATGGTGTAGATGGTATTTGCTGTTTGTTGTAGTTGATGGATTGAGTGGTGTAGACAGAGCTGTAGAGTAGGTGTCCTCCCTCGATGAGTCTAGACTCCCTGGATAGATCATGTAATAATAATAATATTTAAAAAGCCAAACGGCTATTTTTTCTGGCAAAGTTAATTAAATCAAGGGGATAAAAATCACTTATTATTTTACAGCCAGTATGCGAAACTCTGAGATCGACAACTACGATCTAAGAGTTTCAAGGAGCCTTGATTTCTAAAATATCAAGGATAGAGAGGGAGCTTGCTCCACCTTTGCTTTGAGTTGCCTTATTGTTGTACTACCAGGTGTTCACTTACGCTTGGATTCGCCGATAGTTCTTCGGCATGAGACTCTTAGATTGTAGTTTTCGATCTCAGAGTTTCGCATACTGGCTGTAAAATAATAAGGGATATTTTATCCCCTTAATTTAATAATAATATTTATTTATTTATTTATCGTATGGCATGTACATATGGTTAAAAGACAATAAGATAAAATACACATGAATATAGGTAAAATACACATATATGATAATATAAATAAAAAGTAAAACATCTACATTCAGGCAAATACAAACACGAAATTTATGACAAGCATCAGTCAGAAGATCAATCATATAATAATAATAATAATAATAATAATATATTCAAGATCCATCATTTTTTGTACAGCCAAGTAAATTGAAACTTAAAAGTTTTGAAATTTACCATAGAGTTTATGTGAATATAACCTTTGGCATAGAAGTTGCCTTGTTATGCACTTCTTAAAAGATACAGACTCTAGTCAATAGCCCATATATTTGCCTTTGGCTAGTGCAGGGGTAGGCAAAGTGGTTGATATCGACCTCTGGGGATCAATGTGGCTATCCATAATGCCAGGGGTCAATAAACACCTAAAACGATTTTGACTAGTAAACATGCAACACCAACTGCCTGATCGGCTGAGCCAACGAGGGAGAAGCACATGCTCTTCTCCCATTTATCGCCATAGCTATCAGAGTGTTCAGTGATCTGATAACTTTGAATTTAATGTGTAATTTTTTAAAAGTTATAGTGCCCCTGATAGTAAGAAGTGCTGACAGTATTTGCAAGAGTATTTGTTATTTGGATTTATACCATCATTTATGATTACTGAAAAGGCTTTTCAGTAATCATAAATTACTGAAAAGTCTTTTCAGTAATTTATTACGTAATCGCCATGAAGCCTGCAAAGATGAAAGAAAATCTCGAAAGGGTTCTGATAAGAAAAACAAAGATTTTAATTTTTTTTAAGGCACTGAAAGAAAAGATCATAAAACGACAAATTTAAAGACATTTTTAGAAGCACCTGCCAGTGGAGATCATGAAGGAGGACTGAAGGCATCATACAGTAATCTCTATATACATAGCAGAGAAAGGAAAACCACATACCATTGGTGAGGAGCTCATCATACAGCCATTAAAGATGTGATTGAAACTGTTAAAAAAAAGAAAAACTCTCAAACTGTTTTACAATGTATACCTTTTAAGTACAAGGACAGTGAGCTGGCACATTGATGAGACGGCCAATGATCTAGAGAAAACTTTGGGGTCAGAGCTTCAACATCGCAAGTTTTCCATCCAACTCGATGAGTCAATGTTCAATAGTTCAAATATTCTCATGGCCTATGTGAAATATAATAGTCAAATCATAAAGTGCATCGTTGACGAGTTTTTGTTTGCCAACAATCTTAAAGCTGATGCAAAATGCAGGACAATTTTGCAATGCCTAGAGGATTATATGAAGAAACTTTATGTTCCACTCAAAAATATTACTGCAGTGGCTCCCGATGGTGCACTAGTAATGGCTGGCTGTTACAGAGGATTTGCATCCTTACTCAAGAAAAAGGTTCCTGATGTGCATTACACAGAAACCATCTTGCAGCCAATAATCTAAATGGCAAACTGCATGCTGCCTTAAAAGTATCAGATCAGTGAATAAAATTAAAGCTCATCCTGAATTCCATCTGAATTTGCAACTGTTTGCAATGTTGTGTGAAAAAAAGTGATGAAACCTTTAATCAACTTCTTTTGCACACAGAGGTAAGGTGGTTGTCAAGAGGTGATTCCTTGCAAAGACTTGTTGACTTGTATGACTCCACTGTTGAGTTTCTTCCGGATGTGGAAAAATCACTATGTGACGAGTTAAAAAAGTATAAAAATCATTTTTTTTTATTTGGCAGACCAATATTCAAAATTTAATGAAATACAGAAACATCTGCAGGGTAAAGATGAAGCAGTTATTCAAGCCCGAACAATGCTAATAGGCTTACAAGCTAAAAACAGGCCTATTTAAATTTTCATTGGCATATAAAGATTATAGCTATTTTTCAAACTTACGGCAACTGGAAGGTGGATAATTTCCAGACTGTGACCTAGAGATATACATAAATCACCTAGAAAAATAAAAGGAAGACTTTAAAGTACATTTCAAGGACTTGGAAAAAATGCACGTACCTGAATGGATTGTTATGCCATTTCATTTGGAAATAGAAAATACAGACATTGAATTTGACTTACAAGAAGAGCTCATTGGCATGTGTGTGTCTGTAGATCTCGAAGCTAAATCCTTGTTTAAAAAAAAAAAATAAGCCTCAGTGACTATTGTAGCAATGTAAATACTAATAATAAATACCCCAAGCTGAACCCTTTTTACTTGCATTCCGAAGTTCATATGTGGTTGAAGCAGTTTTCAGCCATGCATATTCACTTTTAACAAAGGAGAGGAACAAAATGAACCTGGAAGAGCATGGTGACTTAAGGCTAAAACTCACCAATATCCAAATATATATTGGTGCAATAGTTACTCATCACACACATCCTTCTCATTAACCATTCCAAGTAAATCGATAAAATGTAAGTAAATTTTTAATGTTCTTTATAAATGTCTTTAAGTATTTTCATTAAATTTCTTAGCTAGAAGCAGTAATGAAGTAAAAGGTTGAAGGAATTATTTTTAAATTAAGAAAGTTATTATTCATAACATTTATTCATTTATTTAACATGATGGGGTCGATGAAGGATCAAGGATTCCATTAAGGGGTCAATGGTCTGAAATGTTTGCCAACCCTTGGGCTAGTGCATTGATTACGTTTCAATGGCCTGACAGCTGTTCCAAACTGTTTGGTTCTCATCAGAGACCAGGTGGAAACGTAAGAGGGCAAAATCCTCTGTTCATTACCAGAATTATATTCTTCATAAGTGAACCTGGTAAGTTTCAATTTATTTGGTTGGCTTGGTTAAAAAAAACACGATGGATCTTTAATAACCTCTTTATGAATTATCAAAACATTACATTAGTTTGAAGTTGAAAGTTTATTTTTCACTTGGTTAGACTATAATAAATTTAGTTTAATCCTTTATCCAAGTGTGAGCAAACAAAGTTTGCACCTAAAAGTATCTTCAGGACTGGGGTAAGGTGGTACAACACTAGGCAACTCGTTGCAAAAGTAGAGCAAGCTAACATCACTCCTATCTCAGTACCTCCCATAATGCAAAACACATCTCCTTGCAGATATGTATGATGTTATGCATTAAGGGAAGGGCCACTACCCAGACTAGTTTCGACCTTTATTGAGGTCTCTTCAGTGGGAGACAGGCCCGAGTGGAGATACCAGGCAGAAGCATTAGCAAGGTCATCTCTACCTATAGGCGTTGCCAAACGGTGTGCCACCTTTTTATTAAATTACTCTGGATTTAGAGAAAGATATTGAAAGTTTATTTTTCACTTGGTTAGACTATAATAAATTTAGTTTAATCCTTACGTCATTATGAAGATTTCATAATGATGTTAAATCTTCATGAACTTAATATGTGTGGTCTGTATCATTAAAATTAAAAAATAACCTTAGGCAGTCAGTCAGTGAACTTTATAACTGGTCATCTAAAACTATAAAGAGGAGAGACACAAGTAATGAAAGGATAAATGATTGGTGCAATATGGTATGAAAATCAGTTTCCTAACTGGACAGAAACCTTGGATCTATGGTCCATGTTTAATTATGAATATTACTGTTCTTATTTTTGTCATCTCCTTTGTTTCCTGGGAATGAAATGGGCTATTATTCCCCCCATCCCCAAAATTCAGTATAGCAACTACTGGAATAGCAAAGGAATGATATATATTGTTTGCTACACAGTGTCAATTTCCCCCTTTTCCATGCATGAGTTGATACCCTTCCAAGGCATGCCACACATACTTATAGATCCAAACCTCCTACATTCAAGTGTAGATCAGTAAAAACAGTGGTGCTGCATTCTAGCCACCAGATAGTCCATAATGAATTAGGAAGCTTCTTGTCAAATGGCATATAATTCTGCTGTCATATACTTTTTCAGGATATGTCCGGAGAGGGAGTACGGTGGTAGTGGTGTGTGGAAGGCACTTTTGAGGCCATGTTCTGGCAATGAGACTAGATGGTCCCTGCATGATGCATTTCCAAGAGTCTACTTCTCTTTACCATAAATGAAATTATAATGAATCAAACAAGTACTAACCCTACAACATTGCATTGACATCATCATCATCATAACACTAATTACGGGTATAGACCATATTGGTCTGTTCTGGTCTCATTATCCATCCAATATCCTTTTTTTGAGATTTACCCTGCCTTCTCTTTCTAAATAGCTTATATTTTAGCATTTGTTTAGAATGTCGGGCGCTGGCCATGCGGTTTACATGTTCAATCCATTTTTGTTTATAATTGTTTAGTTTTTCTTCTACTGATTTTGTTTTTAGTTCTTTTAAAATGTCTTCGTTCCTTTTTTGATCTAATAATGTGTATTTTGCAGTTCTCATAAATCTCATTTCACTTGTTTTAATTCTTTGTTTATTGCCCAAATTTCATACATTGCAACAAAACAAATTGTCCTCAAAAACCATCCCACCAAAAAAGACGGACCAACATACAAATTATGTCAGAATCTCCACAATAAAAACTCACTTTTTACATGCACATATTAACACCTACTGCATAAAGACCAACATATGCAATGATCATCACTTAAGTCATCCAGACCAGACCTCATACTCTAAACCAGTGGTCTCCAAACTTTTTGCTGTGAGGTCCACATTGGGTATTTCAGCACTGTTCAGCAGGCCGTAGTAATAAAAAACTCTAGAACTAGATATATGGGTTTTATTGAAAGCAGATAAAAACTGATTACAGAGTATGTGAGATTAAATTATCGTATATTAATGACAACAAACACTATCAGCAAATTCTCATATTTTTATCACAAATTATAATAAAACTATTAATGTGAATGATGTAACTGTTTGTGTTTTTTAAATCTTATTAAACTCAGGTTCAAATTTTGAAGTGCTAATTACAAGTAGCGATTTTGTTCGCAGAGATACGTTGTCCCAAAAAGAGAGATAAATTTACAAGCCAATTTCTTCAAATTTGCTTGTAAAATTTTTTAAATTCAAATTTTTTTCTTCGTTAGTCCATTTTAACAGACCTTTTACAGCCAGAAAGACCATAACTTGGACTACGGTTACTTTTTGCTATTCGGGAATATATTTTGAACACAATTTTAATTAATGCATTTGAAATCTATCAACACCCCATGTTTTTTTTTTTTTTTTTGCGGATTCTTATTGAAAAATTAGTCAAATTCGCGGGCTGCATCTGACCTGCGGGCCGCAGTTTGGAGACCCCTGCTCTAGACAGAAACCCACATTTCTACATCCACTACTGTCTATCTTATGTCCAGATAACGGACTTCACAATTCATTTTGCCATGAATGGCATTAGTGCCTTTGTGAGATCTGGCACTGCTTGCCACAAGATGGCCAATTTAGAATTTCCTGCTTTTGACCTTCTCTAGCTGAAAATTTGTCCTATTCGGCAACATTCATTTGCTGCATTTACTAGTATCCAAACTCCAAAGCCACTCTCTGATCTCTTCGTCTTTCTCTCCATAAAGCTCGACCATCTGTAATCCAGCTGTCCAAATAGTGAGGCCCTTCCTATGTGACCTTAACATCCCTAATTCCAACTGGCTCCTCTTTTCCAATACTACCAACCAAGCTTGATGAGATGCAGAAGTCTTTACAATAGGAAATTATCTGCTGCAAATCGTACATCTACCAACCCAAATTTCTGATAATTTAATTCACACGTGATCTCTTTTTAACTAGTTCTCCTTCCAGATACATCACAGAGATCACAATTTTTGCAAGTCTCCTCTCTCTCTCCCAGAATGCCCTACATCTGACCATTCTCAACTTTGCCGCTAAGAAGATGCCATGTCAGATGACCACTGGAATTTCTTCTCTTCCTTTCTATTGCTTCCACACCCTCTGACCCAAACACCTGCTTTGAGGGTGACAGACTGGGCATTTCATATTTTGAAACATTTTGTACGATGACTGTCAACTTTTCTTACTGTTGTTTCATAAGTTCTTAGGTGAAAGCCTTCATTCCCCATTCTTACTAAAATTCTTGTCCACTTTCTAAGCACTGGTTTAACTTTCAGAAGTGCATGTACCAAAGCAGTCTGAAGGAGAAAAGCACATGGATTTCATTAAGAACCATGCCTACTGGCTTGACTTCCACTGGTTTCTTGCTATGGTCATCTGACACAACTTCTGCTCATCTGCACTTCCGCCCCCCCCTCTCTCTCTCTCTCTCTCTATCTCTCTCATCCAAATGGCATCATCATTACAGCACACAAGGATAAAGTTGACCTTGTGGCATCACTCTTTTCCTCCAACTTCTGCACAGATGACCAAGGCAAATTGCTTCTTATTATGATATGGCTCTTGTGGTTTTTAAGCAAAAAAAGACATCAGACATACTAAGATACTAAAAAAAATCTTATTATCCTGATGGCATCGAGTACTAATACTACTGTCTCTACAATCTTCTACACTTAGCTGGCACTCCTCCAAATGCCTGGAGGCAATCATATACCCAGTCTATTCCAAAAAAAAAAAAAAAAAACAGAAGTCGAGCTACCAACAATCATAATCACCTCAGTCTGTCTTCTCCAAAATAATTGAGAAAGTTATCAACAGTCAACTTCTCCACTATCTAGAGGCATATCCAGTTAAACAGCAAATCCCAATATGGATTCCACCATTCAAGATCGATGGCTGATTTCTAAGCCCATTCACCACTAGATACGGAAGGTTTGGAGAAATGTGTTATTTCTCTTACTCTTCACCCCACCCCCAGATACTTATAACAGAAGATACATATATAACATCAGAGATGTAAATTATTCATAATCCATTTTATAGTACTGAAAGTATTTCTAATCACATCTATTCTTTTTTCTTCCTTATATTTCCTATTCTTTACATCTTTTAGTAAATCAAGTATAGTAACTAATAATCAAACATATCATTCTCTTTCATTATTGTTTTTTTAATATATTCTGAAAAGAACATTCCTTTTCACCTATCCCTCTCCTCAATGAGATTAATTACAACTGAAGAAACCATTATGAAAAGTCTGATGACACACATGAATGAAATTGTCGGAATTCGCTTGCTTCGACAGGTAGTTAGGTTTGCAGCATGCAAGCTACGATCACTCTGACCTGAACACTACATGTTAACACTAAAAGATGATGAATGATAATTTAATACCAAAAGTAATTATGCTGGAAGAAAGAGAAAAAGAGATGGTAGATTCATATGTTTATCTGAGACAAATTATAAAAATTAAAGATGAACAAATAAAAGAAATAAAAAGAATGATACAGCTAGGTTGGATGGCTTTTAGAAGGATGAAAGATATCTTCTAAGGAATATGCTTTGTGTGACACTTAAAGAGAGACTACCTTCCCATTTGATAAGATCGAGAAAAGGCATACAGGACATCATCAGTTAAATTATGCATTCAAAATGGAGATGGGTTGGACACGTTGCAGGATAGCCTAAATTAGTGAAAGAATGTAGATCTATGGATGGCAGCAGACATGGGGGGGGGGGGGGGAGAAGACCAAAGAAGAGATGGCAAGATGAAATTGTTAGAATTGCTGGAATGCAATGGATAAAAACAGCTAAAAATAGAATGAAATGGAGAAAAATGGGGGAGACCATTGTCTGGCAGTGAACTGATCCAGGTCGAAGAAGAAGACCTGCAACAAATTTAAAGATGTCAAAGTCCGTTATTAAATGGTGATATCCTTCATAGACACCAAAAGTTACAGCATAATTTATGAAGTATTGATCTTATTGATGAAATTATGTACTGTATATACATAATTTTCATTAATTTTGTTCATAGAAATGGTCCAAGTGAAACCAAAATTAAATGACTCAATGCTAACTTCTCAGTCAACTGGCCTAGTTGGCTAAGAGGTTACCATATCTGCTCTCCAACCAACAGACTGGTTGAAATCCACAATGTAGACATGGATGTTTGTGA
Organism: Typopeltis vanoorti; assembly: GCF_054136105.1. Classification (NCBI taxonomy): domain Eukaryota; kingdom Metazoa; phylum Arthropoda; class Arachnida; order Uropygi; family Thelyphonidae; genus Typopeltis; species Typopeltis vanoorti. The sequence goes on from NC_143560.1 coordinate 137,462,943, forward strand.
TTGTCTACAGGTGGAAGATGAATTTCACTGATCAGTATGAGATCATGACCATATTTACTGGAGTAGCTTGAAAAAACTGAGTGGTGGTCTCTAGAGCAGGGTGTCCAGATTATGTAAAAATAAATAAAAATACATAAAATTAATAAAAATAGATAACAAACCTAGGCTTACTAATGGTACAAAAGTTAAAAAAAAATATTTTATACACCATATAGGAAAATATTCAATTATATCCTACTTACTATAACAGACTTAACTTCTTCGTGCTTCATTGCACATAAGGACAAGATCCATTTCTTCCAGATATCTCTATCCTGAGCCAATGATTCGGCTTCTCCCCAGCTATTTCAGCCAGCCATTCTTCTTTCAATTTTTTTGTCATTCTCTTCCAAATTTATTTAGGCCTTCCCCTTTTGCATTTTCTTTATGGGATCCATGTCAAATATTTCTTTCCGCTTTCCATTCTCAGTATGTGTCCAATCCATTTCCATTTGCATTTTTTTTATTTCACTGGTGATGCTTTTTATGCAGGCAGTTTATATAAGCCATCATTTGTTACATGCTGGGGACAAAATATTTTAAAGATTTTACACACCATTTTGTTTGAAAACTATTTAATTTAGCTTCCTGTTTTTTTGGTCAGCTTTCATGTCTCTGATCTATATAATAATGCAGCCTTAACACTACTATTGAAGATCTTTATTTTGGTTTTATTATTTATTTCGAAGATTTCCACATATTATTTAATTTTCTGTGAGCAATATTAGCTTTTGTCAGTCTTTACATTATATCCCTGCCAGTTCCACTTTCAGTATCTATGTTTGTTCCCAAGTATGTAAAATTCTTAATTTCTTCTACAGCATGCTGATTGATTTTGATCTCTTTATAGCATTTGTTGTTTAGTTGAAGCACTTTTGCTTTAGTCATATTTATTTTAAGACCAGCCATTTCAGCTGTTTTATACAAGTGTTCCCATTTTGTCTGTACATTTCATTGTATTTTGATGATATCAAAACTACATCATCAACATAATCTAGATCTTCTAACTGTGGCATAGGATTCCATTTAATTCCTCTTCTTGCAACTGTAACTTTTCTCATAATCAGATCTTTTTTTTCCCCCCAGAATTTTTCATATCTTATCTTAAACCATTCGGATGTTATTTGTTGTGCAATAACACAACTTTTACTTCCCTTATACTTTTCTTTGATTATTCTCACACATTTGTCGGAAATTCCATAACAGGCACATAACTTTCAACAATTAACTGTACTGTGCTCTGTCAATATTATCAAATGTTTTAGCAAAATCTATAAACTTTAGCTATAATGAGCTTATAAATTCTATGCTTTGTTGAATAACTAACTCTTATTTAGAAGTATTGGTCAAGTGTTAATAAACCATTTAATAACCAACTAGTTTCACCAACTATTGCTGTCGGCTTCTTCAGGGTACGATAAGGTAGGCAAAGCAAATTACAAGCTAGATGTTAACAGACAATTCTAATTCAATGACAAAATAGTACTGAGCGTTATCAGATTATCAGTGGTTGTTATCAGATGGACGTATCTGATAACAGATTGTTAAGTTTGTCTTCATAGTCTTTTGTGTTTAAACTTAAAGAAAATAGCACTGTCATCATAAACACAAAAGACTATGAAGATAAAACTTAACAATCTGTTATCAGATAAGTCCGTCTATAATGTCTTTAATACAGAACCAACGTTAAAAAATCATAATGACACCAATGACTTATTACGTTGGATGACAAACTTGCCTTCAGATTTAATTAAAAAGTTAAAATCTATGCATCCTCTAACTCCTAGACTGTACGGCATTCCAAAAGTGCACAAGGATGGCTCCCCATTACGCCCCATTGTAGATGGAATAAACTCTCCAACTTATTTACTGTCTAAACATCTAGCCAAACTACAACACATCCACAACTCAGATACTTATATTAAAAACTCCAAACATTTTCTTGAAAAATTAAAAAACGTCCCTATCTCTGAAGATGATATACTTGCTAGCCTTGATGTTACTTCCTGTTTACCAACATTCCAGTAGTTGAAGTCATCAACATCTTAGACAATTTGTTCCCACAAGACATCACTTCGTTGTTTAGTCACTGTTTAACTTCTAACTATTTTGTATGGAAGAAAACCATTTACAAACAATTAACCGGATTGGCCATGGGTAGTCCCCTCTCACCCTCTTGTGCTGACTTATTTATGGAAGATCTTGGAACTAAAATCTTATCTCAGATTAACCCAAAACCTACAGCATGGTTTAGATATGTAGATGACATGTTTATCATATGGAACCACAAAAAGGAAGAGCTATTGGATTACCTAAACAAAATCAATTCGTTCCACCATACTATCAAATTCACACTAGAACTTGAAAAGGACAAACAACTACCATTCCTGGACATCATAATAAAGAAACTAGAAAATAACAGCGTTAACTTATCTGTTGATAGAAAACCTACAAATACTGGACGTTATCTACACTTCAGCTCATCACACCGCATCTCCCAAAAACTTAGCATTATTCGTATGCTAAAGAAAAGAGCTATACAGTTTACTACGGACCGAAATGATCTACAAGAAGAATGGACTACAATATCCAACGACCTATCCTTAAATGGCTACCCTAGAAGACTCGTCAACAAGATATGACATACCACAAAGACAACGTGACGTCACCCAATATATCACCACTATAACTATTCCATTCATTGGTACCATTTCCAAAAAACTGGCTCTCCTCCTAAAACCACACAATATAAGTGTGTGTGGTTTTAGGATCTCTACAACCAACCACATCATTGAATGGAATAAAAGGTATATGCCTTATACAGAAGAAAACTACAGTTCCAGAATCTTCAAAGAAGCAGCTACAGTCGCCCATTCCACAAAAAACCTCAACAGGAACCAAGGCTTAATCCTGTCTGATACATGTGTGTGTTTAGTGATCTTAATCAGATCACCAAACACACACATGAAATGAACTACAAAATGTTTCTAAACAAGTAAATCACGTATCCGCAACACATGTATTGTTTCATGCTCAGTACTATTTTGTCACTGAATTAGAATTGTCAGCTAACGTCTAGCTTGTACAGTGGTACCTTGGTTTGCGAGCATAATTCGTTCCGAAAACATGCTCGTAATCCAAAGCACTCGTATATCAAAGCGAATTTCCCCATAAGAAATAATAGAAACTCGGATGATTCGTTCCAAAACTCAAAAATATTCATATAAAAATGATTAATACAAAATACATAAAGTAATCGAATTTATTAATTACATTACAATTACATATTACAGTAAATACAATTAACTGTATTGGGTAGGAGGACTTTCATTGTCACTAATGGAATCACTGCTATCTATCTCATCGCAATTAATAACTTGCTGCGGCAGGTAACACTTGGAAACTATGAGCTTCTGAAACTCGGCTACAAACGCCACAAATGCCTTTGCGTCCGAACTCGCAGCCTCTCCGTGCCTCACAACACTATGGATGTCACTTCTTTCAACCCTTTTCTTCATTGGGGCCATTGTCGTAGTACAGTTAATAAAGAACAGTCACTACATTTGGACACAAAATAAAAAAATGATTTACGCACACACACGTGGTCACAACGCTAGCACGAATGTTGACTATACGAATGACGTATGCTGACTGAGACTGCGCATGCGAGACGACTACCCACAATCCCGGGTGGCTTGAGATTACGTGACGCTCGGCAGACAAGGGTATAGGTAATACAGTACCCGTATTGCAAGACGTCGTTCGTTCATCAAGTTAAAATTTATTAAACATTTTTGCTCGTCTTGCAAAACACTCGCAATCCAAGGTACCACTGTAATTTGCTTGGCTTACCTTATTGTACCCTGAAGAAGCCGACAGCAATAGCCGGAGAAACTAGTTGGTTATTAAATAGTTTATTAACACTTGACCAATACTTCTAAATAAGAGTTAGTTATTCATTAATCTCGGTGGTCAAGAATTATAACAATTTCAAATTCTATGCTTTGTTCAATGATGTTCATTAAAGTAAAAATGTGATGCACAGTATCTTGATACTTCTATCCTGCAAATTTAAAATGATTCTTATCAGGTTAAAGTGTTTTGCCAAATGTAGACAATACAAAATAATCCTAGTGAAAACAAAAGCAGATCCACAAATGGAGCACACCCACTACTGTGTGATGCAAATCTTAAAAATACAGTGATATGTGAATATCATCTCAGTACAGAATTTTGGGTGAAAAAAGTAAAATGTAAACAGAATACAATATATGTAAAATGTTAATAAAATATATATACAGGGTGTTCGGGATAAATTTGACAGTTTCGTAAGGAAACAGAAAATCTTCTTTGTATCTATTAAATTTAATGAATTGACAAAAAAACATTACAGGCAGAGTTAATTACAATACTATCAACAAGATTTACTCAAAATAACCACCATTAGCATCGATCACAGCTTCAATTCTGCTTCGGAACCTCGAACAAGCTGATGCTATAGTCTCCCTGGGAAGGGCCGCAAAAACTGTTTTAATTTTATCCATTAACTGGGCTTTTGTATTACTGGAAGTGCGATTGGTGTCTTTTTCAACTGCGCCCCATACAAAATAATCCATGGGGTTAAGGTCTGGGGAGTTTGGAGGCCAAACATTTGGACTGGTGAAGTCGTAGAAATTTTCAGACAACCATTTTTGACTTTTCCCAGAGGTGTGGCAAGGGGCCGAATCCTGCTGCCATACATACGGCCTACCATTGGCTACCCTTGTTATCCAGGGCTTGACTACAGTTAGCAACTCCACGAACAAAGCCCGAATTCCAATGCCAGGGTTCTTCAACACCTGTTCCTGCAGATTTGCGAGGAATTCTGCTGTACGAACGCAATCAGATCGTCTGCTAGGGATCTTTCTTCTTGCTACATCCTCGTAGTCACCATTGCAAGTCTCTAGTTCATGCCTGATTGTTTTTACTGTATTCAGGGAGCATTGGGCAGCAGTCGTAATATCCTTATTTTGATGGCGGGCACGAATCATCATGATACAAGTTATTCTCTTCCATGATTCAGGTGGGTTCCAGCTATCCATCCTTTCTGACATCTTATAAATGAATGAAGAAGGGTCCAAACTTTTAAATGAAGAGAAGTGTGTGTTAATACATGTAACTTACGGAAAAATATAATTAATTATAAATATGTCAAATTTATCCCGAACACCCTGTATATTAAATTTCATCCTGCCAGTTGTTATATGTATATACACACAAATTTTAAAAATATATTTCTGCAAGGAGCCTCTTGAGCTTGGAAGTTTCTCCCTGGAACTCAGTTTTTTTTCATCCTGCAATACAGACAAACCAGTCAGAAGAAAACATGCAATTTACAGACAGAGCTGATAATTCAGGATATCACAAGCAGGATAATATTTCCAGAATCCAAGTTACTTGGCCATGACTGGCCAATAAGGATAACATAAAAAACAAAGATGGGATGGGATGCAAAATGTCTGAGCAAAACCCAAACTAAGACTCTTCTTCTCTTCCATCTAAGACGAGTTGAGTCTTCTCTTGAGCAGGATCTTCCAGTCTTCTCTATTCCTTGCTGTTCGAAAAAGATCCTTATATGTTCTGCATCTCGCGATGTTCTTTATTAATTTCAGCCAGGTAATTCTTGGTCTTCCAGGTCTTCTTTTTTCAGTTGGAAAAGTATTGATTAGGACGTTAGGAAGTCTGTCTGCATCCATGCATACAGTGTGTCCAAACCATCTCAGTTGTTGTTTTCTAATTTTTTCTATTATTGTCTTTTTATACAATAGTTCTTGTCTGACTGTGATGTTTGTTTTCTTTTCTATCCAACTTGTTCTATTTATTTTTCTTAAGCATTTCATTTCAAATGCCAGCAGTTTTTTCTCCTCTCTTTTGTCCACGCTTCTGCTCCATAGATGACTGTTGGTATAATTATTGCTTCATATAATTTGATTTTGGCTTGTTTAGATATCTTGTTTGTTTTCCAGATTTTCTGTAATTTTCCCATGGTGGTCCATCCTATTGCTATTCTGTGTTTGATTGTTTTGAGGTCATCTATTGTTTCTGTTAGTTTTGATCCAAGGTATATGAAGTTATCTACTTGTTCTCCGTTTAGGGTGGCTGAGATGGTAGTTCTGTTCCTCCCTATTTTCATCGCTTTTGTATATTTATTGTCATGTCATATGTTTTACAGGTTTCGTTTAGCTTGCTGATCAACCTTTGTAGTTCATTTGGGGTTCTTGCAAGAAGGACGAGATCATCTGCATATTTGATATTATTTATGTTTAAACCGTTGACATTGATTCCAGGCTCATTGTCTATTGCTTTCTTTACAACTTCTTCTAGATATATGTTGAATAGGCATGGGGATAACAGGCATCCTTGCATTACTCCTTTTTGGATCTCTATGGGTTCTGTTGTATGTCTTTTTTTAATTATTGCATTTGTCTTAGAGTAATATTTTATCAGAAACTGTATTATATATTTGTCTATTGCTTTTTCTAGTAGAATTTTAAGAAGGATTTCTCTGTTGATGTTATCGAAAGCTTGTTTAAAGTCCACAAAACAACAATATAATTCCCAGCTGAGCTCTGCTAGTTGGTGCAATGTGAAAATTTGGTCTATTGTTGAATAGTTTCCTTGGAAACCAGCTTGTTCTATGCCTATCATTTCTTTGTAGGTGTTTTTTAATCTATTTTGTATAATTCTTATGAATATTTTATAGGCGTGAGGGAGTAAATTGATTGGTCTGTAATTTCTGCAGTCTCTTTTGTCTCCTTTCTTGTATATTGGGATGATCTTTCCGGTTCTCCAGTCATCTGGGATCTCTTCTATTTGTAGTATTTCACTGAATAGGGTTGTTAAATATTCTATTGATATGCTGCCTCCATATGACCACAGTTCAGTAGGGATAGTATCAATGCCTGGTGCTTTATTGTTTTTCATCTGTTTTATTGCGTATCTAACTTCTTCTTGTAAAATTTTTGGGTGATCATTATTTTCTTCTATTGTTGGCATTGTACTTTTGTTTCCTTGGTGGAAGATAGTCTTAAAATGGTTTGACCAGATTTTTCTTATATATTCAATATTCCCGGTTTCAGTCAACTTGTTGTTTATCATTGTTACTGCTTTTGCTGAGAATTCCTTTGTAATTTCTCTGACAGTATCATGGAAGACTTTTAGGTTGTTTTGTTGGTATGCTTCTTGGCATTTCTTAGCTTTTTCTTCTAACCATTTTTCTTTGGCTTTTTTTGCATAGGTTATCAACTTTATTTTTTAATGCTCTGTATTTTTCTCTATTCTCTTCATTTTTGTTGGTTTACAAGTATCTTGGCCTCTCTTTTCTCTTCTGTGGTAGCTATGATTTCTTGGGTTATCCACTGTTTGTTTATTTTGGGTTTGGAACCTAGAGTGTCTTTTGCAATTGATAACACTGTTTCTTTTCCTTCTTCCCAGTATTTTCCGCTGTTCTGTAAGATGGAGGGTTTTAATTTCAAGTACATCTGTTCTAAACATCGACTTCTGCTTGAGCTATCTTTTAGTTTTGATAGGTTGATGTTTTCTTCTTTTCTGATATTATTTTTCCTGTTGAATTTTATCTTCACTTTGGCAGTTAATATTTCGTGGTCAGCGTCAAAATCAAAACTTCTTAATGTTCGTACATTATTTACTGATCTTTTCCCTTGTTTGTTTATGATGATATAGTCAATGCAGTTCTTTATATTACCATCTGGGGATGTCCATGTATATTTATTATTAGGGCGTTGATAGAACAATGTGTTTGTAATCATTAGATCATTTGCTTTACAGAAGTGGAGTAATTGTTCTCCTCTGTCGTTAAGCTCTCAGTATCCAAATTTCCCGATCACATCACATCTTTTTTGTCTGCCGTGAACTGTCCTATTTTAGCATTAAATCCCCCATCACTATCATGAGTTCTCTATTTTTGGGATTATCTATTTCCTGTTGTAGTTCTTCATAGAAATTTTCTATTTCTTCCTCTGAATGGTTACTGTCTGGTGCATATATTTTGGATTATTTTAATTGTTTGACCTTTTTCTTTTGCTTGAAGTTTGGCTGTTATTATTCTAGGAGACACTGGGTTTACTTCAATTACTGAGTGTGTAAGTTTCTTTTCAATTAGTAATGCAACTCCTTCTCTGTGTATGTTATCTTTTCTTCCTGAGAAGTACAGTCTTCCTTCTGGTAAATCCATGAATCCATCTCTGCACCAATGTGTCTCTAATAAACCTAAAATACTCCATTTCAGTCTTTTTAAATTTTCCTGGACTAATTGTAATTTTCCAGGTCGGTATAGTGATCTTATGTTGAGGGTGGCTACATGTTTCACATCCTTGGCTGACTACTTTGCTGATTTCTCACCTACTCTATGTGGTCTTTGAGTAGGCGCATCGGTTGTCCCGTACACAGTAGCACTATCTTGGTTTGTAGACTTTCTCCTGATCATGAAAGTTACTGGCATAATAATGTAGCCAGCTTGTCATGCCTCTACTACATCCTTTGGTCCACGGCTCTTTATTCTTTATTCAGAGCAACCCATTTGGGTTTCCCCCATCCGCCACCTGGGGAATGCGCCTGGTAGGAGTGTGGTCTCCCCCAAACTAAGACTGCATAAGAAATTTCTGTAAGGACTCTTAATAACGAATTTCAATAAAATGTGGATAGCTAGAATCTAAGAATAACTTTCTAATGAATGGACACAATGTATCTAACAAATGCCCGTAAACCTAATTAATGTAAGAATAATTTCAGAGCATGAATCTCGTTATCTGATGCACAGTTACTGAAGTTTGTGAACTTCTGTAATTTGCAACAGTGAACTTGAAACAGCACTGCAGGTAGGGGCTTTCACTGAACATTTCAATGGTTTTTCACAGCTTCTGTTATAGTAGAATTCATTATACAGGAAAACCCCACTTAACGTGAATTCGATACGTGTGATAATCAGTTAGCGCGACTGAGTGAAATGATACTATGTCCTTCTTTAAGCGTGTGATTAATCAGTTAATACGATTTTTTTGATGTTATGTGAAATTTTACATTATGCAAAATTTTTGTCGCAGTGAATGCCGACACTTGGCAGGTGACTCAAAGATATCATCGCAAGTGCAGCCATGCAAACTCTGCTCTCTTGCTCAATCACTTTTCCTTTATTTTGCTTTAATTCAGACACCTATAAGGCTTATTATATTTGACCCCGGATATGGAAAAGAGAAAAACGGATAAAGAAAGCAGCAGCACAATAAAAAGAGAAGAAAAGTAATTATGTTAGAGAAAAGGCTGGAAGTCATTAAAAGACATGAAAGAGGGGCTAGTAATACAATGATTGTGGGAGACATGGGATAAGCAAGCCTACAGTTCAGACTATATTAAATAAGAACAAAGAATACAAATTACAAGGGAAAGTAGTTACTGCTTCTTTAAGCATGCAGATCACCCAAAATAGAAGCCATTTAATGATTGAGATGAAACATCTTCTATCACTCTGGATTGAGAATTGTAACCAAAAAAGAATACCTTTTAGTACAAGGAATTGTCAGGAAAACACTCTCGATATTTTTACAGTGTTCTCAATATTTTGTCATCGAAAGAGACAAAATTTCAAGAGGAATGTGAAAGCTTTACTGCGAGTTTGGGATGGTTTGACCATTTTAAAAATCAAGTTGGACTGCATATCGTAAGAATAACTGGGGAATCAGCAAGTGTTTCTAAAGATTCTGTGGCCAAGTTTCCTGAAGATCCGCAAAGGATAATTTAGGAGAGTGATAATTATGATCGTCAAATATTCAACGTCGATGAAACTAGTCTCTTTTGGAAGCGTATGCCAACAAAAACTTTCCTAGCTAAAACTGAAGCATCTCAACCAGTATACAAAGTACTTAAAGATCAGCTTACATTTTTATTAGGAGGCAATGCAGAGGGTGACTTTAAACTCAAGCCTATGTTAGTTTAAAGTGCACAAAATCCAAGATCTAATATTACTGAAGAAATCAACACAATTGGAAAAGAACTTGGATTTAGCGAACTGGATAATGAAGATGTGAGATACTGGCTCCATTCCCATTCAGAACAGTTAAGTAAGAATGATCTCCTTCAACCAGAAGAAAAGCATGCATATGAAGAAGAAGATAAAGAGTGCAAACAAGAAGAGAATGTTATGACTAAGACACTAACTGCAAAAGAACTTCAGCTAGTTTTCAATCACATTCAGCATGCTAAGGAAATTTTGTTTGATGCTGATCCTGATATGGAATGAAGTTTCGAAGTCTGCTGAAATCTTTATAAAGCGATCGCCAGCTACTGCAAATTGCATGATAAGATGAAAAAGTTGAGCACTATTCAAACATCTTTACTTACATTTTTTTGTAAAAAAGTAGCTCAATCAAATGTTTAGACATTAAATAAAAAGTTAAACAACTGATTTTTATTAACCTTAATTATTTTATCCTCTAATAGAGCTTATAATTTTTTCTTCTTTTTCAAATTTATGCTAACTGATGGATGAATTATTATTCCTAATGTTTATTGTATTCGTTTAATGCACATTAAATGATGGATTAATTAATCGCATTAATCAAGGTTTTCCTGTAGTATGTTTTCACTTTAAATTATGTGCTTAGCACTTCTATCATAATTTATCTATCAAAACTATCATAATTTATGAATATGGAAATTCATAACATGGTTATTTATGAATATGGCACTTCTTTTTACTTACAAGATAAATTAATTCTTAATATGTTGTTATTCATAAACAGAATCTATTAAATTTAAATTACCTTCTGCAGGAACGTCACAAGTTGTCTAGTTTTAATCAGCGATTCCTTAGCCTCTGCAGTTGCTTGAGCAGATTTATGCCGTGTCTCTGAGTTATTCCATAATTCTTGTACTGATGCCTAAAAGTTAGCAATATTATTAATTTTAAAAATATTACTGTTGAATATATAAGATAAGCTAATTCATCATTATTGCAAGTGAAAAAAAAAAAAATTTAGGACTGTGAAATAATGATAACAGAAGCCTTCCAATAATGTTAGTCCACAAAGACTTCTTATTGAAAATACAAGTAATTTTTCATAAGCAAGACCAAGAAACTCCCCCCCACCCACCCACCACTGAAGGAAAGTTGTAAACCTATGGTATATTAGTACCATGGACAGCTTAACAATTTTTTTAATTGGTTAGTATTATTTTTTTATTTATTTTTTTCTAACTTTAGAAAAGCTTCAATAATTGGAGCAGTAGTCTCATTGGACAGTGAAATTCAACTCTCAACTAAAGAACATCATCACAAACATCTATACCGACAGCAGAATTTGAATGGGAACATTTAACTACTTGGCTAACTAGACCAGCCATTTTTAAACAAAAAAACTTTGCAAAATAGTACTAAACTGCAAAGTCAGTTTCAATTATAGCAGATAAGAAATTATATTCTTGTTTGAATCATTATCAAAGCATAAGCAAAACAAAAGTATACATGGAGTATCTCCACAAGTAGGCTAGCTGTGATTCAGCAAACAGATACAAAACCAACAGCCTAGTCATGAAAAACAGTTCATAAACTTCTGCCTGCACACGTTTGGGTAAAGGATGAAAACACGAATATAATTTCTGCTTTAATATAGATACATAAGCTGATGCATACTTAGAAAATTAAAGATGGAAACTTCAATTTTTGTCAAACCAATTTATGAATTGTAAAATTTACACCAAAGTATCATAGGCATCCCCCCAGTACAATAACAACAATGGAGCAAAATAAAGTTACAATAAAATAATTAATTTCAAAAAGTGCCACTACAGTGTCAATATTACAATAGATGGTCAATAAATCCTCAATTTTTTATTAAAAAAATTCCCTTAATATAAATAATCAAGAGTTTGCATAAAAAATGATATAATCATATTTCCCACAAAGGGGATAAGCAAGAACATCAAGACCTGTTTAAGTTTGGTCAGCGTAGAAATGGTTCATTGCTCTCCATAAGTATGTTCTATGTAAAAGCTTAGCTTTCTTCCAAAAGACTTATGTTTAGTGGAGATGGCATTGTTAGATCTGAAATAAGCGACTTCAAATTTTACATGATGTCATCATTCCAGAATCTAACAATTAACAAAAAATATATATGCATACTTATCTTTTAGCGTAGTGTAACTATGTTTTTTTTTTTTCGTAACAACATCTTGTATGATAAACTGTGAATAATGTGAATTTAAATTAATGTATCTATATGTCTGGCATGAATATAAGTCAGCAAAAAGGGGCAGATATGAGAGAAATCATTAGTGAAATATTATAAATGAAAGAATGCATATTATTCAACAACATAGGGCAAAGATCGCCCTAATACTATAAGAGCAGTGTAAGCACCCGCAGGCATCACATGTGAGAAGACATCATGACGCATACGTTCCCGGAAACAAGGAGTCCCGTATGTTGATCGGTGAAGTCACCCAGCCTGAGACCAATGGATGAAACAATGAGAGAGAAATTCAAACTCGGAAAGGTGCTGCTCTAGGGGAGCGTATAAAACCCGCGACACGGAAATAAATCACCCCCATTTTTTCTTGTTCCTTATATATAAGGAGAGCAGTGAGGCATTTTTGGGAAATGCCTTTATGGGAAATATTATTATATCATATTTATGCAAATTCTTGATTATTATATTAAGGAAATTTCTTTAAAAAATAAATGAGGATTTACTGACTATATACTATTGATGTTGTAGTGGTGCTTTATGAAATTGATCCTTTTATTGTAATTTTATTCTGTTTCATAGTTTTGTACTAAGGATGCATATGATACTTAGGCAAGAAATTCACAGCTAATAAATTTATTTTACATAAGTATAAGTTTCTGACTTCATCATCATCATCATCAAATTCCTGCCATGTACCCTCAACGGGTGTACAGCATATGATAATACTACATGAAAAAACACCATTACTAACTTCCTATCTACAATTTTCCTCCAAATCAGTCTGTTACTTGTCAAGACTCCAACATTATCAGATCTTAAATTTCTATCGTCTAAAGCACTTTGTACCGTATAAATCCACCTATATCTTGGTCTTCCTCTGGGTCGTTTGGCTGCCAACCTGGCAGAGAACACTTGTTTTGTTTTGCTAATCTTTCCTTGCCCATTCTGTTTAAGCGACCATACCACCTGAGATTGGCTCTGCTAACACATTCCTGGATACTGACAATGTCAAGTTCTTTCCTAATATCCTTGTTTTTAACATAATATTGCCATTGATGCCATCTGTTCACGCCTCTAATCTTTCTCAGGACTCTCATATCTGCGGTCTCTAGTCTTTGGTCAAGTGTTTTACTTCTGACTCAGCTCTCAGATCCATAAGTTAAAATTGGTTTGAACACTGTCTTGTATACAGTTAATTTAGTTTTCTGACTAATTTCTCTCTTATTCCATATGAATTTATTCAATTGACTTCCCACCATACCAGCTTTGCTGAATCTGTTATCTATTTCTATATTTAATTTACCATCTTCACTAAAAATCGTGCCTAAGTAGCTGAAAGGTTTTACTCGTTCCACAGGTTCCCCGTTCACAACACAGTTGACATTATCAACAATTCTACCTATTTTCATTGTCTTTGTCTTTTTAATGCTGACCTTCATACCATATCTATTACAACAGTTATTCAATTTAGTCAGGGAATCTTGCAAACTTGTAGCGGATTTATTCAGAAGTATAACATCGTCCACATAAAGCAAAGAGCTGACATTAACATCTCCAATTCTGATATCATGTTTAATACCAATTTCCTTCATAATGTGATCCATATAGATAATGAATAACAGAGGGGATAATGTACATCCTTGTCTCATACCAGATTTAACATTAAACCATCTTCCTGTACATCCTTCAATTCTAACTGCCGACTTACAACTCAAATACAGACTAAGTATTGCTTGATATAATGCCCCATTAACACCATATAACTACTGCGTATTGAACAGCTTCTCTCTTGGCACCTTGTCATATGCCTTTTCCAAATCGAAAAAACTTAAATAGAGATCTTTGTTATATTCCCATGCTTTCTCGACTATTTGTCATAAAGTGAAGATCTGATCCTGACAGCCTCTATTTGGCCTGAATCCAGCTTGTTCTTCACCAAACTTTTCTTCCACAATTCTTCTTAACCGTTTCTCAAGTATACTTGCATAGATCTTGCCAGGAACACTCAGTAGGGAAATACCTCTGTAATTCTCACATTCAGTTTTATTTCCCTTTTTATATATGGGTACTATGAGAGCTCTACTCCAATCATCGGGAATTCGTCCCTCTGTCCAAGCTTTCTGAACTATGCAGTGCAGCCACTGTAAGACTCTTATACCGCCATACTTCAGCATTTCTGGTCGAATATCATCTACTCCTGCTGCCTTTCCACATTTCCATGTTTCTGTCTTTCATTTTCTAAATATAATTAATTGTTTAGCAAAATTTACTTTGTAACCCAGAGAAAACATTTTCTACAGTTAGCTTTGGTCCAAAGCATTTTAATAATATGGTGATACCACCATTTTGCAGATTGTATATGGAAAGTATTTCAGGATTTCAGTATATCTCAATTATGGAGAGGAGGGAGAGATTTTGGCTTTTGATGAGAATGGAAGTATTATTTTAGATTGCACCTGATTATATTGCTTATAAGGTTTTTCACGAATTTCACATTGCGCTGATGCAGTTTGTTTCCTACTGTCTCCCCCTCTGCATGAAACATGCAAGAGGTCTGATGGCCGGCAGGCCCTACCCGCTATGAGGACCAATAGTAGATTTATGGTGTTATAGGGAGGTAGGATTTCAATCTGTAGCCAAGTGGATTCGTGACACTCCATTTTCCTATTTTAGGACAGTTAGTTATATTATATTTTTGCTGGTAGACACCTGAGTGTGTCTACAGGATTTGCTAGTGGACCCTGAAAAGTCCACAGGATTACCTGTAATCTGCTCGGGACACCTGAGCAATCTCTACTCTTTCTCTACCTGTGTCTTTACATATTTCTCAACTATTGTTGTCATAGCAAAACCTCTGAATGAGGCCAAATTCGAGGAGGTATACAAGGAATTCCTCAGACTAGGAAAGTTGCTGAGTGACAACTGGCTGGGAAAAGTTAAGCTTTCTGACACATTCCCACCCTCAGCAGTCACAGAAGACAAAATGGATGAAGATCCCATAACTCCGATGCAATCAGATTTTGCACACTCCCCAAGTATGGAAGATGCTACATCCCAAGACAGCAGTTATCAGATCTTGGCAACGCATACAGAATTCCAAACGGTAAAAAAGAAGAGGAAAATCTCCACCAATGCTGAAGAACCCAAAACAACAGGGATGGAAGAACTGAATGTATCTAAAGAAAAGGTACCACCAGTCATCTTAAGGGATAAAGACAAATGGATTCCTGTCTCATCAGCCCTCAGGGAACAAAACATCTTATTCTCTTGGGCCGAAAACTCTGACAAGGGAGTTAAAATACAACCCACTACTGTCATGGATTTCAGACGGATGACCAGATTTATGGACAATGCTAACATCCCATACCACACCTTCACTTTACCCAGCGAAAAGAACCTGAAAGTGGTTCTACATGGGGTTGCTGAAGGTATCACTCCTAAAGATGTGAGCACTGATCTCTCCAGATAGGGCCTGTCACCAGTAAAAGTGAGCAGGATGCTCAGATCAGATAAAAGATCAATGCCTTTGGTGCTGGTGGAAATCAGCAACACACAGAAAGAAATCTATGATCTAACTGTAGTATGCAGACTCAAAATATCAACTGAGCCACTCAGGAAGAGGGCATCAGCTGGACAGTGTCATAGGTGCCAAGGGTTCGGGCACGCCCAAAAGTTATGTAAGGCAGCCTACAGGTGTTTGAAGTGTGGCGAGGGACACTAGACCATCACCTGCTCCAAGCAACGCACTACTCCTGCCTGCTGTGCAAACAGCAGAGGACCTCACCCTGCCAACTACAAGGGATGCCTTTTCAATCCAAAAAATCGAGGAGCAGCAAAAGTCAATCTTGCTCCTCCTCATAATGATACTACAAGCAACCTAATGGGTGTCTCCCAGTTCGAAACACCTCACCTTCAACTACACAGCAAGGAACATAACCTACAACCACGACCAAAACACATGCTGAGGCTGCACGCACTAAGTTGCCTACATCTCTCGAGCTAGAAAGCTCCAACCTAACATCAGTTTTAAATGCCTCGCTTGCCACCATTCTGCAGGAATTCAGCAAGACAAGCCTTTCACCATTTTCCAGAAAGAGATTCCTTCAAGGCACTCAAATCATTATAACATCCATCTGTCATGAGTAAAAAATTTAAACCCAAGTCGCTCATGATAGTGGCATGGAATGCGAATAGATTGATGAATAAGGTCTTGGAACTTCAAGAATTTCTGATTCGTCTCAGCGCTAATATCATCCTGATTGGTGAAACACACCTAAGACCAGCCAATAACCCTAAAATTCGTGGATACACTATGTACAGAAATGATAGAATTGGTGCGAGAAGGGGGAATGCACTGCCATATATATTAAGAATTACCTGAATCATAATACAATAGACAACCCTCAAACCATAAACTTGGAGGTGACTGGTGTGGAGGTACATACCAGCAATGCCGGCAGTCTCAAGATTTATGTTGCTTATATACCCTCAAGCATTCCTCTAATAACAACTGATCTGGACTCCATACTTGAACAAAATGATTCCATAATAATAGCAGGAGATCTCAATTCAAAACACACAGCTTGGTATAGCTCTTCAATTAACTCCAAAGGCTACACACTATTCAACTATGCAATGCTGAACTCTGCTGTGGTGACAGGTCCCACTGAGCCCACTCACTTTAGCCCATCAGGTAGCTCAGATGTGCTAGACATCGTCATTTTTAAAAACATAAGATACCAATATAAATTGGAAACAGTTAACGAATTATCTTCTGACCACAGTCCCATAGTGCTTAATGTAGGTTCATCAGATCAATTCTCTCCTTCGCACTCCTTCGATCAATGGGAATAAATTGGATAACATCAATACTGAAGATCATTTTGTCTGGAAATTCTTAAGAGCAATCTGCACTAAAAAGCAACTCATACCCCCTATACAAACCAAGAAAGGGACAGTTCACAAAGATGAAGAGAAAGCTGAAGCACTAGTAGATCTAGTAGATAACCTTGAATCTCAGTGCAATCCATCTTATACAAATCTTAATATCAACCTTATATACAAGATATAATGTCATGTTAGGACAACCTTACGACACAACAGTGTTAACTCTGAACATATCACTCCTACAAATCCAGCAGAAATGATAAATATCATCACCCATTTAAACAGTAAAAAAGTTCCAGGACCAGATGGCATAACTAACAGAATAGTAAAACTACTTCCAAGAAAGGCCATAGTTCATCTCGTCAACATTACAAATGCCATTTTTAGATTCCAGCATTTTCCTACTACATGGAAAACAGCCAATATCATGTCATAGAAGCTGGGAAAAAATCCTCATCTTCCTGAAAGCTATACAGACCCATAAGCCTGCTGTCCAGTCTCGGAAAGGTGACAGAGAAAGTGATCCTCTCAAGATTCCAAGCAGAAACAGATAATGTGATTTTCTTTCTTGACTACTTGCATAATAACTATAACACATTTTTGAATGTTAGTCAAGTGAGTTTTAATTTATCGTCCTACATGTTTCACCGATTTTTGCTATCGGCATCTTCAGGGATACAATTAGTAAGCGATATGAAGGTAACAGACTAGGTTTTAACTGACAGTTCTAATTCATACAAAATTAGTATTGTGCAAGACAATATGCGTGTCTCGGGAACATGATTTATTTGTTGCAAGACATAATGTAATTGGCGAAAGTTCATTTCTCTGATATTTAGTGATCTAATTAAAGCTTTCCAAATTTCCGGTAGGATTAGACCTCGATTCTTATTTAGGTTTCCTGTTGAATGGGCGACTGTAGCAGCTTCCTTGAAAGTTCTGGAATGGTAGTTCTCTTCTATATAGGGCATATCTTATCCCACTCAGTAAGATGGTTGGTAAAGGCAAAGTGGCAAGAAAGGCCTGAAATATCTTGTCTGTTGTTTCTAACATAGCCTATGTGCTCCTTCTGTCTCGTTTCGAAGCTTCTAGAGGTCTGACCAACGTAACTAACAACACAAGAGCAAGGTATATTATATACTCCAGAGTACTTGTAGAATGGATGAGGGTCTTTCGGTGATCTTAAAAATTTCCGAATAGTATTGACCGACTTGAATGCTACCCTAATATTGTGTGGTTTTAGAAGGATAGCCAATTTTTTGGAAATGCTGCTGACAAATGGAATAGTTACAGTACTGATGTATTGGGTGTCATCACCTTGTCTTTGTGGTATATCCGAAAAGAGAATCATGTTGCAGAGTCTTTTTGGATAACCATTTAAGGATAGCTCTCTGGATATTGTATTTAATTCTTCTTGTAAGTCATCTTGGTCTGTGGTGTACTGTATAGCTCTTTTCTTAAGCATACGGATAATGCTAAGTTTCTGGGCAAGTTTTCTATACACAGACAGGTTGATACTGTTATTGGTTTGTTTCTTTACTAGGATGTCTAGGAATGAAAGTTTTTCATCTTTTTCAATTTCTAATGTGAATTTGATGGTATGGTGGAAACTATTGATTTGGTTGAGATAATCCATTAGTTCTTCTTTCATATGATTCCAAATGATACAGATGCCATCTACATATCTGTACCAAGTTTTCGGTTTTGGGGTAATTTGAAATAAGAATTTATCCTCTAGGTCAGCGCTTCCCAACTGTGGCGCGGCCCCCCTTGGGGGCCGTAGGTTTTGTTGATGGGGGCCGTGAAATAATGAAAACAAATTTAAAATGGTTTAAGACTAAGTAGATCTTTTTTATTTTAAAAGAAACGTATTAACTTTAATTATTTATTTTTTGTTATTTTTTATATTTTAATGGAAAAATTCGCACATTGGTGTTGGTTCACAAACTTTGCTTCCTGCGTATTTCGGCGCTTAACGAATATTAGTATATATTGCTTATTCATATGTTTCATTTCAAAGCAGTGGTTAATTGTATTTACTTCGAATGCTCTCCAGGGAAGCTCTGAATTTTCCTGTCCCTCTCATCACGCGTTCGTAATCAGGGACTGTTGATATTGACTTTATATAGATATCAAAACTCGTTTATATTATCACTGTCAACCGACCTAGTTTTCTGTTACCAATAAAAGTTTCGCATATTCTTCACACATGAAAAAAAGCTTAAACAAGTTCATGTGGGGAGAGTAAATCCCTTGCAGTGGTAAACAACATGCCCTCCCTAACAGCCACTATACTGCAGAGGCAATAAAAACAAGTACTTTTATTATGCAAGTGAATAAGGTATGAGGAGTCTGTGTAATATATTTCTCAACAAATAGTGCAATTAGCGACAACTGGGATAAAAACACACTAATTAATGAATCACATGTCCCCTCATACAGAAACTATGCTGTATAGACTGACACAAAACCATATGTTGCATGGGCAAACATAGTATCTAACTAAAAACTATTGTTATTAATTATATGTGTGTGAGTTCGATTTCCCAAGGCAGCAATAAAATTCAACCGAACGTGTTAAAATTTGTAAAAGTGTTAAAACTAAGTAATATATATATATATATATATATATATATATATATAATGAATGTTATGGCAGTTTCACATATGGAATTCGGTTGAAGAGAGTTAGCATTTCAACTTAATTGTCAGCTATGCTTTTATCTTTCGGTTGCGCGATCTTTTGTTAATACCGCACCAATCATATGCACGTTTTAATAACCTGCCTTTGCTGTCTGTTTCGCGTTAGGCTTAATTACCTTAAAGGGAGAAAAGTCACAAAAGAGAAAAATGTTCCTGGTCCGGGGATTCCCTTATTCAGATAAATTTACTAATTTCATTTTATCAGTCTGTGGTGTGCAGGTATCGGTAAGTGGTGCTATTATTTGATCTATTCTACGTTAAAAAATTTAACCCTGAGATGGATAAGTAGCTGATAAAAAATAAAAAAAAATTCCCGCAAACAATCAGAAGAAGCAGAAACAGACTCAAAAAAAAAAAAAAAAAGGACAGTATTTCATATTTTACCAGAACAGCCCGAATCGTCTTCAGAACCAAATGGTAAGAGGCAAAAAATGTAATATATGCATTTGATTTTTGCAATATTCGCTATGTATGTTTTGTATTGAATATAAATACAATAAATATTATAATAATATATCTCTCTATTACGATTTTTTTTCGAGGGGGGCCGTGAAATATTTTAATTTTTGTAAAGGGAGGCACTGTCCCGAAGTTTGGGAAGCACTGCTCTAGGTCTTCCATGAATAAGTCAGCACAAGAAGGAGAGAGGGGGCTACCCATGGCTAATCTGGTAAGTTGTTTGTAGACTGTTTTTTACCAAACAAAATAGTTCGAAGTTAAACAATGATTGAACAAAGTAGTGATGTTTCTTGGGAACAAGTTGTCTAAGAAGTTGATGACTTCCACAACTGGAATGTTTGTAAATAGAATTGTGACGTCAAGGCTTGCTAGTATATCATCTTCAGAGAAAAGGATGTTTTTTTAATTTTTCAATAAAATGTTGTGAGTTTTTGATATAAGTATCCAAGTTGTGGATGCGTTGTAAAATCTTGGCTAGATATATAGACAGTTGGTAAGTTGAAGAAAAGATTCCATCAACTACTGGATGTAATGGTATACCTTCTTTAGGTATTTTAGGAACACCATACAATCTTGGAGTAAACGGGTGTATGGATTTTAGCTTTCTTATTAAGTCTATAGGCCATTCCACGAAGGGTCAAAGCTGTATAACTGAGAGGCTTTTGACTGTATAACCAGGGCTTTTGACCTAATGTCCAATCCTCACCTTCTCATGGTGCACCCTGTTGGGTATACCTCCTGGATACTGAACGAATGAGGATGGACTGGCAATTTTGGATTTAGCTGATCAAATTGCATTCTTATTGGTTAAACCAAAATAAAAAATGATGGCACAACATGATAAAATTTCATGCCGGCTGTGGCGTTGCCCAGTTAAACAAGCCCCCCCCCCCCGTTGTTTTTGCCAGGGAACCAGGGCGAACAGCAAAAAGTCAGCTACTGGAACAAATCTGAAAACACACCCCAACACAACATCACCAGAGTTAAAGATCGGTACTATCAACATAAGAAGCCTGAATGGCAAAGAAATGGAGCTAGCTGAGGAATTAGATAAGTAACAGATCGACATAATAGGGGTGACTGAAACAAAAAAGACAAAAACTGGTGAGATCTTTCCGAGCTATAAATACAAAACATTATATTCAGGCAATGACAATCAAGGAAAAGAAGGAGTAGCCATAGTATTCAACACAAAATATGAGGCTCATCTTCTTGAATGGCAGGCAGTCTCAAGTAGAGTGATGTGAGCAAATATGAGAATGGGGAACTGGACAATGAGACTTATTTGTGCCTATGATCCCACAGAAGGTTCTACTAAGGTAGAAGTGGAGGAATTTTTTGATGCTTTAGAAAAAGCAACTGACACAATGAAAAAGGAAAAGATGGTACTGTTCAGGACATGGATTGGTTATTACAAACACCATGTTCCAACATAAAAATGTGCACAAATTCACATGGAGAGAAGAGGCAAGGAATAAGAAAAGTCTCATTGACTATGTTATTGTTGATAGTGATGTTTTCTCCCTGGTGCAGGACACCAGAGTGTACAGAGGATTTGAAATTGGAAGTGATCACTATTTAGTCTTGAACAGGATAAAATTGAATTTCATATTGAAAAGAATAACATGTAAGAATAACATTATAAGTTTTAAAGCGAATAAAAGTTGAGCAGCTCTCAGATGTGAACTGTAGACTAAAATACACAAAGATTATTGAACAAAAAATGAAAGAGTTTGAGAACAGGAACCAAACCTTGGGGATTCAGTTGCAGGCCTTGAAGAAAACCCTAATTGCATCAGCCAGAGAGGCATGTGGTGAGGTTGTCTGCAAGGATAGAAAAATCACTACTCCATGGTGGACACAGGAAGTTAAAGAGGCAGTGAAAGAAAAGAAGAAAGTATAAAGAGGCAGTGAAAGAAAAGAAGAAAGCATATCAAAAATAAGTTCAGTTTTTGCTCTTAGAGAATACAGAGACAAATGTAACAAAGCGAAACACTGTGTAAAAATAGCTAAACAAAAGTCATGGAAGGACTTCGGCAAGAACATAGAAAATAAATATCAAGAAGGTGGTAATATATTCTGGAGGTTCTTGAAGAAGCTTAGGAATGGAAGAAAAAGTGCTGTAAAAGGAGTTAGAGATGATAAAGGTGACATGAAAACAGGAGAAAAAGATATCCTTGAAGTATGGAGAAATTACTTCGAAAAATTGCTAAATTAAACAAGCAGTGATAACACAGTGGTAAAAAAACACTCAACAGGCATACAGTCAGGAACACATATCCATACTTGAAGTAGAAAAAGCCATCAAAGGCTTGAAATGTGGAAAGGCAGCAGGAGTAGATGATATTCAACCAGATATGCTGAAGTATGGTGGTATAAAAGTCTTACAGTGGCTGCACTGCATAGTTCAGAAAGCCTGGACAGAGGGACGAATTCCCGATGATTGGAGTAGAGCTCTAATAGTCCCCATATATAAAAAGGGAAATAAAACTGAATGTGAGAATTACAGAGGTATTTCCCTACTGAGTGTTCCTGGCAAGATCTATGCAAGTGTACTTGAGAAACGGTTGAGAAGAATTGTGGAAGAAAAGGTTGGTGAAGAACAAGCTGGATTCAGGCCAAATAGAGGCTGTCAGGATCAGATCTTCACTTTACGACAAATAGTCGAGAAAGCATGGAAATATAACAAAGATCTGTATTTAAGTTTTGTCGATCTGGAAAAGGCATATGACAAGGTGCCAAGAGAGAAGCTATTCAATAAGCTACAGTTCTATGGTGTAAATGGGGCATTATATCACGCAATACTTAGTCTGTATTTGAGTTGTAAGTCGTCAGGTAGAATTGAAGGATGTACAGGAAGATGGTTTAATGTTAAATCTGATATGAGACAAGGATGTACATTATCCCCTCTGTTATTCATTATCTATATGGATCACATTATGAAGGAAAGTGGTATTAAACATGATATCAGAATTGGAGATGTTAATGTCAGCTCTTTGCTTTATGTGGACGATGTTATACTTCTGAATAAATCCGCTACAAGTTTGCAAGATTCCCTGACTAAATTGAATAACTGTTGTAATAGATATGGTATGAAGGTCAGCATTAAAAAGACAAAGACAATGAAAATAGGTAGAATTGTTGAAAATGTCAACTGTGTTATGAACGGGGAACCTGTGGAACGAATAAAACATTTCAGCTACTTAGGCAAGATTTTTAGTGAAGATGGTAAATTAAATATGGAAATAGACAACTGAATCAACAAAGCTGGTATGGTAGGAATTCAATTGAATAAATTCATATGGAATAAGAGAAATTAGTCAGAAAACTAAATTAACTGTATACTAGACAGTGTTCAAACCAGTTTTAACTTATGGATCTGAGAATAATGAGGTCAGAAGTAAAACACTTGACCAATGACAGCAGATATGGGAGTCCTGAGAAAGATTGAGGCGTGAATAGATGGCATCAATGGCAACATCATATAAAAAACGAGAATATTAGGAAAGAACTTGACATTGTCAGCATCCAGGAATGCGTTAGCAGAGCTAATCTCAGGTGGTATGGTCACTTAAACAGAATGGGCAAGGAAAGATTAGCAAAACAAGTGTTCTCTGTCAAGTTGGCAGGAAAATGACCCTGCGTTTTCCTGCCAACATTTGTACCGTTTAAATCCACCTACGTTTAATTTATACGGTACAAAACGTTTGTACAACGTTTTGTACCGTATAAATCCACCTATACCGTATAGGTGGATTTATACGATACAAAGTGCCTTAGACGATAGAATATAAGATCTGGTAATGTTGGAGTCTTGACAAGTAGCAGACTGATTTGGAGGAAAATTGTAGATAGGAAGTTAGTAATGATGTAAATTTTTCATGTAGTTATATCCTGTACACCTCTTGAGGGTACATGTCAGGAATTTGATGATGATGATGATGATGTAATAGTTCATTTGTGTCGTTATGGTTTTTTTGCATAGGATCTGTACTGAGAACATCATTAACAGACGTGTCTGATAATAGATTTTTAATTTTCTCTTCATAATCTTTTGTATTTAAGATAACAGTATCATTGCCTTTGTCAGCTTTAAGTATGATGATGTCTTTATTATTCTTTAATTTGAGTAGTGTTCTTCTTTCCATTTCGGTAGAGTTGGTGTTAGGAGATCTTGACAGAGCAGAAAGGATTATGCTGCTTTTTAATCGTAAGTCATTAGCTATTGGGTGAGGTAGCAATGAGATGGCTTTTTCTAAGTTGCAGATGAACTCTATTTTAGGAATAGCAGTAAGTTTTAAGGCAAAAACCCATAACGACACCAATGAACTATTACGTGGAATGACTAACTGGTCTACTACAATATCCAGAGAGCTATCCTTAAATGGTTATCCAAAAAGACTCTGCAACAAGATTCTCTTTTCGGATATACCACAAAGACAACGTGATGACATCCAATAAATCAGTATTATAACTATTCTATTCTATTTGTCAGCAGCATTTCCAACAAATTGGCTATTCTTCTAAAACCACACAATATTAGAGTAGCATTCAAGTCGGTCAATACTATTCAGAAATTTTTAAGATCACCGAAAGACCCTCATCCATTCTACAAGTACTCTGGAGTATATAATATACCTTGCTGCTGTGGTGTTAGTTACACTGGTCAGACCTCTAGAAGCTTCGAAATGAGACAGAAGGAGCACATAGGCTATGTTAGAAACAACAGACAAGATATTTCAGGCCTTTCTTGCCACTACCAACCATCTTATTGAGTGGGATAAGAGTCATATGCCCTATATAGAAGAGAACTACCATTCCAGAACCTTCAAGGAGGCTGCTACAGTCGCCCATTCAACAGGAAACCTAAATAAGAATCAAGGGCTAATCCTACTGGAAATTTGGAAAGCTTTAATTAGATCACTAAACATCAAAGAAATCAACTTTCGCCAATTACATTATGTCTCGCAAGAAATAAATCATGTTCCCGAGACACGCGCATTGTCTCGCATAATACTAATTTTGTATGAATTAGAACTGTCAGTTAAAACCTAGTCTGTTACCTTCATATCGCTTACTAATTGTATCCCTGAAGATGTCGATAGGAAAAACCGGTGAAACATGTAGGACGATAAATTAAAACTCACTTGGCTAACATTCAAAAAAGTGTTATAGTCAGAAACAGATAAGTTATGAATTTTGCCTAACGAACAATTTGGCTTTTGTAAGGCCCATAGTACAGCTCAACAAGTACACCGGCTGGTAGAAATCATTACTAAAGGCTACAACTGGAAACTCAATACAGCTGCCATCTTCATCAACACAGAGAAGGAGTTTGACAAAGTATGGCATCAATGCCTTCTCTACAAACTGATAAAATTTAACTTGACAATCAAGTTAATAAAAATAATACAATCTTACCTGAAAGACAGATATATGCAGGTCAGGTTCGGCAAAACGGTTTCAACCAGACGCACCTCAGGGATCTCTTCTGGTCCCTCTCCTGTTCTCAATCTATGTAGTGGATATTCCTCTGAACCCGAGAACAACATTCACTGCATTATATGCAGATGATACTGCATTGATGGCAAGATCTCCGAGCCCAAAACTGGCAACTAGAAGACTTCAAACCAGCATACACATTTTAGAAAAATGGATCACAGACTGGAGGATCCAAGTTAACCCCCAGAAAAGCTCAGCCATACTGTTCACTAGAAAGAAAATCCATAGCATGGAGGACATTTATTTATTGGGAGTAAAGATTCCATGGCAGACTGAAGTTAAATATCTTGGAGTGATTCTTGCTAGTAAACTCCTATTCAGCAAACATATAAGTTACATTACCTCGAAGATATCCAAAGTCTTAGCACAGCTCTACCCTGTGATCAACAGACAAAGTAAACTGAACACACAAACGAAATGGTAATTCGACCAGTCATCAGTTACGCATCCCCCGCATGGAGCCACACCGTGAATTCAAACATTCTGAAACTTCAGAGATTACAGAATAAGTGCCTGAGGATGATACTAGATGCCTCTTAGTTTATTAGAAACTCCCAGATCCATAGAGAAGTTAACATCCCTTATATATCTCTTCTCTTCTGCTAGATCTAGCTGAGAAGTTCTTTACCAAGACAAGCATCCATCCAAACCCGTTAATCAAGGAAGCTTTGGAATATAATGAAGAGGAAAGTTACAAATATAAAAGACCAAAATCTATCTTAAGTTCAGCTGAACACATCTAATTTCACTGCCCTCAATAGGCGAGCATATTGCTCATAAACACCCATTCAAAGTTCTTTCATTACAGACAAAGGGGAATATGAAAAGCAATTTTGCTAGCCAGAAATGTTATTCGTCAATTATGGCTATGAGGAATTACAGCACATAAATATCTCTTCTGCCCCTGCATTATTATTTTTGACATTTTGCTGGTGCCAGTGGTAGTTTCTTATTGCTATTATGGAACTATTTCAAGCAGGAATTTATAAGATTGAGAAATTTATCTGCAGGCAATCTCATTTCAGGTTATGAAAGTGCTGATAGTGCAATTTATATCTGCACCTTGCAATTTCTTTTGGTCACATCATGGCCATCGTTTCACAGGAGCTCAGCTACATTTGCTTATGGTGTAGAATTGTTTCTAAAATCACAGCATTTATTTTACTTTGTCTTATCAATAAAAGGTTTTTGTTTTCTTTTTATTTATTTATTATTAAAGAAAATTAGGGTTTTTAGTTTTTGATATAATGGTATCAATTTACTCAAGGAGAAAAGCAGAGTTCTTAGTTTTTGAAGGAATGGTACCAATTTACCCAAGGGTATAAACACTAGGAACAGAAATTCTAGGATGTGAAGAGGTGAGACAAGTGATTAAGGTTTTAAAATAAGTAGTATAAGTTAATAACATTTTTTGGTCATGTCATATGGTGGTGTGTTTGTGAGATGGGTGAATATATTTAATTGTAGTTAAAGATGTGGATACCAGAGAAAAATGTTACACGATTTTACTTTCTGGAGTAGTACAATAATACCAACAATGGTAGGTATTATTGTACTACTATTGTACCTTGTACTATTATAGAAGGCCAGGTGAGAACAATAAAAATCAATAGAATACAGAGAGGGCAGCAATGAAATCCTAATCCAGATGTTCTCAAACTGGGATAAAATTAATAAAATCTATCCCAGGAAATTTTTGCCAAGGTCCCTTCAAAACTGACAGGAAGATTTCCCCTGCACCAAATTTTTTCAATATAGGTACAACTCAAGTTTTGATGGACTATCCAGAGGTGCAGATACCATGTGACTCATATGACCACTTATGGACACCAACCGTGTCAAAGCTAAATGTTTCAATTATGTAACTGTCCTACGTGCTGAAATGCACAAGTTCTGGACATTGCACTAATACCCCTTTAAAAAGCAAAAAATTACTTCCACACTACTCACACTGAGAATTTATGGTCTGCCTAAGATTCATAAGGAGAACATATCACTTAAGCTGACAGTTAAATATATCAACAGTCACAATTATCACCTAGCCAAGAAACTAAGGATTTGGTAGGTCATTCTCATGCCTATATTTTTTTATATAGGAGTGAGAATGACCTACATTGTGACCTAAAAAAACACACAAAACATTCGCACAATAAAAGTGATTTATTAGTCAGTTTTGACACATCTTTCCTTTTCACAAATGTCCCAATCAATGGTACACTTCATCTTTTACAAGTCAAATATCTGCCAAATATGGCCCTCTTTGCTAATGTACCATGTTCTATGTTACTTTGTGTATCAATATACTCTTTACCTGCAAAAAGATGGTACAGCTATGGGGTATCCATTACCCCACTCCTACAATGCTGACTTTCATATGGAAGCTTTTGAACGTGCTCCAGATTCCTTTACTTTAAAACCCAGTCTGGCTTTGGTACATAAAGATTTTTCTTATCTAACCCCATGGTTGCCAGACTTCGGCTCTCTATTACTCCACTCCTCCAATGCTAACTTTCATATAGAAGCTTTTGAACATGATCCAGATTCTTTTACTTTAAAACCTAGTCTGGCTTTGGTACGTCAACATTTTGTTGTCTAGTCCCATGGCTGCCAGACTTTAGACACCTTCCTCAATAACCTGAAACAAAAATGCAGACAATTCACAATTGAAATTGAGAGTCAGAACATACTTTCATTTCTAGATGAACTTCTCACATGTCTTCCTTCTGGCAGTCTTTCCTTCACTGTTTACCAGGATAATATGTAAAAACTGCCATTCGTCAGCCAACACATTGACTGCAAAGTTCCTTTCATCGACTGGAAAACAAATCTGCCCAATAACATTCAGAATGGTCCACATGGGTTTCCATGGTAGGATCATAATATGCAAGCACCACATTACCCGAACCAACACGCAGCACAGTCTGCAGTGGTGCAAAGAGCAAGTACAGTGGGGTGTGGAAGCTCGAAAAGCTGTGTTACGGAGTGACGAATCAATCTACACCCTTTACCAAGCATATGGACATTTGTGGGTGTGGTGGATGCCTGGTGAACATCTCTTACCACACTGCGTAACCCTAACTATGAAATTCAGAGATGGCAGTATGATGTATGGTCTTGTTTTTCCTGGTTTGGCCTCGGACCTCTGTTTGTGGTGCCACGAACATTGAACTCCGAGAGGTATCTGAACATTTTGGACAATGCAATGTCTCCTACCTGTGGTGTTTTCTATGGAACTGACCATTGTCTATTTCAGCAAGACAATTAGACACCTTCCTCAATCACCTGAAACAAAAATGCAAAGAATTCACAATTGAAATTGAGAGTCAGAACATACTTTCATTTCTAGATGAACTTCTCACATGTCTTCCTTCTGGCAGTCTTTCCTTCACTGTTTACCAGGATAATATGTAAAAACTGTATCACAAAACTGCTTTTGTAACTGAGTAGTTTGTGGACTTGAACATCACACTTGACTGGCCTCCCACAGATCCCTGATCTCAACCTTATTGAACATGTGTGGGATGACCTGGAGCATCAGGCGAGGTCAAGGGACATCTGCTCTACAGCAGTCCAGGACCTCATTACAAGCCTACATGAAGAATGGTCCAATATTCCCATTGATCACTATTGTATGCTTGTGGAAAGCATGCCCTGTATGACTGCTGCAGTCGTCACAGAAAAAGGAAATAACATATCTTTTTAAGATGTATAACAAGCATTTATGATAAATTATTGATTAGACCACTACTGCTGCATTAATTCATTCTCTGGCCATGTAAAAATAGCTTTGATGTAGTTCCCTTGACCTCTAGTTGGGGGGAGGGAACCACATCAAAGCTATTTTTGATGTAGCTGACAATAATGGATGGTCACATTAGTGTCACTTTGGCACACTGTTTGAGGTGTAATGTATCTTTGTGCAGGCGTGTGTGGGTGTGTGTGTGCATTCCACATGATATCTTGAATCATCATCATCAGTTGCATCAGTCTTGGGACCGGTAGCTCAGCAGCAATTTCCTCCATTCCGCTCTGTCATTGGCTTTCTTCTTAACCTCCTGGTAACTCCTCAAACCCATGCTGTCTTTGACTTGGTCAAAAAATCTTTTCCTTGGTCTGCCTCTTCTTCTTCTCATCTCATCTTCCTTATACCCTCTTTTACCTTGCGGTGTCGAGGTTCTTTTCCCCTCTATTTTGCTTTCAGTTATTCTTTTCACAAGTCCATCATGTCGAAGTATATGTCCAAACCATCTATCCCTTCTAATTTTGATCAATTTAATTAGAGTTCTTGTTTTGTTTATCTCTCTCTAGACTTGTTGGTTTGATTTTTTTTCTGTCCATTTTATTTTGTTCATGCGATGCCAACACCACATTTCTAAAGCCTCCAATCTTCTTACATCTTCTCTGCCTAGAATCCAGGTTTCACATCCATACAGTGCAATGTCTTTACTAATTTTTTTTTTCAATTGTAGGTTAAGATTTCCTGTTAAAATGCTTTTCATCTTAGAGAATTGGGCCTTGTTCTGCCATCTTCTATTATTAGGCTTCCTAAATATTTAAAGCTTTTCACTTGTTTTATTTGTTCCCCGCTGATGTCTATATGCTCTGTATTGATAGGGATTTTGCCTGTAACAATGATTTTAGTCTTATCTGTGTTGATTTTCATTTTATATTTTTCAAGGTTATTATTTAGCAATTCTAGCATTGTTTTTAATGTTCTTCTGTTTTCTGCTATAAGGGCTATGTCATCAGCAAATCTTATACCGACTTGCTCATCATTTTATATTTATGCCACTATTTATTTTATCTTTAGTTGATATAATTTTTTCATGTAGTACTAGCATATCCTGTACACCCCTTGAGGGTACATGGCAGGAATTTGATGATGATGATGATGATGATTAGTTTCCTGAATGGCCTTTTCAATATATAAATTAAATAAAAGTGGTGAAAGTATACATCCTTGTCTTACTTGACTCCTGATATTTATTATTTTCTCCTTATCACTGATTTTAATCTGTCCATTTTGATTTTTGTAAATTTGATAAATTATTTTCCTATCCCTCAAATCTATTTCGATATTAATTAGACAATTTAGGAGTATTTGCTGGTTTACTTTATCAAATGCTTTCTCTAAATCAAGGAAGCAAATGAGTATTTTGACTAAGGTCTAATCTTCTCTCTATTATTGTTCTTAAACAGAGTATTGCCTCTCTTGTTCCTTTATTCTTTCTGAATCCAAATTGGTCTTCATCCAATAGACAATCTATGTCTTGAATATAAAGACCAAAATGTTGGGAAATTAAAGTAATTATTCTTAACATGGTGGTTGTGCCCATAATTTTGTCTAGATCACAGGTTCCCAAAGTGTGGGCGCTACTGCCCCCCAGTGAGCACTGAAGCCTTCTGGGGGGGGGGCTATAGTGGGATCAGAAGCATCTGGGGGGTGTTTAGGCTGTCTAGGGATCGGTGGCTCTTTATAGAAGAAATTAATAATATATATTTAAAAATTAATTTTTTTCTTGATTTTGCGATTAGATAATCATTTAAAATTTAAATATTGCATTTTAATTCATCTTATGCTCGTCTTACACGATCAATTTTTTTATCAATTTTCTATTTCAATTATTTAATCATTTGAAAATTTACCATGTCAGATAGAAATAGATGTCAATGAGAAAATAGTACATGTGTGTGTATAATAGGTTATGTTTATAGCAGCAAATATATTCGTTATATTTCATTTCAAAATATATATAAAATATATAAAACCACTTTTCTAATTGATTTGTACAAAAATAAATCCAATTTTATATAATTTAATATTACGAGTAAAAATAATAATGGCAAGAAAGAAATAAAATCGTAAATTTTAGTTAGCACTAACTTATATTGCTAACTAGGGAGAAAAGACAAAGCAAATATTATTCTAAACTTATTATACTGTTTTCTGTGGTTATGTTTTGTAGGTTTGTTGT
The DNA here is from genome assembly GCF_054136105.1 of Typopeltis vanoorti. Taxonomy (NCBI): domain Eukaryota; kingdom Metazoa; phylum Arthropoda; class Arachnida; order Uropygi; family Thelyphonidae; genus Typopeltis; species Typopeltis vanoorti. The sequence continues at coordinate 137,494,750 of NC_143560.1, forward strand.
TTATATCTTATTATTTTTTTTATTAATTATTATTTATAATTATTCGGACAATGTCGTGGTCGGACGAACAAAATGTGCTTGCGTGCAAAATAAAAAATGTGTCATACAGGATATTTTAACTTCTATTTTTTATATACTTAAAAAATTTATTCATTTTTTGCTATTGTAAAAATTGATCGAGCCATACAAGCTTTAGTCTATCCAACGCAGCAGACGAGTCTTAACTAGTAGTATGTCGGTCAACTATTACGCGTAATTCACTCAATTCAGCATGTTTTGACAGGAATATGGGTGCTTGCAGTGACTTGTTCAAAGCACGAGTACGATGGTATTGCAAACAAGTCAATGCATGCAAGTCGATTCGGGCTAGATTTCAAATCTATAAATACCAGTGGTTTAGGAATAAGTTTCATTATTTTTTGTGTGCTTTGCCAACAATCATCAGTCGAAAGTGTGATAGATAAGTGGAGTAATACAAAGTGTAAATTAAATCTTTTATTTTGTGAATATTTTAGCAAATTTTATTACTTCATTATGTTTGAATATAAGAAGAAATGTCGACAGTATAGTATTGAGTATCTAAAATATGGTTTTATTCAGTCTCCTACGAATCAATTATCACCCATGTGCTTGATTTGCCAAAAAGTGTTTTCAAATGAAGCCTTCTAGGCTACAAGAGCATTTGACTAAAATGCATGCCGGGGGAGGGGGGGTTTACAAATAAATGCAATGGGGGCGTTACAAAATTTATGTCTTGCAAAGCGGGCAGTGGCCCAAAAAAGTTTGGGAACCTATGGTCTAGATGAAGTGAGCATTTGACTGTCTGGCATCACTTTCTATTCCACATCCTCTAACACAGTGCTTCCCAAACTTATGGACGTCAGGGCCCCCTTTGCAAAAATTAAAATATTTCATGGCCCCCCTCGAAAAAAAATTAATAGAGATATATTATTATAATATTTATTGTATTTATATTCAATACAAAACATACACAGCGAATATTGCAAAAATCAAATGCATATATTATATTTTTTGCCTCTTACCGTTTGGTTCTGAAGACGATACGGTCTGTTCTGGTAAAATTTGAAATACTCTCCTTTTTTTTTTTAGTCTGTTTCTGCTTCTGATTGTTTGCGGGATTTTTTATTTATTTTTTATCAACCACTTATCCATCTCAGGGTCAAATTTTTTAACGTAGAATAGATCAAATAATATCACCCACTTACCGATACTGGCACACCACAGACTGATAACATGAAATTAGTGAATATTACCTGAATAAGGGAATCCCCGGACCAGGAACATTTTTCACTTTTGTGACTTTTCTCCTTTTACGGTAATTAAGCTTAACGCGAAACAGACAGCAAAGGCAGTCTGTTTATTAAAATGTGCATATGATTGGTGCGGTATTAACAAAAGATCGCGCAACCGAAAGATAAAAGCATAGCTGACAATTGAGTTGAAATGCTAACTCTCTTCAACCGAATTCCATATGTGAAACTGCCATAACATTCATTATATATATATATTACTTAGTTTTAACACTTTTACGAATTTTAACACGTTCGGTTGAATTTTATTGCTGCCTTGGGAAATCGAACTCACATACATCTAATTAATAACAATAGTTTTTAGTTAGATACTATGTTTGCCCATGCAACATATGGTTTTGTTTCAGTCTATACAGCATAGTTTCTGTATGAGGGGACATGTGATTCATTAATTAGTGTGTTTTTATCCCAGTTGTCTCTAATTGCACTATTTGTTGAGAAATATATTACACAGACTCCTCATATCTTATTCACTGGCATAATAAAAGTACTTATTTTTATTGCCTCTGCAGTATAGTGGCTCTTAGGGAGGGCGTGTTGTTTACCACTGCAAGTGAGTTACTATATCCCCACATGAACTTGTTTAAGCTTTTTTTCATGTGTGAAGTATATGCGAAACTTTTATTGGTAACAGAAAACTAGCTCGGATGACAGTGATAATATAAAACGAGTTTTGATATGTATATAAAGTCAATATCAACAGTCCCTGATTACGAACGCGTTATGAAAGGGACAGAAAGATTTGGAACTTCCCTGGAGAACATTCGAAGTAAATACAATTAACCACTGCTTTGAAATGAAACATATGAATAAGCAATATTTACTAATATTCGTTAAGCGCCGAAATACGCAGGAAGCAAAGTTTGTGAACCAACACCAATGTGTGAATTTTTCCATTAAAATATAAAAAATAATAAAAAAGAAATAATAAAAGTTAAATACGTTTGTTTTAAAATAAAAAAAATATACTTAGTCTTAAAACATTTTAAATTTGTTTTCATTATTTCATGGCCCCCAAGGGGGCCGCGGCCAACAGTTTGGGAAGCGCTGCTCTAACAGACTGAGTAGGCAAAAGGTAGCCAGTATGTTGGATGCTGACCATTATTAAAAGAACATATACCAATACAACTACCTACTTCCTAGTTAATAGGACCTTTCATGTGTTGGGTTATATATATATATATATATATATATATACATACAGGTATACCTCAGTTAATGTTACTCCTGGTAATGAAGCACCGCAATTTTAAACCCCATTTTACGTTAAAATATTAAAATTTTAAGGTCAACGCCTGGCAATCATCCAACTGGCGAATGGCGGCGACTCGTCGCATACTCCCAAGTTGTGGGTATGGCTGTTTTTAACAGTTTCACGCATCATCCATGTTAATTTAGTTATTGCTTACACTTCAAAGGGTGTGTTTCAGTGTGGTGCATTGCAATAAATGATGTATGTTCTCTGATAGCATTCTTGTAGATTTTGTGAATATTAATTGATATTTTGTTTTTCTACCCATTTAGTTAAAATGTCAGAATCAAGGAAAAGAAAAGCAATTTCTTCAGAAACTAAATTAAATATCATAAACCTGTTGAAAGGGGTGAAAGAAAATCCGATGTGGCATATTCTTTAGGATTAGCACAGTCAATTTTAACAACCATGCTTAGTCAATCAGAAAACATAAAACAGTCTGCTCAGAATTTTACAGATGTTACAGCAGCAAAATTAACTCGCTTAAGGAGTCCAATTTTAGAAAAAATGGAGAAAATGTTAAGTTTGTGGATAGATGACATGTCACAACGTCATATGCATTTAATCCAAATGGTGATTCAAGAAAAAATTATTTTTTTTAATCACCTGAAATCTAAGCAAGCTGAAGAAACTGCAGAAAATTTTGCGGCTTCTCGTGGTTGGTTTGAGAAATTTAAAAAAGGACCAGAATTCATAGTGTAAAATTATCAGGAGAAGCTGCAAGTACAGATGTTGAAGCTGCAAATAAGTTTCCAGAAAAACTAAAGGAAATAATTGCATGTGAAAAATTTTCATCAAATTTGGTGTTCAATGTTGACGAAATCAGTTTGTTCTGGAAACGGCTACCATTAAAAAGCTTCATTTTTATTGAAGAAAAATCAGCAGCTGGGTTCAAAGCAGCCAAAGACCATTTACCATTACTCTTTGGATCAAATGCCTCTGGAGATTTTAAGCTAAAATTGTTATCAATTTACCATTCAGGAAAATCCGAGGGTGTTAAAAGGTAACATAAAAATGCATTTACCTGTAATATGGAAAGCTAACAGAAAAGTGTGGATTACCAAGGAGTTATTTACTGATTGGTTTGTTAATCATTTTTGTCCAGAAGAGAAATGGTACTGCCAAAGAAATAATTTTGAAGAAAAAGCTCTTTTGTTGTTGGACAACACTCCAGGACATCCTACTGATCTTAATACATTAGACACATGCATTCCTGTCAAGTTGTCTCTCTTCCAGCAAACACAACTTCCCTGATTCAACCAATGGATCAGGGAGTAATAGCAACATTTAAAGCTTATTATCTGCTTGGTACATTAAGCAATTTAATTGAACTAGAAGATAAAGAGCACATGTCAATTAAAACATTTTGGAAAAACTACACTATCAAAGATTCAATTGAAAACATTAATAGCTTTTGGAAAGAAGTCACTTAGAAATGCTTAAATGGAGTGTGTGGTGCAAATTATGGTTGTACTAGAAGAAGAAAATAACATTCAAGAGATTAGAAATGAAGTTATCCAGATGGCTCAATGAATAGATTTCAAAAATGTTGACGAAGAGGATGTAAGAAATTTATTAAATGCAGAAGGTGATGGTTTTTCAGTGGAAGATTTAGTAGAAAAACTTGTTAGCAACGAAGCCAAAAAAATGAAGACGAAATTAAAGTTCCTACCAAAAAAGTTTTAGGAACGAAAGATTTAAAAAGGTGCTTGAATGACATTGAAAACGTTTTAAATTTTTTCAGTGAAAATTATCCTGATTTAAGAAGAAGTGTTATTGTTAAGTGATCAGTGTTAAATCCAATAAATCTGTATAGGCAATTGTTAAATGAAAGAGAAAAAAAGCATAAACAATCAACTTCAGATTCGTATTTTAAAATGTTGTGATTCTATCTTTGTTTGGTATGTAATATTGACTTTTTATTTAATAAAGCTTTTCAAAAAAGTCTTTCATTTTCTTTATGTATGAATATATCCCTATTATGGCCATAGTATTTTATCTCTGAGAACGAAGTTTCGCTTAACAAAGTAATTTTGTGGAATGCATCTTTGTCAATCGAGGTATACCTGTATGTATGTATGTGTGTGTGTATATATATATATATATATATATATATATTGAGTGATCAAAATTAAACTATCTCTGTTTAAGGCCTTGTTAAGTGTCACCTGATGATCCAAATGTTGCAAACCTTGGCAGGAATGCATTATCTGTCATGCAAAAGCAATATCTGAGGGGGGGGGGAGTTCCAAAATTCACCACCAGTTGGTGCTGTATGATGTACTGAATGTATACGTAGTAAAGTTTCTGTGTGTGTGTGTGTGCGTGTAAGATGGAGAGAAGTGATGCAAGCATATTAGCACACTGTTATTCACTTCTATTCATTGGGTTCCGTTCACTGTGCTGCTCTTCCCAGTATACGACAAACTGCAACCTTTGGACATTGTGTTCAAAGGCAGAATGCAGGTCAGGACTGATGTTGAGCAGATGTTGCGTTATGCTGTTTTCAGTGCTAGCAAGTTATTAGGATGATTCCGATAAACTGTCTTTGAAAAATCCTCAGAGCCAGAACAAGCAGAGGGGTCAGATCAGATGAATGAGGCAGCCAAGCAGTGGGAAATGCACAGCTGATCACTTTGGCTTCTGTGAAATATTCTCAAAGAACCTCCTGTACTGATCAACTGATATATAGAGAGGGGGGGAGGGCATCCTGCATGAAAATGACTGAAACCATGTACAGGTGCTGTTGCAGCTGTGATACAACAAAATTTTTTATCATATTGTGATACCTCTTGGCAGTAACTGAGCAGGTCACAGTATCCAACTGGTGAATGTCCTCAAAGAAGAATGGTTAAATGATAACCGAAGCTGTAAACCCACACCAGACAATAACATTGGGTTAATGCAAAAGAATCTGTTGGACTGCATGAAGATTTTGCATAGCCCATACCCAGCAAATGTGGGTAGTCACAGCTCCATTCAGGTGAAAGTGGGCCTCATCTCCCCACAAAATCATCCATGGCCATGAAGCATCCAACTCCACTTGAGCACGGAATGTTAAAGTGAATGTCAGTAGACTTTTAAAGTCCTGCAGGTGCAACTTCTATTCCTGTGTCAAGGTTATCTTGAATGGGTATAAATGCAGAATCTTCCATAGAATTTTCCAGACAGTTGTGCAAGGCACATCCGTACAGCACGTGCACTGCATAAGCAAATGCTGTTATTCATGGCCTGCTCCCAATGGCAGTAGCAACTTCATTCGCTTGTTGTGAACTGACTTGTTTGTGACCTCTGCGAGGTCTAACTCCCAACGATCCCATTTTACTAAAATGACTAATCATTTGTTGCAGAGCACATGGAGATAGTGGACCTCGTCAACATTTGTTCAAGAGACGAAATTCGTCGAGTGCAGCAATAGAATTGCAATTGTTTAGATAATACAGCTTCACGAGCAAAGTACGTTGGGGGGAAAGGTTAGTTCCATCACTGTGGATGGTATGAACAACCAGAATGAAGGGGAAATTCCTGTGTCCATCTTTTTAAACCCTCCTGCCACTTGCTGAGTTGTAATATGCAAATTCCATGCATTTGGTATTTACAATGTCCCTGGTAGTGAATTTTGGAATTAATTTTTTTTTCTCTCAGACATCGCTTCCACATGACGCACAATGTATTCTTGCAAAGTTATGCAGCATTTGGATCACTGGATGGCACTGCACAAAGCCTTAAATAGGGATACTTTCATTTTGATTACCTGTATATAAAAGCAAAGCAATCCTTTAAGTCCCTTGCACTTCGTGTATTCTAGAACATTTTTATAGTAAGTTGACACAATTAATATGCTGCAAAAGGAATGACAATTCTCTCAACCCATCGTTCTGGTATTTTTGAAAAAGTCAAATGGAACAAATATAGAACCTATTAAATATGCAGGCATTCTATTAATCAAACAACTTTTAAAATTATTTAACAATATCTGGCATCAAGGAAAAATCCCAGAAAGTTGGAATGAGGCAATTATCATTTCACTATACAAAAAAGGTGATAAGTGCAACTGTGAAAACTACAGAGGAATAAGTCTCCTATATACTGGTAATAAGTTATATGTACAAATATTAACTTCAAAACTTAAATCATATGTAGAAGATAAACTTTGTAAAGAACAAAATGGCTTCTGAAAGGATGATTGCATATTGACCCACTTTTACATTAAAAATCTTAATGAAAAGCATTGTGAATTCAACATAGAAACACCCATAGCTTTAACAGAATCTTCAGAAACAAACTTTGAACCATACTCAAGAATCTGAACATTTCAAATCAGTTGCTTGCTTGAATAACTAACGTGCATCAAAGCAACCAAATAGATGTAAGAATCAATGAAAAAGTTATAGAACAGAAATCAATAAATAGAGGAGTCCAATAACATTTCTAGAATATCTAAATTAGAGCCCTAAATTCCAATCTCTGAATGTTTTTCAATGGGGTTTATAGCCTTGTTAACCTGAATGGTGGCAAAACTGAATCTTGTGTTGTTTCTTACAAAAGAAAAGGAACCTTTTTCTTTCAGTCTTACTTTTCACAATGCCCACATTCCTCAACATGGTAAGATTGTGTTTTTTCCCTACAATCTTTCTTGGCATCTCAACATCCAAGAATTTAGGTTTTCCTCTTTTTCTAAAGATGATACTTTAATTTTTTGAATAGCTATTAACCCTTTACAGCAAAGTCTCTCTATATACCACATGCTATTATAACAAATGGTTGAAAAATAATTACTGAAGTTCCCAGACGTACAATGCAATTCTAAAAAATTCACTAGCAAACTATCTATTATAAAAATTACTCCTATGGTCCTCTGGTTTGCTAGGAAAATCAAATGACAAATCCTTCCAGTCACATTTGGTGTGATGCATCTAAGGACACCCTAAAACCTTCACCCAGCACAGAAGAGGTTGATTAATATGTTTATGCCAGTATGTTTCATGCTGTACCAGTGTAACCTATGCCACAAGAAACAGCTCTACTCTCTTTCAAATGTTTGGTTCCTCCTACTTGCATTTTCTACAATACGGCCGCTGTTTGCTGGAAGTAGTACTGTTAATTCCTGTACTTTCTTTTCTCTCTTTCTTCTAAACCTGTTGATGCACATGCAGTGGCTGTTTGACACTGAACTTGCAGAACACATTTTTCATCCTTGTTCTGTTGCAGTTTTTTGGAAGAGTACCATCTATAGGTGTTCAATATTAGCAAGTTTGTTCTTTTTCCACAACTTTCTGCTATTCCACAGTATTACTGTATTAGAAGTTGAATAACTTCTTGTATATGGAATGACCTAATTCAAAAAGTGACTACCACTCAAGGTGAGCAAAGAAATCAACACAGAAGGAAAGGAAGTACACACTGATCAATAATTGTTCTGTTATTTCAAAGATGCACAAGAACAAGAATACAAAAAACAACACAAAGCCAGTCATCATAATGAAAGATGGTGGCAATGGTATGACAATCCAGGGCAGGTTTCTCTAGTCCCTCAATGGTATAAGAGGAAGGGCTGAATGCTGCAGTCTATATAGCATCATGCAACCAAGTATGCATTTATGTTGACCATTTACTGTGCATGTAATGGACACTTCCAAATGAATAATTTGGAAGTGTCCATTACATGCACAGGACATATCAGAGCACATGTTTTCTAGGAATGATTTCAAGAATGATACAGTTTCTCTGTCATAATGAACAAGTCTCCTGTTACCAGATCTCATTTGAAAAAAGAAACATTCTTTTGGATATAGTAAACAACCAAATTCAGCACAAATTCTCTAATTTGTTTGATTTTCAAATCCAAAAAGCCTAAAATGAATAAAGACTACCAGCTAAATAAGATTTCATCCGTAAAACTGTATGACACTAAAGGTTAATAAAATCTTAAATTTATGATGAGTGAATAAGTTAATCTCTATTCAGTAGATAAAATGACTCGCAAAAAAATAGGTTTGAACTCACCTTAATAGTTTCAACATCTCCAGTTAAGCCTTGAGTAGATGAATGAAGAGTTCCTTGTTGGTCTTTTAATTCTTTAACCGTAGATTCTAGAGTAGTGATCTTGCTTCCTATGTTAGCAACACTCTAATAAAAATCAGAAAGAAACTTCAATATGCCTTATATATTTATTCCTATGATAACATTCATTAATTCAGCACTTTGAACTTTTGCAGTGAATAAAATATATGAAGGAAAAAAGTAACAAAATAGATATAATAATAAATTCAAGATGCCAAGAAATTATTGGGCTACTTGCATATAGAGGCTAATGACTTCACATCACTTGCCTAGGTATCCCATAGTGCAAAGCACATATCCTTATGGACATGTAAGGATATCATCATGTAAGGAAGGACATCACTTTAAATTTTCACTTCCAAAGTTAAAAAATCAATACTTTTCAATTCTCTTTCCAAATTTCTGGCCAACTGGGCAAAAGGACAGTGCTTCAGCTACCCAACTAATAGGCCATAGGCTGAAATCCCCTTTGTGAGCACAGATGTTTGTGAATGTATTTAGATGATAACCAAATTTCACTGTCTATCAGTGTGAGACCACTATCCTATTTACTGGAAGCATGAAATGGCTTGAAAATAGTTTGATTTTTGGTTTCTGGAGCAAGGTTTCCAGATTCTTTCTTATTCTTAGAAGTACTGTAATACTATAATACAGATGTACTGTGGGTGAACTACAGTACAGATGTACAATAAGTTTACAATCCTTCAATGATCGATGGAAATATAAGTAAAAATGTCTGTTCCAAAAAGAAAAATTGTTTATTCCACAACAAAGGCAATAATAGATACTATTTCCATAAAGAAGACATAATCAAGAACCATACCAACTCTATAGATCTATAATATATAGATAATGCTCTGAATCAGAGCATGCAGACTGAGATGGCTTGTTCATGTGGAAAGAATGGACAAAAAGAGAATGGCTAAACAAGAGTGCAAGACATGGCCTGATGGGAAGCAACTAAGAGGAAGACCATGTCAATGTTGCAAGAATAACATCCAAAATACTTAGATGGAAATAACTGACTAGAATGGAAGATCTCAAGCCAGAAGAGAGCAGAAGAAGTTCATACTTACAAGAAAGAAACTTCAAGGTTTAGTATGCTAGAAGAAAAAGGCTTCCATAAAGTTCTGTTGTTAAACAAGAAGAGGTAACAATTTCTCTGTTATCCAAAATGTGAAATAAACTTCAACCGTTTTAATGTCACTAAATATAAATCTTTCTCCTGACTTTTTTTTTAATCACTTGTTGTATGATCACCAGTAATAATTCCAGTGTTGCTAGAGATATGTAGCAATATTATCTCAAAGTCAGTTAACAACAATTTCAACATATTGTCCAAGAGGACCATGAGAGAAAAAAAAAATAATAAAAAATCACAGCCTGTTACAGGAAACTGAAATATATAAAACAAAACCTTGAAAATTAACAATTTTTAAAACATGCTTTTTACTAAAAAAAATAAATTAATAAAAAAAAAAATGCAAACTCTTTCTCTATTCAACTTATGTTAGCATATGAATAAATTTTAACAAGATTCTTTAGTCATATTTGATTTGTTGGATAGTTTCTTCTACCCCTTTCATACGTTTAGCCAGCACTTTTTTGGTCTTCCATATTTATTTGTATATTTTATATGTATACAGTAATACGGCCATTTAATTTATAGCCTAATGTATTGGTTTTGTATTATTTTAAGATTGTAAATGTTCTTCATTTAAAGTTTTGTGATGCATGATATATCCAGTTGCATTTCGAAGCAATTTCATTTCTGCACATTCTGAATTCACTTTTTAACTTTCTGTTTTATGGTTAAGGCTTCACTTCCATTTAATAAAGTGAGGTTTAGATATTCTAGTATACTTCTGTACTAAGGACGGCTTAAATGCTGGTCTGGTTGGCCAAGTAGTTGGCATACCTGCACTCCAACCAATATGCAATAAGCTCAAATCCATCCAGTGCAAGACCTTTCCTTTCCTTTAAAAAGGCCTAAGTAGCTTGAAATATTTCTGTTTGGTCTGTAGAAATCATCTAAATTATGTGAAAAAAAAAAAATAAATAAATAATGGCAGAAAAACCCACCCATTGCATTAAGCTTTAAGAACCTTTTGTGGGCAAGAGTCAACATTATAAAAACTACTATAAGCCATTTAAAAAAAAATAATAAATATATAAAAATTAATTAATGCCTATCACATTTTTATATAAGACAGTTTAAACTGTAACAATAAAGGAATAATTTACAAACTTTGAACTTTATGCCCTGTTTATGAGGTTGTCATATAGAAACATCTGGACTAATATGTACAGATCTGGTTGTCTGGGTTTCTACAATGAGGAAGTGGTAGAAAGAATTCTAAGGAGAGTGATCAAGATGGTGACAGAATTAGGAAATGCTCCTTATGGGAATACAGTGAAGATTCATGGATTACAACTGTTTAACTTTTGTTTGTGGTTCATTAGCATTTGTGGCAATAATGCATCGTGACGAAAGGTAAAAGAAAATCTAACAAATAACTGTTAAACTTGGTATTATCTTATGTACACAAAATTTAAAATTAAAAATTTTATTTAACTTCAAGCTATTTGTTTTCAAATTAAGAATAAACCAAAACTGTGATATTTATAAAGCATGTTTACTGAAAAGTGTACTGCTCAGTATTTTGATATAATACTGAACATTCTGCACCACCCACATCATCACTTCAAAATTGAGCCATTGTATATTTATTGAAATAAGGTACTGTCCAGCCACAGATGCGAGACCCCTCGACACTTCTGCACATGGCAGAAGAAGGTGAATCCGATCTTCCTGGCAGATTGCCAAGAAGAGTCAGTTCATGTTGAAGGGGAAGAAAGGAAAAAGGCAATGTACAAATTTGTCACCAACATGTGAAATCACATGCTTTATACGTAAAATTTTCCTACTGTTGTATAAACAAAATAGTTACCACTTTAAAAACTAGAATTTTCATAAAAGAAAAGCTAATTTTCCAGTATAATAATAAACACTCATCCCATGAAACACATAGGGTAATCAATGTGTTTCATGGGATGAGTGTTTATTATTATGCTGGAAAATTAGCTTTTCTTTTATGAAAATTCTAGTTTTTAAAGTGGTAACTATTTTGCTTATACAAAAGTAGGAACATTTTACGTATAAAGCACGTAATTTCACATGTTGGTGACAAATTTGTACATTGCCTTTTTCCTTTCTCCCCCTTCAACATGAACCGACTCTTCTTGGCAATCTGCCAGCCAAGGTTCTTGCATCTGTGGTCTGATAGTATACACATAAGACAACAACATTTGTTTCACATCTGTTCTCTTTAATGAGGTGTATGATCACACACATGGCAATACCCAGTGAGATTTTTCATTTTTGGTGCAGGAAGAGCCTGAGATGGTTCTTCCTGCACTTCTCACTGTAGAAACACCCAGGCAACTAGATATGTGCATAAGTACCTTCCTCTCGGTCCAAGGGGTTAGTTACCAGGTGATGCACAGTTCACTTTAGTGGCTGCTGTTGATTCCCTTATGAAAGTTAGATGATACTCTGCATTATGTTTTTCCCTGTTTTTGTACTGTACAGTATCTGAGAATTTAGAAATTTGAAATTTAGTACAGAAAGTGAAGAAAGAACTTTCTGTACTACTTCAGGTCTTTAACCAAACATTCAGCAGATATTAACATCATAATCTGTCAAACTCTTATGTTCTTATTTTATTCTGATATGTATTTCTTGAATAATTATTCAAGTACGATACATGTTCAGTTAATTACATATAAATATTTTATTGTGATGCATGTTTGTGTTGTAAAACACTGGAAATAATATTTGGCCTTGAAAAAAAAACATAATGCAGAGTTTCATCTAACTTTCATAAGGGAATCAACAGCAACCATTGATGATAACTGATGAACTGCAGCCAAGGAGAATAGAAGTTGAACTGCAGGACAGTGAAAAGAGCACATTCGAGGCTATTTGGTGTAAGATCGAGACTAGCAGAACAAAATATACAGTTGAGTGCTGCTATAGACCAGGTGATGGAATAAATGATGGAGATAGTATGCATAGGCAAATAGACTCAATGAGTGGAAGACGGGTAATTATTATGGGGGATTTCAACTATGGTAATATTGATTGGAAGGAGGAGAGGACACATGGGAGGAAGGAAATGGATTTTATGCAGTTACTAAGGAATAACTACCTGAGACAGCATGTAATGGAATATACTAGGGGTTCAAGAGTGCTTGACCTAGTAATTGCATCTGAGAATGTGACTGTAATGAATATGACCACGTTGCCACCAATTGGTGAGAGTGATCATAAGGTACGGATATGGTACATATGGGAGGTAACTAAATGTGTGGAATTTTCAATTAAGACAGGGTACATGTGGAATTACCAGGCTGGTAAGTATGACTAGCTTAGGAGATTGCTTGGTTCAGTGTCATAGCATGTAAAACTGCAGGGGTTGGATGTTGATAGTGCATGAGAAGTAGTTAAGGAGCGTTTGCAGGAGGTAATGGCTGACTGCATACCTACAGTCCTGATAGTAAATCAAGTGGGGGTTAAATGGATGAATAACACCATTAAGCTTGAGTTGCAAAGAAAGAAACAACTGTGGAGGGAATTTAAAGAGAAAGGTGACCTGCAGGCACGCGAAAAGTATAAAGCACAGGCCAGAAGGGTAACTAGTGTGGTAAGAAAAGAAAAAGCAGATTATGAAAGGAAATTAGCGACGCAAGCTAAAGAGAATCCCAAACAGTTTTTTCGATATGCTGCAAGTAAAAGATTGATTTTAAGGAATGCAGATAGTAGGGAGGTAACTGAATCAGTTGAAATAGTGGAATTACTGAGCGAGCACTTTGCAAGAGTATATCATCCAGGTGGTGATATTGAAGGAATGAAGGAACCAATAGCTTATACGGGAATTGAAGTGAATGAAATGGAAGTGAATAGTATATTACAAAACCTTAATGTGAATACATCTGTGGGATTGGATAGTATACCAGCTCGGGTCTTACGTGAAGCAGCAAAAGAATTGTCAGTGCCCTTGACCATTTTGTTTAATTTGAGTCTCAGGTCTGGGTTAGTCCCAAGGGGGTGGAAGGAGGGGGAAATAGTTCCACTGCATAAAGGAGGCTGCAAGACTGCTGTTGCAAATTACCAACCAATCATCATATCAGGAGTCATTGTCAAGGTTTTGGAGAAAGTAGTCAAGAGAAAAATACAGGAATGGATAGATGATAATGGGATACTGTATGGGGGACAGCATGGTTTTGTGAAGGGTAGATCATGCCTCAGTAACTTGCTCACGTTTTATAACACAGTGACGGCTGAACTGGATAAGGGTAATGGGTTTACAGTGATACTGCTGGACCTAGCTAAGGCCTTTGACAGGATACCACATGGAATTCTAATCAGTAAACTGCGGCATATGAGGATGGATATAGCATTGGTAAGATGGATAGGAGGGTCGTTGATGGAGAGATATCAGAGAGTACTTTATTCAGGAGTAGAGTCGAAAAGAAGGCCTGTGACTAGTGGTGTGCTGCAGGGTTCTGTTCTTGGACCACTGCTGTTTAATTTGTTCATTAACGATATAGGAAAGGATCTGAGAGGTACTGTTCATTTGTTTGCTGATGATGCAAAGTTGGGTAGAGCAATAGTGAATCCACATGATGTCAAAATTTTGCAGGATGATTTGGATAGATTGGAAGACTGGGCTAAGGAGAATGGATGTCAGTTTAATGTGGCAAAGTGTAAGGTTATGCATTTTGGGGTGAAAAGAATAGTAGCAGTATACCACAACATTGGTGGAACTGTACTCCAGGAGATTGACAAGGCCAGGGATTTGGGAGTGTTGGTGGACAGAGAGTTGAAGTTTAGGGGGCACATTACAAAAGTGGCTAAATCAGCTCATCAGATCAGCTGGTTACTGAAGAATACTTTGACAAGCAGAGACAAGCAAGTTATTGTTCCTCATTATCGAGCCTTGATAAGACCCCATCTTGACTACTGTGCTTAGATCTGGGCACCAGAGTTTCTTCTTGATGGGGAAGAGGTAGAGAGGATCCAGATGATAGCTGGTCTGTGGAATGAACCTTATGAGAACAGGTTGAAGATCTGTGGGTTGCAGAAGTTGGTTGATATGTGGAAGAGGGGTGATATGATTGAGACATCCAAATTACTGAAGTGATTTTACAAGATTAATTCAGAGGAAATTTTTCAGAACAGGTATGGTGGTGAGAGAACTAGGGGCCATCCATGGAAACTGGGCAAGAGTGTGGTTAGCAAGGGTGTTAGAATTAGGTTTTTTGGTTGGTGAATGAGTGGAATAAGCTGCCAGTGTCTGTTGTGGGTGCCATGACTGTGAGTGAGCTCAAAGCAAAGTATGATAGTTACTGTGTGGATGCTGAATAGTTGTTCTGGACATGATGTTTAGGGCCTTACTCGATGAGTCTAAGGACTCCTTGGAGTTACCCGTAATAATAATAATAATAATTAATAAAAATGTAAATAATTATGTAGAGTGTACTGATAGTGCTTATGTTAACATCAAGGAAAGTGTGATGTTAACATCACAGCAAAGCAGTTATAAAACCTAATTTCTTTAGTGTGTCATGGAGGATTTTTGAATACACAGTGCAAGAAATTAGTGAAGAAAAGTGCAAATAATAATTCAGTAAAATTTTAAGAATCTATTTACCTCTGGACAAAGGCACATGTGACAGCCATATCACTAAGCATAAAGTTAAGAATCCAATGTGGCTGATGCAGTCTGCATGACATCTCGCATTTGGTTAGCAATAGAGAATGCAAAAAAGTAAGCTGGTAAGCTGAGGAGAACATAACATAAAGAGAGAGAGAGGTAAATTCAAAATTATGGAATAATATGGATCCAGAATTTCCATAAATTCAAGGAATAAAACAAATGTTTTATTTAGAAAGAGCACGGACAGCTTATTCCACTCATTCACTACTCTCCAAGCAAAAAACCTAGTTCTAACACCCTTTTCCAGTCTATTACTAGCAACTGATATATATACAAACATTTTCAAGGTACTTCTTATAGGAATCTGTTCAAAAATTAAATAACAGGAACAGTTGATAATTTCTATCATTAGTAATTGAACAAAAGAAACTAATATATGTACTTCCATTATGTTATGCAAGAACTTGTATTCTTCATTTTGAATGGAAGGAGTGTTGTTTATATATTCTCTCAAATACTAGAGAATAGGACTATTTTGTTTCTTCAGTTAAATTCTCCTGTCTCATGTTGAAAGCAGAATGGATAACTACTACTAATACTTTGAAATGAAAACACAATACAGGCAGATTTGATATAATTAATCCACTCTGCTTAGTTCAATAACAGAACAACTTACAACTAACTGTTGTAAGTTTACTTGAAGTTGCCTACAGTGCAATTAATGAATTACTAAGATGATGATATATCTTGGCCTATATATATGTGTGTGTGTCATTATGAGTTTCTTAATTTTCAGATAGGGTTAATATACATTCATCGTTAATTGTTTGTAGAATTTAAACTGGGAAAAAGTATGAGAAAGAGAAATTAATATAAATTATAATTCACAATACAATTGCTTTTTATATGTTCATTCAAATGAGTTGTGTATATAATTACTGTAAATAATATTTGATGTATTATTATTTTTGGATATACTTGAAGTAATTACTTCAGCTATAATAATGATTAAAGTGGTTGAAATTAGGTTAAATACATGAGTCTGTAGAATCTCCAGTGAGAATGCAGTTGATGTTTTCCAAGTTTCCATACTATTTTCACAATTTTTTTTTTTTTTAGTTGCTAATTTTATACCAAATTTATCATAACAATCACTCAGTTAACTTGGTCCCATGAAGGTTTGTAGTGGATTTAATTAGAGGTATAACACCAGCTGCATAAAGTAAACAGCTGAGTTGAATATCTCCAATTACTCCAACAGGAACATGAAAAATTATCAATGGAGAATGTATAGAACAAGTACAATCTTTGAAGCAGTCAAAGGTGCACTAAAAGTCAGAAATGCAAGATCTGACAAGTGGACTAATTTCATGGAAAATTAAAAGTACATCAATTGTAAACTTACTCCTGTAGTATTGTCACAATATCTGTACACTCCTTGAGGGCACACATCAGGAAATTAATGATGATGATGTATGAATAAAAATATTAAAAAAATGGAAAAAATAAAAATCTGGAATGACACAAAAAGTTTATAATCATTTGTAAATGGGAGTTACAAAAATTAGTAAATTCCAGAAAGGATTTCTGTTTTAGGTCAGGGACTAGTCATTACTAACATCATGTTTCATCATAAAGATTTTTTTTTTTATTAATTTTATACACTGTTATGTGCCATTCAGTTGTTTACGACTCTTGTTAAACCTGTGAATAAAGACTCTCCATCCTACTTTACCTCATCCTTTCTTTCAGTAATTGTAAGTTCAAGTTGGTAAGTTCTTTTATGTTGTCCATCCAACTCTTTTGTGGTCTTCCTCTTCTCATTCCCTCAATCTTTTCCCCAACATAGCTGCCTTTTCCCATTACTCATCAGCTCTCATAATATGTCCAAAGTACAGCAACTTCTGTTTAGCGATCATCACCACCAAGGAGCATTCCATCTTTATATTCTCTAAAACCTTCTTAAAATCTTCTATTGGTCATTCTTGCAGTCCATGGGATTCTTAATAGTCTCCTCCATCCACATAATTCAAATGAATCAATTCACTTTCTGTCTTTCTTCTTAAAAATCCAGCTTTCACATCAATACATCACTACTGGAAATACCATTGCTTCAACAATTCTAACTTTCATGGCCTTATCTATCTTTCATAATTTTTGTCAAGTTTAACATTACTTCCCCCCCCCCCCCATTACTATCCTTTTAATTTCATCTTACCATCATTTCTGATTCTGAACCCCAGTAAATCATAACTTATAATGATTTCTATTTTATTTCCCTCTACTATAAATTCATTTAAATTGCCAGAAACCAGCACTTTTGTTTTGCTGATGTTTAAATTAAACCCAGCTTTGTTGCTTTCTGTTGTTACCAATAAAATAAACCGCTGCATATCTTCCTTAGTTTTTGCTAAGATATTATCTACATATCTTAAATTATTTTTCTGTCACTAATCTTATTTCCAGCTGGATCTTTGTCTAAATCAATTATTCTCATAATATATTCACTATAAATATTAAAAAAAGGTAAGGCAACAGTATACAATCCTGTTGTATTATTTTCTCCACTTGAACATTATCTGTTTCTCCAAAGACTGTTTTTACTGAAACTTCATGGTTGTCATACAGTTCTCTTATTAAGAGAATTTAGATGTTCAGATATACCCATTGATCTCATTACAATTCAAAGTCTGTTGTGATCTATGCAATCAAAAGCTTTCTTATAATCAATAAAACAAATGAATACTTCCTTCTGAAATTCTCTTGTTCTTTCCATAATCCATCTGATGTTTGCTATTTGGTCTCCAGTTCCTCTACCTCACGTAAAGCCTGCCTATTCTTGTGGCATTTCTCTATTCACATATGGCTCCAACCTTTGTTGGATCACTTTCAGCATAACTTGCATGTGAAATTAAAGTGATGGTTCTATAATTCTCACAATCACTGAGATTTGATTTTTTTGGAATTGGGATGAATACTGATGTTTTCCAATCTCTAGGCCAGTATATTTTCTTCCAAACCTGTTGATAAATTTCAGTCGATATATTCACTTCATTCCCAGCTAGTCTCAATAATTCCACTGACACACCATCAGTTCCAGGAGCTGATGGTGTATCAGTGGAATTATTTTCCTTTTGGCAGCTGTTCCATTGTTGATATCACTTCACTTTATATTATCATGGGTTCCTCAACAAATTCTCGTTCAATATTATTATTTTCTTGTACAAATCCTCTACATATTCTTTCCATCTTTTTTTTTCACTGCTTCTTCTTCCATCAGATATTTCCCAAATTACTTTTTACAATTCTAATCTAAGAAAAAACGTACCTGTAACATCATTTATTTTTCTAAACAGATCTCTTGTTCTATCCATAATAAAATTGCTTTCTTCAATTTCCTTGCACCTTTATTTTAGATGTTTTTCCTTATCTTTCCTAACACGTCTTTGAAAATCTGCACTAAGTTGTCCAACTCTATTTCCCTTTCTTTTCTTCTTTCCTCTGCTATATAAATAGTTTCTTCTGGCAACCATTTACAATCTTTCTTTCTTTCTTGTTGCTTTACTTAGTCTTCTCTGCTGATTCTATGATTGTACATTTTGTTTCTTCCCATAGTTCCTCTAATTCTCTTCCTTTCTTCTGCAAACTTTTTACCAATTTCTACTTTAAATGCTTCATTTATAAGATTTAAATCAAATCTGATACTGTCCTTTTGTTTCATCTTAGTTCTTAATTTCAATTTAACTTCAGCTATCAATAATTCATGATCTGTCCCATAGTCTGCACAGTCAGGTAGTGTTTTTGCTACTTGAATAGCACTCTTCCACCTTCTGCTGGCAACAATATAATCTATCTGATTTCTGTATTTTCAGTGAAGTCCATGTGTACAATCTTCTTTTATGTTGTTGAAAGCAAGTGTTTGCAATAAAGCAACTGTTCTCAACACAAAACTCCAACATCCTTTCTCCTGCTTCATTCTTAAGTCCTAAACCAAATTTTCCAGTTATGTCTCAATCTTCTTTTTCACCCACTTTTACATTCCAATCACCTAATATCAACAGAAAAATCAATGAGAACCAACAGTTATCATCCTATATAAATAACTTTTGAATTTTTTTTTTTTTGCTTTCTATAGGAGCTTTTATTCCTTCTTGAGTTCACACAGGAGAAAGAAAGACTAACATAAACACTGCTCTCTATATGACAGCAACATAAAGTCAAACTCTTTTTTGTATATCAAATCAGAGAACACTGAATTCAGAACAAATTTCCCTTCTATATGAAAGATTCTAAAGGCATAACTAAAACATGACAACAGCAGCAGCAAATCAAGAGTCTTAAATAAAAAAACAAACTTTGATGGGGTCCATTTCTATATGAACTGGGAAGCAATAAAGTTTCTTTCAGATTCAACTGAATAAATCCTATGTTGATTAATGAATACTAAAAACTTCACACTTATCTCTTTATACAAGGACATCCTTTCTCAGACTTCTATTTCTAACCCTTGTTCTAATTTCCGTTCTATCTTTATATATACAGAAGACAGAAATTTTCCAGCTTTTTCAGCTGTGTTCTTTTCATCTTTTCGAACAGCCAAATGCTTGACTACATTCAATAGCATTCTTTCAACTTCCACACATGCTCAGAAATGCAGATGATCAACTTCTGCTCTAGTCCACTATTGTGCACTGTTATTACTAATTTCAGTACTGTGCTTGAAACAATGATAAAGTTCTTTTCAAAGTGCAGGAAAGTTTATTTAATTATAATTGCAAAATGAAAGCAACAGAAATTATAATAATTCTTCATTTCATAATTTTTTATGCACTGAAATAAGTTCATTTAATTATTCACGCAACATGAATTACAGCGGGGATGTTGGCTTCTCTCATCAGCAACAACATATTTTGTAAAAAACGTTTATCTAGATACAAACAGCATCAACATTACAACCCTTTTGACAGCTCATACAAAATCATGATTAACGTATAACATCTAATTTAAATAAGTTTATTTTATAACTAAGAATACTTCAGTAACCAAAAATAACATTGCTAAATATCTTCCTTGTGACATTTTATTTTTATAAAATAATGTCTTATTACTAACTTCTTACTTTTAAATTAATTCTTTTTATATGTTTAATTTGTGGGATATCTGATTTAATACAGATATCTTATAATAAGTTTTATTACAGGTTGCAAGGTTGTCACCCCCCACTGAAGGAGGATGGTATGGAGATCAGTGTTTAAAGCATTGGTTGCAGATCTTGAAACTGAAGTGTTTGAGCACCACAGTGTTTGTCATATAAATAGGAGTAACTTATCATTGGCAAAATCATGGAGAAAGGAGGTCATTTATGTTTTTTTTTTATTTATTATTATTTTTTGTTTTTTATGTTGCTCCCACCCACAAAAGATTATTTGTAAACCTATAGTACATTTTGTACCATGGGTGGACTAGGGATATTTTTTCTCCCTATTTTTATAACTTTTATACATTTTTTGTTTTTCATTCATTTTTTACATAGTCTAGAACCCCTCCTCTAGAGACTAAACATGGAACTTTTTCAAGCCACTTCAGGCCTCCGATAAGCAGGATGGTGGTCTCACAACACCAGGACATGACATTCATCTCCCATTTAAAGACAATCACAAACACCCATGCTCACAGTAGGATTCGAACTTGCAGCCTGTTGGTTGGAAAGTGAGTATGCTAACTGCTCCACCAAACAGTTCAGCCCTTTAGTAGATCAACATGATGGCTATCCAACTGTAAAGGGTTTGAATGCAAGAAATAAGATAATAATCTGCTGAACAGCTCAATGCCAGACTTCATCAAATGTCATGAAAACATCAAGTGCAATAGCACAGGTTTCTCCAAATCTATACATGTTGCACATTAAAAGGTGGAGGTGTTGGTTAATTCAAGTGAAAGAATCTTAATGGTCGCTGATTAACTGGTGGGTCAACAGTTAGATGGCAGATTGTTATCTCCTTTTTGGAATGAAATGAATACAGAATTGACTTGCTTCCATGTGGTGCAGAAATACCAGCTGAGTACAATAGTGTAGAGACAATACAGGACAGTGTTCTTACTAATGTACATTTTGCAGAAATGCCACAGAAAATATAGTAGTTCCTGGTTTGGTTTCTTATACAGGAGTTGAAAAGAATAATAATGCCAAACAGTCAGTCAAATTTTTAGATGGTGTTACAAGTAGTGTCATTCCAAGTGAGGGAGAAAGGAAGAGATAGACATCACACTGAATAGCCTTTGCTATGAATCAAAAGACACAACTGCCATATGTGCAGAAGATGATTTTTTGTCACTTGGCATGAGAACAAAATTTTTTGCTTGGAAAAGAATGAACAAATATGGAATGAAAGATAATGCTGAAGATAGTTATTAATGCATTGTCAGTGAATGAGCTGATAGTGCATTAATAACAGTGAAAAGGAGATGGGCAATGTGTGTGTGAATACTGATTAGACTCACTGTGTTCTAGGATTCTACAGAATGCTTAGATAATAATAATAATAATAATAATAATAATAACAGAGTCAATTCTCAGCATAGAAAACATCTCTTTAGTGAAATCTCTCAGTAACAAAAAGTCCTAGTTAAAGTTTAGTAACATCAAAGTTATGCTAGAATAAATCAAATTATTCACCTGTTCTTTACATGTGAGAGTCAACTGTAATAATATATCTGAATGAAATGTCTTTTCCCCCACCATGAGTCTTTACCAGTGAGAATCACAATTACAGTGGTATCTTGCTAATCCGAACCCTCCAGTAATCCGAACTGGTTTTAAATGTAATTTCCCAAAATTATGACTTTACCACATCAATAAAACATATAAGTTTGAAGAATGTAGCATTCTCAGTTGCTACTGCTTGGGAAGTCATCGAACCTGAGGCAATTCGAGCGTCAAGGAAAAAACTGTGGCCTTCTAGAATTTATCAAGATAAGTACGGTGATACACAAAAAGAGGAAATCCAAAACTTGCATAATTTGGTTAAAAATATAAATCCAGATGTTGAAATTTCACAAACAGGTGTTAAGGAATGGATTACAGGTAGAACCGAAAGTGAATTCAAAATCAAATCAGATGCTGAAATTATAAATATGACACTACAGAATGAATTAGAAGACGATGATGACGATAAAGAACTCGAAGAAAAAAAAAAGTAAAACACGAAGAGGCTTGGTCCACTGTTATTCCATCTGTACATTAATGATATAGGGAAGAATTTGACAAGTGACATACAGGTATTTGCTGATGATGCAAAGATAGGTAGGGTAATCAGGAATGCTGCTAATATGCAGTACTTGCAGAAAGATTTGAATAGGCTGGAATTGTGGGCATTGGAAAAAGGGTGTCAGTTCAATATTAGTAAATGTAAAGTCATTCACTTTGGCGTGATTAGATATTCAATGTTGTATTATATTTGCAGGATTTAGCTAGAAGAATCTGATGAGGCTAGGGATCTTCAAGTGTTAGTAGATAGGAAGTTGAAATTCAGGGTCCATAAGGCAAAGATTGCAAATACAACTCAAAAGATAATTACAATGCTGAAACGAATGTTCACATGTAAAGATAAGGATGTCATTTTGCCTCTTTACAAAGCCTTGATAAGACCTCACTTGGACTATTGTGTGCAGGTCTAGTCTCCTGGTTTCTGTTGATTCTGATATATTGGAGAGAGTACAAAGGAGAGTGTCAAAAATGATATCAGGATTGTGGAATACCGATTACGATGACAGATTGACAATTTGTTGATTGCAGACTAGCAAACAGGAGAAAGAGAGGTGATATTGTAAAAATAATCATAATTAAAATTCTGAATATTTTTACGAATTGTTTATGTTAAAATGTTTATTAGTTTTAGTTTCATAACACACATTGTCGGCACTTGCGATGTGCCCGTTATTGAAATTGTTTTGTCAAAAATTATACGTAAAGAAGTCAAAAAATTGATGTACTTACCAGATTTGATATTTGTATTTTTTAAAGAATTTTATTGTAATTTAAAATTATAAAAGGTTGTGTTTTATGAAGACATTCTCTTGTTGCTAATGGAGACAACGTGTCAGCCATTATTTATACCTAACTTCTTGCTTACCAGTTTCATGGAGTGCGCATGCTCGCCGAGAAGTTGGATGTGTGATTGACAGCTGGCAAGGAAAGTGTTCGGTATCTGAGTAACGGCTGTAAACAAGAGAGCGTTCGGAAGGAATTTAGAACACAGGGCCGGCAGATATTTAGGTTCGGAAGAACTTAAGTTTTTTTTATGTGACAGTGGGAGGAAAATTAATAGTATATTCCAAAATAGGAATCGTGAAACTATTAAGTTTTAATGTGGAATAAGTATGTGGATAAATAAAAGAAAATATTGCTATATGCGTTTTAAATGGAATATTGGAGGAAACACTAATTGAAAGATTTATAGTAGATTCCGAAAAGGAAATCGTAGAACTGTAAGTTTTTTTTAATTGGAAGAGTTAAGACTGTCAATAAGCATTTAGTGAATAAAAGAAAAATTTGCTATTTACGTTCTAAAGGAATGCTCGAGAAAACTCTGATTAGGAAGTTTCATTTGTATTAAGGACGCCGGATCTGACTATTATTTCTACTGAAGAAAAGAGACAGAATTAAGTTCGGAAGAATTAATGTGTGCTACATAAGTGATGAGAAAGGATCCTGTAAAAATGAAGAATAGAGTCATATAATCTTCGGAAAAGGGCCTTGACCGAGAAAGAAATTGGCTATGAACATTTTTTGTGATTGTACAAACAAAGTGTTTAGTCTAGTCTTAAGTGTAAGTTAATTTTAAAAAGGCCTTGGATCCAATTAAATTTGTAGTTAGTTATGTAAAGTTGTTCGAAGTGTATATATATATTGTTTTTGTTTTATTAAATGTGTTTATTTTGTATTTCGGTCTTGAGTCAGTGATTATTTGGATTCTGAAAGAAAGAGTTAAGATCACTGCACCAACTGGAGTGAACCCTTGTGCATATAATAATATATAGGTACACTCGGAAATAAAAAAATTGTTAAAAACAGAGATCATCTCTATGGTAGGATTAATATTATGATAATATCTATGAATATTCTCTATATAAAAATCCACCAATTATTAACAATATGATTGAGACTTACAACTTCTGAAAGGTATCATACAAGATTTCAATTGATGGAGGGTAGGAAAAGAACGAGAGGGAATCCTTAGAAGCTGAGAATGAAGGATGACAAGAAGGGTGCGAGGGCTACATTTTTCTCTAAGAGGGTAGTGAGTGATTGAAATGGACTGCCACTGGACGTTGTGAGTGCAAGCAGTGTGAATGAATTCAAGAATAAGTATGATAGCTGGTGTGTGTAGTATGTGGCCTCCCTCAATAAGTCTCATGGAGGTCTCTCTCCATGGAGTCAGAGACTTATAATGGAGTCTGAATAATAATAATAATTATTATTATTATTATTGAGAAAAACAGGGCATCCAGAGCAAGTGGAATCTTTCAAGCTAAATTCCCCTTCTTGAAATTTTTGGAACCATCGCTGGCACTTTTGCACATTCAAAACATCATCGCTATACACTATACACTTCTTGAATACTTTTTACGGTGTTAGCAGCATGTTTGCCTTTTTTGATCTCATAAAGCATGATGTGCTCTTCAGTGACTCCATAGTAATAAAGAGTTATTTAAACAATAACTTATGTATGATGTTCTTGCAAGGTGGAATTCCTTAGAATGAGGCCATCTCAGCTTATCAGGCACTTATAAAGCTTTAAAAATCATGATTAGAAAAGCTGAGACAAGTTTGAACAAGTCTAGTAAAATGAAGGACATTAGTTTTCGGATGACCTGACAGATGGTGATAGTCATATCCTTTCCAACCTACTGGATTCAAATCCCACTGTGATATCAATGTCCATGGTGGATGCTCACCACCCAGTGTGAAACCAGCCTGTTTTTCAGACAAGTAGCTTGAAAGAGTATCATGTCCAGTATCTAAAGCAGGTATCAGAAATTATCTGTCCTTATCCCACTACGGTACTAATGTGCTATAGGTTTACAACTTTCCATGGGTAAGATTATCATAAAAAAATGCTAACATGTTTCTTCTACGTGAATTTATAAAGAAATTTCACACATATAAATGGCGCAACATATGGAACACTAGTATCATGAGTGACTGCATGAGATGAGGACCATTTCAGAATTGCACTATTCCCAAAAAAGAGCTTGAACAGTATGTCCTAACTAAAACTAAAATTAACTATTGCAAAAGAAAATGTCTTTATTATGAAAAGAATGATATAAAGATAATATTTATTACTAAAATGACCTGAACTTCTTTAAAGTCAATATTTTCAGGGGGAAACACACACACACACATTAAAAATTACATTTCAATATATTAAAATCTGCAGTATATTTTCAGCTATATATCTTGATTTTTAGTACAATAAATCATATATAGTGAGAAAATCTAATTTACTTCAGAGAGTGCAGAAAGATCTTTAGGCATCTGCTTGATTTCTGGAGCTGCGGCAATGCTTGCTATCATTCGATTTGTTGTTTCTTTCAGGTTTTGAACCTGTAAAAACAAACATAATTTAAAGAAATATTTCCAAATAATGTATAGAGAATAATTATATGCAAGAATAAATAAATATGTAGTTACTAATATATAATCATTGCAATAAAATGCATGCAAATTGGCATACTAAATTAACTGATTCAAAAAACACATAAGATGTATATATATATATATATATATATATAATTATTATTGGTGAAAAGACACATTAGAGATATATATATATCCCCAATGTGTCTTTTCACCAATAATAATTTCGGCTAAGTCTGCTATTAAAATGGTCCCATTACAATGACTAGCCACTGAAAGTGAATACTGAATAGTGCCTCTGAATAAGAAACATATTAAAAATCTCATTAAATTCCATCAAACCTGGAAGGAATTATCAATCATTCAAATTTAACCAGCATGGTTGGTCAAGGGGTACAGGGTTTTCACTACAAAAAAATCTTGGAGATTATTATAATAAACCATCAGCTCAACAACCCTTACTGCATCTACAGAGGATTGCAATTAGGACTGTGGGATTATGACATTGAGTACTCAATCCATTGTTTACTTTCTTTCTGTGAGCTTATATACTTCATATAAAATATTTCAGACACAAACTTTGTTTGCTTACATTTGGATAGGATTCAAGCAAGAATATAATTTCTTGGTATCTTTAATTTATATTGTTATATTTTCGTTTTTCATCCCATCTAGTAACATATATCCTGCAGTTCTTCTCATAACTTGCAACTGATGTAAACCATTTTTCATCTTAATATGAATTTCTTCTTTGTAAGTTAAACTAAAACCAAAACAGCTGAAGCAGTTTACTTGTTCAAGAATTGTATTCAATTGTATTGAAAATATGTTGAAAAAAATATCGAAAATACATATTTTACTACAAACTGGTTCTCTTCTTTGAAAAGCAATAATTCTGATTTTTGCAGTTATTTCCATATCAGATTTTTCAGCAATAAGATTTAAAGGATGCATAGAATACTGTCATTCATCATTATTGGCCAGGAATACTTGATTATCTGCATACAAGTGTATCAAGACTGCAATCACTTTGTAATGGGATATTACCACAACTGTCAGCCTCCAATGTCTGACCATGACATTAGAAAGTGAATTATTATTTTTTAGAATTTCAGAGTTTAGAAGAGGAATCAAATTCCTCCCATTAACTAACTCAGGAACTAAATGAAGAAAGGTTTAGAAAAATTTCTCTAGTCGGCGACTACGCCCTCCATAGCTCAGTTGGTTTCGACAAAGCCCTTTAGTTGGGAGACTGGATTCGAATCCCATCTATGAAGAGAGGAACCTTTATCAGGGGTTTTCAATCAAAGGTGAGTTAGCCAGTCACACAGAGTTGGAAAGGTTTTTTTTTTCCTCCTGAAAACCTGGGTTTTCATCCCTCCAAACAAAACAGGCAAACTGGTCCTGTGAACACACATCTACAGACATTGGATACTAGCTGTGAGAAGGAAGAGATTAGAGCCTTACCATGTTATCTTTCCACTAAACATTATGGATACCAGGTAGTGAGCCATAATAGCCAATCTCCTGGATGGAGCTGACATTTAACAGGACAATCAGCAACCAGACTCGACTATATGAAAACACTATTTCCACAGCACTACACATGCCTGGGTTAAAAAACTGCACATAACAAATGTTTCTAAAGTGGTCATGTCGCTGCTGCTGCTGCAATACTATACTGGCTATATATTTCAATACAATAAATACGAACAAGAACTTTTAAAACCTTAATTTCGAATGCCAGGTATTGCAGAACATTCAAGAATGTTTTTTTAACATATGGAAACATGTTCTACCTTGACTTCTTAACATATTGCTGTTCCAATTCAATGAATAACTATTAATGTAAAATCATAACATAATGTAAAACATATGCTGGTTGAAGATACAGAAGTGTACAGAGAATGTGAAATTGGGAATGATTGTCTTTCACTTTGAAAGACTTAACTGACACAAGCAGTGCAAAACAGTAGTAGAAAATTTCAAGAGGAATGCAAACAGGAAACTTGAAATGTGGAAAGGTAGCTGGATTATATGATGATGATGGTATTATTAAGAGACACCCTACAGGGAGGTCACATACTACGACACTAATTGTCAAAAGTTATCATACCTATTTACACACAAAACATCCAATGCCAATTCATTCCACTCACACACTACTCTATGAGAGAAAAACTCTAGCTCTCATCAACTTGACAACATTCATTCTCAACTACCAAGGTTGCTGCTCTCTTGTCCTTTCCTCACCCTCCATAAAGTAAAAATTCCATCTACTGAAATCCTGTATGACTCTTTCAGAAGTGGTAAGTCTCAATCGTATTGCCTTTTGCTATGGCAATTGATGTGAAGTCATTAGCCTCTATATACAAGTAGCCCAGTGGTGAAGATACTTTATATGCAAACCTTGTTTGCTTACACTTGGATAAAAGATTTAACCAAGAATATAATTTCTTGGGATCTTTAATTTATCTCTCTCTTTTGCCTGTTTGCTAGTGTCTGCAATCTACAAATTTTCCATCTGTCTTTATAATCTGTATTCCACAATCCTGATATCATTTTTAACACTCTCATTTGCACTCTATCGACTGTATCAGAATCACAATGGAAACCAAAAATCCACCTGTACACAACAGTCCAAGCAAGTTTTATCAAGGCCCTGTAAATAAGCAAAATGAATTCCGTATCTGTATTATCTTTACCTGTCAAGATCGTTTCAGCATTGCAATTACCCTTGGAGTAGTATTTGCAATCCTTGAACTTTGCCTTCCTATCTACTAAAACTACAAAATCCCTAGCCTGATCAGTTACTTCTAGCATAATCCCACTAATATAATATGACAGAGGATATCTTAACACACCAAAAGACATGACTTTACATTTAATAACACTGAATGACGTGCATTTTCACATGCCCTTATTACATATTCAAATATATTCCGCATATTATCATTCTGCAAGTACTGCATATCAGCCACATTTCTGATTACTGCCTATCTGTGCATAATCAGCAAATAGCTGTATGTCACCTGTCAAATCCTTCCAAATGTCATTAATGCAAAGACTGAATAACAATGGACCAAGGAATGATCAATGTGGTACACATCACTGGTTACCTTAAATCTTGCAGACCCACATTGATATATACCACTTTTTGTTATCGGTCAGTCACTCATCCTCTTTACATGCTAATATTTTATAATCTAATCCAATATTATTCAATTTATGCACATCTTCTGTGCTGTATTTGGTCAAAAGCCTTAGCAAAATCCAAAAGTATTATGATGTGCCCATTCCTATTGTCTAAGTCAATGGAAACATTAGTGTAGAGCAAGTTGCTCAAAAATGACTTTCCCTTAGTAAACCCATGTTGTTCATTGCAAAGTATAGATTCTCTGTCAACATATTCTGTCTGT
Source organism: Typopeltis vanoorti (assembly GCF_054136105.1). NCBI lineage: Eukaryota > Metazoa > Arthropoda > Arachnida > Uropygi > Thelyphonidae > Typopeltis > Typopeltis vanoorti. The sequence goes on from NC_143560.1 coordinate 137,524,179, forward strand.
GTGTGTGAGTCCTGACCAACTTTCCCAAAATCTTCATAATCACTCCAGCAATACTGACAGATTGATAGTTGAATAGTCTTTACAACATACATGGTCACCAGTAATCCTCAAATATGGACGTTTAAAAGTTTTGCAATGGCCATAATTCAGAGGAACTGGTCTGAAGGTCAAATTTGAGATGACTGGCATAGAGCTCTCATAGTTCCCTATAACAAAGGAAATAAAGCAGAAAGTTAGAATTGCAGAATTTCTCTACTAAGTGTTCAGGTAAGATTTACACAAGCATAGTTGAAAAGAATCTGAAGAAAAATTGTGGAAGAGAAACTCTGAGAACAAGCTGAGTTCAGGCAGGATATTCACTTTATGACAAATAGTTGACAAATCATGGGAATATGACAATGATCTGTATTTACTTTTGTTTTGTAGATCTGGAAAAGAAATACAAAAGGTGCCATGAGAAAAGCTTTTCAAAGCACTACAATTATATGGGGTAAATTGAACATATACAAAGCAATAAGAGTCTATATTTATGTTGTAAGTCAGCAGTTTGAATTAAAGAAAATCATGTGTAAAGACAAGAATGCACATTATTTCCACTCTTAATCATCTGTATGGATCACAGCATAAAAGAAAGCATTAAACCTGATACCGGAATTAGAGATATCCTCAATATCTCAATAGAGATACTGAGATAGAGCTCTTTGTTTTAGGCAGTTCATGTACTCTTAAACACATCCATTTCAAGTCTCTAGTATTTGCTAACTAAACTGAATAACAGCTGTAACAATTTAGCAAGTAACACAGAAACATAGTAGGAACATAAAAAAACTTCAGCTGCATTCTCAATGAAGAACCTATAGAACAAGTAAAATATTTAGTGAAGATGGCAAATTAAATTTGGAAAGACAACAGAATTAGCAAAGCTGGTATGGTGGGGAACCAGTTGAATAAATTTATGTGGAATAACAGACAAATTAGCCAAAACACCAAACTGGTAGTATAGACGATAGTGTCCAAACCAGTTATAAGTTATGGATCTGAGAGTTGGGTTAAAAATAAAGCACTTGATCAAGGATCAGAGACCACAGATAGGAGTTCTGAGAAAGATTAGGGGAATGAACAGATGGCATCAATGGCAGAATAATATTAAAATGGAAGATATTAGAAAGGAACTCGACATTGTTAGCATTCAAGAATGTGTCAGGAAAGCTAACCTAAGATAATATGGCAACTTAAATAGAATGGGCGAGGAAAGGTTAGCAAAACAGGTGTTTGATGCTAAGATGGCAAGAGAAAGACCCAGAAGGCCAAAGTCCAAGTGGACTGATTCAATTAGAAGTGCCTTAGAAGAGTGAAATGTTAGATACAGCAATATTGGAATGCTGTGAAGTAATAGACTAATTTGAAGGAAAATTGTTGATGAGATTAATAATCAAATTTAAACTTAATGATGTAATGATGTCAAAATAGCCTGAACACTTCTTCAAAGTTAATATCAGGAAATTGATGATGATGCACTGATGATACTTACCTTTCTGAAGAAATAAGAATAAATGTACTATAAGGAATTTTACATTAATTACAAAAAAACACAAAGAGAAACTTGAAACTGCCTTACTTTTGTAGCTGCAAGCTATTGCTATACTCACTTTTAAGGCTTTTTTTTAAAACAAACTGAAACTGGAATGCCATGTATGTGTGTCTATATATTAACCAGTTTGTAAAAATATGCCTACCTGATTCAGGAAGGACATGATATGTAGTCACACTAGTACCTACCTGTCAAGCAACAGTTGAGAGAGACAGCCTAGTGTGAATACTTTGTATAAAGCTTTACCACAATATGAGGATATTAATCACAAATTCCTCTACTGAACTCCTTCAGATAAAAGATAAAAGTGAATATTTTAATGTACACAGCTCATTTCTTTTGTGACTCCATGCACAAAAGGTATAAAGTACTGAACAGGAGTACCATGGGTAGTGTTTTTTTTTAAATTTTATATATATATATTTTTTTAAACATAATCCTTGAACAATATGTCTTAATATAATCCTTAAATGTTATGCCTCCAATAATTAGAGCATCAGTCTCACTGTAGATGATGAAATTATTCCATGGAGGGATTTGAACTCTCAACCTGTTGACTGCAGAGCAAGTGCACTTAGCCAACCAGACTGCTATACCACTATTCATATAATACTAATATTTATATAGAACACAATGTCAGCAATTACAGAGGTAAAAAGTAGTGAATTGAGAAGAAAATGCCTATAATCTATTATTCTTCTTTCATATTTTACATTATTTATTTAAAAATTAACCAAAAGAGCTGTAATTCTGTCCACAATTAGAAAATAATTAAAGAAAATTCATAAAAACATTATTAATCTTAACTAAAATAATAGTTTAGACATAAAAAGTAGGGTTCAACACTCATATTTGGCTATTTTTTTTACAAAGACATCTTCAAAGAGAGAGATAATTATAGTTAACAAACTTTTATCTTTAAAATACCCTCAAGTGGGATACAGCAGCACTTCCCAAACTGTGGGCCGTAGCCCCCTTGGAAGCCGTGAAATAATGAAAACAAATTTTAAATAATATTACATCCCATATTGTTTCTTAGTAGAATAAGAAACTCAAAGAGTTTCATGCCGAATATAGAAACTATATAGAGTTCGGTGATTCCAAGCGTAAGCAAATATCTGGATACTGCAACACCTGACCCATCTGGTAGTGCAAACCGAGGCAACTCATGGTAAGGGTGGAGCAAGCTCCGATCACTATTCTTGGTATTTACCCATAACGTGAACTTAGCTTCTAGGAGCTGTATTACTGTTCTACATTATGAGAGAAGGTCACTACCCAGACCAGTTTCAACCTTTATTGAGGTCTCATCAGTGAGTAGGTAGACCTCGTTAATACCAAGTTTGTAGCGAGCAGAACTTGCATCCCTTCTATGAGAATTGCCAAGAAGGTGTCCTAATAAATAACTAATTATATGAAGAGCCAAAGACTTCAATTCGTCAAATGAACTTATTTAAGTTAAGGGATATTACATCCCATATTGTTTCTTAGCCATATATAGAAACTATATAAAGTTCGGCGATTCCAAGCGTAAGCAAATACCTGGATAGTGCAACACCTGACCCATTTGGTAGTGCAAACCGAGGCAACTCATAGTAAGGGTGGACCAAGGTCCGATCACTATTCTTGGTATTTACCCATAATGTGAACTTAGCTGCTAGGAGCTGTATTACTGTTCTACATGAATTTCTTATTCGGCTAAGAAACAATATGGGATGTAATATCCCTTAACTTAAATAAGTTCATGTTGCCGAATTGAAGCCTTTGGCTCTTCATATAATTAGTAAATTATTAGGACACCTTCTTGGCAATTCTCATAGAAGGGATGTAAGTTCTGTTCACTACAAACTTGGTATTAACTAGGTCTACCTACTCACTGATGAGACCTCAATAAAGGTTGAAACCGGTCTGGGTAGTGACCTTCTCTCATAATGTAGAACAGTAATAAAGTTCCTAGGAGCTAAGTTCACATTATAGGTAAATACCAAGAATAGTGATCGGAACTTGCTCCACCCTTACTATGAGTTGCCTCGGTTTGCACTACCAAATGGGTCAGGTGTTGCACTGCCCAGGTATTTGCTTATGCTTGGAATTGCCGAACTGTATATAGTTTCTATATTTGGCATGAAACTCTTTGAGTTTCTTATTCGGCTAAGAAACAATATGGGATGTAATATCCCTTAACTTAAATAAGTTCATGTCGCCGAATTGAAGCCTTTGGCTCTTCATATAATTAGTAATTAGAAATTTTAAATGTTTTAATGCAAATATTTCACCTGATATTGACTTTTTGTGTAGCAGTATTGAAACACATCCATCACATTAAATTGTTATTAAACTTCTTTTATGTTTTTAATTCTTACTTTGTTTATTACTAATCGTTTTACATTTCATGTGCTTGTATTGCAAATGTAGAGAGTTTATTTTTCACTTGGTTAGACTATAATAAGTTTAGTTTAATCCTTTATCCAAGTGTGAGCAAACAAAGTTTGCACCTGAAAGTATCTTCAGGACAACACCAGGCAACTCGTTGCAAAGGTGGAGAAAGCTCTCATCACTCCTATCTCAGTATCTCCCTTAATGCAAAGCACATCACCTTGCAGATATTCAGGTGCAAACTTTGTTTGCTCACACACTTGGATAAAGGATTAAACTAAACTTATTATAGTCTAACCAAGTGAAAAATAAACTCTCAACATCTTTCTCTGAATCCGGAGTAATTTAATAATAAGGTTGCACACCCTTTGGCAACTCCTATAGGTTAGGATGACCTCTCATTGCTTCTGCCTTTGTATTTCCACTACTGGGCCTGGCTCCCACTGACGAGACCCCAATAAAGGCCGAAACCGGTATGGGTAGTGGCCCTGGCCTTGATGCAAAGCATTACATATATCCACAAAGAGATGTGCTTTGCATTAGGGGAGATACTGAGATAGGAACGATGAGAGATTTCTCCACCTTTGCAACGAGTTGCCTGGTGTTGCACTACCTTACCCCAGTCCTGAAGATACTTTCAGGTGCAAACTTTGTTTGCTCACACTTGGATAAAGGATTAAACTAAACTTATTATATTGCAAATGTACAATAACAATATATCTATCTATATAAAAATAAAAGATAATGTGTCATGTCAAATGTGTATGTAAGATGCTAAAAATAAAATATTTGCAATATTCGCTGTGTATGTTTTGTATTGAATATAAATACAATAAACATTATAATAATATATGTCTGTATTATGATTTTTTTTTCCCGATGGAGGCCGTTAAATATTTAAATTTTTCCAAAGGGGCCTTTTACATTCATAAATTTGGGAAGCACTGGTGTACAGGATAAGATGGCAGTAGTAACCATACATAAGCAGTTACATTATTGCAAGCTTCCTACTGACAATTTGCGCCAAACTTAGTCTTATTTTTTCAAGATTTCAATATTATCAGATCTTATAATTTAATCTTCTAAGGCACTTCAAACTGCATTGATCCATCTAGATCTTTTTCTTACCATCCTGGCATCACAGATATATTCTGCTATCCTTTCCTCTTCCATTCTGTTTGAGTGATCATACCACCTAACATAAGCTCTACTCACACATTCCTGAATGCTAAAATATCAAGTTTCTTCCTAATATCTTCATTTTTAATATGATTCTGCTAATGGATGGCAATATATCTTCCCTAATTTGTCTCAAAACGCTCATATTTTTGTCACTAGCCCTTGATGAACTATTTTATTTCTAAGTGAACTCAGATCAATAAGTTAAAATTAGTTTGAGCACTGTCTTGTAAACCTAACAGCTAGTTTTGTTTGTTTAGTGACTGCTTGTCTTGTAGCTAGTGGAGTGGTTTCTCACTAATTCCACAGAAATTTATTCCACCATACAAGCCTTGCTTATTTAATTTGCCACCTTCACTAAACATTGTGCATTTCAGAATGCAGTAGATATATTTTTTTTAATGATCCTTGCTTACTTTTTTTTTTGTCTTTTTTTGCTAACTTTAATTCACAATTTCTTACAGCAGTTACTGAATTTAATTAGAGAATCCTGAAGATTTCAGAGTATAACATCATTTGCATAAAAGAGCTGAATAACATCTCCAATTGTGATATTAGGTTTAAGACAATTTTCCTTCATAACTTGATCTATATAGATAATGAATACAGTGGAGTTAGTATACATTTTCTTTCATCTGATTTTTATTAAATCATCTTCTTATACTTTCCTTCAATTCTAACTACTGACTTACAATTTAAATATAATATGCATTCTTGTATAATGTTTCATTTTGCCATACAACTGTAGCATTTTGAACAAATTTTCTCTTTTCACCTTGTCATATTCCCAAGATTTCTCAACCTATGTTTTAAAGTGAAAAATGTCAGTTAAACAACTGATGTTTTTTCTGAACCTAGCTTGCTGGTCTTCAAGTTTCTCTTTCAAAAAAATTTTTTGGCCTCTTCTCAAATACATTTGCAAAAATCTTACCTGTGAACACTTATTAGAGAAATCTCTCTGTAATTCTCACATTCAGAGTTATTTACTTTTTTTTTAATAGTCTTCTCTTCTCAAGTCTTCTAAATTATGCAGTGCAGCCAACATACAACTTTAACTAGTAATTAGCTTAAGGAATTAACAACGCATATAACGGATATTAATTAAAGCAAACTTTAATGAATACCTTCAATATTTCGGCAACGTCACATTGCCATCTTCAGGAAGATACAAATATGGTATGTGCACGCACGCACGCACTAAATGAATATGTAAGTCCTAATGGTGCCCCCTAGCAGGCTAATTGGGTTTTCTTGGCCGTTGGGCTGAAGTTCTCATAATGTAGGCTTCCCAAATTTGGGATAGTTTCATGCACCCAAATTTGTTGAGGCTTGGAACGTTTTTAGAGCTGTTGATGATTCCATAAATAATCTTTTGTACTTGAACTTGTTGCGGTGTATTATTTTAGTTTTCTTCCAACAAATTCTATGGCAGGTATCTAAGGCATGGTCTGCCAGCAACGCTGGGCTTTCTTTCTTGGCCGTTGGGCTGAAGACCAACGGCCAAGAAAACCCAATTAGCCTGCTAGGGGGCACCATTAGGACTTTAGGAACAATATTAGTTTCTTGCCTTCTTCCTCATTTGCTTTTGTTAGTGCCTGCATTGCACATACCATATTTGTACGTTCCTGAAGATGGCAACGTGACACTGCCGAAATATTGAAGGTATTCATTAAAGTTTGCTTTAATTAACATCTGTTATATGAGTTGTCAATTCGTTAAGCTAATTACCAGTTATGTATGACCAACTTTATACCTTCATATTTGAGCAGTAGTTTTCAACTTTCAACTCGAAAAATACTGTATGAGAGACAATATGAAAGTGTCAGAGAAAGAAACGAAAGTAGAGTGATAGTCAAGATTGTAAACCTGCTGCTGTGATATGAATAGGGGCAAGTAGAGGAGGAGGACATATGCAATGATTACATGAATCAAAGCATGGGTGGTGCAAAAGGAACAGTGTACAGTTTGATGAGCTATGAACTGAACTTTATTAAAGGACTCATATACTGTATACATGCTGATGGATTGTAAATGGAGTTGGGGGGTAGATGTTTCAGGAAAGCATTTGTCACTGAAGCTGGGTAAGCACAAAGTCAGTAAAACCACAAGCTATTAGGATGAATGCAAGTTAATGCATGTGTGTGTGTGGGGGGGGGATGCACCCATGATGTGGCATAAGAATGACCAAAAAATGCAGAATCTGTTCTTTCAAGTGACAAAATCCAATGGGATAGTCCATATAAAGGTGTAAAGGTAGTTAGGGACTTAAGGGGAATGCTAAAGTGTATGTGCACTAATGCTAGAGGTATCAGGAATAAAAGGGATAGGGTTATGACAATGGTTGGTGCAATCTCTTACGGGCACTGGTGAGACTTGCTGACAAGCAAAAGTAGTTACAAGGAGAATTGTGGGAGACACAGTATTGTTAGGGAGGAAAGAAAATAGGATGGAATATAGAGGTACTGCAGATGACAGCAAATAAACATGCAGGCCAAAAAAATAGTAGGGAATTAGGAAGAGACAGCTCTGGAGGAGTTCATTTGAAGCAACCTGGACTCTGGTATGAGACAGAGATCAAGATATACAATTTATTGCTGCTACAGGGCTTTTTCTTGAGGGGAGGGATATGTCAAGAGAAGATGCTGACGACATGCATCAGTCAATTAATTGCACAATGAATGTAAGTTGAGTAATTATTATGAAAGACGTCAACTATACGAACACAGATGGAAGAAGGAAAGATCACATGACTAGAAGGAAACAGAATTTACTCACCTACTAAGAGATAATTACCTGAAACAGCATGCAATAAAGGACACTCAGGGTTTGAGATTGCTGGATTTGAAGATCTGACTATAAACACGGTAGACACAGTACCAACTGGAAAGAGTGATTATGTGTTCTAGACTTAGGAGTTAGCAAAATATGTGGAATTTTTGGTTAAGAGGGGCAGGGCAAGTTATTATGACAAGAATAGGAGAAGGCGTGAAACAGTATCATGGTAAGAATCTGCAGGGGAAGGATGTTAGTAGCACATGGTAAATTCAAGATCAAGGAGTATCTGAAAAAAGCAATAACAGACTATATACCCAGGGTCAAGAGGATAGATCACATTGGAGTTAGATGAATGTCTAATATCATTAAGAAGGAACTGCGAAAAATGTTGTGATCGGTACATAAGAAGATAGGTGACCAGCAAGCTTACGGGCAGTAGACATAAGGAAAAAAAGGTGACAAGTATGATAAGGAAACAAAATTAGATTATAAGAATAAATTAGCCAAGAAGGCCAAAAGAAATCCCAAAGAGTTCTTTCTCTATATGACAAGTAAAAGGAAGAATGTCTATGTAAGGATTAGTTTAACAGGCACCGATAGTGAGGCAAAAGAAACAGACAAAATTGTTGAGTTACTGAGCGACCACTCTGCAAGGGTATATCATCCAAGTGAGGATACTAATGTAATCTTATATTTTAATGTGAGTTTAATTTGCTCCTAGTATGTTATTCCCCACCTATATCCAACCTATATATTAAAGTCAGTCATGGTGTACAGATAACAATACATTTAATTTTATTTAACTTGGTTAGAATGTTCCAGATTTGTATCCGTGATGGTGCATTGACTCCTCAAGATCAACATGTTGTGTTCTAAAGAATGAAGCTCAATTATAAAAAATTAAAATATTTACTGTAAACATAATTATATACAACAAATAATACATGCAAAGAATAATTGAATGTCCATTTTTAGAATTACATAAACGAGCTCAATAATATTCTCCCATACTTTGACTTTCACAGTTAATTCAATATTGAGAGATAATAAATATTTTACAATAACAAACTGAATATAGCATTCAGCTTAAAGTTCTGTAGTCTCATTTGGCCATATAGTAATTTCCTTAACGCATCTATCTTTCAATTTTCTAAACAAAGTAGGCATGAAGAATAATCTCTCAAAAAAAATAGAAATATATTAATGGAGCAGTTTCAAATGCATTTCCAATATGGGGACTTTTTTTTTTTTTAACTGCAGATTCCATATTGCTCCTTGGAACATGTATCACTTGCCTTTCATTAAACACAAAAATATTCTCATATACAAAGACTGGATATATTAATTATTAGCATCACATCTTGAATTACTCTCCAAGTATCCTTGGAGAGTAATTCAAGATGCATATAAAAACTTTTCCAAGATTAGAGAACTTAAATTAGTAGTTTATTAGACCTCTTCGGCTCTCCTTCCTTGCCTACTCATTTCTTCCTTAGCATTCCTGTTACCAAATGACAACCGTTCTAAACACAACTACCAATGAGCATGTCCATTACTGAGATTCAAAGCGAAACTCAAGTGACAACATGGCTCTGTTGCTACAGTACTTGCATGTTGTATAGCCATAGTAACATATGAATACTACTGCAACACAAACTAACAAATAATATGCACACAACATTGTGTTATTCCCTAAGGATTACAATATACAGTAAGCAACATTACTACTTATACTACAATCAATTAAGTTTCTTTTATATTATTACTGCTTAATCACATGGCAGCTTCAATAACACTAAGCATATACTATTACAAAATGTGAACAAATCACGTATACACTTTTAGATTATCTTCTTCTTTTCAACCATTTTCTGTCCACTGCTGGATGAAGGCCTCCTCCAGTTCTTTCCACCTTTCTCTGTTCTTGGCAATGGTTGACCAATTTTTCCCAACAAATTTTTAATCACTCCACTTCTTTTAGGATGTCCTCGGCCTCGTTTCCCTTCTTTTTAAATCTGGTTCGTTAGTATAGTGGTCTATCGCTCATCTTCTCTCCTGAATAGATGTCTGGCTCATTTCCAATTTAGTCGCTTATGGTGAAGAATGTCATCAGTGATGCGAGTCTGACTTCTTATCCAGGTGCTTCACTTCTTATCTTTTAATGTGATACCTAGCATCAATCTCTCCATTTTTCTTTGAATTGTTGTTAGTTTATTCGTCATCGTTAACAAAAGCACTGGATTTTGTTAACGACCAAGTTTCACAACCATATGTGATGACTGAAAGTATATGCTGGTTAAATGTCTTCCTTTTTAAACAGAGTGGGACATCATTGTTTTGAAAAATGCTTTTAATTTTCTGAATGCACACCAGGCAAGTTGAACTCTCCTATTTATTTTCTTTTGGAGTCCACAGTTTAGATCAATGAGATGACCTTAGTATGTATATGAAGAGACTCTTTCCGAGAAATTGTTTTCTATTATTATGTTTTTTGCTGTTACAAAATGATTAAACAAGACTTTAGTTTTTTCTCTGTTTATTTTCAGACCAACTTTTCTGCTTTCATGATGTAGGTCTTCTATCATTATATTAAGGTCTTCTGGAGCGTTTGCAAAAATTATATCATCTGCATATCTTTGGTGTGTAAAGTTTTTGTTATTACTTTTTATGCCAAGGTTTGTCCAGTTTATATTGTTAAATATTTCTTGAAGGACTGCTGTAAAGATTTTGGGTGACAAGAGAGTCTCCTTGTCGGACACCTTTTTCAATTGATATTTTATTGCTACTTGTGTGATGTTGGATTGTTGCTGTTGCAGTCTGGTATATTTCCTAGAGGAGTTCCATATATTCTCCAGGAACTCCCTGATTCTGGAATGCTTTGATTATTGTATTAGTTTTGATGGAATCGAATGTTTTTTCATAATCAATAAAGACTAAACAGAGAGGCAACTGGTTTTCTTCTCCTTTTTCTATTATCTGTTTTACTGCATGAATATGATCAATTGTGTTAAAGCCTTTACGGAATCCTGCTTGTTCTACTGGTTGATTTGAGTCTAGAAGAGGGGTTAACCTGTTTGTTATTACTTTTGTGAGAATTTTGTACAGATTGGAGAGAATACCAATTGGTCTATAGTTCTTTACTTCTTCTTTGTCCCCTTTTTTAAATAACAGTATCAGTAGCATTTTTCCAGTTTTCTGGTATCTTCCCATCTTTTAGTAAGTTTGTGACATGGTGAATGATATTATTTCCTCCCCATTTAATTAATTCTGTGTGAATTAGGTCTTCACCAGGACATTTTTCATTTGTTTTAATGCTTGTTTTATTTCATCTGAAGTGAATGGGGGGGGGGGATGAATTCTATATGCGATGGAGAAAGAAAGAGTTATTTATATTTATCTATTGAAAGATCACTATAAAGTTCTTTAAAAAATTCTTCTAACCCGCTTAGGATTTGTTCTTGGTTCCTTATTATAGTTCTATTCTTGTCTTTTATTGCAGTTATTTGACTTTTGCCAACTGATAAATGTTTTCTTAGAATTTTCAAATTTTTATTGTCTTCAATTTTTTTCTTTTATTTTTTTAGTGTTATAAGATCTTATTTCATTCCTTATCTTTTTCCTCATTGTTTTGCATAGTTCTGCATATTCTATTTTAGAAATTAAGTTTTTGTCTTGTTTCATATTTCGTCTCTTTTTTAGTAGTTGTAAGGTTTTCTCTGAAAGTTTATGGTCTTTTTGTTTGTTGCTTTTGAATTCATTGGCTGCTGAGATTATTACTTCCATTAGGTTTCTGCTGATTTTATTTATGTCTTCTTCTTCAAATATATTTATTAAGTCTAGTTTTTGATTGAGTTTTTCTTCGTAATCCTTCTTCTTGTTTTCAATAGGTTTTAAGTCAAAACTTCTTGATTTTTTGTTGTTTAGCCATTTTATTCTTTCCAATTTGGGGTTTATTTTAATTTTGGCTCTCACCAGTCGGTGGTCACTATCTATTGATTTAGTACTGACGTATCTTGAACTATTTCTTTATTGTTACACAGTATATAATCTATTTCATTTTTTATTTCTCCATTTGGACTTCTCCATGTCCATTTTATTTTGAGGGCTTTCTTAAAAAATGTATTCATAATGTAAAGCTTGTTACTGACAGAGAATTCTGTAAGAGCCATTCCTGAGTTGCTGCTTGTACCATACACGTATGGTCCTATTGTGTCTATTTGGTGAATGGGATGACCTACTTTGGCGTTAAAATCGCCCATTACCATAGTAAAGTTTTGATTGCTATTTCTTTTTTTTGTCAAGAGTGTGCTGCAGTGAGTCATAAAATGCTTCTATCTCTTCATCAGTGTGGGATGAGGTGGGAGCATATATTTGGATGATCCTGATTTTAAGTTTGGAGTTTATTTTAAGTGTGGATTTCTATTATTCTTTCATCTGTATAATTAAATTCTTCTATAAGGCATGCAACTGTTTTCTTAATTAGAAATCCAACTTAAATGCTCACCTTGCCTGTGAACTTCACTTAAACCTATGATGTCCCATTTAATATGTTTTAGTTCTTGCTGTAAGACAGTAAGGTCTTCCTCTTCTTTTAGTGTTCGACAATTAAATGTTCCTATATAGAGGAAAAGGGGATTTTATTGATTACTATTATGAATTCTTTGGGCTACTATTCCAGTATTGCTTATTATTTGGGAGAGCTTCCCCACTGCATCATGCTCTGGTCTCCATAAATGGTTTTGATCAGAGTAGTCATATACTTGGGGAAATTTAGTCACATCCAGTGTTTGCCCATTCTGGCATGGGCTTTACGGCCTTTCTTTCTTCTTCTTGGCATTGTAGTGGAGAGGAGGTGGCCAAATCTCCCACGCTGGCCACAAAACGTCTTGGGAGATGAATTTTATAGCTTTCTGCCAGCTCTTTGCTCAGGATCAACTTTGTTATGGCTCATTATGGAACCATGTTTTAGATTATCTTATCATATAAAAAATGTATTTCTCATTAAATACATTTTTCACTAAGCATATATAAAAATGGAAAAAAATTAACATAATAAGCAAAACATTTGTATGAGATTTTTACAGTAACATATGCGATAAAAACTGATGTGAGAATAGAGGTTATTGAATTGCAAGTACTTAGGATATTGCAAAATCTCAATGCAAATACAGATGTTAGATCATATAGAACATTGGTTCAAATATTATGAGAACAGCTACAGTAATTGCTGTTGCCTGTGATAAGGCTCATTAACTTAAGTTCTTAGCTTTGGTCAAGTCCAAAAGGAATGGATGAAGGGCAATCTACTGTATTCATGCAAATATAACTCACCCTCACGTATATCTTGCACCTCTGATTTTACTTTATAAAAAAAGAAATTAAAAAGTTTCGCATATTCCTCTCACATGAAAAAATTTTGAAACTTTAAGAAATAGATAGTGAATGTTGTTATGGCAGTTTCAGAAATTTTGGAATTCGGTTCAAGAGAATCAGCAATTGTCGGCATGCCTTTGTCATAGAGTTGCATGATTTTTTGTTAACCACGCTACCAGCCAAGACATCTGTAGACATCAAGATTATCATGGATGCAAAATGCATATTAAAATTGTAATACTATTGATATTGCATTGACATATATGATGGATGCGAAGCGTATGAGGATGCGTATTTGATCCATAATGGCCGGTAAGGTGGTTAATACCACACAAATCATATGCACATCTTCATAGCTCACTGTAGTGAAGCTATGAAGCTGTCCATTTCTTGCTCCACTTTCACTTCTCAGTCATTCGTTAAGAATTGTTCATAACATATCTCAAGTCTTGTAAATTACTGGTAATTTTTGCTGAAATATTGAGAAATGTTCAAGTTACAGAGCTGGTTTTAAACTCAAAGTTATGATAAACTCAAAAATCTTATGATTCTGAAATGATAAAAGGACAAGCAATAATGAAACTGGTTATTTTAAGTTAATTACAACGCATTGCTGCTAAAAATTCAAATATATTGCATAATGAAGGTGAGTGGCTGATCACACAAATATCATTGATAATTAAAATTTCAATGCATCATTTTATAAATAGTGAGAGCAATTATAATGAATACTGAGGATTTAATTATGTCGATTTAGATTTTTCCTGAAACTTTTCGTTTTCGAAAATCCTCACATATATCTCGCACCATGCAATTTTGGGGAAAAAAGTCCAAGTTATATTCAAGTAAATATGGCAATAAATACGTAGTGCATAAAAGATGCTCTAAGACTGCAGTAGCAAATGCTGGCATAAGTTAGAAATGTTGGTCAAAGACAGAATTCAGGAAAGTGTGAATAAAAATATGATACTCAATTGCTTTTTGATTGGTCTTGCCTCAGTAATTTGCTAATTTTTATTTTTTATAACAGAGTGAAAGCTGAGTTAGATAAAGGGAATGACTACAAGATCACTGCTGGATTTTGCAAAAGTGCCTGACAGGATCTCACATTAGGCAAATTTGAACAAATGAGAGATGGATATGAAGATAGTGAGTGTGGTTGATGGATAAATACCAAGAATATGGGGAAACAGAATCAAGGAGAAAGCAGGTAATTGGTGTTCTACAAAGTCTGACCTGCATTTGGACAGCTGCTGCACAATTACATTTGAACATAAACCATATAAGAAATGATCTGAAGAGAAATATTCAGTTGTGTGCTAATGATGCAAAAGTGAATAGTGTATTAGTTGATCAAGGTGATGCAGGTTGCAGGATGATTTAAGTAGGATGCCCATATTGTCCTATTGGATGCCAGTTTAATGTGGAAAACTGTAAAGTTATGCATTTTGGAATGAAAATATTGCAAGCTGTATATTAAGGGATATTACTGCAGGAAACTGATGAATCTAGGGATTTGGGGATGTCGGCAGACATACTGCAAAGGTGACTAAAGGCTTATTTAGTTATTGACGAGCACACTAACAAGCAGGGATAAGGAAGTTATCATTCCTCTTTATAAGGTCTTGATACTGCCACATCTGGTTCTGGTCACATGGTTTTCTTGGGGATGAGGAAGCAGAGGAGAAGAATGAGAGACAAGTGAGCAGAATAGTATGTGATCTGTGGAATGTGCTCCCTATGACAAGAGATTCTATATTTTGGATATGATAAAAACATTGGGATTTAAAGTATTGAAACAGAGGCAATATTACAGCTTGGCTAGTAGGATAGAACAAGAGGTCATCCCTGGAAACTGTGTAGCAAAGGTGTGAGGGCTAGATTTTTCACTTGAACAGAGGGTTTTCCAGTCTCATTGTCCAATGTTTATTTATTTGTATGGGTTCCCTTCCCCTTCTCTCCTGTCCCTTCGGGTGGGAATGAAATTTGGAGAGAAGTGAGTGAGTGGAATGGATTGCCAGAGTCTGTTGCAAGTGCTCAGTCAGTCAGTGTACTCAAGTAGAGAGAGACTATAGATAGTATGGGTATCCCATAATGAGTCTTTGGACTTCATGAAGGTTTCCATGAAACATTTATTAACTCTGCTCTGTAGATCTCCAACAAGAACTAGACTTTCCTTTTTTTTTTTCATATCAGCTGTCTCCTGTAATGACTCAAAACTTAATTCTTCTACATCTTCCTTAACTGAAACTTCTATGCATAAGCACAAATAAATCTCATTGTATAAATCTCTAATTCCCTATTTTTACATTTGTTTCAATCATTCAACTTGAAACTGACTGCCACTTTTAAAAAGATTATATCCAAGTTAAGTGTTCAATACTACTGCTTTGAGAAGATTAATCTCAGTAGCCATGTGTTTAGAGATTATCTCTGTAATGATTTTTTATTTAATTTTTTTTTTATATTACGAGTGTTTATTATTTTATTTACACAAAGGTTCAATTCTGACTGGTGTAATGACTTTTTAACTGTTTCTTAGAATCCGGAAAATTACTGACTCAAGACCAAATACAAAAATATACACATTTAATAAAACAAAAACAATATATACACTTCAAATAAAATTACACAACTAACTATAAAATTAACGGATCCAGGGCTTTCTAAAATAAACCTACACTTTAGAGATCACCCATTCTCTAATTCATTCTATTACTAGTTTCTTTAACATATACTTAATCACGTCTACCAGACTAAACACCTTGTTTACACAATAACAAAATGTTCATAGTCAATTTCCTTGTTAAGGCCTTTTTTCCGAATATATAAAATTTTCTTCTTCTTTTCCATAGGATCCTTTCTTATCACCCTTATGTAGCACATATTGTTCCTCCTGTCTCTGAAGTATAAATATTCTGAATTCACCGAAGTATAAGTACTCATACCTCATACAGTTCAATTTTGCTAATTTTTGTACCAGCAAAAAAGATTTCTTCTACTGCTTTATCTAAGTTGTGCTAATTCAGTTGCCTTTTCCAGTAGAAATAACAAACAGATCCGGCATCCTTAAGACAGATGAAACTTCACAATCAGTGTTTCCTCGACGATTCCTTTAGAACGTCAATTGCAATATCTTCTTTTATTTACCAATACTTGTTGACAGTCTTAACTCCTCCACTTTAAAGGTTCACAGTTTTATGATTCTTTTTCGGAATCTTCTACTAATATTCCTCCGACTGTCACATACAACTAATAAACTTCTTGTAGATAAACTTATACGTTGGTGATACATAACAGTCAATTTTTAGGGAAAGGCAATGTATACTGTTATATTAATTAAAAAACTTTAATTAATACTTCCTATTTTTCGGTAATGTTACATTACCATCTTCAGGGAAAATAAAATGAATGATATGAACATGCAGAAACTAACACTGAACAAATATGGCTGAAGACAACACCTGAAGTCAGTTCTAGAGTCCTAAAAGGTGCTACCTAGTGGGCTAAATTGAGTAGTAGTCTTAACTATTGGGCTGATGTTCTACGAATGCAAGCTTCCCATATTTGGGGCAGTCTCATGCATCTAAATTTGTTAAGGATAAATAAACTTCATAAGAACAAAATTCCTCCATCTGCATTCTTAAGCTTCCATTAGCTCTCCCTTGTCTTTTTTTATTACTTCGATACCAAATGCTCTCTCTATCATCTGTCAATCATGCATCAAACTCCCCAGCGAGCATGCGCACTCTATGTAAAATGGCAAGCGAGAAGTTACATATAATGGCTGACATGTTTCTGTTAGCATAATGAGAATATCTTTTCAAAACACAACACAACTATCCAAAATCCAGTAAGTACATCAATTTTTTAAATGCTTTACATTTAATTTTGACAAAATAACATCAAACGGGAACATCGCAAGTGCCGATGTGTTATGAAACCAACACTAAAAATACACTAACATACACAATTTGTAAAAATATTCATAATTTTAAATTATGATTATTTTTACATCAGTTTCATCTTTCTGGGATTTTTTTTTTTTTTTAATTCTAAATATTTAACTTATATCTAACAAAACTTTTAATGCTTATTCCTAGATCTTAAATAATAACGT
Source organism: Typopeltis vanoorti (assembly GCF_054136105.1). Classification (NCBI taxonomy): domain Eukaryota; kingdom Metazoa; phylum Arthropoda; class Arachnida; order Uropygi; family Thelyphonidae; genus Typopeltis; species Typopeltis vanoorti. The sequence continues at coordinate 137,541,593 of NC_143560.1, forward strand.
GATTCTTGCTGATCATTATTTACAATCTCTGAATGGGTACTAATTTCAGAATCATCTGATGCTAGAGATAATTCGGAATTTACATCCTCCAATCCATTATACTTACAAATTTCATTTCTGTACTTTTCAAATATTTCACTTAAATTATTTGAATTATGTCCTAAATTCAGTCATCACATCAGAATCAAATTCTACAGGTTTCTGAGACTCTTGATCTTCACTAACTAAATTAGAGGTATCATGAAGGTTGTTTTCTTGATCATAAATTAGTAAATAATAATATTTGGTTAACCGATCAAGTGTTGATCAATTTTATTAATTAACTGAACCAACTAGTTTCGCCACACTTATCTGTTGGCTTCTTCAGGCACTTACATATAGGTTTAAACACTCTCACAATTATGCGTAACTGCAAACCGACAAGAATAAAAACTGACTAGAATAATTACAAATAAATAGTACTGAAAGTAAGTGAAACACTTTTGGAGATCTTAGTAGTTTACGAATATAAGAGCTATTTGCATCACAACGGACAACAAGACCCTTCAAGATGAGTTAAAATTTATTTCCAACAATCTGTACTTGAACGGCTATCCAAGAAGACTAGTCAACAAAATCCTTTTCTCTGAACCACCACAAAGAGAACAAGAAGAGATTCAATATATAAAAACGATTGCAATTCCGTATGTAAGTGACATCTCCAACAAGCTCGCCAATCTCCTCAAACAACACAAAATAAGAGTAGCATTTAAACCTATAGATACTATTCGTAAACTACTAAGATCTCCAAAAGACAACCATCCTTTCTACAAATATGCTGGAGTCTATAATATTCCAAGCTCATGTGGCTCTAATTACATCGGACAGACTTCGAGAAGCCTCGAAATCAGGCAAAAGGAGCACATAGGCTATGTCAAAAACAACAGACAGGACATTTCTGGCCTATCGTCTAATTTCTCCACAATTAACCATGTCATCGAGTGGGACAAAAGCTGTTCCCCTTACTTAGAGGAAGATTACCATTCAAGAATGTTCAAAGCAGCAGCCACAGTCGCCCATTCTACTGTGAACCTTAACAGAAATCAAGGCCTAATACTCCCAGAGATATGGAAAACCCTAATCAGAACCTTAAAAAAGGAAGAAATGAACTTTAATACAAACTACAGGAAGTTCCTCAGCAACAGCTAGCTGATCTTGTACACGCGATACGTGTTTCACTCACGTTCAATACTATTTATTTGTAATTATTCTAGTCAGTTTTTATTCTTGTCGGTTTGCAGTTACGCATAATTGTGAGAGTGTTTAAACCTATATGTAAGTGCCCTGAAGAAGCCAACAGATAAGTGTGGCGAAACTAGTTGGTTCAGTTAATTAATAAAATTGATCGACACTTGATCGGTTAACCAAATATTATTATTTACTAAATGAGAGGTATTTTTACATTCCTCTGGTTTATTTAATTATAAGTTAACCAACGTATGATATTCTGCTATTATTTCATCCATGTTAGAGTCTTTTTGATTAACATCACTCTTATCTGAATTAGATTTCGTTTTACCTGAATTTAATTTTCTCCCTTGCTGTGTATTTGAAATATGAGGTTTGAAACTATTCATTTTCCTACTATTTGATTGTGAATGAGATATACAATTAGTATCAGGAAAACAACCTATCTGAATGTACATTTATAATTTTACTAGGATTTCTGACGTCTTGAAACCCAAAATTCACAGGAGAAAATCTGTCTATATATAGAAATGAAGCTTTCCGTCCTAATTTCCCAACCTTTTTTATACTAGATTTATCATCTAACAATACTAAATCTCCTGATGCAAAAGACTTATACCTTCTGAAACAATTAATATACTGTCTGGTTGTCTGTGAACCTTGTTCTTTATTCATCTTATGAATAACATGAATTTTGGACTTCTCTTCATCTTGATTCAAATGGTTAACCCTAGATCAGTGTTCTTCAACCTTTTTACACATGTGGACCAGGGAAAATAGGACAAATATTTCACGGACTATCTGATGGCTAAGACAGAAACATAAACCAATGTAGATAGTATTTTCTTTATTAAATCCAATGTTATAAAATTGCAATTTTTAGCTAGTGCGACATCTGCTACTGCTTAGAGGCTAGAAAATTTGATATGAGTGTTGTTTCTGAGAGACGAAGTGCTGCAATAACATCCATTCGATTTCTCTGTTTGGTTTTTATTACTGACATGACTGAAAAAGTCTTTTCACACAAATAAGAAGTCGAAAAAAAAATGACCAACAATTTGATAGCTTTATAACTCAGAGATGGGTATTCTTTTTCGAGTGATATCCAAAATTGAGACAATTGCATTTTATGTCTGGACACCAGAGTAACATCAGAAGACAACTCGATCAGCTTTTCTTTTTCACGAGGATCAAGTGCGCATGATTTTATATCTTCCAAGAAGGGATTATTAATCCAGACGTTACCTTTACGAGAATCCTATTTTCAGGGAAATAATTATTAAAGTTTTCAGCTGTTGACTTATTATTTGATTATGACTTTCTTGAAGATATAGAAAAGTGGAAACATTTCTATATCTTCATGTATGTGACTATCTCAAAGAGCCAGCTTCTTTTTGAACGCATCCATTTTATTTCTCAGTGTAAAAATATTTATACAAGACCCCTGAAGAGAAATATTAAGTTCATTAAGAAGGCTAAATATGTCCACCATATACGCAAGCTTAGCCATCCATTTCTCATTCAACAAAGGCTCTACTAGGTCAGATTTTGCTCTCGCAGAAACTGCTTTACTTCTTCCCTCGGTTCGAAAAGGCATGCAATAACACTCCCTCTCGATAACCACCTCACTTCTGCATGGAGAAGGAGATTTTGGTGGTGTGAGTCCATAGCTCGACTACAAATTTCATTAATGATCTTCACGGCATCATTATCACAGTGCTTAGGTCAGTAGAAAGCTTCTTTGCAGTTAGGTGCTCCCGGAGAATCATACAGTGAGTGGACAAAACTTCTGGGTATGCGACTTCCTTTATTTTCACACCTGAGCGACATCCAGTCATGCTCGCAGCACTGTCTGTACACACTCCGACACATTTGCTCCAGTCTAAGCTCTGTGCTTGAAAATACCCGTCAAGAGCATTAAATATCTCTGAACTAGTGGTCCGTCCAGGTAAGTCAAGGCAACAAAGTTCTTCCCTTAAGTCTTCATCTTACTATACCTCACAAAGCAAAGTATGATGGCATGGTTACTCACGTCAGTTGATTCATCAAGTTGAATCGAGAAACATCTCGATTTCTTTATCTCCTCTACAACTTACTTTTCAATATCAGTGGCCATATCAATAATTCTCCTCTGAATGGTGGTGTCTGAAAGTGATATAGCCTCCAGTTTTTTAGTGGCTTGAGGACCCAAAATTTCTCATACGACATCTAAGATGCAAGGCTTTACTAACTCCTCACCAATAGTAAATGTTTTTTTCATTTTACGTATTCGAAGAACAACTAAATAAGTCACTCGAAGCAGTGACTTGTCACTAGTCATCATTATTCTCATTTCATCTGGTCATGTAATCTTTGAAAAAAGTCCAGTGGCTTATTAATAAAATCTCTATGCTTCGAATGCAAATGACAAGCAAGTTTGGAAGGTTTTCATAGCGTCATTTGACAGAATTTCGGAACATACTACACACAAAGGCAGTGGCGATGGTTCACTGTCAGGGGCTACAATGAAACCAAGCTTTAAATAGTCCTTGTCGAAATGCCTAACAAAGTTGCCTTTTCTTTTTTTGGCTTGTATTGCATATTCCAAAGTACCAACATATTTCTTTTTCTTTGTTTCTTCTAAACTTCAAGCACTAGTACTTGGCATACTTTTGGTACCATCACTACTTTTCTCCTGAATATTGTCCTTGCCTCTACTAAAGAAGGTTAAAAGGTTTTGCTGTTTGACTTTTTTTCTCCATTTTGTAGGGTTTCAAATTTTATGAAAGAAATAACTTGTTTTCCGAAATACCACAACACAGTATTAGAAAACAATACGGACGAGCATGATAAAACAAGAATTTTTGCGACGTGTTGTCGACAGATGAGCTAACACAATACTGGCATTCGACGGCCGCGCCCTATGCCTATACTTCGGGCGCTACATTGTTGTGTGCAGCGTCCCACTCGTCCTGCAACAATGTAGCGCTCGAATCATGTAACTGCTACATGATTGGGGGAAAATTTTTGGCAGACTGCCAGGAAATTTCTGCAGACTGGCACCAGTCCATGAACCACAGGTTGAAGAACAAGGCCCTAGATGATTTATCATCATCAAATCCTAGAGATCTAGATAAGTAATCTATCACTGTATTTCTTTTTCCTGGAATATAAACCACATCAATATTATATTCCTGCAGTTCCAGTGCCACCTAATTATATACTGATTTTTATCCTTCATAGTACTTAGGAATGACAGAGGCTGGTGATCAGATCTTATTTTAATAGTTGTCCTAACAATAAGTACTTAAATTTTCTCAATGGAAAAATTATTGCTAGTGCTTCCTTTTCTAAGGCTGAATAATTCAATTCTGGACCAGATAATTTCCTACTAATAAAAGCTACTGGCTTAAAATCTTCTCCTTCTTTCTGTTCTAATACAGCAGCAATGCAATTATTTGAAGCATCAGCAGAAAGATAAAAAACTTTACCAAATTTAGGATAAACAAGAACTGGAGCTTTAGTTAATGACAGTTTTTAAGTTGTCAAATGCTTCTTGTTGAGCTTTACCCCAACTGAATATAACACCTTTCCTTGTCAAGTACACTATGGGTCTCAGTAGCTGTGAACAATTAGGAATAAATTTTCTATAGAAATTTAACATGCCCATGAATCTATGAACTTGCATAACTGTCTTTGGAGGTTTAGTTAATAATATTCCTTCTACATCTGACTGAGTTGGCATAATTCCTTTGTTACTGATTTTATGATCTTTCTCAACTTCTTTTAAGAAAAATTAGCATTTAGAGCACTTTAAAGATAGATTTGTTTCATCTAATCTCTTTAAAACATTCCACAAGTGCTTTCTAGATCCTTGAAATAAATTAGAAGTCCATCCTGAAAACAGATGACTCCATTTCCCAACATATCTGATAAGACAGAATTCATTAAAGACTGGAATGACATGGCAGAATTTCTTGCACCTTGTGCTAATCAACATAACTGATATTTCTGTCATCTAGTAGTAAATACAAAGTATTTTCTATCTTCTTTCTTTAAATGGATCTGAACGTACCCAGAATTTAAATCCAGTTTCGTAAAATACTTTGCTCCTTCTAAACAGATCAATAATTCCTCAATTTTGCACAGAGGAAAATCAATAGGATTTGTGATGGGATCTAAGACAAACCTTAGGCTTCCATTTGGTTTTTCAATTAAGATGAATGGATTGTTCCACTGAGAATATGACTTCTCAATTATTCCTGCAGTAGTTTCTGAAAACGCTCCATATATATTTCAGTGGAGTCTATTGCCTAATGTAAATAGGAGATTGAGTATAAATCTGAACTGTGTTCTACTTTGAACATTGAAACAATATCCTCTATGAAAACACCAGAGAAAAATTCAAAAGCAGATTTAAAGAATTTCAGAATTCTGATGTCCTGTCCAAACAGTATTCTAGTCCACACAAGAATACTGTTTGGACAGGACATCAGAAGGACACTGTACCATCAACAAAATTACATGCAAAAGCATGACGTTTCAGAAAATCAATTCCAAATATTACTTGTACATTTGGATTAGAAGATTCTGGAAAAACTATTAATGGATGACAAACTTTCAAAGGAAAACAAGGAATTGAGATAAAAGTATTTATTTTCTTATAAGCTGAAATTTCTGATTCAAATATACCCTTCAGCTTAACTGGATAACTTAAAACTGAAATGTCATTTGGAATTAAAGTTTTATTTTTGCTAAACAAACTATAAGAAATGAGTGAAATATGTGTACCTGTGTCAAGTAAGATTTCACAACGCTCATTTTCAATAAATCCTTGTAGAAATGTCAAAGGATTATCTCCATTATCATAAGGAGCTAATGATACATCAAACTCTCTTTCAGGGTTTGAGCTGCCTTTAGCTTTACCCATGTTCAATGAGTAGTTTGACATTTCTGTCCTTGTCAATATGATATTGGAATAATTATTTCCAGATTTTTCTTTATTCTCAGATTTCTTATTGCATCTAAAACATTTTGGAACATATCTCCTTTGAGATGTTTATTCCTGTCAATGCCATTAGATTAACAAGAGTAAGATTGATTATCTGTAAGATTCTTAGACATTGTTATCTCAGATATCATCTTAAACAGAAGTTCCTGTCCCTTCACTATAGGTCTCTGCTGTCTTTCTATTTTTTCACTAAGGAATGTTTTCAATTCCTCTATTTTTCCCAAATTATGTGATTGAATTTTGGATTAAGATTCTGGAATATCTTCAATGCAATTCACAGAAATTTCCTTAAACTGTTTCTTTTTCTTAGCACCTTCTAATTTTTGAAACTTTCCTTCTCTCACTTTATCTGCAGTTACTTTGTTAGGATAACAAGTTTCATTATACTGAAAATAGTTTACTTGTTTATTGTTTGAGGAATGGAATATATCTCTAAGTCTCCCTTCCTTTTCCCTAACAAGTTGAAAACATTGTTCAAGATTTTTAACTCTTTTCTTGTATGCTGTTTCTTTCAAATTATCTTTAAGGCCATGCCTAAACGGATGAAACAGTATAAATTATATATTTAGTTTAATCCTTTATCCGAGTGTAAGCAAACAAAGTTTGCACCTGAAGTATCTTCAGGACTGGGGCCACTCGTGGTAAAGGTGGTATTAAGTTCTCGACATTTACCTTAGTATCTCCCATAATGCAAAGCAAATCTCCTTGCAGACATGTATACTATGCATTAAGGGAAGGGCCACTACTCAGACCGGTTTCGATCTTTCCTGAAGATACTTCAGGCACAAACTTTGTTTGCTTACACTTGGATAAAGGATTAAACTAAATGTATAATAAATTGAAAGTTTATTTTGTGCTTGGTTAGACTATAATAAATTTAGTTTAATCCTTTATCCAAGTGTGAGCAAACAACGTTTGCACCTGAAGATATCTTCAGGACTGAGGTAAGGTAGTACAATACTAGGCAACTCTTAGCAAAGGTGGCCAAGCTACCATCACTCCTGTCTCAGTATCTCCCATAATGCAAAACACATCTCCTTGCAGATATATATAATGTTATGCATTAAGGGAGAGCCAATACCCATACGGTTTCGACCTTTATTGAGGTCTCATCACTGGGAGCCAGGCCCTGAAGTGGAGATACCAGGCAGAAGCAATGGAGAGGTCATCTTTACCTATAGGAGTTGCCATACGGTGTGCCACCTTATTATTAAATTACTCTGGATTTAGAGAAAGATGTTGATAGTTTATTTTGCACTTAGTTAGACTATAATAAATTTCATTTAATTCTTTATCCAAGTGTGAGCAAACAAAGTTTGCACCTGAAAATATCTTCAGGACTGAGGTAAGGTAGTACAACATTAAGCTAAATGTATAATTTATAGTCTAACCAAGTGATAAAACTTCTAACATCTTTCTCTAATCCAGAGTAATTTAATAATAAGGTGTGACACCTTTTGGCAACTCATATAGGTAAATATGACTTCTCCATTACTTCCATCTTGGTATCACCACCACTGGGTCTGGCTCCCACTGATGAGATATCAATAAAGGTCGAAACTGGTCTGGGTAGTGGCATTTACCTTAATGTATAGCATTATACATGTCCGCAAGGAGATGTGCTTTGCATTATGGGAGATGCTAAGGTAAGTGCCAGGGGCGGCTCGTGCATAGGCACTGCTGAACTGCAGTACTCCCAATTTTTTAGGATATATAAATATATTTATTAATTTATTTATATTTGCTTGTAATATTTAATTTTATAAAGGAATGGATTTTATTTTTAAGTAATTTTGCATTATACCAAACGCTATAATTTTATCGATAATAAACAATATTTTTTCATGTTTATTTTTTTTTTTTAAATTTTTACCATAATTTTGATATTTTATCCAAACACGTATACACTGTACTTACAGTGTGTATGTATATTTTGAAAGTTACAGCACCCCCACGATTTCAAGCCACAAGTAAGTGGTGAAACCACCTTTAGCACAAGTTGCTCCAGTCCTGAAGATACTTCAGGTGCAAACTTTGTTTGCTTACACTTGGATAAGGGATTAAACTAAATATATAATTTATAGTCTAACCAAGTGAAAAAACTTGATGAAACAGTAATCATTCTAAATAGGATTTCTCTTCAGATGAAACATTAAATTTATAAGCAATGCTCCAAAGTCTGTGGTAATACTCTGAAATAGACTCCCTATTACCTTGAATGCACTGATGAATTTTCCAAATGCTAGGCCCTAATTCTCCAATAGTTGAAAATTCTGATATTAGCAAACTTTTAAATGTTGCAAAACTGTCAGTGTCTCACAGTAAAGGGGATGTGTTTAAGAACGTTTTGGCTTTGCCAAATAATTTATTACGAAGTATAATTAACAAATGGAAATCTGATCATTTTTCTAAATCCCTAATCATTTTAGCATATCTAAAAAACGTTTCTATGCTTTCACTACTATCACCTGAGAAAGAAGGTATTACTAAAGTTGGATTAACTAACTTAAAAAATTCCTCATCTTTAACTGAAGAAACTTCACAACTAGAATTATTATTTCCTGTAGTTTTTACTACAGGAAATAATAATTTTACTTGAGTCAAGATTTACTTTCTGGAGTCTAAAATAAAGTTAGGTCACAACCAATCCTGTAGGTCAACTGCACCATTTGTTTTGAGAAGATTATTAATTAATTAATTGTTATTAATCCTGTTGGCTGCACCATTTGTTTTTTAGAGAGATAATTATTTATTATTTGCCATTTGTAAGAGATTATTGATTATATTGGATGCACCAGAACGTCAATTGTAATACAGTAGAATCTGCTTATTGTGATCACAGATATTATTATCAATTGCTTATTGTCATCAAAATCAGTAGGTCCCAAAACCCACAATTTAAAATGAATTAAAAATAATCCATCTATTGTAATCAAAGTTCCGGTTATTATCAAAATCCTTGAATGTTTAGCCTTTTGCATCTCAGATTTCTAAGAAATAAGGGTTAATGAAGAGAAAATTTGACAAAGAGCATTTGTCGAAATCTGACTTTCTTGCTAATCTTCCTTTAATCGCCAGGCAAATGCAGGTGGGTAAACTTCCATAAATCTTAAATATTCCAGGCAAATGCAGGGGGGGGGTATAATACAGTCTAATTATGATTTTTTGAGTTTATTTTCATGCTCTCTTTCAGTAAGTGAATTTGACTTTAAATGCTCATTAAAACAGCCCTTGGCATTATGGCAGAAGCAAGTAAAAAACGTAAAAATTTATCTTTTCAAGAAAAGCAAAGAATTTTGAGTGCTATTAAGTTGCCCAAAATGTGATGGCATAGTTGCGGCTGTACATTTAAAAATTTCACAACCACTCTTGTGTAAGATCTTAAAAAACATCAACCATTGAAACTGCAGCTCTTACTAATGAGAACATTGATCGGAAGAGAGCCCGATCTGGTAAGGATAATCAAGTTGAATCAGCATTAAAAATTTGGTTTAGTAATGTTCGTGAAAAGAATGCTTCAATTAATTGGCCTTTGATGCATAAAAAAGCAGAAGTTGGAAAAACAATGGGCAAAGAAATCACTGCAACTGATGGATATGGTTTAACAGGTGGAAAAAGCGAGAGAATATTGTGTAAAAGCGTATTCATGGTGAAGAAAAAAGTGCTGATTTTTTATCAGCTGATGCATGGATTAAGACCGAGTGGCCAACAATTTTTGCTGAATATTCTTCCGAGGATATTTATAATGCAGACGAAACAGGACTCTATTTTCGTGCAATGCCTGAGCATGCTTATTTGTTTAAAAATGAAAGTACTGTACTAAAGGATATAAATCTTCAAAAGAGCGAGTGACAGTTCTTTGTTGTGCTAATATGAAAGGTGAGAAACGAGAGCTCCTAGTGATTGGAAAAAGTAAAAATCGTCGGTGTTTTAAAGGTGTCAAAAGTTTGCCCACTGACTATTGTTCTAGTGCAAATGCTTTGATGACTAATGACATTTTCAACAATTGGTTACATTATGAAAAATTATGGATACAACTGTTAGAAGTAAAACTTTAGTTTAATATAAACCAAAATATATATACTAATAATATATATAAAAATATATACATCAGATGAATCAACTAGTCTGATAACAGTACTATCAGCTTGTGAACTATAATCCGACCAACAAGATAAAAAAAAAAACTGTGAAATTACTTAAGTCTGTCACCTCTTGGCCTTCAGACACTGTTAAAAAATTAATACCCCATTATGCCTGTTCTCCCAGAATATTTAGTGTTCCCAAGGTATACAAACATATCGTTCTACTTCAGTCGATAGCTGAGGAAATAGACAACCCTAATTATCACCTAGCCAAGAAATTAGCATCAACACTCAAGGAGTTGGTAGGTCATTTCCCCTCCTATATAAAGAACACACAACACTTCATAAACAAAATTAAAAACATAATACTCAGCAAAGATGATTTATTAGTCAGTTTTGACGTTTCGGCCCTTTTCACAAAATGTCCCAATCAATGACAATTCTTCTACAGAACAAATTTCCACCCAATATTACGGCTCTCTTTGTCCACGTACTACGTTCTGGTTATTTTGTGTGGCAAAATAAATTTTACCTACAAAAAGAAGGTACAGCCACTGGCTCACCACCATCCCCACCAATTGCTAATTTTTATATGGAAGCTTTTGAGCAAAGTGCTCTTGATTCCTTTACTCTAAAACCTACAGATAACAAAAACATTGTCAAGTTGACGATGTTTTTGTTATCTGGCCACACGGCAGCCAAACGTTAAACACATTCCTTAGCCACCTGAACAAACAACTTGAGCTCATACAATTTACTATTGAAATTGAAAACCAGAACTCGCTCCTGTTCCTGGATACACTAGTCATACGTATTCCCTCCAGCAGTCTATCCTTGACTGTTTACCATAAGCCTACACACACACCAGCCAATATATACATGCTAACTCATATCAGCACCCTTTGCAGAAAATTGGAGTCATCAACACCCTCAAAAACAGACCAATAACAATTTGCTCTAATGAACAAGCTCTTAAACAAGAATTAAAAATTATTAGCAATAGTCGTAAAGAGTCCAGCTATTCCTGTCTTGGGCTTTTCTTCTCCATTTTCTTCCAACTTTCTTAATCATTGGGTCTTCCCACCTTAAGGCTGGTCTTCCAGGTTTCCTTTTGGTATCTCTCGGATACCAATTTGTAACTCTGACTGTCCATCTGTTGTCTCTCATTCTGGAGAGATGTCCTGCCCATCTTCTTTTGCTGTTGTAGATTGTTTTTATTATCATATAAATAACAGATATAGCAAAAATACTGTTAATAAAATTCTTCATAAAACTTCATCAAAAAATAATATAGATTACAGTAAAACCATAACACTCCCATACATTAAAGAGTTATCAGTAAAAATCAATAGAATCCTACATCATTATAATCTTAATGCCACTTCACCTTTAAAATTAAAAAACATATTCAACACCTCTAAGGATCCTTTCCCCCCCATTGGCACACCCTGGAGTTTATTGCATCCATTGCACATGTAACTTTCCTTTTTTGAGGAAACTGGAGGTACAATCACTATCCGTAAAAAAGAACACAAACGGCACATTAAATATAACAATTTTGGAGAAGCAGGCCTCTCAGATCATGCTCTTAATACCCTACATCAAATTGATTGGAAAAGTACTTGCTCTTTGCATCATACAAAAACTTGATATGAACAGAAATTTAAAGAATCCTGTGAAATTTTGATTAACTACTCTAATCTTAATAATAATGGGGGCTTAAAAATCCTAGAAAATTATAGCAGAACGTGATTATATAAAAGACCAATCTGATACAAGTGCAATTGCAAAAAAGTTTTCCCTTCTTGATGCATTGCATTTAGTAGCAATGTCATGGAAGCAAGTCTCAGAGAAGACTATTAAAAACTACTTCCAAAAAGGTGGATTTTTTATAAGTTTTATTTCTGGAAAAATTCCCATGTTGGATTTTTTAAAACAAACTCTGAAACTCCTTCTTCTGAAGAATTTGAATATCTTACAAATGAAATTTTTGATAAAACCCCAGATGGTATGTCAAAAGAAGATTTGAAAATTGGTCTGATTGATAACAACATTGAAGTAGTGGCTACAATGACAGTGTCGGAAATATGTTAAGCTGCTTCCAATGAGAACTTTAAACTAGAAAGTGAACCTAATACAAGTATAGAATAACAAATTTTAGAAGCTGCTCCAACCAATGCCCAGATGCAAGAAGCTCTTTGAATACTTCGTTGTGGTGTGTGTGTGCAACATAGAGCAACAAACTTCGAAAGGCATTATGAGTATCAGCAATTTATTCATGAACTACTGTATTCAAACACACAATAGACAATACTAGATAAGTTTTTAAAATAAATTTTATATTGTAGATTATTAAAAAGTTGTTTATAACAATAAATTAAATTAAATAATGTTCATAACAATAAATTGAAATAAACAATGCAATTTATTATATCCTTTGCTCAATGTTATCAGCCAGTTATTGTTATCGAAAAGTGACTGTCCCAAAGTGATTACAATAAGCGGTGTCTACTGTATCTTCTTTTATTTACTATATACTTGTTGACAGTCTCAACTCCTCCACTTTACATCAATTTTTTAAACATTTTACATTTCATTTTGACAAAATAACATCAAACGGGCACATCGCAAGTGCCGACAATATGTGTTATGAAACCAAAACTAAAAATATACTAACATAGATAATTTGCAAAAATATTCATAATTTTAAATTATGATTATTTTTACACCACAACTACTCCTTCTCCGTGATTATCTTGCCGGAATATAACATCCTGCATTTCCCATTTCACCTCTTTTTGACTTTGCTTTGGTAACACTAAATATACAGGTGTGCTGCTCTGCTAATTCTTCTGCCAGTTCCACTTCCTTTCTGTACTGATACTTCTTATGCTGATGGTGCCTATGTTAAATTCTGAAGATGTGAGTCTGACTTTGTTTTGGTAGCTGACTTTTCATTGTTTGTCCTGCTTCCCTGAAGATAATAGTGAGATCTTGTTTAACCAGGTGACACTCCCAGCCAGCATGGCATTTCATCATGTTGTTTTCAGTTTAAACCGACAGGGAATCAATTCTGTTAACAAAAATTCCAAATTTTCAGTTTATTCTCATTTGTTCAGAGGGGATAGGTAGTCAAACAGAGGTAATATTAATTCAGCATCAGATTTTATCAGAATGCTTCAAAAGGCTATGCAGCAGTCTCTTCCCAGTTATCTAGCTTTGACCATTAAGAAACCCTCTCCCCTTTTGTTTATAAAAGTTAGTTAGTTATTATGACACTGTCAATTGAATGATCAAGATCCCCTCACTACACCTACTGGGGGGGGAGATTGTTAATTTGCTAATGATGACATGTAGATCCGGAGCTATAATACAGAAATCTGTACCATACATATATACATTTTTTGAAAGAAAAAATGTTTTCTCTGATTTTTTAAGAATTTAATGCAGCTCAACAATACTCTTCTAACCTTGATAAATATGGCTGCCTCAACCAAAAATTTGGAAGACTATCACCATAAGACTTCCGAATGATCAAAATCTTTTCACCATGCTCATATACTATATATTGAGCATTAGTTAAGTTAGAACTCTGTGTTTTCCTTTCAGCTATTGCACTACCTGTGTGCATATGTATATTTCGTGTCCTTTTGTTTATGAAGATGCTTTCCTATCCAAGGTGAAATAATGGCCAATAATAACTAAATATTGCCCATTAATAACTATATCTAAAATGTGAAAAAGGATACTTTCTTTTGGCTGTATCACAATACTACTATTTTGAACATTTTATTGCTAATTATTACTCTAGACATCTCCCTTTAAAGTCTATAATGATACTGAAGAGTTGATTTCTAAATTATTTCATGAAGTAGTTTACAAAATTAGGGTCTACCTTTGATTTTTTATGTTTCTTCAAGTGGGAAAAAAAGGATTCAAACAGTCTGAATATCTAATATTAATCTTTTAGATTTTCTTCCCTCTTTACTTGATATAGCATTTGACAGTAAGATTAAATAGCAATATCTTGTGAAAATATGTGTCTTGGAGTAATATGTGAATAATAATACTACATCAAGGAAATAATTTCTGTATCAAATAAACAGAAAAATAAATAAATAAAGAATCTAAAAGATTTAAAGGAAAAATAACAGCTGTTTATTTGATGGTTCTAAATTTTCTCCTCACTAATTTGGGTTATTCAAGTCATTTAAAACTGTGTTGTAGATTTAATGAATTTTTTGATTCTTTAAGTTATCAGACTGTTTCTCACTGATACAGCTGAAAATCACAGGAAGCGTGTGTGTGTGTGTGTGAGAGAGAGAGAGAGAGAGAGAAACTATGATCATATAAGCACAATATAAGACAAAGAAATTATATATAATTGGCTCCAGTGTCAACTGAGAATGAAAAGCTTTTGAAGCATTTACTAAGTAAATTATCTACTACAGGTTGTACAGAATTATTTTATGCTACAGAAAAACGATACTTTCATTTTGGCTGTATCACAATACTACTATTTTGAACATTTTATACAGGAAGTGTGATAATGCTGAATTATCTGAATACATATATTCTTTAACATTTGAAATCATTTACAAAACTTTCAAATATGCCTACCTCGGTTGACATTGAAAGAATGTCATTTGTCATCTTTTTCAATTCCTGTCCTAATGAAGTTACATTATTATCAAGGTCTTTTAGCTGGGAATGGATAGTATGCAAAACATCAGGAGTATTCTTACTACTTGCTTCAACTAGAAAGTATAAATTGATCTAATTCACTTAGTAAACCAAAATGTTGATGCATTTATAAAAAACATCCACAAGGTTAAGTATAAATATAAACAATGGCTCAGTTTTAATTAATTAATCAAGTATAATTAATTAAGCTAAATTAATTAATTATAATCCAATTTGCCAAGTAAGATTAAATCAAATTAAATTTTGCATCTAAGAGATTGCCTAAAAAAGGGAATTGTTGTTCCAACAGAAACTGCATACCAGAGGAGGATAGGAAGACCTGAACCAGTCCACAGAAGGCCAACCTGAGCATAATGCTTCAGGGTTACCTATCCACTGAATTCCTTAAGGTCCATACAATTCCTTATTTCCTTGATCCAGGATTCTGTTGTTCTACTATTTAATTCAAGTCTTACTTAGGCAAACCCCAGGACAAATCTAGAATCTCCATCCCTCAAGACAACTCTTAATCCTGCATTCAGAATTCTTGAAATATACTGATATACACTTTGATGTTCTTCCTTAACTTCACAGTATGTTCTCAGGCTGGTCTTCTCTGTCCAGGTAAACTCACCAGTGAATGAAACACAAACTCATTTCCAAAGAAATGTTCCTCACATCAGCAACATAAATTAAATCCAGCATTTTCCAATCAAATGCATATGTTACTTCATCAATCCAGCTGCCTTACAAAAGTGTTACTACATTAATATATTATTCTGGGAATCACTTACATAGAGACAAACACATTTAGAAACAGCATGTGAAAAGTAATATTAATGATTTCCAGAGATATACAACTTTAAGACATGTACCTATGCAGCATCTTAAGGTAACAGTGATAAATAAGATATATTCTTCACCGTGAATAACCCACACACACACTTCAATAGTAAAAATAATTTTGACTAAAAAACAAATATAGTGACATCTTATATCAATTACCTCGATTATTGTCAATTTAGTAAGTAGGCCTCTATGCAAGATTCAATCAAATGATAGTTGTGGAAATTTTTTCACTTAGTTACAAAGTATATTATATTTGATATAAAATTGTATTCTTGTTTTAATCCTTTACCCATGTGTGAGCAAACAAAGTTTTTGTATGAAGTTGAAAATATCTCTTCCCCACTCAGTCAAATTCATTTGCTGTCTCTATCGCTCCCCCAATGCAACCAACCACTCTGAGCTTTAATTTCATTTCCTTAAAAATTGATTTTCTCCAGTCCCACTTTCCCAATAGTGAAATTAACCTCCTAGGATATTCTAATGTCCACAACACCGACTGTCTTTCCTCCTCCAGTTGTACAGATCTTGCAGGCAGAGATGCTGAAACATTTGCAGCCACTAACAACCTTACACAACTTGTTCAGATGCCAATCAGAATACCAGATAACCCGAACCATTCCCCCAAACACCTAGATCTCTTCCTCACCAATGACTCTTCCAAATACACATTGAAAGTAGTGGTCCCCTAAAAGAGTATTTTGGTATTATAACAGTGCCAAGCGGGACAGCCTCCGCAACTTCTATGCCACATTCCCATGGTTGGACTATTACTTCCAGATTTCCAACCAAAACTTATCACCAAAGTAATCCTCACCGGCATGGAAACATACATTCCCCAACTAAACCCTGGTTCTCCAAAAGATGTGCCAAGGCTGTACAAATGAAAAACCAAACATACCATCACAGGCTCAAATCAAGAATCCATCCTCCTTTAGTAGACTAACAATTAGTCTACAGAAGCCAGAAATAGATGCAAAAAAAAACAATCAATGCTTCCAAAACAGAGTTTGAAAGAGCAAAAAAGCAGCCTGTCCAAATGACAGCCGAGCCTTTTGGTCTCTTGCCAAATCAACTGGTCATAACTTCTGCCCAACACTATTTCCACCCCTATCATACCCAGATGGCTCTACTGCATCATCACCCACAGAAAAGCCAGAAGATTAGTTTCACACTTTGCTTCTAATGCATGCATAACTGACAATGGTAAATGCCCCACAGCCATTCAACATATCCAACATACAATGTCCCCTATATCCTTTTGCCAGAAAAAGATCAGAAAAAGATATATAAAAAAAAGTCTCCTGGTCCTGATGGCATTCCTCCAATTGTCCTGAAAGTTTGTGCACAAAACTGACTCCTATCCTGTATATACTCTCTTGCTCCACTAATATCTATCCCACAACCTGGAAACTGGCACCCATTCTTAAGAAAGGCGACAAGTCACTGCATTCCAACTATTTTCCTATCTTGCTTACCTCAGTCATGTCTAAAGTAATGGAAAAAATCATCAATTCCCAACTCCTACACTACCTTGAAGGCACCCACCTAATAAACGACTGCCAGTATGGATTCTGTTGCTGCTGATCAACAGGAGATCTGCTCAAATATGTCACCCATCTCTAGACAAATGCCATGGAGAAGTTAGGCAAATCTCAAGTGGTTGAACTTGATATCTCAAAAGCTTTTGACCAGGTCTGGCACAAAGGCTTACTAAGCAAACTACCATCATTTGGTCTGTCTCAGGACTTCTATAGTTGGATTGCCAGCTTTCTATCTGGATGCACACTTGGGAAATCATCAATTCCCAACTCCTACACTACCTTGAAGGCACCTACCTAATAAACGACTGCCAGTATGGATTCTGTTGCTGCTGATCAACAGGAGGTCTGCTCAAATATGTCACCCATCTCTAGACAAATGCCATGGAGAAGTTAGGCAAATCTCAAGTGGTTAAACTTGATATCTCAAAAGCTTTTGACTAGGTCTGGCACAAAGGCTTACTAAGCAAACTACCATCATTTGGTCTGTCTCAGGACTTCTATAGTTGGATTGCCAGCTTTCTATCTGGATGCACACTGGGTGTGATGGTGGATGGTTCCTTATCCTCTCACCAATCCTCTTCCTGCTATATATCAATGACCTACTTCAGTTGAACTCCAACTCAATACACATTTTGCAGACAACAACACATTGCACTCCTCCCTTTCATTTGGTAAACCTTACTCTACACAACTCACCTCAACCTACAGAACATCGAGCACCACTGCCCTCAATTCTGATCTCTCAGCCATCCTCCAATGGGATTCAGATAACCTTATCAATTAGCACTTTATAAATAAAACAGAGTTCTGTCTTATTTCTCATAAAAAAAAAAACATTTTTTCCCAGTATTATTTTTGACGATAACCAAATTTCCAGACAATTTTAGATTTCTCTTCTTGGCATTACTTTGACATCAAACCTCTCCTGGCATGAACAAATCAAAACCATTGCATCTTCAGCTTCAAAAAAACTAGGATTTCTCTTTCGATCAAGACATTAATTCACCCTTTAACAGTTAACATTATACAAATCACAAATCTGCCCAACTATTGAATACTGCTCTCATGGTGGAGCCCCTAAAAGTTCTCTCAAAATGCTTGACTCAATAGGGAGAAGAGTACTTAGACTTATTAATGACCCTTCTCTTACCAATTAACTCCTCCCACTTTCATGCAGACAATTTCCACAATATGTATATTCTACAAATATTTCCATGGGAGATGCTCATCTGAAATAACATCAATAATTTCCCCACTTAGCACTAAGTTCGTTGGAACAAGTGCAGCTGCTGCTCAACATCTCTTCACAGCACACCTTGAAACAAACAGAACAAATTTCTTTTCCTCTTCCTTCATCCCTGCAACTGCTGCATTGTGGAACAGTCTTCCTGCTGTTGTGCTTCCCGAGGAATACAATATACAGTCTTTCAAATCAAGTGTAAACAAGTTCCTCCATTCCCAACCTATGACCCGTATATGCTACTAATGTACTATACGTTGATCAACCAACCTCTTGTGTATAGGCTCAACATAAAAATAATAAATAAAATGAAGTACCTTAACAATTAGTATACTTGAATAGGTTGCTGACTTCACATCAATTGCCTCATGGATATGAGGCAATTGATGTGAAGTCAACAAACCTTTATACACAAGTAGACTAGTTCTGAAGATTCTTCACGTGGGTTAAAAAAATAAATAAAAATCTACAATTTCTTGCCAAGTAATAATATACCGTCAAATGATTGCAATTCCAGGGAAATATCAAGATGATAAAATATGTGTTGGCAGTTCATGTTTCATTTATTTTAACAGTTTTAATTCACAACACAACAAGAAAACTGTGAAATATCATCAAATAAGTTAAATAAATATTAACTTATTTGATGATATTTCACTGGTGTTATACCAACATCTTCAGAGCACGAAGAGAAGTTTGCCCTTTATAATGTCTCTAGGAAATGCAGCCAACCCACTAGTTTGAGAGGCTGTATTGCTTGCTTGGTTCTCTAAGTATTCTATGTAGAAAATGGCTAAGGGGATTATTTAATTGTCATTTAATAATTAATTATTAATATATTTATTGTTTTAATATTAATATAAATATATTTGATACAATTCTTAATCATTGATTTAGTAATTAATAATTACATAACTATTTTCTTATTATACTTGCAATGTGAATTAAAACTGTTAAAATAAATGAAACATCAAGAAGATAAGTTTCCTCAAACCTTTCTATGTCAAAAGGGAGTGGTGTTGGCTAGACAATCTGCTTTCAATCAAAAGTGGCAGAACTGATATTGGTAGGTAGTGGCTAATTAGTAAACCTCCAATGTAGTGAAGAAGTCACTGCTAATGCTTTTGCCATAATTTTAAAGAGAAATGAGGTATAGTAGTGGAACAATACTTTTGATGACTGACATTCAACTTCTTTCAGGCTGAATATAGGCTACACCATTTATCCTATTCATAAATGACTTATCACTAACATCAAATTCTACTCATAGTTTTGCAGATGACAGTATGTTACATTCTTTTTCATTTGGCAAAACTTGCAATGCCAATATATCCCAAGCTAGAAGATCTTCTGTAATCTATTTACAAACTCAGATCTTGTTATATTTGGTATGAAGACAGGCTTGTCAACTTCAATGCTACCAAAACACTATGTGGCCTTATTTCACACACATCTTCATGAAAGATTAGATATCTATCCCTTCTTGGACTGACTTTCACTTCTAGCCTCTCTCTCTTGGCATAAGCACATTCCATTTCACAGCCTCTGCAAAATAAAAAAATAAATAATAATATTAAAAAAAAAAAAATGGCACTTTTCTGTTCAAAACGTTTCTCATCAGTGAAAATTCTCTACAAATTCTAAATCTGTCCTACATTAGAATATTGTTCTCAAATATCAGGTGATGTGCAATGCAATGAAATCCTCTCTAAAATCCAGAAGAGGATGATATAGTTAAGTAGTGACCTTTAGCTTACAGATTCCACTCTGTGCCTCTTCTACAGGTATTTTCATGGGCACTGTTCTGCTGATACCATTTCCCTCAAAAAAAAGTGAGCAGCTGCTGCTCACCACTTGTCACAGTAAGCCCAGGTGAAGTGCTGCATGATTTTCAATTCATATCATTTTTGGTAAAAGGTTAACTTCTGAAATGATTTTCATGCTTCATTTTCAGTTTTGGTTATGTTATGTGGTCAAATTTTGTAAGATGAACTCAGTGACAACATAACAATAATTCATTAGCTGAAATTCCATAGTTCATAGTGTATGTTAAAATGCAAATACAATATCCATGCAAATGATCGTGGCCACATCAAACTGCTTCCCTGCAGTTCATGGTAATATACCTTTATAACAAGACTAAGTTATTAATAAATATAGAATATTAACAAAATATCAGTCAATCATCAGCTAATGCCTTTTTGTTCCCGTACAGGGAGTAGGCAAGGCTGTTTCTTAGCCCTATCCAACTTTTTGGAGACTGAGTGGGCAGTTCAATCTCTACTGGTAGCCAATCAGAGATAGCTGGTCCAAGGCTATCACTAATTAATCGGCACGCAGTAAAGAAGGCAGCTAGTAAATGCCGCCATCTGATGGTCCCTAACACAACATATTTAACATCTGAAAATAGTGTGGGTTCGACGGCCGATTTTCTTGAGTTTACGGGATGAAAAACCAGCCAGCCCGTGCCAGAGATCGACTAACTCTAGAACCGGTCAAGAAAAGGCTTAGAAAAAGTTCTTCTAGTCGGCGACTAGATTCGAACGCCTTTCGTCGTGTGGTCAAGTGCAGAGTGCAAATGCCACTTCTACTGAGCTAAACAAACAAAATATTATAATATTAAAAAAATTACACACACACAAATGTGCCAACCCTCTCCAAGCAATGGACTATAGGTCTGAATCCAACCATGGACATAGATGTTTGTGATTATCCTTAGGTAGAAGATGAATTACTATCCTAATTATTGGAAGCCGTAAGTGGCTTGAAAAAGTTGCCAAGTTCCAGATCTGTCAGCCTTGAGAGAAAAGAGGAAGGAGTCTAGACTATGTACAAAAATAAATAAATAAAATTAAAAAATAAGAAAAATGCTTAGCCTGCCTACTGTACTACTGTACTATAGGCCTTTTTGTTTTACTCCTTCCATTTCAAAGTATCTCAGTTTCTTCCGTTTCTAAACGGATCCCACAACATTTTCTATCCCTTCAATAATCATCTGTTTCTTTCCAGAAATCTTCAAATGTCTATGTTTTGCTATGTTTACACATAACTTAGCTTTTCTATACTGCTCTTTATACCACTAAGATGAGTTAACTAGGTAAGGATCTTTCCATATAATTTCTCCCCTCCACCAGATTTTGAATTTTTGAGTGAAGGGCAAGTTTCAATCAGCATTCATAATTTTTCTTCAGATTCATATATCAAACTCACATAGGATTTGAGGTCAGTGAGAGAAGGTCATTTATGTATAGAAGGAATAGAATGGGTGAAAGAAGAGAGCCTGAGGAAGTAAGGCATTTCTTTCTCAGCATCTGTGGGGAAGAGGAGACCAGAGAGAATGCTGGCAACTAATCATAGAGGGAGTGGAACCACAGGATGGTGCTTAGTAAGGCTTATATCAATCCAACATCTTGGAAATAATGTATCAAGAGATACATTATTTCCTTAAAACTTTTCCATTTGGTTTATGTTCAAATGTGGATGGTAATGGTTGGTCGACAGCAGACACCTGCTGTCGACCAAGATTGGTTAGCCTCTAAGTCATAAAGAACTTAAATGGTAATCACCTTCTCCATGGTTTTTGAGGAGTAAATTAAGACAGAAAAACAGTTTAACTGGCTTTTAATACCTTTTTTTGGACTGATATAGATTTATTTCCATGTAATACGACAGATGCCAGTCAAGTAAAAATGGGACACAAGGCGGGTGTTAATTCCATAGCACAAGTAGAATAGGAGGGACACAATTCAGACCACATGATTTCCATGGTATACAAGCAATTCTTCTGATGAAATGAAAACATTAGAGGAGGCATTGAGCTGATCCTGATAATGTGAGAGATAATCTGCAATCGTCATCTATACAGAAATTAAGAGAAGAATGATACCAGGAGGTCTACCTCATCACTGGATGAAAAAATGCACCAGCAAAATAACAGAATGGAAGGACAGAAGCTGCTTCCGATGATCTTGGTAAGGGATCAAAAGGTTTATGGCCATTTGAACAGGATACAAGTTTACTGCATTTTGGCTATTTCAAAATCAGATTTTTTAAACTGCTGCAATTTATAGCGATGGCTATCATGAAGCTGCTGTAGCGCACTGATTTTTTTTCCCCTTTATCATCAAGTTCCCACACAGCATCAGATAGTAGTCAAGGATTATGGGTGGAATGGGAGATGAAACTTTCATTGCTGTTATTTTGTTGGAGCAGATGTTTGGATTAGGAAAATGAGAAAGGTAATCAAAACACAGAAAAGCAGAGCAGGTCTTGACATGTCCACTGAATTACCATTCAACATTCCTCTTAGCGTCTCAAAACCCTATGCCGCAAGCGCAAATGCACCTGCTGTCAATTATTAAATAAGGAAAAAAGAAAATTAAAACTGAAAAATATAAGTCTTCTTCTAGTAAGAATATTTATTGAAATCATAAAAAATGTTAACATTTATGTAATATTATGAACATTTTATAAATCCTCTGTCTTTGAGTGCAAGTGTTACCAGTGCCGATTTTGTGCATATGTTTTATGTATTTAGTCTACTGGAAACTGTGCATTTGAGGGATGTGTCACCACTTCACCAGTGTTGTTGGCATGCTTTGGCCATACACCACTACTTTTATTAAAAATTTTTCCCCAAAATGAGTAATCTAAATAAAAAAAAACAAACCTATAAATTCAACAATATTTATTGCTGGGAAGAAGATT
The DNA here is from genome assembly GCF_054136105.1 of Typopeltis vanoorti. Lineage (NCBI taxonomy): Eukaryota > Metazoa > Arthropoda > Arachnida > Uropygi > Thelyphonidae > Typopeltis > Typopeltis vanoorti. The sequence continues at coordinate 137,564,915 of NC_143560.1, forward strand.
ATTGTTTTCTCCAAAGTAAAGTGAAATGTTTTTGTTTACTGTGCGATAGTATTGTATCAGTGATAATGAAACACAACCTTGAATGTCATTTCATAATTTTTTTTATACATGATGTATAATACATGATGTAGTATAACTACATTTCTATATATTTTAAAATAAATCGCAGGAATAATCTCTTATGCATGAAATTGTGTTTAATTTTTAATTTTTAATAATTATAATGATAAAGAATGATTATCAAATAATTCAGTTGTATAATAAATGTTCATGTGTACTTACACATGTAACATTTATTATAAATCCTCTAAATTTACACATCAAAAAAAAAAAAAAAAAAAAAAAAAAAAAAAAAAAAAAAAATCTGTGTCCACTACTCTCTTTCGAATACACCCGAAATCACAACCAGGTTGAGACCCCTGTCTTAGCCTAAAAAAAAAAAAAAAAGAAGGCAAGAAGCAGCTGTAAGCAATAAAAGATATTTCAAAAGGCTGTCTAAGATTGAAGGGATGAAAATAACAGAATGGAGCCAAGTGTGCTTGCTATACCTATGAAGAGCATTGCAAAAATTTCAAATTGTTATTTGGTCCTCTACATTAGTGCTTCCCAAACTTCTGAATGTCAGGGCCCCCTTTGCAAAATTAAAATATTTCATGCCCCCCCCCCCCTCGAAAAAAAATCGTAATAGAGAGATATATTATTATAATATTTATTGTATTTATATTCAATACAAAACATAAACAGCGAATATTGCAAAAATCACATGCATATATTACATTTTTTGCCTCTTACCGGTTGGTTCTGAAGACGATGCGGGCTGTTCTGGTAAAATATGAAATACTGTCCTTTTTTTGAGTCTGTTTCTGCTTCTTCTGATTGTTCGTGGGAATTTTTTTTTTATTTTTTTTTTTTATCAGCCACTTATCCATCTCGGGGTTAAATTTTTTAATGTAGAACACATCAAATAATATCACCACTTACCGATACTGGCACACCAGAGACTGATAACATGAAATTAGTGAATATTACCTGAATAAGGGAATCCCCGGACCAGGAATATTTTATTTTTTGTGATTTTTCTCCCTTTAGGATAATTAAGCCTAACGCGAAACAGACAGCAAAGGCAGGTTAATAAAAAGTGCATATATATATATATATTACTTAGTTTTAACACTTTTACGAATTTTAACACGTTCCGTTGAATTTTATTGCTGCCTTGGGAAGTCGAACTCACACACATCTAATTAATAACAATGGTTTTTAGTTAGATACTGTGTTTGCCAATGCAACATGTGGTTTTGTTTCAGTCTATACAGCATAGTTTCTGTATGAGGGGACATGTGATTCATTAATTAGTGTTTTTATCCCAGTTGTCTCTAATTGCACTATTTGTTGAGAAATATATTACACAGACGCCTCATACCTTATTCACTGGCATAATAAAAGTACTTGTTTTTATTGCCTCTGCAGTATAGTCGCTGTTAGAGAGGGGTGTTGTTTACCACTGCAAGGGAGTTACTATCTCCCCACATGAATATGTTTAAGCTTTTTTTCATGTGTGAAGTATATGCGAAACTTTTATTGGTGACAGAAAACTAGCTCGGATGACAGTGATAATATAAAACGAGTTTTGATATGTATATAAAGTCAATATCAACAGTCCCTGATTACGAACGTGTGATGAAAGGGACAGGAAGATTTGGAACTTCCCTGGAGAGCATTCGAAGTAAATACAATTAACCACTGCTTTGAAATGAAACATATGAATAAGCAACATTTACTAATATTCATTAAGCGCTGAAATACGAAGGAAGCAAAGTTTGTGAACCAACACCAATGCGTGACTTTTTCCATTAAAATAAAAAAAAATCTACTTAGTCTTAAAACATTTTAAATTTGTTTTCATTATTTCACGGCCCCCTCAACAAAACCTACGGCCCCCCAAGGGGGCCGCGGCCCACAGTTTGGGAAGCGCTGCTCTACATAACTATTTTGGACATAAAAGGCAGCAGTTTTTAATTTTTAGTAAATTTTAAGGCTACTGTTTTCATAGAAGAAATGCTTCAATGAAGGTGATGATGGATGGAGTATAAATGAAACTTATAAAAAAGTCAAGGACTTGAGGATACAAACCTAGAGCCTGTAGGATAAAATACAAAATGGGTATAAACACATGGCCACCATCTTGAAAAACTTTGCTTGTGTGAAAATGCGAATAAGAACTCAAAGAGTATATCTCCTTAAGAATTGAAAGAGAAGTAAAAAAAAATAAGAAATTGGAAAATAAGCTGTGATTAAAATCTTCTGAAACTATAAAAATTCAAAAAGTATGATATTACTTTTTTTTCCTCCTCCAAATAAATATGGGATGCCATTCACTTGATTACGCTGAAAATACCATAACGGCATTAACAGTACACTTAAAGTTTTATTTTGTAGAACTTTTAAAAAGTTTTACAAAATAAAAAGAAATTTCATAGTCTATAATTACTTCTAAAAATTTTTATATTTATTTCCTATTTGAAAGCTGTAATTTCATCCCAAATTTAGAGGAAAAAAAAAAAAAAAATTCACTGTTTGGCACTGGTAGAGAATCATTTGCATATTTCATCAATGTACTGAGTTTGCACTATCTAATGAATACTGGTAGTTACTAGCTGATGCATGATGCGAAGAAGAATGCTATTCTGCTGTACACTGCATCATTTCTACATTCAAAAGATAAAAGAGCATTTCAAATGGTCTATCTTTTGAATGATGTAGAAATAACTCTGTAAATTTAATAGTGTAATTTTTATAAGTTTATATTGTTAACTTAAATCTGAAGAAGCAGACCAAAGAGTCTTGTGAAACTTGATTTAATATATTCATACTATTTAGATGGACATACCAAGTACTCTTTTCTGAAGATTTGAAAATAACCACAGAAGGTTCCAGAGAAACCATACTGCATAATTTTTTTTTTTTTTTTGTAAATTTTTTCAGCAAAGTAAACTAACTGTTTATGAAGTTAATTTATGCTATAGGTTGATTTTATCTATCTGACCAATTTTTTTGTTCAGATGAAAAGATTATGGGAGGGAAAATCTATCATGTATAAAAACAGCAGCTCAAATTTTTTGTTCTTCATGTCCAAAATGGGATTCAAACCCATGTCTTTACACCCAAAGAGCATCATTGCAATTAGTGATACTATGATTTTAGAATTCACAAGTTGTTCTGATTTAACAGCTTATTGTAACAAACATAAATCTATGCAACTAAAACTAACAGAATTGAAATTTTTTTACTAAATACCATAATTTTTTTTTTATTTAGATGTGTAAGTACACTTAAGTGGTAATTTAATAGGCTTTTAATAGCAATCAGTCTTTTATCAAATGCAGTTGACACATTATTATCACAAGACACCTATATGGGATACAAGACCTCCCGACAGACAACATAATATTAGTGTATGCTGCGCAATCCACTGTGCATTATGCCATCATTTTACAGATAATTTCTGCCTGTTAATTATGTACTCTGGTCAGTTTGCTGGCTGTGTTGGAACAAAAAATCCCGCTACCTCTCTATGAGATTTACTAACTCAATTTCACTCAAAAATACTAATATAATAATAAAAAGTATGGATTATCGATTCTTCTTGTCATGACAAAAATCAAACTCAGCCATTTTCTGATCAAATGTTGCTAATCTCACTGTTCTTCCAAATGTGCTATGGAGGCAGTGAAGACATATATCCACAAAATTGCATTATGAAGTGCTAGTGAGTCATATAATGAAGCATGATTTACTTTCTAAATGTGATCTGAAAATCATTCAATTTTATAATGTACTGAGATAATAAATAGGATCATATGAAAATGGAGTAAAAATTTGGGAACCTATAATTTTTTATGGGATTTTCCTAATACTAAAGCAGAATAATAGATATATAATGCAGCTTTCTCACTCTCTCTCTGAGAGAAGAGAGGGAAGAAATATATATATATATATAGATATATATATATATTTAAAAAGTGATAGTTTAATGATTTTATATGCTACAATACTAGTACAGTTAAATTAATACATGCATAGAGATTATCAAAATTCATTGCACTACATAAATTTCTGCTAAGTTCTATCTAATAGTCCAAGCTATTTAATAGATATGACTTCTAAGTGAAACGAAAAGCTAAACTAAAATTTTCTTTTCACAATGCAGTTACTTGCAATAAGTAAAGAAATAAACCCACATGGCAACTACTATTTTGCTGCTAAATTTCAAATTATGCAAAGAACAGAATATTTAAAAAATGCCTAAGAAAGCAAATGAAGTCAAATTCAAGAATAACCTACTATGCTATCTAGAACAAGGAGAGACATGGTCCTGCAGATACCTCCTGCAGTATTACCTTTCTGAAGGTGAGCACGCAGGAGATCCAAGTCCTCTCGAAGTCCGAGGTGTAGCCAAACCAATGTTGCCAAGGCCACGACACAGGCTGTAACCAGAACAAAGAGGCAAAGAGGCAAGCAGGCCGCACACAGCCGCAATGGACTCCCACCCCTGGATGATAGCACCAACAAGGGAAAAAAAAAAGTATGGACTAAGCCAAATTCAATGAGCAGACAAATATGAATAGTATTATGACACATTTCCAAGCATTTGAAAATTAAATATATAAATAAAACAGTAAACTCTTGTTTATCTTGCCTTTGATTATCTGGAATTCACGAAGTGTTCTAAATGCCTTTCCAATGTGCATGTGGATTTTCTGCATAATTTTGGATGCAACTTAAAGGAGTGGATATGCCTTTCTATTTTTCATATGCCTATAAGCTGTATTTGGGAAGAAATTACCCACTAGCTTTATAGAAAAATATCCTATGCAACTTCCAACATATCAACAAAAAAAAAAAAAAAAAAAAAGACCTAAACTATCACATTTAAACCTGTTGTGTTCACTTCCACAGAAAAACTTGAAATGATAAAATAAAAGTTAACAAAAAATGCAGGAGGTTTCCTAAAGGACTGAATTTACAAATGCTTATCTCCCTCTCTCTCTTACTACTCTGGAAGTAGTAACAAATTTGTATTCATTTCAGTAAAATTATGGAGACTACAACCATGTTAGGAATAATTACTTTAATTTCTCAACATTTCAACCTTCATATTAAGGTTGTATCTGGAGTATACACATATATATAAAAAGAGAAGCTATATTACATTTCAAACAGTATGCCAAAGTGACAATAATCTGATTTTTTATTATTAATATTATCATTATTACGTGACACCTCCAAAGACTCATCAAAGGAGAGTACCTACCACTCTCCGTCTCCACTGCACAATCCACCAACTACAGCGAACCGCATCATCATCCATGCCAATGCCATCTACTGCTCACCACAACCACTAGAATTTTCACAGTCACAAACAACCATGCCCACAGCAGGATTCGAACTCTTAGCCTTTTGGCTGGAGAGCAGATAAGGCTAACCAGGCTGGCATCTACTGGCCTGACCTCTAGTGAAAAAAAAAAACTACATCAGAGCTATATTCTATTTATAACATCATCAGAGAACAAATTCATATAGTTTTAATACAGCAAAAGTGGTGGCCTAATCCATAATTTAACATAGGTGTTGTTATATTAGAGTTAAGATACTAGATTACTTATATATCCTAATCATAATTAATTCTTAGACCAAAAGGTTATGTTAGTAGAATATGTGCCATCCATATTCTTTGGATTTTTAGACAAACAGCCACCCTGGAGTACCACCATTATTGTTAAGATTAAGGTGGGTGATAAGAATTTCACAGGCCACCTTAAATTTACGCTTGTACCATGTTTTGCCGTGATGTAAGCAACAGGTGCCTTTCCAGTCAATTCTATGTAGAGTATTCACAGGGCATGATCAGAAAGGCCAGATTTACTGTAGTTGTTAAATCTGATGTGCCATTTATGTTCCTTTTTTTCTGACAGGAATTGTGTGTCCTGTTTCACCTATATAGGACAAATTACAGGTGCAATGAATACAATATACTCCAGGGTGGCTGTATTAATTCTATCTATATGAATTTGTTCTCTGATGATGTTATAAATAGAATAAAGCTGTATTTATTTTTCACTAGAGGTCAGGCCAGAAGAATAATGGTTGATGAAATCATTGTCACTGTGACATACTGTTTGAAATGTAATATAATTTGTCTTTGTGTATATATATATATATATATATATGTGTGTGTGTGTGTGTGTGTGTGTGTGTGTCTGTGCATACGTGTGTACTATAGATGACCTTAATATGAAGGTCGAAACATCAGGAAATTAAAGTAATTAGTTGAAGTCCACATAATTTTACTGAAACAAATGCTGATCATCACCATGTAACACTAAAGGAAAGAAAAAGTAACAAATTAGATTTCAAATGTCATTTTCCACTGAAACAGTAAGTCTCCATTCATCAAAATTCATGCATTAAGCACAAAATGACTACTTGGGTAACAGACCAATTCACTAACCTCCAATATATCCATCTTATCTTATCTCAATAAACTTCATGCTTGTGTCAAGAAATTTACACTGCACCATTAAGCAAGAATATTTAATGAACTGAACAAGTGCAAATCTATTATACAGCAAATGTAGCTGTCATATGGGACCTAGATGGAATTTAATACAGGTATATTTGGCATGTTAATAGAGGTCCACATAGAATCCTTAAAACTTTCAATACTTGAATCACCTACTGCAAAAGAGTTCCTGTTAAATGGAGTTTAACAGGAACCCAACTATCCCTGAAGTAGCTTCTGAGAATATAAGCATTTGTAAATAATTAAAACAGCTAAAACACTTCTTGTTTATCATGCATATGGTCAGCAGTTCTATTAACATACAAGAGTGCAGTGCATATGTGGGTGACAAACATAAAAAGAAAAATTGAATATTGTTTTTAGGGGAAAAAAAAAAAATAGGAAACAGATCTGCAATTCAGCATTTTTATGATTTCATTTTTCACTGCGCTGTTAATGTACTATAATTAATGTAAGGTTTAGTCATAAAGGTTTAATTATTTTAACTGATTTCTTAAAAGAATGTTTTAATCTAAACAACAAAACCCATCATATCAAACAAAAATTAATAAACCATAACATCACTATATAACATATTTAATAACTTATGGAGCACCTCTGTGTAATCTTTCTTATGGCTACTTTCAAAGAGGCATCACTAAAGCAGAGATAGGTTTATGGGATACAACTACAGGACAAGGTTATTCTTATTTTTCAGAGCACAATTTTCAACCAAATTTCTTGGCTTCTTTAGTGCTAGAACTAAAAAGAATCATACAAAGTTAATCATTATAACAAGGATGTACTTGATTCAATGTGGTATAGGAAAAACTAGTTCAGGACTACCATCAGAATATGATAGTAATAAGAATATATATGTAAAAAGGAGGGGATGGGGGTGGGAGACAGGTTTTGGTTTATTTGGTTTCATTTATTTGGATTTACAGCCGAAGCAACTTAGGCTATAAGGCCAATGTATTACGTCTGTATGTATTTTAATCACTATGTGATTGCTTTGTGGGATGAAAAACTTAAAGTCTCTTGGAGGAAAAGGCCTGCCACCTCTGTATGAAACCAGCTAACTCCTTCAGTTGAAAAGCCCTGATAAAGATTCTTTGCATCTTAGGTGGGATATATGCTTGCATTTAAGCAAGTTTAGTTTTTACATAAATAATACTTTATTATCCACTTGATGAGAAAATTTTATATGTTATCTTTATTCTAAACATTTATTCACTTTCTTGGAAAGTTTGTAAAGTGAGAGCTGTAAACAAAACAATCCAGCCACACTACAGCTGGATAAACAAGAGTTTACTGTAATGACTGGTAAGATACCAATATAGCATTTAAGATATTCCTGCTCATTATTCCCTCTCTTTTCATAGAATAAATAAATAAAAAATAAAATTAATTTTTTTTAAAAAATCAATTTACAAGGATCTAGTAATAATAATTACTAGATCCTTGGGATTTAAAATTAAAACTTAAACTATACATCTGAATCAGTTGACATAAATATAATATCAATATAAGAACTACTCAATTTCATTTTTTTAATGAAGATTAGAAATGGCCATTACTTCAAAGTGGCAAGCCCAAGAAATGAATTACACCATTATTAAGGATAGCAAAGAGGAGGAGGATTGGATTTCATGAAAATTAATGAGTTATACTTAAAAAATAAAAAAATAAAAAAAAAAACACATGCAAAAGATTGTGAAACCCACAGTACTACCTATTAGTACTAGTGTACAAATAGGATCTAATTAGTAAGTAAAGTAGTATTTACTTTACTCTCACTTAATCTATTTCTAATAATATTAGAAATAGATTAAGTGAGAGTAAAGTAAAAAGGAAGTATTGTACTTTGAATTGGGGATGCTGAGTGATGAAGCTTTGTAGTGGGCAACAAGATGAACTATATGTTAACTTGTAAGGACTACTGAAGAACTTAAAGGAAAGGGAGGGGGAACGATTAAGGTGTGTGTGTGTGTGTGTGTGTGTGTGTTGGGGGGGGGGGTTGAAAAGAACAACTGCATTCTTTGATTATACAGCATTATCAGATGTGAAGACAAACACCAGAAAAGGGGAATTGTTTTGTGTGTTTTCTATAGCATTGGTAAATGAGAAGAGAGGACACATAAGTAAAAATATATATATATATATAAAAAATAAATTGAACGACTGGATAACAAGACAGGCTAAAGGTGTCAACATTCCAAATGGATAATAATTATTATTATTAACATCTGACCACCATGGAGTCAGAGACTAATCATGGGAGATAAACACTATCACACATGAAGCCTCCATGTCTCACATCTTCATTCAATCCACTCACCTTTATTTAACCACTCTACAAGAACCTTCTCTTCACTCCACTGCTCACACTTTCCTTATACAATTTCCAGGGATGGCCTCTTGTTCTACACCTCTCTCACACTGTATGAAATATCTCTTCCATGTAAACTTGATAACAATCCCTAACTAACTTATGTCTCAATCATTTCCTCCTCCTTCTATTCATGAGGCTTTGCAATTTGCATTCTCTCAATCTGTGAATCTTCTCAGTCACCAGTAGTGACCCTCCTCTTTCGGGATACTGCACCCACACATACAACTTTCTGATACCTATCTGACAGCCAGTCACTGATCCAACTCATAAGTCTGATATCCAATCCCATTCGTTTCAATTTATTTAACAGCTTGTTGTGTAGCAGTCTATTAAAAGCTTTTGCAAAATCCAAGTACACTGCTGTATATGCATCTCTCCTGTCCAAAGTATTTGTTACAGTACATAAATTAGTAAAACATGATCTCCCTTTAACAAACCCATGGTGACAACCACAGAGAAGACTGCTGGTAGCCACAGCCATATCACCAAAGTAAAATTGTTCCACCTTTATGCAGTGGAACAATTTTACCTTCTTTCCACTTGGAACCTGTGTTGCTGTAAGGACTTATTAAACAGGTGTACATATGAGATCAATTACCGATCTTTACAGACTGTGGGGCATTTCTTACTACCAGTGATACCATTAGGAATTTATGGCCATTGTATGTTCACAGGCCTATTATGGTACTATTTCCATTTTGAATGTACAGTAATACCTCAAGTTATGATTCTCAAGGCATTTCCATAGAGTCAGGAGACTCACTGCAGAAGACCCATTATTCACATAATACCTACCAAGTCTTGCCTACTCTACTTGGATTTTTTTTTTTTGTGTGTGTGTGAGTTTTTAATGTCCATTTTGGCTGATTCTGCACTAGTTCTATGTACAGGGAAGTTTGTGATTTTGAAAACCTTATAGTATTAATTAACTTCAGCCTTCGTCAGAGCTGTTTGTACACTTCATGTGTTCAGCAGATTTTAATTTGCTTGTTTTGAAGATGTGTTGACTATTTTTGTTACTTTCTGCTGTTAAATTTTTGTAAATGCATATCATCTTATATTATGAACATATACACACACACAGAGCCTAAACTACAATGTGAACTTGCCAAGCTGGTTTCCAATAATTTCCTATTTGAACTCTTTTTGATACTCCTGTCCTTCATATCTTCTTTGGTATATCAATCCGAAGATTGGTAATTATGGCAGCACATCATAACAACCTGTCTTGTGATCTCCTTTTTATCTCTTGTACTGGGCAGATGAGGATAATGTTATCTATGAGTCAACATGGATTTGAGAAGGGGCAGTCTTGTTTTAGCAATATGGTAGCCTTTTATAATAAAGTTACAAGAGCATTAGATGAGGGAAAGGCATATACTGCCATTTTCCTAGACTTAGCAAAGGCATTTGACAGGGTGCCACATGATATGTTGATATTCAAGTTGCAGCACATGGGTCTGGATGTCAGATTGGTCAATTGGATTCAGGATTGGCTGTCCGATAGGTATCAGAGAGTTGTGTATAGTGGAGCAATATCAAAGAGACAGAAGGTTACAAGTGGGGTTCCACAGGGCTCAGTACTGGGACCGATATTGTTTAACCTTTATATCAATGACATTGTCCATGGATTGCAAAGGGATATTCAGTTGTTTGTGGATGATGCAAAGCTGGGAAGGGTTATTAGTAATAGTGCAGATGTGAAAGCCCTGTAAGAGGATTTGAATAAGCTAGATAGATGGGCAAATGAATGGTGGCATCAGTTTAATGCAGCAAAATGTAAGGTCTTGAGGTTTGGGACACTGCATACTCTATGGGAGGAAAACTGGAGGAAGTGGGGGAGACAAGAGATCTGGGGTTGATTGATAGAAACCTGAAATTAAGGGAACATATTGCAAAGGTAGTGAAGCTAACACAGAGGACTGCTGCAATAATGAGAAGGACACTGACCAGCAGAGATAAAAGGGTTATCATCCCGTTGTATAAGACTCTGATCAGACCACACTTAGATTATTGTTCTCAGATCTGGATCCTCATAACAATGTTAGTTATGAGGATCGGCTGAGGGAGGGTGGACTGCAGGGTTTGGTGGATAGAAGAAGTGATATGATTGAGACTTTTAAACTGTTGAGAGGTGGTTACAGGGTTGACACTGGGAATATCTTCGCTTGGTTGAACAGCGGGAAGGAATCATGACAAGGGACCATCCCTGGAAGTTATGAAAGAGGGTGAAGAGTGGTTTCTTTGCATGGAGGGTGGTTGAACCATGGAATGCATTGCCTGATGGAGTGGTGGGAGTGAGAACGGTCAATACGTTTAAGGAGTGGTATGATCGACTTTGTGTTTCCTAGGAAGGGACTTCCCTCGATGAGTCTTGATAGACCTGTGTTTCTTAGAAAGGACCTCCTACAATGAGTCTTTTGACTCCATGGAGGCCTGAATAATAATAATAACTTCTTCAAACAGTAACTGCAACACTGACAGATCTGTAGCTAACCCATGGACAGGGGTGGGCCAGTACAGCTTAAAGATTCTTTTCCTGAAACTCCTAGAACATGTGTCAACCTTGCCCAGTGACATTGACTCTGTTTACAAAATCATAGATATATTAAATGATATATTTAGCATTTATAACAGCTTCTTTGATAGACTGCAATTCTCCTTTGGAACTAACCTTGATTAAATTCGTTGCAGGAAATTACAGCCAAAGCCAACTAAGACCCGTGTATTATATCTGCAAATTACATATTCTAATGGCCAGATTGCCTGTTTTGCAGGATGAAAAACCTCAGTTTCTTGGAGGAAACACCCCTGCTATCTCCACGTGAAACTGACTAGCTCACCTTCAGATGATAAAAAAACTTGTTCTTCAGGTACTAGATGGGATTCAAACACAGGTCTTTCTAACTAAAGAGCATCATTATGGAAGTGACCTTGATAAACTTTCAATTGACATGCTTAAAACTATTTTAAGTCTTACAAAGATAGTGACAGTTTGTGACAAAGAAAGAACTGGAGTCTCCCAGTATATATTATTAATGTTGTGATGACACAATTAAGATTTCCTGCAGAAACACTTGCCACTTTAATTAAGAATTAAAAATCAAGGCTTCACATTAAGTGGTAAAAACAAACACAAGTGAACAACAAGCAGGTGGGTAAAAAGTGACATAACTTTCAAAGAAAATCTCAATAATCAGCAGTCTAAAAAACTTAAAAAAAAAAAAAAAAAAAATAATAATAAATGTCTTACTTTCCTATGGAATGTGATAAAAAATGCACTGACTCAATTACATACTTCAATGCACTATGAAAATGTATAATAAAATGCTGATTATCAACAGTGAATTTCCATTTAACAACTGCAGATCTCAGCAGATAAATAGATAGTGTCTGCTTTGGATTCATCATTACCATCAAATTCCTGATATGAATCCTGAAGAGATATAGAGGATACTATGATGGTACCATATGATCAAGATGACATTATGTTTAACTTCATACTGACAATTTCCCTCCAAATTAGTCCATTATCTCAGGACTCCAATATTGTCAGATCTTTTAATTGTTTATTTTTTTTTAAATTGAGTGGATATTGAATCCAACATTATTTCAAAACCGAATAGAGAAACTACAAGAGTTTTGTGCCAAATATAGAAACTATAAAAGTTTTGGCAGACCCAAGCGCAAGCAAACCTTTCAGGACAGGGGCGACCGGTGGTAAAGGTGGAGTAAGATCTGATCACTTTCCTTAGTATTTCCCATAATGTAAAGCACATCTCCTTGTGGACATGTATGATGTTATACATTATGGGGGGGGGGGTCACTACCCAGACCAGTTTCAACCTTTGTTGAGGTCTCATCAGTAGATAGGTAGACCCAGATTGAAGTGATGCAGCAGTTAAACTTTACTATATGAGTTGCCAAAAGGCACCAAGAATTACTGAAATAAAGAGCCAAAAGACTTCACTTCAGTGATGCAAAATTATTTAAATTAAGTGGATATTGAATCCAACATTATTTCAAAGCAGAATAGAGAAACTACAAGTTTCGTGCCAAATATAGAAACTATACAAGTTTTGGCAGAAATACTAAGGAAAGTGATCAGAGCTTATTCCACCTTTCCCATGAGTTGCCCCTGTCATGAAAGGTTTGCTTGCACTTCGATCTGCTGCAACTTTTATAGTTTCTATATTCGGCATAAAACTCTTGTAGTTTCTCTATTCGGCTTTGAAATAATGTTGGATTCAATATCCACTTAATTTAAATAATTTTGCATCGCTGAAGTGAAGCCTTTTGGCTCTTTATTTCAGTAACTTTTAATTAGTGTTCTAAGGCACTTCTAACTGTATCAATCCAGCTAAATCTCTGTCTTCCACTGGATATTTTTCCTGGCACCAAATATGTTTTGCTAACCTTTTTGTTCCTAGACCACCTGAGATTAACTCTGTTCATGTGTTCCTGAATGCTAACAATGTTAACTTCATTCCTAACATCTTCATTTTTAATATGATTCCGCTAATGATGCCATCCGTTCACTCCCCTATTTTTTACTCAGAACTCTTATATTTTGGGTCTCCAATCTTTGTTCAAATGCTTTATTTCTAACCCAACTCAATAAATCCATAAGTTAAAATCAGTGTACGCACCATCATGTATATCATTGCTTTGGTGTTTAGGCTATTTTCTTCTCTTAATTCATATAAATTTATGTATTTGGCTCCATTTGCTTATACTGTCTATTTCTATATTAAATTTGACATTTTTCACTAAAAATTGTGCCAAAATAGCAGAAATATTTTACTTGTTTAATAATGATAACATGGAAACTATATATAAAACATAGAATTAAGAAGGGCTATGAATGAAAGTAAATGATTCAATGTGTAGGCTATCTAGGATTGGTTGCGAGTTCTTGGATGTGTGGAGTGAGTCTGAAAGAAGATGCGATTTTAGCCTCCACTTGAATGTGTTTAGTATCAGAAATAGCAGAAATGTTAATAATCTTCCATTCTTCTCATCATAATCAAGTTTCCCAGAAATTATTTATTGGTATAAAACCTAATAATATGGAGAATCAGGGAAACTAGATTATGATGTGAAGGATGTGGGAATCTTAAGCACAACTAAGTAGTTCTTACACTTAGTGCGCAACTATATTAATAACACAAACATGATTAATAACGGTCGTGATTATGATGAACAGATGACTGTGTTCGTCCAGCTCAGATTTATTAATAATGTGCAAGGATGTCTGTTTAAGTGCAGCATTAGATCTGAACAGGAACCTGAAAGTTGTCCAGGTGAGTCACACAGACTACAGAGAGGAGAGGAAAGTATACAAAATATACAGACGTAACTTATGTCTGTACACAAATGCCAGAAGCATAAAAAATACAGGGATTGAGTTTGCCTTAGTGAATACAATGTAACCTCAGATTATTGGCATTAGTGAGATGTGGCTCTCATAAGCAGATGTGCTAACTAATATTAAGTATTTTAGGAAAGATGCACAAGATGGAAGGGGAGGGACGTGTTGTTAATGATAGAGGATAATTTGAATCCACTTAAGGTAGAAAGCTATGATTGCAATACTACTGACCATTTTTTATATTGCAGACAGCCTGTTGCAAGACAACCCCCCTCAAGCAGCATGTGACAGAAGCACTATAGAGAGACAGCATGTGACAGAAGCACTATATGGGGTGGAATGAGGGGTAATTAAAGATGTGACTGTTCTGCCCTCCAGTTGGTAATGGTGATCATACCATACTTGGAAAGTGGCTAAGTTTATGAAATGTACCATTCAAGAAAGTTTACATGCTGAACTACAAGCAGGAAATTATGACCAACTGAGGAAGTGGTTCTACAAGCTAAAGACAACCCAAAAGAATTTTATCATTATGCTGAAAGTAAAAGAAAGAGAATGAATGTGAAAGAATAACTCTCATTGGTGTGGATGGTACATTTTTTTCAGATGCAGAAGGACTGTTCAATTAATCATGCTAGGTACCATGATATCATTTGCTGGATGGGAAGTGCATAGGCATTTAAAAAAAATACATAAATAATGCATGATTGGAATGTGACCCTAAAAGCTGAAGAATAAATAAGATGAAAGTGAATTTTCTTAAGCAGGAGATTCTTTAAATAAATAAATAAATAAATAAAAGACATAGAAGGAATACTTCATACACAAGGATGGAGTCAGGTATGAAAATTATAAGGTGCAAGCTAGGTACAACTACTGTATGGAAAGATAAGTGTGAGTATGAAAAGAAAGTGGTTCTACAAGCTAAAGACAACCCAAAAGAATTTTATCATTATGCTGAAAGTAAAAGAAAGAGAATGAATGTGAAAGAATAACTCTCATCGGTGTGGATGGTACATTTTTTTCAGATGCAGAAGGACTGTTCAATTAATGAGTGCCAATTTTGATAAAAGCTATGAAACTGTTGTCTGCAACTTAGAGCTCAATGAGCTTTGTTTTGAGGGTTAAAAAAATCCCTCCACAAGCACTACACTAAATGAAATTCATGGGTATGAAGAAGAGGCACTAGAGCTGTTGGAGGATTCGGCAATGGGGACTGATGGGATATCAACCTGGATGCTAAAAGAGTGCTCAGCTGAACTGTTATTTTGTTCAGCTGAGCACTTATTTTAATATAACAGCCAGCACATACTGGCTGTTATTTTGACCCATACAATTAGAGTACAATTTGAGTCTCAGCACAGGAAAGATTATCCTAAAGAGTAGAAAAAATATATGATAATCCCTTTGTACAAGGATAGTGCAAAGACTGATGTATCTAACTACCGACTTATTTAGTATCTTCAGAGAGGTAGTGAAGATTTTGAAAAAGTTGGTAAGAGATAGTATAGCATAGAATGAAAGAAACTATACTTTGAAGTGTAACATGATTACTAATAACATAATTACTAAGGGAAAATAATGTCTGAGCAACTCACTCACATTTTATAATAATGTGACAGTTGAATTAGAAAAGAGGAATAGATATGCTGAATCTTGTCAAAAGCTTTAACTTCTTAAAGCTTTATACAGGATTCAGCATGGAAGATGTTGGATAAGATGGAGAATATGGGACTGGATTATAAGTTACTACTTTAGATAAGAGGATAACTGATTGACATATAAAAAAGACATGTGAGTATGCAAAATTTAACGTGACCAGTGGTATACCACAGGAATAAGTCAGTTCATTGCTAGTCAATCTTTATATTAATGATAATGGGAAGGATTTAACATGAGACAAACAGTTTGCTGATGAAGCAAAGATTGGCAAGGTAATCAAATATGAAAGTGATATGCAACATTTGCAAAATGATTTGGATAAGCTGGAATTTGTGGAAAAACAGCTGTCAGTTTAATGTTAGTAAATATAAGGTTATGCATTTTGGTGCAATGAGATATCTAATGGTGTATTATACTGGCAGTATTACACTAGAAGAAATTGACCAAGTTAGGGATCTAGGAGTTTTATTTAACAATTGTGATTATAAAATTTATTTACTGGAAATAATAACTGGAATTTAATTTAAAATGAAATATGAAAAACTTACCTGTTTTGTTTATTAAGTAGGCAAGATTTACTGTTTTCAAATAAAGCACCTTAACAATAGCACATAATGGCAGTTAATTTTTCTAGCTTTATGAGTGAAATGAAAACCGAAATATGAGTAATGGTGCACTGTATAATACTGATATGAAAGAAAGGAGGGGTATTTTTGGAAATCAGGAGTCAATATATAAGTGTAATATAAGTGTTTGGGCGATTCCTTAAAAGGGAATGCTGTAGTGTTCAAATCATGAATTTCAGATCCAGAAGTTTTATTTCCAACTCTTTGAAAATAAAACTTCTTTAATAAATTCCTTAGTAGCCATCTGTGATCAAATAACTTGACAGTGAATGAGATGTTTTAAAATGAATGCATTTAGAATGAGGCTGAAAATTCACTTGCTACTTGTCCCTGATGTTTTAAAATGAATGCATTTAGTATGAGGCTGAAAATTCACTTGCTACTTGTCCCTGATAACTCACCTGTGGCAAGTGGATTTCTGGAGCCCTGCCTATAGCATTATATTATTGATAATTTGTGAAGGTAAAACATCATTACTTTCATATTCATCAAAGTCTGTAAAAAAATCAAAATCCAAGTAGTCATTTCTTGCCTCACACAACTTTCAGGTAATAGTGAAGCTCATCCAGCATGTAGAGAGACATGCAAAAATTAAACCACTGAAAAAAAAAGTGAGAATAATCATGTTTACATAATTAGGTTTACATTATTACTAACGTCCTATTAATAATTGTTCCTCAAATTAGGCTGCTATTTTTCATGACCAATGTTGTCAGATCTTGTGTTTCATTCTTCTAAGCATTTACACCTTTTATCCTGCCATAAAACACCTATTTTGCTAACATTTTCTCTCCCATTCTGTTTAAGTGACTATACCACCTGAAATAAGCTCTACTCATACATTCCTGAATGTCAACAATGTCAAATTTCTTATCTTAATTTTTAATATGATTCTGCCATTGATGGCAATATATTTATTTACTCACTTATTTTTCTCAGAACTCTCACAGGCTCATCTCTAGCCCCTTGAAGAACCATTTTATTTCTAACTGAACTCTCACATCCATCCTGTTTTGGCTAATCTCTTTTATTCCATATAAATTCACTTAAATGGTTCATCACCAAACCTGCTTGCTTATTATATTGTTTATTTTCAGATTTGCCATCTCCACTCTAAAAATTGTACCTAAATATATTGTCAGAATATTTTACTTGTTCTCCACTGAGAAAGTAGTTCATATTTATCAAGTTTCTGCCTATTTTCAGAGATTTGTCTTTTTTGATGTTGCAGCAATTCAGATTTAACAAAATTGAACAATTTAGTTAAAGAATCCTGAAAATTTGTACAGAATATATTTCTTAGTATAACATAAAGTAAACAGTAAAGTTGAATATCTCCAATTTTAATATATACTTTAATGCCATTTTCCTTCATAATTACAATTCATGTAGATGATAAAAGAATGGAGATGTGGTGCATTATCTCATGCACCACATTCTTGATTTTACAAGTCATTTCCTATGGCTACTTCAATTTTAACTGCTTTACAACTTTAATTCAGACCATACAGTTTTAAATGACTTTTCTCTTGGAATCTAATTATTATTATTATTATTGGAAATTCCAAGGAGTCCTTAGACTCATCGAGGGAGGCCCTAACATCATGTCAAGAACAACTATTCAACATTCACACAGTATCTCTCATACCTCACCTTGAACTCATTCACAGTCATAGCACCCACAACAGACTCTGACAGTATATTCCATTCATTCACCACTCTCCAAGTAAAAAACTTGGCTCTAGCACCCTTGCTAACCACACTGTTGCCCAGCTTCAGTGTGGTTAACAAGGATGTATGGCCCCTAGTCCTCCCACCACCAGTCCTATTCTCAAAAATATCTTCTGAATTAATCTTATAGAAACCCTTCAGTAATTTGAATGTCTCAATCATATCACCCCTTTTCGGCCTATCAACCAATTTCTGCAACCCACAAATCTTCAGCCTGTTCTCATAAGGTTCATTCCATAGACCTGCTATCATCTTGGTCACTCGTCTCTGGATCCTCTCCACCAAGAAGAAACCCTGGCACCTAAATCTGGGCACAGTAGTCTAGATGGGTCAAGGCTCGATACAGAGGAACAATAACCTGTTTGTCTCTGCTTGTTAAAGTATTTTTCATCAACCAAGTGATTTGATGAGCTGATTTAGCCACTTTTGCGATGTGCCCCTTAAACTTCAACTCCCTATCCACCCAAATCCCTGGCCTCATCAATCTCCTGGAGTACGGTTCCACCAATGCGATATACTGCTGCTATTCTTTTCACCCCAAAGTGCATAACCTTACACTTTGCCACATTAAATTGACATCCATTTTTCCTAGCACAGTCCTCCAAACTATCCAAATCATCTTGCAAAATTTTGACATCCTGTGCACTCACTATTGCTCTACCCAACTCTGCATCATCAGCAAACAAATGAACAAATTGAAAAGTAGCGGTCCAAGAACAGAACCCTGCAGCACACCACTAAGCTGGGAAGCCCCAAATTTGGAAGGCTTACATCAGCAGACCTTCAGCCCAACAGCCAAGAACACCTACTTAGCCTGCTAGGGGGCACCAACAGGACTTTCAGGAGAACAATATTTTCATCACTTCATTTTAAGTTACTGTATTATAGCGTCTACGTGCCTTTTTTTTGTAAGTTCCTTTTGAAGATGGCAATGTGACGTTGCCAAAATATCGGAAATATTTATTAAAGTGTAATTTAATTTATATTCTTATCTACGTTGTCAATTCCTTAAATGATTTAGTAATGCATAACCAACGTATAAGCTGTCTATGAGAAACACCACTAATCATGTGCCTTTTATCTGGAAACTTAGTTAGAACACTTAATAGGGAAATTCCTCTGTAATTCTTACATTCAGATTTATTTCCCATTTTATACATAGGTACTATGAGAATCCTATTCCAATCATCTGGAATTTGAACTACTGATCCTGACCTAAATTATGCAATGCAGCCAAAGTTTAACTTTATATACCTTTATATTTGAGCACTTCTGGTTGAAAATGATTTACTCCAGCTGCATTTGAACATTTCAGGTGTCTGATGCTTTTTGCTACCTGATATTCCTGATTGATTGCATTCCTCTTGAATACTTTATACCACTGTTCTGTCAGTCTTTCCTGCATTTCTAAGCTTTTCCAAATATTTTGCCACCTTTATGGTATTTATTTCCAAATTCTTACTTTGGTAAGAATGTAAGACCTTGAGCAGCAAGGTCTTGAGCCTCTACATTTCTATTTCATTTTGAGAATTAATTTCACGTCTTCACATCTCGGAATGGTGTCCAATCATCAGCTTCTGGCATTTCTTTTGCATTTAAGGTATTTCTGTGGTATTATATGATGCAGAATTCCTCATGGAATTACTGGATTTGATATTAACTGTGAATGACTATTCGTTTTATTCATATTATTCTGTTGATCAAATATTATCTGCTTTTGCAAAGTTTATATATATACAGGGTGGCCATAAATTAACTTTCCCTCTTTGAATATCTGTAGCTAAAAGACCACATTTTATATTGAGACTTTTGAAGGCATGGGGAGATGAATTCCACGAAAAAAAGGTTTAGTACCAAAAGTCGCCAATAGGCGAAGTTTTGGTGCTGGCAGAGCCGAAAGCAGTCAAATATTTGCAGTAAACGCAGGTAAAAAGGATTATGCAAATTTTACTGTGCATAGGTGACAGTAGCTCCACCAATTCTACTTAAAAAGGGATTGGGAACATTCAGGCAGTTATTCGAATGACTGACGAATTGTGCTCAATATGCTTCCTACCTTGCCTCAGAATGCTTGACTTGTTAAGTTGTTTTACCTTAAACAGTGCAATGCCATAGCAGCCCTTCGGGAATTTAGAAGGCTTCATAACCTGCATACAGGTCCTATGTCAGCTATGATTAAGAAGTTTGAAGAAACTGGATCACTAGGAGTTAGACCTGGCAGAGGATGGAAAGCAGTGCAAGAAGAGACAATAACAGACGTTGCTACTGCAGTGTTCGATGACACAGGGACCAGTACTGGTCCAAGCGCTCGTGCCATAGCTCATGGCTTATGGTACAGTCTGGAAAATCTTACGGAAAATGCTTCACTACTATCCATATAAGTTCAGTCGTGTGTAAGCATAACTACCGTAGATTAGGATAAGCACAGCTTCGTGCTAACGTTTCTTGCCCAAATGGAGGTTGACAATGACTGGTCTTGGAGAATATTGTGGAGTGATGAGGCTCATTTTTATCTGAATGGGTTGGTTAACACTCACAACTGCAGAATTTGGGCATCTGAACATCCCCAAGCGATCCAGCAAGTACCACTACATTCTCCAAAAGTAACTGTGTGGTGTGGCTTCACAACCAATTTCATAGGACCATACTTTTTTTTGAGCGTATTACCCCTACAGGTCATGTAACTTGCTCCATTACTGGAGAGATTTATCGAGAAATGCTGGAAAATTTTGTCATTCCTGCATTGCAGCAAAGACAATGTTTGGACTCCATAATTTTTATGCAGGATGGAGCACGGCCACACATTGAATGTCAGTACAGCACCTTTTACGACAGCATTTCAGTAATGAGAGGGTTATCAATCAGTTCTTTCCTACAGCACGGCCGCCTAGAGCCCCGGACATCACTCCATGTGACTTTTGGCTGTGGGGGTATTTGAAATCCGTTGCGTATGTTGGTGGCATTCCCAACTTGCATGTCTTGAAAGAGAACATAAAACGAGCTGTTATGAACATCCGATTTGACTCCTTACGTTCAGCTGTAGAGCATGTTGCACACCGGATGCAATTTGTTGTACACAAGAAAGGTCAGAACATTGAAAATCATGTATGTAGTCCAGGGGACCCTGATTCTGATTAATAAAACATTATTTCCTGTGAGTTCAATCACTACATTAATTTCTGTGTTCTCTCGCAAGTTGCTGCTTTAGTTTAATTATTATTATTCTTATTATCATTGTAACGCACCACATATCCAGCTCGAATGAGTGACACAGCTGTCGCTTAAACTGTCAAAATGTTATTATTCCATTTTATCTTCCTTTGATGTAATTATCTGCTTGTTTTTGGCTCCGCCAGTGCCAAAATTTCCCCTATCGGCAATGTTTGATACTAAATCTTTTTTCCCAGAAATCATCTCCCCATGCCTTCAAAAGTCTCAATATAAAATTTGGTCTCATTCCATTTATTGGTTTAGCTACAGATGCCTCCAAACAGGGAAAGTTATTTTATGGCCACCCTGTATAAAAGAGAGAGTAAATTATCCTAAGACCAAGATTTAAGTCAACATTCAAGGATATCCCATTAGAATTTCTAGAAGCAGATTTTACTGCACACAACATGTGCAGGTGTAAAAGAAACAGGCATAATGAAAATTCTTGGATGCATGAAGTAAGTGAGATGGGAGAAGACTTGTCCGAACGATAATTTGCAACTGAACAGATTTGGCATCAGGAGCCTGGAGAAATTATTTATCAGGGAAAGCAGCCTAATGGGTACTAAACTATAATAAAATTAGTTTAATCCTTTATCCAAGTGTGAGCAAACAAAGTTTGCACCTGAAAGTATCTTCAGGACTGGGGTAAGGCTCCCAGTGAAGAGACCTCAATAAAGGTCGAAACTAGTCTGGATAGTGGCCCTTCCCTTAATGCATAACATTAGACATATCCGCAAGAAGATGTGTTTTGCATTATAGGAGATACTGAGATAGGCATGTTGGTAGCTTGCTCCACCTTTGCAACGAGTTGCCCTGGTGTTGTACCACCTTACCCCAGTCCTGAAGATACTTTTAGGCACAAACTTTGTTTGCTTACACTTGGATAAAGGATTAAACTAATTTTATTATACTCTAACCAAGTGAAAAATAAACTTTCAACATCTTTCTCTAAATCCAGAGTAATTTATTAAAAAAGGGTGGCACACCATTTGGCAACTCCTATAGGTAGAGATGACCTGCTAATGCTTCTGCCTGGTATCTCCACTTAGGCCTGGCTCCCACTGAAGAGACCTCAATAAAGGTCAAAACTAGTCTGGGTAGTGACCCTTCCCTTAATGCATAACATTAGACATATCTGCAAGGAGATGTGTTTTGCATTATAGGAGATACTGAGATAGGCAGTTTTGGTATCTTGCTCCACCTTTGCAACGAGTTGCCCTGGTGTTGTACCACCTTACCCCAGTCCTGAAGATACTTTCAGGTGCAAACTTTGTTTGCTCACACTTGGATAAAGGATTAAACTAATTTTATTATACTCTAACCAAGTGAAAAATAAACTTTCAACAAGGGTACTAAACTAGTAACAATTATAGATGAATTAAATTATTATTATATGATACCTCCAAACATTATTCAAACAATGACTGCATAGGAGAGAAAACACATGATAAGAATAAAACAAAAATTGACTGAGCTGTTGTGAAACAAATTTCTCAGGCAGCATATGAAAAATGGAACTTGAGGTTGAAGTGATCATGCAATACACACTTGGGAAGTAATAGAATATGGATGTTCCAATTAGGACATGTTACATGCTGAACTACAAAACTGGAAATTATAACTGAGGAATATGTATGATCCCACAGTATCAGTTGAATGAGAAGGATATTAGCAGTGTATGGAGAACACTGATGACACAGCATCTGAATGTCTTCCTAAGGTTCAAGGAACAAACAGGATGGGAATGAAATGCAACCTTATTAAACAAGAGATTACTTGGCTAGTGAAGAACACATTAATGTTAAGAATGTGTGATCAGAATACATTATGGAAACAACTACCGTGTTAGAGCAAAACTTTAGTTTAATATAAACCAAAATGAACACTCGACGTTTCGACCTTCGTATCAAGGTCATCGTCTGGAGCATACATGCATGCATATATATATATATACAGAGAAACAAGCTGCACTACACAATCTACATGGTTTGCTAAAGTTACTGACCAACCATTACAATTATTAACACCTGACCTCTGGCGAAAAAAAAAAAAAAACTTGACTACATCAAAGCTAGAGAGAGTCCTATTACTATTATTATCTATTAGGTTACAAATTAAATTGGGCTAGAAAGCAACATGTTTATATATATATATATTTAAAAACGAGAATTTGGTTTGCAAGAATTTTGGATGGTACATATTCAGCCTACTTAATATTTAGCACATTTTAGGACTTTAAGCAATTTTCAGCTTTTATTGGAAACTATTCCATACCAATTGGTTGAAATTTATATGTATAATCACCTAGTTTGTTTTTATTTTTAATATATATATACATATAAAGTGGTGTTCTGCAGGGCTCAGTACTGGAAACATAACTGTTAAATTTTTATGTTAATGATATTATTATTACAGGGAGGAGGGTTACTAGTAACAGTGCTGATGTTATGGCTCTTCAATAGAAATTTGAATAAGCTGGAGAGGTGGGAAAATGAACAGGCATGTGAGTTTAATGAAACTAAATGTAAGGTTTTAAAATTTGGGATCCACAGTTTTGATGCTTTAATGCATACTCACTTGGTGAAGTTATTCTGGAACAAGTGGAGGAAGCAAGAGATCCTACGGTGATCGTAAGTAGATATTTGAAATTTTGAAGCCATCTCAGAGAATGTTGCAATGTTCAGGAGGACAATGACCACAAGGGATAAAAGGATCCCATTGTATAAAGTTCGGATCTGACCACATCTGAATTTCTGTGCTAAGATCTGGTCACTGGGATTTGATAGTGATAAAGTAATCTTGGAGTGGATGCAGAGACACAGCAAAAAATGATATCAGGACTGAGCAATGTTGATTATGAGGACAGACTGAGGGCATGCAGACTGCAGAGTTTGGTGGACAGAAAATAGGGGGCAGGGTATAATTGAGACATTTAAGATGTTAAAAGTTTATTATCAGATTAACACTGAGGAGGTTTATTATATGGTAGAACAAGGAGCAATACCTGGAAGTTACAAAGGTAAAGTAAAAAAAAAAAAGTGAGTAAAAGAGTAAGAAGTAAGTTTTTTTGCATGGAAAGTGGCAGGAGCATGAATTGCACTGCTTGAGAGGGTGTGAACGTGTAAATGGTGGATGAGTTTACAGAGTGGTACAAGATTTTGTACTGACCAGCTATGACTTCCTGAGATGAGTCTTGTGACTACATAGAGTTCAAGAAAATAATGATAAAAGGTGCAAAGAAGAGATATAAAGTTGATATTGGGATTATGGAATGTAGATTATGAGAACAAACTAAGTATGTGCAGACTGCAAACACTGAATAGGAGAAAGAATAGTTATATGACAGAGGCCTATAAACTTTTAAAAGGGTGTTAGAGAGTATCAGCTAATGTAGTTTTTTGTTATGCGTGGGAAAAGGACAAGGGATATCTATGGATGTTGAAAAGGAGTTAGCTTTTTTTTTCACAGAGCAGTGAGTGAGTGGAATAACTTGCCTACTGAGTGGTGAGCGCATCTTATGAGAAATGGTTTATTCATTTATTTAGATTTACAGCCAAAGCAACTCAGACTATGAGACCAGTGTATTATGTCTGTTAGCTATATGTGCATGAATGGCCAGTTTGTCTGTTTTGGGGGATAAAAAACCTCAGTTAACAGGAATATGTGAATGAGTTGAAGAGAAAGTATAACAGCTGGTGTGGGTGATTGGGAGGGCTCTGATGATAATAGTATATTATTATTAACATCTGACCTCCGTGGAGTGAAAGGACTCATTGCAGAAGATCTATACTTTTCATGCCAAAAGTGCATCAAACAGGAATAGGTTCACGCCTTGAACCTATTCCAGATTCTGCACTCACCAATCACTCTCCATTCAAATCTGCTTCTCACTCCCCTGTTCACACCCTCCTTATACAGCTTCTATGGATGGCCTCTAGTTCTACCTTGCCTCTCTCTACTCTACTCTATGAAATATCTTCTTCATAATAATCTGGTAACAAATCCTCCACAACTTATATATCTCAACCATATCCTCTCTTCTTCTATTCAGAAGGCTCTGTAAATAGCATTCCCTCAATCTCCACTAGTGACCTTCCTCTTATGGCATACCAAACGTTCATATACAACCTGCTGATACCTATCTGACAGCCAATCAGCTATCCAACTTACTAGTCTGTTATTTAATCCCATTTGTTTCAAGTTTAACTACTAGCTTGTCATGTGGCAGTCTATCAAAGGCCTTTGAAAATCTAAGTACACCACTGTATATGCAACTCCTTTATTGAGTGAATTTGTCACCTTGTTCTAGTATGCAAGCAGATTGCTGAAACATGACCTTCCAACAAATCCCTGCTGACTATCATAAAGAATACTGCTATTATCAACCCACTTCCTGATCCTCACCAACTTCTCTAATACCTTAACAACAATCCCAAACACATAGACTAGCCTATAATTTGTAGCCTTAGTCTTATTCCTCCCTCCCTCCCCTTTTTGAAGTGGAATAATTTTTCCCACTTTCCATTGCTTTAGGACTTGCTGATGATACTGAAGGCAATGATGAAGAGTGAAGTTAACTTCCTAAATGGGTTGTCAATGCCACTTGACTCAAAATATGTAAAGCAGATGATGATAATGGAGGGGATGATCCAGAGTATAATTTTTTGAATAAGATGAGAGAATGGTGGTGGAATTTTAGAAATGTTTGTGATAAAAATAACAAAGGGCTGAATGAGATGACTGCGGAGTTCTTTGACCAAGAGTTCCATGGTCAACTGAACAAGAACACAAAGAAGAAAAAAATGGTTAAAATATAAATAACAGCATTTCCTCTTCTAATATAAGCTCTACAGTTAAGTTGCAATTTTACAAAACATATTTGCAAATGAGCCAAACCTGGAGGCTCGGGCTTTTCATCCTGCATACAAGCAGATTGCCAATTGGAACAGACAAAAATACTATTTGTGGCAGTAGCTGGTGCATGCATGTTTATTGACAATAGCTAAAGAATTCCTCAGAGATGCACTTGGCTCTTCTGCAAACTTTCTTTCACATTTCAGTTTCATCTCTGCTTTCAAATCTACAAGCTTGAATCCCATTGCATCATTTAATGTTTTGGGGCAGTAGATAATTTTTGTCCAGTATAAAATCAATAAGCCTGCTGGATTAAGCCTGAAGTAGCTCGAAAAAAAAAATCCATGTTTGGGCTTTACTAATGCAAGGTTTTCCAGATTCAATCCTTGGTAAGCCAACCTAGCTGACTGAGTGTTAACATATCTGCCTTCCAACCAACAAGCTGTGGGTTTAATCTAACAGATAAGCTTAGGTGTTGACAGTTATTCATGACTTATTTTTCACGGTATTAACAACACCACACCACACAATTTTATCAAAGAGATGTTTTATTAACTTATATTTTGCTGATTTTCAACTCAGCATCAGAGCACAACACACTTGTACATGCAACAGTAAGTGAGTGAAACAATATAATTGCAAAGGACAAAAGATCTAAAGTCCTATTTTTGGTGCCCTCTAGTTTCTCTTAGGATAACAGTCTCCCAAATTTTTGGCAAATTAATGCAACCATATTTGTTAAAGATGGGAGATCTTCAAAGCTATTGCTGACTCAAAAAATATCTTTCAGATCTTTAACGACTTCTAAATAGCACATTCGTTTTCCTCCATCTAATCCTATGTGAAGGGGTGTCCAAAGCATGGTCTGCCAGTCTCGACTTGCCATAGTAATAGTAGTGAATGTATCTTTCATGTTCTTCCAGGCAGATGTTAACTGATCTTCCTGTTTGCCCATAATAGGCCAAGTCACAGTCACAAGGAACTTCATACACTCCTGGGTGTGCTAAAGGGTGAAGTTTATCCTTAGGCGAGCAGATCAGAGTTGCCAGTTTGACATGTGGTGAGAAGGCCATGTTTCATC
Source organism: Typopeltis vanoorti (assembly GCF_054136105.1). Classification (NCBI taxonomy): domain Eukaryota; kingdom Metazoa; phylum Arthropoda; class Arachnida; order Uropygi; family Thelyphonidae; genus Typopeltis; species Typopeltis vanoorti. Next base: position 137,592,410 of record NC_143560.1, read on the forward strand.
AATACTTGGGCTATCTTTTCTGATGTACCTCTGGTACAGGGAATGGAAATAGTCATGTTGTATTCTTGTGTATTAGGAGAGGACAGAGTAATGGGCCTATGTAATATTTTATCTATTTTGTAGGGATTATAGCTGTTGGCTAAGAACATATGGTGCAGATATTGGAGTTCTGTGGTCAGAGCTGTATCGTTAGAACAAATGGCTCTGGTTCTGTGTGTAAGTGTTTTTAAAATGCCATACTGTTGGACTGGATGATGATGTGATTGTTTATGTAGGTATCTTCCTGTGTGTGTAGGCTTTCTGTAAATAGAAAAAGATAGTGATCCATCTGAAAGGCGGGTGACTAATGCATCAAGAAATGGTAAACCGTCATTTGATTCTTTTTTTACTGTGAAGTGGATTTTGTTGGCTGTTTAGGTAGGTGTCTTGTCCATGGGCTAACCTGTTCAATTCTCTGGACAATTTCAGGGGGATGCCTTTTTTTAGAGGGTGCCAAAAATAGTACTTTAGATCTTTTGTCCTTTGCAATTATATTGTTTCAATCACTCACTGTCGCATGTACAAGTGTGTTGTGCTCTGATAATGCCGAGTTGAAAATCGGCGAAATATAAGTTAATAAAACATCTCTTTGATAAAATTGTGTGGTGTTGTTAATACCGTGAAAAATAAGTCATGAAGGCTGTGGGTTTGAATCCCATGAACGTTTGTAATTTTCGTTATGTTTGAGATAAATTTCATTGTGCGAGATCACTACACTGCTTATTACAGGTTGAAATGGCTTGAAAATGTTCTAGTACAGTTTCTAGACTATATAAAAAATGAAAAATGCAAACAATGAAATAAAAAATTCCACAGTCTACTGGTCTGGTTGGCTGAGTGATTAGTGTATCTACTCTCCAGCCAAGAGGCTGTAGATTCAAATCCTGTTATGTTATGAAGTGAGACAAAGTTAAGTGGGAAGGAAAGTGCTGGAGATGAAGCCACCAACAATCTGTCCTCCAAGTCTGAGGTCCTCCAAGACCTCAGACTTGGAGGTCCTCCTCCAAGAAAAAAAAAAAAGGCTTTTGACATAATGGAGTAGAGAAGGTTGATCTGCTGCAGCAATCCTACTTGAGTGGAAGTGAAGTAGAAACAGTTGCAAGAAGAGATGTAAAAACTAGTAATTATTGCTTATAAAGAATTGCCGTTTTGACCAACTACATGATGAATTTGATAGCTTTCCAATACAGTTATACAGAGGAGTTATGTTCTGTAAATCAACTCATATGATGAAAATGCGCCACAGGAATGAAGAACTGAAATATGCTGTCAGTATTACTAAGAGCAAATTAGTGAGAAAGAAATCCTCATGTGAAAAAGAGAATAGTCCATTTGAAGAGGATAGTCAAAGGAAAGAAGATGAAATTTCTGGAAAACACATGAAGATATAACAAAAGGATTAAAAACATATTAGAATGGAAGATAGCAAAAAAGAAGAAGAAGACAGCCCAGATATACATTATTATATGATGTACTTTGATTCACTGGAAGAAGTATAAGCTAACGAAGAAAAGCACAGCAATAGGAAGACTTGAAAAAAAGGACTTACCATAGCAATAGAGACTGTCCCTATTCTACTTATTATTTTGTGCATTTTTATGTGTTTTTGTAACTTGAATGTTTCCCTGATGATGTCTCGGTGACTGAGACAAAATATAGGATTGATTAAACTTGCCTTTAATTATATTCCTTCCACTAAACCTTATGAGTTTAAATCAATACTGTTAATACTACACAGTCAATTATCTGTATCCAAAATTATTTGAAAACAGAGAAACAAACCAATATGTAACAGGATAAATTATTTAAAAAAAAATGCTGTAATCCAAATATTAAAATTTAAATTGGAATAATAATAACCTTTTCAAGATGACCTCTCACCCCTTTTTTTTTTAAAAAAATATGATAATACTGTCAATGAAAAGTAGAATCAAATTCATGTTAGCACTCTGGGTGACAAAGGTTATTCACGATTGCTTAAATCTCCACTATCCAGCCTGTGGATTCAAATTCCATAGTGCAATTATGGTCGTAAATGTCTTTAGGGGACAAATAATGTCTACTGACATGTTACCATCCTAATTACTGGACACCTGGAATGGCTTTAAAAATTATCTTAGTCAATCTTGAAACCTTTGGTAGATGATATCATTTTTTTATTTTCCTGATCTCAGTAAAGTCACATAAGATAAGAATTTTAAGGCATTTCTGGTCTCACACTAGACAATGACAGTCATCGTCAAGCAGACTTTCACAAACATTCATGCTACATACAATAAGATATTTAGCCACTGCTAGTCAGTTACAAAGTAGATATACTACATATTCAAATCAGCAAAATGATTCTATTACAAAACATGCATGAAATTTAAGTTTAGTAAACAGTTATCACACACCATAATGAAAGTTTTGGTTGCAACTTAAAATAGGGCTAGCTGTAACAATTCAGTCAAATGCACAAATAAAATGCAATTTACTCCAATTAGCTATTATAAAGTAAATTTCTGATGATCCACTAAATATATTGTGAATTCTGAAAGGCTGAACCTTTTTTCCTAAACACCCTACCTATCTTTGCATCATAGCCATATGTTGCTTGTCAAATCCATCCCAATATCATTAATATACAGATTGAATAACAGTGGACTAAGCACTGATCCTTGTGGTACACCACTGGTGACCTTAAATCTTGCAGACTAACATCTCCCCAAAGACCACTTTTTGACATCTGTCAGTCAGCCATCCTCTTATCAACACTAATATTCTCTGATGCAAACCCACATCCTCCACTTTATGCAACAGTCTACCATGTTGTATTGTGTCAAAAGCCTTAGCAAAATCCAAAAGTATCATGGTTAGGCTTACCATACGTGCCGGTTTGAAGGTATGATCCCGGCCAGTTTGTCCTGGTTATTTGGTAAAAATTTAAAAGTGCAGAATATACATGCAGTACAAAAAGTGCAGCCTTGGAAAATGGCGATTAGGCAACACGAATACCCGACTTTGACAATGGCCTGTACGCAGCGTCACAAGTCAGTGTTCAGCATGCACAATCTTAGTAGAGTAGTGATTGCGAGTGGGTGTTTCTTTTCGGCGTGTTGTTTGCGATTTTTTTTTTACTTCATTAAATTAATTTACCCCAAAATGCCAAAAAGAAACTGTGTGTTTATGGATGGATTAAAAAAAATTATCCGTTTTTGAAAAATGTTTATGGTCATATTGACAAAGTGAAATGTGAACAGTGCTCTTCAGAATTTTCTGTGGTTCATGGTGGGCGTTCAGACATAAAAAATCACTTGACATGTGCAAAACATAAGGCTAGTCTAGCAGGGGCAGGAACTTCCTCAAAAATATTGTCATATTTTAAAGGTGCCGATCCAAGTGACAAAGAATTGTTAATAGCTGCTAAAGAAGCAACTTTTTCATTTCATGTTGCTATTCACAATCTCAGCTTCAAGTCTGCCAATTTTCCATCTAAATTGATATGAAAGCTTTTTTGAAACAAAGTTTAGACTGGGTAGAACAAAATGTGAAGATGTCATTGTTAATATGATTGAGCCAGTGTTGTTTCAGAAGCTTTGTGAAGATTTAAACAAAACAAATTTTGTGACGATATCAATTGATTCTTCCAACAGCAAAGAAATTAAAACTGCCATGTGTTGTGCAGTATTTTGCACCAGATTGTGGAGTAAAAGTTAAACTTTTAGACTTTCAATCAGTTCCCAGTGAAACTGCAGAAATACTGACAAACCATTTAATGTCAGTTATGAAAACTCATAATATAACAAAAAAAAATTATTGGATTTTGTGGAAACAACTGCAATACCAATTTTGGGGATGTAAAATGGAGAGGAGAAAACAATATTTACAGTCGACTGAAGAAGGAACCAGGAAGAAATATTGTGGGCATTGGTTGTGGTGCTCACATTGTTCACAACTGTAGTTGATGTTCTACCTATTGAAATAGAAGCTTTAGTAGTCAAAATTTATAAATATATCCACATTTATACGGTTCGAGTCACTCAACTAAAAGCGTTCTGTGAATTTGTAGATGTAGAGTATAAAAAGGTTCTTCAACATGGCAACACCCATTTTCTTTCACTACTTCCAGCTATTGACAGAATACTTGAAATCTATGGGGGACTGAAATCATATTTTATTTCACAAGAACACTGCCCAGTGATGATAAAACAGTTCTTTGTTAATGATTGTTGTGAAATGTATTTGTGGTTTGTGCACGGGCAACTGAAATTGTTTAACAAATCTATCTTGATTATGGAAAGTACAAAAGCGAGTGCAACAGATATTGTCACTGAACTTAGAAAAATAAAAACAAATCTTGAGAAAAGGCGTGATAATAAATTTATACCTCAAGAAGCAAAAAAGCTTTTTAGAATACTGGAAAATGATGGAAGTATTAATATTAATACAATACTACAAGAGTTTACAAAATTTTATGACCGATGTCTTTCTTACATTGAGCTTTAGGAAAACAGTTTTGGTGGAGCAGAATCTTTTACTTGGATAAACAACAATGAATCAACTTGGTCGGAAATTGAAGCTTCAGGTGAAAAATTAATGAAACGCTTGCAAATAATGCAATAAACATGGATGAACTGTTTGATGAAGTGATGATTGCAAAAGCTTTTTGGTCGGCAAACCATTGCATTTTGAAAAATACAAGTTGCGAAGAAAAATGGATACAACTATTCAGTCATTTCAAAGAAAAGAACATTTCATTGTCCAGTCTTGTCCAAATTATAGAATACATTTTCAGCCTGCCAGGCACATCTTCACCTGTTGAAAGGATATTCTCAATAATGAATAACATATGGTCTGAAGAAAGAGGTAGAATGGCTGAATCAACAGTAAAAGCTGGATTGCGCTGCAAACTTAGTAGTGAACTAAATTGTAGTGAATTTTTCAATGCAATTAAAAATAACAAAGAATTTTTAAAGGAAGTTCACACTAGTGATAAATATTAATAATAAGTTATATTCAATTAAGAGTAATTAAAAATTATTACTACGAAATGTTGTTTTTTGTTAACCACTCCGTTATTTAGCCTTTTGAATCATAAGTACTTAGCGTAGAAGGCGTTACTTTCTGTTTTGAGCAAACTCTCAAAAATGTCCCGGTTTGATAAAAAAAATTTATGGTAAGTCTAATCATGGTGTATCCCCTTATCTAGTTCAATGGTAACATTGTTATAGAATGTAAGCAAGTTGCTAAAACATGGCCTTCCTTTAGTAAACCCATTTCTGAATGCAAGCCCTAACCAATTTTTCCAAAATCTTCATCGCCACTCCTGAGATACTAATTGGTTAATAGTTGGAATACACTGGTCTTTGCCCCACCCTTGCACAATGGAATTAACATACTTTCTTTCCATTTCTGCAGAATATTCCCTGTTCTGAGACTCACATTAAGAAGCCTGCTGAAAGGAATAGCCAGTTCAACTGAACACTCTTTCAGCACACATGCTGATATCTCATCAGTCCCTATTGCTGAATTCTCATTCAGTTTTGTGGAACAGCTCTAATACCTCGTACTCATACACCCGAGTTTCTTTCATCCAGTGAAGAGGTAACAGTGAGCTCAATGTCGCGTACACCAGTTTGATAGCTTTTAACAAAATGGATACACATTAGTAGCAAGGCTTATACGTTGGTCAGACATAACTGGTGATTAGTTTACGGAATTAACAACGCATATAAAGTATATTAATTAAAGGTAACTTTAATGAATAACTTCTATATTTCGGCAACGTCACATTGCCATCTTCAGGAACATAAAGATATGGTATGTGCACGCAGGCACTAACACAAAGCAAATGAGGAAGAAAGCAAGAAACTAATATTGTTCCTAAAGTCCTAATGGTGCCCTCTGGCGGGCTAATTTGGTAGTCTTGGCAGTTGGGCTGAAGTTCTCATAATGTAAGTCTCCCAAATTTGGGGTAGTTTCATGCACCCAAATTTGTTGAGGTTAGGAACGTTTTTTAGAGCTGCTGAAGATTCTTTGAATAATCTTTTGATATTCTTTGAATTTCGAAAATTATTCTTTGAATAATAATAATCTTTAAAAAATCGCTGTGCAGTATTTCTATGGAATATCCAAATAATTATTTTTTGACTTTTAATTAGCATCTTTGACAATTAATTGGAACAAAAATTTTAGTTATACATGTGGTATGGGCTCCAGAAACAGGTTGCAAGAAATCAAGGTTTTAGAAAAAAAATAAAAAGTTAATTTTTTATTAGTTCTACTTATATTTACTTCTTCAGTGTTCAAAATTCAACAAATTCAGTCAAAATATTGCTTAGATGTTACATAAATAATAGAAATTATAAATAAAATTTGGTGTGTTATTATGATGAAAATATCATTTTACATTGGGGTGTACATCACTATAATTATCCACTATTGGTCACAAAAGTCGAGTGGTAAATTATTGAATTAGGCCATTCAGTTTTTGAAATGCAAGGCATATTACATAACATCATACAGTTTGGGTAATATTCAGTTATCTTTTAGTATCTGCAACCAGGGTTGTCTAATATATAAGCACAATACTGTTATAGCAAATAAAAATTGCAATATGAATGTTAAGAATGCAGATGATTAGAACACAAAAATTACTAGAAATATGAAGTAATATAATGAAATATGGACTGTTTTATATATGGACAGTGCATGTGGCAGTATCTTTCCTTAGTGTGGAAATCCAAAACACACTCTTAGAAAAAGTTGGACATCACACTGCTTGCAGCATATATTTGTGTACTTTCTGTCCTGTCTTCAAGATGTTTGTTTTACTTTTTCTGCACACACTTTACATTTCCTCTGTCCTCTTCTTCCCTTACTTCCTGGGGCAACAGGAATCACATGTGGAAAATGATTTCTTCCAATAAGACATCCACTTTCCTGAGGAGCTGCAGGTTGGTCAGTATCAGTGTCTAGTCCAGCTGATATCACAAGATCCTCAACTACTGCTTCAACATATTGTTGTAGTCATATATTCCTGTGGGTTTTGTTATATAATACATATGAGTTCACTATTGTGAGATCCAGGATATGTATGAACAGTTTCTTCCATCATTTCAATTGACGGCGATGGAAGGAGTAATATGACAACAACTGATCACTATGATCCACTTCAACTTTGAATTTATTGTAGTCAGCAACAGCAGCTGGTTTTGTCTTCTGGTGTTGACCTCTCACATCAGTATGTTTGGTGGACAGAATGTAGACATCTCGAACATCTCACCATTTCACGGCTAGCAGGTGTTCTTGTTGCCTTGATACTTGCTTTCCTTTCTTCAGTTTTTGTTGGAAAGCCCGTTTTGGCATTTCACATCTATTTGGCATAACTGCCAACAGCTTTGTACCATTTTGCCATAAGAATCTACACTATCCATGTATATAGTGTAGCTTCTGTTGTAATATGGAGTTGTGAGTCTGTCCACAACATTGAAAGCAGAATTGAAATCTTCCTTATCAGTGTTCCCTGTATAGACTTCAGCCGTACACACATCCAGATTTCGCCTCACACAGTTCAAAAAGTTTCACGACATATTTCTCAGGTTTCCCTTTTATGAATACTCTAATACTCTTCCTCTGAAGCCACAAACCCCTTCATGAACTGTCAGTTCTTCATATGGAGTGTAGAAAGTTTGAAAATCATTGAGAAGTTTATTGAACACTGGACGACTAGTGTACAGAAGGTCATGCCCAGGATTTCCCCTAGGAATGTATGTCTCGTTATTGAGATGAAGGAAGGTCAGAATAAAAAAGAAGCAATCACAAGATATCTGGAGGGAAGAGGCAAATTCTGAATCATAAACAGGTTTGGTAGACCAGTAATCCCCAATTCTGGGTTTCCTAACAAGGCCCATGTGCAAAATAATTGCCAGGAAACGTTTCATTTAGGATATGGTAACAGGTTTCCATCTTGAGAAGACTGAATGTTTAGGTAATGGCCCTTTCCTTTTTTCTGCTGCAAGTTGTTGTGCAACATATCTGTTGGTTTCAGTTTTCATATCAGATATAACATTGTTATTTACGAATATTTCAAAAACTTCAAAAGGGAATAAATTTTCAATGATGTTGGATGCACAAGATACACCAGATACTGACAAAAAAGGTATGTCTTGCATAGTACCCTCATTTTTCCAGTTCAACTGTGCATCATTTGGTTGCTGATTGCCACTTCTCCCCAATACTCACATGTCACGACCTCGTGTGTGATCATGAACACAACTCACTGGACGGCCTCGAATTTGGTCGCCCCTCATTTGAAGTTCTGCATCATTGTCTCAGAGCTCACATTTATGGGTAGATCTGCTTCCTCATGTTCTGGATCACTGTCTGCCAAATCATCTAATTCAGATTATTTGTTATCGAGTATTTCCTCGAACATTTGTTCTAATTTGAGTTCACTCAAGAACTGTTTTACACCACTGCTTTGGGCACCACTGAGTCCATGGTGACAGAGAAATTCAAACTGATCTCTCAGGTCACAAGAAGAGAGTTGTGAATCCCTTATATTGGTTAGAATGGAGCAGCCAGAGTTATGGCTGTGTGATGTAATATAAACATGAACACGTGCGATTACATGACGCAGCTGATGGGCAGGCATTATGATACACTAATATAAATTCCCTTTTTTATTGATAAAAGTCAACCATCCTCATGGATAATGAAGCTGAAGGTGCAAATTTAACTACAGTACAGTCTAATAATGAATTTCAAACATATATTATTATTTTCGGAATTTTTAATTTAGTGATGCAAATAAACATCGATGGGATTTGGGAGTCAAGCGCAATTGATGTATATTTACATTGATAATACTCAAAGTGTTAAGTATTGTTTAAATGCTTCCTATGCACTGTCGATATTCTTCTCATCCACAAACCAATCCAATTCCAGTGAACTCAGTATACTCCTCAGATGGTCAAATTTACTGCTTTGTAGTTCAACATGTAACCTTTTCTGAATGGAACATTCATAAACTTAGTCACTACCCAAGTGAGTACTGCACCAACCAGAGGCAGAATAGTTACGTCTTTAACTAAAACGGCCTGTGACATTATAATCAAATCTAACAACTCTTTGACGTCAAGTTCCTTCTGTCACATGCTGCTTGAGGAAGTTGTCCTGCAACAGCTCAATAAATGCATTTTCATTCTTCTCATGAGATTCTACTGCTATCTAATCAATATTTGGATAATTAAAGATAAATTAAAAATAATGATTACTATTTGATGATGCATTTCTTCATCATTAGCAACCGATCCACCAGGTCTGTAACAACACCCTACTATGTAATTGACCTTGTTAGATTTCACCTCGCACCAGATGGCTTCAAACTCATTGCCACATGAAATACTGTTAGTAGTAGTACTATAATCATAGGTTCAAACTCTAACTACATTCAAGTCATCTGATAACATTAGCAGACCCCCCCCCTCCTCTCCTGTCTATCCTTTCTAAAAATACTGTATCCTTTAAACACAATACCAGTTAGTACGTATGATTCTGATAGTCAGGTCTCACTAATGTCTACAATCTGAGGTCCCAACATATTGACCAAAGCAACAAACTCTACCCCTTTATTTCTGACACTCCTAACATTCGTGTACAGACAATAATCTACCTGCATGTTTTTAATATACTCTTGTCTGCAGTCTGCATGACACAGTTGGACAACTTTTAGTTCAGATCTCTACTTTTCTCTAGTGCCTTATACATGTAGACATCTTTGCACACATTTGATGGGCCCAAACCAGACGAATACAAAGTCGAAATCATTCTCTCCTCATCAGCATTTCATAATAAAGGCCATCACCATTAACACAGTTATATAACACTGTCGCTCTTACACTCACATTCTCACCATCCCTCCACTTTATAATTTAGTTTCCTTGACTCTCTGTGTTAGGTCTCATGCCAGTTATTAGTTTCTCTCAAGACTTCTGATATCAAATGCATTCAGGCGTATGCTGTCCTTCTTATACAAATGGAATCTTCCCTCAAACTCACTCAGCACATCCAAAAACTCAGATCCATTCCTTCTACACAGTCTACACATCGAATTGTTTATCATCATAGCCCTTCTTAATTCATTTTTATCATATCAAGGTGATGATTTTCACTTTCTCACTCTTACCTCTTCCAACAACCATGTCATGTCCTCTCTCATACTTAACTTATTGCTAATTAATATGTTAGTACCTACTAGAATTGTTTCTTGAATATTGTTTACTTTTGTCTCTGACACTTTTCTGTTTGACCAAGGCAACAAACTCTATTCCTTTGTTTCTGATAATCCTAGCATTCATGTACAGATATGTATGAGTGACTAAGCTGATTAGTTTGTAAGTAAACAATGTATTTTTTTTAAGTACGATATTGTCTGAATGGTGCAATGCATGGTAGAACAATGGCAGTAAAGATATTGTTGGATAATTTGAATTTATATTATTTTATACATTGCAGTGTGTGTGAAGCCTATTCATCACAAAAATTAAAGGATTTATGAAAGGAGAGTGAAAGAGGTGAATGAGTTTGTATTAAGTGTTTTAACAATAAGTGCTAGTTAGGTGAGAGCAAAGCAAATATTAGTAGAGCAGATAGTATCGACAGTAAAATGTTAAATGATAATGTCAGAATTAATACTGAACATGCAGCAGAGGAAATATATGAGAACAAAACAGACATAAATAAGGAAATAGAGTGCTTGAATGTTATCCTTCACAGGACAAAGTGCAAAATCAAAATGGTGCAGAAGTGGCAAGCGATTAGCAGAGCTGAGAAGAGAGAGAAGCAGATAGTCCAAGGTAAAAAGCAAGATCATATCAACAAACAAACAAAAAAAATATGGTAAGGAGAAAATTATACAGGAATTCATTGATCAGAGGAGTACTTATCAAAAGTACAACAAAATCATGTTTCGCTGGTGCCAAAATTAATTATATTAGTCATGCCATCCAGATGCAAAATGGTAAGGCAAAAGTGCTAATTCTCTTGGTTGGCACTAATGATCTGAGAAGTGAGAGGTACTCTATGAGGGAGAATGCAAAGGAGTTGTTGGACAAAGCAAAAATGAAGAGTGAGAAGGTAAAAATTTAAAGTCTCCTACCATGTTATAATAGAGCATATTCAGGAGGAGAGTGCTGATAGCAAACAAATCAATACATTAAATTAAGGGGATAAAAATCCCTTATTATTTTACAGTCAGTATGCGAAACTCTAAGATTGAAAACTACGATCTAAGAGTTTCATGCCGACGCACTATCGGCGAATCCAAGTGTAAGTGACCACCTGGTAGTACCACAACAAGGCAACTTGAAGCAAAGGTGGAGCAAGCTCCCTCACTATCCTTGATATTTTCTCATAATGTAAAAACACACAGCTCCTAGAAGATGTAATACTGCTTTACATTATGAGGAGAGGTCACTACCCAGACCGGTTTCAACCTTTTTTGAGGTCTCAGCAGTGAGTAGCTGGACCTAGATGATATCAAAGTTTAAGTGAAAAGAACTTACATACCTTCACGATACGAATGCCAGAAAGGTGTGCCCATATATTATATTATAACTAAGATGAAAAGCCAAACAGCTATTTTTCTGGCGAAGTTAATTAAATTAAGGGGATAAAAATCCCTTATTATTTTCTTATTTTTATTTTTTTATAAAATCCCTCATCAGTTACTCACTGATGAGACCTCAAAAAAGGTTGAAACTGGTCTGGGTAGTGACCTCTCCTCATAATGTAAAGCAGTATTACATCTCCTAGGAGCTGTGTGTTTTTACATTATGAGAAAATATCAAGGCTAGTGAGGGAGCTTGATCCACCTTTGCTTAGAGTTGCCTTGGTGTGGTACTACCAGGTGGTCACTTACACTTGGATTCGCCAATAGTTTGTCAACATGAAATTCTTAGATCGTAGTTTTCGATCTTAGAGTTTCGCATACTGGCTGTAAAATAACAAGGGATTTTTATCCCCTTAATTTAATTAACTTCGCCAGAAAAATAACCGTTTGGCTTTTCATCTTAGTTAGAATCAATACATTGGTAGTGTAGAAGGAATGGTGTACAGTTTGTAAACTTATGACCTGTGTTTGATGGAAAGGAGGACGAGTATAAAGCTGATGAACTGCATCTAAATGGTTTTGATGTTAGGTGTCTAGAGAGAGCTTTGTTCACTGAGCATGCTGAAGCACAAATTCAGGAAAACTTAAGCAATTAGTGTGGATGCATGTGAAGGTACCTATGAGGTGTGAGAATGACCAATAAGTGTAGAATCTAGTCTCTCAAGACAAAATACTGAAGATAATAGTCAATTCAGGAAGTAAAGGTGGTTCAGAGAATAAAGGGATGCTGCAATTTCTATATAATAATGCCATAAGTATTACGAACAAGAGGGAGGAGTTTTTGACATTAGTGCAACCTCGCCAAAAGTTATAGGCATCAGTGAGACTTGGTTAACTAAAGATGTAGTTACAAGGAGAGAATGTGAAGGGTTTAGTATTTTCAGGGAAGAGAGGATGGGGAGAGGGATGCTGCTGATGATAACAGATGAATTGCAGCCCAAAACAATAGGAGACAGGTGCCTAGCTGGCTGTTCATTTGAAGCTTCACTTGAAAGTCTGGTCAAAGCTAATAAGACAAAATATAGTTGATTGTTGCTATAGGCAAGGGGGTTTCCAGAGATGATCTGAAAGACATGCATCAGCAAATTAGTACGAATGCATGCTGGGTGATTATTATGGGGGACTTCAGCTATAGAGATACAGACTGGAAGGAAGAAAGATCACATGGCAGGAAGGAAATGGAATTTATACACCGACTGAGAGATAATTACTTAAGGCAACATGTGATGGAAGGGAATCAGGGTGCTAGAGTATTAGACCTGGTCATAGGATCAGCTATCTATAACTGAGGTGGCCACATTACCTCCGATTGGGGAAAGTGACCATGCAGGAGTTAATAAGGGATATGTGTAAAACTACAAGGCAAGTGATTATAACAAGCATAGGAGGAAGTTTGAAGCTTTGCCATGGCATAAAGCTCTGCAATGGAAGGATGTTAGTAGTGCATGGGAAATAGTTAAGGGGCACTTACAGGAAGCTATATTAAATTGCATACCTAAGGTATGGGTGGGAGAGTATTAATCAGGTAGGAGTTAATCAGGTGGATGAGTAATATCATTAAGCATGTGCTTCAGAAAAAGAAAATGCTGTGGAAGGTATATAAGAAGAAAGGTGACCAAACTCATGAACAGTAGGTAGGATAAGAAGAGGGACTAGTATGGTAAGAAGACAAACTCATATTACGAAAGAAACTAGCCGAGTAGGACAAGGAAAATCCCAAAGAATTCTTTTGCCACGTGGCAAGTGACAGGAAGAATAACCTTAATGAGTACTGATGGTGTTGAGGTGATAGAAGCAGATGAGTTATTGAATGACCACTTTGCAAGGGTATATCATCCAAGTAAGGTTAATGCTGTGACATATGTGACAGAGACTTATGTGGGAACAGAGGTGATTGGAGCTTCTTAGGATATTGCAGAATCTCAATGTAAACACAGCTGTAGGATTAGCTGTGATATCAGATCACGTTTTGAGGGAATGTGCAAAAATAATTATTTTTCTCTCTTTCCAGAGTTCCCTGACTAGGCTCCTTAAGTCTCATCTCTGGTAGAGTTCCAAGGGAACTGTGGAAAGAGAGAAAAATAATTCTCTTGCATAAGGGAGGTTTAAATTACAGACCAATCAGTATCTCAGGAATGGTGGTAAAAATATTGGAAAAATTGGTCAAAAAGAGAATTTGGGAATGGATGGATAGGAATATAATACTCTATAAGGGACAACATGGCCTTGTGAAATGTCGGTCATGGATTTCTTGGGAAAGAGGATTCAGAGGTGAGCAACCAAATGGTGAGTGGTCTATGGAACGTTCCCTAAGACTTAGAGTGTTTGGACTGCAAAAGTAGGTTGAGAAGGGGAAGAAGAGGAGATATGATAAAAACATTTAAGTTACTTAAAGAATTTTATAGGATTAATACAAGGGAAATGGTTCAGCACTTAGCTAGAGAGGTCATCTCTGGAATTTGAGTAAAAGTGTGGTTATTAAGGGTCATAAGGAATAGATTTTTCACACAGAGTTGTGAATGGGTTGCCAGGGTCAGTTGTTAGCACTTTCCCTGTTAATGGGTTCAAGGAGAGGTATGACAGATTGTGTGGATAAATTTAGTCTTCTCTGGTAAGTCTTTGGACTCTGTGGAGTGCCTGTAGAATAATAATAACAATTAAGACATCACCTATTGAGAATCATATAACTAAGACTCATCATATCTGTAATTGACATAATTTAAAAATATATCAATATCTGGACTTGTTTCAGAAATTTCTCAAATCATGAGTTCTTAACTCACAAATTCATACACAGTGTTGCTATTAAGGTACACACGCATATAGAAGGTAAATGTTAATAAAAATTATGTTTAAAAATAAGATATGCAATATTCATACTAAAACTTTAAACATTTAAAAATTAAACAATTTGCTAAGCAACTGACGATGCCAAATGACTGAGATGTCATTCGGTATTGAAACAATAAGTTCCTAAGGATTGGGAAAAGAGTATGACAGTGACATGGCATAGTATGGTGCTAGAATGAAAACATCAAACCATAGAGGGAATTGTATTTCTCCCATGGATGTTAAGATTTCAGAAAAATGAATTTCATTGCCTGGTATGAGACCACTGCCCTACTTATTGAAGGCCTGAAGTAGCTTGAAAAAGTTCCATGTTTGGTCTCTAGAGGGGGGTTCCTGGACTATGCAAAAATAAATAAAAAACTCTAAAAATATATAAAACTGATTAAAATTTAAAAAAAATATAAAAAATAAAAAAAGTCTTAGCCCACTCACAGTACAAATGTACTATAGGTTTACTGATAACTTATTGTGGGTGGGAACCACATAAAATATAAAATAAAACATACAGAAGTATGCAGATGAAGATAATATTATTTATAAATACAGCTGGTATTTGTTAAGGTCTGCTGGTTTCAGTAATTGTGTTACAGTTTATAATAAAGTAATCAGAGCAGTGGGCGATGATAAATTGATATTTAAGTTACAATGTATGGGTTTCAATATCAGGTTAGACGAGTGGTAATTTGCTTTATAATAGATATCAGTGAATTGTGTATAGGGGAATAGTATCAGGGAGGAGGAAGGTTACAATTGTAATTCCACAGGATATAGTAGTGGGATCATTACTGTTCCATGATGGTAACTGGATTACAGAAAGCTATTCAAGTGCTTAAATTCAATTTAATATAGCTAAATGTAAGGTTTTCTGAAATTTACTGATGGGAAATTGCATCCTCTCTTAATGGACCAATATCAGAGAAGTTGACAAACCACAGAATCTTGAGTTGATTGCAGATAGAAATTTGAAGTTCAGAAAGCATATTGCAAAGGATGTGAGGTGAAGACAATCCAAAGAACTGCTGAAGGATTGAGAAGAACACTGACCAACAGAGATAAGATGGTGAGACTTGATCAGGTCACAAATTGTTTACTATGCTCAGATCTGGTTATCAGATGTTAAAGAAGAAAGTAACTGCAGATAGGGACAGAGATAGGAAAACAAAATATTAGGACTGCTAAATATTGGCCAAGAAGCAGACTTGTCAGCCTCAGTGACTTAGTGGTTAACGTACCCACTTTGCAAACAATCTCCAACAGGCTACAGGTTTGAATCCCACCTTGAACATGTGTTTGTGATTGTCATTCACTTAAAGATAGCTTCATCATCACCAACACCATACTTACTGGAGGGATGAAGTGACTTGAAAAAGTTCAATATTGTCTCTAGGATAGGGTTTATGGACCTATAGAACATGAATGGTCTAAGGAATTTATTTTATTTATTTATTTTCATTTTAAAATTTATTTTTGTTTTCCATAAACCCTATCCTAGAGAAAATATTGAACTTTTTCAAGTCACTTCATCCCTCCAGTAAGTATGGTGTTCAATATTGTCTCTAGGATAGGGTTGTATAAATAAACTGATCAAGTCTCACCATCTTATCTCTGTTGGTCAGTGTTCTTCTCAATCCTTAGCAGATCTTGAAAAAGTTCAATATTGTCTCTAGGATAGGGTTTATGGAAAACAAAAATAAATTTTAAAATGAAAATAAATAAATAAAATAAATTCCTTAGACCATTCATGTTCTATAGGTCCATAACATTTTGTGGTGGGACACAAAAAAATCAGGGTATGTAATATCCAGTCTTGTGGAAAGGAGGGAATATAAAAGTGATATGATTGAGAAAGTTAAGCTGTGAAAGGCAATTACTAGAGCAATTGACAACAAAGAGATTTTTTGTATGGGACAATAAGGGGAAGAAACAGAGACAAGAGGCTGTCCTAGGAAATATTGCCTGAGAGGGCTGGTGAGAATGAGTTTAAGAAGTAGTGACTTACTTTGTGATGTCTAAAGCTGACCTCCCAAGATGAGTCCATGTTATGTTCCAGAAATTATTATTTTAAATATTTGTATGAAAGTAGTTAAATTTATATAACAATAATCTCCACTATTTTTCTTTGCCATTCAGGCTTCTTACATTGATAGTACCGATCTTTAACTCTGGTGATGTTGAGTTGGAGTTTGTTTTCAGATTTGTTCCAGTAGCTGACTTGTCGCTGTTCGCCCTGGTTCCCTGGCGAAAACAACGGGGGCCTTGTTTAACCGGGCGACGCCCCAGCCGGCATGAAATTTTGTCATGTTGTACCATCATTTTTTATTTTGGTTTAACCAATAAGAATACAATTTGGTCGGCTAAATCCCAAATTGCCAGCCCATCCTCGTTCGTTCAGTATCAAAGTAGATACCCAACAGGGTGCACCACGAGAAGGTGAGGATTGGAGATTAGGTCAGAAGACCTGGTCGGTTCTCCGCATTCCTTTAAAGGCTATGTGGAGGCTATAAAGGCTATAAGAGTCTTACAGTGGCTGCACTGCATAGTTCAGAAAGCCTGGACAGAGGGACGAATTCCTGACGATTGGAGTAGAGCTCTCATAGTACCCATATATAAAAAGGGAAATAAAACTGAATGTGAGAATTACAGAGGTATTTCCCTACTGAGTGTTCCTGGCAAGATCTATGCAAGTATACTTGAGAAACGGTTGAGAAGAATTGTGGAAGAAAAGCTTGGTGAAGAACAAGCTGGATTCAGGCCAAATAGAGGCTGTCAGGATCAGATCTTCACTTTACGACAAATAGTCGAGAAAGCATGGGAATATAACAAAGATCTGTATTTAAGTTTTGTCGATTTGGAAAAGGCATATGACAAGGTGCCAAGAGAGAAGCTATTCAGTACGCTGCAGTTATATGGTGTCAATGGGGCATTATATCAAGCAATACTTAGTCTTTATTTGAGTTGTGAGTCAGCAGTTAGAATTGAAGGAAGTACAGGAAGATGGTTTAATGTTAAATCTGGTGTGAGACAAGGATGTACATTATCCCCTCTGTTATTCATTATCTATATGGATCACATTATGAAGGAATGTGGTATTAAACCTGATATCAAAATTGGAGATGTTAATGTCAGCTCTTTGCTTTATGCGGATGATGTTATACTTCTAAATAAATCCGCTACAAGTCTGCAAGATTCTCTGACTAAATTGAATAGCTCTTGTAATAGATATGGTATGAAGGTCAGCAATAAAAAGACAAAGGCAGAATCATTGAAAATGTCAACTGTGTTGTGAATGGAGAACCTGTGGAACAAGTAAAACATTTCAGCTACTTAGGCACAATTTTTACTGAAGATGGTAAACTAAATATAGAAATAGACAACAGAATCAGCAAAGCTGGTATGGTGGGAAGTCAATTGAATAAATTCATATGGAATAAGAAAGAAATTAGTCGGAACACTAAATTAGCTGTATACAAGACTGTGTTCAAACCAATTTTAACTTATGGATCTGAGAGCTGGGTCAGAAGTAAAACACTTCACCAAAGACTAGAGACCGCAGATATGAGAGTCCTGAGAAAGATTAGAGGCGTGAACAGATGGCATCAATGGCAATGTCATATTAAAAATGAGGATATTAGGAAAGAACTTGACATTGTCAGCATCCAGGAATGCATTAGCAGAGCTAATCTCAGATGGTATGGTCACTTAAATAGAATGGGAGAGGAAAGATTAGCAAAACAAGTGTTCTCTGCCAGGTTGGCAGGAAAACGACCCAGAGGAAGGCCAAGATATAGGTGGATTGATACGGTACAAAGTGCCTTAGACGATAGAAATATAAGATCTGATAATGTTGGAGTCTTGACAAGTAACAGACTGATTTGGAGGAAAATTGTAGATAGGAAGTTAGTAATGATGTAATTTTTTCATGTAGTACTGTCATATCCTGTACACCCCTTGAGGGTACATGGCAGGAATTTGATGATGATGATGATAATCTCCACTAACAAAGCATAAAAACATCATATCAGAATTAATATGAAATAGTTTGCAAAGGACAATTTATGGTGCTGACCACTATAATTATATGGTACAAATGGAACAATATATGAAGAAATGTACAGTTATATTTAAGTTCTTAATGAGCATAGAATTAAAGGATGTAGAGGAAGACGATTTGATGTCAAATCAGGTAAGTATGTACTCTTGTGTAGAGGCTTAAGTGCTGTGAGGACATTATGTTGGAGGTTTAATGGAATTTTTTACAACACTCAAAAAGAATTAAAATAGAATTTAATACTTCCTATATTTTTATATAGGAATAATTGTTCTTATAGAAATTGTTCTTATAGAAATACTTCCTATAAGAACAATTGTTTACCCTTCCTAGACACCTTAGTCACACGCCTGCCTAATGATACACTTGCCTTCGCTGTATACAGAAAACCCACACACACACACAGGCAGATACATTCACAAACTTTCCCACCACCACCCCTCACAACAATATGGCATCATTAAAACTCTTACCAAGAGAGCCCACAATCTTTGTTCCAGTGGAACCACCCTCACTACTGAGCTTAACCACATACACAGAACTCTCCTCTCCAATGGCTACAGCAAACACAGTATCAAAAAAATAATCAATTCCTCCCCCCCATTCCCCCGTCCCTCTCGTCAACAAGATTTTAAAAATGCCATCACCATACCCTACATCCGTGACACTTCAGAAAAAATAGCCAAGATATTAAAAAAGTATAACCTACACACAGCATATAAGCCCTACCACAAACTTGCTACCCTTATCCGTTCTACGTAAGATCAGCTCCCTCCTCTCTCTCTGCCTGAAGTTTACAAAGTATCCTGTTCCTGTAAGCTTGCGTACTTTGGACAGACAGGCAGATCAGCATCCATCCGCCTGGAGGAACACAAGTCGTACATCGTTAAACACAACTATGGCCATTCAGGCTTGGCTGACCATGTTTTGGACACCACCCACAGAGTATCATGGAAGAAAACCACCATGCTCCACCACAGCAAATTCAAGAAAGAGAGACTTTTCTTAGAAGCAGCAGCAGCTCTGAGAAACCAACCAAATCTTAATAAATACGGTTGCATTAAGCTTCCGAAGATTTGGAAAACACTCATCACCAGAGGTCCCACCTTACATTCCAGGCCACCTACTACAGCCCTTAGAGGGCGCTCCACCTAGATAGGACTTTAGTGTCACCCACGTGGTTGGGCTTAGTATTGTAAGTTTTTGTGTGCATGTTACATTAATTGTTTTTGTAATCCCCGTAGATGTCCTAGTGACTAGGATGAAATATAGGAAGTATTAAATTCTATTTTAATTCTTTTTGAGTGTTGTAAAAAATCCATTAAACCTCCAACATAATAAGTATGTACATCCTCCCACACTGTTTTCATTATCTGGATTGTATTCATTATCTATCTGGATTGTATGACGAAGTGATAATAAACTTGATATCAAAATTAGATATAATAAACTGAACTCTTTTACTTTATGCAGATATTATACTATTAAACAAATGCACTACAAGTCTGCAGTGATCTGATTAAATTATAATTAATTCTGATAATTTCTGTAACATACCTGGTATGAAAATCATGGTAGGAAGTGAGTGAATGAACATATACAAAATAAGAGGAATCAGCTAAAACACAGAAGTAACAGCATACAAGGTGGTCTTCAATCCAATTTTAACTTATGGATCTGAGAGCTGTAATATAAACAGAAACAGGGGAGTGAACCATCAGCATTTAAGAATGTGTGAGCACAGCAAATCTAAGGTGGTAGGATCCTGGGAATTTCCTTGTCTGGCATTCTTTACAGGCTGTAGTAATGTCAGCTCCTCTAATGAGTTTATTAAGCCTGTCTTGGGAAAGGCATTACTGTTTCAAGAGCCATGATCAGTCCAACTAGATCTTGGTGGACTGATGTGGTAAGTAGCAAGTTAGTAATAATGTAAACTTTTCATGTTGTACCATCATGATATCGCCAGCAAAGGATGGTCGACTGGTAGAGTCTCTGCTACTAATAGCGCATGCAAAAAGTTAAGCAAGTCTGAGCATGGTTAGTAGTTGGAAGGTGACCAATTGTTCAATGCTGCTGGCACTGTGCTGAGGGCTGGCCATTCTCAGAGGGTTAATAACATGAAGTTGGATTAACTTCGGCCTGTAAACTAACGTATGTCAGCACTCTGTGCCCTCAGGGCACAAGAGGAAATGACATGACCATCACAGTATTCTATACACCACTTGCGAGTACATATTGGGAATTCGATGATGATGAGGTTAGCAAAATAGGTATCTGATGACAGGAAAAAGGCCTGATGGAGCTTTCTACACAAAGATCAATTAGCAGTTAGTAGTACTACAGAAGTTTGGAATGCAAAATCTGACAAGTACACAGATTAATCTGGAAGAAAACTACTGACAGAAAGCCAGCAAAAATGTCAAATTAATTATGCAGTACTATCAGATCTTCACTTATACATTATACAGAAAACAAAAAAATTTAACTTAAATATCCATTCTGTTTAAATAGCATTCATAAATAAATGTCAAAGAAATAATGTCTACTCGCACTTGTGACAAACAATGTACAAATTTGAAAGCTATGTGCCAGCCAAGTGGTGAGCATCTCAACTCCCCAACCAACAGGTTGTGGATATGAATCCCATTGTGACATGGATGTCATGAGGTAATAGATGAATTGTGCTCTGATGCAAGACCTCCACCCTGCTTCATGGAGACTATTACTTTAAAAATATTTATGTTTGATTTCTAGAGCAAGTTCATTATCTAACATTCAAGGTAATAACACTATGGGTTTACAATTGTTCATTCATATGAAAACCATATTTGCATCCTCCTCCTAATACTCTAGCCATATGCTAGCGTCAGGAAATGTGTCCTAGTTCTGAAACCACTGCATCAAGATTAAAAGAAAACTTATTAGTCAAAGAACTTCTTATTTTTAACCTCCTATAATGTAAGCAATAATTATAAAGCCTTTTAATTTGGCATAACAAATCAGAAGATGAAATGTGATGACAATTACTGCATTATGCATCCCCACAATGAGTTTCTGACTCCATGGAGGTCACATGTTAATAATAATAATCTTGTTTGCCTCTTTATTCACAATGTTTTCTTTTTCTTCATTTATGTTCCCAACTGCCCTTTTCATATATTACTCTCTGCAAACAATCTGAAAAACTTTTCCAACTCAGAATAAATCATCTGTTTTCGACTGGTAAGAGTTAATAATATTTTTCCAAGAAAAATTATTAATATCAATGGACCTTTCCAAATTATAAAAATGATGTGAGTTTTGTGAAGCAGACTACGACTGATAAAGAGAATACTGACAAGTTGGATAAAGAGTTGTCAGTTTTCTGCATTAGTTGACATTACTATTATAGTGCCCAAACCTGGTCTCCTTGAAATCAAGCAGCATTTTGTGATTTCCAGAAACCTAGTGAGGTCTTTAAATTCAATAAGATGATAGATACTGCTGTGATATACCCAATCCCCCCCCCAAAAAAAAAACAAATTCTTATCATATAACATTTCAAAATGACAGAAGTTGTGTAAATACAAATGACAGAGTTTGATTTAAAGACAACGAGGTGTGTGTGTGTGGGGGGGGGGGGGTGATTGAGAATTTCATAAAGGAATAAATTAACATTTTTTATGACAACTGCATTCTAAAAGAAGGTATGTGCAATCTATATGCATTTTTTATGTGAAACTTAGTATGATAACAACATGTATAGAAATACTACACATTAGCCTTGTTAGGTATGGTAAACTGCTAAAAATGGATTTTTCAATTACAACTAGTCTAACTGTACTTCTTATTAAAAAAAATAAAATAAAATAAAATAAAAAATGGAATAAGAATTTATTTGATTATTCAAATGATGTAAAACTGGTTCACTATCTGAATAAGGATTACCAAACAATTCAATTATCTTTAAAATCAATAAGCATTCCCTTCCATTTTACTCATAGCCTTACTCCTTTTTACCCCCCCCCCCCCAAAAATAGTTTCGGCGGCCGTTCAATTCATTGCTGGTAATAACAAGAAAATGAATATTCTGGAATAAATAAGCAAAGCGCTACTTTTAAGAAGTATGCTATTAAATCATATTGAATTACACAGCATTTATATAAAAAATAGCGATGAATAATTAGATGGCTCATACTTTTTACA
The DNA here is from genome assembly GCF_054136105.1 of Typopeltis vanoorti. NCBI lineage: Eukaryota > Metazoa > Arthropoda > Arachnida > Uropygi > Thelyphonidae > Typopeltis > Typopeltis vanoorti. The sequence continues at coordinate 137,615,188 of NC_143560.1, forward strand.
AGTACTTCTTCTTGGCTGCAAAATGGAGAAATCTTCTATATCTGAAGTTTCGGATTCGTGCCTAAGCAGCTCATGAGCTGATCCTGATCCCGATGTTTTTTTCGTCCTTTTCCCTAGCTTTCCATTTGACACAAGGGCATCAAGCTCTTTCCTTTTTTTCATTTTCTTATACTGTTTAACTTGGACATCTAAGCGACTTGGTGGATCCACGGTTATTCACGACTACAACAATTATACTACCCGAATATAGAAAAACAAGAAATCCACCAGCGATTACAACACGCTTTAATGATTTTGTCAGATGTCGATCATATTAACAAGAACTCCGCTAGTCAATACAACTGCAGACAGAATCATCAACCATTAAGATTTTCTCTGTCACACGATTAGAAAAGAAACTATGTAGAGCAGAATATATATCATATTCCGTTTTCTTCAAGTTAAAAATGTCTCCAGCAAAATAAAATATATTTGAACTACTTACAGGATTACGACAACCCGAAACCAACTGAGAAACAGTACACCTACCGATAGAAATTTGGCCACGTGATTCGGTCTACCAATAAGATGAACCTAATAATACAGTTATCTTTCGAACCTATGAGCGCAGCGATGGATCGAAGTGATTATTAGAAAAGAAAGTGTCTTTTATTTTCTCTTAAATGTGATGGTGAATAAAACTTTGCCTGAATTATAACTTTACCTTAAATGGTAGACCTGAATGGTAATAATAACACCCGAAATGGTATTGTTACTATTTCTGTATTCTATAAACCAAAACCAGTTTTGATTAATAAGTTATAATTTACTGATCAAAACTGGTTTCGATCAGGGCCACTTCTATAAGGTCAGCATAACTTTAATGGTTAAAATATAAAAGGACGTGAGTCCGATTCGAAAACATTCAGTAAAAATAAGTCAGTGACATCTATAGTGCGGAGTGCCTTGCTGCAATGTACCATGGTTTTCTATTATAATATTTATACCTACATGCCGAGCTGATTGATAAAAGCCGAATGGCTTTTATATTTACTATTACAATATTTATACCTACATGCCGAGCTGCTTCGGCAGTTGATTGATAAAAGCCGAATGGCTTTTATATATCGCTCTAAGCTTGTTCATGGTTGGTAGCGCTGCTACAGTAGTAATTTGCGACTAATAAGTTTTAAGAAACAGCGGTGAATTACAAAGGCCGGTTTTTCATTTGTCCATTGTAAATAACCGCTGTTTCTTAAAACTTTATGGAAACATAGGAAATTTCCCAATCTGTGTTTCCTTGATGTTTGGTGAAACAATGTTAACTTGACAATTTTTATGAAAACTAGCGTAAAATCAGTCGACTTTGTGTATACATTAATTACAAAAAAAAAAAAAAAAAGTGTCCCACAGTATTTTGTATCACAAATAAAAGAGACGGTTGTGGCATTGGTCAGCTTGACTTGGCCAAAAAATTATCAGCATAAGTGAAACATGGTTCACAGAAGATGATATAGTTACTGGAACAGAATGTATGGGGAGTGTTGTATTTTTCAGGAAGACAGAAGGAATAAGACAGGAAGATGGATATTACTGATGATATTGACGGCCTTGTTGGCCGAGCGGTTAGCATATCCGCTCTACAGCCAAAAGGCTGTGGGTTCAAATCCCGCCATAGGCATGGGTGTTTGTGATTGTCTGTGGAAATGCTACTCGTGGGCAGTAGATGACATTGGTGTAGTTGGTGGAGACGAGAGCTGTAGAGTAGATACCCTCCCTCGATGAGTCTTTGGACTCCCTGGAGGTGTCATGTAATAATAATAATAACTGCAAAACTTCAACCAACTTAAACAGAAATTAATGAGATGTGAGATTAGCAGTATAGGCAAAGGAGAATGAATGTCAATTTAATGTCGCAAAGTACAAGTTATGCATTAGAGTGTTCAATTTGCGAATGCATGCAATGAATTTAAAGGGAAATTAGAATGGTTCAAAAGTTGATGGAATATATTTGAATGGGTTTGGTGTTGGTCATTTGGGACAATTGTCTACTCAGAGTTCAAGGGTTCATAAGAAAGTTCCACTAAGAGTCAGAAAGAGGTTGAGAAGCAGGCTGTGTGAGGGACAGGAAGAGGATGGACACAAAGGTTAGGAAGTGATTATGGTAGGGAAGCTTGATGCAGTGCAAAACGGTGATGGTGAAAAGAATATGAATAAAAATCAGGGAAAAGGGGATGGTCAGAATGATGAGAAGAAGTGTACTATAGCAGAAAGAGTACAGAGTGATTATGTTGATGGGATGACTTCAAAGAGTGGAGAATTGTTATGTATGGAGTATCAGAAATAAAGGGGCTGAGTTTGTAGCAGTGATCAAATCCGTATGCCCAAAGATAATTGGCATAAGTGAAACTTGGTTGACTGAAGATGATATATTGTCAGAACTTGAAATGGTAGGATACAAAATATTCCAAAAGAATAGGAAGGCAAAGAGAGGAGGGCCATTGGTATGAAGTTGAGATCAACAGAATAATATATCTAATAAAATGTTAAAATGTTTCGGGTGCTTAAGGGTCAAAGCTGTATAACTGAGAGGAGATCTACACATAGCCTTTAAAGGAATGCGGAGAACTGACCAGGGCTTCTGACCTAATGTCCAATCCTCACCTTCTCGTGGTGCACCCTGTTGGGTATCTACTTTGATACTGAACGAACGAGGATGGGCTGGCAATTTGGGATTTAGCCGACCAAATTGTATTCTTATTGGTTAAACCAAAATAAAAAATGATGGTACAACATGACAAAATTTCATGCCGGCTGGGGCGTCGCCCGGATAAACAAGGCCCCCGTTGTTTTCGTCAGGGAACCAGGGCGAACAGCGAAATGTCAGCTACTGGAACAAATCTGAAAACAAACCCCAACTCAACATCACCAGAGTTAAAGATCGGTACTATCAACGTAAGAAGCCTGAATGGCAAAGAAATGGAGCTAGCTGAGGAATTAGATAAGTACCAGATCGACATAATAGGGGTGACTGAAACAAAAAAGACCAAAACTGGTGAGATCTTTCTGAGCAATAAATAAAAAATGTTATATTCAGGCAATGACAATCAAGGAAAAGAAGGAGTAGCCATAGTATTCAACACAAAATACGAGGCTAATCTTCTTGAATGGCAGTCAGTCTCAAGTAGAGTAATGTGGGCAAATATGAGAATGGGGAACTGGACAATGAGACTTATTTGTGCCTATGGTCCCACAGAAGGTTCTACTAAGGTAGAAGTGGAGGAATTTTTTGAGGCTTTAGAAAAAGCAACTGACACAATGAAAAAGGAAAAGTTGGTCCTTGTTGGGGATCTAAATAGCAGAGTAGGAAATGATTGTGAGACATACAAAAATATTTTAGGAAAATTTGGAGAAAAGAGCAAAGCTAATAATAATGGCAAATATCTGTTGGATTTCTGCTCAGGACATGGACTGGTTATTACTAACACCATGTTCCAACATAAAAATGTGCTCAAATTCACATGGAGAGAAGAGGTTAGGAATAAGAAAAGTCTCATTGACTATGTTATTGTTGCTAGTGATGTTTTCTCCCTGGTGCAGGACACCAGAGTGTACAGAGGATTTGAAATTGGAAGTGATCACTATTTAGTCTTGAGCAGGATAAAATTGAATTTCGTATTGAAAAGAATAACATGTAAGAAAGTTTTAAAGCGAATAAAAGTTGAGCATCTCTTAGATGTGAACTGTAGACTAAAATACAGAAAGATTATTGAAAAGAAAATGAAAGAGTTTGAGAACAGGAATCAAACCTTGTAGATTCAATGGCAAACTCAAGAAAACATTGATTGATTCTGCCAGAGAGGCATGTGGTGAGGTTGTGGTCAGAACTCCCTGGTGGACACAGGAAGTTAAAGAGGCAGTGAAGGAAAAGAAGAAAGCATATCAAAAGTTCCTGGCAAATAAGTCAGCTTTTACTCTTACAGAATACAGAGACAAATGTAAGAAAGCTAAACAGTGTGTAAAACTAGCTAAACAAAAGTCATGGGAGGACTTTGGCAAGAATATAGAAAATAAATATCAAGAAGGTGGCAAAATATTCTGGAGGTTGTTGAAGAAGCTTAGGAATGGAGGAAAGAGTGCTGTAAAAGGAGTTAGAGATGATAAAGGTGACATGAAAACTGGAGAAAAAGATATCCTTGAAGTATGGAGTAATTACTTTGAAAAACTGCTAAATGAAACAAGCAGTGATGACAGCACAGTGATAAAAAACACTGACCAGGCATGCAGTCAGGAATACATATCCATACTTGAAGTAGAAAAAGCCATCAAAGGCTTGAAATGTGGAAAGGCAGCAGGAGTAGATGATATTCGACCAGAAATGCTGAAGTATAGTGGTATAAAAGTCTTACAGTGGCTGCACTGCATAGTTCAGAAAGCCTGGACAGAGGGAGGAATTCCTGATGATTGGAGTAGAGCTCTCATAGTACCCATATATAAAAAGGGAAATAAAACTGAATGTGAGAATTACAGAGGTATTTCCCTACTGAGTATTCCTGGCAAGATCTATGCAAGTATACTTGAGAAACGGTTGAGAAGAATTGTGGAAGAAAAGCTTGGTGAAGAACAAGCTGGATTCAGGCCAAACAGAGGCTGTCAGGATCAAATCTTCACTTTACGACAAATAGTCGAGAAAGCATGGGAATATAACAAAGATCTGTATTTAAGTTTTGTCGATTTGGAAAAGGCATATGACAAGGTGCCAAGAGAGAAGCTATTCAATACGCTGCAGTTATGTGGTGTCAATGGGGCATTATATCAAGCAATACTTAGTCTTTATTTGAGTTGTAAGTCAGCAGTTAGAATTGAAGGAAGTACAGGAAGATGGTTTAATGTTAAATCTGGTGTGAGACAAGGATGTACATTATCCCCTCTGTTATTCATTATCTATATGGATCAAATTATGAAGGAATGTGGTATTAAACCTGATATCAAAATTGGAGATGTTAATGTCAGCTCTTTGCTTTATGCGGATGATGTTATAGTTCTAAATAAATTCGCTACAAGTCTGCAAGATTCTCTGACTAAATTGAATAGCTGTTGTAATAGATATGGTATGAAGGTCAGCAATAAAAAGACAAAGACAATGAAAATAGGCAGAATCATTGAAAATGTCAACTGTGTTGTGAATGGAGAACCTGTGGAACAAGTAAAACATTTCAGCTACTTAGGCACGATTTTTACTGAAGATGGTAAATTAAATATAGAAATAGACAACAGAATCAGCAAAGCTGGTATGGTGGGAAGTCAATTGAATAAATTCATATGGAATAAGAAAGAAATTAGTCGGAACACTAAATTAGCTGTATACAAGACAGTGTTCAAACCAGTTTTAACTTATGGATCTGAGAGCTGGGTCAGAAGTAAAACACTTGACCAAAGACTAGAGACCGCAGATATGAGAGTCCTGAGAAAGATTAGAGGCGTGAACAGATGGCATCAATGGCAATATCATATTAAAAATGAGGATATTAGGAAAGAACTTGACATTGTCAGCATCCAGGAATGCGTTAGCAGAGCTAATCTCGGGTGGTATGGTCACTTAAATAGAATGGGAGAGGAAAGATTAGCAAAACAAGTGTTCTCTGCCAGGTTGGCAGGAAAACGACCCAGAGGAAGACCAAGATATAGGTGGATTGATACGGTACAAAGTGCCTTAGACGATAGAAATATAAGATCTGATAATGTTGGAGTCTTGACAAGTAACAGACTGATTTGGAGGAAAATTGTTGATAGGAAGTTAGTAATGATGTAATTTTTTCATGTAGTACTGTCATATCCTGTACACCCCTTGAGGGTATATGGCAGGAATTTGATGATGATGATGATGATAAAATGTTATGGGCCAGGAAATGTGGAGGGCACTGAATGTGAAATGTTTAGATTAGTTGGACAAATAAAAGGAAGATGATCCTAATGGGAGATTGTAATTATACGAATAAAGATTGGAAAGAAGAAAAACGATCTTCATAAACAACACTTCAGAGTCCTGATATCGCTTTGGTCATTTATCTTTGGACCTCTCTCTAGTGTTTCCAAATCACAGTGAAAACTAGGTGACCAAATCTGAGCACAGTAGTTCATGTGTGGTCTGACTAATGCATTATATAGAGGCACCACCATCTCCTTATTCCTATATGTCAATTTTATCATAGCAGCAGTGTGATGTGCAGTCTTTGCAACACTTGCAACGCACACTCAGAACTGCAGTCCACTATCTACCATCACTCCAAGATCCCAAATATCATTCATTTCCATCACCATTACTCCTAATTTTGCATCCTTAGCAAACATTTGAAGATCTCCAGTCAATACACATGAAATATCAATAACAAATAAGTTAAGCAGTAGAGTCACAAGAACAGAACCCCCGAGGCATGACACTAGTTAGTTGCCTTCCTTCTCTGAAACACTGCTCCATCGTATACAACTTGCTGGTATCTTTCAGAAAGTCAGTCATCGATCCGTCTAATCAATCTGTTATCTAATCCCATCTTCTGCAGCTTATACACCAATCTGTCATGTGGTAATCTATTAGGTGCCTTTGCAAAGTCCAAGAAAATCACTGTATATGAATCTCCCTTATCCAACACATTTGTCATTTTATAAAATGTAAGCAGGTTGCTAGAACAAGACCTCCCCTTCACAACCCCATGCGGACCACACAGAGAATCTTATGTCCATCAACCCAATCCTGAATTATATTTTTAACTAATTTTTTCAACACTTTGATGACAATTGTAGATATACAGACCAGTCTATAATTGGAATCTTCTGTTCTAGAACTATGCTTGTGGAGAGGTATTATTTTGCCTTCTTTCCACTCCTTAGAAACCTTCTCCACTGCAAGACTGTCATTAAATAATCAGATCAATATCATGGCTAACTCTTTTGCACATTATTTACAAATACATGGTGATATGTCATCCATTCCCTGCTGACATAATTGTTATCAAGTTGACATTGAGAAGATTTTTTACAGAATGGGAGGGGGGGGGGGAATAGAACAAGAGGCCATTGCTAGAAATTGTATAAGGATGGTGTGAGCAGAGGAGTGAGGTTTTTTTGTGTGGAGAGTGGTTGGTGAGTAGAATGCACTGTGTTGTGAATGTAGACACATTGAATGAGTTTAAGGCACAGTTGGATGAGCATTGTGTACAATAGTATGTACCTCCCATGACGAGGCTCTATGGAGGTCAGATGTTAATAATAATAATAATTCCCTCAGCCTTATTAACATCTAACCAAAGCAATACTTGACACACTTCTGATTCTTTCAATGTTAATTCTCCTAATCCTTGCCTCCCTTCTACATGTACAGCATCATTCACACCACTATGATATACACTGATGAAGTGTTCATTAAATAATTCCACTATATTATTTGCTGTGGTTACTCTGCTGACATAATTATCCACTAGTGTCAATCTGCCATAATTATTTTCTCCCTTGCTTGCCATATAGCACAAAAATTCCCTTGGAATAGCTTTGATCTGAATGGCTAATCTCCTCTCATATTCTATTTTTTTCTTTTTTAACCATGCTTGTCACTTTTCTGGCCTGCAGTTTATATTCTTCATGCATCTGTTTACAACAGACTGTCTTGTCAGTTATGCATTCCTAAGCACCATAAACAACTTTTCTACACAATTCATCAACCCAGTGTATTGATGCTAGTTGACTACAGAGCTTCTCATAATCACCCACATATAGACCTTGATAACTTTTTTCTGCTTGACTACCTCCCAAACCAATACCTCATGATCACTTTCATCAACAGGTGGCAGTGTTGATACCTCATTCACAATCACATCCTGTGAGGATATCACCAAACCTGACACTGATCAACCTTGTATTACTTCCATCACAAGATAGTTATCCTACAGAAACTCAGCAAATTTCACTCTCCTTGTTACCATACACCTTTCAATCATTTGATAGACATTGCCGGTTGAGTGGGGTCCCTCACAATGAATCTATTGACTTTGTGGAGGTTACTAAAGTAATAATAATAATAATTTTGGCCTGAACAGATTACCAGCTGTGTAAAATACTGATAGAACTATACTCTAGGAAATTGTGGATAGGGATTTGAAGTTTAGAGGGCAGTTTGGAAAAGTGGATAAAACAACCCATTGGATTACTTGGTTACTGAAGAATACCCTGACGAACAGAGATAAACAGGTTATTATACCACTTTATAGGGCCTTGGTAAGATTCCATCGTGCCTACTGTGCACAGATCAGGTCACCTGAGTTTCTTGGGGATGAGGAGAAGGAGGTGGAGAGGATCCAAAGACAAGTGACCAAGATCAAGATGATGGCAAGTCTATAGAATCTAACTATGAGGATTACGTTAAATTAGGATAAGGGAATAGAACAGGTTACAAAATTGGTTGACAGGTGGAACAAGGGTGATATTATTGAGATATACAAATTACTGAAGAGTCTTTACAGGATTAATACAGAGGAAATTTTTCAGAACAGATCTGGTAGTAGGAGAGCTATGGACCATCCTTGGAAATTGAGCAAGGATGTGAGCAGGCCGGCTGGTGGCATGTGTGAAGTGTGCAATATACACAGGTGCTGCAGAAGAAAAGGCACCTAAAAGATGTCAAAAAATATGAGATAAGAGTTTAAACGAACAACGAATGGTATATATAATTATGAATATACGTAGTCTTCCATTCGGGCCCCTTCAGATCTTTCCGGAAACGAACAAATAAATTCTGAAATTGTATCCTGGACCCGAATATATCACTGTAATTTTTGATTAAAATTTACGAAAATATACTTAAAATAGTTCTTTATTTTTTGATGTATCATAAATCAACTTATGATTAATTGTTGAGTTCCGTGTAAAAAAAATTTGTATAAAGCAGGACTATCCATAGGTAACATTATATTGTAAAGCAGTTTTCATTTGTTTTTCATTCCCTGTTCATTTTATTCACACTTTATTCAAAAAAAACTTTTTTGGAAAGGTGCCGAACATCAATCGCACACACAAGAAAAAGACTAGGCACCGGCTCTGGGTGCGAGGACTAGATTTTTTGCTTGGGGAGTGGTGAATGAGTGAAATAGGTTGCCGAAGTCTGCTGTGGACACCATGACTATGAATGAGTTCAAAGCAAAGTATGATAGATGCTGTGCGAATGTTGGAAGTGCTTGGCATAATGTTTAGGGTCTCCTCGATGACCGTACGGACTCCATGGATGCACATATAATAATAATAATAATAATATTAATGAGGATTCTAGGTCTTAGGATTACAGTTCATTGGAGGCTATCTGATGTAAGATAGAGGCCAACAAGACCAAATATTTGTTGGCAGCTGCTATAAGCCAAACAGTGTTCAAAAAGATGTGGAAACCTTAAATTTAATGAAATGAATATAGTACAGAAAAATAATTAAACAAAGGTTCAATTATTCTGATATTTTAACTGTCATGGAGATCTTCAGGAATATAATATTAAAATTGTAATATAACACAGAACAATAAATGGAAGAAATTAGACTATTTTAAGCCTTAAGTCCTATGAGGGAGCACCCTCTATGGGTGCTAGATCTCTGCACTGTTTTCTAACCTCATTTGAGGCTGGCTTCCTTTCGCTGCTCTCCTAAGGATCTCCCCTCTCTATTCCAAGTGTTAAAAAGGTTACTCATTCTTGCAACTTTTATCATACAATCAAACTGAGAGAATCTTCCAATAATCTTAGTGAACACAAGAAATATATCTGCACTGACCTGACAGCTAGACTTGACTGACCATAGCTATAGTCAGTCAGGTCAAGCTGACCATGCCTTGGATACCTTGCACAGGATCATAAAAAAAAGACTACTATGCTTTATCACAGTAAAAACAAACTTGAAAGACTCTTTTTAGAATCAGTAGCAAATTTTTTTTTAAAAAAGCCTACTGTTAAATGTTATCGTGTTAAACTTCCCAAGATTTGAGAAACTTTAATTCTTAGGCCTGCTACCTAACAGCTAAGGCTAGCTAATGGCACCCATAGAGGGCACACCTTATAGGACTCTAGGTTTAAAATAGTCTAATTTCTTCCACTTATTGTTGTGTTTTTGTGTGTTATTTTCTTGAAGACATCTTTATGACAGAAACAAAATATTGGAACATTTAAATAAACAACAAATTAATTATTCATTCCATTCAATTTAATGATAAGTGTAAACTGCCACATAGACCTAAATAAGTATTTACATGAATTGGCAGATTAGCAAAATGAGTGCAGACCAAGCAATTATTATAGGGGACTTCAACTCTGGGAACGTATGTTGGAAAGAAGAAAGGGCATAAGGCAGAATGAAAATGAAATGTATACAGCTACTAAAGGATAATTACCTGAAATAGCATGTGATGGAGGACGGATTAGAGAGTGCTGGATCTGGTAACAGAACTGGAAGAAGTATTCATAATCATAGTAGCAACCTTATCTCCACAGTGACTATGTAGGCTTGTTCTAGGAGTTTACTGAACATGTGGAATTAAGTGGAACTACAAAACTGGTTGGAGGCAGCTTGAAGCCAAGGAAAGAATATCAGTAGTGCATGAGATGTTAAGGATTGTTTGAGAGAAGCAGTATAAAATCATACCAACGCATAAAACCAAATAAGGATTAAATAAATCATTCATGATATAAAGCACAAGAAAAAAAATACATTGTGGAGAGAATGTAAAGAAAAAGATCATCTGCAAACTCATGAGCAATACAGAGTTACATAGTGCAGGTAAGAAGGGTAACTGGTATGGTAAGGAAGGCTAAATCAGATTATGAGAGAAAGAGAGAGAGAATTAGCTAAGAAAGCCAAAGGAAATTCAAGAGTTTTTTTTTTCGCTATATAGCGAAAATCAAAGCTACAAAAGTATCAAATCAGGAAAGTTACAAAAGTAGGTGGAGATTTTGAAATTGTCACTATGTCAGAGACTGATATGAGAATTAAGGTAGATGAACTAGAGGCACTTACCATATTGAAAAATATGAATGTGAATATGACATCAGGTAACACTGAGTCCAGTGGGGACAATGATAGGTATAGAAGCAGTGACATTTTTATGTTCTATACTAATGCCAGGAGTATTCAAAATAAAGGAGATGAATTGGTGGCGCTGATAGCATCAGCCTGGCCAAAGATTATTGGAATCTCTGAGACGTGGCTGACGGAGGATGATATAATAACAGGAATTGAAGTGGCAGGGTATAGTATTTTTTTTTTTTTGGCAGGATAGGAAAAGAAAACGTGGTGGTGGAGTACTGCTTATGATAAGTGACGACTTATATACTCTAAAAGTGGTGGCTTTGGAAGGCAGTGACACTAATGGTTTTGAAAGCATACGGTGTGAGGTAGAAGTGGCCGAGATAATAGAGGTGTTGCTACAAACCAGGGAGTGCAGAGGGTGGGGGAGCAGGAGATGTTTGGGCAGTTGAGCTTGGCAGGTGCAAGAAGAATGATTGTTATGGGAGATTTTAACTACAGCAGTATTGTTACACCTGATATCTTGAGAATATAGTATTCTCAGTTATCATGGTGTAACATGAAAAATAAATAACATAAAAAAAAAAAACCTGCACAAAAAGGATAATTTAATTAATAAAATATTCTTGCATCCAGTATAAATTGAGTAAAATGTAGAGGTCTATTGTTTAGTTAAGATAACAAAAGAAAAGAATGTATTAAGATGTATTATGACTAAACAAGGAATTTGTATTAAATAAGTAGCTAACTAAGAATTAATGTAGTAATGCGATTAAGAATGAAAGAGTTAAGTGCATAAGTATAAAAGAATGAGTCATGAAATACGCTATGTAAGAGGCTACAGATTAAGCATTAAGTAGAATTCTGAGAAAAGGTTTAAAAGGGGGTTAAGATAGAGGCTAACAAGAGAAATAACGGAATATCGCTTAGGGCCTATACCCGGATAGAAACTTCGTTACGAGTTGCCGATCAAAATGACGTATGGCGGCAAAATGCTACCCAATTGGTAGACAGACGGAAAACAAGTAGGAGGCGGGAAAAAGAAGTAAGAAAGGGCGGCATTAGGGGAGCAACTATAAAAGGGTTGGTAACCCCCCCCCCCCTCGAGACTTTTTAGAAGAGTAGGCTCCTTTGGGTTTTGGGGAAGACATTTAGATAGTCAGGGAGGCTTGAGGCCTTTTTGCCTTTTGCCAGAGGAGAAGAAACGTTTGGATAGTCGCGGTGGTTTTAGTTTGGTTTTCTAGTGGATTTCACGGTGTTCCTGAGTGGAGAGATATGACTTATATCCTCATGCCACAACAAGGAATCGAAGGTGAGCGGGAAAGCTATTCCCGTATTCCTATGTAGAAAGCGAAATATACCATAGAGTCATAGGAAGCTGTGATAATATCGATGTCCTCGTTTCGGATAGTACAGCCGACGGCGCAGATGTTTATATAGCCCTGAATTGCAAGAAGCTATGCAAGCAAGTTCGTTCAGTAGAAGGTAAAGGCCCGTATAAGTGAAGCTAAAGAAAGGTATTGTGAATTTTGTCTTATGTTAACCAGAAGTTGTTTGTGATAGGTACCATTGTCTTAATACGGAACTGTTAAAGTGATTAGGGAGAAATTATAATAGGACTTTAGAATTTGATAGAGAGTGTTAAAAGTAAGCTAGCTAGTGTTGATAATTTGTGAATAATTAATTATCCTAAGAATCTTGAGTGCCTACTATATTGTAAAAGGAAAGTTAATGACATAGTTGTGTGTTAATGAAGTAAATGGTTTTGTTAATATTGAGTTTGATTAGTGTAAATTGAGTAATCAAGTAGCCTGAGGAATTTGAATGCCTAGTGTGATGTGTAGAGAATCGGAATTTGTCATAAGTATGTGCTAGAGTAGTTAATGATTTTGTTAGTGTACTTGAAGTTGAATAATCTAATAATGTGTGGTGATCTAATTTGTCCATGCTAAGTGAATTCATGTTTTGTATGAAATCTTGTGGCGGCATGATCGTAGTAACCTTTGTCGAATCATAGCCCAACTACTTGTATTAAGCAAATTTTAGTGTGCAAGTAATTTAGTTGAGTATTTTGATATGTACCATGTTTAGAGAAATAATAAACCTTTTGCTTAATGAAAAAAAAAAGAGTTGTCTGATATTGCTAATCCAATGCACCGCTTAGAAACATTCGAGCCTAATCACGCGGGGAATTAATGTTAAGAAACGGGAAGTTTAAGGAATTAATGTCGAGTAACAAGAAATAGTGTCACGACTGCAATAGTTACACTTTCAGATATTTGAGTTCCTTTTCTCTGTTTATGTATAAAATATCTTAAACTAAATATCCCAAAGGGCGCAGTTAAAATACAAATACTAGGGATACTACAGGGAACAATAACTCAGATATTAGTAGAAAATTTGGTGATGTCTTGAAAGTAGAAGTTAGAAGAATATAGACGAAGGCAAATTTGTAAGACAAACAAAATCGTAGGATAGAAGGGGACATACAGTATAAACTGGGAAGAGGAAAATCCATGTAATAATAAGGGGATGGAATTTCTAGAATTCTTGAGGGACAAATGTCTTATGCAACATGTAATAGAGGAAACAAGAGTTTTGGATTTGGTCATAGCATCAGAAGAGCTGATAATAAGTGACATGACATCTCTTCCACCAGTTGGAGAGAGTTACCATGTGGTTTTGACTTGGAAGATGAATAGACATGTAGGTGTATAAAGAAAAGGGAACAAATGTGGAATTATAAGGCAGGTGATTATAATAGTCTTAGGTATCAAGTAGGGGCAGTTCCATGGAGGGCAGAATTGGACAGCCAGGATATCACTAGTGCTTGGGAAATTGTGAAGGAATATTTGTTAGCAGCGATAGTAAGCAGTATTCCACAAGTGAAGAAGTGGACACAATTTGGTATAAAGTGGATGACAAACAATATCAAACAGGAACTGCAGTTGAAAAAGAGATTATGGAAGAGATATAAGGAGAAGGGTGGAGGGCAGATACATAAAGAATATAAGATGCAGGCCAGGAGAGTGACCAGTATGGTGAGGAAGGCAAAACTGGAATATGAGAAGAGATTGGCACTAAAATTCAAAGAAAATCCTAGGGAATTTTTTTAGCTATGTGGCCAGTAGGAGGCAAAATGATTTTGGAAGAATGACATTGCGGGATAAAAATGGGAATAGAGTGACTAATGCAGAGGACATGGTGGAGTTGTTCAATGAGCACTTTACTGGGAGTATTTCATCCTGGAGAAGAAGGTTTTAATAGTAGAGGAATAGGGCAGGTTCAAGGTTTAGAGGTGCAAAAGAGAGTGCGTTCCAACTGAGAACTCTGGATACCAGTAAAGCTATGGGACTGGATGGTATTTCACCACGGGTTTTGAGAGAATGTGCTAAAGAACTGACAGCTCCGTTGACCTGGCTCTTCAATAAAAGTCTGGCTGTGGGAAAAGTATCCAAGGAATGGAAGGAAGGTAAGATAGTGCCGCTGCACAAGGGCATTAGCAGACTGGAAATGTCTAATTATAGGCCAGTAGTATTAAGGTATTGGAGAAATCAGTGAAGGACTATATACAGCATTGGGCAGATGAGAGTAATGTTATCTGTGAGAATCAACATGGATTTGTTAAGGGGCGCTCTTGCTTTAGTAATATGATTGCCTTTTATAATAAAGTGACAAAAGCAGTTGATGAGGGAAAGGCACATACTGCCATTTTTTTGGATTTTGCAAAGGCGTCTGACAGAGTGCCACATGATAAGCTGATATTTAAGTTGCAGCACATGGGTTTAAATATCGGGTTAGTCAAATGGATGATTCAGGATTGGCTGTCTGATAGATATCAGAGAGTTGTGTATGGTGGGGCAATATCAAGGAAGCAGAAGGTTACAACTGGGGTTCCACAGGGCTCAGACCTGTATTGTTCAACCTTTATATCAATGACATTGTCAATGGACTGCAAGGGGTATTCAGTTATTTGCGGATGATGCGAAGCTGGGAAGGGTTATCAGTAATAGTGCTAATGTGGCAGCCCTGCAAGAGGATCTGAATGAACTAGACAGAATGGCAAATGAATGAGGGTATCGATTTAATGCAGCAAAATGTAAAGTTTCGAAGTTTGGGATCCATTGATGGGAGGATGCATACTCGATTGGAGGAGCTATACTGGAGGAAGTAGGGGAGACAAGAGATCTGGGGGTTATGATTGATAGAAAATTGAAATTCAGGGAGTATATTGCAAAGGTGGTGAAGGTAACCCAGAGGATTGCTGCAATACTGAGAAGGACATGACCTGCAGAGATAAAAGAGTTATCATTCCATTGTATAAGACCCTGATCAGACCACACTTAGACTATTGTTCTCAGATTTGGTCCCCAGGATTTGAAGAGGATAAATTAACTGTGGAAAGGGTACAGAGACGGATAACCAAGTTGGTTTCAGGATTGTACAATGTCAGATACGAGGATCGACTGAGGGAATGTCGACCGCAGAGTTTGGTGAATAGAAGGAGAGGTGATATAATCGAGACTTGTAAACTGTTGAGAGGCAGTTACGGGGTAGACTTTGGGGAGTTCTTTCACTTGGTGGAATGGCAGGAAGGAGTAATGACAAGGGGTCATCCCTGGAAGTTACGAAAGGAAGCTGTGTGCAAGATGGTGAGGAGTGGTTTCTTTGCGTGGAGGGTGGTTGAACCGTGGAATGCATTGCCTGAGAGAGTGGTTAGAGCAGGAACAGTCAATGAGTTCAAGGAGTGGTATGATAAATTTTTTGTTTCCTAAAAACAACCTCCCATGATGAGTCTTTTGACTCCATGGAGGCCTGGATAATAATAATAATAGCAGTGGAATTAGATGGCATGTCAAACTGTATACTATATGAGGGTGCAAGAGAACTTGCAGTACCTCTGACAAAAGTGTTTACTCAAAGTCAAGTTTCCAAGGGGACGGAAAGAGAGTAGAGAGTAAGGTGATTTCATTACATAAGGGTAGCTCCAGATGGAAGTAGCTAATTACAGTTTTTTAGTATCTCAGGAGTGGTGTTTAATGTATTAGAAAAGGTGGTTACTGGTAGAATTCAGGAATGGATGGATAAGAATAAGAATAAAATTCTACAGTAGGCAACATAGCTTTGTAAAAGGTAAGGTCTGCCTTAGTACAGCAATCCCTCAATTAATGCGCCCCCGATTAGTGCGTCATTTTTTTTCGATACCCAAATTCGATTAGTGCACCTATATACATCTTAAAAATAAATGTTACAGATTTAAAAAATTTTCAATCTATACATTTTTTATGGCTAACTATTTAAAAATTCATTCACCAGGATGAAATAATTTAGTTATCGATTTGAAACATTTTACAAAGTTATTTTTTAATTGCATACTACGCTATTTCCATGTACACTATGTTCAAAATTTACCACCAACATTTATGTCATCTGCTTTATAATAGCATTTTGCTGATCATATCACGGGCAATTGTTTTCCTTACTTTTTTATTTTAAATTATTTTCCTAACCTTTACTCATGAGTAAAAGAATTAGTGAGCAAAAAATAGAAGTGTGAAAATGATTCGAAAAATAATCTGATTGGAAGAAAAACTTGAAATAATAAAGAAAAATTAACAAGGCGAGTCCAGAGCAGAGATAGGACAAGAACACAAAAATGGGTGAATCAACTGCTGAATACCAAGAGAAAGGTAAGGCTGCTTCAAGTTCATCATGCAATCACTTGAAATCAAAGTATTATAAAGACTAAATTAGAGAGACTTCTTTTTACGTGGATAGAAGATTGTAACCAGAAACGAATCCCGCTAAACACTGGCCTTATTAAATCAAAAGCATTGTCTCTTTGTAACCTGGAAAGAAAGGGCTATCAATCATGGAAAAGAAGAAGAATTCCACGTTAGTCTGGGTGATTTGAGCATTCCAAAAAGTGAAATAGCCTACATAACGTTCTAATCACAGGAGAAGCTACAAGTGCAGATAAGGAGATATCCAGAGGTTTTGAAGAAAATTGTGTAAGAAGGAGACTATTGTGGTCAATAAATATTTAATGTTGATGAAACCGGCCTTTTTTTGGAAGTGAATGCCTTCCAAGACTTTTCTAGCCGAATCAGAGAAATCTCAGCCTGGTTATCACGTCGCAAAGTCGAATGAAATTACTGCTAGCAATATGTGAGCCGTTTAGAAGCACATTCTTCCACATTGTGCAAATAATTTTAGAGGCTTTTCAAATGAATCTTAGTTAATTAAATCTCATTCTGAGAAGTTGAGTGATAACCACCTGCTAAATTTAGATACATGGCGAGAAAATCCTGAAGAATATGAAGAAAATTTAATCACTGACAAGCCCAAAGAGGTTTCACAGAAACAATGTGAAAATAGTTTTTGTACAATCGAAGTTTTTAAGCAACAATGCTTAGAAACTGACCCTGGTGAAGAGAGAACCAGTAAAATTCGAAAAAGAGGCAATAGGGCCATACTGTGAGTTGTATGAAAAAAAGAAACAGAATGCCCGCCAAACTATGTTAGCTCAATTCTTTGTTAAGAAGCAGAATAATAAATTTATATTCTGAATATGAAATGAAAGTCAGAATGTAGAAAATAGTGATATGATAAGAAATTGGGAGGTAGTACCAGAGAGCTGTGAGGGCAGGGTTGAAAGTGAGAATGAAGGTAATAATATAGAACAAATGAATGGTTTAAGTGATAATAAAAAAGATGAGATAGATGCAATGAGTGAGATCGCATGGTTGAGCAGAGCGATACATAGGGTAAAGCGGAAGCTGGAGCATATGCACAAATGTCTACCAAGTGTACCAGCTAATAAACGGCAAAATTATTATAAGAAAAATAAGAGTATGGTTGTGAACGTAAACAAAATGAAGGAGAGAGTGCTGTACGGAGATTCTTTAATACGAGGTGTGATAGATGAGAGTTTGACAAAATTGAACCGACCTAGTGCGACCATTAAGGACGTAAGCGAGTCTATTAGGGAGCAAAAGCAAAGGGTGAAAGAAATGAGAGTGGTGGCAGGCAGAGCCGGCGGAAGCAGGCATTCAGAGCATGCGGGTGCTGCTACGAAGGGGGCGCCACCCCCTTCGTGCCTGCAGAACCACACACGCCCAGATCGTTACAGGGGCGCTTAGATAGAAATTGCATGCGGGCGCCAAAGACCCTAGCGCCGCTTCTGGTGACAGGTATGAATGATTTGATGGGAGATGAAATGGCTATGATAGAGGACCTGAAGGAATTGTTTGAGGTAGCAAAAGAGAAGAGGGAGAGAGTTAGGATGGTTAGTCTGTTGCCACAGTATGACAGTGAAGAGTTTAGAAGGAGGGCCATAATTGCAAATGACTTTATGCACGGATTATGCAGAATAAGTGGTGTGGAATTTGTGGACGTGTGGAGCGAGTTCAATGAGCGAAAGGATTTATATAAGATGGATGGTTTGCACTTGAATGGATTCGGTGTAAGGAGACTTGAAAAAGTGTTGTTGAATGCAGTGGATGTGCAGAATCAGGGAAACTAGATTTATTAAGGCGGGGGGGGGAGAGTAGATATGCAGACCTTAGGTAGGCAGTTGAGTGTATGAATGAGTATAATATGTCCGAGCATGTAAGAAGGACAACAAATCAGAATGGGATAGTTAGTATAAGGCATCAAAGTAGGGATGGGACTAACGGGCTTCTGCAATTCATGTATACTAATGTTAGGAGTATTAGGAACAAGAAGGAAGAATTTTTGGCCTTGGTTGGCACTTCCAGACCACAGGTTATTAGCATTAGTGAAACATGGCTGACAGAAGATGATATAGCTAGTGGGATTGAATGTGAGGGGTATAGTGTTTTCAGGAGTGACAGGGAGAATAAATTGGGGGGAGGAGTGTTATTGATGATAGCTGATGAGCTGCAGCCAAGGAGAATAGAAGTTGAACTACATGATAGAGAAAAGAGCACATTTTAGGCTATTTGGTGTGAGATTGAGGCTAACAGAATAATATATACAATTGGGTGATGCTATAGACCAGGTGATGGAAATAGATGGGGGAGATAGTATGCATAAGCAAATAAAAGAAATGAGTGGAAGGAGAGTAATTATTATGGTAGATTTCAACTATGGTAACATTGATTGGAAGGAGGAGAGGACACATGGGAGGAAGGAATTGGATTTTATGCAGTTATTAAGGAATAACTATCTGCTACAGCATTTAATGGAAAATACTAGGGGTCAGAGAGTGCTTGACCTAGTAATTGCATCTGAGAATTTGGCTGTAATGAATACGACCATGTTGCCAGCAACTGGTGAGAGTGATCATAGGGTCTTGACTTGGGAGGTGGCTAAAGGTGTGAAATTTAAAATTAAAACAGGGTACATGTGGAATTATCAGGCTGGTAAGTATGACAAGCTTAGGAGTTTGATTGGTTCAGTGCCATGGCATGGAAAACTGCAAGGGCTGGATGTTGATAGTGCATGGGAGGCAGTTAAGAATTGTTTGCAAGAGGCAATGGCTGACTGTATACCTAGAGTCCGAATAATAAATGAAATAGGGATCAAATGAATGAATAACACCATTAAGCTTGCGCTGCAAAAAAAGAAACAACTGTGGAGGGAATTTAAGGAGAAAGGTGACCTGCAGGCACAGGAATCATATAAAGCCCAGGTCAGAAGGGTAACAAGTGTGGTAAGAAAAGCAAAAGCAGATTATGAAAGAACATTAGCCATGCAGGCTAAAGAGAATCCCAAACAGTTTTTTCGATATGTTGCAAGTAAAAGAAAAAATGTATATGGCAGATTAATTTTAAAGAGTGCCGATGGCAGGGAGGTAACCGCATCAGTTGATATAGTAGAATTACTGAGCGAGCACTTTGCAAGAGTATATCATCCAGGTGGTGACATTGCAGAAATGGAAGAACCAACAGCTTATATGGGAATTGTGGTGAATGAAGGGTAGGTGAATAGTCTATTACAAAACCTCAATGTCAATTCATCTCTGGGATTGGATGCTATACCAGCTGTGTCATACGAGAAGCGGCTAAAGAATTGTCTGTGCCCTTTGACCATTTTGTTTAATTTGAGTCTCGGGTCTGGGTTAGTCCCAAGGGGGTGGAAAGAGGGGAAAATAGTTCCACTGCATAAAGGAGGCTCCAAGACTGCTGTTGAAAATTACCGGCAGATCAGCATATCAGAAATTGTTGTCAAGGTCTTGGTGAAAATAGTCAAGAGGAAAATACAAGATTGGATAGATGAAAATCGGATACTGTATGGGGGACAGCATGGTTTTGTGAAGAGTAGATCATGCCTCAGTAACTTGCTCACGTTTTATAACACAGCAACAGCAGAACTGGATAAAATGGGTTTACAGTGATTCTACTGGACCTTGCTAAAGCCTGTGATAGGATACCACATGGAATTCTAATCAGTAAACTGCAGCATATGAGAATGGATATAGGGTTGGTGAGATGGATAGGAGGGTGGTTGATGGAGAGATATCAGAGAGTGGTTTATTCAGGAGTAGCGTCCAAAAGACGACTTGTGACTAGTGGTGTGCCACAGGGTTCTGTTCTTGGACTAGTACTGTTTAATTTGTTCATTAACGATATAGGGAAGGATCTGAGAGGAACTGTGCATTTGTTTGCTGATGATGCAAAGTTGGGTAGAGCAATAGTGAATGCTCAGGATGTCAAAATTTTGCAGGATGATTTGGATAGTTTGGAGGATTGGGCTAAGGAGAATGGATGTCAATTTAATGTGGAAAAATGTAAGGTTTTGCATTTTGGGGTGAAAAGATTAGCAGCAGTATATCACATTGGTGGAACTGTACTCCAGGAGATCGACAAGGCCAGGGATTTGGGAGTGTTGGTGGATAGGCAGTTGAACTTTATGGGACACATCGCAAAAGTGGCAAAATCAGCTCATCTAATCACTTGGTTGCTGAAAAACACTTTAACGAGCAGAGACAAACAGGTTATTGTTCCTCTGTATTGACCCTTGATAAGACCCCATCTTGATTACTTTGCCCATATCTGGGCGCAAGGGTTTCTTCTTGATGGGGAGGAGGTGGAGAGAATCCAGAGGCGAGTGACCAAGATGATAGCAGGTCTATGGAATGAACCTTATGAGAACAGGTTGAAGATTTGTGGGCTGCAGAAATTGTTGATAGGCGGAAAACGGGTGATATGATTGAGACATTCAAATTACTGAAGGGTTTCTATAAGATTAATTCAGAAGATATTTTTGAGAATAGGACTGGTAGTGGGAGAACTAGGGGCCATCCATGGAAGCTTGGTAAGAGTGTGATTAGCAAGGATGTTAGAGCTAGGTTTTTTACTTGGAGAGTGGTGAATAAGTGGAATAAGCTACCAGAGTCTGTGGTGGGTGCCATGACTGTAAATGAGTTCAAGGTGAAGTATGATAGCTACTGTGTGAATGTTGAATAGTTGTTCTTGACATGATGTTGGGCCTCCCTCGATGAGTCTAAGACTCCTTGGAGTTGCCCGTAATAATAATAATAATGTTTTATTGTCTTTCAGCTTCATGGTTTTCCTTTAACTAGGCCCTGAGACATACCCTAATTCTTTTATAAAAAAAATTAAGGGTCAAAAAAGAAATCTGAGGAACGAATTATGCATTTTCCCATAGGTTATTATATTTCATTAGTACATTTTCGATTAATGCATCTGTTTTAAAGAATGCATTAAGCGCACTAATTGAGGGATTGCTGTAATTTGTACATATGTTATGATAGTGACAGCAAAATTGGATAAAAGAAATGACTACACCAGGCATGTCAAAGTCGTTTACCTCCAAGGGCCAAATCAAGAATTATACATCAAGCTTTGGGCTGCAACAGAAAAAAAATCTCGAAATAAGGAGGAAAGAGATTTTTTAATATTCACATTAGAGTATATAAGTACAAAATATAACCATGTTATAAAAATACATATTTAAATAAAATTATACATATAATTTTTTGAAGAAACTTGACATTTTTCATTAACGAAATCTTCAAAATTTGGTGGAATTTGTTGAGCTGTAGTTATTTTCAATATTGCTTGCAGGTCTTATCACATGCTGGTCTGTTAATCTTGATCTTTCCACAGTTTTATTATTCTTTAAAGTTGAAAATAGTTGTTTGCATAAATATGTGCTACCGAACATAGATAAAATACACCTAATTGCACATAACACATTAAGGTATCGATCAACTGATAAATAATTATAGAACTTTGGAATTCCAACATCCATATATTTTTGTTTCAATACGGAATCACACTGAATTTCGATTAATTCCAACTGTAAATTGTCATCAACAGTTTCAACATCAATCGATAGAGGAGAATAAATAGGTGAAAATGATTTTCATGTTTCTTAAAATATAAAAATCTTCTTTTGAATTCATTTTCTAATAACTTCATTTGATTGGCATATTCTGAAAATTTCAATTTCGGTGATTTTTGTAATAATGATTGACAACATTCAAAATGGGATAAATTTTCTTTTTAAATTTGTTTTTCCCAAAGTAATAATTTCTGTTTGAAAATGTTAATATTGTCAAATAACATGGTAACTACTTGATGTTTGCCTTGTAGCTTAAGATTAAGTTGACTAAGATGACTTGTAATGTCAACTGAAAAAGTCAGGTCCTTTATGCACGGATCATTTTTTAATATTTCGCATTCATAATTTTTCGATTCTAATAAAATTGTAATTTCGTCCAGCAATTCAAAGAATTGCTTTAAAACTTTATGACTGCAAAGCCATCTAATTTCTGTATAATAAGGTAGATCGCTATATTCGCTTTCTATATCTTCTAGAAAGTTACTAAATTGGCAATAATTAAGCCCACATGCACAAATATAATTTACAATTTTTCTGACATTTTTTTAGGACATGTTCAATATTTAAAACTTTGGATCATAGTCTTTGCTGATGAATAATGCAATGAAAATGTTGAAAATTATCATTATCTTGTTCTTTGCATTTTTCTTTTAAACTTGTAACAACTCCTTTAACCACACACCAGTCATGGCAGGAGCACCATTAGTTGCAAGACAAACTAGCTTTTTTAATGGAAATTTTATTCATTCAAAACTTCCATAAGGGCATCAAAAATATCAACTCCAGTGGTTGTATCATGCATAGGAATAATTTCTAGAAGTTCTTCACTTACTTTTAAGTTCATATCACATCCACGAATAAAAACAGCTAGCTGAGCGATATCCCGTACATCTGTACTTTCGTCAACTGCAAGGGAATAGGGTCTGAAATGTTGGAATTATTGAGTTTAGTTGATTCCTTAAGTCCCGGCTATATCATCATTTCTGCTAGCAATGGTATTTCCAGATTAGCTTATATTTTTAAATTTCTTTAATTGATCAGGACACAACACTTCAACTGCTTTAATAATACATTCACGAATAAATTCCCCTTCAGTGAATGGTTTCGACTTGCTTGCAATTAAATATGATAACAAATAACTGGTTTTTACCGTAGCTCTATTATCTTCAATAGGTTTGGTAAATACACTTTGTTGATTGTGAAGTGTCAACTTTAATTCTGACAATTTATCTTCATGAAGTTTCACAACATATTTGTCATAGTTTTCTTTATGATTTGTATCGTAATGCCTTTTAATATTATATTCTTTTCAAACTGCAATAGAGTTTCTACATATCAGACAAATTTTTTTTCCCCTTGAATACAAAAATATTGTAACTCCCATTTTTCTTGAAAACTACGATGTTCTTCTTCTTCAATTAATCATTTTTTACCATTATTGTTGGTTGAGGGTTTTGACATTATTTTTATAAATTCTTTATTAATTATAAAGAAACGCTACACTTTCTTACGACTTGAAAATTGCTAATGGCTAGCTTCTGATTGCTGTAGTCAGCAGAAGTAGCTGCATACTTAGATTAAAATCCGGTAAAATTCAATATTTATGCAGTAGTGTAACAAGATTTTTTGAAATGACAAATAGAACATAATTTCCTTTAGAAATTGCAGAGTAGTTTGGCATATAAATAATGTTAAGTGGAAATGTTAATTTTTTAAATATATTTATTTAATTCGATGTTGTCAAAAGTTACATAACTATATTGGTTACAAAGTTTGGCAGGCCGCATGTTACTTGTCAGCGGGCCTCATGCAGGCTGTGTGTTTGACATGCCTGGACTACACCATGGTATTGCTAGATTCTACAAAGTCATTTGACAAAATACCTCATGGAAGTCATAAGTTAGCACAAATCAGAATGGATATGAAGTCGTGGCATGGATAGAGGCAAGTGACTGACAGATAATCAGAGGGTAGTATAGGAGAATTCAAGTAAGTGGTGGGGAACCTCAGGGTTCTACTCTAGGGTTACTTCTGTTCAATTTCATATAATGACATAGAGAATAATTTAAGGGGGAATATGCAGTTGTTTGCTGGTGATACTAAGCTGGGAAAGGCAACAGTTGATAAAGGTGATGTATATGTTTTGCATTATGATCTAAATAGATTGGCAGAGTGGACGATGGTTGACAGAGTTGAAGTACAGAGGACATATTGCAAAAATTGGCAAAACAGCTGACAGTAAGAATAGGGAGGTTATTATACCTTTTTATATGGCCATGATTCAGCTACATCTTGACTTCTGTGCTCAGATTTAGTCACCTGGGTTTCTTGGGGGTGGTTGAGAGGCAGAAAATAGGGGACATTATTTAGAGATTCTATAAGATTGGCACAAAGGAAAGTTTTTCAATACACAGTGAGTAGAAAGAGAATTAAGTGTCACTCCTGGAAGATGTGTAGGAACAGAATGGGTAACAATGTGCAAACTAGATTTTTTTGCTTAGAGAATAGTGAATGATTGGAATGGATTGTCAGATTGTTGTGAATGCCCTGACAGTGAATGAGTTTAAAGTAAGGTATGATAGGTGTTGTGTTAATATGGTTTAACATGGATCTTCCACAATGAGTTTACTGACTCCATGGCGATACCTGTAATAATAAATCTTACCCAATAAAAATCCGTCATCAAGTGAGTGAGATGTGTTAACATGGTGTTGGAGAAAAAAGATCTTCTTCTTCCTTTCCAGGCTTATAGGCCAAGTGGCCTGTTCCGGACTCAATTTCATCTTTTTAAGGGTCTTCCTCTGCATCGAGTACCTTTTGGGTGGTAATTTAGAATTTGTTTAGGTATTCTGCTTCTATTCATTCTTAGTATGTGTTCTTTCCATTTTTCTCTATAGCAAATCACTGTTTCATTTAGGGAGTTGTAATTCCAAGTTTTTTTCTGATTTCGCTGCTTTTCATTTTGTCCATTATTGTGACTCCTTCAGTTCTGCGCAGAAATTTCATTTCTGATGATTCAATTCTTCTTTCATTTCTATATAAATTATTCAAGCATTTGTTCTCAATTTACAAGGAGCTTGGCCTATTAGATTGTAATTTGCTGTGGATACCTTGCATTTTAAGGATTTTTATTGTTTAGAGAAAGGAAACTGTGAGCAAGTGGGTGAGGAGTGGTTTCTTTGCATGGAGGGTGGTTGAACCATGGAATGCATTGCCTGATAGAGTGGTGAGAGTGAGAACGGTCAATGAGTTTAAGGAGTGGTATGATAGACTTTATGTTTCCTAGGAGGGATCTCCCACGATGAGTCTTGATAGACTTGTGTTTACTAGGAAGGACCTCCTGCGATGGGTCTTTTGACTCCTTGGAGGCCTAGATAATAATAATAATATATTTTTAGGCATATTTTGTCAGTGTATTTGTATTGTGCTATGATAATGGCAGCCACTGTAAGTCTGTTTGCCAATATTTTATCACCTAGCCTATCACCATTCAAGGACCATTTATACTGAATATTATAGGATTTTGTGTCATGTGATGCTTACAGTATGTTTTCATCCTGAGAGTTAGAAATCTGACAGGTAAGAGACAGGGGAGTGCATATCTGCATAAAATGTAGAAAATGGAAAGCGCTTGGCGACCTTGACATCAGCTCAGATTTAAGTGGCTATGGTAATGGTGTGTCAGAAATCAGTTAATGCAGGCAAAGAGATAACGTAGATGAGCATCGAGTGGGAATGCCAACATGGTTGTCTACATGGCTAGCATACCTGCTCTCCAACCAACAGGCTGTAGGTTCGAATCCCACCATGAGCATGGATGTTTGTGATTATTTTTAAGTGGAAGATGAATTTCATTGACCAGTGTGAAACCACTGCGCTGCTTATCGGAGGCCTGAAGTAGTCTGAAAGAGCACCATGTTTAGTCTCTAGAGCAGGGTTTCAGGACTATGTGAAAAATAAATAAACACAGACACATCACAGAGAGACACTGAGAGAAGGGGGGGGGAATATGAAGAATGAGTTCAGAAATGTGAAAGGGAATATCAGGACACTGGAAAGGGTGACTGATAGGAGAGGAATAAGAGGATGAGTGAGAGGGGGTTATGGGAAAGACAGAAAGAGAGACAACAGGAGTACTAGGAGATGACAGGGACTGGGAGAAAGGCAAGATAGTGCAGGAGCTAAGGATGGAGTGTAACAGAAGGGCAAGTAAGTGGGAATGTTATGAGAAAAAGAGGAATGCAGGTAAGCAAAGAAATAAATGGAGCAGTGAGATATGTGGAAATTCAATAATTTGTGGAATGCAAGATAGAATGCTAGAGGAGTGCTTGCCTAGAGAAATGACAGAGAGCATGACAATTAAGTAATGAGAAAGAGTGGATGAGGTGACTGTGGGTACAAATGACCTAAGAAGTAGTGCAAATTAAGTAGTGAGAGATTTGAGGTTTATGCTTGAGGGTGTAATGAGAAAGAGTTGATAATGATAATGTAGCAATAAGGAAAAAAACATGAATAATGAATGTGAAAAAAGAGAGAGGAATGGATTATGAGGATGCTTGGAGTGCATTTGAGGATGGAAGAGAGCAGTATGTGTGGGATGGATTGTATTTGAATGAGGATAGATATATAGGCATCTGGAGAGAGAGCATGTTCTCAGGGCAAGGAAGAGTAACTGCAGGGAAACTAGAATTGTTAATGTGGCACAGCAGGAGTCTCCACTTGTGGAGATAGAGATTCGGTAGATGGGGGGAATTATTATTATTATGCGACACCTCCAGGGAGTCCAAAGACTCATCAAGGGAGAGTGTGCCAACAGCATCGAACAATTGATCTCCTTCCAACTCTAACCATGCTCAAACTTGCTTAACTTTTTTGCATGAACCATTAGCAGCAGAGGCTCTACAAATTGACCAACCTTTGCAGAGTCAAATGGATTCTGGAGAGAATAACAGTAAGTACAGAAGTACTGAGGAAAATTCATTTGGTACAGAAAGGTTGAGAGATTCATTGATGTTTCTTTATACAAATGCCAGGCATATCAGGAATAAAGCATGAGTCAGTGACATTGATAGCTTCAGCTGGTCCCAGGGTTACTGGGATAAGTGAAACATGGTTGAATAAAGATGATATACTGACAGGAACAGAAATGTATTATGTATTTTGAAAGGATAGGAAGGGAAACACAGTGGTGGAGTATTGCTCATGATAAGTGATGAGTTGTGTTATCTAAGAACAGAGGATTTGGAGGGAAATGACACTAATGGTTTTTACAGTATATGATGTGAGGTGAGGGTGGGCAGGCCAGGATACTGAATAGGTTGTTGCTATAAGCCCAGGAATACAGAGTTTGAGGAGCAGGAAATGTTTAGAGTTGGGTTTGGTCAGGTTTAGAGCTTGAGTTTGGCAAGCACAAAATAAATGATCATTATTGGAGATTTTAACTACAGCAGTATAAATTAGGAAGAGAAACAGTATATAATAGTAAAGGAATGGAATTTCTAAATTCTTGAGAGACAAATGCCTTTGTCAACATGTAATAGAAGAAACAAGTTCAAGAGTTTTAGATTTGGTCCTGGCATCAGAGGATCTGAATGTAACTGAAATATCATCCTTTCTCCCACTTGGAGAGAGTGACCATGTGGCCTTGAGTTGGGGGATGAGTAGACATGCAGAAGTGTCAAGGAAAAAAGAGCTTTAAGTGGAATTATAAGGCAGGTAATTATAATAATCTTAAGAATCAGCTTGGGGCAGTTCGATGGGTGGAAGAATTGGAAGGGAGAGATATCACCAGTGCATGGGAACTAGTAAAGAAATATTTATTAGCAACAATGCCAAGCAGTACCATCGACAGGATGTAGCATAATAACGAGCGCTCTTATTAAGCTGCACCCTCAGGGTGCAGCTTAATAAGGGTGCTCGTTCAGCCATATTGCGGTAGGCGCCATCACTACACTAACAAGTGCGGAAAGGAGTTCTTTCAAGCTTAAACTGATTAAAAATTATTTGCGAACAGCAGTGACCCAAGAAAGATTGGTTGGTCTAGCAACTATATCGATAGAGGCGGACATAGCTTATAATTTAAATTTAGAAGAGCTTATAAACAGTTTCATTGTGCATATCTCCGTAGAGCAAACATTTAATTAATAGTATTATGTAATCATTTTGCAATAATGTTTCTCTTGTAATAAAAACAAAATAGTAATTGGAGGTTTTCTTATATTTTTGTCTTATAATCAATCAGAGGCGATATTTAATTGTTTGCCTCAGGGTGCAATCTAATCTGGCGACGGCCCTGATGGCAAGTTGTATACCTCGAGTGAAAAAGAGAACAAGATTTAGTGTAAAGTTGATGACTAATGATAACAAACATGAACTACAGATAAAAAGGAGTTTATGGAAAAAAGTATAAAGAGAGGGGTGGAGACCAGTTGCATGAGGAGTATAAGACTCATGCTAGGAAAGGGACTTCTCATATGTGTGTGATCCAATAATCACACATATGAGAAGAGATTAGCCCAAGGAAAAATAAAAGGAAAATCCTAAGGAATTCTTTCATATATGGCCAGAAGAGAAATGACTGCAGAAAAATGACACTGTCAGATGAAAATGGGAGTAGAGTGATTGATGCAGATGTATTACCAGAGTTATTGACTGATCACTTTATTGAGAGTATTTCATGCTGGAAAAGATTTTATTATTAGAGAAATGGGGAGGATTTAGTAGTGCAAGAGGAGATTGTGTTAAAAATAGTAAGTATTCCAAGTGTCAATAAGGAAATGTGACTAGATGGGATTTCAGTATGTGTTTTAAGAGAATGTGCTAAGGAACTGACAGCTCAGCTGACTTGGCTTTTTATTGAGTCGCTATGAGAAAGGTGTCCAAGGAGTAGAAGGGAGGTAAGATTGTCCCATTGCATAATTATTATTATTATTCGTGACACCAAGGTAGGTGTTCATGGTAGGTGTTCTCCCGAAGACTCATCGCGGGAGAACACCTACTGAATTTTTATTGAGTGCTATGAGAAAGGTGTCCAAGGAGTGGAAGGGAGGTAAGATTGTCCCATTGCATAATTATTATTATTATTATTCGTGACACCAAGGAGTCCGAAGACTCATCGCAGGAGGACACCTACTGTACAACTCTTTGTCTCCACCACTACTGAACCTCTACTACCAATCAACTACATCAGCGCCATCTACCACCACCACAAGTATTTTTTTGTCTGTATGCAGGATGAAAAACCTGAGTTTCCAGGAGAAAAAACCTGCTACCACCGGCAGTAATAGAATGGAGGTGTCAAAATATTGGCTAGTTTGTATTTTTTTTTTGTAGTTGTAAAGATTTGCAAGAAATTTGTGATAGATCATGTATACAGCATTTCACAGATGAGGGTAATATTATCAATGAGAGTCAGCATTGATTTGTTAAGGGGTACGCTTGTTATAGTAATCTAAATGTCTTTTATAATAAAGTATCAAAAGTGGTTGATACTGTCATTTTCTCTCTTTTTTCTTTTTTTTTTTTTTATTTTAAAGGCATTTGACAGCCATGATGTGATAAGTTGATAATTAAGTTGCAGCAACAAGTTCGTGAATTGGATTTGAGTTTGGCTGTCTGATAGATATCAAAGTTCTGTATAAGGGAGTGGCATCAAGGAAGCAAAAGATTACAAGTCAGGTCCCTCAGGGCTCAGTATTAGGACTCACATTGTTTATCCTTCATATTAATGACATTGTCAATGGATTACAGGGAAATATTCAGTTTTTTGCATTTGATGTGAAGCTAGGAAGGGTTATTAGTAAT
The DNA here is from genome assembly GCF_054136105.1 of Typopeltis vanoorti. Lineage (NCBI taxonomy): Eukaryota > Metazoa > Arthropoda > Arachnida > Uropygi > Thelyphonidae > Typopeltis > Typopeltis vanoorti. Next base: position 137,645,353 of record NC_143560.1, read on the forward strand.
ACTGCTGATGCAGTAGCCCTTCCAGAGGATTTGAATAAGCTGGAGAGATGGACAAATGAATGGGGTCCAGTTGAATGCAATTAAAGTGTTGAAGGTTGGGATCCATCATCGGGAAGCTGCACACTCTGTTTGCAGAGCTGTAGCAAAGGAGGTAGATGAGGCAAAAGGGATTAATGATTGATAAAAACTTGAAGTTTAGGGAACATATTGCAAAGGTAGTGAAGGTAACCTGCAATACTGAGGACACTGATTAGCAGAGATAGAAGAGTTGTGGTTCCATTATATAATGCCCTGATCTACACATGGATTATTGTGCTCCAATTGGGTCCCTACAATTTGAAGGGTATAAATTAACCTTGGAGAAGGTGCAAACGTAGGTAACAAAAATGATATAAGAAATCATACAATGTTAGCTATGAGTACAGACTGAGGACATGTGCAGACTGCAGAGTTTGGTTGATGGAAGATGAAGAGGTGATATTACTGAGATGTTGAAACTGTTGAGAAATAGTTAGTGTTGACATGGGGGGGGGGGGTTCTTTCATATGGTAGATCAAAAGGAAGGAGCAAGGACAAAGGGCCATCTCTGGAAGTGAGAATGAGTAAGAGGATAAGGAGTTGCTTTTTTTTTTTTTTTTTTTTTTTTTTTTTTTTTTTTTTTTTTTTTGCATGGAGAATGGTTGGACCTTGGAAAACATTGCCTGATTGGATAGTGCACAAACAGTGAATGAGTTTAAGGAATGATATGATAGACTTTGTGCTGTTTAAGATGGCCTCCCACAATGAGTCTAATGACTCCATGGAGGTCTGAATAAAAAATAATAATAATATTCAAATGATACCACATTTCTTTGGAACTTCTCTTCCTCACGTGAAAGAAACGTATGTTTCAGTGCTGCTTTACAAGCATAAAAAAAAACCTCTCTGTGTGTGTGTGTGAGAAAGAGAGAGAGAAAACAAGGCTTTGCCATTTAATTTTGTAGATGAACTTATAATTTTGTAATTACAAGTTACATAAAATAGTGTAGTGTGAGTACATTATTTTATAAAAGTTATAAGCAGTTTCATAAAACTGCTTATAACTTGATCTGTTTGTAATGCACATGTCCAATATATTTTAAAATCTTTTAAAATGAAGCAAAAAAGCATGTAATGCTATAAAGAATGATGTTGATATATTAGTGCTTCTAAATAACTTGAATAGACTGGTTATGTGTACAAAGGAGGGGGAATATCAATTCAACATCAATAAATGAAAAGTGATTACATTGTCAAATTCAAAAATGTCATGCTGTATACTACAGTGGTGTTATATTGTAAAAGATGCAAAAGATTTTGAGATAATGGTGGAAATGAAGATGAAGTTCAAGGAACATATTGCAAAAGTAATAAAAACAGCACAAAAAGTGCTATTATAATAAGAACAAGGATAAGGTAATCATTACACTGTTCCAAGGCTTTGATCAGATTGCATGTGGACATAACTGCACCTATTAAATCACCTGGATTTCTCAAATATGAGCAAGCCTCAGAAAAATTTTGGATACAGATAAGAAAAGCAGTATTGGATTTGTACAATGTTGGCTATGACGTTAAGGTTGAAGGAAAGCCCCTTGTCCTTGCTCTTGTTCTACCATAACATAAAATCTCCCCAACTAAATAAGTGGAGGATGGTGTGGAGATACTATGGCTAAGACAAAGACGGTTAGGAGAAGCTTAGCAGGGAATACTTTTTGACGGGTTGAAATAAGGAAGGAATAAGAGGAAATCATGAAGGTTGTTTTCTTGATCATAAATAGTAAATAATAATATTTGGTTAACCGATCAAGTGTTGATCAATATTTTATTAATTAACTGGACCAACTAGTTTCGCCACACTTATCTGTTGGCTTCTTCAAGGCACTAACATATAGGTTTAAACACTCTCACAATTATGCGTAACTGCATGACTGACAAGAATAAAAACTGACTAGAATAATTACAAATGAAATAGTATCGAACGTGAGTGAAACACGTATCGCGTGTACAAGATCAGCTAGCTGTTGCTGAGGAACCTTCTGTAGTTTGTATTAAAGTTAATTTCTTCCGTTTTTAAGGCTCTGATTAGGGTTTTCCATATCTCTGGCAGTATTAGGCCTTGATTTCTGTTAAGGTTCACAGTAGAACGGGCGACTGTGGCTGCTTCTTTGAACATTCTTGAATGGTAATCTTCCTCCAAGTAGGGGGAACAGCTTTTGTCCCACTCGATGACATGGTTAGTTGTGGAGAAATGAGACGATAGCCCGAAATGTCCTGTCTGTTGTTTTTGACATAGCCAATGTGCTCCTTTTGCCTGATTTCGAGGCTTCTCGAAGTCTGTCCGATGTAATTAGACCCACATGAGCATGGAATATTATAGACTCCAGCATATTTGTAGAAAGGATGGTTGTCTTTTGGAGATCTTAGTAGTTTACGAATAGTATCTATAGGTTGAAATGCTACTCTTATTTTGTGTTGTTTGAGGAGATTGGCGAGCTTGTTGGCATCTCCAACAAGCTCGCCAATCTCCTCAAACAACACAAAATAAGAGTAGCATTTCAACCTATAGATTTCAACCAATAAGTAGCATTTCAACCAATCTCCTCAAACAACACAAAATAAGAGTAGCATTTCAACCTATAGATACTATTCGTAAACTACTAAGATCTCCAAAAGACAACCATCCTTTCTACAAATATGCTGGAGTCTATAATATTCCATGCTCATGTGGCTCTAATTACATCGGACAGACTTCGAGAAGCCTCGAAATCAGGCAAAAGGAGCACATTGGCTATGTCAAAAACAACAGACAGGACATTCCTGGCCTATCGTCTCATTTCTCCACAACTAACCATGTCATCGAGTGGGACAAAAGCTGTTCCCCCTACTTAGAGGAAGATTACCATTCAAGAATGTTTAAAGAAGCAGCCACAGTCGCCCGTTCTACTGTGAACCTTAACAGAAATCAAGGCCTAATACTGCCAGAGATATGGAAAACCCTAATCAGAGCCTTAAAAACGGAAGAAATTAACTTTAATACAAACTACAGACGGTTCCTCAGCAACAGCTAGCTGATCTTGTACACGCGATACGTGTTTCACTCACGTTCGATACTATTTCATTTGTAATTATTCTAGTCAGTTTTTATTCTTGTCAGTCATGCAGTTACGCATAATTGTGAGAGTGTTTAAACCTATATGTTAGTGCCCTGAAGAAGCCAACAGATAAGTGTGGCGAAACTAGTTGGTCCAGTTAATTAATAAAATATTGATCAACACTTGATCGGTTAACCAAATATTATTATTTACTATTTATGATCAAGAAAACAACCTTCATGATGAATAGAGTCAATGGTGATACGAAAATCAAGGTACGCCGTTTTGAAATCCTAAAATGTAAAAAGGCAAGATTACTAAACCATCTCACTTTTTTAAAACGTTGCCGTGATAACTGCATAATTCCTAAGTTTTTACATCTTAAACCTCTTTTCAATACTAGACAAGCTAAAAATATTTATTTCAAGACATCGATGCTCCTCATTCGTGAAAGGTTACATCACACAAGATTTGTGCTTAGTCAAATTGACTCACAATGTTATGAACTGTTCATGGATCTATCCAGCTCTTTAGATGAGGAAATTTGGCAAGTGTTAGATAAAATGATCAACACCAGTTTCACCAAAGTTTTTAACAAAAGCAGACAGACCCAGATTAAAAAATTTAACCACCTCTATACCACCTACAATGAGTCTAAACCTTCTCTACCAGACAACCAAGTTATTCTTAATTTTTCAAACCACATCTTAAAGAAACCTGAAATCGACATTCTCAAAAAGGGTTTCAACTATGCAATAGCTCCACAACAGATTCCCAAGATAGATTTCATCTGTAGTCTAGAAAAAGGAATCTCATTATTACCGCCTCACACAGCAAATGATCTAAGATTAAAAAGTTGCATAATACTTTCCGCGCCCTATTCCACAAAACAAAACTTCTCATCACTGGATAAAAGAACTATTCGTGATTTAAAAAACAACAAAGACATCATAGTACTTAAAGCAGATAAAGGAAACAGTACTGTGATACTGAACTCAAAGGACTATGAAGACAAAGTTAACCATCTACTTTCTGACTTGTCTGTTTACCGTCTTTTAACAAAAGATCCAACATTAAAAAATCACAATGATACCAACGAATTACTATGCAATTTATCTAACTGGCCAACAGACTTGATTAAAAAACTAAAATCGATGCATCCTTTAACTCCGAGACTCTATGGAGTTCCAAAAGTGCACAAAGAGGGTATTCCTTTACGCCCAATCGTTGATGCAATCAACTCGCCCACCTACTTATTGTCAAAACATCTCTCGAAACTCCTACAGCAATACATCCACAACTCAGAGAGTTACATCAAAAACTCTGGACATTTCGTAGAAAAGCTAAAAAACATCAAGATATTGGATAATGATCTTCTAGCCAGCTTAGATGTCACCTCTCTCTTTACAAACGTTCCCGTAGTAGAGGTCATTGACATCTTAAGTACCTTATTCCCACAAGATATAACCATATTGTTTGCTCACTGCCTAAACTCCAATTATTTTTCTTGGAAAAATAAAATCTATCAACAGTTAACAGGCTTGGCAATGGGAAGCCCACTCTCACCTTCATGTGCTGACCTCTTTATGGAAGACTTAGAAAACAAAATCCTATCACAAATTTTTCCTAGACCTAAAATTTGGTTTAGATACGTGGACGATATCTTCATCATATGGAACAACAACAAAGATGACATATATGATTTTCTCAAAAAGATCAACGCTTTCCATCATTCTATTAAATTCACTTTGGAACTTGAAAGAGAAAAACAACTTCCGTTTTTAGACATCTTAATCAAAAAACAAACTGATGGCAGTTTAAATCTATCGGTCTACAGAAAACTGACCAATACAGGTCAATACCTACATTTTAACTCCTCTCACCACATATCACATGAACTCAGCATTATACACATGTTAAAGAAAAGAGCTATTTGCATCTCAACGGACAACAAGACCCTTCAAGATGAGTTAAAATTTATTTCCAACAATCTGTACTTGAACGGCTATCCAAGAAGACTAGTCAATAAAATCCTTTTCTCTGAACCACCACAAAGAGAACAAGAAGAGATTCAATATATAAAAACGATAGCAATTCCGTATGTAAGTGGCATCTCCAACAAGCTTGCCAATCTCCTCAAACAACACAAAATAAGAGTAGCATTTCAACCTATAGATACTATTCGTAAACTACTAAGATCTCCAAAAGACAACCATCCTTTCTACAAATATGCTGGAGTCTATAATATTCCATGCTCATGTGGCTCTAATTACATCGGACAGACTTCGAGAAGCCTCGAAATCAGGCAAAAGGAGCACATTGGCTATGTCAAAAACAACAGACAGGACATTTCTGGCCTATCGTCTCATTTCTCCACAACTAACCATGTCATCGAGTGGGACAAAAGTTGTTCCCCCTACTTAGAGGAAGATTACCATTCAAGAATGTTCAAAGAAGCAGCCACAGTCGCCCGTTCTATTGTGAACCTTAATAGAAATCAAGGCCTAATACTGCCAGAGATATGGAAAACCCTAATCAGAGCCTTAAAAACGGAAGAAATTAACTTTAATACAAACTACAGAAGGTTCCTCAGCAACAGCTAGCTGATCTTGTACACGCGATACGTGTTTCACTCACGTTCGATACTATTTCATTTGTAATTATTCTAGTCAGTTTTTATTCTTGTCAGTCATGCAGTTACGCATAATTGTGAGAGTGTTTAAACCTATATGTTAGTGCCCTGAAGAAGCCAACAGATAAGTGTGGCGAAACTAGTTGGTCCAGTTAATTAATAAAATATTGATCAACACTTGATCGGTTAACCAAATATTATTATTTATTGAATAAGAGGAAAGTCCTAGAAGTTGTATTAAGATGTGATGCATAATGTGGTCTAATCAGGGCTTATACAATGGAGCCACCACCCTTTTATCTCTGTCCAGTCAATGTCCTCAGTATTACAAAACACTGGATTGCCTTGAATTCACCACCTTCAAAATATGTTCTCTAAACTTCATCACCCCAAGATCCCTTTCCTTCTCCAATTCCTCTAGTATATTTCCCCCAATAGAGTATGCTGCTGCTCATCATCAGAGCCTAAATTTTAAGACATTACATACAACTGAATATCTCCTTGCAGTTTGATGACAATATCACTGACAAAGGTTAAACATTAAATATCCCAGTAATGAGCCCTGTTCATTGGCTGGTTGACTGATTTATGGTCTATTGGCACAAGGATAGCAAAGGTCATACTGCACCATAGCAATGGTTACAGCAGTATACAGTGGTGACTTGTTAACAACGGCCTCAGATAACGACGAGTGGCTGTAAGAAAAAAATCTCTTGTTAACGACACAGGCTTTGGTTAACGACTCTCGATTATGTGAACCTCTATCCGATCTAAAAAACCAGAATTTTCTGATCGCACTCAGCCACGCACGGGAAGACAGTGTCAAATAGAGAACAGCCACGGGGCATAGCTGTGAAGCTCAGATATGCTTGACCCATCATAGCCAGCTGTTTACATTTTCCGTTTATTGTTTCTTTTCTTGTAGTGTACTGTGCTTTATTTTAAAATTTGTGGTTATAAATGCGTTTTATGATGAAAATGAGTATTTAAGCATTTATTTTTTATGTGTTGGTTTATATAGACAATAAATTGGCGGGTGCATGTCACTGTTCGTTCGCCATCAAAAGGCAAAATCAAATCTCATCTATATAATAATCATTGTATCTATAAGCTGCTAATCAGTGTATGTTACGGTAAGTGCTGTATCTAATATCGTCACCTTACAAGCAAAATGCACTAAGTCAAAATTTGCAGGTTTCGAATTTAACTGTTAACTTTTATTTCAAAAAGTTTTTTTTTTTTGAACTTTTACTTTTATTTTCAGGTGACGATATGTTCTTTGTATCCCTTGTCTTAGTGTTGTACAATTTGTAATAATACCGTATTTTGCATATCTTTTTTTTATAGAGTGAATTTTTTTTACCGTGTGACAAAATGGGTCCAAACAAATCTGAGGTTATCAGAACTGCAGATCTATTTAATGAAAAGTCCATGCAGTTTTTCAGAAACATTTTAAAAAAGAGGCAGAAGCAAACAACCCTAGACATGTTTTTTACAGGTCCATTTGTCAAAAAACTCCGAAGCGACCCAATTGTCCTTCTGGTGAAGATTGATAATTAAAAACTGTTTTCATGAACAATTCATTTTATTAATGTTAATTTTTTTGTAGCAAATACATATAACTGTATAATAAATAAATGATATTTACCATATTTTTATGACATTTTAAATGAGTTTTATCTGCATTTTTAATATATACTATGGTTGTGGGTTGGAGCCGGAACAAATTAATCGATTTTCAATTAAATCTTATGGGGAATCGCGCCTTGGTCGATGACGGTAATCCTGGAACGGATTACCATCGTTAACCAAGGCACCACTGTACAAGATATTAATAGTCAGAAAGAGATAAATTAGTAAATAAAATGTATGTACAAAAATTAAGTTAAGCAACGCAGTATCTATATATAAATAAAATTTATAATCAAATGTGTTTGTATAAATTAATCCTCTGAAAGTTAAAAACATGCAATTTGTCCAAGTCTGATAACATCTGCTTGAGTGTATATGGCTTGGCTAGATAGGAAAAAATTTCATACTTCTCTTGTGTGAAGTACTGGCACTCCATGGTAATATGACAAATGGTGTGTGTGTGTTGCATTTTTCACACATTAGTCCTCAGTAAATAAGAATATGTAAGATGACTGTGACCTATGTGGTCTAGCAAGTAATTACATTTAGTAACCACATTTAGTGCTGTGTGAGGTGTAACACCTCACACAGCACTAAATGTGGAATATATAGAAGAGGAGATAGCCTGTAAAGAACAAGGAGTCTGTATAAATTACACACTTTTAGTAGTGGTTCTCTTTTTTATATGCATAAGTGCAAGCTGAATGGCATGCTAAGCTGCTGTATTTCCTGACATTACCATCTCCAACTAGATCACATCTGATCCTAATAATTTTACAGCAAAGATGCATGCCATTCAGCTTGCACTTGTGCATATAAAAAAGAGAACCACTACTAAAAGTGCGTAATTTATACAGACTCCTTGCCCATCTATACTGATGCTTCAAGATCAGAGATCTCTGATCTTGAAGCATCAGTATAGATGGGCAAGAAATCAGAGTAGGCTGCCGTGTGCATTAAACAATTGCAAGTAGACAGATGATGGAGTATGAAACTTCTGTAGTTGACAAAATGAGAGGTTGCAAGATGGAGTGCAAGCTTGCCAAGGAGGAATGCTGTTATGTTTGGTGCAGGTAATGCTGTCAACATTTATGCCAATAACCTGCATACCAAAAGGATGTACAGCAGTCTGATGTACATGATATTGAGCTTCCCAATGCAGATAAAGAGACTAGTCCACATAGGTTGCTCTGGAAGACTTTATTTTTAAAACATAATTAAGAGACAACTGTTTCCATCTAAGTGATAGAGCTGGTTCATCTGCTTCAACATAAAGACTTTGAGTGGGCAATGTGTGAAATGCACCATTAGCTATCTGTATACCCTGATGATGAATGAAATCCAACCATCGTAGGTTATTTTACCTTGCAGAACCATAGACTTGAGACCTGTAATCTGCTTTGAACATATAAGCACATGATAAAGACAGAGCAATGAAGATCCATCCATATCCCTTCCAGTAAAGAATAGTGTGTGAAGGAGATTCGATGCTCTCTTGCACTTTTTCTTAGTCAACGAACATGTACAAGGAATGCAAGTTTTCTATCAAAGGTGAGTCTCCCAAGAGCTTGGCTTCTATTGCTGCTGGAATAGCACTTTGTCCCATTCTTAATTCAGGATCTGGGTAAAGAATGGGTTTTTGACAAAAGCACTGAAAACACATGCTTCAATCAGATCCTGAACCCATTACTAAGAGCTCATGGAGAGAATAAATTGCTTGCTGAAATCGTCTTTCAATTACTCTCATGTTTACAGGATGACATTAAATTGCCAAGTCATCAACATATAGAGCATTGCCTACAGTGGGAAGAAGCTGTTTGGTGATTGAGTTAGCTTTGATAGCAAAAAAGTGTCACACTTAAGACAGAGCCTTTGGGAACACCCTGTTCTTCATGATATGGCTGAGATAGTATATTTCTCACTCTGACTTAGAAAGGTCAAAAGATGGAAAGTTTTTACTAGATACAGGAAGGTGTCCTCTGAAGCTTAGGTTATAGAGGTCTTTTGATATGCCATATTTCCAGGCTGTGTCATAAGCTTTTTCATGTCAAAGAATACTGAAACCAGATGTTCTTGTTTCAGAAATGTCTCTCTTATAAAAGTTTCTAAATGGACCCAATGGTCCAAAGTTGAACAATGTCTATGAAAACGACACTGTGTATTTGAGAGGTCAACTGTATATGTGATATATATTTTGCATGCATGACATATTAACAGATGGCTATATTACACAGTGTCGTTTTCATAGACATTGTTCAACTTTGGACCATTGGGTCCATTTAGAAACTTTTATCCACCAGTTTGTGCAATATGAGTATTTCTGATGATTCTTCCTTCAGCCTAATCTCTAACCCATGTACTACAGTTGGATGCACTGGTTTAGCCGACACCAGAAGTTTCACTTTGTCTGAAAGGTGTTCTTCTGGCTAAGACTAGAACTGTGTGCATACATAGTCGAGCCCTTCTACATTATTTTCCTCAAAAGATATTACAACAGCATTTGACATGTGCATTTTTATTTTGAAAGAGATGTCGATTGCTTTCCTAAAACAACAACAATGTAAGAAGCACTGCATTATCTAGAAATGTTGCATATTTATCAGCAATGAAAACATTACTTTTTTCTTGACTCATGCCTACACATGTAGCATTGATTTGTTATAGGTGTATGATCTCAGTCATCTGCACAAGTGATATATATTAAAAAATAAATAAAAAACTTCTCCTGCTGCTCTGCTCTTTTAACAAGCGTATCACTCTATAATTTCTCAGATGAATTTCTTTAATTCTCTGGGACTTAGCATAGTGTTATCCATTATCTACATTACTGTTCTCGAGTGGCAGATCACGGCATCAAAAGTAATCACCAGATCCAATAGGAGGGAAAAACCTCCCTCTGTATAAAAATAACATCAGAAGCAGATATAAATCTTAAAGAGTGTTTCGGGAATCCACCAGAGTCCTACAACATTATTCAAATTTAAATAAACATGACTGCCTCATTTTGCCCAAAATTTGGGAGACTATCATCTTGAGACATTCAGCAGATTGAGAGGAAACCCATCACTGCCCCCACAGGGGAGGCACAAGCTAGGACTTTATATCCTACCTTTTTAAACTCAAGTCTTTGCCTTCCTACTGGGATGCATGAATGCAGGAATAAAGTATATCTTTATGTCCATTAAGATGCCTTGGTGACTAAGACAAAATAGCTCACACCACGATTTTTTAACTTTAATTTTGATGAAAAAAGTGCGATTTATATTCGAGTAAATATGGTAATATTCAGATCTCCACTAATGATTAGATTTCTCTTCTTGGTCTGAATTCCACCTCTACCTTCCTTTTCCTGGCACAAACACATTGCATCCATAGCATTCTCAGCCTCCAAAAAAACTTGATGGCTTCCTCCATTTAAGACAACACTACTTCTCAACTGTATAACTCAAGTAACTTGAGTAAATCAGGTAAAAGCTAGATGGATGAATAGTATCATAAAGATGAGCTGCAAAAAGAGAAAAAAAAAAAAGAAAAGAAAATGTTGTGGAGGGTATATAAGTTGACTAGCTAATTCATAAACAGTACAAGGATCAAGCAAGAAAGGTGACTAGCACGCTAGGGAAGATAAAATCAGATTTTGAAAATAAATCAGCTGAGCACACATAAGGAAATGCCAAAGAGTTTTTTTCATTATGTAGCAAGTAGGAGGATGAATGACTATGAAATGATAACTTTAATGGGTTTAATTTTTGACTCAATGACTTTAATTTGACAGCAGCATATGAAGTCAACTGAATAAATTTATATGGAATAAGAGAGAAATTAATCAAAACACTAAATTAACTGTATACAAGACAGTGTGCAAACCCATTTTAACTCATGGATCTGAGAACTGGGTTAGAAATAAAACACTTGACCAAAGACTAGAGACTGCAAATATGAGAGTCCTGAGAAAGAGGGGGGGAGGGGGAACAGATGGCATCAAAGGCAATATCATATTAAAAATGAGAATATTAGGAAAGAACTTGACATTGTTAGCATTCAAGAATGTGTTATCAAAGCTAATCTTGGGTGGTATAGTCACTTAAACAGAATGGGAGAGGAAAGATTAGCAAATCAAGTGCTCTCTGCCAGATTGGCAGAAAAAAGATCCAGAGGAAGACAGTGGATTGATACAATAAAAAGTGCCTTAGAAGATATAAATATAAGATCTGATAATGTTGGAGTCTTGACAGGTAACAGATTGATTTGGAGGAAAATTGTAGATAGGAAGTTAGTAATGATGTAAGTTTGTCATGTAGTACTACCATATCCTTTACACCCCTTGAGGGTATATGTCAGGAATTTCATGATGATTTGACAGCAGCATATGACACACAAAACCTTAGAATGCTTATAGTCAAAATTTATAGCATGACAAACAGCTATCGGTTAGTGGAGGTATTTAAGTCGTTGCTGTTTAGAAGGAGATTCTTTGTTGAATTTCAAGGGGAAAAAAGTGCAGATGGCGTATCCATAAAAATGGTCTATGCCAGGGAAGTGTGCTCTCCCCACTCCTCTTCAATATATATATATATACTAGCAACAACCTATAAACCCACAGTCAAGAACCTTCTTATATGCAGATGACTAGGGCAATAGCTCATCAAGCAAAATCCTTTGATAACACAAGAACTAGAAGCCCTTACAGTTTACTATAAGGGAAAACCAACTGAAACCAGTAAAATAATAAGAAGGCAAGGAGTTGAATATAAAATGGAATGGTGTGAAATTGATCATTTATCCATATCCAACTTACCTAGTGTTACACTAGATAAGACCTTAAATTATTGTGTTGAATTTTTTCTTGACAATTATTCATGAGACTATTACACTTTTTTTATAATCTTTGTCAAGTAGCTTTATTTTATCCTCCTACATGTTTCGCCAATCCTTTTCTATTGGCATCCTCAGGGAATACAAACTAGTAAGCTAAAATGAAGGTTACAGACTAGGTTATAACTGATAATTCCAATTCATACAAAAAATTGGTATTGTGCGTGACAATGTGCGTGTCTCGTTAACGTGATTTATTCGTTATGGTTCATTACGTAATTGTTATGAAAGTTCATTTCTTTGATGTTTAATGATCTGATAAAAGTTTTCCAAATTTCTGGTAAAATTAGACCTTGATTCTTGTTTAGGTTTTCAGTTTTACGGGTGACTGTAGCTGCTTCTTTAAAGGTTCTTGAATGGTAGTTATCTTCTATGTATGGCATAAGGCTCTTATCCCACTCAGTATGATGGTTAGTAGAGGCAAAGTGGCATGAAAGGCCTGAAATGTCTTGTCTGTTATTTCTGACATATCCTATGTGTTCTTTCTTTCTCGTTTCAAAGCTTCTTGAGGTCTGACCTACGTAACTAATACCACATGAGCAAGGTATATTATATACTCCAGAGTACTTGTAGAATGGGTGAGGATCTTTCGGTGATCTTAAAAATTTCCGAATAGTGTTGATTGGTTTGAATGCCACTCTGATCTTATGTGGTTTTAAAAGGTTAGCTAATTTTTTGGAAAGGTTGCTGACAAAAGGAATCGTAATTGTACTGATGTATTGGACGTCATCACGTTGTTGATGTGGTATATCAGTAAAGAGAATCTTGTTATAGAGTCTTTTTGGGTAGCCATTTAAAGAAAGTTCTCTGGATATTGTGGTTAATTCCGTTAGTAGGTCATCCTTGTCTGTCGTATACTGTATAGCTCTTTTCTTGAGACTATGGATAATGCTAAGTTTCTGAGCTATGTGATGAGCTGAGTTGAAATGGAGGTAACGTCCAGTATTTGTAGGTTTTCGGTATACAGATAGGTTGATACTATTATTGGATTGTTTCTTTATTAAAATGCCAAGGAATGGCAGTTTTTTATCTTTTTCCATTTCTAATGTGAATTTGATGGTATTGTGGAAACTATTGATTTGGTTGAGGTAATTCATTAGTTCTTCTTTCGTATAATCCCAAATGATAAAGATGTCATCTACATATCTGTACCAAATTTTCGGTTTTGGAATGATCTGGGTTAAGATTTTTTTCTCTAGATCTTCCATGAATAAGTCAGCACAAGCAGGTGATAGGGGGCTGCCCATAGCTAATCCAGTGAGTTGTTTGTAGATCGTTTTTTGCCAAATAAAATATAGAAGTTAAACAGTGTTGAAAATTTATTTATCACTAGGTTAGACTATAATATAATAGATTTAGTTTAATCCTTTATCCCAGTGAGAGCAAACAAAGTTTGCGCCTGAAAATATCTTCAGGACTAAATATAGTGTTGTACTATCTTATCCAGTAAGTAGTGCAACACCAAGGCAACTCGTGGCAAAGGTGGAGCAAGCTACCAGGCACTTCTAACCCAGTATCTCCCATAATGCAAAACACATTTCCTATGTGGATATGTATACTGTTATGCATTAAAGGGATTGGCCATCTACCCAGACTAGTTTCGACCTTTATTGAGGTCTCTTCAGTGGGAGCCAGGCCCAGAGCTGGAGATACCAGGCAGAAGCAGTAGCAAGTCATCTGTGCCTATGGGAGTTGCCAAAAGGTTTATCACCTTTTATAAAAATTACTCTGGATTTAGAGAAAGATGTTGAAAATTTATTTATCACTAGGTTAGACTATAATATAATAGATTTAGTTTAATCCTTTATCCCAGTGAGAGCAAACAAAGTTTGCACCTGAAAATATCTTCAGGACTAAATATAGTGTTGTACTATCTTATCCAGTAAGTAGTGCAACACCAAGGCAACTCGTGGCAAAGGTGGAGCAAGCTACCAGGCACTTCTAACCCAGTATCTCCCATAATGCAAAACACATTTCCTATGTGGATATGTATACTGTTATGCATTAAAGGGATTGGCCATCTACCCAGACTAGTTTCGACCTTTATTGAGGTCTCTTCAGTGGGAGCCAGGCCCAGAGCTGGAGATACCAGGCAGAAGCAGTAGCAAGTCATCTGTGCCTATGGGAGTTGCCAAAAGGTTTATCACCTTTTGTAAAAATTACTCTGGATTTAGAGAAAGATGTTGAAAATTTATTTATCACTAGGTTAGACTATAATATAATAGATTTAGTTTAATCCTTTATCCCAGTGAGAGCAAACAAAGTTTGCGCCTGAAAATATCTTCAGGACTAAATATAGTGTTGTACTATCTTATCCAGTAAGTAGTGCAACACCAAGGCAACTCAAACTAAATCTATTATATTATAGTCTAACCTAGTGATAAATAAATTTTCAACATCTTTCTCTAAATCCAGAGTAATTTTTACAAAAGGTGATAAACCTTTTGGCAACTCCCATAGGCACAGATGACTTGCTACTGCTTCTGCCTGGTATCTCCAGCTCTGGGCCTGGCTCCCACTGAAGAGACCTCAATAAAGGTCGAAACTAGTCTGGGTAGATGGCCAATCCCTTTAATGCATAACAGTATACATATCCACATAGGAAATGTGTTTTGCATTATGGGAGATACTGGGTTAGAAGTGCCTGGTAGCTTGCTCCACCTTTGCCACGAGTTGCCTTGGTGTTGCACTACTTACTGGATAAGATAGTACAACACTATATTTAGTCCTGAAGATATTTTCAGGCGCAAACTTTGTTTGCTCTCACTGGGATAAAGGATTAAACTAAATCTATTATATTATAAGTTAAACAGTGATTGAACAAAGTAGTGATGGGAATAAGTTGTCGAAGATGTTGATGACTTCAAACACTGGAATGTTAGTAAACAGAGAAGTAATGTCCAAGCTTGCTAGTATATCCTCTTCAAAAATGGGGATGTTTTTTATTTTATCTATAAAATGTTTTGAGTTTTTAATATAAGTATCAGAGACGTGAATGTGTTGTTGTAAAATCTTCGCAAGATACTTTGACAGTTGGTAAGTGGGAGAATAGATTCCATCAACTATTGGGCGTAATGGTATACCTTCTTTATGAATTTTTGGAAGCCCATACAATCTAGGAGTAAGTGGGTGCATAGATTTTAGTTTTTTTATTTTATTTGGCAAAAAACGTTAATTTAAATAGGATGACAGTATGGCCAAAACATAATGGATCTCAATTTAATGTGGAAAAGCGTGAAGTTATGCATTTTGGAATACAAAGATTACAAGCTGGCTGTGTACCACATTGAGGGAAATGTACTCCTGGTAACTGATGAAGACAGAGATATAGTGGTGGTGATGGTGGTAGTAATAGTAGATAGAGAGTAGTAGATAGAAAGTTTAGAGGGCATATTGCTAAAGTAGCCAGGGTAGCTCACAAGATTATCTGGTTATTGAAGTGTGCACTAACAAGTAGAGATTAGGAGTTATCACTCCTCTTTATAGAGCCCTGATATTCCCAAATCTGGTCACCTGGGTTTTTTTGGGATGAGGAAGTGGTGGAGAGGATCTAGAGACAAGTGATTAAAATAGTGAAGGTTCTGTAGAATGCTCCCTATGAAGACAGATTGGAGGTCTGTGGGTTGTAAAAGTTGGTTGATTGGAGAAAATAAGGGGGCTATGATAGAAACATTTAAGTTACTTAAGGAATTTTATAGGATTAATACAAAGGAAATATTTCAGCACTTGGATAAAGGAGCCAGAATTAGAGATTATCCCTGGAAGTTGAGTAACAGTGTGATCAGCAAACGTGCGAGGACTAGATTTTTCACTTGGAGAGTGGTGGTGGTGATAACAGAATGGGTTGTCTGAGTTGGTTGTGAGTGCTTTGTCTGTTAATGGTTTCAAGGATTGGTTAAACCAAAATAAAAAACGATGGTACAACATGACAAAATTTCATGCCGGCTGGGGCGTTGCCTGGTTAAACAAGGCCCCCGTTGTTTTCGCCAGGGAACCAGGGTGAACAGTGAAAAGTCAGCTACTGGAACAAATCCGAAAACAAACCCCAACTCGGCATCACCAGAGTTAAAGATCGGTACTATCAACATAAGAAGCCTGAATGGCAAAGAAATGGAGCTAGCTGAGGAATTAGATAAGTACCAGATCGACATAATAGGGGTGACTGAAACAAAAAAGACCAAAATTGGTGAAATCTTTCTGAGCAATAAATACAAAATGTTATATTCAGGCAATGACAATCAAGGAAAAGAAGGAGTAGCCATAGTATTCAACACAAAATACGAGGCTAATCTTCTTGAATGGCAGTCAGTCTCAAGTAGAGTAATATGGGCAAATATGAGAATGGGAAACTGGACAATGAGACTTATTTGTGCCTATGGTCCCACAGAACGTTCTACTAAAGTAGAAGTTGAGCAATTGGAGGCTTTAGAAAAAGCAACTGACACAATGAAAAAGGAAAAGTTGGTCCTTGTTGGGGATCTAAATAGCAGAGTAGGAAATGATTGTGAGACATACAAAAATATTTTGGGAAAATTTGGAGAAAAGAGCAAAGCTAATTATAATGGCAAATATCTGTTGGATTTCTGCTCAGGACATGGACTGGTTATTACTAACACCATGTTCCAACATAAAAATGTGCATAAATTCACATGTAGAGAAGAGGCAAGGAATAAGAAAAGTCTCATTGACCAAGTTATTGTTGATAGTGATGTTTTCTCCCTGGTGCAGGACACCAGAGTGTACAGAGGATTTGAAATTGGAAGTGATCACTATTTAGTCTTGAGCAGGATAAAATTGAATTTCATATTGAAAAGAATAACATGTAAGAAAGTTTTAAAGCGAATAAAAGTTGAGCAGCTCTCAGATGTAAACTGTAGACTAAAATATACAAAGATTATTGAAGAAAAAATGAAAGAGTTTGAGAACAGGAATCAAACCTTGGAGATTCAGTGGCAAACTCTGAAGAAAACATTGATTGATTCTGCCAGAGAGGCATGTGGTGAGGTTGTCTGCAAGGATAGAAAAATCAGAACTCTATGGTGGACAGAGGAAGTTAAAGAGGCAGTAAAGGAAAAAAAGAAAGCATATCAAAAGTTCCTGTCAAATAAGTCAGCTTGTGCTCTTAGAGAATATAGAGACAAATGCAAGAATGCTAAACACTGTGTAAAACTAGCTAAACAAAAGTCATGGGAGGACTTTGGCAAGAATATAGATAATAAATATCAAGAAGGTGACAAAATATTCTGGAGGTTGTTGAAGAAGCTTAGGAATGGAGGAAAGAGTGCTGTAAAAGGAGTTAGAGATGATAAAGGTGACATGAAAACTGGAGAAAAAGATATCCTTGAAGTATGGAGTAATTACTTCGAGAAATTGCTAAATGAAACAAGCAGTGATGACAGCACAGTGGTAAAAAACACTGACCAGGCATGCAGGCAGGAATACATATCCATACTTGAAGTAGAAAAAGCGATCAAAGGCTTGAAATGTGGAAAGGCAGCTGGAGTAGATGATATTCGACCAGAAATGCTGAAGTATGGTGGTATAAGAGTGGCTGCACTGCATAGTTCAGAAAGCCTGGACAGAGGAACGAATCCCCGATGATTGGAGTAGAGCTCTCATAGTACCCATATATAAAAAGGGAAATAAAACTGAATGTGAGAATTACAGAGGTATTTCCCTACTGAGTATTCCTGACAAGATCTATGCAAGTATACTTGAGAAACGGTTGAGAAGAATTGTGGAAGAAAAGCTTGGTGAAGAACAAGCTGGATTCAGGCCAAACAGAGGCTGTCAGGATCAGATCTTCACTTTACGACAAATAGTCGAGAAAGCATGGGAATATAACAAAGATCTGTATTTAAGTTTTGTCGATTTGGAAAAGGCATATGACAAGGTGCCAAGAGAGAAGCTATTCAACACGCTGCAGTTATGTGGTGTCAATGGGCCATTATATCAAGCAATACTTAGTCTTTATTTGAGTTGTAAGTCAGCAGTTAGAATTGAAGGAAGTACAGGAAGATGGTTTAATGTTAAATCTAGTGTGAGACAAGGATGTACATTATCCCCTCTGTTATTCATTATCTATATGGATCACATTATGAAGGAAAGTGGTATTAGACATGATATCAAGATTGGAGATGTTAATGTCAGCTCTTTGCTTTATGCGGATGATGTTATACTTCTAAATAAATCCGCTACAAGTCTGCAGGATTCTCTGACTAAATTGAGTAGCTGTTGTAATAGATATGGTATGAAGGTCAGCAATAAAAAGACAAAGACAATGAAAATAGGCAGAATCATTGAAAATATCAACTGTGTTGTGAATGGAGAACCTGTGGAACAAGTAAAACACTTCAGCTACTTAGACACGATTTTTACTGAAGATGGTAAATTAAATATAAAAATAGACAACAGAATCAGCAAAGCTGGTATGGTGGGAAGTCAACTGAATAAATTCATATGGAATAAGAGAGAAATTAGTCAGAACACTAAATTAACTGTATACAAGACAGTGTTCAAACAGTTTTAACTTATGGATCTGAGAGCTGGGTTAGAAGTAAAACACTTGACCAAAGACTAAAGGCCACAGATATGAGAGTCCTGAGAAAGATTAGAGGCGTGAACAGATGGCATCAATGGCAATATCATATTAAAAACGAGGATATTAGGAAAAAACTTGACATTGTCAGCATCGAGGAATGTGTTAGCAGAGCTAATCTCAGGTGGTATGGTCACCTAAACAGAATGGGCAAGGAAAGATTAGCAAAACAAGTGTTCTCTGCCACGTTGGCAGCAAAACAACCCAGAGGAAGACCAAGATATAGGTGGATTAATACAGTACAAAGTGCCTTAGACAATAGAAATATAAGATCTGATAATGTTGGAGTCATGACAAGTAACAGACTGATTTGGAGGAAAATTGTAGATAGGAAGTTAGTAATGATATAATTTTTTCATGTAGTACTATCATATCCTGTACACCCCTTGTGGGTACATGGCAGGAATTTGATGATGATGGTTTCAAGGAGAGGTGCAACAGATATTGTGTTAATAGTTTAGGTCTTCCACAAGAGTCTTAGGAGGGGAACCTGTGCAATAATAATAACTCCTAATACTATGTAAATACCAGATCTTTACAATCTTAGAACACTGTTTTTACATCTGAGGTGCTGCATCAAAACCTCTCTGAAACTCTTGATACTGTCCAAAAGAGGGCAGTTATGGTTACTAACTGATTGACCTCTATCTCTCACAGATTCTCCATCCACTATCTAACAGATTGTGTCTTTTCACAGATACTTCCATGGACATTTTTCAACCAAACTGGCATCATCATTCCACTTCCTCTCATTTCTGCTAAGCCTACAGTAATGTGAGCAGCTGCCAAACATCTGTTAGGTCAAATTCTAACCCACTAAACCTGCTGCTGTCATTAATTTTTCATTCCATTTTTCTATTTTCTGGAACATCATTTCCCATGAAGTATAGTATTCCTCAAAAACTAAAACCTCCAGATGTTCACAAAGGAAATCAACAGATTCCTTCTCTCTTAACTCCTGTCTATGCATGGCATCAATTTACTAGAGGTTCTGTTACCTTTCAAGTGATACTAAAGAAACACTTTTTGATATTAATTTCTTTGTTACATTTTTTTTTTTAGAAACTAACACTTGGATATCCACCTAATTCAGTATACAATTCACTTCACTGGGTTTTGGAAGAGAAGTACTTTCCCAACTCTTGGAATATGAAACATGCACAGCATGTTTAATATTCTGAGAAACATTTCAGATTTCTGCTGCAGATTCTACTACTTCATTTTTCTAGTAGTGCTTTAGACTTCCATTTTGTGATTCCTGAAAAATACTGGTCTAGTTGACCGAGTGGATAGTTTCTGCACTCTAACCAATGCCTAGCTGCAGGTTCAAATCTCACTTTGGCATGGGAGTTTGTAAATATCTGTATGTGATAGATGACATTCACTACCTCATGCGAGGCAACCACTCTGTTTACTGGAGGTCTGAAGCAGAGCAGAGTTCCAAATTAC
Source organism: Typopeltis vanoorti (assembly GCF_054136105.1). Classification (NCBI taxonomy): domain Eukaryota; kingdom Metazoa; phylum Arthropoda; class Arachnida; order Uropygi; family Thelyphonidae; genus Typopeltis; species Typopeltis vanoorti. The sequence goes on from NC_143560.1 coordinate 137,665,652, forward strand.
CTTAGTCCACTAAGATACTAATCCCTTTGATGGTGTCTCCACTTTGTCTTGGTAGAAGGGCTTATGTGTCTCAATGATCCAGAGAGCTATGCCAGCAGTAACTATGTTACTACTAGGGCCTCCCAAGCTGGAAAGATTAAAGGATAGAGATCAGACTAAAAGAGACACCTTTGTCCTCCAGTCTGGGGATTGTTATGACAGTCTGACTACCTACCTAATATAAAAAACACAGGAGTAATTAAATTTATAAACTGGATTATTCATAATGGTAACCAACTGGAAATAACTAATGTACTTCAAGTTGAAACATGGAATTTTTGTTGTCCAGGTCTCTTCAGTGTGTTACTGATATTATATTGAGTTACCATATTCAGATCTTAGCTTTATAAAAAACCAGATGGCCATGGTCATGGAACCTAAAAAAAAACCAGAAAAATATTCTACAGTGGAATATATAATGATAGACATGAAAATGGTGTAGGGCATTCTTGAACCATTTGTTTTTCTTTCTGCTGCTCATGAACTGAAGAGTTACTGCACAGTCAGTAATAATATTTTTGATCTGACTTCCATGTTTCTCAGTTACAGAAAGTTTCTCCCAGTTATATGGTGCATGATAACAGCTTGACATATGCAAAAAACGTTCAAAACAGTAGATGACTTAAATCTAGATTGATGGGCATCTGTTTGATACTGCAACCATTAATGGTCATTCCCAAGCAGATAAGGACGATGATGATGATGTCAAGGATCAATTTTATGAAGATCTAAAAGGGATATATGATTGTTTTATTATTATACAATACCTCCAAGGAGCCCAAGGACTCATCAATGAAGGACACTCTGCTCTACAACTCTGTCTCCACCATTTAATCTATCAATTACACATAACTGCTACTACAATCATCTACACACAATGCCATCACTGCCTAACAACACTAGTATTTTTTGTTTGTAAACTGTGCATATTCTCAAGGCCTATGTGTTTGCATGCAGGATTAAAAACCTGAGTTTCCAGAGTTTCCAGGAGAAAAAACCTGCTACCCTCCATATGAGATTGGCCAATTCACCTTCAACTGAAAAAAACCCATATAAGGATTCCTCTCGTCATGACAAGAATCAAACTTAGGCCTTTCTCAACTAAAGGGAGCACCGTACCATGGTTCTTCCAATTGTGCTAGCTGTTGTGCACTGTATACAGTGCACAACAGCTAGCACATTAGTTACAGGTAACTTCAATGCAAAAATAGGAAAAGAAATAAGATACAGACCAACAAATGACCCAGATAGTCTGCATGATGTTAATAATGACAACGGAGTTAGAGCTATTAATTTGTATCTTCCATATGTCTTACAGTCAGCAGCATGCACTTTCTCAGCAGAAATATCTGTAAGCAAACAAGGTTCTCCCCAGATGGAATAGTACAAACAGACTGTGTAATGATAACCAATAAACACAACACATGTGTATAAGAAATGTCTGTGCCTATAGAGGAGCTGATGCAAATACTGATCACTATTTAGTAACAACATTTCAAGTTAAAACTTTCTGTTAAATAGAGAAATGTCAACAGAAATAGAAATACTAATCAATATAATACCAAAAAGTGCAAAGATGTAAACACACAAAGACAATGTGTAGAAAATTTCGTTCCTCCTATAACTGAGTGAAACAGAAATCAAATCAAATCAAAATTATTATTAGTCACTGTGCAGAAGAAACTCTTCAATTCACAAGCAACAGAAAGAAAATAAAATAAAAAAAAAATGATTCAATCATTCAGCCAAAGGAAATTGGCTGCTTACTAATTAGTAAAAAATTATTAGTTAAAAAAAAAGGACCCCTAAAGAATTTTTTTTTCATTATGTAGCAAGAAAGAGAAAGAACGATTATGAAAGGATAACTTTAATCACAATCACTGTTCAGAAAGTGACAGATTAACTGGAGGTGCTCAGCATATTGAAAATTTTCAATGTGAATACAGCAGTGGGACTTGATGGCATGTTGGTAACTGCTTGCTACAAAAATGTGCAAGAGAATTGGCAATATCTCTGACTGCAACACTTAATCTAAGTTTCGGTTCTGGCAAATGGTTACAGGAAAGTGAAAACAGAGTAAGATAGTCATTACATAAAGGTGGCACAAAGACAGAAGTAGCAAATTACAAACCAATTAGTATCTCAAAAGTAGTGGTTAAAGTATTGTAAAAGTTGACAAAAGAGCTCAAAGAATTACTTGAATGTTGAAAAATAGGGGGGTTATTACTTCTCTTTATAAGCTATAATTCAGCCCCATCTTGATTACTCTGCACCGATTTGGTGCAGTCTTAGGAAGACTGATAGTGTGCGAGTTGCAAAGTTCTAAAAAGCAAGAAAGAGGGGAGACGATAGCAACTTATAATTTACTAAAGAGGTTCTACAAGATTAAGACAAAAGAAATTTTTTAATATATGACAAAGAACAGTAGCGCACTGAGGATTTAATCTTGGGGGGGGGGGGGGGGGGGAATAAACACTACGCATTGCATACGACTTATGACTGAGCATCTGCAATGATCGGTAATTCATAAGTAGTATAGAAATAGAAGACATGATACAACATAAATAAAAATAAATTTTATTAATTAGGAAATTAGGAAATTAGGAAAAGATTTTTGGAAAATTTTCTAGTGTTTTTTCCCTTTTTCTTTGGGTGTGCCACTGACAAAGAAAGAGAAAGAACTAGAGGTCACCCTTGGAGTTATGTAAGTGAACATATAGTATCAACAGTAGAAGCACATTAAAAATGAAGATATATAAACTAACTTTGCATTCTTAGCATTCAAGAATATATGAGAAGAGCTAATCTTAAGTGATGCAGCCATTCAGCAAATGGAAGAGAAAAGTTAGTAATGCCTTAAAAGAAAAAATGTAAGATTTTACAATATTAGACCTAAAACTACATTAATTTGAAGAAAACTGTTGATAGGAAAGTTTGTAAATTGTCCACTTAAGTGTGATAGTACTAAGTAATTCAAGTACTATCTTGAAGGTGCCCACCTAATAAACGACCGCCATTATGGATTCCGTCGCTGCTGATCAACAGGAGATATGCTCACATGTCACCCATCTCTGAAAAAATGCCATAGAGAAGTTCAGTGAATCTCAAGTGGTTTCACTTGATATCTCCAAAGCTTTTGACCAGATCTGGGGCACAAAGACTTACTAAGCAAACTACCATCATTTGGTATAGGTTTCGACCTCAATAAAGGTCAAAACCGGTCAAGGTAGCCCTTCCCTTCATGCATAGCATCATACATATCATACCTGCCTCAGGACTTCTGTAGTTGGAGTGCCAGCTTTCTGTCTGGATGCACACTGTGTGTGATGGTGGATGGTTTCTTATCCTCTCACCATTCAACTAATGCCAGGGTTCCACAAGGTTCTGTCCTCTCACCAACCATCTTCCTGTTATATATATATCATATATATCAATGACCTGCTCAGTTGACCTCCAACCCAATACATAGTTTTGCAGATGACAGCACATTGCACTCCTCCCTTTCATTTGATAAACCTTACTCTACACAACTCACCTCAACCTACAGAACATCAAGCACCACTGCCCTCAATTCTGATCTCTCAGCCATCCTCCAACGGGGTTCAAGATAACCATCAATTTCAATGCTGATAAAACCTAGTTCTGTCCTATTTCTCACAAAAAAAGAACCATTTTCCCCAGTATTATTTTTGACGATATCCAAATTTCCAGACAATTTAAGATTTCTCTTCTTGGAATTACCCTGACATCAAACCTCTTCTGGCATAAATACATTACAACCATTGCATCCTCAGCGTCCAAAAATCTAGGATTTCTCTTTTGATCAAGACGTTACGTCAGCCCTGAACAGCTGTTAACATTATACAAATCACAAACCCAAATATTGAATACTACTCTCACATATGGGGTGGGGCCCCTAAAAGCACTCTCAAAATGTTTGACTCAATACAGAGGAGAGCAATTAGACTTATTAATGACCCTTCTCTTGCCAACTCACTCCTCCCACTTTTGCACAGTATATTCTGCAATGTGTATATTCTACAAATATTTCCATGGGAAATGCTCATCTGAAATAACATCAATAATTCCCCCACTTAGTACCAAGATCGTTGGAACACATGCAGCTACTGCTCAACATCCCTTCACAGTCCACCTTGAAACAAACAGAACAAATTTCTTTTCCTCTTCCTTCATCCCTGCAACTGCTGCATTGTGGAACAGTCTTCCTGCTGTTGTGCTTCCCAAGGAATACAATATATATGAGTATAGTCTTTCAAATCAAGTGTAAACAAGTTCCTCCTTTCCCAACACACTACCCATATACAGTACTATAGGTTAATCAACGCACCTCTCGTGTATAGGCTCAACATATAAAAAATAAATAAATAAATAAAAAACTAAGCATAGTATTATTATACTGCCATGTGCACTCAATTGATGGTATATATCAGGAAATTATGAAAGTGATGATCATAATATATGAAATTTGATTTACTTAAGTATTTCTAATTTTATTTAAAAACAGATATACTACTTTTATTCCCTTTTGTAGATAGATTTTATTATAACTATAATAATATGCTTACCATCACTGAACATCTTCTGCATTCTTTCCACACGTGTATTTAGATCGGAGACATACCAAATCATAATGCTGAATATTATAATTAATAAGAGTAAAATTAACAATTTAACACCTTCAGCACAACCACAAGGGCAATTCACATGATTTCTTCCATTAATTGTTTTGACTTTTGTAGTTGGACGGAATCTCCTGCAAAAGAGCAAACATTTTCCAATCAGAATAGTTTAATGACTGAGTGAATGTAAACTTTTATGTTGTTATCAAATTTAACATCAATTAAGTTATAGCTGTCATACTGGACAGAGCAGCTATTCTTTTATTACTGAGATTCCAAAACATCTAGGCAATTAGCCATGGCATTTTTTTTTTAACTTAACAAATGAACAATTCATATCTCAAGACACAATTATCCTCTATTACACAAATTCGTAATAGTAATACTCATAAAAGAAGTGCAAGTATGCCTTGATTCCCACCAACGAAAAGTTGTGGTAAATCCAAAATACATTTAGTATCACGGATGGGCTGAGGTTTTTTCCCTCTCAATTTTTATTAAGTATACACATATATATAGTGTTGTACCTTGGGTATACTATACGTTAAAGATACCAAGCAATTTTATGAACTTGGTTTTAATCCTTTTTTTCCAAGTAAGCAAACAAGCAAGGTAAGTCAAATTTGCACCACATCTCCTTGCAGACATGTATGATGCTATGCATTAAGGGAAGGGCCATTACCCAGACCAGTTTCAACCTTTATTGAGGTCTCATCAGTGGGAGCCAGATTCTGAGATGTCAAGGTTGAAGTAATCAAAACTTATAAATTTTACCTATACAAGTTGCCATAAGGTGCTTTGACCTTATTAAATAATTAAGTAATTATTGCATTACTTCAACCTTGGCATCTCAGGGTCTGGCTCCCACTGACAAGATCTCAATAAAGGTCGAAACTGGTCTAGGTAGTGGCCCTTCCCTTAATGCATAGCATCATACATATCTGCAAGGAGATGTGCTTTGCATTATGGGAGATACTAAGGAAAGTGATCAGAGCTTATTCCACCTTTACCACGAGTTGCCTCAGACCTGAAAATACTTCAGGTGCAAACTTGACTTACCTGCTTGTTTGCTTACTTGGGAAAACAGGATTAAAACCAAGCTTATAAAATTGCTTGGTATCTTTAATATATATATATATATATATATATATTTGTATTATTATTTAATTTTTTATACAGCATGGAAACCCTACTCTAAAGACTCCACTTGGAACCTTACAAGCCATTTTGGGATTCTAATAAGTGAGCTGGTGGTCTCACAATAGGCAATGAAATTCATCTCCGACCTAAAGACAATCACAAACATCTACACCCACAACAGGATTCAGATTCATGGCCTGTTAGTTGGAGAATTGATAAGCTAACCACTTAATCAACCAAGCTTTCACCATACATCTTCTTGAAGTGAAGCCAGTCTCTTCTCTATTAGCAAATTATTATATGAAGCAACCTCAGAAAAAGATTTCATCTCTTGCTTTTCTAAAACCACATTTCATGCTATGCTAATATGTTTTCAGTTTAGGTCTGAAGTAAAAAGAATAAAGAAAACAATATACATGTAACTCTCGTTATATGTGGGGGTTGCATTACTCAGAATTGCTGCGTAATTCGAAAATGTATAAAACAGGAGATTTATAGCATGGGATAACAGGAATTGCATTCCCAATCAAGCGAGATTCCAATCTTTCAAGATTAAATCAAAAATGCACCTATTTTTCATACATATTAAGGCATAACAATAATCAAACAGTCGAGTGAATTTAGCTCTGCTCTATATTTGCTGTTTGTGACTTATGAAAAACACTTCAATTTCATTGCTAGAGATTGTGTGTGGAATGCACTTCAAAACAAAGGAATGCCAGAAAAGATAATAAACCTCATACAGGAAGGATATAACAAATTCTAATGCCAGGTGCTGTGTGATGGATATTTGTCACAATCCTTTCGAACTGTATCTGGAGTGCGACAAGCATGTCTGCTATTTCCATTATTATTTATACTAGTGCTTGATCAAGTTCTAGGACAGACAGAAATGAAACATGCCAAAGGAATATCATGGAAAATAAATAAAACTTTGGGTGATCTAGAATATGCACATGTCTGTGAGCAATTAGACATAATTGCTCACAGACATGCCGATATCCAAAACAAACTAACCACTTTAAAAGAATCACTGAAAGTTGGTTTAAAAATAAATATAAACAAAACAAAAGAAATGAGAATCAATGTGAGCAACAACACACCAAGTACAACCGAAAATGGAAAACTCGAAACTATTTCAGTTTCGAGTTCCCTCCCTTTTTTTCTGCCTTGCCTTAATCTTTATCACATGTATGGTCGGCTTTGATTCTGATTGTGGCCAGCAATATGTCTACGACTTATCGAGTCCCTTATGCTGTACAGTCTGTCAAAAAAAATTTTTTTTTTCTGACTGTGTCAGCCAGACTGCACTTCTTCCGAGAGTGAGGAATTGGAATATGGACTAACAGCAATGCAGGGACTTGTAACCTTAACCGAAATTGCTCATTATCTTATTCAACACTAGGCTAGCTATGGTAATTTTCTACTAGCACACAGGCCTGCAACTGTTTTGGAGATAGTGCACTGACAAGTATCAGGTCAGGATGTTGTTTACTTACTTACTGTTCTCTTCCGTCAGGGACGGGTTGAGTCTTCCATGTTTCCACAACAACCTCCAGGAGTGTCAGTTTCTTGTGTGGCTGGTGAGCTGTCTATATGTTTGTAGTCCAAAGCTGACCTTTATTGTTGTTATCCATTTAGTTCTTGGTCTTCCTTTTATTCTTGAATACAAAGCAAGGTTAGGTAGTCTTTTTGATGGCATTCTCTCGACATGTCCATACCACTGAAGTTGTTATTTTGATCTTTTCGATTAATGAGTCTGTATATTTTAGGTCTTGTCTTACGGTTTCATTTGTTTTCTTTACTGTCCAATTTGTTTTATTTATTTTTCTGAGACATTTCATCTCAAACACCTCCAGTTTTCGTAACTCTGTCTTCTTGAGTGTCCAAGTTTCTGGAGCATATAGCACAGTGGGTATTATAATTGCATTATATAATTTTATTTTTAGAGGTTTGGAGATTCATTTACAAATTATTTATTATAACTAAGAAATGTATGTACAGTTGAAACAACAATTAATTATAGCTACACCTACCCTTTCTAAATCTTGATTAAAAGCTATTATAAGGCTAAAGACAATAATGAGGAATGAAGGATGCTCTCGGACAATTCAAGGCTAACCTTTGGGCATATTATACACTACTAAGATAACTTATTACATACCTTCTCACAGTTACTTATATCCATATCACAAGACTACCAACTTATCACAGTTACTTACAGATCTTCCTTCACAAACAGTTTTTGGTACTCAGTGAAAGTTCTGTTAGGATATCTCATTCTTCTGTCTTGATTATGACGTTTCTCTTACTCATTAGGACGTCGCGGCAATGCATTTCATTCTTTATGGTGGTTCGATGCGAATTACGAGTAATGTTCCCTTTTTTCTTTTTCTCGGTAGTTGATGACTGGAAGCCTTTCTATCGGGATAATTCCTGAGGAGATCTGGACTACATCGGCGAAGTCTCTCCTTTGGTTCCCAGCCAAAGGTGCCAGTGGTTGCTGAGAGCCAGGCAACTTCTGAATCCTGGAACACCCAGGAACCCCCTTTCCTACTCACCAGGTTGCTTAAATATCCTTTTCCTTTCTTTGTCTTTACTTTTGCATTTTTTGAGCTTACCTCAGACGTGTCGATGTCATTTTCATGCGCCTTTTCCGAAGTCTTTGTTCTTGATGCTGTCTAACCTTCACAAGTCTCTGCAACTTTTCTCTTCAGGACTTTCCTTTTGTTCCTCCCTAATCCAGGCAACCTTTCTGCTGACTCATTACTTAACAAAGAATGACTAAATTTAACACACGTGAACCACAGTAGTAGGTTTTTTTTATTACGTAAATATTTCGTCCTAGGTATCCTTGGACATCATCAGTACAGTAGAACAATACCAGGAATAACACAAAGGATAGGGTGCGTACGTGCAATGGAATCCAAATTGCATGCAGTGGCGCGTTGTGGCCTGAACTTAAATTAAATTTAATTAATTAAATTAAATTAAAATTAAGTTATTTTTGCACAATTTTGTATAACAATTTCCCATACTTCAGGGATGGCAAGAACATCATTGCAGTTTAGATTTGGTCTGTGAAGTAGGACTTCAGCACTTTCTTTATAGAAGTGTTCATATTTATATGAAGATCTCTGTAGGAGTTTTGTCTTTTCCCAGTGGATCTTGTGGTTTGGGTTTTTAACTGCGTGTTGAGCAAGGCCTGATTTTTGCGGTTTGATGAGGCAGATATGGTTTTGATGTTCCGAAATGCATTTAAAAACTGATCTGCCTGTCTGTCCATAATAAGAGAGTTTACAGGAGCATGGAACCTCGTATACACCAGGTAGTAGCAAAGGTGAAAGTTTGTCTTTAGGCGAAGGTAACCAGTTGTGGATCTAGTTGATGGGTTTGTAGGTGGCAGCAAGATTGTATTTCTTCATAATTTTCGAGAGCCATTCGGAGATGCCTTTGATATAAAGTATGGGAATCCTATGGGCTTGTTCTTGTCTAAGTTGATGTGTGGAGAAGTTGCTGATGATTTTTTTGAGTTGTTTTGAGATTATATCCGTTTAGAGTGGCTGTGTTTTTGATTATTTCCAATTCTTGTTTTAGAACCAGAGCACACAGATTTTGCTCCTCCGAGGATTCTCTAAAACAAGAATTGGAAATAATCAAAAACACAGTCACTCTAAATGAATACAATCGCAAAACAACTCAAAAAATCATCAGCAACTTCTCCACACACATCAACCTAGACAAGAATAAGCCCATAGGATTCCCATACCTTATATCAAAGGCATCTCCGAATGGCTCTCGAAAATTATGAAGAAATACAATCTTGCTGCCACCTACAAACCCATCAACCAGATCCACAACTTGTTACCTTCGCCTAAAGACAAACTTTCACCTATGCTACTACCTGGTGTATATGAGGTTCCATACTCCTGTAAACTGTCTTGTTATGGAGAGACAGATCAGTTTTTAAACACATTTCGGAACATCAAGACCATATCCGCCACATCAAACTACAAAAATCAGGCCTCGCTCAACATGGAGTTAAAAACCCAAACCACAAGATCCACTGGGAAAAGACAACTCCTACACAGATCTTCATATAAATATGAACGCTTATATAAAGAAAGTGCTGAAGCCCTACTTCACAGACCAAATCTAAACCACAATGATGTTCTTGCCATCCCTAAATTATGGGAAATTGTCATACTAAATTGTGTAAAAAATAACTTAACTGTAATTTAATTTTAATTCAATTTAAGTTCAGGCCACAACTGCATGCAATTTGGATTCCATTGTACGTACGTGCCCTATCTTTTGTGTCATTCCTAGTATTGTTCTACTGTACTGATGATGTCCTAAGAAACCTAGGACGAAATATTTACGTAAGTAAAAAAACTACTACTGTGGTTCACGTGTGTTAAATTTAGTCATGAATTCTTCACAGGTTTCTCTATATAATCAAGTCTTAACAAAGAATGATTCTTTTTCTTTTGTGTTGAGCACAATTGTTTTACAAGTAATATCAAAACCATACATATATTATAACTATTTTTATATATACTTTACATCAACTTTATATTACATCTTATGTATTTTCCTGACTTAAGACCCTTGTAAAACCGAGCATGATAAGTTTTACTTATCGTGTGAGATTTTACAACATATATTGGCAGTGTTTTATCAGCAGATGGAGGAGCAACTAGAGATGTTGACATACGGATTCAAAATACAAGAAGTGCATATGCTAAACTTAGCAGAGAATGGAAAAGGAAAAATATTCACAGATACAATATTAAAAAATATTTAATGCATGTATAAAATCAGTTCTTTTATATGGATGTGAAACATGGCTGTTTTCAATGGAAATACAAAGAAAACTACAAACATTCATAAACCAATGTCTGTGGAACATACTTCGAATTTGGTGGCCACAAATTATTACTAACAAAGACCTCTGGAAAAGAACAAATCAGCAAAAAGTCAATCTTGAAATCAGAAAAGGAAAATTTCAATGGAGTGGACTTAGGAAAGATTATGAAGAAATCTGTCACACAGCTCTGAAATGGAATCCACAAGGAAAGAGAAAGTGTGGCCATCATAAAAAATCATAGAGGAGATCGACTTTAATAGAATGTGAGAATAAGTGTTTTACTGAACTAAGAACAACAGCAAGGATAAGGAACCGATGGAAAGCATTTACAGATTCCCAATGTTCCTGGGAAAGAAGAAGAAGAAAAGGAAGAAAGACATAAGAATAGTAAATAAAGTATTCAGTACATATTATACTATTATTATATATAATATAAATATAATATTATATTATATATAAATAATAAAGTTTGAAAAAAAAATATGGGAACTCATCACAGAAGACCTAATCTATCCACACAATCTATCATACCTCTCCTTGAACCCATTAACAGACAAAGCACTACCAAATGACTCTAGCAACCTGTTCCACTCATTGACAACTCTCCAAGAAAAAAATCTAGCCCTCACGCCCCTACCAACCACACCTTTATTCAACTTCCAGAGATGATTCCATCATCTAGTCCCTCTAGCCAAGTGCTGAAACATTTCCCCTACATCTATCCTATAAAACCCTTTAAGCAACTTAAATGTTTCTATCATATCCCCTCTTTTTCTCCTATCAACCAACTTCTGAAATCCACACACACCTTCAATCTATCCTCACAGAGAACATTCCAAATGCCACTCACTATCTTGACTCACCTCTGAATCCTCTCCACCACTTCCTCATCCCCAACAAACGCAGGGGACCGACTTGAGCACAGTTATCCAGATGTTGGCATATCAAGATCTTATAAAGAGGAATAACAACTTCCTTATCTCTACTTGTTAATGTGTTCTTCAATAGCCAAGTAACCTTATGGGCTACCTTAAAAACCTCAGCGATATGTCCTCTAAACTTTAACTCTCAACTGTCTACCACCACTCCTAAATCTCTAGCTTCATCTATTTCCAGAAGTATAGTGCCATCAATGTAATACATGGCTTGTAACCTATTTATCCAAAAATGCATAACTTTACATTTCTCCACATTAAACTTACACCCATTACCTTTTGCCGATACTAACAGCCTATTTAATTCGTCCTTAAAGCCTTCCACATTGCCTTGATTAACTATTACCCTGCCTAATTTCACGTCATCAGCAAACAATTGTATATTTATTATTCCTCACACCTCCAAAGAGTCCGAAGACTCATCGCGGGAGGACAATTTTCCTTTCAGGTTATTTCCTACATCATTTATGTACAAATTAAACAGCAATGGCCCTAGCACTAAACCTTTGTAGCACAGTCACCTGTTTATGCCTCGATTCTGCAAATCCATATACCACTTTTCAATCTATCCAGCAGACACCCTGTTATCCACTTAACCAGTGTCATATCCATCCCAATTTGTTCTAATTTGCATAACAGAATTCCATATGGTATTCTGTCAAATGCCTTTGCAAAATCATCATGCAGCCATTTCCTTTATTCAACTTAGGTGTTAGTCTATTATAAAAAAATGTATTCTGTCAAATAAATAATAAAGTAACACGTAAAAACCACAGTGAAATTTCCTAATTAGTAAAAACACAGATATTTCTTACTAAAATTAATAGTACATCTTCGGTGTCTGTAACAGTAATAGGAATGGAATACAGGCAAACGTTCGGAGGATCACCTATTAAAATACAATTGTTACCGTGTGCTAGGAAATAATAGAAATAACAAATTTAATCTATTAAGATAAATGGTTTTTTTTACATAAGATAAAAGTCTCCCAGATCTTTGAGAGAGACATACAGTCATTTTTTATTATTATTTATTATTATTATTGTTCCGGGAAACTCCAAGGAGTCGACAGACTCTTCGAGGGAGGCCCTAACATCATGTCAAGAACAATTATTCAACATTCACACAGTATCTATCATACCTTGCCTTGAACTCATTCACGGTCGTAGCACCCACAACAGACTCTGGAAGCTTATTCCACTCATTTACCACTCTCCAAGTAAAGAACCTAGCTCTAACACCCTTGTCAACCACGCTCTTGCCCAGCTTCCATGCATGGCCCCTAGTCCTCCCACCACCAGTCATATTTTCAAAAATATCTTCTGGATCAATCTTATAAAAACCCTTCAGTAATTTGAATGTCTCAATCATATCACCCCTCCTTCGCCTATCGTCCAATTTCTGCAACCCACAAATCTTCAACCTATTCTCATAAGGTTCATTCCACAGACCTGCTATCATCTTGGTCACTCGTCTCTGGACTCTCTCCACTTCCTCCCCATCACAAAGAAACCCTGGTGCCCATAGCTGGGCACAGAAGTCCAGATGGGGTCTTATCAAGGCTCGATACAGAGGAACAACAACTTGTTCGTCTCTGCATGTTAAAGTATTTTTCAGAAGCCAAGTGATTTGGTGAGCTGTTTTAGTTACTTTTGCAATGTGCCCCCTAAACTTCAACTCCCTATCCACTAACACTCCCAAATCCCTGGCCTCATCAATCTCCTGGAGTATGGTTCCACCAATGCGATATACTGCTGCTATTCTTTTCACCCCAAAGTGCATAACCTTACACTTTGCCACATTAAATTGACATCCATTTTTCCTAGCCCAGTCCTCCAAACTATCCAAATCATCCTGTAAAATTTTGACATCCTGTGCACTCACAATTGCTCTACCCAACTTTGCATCATCAGCAAACAAGTGAACACTTCCTCTCAGATCCTTTCCAATATCATTGATGAACAAATTGAAAAGCAGTGGTCCAAGAACAGAGCCCTGTGGCACTCCACTAGTCACAAGACGTCTTTTAGACTCCACTCCTGAATAAACCTATTTTTGATATCTCTCCTTCAACCACCCTCCTATCCATCTCACCAACCCTATATCTATACCCATCTGCTCCAGTTTACTGATTAGGGTTCCATGTGGTATCCCATCAAAGGCCTTGGCAAGGTCCAGTAGTATCACTGTAAACCCATTACCCCTATCCAGTTCAGCCGTCACTGTGTTATAAAACGTGAGCAAGTTACTGAGGCATGATCTACCCTTCACAAAACCATGTTGTCCCCCATACAATATCCCATTTTCATCTATCCAATCCTGTATTCTTTTCTTGACTAATTTCTCTAAGACCTTGACAATGATTCCTGATATGCTAATCGGTCGGTAATTTACAACAGCAGTCTTGGAACCACCTTTATGCAGTGGAACTATTTTCCCCTCTTTCCACCCGCTCGGGACTAACCCAGACCCGAGACTCAAATTAAACAAAATGGTCAAGGGTACTGACAATTCTTTAGCTGCTTCTCGTACAACACGAGCTGGTATACCATCCAATCCCACAGATGTATTGACATTGAGGTTATGCAATAGACTACTCACCTCCACTTCATTAACCACAATTCCCGTATAATCTACTAGTTTATTCATTTCTGCAATGTCACCACCTGGATGATATACTCTTGCAAAGTGCTCACTCAGTAACTCAACTATCTCAGCTGATTCAGTTACCTCCCTACCATTGGCATTCTTTAAAATCAATCTGCCATGTACATTTTTCCTTTTACTTGCTACATATCTAAAAAACTGTTTAGGATTCTCTTTAGCCTGCATGGCCAATGTTCTTTCGTAATCCTTTTTTGCTTTTCTTACCACACTCGTCACCCTTCTGGCCTGCGCTTTATACCGTTCATGTGCCTGCCGGTCACCCTTCTCCTTAAATTCCCTCCATAGTTGTTTCTTTTTTTGCCGCTCAAGCTTAATGGTGTTATTCATCCATTTAACCCCTACTTGATGTATTATTCGGACTCTAGGTATACAGTCAGCAATTGCTTCATGCAAGCACTTCTTAACTACCTCCCATGCACTATCAACTTCTAGTCCTTGCAGTTGTACATGCCATGGCACTGAACCAATCAAACTCCTAAGCTTGTCATACTTTCCAGCCCGATAATTCCACATGTACCCTGTCTTAATTGAAAATTCAACACCTTTAGCCACCTCCCAAGTTAAGACCCTATGATCACTCTCACCGATTGGTGGCAATGTGGTCATATTTGTTACAGCCAAATCCTCAGATGTAATTACTAGGTCAAGCACTCTCTGACCCCTAGTATTTTCCATTACATGCTGTCGCAGATAGTTATCCCTTAATAACCGCATAAAATCCAGTTCCTTCCTTCCGTGTGTCCTCTCCTCACTTCAATCAATGCGACCATAGTTGAAATCTCCCATAATAATCAACCTCCTTCCACCCATTTCTTCTATTTGCTTGTGCATACTGTCACCACCATCTTTTCCATCACCTGGTCTATAGCAGCACCCAATTGTATATTTAGTTCTGCTAGCCACAATCTCACACCAAATGGCCTCAAATGTGCTCTTTTCTCTATCCTGCAATTCAACTTCTATTCTCCTTGGCTGGAGCTCATCAGCTATCATCAACAATACTCCTCCCCCCATTTTATTCTCTCTGTCATTCCTGAACACACTATACCCATCACATTCAATCCCACTAGTTATATCATCTACAGTCAGTCATGTTTCACTAATACCTATAACCTGTGGTCTGGAAGTGCCAACCATGGCCAAAAACTCTTCCTTCTTGTTCCTAATACTCCTAGTATTAGTGTACATGAATTTAAGACCCCTATTAGCCACAACCCTACCTTGATGCCTTATATTAACTATCCCACTCAGATTTGTTGTCCTTATTTGCTCTGGCATATTATATTCATTCTTACATTCAACTGCCTCCATAAGGACTGTATATCTACTCCCCCTCCCCCCTTAACAAATCTAGTTTCCTTGAATTTGCACATCCACTACATTCAGCAACACTTTCTCAAGTCTTCTTACACCGTAACCATTCAAATGCAAGCCATCCATCTTATATAGATCCTTTCGCCCATCAAACTCACTCCACACATCCACAAATTCCACACCACTCGTCATACATAACCCACGCATAAAGTCATTCGCAATTATGGCCCTCCTTTTAAACATTTCACTGTCATACCATGGCAAAAGACTAATCATTCTAACTCTCTCACTCTTTTCTTTTGCTACCTCAAACAATTCATTCAGGTCTTCTATCATTTCCATTTTATCTCCTTTCAAATCATTTGTACCTGCCACAACAATAATTTCTTTCACCCTTTCCTTTTACTCTCTAATAGACTCAGTTACGTCCTTTATGGTCGCACCAGGTTGGTACGATTTTGTCAAATCCTCTACTAACACACCTCGTACTAACGAGTCTCCATACAGTACTCTATCCTTCATTTTGTTCATGTTCACATTCATACGTCTATTTTTCCTGTCATACCTTTTATTATTGGTTGGTTCATTCAGTCTACTTTTGTTCATGCACTCTAGCTGCTGTTTTGCTCTTTCTATTCCACTATTCAACAACGCGATCTCACTCAATGCATCTATCTCATCTTTTTTATTCTCTGAGAAACCATTTATACTATCATTCACACTTTCTACATTCACACTCTCACAATTTTCATGTACAGCCTTGCCGTTTCTTGTCATATCCCTATTTCCTTCATTCTGAAGGTTGACAAAAATATCACACTCGCAATCCGAAATACACTTCAATTCCTCATTCTCCCTACATTTTCTACACACATTCAATCCTTTATTATCATCTAACCACACTCCGACCGCACTCCGCAAAACGTACATTTCACAGCTAGTACACTGACTCATTTCTATTATACTACCGTTCTTTGATAAGGATGGCGAACCTTCATTACTGGCCACCATTTTCCTTCGCACAGATGCCATACTTATTTGCAATGTGTTTTGTCAAATTATACGTTATAACACACCAAAAACAGACGCACTAAAATACGCAAGGCAAACATAACAAAACTACACAATATTAAGTAATTTGTATCGATAACTGAAATGATACTTATCTTATCTGGAGCTTGCACGAACACTACACATTACGAATTCATCTAGCGGCGACTTCCCGACATAGATTATATTATAAAACACTTTAGTACACTAACCACGCTAATAAAGCTCCAATAATATACCAAAATTACACACTTAAGTCCATTACATTGAATCCAAAACATCAATAAATCAACAAAAATCACAAATCTCTCAGGAGCTCTCCGATAGCACGTCCGTTCACCAGCTAGCCTCGACACCAATATTTCTGTTTAAATTCGGTCGGTGTACGATAGTTTCACAACTTTCTTTGAATAAGCGTTCATATTTGAATCTGCATCTATGGAGGAGAACTGCTTTATCCCACTGGACACTATGAGTAGAGTCAATACTGTGCTGCGCCAGACTAGACCTCAGAGGTTTGTTATAATCAATATAATATTGATGTTCTTTTATTCTTTTTTCCAAAGAACAGCCAGTTTGTCCAAAATAAGAGACATCGCATTCGCAAGGATTTGGTAAATGCCAGCCAAAGATAGAGAAGACAGTTTATTTGTAGAAGGTAATAAAGAAGAAATTTTGTTGATGGGAATATATGTTGGAATCAGTTGATACTTTTTCAGAATTCTACCAATAGGTTCTGAGATTCCTGTAATGTACGGAATAGGAACTCTGCAGACTGTTGAAGAAACTGTAGGTGTTGGAACATGAGTCAAGTATCTGTTGGATTTGATTGGAGTTGTAATCATTTGATTCCATTAACGTTTTAATGATGGAAAGTTCTTGTCGTAAGATTATTGGGGAAGAGCAAACTTTATATGCTCTATGAATTAGAGATTTAAGAATGCCAAATTTTTGAGACATATGGTGCGTAAACATTTTGTGAATGTATCTGCCAGTAAAAGTGGGTGTTCGAAAGATGCTTGTAGATAAGGTACCAGAAGACGTTTTAGTAAATAGAATGTCCAAAAATGGTAAAGTACCAGAGTTTTCTTTTTCCATAGTGAATTGGATGCGTGAGTGAAGGTTATTTATTCGTTGTAAAAAAGTGGAAAGTTCATCTCCAGTGTGTGGCCAAACAGCAAAAACATCATTGACGTAACGGTACCAAAGAGATAGTTGAGGATGAATGGATGAGAACATAGTATTTTCTAATTGTTTCAAATAGTAGTTTGCCATAGGTGGAGACAGAGGGATACCCATGGCAGTACCTTCAATTTTTTTGCAGATTTTGTTTTTCCAACTGAAATAACCTGAGTGGATGACATATTCGAATATCCTTGCGATATCTGGGGGGGGGGTATCTTCATATAATGAATTGACTGTTGGTTAATGGGATATTGGGATAACAATAATGGGTTAATGGGATAACAGAGAAACGATGTCAAAACTGACTAATATTTCAGAATCTGTAATTTTTATATCCTTGATTTTTTCAAGAAAATCTGTTGAGTATTTTATATAGGATCTGGAATGAGTGAGAGCACTTAAGGAATGTGATAATGCTTTTGCAATCCGATAAGTTGAAGAGTCAATGCAATTTACGATAGGTCGTACAGGACAGCCTTCTTTATGGATTTTTGGGAGTCCATAAAGATGAAGGGTTTTTCCAAAGAAGGTGCGTATTTTATTCACGTAGTTCGGATCTCAACTTAAAACCTCATCAAGTAATTTATTTAGCTGTTTAATTTGTGAATTAGTAGGATTACGTGCGATCTCTTGATAGGTCGTGGTGTCTTCTAATAGGCTGGATACTTTTGTCTCATAGTCAGTCTTATTCATAATTACAATAGCTTTTCCTTTATCGGCCTTAGAAATGGATATTGTATTATCTTTTCTTAAAGAAGTTAGACCTTTAATCTCAGCATTTGATAAATTGCATGGAGGTAATTTGCTTTTGAATAGCGAAGTCGCAACTTCAAAATGTAGTTTGTTGGCATCTTCGCAAGGAAATTCTGACAAATTGTGTTCTATATTATGTAAGAAATCAAGATAAGGAATGCGTGAAGGAATAACAGCAAAATCAAGGCCTTTTGCTAAAGCACTGGCTTCAGCGGGATAATGGCCGATCGGAAATGTTTACAATCCATTTATTTGTAGACGCACTGTCAGAGGTAAGGTCTTTCTTTTGCTTGTTATATAAAGAGTTGTATTTTTGCATAAGATTTTGAAGATTTCTCTCATAAGACCAGGATAAGGATTGTTTTGATAAGTGAAGAACAATATCCAATAATTCTTCATTAAGAACAGCTGAAATGTCTTCTTCGAGAACTGATATAGAATTGATATTAGAAGCTAATTCTTTTTTGGCAGTACAAAGTTGATTACGAATTAAGGAAAAACTTGCTCGTATATAAATAGAGTAGGCTCCAGGAGATCGAATTGTTTCTTTAAATCTAGTGAAAGTGGGAATGACTTTAGTATCACAGCACTTTTTGAGGAAGGCAATCCGTGTTCGAAGCTTACCTTGTAGAACCGATAAATTTCCTAATTTTCCTGTTAGTTTAGTAAACTTTTCCCCATGAAGCATGATGATTCTGATTTTTAGTGGAACCTGTGGCATAGTAATTAAATAATAAAGTAACACGTAAAAACCACAGTGAAATCTTTAATTAGTAAAAAGACAGATATTTCATACTAAAATGGAATCAAATGATTACAACTCCAATCAAATCCAACAGATACCTGACTCTTATGTTCCAACACCTACAGTTTCTTCAACAGTCCACAGAGTTCCTATTCCGTACATTCCAGGAATCTCAGAACCTATAGGTAGAATTCTGAAAAAGTATCAACTGATTCCAACATATATTCCCATCAACAAAATTTCTTCTTTATTACCTTCTACAAAGGATAAACTGTCTTCTCTATCTTTGGCTGGCATTTACCAAATACCTTGTGAATGAGATGTCTCTTATTTTGGACAAACTGGCCATTCTTTGGAAAAAAGAATAAAAGAACATCAATATTATATTGATTATAACAAACCTCTTAAGTCTGGTCTGGTGCAGCACAGTATTGACTCTACTCATAGTGTCCAGTGGGATAAAGCAGTTCTCCTCCATAGATGCAGATTCAAATATGAAGTTTATTCAAAGAAAGTTGTGAAACTATCTTACACCGACTGAATTTAAATAGAAATGACTGTATGTCTCTCTCAAAGATCTGGGAGACTTTTATCTTATATAAAAAATCATTTATCTTAATAGATTAAATTTGTTATTTCTATTAGTTCCTAGCACGCGGTAACAACTGTAATTTAATAGGTGATCCACTGAACGTTTGCCTGTATTCCATTCCTATTACTGTTACAGACACTGAAGATGTAGTTAATTTTAGTATGAAATATCTGTCTTTTTACTAATTAAAGATTTCACTGTGGTTTATACATGTTACTTTATTATTTAATTACTATGCCACAGGTTCCACTAAAAATCATTCTGTCAAATGCCTTTGCAAAATCCAGAAAATCATTATGCAGCCATTTCCTTTATCCAACTCAGCTGTTACTCTATTATAAAAAGTTAGTAAATTACTAAGACATGACTGATCCTTCACAAAGCTATGTTGACCCTCATACAGTATCATAATTTAATTTACCCATTCTTGAATTATTTTTTTTTACCAATTTTTCTAGTACTTTTGCCACCACTCCTGAGATACTGATTGGTCCAAAATTTGCTACTACAGTCTTAGAGCATCCATTATGCAAAAGAATTATTTTGGCCTCTTTCTACTCCCTTAGAACTCTACCAGAGCTGAGATATAAATTAAAGATCAAAGTCAAAGGCATTGCATTGCCAGTTCCCTTGCGCATTCTCGCAAAATCCTAGCTAATATCCCATTTAATCCCACAGCTGTATTTACATTGAGATTCTGCAATATCCTAAGTACCTCCAATTCATCTACCTCTGTTTCCACATTAGACTATCACATAGATTACAACAGTAACCTCACTAGGATGATATACCCTTGCAAAGTGGTCATTCGGTAACTGAACTATTTTATCCACTTCTGTTTCCTCGTAAACATCAGCACTCATTAAGGTTAATCTTCCACAGTCATTCTTCCTCTTACTTGCCACATAATGAAAAATCTCTATGGGATTTCCTTTGGCCTGCTTGGCTAGATTACAATCTGATTTTGCTTTCCTTGTTATGTTCATCACCTTTCTTACCTGAGCCTTGTTCTGTTCACGAGCTTACTGGTCACCTTTCTCTTTATATACCCTCCTCAGCAGTTTCTTCTTCTTCTTCTGCAGCTCGTGCTTAATGATATTACTCATCCATCTAACTCCTACCCAATTAACCCTCTTTACCCTAGGTATACAATTTAATACTGTTTCCTCTAGATGACCCTTAACTATATTCCATGCACTACTAACATCCTTACCTTGCAGTGTTTTATGCCATGGTACAGATTTAAGCTTCTTTCTAAGCATTTCATAATCACCTGCCTTGTAGTTCCACAAATACCCCTTCTTGATAGAATATTCCTCATGTTTTACAATTTCCAAACTCAAGACGACATGGTCACTTTTACTAATTGAAGGCAACGTTATCACCTTGGTTATGGGTAGCTATTCATATCCTATGACCAGGTCCAATAATCTCCCATCCCTAGTCTCCTCCATCACATGCTGCCTTTAGTAATTATCTCTTAGCAGGTGTATAAATTCTATTTCCATCCTGCCATGTGATCTTTCTTCCTTCCAGTCTATATCCTCATAGTTGAAGTCTCCCATAATAATCACTTGACCTATACTCATTATACTAATTTGGCGATGCAGTTGCCAAATTAGTATAATGATACCAAGGAGTCCATAGCAACAACCAACTGTATATTTTGTTTTACTGGTCTCAATCTCCCACCAGATTACTTCAAATGAATAACCAGCTTCTCCTTTTTGGCTGCAATTCATCTGCAGTACTCCCCCCCTCCCCAACCTATCTTCTCTGAAAATACTAAATCCTTCACATTCAATCCCTGTACATCATCTGCTGTTAGCAAAGTCTCACTCACTAACTAACTAACAAAATAAATAAAACCATTAAAGTAATTCTTGTATAAAGTAAACTTAAAGTAAAACATGGTGAAATATGCTACATGGAACATTAGAAGAATTAGATAAAATTTTAAATGAAGAAAATATAGAAATTGCAGTTCTTACAGAAATAAAAAAAGAAACTTAAAGGAACAAAAGAAACAGCTAATTACAATAAAACATATAGTGGAGTGGATAAACAAATACATGAAAAAGCTGGTGTAATGATTTCGATCCACAAATCAATTAAAGCAAAAATAACTCATTATACATAGATACTGGAATGAAAGAATATTAGAAGTGCGATTAAAATTAAATAAAGAAAATTTAACAATTGTTGGAGTGTATGCCCCTGAAGAAGGAAAAGAAGAAGAAAATGATTACTTTTACAAAGATTTACAAGGAATACATGAAAAATTAAATAAAACAGACCATATAATTATAGCTGGAGATCATAATGGCAAAATAGGAATGAAAAAAATTAACAATAATATAGAACAATTTGGAGAACCAACAGTAAAGAAAAATGGAAAGCGACTCATTGATTATATAATATACCGGGTGTTTATAAAATAACGTCAAGTGTTCAGAGCCCTCTAGCGAGTAATGTATTGGACAAAACACATCAATATTCAGTAGACGTACACAGTGGAACATGAGGATTCGATTCAACGAAAAAAAAATTGTACCAAAAGTCGCCAACAGGGGAAATTTTGGTGCTGTTCACCAAGTAAAATACATTAATTTGCATTATCGCGTTTCTTGTGAGCAATCATGCAATAAAAAGAAAGCCTGTGAGATTTCTTATCATTCGTAGATGAACTGCTTTTCGATGCCCCTTACCTTATGTGAGCATGCTTTGTTAGTCAAACTCTATTATCAGCAGAACAATAATGCCAGTGCTTGTCTTCGTGATTTTCGGCGTATGAAAACTTTACGAAAAGGACCGATTAGCATAACAAACTTACGAAAACTGATTCGGCAATGTGAAACTACTGGAACTCTAGCAGTGCAGGTAGGCAGGGGACGCAAACCAATCAATCACCAACAAGTTGAACAAGTTGCAACTGCTATTGTGGAACAGGAGATGACGAATGTGCAGGGTACCAGCAGTGCACGAGCAATATCCCGGCAAACGGATATCGCATACATAACGGTGTGGAAAATCCTACATCAGATGTTGAAGTTTTACCCCTATAAAATCAGTCATGTTCAAGAATTGTGACCACACGAATCGACTTATCTTTTGAGATTCTTAGCACGCATGGAAGTGGATGATGCATGGCCGGGGCGGATTTTATGGAGTAACGAAGCGCACTTTTATTTGAACGGCGATATTAAAAACATGCAACTGTCGCATTTGGACTGCAATTAATCCGCATGTGTGTCTGCAGATGCCTATCCACTTGCCCAAAGTCACAGTGTGTTGCGGATTTACGGCATCTTTTATCATCGGTCCATACTTTTACGAGGAAAATCGCCAAAATGGACTAGTGACCTGTTCCGTCAATGCTAACAGGTATACCAATATGCCACAGAACTTTGTGGTTCCACAACTGCAGTAAAGAGGATGTCTCGATTCGACCATCTTCATGCAGGATGGCGCACCACCCCACGTCGGACTTCAGGTACAGCATGTTTTGCGACATTTCTCTGACAGAAGAATCATTAGTCGTGCATTTTCCACGCCATGGCTACCGAGATCACCTGATCTCTATCCTTGTGACTTTTGGCTGTGGGAATTTCTTAAAAGCATTGCGTATCAAGGACATGTACCCGATATTCCAACTTTGAAAGATCGAATACGTTACACGTGAGACAAATCAATTCCGATATGTTGCGAGCCACTGTGGAAAATGTCGTGCACCATATGCAGTTCCTGGAACATCAGAATGGTGGTCATATTGAACCTAATTTGTAATTAACAATAAACGTCATGAAATTGATGTGTACTGTCTCTCATTTGCCATTTAGTCATTCATTAGTTCCACCTACTAAAATTAATTTGGCAGCACCAAAATTTCCCCTGTTGGCGACTTTAGGTACTATTTTTTTTTTCGTTAAATCGAATCCCCATGTTCCATTGTGTACGTCTACGAATATTGGTGTGTTTCGTCCAATACATTACTTGCTAGAGGGCTCTGAACACTTGACGTTATTTTATAATCACCCGGTATAATAATTTAAAAATAATGAATACATTTTACAAACATAAAAATATACATAAATATACATTTGTGCAAGAGGACAAATATCAATAATAGACTACTTTATAGCCAATGAAAATGCAGCAAACCTGTACCTAGATGTTGAAGTCAGAAGAGGGCTAGAAATCGATTTAGTGCAGGCAAAACTAAGGTTTCCACCAAACTGGTTACAAAAAATACAAAACATAAACAAACAAAAAAAAACAAAATCTAGTTAAAAAGTAAGACTACTAAATGATTCAAGTATAAGAAATTTATACCAACAGAGAATTAATAACTACTTAGAAAAAATATAAGAAAATGAAAAACATTGAGAAAGAATGGAATAATAGAAATGAAATTACTGCATCAGCAGAATATGAAAGTCTAGGAACACATAAAAAATATCATAAAAATAAAAAATTACATATATGGAACAATGAAATAAAAACAATGATTGAAAATAAAAAACTTGCTTTTAAAAGATGGTTAAGTAGCACAAAACAAGAAGATGAAATTTAATATAAAAAAAGATGAACAATAGACAAAAGAGAAACTAGAAAGAGACACAGAGAAAGCTGGTAAAAATTTGTATCATATCTAGAAAATGACATACACAAAATAAGACCCAATGCATATAAGATACACATGAATGCAGATATAAAAGAAACTGCAAATATAAATTGTGAAATAGACGTAAAAGAATTATTATTATTATTACACACAGATGTTGATAATACACAACCTAAGAATCATGCGCCCTGCACCACTATCAATTCATTGTCACATATACCACTGCATTAAGAACAAAAATACCTGCCAATGTCCCAAAATCAAACCTGTAATGCATACAAAATACCTTGCTCTCTATATAAATTGCCACCTTAAATGGACAAAACACATAGAATACCTACATACCAAACTCCGGATCATCGCAGCAAAACTCTTCCAAGTAAAAGACATTATTCCATCCAACATAAAAAAGGAAGCCTATGTAGCTCAGTGGATGTGGTGTTTGCACACCACGGCGCTTAACTGCACGAAGGAAGACTTCTTTGTTTCGAATCTAGTTGGCGACTAGAAGAAATTTTTCTAAGCTTTTTTTCGACCAGTTCCCGAGTTAGTCGATCTCTGGCATGGGCAAGCAAGTTTTTTTTTCTCCTAGAAACTCAGGTTTTTTGTCCCGTAAACTCAAGAAAATCGACCGTAGAACCCACATTATTTCAGACATTAAATACGAGTGTTAGGATTAGGGACCACAAGATGGCGGCACTTGTTGAGCCATCTCTCTCTCTCTCTTCCTTGCGTGCCGCTTAATTAGTGATAGCCTTGGACCAGCTATCTCTGATTATTAGGTAACCAGTGGAGATTGAACTGCCCACTCAGTCTCCAAAAGTTAGATAGGACTAAAAAACAGCCTCGCCTACTACCTATATACGGGAATAAAAAGGTGTTAGCTGATTTTTCTGATTACTGACATAAAAAACTCCTATATCACCGTATCTGTGAATCCCTACTCAGATGAAGTATAACAGTCTATGCAAACATATCAAACAGCCACCTAACAAAATTAGAAACATTACACAGGAAAATTGTGGCAACAGTGATTTGGACACCTTACACGAATATCTGACCAGCACATGGTGACACACAGAATCCTGAGCATTAAAAACCTGAAACACTACATCACATTAACAAGGAATTACTTCAACACTATCTATTGAAACAACGTATAACACAACCAACAACAACAACTCTCTACATCCCTACACCCTTCAACAACTCATACGGTTCTTTTGTGAGATCACATCAGATACCCACACAACTCAACAACCTACCAAGAAATTTAAAACACATAGATAACAACAGACCATTATAGCACAAACTCTGGAAAATATACCAACAAAGTTAATATATACCATTAACACTAATATATACATAACAAATCACCAGCATCCAATGCCTACATCCCATGCATAAACAGTAACAACAACATAAATAGTGAAGACTAAATCCCACTCTCTTCATAAAAGCTAACCCAAGCTTCAAAGTAGGTGGGATTAACTGGCCTAACTCATCTACACGTAATCCTTATAATCAAAGAATGTAGATCATGTAACAAAGCAGTCAGTAAAGTATATAACAATAAAGAAGATACTGATTATTATGCGATAATATCATTAATATAATATTACTATGTAACACGAAAAAATAATGTAATAAATTATTCTTATTATTAAAAAACGATGTAAATAATGAGTTTACATTGTATGTTTGTGAGAATTAGGAAATATAATATTTTAATTGCATACGTGTAAATACTGTTGTATAATCGCACTTTCTCAAACTTTGAAAAAAAAAATAATAAACTACAACATGTAATATTATATAACTTGTGTAACTCTGAACTATATAACTGTAAATTATTATTGTGATTGTTATTTTAAAAAATAGCAAAAAACTATGTTAGCATCATTATTATTGAAATCTCATTATGTGTAGCACTTAGTGCTGAACTTTGTAAAATAACATACTGAATGTTACTCAAGATGATCATAGTATATATATATATATATATATATATACATATATATATATGTGTGTAAACATTTGAGAGATCAAAAAAAAAAATGTAAAAAAAAAAAAAAATTGTCACCTCCAGGGAGTCCAAAGAGAGGGCATCTACTATACAACTCTGCTTCCACCACTCAAATCCACCAACTTACCGCAACTACACCAACACCATCTACCGCCGACCACCACCTCCACTAGTATTTCCACAGACAATCACAAACATCCATGGTGGATTCGAACCCGCAGCCTCTTGACTGGAGAGCGGATACCCTAACCACTCGGCCAGCCAGGCTGCGGAGTAATCAAAGAATCTAATTCTTTGATTACAGATCTCTGGCATCAAAAAAAAATTACACCAGAAACTTACAAAATACTTTAAATGATATAATAATAATATTATTATTATATTCTATCATTTATAATTATATCATATATTATTATATTATATAATTATAATAATAATAATAATTATTATTATTATTATTCAGGCCTACATGGGGTCAAGAGACTCATCGTGGGATGTCCTTCTTAGGAAACACAAAGTTTATCATACCACTCCTTGAACTCATTGACCGTTGGCAATGAGTTCAAGGCAATGCATTGGACAAACACATGGCAATGCATTCCATGGTTGAACCATTCCATGGTTCAACCACCCTCCATGCAAAGAAACCACTCCTCACCATCTTGCTCACAACTTCCTTTCGTAACTTCCAGGGATGGCCCCTTGTCATTGCTCCTTCCCACTGTTCCACCAAGCGAAAGAACATCTCAATGTCCACCCTGTAACTGCCTCTCAACAGTTAAGTCTCGATCATATCAGTTCTCCTATCCACCAAACTCTTCAGTCACATTCCCTCAGCTGATCCTCATAACTGATATTGTACAGTCCTGAAACGATCTTTGTTATCCACCTCTGTACCCTTTCCACAGTTAATTTATACCCTTCAAATCCTTGGGACCAAATTTGAGAATAATAATCTAAGTGTAACTCTTATCTCTGCAGGTCACTGTCCTTCTCAGTATTACAGCAATCCTCTGGGTTATCTTCACCACATTTGCAATATGCCACCCTGAATTTCAGTTTTCTATCAATCACACTCCCAGATCGCTTGTCTTCCCTAATTCCTCCAGTACTGCTCCTCCAATCAAGTATGCAGCCTCTCATCGATGGATCCCAAACAACTTCAAGACTTTACATTTTGCTGCATTAAACCAACACCCCATTCATTTGCCCATCTGTCCAGTTTATACAAATCCTCTTGCAGGGCTGCCACATCTGCACTGTTACTGATAACTCTTCCCAGCTTAACATCATCCGCAAACAACTGAATTAAATGATATAATAACAATGAAAGAATTAAAGGCCAACCTAAATAAAATAAAAAATGGCAAATCAGCAGGAGATGGGATAAACTCCAAACTGTATAAATTTGCTGGAAAAATTTTTTTATCAAATATTATCAAAATTTTTAAATAAAATACATACAAATGCCAATAGAATGGAATACAAGTATAGTAATACCTATATTTAAGAAAGAGGGATAAAACAAAACCTGCTAATTACAGAGGTATTAGTTTATTGAATACCTACTACAAAATATATAGTAGAATACTTAATGAAAAACTGAAAATATACAGTGAAAAAATATTATTAGAATGTCAAAATGGATTTAGAAAAGAATGCTCTACAACAGATGCAGCTTTCTCTTTAAAACTACTTGTAGAAAAAAGAAGAGAATTTAATCGAGAAACTCATCTTTTGTTTATAGATTTACAAAAAAGCATTTGACAAAGTAAAAAGATATATACTATTTGATAATATTACAAAGAATAAATATACCTAATATTTTACTACATGCAATATTGAATATATACAAAGATAATGAAATAAAAATAAATAAAAAAAATGTCTGAAAAACAATCTATAAGACAGGGATGTCCTCTGTCCACAACACTTTTCAATATCTATATGAATGAAATATTAATACAATGGAACACCTTAAACAATCCAGGTATAGAAATTTTATGGAATAACAAAATAAATAAGCTGTTATTTGCAGAGGTAATAATATCAGATAAGGAAGACAATTTACAAAGAGCAATATATAATTTAAACGTTATTGTAGAACCAGTTTGGAATATAAATTTCCACAGATAAAACTAAAACAATGGCATTTTGTGGACAAACTCCAGTTAGAAGTAAAATAGTTATTAATAATAGAATAATAGAACAGATAAACACTTTCAGTTATTTTGAATGTGAAATATAATATGAAGGAGAAAAATACATAAAATTTAAAACTTCAAAATTTTTACAGATTACAGGCGTGATAAATAGAACACTCAATCCAAATATAGTACAAAAAGAAACATGCTTGAAAATATACAATACTTTAGCAGTGCCCAATTATAAGGCAGTAAAATTTGGGAAATAAGCAAACAAGATAAATAAAGAATAAAAACAAGTGAAATGATATTTATGAGAAGAACTGCAAAATACACATTATTAGACCAAAAAAGGAACGAAGACATTTTAAAAGAACTAAAAACAAAATCAACAGAAGAAAAACTAAACAATTATAAACAAAAATGGATAGAACATGTAAACTGAATGGCCAACACCCAATATCCTAAACAAATACTAAAACATAAGCCAATTGGAAAGAGAAGGCAGGGTAGACCTCAAAAAAGGATATCGGATGGATAATGAGACCAGAATAGACCTGTAATTAGCTTTATGATGAAGTAATTCTTTATTACCATATTTAATACATTGTAGAATATCTTAATTGCATCTTCTTTAGCTGGCATGTTGAAGTTGAAGGTTCCTGGGAAGTTGAAGGCTGCTTTTTCAAGAATTAATGTAAACCTAACTTGCAATTTTCAACTTCTCAGTGTGTAACCTCTTTCTGCTATCTTTGCTTTGAAGAGATCACAAAATTCTTCAACGACAACATGATTTGCAGCACCAACAGTCATGTTGAGATTGTTCGATCAAATAGCAACTCTTTATAACAATCAAACCACTTGAGGCAAAAGGTTTTGGTTGCTTCTGATCTTTCATCAGATCTTCATACAAATTTTTGCCTTCTCTCATATGAATGCCCCAGACAAGAATGTTCTGCTGGTTCTGATGCATAATCCATATAGCCAACAATCTTTCCATTTTCTCAATTGCACAAGATCAAGATTTCATTACTCTGGGTCATGCTGAAATTCATAGATGAGTGAACACTCTTACAAATTGTATCAGCATTATTACAAAGGTTCTCACTATAGAATCACTCAGTCCCATGGCCCTTAGAATTTCAATACTATGTTCAATTCTAAAGAGTGGGGTTTCATAGGGCTTTTCTTCATGAGGTCTTAATTCACATTCTTCTTTCACTCTTAGTTTCCTTTGTCTTTCTCTTGCCAGACTTTTTGCTCAAAGAGCGCAAAAGTTATTTGCACCTAAAGACAATACTGCATAAACCAATAAGGAAGTAAGGACACAAAATGGACAGCAGTAGGAAACAAGGGGCATGAGTGGAAGCTTCAACACCTTAGATAGGAAACAGCGATAGTTCTCACTGAAATGTATATACAAAACCGATGGATAACGAAAATATGTATAAAGGGTGTTTGTTACCTGTATTGCAATAAAAGTAGTGTTTTATTACTGCAGTACTCAACTTATGGGGAAAAAGTTTTCAGTCTGAACAATTCTCCACATATTTTAAGTGGCAAATATTTTGCATACTAAACAAAACACTTTGTAACAAAAATAATCAAATTATTGCAGACTGAGCTAGTTTTCAATTTAGGGGATTCAACATGTGCAAAGGGAAGGGGGGAATCAAATAAAGACTGAAAATGATCATCTATAAATGGGTTTAAAATTTACTTTTAACATATTTCACTTTTGAAAGTGTAAATTCATTCATGTACACAGATCCAAAAATTTAACTGTTTTTGCAGGTTTTCTTAAAAACTGGAAATAAATTATTACTTAAATTAAGGGGATATTAAATCCCACATAGTTTTAAAACCGAATAAGAAACTCAAAGATCGGAATCAGAGAGTTTCTTGCCGAATATAGTATAGTAAACTATAAAGTATCGGCGACACTAGCGTTAGCCAATGCAAGTGATCCTAGTACGTAGTACAATACCGGGCAACTCGTTGCAAAGGTGGGGGATTTTTCTTTCTTTCTTTTTTTATGATTAAGAAATAATATACAGGGTATTTCAAAATTATGTATACAGTACACACTTTAAAAACATATAATTCATGAAATAATAGGATTATGGAATATGATTTTGTATCCTAAATATGACTTCTTGTACTTTAAAGCTAAAACACACAGAATTCTTTTCCAATAATTATTATTATTATTATTATTATTATTATTATTACACGACACCTCCAGGGAGTTCAAAGACTCATCGAGGGGAGGGCACCTACTCTATAGCTCTCCGTCTCCACCACTCGATCCACCAACTACAACGAACTGCAACGACCTTCATCACCAATGCCATCTACCACCCATCACTACCAACCACCACTAGTATTTTCACAGACAATCACTAATTTAAACTAATTTTTAACAGATACCAACAAAAAGGATGAAAACGCACTCAGTTTTCCCATACTGAGGTCACAGAGTGAGTGCTTGTGAATTATCTTCCTAAGCCTCTAGTCTGGACCTTCATGCCTTGGGAATTTTTTGGGGATAGTTGAAAAATCAAGTTTAAAATTGCAAATTGTTAACACTGAAAAAAATGTGGAAAATACAGCAAGAGATGCAAAACATTTCACCTGACTGTGTGCTTTTTGTATGTAGAACTACTGAAGAAATATTTCATGCATGTATCCATACTGAAGACAAATATTTTGAGCATCTCCACTAAGTTTGATTTACTGCAAAAAAACTGTTTTAACTTTAAAATGCAAAAAATTAAAAAAAATAAAATTATTCATACTGTTCCCAAAACATGTTTTTTCCGAGTGTAATTTTGAAACATCCTGTGTATGAATACTGTTAAGTGAATGAGTGATTGAGAAATCAAAATGTTTACCCACTTCTCATAGGAGAAAAAAAGTAGAATTTTGCACAGAATGGCTTTTGTTACAACTGACAGAGAAAACATAAAAAATACAAAATCTGAGTTTATTATTATTAATATTATTATATTAATAATAATAAGAATAGTGTGTTATCACCATTACTTTTCAACATCTATGCCAACGATCTCTCCATTTTTCCAGGAACTAGAAATTTTATCTATGCTGATGACTTGTCATAGCTGCTCAATCAAAAATTTCAAGTCTATTAAAACTATTCAATCACTTGCCTTAAATAGTCTAACTATTTAAGGCAAGTGATTATATTATAGCAGTAATCAATTAAAGCCAAACCCCTTGAAAATCCAGACTGGCCTTTTCCACCTTAACAATAAGGAAGCCAACAAGAAGATACAGTTTTCTTGGGAAGGTTCTAACATAGATCATTTCTGGAACCCAATCTACCTCAGTGTGACTCTCGATCACACTCTTTCATATAAAACACATATATATATAAAAAAAAAGGCAAATGTTAATGCAAGAAACAACATACTAAGAAAGCTTACTTCCTCCAAATGGGATGCAGACCCTAGCACACTGAGATCTTCTGCCTTGGCCCTCTGCAATTCTTCTGCTGAATATGCCTGCCCTGTATGGTTCAGATCCTGCCATGCTGAAAAACTTGACCCAGCAGTGAATGAAAGCTGCTGCTTAATTACAGGATGCCTGAAACCAATACCACTAAGAGACCTGTATACTTTGGCTGGTATTGCATCCTCTTCAATTCAAAGGTCTGCATTCTCAGCTGATGAAAGAAACAGACAAATGAATGATGATCGCTACCCACTATTTGACCAGACTACAGTGCCCCAAAGACTAAGATCCTGACATAACGTTCTAGCAACTGTTGAACCACTTAAAAATCCTCCACAGACAAGCCTTCAACAATGGATTGCACTATACCCTGAGAATAATACCTGGTATTCCAACAGCCAAATATCTTCCACGTGGTGCCCACTTGGACTGGAATACTTGAAAAAGCTTCAACAGACTATGAATAACAGGGCACTAAACAAACCCTCATCAAATGGGGCTACCTCGTGAGTGTGGGAAGACCCAGTCCATGGAACACCTTTGTTCTTAATATAAATGCCCAAAAATAGATAAATGAAATACTTGAGCCCAAGCTGAAGCCTTCTGCATGTGATCTTTTCCAAGATAATGAAGCATTTATATTTCAACAGGATTCAGCTCCATGTCATATTGCTGCTGAGTGCAAAAGTGATTTCAAGATAATCATATTCCACTGCTGGAATGGCCTGGGAATAGCCCAGACCTTAACCCAATCAAAAATCTATGGAGCCGACTAAAGAAACTTGTTAGTCAGAAGCAACCCACCAATAAAACCCAATTAATAGAAGCAATAATTCAATCTTGGTTTCACATTATAACAGCTGCAGAACTAATAAACTTGGTTCACTCCATGGGAAGGAGTTGTAAGGCCATAATTAACGCTAAAGGTTACCCAACTAAGTATTAACTCACATTGTGAGAATTTTTGTATATCTAATTTTTTCTGTTTCACTTTTCTTCTTTATAACTGCTTTTCTAATAAAAAATCCTTCATAAAAGTTGTTGCATTACATTCTTGATTAAATTATCTTTTCATTGATATATAATTTTATGGTATTACACCAAAAAAAAGTGGTGTCATGAGCCATCAAACCTCAAAAATACACTTTTTCCAAAAGGTTTCCACAATTTTGGCCACTAGTGTATATATAGTTTCTTTTTCCTGTATAATTTACCTACTAAATTTAAGCTGTCCTTATTTGTAATGTATCCTAATTTGTTGTAAATAATATTGTACCAATTACTTACTACTGTACCACTTGTGTTTGGATACGAAATAAATAATATTATTATCATCATCAGACCATTATGGAGTTAGCCATTCACTGTGAGAGGTCTCATCCATTGCAACACACACAAACACAGCTCATCAAACCATGCCTTAAACTCATTTGCTGTTTCTGCATCATTTACTACATACTCAGAATGCATTTCGTGCAAAAAAACCTGCTCCTTACATCCTCCTTATACAGCTTCCAGGAATGGCCTAACGTTTTACTTCTATCTTCTCCCCATTCTATGAAAAATCTCTTTCATATTAATCTAGTAACAATACCATACCAACTATATGTCCCAATTATATTCTGCTTCTCCTCCTCCTATCCATGAGGCTCTGCAAAATGCATTTCTTCAAATTTCACAATACATTCTCATCTCCTTAAAAATTAGTGACCAAACTGCCCATGGTAATCCATATGAGCCTAATCTAGGTATTATACAAGGAAACCACAACCTTCTAACTACTATATGTCAATGTCCTCTGCATTGTAATAATCCAATGTCAATCAATTGTGATGTCCTTACAATTTTAGCAATGTTCTCTAAAGTTTAGGTCTTTGCCACCTTCTTTTAAATAACAATCTCCTACTAACTGTATACACTATATTCCATCTTTGCTTCCTAAATTTTAAAAGCCTACAGTTGCATCACCGAAATGACAACACTATTTGCTTGCTCACTCACACTGCCATTCAATTCTACCTGCAAAACCACAAGTTGCTCTCTGCTCATCATCTTGTTTGTTTGTATTATCTGCAAACAACTGCATGTCTCCACTTTAAACCTCCCCAGTATCACAAATACACGTTTATTATTATTATTATTCCTGATACCTCCAAGGAGTCCGAAGACTCATCGTGGGAGAACATCTACAACTGTCTCTACACTAACCTCTACTACGAATCATCTCCATCAACGGCATCTACCACCCACTTCCAACACCACCACAACTAGTAATTTTTGTCTGTAAATTGCGTGTTCTGAAGGGCCGATTTGTATGTATGTGGGATGAAAAACCCGAGTTTCCGGGAGAAAAAACCCTGATACCACCGTATGAGATTGGCTAACTCACCTTCGATTGAAATCGACCAGATAAAGATTCCTCCCGTCGCGACGAGAATCGAACTTAGGCCTATTCCAATCGAAGGGTGCAATGTACCGTCGTTCTTCCAATTGCGCTACGGAGGAGCAAGCAAATACAAGTTAAACAAAGGCCTCAAAACATATCACTAGGGTACCTGGCAACTTTCCTTTTTTGAAGACACTACTTCCTCATACACAACTATCTGATGCCTATCAGATAACCAATCTATTCGGAGAACTAATTATTATCTAACTCCATCCGTTTAGATTTAATTACCAACTTGGCATGTAGTAATCTATCAAGGCCTTTGCAAAATCGAAGTATACCACTGTGTGTATACATACATAAATCTTTCTTTTAAGGTTGCACAGTGATCAGCATTCATATTTATAAATTTAGGAACACAAAAACACACATGTTGAAAAGATTATTTTAATAATTATTAATAAAATAACACTTGACATTTCGACCCCTGTATCGAGGTCATCATCAGAAGGATACATGCATATAAGGAACCAAGCTACATGCTCTAGCCCTGTATATCGGGAAACTAAATCTATGTAGTTAATTAATCTTTTTCCTAGCCTGACCTCTAGCAATAAAATTTAAAAAAAATAAATAAATAAAAAATAAAATAAAATAAAATATAAATAAATAAATAAATAATTAAAATAAATAAATAAATAAATAAAAAATACAACTACAATAAACTGCTAAAGTCCTCATGTATTAATATTCTTCTGGATTTGTACAGTTTGATTGTAATAATATGATTTCCTTCGGTTGCTGTTGAATGTTACAAACAATTCACCAGGTTGTCTACTTGTACTGGGATATTTCTTTGGCTTGTTTAGGCTGTTATACAGGTTGGAGATGGGTCCTCCACATTCTTGGAATGGTTAGGCCATCATTTTTGTTGAGATTTGGGTTATTTTTGAGCATTTCACATGACTCTTTAAATTTCCTCTCAAACCAGGTTTTGGTGCGGTGTAGGGACTTGGTATTTTTCCAATCAATTCTGTGGTATGTTTGGAGTGCGTGGTCAGAAAGGCCGGTTTTTCCAAAATGGAGGTATTTGATGTGTCGTTTGTGTTCGTCTTGTCTAATTGGGATAGTTCGCCCTGTTTCCCCTATGTATGGTATGTTACATGTGCATTGTATTTTGCATACCCCTGTTTGTGTGGAACAGGATCTTCAGAAGAACTGAGTAGGTGTCTTAACTTATTTGGGGATTTAAAGATGATTTTAATGTTGTATTTGTGTAGTGTTCTGTCTAATTTTTCAGAAATGCCTCTAACATAAGGAATGGCAATGGCATTCCTGAAATCTTTTTTGTTCTTACTGGTATCTTTGTGGAGGATCTTGTGAATAGTTTTATTACTGTATCCATTTTTTATAAATGTTTGGTTTGATGATCTTATATTCCTGGTTTAGAGCTAGTTCATTAGAACAAATAGTTTGAGCTCTGTGTTTAAGGGTGCTTACGACACCTAATTTGTGTTGGGTGGTGGTAAGAATTTTTGTGTATGTATTGGCCTGTATGTGTAGGTTTGGGTTGACTGAGAAGGAGAGACAGCCAGAAGGAAGACGTGTGATAAGGTGTCTAGGAACGGAAGAGAGTTGTTTTTATCCATTTCAATGGTGAATTGGATACGTTTGTGTTGTTTGTTTAGGTGGCTAAGGAATGTATTTAGTGCTTTGAGGCCGTGGGGCTAAATGGCGAAAATATCGTCGACGTATCTGAGCCAAATTTTGGGCTTTAGACCTGCTGTCTCTAGAGCACGTTACTCAAAGTCTTCCATATAAAAGTTAGCTATTGGGGGGGGGGGGGAGTGGTGAGCCCATGGCTGTACCTTCTTTTTGAAGGTAAAACTTGTTTTGCCACACGAAATATCCAGAGCGGAGTACGTGGGCAAAGAGGGCCCTGATGTCGTGTGGAAATATGTTCTGTAAGAGCAAGATAGTGTCATTGGTGAAAAGGGAAGTTATGTCAAAGCTAATAAATCTTGGTCATTGAGTGTAATGCTTTTAATTTTATTTATGAAATGTGTATTTTTTATGTATGAAGGGGACTGACCTACCAATTCCTTGAGTGTGGGCGCTAATTTTTTGGCTAAGTGATAATTTGGACTGTCAATTTCTTCAACAATCAGACGTGTGTGTCTGCTTTGTGTATTTTTGGCAGGTCATAAATTCTGGGCGTGCAGGCATAATGAGGTATTAATTTTTTTTGTTGTTTCTTCGGGCCACGTATGGACGGATTTGATTAATTCAGGTTGTTTTCTTTTTGATACGTTTTGTTGGGTTGTAGTTTTTATGGTATTTTATGGTAGGTGTTGTGTTCCGATATCAAATGGTTCATTTTTTCAATGTATGTTGTACGGTCTAAAAGGACAGTGGCATTACCTTTATCTGCTTTCGTGATTATAATGTCTTGGTTATTTTTTAAGGATTTAATGGCCAGATTTTTGATTTTGTTTAAGTTGCTGCTTGGTGTTTTTTGTTTGAATTTAGTATACACAATGTTTCCATGCGTATTTTATCAGCTAGATTGGTCGGGGAAGGATCTTAAACCCCTCTCTTTAATAGTCAGCTTTGACATAACTTCCTTTTTCACTAATGTCCCAATCAATGACACTATCTTGCACTTACAGAACATATTTCCACACGACATCATGGCCCTCTTTGCCCATGTATTCCGCTCCAGATATTTCGGGTGGCGAAACAATTTTTACCTTGGACTCACCACTTTCCCCCCCAATAGCTAACTTTTATATGGAAGACTTTGAGTAACGTGCTGTAGAGACAGCAGGTCTAAAGCCCAAAATTTGGCTCAGATACGTCGACGATATTTTCACCATTTGGCCCCACAGCCTCAAAGCACTAAATACATTCCTTAGCCACCCAAACAAACAACACAAACGTATCCAATTCACCATTGAAATGAAAAAAAAAACAACTCTCTTCCGTTCCTAGACACACTTATCACACATCTTCCCTCTGGTTGTCTCTCCTTCTCAGTCAACCCAAACCTACACACACACACACACACACACAGGCCAATAAGCGTAAGTCATCAATTGAGTAGTACAACACTATGGCAACTCGTGTCAAAGGTGGAGCAAGATCCGTCACTATCCTTAATATTTTCTCATAATGTAATGCGTTTTACATTATGAGATTAGATTTTACATTTCTTTTACATTACGTTTACATTTACATTACGTTTTACATTTCTCATAACGCGTTTTACATTATGAGAAAATATTAAGGATAGTGATGGTGCTCGCTCCACCTTTGACTCGAGTTGCCATGGTGTTGTACTACCCAAGTGATGACTTATGCTTGGACTCGCCGATAGTTCTTCAGCATGAAACTCTTAGATTTCGATCTCCGAGTTTCGTATCCGGCTTTAAAATAATGAGGGATTTATTATCCCCTTAACTTAATTTACGCCACCGGAAAAAAATAGCCTTTTGGCTCTTTATCGTAGTAATAATAAGATATGGGTACACCGGTCTGGCAATTCATTAGTACGGGTATATGTAAGTTCGGTTCACTTAAACCTTGGTATTCCAGGTCTACCTACTCACTGATGAGACTTCAATAAAAGTCAAACCGTCTGGGTAGTGACCTCTCCTCATAATGTAAAACAGTAATACATCTCCTAGGAGCTGCGTTTTACATTATGAGAAAATATTAAGGATAGTGATGGAGTTTGCTCCACCTTTGACACGAGTTGCCATAGTGTTGTACTACCCAAGTGATGACTTACGCTTGGACTCGCCGATAGTTCTTTGGCATGAAACTTATAGATTTCGATCTCAAAGTTTTGCATCCGGCTTTAAAATAATGAGGGATTTATTATACCCTTAATTTAATGCCACAGAACTGATTGGAAAAATACCAAGTCCCTACACTGCACCAAAACCTGGTTTGAGAGGAAATTTAAAGTCATGTGAAATGCTCAATCATAACTCAAATCTCAACAAAAACGATGGCCTAACCATTCCAAGAATGTGGAGGACCTATCTACAACCTGTATAACAACCTAAACAAGCCGAAGAAAAATCCCACTACAAGTAGACAACCTGGTGAAGTGTTTGTAACATTCAACAGCAAATGAAGGAAATCATATTATAATAATCAGAACTGTACAAATCCGAAGAATATTAATACATGAGGACTTTAGCAGTTTATTGTAGTTGTATTTTTTTTTACTTTTTATTTATTATTATTTTTTATTTATTTATTTTTTAAAATTAATTTTATTATTTTTTTATATTTTTTTATTTTATCATTAGAGGTCAAGCTAGAAAAAAGATTAATTAACTATGTAGATTTAGTTTACCAGTATACAGGGCTAGAACATGTAGCTTGGTTCCTTATATGCATGTATCCTTCTGATGATGACCTCGATACAGGGGTCGAAACGTCAAGTGTTATTTTATTAATAATTAGTAAATTAATATTTTCAACACTTGTGTTTTTGTGTCCCTAAATTTATAAATGTGAATACATTTATAAATTCACATTTATAAATTATATAATCTTGGAGCTTCCACGAGCTACTCAGCATGTCCCCATGTAGTGGATGGGGAACCCCGACTACCATTCATTGGTATGAGGGCAGCTCTCAATATAATAAAGAGCCCAGGACCAGTGGTTTTGTTAGACTGGAGATCCCATGTGAAACTATTAACATTCACCAATCCACAGTGAACCCTTTGTGATGAATTATGGCAAAACCTTTAATGGTGAATCAGACAGACAATAATGGATCTCATTCCCAAGAGGCTAGATTATTATTACCTATGGCAGGGGTGTTCAACCCGTCAATCGCGGAGCAATTTTTGGTTGATCTCTTGTGTATTTCTCCTTACTTACAAATTTAATTAAAACTGAAAACATAACATTTTATTTATCATTATTTTGTATTATTTTTAATTTGCTTTAAGTGTATTGCTATTGTTTATTTATTTTTCGTTAAAATTGTCAAATCAGTAATTTTCTTATAAGTCCAGGTAAATGAATTAATTTGGATTAGTGGAAATCGAACAGCGCGCCGAGTGAATACGATTATAGGCAAAGTGTAAAAACTCGATTGTAGCTTAAATATTCCAAAGCACATTACATAGATTTTTTACTTAGGTTAAGTCCCATGTGAATATTGTAAAAAAATAAACTATGTTTGTCTTGGTGTAGTTTGTATTAGATGTTTTTGTAAATAACTATTTTGAAGCTAACTGTATATACTGCTTTAATAAGAATTTGTTAGAGTGTTAAAAACAAAGGCAATGTTTTTGTTGCCGAAACTGTACATAGCGGCATTAGAAAGATTGTTATTGAAACTTGCATGTATGAGAAAGGCTTGCAGGCTCTAAGTGTAAACATCTCCGAAGTCAGTCAGATAGATGTTGAAAGTTTATTTTTCACTTGGTTAGAGTATAATAAATTTAGTTTAATCCTTTATCCAAGTGTGAGCAAACAAAGTTTGCGCCTGAAAGTATCTTCAGGACTGGGGTAAGGTGGTACAACACCAGTAAAACTCGTTGC
Source organism: Typopeltis vanoorti (assembly GCF_054136105.1). NCBI lineage: Eukaryota > Metazoa > Arthropoda > Arachnida > Uropygi > Thelyphonidae > Typopeltis > Typopeltis vanoorti. The sequence goes on from NC_143560.1 coordinate 137,705,807, forward strand.
AAGGGTGGAGCAAGCTACCAACAATCCTATCTCAGTATCTCAAATAATGCAAAACACATCTCCTTGCGGATATGTCTAATGTTATGCATTAAGGGAAGGACCACAACCCAGACTAGTTTTGACCTTTATTGAGGTAGCTTGCTCCACCTTTGCAAGGAATGCCCTGGTGTTGTACCACCTTACCCCAGTCCTGAAGATACTTTCAGTTGCAAACTTTGTTTGCTCACACTTGGATAAAGGATTAAACTAATTTTATTATACTCTAACCAAGTGAAAAATAAACTTTCAACATCTTTCTCTAAACCCAGAGTAATTTATTAAAAAAGGGTTGCACACCATTTGGCAACTCCTATAGGCAGAGATGACCTGCTAATGCTTCTGCCTGGTATCTCCACTTGGGCCTGGCTCCCACTGAAGAGACCTCAATAAAGGTTGAAACTAGTCTGGGTTGTGGCCCTTCCCTTAATGTATAACATTAGACATATCTGCAAGGAGATGTGTTTTGCATTATGGGAGATACTGAGATAAGAGTGTTTGTAGCTTGCTCCACCTTTGCAAGGAGTGCCCTGGTGTTGTACCACCTTACCCCAGTCCTGAAGATACTTTCAGGTGCAAACTTTGTTTGCTCACACTTGGATAAAGGATTAAACTAAATTTATTATTCAGTCAGATAGAGTTCAAACAACTTTCCGATGGCCGGCAACTTACAATCAAAAGAAAGCGGAGGAGAACCAAAGGCATGCCGAACTTGAAACTTAAGATGAAAGACTCATACCGATTCTTTGGGAGTTGCCAAACTTCATGCGAGGTCTCAGAGGAGGCCTAATAAAAAGGGACTGAAGCAAGCAGAAGGGGTCCCGGTTCCAGAATTGCTGTCAGAGAGGAGGCCTCCGGTCCAGAGTTGCCATCAGAGAGACGGAGAGTCTGCCCGGATCCATGTTGCTTGAGAGAGGAGTTTCCCGCTTCCAGAAAGGAGCTTCTCAGTTCGAGACTAGAGAGAGACTACTTCTAGGCCGCAGACAAGGTTTCAAGTTGCCAAAAGGAAGAGTTCGAATTTCCGGAGAAAAGTTTCCAGGCCTGGGAGGGATCCAGTTAACAGCAGTTATAGCTGTTGAAATGGCAGAAAAAGAAGGCAGTCATCCAGGCATTTTCGCCGAGCCCAAGCAGAGGAGAAAAGGCAAGGCAAATTTCCTGAAGCACCTTAACTCGTAAGTTTTTCTTTTCAATGAGGGAGAGTAACCTTTTGCCAGAGCTGAATGAGCCCACAGTCCGCTACATTCCCGATGAGATGCAGCCACGCCAAAATTTCCTGAAGAAGATCTGAGACTAAAGAATTGCCTAAGAACTTTTAGTGAAAGACTTCTGACTGAATGTGAGATACAGAGCTTTTTTAAGTTCAAAACTTTTATAATCCTATTATAGTTGATACAAGAAAAACTTTTAGGATATATATGTTTAATAGTGTAGTGTTAAGAAATGTCCATAAGAGAATCAATTGGCATGTTAGAGGTTGATATCAAATGTTTAAAGATAACTTAACACAGATTTAGGTAACCTCTTTATGAGTAAGCTTAGAGACTAATAAGTAAAAATTAATAAACTGAGAGTAGGTAACCTTATGTGTTAAAGAAAATATTCAATGTTGAAGAAAGAAGGTTCTAATTTTTGCTAAACAGTTTTTATAGATGGATAGAGAAAGCAATCTCCCTAACGTTAAAATTGTGTATATTTCATAGTAATCTAAATAATTGTGATTTGACTTTCTTTTTAAAAGAGTGCTGTGCCTGTTTGTTTATTTACAACTGCACTGTTTCTAAAATAAATCGGACTTGTTGAATGGGATTCTAAGTGATTGGCCAAAGCGTGAAATTAAGAAAAAGAATAGACCACAACTGTTTGTGAAAGTTTTAATATAGGAATTTGTGTTAGAGAATGAGAGAGAGAGATCTACCAGCCGTATATTTGATGAGTTCTTTTTGCTAATCAAAGATATTAGTGGTGCAGTCTCATTTTCGAAAGTAATAAATAAACTAATATCAGTCATTATTGCATCTTTGAAAGTGTGTCATTTATTAGCAAAAGCAAAAACGCCTTTTACTGATGGAGAGTTAATAAAAGAATCGTTTCTTGCAGCAGCAGAATCTTTATTTTCTGATTTTAAAAATAAAAATGAAATCATTTTGAATATTAAAGATTTACAACTTTCCAGAACAACAGTTATGAGAAGAGTTGAAATTTTAAGTGCTGATCTGGATACTCAGTTAATGTCAGACATTCACCAGTGTGTTGCATTGTATTTCAGTATTTCATTACAATTCGATGAATCAAACGATTTCACTGATATTGCTGTTAATGATATTTATTCGCATGGTATTTCAAGATTATTCAAGTAAAGAAGAACTTTTTAAAATTATACCATTCTTGGAAAGGACTATGGGAGAAGACATTTTTTCAGCATTTGATGAATTTGTGAAACAACACAAACTTCTGCTTTTTAAGCTTTTGTTTATTACTACTGATGGTGCTCCTGCAATGATAGATAACAAATCAGGCTTCATTTCATTATGTAAAAATGATGACAAATATCCAGATTTTTTAATGTACCACTGTATTATTCACCAACAAGTACTGTGTAGTAAAAGATTAAACACAAAAGATGTTTTGGATATTACATTTAAAATTGTAAATTCTGTTCGAGGAAAAGCCCTGCAATGGCAGTTATTTAAATTACAGGCAGATGATGATAGGGAACTTCTGTTGTACAATAATGTTCGCTGGCTCAGTAGAAGTCAATTTTTAGAAAGATTTCTTGTATTAATTAACAATATAAAAATTTTTCTTGATTAAAAAGGAGATATTTATCCACAACTGAGTGATAAAAGATGGTTTCTTATACTTATCATTTTTAGTAGATTTCTGTACGAAATTAAGCAATTTAAATTTAGAGTTACAAGGTAAAGATAAAAATTTAATTGACATGTTAAGTTCAATAAAAACTTTCCAACAATACTTACTTTTATTAAAGAAAAATATAAATGACCGCAAATTTAGACATCTCCCATATTTATTAAAATTTTTTGAACAAAATCAAGAAATCCTTCGCTATGATTTAAAAGAATTTATTCATAAAATAGAATTAGTTGAGGAAGAAATAAATTCAAGATTTAAAGATTTTAATAAAACTGAAATGATTGTATCTTTTATCAATAATCCATTTCAAGAGAACTTGAACATCACAGAAATTTCAAATAAAATTAGTGGGCTGTTTGATATAAACCAAGCTGAAGTAGATCTTGGGATAATAAACATTCAGAATGGTTTACATTTAAAATCAATAAACAATGAAGTCATTTGGAAGTATGCACATGAAAAATTCCCAATATTAACTGATATTATTATTATTATTATTACTATGGGCGACTCCAAGGAATCCTTAGCCTCATCGAGGGAGGCCCTAAACATCATGTCGACACAACTATTCGACATTCTCACAGTATCTATCATACCTTGCCGTGAACTCATTCACTGTCCACCCACAACAGAATTTGGCAGCTTATTCCACTCATTTACCACTCTAAAAGTAAAGAACCCAGCTCTAACACCCTTACTAACCACCTCTAATCTACCAAACTCTTTTTCGACATACTTGTTAGAATTCGCTTTTTCAAATGTGAACGTCATAAAAAATCAATTAAGAAACCAAATTACATGTTAAAAATACCAAGCAATTTTAAACTTGGTTTTACTCCATTTCCAAAGTAAACAGACAAACAAGTCAAGTTTGCACCTGCAAGTGATGCAAGTCTAGCCCCTTACCTTTAATACAAAACACATCTCCACGAAGGGGATGCATGATGTTTTGTATTAAAGGTAAGGGGCCACTACCCAGACCAGTTTCGACCTTTATTGAGGTCTCGTCAGTGGGAGCTAGGCTAGAAATACCAAGATTTAGTAATACAGAGCTTATAAGTATTTTACCAGAACAAGTTGCCATAAGGTGTTTTAACCTTATTAAATAAAAATCTCTGGAGGAGATATAAATGTAGAAAGTATTTTACCTTGGGTATAATAAATGTTAAAAATACCAAGCAATTTTAAACCTGGTTTTACTCCATTTCCCAAGTAAGCAAACAGACAAACAAGTAAAGTTTGCGCCTGCAAGTGATGCAAGACCAAGGCAACTCGTGGTAAAAGTAGCATAAGCTCTAATCACTAATCTTAATATTTACCCTTAATGCCAAAACACATCTCCACGAAGGAGATGCATGATGTTTTGTATTAAAGGTAAGGGGCCACTACCCAGACCGGTTTCGACCTTTATTGAGGTCTCGTCATTTTTAACATTTATTATACCCAAGGTAAAATACTTTCTACATTTATATCTCCTCCAGAGATTTTTATTTAATAAGGTTTAAAACACCTTATGGCAACTTGTTCTGGTAAAATACTTATAAGCTCTGTATTACTAAATCTTGGTATTTCTAGCCTAGCTCCCACTGACGAGACCTTAATAAAGGTTGAAACCAGTCTGGGTAGTGGCCCCTTACCTTTAATATAAAACATCATGCATCCCCTTCGTGGAGATGTGTTTTGGCATTAAGGGTAAATATTAAGATTAGTGATCAGAGCTTATGCCACCTTTACCACGAGTTGCCTTGGTCTTGCACTACCTGTAGGATCAGCTAGACCTGCATCACTTGCAGGTGCAAACTTGACTTGTTTGTCTGTTTGCTTACTTGGGAAATGGAGTAAAACCAGGTTTAAAATTACTTTATTTTTAACATTTATTATACCCAAGGTAAAATACTTTCTACAAACCAAATTACAAATGATCATTTGGATGATTGTCTGCGATTGGCCACTTCTTCATATCAACTTGACTATGAAAATATTGTGAGGTCCAAACAATGCCAAATTTCACTCTTTTTTTTTTTTTTTTTTTTTTTTTTTTTTAATCGACTAGCATTTCCTGTAACTTGTGAGTTTGTAATCAATCTGTTGGGTTTTTTTTTGTTGTATTAAAATAATTAAAAGTGATAAATAAATTTTTAAATACACAAATAAAGTTTTTAGTTGTGTGTTTTTTTTTTAGTTATTTATTTGTGCTTAATCAGATATCAGGTTGGGGGAACGTGATCTATATAAGAGAGTAAATCACCAAATAACTTATAAGAGAGTAGATCCCCGAATAACTTTTTATAGAAAAGTAGCTCGCATAGTAAAAAAGTTGAACACCACTGACCTATGGCAACAAGTAAAAATGATGGCTAAGAATCTCCAAGTAAATGGATCACACTGCAATTAGAAACTAGAACTTTAACCTCTAGGACTCTGAGCAGTGAAGCAAGACTAATTGAATTAACTGAAGAGCTAAAGCAAACAAAATGGAATATTCTTTAACTGTATGAAGTTAGTTGTAATGGTGAAAAAAATTCTTCAATTAAAATAAATGAAGAAATGCTATACTATAGAGGCAAAGATAAGGAAAGAATCAGTGGAGTTGGGTTAATGGTCAACAGAAAATTTGAAGAACAACATAACAGAATTTGACAGTATTTCTGATCAAATAGCAAGTATTGTTATCCAGATCTCAAAACGATATACTCTCAAGGTCATTCAAGTCTAAAATATTGCTAAAATTATTAATATTAATTACTAAAATACTAAAACTAATTCTGGTTATACCAATAATACTAAAATCTGTGCGTGTGATGAAGGATTAACCTATAGAGCCAAACATTATCACTACAAGGCAGGGGACAAGATGTTTCATCATTATCCTACTGGAAACATGAAATGATCCATCCTCTTTATGATTAGTCACTTTTAGAGGTTAAGCTCTGAATGATTTATTTGTTAGTAAGCAGCTTAGTTGTGCAGAATTTATGGTTTAACAAAATAAAAAAAAATAATAATAATAAAATAAAATAAAACAACCAGAAAGGCTTCAAAATTTTGCAAATTAAGTGATACATAATGTGGATATTAAAATCCACATTATTTTTTATAAACAAATAAAATGAAACTTGGAAATCATTTCTGTCCAAGTTACACAGTGATCAGCAGTAGCACATTCAGGGTTTAATCTCAGGGGTGGGGGGAGAGTTCAGTAGACAATTTGAGAATATACACTACACATCTAATATGACCTATGACTGATTCATAAGTATAGAAATAAAAGACACAACATAAATAAAATTTTTAAAAATGAATTTTAATTAGGAAAAGGTTTTTGAAAAATTTTCTAGTGGTTTTTTTTTTCATTTTTTTTGGGGGGAGGAGGTGCCACTGGTGATCAGCATTCATTTTTTAAAAATTATAAAAAAAGCTACAGTGTGATAGTAAACTTCTGTTTAATATAAACCAAAATAATCAATTGAAGTTTCAACTTTTCATATCAAAGTCATCATCTGAAATGAACACATATGCCAAAGTCACATGGTTTGGTCAACCATTAACACTACTGGCCTGACTGCTAGTGAATAAAAAACTTCCTACATCAAAGCTAGTGTCCTGTTATTTGTTAGAAATCACTAAGAGATAAATTAAGATAGTTATTAGTCACAGATAAATTAGAATAAAAACAGTATTGGTTGGTGGCCAATATGCAGAGCCGGCCATCTAAGGGGTGCGGTGGGTGCAATGCACCCGGGCCACATGATCGAGTGGGCACAGTCGGTACACATTTGCGGAAACGTATTTTTTATTTCATTTTTTTTTCTTCTTCTAATTTTGCTTATAACTAATGGGATTTAATCGACAGGATTTTAGGGCCCCCAGTAATAATAATATCTCTGTGTTTCTCTATTATATTAGGATTTTTGCTTAACCCTTTTGATGCATTTATGCAGTACATAAAAATTAACAAACTGGTTAGTTTACTCAAAAGCTCAAGACTCAGTATTTTGCTAAAATACTAATTAAGTAATTTAGAATATTCTCTTTTCAATGATTTTGAAACAAAACTAACTTGCATCTAAAACTTGCCAGTGCATCATACATGTGTGTTATTAACTGATCTTTTCCCTGAAGTTTGACACTTAAATCATTCAAATGTCTTGTAATATCAACTAAGAATGCTAGATCTTGTACCATGCCTGATCATTAAGAAATGCTACATCATGATTTTTTATTTCTAGGAACAATTTGATCACCTCTAAAAGTAAGAAAAAAAATGCTTTTTAGAACCTTATGACAAGATAACCAACGAATCTCAGTGTAATAAGGTTAGCCCTTCAAATTCACTCTTCAAGTCATTTAGAAATTGTGTAAAGTGGTGGTGATTGAGGCCTCTGGATTGGATGAAGTTCACAGTATTTGTCACAAGCTTAAGTACGCTGCTCATTTCCAATACTTTGGCGCACAGGACCTGCTTATGAATAATGCAGTGGAAATATTGCAGTTTTGGAATGTTTGGATATATTTCCTTTAACTTTGCTGTAAGTCTTGGTACAAAATCTTTATTTTTCCTTGTCATTGCTGAGCATCATCGGTTGTTAACGCTATGAGCCTGTTCAGAGGAAGTTGATAATTTTCCAAAATGCCCCACACAGCATCAAAAATATCTTCCCCTATAGCGGTTCCATGGATTAGAATCACTTCCTAGAACTCTTCGGTAATATTCATATTGTCGTTGCACGCCTGAAGAAACAAAGCAATTTGACCCACATCGTGAACATCGAAACTTTTGTCAAGTGCAATTGAAAAGTACTGTGCAAAGCACTGTGCGAAATACTTGCACGTTTTTGGGACATACGTTTTCGGCTGCTTTTATCATACACTCCTTAACCTCCCAACCAGCCACGACGTCTATAGACGTCGAGCTAAATCTGGATACGAAGCCTCTAAAACCCATTGAACCCATTGATAAGAAGTGCAATTTGGTGTCACTATTTCATCCACATTGGCTGGTAGGGAGGTTAACCAGGGAACCAATACTAAAAGGTTTGGAATGTTTCGCCAATAAATAGCTGATTTCATAACTGGCTCTCACTGCTGATTCATTATCTTTCATAATTTCTGAAAACACTTCTTGTTGACTTTGAAGTGAATTCTTCATATTTTTTAATTTTTCTTCTCTTAGGTTACCCTCAAAGAGTGAATATTGTTCTTTGTGAATTTTATCGTAGTGCCTTCTTATATTATATTCTTTGGCAACACTAATTTGTTTTGTTACAAATAATGCACACAATTTTGTCCTTTGTTTCAGTGCAGAAGTAATTCAATTCCCATTTTTTTCTTGAAATTTTCTTCCCTCATCAGCAATTTTTCTTTTTCTTGTTGGCTTGGAAAGTGACATTGCCTAGGTGAATAAATATATTATTAAAAATATTAATAATTTTTATAAAAAATGTTTGAATAAAAACGCACAAAACTGAAGACCAGTGCACGATACTATTGCAAATAAAAATAAAAAATAATAATAAAAGAGATTCCCTCACTGCTAGGTTGTCGCTGAATCGTGTTCGGCGCATTGACTTCAAAGATCACTGATTGATTGTAGCAGGCAATTACAAACTCATAGCTGGATTCACGAGTGCGAATGCTGCACGTCACATGAACAGCTAATAGCCAATAGAATTCAACTTTTTCAGCACTCTACCAGCAGCGTGCTATAAATTAACAATGAAAGCATAAATATAGTTTACGATTGATTAGGATCGAATCTAACATTGAAATTTAGACGTAAATTTTTATTATTGCAATTATATTATAGCAGATTGTTGCATCCGTATTGTAACTATATAGTTTACAATTGATTAGAATCGGATTTAACATTGAAATTGCAGTATAAATTTTTATTACTGCAATTATATTATAGCAGGTCGTTGCATCCATTTTGTAACTATAAATGTTGTATGAAAATGAATAAATCATGGTGCGAGATATATGCGGAGATTTTTAGAAACTAAAGTTTTCAGAAAAAAAAAACAATTGTCTCTAATCGCACTAAAGAAATATATTACACATGTTGAGAAATATATTACACAGAGAGCAAATGTCTCTGTACTTTATTCAGTGGTACAATAAAACTACATGTTTTTCTTGCGTCTGCAGTATAATGGCAGTTTGGGAAGGCTTGTTTACAGCGGGGAGCAAGTTATTGTCCCGACGTGAAAGTGGTTAAACTTTATTTTCGTGTGCGATGTATGTGCAAAACTTTTTAATTTCTTTTTTCATAAAGTAAAATCAGGGTACAGGGGTGTGAGTCATATGTGAAGGCGAGTTATATTCGAGTAAATATGGTATTTCTGTTTTATTATAAAAAGCAACCATCCTTTTTTTTTAATCTTTCCTCGAGGCATCGGGGGCTGCAAGAAATTGCTTTGGGGGCTGCCAGTTTGACACCCCTGCAATAAAATGACCTGCTTTGACTTGGTCTGCAGACGTATTGGCTAGCATGGAGGGCACGTGGTTTGCCATGGGAAGCGAGTCACTATTGCCATGAGGTGAACGTGATTAAACTTTTTTTTTTCTGTGTGAGGTTACGCAAAACTTTTCAATTCCTTTTTTTCGCAAAGTAAAATCAAGGGTGCGAGTTATACACAAGGACTAGTTATATTCCAGTAAATACGGTAAGTTATTTTTAAAGCTATGTGAAATGTATTATCAATACTCAGGATTATGAAGTGTTGTCTGCATGTGATTAGATTTTAACTACATTAATTTCAACTCAGTTAATATGATAGATAAGGGTGAAACTGATGTACTGAAGTAAACAAAAGAAAAAATAAACTCATTCCTTGAGTGTTTTTAAAATTTTGTAATATTGTAAAAAATATGTACATATTTAACTTTTTGTTAATTCATGAGATAAAAATATTTAATATTATTTACTTATTCCACAGGCAAAGCCTAACCATTAATGTCCATGCCAAGAAAGTATCCCTGTGGGTGTCAAAAAAGGAAATCAGCAGAAAAGAAAAAAAAAAGCAAAATCTCAAAAAGTCACAAGTAGATTTGTTTTCATGGCTAAAAAATAAATCTGACAACAAAATTGCTATGACTTCTGCAGTTACAATTCAAACTTCAACTGAAGAAGAAAACTCCAAACAAGCTATACAACTTTACAATGAAAACGTAGAATATAAAATATTATAACTGATATATTTAGATTATTTTGTGTTAAAACCGAACCTAAACAACATCATCAAGACGCATTCGTTAAGAATGTTGAAGGCAGATCATTTTCTACACCGTATTATTTTTAAAAAAAATGTAAAATGATGAAACTCAGCTTCGCAGCTGGTTAGTTTACTCAAAAGCTCAAGACTCAGTATTTTGCTTTTGTTGTGTATTATTTTCCAAAAGAAGAGGAAAAGATCAATCAACACGATTTATACATGGTTTTAATAAATGGAGAAAACTGTCATCTGTAATTCGAGATCATGAGCTTTCTGTTGGTCACTTTAATTCTTTTATTGCTTGGCAAGAATTATTAAAAAGGCTTAATTTATGTTCAACTATTGACAGAACAAATCAAATTAATATAAATAAAGAAACGGAATGTCTAAAATTAATATTCCAAAGAATTGTAGATGTAATTCTATTTTTAGCAAGTAATAATCTATCATTTCGAGGATCCCATGAAACAATAGGAACGCAATAATGGAAATTTTTTAAGTTTAATAGAATTAAGTAAATATGATACACGGCTAATGGATCATGCAAACAGAATTAAAAATATGAAAAAAAGAATTGTGCATCATTTGGTGCATAGATTTCAAGAGGAAATTATTGCTGCATTAGGTAATGAAGTCCTTAATAAAATTAAAGACGATATAAAAGCAGCCATATATTACAGTGCCCAAATGGATTGTATTCCTGATATTTCTCACAAGGAACAAACTTCAATAATTATTAGATATGTAAATTTTGTAGACAAAAAATTGATTATAAATGAGTCATTTATAGGATTTATTGAAGAGTCAGCTGTACTAACAGACCCACTGTTTTCGAACAGAAACATAACAAGTCTCACAACTGGCCAGCCCTTCCTTTTCCCTATATGGAACTGGGCAGGAATAAGAATCATAGGAGACCTCTTGACCCAGACGCTAAACTGGAAAGGATTAGCAAATTCGCTTTTAAAAAGAATAGGTGAGCCTGATTTAGATATTATTATTATTACGGGCAACTCCAGGGAGTCATTAGACTCATCGAGGCAAGATGACTTGCCCTCTACAATTATGAATTGTAGAGGGCAAGCATACAATAATGGTAGCAATATGAAGGGAACATATAAAGGCATACAATCTAGAATAATTAGTTTAAACCCTCATGCGATTTATGTACCTTGCTTATCACATTCTTTTAATTTGATAATTTGTGATGCTGCTTCCAGTAGTATATATTGAAAAAAAATTTTCGGAATATTGCAATATTTATACTGCGTATTTTCTGCATCTACAAAAAGGTGGGAAATTATACAAAAGCATATAAATATTACACTTAAACCATTATGTGATACTTGATGGGAAGCCAAAATAGATGCAGTCAAAGCAGTGCATACACAGTTTGAACAAACTTATAATGCCTTAGAAGAATTTATTGGTGCAATTGATACTTGTTGCTATAGAGTAGTTATATGCTGTATATAATGGTTGGGACTTCCAAATGATATATTTAGAGGTAAGCTTTCTTCCTTTTATCTATTTTTGTGATTACGCATTGTTTAGCTGGTAGACTCTTGCTTGAGTCTGAGGAATTTGTCAACAGACCACCCTCCAAGATCGTCAGGAATAAGACATTGGAATCTTCCCTCATTGTACACAAGGATGGAGAATGTAAAAGATATCAAGTTCGCCATTCAACATCTAAACAAAGATATATCACTTGACATTCTCAAATTCATCCTAAAGAAATTTGAAACGGATTATCCTGGTTGCTTGAATCTCTTCACTCAAGTAAATGACACTGAAGATGATGATTTGAACATCCACCTACAAAGACTCCCCGACAGTTCGATTGTTCACAGGAGGAACAATCTAATAAAAGATGCATCGGAAGGTGGAATGGAAGATGATGTAACAACTCACCAAAATCAGGTCACCCAAGATAGAAAAGAAAAGGTCCCTTCAGTTATCCTTCGAGATAAAGATAAATGGACCTCATTCTCAAGATCCCTAGGAGAACAAAATATCAGTTTCTCCTGGGCAAGAAATACTGAAGAGGGAGTAAAGATTCACCCTACCACTGTCACAGATTATCGCATGATGACGAAAATGCTGGACAACTCTAAATTGCCCTTTCACACCTTTGCGCTAGCAAACAAGAAGAACTTAAAAGTAGTTCTAAGAGGAGTGGCTGAGGGCATCACAACTGATGAAATCACAGCTGACCTCATCAATCAAGGATTGATCCCAATCAAAGTCAGTAGAATGTTGAGGTCAGACAACACACCAATGCCACTGGTGTTGGTCAAAATCTCCAACACACAAAAAAGAATCTATGAAGTTACCAACATTTGTAAGCTTAAAATTACAACCGAACCTCTAAGGAAGAAGGCATCAGCAAGGCAGTGCCACAGATGCCAGAGGTTCGGGCATGCCCAAAAACTGTGCAGAGCTGCCTACAGATGCCTAAAATGCGGTGAGGGTCACCAAACTAACTCCTGCACCAAGCCCAGATCCGCCTGCCTGCTGTGCCAATTGTAGAGGACCACATCCGTCTAATTACAAGGGATGCCTTTTCCATTCAAAAAAACCATGGATCAACAAGAACGAATCACACTCCTCCAAGCAATGACACAAACAATGAAACAGGTCGCCCTCCAGATCATAATACCTCACATTCGGCAACACAGGAAGGCACTTGACCTTCATCCATGTCCAAATCATATGCGGAAGTGGTAAGAACCCAGACTTCTTCATCGCAAGAACGAACAAGCTCTAATCTCAGAGCAGCTTTAACCTCGTCACTTGCAACAATGCTGCATGAATTCAGGGAAATAGGGGGAAGAGATCCTGGGTGGACAGGGTGACATGGCATAGGGAAAGTGGATGTTGCAAGTAGCAGCGAATGTGTGTACGAGATGGAGTGTATTGCGATGTGGGTGGGAAAGTGGAGACTGAGCGGATGTATGTGGTAAGTGGAAATAAAGGTGATTGGGCAAGGTCAGATGTTGTGGGGAAATCACAACCAACAAGTGGCTTGAACAGGATTGGTTATAGACCTAAAAATGAACTGCTGTTTGTTTATTACAAATGCCAGAAGTATCAGAAATAAGGGAAATGAAATGGTTTCACTGATCTCTCAAAAACTCAAGAAATTCATTTTCCTTATTCCCGAATGCTGTATCTCTTCATTCCAATCTATACCGCCATAATTAAAATCACCCATAATAATTATCCTGTCTTTGTTCACCAATACAAGTTGTTTATACATTTCTTCATCACCATCACTCCAAAATCATTGAAATAAGTGAAAAATGGTTGAATGAAGATGATATCCTAATGGGAATAGAAATGAAAGAATATAGTAGTTTTCACGAGAATAGATAAGACGAGAAAGGGGGGGGTGGATCATTGAAATAAGTGAAAAATGGTTGAATGAAGATGATATCATAATGGGAATAGAAATGAAAGAATATAGTATTTTTCACGAGAATAGAAAAGATGAGGAAGGGGGGGGGAGGTGCTGATGATGATAGTAGGGGAATTATATACACATAAGATAGACAAGTAAGAGGGAAATAATGGAAATAGTTATGAGATAGTGTGGTATCGGGTGGAGGTTGACAGGAGGCTGCTATAGAGCAGGGAATGTAGAGGGTGGTGATGAAGAAATGTATAAACAACTTCGATTAGTGAACAAAGAAAGGTATTATTAGGGTGATTTTAATTATGGCGGTATAGATTGGAATGAAGAGATACAGCATTCGGGAATAAGGAAAATGAATTTCTTGAGTTTTTGAGAGATAACTATCTCTGGCAACATGTAATGGAGGGCACACAAAGATCAACAGTTTAGATCTGATAATTTCATCAGAGGATGTTATCGTTGAAGTTTTGCACTTTCGTCCAGTTGGTGAGAGTGATCATGAAGTGATCACCTAGGTTGTGGCTAGCCATATGCAGACTTCTGTGAGGAAAGGATATTGTGGAATTACATGGCTCGTGATTATGACAAGCTTAGGAAACAGCTTGGAGCTATAGCATGGAATGAGAAGTTGAGTGGTAAGGAAATAAATGTTGCTTGGGAACTGACAAAGAAATACATAACAGCATCAAACCCCCTCATTCATCCATTTTAACATCTACCTTATTCAGCCTTTTGGCCTTTGGAATGTATTCCAAAGGCCAAAAGGCTGAATAAGGTAGGTGTAAAATGGATGAATGAGGGGGTTTTAGCATGAAATCTGGAAGAAGAAGGTACTTTAGAGGCAGTACAAGATGAACAATGATAATAATCAGTTACATGAAGAGTATAAAGAATAAACCAGGAGGTGACTCAGTAAAGAAAACAAAACTACAGTATGAGCAGAAATTGGCAAACCAGGTGAAGAAAATCCCTAGAGTTTTTTTAGATATGTGGCAAATAGAAGGAAGAATGATAATAGTAAGATAGTGTTAATGGATGAAAATGGTAGAATGGTAACTGCTGCAGAAGACATTGTTGAAGTATTCAGTGATCAATTTATAAGGGTGTTTCATTCTCATCAGAGTGGAATTATCAGGAACTTAAGTGTAGAGGACATAGGAGAATATGGCTTTTGAGGAGGAGGTAAATAGATAGTGATAAAACTGTGGCTTCAAATTATAGGCCAATTTGTATATCTAGTTGTGGTGAAGGTACTAGCGAGATTAGTAAGAAATAGGATACAGAAATAGGTTGATAACAGCAGGTTATCAGCATGGATTTGTTAAAGGGAGAACATGCTTTACTAACTTACTTATGTACCATAACAAGGTAACAAATACCTTGGACAGGAGAGATGCATATACAGTAGTGTACTTGGATTCTACAAAAGCTTTTGATAGACTGCCACATGACAAGCTGTTAAATAAACTGAAACATATGGGATTGGATAACAGACTTCTGAGTTGGATCAGTGACTGGCTATCAGACAATTATCAGAAAGTTGTATACGGGGGTGCAGTATCCCGAAAGAGGAAGGTCACTAGTGATGTGCTGCAGAGGTTAGTTTTGAGACCATTGTTGTTCAGTTTATATATTAATGATATTTGGATGAATTTAACTATGAAGCTGCTTGCAGATGATGCAAAACTGGAAGTTAAGTGGAATGGTCAGTTCGATATTAGAAATAAGGTTTTGAAATTTGGTAAGAAACGATGGGATGCAAAGTATACACTTGGTGGGGAAACTTTCAAAGAGGTAGAGCAGATGAGAGATCTAGGAGTGGTGGTGGTGGACAAAGACTTGAAATTCAGGGGCCATACTGCACAAATTTTGAAGACGTCACATCGGATAATAGAAATGATGCAGAGGACCCTAACATGAAGAAATAAAGAGGTTATGATACCATTGTATAAGGCCTTGCTCAGGTCTCATATGGAGTATTGTGCATAAATTTGGTCGCCGGGTTTTCATGGTGACAAAAATATGTTAGAAACGGTCCAGAGAAGATTCACAAAGGTGGTCAGTGGTCTTTGGAATGTGGAGTATAGGGACAGAGGGAGAGAATGTAAATTGAAAAGCCTCGTAAATAGGAGGAAGGGGGGGGGTGAGTGACACAGATAAGCTAGTCAGGGGTTGTTATCAGGTTGACATGGAAGAGATTTTTAATAGAATGGGATGGGGGGGGGAGAACAAGAGCCCACTGCTGGAAACTGTATAAGGAGGATGTGAGCAGAGGAGTGAGGAGAAGTTTCTTTTCATGGAGAGTGGTTGGTGAGTGGAATGTATTGCTTGAGTGTGTTGTGAATATAGACACATTGAATCAGTTTAAGGCATGGTTGGAAGAGCATTGTGTGTGTGATAGTATGTACCTTCCACGATGAGTCTCTAACTCCGTGGAAGTCAGATGTTAATAATAATAATATGCTGCATCTCAAATATCTATACAATCTACAATTATCATTTTGTCCATTTTTTTCATCCTACTTGTCACTGTAACACCCTTAAGCATACTTCCAGGAAAGCACCTTTTGTAGATATTCATATCTTGCACTTTCTTTATCACCATACACCAGATTACAAGAGAGAAAAGTGTGGTGGTTCCATTGTACAAAACTTTGATCAGGCCACATCTGGATTTCTGTGCTCAGATCTGGCCACCGAGGTTTGAAGGGGATGAAGAACCTCGAAGAGGGTGCAGAATGGATGACAAAAATGATATCAGGACTGTACAATGTTGATTATGAGGAAAGACTGTGGGCATGCAGACTGCAAAGTTTGGTGGATAGAAGACAAAGGAGGGATATGATCGAGACATTTAAGCTATTGAAGAGTTATTATCATATCAACCCCGAGGAGATATTTCATATGGTAGAATGACAGGAAAGTGCAAGGAAAACAGGCCATCATATCGGAATTGATTTGTCTCATGTGTAACGTTATTCGATCCTTCAAAGTTGGAATATCGGGTACATGTCCTTGATACACAATGCTTTTAAGAAATCGCCACAGCCAAAAGTCACAAGGATTGAGATCAGGCGATCTCGGTGGCCATGGCGTGGGAAATGCATGACTAATGATTCTTCTGTCAGAGAAATGTTGTCACAAAACACATTGTACCTTAAGTCCGACGTGGGGTGGTGCCCCATCCTGCATGAAGATGGTTGAATTGAGACATCCTCTTTGCTGCAGTTGTGGAACCACAAAGTTCTGTAGCATATTGGCATACCTGTTAGCAATGACGGAACAGGTCACTAGTCCATTTTGGCGATTTTCCTCGTAAAAGTATGGACCGATGATAAAAGATGCCGTAAATCCGCAACACACTGTGACTTTGGGCAAGTGGATAGGCATCTGCAGACACACGTGCAGATTAGTTGCAGCCCAAATGCGACAGTTGCGTGTGTTAATATCGCCGTTCAAATAAAAGTGCACTTCATCACTCCATAAAATCTGCCACGGCCATGCATCATCCACTTCCATGCGTGCTAAGAATCTCAAAGATAAGTCGATTCGTGTGGTCACATCACCAGGGCGCAATTCTTGAACATGACCAATTTTATAGGGGTAAAACTTCAACATCTGATGTAGGATTTTCCACACCGTTGTGTATGCGATATCAGTTTGCTGGGATATTGCTCGTGCACTGCTGGTACCCTGCACATTCTTCATCTCCTGTACCACAATAGCAGTTGAAACTTGTTCAACTTGTTGGTGATTGATTGGTTTGCGTCCCCTGCCTACCTGCACTGCTAGAGTTCCAGTAGTTTCAAATCGCCGCATCAGTTTTTGTAAGTTTGTTACGCTAATCGGTTCTTTTCGTAAATTTTTCATACGCCGAAAATCATGAAGACAAGCACTGGCATTATTGTTCCGCTAATAATAGAGTTTGACTAACAAAACACGCTCACGTAAGGTAAGAGGCATCGAAAAGCAGTTCGTCTATGAATGATAAGAAATCTCACAGGCTTTCCTTTTATTGCATGATCGCTCACAAGAAATGAGATAATGCAAATTAATGCATTTTACTTGGTAAACAGCGCCAAAATTTCCCCTGTTGGCGACTTTCGGTACTTTTTTTCGTTAAATCAAATCCCCATGTTCCACTGTGTACGTCTACCGAATATTGGTGTGTTTCATCCAATACATTACTCGCTAGAGGGCTCTGAACACTTAACGTTATTTTATAATCACCCGGCGTGTGTATATACAGGGTGTTCGGGATAAATTTGACATATTTATAATTAATTATATTTTTCCGTAAGTTACATGTATTAACACACACTTCTCTTCATTTAAAAGTTTGGACCCTTCTTCATTCATATACAAGATGTCAGAAAGGATGGATAGCTGGAACCCACCTGAATCATGGAAGAGAATAACTTGTATCATGATGATTCGTGCCCGCCATCAAAATAAGGATATTACGACTGCTGCCCAATGCTCCCTGAATACAGTAAAAACAATCAGGCATGAACTAGAGACTTGCAATGGTGACTACGAGGATGTAGCAAGAAGAAAGATCCCTAGCAGACGATCTGATTGCGTTCGTACAGCAGAATTCCTCGCAAATCTGCAGGAACAGGTGTTGAAGAACCCTGGCATTGGAATTCGGGCTTTGTTCGTGGAGTTGCTAACTGTAGTCAAGCCCTGGATAACAAGGGTAGCCAATGGTAGGCCGTATGTATGGCAGCAGGATTCGGCCCCTTGCCAAACCTCTGGGAAAAGTCAAAAATGGTTGTCTGAAAATTTCTACGACTTCACCAGTCCAAATGTTTGGCCTCCAAACTCCCCAGACCTTAACCCCATGGATTATTTTGTATGGGGCGCTGTTGAAAAAGACACCAATCGCACTTCCAGTAATACAAAAGCCCAGTTAATGGATAAAATTAAAACAGTTTTTGCGGCCCTTCCCAGGGAGACTGTAGCATCAGCTTGTTCGAGGTTCTGAAGCAGAATTGAAGCTGTGATGTAACGTTATTCGATCCTTCAAAGTTGGAATATCGGGTACATGTCCTTGATACACAATGCTTTTAAGAAATCGCCACAGCCAAAAGTCACAAGGATTGAGATCAGGCGATCTCGGTGGCCATGGCGTGGGAAATGCATGACTAATGATTCTTCTGTCAGAGAAATGTTGTCACAAAACACACTGTACCTTAAGTCCGACGTGGGGTGGTGCCCCATCCTGCATGAAGATGGTTGAATTGAGACATCCTCTTTGCTGCAGTTGTGGAACCACAAAGTTCTGTAGCATATTGGCATACCTGTTAGCAATGACGGAACAGGTCACTAGTCCATTTTGGCGATTTTCCTCGTAAAAGTATGGACCGATGATAAAAGATGCCGTAAATCCGCAACACACTGTGACTTTGGGCAAGTGGATAGGCATCTGCAGACACACGTGCAGATTAGTTGCAGCCCAAATGCGACAGTTGCGTGTGTTAATATCGCCGTTCAAATAAAAGTGCACTTCATCACTCCATAAAATCTGCCACGGCCATGCATCATCCACTTCCATGCGTGCTAAGAATCTCAAAGATAAGTCGATTCGTGTGGTCACATCACCAGGGCGCAATTCTTGAACATGACCAATTTTATAGGGGTAAAACTTCAACATCTGATGTAGGATTTTCCACACTGTTGTGTATGCGATATCAGTTTGCTGGGATATTGCTCGTGCACTGCTGGTACCCTGCACATTCTTCATCTCCTGTACCACAATAGCAGTTGAAACTTGTTCAACTTGTTGGTGATTGATTGGTTTGCGTCCCCTGCCTACCTGCACTGCTAGAGTTCCAGTAGTTTCAAATCGCCGCATCAGTTTTTGTAAGTTTGTTACGCTAATCGGTTCTTTTCGTAAATTTTTCATACGCCGAAAATCATGAAGACAAGCACTGGCATTATTGTTCCGCTGATAATAGAGTTTGACTAACAAAACACGCTCACGTAAGGTAAGAGGCATCGAAAAGCAGTTCGTCTATGAATGATAAGAAATCTCACAGGCTTTCCTTTTATTGCATGATCGCTCACAAGAAATGAGATAATGCAAATTAATGCATTTTACTTGGTAAACAGCGCCAAAATTTCCCCTGTTGGCGACTTTCGGTACTTTTTTTCGTTAAATCAAATCCCCATGTTCCACTGTGTATGTCTACCGAATATTGGTGTGTTTCATCCAATACATTACTCGCTAGAGGGCTCTGAACACTTAACGTTATTTTATAATCACCCGGCGTGTGTATATACAGGGTGTTCGGGATAAATTTGACATATTTATAATTAATTATATTTTTCCGTAAGTTACATGTATTAACACACACTTCTCTTCATTTAAAAGTTTGGACCCTTCTTCATTCATATACAAGATGTCAGAAAGGATGGATAGCTGGAACCCACCTGAATCATGGAAGAGAATAACTTGTATCATGATGATTTGTGCCCGCCATCAAAATAAGGATATTACGACTGCTGCCCAATGCTCCCTGAATACAGTAAAAACAATCAGGCATGAACTAGAGACTTGCAATGGTGACTACGAGGATGTAGCAAGAAGAAAGATCCCTAGCAGACGATCTGATTGCGTTCGTACAGCAGAATTCCTCGCAAATCTGCAGGAACAGGTGTTGAAGAACCCTGGCATTGGAATTCGGGCTTTGTTCGTGGAGTTGCTAACTGTAGTCAAGCCCTGGATAACAAGGGTAGCCAATGGTAGGCCGTATGTATGGCAGCAGGATTCGGCCCCTTGCCAAACCTCTGGGAAAAGTCAAAAATGGTTGTCTGAAAATTTCTACGACTTCACCAGTCCAAATGTTTGGCCTCCAAACTCCCCAGACCTTAACCCCATGGATTATTTTGTATGGGGCGCAGTTGAAAAAGACACCAATCGCACTTCCAGTAATACAAAAGCCCAGTTAATGGATAAAATTAAAACAGTTTTTGCGGCCCTTCCCAGGGAGACTGTAGCATCAGCTTGTTCGAGGTTCCGAAGCAGAATTGAAGCTGTGATCGATGCTAATGGTGGTTATTTTGAGTAAATCTTGTTGATAGTATTGTAATTAACTCTGCCTGTAATGTTTTTTTGTCAATTCATTAAATTTAATAGATACAAAGAAGATTTTCTTTTTCCTTACGAAACTGTCAAATTTATCCCGAACACCCTGTATATATATATGCAGTTCCCATTTATGAAAAATTTTTGTAAGCCTATAATATGTTCAAACTATGGGTGAACAAAGGATATTTTCTATTTTTCATTTATTATTATTTTTATATAGTCCGGAAACCCTGCTTTTATGAACAAACATGGAACTTTTTTCAAGTTCCATTTTTCACTATGGGCATAGATATTTGTGATTGTCTGTAGGTGAGAGATGAATTTGATTGCCCAGTTGTTGGTTGGAGAGTGGTACGCTAATCATTTGGCCAATCAAGCCATCAAAGAACTAATACTGTAAGCACTAGAAAATGTCGGTAATATTCTGTCACTGAAATGTTGGTAACTTTTAAAAGCAATCAGCTATTAAATCTTGGGTGTTTTTATAACAGCCCCCCCCCACACACACACATTCTTCTTCTTCTTCTGCAGCTTTTCCCACTTAAGTAGGGTCGCTGTTTGTGGAGGGGACTTCCACATTACTTCTCTTAAAAACTGTTACATTCTTATTTCTTATAGCCTACAAAGAAGGATATAAAACAGATTTTATACCATTTAACCTTCAGAAGTCATGCAATCAGAATATAAATAATCTATTTATAATTGAATGTGGAGATACAGCTAGCTAAAAAAAATGATATATTTTTTTTGTTGTTGTTATTTTACTATAATGTAGTTTCGTAGTTTCATTATAGTATATTTAGTACACAGCTTCATTATAGTATACAGTAACCAATTTGTTACCAAATATATAACAGAATTTCTTTTCCAAAGAAGTGAGAAGAAAGAGATCAAAATAGTTTAAAAAAAAGAATGATAACATTTTGGAAAATCATGGAGACAACTACCATGTTTTACTCAAATACAGTAGTGGTCTCCATATTTTGTATGGTGGAGCAATATCAAAGAGGCAGAAAGTTACAAGTGGGGTTCCACAGGGCTCAGTATGGGACCTATATTGTTTAACCTTTATATCAATAACATTGTCCGTGGACTGCAAGGGGATATTCAGTTGTTTGCGGATGATGTGAAGTTGGGAAGGGTTATTAGTAATAGTGCAGATGTGGTAGCCAGCAAGAGGATTTGAATAAGCATGATAGATGGGCAAATGAATGGGGGTGTCGGTTTAATGCAGCAAAATGTAAGGTCTTGAGGTTTGGGACATATCGATGGGATGCGGCATACTCTATGGAAGGAGTTAAACTGGAGGAAGTAGGAGAGACAAGAGATCTGGGTTTGATGATTGATAGAAACCTGAAATTTAGTGGCCATATTGCAAAGGTAGTGAGGGTAACACAGAGGATTGCTGCAATAATTAGAAGGACACTGACCTGCAGAGATAAAATGGTTATCATTCCGTTGTATCAGACTCTGATCAGACCACACTTAGACTATTGTTCTCAGATCTGGTCCACAGGATTTGAAGGGGATAAATTAACTGTGGAAAGGGTACAAAGGCAGATAACAGAGATGGTGTCGGGACTGTACAATGTTAGTTATGAAGATCGGCTGAGGAAGTGTGGACTGCGGAGTTTGGTGGATAGAAGAAGGAGGGGTGATATGATTGAGCCTTTTAAACTGTTGAGAGGTGGTTACAGGGTTGACATTGGGGAATTCTTTCGCTTGGTTGAACAGCGTGAAGGAGTGATGACAAGGGGCCATCCCTGGAAGTTACGAAAGGAAACTGTGAGAAAGAAGGTGAGGAGTGGTTTCTTTGCATAGAGGTGGTTGAACCATGGAATGCATTGCCTGATGGAGTAGTGAGAGCGAGAATGGTCAATGCATTTAAGGAGTGATATGATAGACTTTGTGTTTCCTAGAAGGGACCTTCCTCTATGAGTCTTGATAGACTTGTGTTTCTTAGAAAGGACCTCCTACGAAGAGTCTTTTGACTCCATGGAGGCCTGAATAATAATAATAATTTTCCAAAATGTATTCGGATCACCGTGTAAGCCTAAAAGAAAGGAAAAGAATGATAAACTTGAGAACTGAAATAAACTTATTTAGTTTTTATTTTCTGTGTTTAATTTTTTTTTTTTTAAGTTGCTCCCACTTATGAAAAGTTATCTGCACACTTATAACACATTTTATACTGTGGGTGGGCTAAGAAGTTTTTTTTCTATTTTTATTAATTTTATATATTTTTTCAGTTTATTTTTTAAAATTCCGGACACCTTGCTCTACAAACTAAACATGGAACTTTTTCAAGACACTTTAGGCCTCCAAATAAGCAGGACAATGGTCTCACACCAGGCAATGAAATTCATTTTCCACCTAAAGACAATCACAAACATCCATGCCCATGGCAGAATTTGATCCCAGAGCCTGTTGGTTGAAGAATAGGTACAATGACCACTCAACCAACCAGGCTGGCAATGAAAAGTATTAATTTAAGCCTTTCATTTCATTTAATTTTTATTTAAGCATATAAATTTTATGCTGCAACTTCTCATGTTATAAAGGTACACTTTTCCCCAATAATTTTTCTGTATTTATATACTTAATAAAAGCTAAATAAATACATAAAAATGACTGAGAAAATAAAGTGTACTTGTACAACATGAAGTGAGCTGCAGCACAAAATTTCTGTAATTAAATGAAAGGTGTTATTAACATACAAAACTTGAATGATTCCTATAATGAAATAATTTCTCAACAGCAACTTGTATAATGCAAGCAAACTATGGATGTTTAGTCCTAAATATGACTCATGTTGGCCTCTTAAAATTTGTGTGATCTCAAATATATTAAGAATATGACCTGTTATGTAAGGTGGTAAAGATCTTTTACATGATTTAAGAAACAAAATATTGGCTCTAAAAGGAGATTTATAGTTGCAGACATAAATCAGACAATCTAAAAATGAATACCTCAAACTTTAGAGAATTTGAGGTAGCTTCCCTCTAAATCCACTAACAATCAACCCGAACCAACAAAAGATTTCACAACAACCACTAAATCCCACACCCAAGTTTTCTGCCACTACACCATTACACTACCTTATTAAATACTATTATTTAGGATTATGAGCTACAAAGAATGAAAACAGAAAGATTACCAAAACAAGCCTAAAAGTACAAGCCATTAGGAAAAAGAAAACCAGGACATCCTCTTAAACGATTCCAAGATGACTTCTAAGGCTGGAACAAATCCTTGATATGCATGATGATATGCATATGCATAGTAATTATCTTTTTGTTTTATTGTCCAGATTTCACTTCCATACAATAAGACTGTAAGGCTAATGTATTGTATACTTTGTCTGGTTTGTTTTTGAACTAGGTTTGGTTTAAATACAGAGTTAAATACACCTGTTATTTTTAAATATTTTGCAATTTTAATGTTAATATCTTTTTCATTTTCATATGTGATCATACATCCTAGGTAGTTAAATGAATTCACCTGTTCTAAGATCTTGTTATCTCTTACTATTTTAGTTCTTTCTGGATCTTGTCCTTTAAAGGCCATAGTTTTTGATTTTTCGGTTCATATTATCATACCATAATCTTTAGCTATCTCATTTAGATCTAAAATAACTTTCTGTAAGTTATCTTCAGAATTTGTAATTATTATTTGGTCATCAGCAAAAAGGAGAGTGTTTAAGTTCACAGTTGGAGAAAGTTTAATACCTTGATGGAAATTTTTATTCCTTTTTATTATTATTTCATTTAGATAAATATTAAAAAGAGTTGCTGAGAGGGGACATCCTTGTCAGACCCCTTGGTTTATCTCTCTCATATATGATAGCTCATGATTTAATCTTATTTGTATTTGATTATTTTCATATATACTTATGAAAGCTTTTAGGATATTATTTGGTATTTGTCTTTCATTTAATATGTTAAATAAAATGCTTCTTTTAACTTTGTCAAATGCTTTTTCAAAGTCAATAAATGCAATATGTGTTTCTAAATTATATTCTCTTCTTTTCTCTATTATTAATTTTACACAAAAGGATGGGTCTATACGTGATCGTCCTTTTCTAAACCCATTCTGTACTTCTAAAATAAAGTTTTCGGAATATTTCATTAGTTTGCTACTTAAAATTCTACTATATATTTTGTAACAGGAATTTAGTATGCTTATACCTCTATAGTTTTTAGGGTCATCTCTATTACCGTTTTTAAAGAATGGAATCACAATTGCTTTTTTCCATTGTGTTGGGGGGTTACCAGTTGTATAAATTTTATTTAAAAATAATAGGAGTCTTTCTTTGAATCTTGATCCTGCATATTTATACAGTTCTGAACCTAGCTTATCTTCTCCAGGTGATTTTCCATTTCTTGTTTCTTTCAGGCTGATTTCTAATTCTTCTTTAGTTATTTCCTTTTCATTAAGTGTTTGTCAGTTGTCTTTTTTAAAATATTTATCTGTCCACAATTATGTTTAGAAATTCTTCTAATTTCAATTCGGCGTTTAATTTTATGTTTTCTTTAGTATCTGCATTTAGGTGTTTCAAAATCTTATATACATTAGGTCTTATTTTATATAAATCATGTTCTAAATTAGAAATGAATTTGTTCCATGATTCTCTATGTCTTTTTCTGACTTCTCTTTTAGCTATGGCTCTTATTCTTTTATATTCTATTTCATCTTCTAATCTTTTACTGCTTAACCATTTATGATAGGTTTCTTTTTTCATTTTGATTATTTCTTTGGTTGTATTATCCCATATCTTCATTTTTTTCCCTTTATTGAATTTTTTGGTCTTTCCTAAGCTTCCATTTGCTGCTGCATTTAGTATCGTTTTTATATTAAGCCATTCTATTTCTATTTCTTCATTTTGTTTTATTTTATCTAGATATTGGTTAATTCTTTGTTCATATAGCCATTGTATATTTGTATCATTTAATAGTCTAGATAATCAAATGTTTTAAATTTTCTTTCTGTTCTTGTTACTTGTAGCCATTTAGGTGGCAATCTTAATTTTATTTTAATGAGGAAGTGGTCACTGCTTATTTCATATCTTCTGTGAACTCTAACATCTAACGAAAACTTTGATGTCTTTTCAATTAAGATAAAATAATGTAATATTGATTTCCATCCTCTTTCTGCCCAAGTATATTTATGTATGTCTTTATGTTTATAGAAAGAATTCATTATTTTTAGGTTATTATAGACTACAAAGTCAATCCAATTTTTACCATTCCTGTTTAGAGTATGTATGTTCTCCATATATTCCTATATTATTATTAATTTTCGTATTTCCAATTCTTGCATTTAAGCCTCCTGCTAAAATTACGTAATCATTTTTATTTATTTTATTATATATATTTTGTAGCTGATTATAAAATTCAATATTATCCTGTTCTCTTCCTTCCTCTGGGACATATAAACCAATTATTGTTAAATAACCTCTATCTATTTTTATTCTAGCTTCTATTATTCTTTCATTCCATAATTTATAATGTTTTAACTGTTTTGAAAGGGAGTTATGAATCCAAATCATGACGCCTGCTTGTGCTCTTCGGTCTCTGTCAACTTCACTGTATATCACATTCAAATTTTCGGTTCTCATGGTTCCTTTTAATTTCTTTTTTTGTTTCGGTGATTACTGCTATTTTTAAATTTAAAATTTCTTTCATTTAATATTTGGTCTAAAGATACAATATCATATAAATTTTCATGAACTGCATAATTGACATTATGCAGTTCATGATGATAAGGAATGAAACCCCAAGAATGGAAAGAATGTATGATAGTTCCATTGTACAAAGATGGTGCAAAAACTCATGCATATAAATACTGACTCAGTATCTCTGTTGTGATATTGAAGATTTTAGAGAAGTTGGTAAGAACTTGCATACAGACATGGGTAGACCAACAAACTATACTCTGCTAGGAGCAGCATGGGTTTACTAAAGGAAGATCATGTTTTAACAATTTGCTCATATTTTATAACAACGTTACAGCTGAGTTGGATAAAGAGAATGGACACACAATGATAATGTTGAATTTTGCAAAGGCATTTGATAGGATACCACATGAAATGCTGTTACATAAACTGGAGAATATGGGATTGGAATACAAACTCTTGATTTTGATCAGTGGATGGTTGACAGACAGATATCAAAAAGTGGTATATAGTGGGTGTAAATCTACCAGGTTTAAACTGACCAGTGATGTACCTCAGGGATCAGCCCTTGGGCCATTGTTGTTCAATCTATATATTAATGACATTAGGAAGGATCTAACAGGAAATGATGCACAGAAGGCAGGGCAATCAGGAATGCTACTGATATCCAGCAACCACAAAATGATTTGAATAGGCTGGAAATTTGGACAAATGAAAATGGCTGTCAGTGTAATGTTACTAAGTGTAAAGTTATGAAATTGGGCATGATGAGATTTCCACCAGCATATTATATTAGTGGGGTTATGCTACAAGAAACTGATGAGGTTAGGGATCTTGGTGTAATGGTGGATAGGAATTTTAAGTTCAAAGGTCATATAGTAAAAGTTGCAAATCAACTCAGAGGATAATTGTGATGTCGAAGCAAACTTTGACAAGCAAGGATAAGGAAGTCATTTTACTTCTTTATAAGGCCTTGATTATAAGTCCTCACCTGGATTATTGTGCACAGATTTGGTCTCCTGAATTTCTAAGTGAATGAAGAAGCAGTGGAATGGGTGCAATGAAGAGTTACAAAGATTATATCTGAATTATGAGATTCAGATTATGAAGATAGATTGTGAGTATGTGGATTAACCAGAGTTAACAGGAGAAAGAGAAGTGATATGATAGAGGTCTATAAACTCCCAAATGGGTGTTATAGGATGTCATCTGATGAAATTTTTCATTATATAGAAGGTGGGGGAGAACATGGAGCATCCATAGAAGTTAAGTTTGTTTGCAGTCAAGAAAGGGGTAAGAGATAGTTTTTCACTCGCAGAACAGCGAGTAAGTGGAATAGATTGCTTCCGTACAAGTTGCAACTTGTATGTAAGCAGTAGTGAGTGCATCTAGTGTGAATGAATTTAAGGGAAGGTATGACAGCTGGTTTGGGTGATGTACAGCCTCTCCCAACGAGTCCCTGACTACCTGGGGGGGGCTCAGATAATAATAATAAATACGTATTTTCTCTTGAGAGTAATCCTAATCAAACTATAATATAAATTTACTTTAAGTTTACAAATATTTTTTGCCACAAAAATCACAACACTACATTTCTCACATTTATTGAATATGTGAAACATATGGCAGCATAGAGAAAATATGACAGAACACAATGAAACAACATAATAGATAATAACAATATGGATCACAAAAAAATAATGGGTTGAGGAAAAGAAATATATTTGCAGTTGTGAAAGTATTTGAATATATTTGCAGTTGTGAAAGTATTTGAATATATTTGTAGTTATGAAAGTATTTGAATATATTTGCGGTTATGAAACACAGTTCATGAAAAAGTATAACAGGAAAATTGAAAGAAAAAAAAAAGAATTTAGAAGAAATGCTAAAAACATTTTGGAATCAATTTTGATGTCTTCCAGTACACATCCAAGTAATGCACACAAATAAAAAAAGTGCTATTTTGCTACAGTCAATTACATTACAGTTCATAACAATTGACTTGAGACAAGTCAATTGTTATGAAGTCTATAATTTGCAGTTTCACCAATTAAGCAAACATCCAATTCCCTCCACAGCTGACCCTCCCCTCAAGGAATGTTTTGCTACTCATTGTACTTTAATCCAGGATTACTAACATAGTAATTTACATAATCAAAACTTAAACATTTTATTTCATGTGCAGTGTAGCCAAAAGTCACTGCTTGTTTACCATGGCTATGGGATCTTCGGAATAAGACTTGGGAGACAATCTACTGCTGCTGTTCAGAGGTTACAGCCAAAACAGCAAAGGCTGTGAGACAAATGTATTATGGCTATTAACTGCATGTGTTCTGGCTGGGTTGCTTGTTGTTTTGTAGGATAAAAATCCTTGGTTTCCATGAGGAAAAACTCTACCACAGTCCCATATGAGACTGGCTAACTCAATGTGTAGTTGAAAAGCCCTTACATAGATTATTTGCATTGTAAGCTTCATTAGTTCATCCATAAAACTATAAAAGCTCATCCAGTGCCTACTCTCTGGATTAACTTTTATGAGTTTATAAAACTTGTCTTAAATAAATAAATTAAATTAAATTAAAAAAAAAACCGACAAGCCAAAGGAAATACTACATAGTTATCATTTATGTAGTCAACAGAAGGTGAGAAAATGTCTTTAGGTGTTTATTATAGATTATGTGGATGAATTATTAAACGACTTTCTCAGAGTACATTAATCTACATGGGATTTGTATATTTATTATGACAACCTCACATACAAATGGTTGCGAGTCCACAGCACATTATTACTGTGGATGAGCTAAATATTAGATGAATAAATCATTTATACCGCCAATTTTCATTTCTAATTATAATTACGATTAATGGCTTAATATTCAGATAAACTAATATATATGAACAACTTATATATATCTTATTAGTGGGGAAGGGGTGCTATGGTTATAGAAAATAGAATTCAATGCCTTCTCAATAAAAACAACTTACTTCTTAAATCTAACCTTACGTTTAGGAGGACTAAATTCAGGAGAATCTTGTTCTGATTCGGTTGACGGTATTTCGAGTAGTTTTATTGCTTCGATGTTATTCTTAAATGTCATTCCGTTACTTTCCATAGTTGGTCTGAATGTTTTACTGATAATAACTGTCTGCTAAGTAATAACTCAAAGTTCAACTTTGTATCCTTTGCATATATTACACCGCACTAAGTTATTAAAACTGATATTTGTTTTTTCCAAGGCACTTTGGTTTCATGTTTAACTAAATTAATCCCATTTTTGAAAAACCACATTTTTACAATGGGTTACGTTTTCTTTCATAGAACAATAAACGTGTACCCAAACTTTTATTAACATTGCTTGGATATATACAACGAACACAAACTCTTTTCACCTGCCATAAACGGCATATCGACTGGATAACATATGATTCAAACACATCACCTAGCAATGCAATTCGAAAGCGACCTCCATTTGGAATACATCGTCTTTTTATTTATCCGTGCAAAAGCATCTAGATTTCAAAAGTAACTAATTTAGAAATTTCTGTGCATATAATAATAGTGAAAATGATTTGATAAACTATGTCGTATGATCGAATTTAAGTATGATCCATAAATAGAATCTTTCTTATGACAGAACATTTATTCGCTTATGCTCTGAGAAATAAATAAATAAATATGGTTTACCAACCTAGAACACTTCTCTTTCATACTCTAAACTTCGGAGAAATTTGTAAATGAAAGGAAGACGTTCATGGTTGCTAACACAGAGTTGTGGTACCGATGTCTATAGGATGTTTAAGTAGCTTTCACTGCCTTAATCCATAGCTTACTAATCCCTTGTCACCAAGTAGTGAAACAGTAACTAATTTCTAGTTTGGAATGCCATTAAATAATGCGATTTTCACAAACTTCTATTTTATTTTTATTTTAAGCTTTCCAGTTCAAAAACCTATTTCTGGGACTAGTTGGCAGGTCACAATTAAAAAGCAAATACACTGTTTCGAAAGAAGTCAACGGACACCGTAGTGTGAGAAACAAACAGCCATGGTGCCCACCTTAAAAAGATGTAGGACCTTTGCAATCACAGCAGCAATCCTACGGGACAAACTTTCCACAAGCATACGATAACCATCAACTGGAATTTTGGACAATTCTTACTGTAGGTATGAAATGAGGAGCTGGACTGTTGAGGGGAAACGTCCCCTAACCTCACCTGATGTTCCAGTTCATCCCACAGATGTTCAATAGGGTACAGATCAGGGCTTTGTGGAGGCTAGTCAATTGTGGTGACGTTCATGTGCACAAACCATGCAGTTACAGCAGCAGGTAGCCTCATGACACGGTGCATTGTCTTGCTGAAAGAAACAATGGTCAGTTCCGTAGAAACGCCACAAAGTAAGAAACATTGTATTATCTGGAATGTTCAGATTTTTAATTTTAAAGGGTGCCTCTCGAAGTCTCGTTGTTCGTGGTCATGGTCACATAAACAGAAGTCTAAGGCCAAACCAGAAAATATAAGACCATATAATCCAACTGCAACCTCCGAATTTCATAGTTGGTATTACATACTCTGGTAAGAGAAGTTCACTGGCCATCCGCCACACTGGTCCACCTGCTCGGCAAAGGATGTAGAGTGATTCATCGCTCCCTAACACAGCTTATCAAGTTTCCATGCCCCACTGTATATACTCTTTGAACCATGCTCTTTGTACCACTGAAGATGATGCTGCATATTAGTTCGGGTAATGTGCGGCATGCATATTGTGGCCCTACCATGAAACCCCATGTTGTGAGTCTCAAGTTATGAACGTGTTTTGTGCAAATTCGTGTTCCAGTCGATGGCTGGAACTCTCCAAATTGAAAGTGTCGGCCGACGAATGGCGGTTTATACATATTACCCTTTGTAATCCCTCTATGGTCACATTCCATGAGTGTGGTGAGTTGTCTACTGCGGGTAGCACTTGAAGTTGACTCTCTGCTTCCATCTCAGAACAGTATCACCGACTTGACCTGGGATGGCCCCATTTGTCAATAGTCCCTTATTAAACCTGAATTCAAGTTTAATAAGCAAACTAAACAGATAGACATACAACATGGCATCCAATCACAAATGCTTCTTTAAATGTTTATCATTTCCCTTCTCACAGAGATTTCACCGGACACAGTTGCACTGATTTGGGCGCATCATGTTCTCCCAATTTATACTGGTTACAAGCACCTGACTTATTACTGGGCATGGTTCACCATGTACTATAATGAGTAAGGGATGTCTATTGACATCTTTCCAAGCAGCATAAGGCTCCACTTTCTTGTTAACAGATTGTGGGTTTGAATTACTCTATGAGATCGATATCTGCATAATTTTTGAAGACATGATTGCCTCTGTGGTCTTCAAGTTTAATAAGCAAGCATTATCACTACAAGCTTGCTTATCAGACCAAAATTGATAACCAAGTTTGTGGACTCCATTGTGAGACAACGACATTTGCTAATCACATGCTTCAAGTCTCAAAAAATATACAAAACACCAAATTCAGAATGAAAGGAAATGAAGTAATAATGAATGCTGTAATGCCTTTTATTCACCAAAGGGAGCTAGCAAGAGCATTTAATCCTAACAACGTTTTCGAGATTATTGACAACCAGGCGTCACCCTTAGTCATCAGTGTAGCTAACACAAGACTATCAATGATTACACAGATATCTAGAGAGGAAAGTAGGGCATACAACTGCCACCATTTCGTCGTTTTGGACGTAACATATTATTGTCTGGAATAGTGTATTTGTTAAGGTCGTTTTTCTTAAGTTGCAAAGTTAAAAAACAAAGTTTCTGGGATAAAAGCAGTACTTCAGTACTTGCAATAGCAGAATTATCTGCAGGCTGCCTCTCAAACTAGACTGACTTTAACATCAGGATCACACAGCTGCTAAATGTCACTCTTCACATTTTAAAATGGTGAACAAAACTAGAAAATCATCCATACTGCATTGGCCATCAGCTAGTTCAAGGAGAACTATGACTGGTGCTAAGGCTAATGGGCAGAAAGCAAAAATACAAGAGAACACTGTCTTCTTTGCTAGCTAACGAGTGCAGGGAAATGAAAAGTAACTGGAAGAAAGATGAAAGAAAAAATACACATTAGCTTAAACAAAGATTGTTTATTAAGCAAGTCATGGACTGAATCAATTCAGAATTAAGAGGATATCAAAAGTCAATGTATGAAATTTAGTAACAACAGTTCTCTAATACTATAGTCACTGTAGAATGTTGGATGGATAAATGAAGATTTATTGTAAAAAACACAGCTTTCATTCAGGCTGAACTACAAGAATTACAAAGATGGATTGTCACTGAATCTCAGCAAGAACTTAAAAGTAGCTAAAAGGACCATGAAGAAATATTCCAAGTAGATTTCTTGAATACATGTAATCTAAAAGATATCCACCAAATAACCTAAATGATATACAACAAGAAATGCGATGTACAATTGTAGAATCCTTGCAAAACCAAAGAATGAGGGTGACATCCAATGCTGAAACAAAGCCAAGGGTAACGTTTAGGTGCAGTATTGTGTATTAAGAACTTGGAAATATAAGCAAGTCCTACAAAACTGTTAGTAATGGATATGCCAAAAAGAGTGACACTGGGATGTCAAGTAAGTGTGAAATAAAAATAATAATAATAATAATAATAATAATAATAAGCAAGCTATCAACCTAAGCAACATTTTCGATGGAGAGCAGATACGCTAGTCACTCGGCCAACCAGCCAACATGAAGTGTACTCTTGTAAAGCAATATGAACTTAAAACAGAACCAGTTTGATGAAGTATGTGAAGACGTAAAAATAAAAAATTTGTTAAACATTAAAAACAAATTCACTATAAAAGTCAAATAAGTCAATACAAAAAAAAAAAAAAAACATTCATTTCCAGATCAAATAGAATCAGCTTTAGAGAAATACTGATAGGAAATTCCCATAGTGTGTTGATCATCTGGACGCAGAAGAAACGATTGAGTTATGGAGGAAGCTTTGGGATAAGAGAAAATAACATAATAACATAATAATGATAAGAGAAAAGAACATAAAAGTACTTGAAAAACAGTTGAACAATACTCAGGTGGAGGACCTTGTCATAACAATACAAATGGTTCAAGGAAGCAAAGAAAATGCTAGATTGGAATGCATTAGATGAGGATGCATAGGTTTTGTCAAAAACCCATGTAGAGCATGCTTTTTCAAATGCCAAAACACAGGCTCGATTAACTCAACAATTTAAAGATTGCATATACACTCCATTGAGGAATGAGTGACTTCTAGAGGGAATTTTTAAAAGGAGTATTCCAAGAATTAACATCCCTTAACTTGCCTCTGTATGACATTTTAGTACTTGGGATAGAAAATATCAACTGAACAACAACAAAATGCCACACTTGTTATCCTAGCAGTTACTACTAAATATAGTACGAATGCTCACTGAAGGCAATGTATGAAACTTGAACTTGAAAAATGAGCAATACTGTCTGTGGTTCGAGAAACTAAATAGAGTCTTGCGTATTCATCAGATCTCCCAATGGAAAAATATTTTTTTTTCTCAGAATAAATCTTTCAAACACCTAGAAAGTACTGAAAGTACCTCCTCCCCCCCTCTAGTTACGCCTCTGCTTAAGACTAATACATTTATTCCAGCGATGCTCCAGCACCATTATCCCATCCCTGTAGTGGTTCTCAGTAAGATCTGCAAAATACCTCTCCGCAGCTGCAATCACCTCTTGATTCGAAGAAAAACGCTGACCAGAGAGGAAGATTTTTAGTTCTGAAAGAGAAAAAGAAGTCCAAGGGAGCCAAATCTGGTGAATAGGGTGGATGTTCCAACAATTCGTAGCGCAGATCCTTTAATTTTCCCATTGCCAAAACACCTTTGTGGGCATTGTCCTGAAAATAGATGTTTTTTTTTTCTGCAAACCGAATGTTTTCTCACGAATTTTTTCGTCTAGTCAGGTTAAAAGATCGGAATAATATTCCCCGGTTATTGTTTTACCCTTTTCAAGATAATTAATAAACAAAATGACTTTACCATCTCAAATGACTTTAGCACCCCATCTTCTTTGGCGCTGAACAACCCGTTTCTGTCCACTGTTTTGACTGCTGTTTGGATTCTGATGTGTACTGGTGAATAAACGTCTCATCGGTAGTAATAAACCGACGCAAAAAATCAGTTTTATTCTTGTTAAAACGCTTCAAGAACCGTCCAGAGATTTTCACGTGAGTGCGTTGTTGATTTGCTGTGAGCAAGTGCGGCACCCATTTTGCGCAAAGCTTTTTCATTTGCAATTGTTCATGCAAAATATATCTTACACGTTCTTTTGAAAGCCTACAGTCTCAGCAAATTCATGCACTTTGACTCTCTGGTGATCCATTACCATATCGTCCACTTGATAAATGATTTTTGGTGTTCTTACGTGTATTGAACGTCCTTCACGTGGATCATCTCCAAGGCTGGTTCTGCCCAGTTTAAACTCGTCAGCCCATTTCTTAATTGTCAAAAACGAAGGAGAAGAGTGCCCATAAACTTTTATGAACTTCGAATGAATTTCTTTTGGCTTTAAACCTTCTTTTACAAAGAATTTTATAACCGCACGATACTCAATTTTATCCATTTCAAGGGATATAGAGCAACACTTTTGCTTCAGACAGCTGTATAAAAAAAACGACTTGATAGAATGACTTGCAATTTTACATGAATCTTTTGGAAGACGTATCAACTGAGAAAAAAAAATCTTGACGATAGTGTTACCATTTATTTACGAGAACATTTCAGGCCACCCACGTGTGTATGCTTATATATATATATGCATATGCCTTTATGCAGATTCAGACTATAAATAAAGGCATGATCGGGTCGAAAAACCTGTAATCTGGAACATGTTTAGGAAGAATGGTTTGCCAACTTACAATATCGCTTGAGAACATGGGTTAAGAAGTTGTTGAAAATGAAAATGCAACGATAGTGTGGACTTTAAAATTCAGTCAGACTTCAGAAATACATTAGGCATCAGGCATAGCTGTAGTTAACACTATGCATGGCTTATCGATATAGTAATACCAATGGAGAGCAGAATAGAGAAGAAGAAAAAGTGCATGAAAAAATGACTATGTATAAAATCAGAGAATGAAATTCAACGAATTTTAAGGCTTCCAGTATTTCTTCTCAGTTACAGAGACATCGTCAAGGTGTTCCACACATACATGCAAAGGCAGTATAAAACTAACTGAAACACGTGGAAGAAAGACTACAGTCCTAGCTAGTTGGGATGCCCTCCATTGATACTTCTGGGTGGCCCAGAATGTAAACTGGGATCTCGAAGTATTAGCAATACTTTGAGTGTTTTCGGAAGTTTTATGCAACCATATTTATTTAAATTAGGCTGATTTTTAAGAGCAGCAGCAGATTATAAAAAGTCTTTCTCTTCTAAATTAACCGTGATGAAGAATGATGGTCATTTTTTAAGTGATTCTGTGAACTGTATCCAAAGCATGATCTGTAAGGCCATATGACTATAGTCATTACTGCAAATGTATTTTTTATGTTCTTCCATTCGGATGGTAGCTGATCTTCTTGTTATTCCATAGTAGGCCAACTTGCAGGAATAAGGAATCTATATGCACCAGGAGTGGATAAGGGTAGCCAGTTTTAAGCGGGGCTGAAAGTGGTACAAATATTGTATATCTTTAGGGTTCTCGGTATTTTTTCTGATATGTGTCAGACATAGGGGATGGAGACTGTATTAATAAATGAATTAATAAAATCTTTCTGAAGAGTAAGTCGTGGATCGGGGGAAATTATTATTTTTTTATATTATGGGATCTGTAGCCATTAGATAGAATAGTGTGATATATATGATTGTGCTCTGCTGCAAAGAGGTCTCATTGGAACTAAGGTTATAAGCTCTACTGGTTATTGTTTTAATGGCACAATATTGTTGAGAGGGATGATGTGAGAGTTTGTGAATGTATTTGCCTGTGTGAGTGGGTCTCATATATGCTGAAAAGGACAGGTTACCACTATGTAGACTGGAGATCTTAACACACAGAAATAGCAGGAGAATTTATGAAACTCCCAGAAACAGCAGGATGAAGGATATCTCATATTTTAAGAGATATTTTTAGTTGATTCTTATATATATATGAGCTGAATTCTATGCTTTTGTATCCAAAAGCATGGAATTTAATGTGCGATTGACAAATCCCACATTTGCCAGTCAGTGTTTTGTGATATTCTAACATGTTCCCGAACTCAATAATAATAAATAAATAAATAAATAAAATATATCTGCTAATGCTTTTGATTCACTGTAGAGAGTAACCAAGTCTGTTTTAGTCCTATCTAATGTTTGGAAACTTAGGAGGGAAGTTCAAACTCCATTGATAGCCAGATATAGTGAGCCAAAGAATATTGCCAATTATCAACTGCATCGGTTGAAGAGAAAATCTGCTAAAGCCTTTTATTCTCAAATTTACATAAAATAATAATTTCTTCACAATACAATTATTTATTATTATATGCAAATACTATAATAAATTTGAGAGGGGTGTATTCACATATGTACTACATAGTATGTACTACATACATAAATATTAACAATGCTGCATTTTACAGTTTATACGAGTGTATTGAGAATGCTATATTTATAGTAAGTAAAATATTTTTTTAGATTACCTGAAACACTTGATATGCATTAAATTAACTGAAGACAATTTTAATATATATAGCAGGTGAGAATTGATTGTTTGAGCTGCAGATAATTAAACTTTAGAGAACGTCAGAAACATCAGAGAGGTTTTGTGGATTTGAAGTGAGAGAGAGAGAGAGAGAGAGAGGGAGAGCATAAAGGAGCAGGCAGACCTAGAGAAGGTCAAAAAAAAAAAAAGAGGATTCAAGATTTACAACGAAGTAATTCAATTTTGAAATACGTAATATATTTTAATATAATATTAGTTCTATATAAAGCATAATGCACCTACACATCCTCAAAGCTTGTGCTAAGCTTATTTAAGGATGACATTTATTGGTTATAGCACATTAATTTCATGCTTTATTAGCAGTAATTCAGAGATATTCTGTAAGACTTTCTGTAATATATTCTGCATATGATACAATTAATGTCGATTGTAGCATATGCAGATAACATGAACATCATGTTAAAATCCAAACGGAAAGCAGAGAAATTGTATTTCGAATTAGAAACATTTGCATACAGACTAGAACTAACATTAATCAACAAAAACCAAAATAATCAACTAGGCAGAATCGGTTAACTGATAAAATGCGAAAATTTCAAACTGAAAAGAAAAAGTGGGACAATTTATATACTTAGAAGTAATAATTGCAAGCTGACCAAATGAGATAGTAGAATTCTAGAATCAAATAAAAAGTGGTAATCATGCTTCTTATTATCTGTCATATGTATTCATGTCAAAAGATTTCTATTGGAAGACTAAATACAAATAGTTGATAATTTGTTCAATTATTACCTATGAATAAGATACCTGAATATTTATGGCAAAGGCGGAGGAATTGTTTAAGCGTTTGAAAGGAAAATTCTCTGACAATATTTGGCCTATTGACTGACAATGGTCTCTGGAGTACTAGATTAAGCAAAAATTATGTAAACTCTACAGAGAACTTAGGATATCTAGTTTAAACAAATTCGAATGGTTGCAGTGCAGGATTTTCGAATTGAAAATAGAAATGCATTCTATAATTAGTAAATTTTTTTCTAAAAGACAAAAAGGAAAGCCAAGAATGAGGTGAATAGATACCATTAGTCGAGAGTAACATCATATTGCAATGTTCAAACTGGCGAATTACTATTTTAGATAAACAGGATTGCAGGTAACAAATCCATAAGACCAAGGCTTGATTTGGACTGTAGAACGATAATAAGAAAAATATATGGACTGTGCATACATTTATTGTACTGTTAAACAACATATGAAAGAAATCTGACAGACATGAAATACCAGAGAATGGTGCCCACAATTGTTTCAACATATGCCATCTTCAACTAAGAAGAAGTGTATCTGCAACACATCAAGTATTATGAACTGAATCAGACAAGATCAGTGGACTGTGGAGAAATGATGAATGACAGTTAATTGCAGAAGTGTTCAGGAAGCATCTATAATAAGATAATAGAGTGAAATGCATCACTCGTGAGAACATAGCTGAAATGGATCAGTGGATGAGCAACCAGTGATCAGTGGGCAACATGAATTTTTAGAGATTTTGGATGAATTCAGACAGGACAATATTCTAACTTTGAAGATTACTATGCTATTATCACACCTTTCTACAATGTCATGAGGTTTATGGTACTTGTTAGAAAATAGTTTGAATCTTGGAATGTTTACGCATTGCCAGTCTTCTAAAATTAATAGCAGCAATGTTGAATGTGTGTGTATATATATATATATATATATATATATATATATATATTAAACACGCACATTTGATACAATATATCAAAACAGGGTTTTTTCTCCAAGAAACTCGGGTTTTTCATCCCGCATACAGACAAATCAGCCCTTCAGAACACACGCAATTTACAGACAAAAAATATACTAGCTGTGGTGGTGGTGGTTGTGGGCAGTAGATGGCGTTGATGTATGTGATTGATAGTAGAGGTTCTGTGTAGTAGTGCCAACGGAGAGTTGTACAGTTGGTGTCCTCCCACGATGAGTCTTCGGACTCCTTCGAGGTGTCACGAATAATAATAATAATAATAATAATAGAACACACTTAAACAAGCACTTTTCGTCATACAATGCATTGTCCGAACTCAAGCGGTTAAGCGCTAGAGGGTGCTTTCCAGTGAACACTTATAAGCGCTGGTTTTTGCAGTCGTCGCTATTTATGCCGTGGAGTGAAAAAAGGATGGATTCTTTCACAAATCAGGAGAAGGGTGACATGCATTTCATTTACGGAGCTGGGAATGCGATGGAAGCCCAAAGACTGTACCAAGAGTACTTTCCAACCAGACGCGTGCCTGATCGCAAAACCTTTTAGCGATTGCACCGATATCTGTACGAAATGGGCTCCTTTGTCAGTGGCATGCAGGATACAGGGCATGCAATGTGAGGACGCCGTGTTACAGAGGAAATTCTATGTAGGGTTGCAGATTGTCCCGAATGTAGCACGCGAGCAATTTCCCATGCCGTACGTCTGCCCCAATCGACGGTGAGGCGAGCTCTACGAGACGAATGATACATCCCTACCATGCACAGACGTTGTACACCTTGACACCTGCAAATTATCGACCTCGTGTGGATTTTGTACAGTGGTTCCTGCAGGAGACTGCAGTGCAGCCGGACTTTGACGCACATATCTTATTCACTGACGAATGCATCTTTACACGTGAGGGCATTTTTAATACCTACAATTATAATGTGTGGGCGAGCAGAAATCCGCACGCCACACGTCCACATTTATACCAGTGGCGTTTCTCCATAAATGTTTGAACTGGAATCCTACATGACCTTTTGATTGGCCCATACCTTCTGCCAGCACCACTGAATGGGAGAACATACCTTGTATTTTTACAAATGGTCTGGCCAGAATTACTGAACCCTGTTCCAGCAAATATTCAAACACGTATGTGGTTCCAACACTACGGAGCTTCACCCCATTTCTGCGTGGATGTGGGGAACGTCTTGGATGCAACATTTCCAGGACGACGGATTGGTCGGGGTGGTCCCATCGCTTGGCCTCCACGATCGCCCGATTTCTCATGTCTGGACTTTTTCCTATGGGGCCATATGAAAAGCGCCTGATTTACGAGAGCCCCATCGATTCCAACGAGGACCTTATTGCCAGGATTTCTATTGCCGCTGCCGCTGTTGGCGGTCACTCTTTTGAGCAGTTTCTGTAATTTGTTCAATGAAATTTTTTAATTTATTTTCTGTAATTTCTGCAATTGTTTCAAATCTCCTCTGGCATTCTTGTGTTTCTTCATTTCCTGACACAGTAGTTGCTAACCCCTAGCCTTTCACCTCTTGAGTTCGGACCATGCATTGTATGACGAAAGGTGCTTGTTTAGGTGTGTTCTATCGTCCCTTAAAGTTTGGTCCGAGTTCTGAATCACCCTGGGCGTCCCAAAATTCACGCAAGAAGTAATTTTGATAGCAAACACAGGTTTTTAATTAAAAATTGTAATTTCTTATTGATTCATAAAGCATAAAGTATAGGGTTATGCATGGAATAGCATATCGGGTAAATGGCCTCCACGGCTTTGCTGGCAATACGCACTCTTTTGTCGAAATTTTCAATGACCGTTTTGCATAAATATGGCTGAATTTCGTTGATACAGTGCTCAATTTCCTCCTTCAAGGCGTGGGTGGTCGTGGGCTTGTTGGCATAAACCTTAGACTTCAAAAAACCCCAAAGAAAAAAGTCCAACGGCGTTAAGTCACATGATCTGGGCGGCCAATTCTGATCACCAAAACGGGAAATTACACAGCCAGAATATTACTCATCAGTAATTAAATTGTTTCTCAGCCTGTATGGGATGTAGCACCGTCTTGTTGAAACCACATGTCCTCCACATCCATATCTTACAATTTAGGCACAAAAAACTGGTCGCGATAGCCAGCTCCATTAACTGTTATTGCCTTACCAGCCGCATTTTCGAAGAAGAATGGACGACCGATGATATATCCAGCCCAAAATCCGCACCAAACAGTGACACGTTGTGAATGCATTTGTTTCTCAACAATCACTCGTGGATTTTCTGAACCTCAAATGCGGCAATTTGTCGATTAACGAATCCATCAAGATGAAAACGAGTCTCATCGCTGAAGATGATTTTGTTCGAAAAATAAGCATCCACTTGTTGTTCCATAATCCATTCAACGATCTCTTTTCAGTGTGTGTGGTCAGTAGACTTCAGTTCTTGAGCCAATTGAACTTTGTAAGCATAAAGATGCAAAGCTTTCGTGAGAATACGCTGTAGAGAGCTTCTCGAAATACCCAATTCAAGACCACCGTGCCGAATTGATGTTTCTGGACTCTCAGCAACACTCTCACGAACTGCTTAGATGTTTTCTGTTGAACGACTTGTTGAAGGACGGCCAGAGTGTATAAGATCACTAATTGATCCAGTTCCTTGAATTTTTTAATTAATCCTTTCACAGTTGATGAAGTTAAATCACTATTCCGACCATATTTTGTACGAAAATTGCGAACTGTAGCTGCTAACAGAGAATATTCACATGTTACAAAAGTATATTACAGCAAAAGATTTTCGTTTTGGACATATAGTACATGATGCTTGAATGAGAGTGGATGATGAGACTGAACTGTAATGTTGGCTCTTTAGTAAAAGAGCCAACATTACAGTTCAGTATCACTCTTAGCTATCTTTCAGTTAAAGTGTATGGTCATCGGCAATCAGAACAGGATACCAGTAGATTCTGCTCTTCGATGAATTTGGCTATAGTTCTTGTGTCTTTGTGATATGAGTGACATTCGAGAGAGACTGCAATGT
Organism: Typopeltis vanoorti; assembly: GCF_054136105.1. Taxonomy (NCBI): domain Eukaryota; kingdom Metazoa; phylum Arthropoda; class Arachnida; order Uropygi; family Thelyphonidae; genus Typopeltis; species Typopeltis vanoorti. The sequence continues at coordinate 137,747,663 of NC_143560.1, forward strand.
AGTTCTACATGAAGTTTTATTTTCTTCATTCCGAGAGCAATCCACTCATATCAATTGTGTGCGCATATGTGTATACACAAGTGATACATGACAGTTTCCTTTCCCTAGTATATTAACTCCACACTATCTTCAACAGCTATGCCATAATCTCTTTCTCTTTACCCGTACTTGCTGGACCTGCACTCAGCAACGATCACCTATCAAGTCAGGAACACAATCCTATACTACCACTGAAGTAGAAAGAAAGAAAGAACCCTATCATTTCGCACCTGGAAAGAATAGCAATGGCCACAGAAGCTATAGACACGGAAAACGTGTCAGTCAATTTTAAATCTTATGCTAATATAATGTAGCTGATGGAAATATCCTATCTTCCTCAAAAACACTGTTCACACACAAATGTTCATACACATCAGCCAAGAGCAGACTAATTAATGCTTCAATAACTACCACCGCTACCGTCATTTCAAGAAAAAATTAAATTGTGATTTTCGCCACCAAAGACAACCATCCTCTTGAAGAGTATTAAATATCTCCCGAATGGCTGTTACTGTTCGATCTCATCACATGTGAGCAAAAGCAGTACTACAAAATCAGTGTCTATCATCTAGAAGTAATCCCCATGGTGCCGACAAAAGTAACAGCATCAAACGTTCCCCCCGCTAAATTCCTCACAATTCATCAGATTCGTATCACAAAGATATGGTTCTGTCACGGGCGAAATATTCATATTGTGGAAATCCACGAAAATATCTGAATTCGCCCATATCAAAAGCTTCCGAAGACAGACAGTACTGCATTATCCAAACAACGACTCACTACAAAAACTGTTAAAGTTAATATAACACTAACCTAAACAGAATAACTTACTACTTACTTTTTACTGGACAGGCCGAGGATCTTGACCAATCATGGCTTATCTAGTTTTAACAAACAGCATGCAAACATCGACCGTCCCAACAGTGACCAAGAACAAATTATAAGCGCTCACGGTGCTACAACAATAATTACCGATCCATCTTCCCATAAATTCAGGACTTCTAGAGAAAAAAATACTCAGCAATCTGGTGTTACATCACCTACCGCCATCCATAAAGCAACAGACGTCCCAGACAATGAGAAAACTTTACTTACGCATGGCGACATAGAAGATGAAGAAGCTTGAGGTGACCCCCCCTCCCCCCCACACACACAGAGGACCCTTTAGCGACGAAGCAATTTTTGTCTTTCATACAGAAAATCCGAGGCTCTCCTCAAAAATTAACTAATACACTACACGAATATCAGAATTATTCTCAACGTCAGGACCTACACTCCAAATTGAAATGCAAAAAGAGCAGAGCAGAGCAGACAGAGGTTAACATATACATACTACTTAATTAATGGGCTGCAAATGCAATACCAGGACCATTATTAGATCCCAGTGTATAATCGACCTTTTCATAATCATAATGTGTTGAGTATTTTTTTCTCTTAATATAAGATGATGTACATGTGCCTTACACAACAGAATAGTCCTTGACCAGGTACAGAAATATCATACAGATCTAATACCTCATGTCCTTTTATGATTGCAATCGTAATCTTATATGTATGCTCCCATATAAACACCGAACTGTAATAATACCCTGCATATGTTCAATATTTATATACCACAGCAGGATGCTCTATCAACAAAAATCTTGGCCTTCATATAAAGCCAACTTTACAGTTGACTAAAAACATATCATACTAACTGAGACTTTAACTGCGCTCTTGACCAAGCAAAAGACCTGCTGGAATGTACCGAACACCATACCTCGTTAATAAACAAACTTCAGTCACTGATAATCAATAATGTACTTACAGATGAGAGGTCCTACACATCAGCAATCATAGTAACTAACAGGGCCTTTTTACCAAGCACGATTAGACAGATACTGCATTTCCAAAAACATTGTTCTTCTAGTTAGAAACTTCTCTCTCATTGCTTCATACTTCTCGGATTATTTTTTCATCAAGATGAAACTTTCGTTATCTTCAGAATCATCCAAATCAGGAAGCACCTGATTTGGATCTTAAACAATACCCCTCTACAAGATTCAGATTATCTATTAAAAATTCAGGCTTTGATAACTATTCTTGCTCACTAGAAAGCGAATACAAAACCAATGAAAACATGATGGCCTCACCCAAAATCTCAAATGGAATCCTTCACGCAGATTTACAGTCATGGGAAGAAACTCCAGAGGAATATTAGCATCGACAGATCAAATAACAGCTTCAGCATCTACTAGAAGAAAGTCCTGAATATCACTCAGTCCTCCAAGCCATGCAAAGACAAAGTATGCCATACTTAGATTGAGGCACTCATATCACTTAGATCAGATGCACCCACAAAATATATTTTTCTCTCTTAAAAATAAGGCACAAACCGCATCTCAGCAATTGCACTTCAAAATAGCAGCATCATATAAGATCCAAATAAAATTATATCTGAAATCTTATAATACTATAATACACTTACCTCCACATGAAGATCTCTTCAGGCCATCCCCGAAATATTGAAAGAAACGAAAAGAATTTCTGCATGAGATCAGAACTACTTAGAAAACCAATCACGCAAGGTGACCTCAAAACTGCATATAAATCTCTGTCAAATAACAAATCTCCTGGCCTTGATGGACTCCGCAACAGAGTTTTTCTAAATCTTCTGGATACACTAGGATCATTTCTCCTTAAAACAGTGCAGAAAACATCCGTCATGATCTGAGCAGCTCGACTGATACCAAAGAGGAAAGACCATACATATATTCGAAACTAGCATCCAATCTCACTAATCAATACAGATTGCAAAATCATTTCGAAAGTTATTGAAAACCAATTACTGCCCACACTTCCTGAAGTTATTGGCAATACGAAATTAATTCCAGGAAGATTAATACATGATAACCTCCATCTAATAAGAGATTTCATTTGCATCGAGAATAGTCAAACTGAAAACCTAGCATTCAGTAGAGTAGACAGAGCAGAGAAAGAGTACCTATGCAAAGTCCTACTAAGGGCATTTTGATATGGTCCTCTCATTATTAAAAAAACCAAACTGCTGTACACGGATACGCTTTTCTGTTTAAATACCAACAACCCGCTCACCTGTACTTTACCGTACCATCGAGGGATCAAGCAAGGATGTTCTCCCTCTCTCTCTGATCAATTACATATACTAGCCATCGAACCTTTTTTAACACCGCACCGTAATCTCCTGACGAACCAGCATAACAGAACAAGATCTGAAAACAGTGTGCCAGTATATGCTGGAGATGCCACCATTATAATACGTAACGTCAAAGAATTGAAAGTAACCGATGAAACACACAGATTATACGCACAATTCTCAGAGGCCCAATTAAATTCTGCAAAATCTACTAGCTTGTGGACAGACACATGTAAGTATAAAACTGACTCTCCAATTGAATGTGCCTGGTTAAATGAAGGCCAAAAATACTTTGACGTACATCAAGGCAACACTCAAATATATAATACACTGAAATGAACACAACAACACAACACCTTTGAACAAGTGCTAGGAAAATCGAACGGCATACTTACAACGTCTTCACTTATTGGAAGAGTTTAATCATCAACCAGGTGGCTGCGAGTGTGCTCACTCACCTTCAAAGAACTGAAATCTCCCGAAGACGTTCTCCATCACCTTCAAAATGCAATAACACGATTCTTCTGGAACAAAACTAACGACACAATTTATTCTGCACTCGGCGAGTCACTCAGTAAGGGAGGCTAAGGCCTAATCTCCCTTGAAAACAAAATCATACCTTTCTCGCCAAGGCACTTCACACCAATCAGACTTATTCAACAACGTTTGATCACGTTATGAAATCATCGATCAGTGGATTTATACTGTCCACAAACATCTGAATGATCAGTACTGTACCATCACTTGCTAAATTGCCCCCAATTTGCAGAGATGCTTTTCAGCATTAAAAACACAAAACTCATCGCACTGACAAGATCAACAGAGTCAGCTGTGCTTACAGAACCGCTGCTTTCAAACAGAAATATAACAAGCTCCACAACTGGCCCAGCATATTCTTTTCTCTACATGAAACTGAGCCGGAATAAGAATCATGTAGGATCCTCCTGACCCAGAACTTAAAGTGGAAGACCTTCTCATGCCTACTACTGAAATCCCCAAAAACAGAAATGCAATATCAACAGATTCCAGCTAACATTGTAAAAATCTTTCCAGATATCGCTAAGCTTCAAGGCATCTGAATTACTTGAAGAACTCCTGTCAGTTCCATAGCATTCTAGCACTGCTAATGTTACTTTCTGGTGAATACTGTTAAATGCCTTCTGAAAGCCAACAAAGCAAGTATATATGTTTTTGTTTTTCTCCTAGCTTTCTCTGCTATAAACCGCATTGTCAAAATCTGTTGAATTGCAGTTCTATCTTTCCTAAATTCTGCTTGCTCGTCTGCAAGGTATGCTTCCAGTTGTGTTCTCAATCTTTCTATCAATATCATAATCATCATCTCCTTACCAAGATGACTTGTCAAGGCAATTGTTCTGAACTTTTTACGTTCTAGCTTATTTCCTTTCTCATATAATGTCACTAATATCGATTTCATCCACTCCTCTGGCATTTTCCCTTCTTTCCATACCATATTACATAATTGGTGCATTTCTGTAACCATACTTTCGTCACAATATTTAATCATTTCTCCAGTAATGTTATCATTACCAGGACCTTGTTTTAGCCGTTCTATTGATTTTTCTTTTAAAATGTCTGTCATGCTAATTACATGGTGGTGATATCTACTTCAATTCTTCAGTCAGTTTCCCAATGTTATCTAAATCTAGTTTTTCTTAATATAACTCACTACAGTATCTTGTCCATCGCTGTGCATTTTTTTTATTTACTCATCAATACTTTGTCTCTTTCATCTTTAACTGGGGTCTGTTTTGGTTGCCACTTTCTATTAATGGTTGTAATCATTTTGTATACCTCCCTTGTTTTATGCTCTCCATAATACTCTTCTATATTGTTGCATTTGGCTTCTAACCATTTCATCTTAATCCATTCTGACTGCTTTTTTTCACCTCATTACACTTTCTTCTACATTGCTCTTCTATTTGTCTGATGTATCCTTTCTTATCCTCAACATTATCTTCTCCTTTACTAACTTCAGTGTTTCTTGTCTAATCCATTTCTTCTTGATCTCTTCTTCTGATACTGTTTCTTCAACTGCACTTCTATCGCCTTCATTACTGAGTTGTTGTTTTTTTTCTCAACACTTTTAAGTTTCTCCTCTAACACTCTTCTGTACTTTCTTCCTCTTTCTGCTTCACTTATTCTTGCTGTATATCTTCGTTTCTGATGATGGGGTTTATATTTTCTTTTTAATTTCAACTTGATATGTGCAATCACTAAACTATGATCTCAGTCTATATCCGCTCCTTGAAAAGTTCGACACTGCTGTACTAATGTTATCCATCTTTTTTAATCGTAATCATGTCGATTACGATTAAAACGTTCTTGGTTTTCCCATCATTTCATCGCCATTTCCATTTTCTGCATTCTTTTTGTCGGAATCTTGTGTTCCAGATCATCATCTCGTGGTCCACTGCAAATTCTAACATTTTTTTAGCTCGTTCATTTCTTTCTCCGAAACCATATTTTTCCATAACACTTTCCCAACCATCAGTATCTATTGTGACTTTGGCATTCCAATCTCCTTCAATAATTACTACGTCTTGCTTTGGTCTTGTTTCTATTGTCTCTGTTAGAGCTTTGTAGAATAAGTCAATATCTTCATCTGTGCTGTCAGATGTGGGTGCATATATCTGGACTATTCATATATTAAGTGGTGTTGCTTGAAATCTTGCTACTACACCCTCTGTCCAAAAAGAAACCGAACTTTTCGAAAATAGAAGAAACTAGTGGCGTCACCTGTTGTATCTTTTTGTTGTCGAAAGCAGCAGCCTTCATTGGTGTTGTGTCAATTGTTTATCACATTTGTTTCGTTAGAAGCTGAGTTATAGTGCCAAGAGTGACAGTGCGTTTTGACGAACGGTTGGAAAACGAGTTTAAAAAAAAAGACAGCTGCGATTGACTTTTGTGTTAAACTTGGTAAAAGTTTTACCGAAACGCATCAAATGCTTCAAAAAGCATACGGTGATGAATGCTTATCCCATACTCAAGTTTATGAGTGGTTTAACGATTTCAAAGTGGTCGTGAGACGCTTGAGAACGACGAAAAATTGGACTGAGCGAAGTTAACATACAAAAACTGCGTGATTTCACCAAAATCAACTGTGTACAACATTTTAACCGACAGTTTGTATCTTCGTAAATTGAATTCGCGATTTGTTCCCCACAAGTTGACCAACGACCAAAAAAAATGTATCGAATTGAACACTGCAAGGACTTCATTAAAACCGCACGTAAAAACTCAACTTTCCTTGAAATGATCGTTACTTGTGACGAAACATGGTGTTTTGAGTATGAGCCCGAAACAAAGCGCCAGAGTGCTGAGTGGAGACCACCAGAAGAGGGGCATCCAAAAAAAAAGTCACTTGCAGAAGTCATAAGTAAAGATAATGTTGATTTGTTTCTACGATTCCAAGGGTATTATCCATAAACAATGCGTTCCGCCTGGCCAAACGGTCAATGGTGAGTTTTATCTCGAAGTTTTGAAGCGATTGATAGCGAGAATTCGTCGCGTACGGCATGAATATCGTGACGACCTACAGCTCGTCAAAACACATTGGGACTTCAGATTGTAGACATTAGTGAGATCTTGCCATCAGAATCAGGCATACTAGCTGGTATCGAGTGAAAAGGTTACAGCATTTTTAGGAATGATAGACAGGATAGGAGAGGCGGCGTGCTGATAATGATATCAGATTTCTTGAATCCAGTAATCTGATAGTGTTATGAATTATGATTGTAGTGCTAGTAACAGCTTTTCATGTGGCAGTGAATTTGAAGCCATCTGGTGTGAGGTGGAATCTAACAAGATTAATTACACAGTGGGGTGTTCTTACAGACCTGGTGGATCGGTTGCTAGTGATGAAGAAATGCATCACCAAATAAATACGATGGTTGCGAAAAAGGCAATAAAAGGTGAGGGGGCTTTTAATTATCTGAACATTGATTGGGTAGCTGTGAAATCGCATGAGAAGAATGAAACTGAATTTATTAAGCTGTTGCGAACTTTATCAAGTGGCATGTGACAGAAGGAACTCGAGGTCAAAGAGTGATTTGTAACATAAATGTAATAATTACAAATTTCCTAGAGATAGCATATCTAATTTATTAAAATCTGATTTATTTATTTATTTCTAATTTATTTCATTTAATTTATTAAATTCTGTGTAATAAATTTTTAAACCCAACTTGGTATAAACATACACTTGTTAAAAAATTTTTATAATATATCAGATTTAGCAGCTCTATTATATGGAAGCGAAATTTGAACAATAAAACGAAGCCAGAGATTTGGGTGTATTGGTGGTTAGGGAGTTGAAGTTTAGGGGCCACATTGCAAAAGTGGCTAAATTAGCTCATAAGATCACTTGATTACTGAAGAATACTTTGACGAGCAGAGACAAGCAATTTATTGTTCCTTTTCATCGAACCTTGATAAGACCCCATCTTGACTACTGTGCCCAGGCCTGGGTTTCTTCTTGATGGGGAGGAGGTAGAGAGGATCCAGAGGCTAGCGACCAAGATGATAGCTGGTCTATGGAATGAACCTTACGAGAATAGGCTGAAGATCTGTGGGTTACAGAAATTGGTTGATAGGGGCGGAAAAGGGGTGATATGATTGAGACATTCAAAGAAAAATTATCTCTGAATTAAACTTGTAAAAGATTAATTTTGAGAATATTTTTCGGAACAGGTCTGGTGATGAGAAAACCAGGGATCACCATGGAAACTGAGCAAGAGTGTAGCTAGCAAGGGGTGTTAGAACTAGGTTTTTTACTTGGAGAGTGGTGAATAAGTGGAATAAGCTGCCAGAGTCTGTTGTGGGTGCCATGACTGTGAAGGAGTTCAAGGCGAGGTATGATAGATACTCTGTGAATGTTGAATAGTTGTTCTTTATATGATGTTAGGTCCTCCCTCGATGAGTCTAAGGACTCCTTGGAGTTGTCCGTAATAATAATAATAATTTTTTTTATTTTCTTAATTTTTTTTATTGTTCTTTCAAATATTTACATATGTACAATGATCATCTAATCTATTCAGTATATTATTTTACAAGGTTCAGCACTTTGTGCTACATATAATGAGATTTAAATAGTATTGATGATAACAGTTTTTTTTTATTATATATCAATCATAATAATAATTTACAATTATATTGTTCAGAGTTACATAAGTTGTATAATATTACATGTTGTGGTTTACTATTTTTTTTTTTTTTCAAATTTGAAAAGGTGTGATTATACAACAGTATTTACAGATATACAATCTGAATATTATGTGTCCTTATTTTCACAAACATACGGTGTAAACTCATGATTTACTTTTAAAATAATTTTTTTTTTTTTACATTGCATACATTTGTTACAGTTATTATGTACATTACATTCATTTGTTTACATATGATACATTACTTACATTTGTTTACATGTGATATTTACATTACGTACATTGGTTTACATATAATACATACATTGGTTTTCTTGTGATACGTACATTACATGCATTTGGTTGCATATGATACATCTTGGATGAGAACTAATTTTTTTTCCTTTCATCATCGAAGCTTAAATGTAAGCTTATCTAGGATGACACCAGTTGGTTATTATGGTTTTTTTTTTTTTTTTTTTTTTTTTTTTTTTTTTGCTGTGTTAGGATGCTACGGAATCTATGATTGAGAAATTCGCGCGTGCGCACTCACACGCACGCACACACACACACACACACACACACACACACACACACACACACACACACACACACACACACACACACACACACACACACACACACACACACACACACACACACACAATAAATTGGAATGTACTGATGTGTCGCTGAACTGGAAGCATGAGCGAATATATTGTGTTTCATTAAGTTTGTATGGTATTTTGGGTGCGGGTTTCTTGTTCGTAGTATGTCCTTAGAGCTCTTTTCAGGCTATTGTAGTTTGTAAGGTTTCTGTATTCAAAAGGTAATTTGTTTATCATGTCTGGGATGTAGAAGTTTCGCGTGGCCTTTCCGTAGTGATTATTGTATTCATATGTGATATAATTAGTAGTCTGAGGTCTTGTTATACGGTATGTATTTCTAACTATCCTGTAGTTGGCATCGAAATAATGCTTTAGCAAGGCTGCATAGTGACATAAATGTTTTGCTGTCAGTATTTTGTGTTCTGCCATTGCAATGTTTATAAGGTCGTGATTTTCTCTTTGTTCCCAAAAGATCAGTTTTGTCATTTTGTACTGTAGCGACATTAATCTATTTAATTTGTAGGGTGCACAGAAAGCATACGTTGTTATAGCGTATCTTAGTATATTTTGGCATAGTGCTTTGTATATTAGTGTTTTTAGGCGTATGGGAATTATGTCTTTTAATCTGTAGAGTTTGCCACTTATTGTTCGGAGTTGTGTAGATGTTTTATATGGCTATTCCAGTTCATATCTGCATCGAGGTAAATTCCAAGGTATCGTATTGTTTCAACCTGAGTGATTGTAGTGGTTTTGCTGTTCTGTGTGGTTTTTGTGTTGGAAGGTGGATGTTGGATGGTTATATATTTGTTATCAACTGGTCGAGTCAGTGGATTTCTGAATATCATTAATTTTGTCTTTTCTGAGTTTAAGTGTATGGAGTTTTTCGTGAGCCAGTCTATGATCAGATTTATATCATGTTGCATATTTGTTTGGGCTATGCTTGCGTTATTATGGGTGGATATTATTGCTGTATCGTCTGCGTACTGGAATATCTCACCTTTGAGTGGTAACTGATTAATATCGTGCGTGTAAATGTTGAATAGAGTTGGGGAGAGTACAGCTCCCTGTGGCACTCCACAGGTTACTGGTAGCTCTCGGCTTCGGTTTGATCCGATACGTGTGATATGCTTTCTATTTTGAAAGTAGTTTGTAAATCACCTGTGAAGAGGCCCGTCTATTCCAACATGCCTCAGCTTTTCTAACAAGGTTTGATGTGTGAGTGTATCGAATGCTTTAGTTAGATCAATAAAGACTACCATGGCTATTTTGTTTTTGTCTAAGGCGGTATTAATTACGTCTGTAAAGTCTTCCAAGAGAGATGTTGTTCCCTTATTTTTCTGAAAACCATATTGTGTTTTGGGGATAATATTAAAGATCTCAGTGTATGCTGTGAGTTTCTTCAGTATGATCCGCTCCATAATTTGATTGATAATTGGTAATGTTGGTATGGGTCTGTAATTGCTGATTAAATTTCTTTTTCCTTGTTTGTATATGGGTGTAATTATGGCGGTCTTTAGCATACTTGGTATCTATCCTGTTTTAAATATTTTATTTATTAGTTTTAGTAGGATAGGATTTAAACTAGTTGCATGTTGCTTTATATCTTTAGGTCTTATACCATCAATTCCCGGGCCTTTGTTTGGTTTGATTTGATGTATTGCAGAGAGAAGTTCTGCTTCTTTTATGGTTGGAAACCATAATGTCAATTTTGATTGTGGTCCAAGTGGAGGGTCGCCTTTTTTATGATTAGGGGAATATTTCTGTGCCTTGGATGGAGTCTGCAAAGTATTGGTTAAAGGCATTTGCTAGTTGTTGATTAGGTTTTGCGTCTTTCATGAAGCTGTGTTTTATGGTTTCGGAGGCGGTGGTGTTGAGAACACAATCTAGCATCTTGTTGATCAGATGCCACGTTTGTTTCATGTTGTTTTGTGCGGAGGTTAGTTTGTCTCTGTAGTAGCTTCTTTTTGCATTTCTGATTTGTGTTGTAAGGCGATTCCTTGTTATCTTATATTCAGTTTTTAAAGTTGTGTTATTTGGATATTGCTTTAATTCTTTCCATAAAGCGTCCTTTCTGTGTATTTCTAGGATTAAGTTTTGTGTTATCCAAGGATTCTGTGTTGTTTTTGATCGAATTCGGACTTTCTTTGTAGCTTTCTTATATATTTCCTGCAGTGTGAGTTTAATGTTGTTGTATAAGATATCTGCTGAATCTGATGCCAGGTGTTCCCAGTCTGTTTTTCTTATTTCGTGGTTGACTATTTCTTCGTCTATTATTGTTTTCTGTCGTTTTTCTTCTGTGGGACATTGCATGGGTATTGTCTTGGTGTGCAGGTTTAGAGCGGTGAAGTAATGGTCTGCTACTTTGCACTTTATGACTGATGCAGTGTAACTATTTGGTGATGCTCGGACGTTTATATGGTCTTGACAGGAGGCAGTGATAATATTTCCGAATATTTCTTCTCTAGAACATGATGTTATTGTTGGTATTAGATTGTACATGGATAGTGTGTCTAGGTATTGTACAGTGTTGTTCTGGTTTTCATTTGCAATATTAATGTTTATGTCGCCAATTATCATTAGGTGTTCGGTTGAGCATATTTCTTGGCTTGAAAGCCAGCAATTGAGTTCGTGTAAGAATTTTATCATGTTTAGGTTTGGTGGCCTGTAAATAGCATTTAGTATTATGGGATGCTGTGGTATTCGTGGTATTCGTGGTATTAATGATTTCGAGGCAGAGGGTTTCAGCATGCTCAAACTGATAGGCCATTTCTTTTGCTATTAATTTTTGTTTCTTAAATACTAGTATTCCACCCCCTCTTCTTGTTTGGCGGCATGATCTATGTTGTTGGAAGCCTGGAATTTGGAAAGCAGTAGCTTCGTCATTAGTTATGGATACTTCTGTAAGATTAATATATCAATAATATCAGTGTAATTCCTCAGATAAGCCTGTAATAATAACCAATGTTTTCGGATGCTTCTGATGTTAATATGCACGATTGAGAGACCTCTCGCTTGTACTGTGTTTTGTTTCCATGCATCAAGAGATTCGAAAGTACAATTACTGATGTATTCTGGTGTAATTACATCTATCTGATGGTTCACATTCATTTTTGTTGTGTTGAGATCTTCTTATTGAACTAAGTTAAGAGTCTTTTGTTTCACTCTGGCAACCTGTCTATAACTTCCGAGCTTTTTATTTGTATAGACTTTGAAGTTTGTGATTTTCTCAAGAATATTTTGCCGTCTTTGATCCATAAAAATTGATACTTTTTTTCTGTTTTTTCCTTTCTTGCTTGGTACAAAAGATTCTGATTGAAACGTGTTAAATACTCAGATAGAAAGATTGGCGTATTGTCTTGCGATGCATTTAAATCCTTGACTACTGGTTTTTTCAGTCTGCTGGCTTTAATGAGATTGTCTCTTGTAGCCTTGCTTGTCAGACGAACTATGACTGGTGCCGGTCGTGGCGAACCTTGTTTTCTGTTCTTCCTGGGAAATCGATTTATGGTCTGAATATCATTATGCTGTATGGTTTCGGAGGCAGTGGTGTTGGGAACAGAATCTAGCATCTCATTAATCAGATAATAATAATAATAATAATAATAATAATAATAATAATAATAATAATAATAATAATAATAACAAAAGGATGAGCAAAAATCAATAGCAGCTGAAACTGGAAAAACGCAAATTTATGAGAAAAAAATAGCAAAATATGCCCTATTTGATCAAAAAAGAAATGAAGAAATATTGAAAGAATTAAATCAGGCCAGAATAATATAGAGAAATAAAGAAATACATCAGTGGCGTCGCGTGATCATTTCGGTTAGGTGTGCTGTCATGTTTTCCAGGGAGGAAGCTTGGAGACAAATAATTACATCAATAAATTTTTGTAATTATTGATTTAATTAAATAATTACATCAATAAATGTCTTTTAGCTTTTTTTATGTAATGATTTGTCGATGTAAACTATAAATACATTATTTTCATTTTGCATCGATTTCAATGATCTTTAATTGCTGGGGGAAAAAAAGTTATTCAGAATTAATAGTTTTTAGCACAATTTCATATATAAAAAAAATTGACAGCATATTTTACTAAAAATCAACTAATTAATTAATCCTAAATTAAATTATTTCAGTTTAAAAGCAAAAACATCATAAAACTAACAAGTAAAATAATATTAAATTACATACATTTACATTTTAAAAATGCATTTTTTTTGTTTAAATTTGTTTCACTATAAATTTACAATTCACACTTCACTCTGTAACTTACTAGATAGAGGGAAAACTAACCGGTCACTGTTCACAAATGAAAGAGATTAACCAAAAACGGGAACACGTGTTTAATTACTGCAATAAAACACATATTCTATGGCTACCCGGCAACAGGTCAACCTATAATAAAATTTTAAGACAGACAAAGCATTCCCAGGGTCAAGGGTATAAGATTACATATCTCAATCAATTTTACGATTATAATTTGTGGAATTTTTTAATCGATCCCTGGGGAAGGGCCCCGTTCCCCCACTACCCTGCTGACGCCCATGACCGTGGGATTGTCTTTTATTGATGTATGAAAGTTTTGAGAGGGCATAGGGCATCAGCACTCATCTTAATTGGTCGAATGCAATTAATTGCAGGATAACTTTGAATACTGCCTAGAGTGGCGGAACAATCTTTTAGGATTGATTAGAAAACAACAATGCAGGAGAATGCTATATTTGGCTGGTATATTTGAAATACTGAAAGATGAAAATATGTGAACCATCATTTATAAGACATGTGAGAATAGGAAGGAATAAGTGTGAGTAGAAACATTTGCATTAATGGTAAAGAATAATTATTAATTATCATTTGTGATATGTGTGTCCTATAAGTTGCTGGGTAGAGCGAATAGCACGATCCTATAAAGTCTAAACATGAATAATTGAATTTATGATGGCATAATTAAAAAAAAAACTTACGAGAGAGAGAGAGAGAGAGAGAGAGAGAGAGAGAGAGAGAGAGAGAGAGAGAGAGAGAGAGAGAGAGTATTGCAGGAATAAATATGGTTTGATAGACAGCAAATCATCTCGTAAAATTTGATGCATATGTTATGTGTATTTCTCTGGTTTGTGTATATTTCGCTCTGTTTTCCAAAAATTTTATTTTGTTTACTGAGACTCAGTATACATAACATCCGATCATTATCAGAATTATCCACATTTTCGGGAATCCTAAATTCATTTAGTTTTTTTTTTTTTTTTAAAGTATCAACAGTTCTTCTGTCTTATCAATCTCACATATGCTGGTATTTTGTTGTAGATCAGCAACGTCTTATAATACACAGAATATTCAAAATTAATTGGATATTGAATACCACATTATTTCTTAGCTGAATAAGAAACTCAAAGATGGGAAATCTAATCTGAGAGTTTCATGCCGAATATAGAAAACTATATAAAGCTCGGTGAGTCCAAGCGTAAGCCAACACCTAAGTGAAGCCTGTTGGCTCTTATTTCAGTAATTGTATTTGTGCACCTTTTTGGCAACTCGTACAGTAAAGATATAAGTTCTGACCACTAAAATCGTCCAAGCCGGTCTGAGTAGTGACCTTCTCTCATAATGTAGAACAGTAATACACCTCCTAGGAGCTGTGTTTTGTTATGGGAAAATGCTAAGAACGGTGATCGGAGCTTATTCCACCTTTACTATGAGTCGCCCTAGCATTGCACTACCAGGTGTTGGCTTACGCTTGGACTCGCCGATCTTTATATAGTTTTCTATATTCGGCATGAAACTGTCAGATTAGATTTCCTACCTTTGATTTTCTTATTCGGCTAAGAATAAGAATGTGGTATTCAATATCCACTTAATTTTGAATAATTTTACTTCGCCGAAGTGAAGCCTGTTGGCTCTTATTTCAGTAACAGGAATAGATATTGTTTACCGTCTGTTGTTTCCGAAGACTAGAATAAAAATGCCTGTATACCGTTAAAAAACTTTGCAACCTCAACAGATGCTATACTGCACAAGCAAAAGAAAAAACAATTAGCATTTTTCTCCTAACATTCACTTTCAGATTTTCAGTTCCAGAAAACATGTGTAACAGTTGTTTGTAATAAAGCCGTCGGATATAGTAATTGCTCAACTCATGACAGTCACACCATTCAATTGGATTGGTTGACACAATAACCAATCACAGCCGCTGTGTGCTGAGTGAGCTCAAAATTTAAGTTCACCTAGTCACACCTTCTCAGCAGTTTAAAAAAATACAACTCTAATAATTTGACACCCTGCGCCCTCTTTACATCTTTTCGAATGGCTCAAAAGTGTATGTATTTTGATAGCACGCCCGGGCTATTAACGCGAATGCGATGCAATATTTACGTCTAAAAAAGCGCCTTCTTCATGAAGCACTAATGCTTTATTATCCTCGTGAAGAGGACAATGAAGCATTATTACAGTATATTGTGTTCAATTTTAGGAATCGCGCGAAGTCTTTAACGTGAATAAATGCAAAAATATAATATCAGTGATACTGATATTTCGTTGATGAGCACCGCACACCTAGCACAACCGGAATATTCGCTCCTGAAATACATTTATATTTAACTATAAGGGGAAAGAAGAGGAGGTTGCTGATGGCTTACTGAGGCCGGAACAGGCTGTAATAGGCCTAAATCCTTCAAGCATATTATTGTTATTACCAGAGACCTGCATGGGGTTGGGGGAAACCGCATACATCCACACCAGTTGTCGTACATTCTCTTAACTCATTCACACCTTGCACTGACTGCCTCCAAACGCAACGCTCAACGGGAAAAAAATGTATCTCTTATCCCTTTCCTGAATGCATTCATTTTCAACTTCATGAACGCCTTCTCGTCATCTACTCACCTCCATAAATTTAAATATTATATCTATATTATGTTCTATCTCCTCAAGATATTTTTAATAATTTGTAAAATAAATAAATGTCACTTGTCATATCCCCACACCCGAGGGCACAGAGGTCTGACATACGTCAGTTTGCAGGCCGAAATTAACCCTGTGAGAATGGCCAGTCCTCAGCAGAATCGAAAGATTACTCCCTTCCAACTACTAACCGCGCTCAGACTTGCTTAACTTTTTGCGTGAGTCATTAGTAGCAGAGACTCTACCAATCGACCAACCTTTGCTGGCTAAAGAAACAAATAAATAATTATTTAATAAGCCAAAAAATTCGTACAGTGTTTTTTAAACTGAGACGCGTTTTATGTGAAACCCTGAAACGCGTCTTAGTTTTAGGGTTTTAGTCTTAGTTTTTAATTTTCGTATTTTGAAAATTATTTAATTTTCAAAATATGAAAATTATTTAATTTATAAAAACAACTCAAATATATTAATAATATAATACATAAATATTTGTAAAACTAAAACTGTTCTGATTATTGTACTTGTCAGACGAAGATATCCTCTTCCATAAATCTGAGCAGTTCTTTTTAAAACATTGTGCAATTCCAAGTATGAAACATGGGAAATTAAATTTAACAAGCATTGTTTTCAGAGTCGAAAATGATAGTTTTATTTTATTTTTCTACTGTTCGCAACGTACTCATCAAGGAGGAAATTCTCTAAACAGCAACATTTGTATCTGGTTAACAAAATGACACTGGTATCCTAAACCTAAGGAGGAGCACTGTTTTTGAATATTTTAACCGCAAATTCAAGCGAATCAGCTTGCGGCAGTTTCTATAACTAACGATTTCTTGTAGAAAGCAGGTACACATTCGAATTTTCGAATCGCGCCCAAAGATATTACGTGGTAGCACCCAACAGGATTAAAAGCAAAAGGCTGAGATAAACGAACTGTGTTTGAAGGAAGCTCTTTTCTTCAAGGAATAAAGAATACAGCTGCAAACCTCGATATCATGTAGTGTCTCAAATACATCATCTAGATAATTTCGTGCGGGAAAGAATTATTGAAAAGCTTGAAGAAGGCCGCGAATTACTGATATTACCAGAGAATATGGAATCTCACATAGCGTTGTACCCAGGCTCCGGGCTGGGACGGTTCCGAACAGATCGCTTTCGCTCTGCCATGGAGCATGAAGACAGATATTTGGTTCTAACAGTGTTAACAGGTTCTAAATCTCTCATGATATGTAACTTATCGTGTTTCTAAGGAGATTGCACTTAAAGAAATGTCATTTTTTTTCTGTAATAATCTGATATTTGTAATAAATTAACCATGAGCTTCTGTTAAAATAATGTGGCGCATGACGTCCTCACGTAACGCTGTTAACTCACATGTAATTAGTAAGTCTAAGAATAGTGAACAATTCTAAGAATTGCCGTATATGGCAATTTCAAAAGATGCGCGAAGTATGCCGTCGTCATTGTCGGATGTTAATACGTGACCATATATGGAAGTTTCGAGAGAAGTGCGCATACGTAGAACGAAGTCCGGGCCTTTATAAGGTGAGACGTCGAGAAGGACTTTTTCTGAGGTCTCTGGGTCTTAGGGTTTTCACCTACTGTTACCTGAGTCCGCCGTCGGTAATGTAAATAATGAAAAGCGTCGTAGGTTCTAAGTCTTCTACCTGGGTCCGACGCCACGAGGGGTTCGCTGTCGGCAATAGAAAGGAAAGATCTGCACATTGCCGCCACGTTAAGGGTCCTATAGGGCATGGAATAATTGGACAAGGGATCTAAGTACACAAAGAAAGACAAAAAGGAGCACTTACGTGTGAACAAAGTTCATGTAAAAGGCAGTGCTGAACGAGAATTACACGTGAGCAGTGTGTATGTATATAATAATTCAGAAGAAGAATGTACATCAGGTGTGTCTGTTTATGGGTACAATAAGATTATGTAAATTGATATTGAAAACGAAGTTCTTCAACGTCATGTTCGGTCGTTCCATGGTGCTGTAGGCGAAGAATTAATTTTTATGGTTGACAATGCCACGAGATATCAAAGACGAGCAGTGGAGATACTTCTGGAGAACAAGGATATTTATCGAATTGAGTGGCCATCACGCTCCCCAGATCTCAATCCCATAGAACACGTTTGGGACACAATAGAGAGTCGCATTACTGCTCGAAATTTCCCTCCAGAAAACAAACAAGGCCTTATCCTTGCTTTGAAAGAGGAGTAGGCCAGTTTTCCTCAAGAACTCCTGAAGTCCTAAACTACATCGTTAGGAAATTTGAAACGTTTGCCAAAAATATATTGCAACTTAATTTATACAAAATTTATAACACATTTTTTGGGTAATATGATGTATTAGTACGTTGACAATAAATTTATGTCCACATTTAGTTGTGGTCATGAAATTTTTTCATATACAAAGTAAAAAATGCAGTTCGTCCTTACCTTTTGGACATCAGCGTATATTGAATAAGTTTGGATAGTTTGGAATATTGTATGTTTTTAAAATGACAGAATATCTGAACCCACCACCGTTGATCACTGGGAACGGGATCTTCATTCCTTTCTGTTCTGTTTTGACAGGGAACTTTCTGTTCCCTGTCAAAACTCTGTGATTAAATAAACTCATAAAAAAAAGTTCTGTGTTCAATTTTTGAGTCCAGAAAACTTTAATGCTCAAATGAAATCTATTGATTTCTCGACATCTAGAATTACTTCAACTGCGGACACATTCTGGCCCTCGATTTCAGCAAGCACTGATTGAAATGCGGAACCTTGGCTGTTAAAAAGTACAACCAGAGTTCCGAACAGGGAGTTTCAAAAATATTCTTTTTTATTTCCGGTTATTTGTATTGACTGAAGGAGTTATTTTCAGTCCTGGAATTATTCTTTCGAAGGCTAGCATCACTGACTTGACAACTGCCTGTACACTTCTAGTGGGTTGCAAAATACAGTGAGTTTGTTCCCGCTAACAGTGTAGATATAACGGAGTATGTACATATAACATATAACGGAGTAACAGTGACATTTTTCTCTAGTATTCTCTTCTGTCTTCAATGACAACAGCTTCCCTTGGTCAGCTTTTGTAATAATTAGGTTCTTATTTTTCTTCAGCGATATCCGTGCTTTTAGTTCAGAGTAAAATAGATTCGGCCGAGGAGGCTTGGCATTAAAAAGAATTTTTGCACATTCAAATCTTGTCCCTTTAGCTGTTTTTTGGGGTCAGGATCGAATACCACTCTCTATGCTATGGAAAAAAAAATCTATTATGGGTACCTTATTCGGAGCAACGGCGAAACTATGACCTTTTGACAAAACAAAACGTTCGCTGTCTACTGAAACTTGTATTCATATCCTATTCCTCCTATCCATACCCAAGGATATTCACATGTCACTTAATTCTGAGATCTGTATTACAGAGTAGTGGGGTGCTCTAGATACAAAGTCAATCTAAGGAATCGATGTGATCTGCACAAGATTCATGTGTTATTATGTATACTTAAAATTTATGTTGAGCAAAGTGAGTTTTAGTGAGAGTTCTCAGTTTTAATGAAATCATCATCAACAGCCATTTTCTGTCCACTGCTGAACGCAGGCTACCCCAAAGGTACTTAGTAAAATCAATGCAAGTAAATACAACATACACTGCTTGCAAGGGAGTCAACGGGCATCCCTATGGATGCCCGTTGATTCCCTTAATAAACGATGGTGAAGTGAACTATATAACTAATCACGTGTTCATAGCCCGTATAAATTGGAAGAACATGATGCTCCTAAGTCAGTGCAATTGTGTCGAAGTGAAATGGCTGCGAGAAGAGAACTGACGGAGTGTGAAAGAGGCTTTGTGATAGGATGACGTGTTGCAAGCCTATCTGTTTGGCAAATTGTTAACAACGGGGGCCATCCCAATCAACACTCAGTGATACCATACCAATATGAAAGCGCAGAGAGTCAAGTGCAAGTGCTCCCCATAGTGGACGACTAACCACACTCACCGAACGTAACTGTAGGATGCTACGAAGTATAATATGGAAAAATCACCATTCGTCGGCAGGCACACGTTGAATACAGAGTTCCGGGCATCGACTGGAGTTCCGAGGCATCGTCGCTCCATAACACAGCATTCCAAGCTGTGTGTTATGGAGCGACGTTATTGGTATATCATGCTATGCCCTCTACTGAACAGATGTACGAGTGTGGGTGTGGCAGATGCCGGTGACCGTCTCTTACCGGAGTGGGAAACTCCAACTATGAAATTCGGAAGAGCCGTGATGGTACAGTCCTGTTTTTCCTGGTTTGGCCTCGGACCACTGTCCATTGACCAACATTTTGGACAATGCAATACTCCCTACTTTATTGTGTTTCTGGTGAACTGACCATTACCTCTTCCAGCAAGACAATGCATTTTGTCATAATGCGCTGTAACTACATGGTTTGTGGAGATGAACGTCACCACACTTGACTGGCCTCCACAGAGCCCGACCTCATTACATGGCTACAGGAAGAATGGGCCAAAATTCCCATTGATCGTTATCGTACACTTGTGGAAAGCATGCCTCGTAACGCTGCTGCAGTGATTGCAGTGAAAGGAGATTGACTTATTTCCAAACAATATATCGAGATTTTGTGTTCTTTTACCTTACATGTTATAATAAAATAAGCAGCATATACATAGATACATATTATGCATTTGGATTTTCTTTTTGCTTTTTGGATTATGCTCAGAGTAGCTGACGAGGCTACAGATTTTGGAGTTATGATCGATAGAAAATCGAAGTTCATAGGTCACCCAACAAAAATTGCAAATAAAACTCAGAGGATAATTATGATCTTGAAACGAACATTGACATGTAAGGATGTAGAAGTCATTTTGCCTCTTTACAAGACCATCATGAGACCCCACCTGGACTACTATGAACAGCTTTGATCTCCATGGTACAGAGGAGATAAAAAAAAATTGTGGAGAGGCTGCAAAGAAATATTAAAGATGATATCGGATTATGTAACGAAGATTACGAGAATAGATTGTGAGTATGTAGGCTGCAGATACTAGTAAGCAATAAAAAGAAGGGAGATATAATAGACGTTTGTAAACTTTTTGGAGGAAGTTACAGAATACTGGTCGATAAAATTTTTCATTATATGGAAGGCGGGGAGAAGAAAAACGGTATCCGTGAAAGTTAAGTTTGTGCACCTATGGAACAGTTTTGTGTGAATGGAACAGCTTGCCTTTTGAAGCAGTGGGTTCATCTAGTGTGAATGAGTTAAAGAAAAAGTATGATAGTAGTGTGGGTGATGTATGGCCAGTACCGTCGACAGGGTGTAGCATAGAGGCAGCCTGCCTCACGGCGCGGCTTAATAAGGGCGCTCGTTCAGCCATATTGCGGTAGGCACCGTCGCTACGCTAATAGTAACTGCTAGTGTAGCAAGTGCAGAAAGTTTTTCCAAGCTTAAACAGATTAAAAATAATTTGCGAACAGCTATGACCCCACAAAGATTGGTTCGTTTAGCAACTATACCGATAGAGGCGGACATTGCTTATAATTTAAATTTAGAAGAGCTTATAAACAGTTTTATTGTACGATATCCCCGTAGAGCAAACATTTAATTAATATTATTATGTAATCGTTTTGTATTAATGTTTCTCTTGTAATAGAAACAAAATAGCAATTGAACATTTTCTTATATTTTTGTCTATAATCCATCGGAGGCAATATTTAATTGTTTGCCCCAGGGCGGGATCTAATCATGGCCGTCGCCAGATTCCCTCAATGAGTCCTTGACTCCCTGTAGTTAAATAATAATAATAACATTGAGTCTGTAAACATTTATGAGATACTATGCGTTTAGTGAACTGGTAAAATAGAGATTGGTCTGTAGTTTATATAATTTTTGATGTTGCGTTTTTAACAGATAGGTGTAATTGTTGTCTTACCTAGATCTGTTATGAATTCATAAATACGATAAAAAAAGATTTGTTTATATGAAGGAGAAGTCTTGGGTGCCATTTTGTATAATTCGTACAGTTGCTTTCTCATATCGTAGAGCCTTGTTGGTGTTTAATCTGCTTACCATTAGTTGTAGTTCATGTTCCGAGATTTCTGACACAAACATGGAGTTTACAATTCCTTTACAGCCGGCTGTTAAGGTTTGAGGGCGACCCATCGTTTCTTCATAAAAGACCTTTCGCCAGTTTGTGAGGCAGAAATATTCGAACCATAATTAGGAATAATTTAGAATTGCCGAGTTTAGATGAATCTGTTGATAGTGTACAATAAAATAAATCACTGGGTCTTATTCTTCAGCCAATTTATCAATAGTAAAAGGAGCTAACACCTTCGTTACATTTTCTTCTGATCTTCTCCGCGCACATTGCGTTCAGAACATAACTGCAATATTTTACAGAAATCATTTAACAGGAAGCTTCGGTTCTGTTAAACCCAAAATCCTTCCGCAGCTACAATCTCTAAATCTTTCCCATTGGGTGAAATGCTTTTAAAAAAGTATCAACCGACTTTCTTGAAGAAGCACTTACGTTAGCCAATTTATGTTTTCCAGTTTTGATGCGTTTTTCAATGTCAGACGATACACGTTTCTGAGTGAGCTATGTTTCTGTTCCTGAGACTTCAGACAATTTTTTCCAAGTCCCGGTAGTACAGTTCCATGAAAATTATTTTTTTTTTAAATAGATTTAGTATTTATTGAATTTTTATAAAATACAATAAATACTCAATATGTGATAAGATGATCGAATTCCTTGAGCTACTTAGGGACAACTATCTTAGGCAGTATCTGGTTGAAGCAACACCTAGGACTCTAATATTATATTTAATAATATCATCTCATGCAGTAATTATAGAAGACGTTGTCATGATGCCACCAACTGAGAAGGTAATCATATGGTTCTGACTTGGGGAGTGGCCAGGCAGATACAAGTTTCGCCGAGACAAGAGAAAGAGATGTGGAATTTAACAGAAGGGGACTATGATAAATTAACAAACGGACTGGTGATGTGCAGTGACTTAATCATTTGAAGCGGAAAGAAATCAGCCGTATTTCATGTAGGGGGGGGGGTTAAGGGTGGTGTTGAATAGCATTAGGAAAAAGGACAGAAAACTGACAGTTAAACCAGAAAATGTTTAGAATATTAACTAACCCTGATGTTAATAAGGCTGTGGGACAGGATGGGATATCACTACGTATAATACAGGAATGTTCAAAAGAGATGGCTATGCCCTTGACTTGGTTGTTCAACAGAAACAGTCCTAGGTAAGCATCCGTAGCAGAAGACTTGGGATCCAGACTATTGATATTAAGTCCCCCTAAAGGAATAGGGCGGTGTGCTGTGCGAGTGGTGATACAGCCTATTCAGGTTTCTAGTTTTGGGAGAAAACTGTGAGGGTTTGCTTCCGGTTGCGTTAATGATGTATTTATATTTTGTTTTTCGGTTAACGCTGATTTCTAACACTAGTGATTTGGCGTGTTCAAATTCTGTTAGAATTTCGGCAACATTCCAACTTTCTTTAACGAAGGCCATAATGCCACCCCTCTTCTGTGTTTTCTACACCAAATGTAGCGGTGAAAATTGGTAATATTGTATGCATGCGCCTCTGTATCGTTTAACGAAATTTCAGTTAGAATTAGTATGTCAGTATTAGTCAGCGTGTTATTAAGCATTGTTATGAAGGTGAGCCAGAGTTTTTTCTTCTTATGCTGGTATGTAAAATGAAGAGTTCAAGGCTTGGATGTAGATTGTCTTTCCCTCTGTTCAGTGTCTCATAAATATTGGGTTTTCTGATCGAACGTGTTCACCTGGGTTTGTGTTGTGTTAATAATGTATTTGTTATTTTAGATTACAGATTTACCTTATTATTGTGGGAGGAAGAGAATTACCAAGTTATTCTGGCAGGCTAGTTAGGTCAGAAGCAGATGAAATCACATCCACTCAACTCCTCTCTTCTTTTCGCATGAATTTCTGAGAGCCTTTAGTCCACAGGATTTTTTTTTTTTTTTCGCTTTCATCTTCTTGGCTTGAAACATTAGGTTTTTATAGTATGGTATCTGATGTTCTGTTACATATATCGGCGATGGAGGTTGTGGTAATTTGAGCATTGTTGTTGGCTTAAGGTTTTTTTGCATGCTCTAAAATGCGATCTTTGGCTACTTTTGGCTGACTGAAGTGATGTCTGTTTCTGTCACATGCCGGAGAGAGAGTCGTTAAAAGCAATAAAACGCTATTCTAGGCTGTTCATCCACTCTTTCATGTTAACGAGTTATTGAACTCGAGGGAGGTACCGACGCTGGTTGAAGTTGGCGCGAAGTTTGCACGCTAATTTTTCAGCCTTCACAGCAAGCATGAAACCAATGACAACAGAATTTACCCAAAAGACACTTTTTTTTTTCTTTTCTCGGATGGCCAATCTTGTCTACAGCTTTGCACTTAATAGCACCGTTTGATTTGTCACCGGTAGCCTAACTCTGTCATTGAGGGACTTGTTACTTCGTGAAGTGGGAAAAGCGAATACTTAAACGTTGCCGACAGTAAAATCGAGGAAAAAAATGTTTCGAGACATCAAAATACTTACTTGTCGCCCAATGAGTGTTGAGCTCTTTTAGGACTGACTTCTGTAATTTCATTTCGTGTGGAGTTTTGGTGGAAATAGCTTTTATGAACGTTATAAAATGAGAGAGAGCCACAAATTAGAAGCAACAGGTTCCAAAGCTGCAACCCAAACCTGAAAAGTCCACCGTGCTTTGGAATTCGAACTCATACGCTTTATTGAAGATGGGTTATTTGCTATGTCACAGTTAGGCGATTTATTATGAACATCATGATAAGCAATGAATGCATGATAAATCATTCACAAAAGCTTATGTGCGTATCACGTTTCTTATTTTAACTCCAACTGAACGTGCGTAAAAAGAACTGAAATGTTCACAGTCGCTTCACTACTACTTGCTAATCATGCATACTTTTTTATTTAATATTTATGACTATTTTTCGTACAGTAGGACCCCCGTATCCGCGGTTCGATATCTGTGGTTTCACTTATCCGCGGTCAACCCCGATCCGAAGATATTAACATACGAAAGGTCAGCTTACGAAACTTTCATAGTCTCTACAAACATTCGGCTTTGAAATAATGTTGGATTTAATATCCACTTTGCTTATGTAATTTTACATCGCCGAAATGAAGCCGTATGGCTCTTTGTTTTAGTAATAGACAGTTCGGCTGATCGCAGAGATTATCCAACACCAGGGCAACTCGTTGCAAAGGTGGAGAAAGCTACACACATCTGAGGTTGCTAAGATTCCATTCACATTCAGATAACTTTTATCACAGTATATTGTTATAATTGTTCTGTTTTATTATTAGTTATTGTTGTTAATCTCTTACTGTGCGTAATTTATAAATTAAACTTTGTCATTGGTATTTATGTATAGGAAAAAACATAGTATATATAGGGTTTGCTACTATCCGCGGAAGATGATGGAACCAAAAACCGCGGTTACGGGGGGGGGGGGGGGGCTACTGTATTTTCTTAAGGAGTACTCCTGGTATAACGTCACTGGATTTTTTAAAATTCAATTTATTTAAGGCATTACTGAAATTTTAAAGACGCGGATAAACGAAAAATATGGAAGGAATAATTTTGGACACCTTTTATAGGATGCTCGAGGTTGTCTTGTTTTGGAGGAGCATCAGGCGTAGAACGATAACAAATTTATATAACTGAACTGCAAAATATGACTTAAAGGAATGGGGGGGGGACGGAAACTGTGGGAACTAAAAATGCAAAAAAACAGTGGCATGTGAATTAAAAGCCGAATTTCCAAGGATGGTCTGCAATTTTTTTTTATTATTTTTTTTGGAAAAAAGAGAATGATGGAATATAATGAATGAAAATTAGGGGTGGAAGTTACGGGGTGCGAGCCGTTTCGACTGAGTGTCGGCTTCAGAGTTAGTGGAGGCTATGTCATGTCGACTTACTGTTTTTGTCTTAGTTTTATTTATTTATTTTTTAAATAGTGGGGAGTATATCGTCGTAGTGTGCTACACCTGTATTCAGTGGTGAATATATTTGAATAAGGATAATCAAAACGAAATATGTAGGACGATTTCTTCAATGCAATATTAATAATTGTCTGACGAAAAGTTGCTTGAAATTCTAATGCAATTTTGTTACCTCAAAAAAAAAAAAAAAAAAGGTTCTATATCTATGGTACTGTTGCAAAGCTTAGAAACGATTTCCGGTACTTCTCTCCAACTTCCTGTTTGCAGACATCTCATTTACATTGTGCGGCTGATGTTTTGCATTAGCTGCACAATATTGCGAAGTTTACTTACTGCCTTGCAGAAGTCTTAGAAAATTAAAACCTGACTCTAATTCTGGGGACTCACGGGAAGTATAGAGAAACACTGGTAAAGAATTTCTCCTCTGTAATTTCGAGATCTGTTCCTC
This sequence comes from Typopeltis vanoorti, assembly GCF_054136105.1. Taxonomy (NCBI): domain Eukaryota; kingdom Metazoa; phylum Arthropoda; class Arachnida; order Uropygi; family Thelyphonidae; genus Typopeltis; species Typopeltis vanoorti. The sequence continues at coordinate 137,773,990 of NC_143560.1, forward strand.
CGAATAGAGGCTCTTTACACCTCCCCTTACTTAAGATGGCAATGGACTGTTCTTTCCATTCCTGTGCTTGTCAGTTCCTTTCGTTATGTTTGGTGTGTCATCTTGTCTTCCTTAATGCGGCCAGTTTGGCGTAAAATTCAGCACGAATTAAACAGAAAGAATTCGTATGCACGGTGGATTCAGATTATGCTTTAAGTAATTTGCATTTTGACCTCCTCCTTTCTCTCATTCCGTGCAAAAGTAACTTTTAATTTTGATATCAGGAGGTCACTTAACTGATTCTCAACTCTGCCACCTTCACAGAATGCACCACTTACGAAGGTAAGTAAATAAAAACAAATTTTCTTGAATCTAGATTCTTGCATCGGACCCGAACCACAAGAAAATTCGGTTGTGGAAAATGTGAGGGGGGGGGGGAGAAACGGCTGCGAGTCATTTTTCCTATCGCAAGTGCAGATTTTTATTTTATTTATTTTCAACCTGTTCCGCGCTAATTTTCGACAAGTTACGGCGATGAACTGAATGGATGTTTATTTTCCAATGGAGTGAGGAATGAGATCCGCGTGCGAAGTGAAGCGACCACTAGTGAATGAAATCAAATTTAGGAAGATCTACACAAGCATGCGAAGGGTATTAAGGAGGTAAAATTTGTCTTGTTTTAACGCATTCGTACAGAAACAAAGCAGAGGTGCAGTTAACTGCGCCATAGCGCTGCAATCGACAACGCACAGTCGCCACTCGCCGTTGTGCTTTCGCTACAGAAGTGCTCGATTGCTCAGACAAATGAATTGGCTCCATAGGTTGTCACGTCAAGTCGTTGAACTATTCATTTTTAATGTGTCAGCACCGCAATATATTTTCTCGTGTCGGCAAATTTTTCCCGACACTTCAATTCGTACATTTTGGTTTGCTAAATTACAAAACCGAATTTTCCTGTGGTCCTAAACTTATGGGGAAAGCTTGCATAATAAACTCGAAATGCTAGTTCGGATTGGTTTTATAGTAATAATAATAACAGTTTCATTAAGGCAACTTTTTAATTAGCAGCAATCTTGTTGGTTCATCTGCCTTAAAAGCTCGCTATTACCCAGATAAAGAGAGCGTGGTTGACTGCAAAATATTTCGGCTGTAATCTGCCCGCTATTCAAATATTAAACGTCCTGTTTTTATGGGAAATCAAGTTGTGGTGGTGCTTAATAATACGGTCTCAGCGGACGTTACTTTGTCTACATACATAACAGAGACCCCCTCATCATGATTAATGTATTATAATATTTTTGAATTCAGACGCCTAAATTTCTGTACTGTATTTAGTAATGAATGGAGAGAATGCAGCACAATTTAAAAACTGATTCAGTCCTTTTTGTACTCTCTCTCTGTGTGTGTGTGTATTGCAACAGAGAGAGAGAAGTTCCAAATTTCACTCAGTCCGGGGTTTAGTGGCATCGTGCTAATGCCTGGAATGTCGAAGCTCTGCAGATTCCTTTTATGGAAGGAAAGTGCAAGCAAAAAAGTTGATTCAATTTTTATTTGTGAAGGTGAGGTCTTCACATGTTAAAGCAGATCTAAGGAATGAAAATACAAATGATTTCAAAATATGTCTGAAGAAGGTAGAAAGCAAAGTTTGTTAAGGATAATCACGTTAATATTTGAATTTTTTTTTTCATTTTTGGGTGTGTGCAAGTCTTCAACAACCTCGATCGCTTAAACTGATCGAGTCACGCATCGAGACCCCAATTTGATCCGTGAAAAGGCCTCAGCTCTTTTATATGATCATATAGCCAGAGGCTATCAGTTTTCCTTTTTCACCAATCTCATATAAATGAACAACCAAAAAACCAATTGAAACTAAAGCGCAAAGATGACTGATACCCAGGTGGTTAGCCCCATCTGCGTTAACCGCCTTGAGTTGGCCTCCTCTGCCCGGGATTGCTCTCCAGTCATCCCTGCAATTGACTATATGACTACATTGAATTAAGAGGATGGAACTATTTAAAAAAACCTCTCATAGCAAAAATAGACAGAATTTTATCTCCCCCTGGTGAATATTGCATAATGTGAGTAGTCTACACCATAGATGGCGAACCTATGGCACGCGTGCCAGAGGTGGCACGTCCGAAAATTTTGCTGGCACGTCAACGAATTACAGGTGATATCTTTTTATACGCTTATAAATTATTCAACTTTTCTTTTTAATTATTACAATACGTACAAGTTAAATTTTGTTTTACACGAGACAGCAGCTATGATGACGTGGATATGATTGGTGCGGTCTTAACAAAAGATCACGCGACCCAAAGTCAAAGAAAGGCAACCGACAATTGTGGAGTTGAAATGCTAATTTTTTTCAACCGAATTCCATAACATCTGAAACTGTCATAATAACATCCATTATCTATTTCTTAGTTTTAACACATTCAAGATGGGGTGTCGTTTATCGTTCCGATGGAACTTCTCTTTACCATCGGGCTCAACTCACACAAAGTTTCAACCCTTGGCTGAATTTTATTCCTGCTTGTTTGGGTTGAGCTGGTAGGTGAACTCGCACACGCATTATACGTACAGTGACCATATTTTTTTGGAGAAAATAAAGGACAAATCAGAAATTGTTTCATAATAATAATAAAGTTGCATTTATTTGTTAAAAATCGTTAAAGAGCTTTACAACGTTTATTGTAAAATATAAGCATATACATAGTATTAAGCAATCATTATTACTTAAAACATTTAATTTTCATACTTGACACAAGAATTGAACTTTTATAATTAATCAGGTTTGTGTTTTAGAAATCATAAAACTGTATTCAATTCATGTCAAAGTTCCATTTGGTATAAATGCATGCTTTCAATGTTTCGATTTTAAATTGTTTTTTTTTTTTCACTGGTCCACATTTTTCACTAATGAAAATACTCGTTCAGTGGGGGAATGAAATGCAGGGAGACATAAGCAAAACTCAACGATTTTTAAAAGATATGTACATGTTTCTCTGCGAAATATTTATTTTGTCGCCATTCTTCGCTCTTTTCACTGGTGACATAACTTTCAATACACGAAACTTCATCAAATAGTTCGCCGTCATTTATATTTAAGATCCAGTGACTGGAAATGAACAAAACACTTTCTTCGATCTTCGCCTGCAGAGGGATTTCTCGTAGCAGGACCCATCGAAATACTTCCATTTTCACGGAACAGTTGTCCCAGTTATTTAAATAATTAATGTAGGTTTGGTAAAATTTATGAATTGCATCTTTAAATATGTTGGCATTAATATTCAATTTACTATTTCAATTCACAAAATAAAGGCCAAAATGGCCATTTTAGAAAAAAAGAAAATCGAAAGGACAGAGCAGTGAAATAAAGGACGCATGGTCAGCGTAATTATATGGCATGCTTCAATTCGTGATGGAATTTTATTTGAAGTTAGTCTTTGTGATCTGTCATAATGACATCGAGAATTTCAAACGCAATCAAACAAACACTTATTTCGTGTAATTGAAAAATTGGACAATAGTTTTTAGTTAGATACTGTGTTTCGGTGCAACATATGGTTTTGCTTGAGTCTATACAGCAGAGTTTCGGTGGGAGGGGACAATAATAGTGCAATTAGAGACAGCCGGAATAAAAACTGCGGTAACTAATGAATCGCACTATTTGTTGAGAACTATATTACACAGACTGCAAAAGCCTCTGTACCTTATTCAGGGATACAATAAAACGACACTTGTTTTTCTTGCATCTGCAGTATAACGGCTTTGAAGAGGGCGTGCTTTTAACCGAGGAGGGGGAGCGAGTTACTATCGCCTCGAGGTGAACATGTTTAAACATTTTTCGTGTGCGAGGTAATATGCAAAACTGTTTGATGTCTTTTTTCGTAAAGTAAAATCAGGGGTGCGAGTTATACACGAGGGCAAGTTATATTCGAGTAAATACAGTTAGCATTTCGCCGACAAGTTGAGCTTCCCCTGCTCAGCTGACTTCTATGGTGAGTTACGATGCATAAATATTTTTCTCACTACCGTTTTTTTTTTTTTTTTTTCAAACCAATATTAAAATCAATTTAATAATACAATAATCAATTTTACGCTGAATAATATTATAAATTCATATATAAATAAATATTATAAATAAAATTTATAAAATTATAAATAATTATAAAGCATTATATATTATTATAAATTGATTAATAGATTTCCCTACTAAAAAACTGGCCGGCACGTCATCAACTCGATTTGTAAACTTTTGGCACGCGCACATAAAAAGGTTCGCCACCACTGGTCTACACCATCTAGTGATAAATTTGATATCTCCTGGAATGCTTCTTTCTAAATACAAAAAACGTCTGACTGAACAATAAAATTTCCACAATACAATATTATAAATCATTTGTATGTCATATTGCTGGTTTTCAAATCCATGTTTTTTTCTAACCTTCCATAAATGGTATTTTAATTCGTTAATTATAAAAATCAAAATTCTCTTCTCGTTGTTGACAGGTGGTGGGTATTGTAAAAAAAAAACCTGTTCTGCTGCAAATAGTGAAATGTCCAAAACATTACATAATCTGTTCCAAATACGCAGAGCAAGAGGGCAGCTGTAGAATGCATGTTCTACTCTTTAGTTTGCAATATTTCGGGGATTTTTGAAGCTATATTGCTTAAATAGCAGAATTTTAAGACTGGAAGTCAAAATCCTCCATGCTTCGTTGATAGTTGAAGAAATTCCTTTTTAACTTCTTGGTATTGGCTAGATCAAAAAAATTGCAGAGGTTGACTATATAATTGCTTTTCTTCAGCTTCTGTGATGTCTCTAATATTTATTATGTACAACTGAGCAGGAAAGATTATGGTTTTGAGTACTATGGCTTTAGAAGAAAAGGAGACTGGCCCTATTTTCCAGTCTTCCAATATTTCTAGGTTCTTGGGCTGGTAATATTGGGTAAGTAGAGAAGGGAATTCCAAGTATATAATGAGGGGTTCTCTCTTTGGTGTAGTCCAAAAGGAATTCCTCCAAGATCCTACTTTAGTAGTAGGCCAGGCACTTCTGACAAGATCAAGATGAGATAAGGAATCGTGACGTGATTGGTTGTTGAGATGATGACGCATTGTGTGTGACGTCATGCGTTTGGAATGTTAGGAATTTTTCTGTGTGTGTGACGTTACGTTGTTTTGTTCACGTATGGAATTATGGGTGATGATTAGAGATAAGATACGTGTCGTGATTGGTGGGACACTTTGAACGAGATCAAGATAAGATAAGACATCTTTCTTGTGATTACGTGATTATATCATTCAAGATAAGATAAGGAATCGTGTCGTGAATGTTTGTTATTATCAGATGTAGATAAGTGACGTTATTGTTTTGAATGGAAAAGGGAGATATATTAGTGAATAAGGATTCGTGTCGTGATTGGTGGAACACTTCTCACAAGATCAAGATAAGATGAGGAATTGTGACGTGTATGCGCGTTGTTTTCAGATGAAGATAAGTGACGTAATTTGTTAGTTGTAAATAAGTGACATTATTGTTTTGAATGGAAAAGGAAGATATTAGTGGATAAGGATTTGTGTCATGATTGGTGGAGTACTATGAACAAAATAGGGGTAGGGTGAATGGGGGGAAGCGTTCTGGGGAACATACGTCTCTCTATGATATCACATTATGTTTGGGTTTGCCTATGGAATTGTGGGCGATGTTTTTGAGATAAGATATCTTGGAATTTTCCCAGGGTGACACACATCCGTCATTGTCATCATGTTTTGTCTTTGGTTGTCTACAGATGGCTGTACTAATTTTCCAATACAGTTTGGGTATTTCTTTCCTGTTGAAGGTGGGAATTCTTAGAGTAGAGTCGTGATGGCGGCAGTGATTAGGCTTTTCAGAATAATTTAATTATATGCTGGTGTCCCTCAAACACACACTTTTTCCCCGTAGCTCATACATATTTTATTCTATATTCATATTCTAAAGACAATTCGAATTCTTAGAGTAGTTCTTGAAATTCTTAGATATGGCGGCAGCGTTATGGGGAAAAAAACAAAACAAAAAAAATATCCAGTATTAGAAATGCGCTTATCCAAACATACGACCAGCGGTTATTGTAATTAGAAATCACTTATGTTTAAGTTTAAATAAAAAAGATTAGCTTACATTTCTTTCCAGAATGGGACATCTTGAAACTATCGAGGTTTTCTGAATATTCCAAATTGCTGATTTTAACATATTCATAGCACAAAACACACAAACAAGATCTGAAATGAAGTTGACACTTTTTTCATTATAGGTTACTGGGGCTAACATATTCACACCACAAAAACACACAAAACATAGGAATTGAAAGATATTTCTGTAAATAACCAGAAAAGCTAGTTGACTACTTGATTTAAATTACTATCCGATTGGTTCTCTGCATTAATTCCTTCCCACAGTTGCTCATGCTATGTTTCCCAATGCTTGGTGGGAAAGTCTATGCGCCGTTTTGTTGAGGATGTGTGTTTATTTCCTGTTTCGAATTCAGGAATTCTGACAAGTGAAATGATTTTTTTTTTTCAAATTGATTGGTTATTTTCTCTATTTTACTTTTAAAATTCAGTTTAACTACATATTCTAACAGAATAACTGAGCAAAATAAATAAATAAATAAAATGCATGTGAATTTATTTTCCAACACTGTAGATTTCTCATTAAGTCTCATCTTAAAGATATCTCTCTTATCCGGTCGCCAATTTGTTGTACCTAGGTGAGAAATCATGTGTTCAAGTTAGAACTCTTGTTTTCCCATGGGAAATTATTGCTGTAGTAAATTAATGATTACATTTATTTTTTTAAAACCAATATGACTATTAATTTTACCTTCGATTCCTTGTGCTCATAATCTATTTCTGTAAATGGAACTTATTTTATTTATTTATTTTTTCTTTAGCATTAGTAATTTTAAGTAACGGATATGAGACAAACAAGGTTTTGCACTCTCCACAGCATTTTCTTTTAGAAACTTCTTTTGCCAGCACAACAAATAAATAGTTATTTCTTATTATTTCAAATGAATATTAGCTCTGTAATATATACTTTGTTAATTTCTATGTTACCTTTTATTTGACTGTAATATTATTAACAAATTGTATTTACTGAATCTAACATACAGAAATTAAATCAAGTGAAAAAGAGAGTATTTTTTTCCTCTTATTCTTCTGATTTAACATTTGCGCTGATGTTCATAGTGCATGATTTGCCACTGGTCTTTACGTGTAATTCACGTGATTTTTCTCCATGTGACATTTCAAAACAGGTTGAACTATGGTTTTTACATAGTTCAACTATGTAAAACTCATTTCCGTTAGTCCCATTTGACTGTTGTCCTCTCAGCCTGACATTTATTTCACAGTAGGGATATTTATATATATATTTTAACACAATTATTATATTAGATATTCTTTCCAATACAAATAAATAGTTATTTATTTTTATTTCAAATAAAAATTAGCTCAGAAAAAAAAGAAAGATAAATTGTAAAGAAAAAAATGTTTACCCTCATATAAATATTTATGATCACAGCAAACAAGAAATTCATCAGCTTTTTCAAAGTTTTGAAATTCATGCAAATATTGTTTTCATCATTTGGTATCATTTAAATGAAGAACGGATCTGGCTATTAAGTTCGTTAATGTTTTTAATTTTTCTCTTCCTTTGGCGAGTGATAGTTGATATTAGCATGTTGATTCTATCATCCAATTTCTTAGTTTGTCCAGAGATAGTGAACCAGTTTCCCACTTCAGCTGATGATTATTTTCTATTAACCAAAAATTCTGCTTTTTAACTCTTTCAGGTAATTTTTTCCACCTACGTGGTGATTTTGTCAATGCATATCTTACAATAATTCCATCAGAAATACAAATTTCTTTAGGAAATAAATTTGAACTCTTATTCAAAAGAAATTGTACATCAATTATACCAATGATAACCGAAAATTCGTATTTTTCACCTACTGTCGATTTTTCATATTCGTTTTCCTTCATTCTTCTTCTTAGATTACTTCATATTACACCACAAATAAATAGTTATTTAATTATTATTATTTCACTGATTATTAGCTCTGATCTTATATTTTATGTTAACTTTCTGTTACAAAATTCTAAACAATTGGAACTCTTCATGAAGAACCATTCAATGAATTTTGTGGTGCACCCATTATTTTTACATTACCGAACACAAAACACCACAACACAAAAACAGCAGCTGCTGTTGATGAACGTTTACCTTAAGTCCAAAGTCACTCGACTCTATGGTATTTTGTTATAGTATTGTTTACACTTGCCATGCTCTACCCTGACTGTTCCTTCAAACATGAACCCTTTGCGCAGATGACTCAATGACATGTTTTCACATGCTGCTGGATATACTGTTGGTGTGTTTTTATCTTACTTTGTGTGGGGAAAGGTAAAATTTGTATTTGTGTCATCTGGAGAGTAGTACAAATATTTTTACTATACCAAACTTTAAGAGTTAAAGTCACGTTTTGGGTTAATTAGGTGCTCTCTCTGTGTAAAACAATCAAATTCTAACAGTTCAGATTTTCGATTATGTGAACGAATTGTTTTCAGATAACTCAAACAATGTCAATAGGTAGCATTAGTTTCACAGTAGTGATTCTTTTTTTACAATAATTAAACAGAATGCATTAAGGTATAAAGTTATGGATTTAAATATCAAATTCTAATCAGAATAACTGAGTAAAAAGTTCACTGTGGAAAAACACAACAACGAAAACACATCTTTGTTCATTAAGTTTACAAATGCATATTTTATTTTGCTGAAATACTATTTACAAGTATATTCACAGAGAAATAATCAAAACGTGTAATTACCTAAAATATTTCACTATATTTACTTTGCACTCTTAACATTTTCCAAAGAGTTCAATAAAGAAAAATTTCATTACTCACTGTTTCTTGGTTACAATACATCAAAATAGCTGGTCACAAAAAAAGAGTTATTAGATCAGATACCATGGTAAGCACAGATCCATACATTTGATATTGTGTCAGTCTGGAAATGACACCATGCCTCCCTAAACATTCTGTGTATTCTTTTGTCAACAAATATACACAGTTTTGTAAAATGTTCATAAATGTCCCAAAATAAAGAATCTTTATCGAATTGGATAAAATCTTGAAAGTCTAATTTTACTATTGATGAATTTAAATGATTAGCGATAATTTTCCCCATGATACGAATATCTGGTAATTCAGTTTCAAAAAATAGAAAATAATTATCAGTGTCGTACATTTTTGTTGAAAATCTCTCAGCTTCTTCACAACTAATAAAGAAAACTTTACTTCCATCAGCTCCTGTATCATCGAGTATTAGTTCCCCATCTTGGCATTTCAGAATATAACACTTGCTGAGGTCCATTTCGTAGTCAACTCTTCTTTGCAAGTAGGATATCAGACCACTTCCTGCATAACTTTTCCCAAGGGATCACGGATAAATACATCACAGCGTGTCTTCTAAAATAATAATCGGTTTCCATCCTTTTAGAGCTATGTGAAGAGTCTTGTCTCTTGCTATTTTCCTGAAAAAAAATTTTCAATGACTTTTGTTGCTCACCCATTACTTTACTGGACACAAAACACCACAACACAATAGCTACTCTGCCTGAATGAATTTGCCATAACTGCAAAGACACTTGACTCATTTGTTTTTCCTGATAGAACTGTTTACCTGACCCTTCACCCTGACCGTTCCTTCCAAACTGAAACTTTCGCACAGATGATTCACGGATATGTTTGTACATGCTGTTGGATATGATGCTGATGTGAGATTATCTTACTTTGAGATATCATAGGGCAAATCTTATCTCTGTGGCTCGAAAGGTATTCTATATTATTTGTCCTTATTATGTTAAGTATTTTATCCTCAAAAAGTGTTTTTGATGTTAGACCATGTGACTAGTTCTCTCACTCATATGTCCGAAATTGTTGGAATGGGAAAAAAATAGCATTAGGGGTGGAAGTGAAAAGGTATTCAAGAGGGTGATGGAGGTCTTCCCTGAAATGCTCCCCCTATTTTCCCTTTTTCCTCCAGAAGATGTCTGCTCAGGCTAGTAGAGATGCGGATATCTTTTAGTGATGTTACCTCCAACTGATACTGATAAATGCAGAGCAAAAAAAAAAAAAAAAAACGCTTCCCTGCAATGCTCCCCCACCCCATACTCTAACCCCTCATCCGTCTCTCCTCCAGAAAATGTCTGCTCGGCCTACTGGAGATGAGCGAGCTCTTAATTTTCAGATATCTTTTAGTGATGTCACCTCCAACGGATACTGATAACTTTGGAGGAAAAAAAAGCATGCTTTTTTTGATGTTTTTTATTGAGGTTTTCAATACAATCCAGTCTCCAGCTGCTATGATGTAGTGGGTGCCATATAAATATGGCTCCAATTCCTGGAAGAATTTTCGTCTAACTGTTCCACTGTATGGTGCATAAACATTCGACCTTTATTGAGGTCTCATCAGTGGGAGCCAAACCCAGGAGAGAGATATCAACGATCAAGTAATGCAGAAGTCTTATATATATCAATACAAGTAGACAAAATGTGCTTGACCTTATTAATAAAAATCTCTGGATGATAGAAAGATTGGTTTTAAACCTTTTCTCAAGGAAGGAAAACAAAGTTTTGCACATGAAATATATTCACGTCAGAGCTACTTGTATATAGAGGCTAAAGACTTCATATCGCTTGCTTTAATATGTATCCCATAATGCAAAGCACACCCCCCCCTTTCAAGCTATATAATGCAATGCATAATGGAAAGGGCACTTCCCAGACCGGTTTCGACCTTTATTTGAGGTCCCATCATTGGGAACCAGACCTGGGATCAAGGATCAAGTAATGCAGAAGTCATATCTCATATACAAGTAAACAAAAGGTCTTTCACGCACAAAACTTTGTTTTGCTTCCTTGGGAAAAGGATTAAAACCAAGTATAAAATTCTTGGTATCTTTAATATAATAAACCCAAGGTAAAACTTTCTACACACACACACACACACACACACATATATATATATATATATATATATATATATACACACACGTAATTATATGCTTCAACTCGGTTGTTGTAATACATTTTTAAAAATAGATTTAATGACTTAAAAACCGAGATTACTTATAAAGATTTAATAAGATTAATACAACTAGTTTCGGCTTATAATAGCATCAGGTATTCTTAAAGGAAGAGAATAGTAATAAACATTGAAGTATCTAAAAACTTGAAAATATAGGTAAAATATCGCCACACATAATTGATACATAAAAAATGTATTTTTTCAAGTTGTTCTAACAGACGTGCCATTGTTTATTGCAAGTATGCGTGCAGACTCACGTGAATGCCAATATTGAATACCTGCAGCATGGCTATCTGGGATGTTATAACTTAAATTGTTGTTTAAGTGGACCTGGTTCAGAAGGAATTCCCTTGATTCTATAATTTTTCTCTCAAACTCATTATCAGAGCGAAAAGTATTTTCTGATCTATCCCAGCAAACGGAGTGGCTTTGTTGATCATCATTAGGATTATTTGAAAAAAGAACATGACTGGATAACGCAGTTGCATGTGATCTTTTGTAAGAGATGTCTCTCTTATGCTCTTCTATCCGTTGCTCAACAGATTTGTTAGTTTGTCCGAAATAAGGGATATTGCAATCGCACCATAATTTATATACACCTGGATATTTTAGGTTGTGATGAGGAGGCTTTGGATGATTGATTAGAGAACGGATTTTTGGAAGGGTGGTGAAGAACGTCTTTATGTTATATTTTTTAAGGACTTTTGCTAATTTGTTAGAGACTGTGCTAATATATGGGATGGAGATGCTGCCTTTAAAATTACTAGTTCCTGTGGTGCACTGTCTAGGAGGATCCAGAAGAAATTTCTTAATCGTTTTTTCAGAGTAACCATTTTGTTTAAAGATAAGCAAGAGTTGATTTATTTCTTTTTGTAGTTCATCTTGTTCATTCAAGAGAGAGCGTGCTCTGTGTCCTAAGGTAGATATAGTTCCAAGTTTTTGTGGTGGAAAATGATGAGAAAGATTATGCAGATATCTATTGGTATGAGTAGGTTTTCTGTATATAGAGATTTTTAATCTTTCAGAGCATCGTGTAAGCATGACATCCAGGAAAGGCAAGGAGTTATTATTTTCTAGATCAGCAGTAAATTTTATATTAGGATGTTGGATGTTAAGATGATTAAGAAAAGCTATGAGAGTTGTGTGCCTGTGATTCCAAACAATGAAAATATCATCAACATATCTTTTCCAAACTTTCGGTTTAAATGAGAAGGAAGATATGGCTTTTGTTATTGTTAATTTAACTTGTATGTATTGTTACAATACTACAAGTTAAATTTTGTTTAACACCATACAGCAGCTATGAAGACATGCATATGATTGGTGCGGTATTAAGAAAAGATCGCGTGACCCAATGGCAACCAATAATTGTTGAGTTGAAATACTAATTCTCTTCGACCGAATTCCATAACATCTGAAACTGTCATAATAACATTCACTATATAATTCTTAGTTTTAACACATTCATGACAGGGTGACATTTATCGTTCTGTTGGAACTTCTTATTACCTGCGGGATCAAGTCTCACAAATTTTCAACCCTTCGTTGAATTTTTATTGCTGTTTGCGTTTGAACTGGCAGAGGAAATCACACACAGATTATATGGCATGTTTCAATTCATGGTAGAATTTTATTTGAAGTTAGCCTCTGTGATCTGCCATAATTACATCGAGAATTTCAAACGCAAGAAAACACTTTCATATAATTGAAAAATTGGACAATAGTTTTTAGTTAGTGTGTTTCAAGTGCAACATATGGTTTTGCTTGAGTTTATAAAGCATAGTTTCTGTGAGGGGGGGGGACATGTGATTCATCATTTAGCGCCATTTTTATTCCAGCTGTGGGTAATTGCACTATTTGTTGAGAAATATATTACACAGACCACAAAAGGCTGTACCTTATTCAGGGATACAATAAAACTACTTGTTTTTCTTGCATCTGCAGTATAATGGCTGTTGGGGAATGAGTTACTCTCGCCTCGACAGCAACATATTTTAAACATTTTTCGTGTGCGAAGTACATGCAAAACTTTTTAATGTCTTTTTTCGTAAAGTAAAATCAGGGGTGCGAGTTATACTCGAGGCCAGTTATTTTCAAGTAAATAGGGTAAGCATTTCACCAATAAGTTGACATCCTTCTGCTGCATCCCATACTCAGCTGACTTCTATGGTGAGTTACAATGCATAAACATTTTTCTCACTACCATTTTTTTTTCTTTCAAATCAACAATAATCAATTTTACACTGAATATTGTAAATTTATATATAAATAAATATTATAAATAAAATAAAATATTATTTATAATTATAAAATAATTATATTAAAATGTTTTAGTTTTTGATTATTTATAATATTTATAATTTTTTATAATATTATAAAATATTATATAGTATAAATTTACAAATAAATAAATTAAGTTAGATTAATTTTCTATTAACTTTTCCCCAATTAAAAACTGCCCGGCACATCAGCAACTCGATTGGTAAATTTTCGGCATGCTCCGGCACATCAACTCGTTTGTCAATTTTTGTCACACGCACATAAAAAGGTTCGCCACCACTAAATTGTCATAAACCAAGTATCTCAACATCGAACATTAACTTTTTCACACTAAAAGTGTGCAAATTGTGTGTAAAACAATTTTGTTATTACAGTGCTAATATTGATAAAATTGCAGTATAATGTTACAGATATTTTTTTTTTAAAAAAATTCGGGATTTAACGGACACACTTTAGCCCCTATTAGTCCGTTAAATCGAGGCAAAGAAAAAATGGGATATGACTGGAACCAGAGTTGACAAGGAGGCATATAGATTAGTGAAGAATAGTGCAAAGAGAGCTGTGGCAAGGGCGAAGGCGAGGGCAGTTGAAGAGGTTTATGAAGTACTGGAGAGAAACGGTGGTGAAGCTAAGTTGTTGAGAATAGCGAAAGCTAGAGATAAGGCCTCGAAAGACATAACATCAGTTAAGCAGATAAAGGACGCCACATGAGATAAAGGACGCCACAAGAGGAGGACAAAATCAGCGGAAGATGGGAAGAATATTTTCGTAATCTTCTAAATGAGGAGAATCCAAGAGTGAGGTGTGAGGATGGAGAGGCAAACGAAGGATTGGTGCAGGACATAAGCAGAGAGGAAGTGTATTGGGCACTGAGAAAAACGAAGAATGGAAAGGCTGTGGGGGCGCACCAGATACCTGGAGAAACTTGGGCAGTGAGGGCGTAGACATGTTATGGAATCTGATGAGGAAAATAGCTCAACAGGAAAAGATACCAGAGAAAAGGAGGAAAAGCATTCTCGTCCCAATCTACAAGGGAAAAGGAGATGTTCAAGATTGTGGCAACTATAAAGGGATCAAGCTGATGTCACACACGTTGAAGATATGGGAAAGAGTAATTGAAAGAAGGATATGGCGGGAAACAAAAATTAATGAGGAGCAGTTTAGATTTATGCCAGGAAGAGGGACAACGGATGCGTTATTTGCGCTAAGGCGACTGATGGAGAAATATAGGGAGATGCAGGTGAAGCTACATATGGTGTTTATAGACCTGGAAAAGGCGTACAACAGAGTGGCCAGGCAGGACATATGGAGGTGTATGAGGAAGAAGGGGAGTGTCGGAAAAGTACGTGAGGTTGGTGAAGGAGATGTATGAGGGAGCAAAAACTCAGGTCAGGTCTAGTGTCAGCATGACAGAGGGATTTCCCCATTGTCGTAGGGCTCCATCAGGGATCAGCTCTGAGCCCCTACCTGTTTGATCTGGTCAAGGATGTACTAGTGGGGGACATCAAGAAGGAGGCGCCATGGAGCATGATGTTTGCCGATGATATTGTTTCTCTGCGAATCATCCCGAGAGAAGCTTGAAAATACCCTGGAAGAGTGAAGAAAGGTATTGGAGGAGAAAGGCATGAAAATTAACCGGGGAAGTGACGAGGATATGATCATACAACTCCAGTGTGAAAGGTTAACTTCAGGGAAGAAATTCACGTACCTTGGGTCGGTCGTCGAGAGGAATGATGACCTGGATGAGGAAATACAGCACCGAATAACATGCGGCTGGAGGAAGATGGTGGTGAGGCCGGCGATGCTCCATGGCGCAGAGACGTGGTCAATAAGAAAGGCAGATGGAGGTGGCGGAGATGCTGATGTTGAGATGGATGAGTGGTGTGACAAAGAAGGACAGGATAAGGAATGACTACATCAGAGGGACGATCGGTAAGAAGGTACAAGAAAGCAGGCTGAGGTGGTTCGGTCATGTAGAGAGAACCACCTCAGCCTGCTTTCTTATCTTTTCACGTAAACCTACAGTACTGTACTGTGTTTATCTCCACTGTAGGTTTACGTGAGAAGATAAGGTGAAAAAGAAATTATTCATATCTATTTACAGCAGGGGTCCCAAACGCAGCAAAGGGCCACTCAATTAGATTTATATCAGACGCGATTCGTATTCAATATTATTCTGTAAACCAAAACATAAACTAATAAAAGAAAGGTCTAACAAAAGCCCTTTTGTTGCGGGGCCTTTACGACTTACGTAAATAGTTACACCACATTTAAATTTATAACCATTTTTAATTATAAATTTTAAAAATATAAGAAGTTTAGATAATATAAGTTCGGTTACATTTTATTCGTACTTTAAGAAATAATTATTTAAATACATTATCTAGGAGATTTTTATCTAGGAGTCCTTTTTTTAATTTGATTTTGATCCTGAAACCTGACATCTTTTCCTCTGTACCAACATGTCAATATCTGCTTTTTTGTTTCGTATTGCAATATGAAGTATTGCGTTTAATCTAGAATCTTTCATCCGTGAGCGGAACTTTGACTTATTAAGTTTCATAATTTTCAATTATGAAAGAAAGAGACAAACGAAGATTAACAACAGCATAAATGAAGTTTATGAGCAAAACTGCCAAGTGTACTCTATTTGATCACAAAAGAAAATAAGAAATTCTGAAAGAATTAAACCAAGAATCAATAATAGAAAAAAAATTAAAAAACATAAATGGATGGAACATGTTCAAAGAATGAAAATAGAAAGATTACCAAAACAAGCCTTAAAGTAGAAGCCATTACGAAAAAGAAAACCAGGACGTCCTCTTTAAAGATTCAACGATGACTTCTAAGGCAGTAACAGGCCACGCTAGGCCTAAATCCTTCATATGCATGATGACGATGATAATTGAAAATAATTGCTCACATACATAGGTGCTTCCAAAGATTGACAACATTTTTTCACAATAAATTTTACATTTGAGATATTTACTGCCGAGGTATTTATAAAAATTTGGTATGCCAACTTCATTATATTTATTTTTTAGTTCAGTGTTGCACTGGAGTTCAATTAATTCCATTTGTAATTCTTCGTCAACATTTTCAATTCTTCTTCTTCTGCAGCTTTTCTTACTTAAGTAGGGTCGCTGTTTGTAATGAGTCTCCTCCACAACGTCCTGTCTTGGGCTGTAGCCATATCCAAATTCTTCATCCTCAAGTCCTCCTCCACCATCTCTTCTTTGGCCGCCCGCGCTTCCTTCTCCCCTGCACATCCACCTGCATGAACTTTCGTCCCGCATACTCTTCCTCCATCCTCATCACATGACCAAACCATCTGAACCTTGCGTCCAGTATCTTTGCTCCTAAGTTCGTAACTTTCACCGTTTCCCTTACATAGTCATTTCTCAGACGATCCTTTCTGGTCACACCCCAAATCCACTTAAGCATTCTCATCTCCGCTACCTCCATCCTGCTGATGTTCTTTTTCCTCAGGGCCACAGTTTCCATAGCATACGTCATAGCTGGTCTCACTACTGTCCTGTAAATTTTGCCTTTCAGATTGATCGGCACCCTCTTATCGCATAACACTTCAGCCATCTCTCTCCAGTTCTTCTATCCTGCATCCCACTTCCTTCTCAGCCTCACCATCCACTTTCATTGTTGAACCTAAGTATCTAAAGTCACTGACTTTGCTGATTTCCTTCCAGCTCCAGATCTGTCTCCTGGCTGCCATCCACTTTGCAACACATGTACTCTGTCTTACTTCTGCTCAGTCTCATACCTCTTTCTCTCTCTCTTCCAGCACTTTCCTCCAACTTTCCAGTTTAGCTGCCATTTCTTCTCTTGATTCTGCACACAGCACGATGCCATCTGCATACAACATAGTCCAAGGCGAGTACTTTTCAGCATTATTTCTAGAAATCGATTTAAGTGTAGGGAAGTGGGCTAAATTATTCTTTGCAACTGCGTTTGCCAAAGATAAAGTTTTGCCAGAAATGATTTAATTGAATTCCACATATGAGAGATCAACTGTTCACGTCCTTGCAGAGCAGTATTTAAAATGTTTAAGTGGCTTGTTATGTCGATTAAAAAGGCCAAGTCTTTGCACCAATCTTCATCGGTGAACTGAGGAATCAATTTTCCTTTGGATGAAGTAAACATGTCGATTTCTTTTAAGAGTTCAAAAAATATTTTTAAAACGACGCCACCATGACTAAGCCGTCTAACCTCCGTATAATATAGCAAACTGCTGTATTGTGAATCCAGTTCATCCAACAAAGCAATGAATTGTCGATGATTCAAGGCGTGAGAGCGTATTCTGTTTACTGTTTTAATCGCTATACTCATGACGTGTTCCATTTTTAGTTTTTTTTTAGCACAAAGTGACTCCTGGTGCATTATGCAATGAAACGATTTAAGTTTGTCCTTGCACAACATTTCCTTTTTCATTTGAAGTTTTCTAACAAGTCCGACGTTAACACCAACCATAGCAGGAGCCCGATCTGTAGTCACACTTACTAATTTTGACCAGTCCGCGTGAGCATTTTCAATACACAAATATAAGTCACTTCCTGTCGTTCTTCCTGACATAGGCACTATATCCAATAGTTCTTCAGTCACATTCATATCGTCATCAACGCTACGAATAAACATTGCTAACTGGGAAGTATTAATAATGTCTGTACATTCGTCAACTGCAATGGGAAACGCTACAAAACTCTTTTTTTTTTTTTCACGCAATATCTCTTTGAAGTTATCTGCTATATCTTCAATACGCTCGGTAACAATATTTCCTGATAGGCTTATACTTTGAAATGCTTGCTTTTTTTTTTTTTTTTTTTTTTTTTCGGACATATGATTTCGATTCACTTGAAATACATCAGTGAAATTCATTAGTGAAAAGGCTAGGCTACTGCGAAGCAGTAGCCTAGCCTTTTCGCTAATGAATGAATCCTTGTAATTCTTTTATTTTATGCTAATTAATGCAGTTAATTTTATGCAGTTATGCTTTAATACTGCATCTTTACATTTGTTTACATTTCTCTCGACTGCAAATGGCCATGTAAGTCTTTGTGTGCGTAAGTTTTGATAAATTTTAACTTTTCACAATAGATTTGTGTATACGTTATGGTAGCAAATGATAAATAGACTTACTATCAAATAATAAAATAAAATCTACTCATATTTTATGCATTCGTGACATACCTAACGTTTTTTTAATTTTTTTCGATATGTGTAAGCTACGCGGTTCGTCTGCGTGTTTTTTCGGCGGAAATCTTCAAAACATTTTCAACATATTTATTCAAAATAAACCGCGTATAAGTGGATCCTCTGTTCAAACCCGCGTTCAACTGTATGTGTGTGTGTATATTATTTATTGCGAGTTTTGTCATTCTCGTTATTATCTAAAAAATGAACGTCACTGAAGCGCCATTCATGCTGGTAGCAATTTTGCTGCCAGTTAATTTGTGCGATTCGAGGGGAGAAATAATCCTTCTAATTTTTTTTGTTCAACCATTGCATGATCGCCGGACCGCATACATTCAGTCTGAAACGGAAAATTTGTGTGGACGAAAGGCTTTTTCACGTGCAAAAAACATTTTGTTAACAAGTTTCCCGTTTCGCACTGAATGTGCGCGGTAGCCTGCTACATAACCACGTAACTCTTTATATAATAAATATAAATAAAAATGCCTAATAAACGTTCATAAAACAGGGTTTCCTGAGACCCAGAAATTATATTAAGGGTTTCTTTAGGGTGAAAAAGATTGAGTTAGAGGGAACATTAGGAGAGAGGCATCCTGAAACGACCGCCTGCAACTGGAGGTAAAAATAGTGTGTAAATAGAAGAGAAGAGAAAAAATGTTGCATTTGCTCGTTCGGTGAAAAACTATTCTTAGAGAATTCGGTGTTATTAATAATTTTAAAATTAAAATTTTTATTATACATCTTCAAGGCCCACCTTTCCTAATTGGGTTGTGGGGGCAACAGCTTCAATAGGAACTTACAATGGTCACGATCCTCTGCCACCAAGCTCAGGTGTTCTGGTGGGATTCCCAAACGTGTCCACCCAAGGTTTTGGATATAATCTACCAGCGAGTCCTTGGCCTTCCACCCTCTGGCTTGGCAAAGAAGGCCCGCTGAGGGAGCCTCTCTTGTGGCATTCTGACCAGGTGCCCCTAGCAACTTAACTGTGATCTCTCAACACGGAGAAGCAGCGGTCGAGTATTGAGGGTTTCCCGAATTGCAGAGCGTCTGACTCTGTCGAGTCTTGTCAGCTCCGCAACCCCTCGAAGGAACCCATTTCAGTCGCTTGGATTCGTGTCCGCATTCTTTAGGTCATTAACCAACTCTCATGACCATAGGTGAGGATGGGGACATAGACTGTATTGAAGACAGCCAGCTTTTCCTTCTGGCTTAACTCCCACTTCAATACTACCGAACGGCCAAGCTCCCGCAATATTGAGCTTGCTAAGCCAATTCCAGTATCTAGCTCTACGTCCCATTTTCCATCATTCGTGAATATGGACCCAAGGTATTTAAACTTCTCCACCTGCCTCATTGGGACTCCACTTACATGTAGAGTGCACTGGGATGGTTGTCGTGAGACCACAAATGTTTCAGTTTTGGCTACACTGATCTTCATTCCGGCTTCTGCACAAACAGCTACAAACCTATCCAGATTCCACTAAAGGTCATCTGTGGAAGAGCTAAGCAGAACTAGGTCATCTGCAAAAAGCAGACGTCCAATGCTACATCTTCCAATTCTGACACACTCACTGCCTCGGCTGCGCCTATCAATCCAGTCCATAAATATTATGAAAAGGAGGAGTGACAGAACACACCCTTGGCGGAGGCCAACGGAGACTGTGAAAGGTTCGGACTTTGTGCTGTTTCCCCTGCAACAAAACTCTGAGCATTCATACAGGGACTTGATGTCAACTAATAGTTGGCCATCCGCTCCATACTCCTGTACTACTTGCCAAAGCTTATCCCGAGGAACCCGGTCATATGCCTTCCCCAAGTCCACAAAACATGTGAAGACATTCTTGGCATATTCCCAAGATTTCTCAAAGACTCGCCTTAAAGTGAAGATTTGGTCAATTGTGCTTCTACTCAACTATGCTCCTGCACGTCTTTCCAAGCACCTAGCATACATTTTCCCAGGTGGGCTGAGCAGAGAGATGCCATGATAGTTACTGCTATCCTCCCTTCTTGAAGACCGGTATTATTATGCCTGTCTGCCTTTGCTTTGGTACTCGCCCAGATATCCAAGCTGCCCGACACACTCGAGTCAGCCAGAGAACACCGTCTCGATTTAAGGCTTTTAGCATTTCGGGCCGAATTTCATCATCGCCAGCAGAGATGATGAAATCTGAGACTAGGTATTGCCCCGATCTGCACCTCTTGGATGTCCACAACTGCTGGGCCATCCGGGTTAAGAAGGCTCTCAAAGTATTCACTCCATCTGTGGAGTGAATACTTTCATCTGTGGAGTGAAAATCTTCTCGGTTGTTAAAAGTGCACCATCAGAGACCTTAATTGCCCTTGCTGTGCACGATTTCCTCCCTCGAAAGAGAGGGATGGTCTGCCAGCATAGTTTGCATTTGCATAGGATAAGTCTAATCTTTCTCCAAAGGATTCCCAAGCCTTCTGCTTTGCTGTCTTTACTGCCTCAGCAGCAGCTTTTCGTTCCTCAGCATACCGCAAACGCATCTCAGGTGATCTGACCCTAAGCCATGTTAGGTAGGACTCCATTTTTTGCCCGGACAGTTTTTTGACTTCTTGGTTCCACCAAGGTGTCATTTTCTCACTGTCCGTTGCCATGCTGAGTCGCTTTCTGCCACAGCACGAGAGTACAGAGGCAGTAACAGCTGTTCTGAACAGCTTCTACTCCTCCTCAACATCTGCAGTATGCTTGGGAATCTCTTTGAACCTGGCGGAAATGTCATCTGCAAAATTCTTCCTCACAGCCTCATTTTCCAATGCCTCCCATTTCACATGGTATAGCTGCTTAGGCCTACTAGCATTGATGGTAGCATCTGGTTTCTGAAGCCGTAGCATGCACACAACAAGGTGGTGGTCAGTTGACAATTCTTCATCTCTTCTCACACACGAACGTCCAACACTGAGGAAAAAAGGTCTGCTGAGACTATAAAGAAGTCAATTAGAGACCTTTGTTCTAGTGTATTCTTGTACCAGGTATACTTATGGACTTCTCGGTGCAGGAAGAAGGTATTCATTATGGACAAGCTGTTAGTACAGCAGAAGTCCAATAATTTCAACCCATTCGCGTTAAGGTCAGGGGCGTCGTTCCTCCCAACCACACCCTTCCATGTCTGGTCATCTGTTCCAACATGTGCATTGAAGTCAACCATTAGCAAGATTGATTCCATGTCTGCCACCCTGTCAAAAGCAGCATCCACTTCCTCTAGGAAGGCAGAGTATTCTGACTCCAGATTAGGTGCATAGGCTTGCACCACAGCCAAATCATGGTTTTTCATCTGAAGCCTTAATACACATACTCGTCCCCCCAATGGGATCCACTCAGCAACACAGTCTGACAGCTGGGGGATTGTGAGTATCCCCACACCCGCCTGAGCAGACATTGTCGGGCTCACACCAGAGTAGTAGAGCTTCCACCCCTTATCCAGGTCGACAGTTCCAGAGCCTCTCCTCTTGGTCGAAGAAAGCCCGACTAAGTCTAGCCGGTAACGCTTGGCTTCTTCGACCAGTTCCAACTCCTTCCCTGTCAGAGAGAAGATGTTCCAGTTGCGACAACAGCACCAGACTAAAGCCATAGTCTGGTGCTGTTGTCGTTGCCATTTCCGTCCTTTTGCAGAACCATTTCTTTTGCATTGCCCCTAAACACCTCCCCAAACGGGTAGCCGGCCCATTGATGGAGTTTCCTCTAGCAGAGTGCTGAGGAGTGGTGTCTAAGGGAGACTGTAACATATTTTTCGAACGGGTCCCTCTGCCTAAAACCCGAACGCGTCCCTTGGTAACCCGCGCGACGGACGATGCGGTATTAACATTTTTTGATGGCCTGATCATGTTACAGTGTTTGATAATGTCCTGTTAGCACAAGACGAAATGAGCAAAATAGGAAAGATTCCCCTCGAATACTCGAATAGCATTTGGGGGAAGGAGCAAGAAGAAAGAAAGAAGCAAGGGAGGAAGAGGAGGGACCAGTACACAGATTTTTATTTTTATTAGAAATTTTTATTAACCAATAAAAAATATCATATAGAAATGGTTTCGGATTTCTTTGTCAAAATCCACCTTTGGCCGAACCAGGATGATAAACGGCGGTTATCTTTCTTCTTCTTCCGTTAGCCATCGAAGCTACTCGAAAATGATTACAAACTCGAAATTTCCCTCCTTGCTGGAGCAGGACGCTTACATATTGGTGGAAGTGGGCCCTAAAGCGAAAAACAGTTTCGTTAGCTGTCGAAATTCAGTACTGATGCAATAATAATTAATTCTGCTACGATATACGCTAACGAAATCTAATGTTTAGATTTATTTCTGGTACACGCTTGCACCTTTCAATGCCTGACTGTTTTTCTTTTTTTTAACGTATTCTTTTCATGCTTATTTTGTACCTCGTTTAGTAATATTTTAATGAAAAGGAGAGGAAGTGCTATCCATGAAAGAATGTGCTACCATAGGTAACACTTCCCCTACTCCCTTCCATGCATTGTAAGGACATGCCTGATTGGTTGAGTGGTTAGTTTATCCCCTCTCCAACCAACAGGTCGCTGGTTCGAATCCCACTGCGGGCATGGGTGTTTGTGATTCTCCAACCTTGTGTACCTTTAATATGGCAGTACGACCTTTGCTGTCCTTGCATCATTAAAACGATAAATCATCAGCATTCTCAGGATTTGCACACAGTTGAAGCTGTTTATACAATTGCCGTATGGATATACGGCAGTTGACCAAGCGTTACAACAAAATAAACTGCAGCCGTCTGTCTAGCGTATTGTTACATGAACTCGTACAACTGGAAAACTAAACGAAGCTGTTCCCTTCCCTTCCCATCTGTCTGGGCAATCGATTCTTTCGACAGCGCTGAAAGTTTGAGTAAGATTGGCTTGTTTTGGCTGGATCAGCTCTGCGTTGATCGAATCGGGTACATTAGTATTCTTTCGCTTTCTACAACACTTACGGTAACGAAATCATTTCTGCTTGCTTCTGATCGTTTAGCTTCCGGTTCCAAAGATGGTGAAGGCAGCATAAACACATCCTTGTCACGTAAACCCTTTAAGCAACGTTATTCTGCTCTCGGCGAGTCATGATAGCGTTATCGGAGTTAAGATGGAGAAAGAGTAACGGACTCGGATAACTGAACAACACGTCCCAGCGCCCCCTTTTCCTGAACCTCGCTCTCTTTAAAATCACTGCTGAAATGCACTTTCCCAGAACTGACATTGCTAAGGTCTGCACCACAATCGTTTATAAGTCTTTCTGCGTCGTCCTATTGAGTATTCTCCCTTCCCCCTCAATAAATTCCCTTGTTACTTGGTCATTTTTACGATATAATATTTGAGGTGATAAAATTTGGTCCTCTAAACTCCGCACACGACTATTGCTTTATAGATCATTCATCCCCGCATTGGTTTGCTTGGATTGGAACAAGAGTTATGGGGAACCTTTTTTTTTTTTTTTTTTTTTTTTTCAACAGTCTAGGTGAGTTTCATCCTCTCCACCGATCCTATCTTCTCATTGAGTTCTCTTTATTACGAAGAGGAGATACGAGATATTAAGATCACAGCCAAAAGTTTCTTCAGCATTTCCACCATACTAGATAACGTACGGAACAATAATCCTATTTAATGACCAGGAAGTTGCAATTATTGTCTTGTGCGCTTCTGCTGATACTTCCTAACATGATGTTGACAACGTGCCTAGAAATTATGGTGCCATAAGCTAAACGGATCCTGCATTAAAAATAAATAAATAATAATTAAAACATCGTATTCGCAGATATTCAATTTTTACAATATGCATAGCGAAAACATTTATTATTTTAAATGCGAAAAGAGCTGTTCTTTTTTAATTTCCCCGCAATATTTAAATCATCATCTTCTAATAATTTCTCGGAACGTTCAACTATACACCCGTTTGTCCCGGAAATTCCATTCTCAAAAGATACATCAGCTTGGGTGAACCCTCGAGAGGTTGTAAACCAGTAGTACAGTATTAGTACTGTGAAAGGAGTTTTCCATTTTTATTAATTTTATAATTTTTTTTTATTTTTCATAGTCCGGAAATCCTTCTCCAGAGAACAAAACATGGAACTGTTTCAAGTCACTTCTGGATCCCAACCAGCAGAGGAGGGTGTCTCACACCGCTCTGCTCATTCCCAAGAACGACCAAAAAGTGTCATTTTGCAGAAATGATATCCGACTGTCGTTTCCATCTGGAATGCTGAGCGCTTAACTCTTTCCGTGTATTCGTCACGCACGATGACACCAAAGCGATCTCCTTTTATGCACAGTGGCGTCCATTTTCTGGAAATGAGAGGGTGTCCTCCAACACTCTTGATATGCTTAGCTTATCAGGTGGGAGACGCGACTGCACTGCTGAGACGTGCGTTCAGACAAATTGAGCCCAAACGAGTTTTGTATTTTTTAATGTTGACCATATCGTCACGTGATGGTTACTCCGGAGCATTCACTCTTGACGGTAGCGGTGAAGTCGAGCAATAGGGGATGCCGTAGAAATAGTAACGGAAATCCCTTATAATCGAGGTTTTAATGAAATCCCGGAAAGTTCAAATTCCAGGAGATTTTTGGTTTATTTCATGCTGATAAACCACACGCAGTCAATTCACGGAGTTAAGCGCCCCAAGTGGGTCCAAAAACGTAGTTGTCGATTAAAAACTCTTTCCGGATGCATTTCTCGCTCTGAAACTCGTGACCAGAAGCTTATCGAGGACCATCCGGGTCACAGGCTTGTCGTATCTATTTCGACAAATGTTATTTGAGATTATCATGAAATAGATACGACATGATAATCAACTAGAACTAGATACAAATAGATACGACATGATAATCAACGATTTATCGCAAGATATATAATTTAATGCCCCGTAAACAATATATTGTCAACACTTACTCTGTAACTGTCGCAGACTAAACCCGTGAGATCTTTTAGGGCCCGAGACTGGATAAGGGGAGTATTCGTCTGAAAAGAAACACAAATATACAGATTTATGTCACGCGGAAATGAAACATTAATATTATTAGTAATGATCACTCACTCACTGTCTGTCTGTCTGTCTGAATTCACTTCTTACCGCTCAAACGAACATTGCAATTCTTCTTGGTCCCTAATTGCACAACGAGTTAGATATTAAAGATTAAAAGGGGGGGGGAATGTTTCGTGCATAAAACATCCCTATTAAACTCTTTTTTCCCATTATGAACGAAAGGGAAAAAAAAGAAGGAATTGTTTGATTTGATATCGTTGCGTCTGCTAAAATAGGAAATGGCGAAAAAAACAACTGGGGATGTGTGAGAATCGGATGTCAAAGTACAACTTTTAGTGGATTTTAAAGATCTTGATCAATCCTTTCAGTAACTTAATGATTATCTAATAATTTTAAATAACTTATTAAAATATATCATATTTTACAGGTATTAAGTAGGAATATTTATTATTACCAATGAATCTAAATAATATATTATTACGTATGTATTAATAATATTACATTTTAATTATACGCATTGATATTTAATAATAAAATATTAACTTATTAGTAAATATTAGTTTTCTCATAAACGTTA
Source organism: Typopeltis vanoorti (assembly GCF_054136105.1). NCBI lineage: Eukaryota > Metazoa > Arthropoda > Arachnida > Uropygi > Thelyphonidae > Typopeltis > Typopeltis vanoorti. The sequence goes on from NC_143560.1 coordinate 137,800,186, forward strand.
AGTAACGTCACAAAATATTCGGTACTAGCTTTGCCGAGAAAGAAAAAAAAAAAAAAAAAAAAAACGATAATTTTAAATGATTGCAGCGTACAGGTGAGTGCTCGTATGTGCTTTCAGAAGGTTTCTGTTGTCAACTCGTTTCCACGCTGATATCTCTCTTATCGTGCACTTTTATCGTTTAGTTCTGCTTTCGTAACAGGATGTTGACGTGGGAAGATAAAATTAATCCTTTCAAACGCTCGTGATAGTGCTCACGATGTTAATGTGTTTCCTCCGACTACCAAACCTGAAAGAATTGAATATTTTAAGCAAATGTCTTTCAAAGGGAATAACAAAATCTGTTTTTCATGCCGTAGTTTCCGTAAGATAGAGATCACGTTCGAAAATTGCTTTAGAAGTAAGTTGGTGAAAGCGTTTGGTTTACCCGCTTGTGGTTAAAATATGAAGAATTTATTTCTTCTTGTAACGAATGTGAAGTTTTTTGAGTCTTTCATGGTAAGCACTGCGTCCTGACAAAAGTTGACTTCGAATCAAATAATCCCCCATTAATGCGCACGCGCACTTTTTTCCTCCAGTTTCTAAATAGTCGCGCGAAATCCTAGAATTTCTCCTGAATACCCTAGACTGGCTGTCGAACTACTGGCATAGGAATGCTATGGCAGTGGGACAGTTGTTAAGGGTGACAGGATATTCTCCCAGTTGCCGAAATTGTAACCAAAAAATAAAATAAAAGCTGCGTGACTACGAACATCCTATCAAGGGCACAAAAAATGTGGATTCGGTTTTGTGTCGAAATCAGGCCATTTGCCCAACGAACGTTGTCGCTGAATAACTTCCTAAAATGGAACCATTTTAGAAACTTTTCGACAGGTTAACTGAAGAGTTAACCACTTCTATACGTCAGCAGAGGATCTGCCTGCAGACACACCGACTGGAGAACTATCCCCCAAACTACTGATAGAATTATTGGACCTGAGAGTGAGCCTGCAATAACAGGCCACTGCGTAATACGTAAAGTTAATACGCAAAGGATGACGGAAATCCGATCCTGATCCGATCTTTTCACGTTTTAATCCTTTCCATTTTAACCATTTCTCCAATCCCGTTATAACTAAAGAAGCTCTGCCTTTCTCTCGTCAGCCTAGATGCAAAGTTATGGTACGTGACATGAACGCACTTAAGTGTTCGTACACCGTGTTTGGAATGCGAATTCGTAAGGGATGATGACAGCGAAATTATTTGTTTACGATTTGGTTGCGGTTTTAAACTCGAATTTCCCCAAATCCGCTTAGTCATTCTCAGTGGCGGCTCGTGGCTTGAAATCGTGGGGGTGCTGCAACTTTCGAAATATACATACGCACTGTAAGTACACGTATACGTGTTTGGATAAAATATCGAAATTATGGTAAAAATTTTTAAAAAAATTAAACATGAAAAAATATTGTTTATTATCGATAAAATAGTACAGTTTGGTATAATTCAAAATTACTTAAAAATAAAATCCATTATCATAACCCCAATAATGTTCTAAAATAAAAACTAAAACAAATGTTATGTCTTTAATTGTAATGTCCAAATATTTAAAGAGACCGAGTAAACACGATAAGCACTACGAACACTCTAGTACTGGCGCAAACTGCATATAAACAATAGTGGAACTGCGCAACGGACAGTGCCGCATTGCGCTAATAGCTCGCATCTCACTATGACGTGCATATGCTTGACACATAGCAATATGACACTGTAGTAAACACAGTGCTACTAGCGTCCTTCGCCCTCCTAAGTGCTACAAGATGGATTTTTATTATTTTTTATGCAAAATAAGAGAATTGTATAGGATTGTTGATGATAAAATTAAATATTATAAGCAAATATTAATAAATATATTTATGTATCGAGAAAAATTGGGGGCGCTGCAGTTCCGTAGTACCTATGCACGAATCGCCCCTGGTCATTCTCTCTCGCCTTCGTTCATTAATGAGCAGGGCAAGATCTTCACAAGAGGGACAAAAAGACGGGTTTTGGTACAAACTGAATTTTCTTGAAAATACAAAGGAAAGACTGGTAAGGGGTGTGCGTGCGTGCGGAGGGGGGGGGGGAATTATTCGTTATTTTCAGCCTCCTAGATCGTTTATTGTTAGGGGAGGGATGAAGGGGTTTGAGAAATTTAAAAAAAATGCTAGTTAAGATCAAAATTTCTGGTTTTTCATATTTTGTTTTTATTGGTTGTGTATCACAAGTCGCTTTTTGGAACTTGTGATTCTTACTGAACTTACTGGAAATGACATTTTTACCAAAGTTTAGCGATTTAAATTGCACCGAAGCAGCTAAGATTATGAGGCCAGTGAAGTAGGCGTGTTCATAGCCCGTGTTCTCTGGTCTCCTTCCTATTTTGCAAAATGAAAGTCTCCGAGTTTCCAGGAGGAAGAATCCCTCCATATAAAACACTAATGTTTTATATCCCGTGATTTTTTTAAAATCATTTATAAAGTCCTTAGGTTACTCGCTTTGTCGACAGTTGGGGTATTTTCAACTGAAGGTCAAACATCGATCTCTCAACTAGTCATGTATGGCTAAGGATTGTGTCCGTACCACCTTTAGCAACTACTGCATGAAAATTTTCAGACACACAATTCAGGGATTATATTGCACGGATCATAGCTTATTATAATCCGACCGTTACTGAAATTGTAAAAAGAGCGAATTTTTAATATCTGAAGTTACCAATACGAGGAATTTATGGAAACAATTCCATGTACCACCCGATTCTTCTCTATACTTAGTTAAGCGAACAGGTCGCGTTCGCTTGCAAGATGGAACCACTTCGATTGGGTTTCACTTCAAGAATCTAGCTCAGAGCACAGAAAGGAATCACAGGAAAGATGCTGTCAGCTCGTGCAGGCTAGATATGCGTGTCGAATTCACATGAGCCGCCATTCTCAGCACTTCGTATAAAAACATTTGCAAATTTGAAGGAACTTTTTGAATCCGTTACTCGTCTTTACACGAATTCCGACGCACCTGTTTAAAGAACGACTGACAACATACGTTAAGCGAAGGATTTTTTTAGGGCGTGAAGGAAGGCTAGTAAAATATAGAAATTTTCGGGCTTCAGGAATTGTCTCGTAGATTGCACAAAATTTCCGCTTCTTTGCCCACGGAAAAACTGGAAAACGTTTTGCTGTGTCACTTAGCACGTGCGTATACAATTACACGGTGTTGGCTTTTTAGGACGCTTCTAAAGTTGTGCTGGAATTCTCATTTGCAACATTAAGCTGTGCAGAGAGTGTGGAATTGGTTACCCCACACAGCGTTATTTACTTATCTTCGTACGCCAAAAATCAGTGAACCTCGGAATCAGCCGATAAATACTTCGAAAAAGTTCATTTGGGACTGGAATGTCTCCAATAAAAGGTGTTTTTTATACTTTCTATTCAGAACCTTTTATTACTTTTTAACATTCCAAAATAAAACAAATTTAAATAAGTTGAGTTTTATCATCGCAGGATATGACTGTGTGTGTTTGCGCGCGCGCAATTAAGCAAATTGTCTTTGTTCTCTTAAGATTTTGGCGAGAGCAATTAGCGCCACAGATTGGTAGATCGGCCTTGGGCAAGACACCGTTCTCCCCACCCACACTACGGCGCTTAAGACAATTAGCAGATTAAGCTGCCCTTGAGGTTGTCTCGTGTTAAGCGTTGACAGGCGATAAAAATTCTTGAACGGAAGAGAAAAGCAAACATCTTGTGTTAATAACAAGCTGTTTCCTCTCCTAACACTTGTCAAATTTATTCCAGCCCACGGTCGGTCGCAAATGATTGATTATTGAAATTGGCCATCAGCATGAATACTGTCCTGATGCGGAAATAAAACAGCCCGCGAAAATATTTTGACCCAAGTTCACGCATTCCTACTTACTTAGCGGTTTTTGTATTATGTTTTGTACCCTCCCACAAACGAGAGGTTATACAACCGATAGCCAATCGATGCCGTTCGTGTTAAGAAAAAATCCGATCTTTCTTTTGAGAAGATGGAGGTTGTAGTCACCCATTTTGTCTGTCGCTCGTGTTGCTCTTTAACGGAAATAAACCATTGCCGAGGGATAATAACGAATAAATTTATTATTTTTACGGCTATTATGCCAGCTTTTGTTTAGGAGTGCCCAGTGGTGTGCTATAAGAGCCCTTTGTTAAATTTTTCTCAAATTTACGAGCCTCTTGTTTACTTTTTTATTTTTTCAAACAAACAAACAAACATAATTTTTTTTAAATATATTAAGCGACAAACTCGCACGGTAACCTAACAAAGTGATTTTATTAAATAAAATATTATAGTTACTGTTACCACCATTTTACAAATAAGAATTCACTTTTGGTAATCGCATATAAATAAATAGGACTATAAATTAATGCCCCTTGATTGGTACCGTTGATTATCACTTGAAGTCTGAAACAAAGAGAAATATAACTTACTTCAATATTATTGTGTTTAGATAATATTTATTTATTATTTATAGATTGCTTGTCATAAAAACTTCTATCGCAAACAAAAGAAATTTATTTTGTTTATAAAAAATGCGGACTATTTCATACGTGCGATTATAAAAGATTTTATTCTTATTATATTTTGTAAAATATAAGAATAAAAAAATGTTTTTCTTATGTAAGATAAATTAACACAGATGATCGTGTGCAAATATTTCATGTTTAGATCAGGAAATATTGGTTTAAAAATGATAGCTTTTACAGGTTGATTGTCCCCTCATACTTTTTGATTGGCATGTGTACACAAGCTGTATTAATAAAAGTTTTTGTGTGAAATACGGCTTTTTTTTGTTCGACGATGCGAGCCCTTTGTTAAAATTTCCATTGCTCACCACGAGTGCCTCTTTTTTAATGTCATTATCACTCAAGAATTCTTAGGGCATTGTGGATGTATTTTAGAGACAAATATATGTAGCATAATAGGAGAAAATTCGCACATACCTTTTCTTGGATGTTGTTGCCTGTCTTCTTTCTGCGGTGTGCATACTTCTGCTGTTATGGTGTTGAAAGGGGAGTGGGGGGGTTGAATTAATTTGAAAAAACTGGGTTTTTTTATATATAATATATATATACATATATTATTTTTAAGGGTGGGAGGGGCGCATTTTTTGTAGGGTGGGAAAAAGATGAAAAAGGGGGTTGAAAATAGCAACTGTTTTTTTAGAGGAAGGGGAAGGGTTTATGGGAAAAGGGGGCCGGGGGGAGGGTTGACGGGGTGCGAGCCATTTCGAACGGGTGGGTCGTCGTCTGAGCTCATGGAGGAAGTGGATGCTATGTCGTGTCGGCTTGGTGTTTCTGCCTTTGAAGTGTTTGTGTTATCGCCTATTAGTCGGAGTTGTGACCTAATTTTTATGTTGTGGAGCTTCCAACTATTAATTAATTAATTTATTATTTAATTCACCAATATCTCGTAATCAGAACTGCAGGATCACAACTAGTCATTATGCCGTTTGCTTTTTCGTGTATCTGCACGTGCATGCAGATACACGTGCCTATCCTCAGCTTTTCGTATGTTGACTAAATAAAAATATTGGCTTTTGAATAAATAAACCTTAGTTAATAATTATCTATTCTTAACCTTTAAACAACAGGAGTTTAACTATTCATTTAAAAACTAAACGATATCTTTTCAGTAGCAGTTCATAAATTTAACCCGAGAATTTTAAACTTCCTGAGTAGTCGACTCGCAATAATTATTTAAAATCCAAGTGATATGTAAAACATTTTAAACTTTCATAAGCATACGTGGTTTTAGAGTACTTTTACGGAACAACTGAGATGATGCATTTTTCTTACCCCATTCACGACGATCCATGGAATAAACGTATGTTTTGGGTGAAGACAATTCGTTCTTTTGCCCATCTCATATTCCAAATTGTTTCCTTGTCTTCCGGACGCACACTTTTGTATCTCCTTCCAGTTTATTCCCAACGAGGAGGCGCACTGAAATATCAAAGAAATGACCTGTTAATTAATTGATGCAACCTCAGTGTTGTAAGCAAAAACTATCGGCTCGATACACATTCTCTATGCGTTTGTATGACTAACGTCCAGAGTGGATTGCATTTTCAACAAACATGCTCTGTGTTTCCGCCTTGGGAATGGATGTTTTAAGAAGGCTCTTAGGAGGAAGATGGTTGTCATCGCTCGCTCTGAGACCCTGCTTATTGGAGGCCCGAAATACTTCAAAAAGTACCGTATCTGGTCTGTTGAGTGGTGTTTCCGAATTACATAGACCACTCGTGATACTAAATGTACGACACTTTTACACCTTTCGTAGGTAGAATTTAAATAAATTAGGAATAGATCCGTATTTAATCCGTATCTGCTGATCCCTATCCACCAATATTTTTTCTTTTTTATGGCGTTGTTGTACCATGTCTCGTATCAACACATTAGATATTAAAGAAAGCAGGCTTCAGAGATAGACGAGAAAAATGAGATAACAAATCTGAAGAGAAGGAACATATACTGATCTGTGATGACATCTAAGTCGAGTCTGGTATCCATTATTTCCACACGATAGTCAAAGATGTTTTGTGCATTTGTACTACCGAAAAGCACTAACTCATTTATCCTAATGTGTCACAGAAATTGGTGCGCTCGCTCCTTCACTAGTTAAAAGAGAAGACGCAAATCACTCGGTACAAAATCAGAAGTATGCAGAACTTACAGCTCAAAGCTGTCGCCGCTCTGCTCATGTGGTGCACTTAACAAACTGAAATTGGATTGAGTTTCACACTGCTTTGTATGACTTTCTTGATGATCCGATGGTACGATACCTACATAATGCGATCTTGTAATTGTACGAGAAAAAAAAAAAAAAAATAGAGACCCTCTCTTATCTTTTTCTTTCAGATTGCCTTTATCAGAACTGTGCGGTGATCTAGCTGTAAGGATTGCAGAGTAACCACTTATTTAAACCTGACATTTGTCCTGGGAGAATACTGATGGTGAGGTAGGCTTCATGGATGAAAACTGGGAGATATTAAGGAAAGGAACTGGAGGAGCGAACAGTACAATAAGCACAGGTTATTGTACAATAAGTTAATGAGAATATAGAGCCTATAGGTTCTACTGAAAACGAGATGGTATAAACAAACCGGAGAAGAAGCTTACGTTATTACTAACTTCCTTTCGATTTTCCTCAAAATTAGTCTGCTATTCGCCAGACTTCCAATATGATAAAATCTTACCTTTCGGTCCGAATTCTAAGAACTTCATACTGAAATTTTAATATGAATCTGATTGATAGGATCTGTTTATATCCCTGTTATTTTAGAACACTCATATTTGTTGTCGGCAGTCAACTGTTTCTTTGTAATCCAACTTTCAGATCCATAAGTTAAATTTAAATTGGTAAAAGCTTCGTCACTCTAGTTTACTTTTTGGGCTAATTTTTATTTATTTATTTTTTCATTATACATTTCTGCCAATATACAATTATTGAACTGCTTCCTCTCCATAACAAGTTTGTATATTCTGTTGTCTGCTCAACTCTTTATTTTTCATTTTCACTAAAATTACTTCCAGAAAACTGAACATTTTTAGATACTGTTCATGTTTTCTATTTTCCTTCCATTTCCGTAGTTTTGATCTTTTTATTTCTCAATTTATCATACCAAACATGGCATAGCAGTATTCAAATTAGGCTGCTAAGAGGTTGATTGTAACACAAAGCCTCTTCGAACCAAACTGCCGTCTTCATTTGGTGCAGCCCGTAATAACCAACGCATCGGTGGTAGAATCTGAAACGAAGGAAATGTCATTCCTAATGCTGGTATGGAGGCGTAAGTGGCAGCGCCACCACGAGTGTTTTATTTTAGCTAGTAACCAAATTGAAGGAAATCATCCTACTCGGAAATAAATAATAAAATAAAAATACATCGAAAAATACTTTTGGATTAAAACCAAGGAACGAATAACGTTGACCGAAACGAAAATGAAAATTCTGAACTGTCACCGGAAACGTTCAGGGTGTAGCATATAAAGAAGAAGAAATAAGGCAAGAGTTGGTTTGGAAATAACTAAGAAAAAGAAAAGCAGTTAAGAGTAAAAAAAAAAAAAAAACGAAACCAAACAAATAACTATATACAGATATATATTGTGGAATTGGAAGAGAAGAGAACAAAAGTAGAATTAACGATATGGATAAAGAAAGAGTGGAAGGTACATATACAAAGATATAGCTATTGGAATAATAGCTTATTAGAAATAAGAATAAAAACAAAAAGAGGCAAGCAAAGAATCGCAGGAATACATTTAATCCGGCGAAGATTAAGAAATCGAAGAATTTTATAAGTTATTACAAGATAGATCGATTAAATGAAGCCAAGCAATTTTATATTAATCGGATGAATTTGAGTGCAGAAACAGACAATGAAGCAATCTGGGATGGGAAATTGCTGAGAAAACCGTCTTAATGGAAAAGGGTGAATGGACTTCTCAATTTACAACTTAATGAGCAGCTTATATAGATAGATATGCAAATATATTTAATTGATTTCATTTAATTTTAATTAAATTTAATAAATGCTCAAATTTCATTATGCCGCTATAGAAAAAAAAACAATAATTGACTATTTGACAACTAATAATAAACTAACATAATTAATAAATGATGTAAATATTACTGAGGTGACAATATTTAATTCGGATAATTAACAAATATTATAATACCACTAAACTGAGTCAAGGAAGAATTCTATGATAATAAGCACTTACATAAAAATAAGTCACAAAGAGAAATATATATATATCGCGGAAGCATAAATAAATATCTTGAAAAGAAACAGAACGGAAAAATTGAAGTTAATTATACGTAAACCAGTCAGAAACTCGAGAAAAAGAAAACACGGAATATGAAACATGGATTCCAAATATGGATTGAAGAATATAATTTATGATGAAAAGAAACAGAGAAACAAACAAAAAACAGCTGCCTTGCTGCAGGAAGACTGGAAGAATAAACATAATATAAAGAAAAAAAAAACACGCAAAGAAAAACTGTCCATCTTAATTAAAATAATTATATAAAACAAAACAATTAAGAGTCAAAATTTTAATTATTTGGGCTACAAGATAGGAATATGTTTCAACGAAGATTTAGACACTTAGATGTGTCTAAACAAAGTGCTTTTTATAAAGCAACCAGAGCATAATGACTAGAAGGAGTCATCAAAACACAAACTAAGAATACACTTTATCAATGTATATTCAATGTATATTCGTTGTCTTCCATACACGTCATTGACGTGTATGGAAGACGACGAGAGAAGGAGATAGAAAGACAAGAAAATTACACAGTCCAACACAATTTTAGCTGACTTTTATGAGACTTGTTTTTACTAATTTGGGTGCGTTGATTTCAAATAGCAAACCTATTTTTCTCTATCACGTCAGGTTTTTCCTCTATGGCATTTTCTTTTTGCTAATTTGTAAGTTTTTGATAATTTTTAGTCCATTGTACTATTTAGAGGATCAAAAAAATCGATTTTTTAATATTATTTTTTTTAAGTATGTACTTTTAAAAATCTGTTTCTAACTTTTTATCAAGAAATTCGAAAAATTCCCGAAGATATAGCCTATTATTCAAAGCGGTGCGCAGATCAGAATCGGAGCGCTCACCGATTAACCGTAAAAAATAACAATTTTACTTACACATGAGTTTCAGGGAAAAAATTTTTGTTTGTAGCAATTTCTGCTGTGTGTTCTGTTTTGGCAATCCCTTTGAATACTCCAACAGTAGTTGGCCATCATGTGAGAATCCCATCTTCCATAGTTTTTAAGTCTTGATGAAATCTTTCGCCTTGTTCATCGCTTACATCACCTATATTCTCGGGAAATCTATCAAGATGACTGTATAGGAAAGGAAGCTTTATGCTCATGTTGCAACCTAGGCGCTGGAAATTTTCAAGCATTGTTTCCACTAGATCTTTGTAATTGTACGCTTTTTTGTTTCCAAGAAAATTATTCGCAACCGTCGTAAATGAAGTCCAGGCCTCTTTCTCAATTTCGTTCATAGAGTTGATGAAATTTGGGTCTCTCATTAAAATTCTAATTTGCGGTCCATCAAATAACCTGCTTTAATTTTTTAACTAAGTCGTGGAAGTTTTTCACATATGTATTGGAAACAGTCACCTTGTAAATCTAAAGCTTTAACATACTGCTTCATAAGACCTAGTTTGTGTAGAGGTGGAAAAATGATTTTTTCTCTGTCGATTAAAGGTTGATTTATAACTTTCTGTTCTCCAACATTTAAGGATATTGTTTCTGACTCCAGTGTTGGTTTCTAGCTCGACTATCCCAGAAGCATAGAAAACACGGAAACTTTGTATATCCTCTTTGAAAGCCAAGTAAAAAGTTCACCATTTTAAGATCCACACAGATGATCCAGTTATGGTCTGTATATTTTAATAACTTCAGAACCTTTTTAATATCCTCATATGTTTCCTTTAAGTGGACTGAATAGCCAATAGGAATTGAGCCATATACATTCCCATTGTGTAGTAAGACACACTTGAGACTTCTGCTTGAACTGTCGATAAATAAACGCCACTCATTTGGATGATATTGTACAACACTCATTTCAGTTAGTAAACCTGACACGTTGTTACAGTAAACAAACCCACACTCGTGTTTAAAATATTGTACAAGATTACTTTCCCTGCTACGATAAAAAGTTATCTTCGTATCTTGCTCCAGTAAGTTTTTTCATTTAATCTTGAAGCTAACAATTCCGATGATTCCTTTGATAGGCCCAAATCTCTTACTAAGTCATTCAATTCCGCTTGAGTAAAACGTTGCGGTCCAGAACTAGAAATTAAATTTTCATTGTCTAAATCAACATCCGGGTCTTGCTCCTCAAGAACATCTGAGATAATCCCGATCATGCTCGTTCTCAAGTAAAGGAAGTCCTTTATAAATTGGCACGGCTATTTCATTGGAATGAGCAACTGGCCGAATTGCTGAGTCGAGATTTGGATACACAATGTTTTTCTTATTCTTATTATAACCAGAAGTCTGAACTAAACAAAAATAGCAATCATCTACGTGATTTTTCAGTTCACGCCAAATCATTGGAATGCCAAAAGCTAATTTTTGGCGTTTTCCCTTGCTTCACTGTCGTAAATTTTCTACACATGACTTACACACTTTATTTGGAGCCCATGACTTGTCCTGATCTGCAATTTTTACGTCAAAGTATGCAAAGCACACTTTCTTAACGAAATCAGTGATATTTGTCCTTTGACTGGGAACAGTAAAGCTGCCACAAATGTAGCAGAAGGAATCTACACTATTGACGCATTTTCGAGTAGTAGACATGATGTATTTTGTTCACTGACGACTAACATGCAATTAACAAGACAAAAAAAAACCAGAGACTTTACTGAAACGTTATAAGCGCTCATCATACTTTCATGATCGATTAACGATTGACTGATTTCGATCATTTTGTTTGTCCGCTATGACGCATATAGCATTCATTTGTTTTAGGCAGTTGTCATCGCCTACTTTTCATCACCTAAATGTATTAGGTCGGTTATCGGCCTCTCTCGCATTCAAAGCGCCAGTACGTGCTGTTGCAGGTTCTTACACATTTATTCGTTTACTAACAAGCGAGAGAGCGGTGAGCGCTCCGATTCTGATCTGCGCACCGTTTTGAATAATAGGCTATATCTTCGGGAATTTTTCGAATTTTTTGATAAAAAGTTAGGAACAGATTTTTAAACGTACATACTTTCAGAAAATAATATTAAAAAATCGATTTTTTTGATCCTCTAAATAGTACTACCTCCTTAAAACTATCAAAAACTTACAAATTAGCAAAAAGAAAATGCCATAGAGGAAAAACCTGACGTGATAGAGAAAAATGGGTTTGATATTTGAAATCAGCGCACCCAAATCAGTAAAAAACAAGTGTCAGATCATAATCAGCAGAAATTTTTTTTTTTTTTTTTTGTTGGCCAGTGTTATCAGTGCAGCAAAAGTGGCAGATATGAGGAATGACGACAGGTTACCCAAGACCGGGTAAAAAATGAAAGGCATAGCGAAAGAAATAAACCGCACCAACAGTGGAAACAGAAATATACGAAACTAGGAAGGGCATTTGCAGCGAATGACAGATGATGGAATACTCTTGAAGATGATGAATTACAAGCCAGAGAGCCGAAGGAACACGGGTTGACTGACGACAGGCTAGGCGGATGCCACAACAGGCTGCCTGGCTTAGGATCTTGAAAGAGAGGGGGGGGGGAGAAGATTGTCATCTGTATAAACTAAACACCATCTCCAGTTTAATTATCGGACTTAATGCTCCTTTCCCTGAAAATGTGATCCATTCGGATGACGAATAACAGTGGAAGTAACGTGCACCTTTGTCGCACACCTCATTGAACACCAAACCATTTTCACCTTCTTCCTTCGCTTCTGCCTTACATCTCTGACATGGACTGACTGCATTCGCGATATAACGTTCCATTTGCACCACATCAATGTGGCGTTTTGAACGGCTTTCCTTTTGACACTTTGTCATATGCCATTTCAGGTCCAAAAAAATGAAGTGCAGATCCTTGTTATATTCTTAGAATTATAAAAATCTGATCCTGACAATCCTCATACTTCAACCCAACTTCTTCTTTCACCTTTTTTCTTGTCCTCTTCTGAAGTAGGCCTTGCATAAATGGATTAAATGCAATACTCAGCAGGAAATTCTCTCCAGAGAATATTCTGCAGTGATTGTATGAATATTTATTTCTTTAATATTGTGACATTGTCGTGTGCTCTTTTGAAAACTGGTTTATACAACATTACTGAGAAAAAAATTAGTTTGAGTTTGGGTTGGATATTTATTATCCCGCTTCTTGTGTATTCAAGGAACTCGCGTGAAGAGCAATTTCGGCGGTGATTTATTTTATAGATTTTATCGTTCGTTCGTTCGTTTTACTTCTCTTTTGGTGAAGTATAAATGAGTTTATCATCCCCTTCAAACAACACTAAAATGCTGCACTGAAATAAAATTCACACAACAATATCAATGGCGTAAATACAACGCTGCCTTACACTACAATCCTCAACTGTTCCTTCAATATCAAATAAGGTGAAGGACCGCCTTTTTTTTTTTTTAATGCGCATATCGTCTTTGAAAGTTTGTAAACGTATCGTACATCAGTACCGTGGATTGGTGACTGGTCGGATAATCTGGAAATACAAATGAGCGCAGCTGTAATTTTAAGCCTTCACAGATATGCAATTAGCAGGATTCTGTCCCCTGAGAGCTGCCGGTAAGAAATTTGCTGCTCCTGGGTGAGCACTATTCTGCCGCCTCCAAATTCCAAGAAATATGAAAAAAAAATTGTTGTTTATATACTTGAACAAGTGATTTCAACATTTTAAAACACAAGTTTTACGGTAAGAATATCAACAAAATATTTTTTAAATAATTAGACAAAATACAACCATTATAATGATAGCAAATAAGCAATAATTAAGATTTACTTCAGAGGCCTTTCTTAATGCAAAATCATCGAGTTTTCCTAAATCTAAAATTCATTGTAAATTGCCAAACTCGATAATCTTCGGTCGGCCACTGGTGATCTCAAATGATTTTGTTATGAATTTAAGCTTGGGAAACCTCTTTTGGTACCAACAATGCGTAATTACCGGAATGGTTAATGCTATTCGCACGACTGTAATTACAGTTGCACATATTTCTGTAAAGGTTTCATTCAATGCCTCCCGCGGTCCAGTTCCTGGCTAAATGATTCTGAATGTCTTCACAATTTTCTCTTCGTTTCTTCTTGAATTTTCTGTAACTCTTCGGGATTGCTGCCTAGCTTCTCAAAGAGAAGATAAGAAGACTTACTTGAGTAGCTGACAGCTTTCGCTTCACGTTTTTTTCTTATACTCTGCATCACATGTTTGGAGCAGCGTGAATCATTTCCTTTAAGCGTGTTTTTTTTTTATAATTTTGCAATGAAATGTAATATTAATATTTTATTAATAATAAACATTTTCGTTTTCATATAATTACTTTTTTGTAAACATCCAATTTCAAAATTTGAAAAAGAAGGAATCGGAACCTCACGAATTAGAAAATTCGCGTGAGAACCTCGATGAACTTACTACACACATAAGTTACGGAAAATTAAAATAAGAAATTTAATGTAAAACACTTACATGTCGTGGGATATCATCAGAGCGAAGACACCAAATGAACGGACAGTTGCAGGAGAGAAAAGAATGATAATGAAAGTACATATTACCGCGAGCTCTTTTTCTATCGCTCTCCGGACAGTAGCACTATCTTACTGGATTCCTCGGGAAATTGAAAACATGTTCATTAACACCGTAATAAACATGCTTAGTCAATGGACAAATTGCTGGTTACGATGCAAAAGTAAAGAGGCAGTTTAAAAGACAATTTAATATTAAATTATATCTTTTGCATGAAATTTGCATATCCCGTATATGTACAACCCATATATATATATATGTCCGTGTGTGTATTCCCCAATCTGCACTTGGAGAACATGGAATTCCTAATTGCAACAGAATGCTTATCATCACAAAAATCTTTATAATCTTTATAAGTTCTTCGAAATTTGAGGAGCTCTTCAAAGAGTGCTCAACAATTTTGTAATCAATTGAAACAAAATCACCGTAATGATTTAAAATTCTAATTTCGAAAGTCACAAATAATCTAACGATTTCGTTGTATGTATATGCAATATACAGGTGTGTGTGTGTGTATATATCAGTGTCGGCCGGTGAAAATTTTAAGTGGGGATGCTGCATATAAAAAAAAAACTTTTTTTCCTAATCAGTAACTAATTTATTAATAAATAAATTTACATATTAAAAAATTGCTTTATTAAAAATATTTCATCCTCACTACGAACAAACATCAATAATAATGAAAGTTTCGTATCAATAGCAATGACAAGCGCAAACGAATATCGGCGTGCATTTTTGGTTTCATAATCTACAGCGTTAATCGAACAATTCCAATTATTAACTATTCAATCAATGTCGAAACATAAGCTGTAACCTTTAACATGTTGTACTGCATTTATATAATGTTGTAAGCGTTGTTATTATTTATAAACAAACAAAATTTTACTTTTTCATTTTTTCTTTGGGGGTGCTGCAGTCTCGCAGTACGGGCCGCGACTGCTAAATATATATGTGTGTATATATAAAACACACACACACACACGTATTCATGATTTAGTTATTCGTTTTTTTTTTTTTTTTTTTTTCATTTCATTTCCAATACACTATTCATATCCCCTTCATGCGAAAATCTCTTAATTGTATAAGTACTTCACTGCACTGTGATGCAGATGTATAATTTATTAGTTTAATTAATTTTATTTTCAGTTTACTAAATTCTCCTTGTTAAACTGTCCCTTTACTTTTACATCGTAACGAGCATGCGCTGTTTTGTCCATTGGCTAAGCCTTATTTATTGCTGTGTTAATGACCATGCATGCAGTTTCCCACGTACAGGCAGGTGTAACAAAGGAACTGAGTTGTATGGTATGGAGCAGTTTGCAGAACGCCCGTGACAGCATATTTTACCAATTATCGAAATTATCACACTGAAGAAGGGGAATAAAAAAAACCGAGATAAACTGCTGCCCCCCATGCGTTCCTAATTATCACATGACTATAGCACTTTTTAACATCTTGTCATTCTATCCTCGCGTCATCCTTTCTTTTGGTAATTTACGTACTGTATATAGTAAGTTCATCCTCAATAACGTTCGTATTAAGAATCGAAATCGCGCGTGAAGCTCACAAGAGCTGCTCACTAAATGAATGTCTTAGTGCCAACATTTCTAGTGTTGATTTTATTGACTTTAATATTAATATTTTGCTACGTTTGGTTGCGATGGGTTAGAGAAGATAATAATGCCATACATAAATATATCTCACGAATATTACTTACTGACTACATGCACATGCACTGCTTAGACAAAAAAATGCATCTCCATATGTAGTCATAAACGATTGCGAACAAGCAAATAAAAGGCTATCGGAATGTTCCCGAGTGTCCATGTTATGGTGATTGTTTCATTAATCCAATCTGAATTTTAGAAACAAGAAATAAAATAATAAAATATATCCAGTTAATAATTTTTAGGGGCTTCCATTTTTGTTAACTTCAAGCTTGATGTCCCCAGACATTGTCGTAGTTGCTTAGTGGGTTACGACAGCTCTGTGTTCTCTCCCTCCTCTCCTCCCACACACACATCTTCTTCTGGTTCCCATCTGCCATACGGCCGCGGGAGGGTAGCTAAATGCTACCATTCTAGGGAGAGATGATTATGAGCAAGGTGGTTTCCCGTTGCCTTCCTTGCCGTAAGTATTTATGACTGTAACCTGTGTGTTCACGGGGCCGGTTTGCGGGATGAAAAACCCCAGATAAACTGGCGGAAAAAACCCTGCTGCCCACGCCCAAGACCGGCTAACTTGGCTATGGCTGAGGAAGATCCTTGAGCTCCTCACGTCGTGGACGGGAATCGAACCTAGGACACTCCTTCCCCAGGCATATGGTTGCGAAGCGCAAAGCCACTAGGACACACATACAACGAGGAAATTCGGTACCACTTGAACACATTTACAAACATTCCTGCCCACAAGGTTCGAACTTGCAGTCAATTAGTCGAGACGCGATCTCTTTGAGTAATGAAGCCAGCATTTAAACTGTAATAAGAATCTTTGTGTTTAACTTTTTTGGTGATGATTTAACTTACGTATTTTGAAGTATTAAAATTAAAAAAAAAAGTCAATTAACGTTTAATACCCGTCTATTCCTTAAACTAAAAAAAAAGAAACACGAGTGCTAATATAGACGATTCCACTTTCAAATTTCGTTGAAACCTTCTTTGAGCAGCAGTCACAGACAAAGAAAGGGATATCCATTGGATTCTTAGAGATTATTAACAGTCATCATATCGACGCGTTTCTCAATTTGAAGAGATCGAGAAATTGAGAAATCTTTCAGAAATATGAAGCGCATTAACTCTTCCTATAAAACGTTTCCAACATCCTGCCGATATGACGTTTTCTTCCCAGCTGTAGACTGCCAGCAGGAAGATCGTTATAAGTTTGATTCTGGCTGCTGACCACAGGAACCTTTATAGGGATTTTTTTTTTTTTTTTTTTTTCCCCAACAGGTTCTGGAGTCAGCAAACAAAACGAACATTCAGAATTCTCTCCATTTTAGATGACATATTAGGTTTGGCAACCACGAAATGGCAACAGTTGTCTGCCGGGATCGCCTCCCCGGATGTCAATGAAAATCATTGATAACCTTGGGTCAGCTACAGTGACTGATCGCCGCCCTCCAATATTGAAAGCGTTTGGGCTAAACAGCTTCTTTTAGAAAACAATTTCAATCCGAAGAACGGAGAAATAACCCCTTTTTGAAATCGGCTCAAAATTTTCCAAAGGGTTTCGAGTAAGTGGGGCGCGGTCGAGTTCGTAGGTTGGCTGCTCAACACTCATTTTATGAAAAGAATAAGCAGGCGTCGGCCGTAATGCATGTCACGCAATTTTCTCCTTTCATTTCTTGCGAGGTAGTTCGTTCCGTTAACTAAAAATTCGCCTTCCCCTTCCGAGCCCAAGCAGCATATCCCTGTGTGCTGCTTTGGCTCGCGCTGCCTCTTCTTCACCGACACACAAGAACTGCATGCGCTCGTTGATCACTCAGTAACTTGTAGCTGGAAAACTTATGAAAACTACTTCAGAAAGTGAGCGAAGGAGTTGGTAATTCTACCTTTTAGCGGTTTTCTTTTCTGAAGTTAAACTTAATACGAAAATTGTGCTTAAATAATAAAAGGTAATCGTTCGTTAACGGCATCAACAGGTGGTTCGTTTCCATATTTCTGCTGGCATTATACCCTGAGTCAAACACCCAGGGAGGACTGTGCTGGTAGATTTTTAACAGTGGGATCGCTAAATAAATAAATAATAATAATAATAATAAAATTTGGCGATTCGAATTTGGAATCCGTGTAGAATTACTGCGGAGATAGATAAACCTAAATGTGATATGGTTTGTTGCTTGCGGCTATTTTTGTGAGGAAAAAAAAAAACTCTCGTTTCTGTAAACAAAAATCAGTGGCGTTTGTTCCATTTCAGATCAACTAATTCGGCCTCAGCCAAACATTCTCCCTCCCACCCCCAAAAAAAAGTCTTGACGGGATTCAAACGCGGCATTCTTTGCCGGTCAAACTATTCTTTCAAATGCTGCACGCCATTCATCCGAGTAAAGCAGCGGTTCCCAGCCTTTGCGTACCCATTTCTATAAATTGTTTTCAAAATGGCTGTTTTTAATACTGACACTTTTGTTCAGTGCCTGTCTTAATGAAAATAGTTTACTTTACTTGTTTTTCCGCCATTATTGATTATTGTTTGTGTACCCCTGAACGGCCCAGCACAAACAGGGGTACGCGTACCACCGAATGGGAACCGATGGACTAGAGCAGCGCTTCCCAAACTTATGGATGATATTGTATTTATATTCAATACAAAACGTACACGGGGAAGATTACAAAACTGAAATGCAAATATTACATTTTTAGCATCTTACATACACATGTGACATGGCACACTTAGTCTTAAAACATTTTAAATTTGTTTTCATTATTTCACGCCTCCCCCTCAACAAAACTAACGGCCCCCAAGGGGGTCGCAGCCCACAGTTGTGGAAGAGCTGAACTAAAGAATGCACGGAGGCGTTGAAATCCCCCCCCCCCTCTAATCAAAATGTTTTAAACCGTTGATACATAAACACGCACTTAAATCTGGCAATTTCAAAGAGTTGTGACACAACACGCAATTGTCTGAAGTGCCATTTGGAATAAGCACTCAGACTGAAATGGCTTGGAGAAGCTGTCGACATCGTCAGGGAAGCTTCCTTTACGAACGAAAGTAACAATCTTGTAAAGAAACTTAATTAAATTAGAGTGAAGTGATATTAATTTAAAACGACAGAAGACGAAAGCTGTCCTTTATGGAACTGAGGCTGCACGGATTTTCACTGCTGTTTTTTTTTTTTTTTTTTTAATATTATGGAACTACCATATTTTTGGATTTTAATGAGTGAGTGGGTATCACAAAGAAGGAACAAAATGAAATCGAGTAATAAGAAGAGTCCTCGTCTCCACAGTTTCTTTTCTTATCTGCACCCATTCGCGTTTCGACAGAAGTGGATTTCTTACCTTTTTCCCTGCAGTCTGAGGATGGAACGCAAAGCACATGCAGCGGATGAATGCAAGACTGGTGTTGGTGTTTCTCAGAAGATGAAGTGCGCATGTCTGAAAAAAAAGATAAAAAAAAAAAAAACGTTAAGAATATTTAATGCAATTTTCCCACAGAAAATGCAAACATCATTGAATTATGGGGGTACCATATTTACGTTTAGCATAATTTTATGAATATTGATAGCAATACCGTCTTAAAGATTTAATGACTTTCGCTGTTCATTAATTTTCAGACGTATTTTACGAAGAAGAGAGAGAGAGAGGCTGAATTTTTAAGAGAACGACATCACACATTTTATCGAATTTGAAATATGGATTTTAGGCAGCGGATATTCCCACTGCACGGTGTGAGCTGCTCATATATTGGACGTCCGAAGTGGCTTGAAAAGTTTCCACGTTTGGTCTTTATAGCAGAGATTCCTGCCGGTAAAAAAAAAAAAAAAAAAGTTATTGGTCCTTTCGTACACCATGGTACTAATAAGGTTTACGGCATTTCGCCAGTGGGATTCTCATCACATATATTTGTGTTACCAACACACGTCCAACTGTAAACCAATTTCTCGACCTGTGGATGAAATATGGCTGCGATATCAGCTGCAGTTCTTTTCACCTCTTTGCTGCAGTGTATATTCTGTTGTTTCAGAACTCAATGTATTCAAAACATTTTGCTTCTCTCCCCTCCCTCTCTTTTCAGCTTGAGACCAGCGTTATTTTTACTGGGAATTTTCATTCATTTGCTTCAGTACTACCACTACTCGATATATTCACGGATTTTTTTTTCCTCCAAACCACATCGGCGCATTTTCAGCATCACAGTAATACTGACGCATACCAATAGTTATCTGTCGGAATATAAATTAGGGGGAATTACACGAAATGCTTCTTATTGTTGATTAATGTGATGTTTCTAAACTTGTCATCTAGTGTGAGAATAATCGTTCGTTAGTGGATGCAAGAGTCGGTTGGGCGATCCGCTGTTAGAATCGCGCTACGAATTGTAACGTGTTAAGAGCTATCGAAATATATTATCCCGGATTATCCACATCCACAGACCACAGTTCCGGATAGACTCGACGATATTCGTTTGCACTTGTCACTGCATGTAACAAGTGAATCCGATACTGCTCGTTGAGCAGTGTCGCTACAGATATATTGTATGCTTGCGCGCGTTATTTCTGTGTACGAAACTTTTATTATTGGTGTTTGTTCGTGGTGAGGGTGAAATATTTTTAATAAAGCAATGTTTTAAAAAAAAAATTAGCTAACGCATTTTGATTCCCGTATATAGAGAGTAGATGACGCCGTTTTAGCCCTATCTAACTTTTGGAGATTGAGTGGGCAATTCAATCTCCACTGGTACCCAATCAGAGATAGCTGACCCAAGGCCATCACTAATTAAAAGACGCAGTGAAGAGAGACGGATCAACAAGTGCCGCCATCTCGTGGTCCCTATCCCTACCTCTCATATTTAATGTGTGAAATAATGTGGGTTCTAGGGTCGATTTTCTTGAGTTTACAGGGGCATATGGTTGCCCGCTTGCCCGTGCCAGAGATCGACTAACTCGGGAACCGGTCGAAAAATGGCTTTGAAAATTTTTCTAGTCACCGACTAGATTCGAAACCAAGAAGTCTTCCTTTGTGCGGTCAAGCACCGTGGTGTGCAAACACCACATCCACTGAGCTACACAGGTTACTCTTTCTCCTAAAAAATCAGCTAACGCCTTTTTATTCCCGTATTTAGGGAGTAAGCGAGGCCGCTTTAGTCCTATCTAACTTTTGGAGACTGAGTGGGCAGTTCAATCTCCACTATGTCAATTTACTTATTAATAAATTGGTTACTGATTAGGAAAAAATGAATTAATTTCCTTACTTTGTATATGCAGCACCTCCACTTAAAAGTTTCACCGGCCGCCACTGGTGAGTTCCCTTCTCGCAGCCATTTCATCTGGAGACATTGCACTGACTTGGGAGCTTCATATGCCCCTAATTCATACCAGCTACAAACACGTGATTCGTTATATGATGCAATGCACCTTGTCCACGGGGAAGGGGTCCACTGACTTCTTTCCAAGTGGTGTATGCTGTATATTATTTTATTACTTTTTTATTTATTTTATTAGTACTATTAGTGGAATTTTTATAAACTGTCCCCCAGATCCTTCACCTATTGGAGGGAACAGCAGTAAAACGATTCCGCAGGCAAGCAGCTGGTAACAGTTCGCGAGACCGAACTAGTTGGTAACGAATCTGGAAGCTTCCTGATCAGCTAGTGTCGAAAGCTGCAACCACATATTTTGTCAGTTCATGACTGGAGGTGGAACTGTCGAGACCATGTGTGGCTAGGAGCCCGAATTCCCTCTGTGTGGGAGGTATGTTTGCGAGTCTGCCATCTGTTCCTCGCCAAATACAATGGACCCCAACCCAAAGAAATGCGACTTTACTGCAGATCGCAAAAATTATCTCTAGAAAAATCCCATATAAAAAATCCAAACAAAAAAGTACATGAAAACATGAAAAGTCCAACCCCAAAAAAGCATTCGAAATCCAACCCAACAACGAATTCTTACCAAAAATAAGTTTTAACATCCGCTTGACCAACATCCGTGGCATGTGCACCACCATCACCCAGGGTCATCTAAACCCAGAATTACCATTCCTATCAGAACCTCAAGAACAACAGTTCACCTCAACTGCCCAAAATAAGCAATTCTTCCTGCCACAAGGTCGGTAGGTGCGTTCATCAGAACCGACATACCATGCTGGAGAATGCAAAACCTCGAATCCCTTCTGTTTGATCTGATTACCTCAAAATATCCCTAACAAATCAACTTTTCCTTTTCATATGCTCTCTCTCTCTCTCTCTCTCTCCAATTTCTGTTAACTACTCTGATCTCTTCAACTCTCTCTCTCTCTCTAGCCTTGACTCTGCAGTCAAATTATCCCAATAACGAGGTCATCCTTCTTGGGAACTTCGTTTACAACTCATACTGGCTTCACTTTTCCTGTTTCACTAATCAGGCAGGCATAGATTCTGATCACAGCTCATCAATCTTCCTACCAGAATAATTAATCCCTCAAATTTGCAAACACACGTGACATCTTCCTAACAAGCTCTCCTTACAAGTATACTGTGGTTATTAGTTCTCCTCTTGGTAACTCGGACCACAACCTCATACAAGTCTCTTTTGCCACAGAACAGCTTCCACCCATCAGTTCACAGTCTCGTGTCCTTCGACACTACAAGGATACCAAACAGAACGACATCCGTGACTTCTATTCCTCATTTACCTGTTCCAACTACTGCTTCCGTTCTTTTGATCTAAACACTTGCTGAGACCGAATAACCGAAATCATGATCACAGGAATGAAGACCTTCATCCCTTATTCCAGTTCAAATCCTCTCATTTAAGTCATGGTGTCCAAAATTGTGCACCAACGCAGTAAAAGAAAAAACTCTGTATACAATGAATGGCTCAAAAACAAAACTCCAGCTGCTCTCTCTGCCTATACTGTAGCCACAACAGTTGTAAAAGAATCATCACCAAGTCCAAATGAGACTCTCAAAGAGCCAAATGGCTGTCGCTCCTTCTAGTCCCTTGCCAAGGCCATTAGACATGACCTCTGCACACCCAGGTTTCCACTACACTCACACCAGATGGCCCTGTAGTTACCTCATCTAAAGACAAGGCCGACTTACTGGCATCAGTCTTCTCTTCTAATTCCTGCATTGATGACCTGGGCAAAGTTTCCTCCACTCCACAAAGAACGGCTTCCTCCGTGTCATCCATAGTCTTCTGCTAAAAAGAAATCCAAAGAATCCATGATAACCTGAACACAAACAAGATATCTGGTCCTGATGGTATCCTACCCATTGTGCCTCATAACTAACATTACCCCTTCAATCTATCCTATTCAACTGGCATCTGCCTGACAACATGGAAACATGTCCACATCCAGTCCATCCCAAAGAAAGGTGATCAAAGTCAACGAGCCAACTACCGTCCAATTACTCACGTTTCTGTTCTCTCAGAAATTATGGAGAAGGTCATGAACAGCCAACTCTTGAACCATCTAGAGATCTACCAATATAATCAGTGACCAACAGTATGGATTCGGCCACTCGCAATCTACAGCTGATGTTCTCGCTTTCGCCACCCACCTCTGAATTCAGGCCATGGATTGGGAAATTGGGAGAAACTTACATGGTTGCATGGCACTCGTGTGCCGTAGGTCTTGTGGCCTGTCGTGTGAGGGTCAGATATAAAACTAACTAGCTAAATAAATAAAATATTGTATACGATAAAGGGATCAACCTGTAATTAAAACTCCTCTCTTTCCTGGGGCAGTTTGGGACTTTTCAGAAAGTTGAAATTCGACATGTTTAAAAATAAATAAATGAAATAAAAAAAAAATAAAAAAAAGAAACTGTTACACACTAGTGGCGGAAAAAAATAGAAATTTCAAAATAGCTAATAAGCTATAATAGCGTTAAATTCGTTAAAATCATTCCTATCGACTTACAATAATTTTGGTTTTGTAACTGAAAAAAATTCCGACTGAAAAAAAAAATGTTGCATTGATGGCTCAGTTAATCGCATAAGTAATGGAGTTAATCAAAATCTCATAACTCGAATTAAAATAAGCGAATTTTTTTTTTTTTAGTGTGAGATTGTCAGAAAGAACCCACAATCTGACGGTGGTTGAAATCAGGAGAAATCTGATATTTTAACGCGATTTATTTCGTTTAGTTGGATGCCTTCTAACTGTTTATAATGCCGCTCACGTACCTTAAGGCGGTACTTTAATGATTGGGAGATCACCAAAGGCCGACGAGAAAAATGCAAGAAAAGAAAGTGCTCCAATTTCACTCCGAAAAAAAAAAAAAAAAAAAAAAAAGGTTCCGGGAAAAACGCGCACACTTCAAAATCCCCTACGGCAGTGACGGTCAACTTACGGCTCGCCAAAAGTCAAATGACAGACGATTTCTACAATATCCGTGCGCATACTGGGCTCATATTCGCAAGTTGTCGAGCTTGCAGAAAAAAGGCACAAAATCTCTCTCTCTCCTGTGAACTATTTAGGGGAATTGCAATGCTTTAAACTTAACTCTTTAATTTAGTTTAACCCTTAACATTTAGGAGCTTTACATACATTTAAAAATATTTAAATTTAAATGCAGGAGATAAAATGATAATTCTGTATTCTCATCTAAGAGAGACGATCGTCGTCATTCGTCTGCCCTGCAATGGATTAAACTTGAAGAATCTTCACCTGGGGGCAAAGATTCCACTTGGCAGGATATTCTAAGTAGTAATGGATTTAATCTCTTTTTTTAGGTATTTGATTGACCGCTGGTAAGGCCGACGAGTTCGAACCCGACTTGATAGCAAAATAAAAGCGAATTTATTTTACTGTTTTGTGTTTGGGTAGTACAACCACGCGTTCATGCCTAGAGTCGTGAGTGCCGTGTAATACTTCTACTGCTCTGTCCATTTAAACCGCAAAATAGATAAATAAAATATATAAAATAAATAAATAATTAAATTTATTCATAGAAATATTTGAATCGCAAATGCAATACATAGAGATGTTTATGGAAACTACAGAGAAAGTCAATCCAGGAATAGATACAGGTACTGTCCGACCACAGATGCAAGACCCTCCGATGGCAATGTGCCAAGGAAAGTCAATTCATGTTGATGGGGAGAAAGGAATAAGGCGATGTGCGAATTCACTACCAACACGAGAAGTCACGTGCTTTATACGTAAAATTTTCCAACTGTTGTACAAGCAAAATCGTTACCACTTTAAAAACTGGAATTTTCATAAAAGAAAAGCTAATTTTCCGACGTATAATAATAAACACTCATCATTGATTACCCCATTGTCGGAATGGATTCGCCTTCTGCCATGCGTAGAGGTGTCGCATCCGTGGTCGCACAGTATATGGCATCAATCATTAGCAAGTCAACTGCTAAGAATATTAAGGACATTGAAGAAACATTCATCTTCTGGGATGCTTTTCTGCTCACAACAAGAGGGGTGCTTGAACCGTGTAATTATTCCGAAGTGAGGCACGGAGTAGCGAACTGAGGGTCATCCTGCAGGGATTTGTAGCAGTATAACAATGAAACTTGCCGTCGTCCTTACACAGCCCCAAGACCTTCGCCAGGCTAGATCGCGCCTTGAGGGAAACAATTAAATATCGCCCTTGATTGATTATAAGACAAAAATATAGCAAACTTTCCAATTGCTGTTTTGTTTTTATTACAAGAGAAACGTTAATGCAAAACGATTACATCTTCTTCTTCTTGGCTTTCCGTATTAGGCAATCGTTTGCCTGTAACGTTTTCAAGGGTTTAAAAAGTCTTCTCTCAATCTCCTCTTGGGTCTTGTTCTCTGTCCCTTTTTGGTTTTTATTTCCAAGCAATATTTGGCGATCTGGCCTCATGCATTCTTTCTATGGGGGTTTTCCAGTTCTTTCTATAGTTTGCGATGTCTTCTGTTATGTTAATTATGGATAACTGTTTTCTTATTTCTTCATTTCTTATCTTGTCTATTCTTTTATGGCCTGCAAGCAGTCTTAGGAACTTCATTTCTGCAGCATCCATTGTCTTTTATCTCGTTCTCCTCAAGTCCAAGTTTCAGTGCCCTATTTCAGAACTGGTTTGGCTCTTATTTTATAGAGTTTTATCTGAATTGTTCTCGACATCTGTTTGTTGAAGTGTCTGTTCAAAGGTCCAATGACTGCTAGGAATTTCTGCTTTTCTTATGCAATGTCGATTTCTCTATGGGGGCTTGTGTAATTTCCCAGATATTTAAATTTGTTCACTTCTTCTATTACTTTGTTGTGGATGAATAGTTTGCATCTTTCAGATTCTTTACCTTAAAGTGCTATTGATTTCGTTTTATTTATCGAGATTTTCATGTCATACTCTTTCTATTGAAGAAAACTGCACGGATTGAACGATTACACAATAATATTAATTAAATGTTTGCTCTACGAGGATATCGCACAATAAAACTGTTTATAAGCTCTTCTAAGTTTAAATTATAAGCCATGTCCTCCTCTATCGATATGGTTGCTAGACCAACCAATCTTTCTTGAGTCATTGCTGTTCGATTAAAAATAACTTTTTAATGGAATTTAAAAATAAAAATTAAAAATCAGTTAAGCTTGGAAAAACTTCTTTCCGCACTTGCTACGCTATCAGGAATTGTTAACAATATCCTTAGAGCGGTGGTTACGTTGTGATAAATTTCTACAAGATTCTGGTTATATCTAGATGATAAAATTTGGCGAGGACCACTTTTCTCTTGTATTATTTTTGAGAGAATTTTTATTTCTTCATTTTTTTTTCTTTTTAATTCTTCAATAAATCAATTGCATCAGATGTTTTTCCACTGCTCAAAATCCAAGTCTTTACAATGCTTTAATATTTCGTCCGAACTCCAGTTATGTAAATTATTTATATTATATAAAAATCCAAATCACCATTGCATGCAAATACCTTAAGTGAAATTCAATAAAACTACAGGACTTGCTTTTCGTGCGTCTGCAGTGTAGTAGCTGTTGCGGAGGGCGTATTTGTTACCGCAGGGAGCAAGTTACTATCGCAGTTTGAGTAGGAATTTAAATTCATTTAAATTATCTTTAAATTAATTATTTTTCTTAATGATTCCACTAAACGCCGCATGTTTGTAAAATATCTTCTGGCCGTAATACGGCGCCTAACGCAATATGGCTGAATGCGCGTCATTTTTAAGCGGCGCCGTGAGGCAGGCACAACCCAATTTCAGGATGGCATTTAACCTGGAAACCGGCTCGAGGAAAGCTGCCTATCCATCCACTCGAAAAAAAAAAAAAAGTCAGAATATGAGCAGAAAAACGTTCGTGTGAAACCACCCACTCACCATAAGGGACTGCCCATTTCTACGCTTAAGAACGATTCTTCCTCCTGAAGAGAAATAAAACAAAACAATTAAATGAATAATGTTGTCCACAGGGTACGCAGAATGACATCGTGTCGGCACTGGTGTGCGTACCAGATTTGCTCTCTAACGATGTTCTGCTCGCTCTTCATCCTGCTGTATTAAGCTATTTTTTTTTCTCTTTTTCTTTCAGTTATCGCCTTTCCCCTAAGAAAGCGTCTGAATGTTGAAACGTGTTCGAGAAACCTCCATTAAGAAAGTGACGATTGTTTGTAAATGCAGGAAGTGGATCGCCCCGCAGAGCCATTTCCGATTGCGGAGTGCTCAAACTGTGGCGTGAAAGCAGAGTTTTCACATTATCTAATCCCCCCCCCCCCCCCCAACAGTATCGATGTCAACACGCTTATAACCTTTCACGCGCGCGATTCACAGTATTGATCGTCGTGAATTCTCAGAAGCTAAGACGTTCTTACTGAGAGATATCCGCAGCTTGTTAGCTTTCGAAAATGCCCCCCCCCCGCCGATTATTGCCAATTTTCTCGTATTAATACGTGCATTGGAACACTGAAGCGAACGAAGCCTTTTCGTAGAATTTATCCCCATTCTAATGTTTCCACCTCCCCATAAGAAACATTACGTCGCCTAATTAAGGTTCGCGTGACATAAAAGCCAAATTTTGTTTTCCGCAGATCATGGCCGACCTTATTTAATTCTAGGGGCCCCACATGATTCTTTTATGTCCTGGAAAAGGTCATTCCTCTCGTAAATGTCGAGACCCATTTATGGGTGAGTTCTTAATTATCTATATTTCATATTCAAAGGTTAAATCGATTTACGTTTTGTATCCTGTTTAGAAAACCGTGGAAGCACCGAACGATGTCATTTGGAGTAACTTACTTGAACAACGTTTCCGTAGCATTCGTCTTCGCCGTGCTGACAAGTGAAATTCCACCGTCCTTTGATAAACGTTGACTTGCAAAAGAAAAAAAAATATACACAAAATAAGAGAATGGTCTTATTTTTTCCTAATTCAGTAAATCACGCAAACAAAATAAATAAAACATTCGCAATCTAAAATGTTTCATTAAAAAAGCAAAATTAAGTGAAAAAAAATACTAGAATTACAGCATCAATGACTTGGCGTTTTAAGTACTAAATTAAGAGCAAATATTTTAACTTCCACAAAGTATAAGCAACCACCAGGAATTAGATTTCAAAAAATCTTAGTTATCCTAAAATTCTTAAACGGTTTTCATTAAACTCTCTCTTTTCTTTAATTTTGAATTTCTGTTAACAAATGAGAGCTGCAAACAGATTGGCTCCCCAAAAGAGTGTCCATCCAATTAGATATCACACGCGCAGTAGAGTGCTAAAAGAAAAATAAAAACCAGTAAAAGCGAGAAGGTTTTAAATGAGCTTGTTGGCGCGAATTTCTCTTTCACGTGCGGTAGATTAAGGGTGCCTGCACGTGTACAGCACGTCAGAGTAAAAGTGGTCTGTGGAAAAGTGGTCTGGAATCTTACCGATGTTTATTTTCTTGAACAGAGAGAGAGGTTTCATAAGAGTGAAGTCAAAGTGCACATGGGCGATGACTAGCAGCTGCTCGTGTATAGGTTTAAAGGCTGGTTCATTGGAATAAGGCCCGCGACAATACAGGTAATCCTCGTATAACGCGATACTTATACAACGCGGTTTGTTTACCGTATAAAATGTTTCTTTTGAAAATTAACTTCGTTTTCTGCCAGGAGAGCGCATTAAAAATCAAAGTGTGTTCGTCTCAAGCTGAGCACTTTCTTTCCTGGTGAGTTGCATACAATATGTAATGCGTTTTTATGTAAAAATTTATTTTTACAGTTCGTATCGGTATTAATACGTATCGTTTTACAGGCATCGATTTTCTGTCTCTTCATATCTTCTGGGGTCCATATTTGAAAGAAATGCTCCGCATGGGAATTCTTTATTGCGCAAGGCAGTAGAATTACGCGACTTTTACCAACCACCACGGCTTTTCTTCGAGAAAGTTATATCCGTTTTCAAAATGCGTCCGTACAAATACATGTGTGATGTGCTTTAGTGCGTGACCAAACACTGGAGAAATCGATCGACTTCTTATCATATTCGAATAGTTCAAAAACTGTTCAGGTCACTTCTGGTTTACAATGAAGGTGATACATTCGGCTGATGCGCATCCTATACTACGGGTGAATATTTTGTAAATTTACGGAGAGTCCTTTTGCAATACTGAGAAATTGAACGGAATTCTTCCTCAGCGACAACCTTGAGTTCCTGAAGAAAACAGATTCCTTACAGGATTTGAAACAGCATAAAATTTTGCAAATTTGTTTGCAAAATTTTATGACATTCTTACATTCTTACAGCTTTCATGATGGATAACGTTTGGTTACATTGATCCCGAGATCGCAAAATATACTAGATTTAAGTACTGCCTACTAAAAGACTTTTAGTACTCTTTTAGTACTGCCTACTAAAAGACCACGAGATACACGCGGTATTCGACATGGTAAAATATCTAGTGCAGTGGTGACGAACCTTTTTATGTCCGCGTGCCAAAAGTTTACAAATCGAGTTGCTGACGTGCCCGGCACGTCAGCAACTAATTAATACAACACTAAATAATTAATTAACATCAATTAATACAAAATCAATTGCAGAATTTTATTGATTCAAGTTTAACAATTAACATAGAATTTCATAAAAATGAACTCATAATTTTTATTATGATTAATTTTATTAATTAATCTCATAATTAATTAATCTCAAAAACTCATAATTAATTTGACATACACATTGTCGTGTACAAATCAGTATCAACCTTTTATTAATTTATCACTATATCTCTTTATTATTGAGATTTTTGCTGTTGTGCATTAGATGCCAAATGCTTTATATCAGGTTCATATTTTGTCACCTTTAGTAATACACACGCCGAATGAGATTCATCAGTCATTCTATTCCTTAAACTGTCTTTTATAAAATTTATTTCGAAAAATAATGACTCACAAGCATATGTAGAGGAGAAAATTGATAATATAGCCATCGCTAGTTTTTTTAAACAACAAAAGGTTTCAGGAATGGCATTCCAAGTTCTCTATATTTCCTCTTCTGCATTCTTTTTAATTGCGCCCAATAATCGATCATTTTCCATTATTTCCAAGTCGTTTCTCAAATCTACAAACTTTTGTTTCCATTAGATTGAAAATCGATTAGTTGCATTTCTACATCTTCCAAATTCAGCCACTCAAACATCCAAATTGAGTTTATCTGCTGATGTGTCCGGATGCAAAATGAATTTTGATGTCTCTGCAAATTGCCTGAACTGCGTAAATCTTGAAGAAAATTCGTTGATTATCGACTGAATAACTGTAGAAAACTCTTTTGTCAATTAACTTGATCTGTTTTTTCATGGGATTCTAGATCTGCAAAGTATTTTTTTTTGTATTTGGAAAATATCGGAATGTTTTGGAAATAACGTCACGATTAAAAATTGGTAATTTAGCTTCGAATGCTTTGATTAAATCAAACATGACAATAATTGTCTTGTTAACACCTTGCAGTTTAGCATTTAATTCATTTAAATGTAAACACAAATCAGTAAAAAAAACATTAATTTCGAAAGCAATTCGACGTTCATTAATTGATTGTATTTTTCAATGATTTCCTCATTATGTAAAAAAAGTCTGATTTCATCTAAACATTCAACAAATCTTTGAAGAACTTTCCCCCGACTTAACCATCGGACGTTGTTGTACATAAGTAAACCATTGTACACCGAGTTTACCTCACTTAATAATTCTATAAATTTTCGTTTATTTAAAGCGCGTTCCGATATAAAATTGACCAATTTTGTTACAATGCTCATATCTTCCAGTGGCTTGAAACTAGCCTTTGCGCATAAAACCTGCTGATGTATAATACAATGAACACCCAGAACTGAATGTCCAATATGTTTCGTAAAGAAATTGACGAACCCATTTTCCTCTCCAGTCATACTGCAAGCACCCTCCAAAATTGTATCAGTAGTTACTGATACAATTTTGGAGGGATCTATATCTCTTTCAGCAAGTGCATTTACAACTGCGTTGCAAATATCTATTCCTTTTGTTGTTGTTGTTGCTAACGATGTTAAACTTATCAATTCTTCTTTGATGTTATTCACAACATAGTAACGAATAAAAATTGCTAAACGAGCTGATCCAGTTATGTCAGTACTCTCATCAAGACAAAGAGAAATTAAATCAGAAGATTTTATATCTGTTTTTTGCAGATGAGTCATATTTTTAGCCATTTCTATGATTCTATCTTTCACCGTGTTTCTAGCCAAAGGCATATCTTTTATTCTTCGAATAATTTTTTCCTTGTTTTCAAAATCTTCAAAGAGAACTGGTGCGCATTTTAACCACGCTTCTTTTATATATTCCCATTACTAAAAGGTTTCCCGTGTTTAGCAATTACATTTGAGGCAAAAAAAAACTAGCAGCAGTTATATTTGAACGAGTGCCGATAAATGTCATTAGGGTTGTTGACTGGATATTCCTATTTTTAATTGCCCGAGCAATAAATTCTTTCCGTTCGTCCTTGCTTTTCTCAAGGAGCGATTTATGGTGTGTCTCATAATGCAGTTTTACTGACGACGTTCTGCACACTACTGTCCCGGAGCGTAAAACGTATATTGCTTTATTGTCTTTATTAATCATGCCATACTCAGTCTTCAGTCCACCAGCTTTGGAACTCTCTGCTGCTTGACTGTGATAATTTTCGCCAGCCATGTTCAGTAGAAGTATACCAAAATAATTCACAATTTAAATCAAATGCATTTTTTATAGTTTCAAAAAAATCGACATTTTATTAAATGCCTAAATTAAATTATCTTTATAATTCCCATTTACAGTAGCAAAAACAAAACCGTGCACATACGCAACAACAATGCACTTGCCGCTGCTTATTTCTGCCTACTGGCGGATGCGCGGTGCGAAATGCATAATGAACGCACGTGCGATTAGAAAAGGGAAAAGTCAGGGAATCCTAAGGATCAGTCGTTCTTTTTCTATAAGACTGTATTTTTATTTTTTCTTACTGTATTAGAGGGCTCAGTCTCAACAAACTTACTCGTAAATACCTTTCCCATTTTTTTAAAGTTCATACATTAAACCAACATAAGTTTTAACATTATATACATTAAGTGGATATTAAATCCAACATTATTTCAAAGCCGACTACAGAAACTGTAGATGTTTTGTGGGAAATTTGACTAGCGAACTTACGGGAATACACTCTCCGCCATACTACCAGTGGCTCTAGCGGTCCAACTCGTAGTATGGCGGAGAGTGTATTCCCGTAAGTTCGCTGGTCAAATTTCGCACGAAACATCTATAATTTCTGTAGTCGGCTTTGAAATAATGTTGTATTTAATATCCCCTTAATTTATATAATTTTGTATCGCCGATGTGAAGCCTTTTGGCTATTTATTTTAATAAATAAGTATTATGAATAAGTATATAAGTATAAGAGCATATAAAAGGGAAGATAAATGGAAGAAGAGGACAAGGAAGACGAAGAAAATCTTGGCTGGCAGATATCAGACAGTGGACTGGTATGAACTCTGAGAGACTGCTCAGAATAGCTGAGAATCGCTCAAAATTTGCCAAGGTGGTCGCCGACCTCCGATAGGAGATGGCACTCAAAGAAAGAAGAAGTAGTATTAATAATTAATTATGGCATAATCATAAAGAGTATTAATACACTATGGTGTAGCATGTTGACAAATATAAAAGTACGCATTTAAATTAGTTATCAATCACAGGACTGATGCTACAATATTGTAGTTTCCTCAGGCCAACATCATTAAATTAATTTGTGGTAAGTTTCATTGACATATCCCACTCTGATCACTAAAAATGTATAATATTATTCAGTATAAAATTGATTATAATGATGTTAGTTTGAAAAAAACAAAAAAAAAATGTAGTGAAGTCACCATTGAAGCCAGTGGAGCAGGGGAAGCAGCAGGAGGACGTCGACTTGTCGGCGAACGCTTACCGTCGAATATAACTTGCCCTCGCGTTCAACTGGCACCTCTGATTTCACTTTACGAAAAAAAGACGTTAACAGGTTTTGCATATATACCTCCCACACAAAAAACAACACGCCCTCCCCAACAGCCATTATACTGCAGATGCAAGAAAAAAAAATAGTTTTATTGTATCCCTGAATAAGGTACAGAGGCTTTTGCAGTCTGTGTAATATATTTCTCAGCAAATAGTGCAATTAGAGACAGCTGGAATAAAAACACACTAATTAATGAATCACATGTCCCCTCATACAGAAACTACGCTGTATAAACTCGAGCAAAACCATATGTTGCACTGGAAACACACTAACTAAAAACTATTGTCCAATTTTTCAATTACATGAAATAAGTGTTTGTTTTATTGCATTTGAAATTCTCGATGTCATTATAACAGATCACAAAGGCTATTATTTATTAATGTCAAATGCAAACTTCAAATAAAATAAAATTCTACCACCAATTGAAACATGCCATATAATGCGTGTGTGAGTCCCCCTGCCAGCTCAAACGCAAAGAAGCAGCAATAGAAATCAACCAAGGTTTGAAACTTTGTGTGAGTTGAGCCCACCGGTAATGAGAACGATAAACGACACCCCCGTCGTGAATGCCTTAAAACTAGGAAATAGATAGTGAATGTTGTTATGACAGTTTCATATGTTATGGAATTCGGTTGAAAAAAATTAGCATTTCAACTCCACAATTGTCGGTTGCCTTTCTTTGACTTTGGGTCGCGTGATCTTTTGTTAAGACCGCCCCAATCATATGCACGTCATCATAGCTGCTGTCTCGTGTAAAACAAAATTTAACTTGTACGTATTGTAATAATTAAAAAGAAAAGTTGAATAATTTATAAGCGTATAAAAAGATATCACTTGTAAATCGTTGACGTGCCAGCAAAATTCTCGGGCGTACCATAGGTTCGCCACCACTGATTTTCTAGTGTATGGGATCTGCAGTGGCCGACAACAAAATTACTGCACATCTGAACATCTCTGAGGCATGTGTTTTTTATTTTTATTTATTTATTTATTTATTTTTTTTTAAAAACGGACCTGTCATACGGTCTCATATTCCAGAAACGGAACTGGGACACTTATAGACTTAATTGCATTGGAGTGATCCAATCTCAAAGAAAGAAGAGCATATTTCTCTAAAAAAAAAGGTATTTTCATACTCTGAATTACATTAAAGTTAAGGCGATGCATCTTCATTCGCTCTCTTAATGAGTTTGGGATCTACTCTGGTTTCGTAAATGTGGTGCAATAATACAGCGTGCCAATAATATCGCAAAGCCATTTTCCAGTGGGTGGAAGATGAAAGAAAATAAAACTCCATCCTTTGAAAATAAAAGGAGAAATCTAAACTAAAGTTTAGATTTTCACTCCGCCTTCACTTTCAGTATTCGTTACACGCTAACCAATACAAAAATAGTTGGTTCTTTTTATTTATTTTTCTGGCCGTCGTGCAAATGATGGGATAAGAAATTATAAGCGCATTAGAATTAGCACAATGGACGAGGATCCCGCCCTGGCATCAACGTGTCTTTCTGTTCTTCGGACCTCTAAAAAGCAGTGCGATTTCCTCTCCGTGATGAAAATCGCAGCTTTACAGTGCAGTGGGTACGGAACAGTAACTCGCAGTCTGAGAGAACACCGTACTGCGAACAACTGATGTATTAGTAAGTGATAATAAATCAATTAAATGTGATAATACTAATGATAATAAGAAGAATCATCTTTACATTGAGTAGCACATGGTCCAATGCCATAAATGGAACTCTGGTGAGTGTATTATCAGCTGAAATTTTTCCAACGTCGTAGCCATTTTGCCTTCACAGTTTGGAGTTTTGCCAACTGATTGTTTAAAGTCGCTTCTTTAAGTGAACGGTGCGACTTGTCTCTGAACTTGAATAAATTATTTATTTGTTGTATGGGAACACTGCAGTTGTTTATTCGTTACAGTTATATGCCGGGGGGAGGGGGATAGGACAGTGAACAAACGTTGTGAGTTTGCGTACTATTATGTCTCTGTATCACTATTATACCAGTATACCAGTTTTTTCCCTTTACCCCCAGAATCTCGGGGTTTTCATCCAGCAAAACAGGTAAACTGGCCCGGAGAACACCAAGCAATTTATAATTTCATTATTAGACTCGTTTTTGCAACAAACTGTTGGAATGAACATGCAGTCCACCCCCTTACTGTTTACGCAGATAACATCGACCATTGGGAGGATTAACTGTACACTTGCTTAATTCAGTTGGAAGTCGCAAATTTTTAAATAACTATTCGATTCAGTTAAATTATTCCATCTCCCCATCCACGCTTATCCTATTAATAATATTCGTTACCTTGGCATTTCCAT
This sequence comes from Typopeltis vanoorti, assembly GCF_054136105.1. NCBI lineage: Eukaryota > Metazoa > Arthropoda > Arachnida > Uropygi > Thelyphonidae > Typopeltis > Typopeltis vanoorti. Next base: position 137,835,889 of record NC_143560.1, read on the forward strand.
AGGGAATCATGGAGACACTGGTGATATTATGCAGTTTCTGGTACGTTGGCCACAGCTGTTTTGTAATGAATTCGATGCTGTCGGGACACAAGGACTCGTAATAGACATCCAGGGTTACTTGCTTCGGAATCTGAAATGAAATGAAATGTAATTTAATGACATTTCGTCCATAAAACTTTTAATATCGCCATCGTTATTATTCGAATTTGTGCTTTTAAATACGACATTAATGCATTATTTAAATTTAAAATGGAAATTGCTAATGTTGTTAAGATAGTTGTGGTCATCGTAAACATTTCGCACATTGTTACTATCCCTTACGTCGCGTAAGGCAGCGCTTCCCAAACTGTGGGCCGCGGCCCTCTAGGGGGCCGTAGGTTTTGTTGAGGGGGTCGTGAAATAATGAAAACAATTTAAAATGTTTTAAGACTAAGTAGATTTTTTTTATTTTAAAAGAAACGTATTTAACTTTTATTATTTCTTTTTTTGTTATTTTTTATATTTTAATGGAAAAATTCACACATTGGTGTTGGTTCACAAACTTTGCTTCCTGCGTATTTCGGCGCTTAACGAATATTATTAATTGTATTTACTTCGAATGCTCTCCAGGGAAGCTCCAAATCTTCCTGTCCCTTTCATCACGCGTTCGTAATCAGGGACTGTTCATATTGACATACATATCAAAACTCGTTTCATATTATCCTGTCATCCAAGCTAGTTTTCTGTTACCAATAAAAGTTTCGCATATACTTCACACATGAAAAAAAGCTTAAACAAGTTCATGTGGGGAGATAGTAACTCGCTTGCAGTGGTAAACAACACGCCCTCCCTAAGAGCCACTATACTGCAGAGGCAATCAAAACAAGTACTTTTATTATGCCAGTGAATAAGGTATGAGCAGTCTGTGTAATATATTTCTCAACAAATAGTGCAATTAGAGACAACTGGGATAAAAACACACTAATTTATAAGTCACATGTCCCCTCATACAGAAACAAAACCATATGTTGCATGGGCAAACACAGTATCTAACTAAAAACTATTGTTATCAGTTAGATGTGTGTGAGTTCGATTTCCCAAGGCAGCAATAAAATTCAACCGAACGTGTTAAAATTCGTTAAAGTGTTAAAACTAAGTAATATATATATATAATAAATGTTATGGTAGTTTCGCATATGGAATTCGGTTGAAGAGAGTTAGCATTTCAACTCAATTGTCAGCTATGTTTTTATCTTTCGGTTGCGCGATCTTTTGTTAATACCGCACCAATCATATGCACGTTTTAATCACCTGCCTTTGCTGTCTGTTTCGCGTTAGGCTTAATTCCCTTAAAGGGAGAAAAGTCACAAAAGAGAAAAATGTTCCTGGTCCGGGAATTCCCTTATTCAGGTAATATTCACTAATTTCATGTTATCAGTCTGTGGTGTGCCAGTATCGGTAAGTGGTGATATTATTTGATCTATTTTACATTAAAAAATTTAACCCTGAGATGTATAAGTGGCTGATAAAAAATTTAAAAAAAAAATCCCGCGAACAATCAGAAACAGACAAAAAAAAAAAAGAGGACAGTATTTCATATTTTACCAGAACAGCCCGCATCATCTTCAGAACCAAACGGTAAGAGGCAAAAAATGTAATATATGCATTTGATTTTTGCAATATTCGCTGTGTATGTTTTGTATTGAATATAAATACAATAAATATTATAATATATCTCTCTATTACGATTTTTTTTCGAGGGAGCCGTGAAATATTTTAATTTTTGCATATTGCGGCCCTCACATCCAGAAGTTTGGGAAGCACTGGCGTAAGGGATAGATGATAATCCGGAAACTAATCCAGAGACAAACATGGAACCGAGCGATGAAAGTCATCTACCATCCAATGCCATTGTGCTCCGTGTTTCCCAGTTCCTCCTTTCTATCTGTTTTAAATGCCTTTGGAATATTTTGTCCCTAAACTTCGCTAACCGTCCGACAATCTCAGGAAATAGTTTCAGTGACAGTCCAAAAAGAACTTTAGTTGCGACATGAACTTGAAAGTTCATGTCGCAACTAAAGTTCGAAATTTGACTAGACTTTTAAGTATACTTTTAAAATGAAGATCTTTGCCTTTTCCTCAAGGAAGTTCTATTACATTTTGAAACTGACCGACCTGACTTTTCCGATATCTGAGTTAATACATCTGGTATTAATCTGGTGTAATCTGGTGTAATACATCTGAGCACTCAAAATATCTTTGCTTTTGACATGCGAAGATTTGAAAATTCAGAGAAAAGATGCTTCGAAGCATTCGTCGTTAACGTTTAGCAAATTGCTTCGTCCATTTTAATTTTATGGCGAAAAAAAAAATTGTGTTTGGTGAATTTTTACGGAGGAAATGTTTGGCCGTGAAATGAAAAGTTCTCTTTCGTAGGCTACGTTTCTTACGTGGTTGTGAATTTCGAAGCTTACATAGAATTTCCACAAGCTGCCATTCTTCCCTCTTTTCTTTCAAGTTAATGGAGTGGGTGGCTGGGACAAATCCAAGAAAATTGTCATTTGTACCACAAAACCATTAAAACTTCTTTTAGACGGATTAACCTAACGACGTCACTTGACTGACGTGATTCCGCACAGGATTACTTGTTACGTCCAAGTATCGCTGCAATACGCAGTGAGCTTTCGTACGAAAAAAAAAAAAAAAGAAGCATAAATCCATTTTCTTTGCTTCTCTATCAAGATGAAGAAGTTCCCAGAATAAACGAAGTGCGTCACTTTTGGGTGTCGATCCCAGGACAGGATCTGCGCAGAATCCTTTACTGGAATCTTAAATCTTTTCCCACATCATTTAATTCCCGTTCTATAAAGTGTTGGTGGAGGTGAAGCAGAGATTGTTTGACCGCTAAACATAAGAAATATCCTTTCCATTCCTAGTATTCATCTAATCCCAGTGTGCTAGAGAAAACAGGAATAACTGATTTCTGGATAGATTATTTATTACTGTTTTTATCTAACAAATGGCAAAAGACTTCTTGTTACTTTGAGTCCATTCCTTCAATTTTTGTTTTTTCAGTTTATGGATCACCAAGTTTCATCGTAAACTACGTCTCGTACATATTTTGACCAATGAACTCTGTAGTGTTATGTTGTTATTGCCTTTCATTCAGTGCAAAACTGCGACAGTAACAACAAAATGCTTCGGGAGGATTTGAACAAGCTCATGATTTACTTTTTTCTTTTTTTTTTAATGATGAAATATTTGATGGACAGGAAGCTCACAAACGGAAGCAAAGACGATGAGCTCAAAGCAAGAAATATTACTAATTATCGTCCTAACGATGTTCCCAACACACTCCCGCACGCTTCTTAACTCGGGACCGGTCTTCGAATGCAGACATAATTTACGGTCTGCAGTAGTTTCCGAATTATCCAACCCTTAACTATGCACCAATATACGCAGCCCACACATGACGTTTTTGTACGATGGGTCTGTAAACCTTTCGTCATCGGGATATTCATATTCCCAAAATACAAAAAAAGCATCGACGTAAACCAATAAATAAATAAACGATTGTTCAAACAGATATGTAAAAGAGGTACGTGAAGGTATTTTAAGTATGCGTGATAAGGGAAAACAGTTCTGTTTGCGCAGGCAGCATACTTAAGTACGAGATGGAAATTCCTTTTTTATTTATTTTGTGGTTGTCAGATCAACTAACTGCTGCCACATTCTGTCATTTTTCATTGGTTAGACATAATCTGAGAAGTTATCAAGCTGAACTCCCTACTCAGTGGTCGATACTTTTATTTTTACTCGAGTTCGATTCTCTTCATGATGGGGGGGGGGGGGGGATATTTATGTGGTCCTCTTTAATTGAAAACAAATTAGCAGGGTTTTCACTTCTGTAATTCAATTTTTAAAATTTTTTTCTTACTTTCTCTTTTTAAAACTCGGGTTTTTCTTCTGAAAAAAAACAGCCAGAAAATACCCGCATTTAACAAACAAAGAGATCACGTTGTGGGTGGTTAGTGTAAACAGTGGATCACGTAGGTTGTGTTGTATCGAGTGCGCTCACGCGATGACTCCACGGATGTGCCACTTTAAAGAATGTAGAAGAGATTTTTGCTGAATATTTTGTACTTTAGCAACATAATCGAAGACTAAAATTATATTCTTGTTTTTATCGGTATCTCAGGATTCAGGCGTGAGCAAACAAAAGTTTCCATGCCTTCACCCTTAAGCTGCTTGTACACAGAGGTAGTTGTGACTGCACAAGTCCTAGTATCCCACGATGCTCGGCGCATCGACATCCCACCCTGCCATCATGAGAGGAGTCGCTACTCAGTCTCCAACCTTTATTGCGTTGTCCTCATCGGTGAGAACTGGATCCGTGGTATTCTCAGCTAACTCTATGGCAGAGAAATCCTCATGGTTCCACAATATAAGTAGCAAAATGGCGAACTCCACATGATTAGAATACTCTAGATCAGCGATTTTCAACCTTTTTCATAACACGGCACACCTAGACTAGTTATTAAAATTCTGCGGCACACTAAAAATATATTCGTTTAATTTTTTTGATGATCTGGCAAAACATAGGCATAATTTTGATTGAGTTACACACACAAAGATGGAAGACCGGACACTAATAAATAAATGCGCAAATTACGACATTATTTCTTTCAATTAATTAGTTTTCATAAATCTCGCGGCACACCGGTTGAAAATCGCTGATCTAGATGGTAAATATCTGGATGAATATTCTTGTTTTCACCCGTTATGTGAGCGCGTGCAATGCATGCCATTGTACACGTCTGAGAAGGGATTGTGCCGTGCATTATGGGATGCCAATACAACTTGATGTGAAGTCACAAATACTAATGTATACGAGCAGCATAAGAGGTAAAGATATTTCACGTGCAAAGTTTTGTCTGCTTGTGCTTAGATTAAAATAAGGATGAAAAGGAGAAATGAATTTTTGTTTCAAGTATAATTTACTTGACATCCGGACATTTACCGTTCAGAGTATTAACAGTACTTACTTGGTGTAATTAGCAGTCGCGCACCCAGAGGGGGGCGGGACAAGTGGCCCTGGTCCCTCCAAAGAAAAAGGAAAAAAACATTAGAAAATTTTCAAAAAATCTTTTCCTAATTAAAGTTCGTTTTTTTAATATTTATGTTGTGTCGTGTCTTCTATTTCTATACCACTTATGAATTAGCGATCATCGCAGATGCTCAGTCACAGGTCGCATGGGATGCGTAGTGTGTATTCTCAAATCGTTCTACTTAACTCTCCCCCCCCCCCGCACACCAAGATTAATTCCTGAGTGCGCTACTGGTTATGAGTATAAATCACTTTCCACCTTAGCTAAAAAAACTTCGTGTAATATTAGCGATATTTTTTAAACAGCAACAGCATAGGTTTATATTATATATAACTGCAAATAATATGCGCTGGCCATCAGGTGATTGATATTGAGAGAGTTTGATATTCATAACTTGAGGCTCACAAAATTTGGAATCTCAATTGTTTATTATTTTTTAAATGAAATTTAATTGACAAGTTTATAAAAATGCATTTACAATTGTTAAATTTTTAATAGCAGAATCTGCGTTAAATAACAATGTCTGAAAGAGCCTCCGCAGCTCTCCGGATTTAGGCGAAGACCTTCAGTCGGAAAAAATATAGATTGGAATCCTGTCAAGTACAGGATGAATAAAGGAAGTGAAAGCTTCTCAGCGGAAGATAAGTTAGAAGGTTTCATACGGAGGTGGGGTGGGGGGTGAAAATTTTCTCATGGAATTTTCATCTCGCAACTAAGCAAATGATCAGGAGAAAAACACACACACACACACATATACGATATCGACAAGGCAAGCCCTATCCTAAAATTATGTGCATCAAAGCAAATCTGGTTAAGGTCGTCGTCATAAGAATCCAAATAAAAACAAGACATTTTAGGAATCGCTTTCGTACCTCGTTTGCATGTTATATTTGCAGTCTGGCACTTCCTTTCTGAAATCTGCTGACGAGGGTTTGAATCTTCTTCTTACCGTGAAAACGGATATTGGCGAATGTCTTAGAGTGACAGATGAATTTCTTCACAGCCGAGGAACTCCCCCCCCCCCATCCATCCTGTTTATTGCAGGTTTCTACGGTTTGTTCTTCTAAGCAGGGTTTCGGATTATACAGCACCCACCCAGCCCACAAGGCAGTATACGTGCGCTAACTTTGCAATGTTTCACACGTGGATTGAAAGTCAGAAATTGAAGGGCCTCTGAATTTCTCCGTTGAAGGCTCCTTAAACTTTAACTTCACATTGATAAAGCTTAAGTTATTTTTTTCTTTTACGTAAATAAAAAATAGACAAGTTTTTGTGTGCTTATAAAAATGCTTCGTATTTATTTTAAAGCGACAATTATAAATTTTCCAATAAAATAATTATAATTTTCATTTAATTTTATTAAAATAATTAAATCAAATAATAATAAAATGAAAATTTTATCAAAATAATGGCTAAAGAAAGAGTCCAACAACATGCTAAGTGTTTGGTATGCCCAGCTGTCTAACAGATATGACGTGATAATAGTTAAAAGTTCCTGGTAAAGATCTCAACGAATTTTATGTAAATTAAGATTGCTTTTAATGAAGCCATACAAAAAAGAATAAACGCCATCACATTATTCTCACTACTTTCACCATAAAATAATGTTTGCGATAATGAGACTTTCAAAACCACCTTCAAAAAGCTAAAATGTAGAACAACCCCCCACATAATTTTTGGTCCTCATATTTCCCTACTTAGTGACAATCTCCAAAGAGTTTGCTGTTATGGCTTTGACCAGGGTCGTCCTAATCACTAAGGAACCGAGAGGAGGTAAGTTGCGAGAGTGGCATAAATTGAAACTCTTAAAAATTAGTAATTGGATATATTTTATTATTTTATTTCTTATTTTAAAAATTCAAATTGGTTTACGGAAACAGCCCTAAAACAGACACGCGTGTATGTTCCGAAAGCCTTTTATTTCTTTGTTCGCAAGCGGTTATGACCACACATTCAGACTGATATTTTTTGTCGGCTAATATTTGTTTTTGTATGCAATCAGACAGTAATTATCGTGATATATACTTATGATGTTATTTACTTCTCCGGTCCATCGCAACAAAACGCATCGATAGCAAAAGATTAATAAACTCAATAAAATCAACACTAGAAATGAAATAGTTGGCACTAACATATTCATTTAATGAACAGCTCTTATGAGCTACGCATGCTGTGGCGGCTCTTGGCTTGAAATCGTGGGGGTGCTGCAACTTTCGAAACATACATACACACTGTAAGTACAGTGTATACGTGTTTTGATAAAATATCAAAATGATGGTAAAAATTAAAAAAAAAATAAACGTGAAAAAAATTGTTTAAATTTAATTTTTTGAATTATACTAAAAAAATAATTTTTTTTAGTATAATTCAAAATTACTTAAAAATTACTATAACAAATGTTATGTCTTTAATTATAATGTCAAAATATTTAAAGAGACGGAGTAAACACGATAAGCACTACGAACACTACTACTGGTGCAATCTGCATATAAACCACAGTGGAACTGAGCGACGGACAGTGCCGCATTACGAGGGCGAAGAACGCTGCTGGCGTCCTTCGCCCTCCTAAGTGCTACAGTTGGATTTTTATTATTTTTTATACAAAATAAGAGAATTGTATAGGATTGTTGATGATAAAATTAAATATTACAAGCAAATATTAATAAATTAATAAATATATTTCTGTATCGATAAAAATTTGTTCAGAAGTGCCTATGCACGAGCCGCCCCTGTTCGCATGTGAATTTGATTATTAATACTAACACACATTCATAGACAAAAAGCACTTACTAGACACTTCAAAGTGATTCATATCACATCAACAGAGAGATGATAAAAAAGAACGCACAGTTACATGAAGCAATAGACAACTGATGCTAAAAAGCTATAGTCACGTGATAATTAGGAACGCGTGGGAAAAGTAGCTTAGCTGGGCTTTGGCCATCATTCGCAAATTCGTAGTAATGCCTTTTTATTTTTTTATTTTTTCCTTCTTCAGCGTGATAATTTCGATAATTGGTAAAATATGCTGTCCTGGAAACTGCTCCAATGCCAATCACAGCTCAGTTCCTTTGCTACCCCTGCCTCTAAGTGGGAAACTGCATGCATGGTCATTAACACAGCAATAAATAAGGCTTAGCCAAACAAAACAGATATATATATGCACACATACATCCTAATACATACACCTGTATATTGCATATGCATACAAATAATTAGTTATTAGCGAGAATTTTGCAGTTAGAATTTAAAAAATTTAGAGAATCAATGTGATTTAAACTAGGCTGATTACTTCCGAGCATTCTTTGAAGAGTCTCTCAAATTTCAAAGAATTTTTGTGAAGAATTTTTTGGGCTGCTAAAGTTCCTGTGGCAGTTAGGAATTTCATGTTCTCCAAGAACAGATTTCTTAGCTTGGAGAGAAAAGCAAATATGTTCTTTATTTTTTGTGGTTATATCAGTTGTTTTAAAACTTGTTCTAGATGTTTATCAGAACTTTTCAGCCCCTCCCCCCCCCCTTCCTCTCGTGTATATATATACATATATATAAATATTTAGAAAGTTTTTTACCTTGGGTATACTATACGTTAAAAACACCAAGGAATTTTATAAACTTGGGTCCTTTTTCCCAAGTAAGCAAACAAGCAGGTAAGTCAAGTTTGCGCCTGAACTATGTTCAGGTCTGAGGCAACTCGTGGTAAAGGTGGAGTAAGCTCTGATCACTTTCACTTAGTATCTCCCCTAATGCAAAGCACATCCCCTTGCGGAGATGAATGATGCTATGCATTAAAGTAAAGGGTCACTACCCAGACCGGTTTCGACCTTTATTGAGGTATCGTCAGTGGGAGCCACACCCAGAGATGCCAAGTTTGAAGTAATGCCGAGCTTATAAATTTTACCTATACAAGTTGCCACAAGGTCTTTGACTTTATTAAATAAAAATCTCAGGATGAGAGAAAGATGTAAAAAGTTTTTTACCTTGGGTATAATACACCCAAGGTAAAAAACTTTAAAAACGTTAAATTCACCAAGAAATTTTATACTTGGTTTTAACCCTTTTCCCCAAAACAAAGCAAACACAAAGTTTTGTGCGTGAAATATATTGACGTCTGAGCTACTTGTATAAAAGCAAGTGATATGAAGTCATTAGCCTCCATATACAAGTAGCTCAGAAGTGAATATATTTCACGCGCAAAACTTTGTTTTGCTTACTTGGGAAAAGGATTAAAACCAAGCATAACCTTTCTTGGTGAATTTAACGTATAATACACCCAAGATAAAAGACTTTCTACATATATATGTGTGTATAAAAAAGCTACCATTCTTTCTCTTTCTCTCTTATATATATATACAGTATATATATATATATATATATATATATATATATATATATATATATATATATATATAAAGAGAGACAGCGTCTTTTTGGAAAGAATGTGTGTCGGTACGCATTCTTTGCTAGTAGGAAATGTTGGATATCACGTGTCAATGATTAATAAAAGTGCCGGTATCGTCCCAAAAAGCACCATATATATATATATACATATATTCAGTTTATGTGAATATATATATATATATATATATATTCAGTTTATGTGAATATATATATATATATATATATATATATATATATATATATATTCAGTTTATGTGAATATATATATATATATATATATATATATATATATATATATAATAACATATGAACTGTACTTGTACGCTATATGCAAATTTCATGCAAAAGTTATAATATAATTTTAAATGTATTAAATTGTTCTTTGTAAACGGTGTCTTTACTTTTGCTTCCTAACAAGCTCTTCTACCAATTGGCTAAGAAAGTTGATTGCTGTGTTAACTTTGCCCATTTTTTCACCCATTGGCCAAGGATGTTTATTGCTGTGTTAATGACCATGTTTTCATTTTTAGAAGGATTCCGATAGGGCAGGCACAGTGAGTGACCGGAAAGCGGTAGAAAAAGAGCACTTAGGGATGTCCCTTGTGATTTCATTCTTCTTCCTGCAACTGTCTCTTCCTTTGCTGTCTTCATTCCTACGGTGTGATGAGATCCCACCACATGTAAGTGTTTCACATTAAATAAATTTCTTGGTTTAATGTTTTAGTTTTAATTTCCCGTAACTGACGTGTGTAGTAAGTTCATAGAGGTTCGCGTGCAATTACTGTGCATTAAATGCACAAAAATTCGTGGGTTCTTTTTCTATTACTTCACTGGCAACAGAAATAGAAATTTAAGCAGATATTCAAAATTGGAAACTGTACAAAATTAATTTTATAAAATAAATACGCTTAACATTTGGTGCAACGCATAAGAAGAAAACGCGTGAAGTTAAGAAAGAGCGCCGTCAGCCACTCAAGTAAGTAGTCTTCTTATCTTCTCTTTGAGAAACTGGACAGAAATTCACGAAGAGTTACAGAAAATTCATGAAGAAACGAAGAGAAAATTGTGAAGAAATTCAGCATCATTTAGCCAGGAACTGGACCTCGGGACGCATTGAAACTTATATTGAATGAAAACTTAACAGGAATATGTGCAAATGTAATTGCAGTCGTGCGAATATCTTTTATAAGATCATCTTAAATCTTCAACCATTGCGGCAATTACGTATTTTTGATGCCAAAAGAGGTTTTACAAACTTTAAATTCATTAAAAAATATATATTATCATTTGAGATCACCAGTGGTCGCCTGAAGATTATCGAGTTTGGCAACGATTTAAATTTAGAATGAAATTTCACAAATTTTAGATTCTCGCTGATTTTGCATTAAAAAGGACCCGTGAAGTAAATCTTAATTGTTGCTTGTTTGCCATTGTTATAACATGGTTGTATTTTGTTTATTTAATTTAAAAATATTTTGTTGATATTCTTACGGTATTCTTACTGCTTATGAGAGTACTGCATGATAGTTTGTATAATTATTAACTTCCTATATATATATATATATATATATATATATATTATAAATTGATTTTGCATTCAGATTTGAAATAAATGTTACTAAATATGCCTCTTAAAATCCAACCAGACGTGACACCTGCCTACGAAAGTATCTTGACTCGTGTTTCATTAAACTCTGGTATTATTTCACCAGCAGCTCATAACCGGTCTCATTGCATTGGAGTAGCAAACCACGTCCATTGCCTCGAAAAAACACGAACAGGACACAGTTGTGGCGGTATCAACATCGTCTATTTACTGGACGATGCGTTGCAGACTTTGCCTGAATTCGGTTGTAAATGTCTTTACAGGGACTAAAAACGAACTTTCATTTATGTGAGTTCTGAACTTAACCGAGACCAACAACTCAGTTGGGTTCGGTGGCGACAGTTTTCTTTAATATTATTAATCGCGGAAGGGCCAAATCTCACTTCGCAAATGCCGCATCAGAGCAATATCCGACGCACCCATGAGCCTAGTTGTGCTTTTTGCGTCTAGAGCATCGGTTCCAAACCCAGCACGTACCCACGGGGGTACGTGCTGGGTTTGGCCGTTCAGGGGTACACGAAAAATAATCTGTAATGGCGGAAAAACAAGTAAACAAAATGCCAAAGGTTAGTTATGGAACAATAAATGTTAAGTTTGAATCACCGCTATCTTCAATAATGTGTGAAATGTGTGATTACATTTCTCAAGAAAATAAGAATGACTCACATAAATGAAAGTGTTATTGAATGAAAAAATAAACTCAGAATATAAAACGATTTCAGCATAAACTTTATTTTAAAGGGATTAAGAATAGTCAAGGTTTTAAAAGAAACACTTCTCAATGGGAAGTAGGGTACAAAATACAGTCGGGTCCCATTTTTATGCGGTGGATACGTTCCACAGAATACCGCATATAAAAAAATCGCACTAAAAAGACCTAACTTGAGTTGAAAAATTAGGGATACGTTCCATACTTTTCTAAAACCGCATAAAACCGAAGCAATGAATTAAAATAAACCAAAAATCGCAGGAAAAATTCAGGAAAATAAAAATGCCTAAGTTTGTATATTTTTTCATCAGAATTATCGTCGCTATTTACACAATATTCGGCAACGTTTGCGAACTAACTGGTGCGAAATCACTTAGTTCACCAGAAGAGAGAGTCAGCGAATCAGATCTGTACGGTGAAGGCAATGGTTCTTCACAAACAGAATTAGCATAAACCTCGTTCTGTGCTGATTTTTTTTCTTCTGACAATGTAACCAGTGATTAAACTTTGCGATGATAATTTCACTAATTTTTTATACAGCTCGCGATATCCAGACATACAGTTCTTCAGCTCACGTTGGAATTTAAAGGCTCGTTCAGAATTTGTGTCATTAACAAGAAAATGATTTTCCAATTTATTGCACAGTTCAAGACCTTATCGAATTATATTTGAAGTGAGGGAGACAGGTTTTTCTTCCGCTTCACTATCGTTTCCTGGATCTTCGTCGATATCTAAAGTTAATCGATACCCAATAATATCATCGTCACTTCATCCACAAGAAATTCGTCTACATCGTTCTGGCTAAATGTATCAAAACCTTTTCCACCAATTTCCTGTGCCAAAGTAATGATTTCATCTGATAATGTAGATGTTTGCAGCACACCCAGGCCAAGCTGCTTTCCAGCAGGCATTTCACGTTTGTGGTCTTATTTCAGCGATAGGAGATGCAACATGATTTAAGCAGTCCAAAAGAGAATTTTTTTTTTTCTAAACGTCAGTTACTCACTGTTAATGATTCATTTTCTTGTTTATCCAATATAAATTTAAAAGTGTGCGTAACGTAATATTTTTTAAAAGTAGCAATTGTGTCTTGATCTAATGGCTGAATAATGCTTGTTGTAGTGGGTGGAAAAAACACTACCTGCACGACTTGGTTTATTGTCAACAATTAATAAAATCATGAGCGTTTTGCTTCATATATGTTTCCACTTCTGGTACAAAGCAATTATTGAGCCATTCAGTAAATACATCAGTTGTTACCCAGGGCCTTTGTATTAGCCATCCAATGAACCGGCAGCTGTTTTACATCTTTGGCTTTTAGAGCACGTGGTCTTAGAGATCGATCCCTTGATGCATTGCTACAAAGTAACACCGTTACTCGATCATTGCCTGCTTTAATCCCCTTGCTTTTTTTTCTCAGACTTTGCGATGGAAGACTAGTTCGACTAGGCATTTTCTTCCAAAATAATCCTGTTTTGTCAGTGTTAAACACTTGATGGGACAATATCCACCATCTTCCTGTAATCTTCACGTTATGAAGTGCATTCCTTTTTAAAAACCCGGTTAACTATGCTTTGCTAGCCGAAAATTCTTTATCAGCCTGGGAAGTGGAAGTAGATGGCTCCAATTGCTTCATCTGTTCATAAAACCGAAGAGCTTTTTGTTTAATTAAATAACCACTTATAGGAATTCTTGTTTGAGTTAATTCTTCAATCCAAATTACGAGCGCTCCTTCCGGTTTTTTCTAATAAAGCATCTCTTGATTCCGATGATAATTTGGCACTTAGTTTTGTGCCAGAAATGACAGATTTTCTTATTGTGACTTCATTCTTTTTAATCGCTCTTATAGTCAATTCGCTTAAATTGAAATGTTTACCAATCGCCGTAGATCCCTCTCCTTTTGCTAAACGATCTAAAATTGCAATTTTCATTTCCAAAGAAACTGCTTTTCTTTGGTGCTTTTTTTTCTCCATTGGGCCAAATTAAATCTTTAAAATAAAAATTAGCAAAATTTAGACTTATGATAATGAAAAGAAAGCACTCACATGCAAACTTAAACTGTGACGGACACTCACTGCTTACACGTTACTCACGTTAGGCCAGAATGTGCTGCAACACCCTGTTCATTATGTTTTGAAGTTATGCACAGCATAACTTCAAAATCTGCATAAAATGTTACACAATCTTCATAAAGTAAAGAGCCGAGTTGGATATCATTTTTCGTATTAGCTTTAATGCTATTTTCTTCTTAAGGAGTTTCGTTTCGATTATGAATGGCAGCGCAGAAAGTGTGCTCTCTTTAATTACTTTAATTAAGCAAATGAAGCTTAATTTAATCGCTGATTTACAATTTAGATATAAATAGTTACAGTGTATAACTTCGAACAGTGTCCCAGATATCACGTTGACAGATCTGATATTCCCAAGATTTCTCAAGTCTTCTTGCAACCTTTATTTTTCATGCATTCAACTTGCTGTTGAAGCTTTTCTTCCAGTTTTTCTTAGTTCTTCAGAAATATGAAATGTGCCCCTCATTAGGGGCATTCCTCTGAATGCAATCCGAACATTAATTTTTATTTCTCTTTTATTTTATAGATGGTACTATGAGAGCTCAACTCCAATCATCTGCATTCGGCCTTTCGAATTATGCAATGCAGTCGCTGTATGAATAGCCTTTATAACTCCACATACGAGATTTCCCATTTCATGCTGCTGATGGCTTTTCTATCTCGAATATTGATAACTAATTGATATCTCCTGACAGCATTCCTCTTCTTGAATATTTTTCTGTAACTTAGAGTAAGTTATAGAAAAATAACTTCTGTCAGTCTCACTAACGTTTCAACTTCAGACATTCAGAATAGCTCCAGTTCTGATGTCACCGTTATCATCTGGGATTCCTTTTTTAGCGTATTCTCCTCCATTTCTAAGCTCCGTCAGTAATGTCCACCTTCCTGATGCTTATCTTCTATCCCTTTACGAAAGTTTTTTTTCAGAACTGTTTACTTTTACAAGCCGATTAGCATTTTTTGGTTTTTCTGTGTATTCTTTTAGCAGTTGCTGACTTTCCAGGAGATATGATTTTTTTTTTTCAGGAGAGCCTTTAATTTCCTGAGTCCATAATGGAGTTCTGAGTTTTCTATTCTTGTATTACCACTCTATTTCTTTTTCTGTTGCTTTTTCCAATTCCTTCTGTTGATGCTTCCTACTCTTATGTTTCAATTTTGGTGATTGTTTCAGTGCCTAACTTAGGGCTGTTCGTTCTGGTTTCCATGATAAAAACGGCACGGACTTGTTTAACCAACTGTTTACGTCGAGGATGCAAAACATCATCCTGTTTTATCATTATTTGGTTTTTGGATAGAGCCAGCAGGTTGGCTGGCGAACACCTGCTGATGTGGACTAATGGAATATCAAAAGTACTTATTCAGAGAATAAAACGCACTCATCCATACTTTATTGCGAAATAGAAAATTTATCACGTCAGTACATTCTTTATTAATGAACAATGTACTTGAGTGGGAAAATACTGTCTGACAAAACTTTAGGTGTGTGTGTGCGCGCGCGGGCACGTGCATGGGACAGTATTTTTGCTGTCAGCAGGGAACTTGTTAGGCCGTACATCATTTTGTCCAACCTCTCGATATACAGGGGTTGGTCCAAATAATAATGAAACACTTGTTATACACATCTCTTTATTAATATGGTGTTGGACCACCTTTTTCCTTCAGTACACTGTGATTTCTTTGGATTTTGAGTCCATTCGAAGTTTCTAGTTTCTGGTGGATTTTGTACCATTCTTCTTGAACATCTTCAAGTTGTTTTAAAGAACGTTGGAAGTGGTTTTTTATTATAGTCCAGAACTGACCAGAGCGGTTCAATAATGCTCAAATCTGGTGATTGTGCTGGCCAAGGAGGAAGTTGAATTTCACCTTCATTCTCTTCAAACCACGGCTGTACAGTCCAAGCAGTGTGAACGGGGGCATTCTCGTCTCGGGATAGTGCACTGTTTGGAAATAACGTTTGGATCATGGGGATGCACTTGATTACCTAAATGTTCTAATAATCACTTGCAGTAATGTCGTGAAGAGTAATAATGGGACTAACCGAATACCAAACGAAATTGCTGCCCAGACCATTCTGAAGGGCTCCTGTGCTTTACTGTAACAACGTATTGCGGATTAAGAACACTTAAGGACTGCTTCCTTAAGTGTTCTCCAAATAAACTTGCCCTAATGTAGGAAATTGGTTGAAGGTCGACTCATCTGACTACCACGTTTAGTTTTCTAACGTCTAGTCCGACGGTCGTGACGCCATCGTTTCCGCATCTGAGCATTCTCTTCAGTCATCAGGGATTTAGCAGTTGCTGATGAAAATTCAGTTCTGCTCTCACCTGTGCTGCAGAAGTTCTGTGATTTTTCCAAATACTTCTCAATGTCTGGCGATTTCTTTGTCATTTTTGATTTTCGCCCACTGCTTCTCTCTTCGGCGATGCTGTCTTGCCCCAGTTTGTCTATGTCGCTATAACCTTAGAAACTGTCGATCTCGATACACCTAATAATGTGCAGTTTTTGTCCCTGATGCTCCAGTTAAACGCGCACCAACGATCTGTCCTCTTTCAAAGTCGGACGGGTCTCCCATTTTCCGATATTTTAATGGAAATCGCCTAGTACAATCACTAATGCACTTGAATGAGAACTAAAGTATAACACACACACACACACACACACACACACACACACACACACACACACACACACACACACACACACACACACAAAAAGAACTCAGTGCTGCGAGAGTTTTTTCTATGTAGCCAACACAACCAGATCTGTTCTTGAATATCTCAGTGTTTCCATGATATTCTACATATAAAACATGGACCAAAGGATCTAACGTGCGCGAGTCATTGAGTCTTAAATAAGTCCAAAGGCGCAATGAAAGTTCGCCTTATCTTCGTTGGGATCTTGTGTGAAAACCACGATACTTGAGCACCAACGGCTCGTATTGCCCGCATCGTCGGCGAGTGTGGAGTGAGAGTTGCGAACTATACTGGGCAGGACGAAGCCAGAGAAACCTCTGGAGGGCTGCAGCGGTTCTGACTTGCAAAAAAGATCGTCAGACCCTGTCCAGTGAAGCGAATGATTAGATGGTAGGGTCGAAACGACCCCAGACTTTAAATGGATGAGAAGTCAAACTTGCTTGACTCGAACGAAAGGATGAGTAGCAGCGGGTATGTCACCTTTGGTAAGCAGAACTGGCGCTGTGGGATGAACGCCGGGTTACGGCGCCTGATGGTAGACCCTCATGAGACTCCATGAAAGGTGTTGGTTGCTAATAGACATCAGGACGGTGGCCATGGAAGTCGGAATCCGCTAAGGAGTGTAACGACTCATCTGCCGAAGCAACTAGACCTGAAAAATGGATAGCGCTTCAGCGTCCAGTGCATACCTGGCCGCTGCCGCAGATCAGGTCGTAAAGGAGTGCGTTGAAGGTACTCTGGGCTTAAGCCTGCCCGGAGCTGCCGTTGGTACAGAATCTTGAAGGGGAAAGGGGTCCATGCGAACAACAGTGGAGCAGGGGGCAGTTGGTCCTAAGGGATGGGAGAAATTCATTCCGAAGCGGGACGTTGCGAAAAAATGAACTAGTCACGCTGGTAGACCGAAAGGGAATCGGGTTAGTATTCCCGAACTCTTCTGTGGTCAAGTGCGGTAACGCAAACGAACCCGGAGAACTCGATGGCAGTCCAGGGGAGAGTTTTGTAAGTTTGGCTCCCTGGAATCGGTTCGTCCGGGATAATGATGCTATTCCGGTAAAGCCCGCTCCTCCTGCGGTGTCCTGAGCACTCCTGTCGGTCCTTAAATCCGAGGGAAAGAGTGATTTTCGTGCCGGAATCCGCTGCAGATCTCCAAGGTGAACAGCTTCTAGTCGATAGAGTAAGTGTAGGTATGGGAACTCGCAAGACGGATTCATAAAATTAGAACAAGGATTGGACCGGGCGGGGTGGGGTTCGAAGGGGATGTGCGGTACTGCAACTAAATCTGCTTGGTAAGCAAGTAAAAGTTAAAGAAGCAGCAGTTTCAATGTTAACAAAACTTCGATGTTTCAGTGTTAACAAAAGCCGTGAAAGCAGTGACTTTTATGAACTCTCTTAAGGCTGCAATTTTATGCGATGTAATGGAGTCTTCTCATAAAACGTTATTACTGCACTCGGAAATTACCGAGACGTCGAATATTAAAACACTGCGTGAGCTGAGAGAAGTTTCTTTCAAACAAATACCACGACGTGTGCGAAAGTGGATTCTCAACAGTCACCTCACGAAACATCGAAGCAACTTAAAATTAAGGCCTAGTTTAAGACTGCGCCAAACACTGATGTGGTTCGATGCAAGCTCCTTAAAACTTCTTGAATTTAGTGAGAGCATGTTGCTATTCTAGAAGAGTTATGTTACTTTATTATTTGTAATATTTCTTGATTAAACTATTTTGCACAAAACCGCTTTGTTATAATTTCCTTCCAGATTATTTGCTATGAAAATTGTTTTAGCGATTCTGAGAAAAACATTTTTAGGTGAGGTTCCTCACCTAAAATTGTAAAATAAACATTATATTGTGTATTTCAGCTATAATTAATCCCTCGTTTATGAATGTTGCTACATTATTGGTGTTGGGGAAGGACGGACGCACAATTTTCGTAGATGGTGCAAAGTTGGAAACTGATTAACAGGGGCGAATGTTGGTCTTGAAATTCACGCTTGCTCTTGTTATCATTCGGGGAGTGACAGGTGTCAGGGAAGTCTGATTAGCGGAATAATAAATTACTGACCATTTAAAACTATATATTTCGAAATGTATGTACATTTAATCATACAAATACACTATTTATTTTATTTTACAAATAATATTCTATCTTTTTCAATTTAGCTACTTGAATACAAATTCTACCCTACGGTTCTTCTTTATGAACTGGTCAATAAAATCATCATAAAAAGTTTGTTGTAACTTAATTTTCCCAAGCAACACGCACACTTGTAAAGGCTGGCTGAAGCTCACTGGCTAGAGCTACGTTGACTGCGCATGGCTTGTGTTTAAGCAACAGAGTGAGACGATGTGAAGTGGCTATGCGCGCGCATGAAATCACAGTGCTGCTGCGAGGACCTGGAAGCTCCTACAACCGAGCAAGCCAAGGTAGCTCGACTAGCGTCAGCCTTCGATACACAGCGCAAAGCTCAATTATTGCCGCGCGTGCTTAAGACGTCTTCTGTCTACAATTAATGAGCTTGCATAGCAAGCATGGAGAATTCGCCACTGGTGATTAGAAACGACTAATTTTACAGCATCCTTTCAGAACGATTCGAATGGAGTATTTGGGGGTGAGGAGAAGGAATGCAAGTTCAATGTTGTCATATGCAAGGTTTGAATTTTGAGGAATTGCAGGCTTTGTGTGGCTCAATCTATCATGCTTACTGACACGATGTATTTGCGTTGTGGGTGAGGAGTAGGAACGCTCACGGGGGAACTGCAAACGTAGAAAATACATAAAATGAAAGGGCCACGAAATATAACCTCTATGTTGAATATTTATGGGTAGTGATAAGGGTGTTGCTTCATGGAAAGCTTATCAGTCTTATCTGCACCCTTGTATGCAAGGATGAGTTGATAGCAGAACTGATTATTAAAGTATAAGAATAAATTAAGGGTCTGTGGATCTTAAGACTAAAGGGCCTTAAAGAGTAAAACAGTGAATACGATTGACTCATAAAAACTCTTCGGTCTCTTTGAGATTTGACTCCCTCCACTGGGTTTGAACTTAGTTCGTTTCAAAAGAAAGGCAAATACCCGAACCGTACAATGCAAGTCCAAAGAGGATGAGCAGATTTTTCTCAATGAAATATGCTATGGCACTGCCAGTGAAAGAATTTAAAGAGAACTGAAGGCACTGTTGGAGCTCGTGTGCTTCGGCGTTCAGTCATGGGACTGTTGGTGGAGATAAATCTCTATGATAGTAACAATAAAGGCGCAATATTCTAACTCTTTTAACTTTTCTAGAACGATCCCAATGGCTCACGATGTTAATCTCGTCCACGGTAGAGTCTGACCAATAGCACTTCAGTACCTAGGGTTTGCTAAGGAGGTCCGGGGAAACAAAGTGCCACATCGAGCGATGATATTGATCAACGCCTACATTAGGAATTCACTAAAATCTCTCGAGCAAAGACTATTTCTAATTCAGACTGTATTCTCAGTTCTTAAAGGGGTATTTTCATAGTTGAGTTGTTTAACTCCACCTACAACAGCCGAAGCAGAAAAGGCCCTTTGTTTGCGTCCTATTCGGGAGTCGAACCCAAGTCTTTTCAACAGAAGAGCAAATGTTGCTCATGCGCTACCGACGTACTCGGTTTCCCTGGCAAAAATTGACTAAGTATTTATAAATAAATTGCACACAAATAAAAACGTCCCTTTTATAGCAACTGTTTGTTTAAAAAATGCAGTGACGAGGAATATCTCGGTCACGAGTCCGGAAGAGTTATTTTGGCTTCAGACGCAGAAGTTTCTCTGCTGCGACTATTCCTCGGGGTATAGACGCATGCACCCTGCTTCCTCTCAGAAGCCCGATACCCAGAATGGGAATTTTTAAAAATTAATTTCTAATTCAGCGATCTTTTTTCTCAACTTCATATTCTAAAATTTAATCCCCCCCCCCCCTCTAAAACGCTTCTCGTTGTTCGTTGAATTTTATTTTTTATTTTCAGTTTTATTTCTTCATTTAACCCTCTCTCGCTCTCTTCCCGTCGTGCCTTTTTGTCATCGATTTCGCCCTCTTTAGTGTTCATATTTAATGCCTAGAGCATTGTTTCATCTAGCTACGATGTGCTCCGACGTTTGCAACAACCCGCAATTTGGCCTCCGGTCTCTACAACTAATCCTCTCTTTCTGCTATAAACAAAGACCTTCCTTTTAGTAAACTTCTTCAAAGAATTAGAGTAAGCGAGTCCGTAATAACGGCGAGGCTTGCCATATAGTGCAATTGGAAACTTCAATATTAGAGGTAGATGAAGGCCAAAAGTTCCAATCGATCACGTGCTTATCAGTTTATGTAATTGATTAAGAGTTTTTTATTTTTATATTTTTAGTTGCCCAAAATGTCGAGTTCGTTTAGAACAGTGCTTCTCAAATTTCTGGATGTCAGGGGCCCCCTTTGCAAAAATTAAAATATTTCACGGCCCCCCCCCCCCCTCGAAACAAAATTGTAATAGAGAGATATATTATTATAATGTTTATTGTATTTATATCCAATACAAAACATACACAGCGAATATTGCAAAAAGCAAATGAATATATTACATTTTTTGCCTCTTACCGTTTGGTTCTGAAGACGATGCGGACTGTTCTGGTAAAATATGAAATACTGTCCTTTTTTTTTTTTGAGTCCGTTTCTGATTGTTCGCGGGGATTTTTTTTATATTTTTTATCAGCCACTTATCCATCTCAGGGTTAAATTTTTTAATAGATCAAATATCATCACCATTTACCGATACTGGCACACCACAGACGGATAACATGAAATTAGTGAATATTACCTGAATAAGGGAATCCCCGGACCAGGAACATTTTTCACTTTTGTGACTTTTCTCCCTTTACGGTAATTAAACATAACGCGAAACAGACAGCAAAGGCAGGTTATTAAAACGTGCATATGATTAGTGCGGTATTAACAAAAGATCGCGCAACCGAAAGATAAAAGCATAGCTGACAATCGAGTTGAAATGCTAACTCTCTTCAACCGAATTCCATATGTGAAACTGCCATAACATTCATTATATATTGCGCTTCGCAACCATATGCCTGAGGAAGGAGTGTCCTTGGTTCGATACCCGTCGGTTACGTGAGGAGCTGAAGGATCTTCCTCAGCCATAGCCAAGTTAGCCAGTCTTGGGCGTGGACAGTAGGGTTTTTTTCCTCAGTTTATTCTGGGGTTCATCCCGCAAAGCAGGCAAACTGGCCTTGAGAACTTAACACTACAGGCCATAGGATATACCGGGGCATAGGGCTGACTACCTTATCTTGTAAAAGGATTGAGGTCAGATGGTCAATGGATCCTCTACACCGCAAGGTAAAAGAGGGTATAAAGAAGATGAGATATATATATATATTACTTAGTTTTAACACTTTTACGAATTTTATTTTCTGTTGAATTTTATTGCTGCCTTGGGAAATCGAACTCACACACATCAAATTAAGAACAATAGTTTTTAGTTAGATACTGTGTTTGCCCATGCAACATGGTTTTGTTTCAGTCTATACAGCATAGTTTCTGTATGAGGGGACATGTGATTCATTAATTAGTGTGTTTTTTCCCAGTTGTCTCTAATTGCACTATTTGTTGAGAAATATATTACACAGACTCCTCATACCTTATTCACTGGCATAATAAAAGTACTTATTTTTATTGCCTCTGCGGTATAGTGGCTCTTAGGGAGGGCGTGTTGTTTACCACTGCAAGCGAGTTACTATCTCCCCACATGAACTTGTTTAAGCTTTTTTTCATGTGTGAAGTGTATGCGAAACTTTTATTGGTAACAGAAAACTAGCTCGATGACAGTGATAATATAAAACGAGTTTTGATATGCATATAAAGTCAATATCAACAGTTCTTGATATTAAAATATAAAAAAATAACAAAAAAGAAATAATAAATAATAAGTTAAATACGTTTCTTTTAAAATAAAAAAAATTACTTAGTCTTAAAACATTTTAAATTTGTTTTCATTATTTCACGGCTCCCCTCAACAAAACCTACGGCCCCCAAGGGGGCCGCGGCCCACAGTTTGGGAAGCGCTGGTTTAGAATATGAGGACACGTTTGCAAGCATTTACGCACGAGAAAGACATGTGAAAAGTGTGTTCCTTCTGCACAGATCGTCTTTGAATTTTTAATGCTTTTTTACTTTCTCATCTCTCTCTCACACACACACACACACAGACACATGCATGTATGTTACGCCTGGGAAAATATGAATGGTATGAAGAAACTGGTGTGAAGTCATCAGTGTTCAATGTTTGGTCATGAAAATGTAAACCTTTCACTTGCCATGTTACATATCCAATTATGCCTTGGAACAGAAACCTAACTATGCGTTATTTTTTATATTAGTGATTATTGAAACGGATTCATTTTCTATTAGTAATTAATTGAAAAACACGGACAACTTCTTTTCAGGAACTCTTGTATTTAAAGTATTAAGTTATTCCAGGGATGACATTTACACAAACTTGCATTGCGATACGAATGTAATATTTCTGATACGAAGGTGACCCCAAGTTTTCTGTCGTTTATAACTCCACCCAACGGCACTTTCTTACCTGGTCAAGGGCTGCAGCTAATCCGACGAGACAGAAAAATGCCAGCGTCAAGCGCGGATACATTATGAAAGACAGAAAAGGCATCTGGGTTGACGGGGTATCTACATTGTTTCAGTAAGCACCGCCGCTGGATTATTACGACTGCTGCGCAATTACCTTTACACCCGGCTCAAAGGTTCGTGTTCTATCGAAGCTGGCGCAATGCCAAGAGTTTATCTAAGAAACCGTTTTATATTTCACACAGTGAAGCCAAAAGAGAAAGAAACGAGTGCTTTGATGATATGAGGAGATAGCTGATCGATGGGCTGAACCACTATGAGAAATTCCCATCCCCCACTTTTTCTTAATCTGAAGTTTTAATGCGATGCACCTTTCCTAATACCAAGCCATCAGCTGAAATCCAGTTTCGCTTTAAAGCACTGCCCCGTGGTAAATCATATTCAGCTGACAGTGAATTTTCCGTCGATACATTTTTGACACATCGATGCAAAATGCGCTTGATTATTTTTTTTTCCTTTCTGAAAAATTTATAACAATTGCCCAATTTCTGTTTTTATTAAGACCGTTACTATAGCAACAGAGTAAACTTGTGTTTAGAAATCAAATTCAATTTTTATGCGACTCCTACCCATGAAAGGTCTTATACCTGCAGCACATTCGTACCGTAGGTGGACTAAGGTTTTTTATTTGTGTTTCATTATTATTACGTATTATTATTTATTATTATTATTATTATTATTATTATTATTATTTGTATTTTAAACTTTTTAGAGTGTATACTCGCTCTACGTTTGTCGAGGAGTCGCCTCGGGCCTCCGGTAAGAAGAGTGGTGGTCTTAAATCGGCCATTAAATTCATCTCATCTAAATTTAGAAACTCACGAAGGTTTTTTTGCCTTCAAATGTTTGTAATTTACGAGTACTCGACATTGCGCTTATGCAAAAAAAATAAATAAATAAATAAATAAAATAAAATAATAATAATAATAAAATAATAATAATAAAGAAAGAAAGAAAATAAAATAAAGAAAAAAAATAAAAAAAGAAATTTTGTCCTGAGGGTTTCCGAGCAGAAACAACATTCAAAGCAACTGCGAGACCGTTGAAATTCGAAATAAAAATCATAAATTGGAATGAATACGTGGGAGGAGCGCAATACGACGAGGCAACTCCTACCGAAGATTTCTTTCCCGTAACTTTTTATTTCAAGAAGTTACTTTTCCCTAACACCCCAACCGGGCAGGACGTATATATATATATATATATATATATATATATATATATATATATATACACGTCCAGATAAATCTGGATACGATTCTGTAACACTTATTGAATAACATGGATAAGAAGCGCAATGTGGTCTCACTATTTCATCCGCCTCGGCCGGTAGAGAGGTTTTCATAATCGACTGAATTTATGTATAGCTTCATGAACTCAATTAAAGAATTAAGGAAGTAATTACTAAAATAAAGAACCAAAAGGCTTCAGTTCGGCGATGTGAAATTATATAAACCAACATTATTTCAAAGCCGAATGTAGAAACTATAATAGTTTGGTAAAGTAAGTTGACCGGAGAGATTACGGGAATACATTACAAGCCATAAACGATAAAACAAATAAATAAAAAGACAGAAATATGTAACTACATGTCATGGCTCGTCTTTTTATTTATTTATTTTTTTATCGTTTAGGCCTGTGTATCAGCGACAGCTCACATGCTATTTCGGAGTTTTTATTTATTTTATTTCCGATGACCAGCGGTCACACTGAGACGGATCTATTTCTGCTTACTGTATGTTTAAAAAATCATTCTCTACTTCGGCTAACCCATGCACTACATTATTATTATTAGTAGTAGTAGTGATAGTATTTTCATTTCATTTTGATTTCTCAACATGTTCTCTGCAGAATCGAAGTCCTTTCGAAATTGTTTACGCGAGGACTGGAGCGCAACAACAATTCTCCTTCTTCTTCACACACAAAAAACAAAAAGATACTCTTAACGAAAAGACCAGCTACAAATAAAACTTTTATTTACTCTCTCGAGAATTAGAATGAACAATTTAAATACGGCATGCAATTGCAGAGTATAAATATAAATATTCATAAGTAATTTAAACAACTGAAAAAAAGGGAATGCTGTCTCTGTACTGCGAAGTAAGAGATGAACTTCATCATCCAACCAAAACCGCCATTTTACTTATTGTATGCTTAGATTTGCAAACCACCTCTCTAGAATTTATGGGGCTTTATTAATGTGTGCAAAATAAAATACTGTTACAGTATTACAAATGTACTAAAAAGAAAAATATCCATTTCTCCGCAGAAATACAAAATTAGCTAATTGCAAAGCACAACTGACTACTGCACAACCCACAGAAATGGTCAATTTCTAGGAAGGATAATCCATTCGATGGTGAATGCATTTAGCCCATTCCTGGTGTTAGCAGATTGAAGTGTTGCTAAATCAAGATTTGACCAGGCAATGGACAAACAAGTCCGCTCTATGGCGCTTTAGGCACAAGTTCACTTCAGGGTGCCCGAGGACACAACGGGGATATCCAAATGTAGCAGAAACGTGACAATAACGGTGCGCTGTCATGTAAATTTCCACTCGATTCCCTTAAAGTTTCGCAAACAAAGGCGCCCCTGTTGGGAATCAGGGACGATGATGCAGTTAATTAAACGAATAATTGAGTCATTAAATTTGCGTCGAAATAGCCGCAAATCAACCGAGGAAGAAAGACCGTCTTGGATGCAGTCACGTGAACATATAATTACTCGCATTCGCCAAGGGAAGGGGCTTCTAATTAAGAGAGAGGGAGAGTTCTCCAGGAGGAATCGAAATGGCAGATTGGATAGACAGAAAGATAGATAACACTGCCGGTGTTGGCTAAACAATAGGCAGCTCTTCACCTTCTGCTGAGATAAGTTATTTCTGCGAGCTGTTCACTTCGAGCGATCTTCTAATTTGATGGAAAGAAACCCAAGCCATGTTAAGAGTGAGGAGAAAAAGGAAGATGTCAGCTCTCCAGTGATCTCATCGAAACCGTCTTAAACTGCTTCATTTTAATCAGAGGAAATGAATAACATCTCTTCCGATCTTTGCGAATATTGTAGATTATTTCGGTTTTGTCTTCTACAGATCATTTATTTTCATTTCCACTCTTTCATATATATATATATATATATATGTATGTGCGTGTGTGTAGGTCAAACATGCGTATCGATAGGATTTCCAGAGCTGAAAAGTGCACACTGATTGTGGTGTTTGCATCTGATTTTATTCGAATAATCAACCCCCACTGGCGCAGCTTCCTTCTTATTCCCTTCCTACTTCATCAGCGAGAGTGTCCTAACTTCTCGCCCTCCCTAGAATTGCGTCCTGTGTTTGTTACTTTCCTTGATCGTAAAAATATTTCGGACATTCACCAAAGGCGAATGGTGAATGGCGAATTTAACTGCTGTCGGACGAGTGTTCAAAAATACTTCTAGAAGTCTCAGTTTATAATCCCTCCTCCATTGCTTGGCATTGCCCTAATTTTTAGACATTTCAACCAGTTGTATCCCCCCCCCCCCGCTGCTCTTCGCCTTACTCATCGCTAACTCATTTATTTCACTCCTCATGAATGCGGAAAATGAAGCATTTTTCGACTCACCGGAAAACAGCTAATCGGGACAAAGTACTGAAAAGGGCAACGTGTATTGTCGACCTGACGCAATAAGAACACTAAATGAAAATATTGACGCGTTCGTGTTTATGAAAATTTAATTGACGTGCATGCGTAGAATCGACGAGTTTTTTACGATAAACAAACGAGAATCTAATTTTATAAGCGATTCAAAGCACAACGAATCTTTTCTTTAACGCCCAGCGGAGCGCATTTTATACTTCTCGTCGTCGGAATGAAACAAGTGCTTCCCATTACGGAATGCCCTTAAAATATGTTGACGAGGTCAATGCAGCGTCGATGTGTTTGGAAACGACACGTAACCAGAAGGCGGTGAGATTGTGGAGATGAAACACAGGTCTGTCTAGTCGCATGGATGTACGACACTAACTGAACGTTCGACGACTCAGACGCGTAACAACTTGTTCCTTCGCATTCGAAATGCTACGAGGAGCGAAGTTACGGCCGGTTAGCTCGAAACGTGAAAAGCTGCCCAGAGGGACTACTGGAATCAAACTTTCCAGTGTGCAATGAAAAACAAGCTCACCTCCTTAAATATTTTATTTTCGCTGTAATCCTTCATGGTTTTAATTGCGCTCTTAAAAATCGCGTTTTAAATTAAACTGTTACTGAAGATCTTTCTTCGGAGATGGAACGGTACGGCGGCAACTCATGTAGAAGGGCAACCTGCAGATTTCTCTTACTGCGGAGCTACTGAAAAAAAAATACTGACGAACACGAATAAACTGACGTCCTGCAACAAGTTGCTAGCGGCTACAACACCACATGTGTATGTATGTATACACACACACACACCTACACACCATATGTGTGTAGGTGTGTGCGTGCGGTAAAGCACAGGCACTTCGAGAGAGCGATCCCCCCATTCTGAGACCTTACGAATATTACAATGAAACCCCACGGAGATCACATCACGCCACACAACTAAATGATAAATTGTCAACTGATTACTTCGAAACAGCTGCCGAAGCTGTTCGAATGAAAGCAGTTTTTATTTTTGATAATTTATGCACACATCGCGCGGTACAAATACGTCACAATTTCCGAGAACGCTTGTACAAGCCACTTCCATAATTATACAAGTCAAGTGGATATTAGAGCCAACATTATTTCAAAGCCGAATGTAGAAACTGCGACAGTTTCGTAATCTGACCTGAGAGTTGCCCGAGCGCGGACTACTTTAGAAAACATGAACGCTGCGCAGGAGTCCATATATTCGCTTTCTAATTAGTCTATTTTAATTCCATTAGTGCGTAATTAGTAGGCACCAGGGCAACTCAATGCTGGATTTTATATCCACTTGATCTTATATCCGCTCCTAGTCTATATATTGCCTTTTATCGGTCCATTTTGATAGGGTTTCACGGACCTGACAAGTTGTTTCGAACTAGTTGCTTCTCCTCAGAGATCTCCCTCGGAGGTCTCCCAGACCACACCCAACGAATGACCAAAGGATCGCCCAACTCAGCGGCGGGTCCACTCAGTGGTAGGTTCGCCCTAACACTGAGCAGAACCACTCGTATCCCAAGGAAAAACATTTACCGACAATGCCCCGATAGAGGTCACTCATGAAAACACCAACCCCCGGAAACTCAAACTGCTCTCCAAGGCAAAACTCTCCACTCTTTCCTCCAAAATCCTAAGCCTATTTCCTAGCTTATACTAGAAATACAAATCTATTTATTTAATTTAGCAAAGTGTTATATATATTTGTGCAACAGCTCTAGTATTTCCTCCTCATACGGGGAAGAGGTAACGGTGAGCGAGTTGCATACACCAGGTTGATAGCTTGAAACAAAACGACTGCTCATTAGTTGAACAACCTCTTCTGCATCTGTAACCCGCACGCCATCTGGATTTAGAAGTTATTCTTTCCTATTCATTCTTTTTTTTTTTACTTGCAGCATATCGATAGAATTCTTGTGGGGTTGTCTTTAGCATGCAGGGACAGTTTCTTTTCGTACTCAGACTTTGCTTTCCGTACAACAGTTGTGACTAATCTAGTCTGCTGATTATAATTTTCCCAGCGGACATGATCCTTATGTTATGCACGTATTCCTTTCACATCATCCTTTTCTTACGAATCTCTTGCTCAATAAGATTACACATCCATTTGACTCCTACTCTATTTATTCTTTGAACTCTAGGGACACACCTGACAGTGCATCATTTTTAAATGCTTACCGTGCGATGTCGATATTCTTCTCATCCAGCAACCAGTCCCATTCCACTGAACTCAGAATACTCCTCACTTGGTCATAATTTCCTGCTTTGCAGTTCAGCATGTAACCTTTTCTAAATGGAACATTCATAAACTTAGTCACTTCCGAAGTGAGTATCACATGTTCACTTTCGCCATCAGGAGACAGAATAGTTACGTTTTTATCCGAAACGCCCTGTGACACTAATCAAATCTAACATTCTTTGACCTCGAGTTGCTTCTGCCACATGCTGCTTGAGACAGTTGAGCCGCAACAGCTTAAATTCGGTTTCATTCTTCTCATGCGATTTCACAAGTAACCCAATCAATGTTCGGATAATTAAAAGTCCCTCACCTTTTGTTACCTTTTTCTCACCCATTGTATTTATTTGGTGATGCATTTCTTCACCACTAACAACCGATCCACCAGGTCTATGTAATTGATTTTGTTAGATTCCACCTCACACCAGATGGCCTCAAACTTACTGCCACATGCAATAGTGTTAGTAATAGTAGTACTACAATCATAGGGCTCAACTGTAAGTGGAGTCAAGTCATGCGATAACATTAGCAGCACGCCCCGTCCTATCCTATCCTTCCTAGCGTACCCTTTACACTGATACCAGCCCAGTATGTGTCTGATTCTGATAGCTAGGTCTTACTAATGCCTACAATTCCAACATATTGAGCCTGGCAACAAACTCTACCTCTTTGTTTCCGATTCTCTTAGCATTCGTGTACAGACATAAAAATAAAATGTACCTGCTTGTCCTTTTGCATACTCTTCTCTGCAGTCTGCATGACACAGTTCAACAACTTCCAGATCTCTGTTCTTATCTAGTTCCTTACTTATGCAGACATCGTTACACATGCTTCATAGGTCCGAACTGGACGAATATAGAATTGTTCTGTCCTCATAATAATTTTCATAATAATAACCATTCTCATTATTAACACGGTTACCTAACATTGTCGACCTTGCACACAGATTCTCACAATTCCTCCCATCACAATTCAGTTTCCGTCTCTTTACAAGTAAACACGACTTTGCTAGCAAAGACAACTCTTTACTAGAGTCGTCTAGCACCAGAAACCTAAGTTATGTGAGATAGACTCAAAGCCGCATAAGGTGACGTTATTAAACGCCATTTTTAATGACGTCATTGCAAAAACATTTTAAAGTGCCGCGCAGTCGTCAGGTGATGTACATTTTTTTCTCACCAGCAGCAGCCTTGCGGCTGTAAAAAAAGTTGCATGTTCATAGTCATTGACGGAAAATGAGTGACATGACGAGGAATATTGCAATGCGTGCAGGAACGACTGGTGTTATTGCAAGGGTGATAAATATGCCGATTGTCATGACATCGTCAACACGTGCGTGTACGCCTGCTGATGTATATGTACTACCAACAATTAGAAACAAGCACAACCTTCTTCTCACGACTTACCAAACACAAATATTGCGCTTTCATATTCACATCCACCGTGACCTGTTTTCCGATTTCCTCCGAGCTGCTAAATCCTCCACTTTCTTTCAAGTGTCTGTACGCACCTTATGCTTTCCTAGAATAACAAGAGCATCGCGCCACTATTTTTCTGAGCTTCCCTTCTACTGTATCCAGTGGTGAGCTATAAGGGGCTCGTGCGAGCCCTTTGTTAATTTTTTCTCAAATTTGCGAGCCTCTTGTTCTTTTTGTTTACTTTCTTATTTAAAAAAAAATTTTTTTTTTTTTTTTTTGAAACATATTAAGCGACAAACTCACGGAAACCTAACAAAAACTAGTCTATTCGGCAGTGGATAGATTATTTGGAATTATTGTTTCAACTCCTCTACAACGAATGCGCCCAAGTTTGAAAATAAAATAAGACATGCGCTATCTTTACCCTTCTCCCTTCCGGTAGCCAATCGTATGGTAAAACCAGTAGCCAATCAAATGTTTTATAAAAGATTATAAAAGATTTCATTCTTATTATAGTTAAAAAATGTTTTTCGTATGTAAGATAAATTAACACACTTGATTGTCTGCAAATATTTCATGCTTAGATCACGAAATTTCCTGTACACCCCTTGAGGGTACTTGGCAGGAATTTGATGATGATGATGATGAGATCACGAAATATTTGTTTAAAAATGATAGCCTTTAGAGGTTGATTGTCCCCTCATACTTTTTCATTGGAATTTGTACACAAGCTGTATTAATAAAAGTTTTTGTGTGAAATAGGGCTTGCTTTTTTTTTTATCTTTTTTTTTCATTTTTTTTTAGCTCTACGATGCAAGCCCTTTGTTAAAATTAGCTCACCACTGACCGTATCCTCCCCAGTTGCCTTAAGATAACTTAATCATCTCTCGCCAAAATGCCGTGGACCATGAAGAATCGTAAACTAACAATACAGCAGCAGTTTGTAAAAAGAAAATATCTGGGAAATAAGACTAGGATAAAAAAATAATAATAGTAACCTACCCACGGGTTTTCGCGGAAACTTGACACATCTCGGAAGATGATTTTGTTGAGAATGAACTTCACGCGGTGGATCAGTCGCTGTTCAGTGTGTTACTGTCATACTTTTAACGGTTCCACGAAACAACACATCGAGTGGGTTTTGGCTGCTCCATGAACAATTTAGTTGCAGGGTCTTGCCTCTAATTTCCCAAGGGCTCACTTATCTTTAGTTTTAATGTACTGTTTTTTTTTTAATTTTTATTTTTAATAAACTCATCGATCTGTGTTATGCGACTAATGACGGCTTTAGCGTGGATGCATCGCGAAAGAAAAAACTTTATTAATGCGATGCAGTTTTTGTTTCCGAAGATGACATCAAAAAGTCCTAGAACTTCTTGATGTCACCTTCCGAGCCTTAATATCCGTTCTTTTACATTGTTATAGCCTTTATTCTTTAAGTGACCCCCCCCTCAAAAGCAATTAACATTGGTACTATTTCTAAAATGATATAGAAAAGTGTGAGCAAAACAACTAGAATATCGCGGTTAAAGTTCTATCATTTAATTCTAAAAATGAAGTTTTATGTTCAGTCTGTCAAAGGTTAATGATTTCGATTACAGATAGTAGTGTCCAAATTTTACGATGAAGTGTAGCCTTATCGCTATCTTTTATGCTCGTGCATACCCCAACGCTTTCCTGTGACCCCGGACGCACTATTCTAAAGGTCGAGAGATCCAGCTGACCAAGGATAAGAACTTTGGCCAGTGAAAAATAAATTGCTGTTCTTGAAAAAGCCTCCACGTGCTTTGCAATACGGTTTGGATGCAAACAGTTTTCTTATGATTCATAACTTAGGGATTACTGTTGTGGCATTGAACACGACAAACCCTAAGTTGTTACGAAATTCGGCTACACGAAATACCGCAGAAACCAGAAAGAGAATGGTCACGATTTCGATGCCTCATCCCAGAAATATTTTTCTGTTTTAACGCTGAAAGCAAAGTTGTTTGCTTGCCCGAACAGAAACAAGTCTCGTTTTGACTGGCGTTTGGAAACTACTCGTCCATTCATCCGGCACATTTGACCCACATAACGCAAACAACCACTTGAGAGCTATTCGAAACCGTGAACTACATACGTGACAGGTGCAACACGACGATAAAAGTGCTCTGAAGTGTTAAATAGTTCAAAAACAGAACTATTATTCCCCTCAGTGAATAACAGTTCAAGCATTCCCAGTCGCTGTGGAAATGCATCTCGGGGTGCTGTAAACAGCAAAATAAAGCAATTTGAGAAACTTCTGGTAATAAGGAATGCCAGAACGGTATTTCGTGTTACCTACCCTCAACTTCCTTCACATTCTAATACAGCTAAGTAGAAAAACACGAAAGAGCAACTACGGGGGTTGGAACACTTAATTGTATAACAGAACAAGTACAAGAAAATACTGCAAGTGAATACCAAATGTGAAACTACAGAAAGAGAAAAAAAAAGTAATTGAATAATCCGGAGGAAGAGAAACCAAAGCTGGAAATTGAAAAATTTTAGGGAGATCTTCATTATGTAACGGACAAAGTGAATAAACACATAAAAGAATGTGTAATAATGGAGATTTAAATGCAAGAAGTTTCGATGTGGCTATTCCAGATATATGCCAAGGAAGAAACTAATGAAGAAATAATAAATAAAAATGAAAAATTTCTAGTTTTGCAGGAATAATGACTTAAGAATAAACGAGAGGACAAAAAATTGCAGTTGATTGCATTGGAACTAACCGAAATCAAATAAAGTACTATTGATGCAATTACTAAAATAAAGAGCCAGAAAGGCTTCACTTCGGCGAATTATATAAATTAGTGGATATTAAATCCAACATCATTTCAAAGCCGAATACAGAAAAGTTTCGCTTGAAATTTGACCAGAGAGGTTACTGAAATACACTCGCTGATATTTACGAGTTGCCATAACCGGACCTTAATAGGCGAGATGATCGCTACCCACGCGTCCATATAATCCCCTCCTATTGGTCCATTTTGAAAAAGTTACACTGACCTGACAGCTGTTTTTAAACTGGTTTGTTTTCGTCAGAGACCGGTGTTGAAATAATCAAGTGGATTTAATATCCACTGGATTTCTAACACCATCAGATAATGACCAATAGGAGGTGGGAAAAATAAAACCAGCAAAGACATCAAAGAAAAAAAAAAAATAGAACAGACACAATATACAAAGAAAAACAAACAAAAAATGTACCATAGAATTACTCCAGGAAAAAAAAGTAGGATACTTCTAGCAAAAAACATTCTTAAGATATACAACAAACGATAAAAGACTAAATCAAAGTACCAGCAGAAAAAAAATGAGAAAAATGAGACACCACGGGATCAGAAAGAGGTGAACAGCTTAGCAAAGAACAAGTAATTCGCAGATATTTACAAAACAAGTCAAATACTACTGTACGAAGAATATGTACAAAGAATATAAGGAAAACTACGCAAAAGAATTTGAACATGATTTTTATGGTACTCAAAATCGAGAGACGCAACTCGAAACAACTCAATGAAAGTATAAAGCTAACAGAGAAAAGAATAACGACGTACGCTTGTCAGATCGAAGGTATGCACCGAACGCAGTGTTCATGATTGCGGTGTCAAATGAAAAACACCTGGCGGCGATACAATTTGAAAGACGAGATGGAGTGTTGTTCACAGTGTTTTTCTGATATAATAAAGGGAGAACAGTTCAACAACGATTTGAATTGATCAAATTGGTTCGACCAGCTTTAAATGCTTCGCTTATTAAAATAATTGCGGTATAACAGACGGGATGGTATCTTTAGGACTATTGATGACCCAACTTCTTCACCATTGGAACTATGAAGAACGCAGTTCGATGGAAGTGAAGCACTTCAAGCGGGCCACATTAAAAAGGGAGGAAGTATCGGAAGATGCAGATGTGTGTGTGTGTGTGCGTATCAGTTGAAAAAAAAAAAAAAATCGGGAATTGACTGATGACATAGAAATGGTCATCGATTCGAAATGAGTTGCTTTTTGTTATTTATTTATTCACTATTATTATTATATAGATATAATACAGCTGCCAAAATTATGTTCTGGATTGGCGTGAATAATGAAAATGATCACTTTCTGAGGTATGAAGTGAACCAGATGGAAATGCAAACAAATGAAAATCGAAGAATAACTGGATTTGTCAACCAGAAAAAAGGCGAATTTCAAATATAATGCTGCACAAAAGCACGAGATATCAAAATAAAATAAAATAAAAAATACGATAAATTAGAAACCAACGGAAAAATAATTCAACAAGGTTTAAATATTTAAAATATTAAATATTTAGGAATAAAACTAAATAACTAACTACGACATCACACAAAAGTAAATAAGAAGAATGCCATAGAATGTCTAGTCTTTTCAAAAGTCTCATCTGGGAGAATAAGGAAGAAGTAAAGAACCAAAAAATAAATACCCTTAAACACGTGAGACCAGTGTTAACATAACGCAGCAGAAATACAAGTCAGTTTAATGAAAAGATTAAGAAAAATCGAGGCGGAACAGTACGAGACAAATGACACCAAAGGAAAAGAGAAGCAGAGGAAGAGATGGCGGAATAGTCTTGAACTGTAAGCATTTACGCTTAGTTCTGAAAGAAGAGGACTTCATCTTGCCTTCACTTTTGTCCACTTTCTAGAAGAAAGTGAGAGTTCATTCGGATACGTAAATTGGCCTGGACGCTGGACGTTGAAGAAACATTTTAAGGATACCGTATTATATTGTAAACCAGATCACATCAGGACAGATGGGGGGTAGAGGGCGGCTAAGAAATCACTGTGGTATAAGGCGGAGAGAATCCAGCAAAAGGCAGGTTGCCATCGATGTGCCTTCAAAAGGTTCTGCACTTTCGCCCTTCTCTAATCTGCACATGGGAGTCACATAAAAGATTTCTCCCTGAAGACAGGAATACGCGGATGGGGATTTTAAAAGATGAACGGAAAAGAGAGAAAGGGAGAAAACAGTCTTAAAATTGGATGTGATTAGCAGTTGGGCGCTGAGTGGAAGGGTTTTCACTCTCTGCAACCATTCATCCGACGTATTAAAATGTTAATTTACAATAAGCCAGGAAAGTTAAAATGCATCAGCAAAGTAAATTCCTAATTAGCTAAACTGTTTCGGACTTAAATTCTTGCACTGGCAAATTTCCCGTATTCGCCACTGAATGTGCTGTGCAGAATTAACGACCGCTTTCACCATTTTTTAAATTACGATCATTCAAATCTCACTGCTGATTCTCGAAAATGGTCAGTTTTGACGTTTGTTCATTTTCTATACAAATATAGTGCGGGGTTGTTTATTTTCTCAGGTTCTGTACTGTAATTTTCCAGTAAGGAACCTACGAGAACTTGCGGTTTTTCTTCCTCAGCAACTCCGATGCATCCAGAACACAAACTGCTGAAGTGCGGTAATGACGACTTTGAATGCGACAAAGATTGCCTTTCATTTGAACTGGTTGGGCTAGGAAGGAGGTGGTGGTAACAAGCTGCTTAATAACCCTGCGATATTAAGATCGATAACGATAACATTATGAAGAACATTAGTGTTGTTCATTCTTTAAGAATTCTCAAGAAATGTGTTGAATTCCGTTAATCCCTTTTATAAATATTATTGCTGCCATTTTCTTTATTATCGCGATGAAAGTCTCTTCGATAACGTACTTAGTTCGCTTCTTTTGGACCGAGAACAAACATTACGTTTCTCCTTTTACAAACGGAAATTCTTTCTTTTCTTCATTTCCTTTCTAAGAAGAGTCATTTTTTGGACGCCACACGAACGCTTTGTGTCCCACAAATGCGCATTAAGGATGGTTTTTCGAGGAAGGCGAAATTATAGAGTCGAAGTGGCAGCTTCGATAACATCTGTAATTTAAGCAGCAGCGACGAGCGAGACAAAGCAAACAGCGACTGCATTTGATAAGACGGAAAAGAACTTCTTTGTTCGGTTGGTTTTTGAGTTAAAGAAAATAGCATTAATGTTAGCGCACCGTCAAGTTATTACTTAGCTTGCATCTCGCTGGGGAGAGGCTCATTGCATAGAAACAGCATCTCCGTCCATTTAGTCGATCGATTTTTCCAAAATTTTTTTGGAATTAGAAACATAATTTAGACATTACGAAGAATTTCTTAAAGATCGATCCAAATTTCCGTCAGTCAGGGTGAAAACGAGAATTTCCTTTTTTTTTTTTTAATCTAATTCATAGCAGTCGATGTTTCGGGGGATACGATTAAGACATCAGGGGCCACAACTGTAATATTAAGTCTGGAATAATTCATTTATAAAATTAAAATTTTTTAATTTGCACTAGACTTAAAATAATTTCATATTTTGCCTCCCCCCCCCCCATTAATTCTCTCATCCATTAGCTTAAAACGTTTGGTTCGCGTGATAAATCGGGAATGGATCACTTGCGTCTCTTATTTATATATTTATTTATTTATTTATTTTTAAATTTTTATTTGTTTATCAGAAACTGCGATAATAATGTCAAACGTCAAACTTTCCCCACCAAGAACGGCGAAGTGCGGGTACTTCTCAATGGAGCAAGTTGTCCATTTTTTCTGCTGCTTGCAATTGTCGCTAATCCTTAAGTCGCTGTCCAAACACCACCTACAGCATTGCAATATTGAGTTGCGGATTCCAGGTAACGCAGTCAATACGTGCGATCTAACCCAAGGGTACAATGGTGTACACTCGGAAATTGAACCGCTGCTTCGTGAGATTTTGAACTCCCTTTCTGGAACGCAGATTTGATGTCAATGCAAACTCCAACGAAAACTAAAGAACCGAGTCGGTATTGTGTCACGAAGAAACACGTGCATGCGAATATTTTCAATCCAATAAAAAGCTGCCATTGAAACGAGAATATTTTCATAAATTCCCCGAATATTTTTCCCTTTCATGGCGATCCTCAGTCACATAAGGTGGCGTATATGCACTGCGAAACACACGAATGCCAAGATGGAGCCGCTCAAAGCAGATCAATAATAAAAAAAAAAAAAAAATTAAACTCGCTTTCAGAATTTTTATTTTGCATCCCGAAAAAGGGGATTTTCATTTACAAAGGTGCGTTTCTAGAGGATTCTCTACATCGTCAAACACTACACAAGCAGGCGGCACTCCTCATGTGTGCTGTTGAATGGCAGTTTGTGTAGTGTGGAGTACCCTCTCGGGACATCACGGGCGTCATGTAATAATAACAAACTTGAAAAGGAATTTTTTAAAA
Organism: Typopeltis vanoorti; assembly: GCF_054136105.1. Classification (NCBI taxonomy): domain Eukaryota; kingdom Metazoa; phylum Arthropoda; class Arachnida; order Uropygi; family Thelyphonidae; genus Typopeltis; species Typopeltis vanoorti. The sequence goes on from NC_143560.1 coordinate 137,873,681, forward strand.
TGCACAACTTTTCATTGAGCAACTAAGATCATCGATATCGAATAACCAAATGCTCAAATGCCGACGTGCTAACTCGCATTACTCTGCGATGATTGAAATGTACCCCCACAACAAACAGGTGCGATCTTATTGGTCAGATATTACGCGACATGAAACTGATAAGCAGAAGAGATGGTAGAATACTCCACAGTTCAAAAATTTTCATTGAAAAAAGTCGGTGCAGAACGGAGTTAATTTGCGCAGAGAACAGAGCAACTCAGATCTCGAAAATCGTTTAGAGACGAAATTGGTGTGTAGCTCGCACAAACATACACGCCATCTTGAGATTCGAATCTGGGACTGTTGGTTCGTTGACGCGATCTGCGGAGATTCTTCAACAGTTCCTTGATGTTATGGCCAGACCCTGTGGGGTGCAGAAAAACGTCTGCAATGTTGGAATAAAGGAGAAAAAGAAATAAAAACCTAATATCAAGGTATGATCTTTCATACAACTTTTCATATAACTCAATCTCGTGCGCGGCGCAAGAGCGCCGCGCACGAGATTGAGTTGATCCGTCGGATTTATAGAATGGCGTTCAGCTTGAATACTCGGAATGAGTTTGTTGGAAAGAATTTTTGGGAGCGGGATTCAGCATGCGTTAGAAATCCGGTGTTGGGTTCGATGCGGAAATCAGGGGATTGAGATGTGCGCAGATAATTGTTGGGCGAAATAATGCAAATACGAATGAGGATGAAGATGAAGAATGTGGAGAGGTTGGCTGCACGTGGATATTTCAGAGAATAAGAAAACAATCACGCCCGCACGCACGCACGCACACACACACACACACACACACACACACACACACACACACACACACACACACACACACACACACACACACACACACACACACACACACACACACACAACGCATCATACACGTGCGTTTGCATCGTCGATTTTGTCATCTGAGCACGAAGCGATATCAAGTGTAATCGTGATATCCCGCAATCAGTTACAAAATAGGAGACGACTGGAAGTTTGGTCACACGTGGAGTGCGAAGCGGGTTCCGATTTCTTCATGTTAAGGGTAACGCACTGGCCCAGATTTGTCGTTGTACACCGAAGTGTGGAGCCCACGCCCCGTTGCCAAAACAGGTTTGGAGTGAGTACTGCTTTCGCAAAGAGGGTTTGTCAATCAAGGATCTCGGACCTGATCTCATATTCCCATTTTATGGCCTTATTTACCAGCAACCAGTCAACCCCCCCCCCCCCCTTGTCCCCTCTGCATCGTCTTGTAACAGCACTTTTTTCGCTATCAACGTTTGCTCAATTTCTGCATAAATCCGCACATCACTTCCCGCTCTCGTTCTCTCTACGAGTCGTCTACAAAATATTCAAAAGCTGCGATTTCAGCTTCGCCATGAAATGCAAACTTCGCCCCTTTGCAGAGAGAGCAAGAAGAAGCTTCTCGAGGCATCTCAACGATGCCGACGAATGCATCGTTGAGATGCCTCGAGAAGCTTCTTCTTGCTCTCTCTGCACATCGAAAGAGGCGAAGTTTGCATTTCAGGGTACGAGGGGGGGGGGGGTTCATACCCCCTTGTACCTTTCGTAGGACTAAGGGGAGAAATGAGTGAGTTTAGCCAGACATAGCTGCAATAACATTTCAGATTACTATCACTCAACATAGTGATAGTAAGAACGCCCTACCTGAGAGGTTCTTCGGTTGAAAGATGATGCTGGTTCGAATCCCGTCTGCTGCTCATCGAATTAATTCACATGAAAAGTTTTCATCCAAAAACTGGTCTCATAAGTGAAAGACTTTCTTAATCTTTTTCATTCGCGAAACGGAAAAATGCCACGTGACCTATCAGAACGTGAAATGAGTTCGGTGCTCGGAATAAGCGGAAGAGAAGTCCGTTTTTTATTCGGAGATTTGGAAGATGGGAACGATAACGGGATCCGCGTTTTTTATTATTACCCAGCAAACCTTGCACAAGCTCAAGACTGAATGATTATCCGAGTGGGGGACAAAACGGCCGCTTCCCTTACAAACACCCTCTGATTGCATCAGAGGATCAACTTCTTAATCCACCTTTCACATTTTCCCTAAGATCACTTAATCCCCTTTTCTTCCTTCCTGTCAATGTTGTTGCTTAGATGGTATTAGAAGGCTGTAAATTTCTTCACTGGAAGTACTCGTTTTATACGCAATAGAGTTTACATTCTCTCTCTCTCTTCCACATTTCGAGGCATCTCGCTGTACTCCATTCCACCGATCTCCATCCACTCAACTTAAATCCATTTGGACTTTTTTTTTCATCATTTCTCATTTCTATCCCCCCCCCCATCCGATTTTCCTTCTTCCTTAATGTTTGGCGGGTTTAAATCTCCCTTAGCGACTTTCACTAATTCCGCATTTGAATTTAATACCAACAATTTCTAATGAGAAACTTGAAAGCGACAAAAAAAGCGTTCGTAATTTTGATAATTACGTCATCGTTACGTCGAGTCCTAAAATAATAACGGGAAAGAAAGAGAGAAAGAAAAACTAAATATGAAATCGCGATGTCATCTCGCCCTCGTCTTCTTTGAATGTTTTCGACTTGGCGGCGGGATAACAAACAAACTTATTTCGTAATTAACGCAGCAGAAGCGTCAATGAAGAGATTTAGGAAATGTTTTCATTACTTGCAGGTTTATTATCGAAATGAATTTTTTTGGCAGAAATGATCGAGCAGATTACAATATCTTTTCAGTAATAAATTGCAAGGTAAACATTGCATCACACTACAGCGCGCGTCATTAAACATCGCCTTCCATTAACGATAACAGAAAAGTGCTGCAAAATAAACGAAACAGCTGCTCACACTTGACCACATCTAACGGGCAGCTAGCATCGCGTTGTTACCAACAGGGGCGGTCGTATTGAATTTGAGCGAGATCGTGCATATGAGGCTGCAGATGAACACGAAACTACCATGCTGCTTATTCGAGGCATGAAATAGATTAAAAAAAAAATGATCTCAAGAGCATGGCTTCCCCGTCTACACATGATATCAAAGTGTGCGATTGATCTCCATTTTATCTGATGAACCCATCTACGACGTGTCCGAGTTTACCATAAACACCGCTATTCACAAAAATTATTCTTCCCAGTCAGTCCCAGTGGGATCACGGGACATTTCAGCCGACAAGCGTATTCACTTAAGGCAGTAGCTTGTAGAAACAGGGAAATATGGTTCACAGGCGACCCCCCCCCCCTTCTCTCTCTCTCTCTCTTCTCTCCTCAATTTGCTCTCTCTATTCCCCCCCCCCCCCACACACATACTTTGTTATATATTCGTTCTTTCTGCTTTATTTCTTTTCTGTAGGAATCTTTGCGGGTGTTCCAGAGAACTGGCTGCCATCCCTCTGCTTTCATTATTGCTGGTCACATGTTTGGGTATCCGAACCCACTTCTTGTCCTCTTTCATTCCATCTATCTCTGTGCTTCGAAACAGTCTTCTTCACCCGATTTTTCCTGCTCTGCACCACAGCCACCAATTGTTTAATTATTTAATGTAATATTCCTTTCTTTACAAGCCCCCCCCCCCCACACACACACACTAGAATTATCACACTCGTGAGATAATTCCGATCTCTTTCTGTATTTATTAGATCGAAGACCGAGTCTTTTTTAATTACTATAATTAAAAGTCGTCCGCATGGCTTTTCTAATTCATGAGCTGGCATATTTAAAGCATATTTAATGTGCTGGAGTTCTGAACTCCAGCACACTATCACAGGATTAATATCGAGTACATTCAGAGTGTCATCCACAAAACAACAAAATCCACAAAACTCCTCTACAAAACAAACAAACAAAAAAATGCCTTCGTTAGTAATGTCTATTATATGATATATCTGTTATGAAATCAAACTGTAGAACTAAACACTAGAATTAATTACAGGGCCTGCGACTGTACGCTTGATCCGTAGTCATACGCAGGTTCTCTGAACTCGATTCTTTGTTCCCGTGGCTCTTGTGCTTTCGACGACCGAGAAAATCTGCGCCCAGAAGAACGAAATGAACATCCTTTTGCGTAGAACGGTCTGGCGGCTCTGGTATTTCCAAGTATACAGAGTGCAATGAAAGAAAATTTCTTGAAAATGAATGAGAAAAGAAAATGAAAAGTTCTTCAGGAAAAGGTTATTTCTTTTTGAAATAAGTTCAAAGGAATTGCGAAGCCATGAACAGATTCGATGTTCCAGATCATGGATAGCAGTTCGAGGAGGTCCCTTCTCAAACACCCCGCATCTCTGCTAGTTGGTTTATTTATTTTTAATATTTAAACTGTACGAATAGTTACAGTCACAAGTACAGACACATGCAGATACAGTTACAAGAATGATTATTTAAGATTTTTTCAGATTTATTTAGTCTTCATCATGTTGTGATCTAGTAACACACAACCTTCTCCCTGTTAATTTTTTTGAAATTTTTGAACCAGACCCCACCTTGAGAATTACACGAAATTTGCTCGAAATGGTAGCTCAAAATATTTTACTTCTGTTATTATTTATTAAAAAGCAAACGTCCCCTCCTTCAAGTTTTCGCTTATGAAGCTTCTATCGAAGCAAAATAAATCTTTTATCCTTGTCTCTTAGATGGCGCCACATTCCGTTGAAATTTTCTTTCAATTACAATTTTTGATTACATAAATCACTGAGCGCGGTTAATGATAATTTCTCCTGTTTTATCGAAGTATGCCACGGATGCAAATTCTACGGTAGTATTTGGTGAGGCGTAGCAAAGCAGAATTTTAAAATGCTAACGAGACGCTGTAATCCAGTAAGAATGACAAATTAGCATGCGATTCTGTTAATTCTTAACGTTTTACTGTTTCCATCTTTTTTTAGACCAACCTCTTACGTTTGCCATTGGAAATATTTTAAGATGTCTTTTTTAAATTAAGAGACTTCATAAAAGTTGGCGTCAATTTTCTGTTTCTAAATTAAATTAAATATCTCTGAACCTTGTTCAGAGATTTCACATTTAGGGTTCATGAGGCAAACTTTCACCCAACACGCAGCAAGTTTGTTGGCATCGGTTTGTAAATGTACTTTTTCGTACACAGTTTAAATATTAAAAATAAATAAACCAACTAGCAGAGATGCGGGGTGTTTGAGAAGAGACCTCCTCGAACTGCTCTCCGTGATCTAGAACCATCGACTCTGTTTATGGGCTACAGCTTCGCAATTTTCTTTGAACTAAGTTCAAAATTTCAAAATTTTGAACTAGATAATCCCGGAGTAGAATTCAGGGATTATCTAATCCAGTGTTTCTCAAACTTTCGGTACAAGCGTACTCCTTTTAAAATTTCGGCTACATCGTACAACTTACCGAAATTGCCTTGGCAAAGGAAATTTGGGGAAAGTTGGAATAATATTTCATTCGAACAAGAATAATTATTTATTAACATCTCTGTAAAATTACAAAGAGATGAAATATTTTTGAATTATTAAATACATTTTAGTTACGAATTTAATACAGAAGAAACAAATTATGAAATTTAAATTTAGCAATAAAAAAAAGTTAAATGCGACAAAACTAGTTGAATTTAAACTTTTAATGCAAAACCAACCCAGAGACGCATTTTGTCTAAATTATTCTTTAGATTTTTTAAAAAACTCTAAATTTGAAAAGTGCCTCGTCGTGTACCACTGAGAATACACGTACCACACTTGGGGAAACACCGGTCTGATCCTTACCGCGTACTCTAGCAGTGCACTACAGGTTTTTAGTCTTTAGGGAGTGAGATTATCGTAAAGCAATAATAAATTGGAAAACACCAAAGTTCGATTCTCATTGACGAGAGGAATCTTTGTGTTGGTTTTTCCAGCTGAATTATTCAATCTCATACGCAGGTAGAAGAGTGTCACCCGGAAACACGGTAGCGTCATCGTGTTTTCTCGGAAAACAAGTTGGGAGTAGTGTGCCGCGCCCCTCCCCGATAAGTCCACGTACTCCCTGGAGGTATCAAGCAATAATGTTTCGGATTTAATCCTGGAACTCTTGGCATTGCTGCGCATGCTCGATAAGGCCGATTGACTCTTTGCAGTTAGACCGAAGCAACTAAGGCTGTGAGGCGAGAGAATTGTCTCAGACTTGGGTGTGGTTTGCTGGCTGGTCTGGAATTTTCGGAGGAAAAATCAGTCGTGTTTTGAAGGTCTTCTCTGGAAAAACCGTAAGAAGGGTCTTCGCGTCCTGATTGGAATTCGAACTGAAGTTTAAGAAAACTCACAACGTGATAAACTCAAATTAGAACCGAAGTGCGTTTGCATTCCCACCCGGAAATTGTGCTGCAGAATTTTGAATTCTGATAATGAAGTAACTTTCTTCCCAGTAGAGCATTTAATTCCGGATTAAACGACTTTCTACTAATCGCCGTACACTGCTGGGTTTCACGCTTAGGTGGATAAAGATGCGACCCCCCCCCGTACAGAATCAAGCTGTCCCTATTGCCTGATTGTCCACGCATCATTCCTAAATGCAATCTGACACTTCTCCCAGTAACATTTTGCTTCACAAATGACTCCGCACGCGAAATGGGGAAACGCTATTCCCTCTAAAAAGGTGCGAATGGCGATCCCATTCGTCTTGAACGTGGCGTTTATTCTGCAGTGTAGAAATTACCGAACATTAAATCAGTGCCGAGTTTGCAGTGGCTTATTGCTCCACAGCGGGTTGAAAATGTTTGTTGAGCAGTTCGATCAGTTACTGAATAATACTTCATTTTGTACTTTTTAAGAAAAAAGACGAATGCGTATAATCATTGTCATATTTACAAATCTGAGTGTCATATTGGCAATTGGGCAGTAAGCGTACCAAAGGAAGGTAACGCGATGTAGTTATCTCAATCTCAATAAAGCTGAGGTGTGGTAGAACGGTTTCCAACCTTAGAGATCGAAGCCTCCAATAAACATTCGGTGGAATCACACCGAGCGACGCAAATCGTCTACCACCAAAAGGTTATTACTCCCAAAGCATCCCATCTTCGAGATTCGAGAGACTCCCGGAAATACACGGAATAAAAATATTTATTAAAACTAAGTGAAAAGAACTAAAAACAACAAAGGATGTTTATCCCCTTATTTTCTATATTAAGGTGCCAGAAAACTAGCCGTTTGGCTTTTCATTTTAATTACAAAATATAAGCACACCTTTATGGCATTCGTATAGTGAAGGTATGTAAGTTCTTTTCACTAAGCTTTGATATCTTCCAGGTCTACCTACTCACTGATGAGACCTCAAAAAAGGTTGAAACCGGTCTGGGTAGTGACCTCTCCTCATAATGTAATGACAGTATTACATCTCCTAGGAGCTGTGTTTCACATTATGAGAGAATATCAAGAATAGTGAGGGAGCTTGCTCCACCTTTGCTTCGAATTGCCTTTGCCGATAGTTTTTCGGCATTGAAACTCACATAGATCGTAGTTATCGATCTTTAGTTTCGCTTACTGGCTATAAAACAACAAAGGATGTTAACCCCTTATTTTCTATATTAAGGTGCCAGAAAACAATCTCTTGATTTTTTTTCTTTCCTCACAATTGTTCAGAAGCATTTGTAAATTTTATATTCTGAGGGGGCGTTACTTGCAGAATTGTGACACACACACACACACACACACACACACACAGAAAGGGAAAGAAGCAATTTATTAAAGTAGCGTTCGTTTGTTTATTGCCGTTTGAAGAAGCGGAGTTGGGGAGGCTCTTGTATCGTCTTACAGCTCTTCGCTTTGTTTGCGAAGCTGTGGATTTGCTGCGAAGGGAACTGCAAGATCAAGTCTGCGTATGCCATGCGAGAGCTTCTAGTTTCATGTGTGGGGATGAACTGAATTTTTTTAAAATTCCTGTTCATTAACATCGATGATTTCTTTTTTTCGTCCAGCAGTAGCAATATATTTTTTGCGCAATGTTTTTTTTTATTTTATTTGAATATTTTTAAAGAATATTTTTATTTATTTATTCATTAACTGCCTCCGTAGCAGCTCAATTGAAAGAACAATAGCGGGAGGAGGATGACATTGCGCCATTCTAATCGAATGACAATCCGAGTTCGATTCTGATCGTGATGATGGAATCACTTATGGGCTTTTAGCACTGAAGGTGACTTAAACTGATCTGTGCGGTAGGGTTTCCTCGGGGAACTCTGGTTTTTCGTTCCCCATACAGGCAACTTGGCCAAGAGAATAAACGCAGCTTACGAATAAAAAACCAACTATTTGTTGGTGACCGACAGGGGATGGCGTTGTGCGTTGATTTTCGTAGTTAGTTGGAGGATTAAGTAGTGAGGATAAATACGTGAGCTGTGTGTAGCGAGCCTCCCGCAATGAGTCCTCGGAAGTCTCCCATATTAACAGTAATAATAATTTGAGTAAATGAATGAGTGCAAGATTTCAAACACGTGACTGATTGATGATAGGTCTCTTTATTAAGAGACCTGCCGTGCTCTTAATAAAATGCGAAAATTAACAGAATTTTCACCTAGACAGAATCGCCTACATTTTAGGTGAGTTTCTAGCAATGCCTACCTACTTTTTTTGTCGGGGGGGGGGGCTAATCGAATATTATTTGCACTCGCGAAGCATTTCGGTATCATACAAAGAAACTCGTGCCTGTCAAGATTAAACAAAATTGGGTATGAAGTTAGTTTTGGATACAGTCAGACGATCTTTATTGGCAAAATCTTAGAAAAACGATTCCAAATAAGTCATACTTTTCCCCTTGCCGAAAGAAACCGGTATTTAGGATCGCCATCTCAATCTATCGAGCTTTTTAGTTTCCATTGCCGTGTGATGAATTAAACAAAACAAAAACGTGCGTCACCAAGTAAGAACCGGATCGCACGCATTCACGAAAAGGCGCGTTTCCTAACCCTTACCCATTCGTTTTCTAATGTGGTCCACTATGGCGTGCAAAAGTAAAGATGCCTCGGGAATCTTATTTTTGAGCAGCTGTTTTATTAAGATGTGTCAGCATTAATGCATCGCTCGTTCGGATTATTTCCTTTGCAAACTGTCAAAATGTATTCAGTTTTTGCATAACTTGCGTACGGAATGAGAAAATGGGATCTTACAGGCGATTAAACATTCCGCGAAGAACGCCTAAAACGGGAAAAAGCTCTGAACCTAAGAGTGAGTCTTAGTGGGCGCATTCTTGTATGGGTGAAGACGCATTCCTTAGGAAAGTTGAATGAGCATCCAATTTGTTCGCCTGTAAATACGCAAGTTAATTCTTCCGCTCTGAGTTTATTGAAATTCGGCACTTGCATAGTTTCACGAGATTCACCTTTTGTCTGATTAGAGGAGATTGAAATGGTTCGGTCTCCAGAACAACATTTCCAACTCTCGGCCCACCTGCGCTACTGGCACTGATGTGCGCATTTATCCCACCCACGAAGGACTGCGTTTGTGTGGGGTTGACATAAAACAGAATTCTATCCAATAGAGTGGAGTTCGTGTGATTTTCCGCATTCATAACGGCCGTTACAATTTCTCGCGTCATTTCAATTTTGGTTTCGGCCGGATCATTTCTATCGGTAAACTCAAAGCCAGAAACTGCGCGATGTTTTATAAACCCATTCTCTAGTTTTTTGGCACACCCTTCATCATTATTGGATTTTTACCAAAGTGTCGTCATTGGAGAGATCTTTTTCTCGAATACCGTAAATTGGTTCATATATCGTGACAGTTCTCGTGAAACCGATGGAAATGTCGCTCGTCCACAATCTCAAATGTTGCGCCTGACAAGAACCGAAGATGCCGAAGTATTCTGCATATGTGGAGCCTACATTTTCGAGTGGTAAAACGATTCACACACACACACACTGAATGGATAGATCTCACTGAAATTAGTATTTAGGAGCGCTAATAACGTGGGTTCCACTTCTCAATTATTAAGATGCATTGTAAAGGCAACCTTAGGCGAAAAATTACCATCAGTTGCAATTGTTAACGAAAATTTTATTATTTTTCTTAAATATGAATTTACACTCACTAATCGTGAATCTTCAGTACATTAGTGCTGGTTCTATGTGGAGTCGAGGAGTAAGATCTGCAAACCACACCCAACAACTTGAATCAGCGAGGCGATTTTCTCACATCAAGAGCTTTTTGTTAAATATATAAACATTTTCCACTTTTTCTCAAAAATTCTTATATAATCTTATATAATTTAGTACTGTATATTCAATAGACGTAACTTAGAGCCTATATCTTGCATTAGTCATATTAAAATTGTTGATTTCCCAGTTAATTACTATGCAGACGGTGAATTCTGTTAAAACCGTCTTTCACAAGAAAGTAATGCATAAGACGATTGTTATTGTGGCTCAATACATGGAGAGTTAGTCCTTCGGTTCATTTTAGATTGTGAATTATCTGCCTTATTACTTCGCCGGTTGGATCATCATTAAAAGGTTGCATCCCATTCCTAAGCGTTGCAGAGAGTGTGTTCGAGGACCTTAAGGAATGAACGCCGCAATCGGTATCGCAACTTTGAGATCACAAACGCAATGAAAGAGGATAACACGCGATTTTCATTAATCAGACTTCTCTTCTTACGCTGACCTGCAGGTTCGGTTATTCGTTGCACAAACGGATAACATCCCTAACATCCTGTCCTCCACAACGCCTACTGCCTTTTCCGCTTGAGACCCAGCTCACACAAATCTCAAGTAACCGGAGATTTGGGATTGGTTACACCGATTGGGTTGGTGGATCTTATCCACAAGTGGACGTCGCGTGGCTTCCTTTTTGGATAATCTCGAAGGACACTATTTTTCCAGAGTGAGTTCTTTCATTCCCTCACCAAGCCTATCAAAGCACGAGCAACTTCTGTCCTCATCCACTCACAGTTCATCTCCAAACGAAACTTCTGGCGTTCCTCGATGCTGCTTTCCCAAAGGAGAAGCTCCTTCTATTCAGTAAAATTTTCTTATCGATTTCCGCCCATCACTGATGCCCACGTAGATTTTGTAGCGTCAAGCAATTGGGATTAATATTAAGAAAATGAACTGAAATATTCTGAAAAGTGGTTTAATTTTCGTGATTTTTATTTTCAACCATTCTTCGTTGATATTCGCGTGATCAGACGTAATCTTCTCTTTCGTTTATGGTTAGAAATCATTTCCATTCCTCAGGAGGTATTATAAAAATACCTCCCGAGGCAAAGTACCTCATCTTAAATCAAGTCGATCTCCGCGCACTTATGATTAAGAAATTTGTTCAGCTGAGAATAATTCCAGTTATTGCAGTATCGCTTGTGATCGATAGTCTTTTCTTCTCTTTCACTCTTTCTCTCTCTTCAGTGCTGTTTTTACTACTTGATTTTTTTTTATTATTTTTTTTCTGTATACTCTTTTTAATTCTCTTTACTAAATTCCCGCTGGTTCTGATTAATTTGTACGCATCTGAATGTCAATTTCAATCAATTCGAATTTAATTTCTTCGATCGGAAACAATTGTTTTCATTTCTCGGCCTCGTAGCGATGTTCGTTCACCGCCACGAGGACTTATACAGCGGAATGCTAAAACCACTCTCTCGCATGTCGCCACTACGCTGAATTGTTCCTCGTGACCTTCATTTTTTAAAATCTTTTTTTTTTTTTCCCTGACAAAATGAATGGTTTTTATGTCAGGCGAGTGTAATTAAAGCTGTTGCGAAATTTTGGGCCAACTTTGAGTGAAATTCGTTCTTTGGTTTGATCAACGGAAATTCACATCAACGGAACATCCGTCAGGCACAGACGGATATCCCGTTGATGTGAGAAGCGTTAATAAGTGTTTTGCGTTGCATGAATATTCCGAAACCGTCTCGGCGCTTCCTCTTTTCTTCACCCGACCTGTAAACAGGCCTCGTAAATTATGCCTGTCAAGTTAATGAACTTCCTTTCTTTAATTACTGCCGGCTATTTCATTCTCTCCCTCCCTCCGTTTTCGCTGCTTCGTTTCTTTTTTCATAATTCACGAAGTTAGTTCACGCTTCCACGCACGAACTTTTTTGAAATTTTTAAATTCGCAAAACTTTGAAGAATGAAGTTAAATTACTACTTTGGGATTTTTTTATTATTATTACACGAAAAGTTTGTTATACGAAATTGACGGAAAAACTGTTCGCCAGCTGCTGATGAAGAAATGATGACGACGCAGCCCCTAAAAGTTCTCGCATTTCCAGAAGCCCAACTCTCCGCATGCTGCTGCTGTTCTTGCGGTGCTCGAGTTTGAGTTGTGTTTGCCATCTTCTCAACTGTTCACCGAAAAAATTGACGTGATTAGTTAATTGTAAGTTGTAATTTTGAAGAAATTTATTTGATAAGCAGGCTGTCTAAGAATCTGCATAGAAAGATGAACAGAGAAGAGGAGGGACCGTGAGTTTGGAGTTGAACTGAATGGATTGCGAATCAATGGGCAAGTATTTCAGAAAATACCCATATTTACTCAAATATAGCTCGCACTTTTTTTTTTCCTCAAAAATTAAAGGTTAAAAATCGTGGTGCGAGATAATGCGGGGATTTTCGGAAACTAAAGTTTTCAGGAAAAAACTGAAAATGGGTATCAAGAATCTCCTCTTCGCTATCGCTACTTCTGTGCTTTGAGTGATTTCCTTGTGTGTGCATCGTCTACCCAAACAGCGTCATCTTCTTTCCCATTATTTCAATTACGAATAATTTACAATACTTGAGATACGGAATGAACAATCCTTCACGAATAACCAATGAGAAGTGAAAGCAGAGCGCAAAACACAGCAATGGAAGGCCTGTAGAGATAGAGCAGCTATGAAGACATGCGTATGATTGGTGCGGTATTAATAAAAAAAATGATAAACGGGTGTTTTGCCCGTTTATCGTTTCGACCGGACTTCTCATTACCGTTTGCGTACCGCGTCACGCCGGCTGGCTGAACTCACCACAAAGTTTCAACCCTTCAATTGCATTTTATTGCTGCTTGTTTGCGTGCAGTGCTGCTTCTGTCGGGCTGGACTCGCACCTACATTATATGGCATGTTAGTTTCAGTTCTTGATAGAATTTTATTTAAAGTTAGCCTTTGTGATCTGTCTTAATGACATCAAAAATTTCGAATGCAATATATAACTGAAAAATTGAACAACAGTTTTTAGTTGCAAACTGGGTTTGCTGGTGCAACATGTGGTTTTGCTTAAGTCTAAACAGCGTAGTTTCTGTGGGAGGGGACATTGTCGTTTTTATCCAAGCTGTCTCTAATTGCACTATTTGTTGATAAATATATTACACAGACTACAAATGTCTCTGTACCTTATTCAGTGATACAATAAAACTACATGCTTTTCTTAGTCTGTTAGTGGCTGTTGGGGACGGCGTGTTATTTACAGCAGGGAGCGAGCTATTATCGCCCTGACGTGAACGTGTTTTTTTGTGAAATTTTTTTCGTGTGCGAGGTATGCAAAACTTTGTAATTTCTTTTTTCGTAACGTGAAATCAGGGGTGCGAGTTATATTCGAGTAAATACCGTAGTGTGTGTGTAACAGAGAGAGAGAGAGAGAGAGAGAGAAAAAACGTGTCTATGGAAACGGCTGTGCAAAGCGATTATTTAAGAACTTGTTGAATGGGGATTAATAAAAAGCAGTTATTTCTCTTTATTAATCTTTAGAAAGAGCAGATTTAGCTGCTTTGATTAAAATCTATCCAAACGTGAGGAGTAGTGTGAACGCAAACAAGCAATTTTTCTTTGAAGTTCACTGCTGCTTGTCGACCTTGCCGATTGCAAAGCGAAGAATCCATTCCTTCCATTTCGTCAGTATTTTCTGTCTCCAACCAACCATCAAGTTTATCTCATTTCATAAACGAATCCCAGTTGGTAAATTTGGCCCAAGTTAGCAGTTTGTAAATTACTTGGAGCCTCCAAGTCGCCGCATTCATCGCTCGCTCGCAGTCATCATTTCCCTTCCACATGAGACTGGTCAACTTTCTCCCCACCCACTTTCTTTTCTTTCAGGTAAAGGACACTTATTGCGTGTTCCCACTACGCAACGGAGACTCCGAGCAGTTTTTTCAATAACGAAAAAAGCAATGTCGGTGTATCGGTACAGTTGGATGGATAAAGCTGTCCAAAAGGTGCTTAAAACTTCTTTTCCCATCTTTTATCAGAGTTTTTTTCCCTTCGGTGTGGGAGAATCCTGCTCTGGAGACCAAATGGAAGTTTCTTTAAAAGCAGTTCGGACCCTCAATAAGTAGAGCGTTGCTCCGATATTCACCAACATGTCCGGTGGGGAATTTGGCTCCGTCAATGTGGGCTGTAGAGTAGAAGTGCTGTCCGCTCTTTGAGCTTCCGATTCATCGCTATTCAGTCTACTGTCTAACAGCGTACCTGTATCCCTTAAATTGACAACCTTCTGTTGTCGAAGTAGCATGCAAATGAGGAAGGGGTAGATAACTTGGAATTTATACTTTGAAGAAAAATGTTCTTCCATAAGAAAAGTATCGCAAAACAGACTGAAAAAAAGATTCCATCAGTATCTTTGGATTCCCAAAATACTATTCTGCGTTTTTTTTTTTTTTCAGTATATTTTTAAACTTTGAGAAGATGTTATACTCAAGTATACTTGCCAGGCGGAAAAATAGCGACGGTTTCGTTCCAAAAGGAAGGTGAATCCATGTCCAGACTCTGGAAGGCATCTAACGACGATTTGTAACCCGAGGGAGTGTTGCAACTTCTCCACTGTTTGATTATTAAGCGAAATGTACGAAGATTAAGCGAATTTAATTAAGGATTGTTTTAAATTAACAGTCTGAGCCAAGACTACCTTATAAGGGGGTGATTTGAAACGTGACCACATGTTCACAGTGTTATGACAACAACACGTGACATGGTTACTGCAACGTCACGAGTTTGTAGAGAAATGTGAGGACTCTGGGATGGCCGTTTATTGATGAAACAATTGCTTTCTCACCGAAAATAAATTGTCCAAAATAGCAGGAAAAAAAAAAATATTTATATATACACACACACACACAGGTATCCCTTGCTTAACGCGGATTTCATTATCGCGGCAATCCCTTGATATACGCGGCAAGAGTTTTGATTAACGCGCCTTTAAATTTACCACGCAAAATCATGCTCACGCCACGAGGCTTCTAGCCTCGTGGTCATACAAATTCTCTTAATAATCTGTGTGAGAATGTGAAAGTTTTATTTTCCCCACCAAATACGGCATCGTTTGCTATAACCCGTGGACATGAGTGTCATTCCAACTTTCAAAGCCTATTTTCTTAAAAAGTATTCTCAAAGGCAGTAGAAACAACAACGGGAGAAAATGCGATTACGCTCCACGAATTTTGGAATAAATTTAACACCAATCACGCAATTGAGAACATTCGTGACTCGTGGGAGCAAAAGTGCCTTCTAGTTGCATGAAAGCTGTTTGGAAAAACCTTCTGCCAGAATGCGCTAATGACTTAGGTTGTTTTCAAAATCCTTTGAGCAAGTGAACAACGTGGTCAAAGAAATCGTTGCAATTGGAGAAAACCTCGGTTTTGATGGTGTTGATGCAGAAGATGTTAAAGTATTATTGGATTAAAATTCAAAGATCTCAGTGACAACGATCTTCTTGAAATTGAACAACGCACATATGAAGACAACGAACAAATGGAATGTGAAGATGAGGTTTCAAAGGAAATAACAATCAAAGAATCGGATGGAATATTTCACACTTTAGAATCGCTTAAGCAGCAAGTAATGGATGAGGATCCAGATGTTAATCGAAGAATGCTTGTTTGCCGAGGTCTAGAGAGTCATTTTGCTTGTTATCGTAGATTTTATGCCGATAAAAAAAACTAAAACTGTACAAACGACTCTTTATAACTTATTTTGATTAAAAAAAATTGCAGTAACTAATGTAGGTAAAATGTAGGTATTTATTAATGTAGTAATGTAGATATTTATTAAACATTTACTTTGCATCCATTTTTTATCTTTCCTAGAATATAAAATGAACTATTAGTACAGTAGTCGATCAGGGACGAATTTTACCTTTTACCATTGATGCTTCCTTTAATGTCTACTGGCCTCGCGTGATGGATGTAGACTTAATGTACATCGTATCGTTTCTCATTTTTCTCTCTCTCTGTGGCTAAAAAATAAAAAATGCTTAAATCAATTTCCTAATTAACCACTGGACGATAGTAAGGTGATAGTTTATAAAATTATTACACGTATCTCCTCCCCCCCTCCCTTTCCTGCTAATACCGGCACCACACAGCAGTAAATTAGCTGCGTATCTCAACGCAACACCCACGTGTGCAGGATATCAGTTGGCAGGGCCGACGGATGCGGGCGTCGCCGCCGGGGCACGATTCATAAGTTCATTTTTAAGAAACAAATTTTTTTTCATAAAAACAAAAAATTCTTAGAATGATCAATATTAAAATAAATAAGGCCGGATACACCGAAATAAAAATTTAAACAGCCACCTCTTTGATCAGCCGGCTGTTTACAATTTTGCAGCTAGAGCAGGCTAAATGCTTGCCTGCAGAATATTGTCTATTGCAGTCTATCTAAAGTGAAACGGTGAACAGTTTTTATGCCCAGAAACGAATTTTCGTACAAAACATTTGTTGCTAGTTAACCAGTCATATGGTACGCATCTCAGTAGGTTACTGACAGTAGCGCAGTGCGGACTATTATTTCGTCTCTGTGTCGTGTTATGTAATAATTTCTTGTGGGTATAAAATAGAAATGGAATCAAAAATTAAAAATAAATGATATCCGGTGCACAAAATCGTAAGCGTCATGCTGCGAAAGAAGCAGATATTAAGAAACAAACTGGGACCCTTAATAAATTTGTTAAAATATTAAAATATTCTGATGCAGATTGTAACCAACTCGATGCATCAGAAATCAGAGTTGAAGAACCGTGCACAACCATGAAAGTACTATTGCAACTATTGAACAAGATAACAACACGCATGATTTAAGATTTAGTTGTAGTTGACCACGAAACTAACACATTGTTAGTCTGTAAATTTAGAAGATCCAGGTGAACGGGGAAATATTGATGAAAAATTACGAGTTGTTTTAATTGAAATGGGGCCAGTTCAAAAGAAAAATATAATATATCCCAGAGATAGATATGGTCGTAAATTTGAACTTTTCGCACCTACTGAATCAAGTAGTCTTGTAGAAGGTTATAACGATTGGAGAAATGGAAGTACAACTTTGCATAGACATGAGACTAGTTTAACTCGCATGAAAAATTTCTTAAAATGGAAGGAACTTGATAAAAATTAAAAAAACAAAACTACTATTGATTTCCAGACTCAAAGCGTGTATGAAATGGAAAAGAAACATTGGACGAGTTGTTTAGAACGCTTGATTGAAATTATATAATTCCTTGGTAGTCAAAATTTAGCTTTTCGCGGATCATCTGGTAAATTATATGAAAGGAATAACGGCAATTTTTTAAAATTAGTCGAACTGTTTGCGAAGTTTGATCCCGTTATGGAAAATCATGTTGAAAAGGCCCTACAACGAAACAATAGAGTACACTGTTTGAGTAAAAACAGTCAAAATGAAATATTGGAAACTTTAAGTAATGCAATCAGGGATACAATTTTATTATCAATTCGAAAATATAAATATTATTCCATAATTTTAGACTGCACACCTGATGCAAGTAAAACAGAAAAAATGACCATTATTATTCGCTTTGTTTCCTGTGACAATGGAATTGTCAAGATCAGGGAATACGTTTTAGGTTTTGCAGATATACCAGATTCCACAGGACGTGGTTTATGTGCATCAATAATGGAACAACTGGAAAAATGGAACATTCCCATTGAAGACATGCGAGGTCAAGGGTATGACAATGGGGCAAATATGGGCTCCAAAATTTGCTTTTGAACAAAATTCCTTTAGAATCTATCGAAAACTTAAAAATATTCTTACAAGAGTATCGATCAGATACAAATTTTAAAGAAGTTCTAAAAACGGCAAACGAACTGAGTGAAGAGGTGGACGGAGAACAAGAATTTAAAACTGGTACGGAAGTTCGACGACGAAAGAAGACACGACAATTTGACTACGAGCATCATGACGAAACGCCACAATCGCCAGAAGATAAATTTAGAGTGAATGTGTTTTATACACTTCTAGGCGTTGCAATGTGTTCGTTAATAGAACGTTTTGAACAACTAAAAGATATGATAATTTCAATTTCTTGTATAGATTACTACAAATTAATAACGAAGATTTACGAAAAAATTGTGACGATTTAAAGATTCTCTTGAAGGACGGCGACAATAAAGACGTAAATGCAATAGAACACTATGACGAGTTATGTGCTTTCCGGGATATTATTATTATTATTATTATTATTCGTGACGCCTCCAAGGAGTCCGAAGGCTCATCACGGGAGGACACCCACTATACAACTGTCTCCACCACAACTACCAATCATCTCCAACGCCATCTGCCGCCCAATTTTTCGGAAGGATAATTTAAATATTCAAAACTCTTTCGATATTCTTAATTTTATCGTGTCCAATAATTTATCTTTCCCTAACTTTTCAATTGCTTTAAGAATACCACTAACCTTACCTGTTAGTGTAGCGAGCGGTGAACGTTCCTTTTCCAAGTTGAAATTGATTAAAACCTACTTAAGAACAAGTATGTCACAAAAAAGGCTTGTTAGTTTGGCGTTAATAGCTATTGAAAATGACGTATGTGCGGAATTAGACGTTAAGACCACTATTTCTAATTTGGTGAATATGAAATCAAAAACCTTAAAATTTTAATTTAAAAAATCTCAAGTATATTTATGTAATTTAATTTATTCTAATATAATATGTTCTAATTATTTCTGAATTCTTTTCTTATTTTCTCATCTATCTTGAGTTTCTTTTATTTTCCTAAAAGATAGTTCCACTTATAAAAATTATTAAAAAACTTTTACAAGTTACGAAGAATTTAGTAACTTGTAAAATGCAAGAATTTTTTGAACTTTAGTTCAAATAAATTTTAACTTTAATTAAAATTCATTTTAATTTTGTTAGCAATTCGGGTCGGTGAGAAGGCTATAATCCCTGTATCATTATATTCAACGATTAAAGTGAAGTGGCTTTATCAAAATTTGCTTTAACTTTTGAGAATTTTTTGAATATTCGGGTTTTTAACGATTATCCTGCCTAGTCAACACCCCCGGTTCGTTACATTTAGCGAACCAACGTGTGGCTGTTCTGTCAAAATTTATTTAAGAAATTTCAAATAATTTAAATTTTTATTATCGTAAAAGAACCACACACGCCCGGATCGTTACAGGGGCGCTTAGATAGAAATTGCATACGGGCGGTTCTAGACCCTAGCGCCGGTTCTGTCAGTTGGAATGTACGAAATCGAGACAGAGTAGCTACTCTGCCGTCATTCCAGCCTCGTACACACAAGTAGAACCTCCTTGTTTTCACTGAATATTACTTTGCATTCTTGTTATGCAGCCTGTCAGTGGCAAGTCCACTCCAACACCGAGACCACCTCGACTTCGGCGTTGGTCGTATTGGGTTGGTGTCAACAGCGCTACGTTTACTTTTAATTGCCCCACGCATCTTATTACAAGTCGGCCTGCCAACCTGAAGATGAAAGCAAAAAAAAAAAAAAAAAAATGTAGTCGTCAAGGAATCTTCTGGGACTTATAGATTCAGGTCCTGTTTGAGATAAACGTTCAATAATATCAATAATATTATTGAACTTTTATCATAAATATCATTAATATTATTGAAATATTATTATTCAATAAACGTTTAATTATAATATCAATCGACCTTTAAGGGCATTAATTTTCAGGAACCTCACTGCATTAAAGCAAGGAGCTCCACCCCATTGTGAGCTACATATTGAATGAAACTAATCAACCCTCCTAGCCTTCTTTTATTTTATTTACTACTTTTTGTAGTAAATAAAATAGTGGTGGCCGGTGAAAATTTTAAGTGGGAGTGCTGCATTTACACAAAAACCTTTTCCCCCCCTAATCAGTAACGAATTTATTAAAAATATTTCATCCTCACCACGAACAAACACCAAGAATGAAAGTTTCGTATCAATAGTAAGGTGACAGCGCAGACGAATATCGTCGTTAGATCGCAGTGCATTTGTTTCGTAATCTAAAGCGTTAATCGAACAATTCCCATCATTAACTATTCAATCAATGTCGAAACATAAGCTGTAACCTTTAACATGCTGTATTGCATTTATATAATGTTGTATGCATTGTTATTATTTATAAACACAAACAAAGTTTATTTTTTTTTTCATTTTTTCCTTGGGGGTGCTGCAGTGTCGCTGTGCTTATATACGGGCCATCACTGAAATAAAATCGCCTTCAGGAATAATTTCATTCAATATGCAGCTCGCAATGAGGTGGAACTCCTCGCTTTAATGCAGTGAGGTTCCTGAAAATTAATGCCAGCCTGGTTGGCCGAGTGGTTGGCGTATCCGTTCTCCAGCCAAAAGGCTGCGGGTTCGAATCCCACCGTGAGCATGGATGTTTGTGATTGTCTGTGAAAATGGTGGTGTTGGTAGTCGGCGGTAGATGGCGTTAGTGTTAGACGAAGGTTGCTGGAGTAGCGAGACGAGGAGTAATGCCCTCCCTCGATGAGTCTTTGGACCTTACCCCAGTCCTGAAGATACTTCAGGTGCAAACTTTGCTTACTTACACTTGGATAAAGGGGTAAACTAAACTTATTATAGTCTAATCAAGTGAAAAATAAACTTTCAATAATAATAATAATACGGAATACAGTTCGAAATGCAGCACCTTGATGTTGCTCAAGGTTTCTCTCCAACAGCATCTGAATCCATAAATGTTCATAGTTTTATCTTGAGCGGTTCTGAGTCGGTAATTCTCGTATAACGGGTTCAGTTGAGTTTCAGTAAATGCGAAAGGATGGACAGACTGAAGGTCTCCGATTCATAGTCCTTGTACTTCGGCATCTCTTGCGTGTGTGGGATGGTCACAGTGAAGTCACGAATCACACATTTCTTAATTTTCTTCTGTTGTTTATAAATAGCGAAATACAAGAAAGCATAATTTCGGATTTGTATTACAAAAACAATTCCGCAGCCGTGCTCGGACCACTTTTGTTTGTTTTGTTTCTGTTTGCCGCACTTTTCGCTTATGAATTTGAAACAAGTCGACTTTTCCCCACAGCGAGCTCCAATTCGTTAGTTTAGCTCATTCGATGCAATGGCGGGGTTACTGCGGTCAAGTTGGAGCACGTGACGTTCTTGCCGCACGAGAACAGTGTCACACAGAAAGATCAAACATAAAAAAAGACATCCGGAGTAGTGGTCACGATTCTGTCGGTGAAAACGCCTCGCCTGACTTGTACGAAGCGATCTTTGCTGACAGGAGGGATGCATTATTCACACGTCTTATCAGAGCATCTTTAACTATTAAAACGATTCCTCCCTCAATGAATATTAAAGTTTTTACTTCGTGAACATTTCAGAGGGATGCATCAAAATTGCAATCGATTACCGCTAAGAACCCCCTCTCTCTGTTGTCATACTTTCCAAGTAAATGGGCCCGTTCTTCGGTCGATTTTTTCAGCAATTCAACTGGAAATTTTTGATATTTTTATTTTATGTTTTACAATCAGAATTACACCGCAGACTTTTGTTTAGAACTATTCTGAATCTTCTCTGAATATACAGTATAAGCAAAATGATCTTAATTTTAAGGACAGTAACAACCCCCCCCCACCAAAAAAAAAAAAAAAACCGCGGATCTTCATAATCAAAAGATATTCTCAGTTCAAAGAGAAAATAAAAATTTTAAAATTGAATTTAGTGATAAAACTTTAAAATATCTGATGTTTCTCTTTTTCAGAATATCAAAAAATTATGCCCAGCACAAACAAACATTTTGTGTTATCAGTTGTCGTCTGTACGGGGAATATGTCAAAAGAATCTCAAACAGCAAAAGGAACGCCGTCTAATTTCAGCAAAGAACTTTAAAGCACAAAAGTGATGAATGAAATGAAGGTTGGAGAATAAAACTGAACTCGCTTCCCTCTTTCGGTCCCTCAACTATCGCAAGACCAACATTTTGCTCTGACTGACGTCTCACTTCGAAGACGTCACTCAGTCTTCATTTTGCGAGAAAAGTTGCGCTGTCTTCAGTAGTCACGTTTGCTGAATATGGTTTGAGTCCAGCAGGTAAATTCTTGCTGATGACCTTTTCTCAGACAAAGCGAGGAGAAAGCGCTGCACATTCTTTCCGCCAGGCAAATTCCCACCGGTGCTGCCAGTATGAAAGCAAACTGAACACGTGAAGAGAGACGACTTCGCCACTTATTAGCAGATTAGCACTGTGAACGAATCGAGCAGTTCTGTCTGAAATTCGTTACTTTATAAATAATTCAATATACTTCCCCCTCCCTCCTCAGAGCATATTTTAATGATTCAGTAAATATGCACAGCCATTTCACTGCAAAAATAATTGCAGATCACGCACGACATTCCAGTCACGGTGAGTTAGAATAAAGATGGAAACACGATTCTTATTTGCGTCTCTTTCAGGTGCTGAATGACGATGAACGAAGGAAATGAAATTTTAACTTCGTTATTATTCGGGGCGTTTTCACTGCTGCCAAACGCCTCCGACTCTACTGGGTGTACCGCTGCTAGTAAATGCAAACAAGTTGTTTTCGACAACACTGGCGACAGTGTGAAGGATGCTTTTATGCTTCTCTGAAGAACAAAACTGGAAAACATACGGAAATGACCAGAAAATGCCAAACCCAATAGCACCCCAAAATTACATCACTTCCGGATTGGCGCAGAGAAAATCAGTTTCGTGAAGTAGCCTGTTTATTTTTATATGGAAATCTGGAAAATGGCGTGGCGTAAAATTTTATGGACGACGTACCCCTCCCCCCCCCCAAATCAATCTCTTGACATATCAACAGGTAACAACTGTTATGAATAAAAACAAATGTCCGAACCGGAAGACAAAAACAGTTTCATCTGTTTGTGCAAAAAAATAGCAATTGTGAGATTGTGTGCACTTGAAGATCAATGAAAGGAAATTATGAGAATTTGGTTCAAACCCTTTTGAACCAAAAAATGTTCCTCTCGAAAAAAATGTTCCTCTCGAACTTTTTTTCTTCTTCCTAATAGCAGGAATTAACAATCCCGGATCGAAATTGTTATCGTGAATCTGCCGGCGCGGAGCAAAATATTTCACTTACAACAAATAATATTTCACAAATAATGTGAAACACACAGACATACACACACGAGCGCCTTAGTTATTTATTTAGTTTATTTATATGTTTTTATATAAACATTTTTATATATTTTATTTATTGACTATTCAAGATTAATTTAAGAATTCTGAATAGTCAAAAATAAATAGTGAAAAAAATATGACGCAAAAAAGTCTTTAACAACAAGGAAAATGAATATTAATAATTTAAATTTATCAAACACAAAATTGAACTAAAATAAGTTTTATATAGGAAGAAGTTGTGTGTGTGTGGTTTTATTTTCCTTATTTTTGTTTCCTTATGCATTCACTTTTTTAATTATTGCTCCATTTTTTTTCTCCCATTTCACTTTGACACATTTAGAAATTTGCGATTTGGTTTTTCCGTTTAGTTTGTTGTCTGCACAAAGACCCAGTTTCACTGGGTCTTTGTGCAGACAACAAACTAAACGTTTTTTTTTTTTTTTTTCTCGCAGATTTCCACTGGATTGCATACTGTTCACGTAGCACGCATACATACCCACCTGGCGTTGACTTTTGCCCACTGGCACCGTGGCTGCACTGCATAGTTCAGAAAGCCTGGACAGAGGGACAAATTCAAGTTGATTGGAGTAGAGCTATCATAGTACCCATCTGTAAAAAGGGAAATAAAGCTGAATGTGAGAATTACAGAAGTATTTCCCTACTGAGTGTTCCTGGTAAGATCTATGCAAGTATACTTGAGAAACGGTTGAGAAGAATTGTGGAAGAAAAGCTTGGTGAAGAACAAGCTGGATTCAGGCCAAATAGAGGCTGTCAGGATCAGATCTTCACTTTACGACAAATAGTGGAGAAAGCATGGGAATATAACAAAGATCTGTATTTAAGTTTTGTCGATTTGGAAAAGGCATGTGACAAGAAAGAAGCTATTCAATACGCTGCAGTTATATGGTGTGAATGGGGCATTATATCAAGCAATACTTAGTCTTTATTTGAGTTGTAAGTCAGCAGTTAGAATTGAAGGAAGTACGGGAAGATGGTTTAATGTTAAATCTTGTGTGAGACAAGGATGTACATTATCCCCTCTGTTATTCATTATCTATATGGATCACATTATGAAGGAAAGTGGTATTAAACATGATATCAGAATTGGAGATGTCAATGTCAGCTCCTTGCTTTATGCGGATGATGTTATACTTCTAAATAAATCCGCTACAACTCTGCAAGATTCCATGAATAAAGTGAATAGCTGTTGTAATAGATTTGGTATGAAGGCTAGCATTAAAAAGACAAAGACAATGAAAATAGGCAGAATCGTTGAAAATGTCAAATGCGTTGTGAACGGAGAACCTGTAGAACAAGTAAAACATCTCAGCTACTTAGGCACGATTTTTAGTGAAGATGGTAAATTAAATATGGAAATAGACAACAGAATCAACAAAGCTGGTGCGGTAGGAAGTCAATTGAATAAATTCATATGGAATAAGAAAGAAATTAGTCGGAACACTAAATTAGCTGTATACAAGACAGTGTTGAAACCAGTTTTAACGTATCGATCTGAGAGCTGGGTCAGAAGTAAAACACTTGACCAAAGACTAGAGACCGCAGATATGAGAGTCCTGAGAAAGATTAGGGGCGTGAACAGATGGCATCAATGGCAATATCATATTAAAAACGAGGATATTAGGAAAGAACTTGACATTGTCAGCATCCAGGAATGCGTTAGCAGAGCTAATCTCAGGTGGTATGGTCACTTAAATAGAATGGGAGAGGAAAGATTAGCAGAACAAGTGTTCTCGTCCAGGATGGCAGGAAAAAGATCCAGAGGAAGATCAAGATATAGGTGGATTCATACATAATTGAAATATAAGATCTGATAATGTTGGAGTCTTGACAAGTAACAGACTGATTTGGAGGAAAATTGTAGATAGGAAGTTAGTAATGATGTAAATTTTTCATGTAGTACTATAATATCCTGTACACCTCTTGAGGGTACATAGCAGGAATTTGTTGATGATGAAAAAATTAATGAGTGTAAAATAAAACTTCGAATGAAAATTGGAGCAATGGGACAGCGTATTCGCGTTATCCTTAGTCCCAAAGGATAGGCGAAGCTTGCGAGCGGTTGCGTTTTTGTCACAAAGCTAAATGCGAACTCGGTGAAATCACCTGAAGGAGTTTTTTCTTTTCTGGTGTTTGTTCAAATGGTCAACTTTTTCATCCATTCGCTCTCTCTTTTTATGTTTTTTTTTTCTTCTTAATGCATTGAGCAGTTTTAACATTTCTACATTTTTTAGCCGCGTTCGTATTATTGATTCCGCCAATTCTTGAACTCGATTCTTCCTTTTCAGTATTAGAACGGTCGATGGTTGATCATAAATGACTTTCTGCCAGGCTAATGGTCGTTCTGCGATGAAACAGGCAGTCGCCGCGCACACGCACACACACACATACATACTGGCAATCTCTTGAGATGTTAATGAAATGGGCCGAAAGAGTTTCTACGGATAAGTTTGCTTAAGATTTTATTATCCGCTTCTCTTTTTTGTGATCGATTTGCACTAATTAATCTGTGACAAGCGTTGTTACGGCTAGGGAGCAACGCCCATTCCCTTCGGGGGATGACACAGCGTGCGGGAAGTACTCTTGTGATCTTATTCGGCGACATTTTCAGCATTCACTCACTCCAGAAATATAATCATCACGTGACCTGAATCATGCAGACCAGAATTGCAGATTAAGAGGACACCCAAAATGGTTTTTTATTTAAAGCAAACTGTATTTTGTTTTACCCGTTGATTTGTAGAATGGATTTTAGCGGAAAATGAGAAGGAATTGTATTCTTCACGTGCATACAAGTCTGCTCGTGAAATACATCTTCAGGATTAGCGCTTCACATCGGGGACTCCCGCGAAGACCTTTGTTTGCAAAGGAAGCGCGTAGATTTCAGCAACCCTTTCGAAATTGCCTTGTTTTGAAAAGGCAATTTCGAAAGGGAATTGTGTGAGAAGACAGGCTTCAGCAAGCCTGTCTTCGTGTGAGACAAGTTTCAGTGAAAAACGCCGTATTCAAGGTCTCTCGATCTCGTATCGAACTGCCTCCTTTCCAACCAAAGGGCATCGTTGCTACCAGCTAATGTAAAAATGATTAATGCATTCATCCAAAATGAAATACATATTGTAATGCATGAATCCTGTGCTTCACAGAATTTGTTCTCTGAACAAACTAAATTTCCACATACAACTTTTCACAAAGAATAAACGGTAGAGTGCGACAATTGCCTAGCGGCATCTTCCCCAGAGGAGTTTCCTCCTTCTGCCAATGCTAAATGGACTTCACGCTAATCAAAGTGTGCTAACTATTCATTCAAAGTATTGGCTAATTAGTTACTTAAAGT
The DNA here is from genome assembly GCF_054136105.1 of Typopeltis vanoorti. Lineage (NCBI taxonomy): Eukaryota > Metazoa > Arthropoda > Arachnida > Uropygi > Thelyphonidae > Typopeltis > Typopeltis vanoorti. The sequence goes on from NC_143560.1 coordinate 137,900,325, forward strand.
AATTTACTTTTATGTAGTTTATAGATTGTATCAACTTCTTCAAGAGTTGCATACTGGGGGGTTCTTTAAACATGGATACAAATCATCAAATTCCTCATGTGTACTCACAGGTAGTGAGTGTATGGAATATTATGAGAGTACGGCATGAAAAAAGTCAATAATTTCTGCCTTCCTATCGACAACTTTCCTTCAATTAATCTTGTGCCAAAGCATTATCAGATTTCATATCTCTGTCTTCTAAGGCACAGCCGGCTTGGTTGAACGAGCGAATCTGCTCTCTGCAGCCAAGAGGCTGCGGGTTCGAATCCCACCAAGGGCACTGATGTTTGTGATTGTGCTAACCGTTTACCATATGTACTGGTGTCCTGGCGCAGTATGCCCTTTGATGTCGGTGCTATTATAAAAAAGGCACTTCGCGGTCTCTAGTCTTTGGTCAAGTGTTTTACTTCTGAGCTAGCTCTCAGATCCATAAGTTAAAATTGGTTTGAACACTGTCTTGCTAATTTAGTGTTCCGACTAATTTCTCTCTTATTCCATATGAATTTATTCAATTGACTTCCCACCATACCAGCTTTGCTGATTCTGTTGTCTATTTCTATATTTAGTTTACCATCTTCACTAAAAATCGTGCCTAAGTAGCCGAAATGTTTTACTTGTTCTATAAGCTCTCCATTCAAAATGCAGTTGATATTTTCAATGTTTCTGCCGATTTTCGTTATATTTAACGTCTTATTGCTGACCATATCTGTAGACTAATGTAAAGATGCCAGCAAGTAGAAGAAGAAGACCCCCAGTCCTGCAGTTCTTTGCGATCCCACCAAGGTGGTGGTGAGAAATCTGCTAGAACAGGAGGTGCTACGAATCCCGCAAGGTAGATCACCATCTGGAAATACGACCCTATTTATTAGTTCTTTCAATACTCGAACTCTGTCTTCTGACTCCCATATTGATTTCCTGTTTCGAGAAATGCAAAAAAGGAAAGTTTGATGTCCTTGCTATTTGTGAAACCCGAAGAAGCTCAGAATTAACAGCAAAATGGAACAATGGCAACCAAATTTTCCTGGGAGATGCAGATAACGCTACAGCGGCTGGAGGAGTTGGCTTCATCATAAACGAAAAGCTAACTAAAAATATATTCCTTGCACAATCCATTCTGAACGACTAGGAACAATAAAAATATGCACCTACTTCAACAGCTGACAAAGAAGAAATAGAAAACTTCTATGAAACCCTACGAGAAACATTACAGAAAAAACAAGATTCACTATAGTGCGTGGGGATTTCACTGCAAAGACGGGTACAGGATCTATTGAAGAAAAATGCATTGGACCTTGGGGGAAAGGGGAAAGAAACGAACGAGGTGAACTCCTGGCAGAATTTTGAAGCAGAAAGGCTTTACATTGCGAATAGTTTCTTTAAAAAGAGAACTGGAAAAAGATGGACTTGACAATCCCCAAACGAGAGACAAGAAATGAAATTGATTATATCCTATTAAATTGCAAAAGAATAATAATAAATGTCGAGGTCATTGGAAAAACCGACTGCGATATTCGTTAAGACCACCGCCCAATGAGATCCACTCTCAAAATACATTTAAAAAAAAATGAAGAACGCATACTGGCACAGTCCAACCATAAACAACGCTCAAAACAGATAAATCCAGAAGAATTTAGAAAAAAAATGTGAAAGAAACTGATTGGAAATTAAAACACGACATCAAAGAATTAACAAACTTTAATAATCATCCATTGAACTGCAAAGAAAGAGGCTCCTATGAACTTCCTCCTAAGACCAGGGAACGCCTATCAGCAAGAACGATTGAAGAAAAGAAGAGTACTGAAAGATACAGGAAAATACCGTTTAGAATATAAAATTATCTGTAAACAACTGAGGGAGCACATCAAATACGACTATAATATATATATACCGTATATAGAATGACAAAATTGGCAGAAGCAGCCAGGCTCCGTAGTAGCCTAAAAAAATAGAAAAAGAGATAAGTCTAAAGCAACCACTACCGTCAGCCTTCATAGACAATCAAGGAAACAGACACACAAACAGAGGTGAAATGGAAAAAATAATAAAATCGTTTTTTTCGAGAACCTTTACTCATCTAAACAGGTAGTCACAGCGCCAGTACCAGATGAAAATTTGGAAATACCATCTACCCTACCTAAAGAAGTAAAAATGGCTATCAACCATATGAAAAATGACCGATCATCAGGAATAGACGGTATAAAATCCGATGAATTAAAAATGGGTGGACAAGTGCTCTTTGAAGCTCTAGCAGAAAGATTTACTCGATATATCCAATTAAGGAAAGCCTACTGAATGGAAAACATCAGACCATTATTCTGCATAAAAAACGTAATAAGGAAGACATAGGTAATTATAGGCCCATCTGTCTATCAGCACACACATAAAATATTCGCCTGAGGCATCCTAAACAGAATACAAACCTCCATCAACGGAAATAGCTGCAAAGAACAGGCCGGTTTCAAGAAAGACTTTTCGACAATAGGCCACATTCAAACTATTACTCAACTAACAGAAAGATGCAGAGAATACCAGATTCCACTTTGTCTTCTTTTTATAGATTTTAAAAAGGCATTTGACACTGTTCAACATAATGCAGTATTCCAAGCTTTAATAGAACATGGAGTAGAAATAACATGTATCTAGCTCATAAAAGATCTACAAAGAATGCACACAAATATCACTCTTTTCAATCACCCGATTAAAATTAACTTAAGTAGTGGAGTAGGTCAGGGCGATGTCTTATCACCGAATCTCTTCATATCTACTCTGGACAGCATCATTCGAAAAATGACATGAAAGGTGAAATAAACATTCGTGGAATGTTAAATATCCTATTATTCGCCGACAATATCTCACTCCCCTGAACTATTACAATTAATGCTGAATGACAAACTGAAACTGCCAAAAAATTTGATTGGAAATACATCTAGACAAAACAAGATGCTTTGATAGCCTTCAACAAAATAAAATCAACATTCACCAACCAAAACATAGATATAGAAATCAAAGCTCACCTTTTCAATAGTCACATCCTACCAACATTAACTTATGGCAATGAAACATGGAACACAACTTTAAAAGAAGAACATAGCTTAATAACAACTCAATGTGCAATAGAAAGAAGAAGAATGTGAAATATAAAAAGAACACGTAAGACACACAGAAAGTTATGAAAGTTAAAGAAGAAAGCTAAATATGGTCTTAAACTTAATCTCAAAAAGATGGGAAGAAATGGAAGCAGTTAACAATTTTTTGCTCCTAGGATCCGGAATTTCATAAAGATGGTTATTGTACTGAAGAAGTTAGAAGAAGATTATTACTCGAAAAGAAAGCAATGAAAAATATAAGCAAGATCTTTAAAGATAAAAATATTAGTCTCGCAACAAAAATCAGAATCGTGAAGGAAATGTCATTCTCTGTGGTGCTGTATGTGAAAGTTGGACCCTGAGAGAGAGAGTGAAAGAAGGAAGATGGATGCATTTCAATTATGAGTTTGGAGACGCTTACTAAAAATACCAATGACTGCAAAGCAAACCAATAAATCAGTGATAGACAGAATAAAGCTAGATTGCTCCCTCGAAGCTATGATCATCAAGCAAAAATTGTCATACTTCGGACATATTATGCGAGCAAATGACAGTCTGGAGAAGATGATGATGCTTGCTAAAGTTGATGGAAGCAGGAGTAGAGGAAGACCAAGAATTAGATGGGTGGATGGAGTTAAAGAAGCAACTGGAGTGCGCTTGGAAATTCTGAAAGACATGATCAAGGACGGATCTGAATGGAGAATGTATCTTCATAGGATCACCAGGAGTCGAAGACGACTCGACGGAACAAGACACACAGAAATCAGAAAGAAGTCTGGACTCTGGAAGAAGTAATAAAAGCAATCTACAACAGAAAAAGTAGATGGGCAGAACATCCCGCCAGAATGAGAGACAGATGGACAGAGTAAAAATTTGGTATCCAAGAGATACCAAAAGGAAACCTGGGAGACCAGCCTTAAGGTGGGAAGACCCAATGATTAAGAAAGTTGGAAGAAAATGGAAAAACAAATGCCTAAGACAGGAATAGCTGGACTCTTTACGTCCTGCAGTCATGGAGAAATCTGACTGAAATAACAGGTCCATCAAGGTAATAACACCATCCGCATAAAGCAAAGAGCTGACATCAGCATTTCCAATTTTGATATCATGTTTAATACCATTTCCTTCATAGTGTGATCCATATGGAAAATGAATAACAGAGGGGATAATGTACATCCTTGTCTGATACCAGATTAAACCATTAAACCATTACATTAAACATTAAACCATTTCTTGTACTTCCTTCAATTCTAACTGCTGACTCAAATAAAGACTAAGTATTACTTGACTGAGTGTTGCTTGGTATAATGCCCCATTGACACCATATAACCGTAGCGTATTGAATAACTTCTCTCTTGGCCCTTTGCCGTATGCCTTTTCCAGATCGACAAAACTTAAATACAGATCTTTGTTTTATTCCTATGCTTTCTCAACTATTTGCCGTAAAGTGAAGATGTGATCCTGACAACCTCTGTTTGGCCCGAATTCAGCTTGTTCTTCACCAAGCTTTTCTTCCACAATTGTTCTCAACCATTTCTGAAGTATACTTGCATAAATCTTACCAGGAGGTAAGATTTATGCAAGTAGAGAAATGCCTCTGTAATTCTCACATTCAGTTTTATCTCACATTCAGTTTTATTTCCCTTTTGGGTGCTGTGACAGTTAAAGGGAGTTATAAAAATACTTCCTGATTTTCATTAATATTTTTACTCTCACAGTCACGTGAGAGCTACAAAAATCCAAAGGATATTTATAGTTCTAGATATATCGGAGTTGTTGTTCAGAGGGTGAGGGGGGGGGGGCATACATCAGTAGCGAAGTGCATCGAGTTGTTTTCAAAAGTTCTATGCTGCTACTGGAAATAATTCTTTGGTAGTGAACGAGTGAGCTAACGCCCGGAAAGATCCTCATTTGAGTCAGTGATTGGCTATAAAAGGAATGATCGTACAATTTCATTCTTCAAGACGATAGCGTTCTTCCATGACTGCCAAGTGAACACCTCCATTGAAACGTCAACAGGGCACTTGTCATTCCACCAGGTTAAATCCTGTTCGTGCTTTAGCGGCGGCGAAAGACAGTCTCTCAGGAAAAAAGTAAGGAACGTCTTTATAAGACCACCAGTAGCTTTCATTTTAAATCTAAGATCTTTTTCACAAACGGAGAAATTGGACACCGAACTTCAGTTTTCACGACCCGATGCCGCGTTTCTCATTAATGAAATTAAATTATTGTAAGTTTTATTAATGCGAATAATTCCTTTTTTTCTGGAAACTTTTCCGTTGGAGTCGGAATGTGAGATTGCTCGAGATTTGTTCAGTTTAGAGCAAACACTTTTGAGTTTTGAAATGCGGTCTAAAAATCAGGGAATGAAAGCAAATGTCGAAGGGTCGCAGTCGTTTATGCATCCGAATTCCGTTAGGTCCAAATCTGCGAGTGAAATACCCGTTGACGTTTCGCTTAATGAGGCAGAATGTGATTCCGAATTACCAGAGGATTACGTAATTACGTGCGTTCTCCGATCCGTCGCATTGGGTGGTTAACAAGTTCATTGCCAACCACGCGATATCGCGCGGTGCGAGGTATCACCGCGTGGCCGATCACGCGTTATCGCGTGGACGTCGCTAACTAAATGAAAAATAAAAAAAAAATTTGGCCACCACACGAAATTCCAATTTTCAGCTTGGCAATGAAAGTGTTAAATACGCAAGCGTGTGTACGAATTTTGGCCGACTTGATGCTATGCGGGATGGAAGACCAGATCCTCAATCGAGTACGCACTGATTCAACTGAAAAGCAAGTTGGGACTGTCGATACTGACAGCGTGCGGGAAAAGAGTTTACCACCCGCATTCGAGATCAGCTGCCTGTTGCAAACCCCAAGTGGATGGGCTGGCAATGCAGGATCACCTTGGATGGCGAGAAAGAGGGACCGAAAGTAGTCCTCACGTTAGTGCAATCAGTTTGTTTCCATTCTTCACAAGAAACCACACTCGAGCTACAGAGCTGTCGTGTTGCTTTAGCGTTTCGTTAATTTTAAATTGTCGAAACAAAAGTAATCTTCGCCTAGTCGGCATCATAAGTGCAAAAATAAAACTGGAACGAAATACTTTTGAATTAGTTTGAAGAGGAGTTAACATCGTTCACTGCATCGATAATTCCTAACCCAAGTATTTTAATATTTTGACGACTTTAACTGTAAAAGTACAACAAGCATTATTTGCACATATTGGCGAAGTGTTTGTAAAAAAGAAAAGGAAAAAGCATTAATGTTTTCCAGAAGTTCCGTATTTAAATTAGATAACGGACGTGGACTTCATGTTCGTGTTAACCACTCCAGGAAGGGGCTGCATATACTCCTAAGCTCTCCGATTTTTTCTTTAATTATTGGATTAATTAAAGAAATAAAAATGGGTACATATTTTATTCGCCCTTTATTCTAAATTGCAATAAAATATTAAAATGCATACCGTATACTTAGGAACGGCTGAGAACAACTGGAAGGGAAGCTTGGTGAAGAACAAGCTGGATTCAGTCCAAAAAGAGGCTGTCAGAACTTGAGTTTTGTAGATCTGGAAGAGCATATGGCAAGATGCCAAGAGAGAAGCTATTTGAAACGCTACAGTTGTAGGGTGTAAATAAGACATTATCAAACAACACAGTCTCTATTTGAGTAGTAAATCAGCAGTTAGAATTGATGGAGGAAACAAAGTGGTATTAAACCTGATATCAAAATTGGGGATGTTAATCTCAGCTCTTCACTTTATGCAGATGACGTTATAGTTTTAAATAAATCCGGGACAAGGCTGCAAGATTCCCTGACTAAATTGAATGACTGTTGTAATAGATATTGTTTGAAGGTCAGCAATAACAAGACAAAGACAATGAGAATAGGCAGAAAATATCAATTGCATTGAGAATGGAGAGCCTATAGAAGAAGTAAAACATTTCAGCTACTTAGGCACGATTTTTAGTGAAGATGGTAAATTAAATATAGAAATAGACAACAGAATCAGCAAAGCTGGTATGGTGGGAAGTCAATTGAATAAATTCATGTGGAATAAGAGAGAAATTAGTTGGAACACTAAATTGGCTGTATACAAGACAGTGTTCAAACCAGTTTTAACTTATGGATCTGAGAGCTGGGTCAGAAGTAAAACACTTGACCAAAGACTAGAGACCGCATACGATAGTCCTGAGAAAGATTAGAGGCGTGAACAGATGGCGTTAATTGCAATATCATATTAAAAACGAGGATATTAGGAAAGAACTTGATATTATCAGCATCCAGGAATGCGTTAACAGAGCTAATCTCAGGTCACTTAAACAGAATGGGCGAGGAAAGATTAGCAAAACAAGTGTTCTCTGCCAAGTTGGCAGGAAAACGACCCAGAGGAAGACCAAGATATAGGTGGATTGATATTGATTGTAACTTTTTCTTGTAATAATGACTGTACTACTGCCATCATCCTGTACCCCCCCCCCGGAGGGTACATATCAGGAATTTGGAATTGTATTTGGATCTACGGTAGACCATGTGTCTAGACATCAATAATAATAATAATAAAATATATAAAAAAAAACTACATACCAGAACTGCCAGCCAGTGAGCTGTTAATGACTGCAGCAGGCAACTGTAACTGATATTGACGTCATTGAAATGCAGGAATTCTTAGCGTGCCTCCATCCAACTTTCACAGAACTCTGGTAGTTCGCTTCTTGTTATCCTTTAGTAGATTCTGCCGCAGTGGCTTTCAGTTGCAGGCAGATGCGTTTAGTCTCCGCTAGTGCTCGTGCACTTTTAGGTGTTATAATGGTGTATCGGGGAGGGGGTGGGGAATGTCATTGCTTACATTGATAATAATCAAAAACGAAATTTTGACCCGAAAATATGAATAAAATAATGAAGATCGAAGTGCGTAACCAACCACGGCTTTGGCCTGCTTTTAGACGTTATTTTGTTTCTATTTTTTGCTGTGAAATTCAAAAGAATTTATTGGAGAAGACGACCTTTAACTGAGTTAGCGAAAGTACTGTGGAAACTCCAAGAAATCCAAACAGAGAATTGAAGGCGTGTTTGAGAAATGGATAAGGTGGGAAGAAGACCGTTTCTCACTTCGAACGGAGGAGTTTCCGATACACTTATTACGAAAGAAGTAATTCGGCAAGTTTTACTCGTCTCATGTCTGAATTAATTTTTTCGAGCGAATTTTTGGATAGCGATGGGGATCAGAAGACGGGCGCCAGCATTTCGTCTCTAATAAAATGATTCACGGTTTTAAAGCGGCACAAAATGCGTTGGGACGATCGACAGAGAAAAAGTTCTGCGCGCATGTTTATTTTTTCCTTTGAACTGTCGTTTTCCAGTTCTGTTTGATAAAAATTTAACTCGTGGAAATCTGACAGTTAATTTGAACAGAATGTCATCGTTTTTTCGACATAATTGACTGCTCGGCCAACTGCTGAAGTGTCTTTTTGTACCTCCTGTCTATGGAAGAAAAGGGCTGCGACTTCAGTTACGTTTTGTTTTCTTCCCTTCCTTTCTTTCTTTCGTTCCCCCCCTCCCCTTCATTAGGAGGCGATTTCAGATGATCCATCGAAGCGTTGTCTCCCTAAATAGGCATATCCTGTGTTTCATCAGTTAACGGAAAACGCCATTAAGGTAATTACACTCAGCCTCGTTGGCTGTAATTAGATCTAAACATGCGCTTACGCACCGGTAATGATTAGCATGCATTTTCATAGATCGGTCTGCGCTCCAAATAAATGCTAATGGTGGTCAAATGCGTTATCGCAGCTGCTTCTAAGGTGTGCCTCCTTTTAACTGTCCGTCCGAGCGGTTCTAGTTTATTACCGAAAGGTAATTTAGCGCCCTCACGAGACCAGCCATGAATTAGCTTCACCTAACAGAGGGGGATTGATGTAGGACCATGTTTTCTTTTCTCTTTTCGGTAAATGCATTTGGAATGTATATTCAGTAATAATGATTCAGTAAAAGTTGCGCATCAATCCACAAAGCGCTTTTGTCCTTCTACGCGGAGGGTGGCCCACGAAGCAGAACAAAATGAACTTTGGGCACTGAATGCGACTCTGAATGTAACCGCACATGCAGTCCTGCACGTGTAGTTCACTTGAAATATTTATGGACAATGCGCTCATAGAAAACGGAACATTACTGTCGATGTGTTCCAGAGGGGAAGGTTTCTTGCGCTTCTCAAATAAGCCCAGTTTAGATTTTCACACGCACTCTGTTCACGCATGTAAGTGTTTCAGCATTTGTCAATTCTCAAAATATTTTTTCTGTTCCTTTCAATAAAAAGTATTTACATTTTGAGTTATTATGCATTTACACACCAGAGTGTCCTGTATTTGGGACGCAAGCTATTTGCATAGTAAAATGTCTGATTCTTTTCGTTTTCAGATATACGCAATACAAGATATATTCATTCTCATGCATACATTCATAAATACGTACTTGCAAAATGGACCCTAACCAGTTCCAGAGCAAATCCAAAATTCCCTCAAAACCATTTTGTGAACAGCTGCAGATGGCTGTCTACTGGTGAAGGATAGAGGAAAGAAATTTTCATAACCATCACCCAAAATGAAACCGGGAATATTACTGAAGAAGAATGATGAATAATTTGCTTAGAATCATGCTTAACAGTGTTCAGCAGCTGCTTTAATTGACTCTTCAATTGAAGTTGAGGAATCTCAATCTCCTTCGAAGGGGGGGGGGGGGAACAGACCTCTACATAAGCGCAACTGGGAAGAAGAAACATTGTGCCGAAAATTGCAACTTGGTCAGAAGAAGACATGGATATATATAAATATCAAACTCTGTCGCCACTGCAGTACTTTGATTCGTCTTTCCATTACAAGATCCATTTGTGATAACCAATGAGAAAGAAAAATAAAATGAAAAAGGGAGAGAGGTTCGCTTGACTTTCGAACTAAAGCAAAGGATGAAAATGCAACGGTGTGCCTTTATGGGAATGCAGTGCAGATTAAGCCTCTTATTGGCTTCGCTCTATTCATCTGGTTTTCCCTTTCAGTCGTTTTCGACCGTAGGTGACTTTGTAGGCATTGACCACAAAGTATTCCTGGTGAGATTTTTACAGGGTAGTTCACCATTGCTTCCCCCTCCCCCAATTTAATCCGGACTCAAGACCGGCATACGGATGGGGTACGTATTCACGACTGTAATCCATGTGTATTCACGGGGCCGGTTTGCCTGTTCTTGGGGACGAAAAACCCGAGTTTCCGGGCGAAAAAATCCCTACCTCCGTATGAGATGCTAACTCACCTTTTGTCGAAAGAGACCACAAAAGGTGCCTCACGTCACTAACTGAAATCGAACCCAAGTCTTTCCGACCCAAAGTGCTTCGTCTGTACTGACTGAACTACGAAGGCTCAAGCTCTATTTCTTCATAATTTTAGAAAGACGTTCGGAGATGCCTTTGACGTAAGGTATGGGAATCCTGTGGACTTCTTCCTGTCTGGTTTGATGTGTCTGATGATTTTTAGAGTTGTTTTCAGATTATATCCATTTAGGATGGCTGTATTTTTGATAACTTCTAATTCCTGGTTTAAAGATCCTTCAGAGGAGCAGAATTTGTGTGCTCTGGAAACTAGTGATTTAATAATGCCAGATTTCTGAGATGGATGATGAGCGGAAGAATTGTGAATGTAGCGACCTGAGAATGTAGGCTTGCGAAAGACAGACGTGGCGATGGAACCGTCTTCTTTTCTTTCGATGTGTAAATCCAAAAAGGAGATACCCTGTGGAGATTCTTTTTCTAACGTAAAGTTGATGCGATGATGAAGAAGGTTAATTTTATCTAGAAACAGTTGTAATTCATGTTCGGGATGATCCCAGACTGCAAATACGTCGTCGACATATCTTAACCAAATTTTTGATTTGGGTTCAAAAGTGAATATTTTTTCTTCAAGGTTTCTTCAGGGCTTCTAAAAACAAGTTTGCTAGGTTTGGTGATAAAGGAGATCACATTGCTCTTCTTTCTTGTAAATTTGACCTTTCCAGGTGAAGTAACCTGATGCAATAACAAACTTGAACAATTCAAGTATATCAGACGGAAATTTTTGAATTAGTAATTCTATTGTTTCTTTATGAGGAATGTTTATGAAGAGGGAGACAATGTAGAAGCTGATTAACAAGTCAGTTTTTGATAGTTGAATGTCTTGTCTGGGTAGTAGGGCTTCAGAACTTTCTTTGTATAAACGTTCATGTTTATATAAACATGAATTTATGCAAAGTTCTGAAGCCCTACTACACAGACCAAACTTAAACGCAACGACGTTCTTACTATTTCTAAAGTATGGGAAATTGTCATACAAAATTGTGTTAATTCATTAATTTATTTATTTAATTTTATATTTTTGTAACACGTTACGCACGTTTCATGAGATTCTATTGTAATCATGCGCCCTAACTGTATGTTCTTCCTATTATTGTTTTAAACTACTGTACTGATGATGTCCTAAGATACTTAGGATGAAATATTTACAATTAAATAATTTTCACTGTGGTTAATACGTGTGTTTCTTTTGTAATTATGATCGCACCACAGGTTTCGTTATTTAAAAACAAAACCGTTTAGATATTTCAAATTCTTCTTGACGTTCCATACTGTCAATACTGGATGTGTTATTCATTAATAAAATTGCAAATTTGCTATATTGCTGATCTGATCTTCCCTTTGAGTCGTTTCCGACCGTAGGTGACTTTGTAGGCCCACAAAGTATTCCTGGTGAGATTTTTACAGAGTAGTTCACCATTGCTTTTCCCAATCCCACAAATTTATCCGAGCTTGGGACCTGCGTACGGATGGGACGTATTCCTGACTGTAATCTGTGTGTGTTCACGGGGCCGGATTGCCTGTTCTGGGGGACGAAAAACCCGAGTTTCCGGGTGAAAAAACCCTCCTACCTCCATATGAGACCGTCTAACTCACCTTTAGTCGAAAAAGACCAGATAAAGGTTCCTCAAGTCACTGACTGGAATCTAACCCAGGTCTTTCTGAAGACCAAAGGGCTTTGTCTTCACTAGGGGTCGGCAAACTGCGGCTCGCGAGCCACATGCGGCTCTTTGGGTACGTACATGTGGCTCTGAAGTCTTCTTCTTCTTCTTCTTCTTCCTAACATGGAATATAGGCCATGTGGCCTGTTCCGGTCTCATGCCATCTCTTTCTTGGTCTTCTGATTCTTCTTTTTCCACTTATTTAGTATCTGTATAATATTTTTGGTAGTCTGCTGTTGTCCATTCGATTTAAATGTTCTAGCCATTTTTGTTTATACTGTCTTATATAGTAATTAATTGGTTTTATTTTTAGGGATTGTAAGATTTCTTCATTTGTTTTGTGGTCCCACTTGGTATATCCAGCTGTTTTTCTGAGGAACTTCATTTCTGCTGTTTGAATTCGTTTTTCATCTTTCCTTTTCATGGTCCATGTTTCGCTTCCGTATAGTAGAGTTCGTTTTGACAAGACATTATATAGTCTGATTCTAGTGTGTTTTTGTACCAGGGATAGCTTAAATATTTTATTTATTATGCCATTTACTTTGACAAAGTTTGATATTTTAGTGTCTGTGTCTTTTTCTTCTTCGTATGATAGATCACATCCCAAGTACCTGAAAGTGTTTACTTGTTCTAGTATTTTATTATCTATCACTATTTTACTTCTTATTGGGTTTTCTCCTTTGAATGCCATTATTTTTGTTTTTTCTTTGGATATTGTCATATTATATATTGCTTTGAGATATCATTTAATGATTTTAATGATCTTTGTAAGTCATCTTCAGATGTAGCTAATGCTATTTGGTCATCTGGAAATAGTAGTGTATCTATCTTCATTTGCGGGGTCATTTGTATACCAAATGGGTTATGCTGTTTCCAGATTGTTAATATTTCATTTAAATATATATTGAAAAGCAGAGGTGAGAGGGTACATCCTTGTCGTACTCCTCTCGATATATCTTTCCATTCTGAGGTGTGTTCTAATTTAACTGCTATTTTATTTCCTGTATATATTTCTTGAATAGATTGTAAAAGTTGGTTTGGTATGTTTAAATTGGGTAATATTTTAAACAATTTTTGTCTACTAATTTTGTCAAAAGCTTTTTCATAATCAATAAACGCCATGTGTTTCTTTTTGAAATTCTCTTCTCTTTTCTATTAATAATTTTAAAGTAAAAATTGGATCTATGCAGGATCGGCCTTTTCGGAAGCCATTTTGTTCTTCTAGTAATTTGTTTTCTACAATGCTACTTAGTTTCTCTTTTAATATTCCTGCATATATTTTATATCCTGTATTCAGCAGGCTAATTCCCCTATAATTATTGCAAATGTCTTTATTTCCTTTTTTATAGATTGGGATAACCAGTGCTTTTTTCCAAGAGTTAGGGGTTTTTCCGGACATCCAAACCATATTAAAAATTTCAAAAGCCTTTCATTAAATTTTTCACCTGCATTTTTGTATAGTTCTATATTTATATTGTCTTCTCCTGGTGTTTTCCTATTTTTCATCTTCTTTATTATATTTTTCAGTTCTAACATTGTGATATTTTCTATTAGGTCATTCTTTGTTTTATAAAATTTTAATTCATTGTTCTCATCTCTCCAGAGATTTTGGAAATAGGTTACCCATTTTTCTAAATCTATTGTTTGTATTTTTATCTTTTATTTCTTTATTCATGTATTTTATTACTTTATAGGTTTTTGGTGTTGTCCATGTGGTTTTTTCTCTTGTTACTGTTGACTATACTGGACAACACATGGCTTAAATAAATCCTTTTCTAGTTCTGTTACGAAATTGTTCCATCTTTCTCTATGTTTTTTTCTTATTTCTCGTTTTGCAATTGCACTATTTCTTTGTATTACTCACTATTACTCTGTTTCTGCTTCTATTGTTTTGGAATTTAGCCATTTCTGGTAACTGTCCTTTTTGGTTTTTATTATATTTTCTATTTCTTTATTCCAGTCTCGTAGTCCTCTTTTTCTAATCCATTTGTGCTTTATTCCTAAGATTTCTGTTGCTGCTTTTGTGAGAATTTGTTTCAAATTTTCCCATTCATCTTCTATGTCACTTGATTCAGGTTTGGTTTCTGTTTTTAAGTTTGTGCATTTCTGATATTGTAGTCTAACTTGAGGATCCTGTAATGAAGAAATTTTGTAACTTGGCTGGTAAGAATTTTTAATTCTATGTGTTTTTAGCCACTTTGGTTTAAAACGAATTTTTGCTTTTACCATATAATGATCAGAGTTTAATTCAAAGCCTCGATATGCTCTGACGTCTAAAATTAACTCCGCTAATTTAAAATTTGCGATAACATAGTCAATTACTGATTTGTATCCTCTGGCTGACCAAGTATATTTATGTATTTCCTTGTGTTTAAACATTGAATTCATTATTCTCATATTATTATAAATGAAAAAATCGCGCAATCTGCGACCATTTTGATTAAATGTATCTTCGCCAAATTTACCTATGTTTGTTTTGTATTTTTTGTTTCCTATTCTGGCATTTAAATCTCCTGCTAGCAGTAAATAGTCAGTTTTGTTTGTTTTATCTATGGCATTCTGTAATTCTTTATAAAATATATTACTGTCTTCTTCTTTTCCCTCTTCTGGTGCATATGCACCAATTATTGTTGTGGCCTCTTAAATGTCTTGAGTCTAATTTCTATTAGTCTTTCATTCAAATAGTTGTAATATACAATATTGTTCTTTAGGGATTTATGTACCATAATCATTATACCTGCTTTTGCTCTTTCTTCTTTTTTTTACCCCACTGTAGATTTATATATAGTTGTTTGTTTCTTTTGTACCTTTTTGTTTTTTCTTTGTTTCTGTTACTATACATATCTTTGTTAGCTTGGTTTAGTTTATCAAGTTCTTCTTTGTGAGCAATGCTTCTCACATTCCATGTTGCAATCTTCATTACGTGTTCCTTTTTCCAATTTCGTTTACCGTTTCCTGGGTTGTGTTCTTTTCCCTGACAGTCCGTCCGGCTTTTCTTTGCATGAAACTTGAAAGTATTGTGAATTTTCCCAGGGCAGGTTATTAACCTGTCGCTGGGTAAGTCCAGTGGTAGGGCTGCTACCTAACGCCTCTGGACAGGCAGATCTAACAGCATTTACTCTGTTAGGGTGTTAAGGTTATACCGCCCATACTCGGTCGCCAGTGCCTCGTTTGTACTTTTAGAACAGGATGGACCACGGGAAGGTGAGGTTGACATTTGAGTGGGAGAGGCTATGTATTGCGCTTCACCACCCCTTCCACCCCGGCTCTGAAGTGAAAATGAAAATATCATAGTTTCATTTATAAATTTTTAAAGGATTTTATTCACATAATGGGGATTTCATTTGTTTTATAGGTCTCGCAAAACTTCGTGGCATTAAGATGCGCGAAGCGTGATGTCAGGGAGGGGAAAGCGAGCGTGGAGGGGCAGACTTAATGATTTTCAATACTTGGAATAGTCTTCCGGACTCGTATCATGAGTTGAAAAAATTTTCATTTGGTGTTCTCGGTATCTTCGGGCCTACATGTTTATGTGAGCAATCGTTTTCTAACATGGATTTCATTAAATGGAAATTGAGGAGCCAAATTACTGATGCCAACTTGGAATCGTGCCTTAAATTTAAAAGACTAGTTACACACCGGACATACGGAAACTTTCTAAGGAAATGCAAGCTCACATTGATTAAAATCAATGAGAGCCATTTTTTGAGTGATTTTTTCTTCATTTAATAAAGATATTAATATTATAACTCGTTATATATTACTATAATATTATTTTAAATTTCCTTATTTGTAAAAATATATTTATGGCTCTCGAATAATTTTTAAATTGTTATGAGGGACAGGTTTGGCTCTTTCATCTCAAAAGTTTGCCGACCCCTGGTCTACACCGATTGAGCTATGGAGGCTCTAATATTGCTGATGGCAATTCTTAATCTCAGATTTATAAAAACTAACCTGCTATTTTATTTTTTCACATGTGATTGATAAAGAGTGATTTCTGGCTCACATTCAAAAGGACTTCTTGCGTTTTCTTACTTGTGCTTCAATTACGAATAATCTGATGTGAACAATACCAGAAAGTTCTTGAGCTGCTGCTTTTGTCTGTAAACATCCGTTCTTTCGCTGTTCTTCCGTTATTTTATTACTATTTTGTAAAGTTTTCTCAGCAAAATCAACTCACTGAATTGCTTACACTTAATTGTATCGCACCACTCTATAAACACCGAAAATAAACTTTACATCATTGCAAACGTTTCGCTGGTGCATAGGTTTCGATCTGGGATTCCCAGCGTGTATCCGAAATCTATTTTTGATACATTTTAGTATCAACCGCTGGTTTATACTAAAAGTTTTTCATAGTAATAATAAAACACATTTCGTTTTTATATAATTACGCACGTTTCCAAATTCAAAAAAGAATTTGCTTAAACTCTTGTTCCGCTGCCAGTGATATAATACTAAAAACTAGCATTTTACGAAATGCACTGAAATACACAAAAACCCTTTCAAAGAATGCTTTGAAAGAAGTTTTGGTGACTAAATAATATAACGTTATTCGTAACATGCAGTAAGTATGCATGTGGGCCATAAAAAGTATGCATATATTCTTTTTTACGCATACTTTTCATCGTGAATAATCTATAAATTTCACATGTTCTCAAATACAATTATTTGCAGATGGTATATGCAGAGGGATCAGAATTTAAAGTATCCCTCTTTAAGGGCCTTGCGGAGCGCCACTCATTGATCGAAATGCTGCGAAATTTTGCAGGAATATATTGGGCGTCATACGGAAGCGATATCTGAGGAAAAAAGTAGTTCCAAAATTTACCACCAGGGGCATTCTCTGATGTACCGAATGTAGATGTAGTAATTTTTCTGTCTGCCCGAGAATGAGAAAAGTAACACAAGCATAATTAACACATTTTTATTCACTTCCGTTAGGCATTCGCGGGCTGTACTGTTCAATGTGCTGCCTTCCTGGTATGTCACGAACTACATCTTTGCACAGTGCGTTCAACGGCAGAACGCAGCTGGTGGGGACTGATGGCTGCGTCATGCTGTCTTTCAACGCTGCCAAGTTATCAATCCCCAGAGCCAGAAGTCACAAGGCGTCAGTTCTGGTAAACAAGGAGGCGATACGTTGGGAAATGCATGGCTTCCGTGAAATGCTCTCGAAGAACATCCTGTACGGATCGTCGTAAGGCCCTATCCTTCATGAAAGTGAATGCATGCACAGCTACACGCTGTAGCACAACAAAACTGCTTATCATATCGCGATACCCTCTCGGCAGCAACTGAGCAGGTCACATGACCCGACTGACCAATGTTCTAAAGAAGAATAGTTAAATGATAACTGAATCTTCACGAGACTAATTTTGGGTGAATGCAAAGCAATTTGTTGAATGGCATGTGGGTTTTGCGGAGACTGTACCCAGCAATTGTGTGTATCGCAGCTCAGTTGAGCTGAAAGTGAGCCTTATCTCCCGACAATTATCCACGGCCATGCAGCGTCCAGCTCTACTCATGCAAATACAAGGAAAGTTAAAGCAAATGGTATTCGACTTCTCGAAGTTCTGCGGGAGCAACTCCTGTGTCAGGATTACCTTGAATAGGTAGAATTTTCCAGACAGTTCTGTAAGCCACTTCTGTGTGTCTTGATGCAGCACGTGCACTGCAGGAAGCAACGCTTTTATTCATGGCCTGTGCCACAACGGCAGTAACAACTTCGTTCCCTTATTGTTAACGACCTCTGCCAGGTCAAACTCGCAATGATCCCATTTCTTTAAAATGACTAATAATTCGTCGCAGAGCACACGCGGATAGTCGACCTCGTCGACATTTCACCAGGCGACGAAATTTGGAGTGCCGCAACAGCATTGCAATTATACTAGGCTTCACGAGCAAAGCACGTTGGGACAAGGTTAGTTGCAAAAGTTCTGGGTTACCTCTGCTTAAATGTCCTTTACACTACTCTGGAACCAACATACTAATCTCGTGTAGCAATTCTCTTATTTCCGGTTTTTCGTATTTATTTCTCAAACTGGCTGTCACTGTGCACTCCTTACTCAATCTACGACACACATCGTTGTTTGACCCAGATATCAAGTAGTTGACATACATATATATACGTTAGAACATGAGTAGACAAAATTTGATTTCATCTCCTCTTAGCCTGCACAACATCGGGGGGGGGGGCACCATATTTGTCTAAATTTATCAGTGCCTAAGATCTGTTTTTCAATCTGTACGAATCTGCTTAGAACATTTTAAGGATGATTGTAATTGCTTCTTGTACATTTCTCTGAGGGTAAAAAGGTAGAGCATTTTTTTTTTTTCGTACCTTCCTAATATGAAATTTCATCTCGTTAATGAGAAAGATTTTAAGTTTCTCAGACTTTCTGACCACTTTAGGGAACTGCAAGAATGGCATTTGTTCTGTCGAGGATATCGTAGATCTTATCCCTTCACTGAGTTTCTGCCATACTGTTTGGCCACCGGACACTGTACAAAGGCCTGCTCTGCAGTGTCCAGTAGCGGACACACTGGGCAGTAGGGGTCATCATACCCCGTATATCTCCAACGTTTGGTGTTAGTAGGAAGTTTACCGAGAGAAATACGGCATGCTAAATGTTTTCTACTCGGGTAGTTTCTACTCTGTAAGATGTTGGTAAAGGGGATGTTATTATTAACTTCTAATTCAGGTTCTTCCGGCCGCAAATATTTCACGACCTTATTTTAACTGTTTTTACTCGAAGCTTCCTTCATCAGCCGGATTAGCTGGCCTGCGTCATTGTAGTGGACTTCATAAGTAGGACACTCTGATGGTTTGAGTGTAGGATTTTCTTGAACCTGGCAATTGCAACACTTTCGTCTTGGCCTCTGGATAGGTCCCTTTCCAAAAGAATTTTAGTAGTTGTTGAACGGCTTCTTTCCTCCGCTTCTGTGATGTCTGCGATGTTGACTCTACACTGAAGTTTCGGGAAGACAATCGTTTTAAGTATTATCGCCTTAGCGGTTAAACTGAGAGGAGGCAGACCCCAGTCTTTTAACATTTCTGTTATGTCCTCTTCTAATTTATCCCGAGGCAGGACGGGAGCATCTGTAAAAGGAATTCTCAGGTATTCGATGGGTAGTACCGTTCTCTTTATTCCATACCGAATTTCTTTCACATTTCGTTTACCATAACTTTGTAGCTTCGTTTTATTTGGATTGATGTTCAATCCGCTAGCTTCCGAAATATCGATTCATTATCACGCAGCGTAGCCAGGACATCGTCTGCGTATGCTATAACTTTAATTTGTTCTTCATAATTTGGGATATCGATTCCCTGAATCGCTCTTACTTTCCTGATTTTATTAAGAAGTGGTTCTAAAGCTAATGAGAATAGCTTGATCCCTGTCTGAAAGTTGATGAGGTTCGCCCAACAACCATTGATGAGTAATGTAGTCGAAGTGCTCCGGCAAGTATTCACTACCAGTCACCCCAGACTGCCTTTAACACCTACCCGGGTAAGGATGTTGAACAGGTAAGCGTGACTGATGCTATCGAAGGCTTTGGTTAAATCGAGGGAGAGGAGTGCCATCACCTGATCTTTGTTTGGTACCAGCTCTATCAGATTAAAGGAACAGATTAAAACTGGCTGCTCGGTTAGGAATTCCGTACGTTCGGGTACTTTGGATTATTTCTTCGATTCCTGATTTTAGCCTGTTTATTAGTCTGAATAGGATTTTATAATCAAGGTTATTCAGAGAGATCGGTCGCCAAACATCGACCGTACCTGTGATGTTACGGCTTTAGGGATGAAGGTAGTCACACAGGAACCAAAATCCGAAGGTACGACTCCCGTTTAGAGAAGCTCGTTATATACCTCTTTGGGGAGGCGCAAAAAATTCCCAAAATTGTACGCAGAATTCCTTACCGAGGCCATCCGGCCCGGGGGACTTTCTATTTTTACATTTTTTTAGAACTTCCTTGATTTCTTCGGCTGCTATCGGCTCATTTAGACTTGCCTGCAGATGCGGAGGAAGGAATCTATGTCCGATTCCCGAGAAGATGTTGTATTTGCACTCGGCGCAGTAGAGAAGAGCTTGGTATAGTGTTCTTGGAAGGCTCTTGGAATATCGTTCGTTGTTGTGTGTACAATTGCTCCTTTTGTTAGACTGATTGTTTTTTCGTCCCTTATTCTTGTCAGATACCCGCTATAGGCAAGTCTGACATTCTTTGGTGGATTTGAATTTTGTCTGCTCTCCCTCATAATCATGATTTTCTCTCTCTTTATCTCTGCATTTATGCTCCTGATTGCTTGCGAGCAATCGAGCGCATTACTCTCATTAGCTTCAAATCAGCTTCTTTCTTTGTAAAGATCTCTCAATGTTTTTCTCCTGTAATATGTTGCATTTTTTTCGCATTTTATGAACTCGTCGCGAATCTGTTTTGAATTCGGACCATTTTCGTCAATTCCATTTGATGTTATTCCACCTTGTAAAGTGCTGTTTCCTTTTCAAAGGTGACCGGATGCCTGGGTGGTAGCCTCCAAGGTCCCGGACTGGTTTCAGTTGCTGGCGTAATTTGTATCCGTAATATTATCAATTTTTGGTCCGCGATTGTTTCGCCGACGTGTTCAGCTTCATAGACACTGTTCTAGAGTGTCTTGGATACATGTATTCTATCCATTCTGGTGCTTACTGTTCCTGTCCACCAAGTACATGCGGGAGTGTTGGGATGTTTGAGCCTCCAAACGTCAACTAGGTTATGTGTCGCCAATACTTGTGCCAATTGCACGTATCCAGTTTTCCCTCTTTGAAGATTACCCCCTAATTTGTCTAACGATGTGTCTTTAATACAGTTCCAATCTCCCCCGACAATCGCATATTGTGCACCTCGTAAATACGGCTGTGTGGCAGGATCTATCTGTTGAAGCAGCTGGTGCGTAAACATTCTTTAGGCGTTGCCTTGATTTTTCCAGTCAATGCTGATAACTCGACATGCAGTATCCTTCTGGGTGTTAAAAAAAAAGGTTGCTAGGATGGGGGGACGAGGATTCCTACCCCTGCCCTGTCTTTACCTCCAAACCTTCAGAATTAAATGAGTGGGAACTTTCAAAATTATGCACGTCGTGGTAACTGCAGAAGTGGGTTTCCTGCAGGAAGAGGAAGCGGATGTTATGCTTCAGCATTAACTGCCACACAGCTTGCTTGCTTCTGATGGCTACGAAAGCCTCTCACGTTCAAAGTAGCGATGCCGAGGGGAGCTTGCGTGTTGTTTAGCAAGAAACTAGGTCTTTAATATTTAAGTTCTTGACAAGATGAACCAGTGCCTCTGTGTTCAGGGGGGGGGAGGCTGCATATCCTGCCTCTTGCAGAGTTTCCTGTAACTGTTATTAATACTGGAATTAATACTCTGCGTGTGTGAAACGGGACGAAGCCCAAGGATCCTATGGAGAATGTTCACTCTCTATTAGCATAGAAAGAATTGAAGAAGAGAAAGGTTGCGCGTCTGTAATCCTGCACTTAGATGTGCTAGCAGTTTACTCTTTACTCTTTAAGGAAACAGCACTAGCATAACCCTCTAAGAAGGCAAATATCCCGCGCCGCTTGCTAAACGGCGCCAGCAAAGGAAAGGCTCAGAACTTCAAGAAGCGCGTAGTAAAAAGCTACTTACTTTCTTGCAAGGTCAGGGTTCACTGTGGACGGTGTTAACAACCAGAATGAGGGAAAAAATCCACTTCAACCCTTTTACACCTTCCTGTCACCTGTCGAGCTGCGTGTGATATCAAAATCCATGCCTTTGGTGTTAACGTCTCCTGGTGGTGAATTTTGGAACTACTCTTTTGGTTTCTCAGATATCACTTCTGTGAGGCACATTGCAAAGTTTTGCAGCATCTGGATCGTTGGCTAGCACTCCACAAGGCCTTCAACAGGGTTGCAGCATCTGGATCGTTGGCTGGCACTCCACAAGGCCTTCAACAGGGATACTTTTTGATCACCATTTTAAACTATCCGTTATTTTCATCGTAATGAATATGCGCAGCTTTACCCATTGGCCATTTCTGTGTTAATGACATGTTTGCAGTTTCCCATGTAGGGGCAGAAAAGAAACTAAGCTGTGTATGGCTTTGGAGGAGTTCCGAGGGCGCCAATGACAGCTTATTTGACCGATTATCAAAATTAAAAGAAAAGACGTGTGGCTATTTTCCAGGGATGTTGAATACGCTGCCATCTGTTGACATTATTGCTTCATGCAACTGTCCGTTCTTTTTATCATCACTCTATTGATGATATTATTCTCCTTACGAAATAAGCGTTTTCAAGCGATCCGTCTTTGGATGCCCTGGAGGTGTCACATAATAATAATAATAATAATAATAAGTGTATAATAAGTCTATTATGTCCATGAATTTGTTAGTATTAATGATGAACTTCACACGATGCCCTTTTCACTAAATGAATATCTTGATGCAAACTATTTCATACGTGTTGTTGATTTTATTAAGGTTTTCCTTCTTTTGCTGCAGATACTTTTATTGGCGATGGCTTGGTTGGCCGAGTGGTTTTCGTATCTGCTGTCTAACCAAAGGGCTGTGGGCTAGGCGGCATGGGTATTTCTGATATCCTTCATTCGTTCATACACAGTCACATACTTACAGCAAATGCACTCTCCCAAGTGCATATGCTGTAAGTAAGACTGTAAGTGCATATGCTGTATGCCCTTGTTCTTCAACCTGTGGTCCGCGGACCTGTGCCGGTCCACGGAAATTTACTGGCGGTTCCGCCAAAAATTTTCAAAAATTTCTTCGTCTCTCAGAAACAGCGCTCCAGCCACGTATATCAAAATTTCTAACCTCTGAGCAGCAGCAGATGTCGCACTAGCCAAAAATCGTAATTTTATAATATTGGATTTAATAAATAAAATACTCTCTACATTGGTTTATGTTTCTGTCTTAGCCGTCAGCCGGTCCGCGAAATATTTCTCCTATTTTCCCCGGTCCGTAGGTGAAAAAAGGTTGAGAAACGTTGCTGTGTGCCACTCGACTAAGTTCATCTCCCAAGATGGACTTGGTCGCCAACGGAGATGCAGGTACACCTAACCTTTTCCCCATTAGGAAGAGAGGCCGTCACTGAGTAGTGAGTAAGATCAGCTCATACTTCTAGTTGCAATGGAATAGAGAAGAGATCGCGCATAAACGGACTCGCTGATTAATTAGTCAATCAATTGTTGCGGCCGCTTTCAAAGTTTGAAAGTGTTTGGCGAAAAGACAAAAAAATGGCTATCCGAATTGCACGGATAGTATGTATCAAACCAATCTGTGTTTCAAATAAGCAATATAAAATGTAAATAAAATAAATTAGTAAAATCCAATTCTATCTATCAGTGGTCCTAACAGGCACTTAAGCGCCCACGACCTTTTCAAGTATTCTTGGACTTCGCAACCGTAACTCGAGGATTCGGTGGTTAGCGCTATACCTCCCTGCTTGTCATATGTCTGTAGATGCGTGTGTTCACGGGCCGGTTTGCCTGTTCTGGGGGACGAAAAATCTTCTACCTCCACACGAGACCGACTAACTCTCCTTTAGTCGAAAGAGACCAGATAAATTTTCCTCAAGTCACGGACGGGAATCGAACTCGTCTTTCCGACCAAAGGGCTTCGTCTATACCGACTGAGCTCCGGAGGCCAAAACATATCCTAATAATCAAAATCGAAGTCTCAATTTTTCTAGCTTTTGATATTTGCCGCTCCTGTTCTTGAGTTAGGTGCTTAGTGGGTGGTTGCGACGGCCCTGCTATGAAGTGTCATCTCCACCCAGGAGGCGGACTGTTATTGATCTCCATGCATTCCTATCTTGGGCTTCTTTTTGTCTCCATAGCTCACTGAGAATGCTCGCGAAGACCTTCAAGTCTCCAAAACGCGATTCGTTTGTGCTGCTGTTTTCCATTTCTGCACGTTTCTTTATCACTTCCGTGTTTGGAGATAATGAACGCATTCGTATGCTCGAACCAAAACACCTTCGTTTATCTCCTTTTGGACCAAGAGATGTTTTTCTGTACGTTCACATCTCGAAAGCCTTTCTTTGTAATATCTTCCTTGTCTGCTCCATCGGGGAAAGTCGACCAAATAAAGCATTTAATCTTCTTAATGGAGATTTTTTCCTTATTGACGTGCAATGTTTTTATTCCGTTCATTTTGCAGTTCTTATTCCTAATCTGTCTTGTATTTCCCATTTTCAGTAATTAAGTCTTCAATTCGACTTGGTTTCTAATTTAGTTTTCTAACTTTTGATTTTTAACTTGAGGTATTTCCTTCAAACTTTCTTTTTAATTTTTTACTTTTTTGCTCCTTTATTACGCCCCCCCCCCCTCAGCACTCGGTACACTATCGTCTGCATAATTATTTCAGTTGCTTCCTTCTATTTTTCTTCCTTCGCTAAATTTTCAAACTTTCTTCATTTGACTTGAACAGCGGAGGAGAAATTTCACGACCCGAGCTGCAACTCTCCCTCTTCTTTTTTAATCTTTCAGCTGATTTCTTTTGGTGATCGAATGCTTTATTGTAATCGACGAGACAAAGATGAACATTTTTCTCTATTTCTAGTTTTTTTAGCATCAATCTGATATTGAAGATATCCCATCTTGTTCTCTGTTTTTCAACTGCAACTTATTTATTTCATTTGAACTTTTTTATTTTATTTCTTATTTATTGCATTTCATTTCATTTTTATTTTTTCCACTATAATTCGCAATTACAATTTCGCTACGTAGTATATTCTGGTTATTGGTCGGTAACTTTATATTTATCTGTCCTAATTTTTTTTTGGGAATTCTTTATAAAAGAATTCCCGAAAGATGAACCTCTGGAGTTCATTAGGGATATCTGTTTTCATGAATGCCGTTAACTAATTATCTTAGCTGCTCTGTTTCACTTTCTCCAAGAATGTCACGTAGATCCGGCGCATTTCCTGTCTTTACGTGCTCTTTAGATGTTCGAGTTTTTGTTTCAGCATCGAAGGATCATTTTGGAGATAGTTAAAATCTGCAAAGATTTGAAAGTTTCAAATGATATATCATCATTACTCTTCGTTAAAAAGCCCATTTTCTTATCTAAAAAGTTCATTTCCTTATCTGTCATTTAGTTGCCTCTCAAGCAAGGGAGACAAAACAGAGTGGAGGCAAAAGAGAGAGATGGAGACACATCGGAAGGTTGAGGAATGGACATAAATTTATAAAGACATAAGGTATAAAGTTTATACCAACCCCCTGTGAATCTTGTCATGACCTTGGGAACCATCTGATATTTTAGCACTTGGTCCGTAACTACGGTTCACTTTCTCATTCCGGGTCCATTTCTTTGACCCGTCCGGGAAAGGGGACCTTGGTCAGAGAAAATAAAGGTTAATTTGAAACAATCCTCAATTAAATAGGTTTGTTTAACTTATAAACACATTTTGTTCATTCAACGTTTGCTTATCGTATTCAAACAGTGACAAATTCATCAAAAAGTAATTCAAAAGCAACATCATCTAAAAGTTCCTACATGCTACTCCGATTTACAAACCACCTTGGATGCCTCACAACAGGGGTGGCCAATCTTTTATAGTTCATGCGTCAATTATTTCATTTTTTAGTTAAGATGCGCCATACAAACTTGTACCCCTTTTCAGCCCTTTTAAAACATGGTAATATGGATGTATTTAACAGTTATGCATAATGGTTTATTATATATATGTTAATATACACACTTTTAGCAGTTTTAAATAAAAGGATTTCATATAAAGACAAGATAAACATTAATTATTTTATTGAGACTTTTGAAATTGCTTTGCTTTTGCTAAGCTTGTAATGTTTGGAGTTAAATCAGTTACAGAAAGCATCAAACAGTTTTTCAAATTTGAATCAGTCAGTCGCGACCGTAGTTGTTCTTAATCATTTTCATTGATGAAAATGCTTGTTCGCATCTGTATGTAGTTCCAAAACGACAGATATAACACTGAACAAATTTTCTCAGTTCTGGAAAATGTTCACAGGCAACGATCGCCAGAAATTAATTATATCAGAAGCATCTGGGAGTGATGGAAGTTCATTAAATTTCATTTTCAATAAAGAATTGGTTTTGAGATCAATAAGTTCCATTTGTATGTTACTAGGCATCGTCAAGATTTTTTGCTCAGTAAGTGAAAAAAAGAGATTTATAAATGCAAGTATGCAGTCTTCTTCTGCAAAATCTCTAAAATGACTGTTAAAGGACTCTTGCAGTAATCTGAGTTTCTCAGTATATTCTGAAAAAAAAAAGGGGATTTAAATTGACTTAAATCCCCGTTTTCTAACTGGGAGATGAACAGTTTTAATTTCATTTTGAATGCACTGGTGTCATTTACTAAGCTAGGAAACAATTTGTTCTTGCCCTGCAGTTTCAAATTTAGATCATTGAAATGACTGGTAACATCAACTAAAAATGCTAGATCAAATAGCCATTTCGCATTACACAACAGGGTTTTTTCTTCATGCAGTTTTCAATTATGAACACTTTCTTTCAGCTTCCAAAATCTACTGAGAACTTGTCCTTTAGAAAGTTAGCACACCTCACAATGAAGGATGAGATCACCATATTCCATATCTAGCAGTTCACAATATTCTCTGAATTCTCTTCTGTTTAACCCTCTTGCTCTAATTTTATTCACACACTTTACAACTGGTATCATAACATGCTTCAAATTTAGAGTTTTTCCACACAAAGATTCTTCATGTATAATACAGTGATACTTTAGTAGAGAACGACCTAAAAATCTTTCAAGTAAAGTTACAGTCCCAGAAACTCTACCTACCATTGACGGTGCTCCATCAGTGCAAACACTGATGAGCTTACTAGAATCTAGTTGTTGATTTTCTAGACATGACTTTACTTTTGTCAAATATGTCTGACCCTCTGGTTTTTCCATGAAGTGACTCAAGACCGATAAGTTCTTCAAAGATGTTAAAATTACCATCAATTCCTCTTATAAAAATGCTTAATTGGGCTACATCACATATATCAGCTGAAAGAAAAGGTTTACTTTTCTTTCAACATTCTTATCACCAAGATATTTTGCAAACTTTTCGAGACAGGCTTAACAACTTCCTCTCCATCAGAGAAAGGCTTGTGCTTTTGAGCCAACACAAAGGCAATTTCATAAGACGGCTCCAGCATTGCCACACTTTGTCAACTTCGTTTCACAAATATATTTCATCTCTTTTTACTTGTTCTTTTTTCTTATTCTTTCGTCAACTCAGACCCAGGAACTAACTTCAGTTTTTCTTCTAATTCAGCTTGATGTTTTGTATAGTGTCTGTTAAGATCATGTCTTCTATTATCTGAGAGAGTGCTTTCACAAACAATGCACAACAGTTGCTGAGGGACCAGCAATAAATAAGAACTCGTTTTCCCACAGTTCATTAAACTGGCGCTTGCTTCTGCTCATTTTTCTTCTGCTCATTTTCTTTTGCAAAAGTAATGGGTAACTGACTGAAAAATATATATATTTCAAAAAGTAAAGCTTATTATTAAATTTATTTAAATCATTTTATCGTTTCAAACATTATGAACATTCAGAAACAGTTCTACAAGTTTAAGATAAGATTTCTGTTTTCATGAAGGCCTAATACAGTTCTATAAGTTTAAAAATCATATATATATTTTTTTCATAGAGTTTCATCTCTCTCTTGTAATATATTATGTCCAATGAAATACGAGATCGCTTCCTGCCATAAAACAGTCATCAGCTGGCAATCACACACACACAACCCAAACATCCTCATTACGAAAGCTTTGCTGATGATCAGTTAAATTTTAGGAATTAACCTACTATACGTAAATAAAAAGGAAAGATATTGTATAAAAAACATAAAAACACACACACATACAAATACACCGAATAATTGCAGCTTTCAGTAATCAGCAAATTAGGGGCGCGGGCAAGAACTTGACATACGCCTTCAGAATGAAAAAATTTATTTTTAAATTTACAGAACTATATCTTAAACTTAAAGAACTGTTAATAAAAACATTCGAAAACACAGAATTGTTCACTCACATCGAATCAGTAGTTCATCGAACGTTATGACATGAGAGTCAGCTGTAAACTGATTGAGTAACTGGTGACGCATGTCAGCATTTGGGTGCTTGTTGCTTCAAGATCAAACAAGTATAATAAGTGCACACTCTAGAATTCAGTGGTAGGTTAATTGTGTGTTTATATATATATAAATCATATACAAATTTTTTTAAATTTTTCTCCGGGGTTCAGTGCGCCACTTCTAATCATGCAATGCGCCACTTTTGGCGCGTGCGCCATAGGTTGGCCACCCCTGCCTTACAACATCTCAGCCGTTGTTTTCACTGTATAATTCGAGACTTTTTTTATCGCTTTGTGAATTGAGTATTTATAGATTAAAAGGCTAACTAAATTAACTCAGATATCAATCCATACGTGAAGCTCTTGTTCAGGTTTTATAATTTAATTATTCAACAAACGTACTAAACATAGTGTATGGCATATAAGGGGCTGGGTGTTCTCCCCCACCGCCTAAACTCCAGATTCCAGTGGTTTTTAATATATTCTGGGGAAGCATTTCAAAGTGAAAAAAAAAAAATGTAATGATATAGACCAGGGGTGTCAAACTGGCGACTCGCGGCCGCATGCAACCCACAACGCAATTTCCTGAGACCCTCGTCACCTCAAGGAAAGATTTTTTTAAAAAAAGGATGGTTGGTTTTTATAATAAAACAGAAATACCATATTTACTCGAATATTCCCCTTGCATATGACTTGCATCCCTGATTTTACTTTACGAAAAAAGAAATTAAAAAGTTTTGCATATACATCGCACACGAAAATAAAGTTTAACCACTTTCACGACGGGGGGATAACTCGCTCCCAACACACCCTCCCCAACTTCCACTATATTGCAGATGCAAGAAAAAGCAGTTTTATTGAACCACTGCATAAAGTACAGTACAGAGACATTTGCTGTCTGTGTAATATATTTGTTTAGAGCAATTAGAGACAACCGGGATAAAAACGTACTAAGTAATGAATCACATGTCCTCTTCCACATTAACCATGCTGCTTAGACTCATGCAAAACCATACGTTGCACCGGCAAACACAGTATCTAACTAAAAACTATTATTGTTAGCTAGATGTGTGTGAGTGCGCCCACAAACTCAAAAAAAATTAATTAATTTCAGTTTAATTTGGTTTAAGTGCTATCGATTGTAAAAATTACTATAACAAAAATATTCTTTGTTTATTTATTATTTTTTTCAGTTGTCATAATCATTATATTATTTTAAGTCTTGTAATGACTTGGAATAAATATAATTTTTGTTATTAATTTTCCAGTTTATTTACACTCATTCTTTCACTTCCCATCGATTCTAATTTGTGCAGGTTTTTTTAGTCCAAAAAAGTTTGCGGCCCAATTGAGATGCAGTTTTATGGTAAATGGCCCGTGGAACAATAGAGTTTGATACTTCTGGTATAGACGAAGCCCTTTGATCTGCTATCTATCGCAATGACCTCTCCTTTTAAATTCTACATGAAAGTACTCCTTGAGGCAACCGCATGTCTGCTGACCCTTCTAACGAAGGCCATATAATTACTCTCGCAAACTGGGTCAAGGATGATACCTCAATCACATCCTCTGACTACAAGAAGATAACTGCCTAAGAGTGACCTGCGGTGATTCCGAAAATGCCATTTCTTCATCAGACGTTGTTTCCTCTGTCTATAGTGGAAAGTAAGTTGAGATCGCCTGTAATGATCATTCGCTTCGCACTAGATAATATGAACTCCTTACTCACCGTTTTCTATCCCCTGGAGTCTAGAAAATCTTGTACGATTCGTAATTGTAGTGTTAAATTTGAGATTTGTTTAACTTCGTCCGCCCGCTGCTTTTGCGAAATGAAAAACCGTTAACGGATTTGTTTGCTTATTTTATTTTTATGAGCTTTAGAATTCAACAGAACTAAACGCGGCCCTCACTAGAGAAAAGAGCCACACCCGCTTTGCCGTAATGCCCTGAATTGTCCAGTTCGTGTCCACTCCGCATTCGGAACTACGGAAGGTAGGAAGTGGGTGGCCATGTGGTATGAATTCAGTAGATGAACGGATGAGGAAGTTGAAAAACGGTGGGAACCCCACCATTTTTCATCAACATCCTTAACAGATACCCCGCTCATCCACTTCATAAGCAAACTTTTAACCTTTAAAAAATCATTTAAAGCCTTTAAAAAACCTAAAAACATTTAATAAATCGTTTAACAGTTTTTTATTTCCCAAAAGCAGCGGGCGGACGGAGTTAAACCAAATCCATTTTAACACTACGACTACGATTCGTATATGATTTTCTAGACACCAGTAGAGGATAATTTGCCCAACCCCCAGTTTCACTTACGAAGGCGAATACGATGTTTTTACTTCAATTATATTAAATTATATGAAATTCACGTTACGAAGCACGTGGTGAAGCAAGTTCTTTTTGATCAATATAAGTAGTTTGTGTTCAGTTCTCAAGAAAAACCTTTTTCTAATTGCGTTTCTTAATTGATTTCTATTTTATTGTATTCACCAGGAGGATAAGCTGTTTCGAGTGTGCTTTACTGAATGGAAGGTTTTCTTTTAGTAGAAACTTCCTTGACAGAACCCTTGGAAGTTTAACCTTATTCGTGTTCGTACAGTTTCTCTCTCTCTCTCTCTCTCTCTCTCTCTCTCTCTCTCCCCCCATTTCACTTTGTTCTCTCCCCCCCTCCCAACTGCTCTTTGTTTTAGTCTGTTCTGTTCCTTCCCGGTGTTCTCTCGCTTTATTTCTTCCAATTACGGTGTCGTTTCTGTAATTATCACGTCCATCCCTTTTAGATGTAATTATATATATTAGAAGTTTTTCTTCTTTCCGCTTCTCTTACTCCAACGCCCTTTACTGTATAATAAAACTTTTCTTTTGTGCTAAATTAATTACCCCCCCCCCTTCAACCTGTAGCTTGAAGAATTGACGTGAATGCCCGTCACGCAGAAACCCTGAAAAGAGTCGACACTTTTTTATTTTATCTTATTTTGAAAGGTTCGGGTCCAAACCGAAATGAAAACCGGTCACTGTCGTGACTTAAATCAACAAAAAGGTTTTTTTAAAAGCTCGTTTCTCTCATAACTTTAAATTTAATTAACACGAGGACTGACAACTGCTTCTCGGCTCTCATTGGGATTTCGTCGGAAGAAAAATAACTCAACTAACATTCGCTGCAGTCGCCCAAGCAAAAACCGAAAGACTGCTTCATTGGATTCTGTCACCAGCAAGGGGGATTGGCAGGCGAATTAATTTGTTGAACAGCAATGTTGAAATACCACTGAATGGCAGGTTGTGTTTATATGAAGTTATACGTGGTCGTGCTTTTTTTTTTTAATTTATTTTTTAAATAACAGTTCAGGCTGTTACGCAAGCTTTGGATAAGCGGATGTACATCGACATTTCCTGTTTTTCAGAAAAGAATCAGTCGATGCCATTAATATCAAGAATGGTTCCTTTTCCCATCTGAATTGACTTGAGGGAGGAAGAAGTGGCTTCTGCAGGCAAGCGCTGCTTGTGTTCTGTTTGCCTGGTTAGTAGAACGAAAAATCCCTGATTACGAACGAGAAAATGTGGCTTCTTACTCTGCTGCAGCTCAGTTCGCCTTTCCGGCAGATGGGAAAACGCCGCAGCCTTCCTACTTAAAGATGAGCCGTGGAGGAACTCAGCCAACAAGGGATCAGCGTTACAGTTAATGGGTGCCTGAAAACAAAGCATTTCGCCGAAACTGGCTTTACAGGATTAGTTTTTAACGACACTTCTAAGGGTTTCTTTCAAATCAAAATTAGTGAAGTTTGGTTATTGCACGAGCTTTAATACCTTTCCAAAGCGTAATGTGAGTGAGATTAGCAATTCAAAGAAACGTCCGTCATTTCGTAGTTTCCACCTTTGGAAATGGGGGTGGAGGTGACGGTCCTACCAGCTTTTTGACATAAATTTAATTTAGGTGGGGAATTACAGCGTTTGGGAGAGCAGCTGACGACCATTTCTTGATCACAATTAACACGGTGATCATTAAGTGTACAAATTCGTTCCGTCACAAATTATTACACTGAAAAAAAAAACACACAAAAAAAACCTGATGCTTGTGCATTCATGCTTGAGCTCCATTCCGTCACTTCCGACTTCGACCCATTTTCGCGAAAGGTAAGAAACCTCGCACTTGCCCCAACTTCCTCCTTTAAATACTGGAAGATATCAACCAATCAGAGTTGTTCCAATGCGAACATTCTTTCACACACACACACAAAAACGTTTATTAAACACAGGCAAGTTCAGCATAGTCCTATATTTAGCAGACGGGAATGAGCTCGTAGTACCCTACTCTATTCAGCCAGGTACCGTCATGTTACCGCAATTATCAAATGAAGAAGTCATTAGGTGTTCGTTTATAATTAAACTTTAAAAGTAAATTTAAATACTTAATAAGTTAGACTTGTCGACTAAGAATTGAAATCTCCATTAATGGCCACCAAGGTTAGTTTGGTTAAGGAAATTTCTCGGCGCGGAGTGCTTCTGTTTCCCTCCCTCATATTCCTTCAAGAAACTCAATCGAACAAATTGACAGCTCGGTAAGGAACCTACAATGCAGACACTAACCACTCTGTTATTACCACTACACCACTGATGTCTTGATCGTCTTCCTGAAGAAATTCTCATCCGTGAAGAAAAACTATCAAAAAACTGGCTGCGATTTACAGGCAGGAATTCCACAATTCACGAGACTTGTTCGTTATGGATTTGTTCTTAAGGATTTGCGTAACGGGTTCCTTGCTTCTTCTCACACCTGTCTTCTTTCTTTATGGCTGATTTGCGTCGCATGATCTCAACTATCCAGACGGCACAGTGCTGATCGAATTAGATCGCTAGGTCCGAATCTAATCCCTAAGTTGCTCCACTCTGCTTTCACAGAATTAGAACAGAGTTCAAAAATGGCGCATCACTGTCATCGCGAGAAACCAGCGCAGTTTACTTCACCAATAGACGGGTAAATGCAATAGACATGTTCTGAGCCCTATTCTCGGATTCCCTTGCTCCGTGCCAGTTCTACATCGGCTGTCATTTGCTAGAAAAAACGGTCGGGCCAGTATTCAACGAGAAAACACTGCTCCGGCTCAACCATTCCATCACTGGACATTTTCGCCTAGTCCCATACTCGCTTCGGACCCCAGCCCGATCGGCCCAGTGCTTAGTGCACCTTTACACAGATTTTGGGTACACAAAAGCCAACATTGCACATTGCATAAGATCTTAATTTACAGTCTGTTAAAAGGCCGGTTATAACTGGCACTTCATCTTGGGGATATACATCAAATCGAAACATTACCAAATTATAAATACAAAAAAAAAAAAAAAAAAAAGCCTGATAAGTAAGCTAGAAACAGCCAACTTTAATGCGATGCAGATCGACCAGACCAGATATATATAAAAGCCTCTTACATAAAAGCCTCTGGAAAGAAAATTTCCCGACTTCATCCAAATCAGCCAATCCGTCAGAAAAGCCACGCGCCATATTTGGAAATACAAAATACTTAAATCTAACCTAAGAGACCCAATGTCATTCAGGTTCATAGAGAGCAGGCGGTGTCCTCTCTTCTCGAATCACCACCAGCTCAAGTGAAGTCAAGTCCAAGACTCAATTCAATCATCGCGAATGTCAAGCATCTGCTTATAGCCGTAAGCAGGTGGGAAGAACGTCGTACTCATGGTGCACCACTAGATCTCCCTACACCTTCTTGTAAATATTTACGGTAACAAATCACTTCCGCGTGCGTATTCTACAGATTTTTGAGTGGGAAACCAAAAATTGTCCATCACTGGATTTATGAATTTTAAAATTGACATTCATCTCGTAGTGAAATTAATGGGCACCTGGCAGGGTTAAATTTCATTAGGTCAATGAAATTTGTCGCACCGAGTTCATGCTTTCTAATCTCCCATAACGTGATACTACTGTCTGCACTAGATACCGCTTTGAACCCAAAGGGGTCGAGAATATTATTTCTCGCAAGAGTAACGAAATCTATATCCATCTGCATTCAATTGAGATCATGGGATAATTTGCTTTCTGATTTCTACTCTTTGGGATTATCTCACTTGCACCTTAAATGTAATTGTTTAGAAAAATTCCGCCTTCTTCAATTGAGCATCTTCGTTGCCCAACTCAAATGAAGAAAATAAGACTTCCGCTCGCTCTTTCATCGACGAGAAAAACAACAGAGTGAAGAGAAATGAAGATGAAGAGATCTTAATCACCGCGATAGCCTTGAACACCACGAGTGTGCATTCATTTAAGTTTACGAGTGCATCCATTATTCGTAAGCAGGCAGACGCCCAGCTGCGGGTTCGCGTAAAATAACGAAGAAATTGGACCGAACCCAGTAAGCCTGACGCTCCCGCACACGTGATATACGGCGCAATCTGAGTTGTGCGAATTGTTTCATAAGACAAACGAATGACTGCCACAAAAGATGCAGATTAACATCAGAATGAGGCTTCGCAACAGAAAAGCCCCTCTAATGAAGATTAAAAGAACGGATAAATGAAATATTGGGGGGGGGGGACGTTTCTCACCGTTTGTTAAAAAGCAAAGCATGCGAGAAAGCAAAAGTGCATTTCCGTTTACCGCAAAAGTAAATTAACTGTCAACTTTGGAAATGAATTAGTAGATTTATCACGAAGTTCTGCTGCATTGACTTACATTAGTTTCGTTTAGAAAATTGAATTTCGCCCCTCCCCTATTGTTCCCTGATAATGGAATAGCGAGGCCTGAAAGTCGCATGCGTACGGAAAGTGAAATCAGCTGCGATTCTTCCTGGTGGCTTCACAGCTTGGCAGTTTGGGGAAGGGGATTTTAGAACGAAGTTTTGTTCATTATTTCAAAAAGAACTTAATTTATTCGCTATTTTTTATTTGAATATTTGTATCAAATACAGTAAAAAATTAATTTTTAATCGCTTAGTTCAGGGTTTCCCAAACTTCTTGCTAAAGTGGATCTCTAAAGCAAGCAAAATGTTTTTGCGAACCCCTCACAACTCAATCTTTATAAAAAAACACGAAAAAAGGGAGAAGAAATCAATAAACACTCGCCATGTTACAATTCAGTGCTCCGTAAATTTAAAGTTAGTACAACATTCACCAACAAATATGGCGGAATTACAACGCGATCCTTATGATTAGAATCTTCCATAAAACTGTCTCCTGAATACCTCCTAGATAAATTACAGAATTTTTCATGAATGATTACTCAAGGTTTCTATCGACAGCACCGGCAAAGCAGTAGAATGAATACAAAATACGGCAAAGTGAATGGCAAAATCAAAAACCTTAACTCCGCCTCTAAAATCTCTGGCCAATCTCTTGCTAGAAAATTTTACATATCATGCGTGATGGAGGCAAATAGCAACTACCCATGTTATAGTTGGTGTCTGCTGACTCTGCTCGTAAAAAAAGCTATAAAACAAAAATCACATTTGATTCATTAATTCAAATGAAAAATGAATGTAATGAGCCCTAGAATTTCAGATGTGGAACTTTAGAGATTCGCGGAGCCCGCTTTGGGAAAGCCCGGCTTAGTACATTTAGTGAACCCTATTAAATGTACTAAACCCTAGATGACGAACCTATGGCACGCGTGCCAGAGGTGGCACGTCCGAGAATTTCTCTGGCATGTCAACGTTTAACTGGTGATATCCTTTCATACGGTTTTAAATTATTCAACTTTTTTTTAATTGTTACAATACGTACAAGTTAAATTTTGTTTTACACGAGATAGAGCAGCTACGAAGACATGCATATGATTGGTGAGGTATTAACAAAAGATCGCCTGACCCAAAGGCAACCGACAATTGTTGAGTTGAAATGGTAATCCTCTTCAACCGAATTCCATAACATCTGAAACTGTCATAACAACATCCACTATCTATTTCCTAGTTTTAACACATTCACGACAGGGTGTCGTTTATCGTTCCGACGGGACTTCTCATTTTGGGCAGGCTCAACCCAGACAAAGTTTCAACCCTTGGTTGAATTTTATTGATGCTTGTTTACGTTTGAGCTGGAAGGCGAACTCACACACACACACATTATGTGGCATGTTTCAATTCGTGGTAGAATTTTATTTGAAGTTAGCTTTGGTGATCTATTATGACACCGAGAATTTCAAATGCTTTACAAACACTCTCATGTAATTGAAAAATTGGTCAATAGTTTTTAGTTAGATACTGTGTTTCCAGTGCAACATATGGTTTTGCTTGAGTCTATAAAGCATAGACTTTATAGACTCAAGCAATGAGAGGGGAATGTGATTCATCAGTTATGGCGGTTTTTATTCCAGCTGTCTGTAATTGCACTATTTGTTGAGAAATATATTACACCGACCAAAAAGGCTGTTCCTTATTCAGGGATACAATAAAACTACTTGTTTCTCTTGCATCTGCAGTTGCAGTATAATGGCTGTTGTTAACCGCGGGGAGCAAGTTACTGTCGCCTCGACGTGAACATATTTTAAACATTTTTCGAGTGCGAGGTTCATGCAAAACTTTTTAATGTCTTTTTTCGTAAAGTAAAATCAAGGGGGCGAGTTATACGCGAGGACAAGTTACATTCGAGTAAATACGGTAAGCGTTTCGCCGACAAGTTGACATGCTTCCTCTGCTCAGCTGACTTCGATGGTGAGTTACGATGAATAAATATTTTTCTCGGTACTTTTTTTTTTCTTTTTCCCCAAACCAACATCATTAAAATCAATTTAATAATACAGTAATCAATTTTGCACTGAATAATATCATAAATTTATATATATATAAATAACTATTATAAATAAAATATTTATAAAATTATGCTAGATAGGGTATAAAAGGCCTCGCCTACTCCCTATTAGGGAATAAAAGGCGTTAGCTGATTTTTTTTTTTTCATAAATTTATAAATTATTTATCTTCTTCCTTTCCAGGCTTTTGGCCAAGTGACTCAATTCCATCTTTTTAAGGGTCTTCCTCTGCATCGCGTACCTTTTGGGTGGTAATTTAGAATTTGTTAGGTATTCTGCTTCTATTCATTCTGAGAACGTGTTCTTTCCATTTTTTTTTTTTTGTAGAAAATAGCTGTTTCATTTAGGGAGTTTGTAATTTCAAGTTTATTTCCGATTTTGTCACTTTTAATTTTGTCCATTATTGTGACTCCTGTCCAGAAATTTCATTTCGGATGATTCAAGTCTTCTTTCATCTGCTTTTTCTATTGTCCATATCTCGCTGCCATACAGTAATGTTAGGTTTAGCTACCGTATTGTAGATTCTTATTCGTGTGTGTTTTTGTACATAATTGGGTTTAAAATTTTTTATTTATAATGCCTGTTACTTTTAAAAAGTTTGACATCTTTGGTTCTATATCAGCTTTATAAATTATTTATAAATAAATGTTATAAATAAAAAAAAAGTTGTGAATTTTTTGACACACGCACACAAAAAGGTTCCCCACCACTGTACTGAGCGGTGCCAGCGATACAATATATCATATAATATTATAATTACTGAGATAAAGAGCGAAAAAGGCTTTACTTTGGGGATGTAAAATTATACAAATTAAGTGGATATTGAATCCAACATTATTTCAAAGCCGAATAATTAACTCAATTTAAGAGTTTCATGCCGAATATAGAAACTATAAGAGTTTCGGCGGAGTTGCCCCAGCCTGAACCAGGTGTTGGTTTACGCTTGGATCCGCCGAAACTTTTCTAGTTTCTTTCATTCTTTCTCTCAAAATTCATTTTGCAGCGATCCTCATACTGATCTGACGCTACTTTTAAATGTTGACATGTCGAAGATTTCCGTGACACTTTTCACGCATTCATTTTTCATAAACAACTGCACATGCGCTGTTGTAGTAGCCTTATTGGCTGATGCCACCATGATTTAGTGTTTGTTGATTCAAGTGGAAATAAAAGAAAAGCTAGACGTATAATGGCGATTTTTATAAATAAATAAACAAAATGTTAAATTATATAAACTTTGAAGATACCCGCTTTACTTTTCTTTCACTATACGATATCCCAACACCTGCCATGATTGTAACCAGAATTCGGTTTAATGATTACGGGGACATCCACAAATCACCGATATTCAATGAAGGGAATTAATTATGCCCTCAGTGAACTTTTTTGATGTGAGTCACTCCCATGAAGGTTGTGGGCAGAGGCTTTTTATATTTTTGGTATTAATATTTACTTTTTTTGCATAGTCTGAAAATCCTGCTCGCGAGATCAAGCATGGCGGTCCCACATTGGACGATACATTTCTATGACCCCCCCCCCCCCCTCCTGCACATAGTGGGATTAGTACCCACGATCTGTTGGTTAACAGTTAACAGTTGACCGTACGAATAGCCCAGTTGACCTTGCTATTCGTACGGTCAACCGGGGGATGGTAAACATAGTTGGCTTCTCCGCATGAATTAAAAAAAAAAAAAGCCCGTTCACAGTTAAAATATTGAAATAAGAATGGCTTACTTCGTTTATTTGTACGCCAACATTTGGAAACAGAAAACATTAAAACAGCTGCACAGGATACGATGAAGGATTTGTTTCGCAAAAACGCATTTCGCACATGTCACGTTGTTTCCATGATGCACGTTACTTGGGCGAGGGGTCAACTAGAACAAACCGATGAGCCGTACATGATGGAAGACTCACGAGACCCACTGCTTTCACGAGAATTAACGTTCTATATAATAATGCCAACGTAGAAAGCATTCGTAGTTTCCTGACTACAGGATTATTAAGTGTTTACCAACTCCCGTGGGCCGAGGAAGGTGAAGATTTGCACGATTTGTTTTGTGATCCACCGACGAGAAAAAAATCTTTTTTTTCTCCCCATTAATTGTTCAAAGCATTTCTTTTATCTCTTCTCTTTTACGAAACAGACCATAATATAAGTTCACGACAAGACACCCCACAACCAAAAACTCTTAATAACGGAATTTCGTGACTACGAAGAGGGTACGCATGAAAAATAAAATAAAATAAAACATAAAAATATGGCCGTAGAATCTGCATTTCTTATTGCAGAAGAAAAAAAGTATTTATCGGCTTAGCAGAACAAAAGAAATTATTAAGTAATTGAAGCATCACGAAATTTAAGAGTTTACTTTGCTATCATCACTTATAGTTCCGCATTCAGTCTCTCTGAAATCGGGTTTCGACGGCCGAAGGTCGCAGAGGTGCTTCGCTCGCTGAGTCATAACAATACAAGGCGACCGTGCGAATCGCAACTTTGACAGATTTCATTCAACTGAAGGTTTAATGTTCGTGCATACCCTCACGAAATCAAGTAGCGCAAAGTCGGTGCCGCACGCTAAACGACAAAGACGTTGCTTCGTTAAGAAGCCAAGCGTGCTGATCTTCGGCGGGCTCTTAATTCAAGCCGTCTGATGGCAGCAATTACTTTCTTCCGCGCTTCTATTCCGAGCGGCGATCTTTACTTTGCTTGTCCGCTGCTCCGAAATCACCAAATAAATCCCAGCAGGTGCTCCAAATGCAACATTTATCCCTCGCGAAGTGACGTATAGGAGAACGCGCTTGCTTCGAGTCACGAATCTCTTTGCAGCTACATATTATCCGAACCAGTAACGAGTCCCAACAGCGCCGCTGACGTCAGCGAAAGTTAGTTTGAGTGAAATCGTCGTTTAGTACCTGTTAGCAATGCAGCATCATATACGAACAAAACTCTGCCGATCTTAAGAATTGTCACCACGTTTCGCGTGAGTTTCGGTCCTACATCTTCGCTGTGAAGTACTGGATGGATTATGCAGATGTGTCCATTATTTATTCATTACTGTTATGGTTACAATTGCTTTGACTGATTTAATATTACATGCCGTCAGTGAAATCAAACATATTTTGTGATATTTCCCGAGCCTTGCTGCGCCTTCGCCCGTCATATTTTCACTAATACAAACATCCGTATTCACGTTCACAAAGGGATATTTTCCAATTCAACCCCACCTGTAATGTTGCCACCGTAGCTCTTTTTGAAGTCAACCAAGATTCGTGGTATGTTTGGATTGTTTTGTCTTGATTCTTTGCGAATTGCCATTAAGAGATTCATGGTTCAGCACGATTTTTGCACCACTAAATTGCCGGCGTCGCTATTAATACCTTTCTTAATTTAGTTAGGAGATCAGATCGATCGGTGGTCCAGTGCTCATTTAAAGAAATACATCGGGGCTGATTAAATCATTCTCGTTCAGAGATGTTTCCAAAGGCGTGATTACGGTTTACATTCGAAACGAGAAGTATCAATATTCTCCCCCCACCCCACCCTCTCTCTCTCTCTCTCTCCCCTTTCTTTGAATCGAGTTAACTCTGTAATTAAAGGAAACGTCCGTTAGACTGACGTTCTATTTGAAGTGATCTAGGCCAGCGCTTCCCAAACTGTGGGCCGCGGCCCCCTTGGGGGCCGTAGGTTTTGTTGAGGGGGGCCGTGAAATAATGAAAACAAATTTAAAATGTTTTAAGACTAAGTATATTTTTTCTTATTTTAAAAGAAACGTATTTAACTTTTATTATTTCTTTTTTGCTATTTTTTATATTTTAATGGAAAAATTTACGCATTGGTGTTGGTTCACAAACTTTACTTCCTGCGTATTTCGGCGCTTAACGAATATTAGTAAATATTGCTTATTCATATGTTTCATTTCAAAGCAGTGGTTAATTGTATTTACTTCGAATGCTCTCCAGGGAATCTCCAAATCTTCCTGTCCCTTTCATCATTCGTAATCAGGGACTGTTGATATTGACTTTATGTTGATATTGATTTTATATACATATCAAAACTCGTTTTATATTATCACTGTCATCCGAGCTAGTTTTCTGTTACCAATAAAAGTTTCGCATATACTTCACACATGAAAAAAAAGCTTAAACAAGTTCATGTAGGGAGATAGTAACTCGCTTGCAGTGGTAAACAACACGCCCTCCCTAACAGCCACTATACTGCAGAGGCAATAAAAACAAGTACTTTTATTATGCCAGTGAATAAGGTATGAGGAGTCTGTGTAATATATTTCTCAACAAATAGTACAATTAGAGACTGCTGGGATAAAAACACACTCATTAATGAATCACATGTCCCCTCATACAGAAACTATGCTGTATAGACTGAAACAACCATATGTTGCATGGGCAAACACAGTATCTAACTAAAAACTATTGTTATTAATTAGATGTATGTGAGTTCGATTTCCCAAGGCAGCAATAAAATTCAACCAAATATAATATATATATTAAATGTTATGGCGGTTTCACATATGGAATTCGGTTGAAGAGAGTTAGCATTTCAACTCGATTGTCAGCTATGCTTTTATCTTTCGGTTGCGCGATCTTTTGTTAATACCGCACCAATCATGTGCACGTTTTAATAACCTGCCTTTGCTGTCTGTTTCGCGTTAGGCTTAATTACCGTAAAAGGAGAAATGTCACAAGAGTGAAAAATGTTCCTGGTCCGGGGATTCCCTTATTCAGGTAATATTCACTAATTTCATGTTATCAGTCTGTGGTTTGCCAGTATTGGTAAGTGGTGATATTATTTGATCTATTCTACGTTAAAAAATTTAACCCTGAGATGGATATGTGGTTGATAAAAAATAAAAAAAAAAATCCCGCGAACAATCAGAAGAAGCAGAAACAGACTAAAAAAAAAAAGGACAGTATTTCATATTTTACCAGAACAGCCCGCATCGTCTTCAGAACCAAACGGTAAGAGGCAAAAAATGTAATATATTCATTTGATTTTTGCAATATTCGCTGTGTATGTTTTGTATTGAATATAAATACAATAAATATAATAATAATATCTCTATTACGATTTTTTTCGAGGGGGGCCGTGAAATATTTTAATTTTTGCAAAGGGGGCCCTGACATCCAAAGGTTTGGGAAGCACTGGTCTAGGCGACCCTTGACGTATCGTGCCTTACAGGATTGGCTGATATCGTGATTTAAAAGTAGCGAATGTCTTAACACGAAAAAATTCGATCATCAAGAAGTCAAAAAGTGCTCTTTTCTGGGGAGTTAATTTCGCTGAAATATCGGCTCAGAATGTAAAATTTCCTCCAGAAAGCAAGCAAAGAAGTAATTCACAATCACAAAGGTGCATTTTGAAATCGCGTTCTTGTGTAGTCAAAACTCAGCCCCCCCCTCACATTTTAATTTAATTTTGTTTTACATGATTGCTCTATTCATACGGTTCATAAAGATTCGATTCGCAATAAGAAAAAAAAAATTCACCACTCAGCTGTGAACCTAAGAATAATTCAAGAGCCGAATATTTTGGACAAACGAGAACCTTTGTTATCCTGATCGTATATACGGAGTATTTACAAGTATACAATGAAATTATTACATTTTTTATTCACTCAATACAAAGATTAAGAACAAAATGCTCAGTAAATATTTTATATAAATATAAGTAAACGATAACGAATATTATCGTTTTATAATAATATTTATCAAACATAAATTAGAAGTAATAGAAATAGTGTAAATTAGAATAAGCAAAAACTAAATCCATCAAAGTACCAAGAATATTCAAAAATACCAAGGGGGAGAACTCTTGGATAATAAAGCCTTGCTACAGATCCCAATATGAGCGCCATCAATTACTGGATGAATTAAACAGACGGCTTTCTACCACAGAGAAGGCGCCTCACAATACCTGATAATAATATTATGAATATAAAGAACAGCCCTTTACAATACCTCTTGTCAGCATATAACATAACACTATCAATACTGTCGTATAAACGAAAAGAGATAGCTGAAAATACCATCTGCTGATCCTGTTTTGCCGCATAATATAAGGGACCCTCCAAACAGCAATACAGCAGTCGTCATTACGTGTAAACTGGCAGACCATTTTGTCACTGCATTACATTTACACACTGAATTTGAACCCTTACTGAGATTACAAAACAGTATAATAGCATCCTAAACGAAACAATAGTAAACGACAAAATCAGAAAAACAGACTGGATGCAGATAGCATGTTTAGACTCTGCTGCTGTATATAATAATCTAAAAGTTACATTTATTAAAAAGTTAACAAAGCAATAACAAAAATAAATATACGCTCCCTAACCGGATAGGATAGAATACATCGTCTGACAATACGGTATTACAAGCTGAATACAAAAGAAAATGGAATAATCTATCAACACAAACCTGCAAAAAGAAACTATCATAGACACCAACTGAAATCTCAGAGCGACGACATAAAGGAAATAAAACCTGGTACATGATCAATGAAATGTTGGACAATACACAAAGCCCTCTGAAACGATAAAAACAGAAACTGCAGGAAACATTCTCCCCTCACTCAAAGAAATATTCTCCACTAGCACCCTGGTAATCCAGTGAATGCAGTTTCCAATAATAACAAAGGAATAACTGCCACTTGCAATTCATCAAATTAACTCTAAAAATGACCAGGAATAGACGAAATCGGACCAAAATATACTCAACTAACCTTGCCCAGTAATTCTAAAAATTCAAAACTGGGTAAGACTGCATTAACTCCTCCCATACGTAAACACGGAAGAAGAAACGTAAGAAGAAGAAACAAACCCATCGCCACATTATTTGTAATCAACCAAATCATAGAGCGCATTCCGTATTGCATACTCTCCTCGTACATTGAAAAAAATCCACACCATCCCCAAAACACAATATGGTTTCAAAAATAAAGAACAACAACACCCCTGGAAGAACACATCTAATAAACACTGCGTCAGTTAGAAATAATATTATTATTTAAAAATTATTATTAAGAGAGACCTCCAGGGAATTAAGGACTCATCGAGGGAGGCCACATACTACATACACCAGCTATCATACTTAATCTTGAATTCATTCACACTGCTTACACTCACAACATCCAATGGCAATCCATTCCAATCACGCACCACCCTATGAGAGAAAAATCTAGCCCTCACCCCCTTCTTAACAGCGTTCATTCTCAGCTTCCAAGGATACCCTCTCGTCTTTCCCCTACCCTCCATAAATTGAAAAATTCCATCAATTGAAATCCCGTATGACACTTTAAGAGGTTTGTAAGTCTCAATCATATCACCCTTCTTTCTTCTGCTTGCCCAGTCTACAAATTCTCAATCTGTCTTCATAATCAGTACTCCACAATCCTGATATCATTTTTGACACGCTCCTCTCTCTCTCTCTCAAATATATCAGAATCACAACGGAAACTAGGAGACTAGACCTGTGCACAATAGACCAAGTGAAGTCTTATCAACGCCTTGTAAAGAAGCAAAATAACATCCTTATCTTTACATGTGAACAGTACAGTAACGAGGGTATGAAGCGCCTGTGACAAGTGTCTATCTTCCGTCCCCTAACTAACCCAAAAATGACAAAAGTTTTGAAACATTTAAATGTAACAAGTTAAATTTTACTAAATGCAATATGGTAAATACTTACTATTAACTATTATTACTATAAACCCATCAAAATCAGTTGCAGTGCGTTG
Source organism: Typopeltis vanoorti (assembly GCF_054136105.1). NCBI lineage: Eukaryota > Metazoa > Arthropoda > Arachnida > Uropygi > Thelyphonidae > Typopeltis > Typopeltis vanoorti. The sequence goes on from NC_143560.1 coordinate 137,945,110, forward strand.
CAGAATTTGTGTGTCTAAAGCGGTGTATTGCCGAAATTTAAAAATACAATATAAAATAGCGGACTTTTATATCTATTTATTCATTTTTATTTTTTACGTTTTGCGCCCCAAACCTACTTTCGCCCGTGGCGGGCGTTTCTTTCGCCATGCCCTCGTTACGGCACTGCATGCGAACGTTCGTGTCAGCATTGCAATTATCTTTTGAGTTGTATTTGCAATCTTTGCTATATATGGTCCCTGAATTTCAACTTCCTATCTACTATCACTTCAAAATCCCTAGCCTCATCAGATTCTTCTAGCCTAATCCCGCAAATATCACACTACATTAGATATCTAATCACACCGAGGTGAATGACTTACTGATATTGAACTGACACCCATGCCCACAATTCGAGCCCATTTAAATCATTCTGCAAAGACTGCATATCAGCAGCATTCCTGTTTACCCCACCTATCTTTGCTTCATCAAAAAATCGCTGTAGGTCGCTTGTCAAATCCTTCCCAATATCATTAATGTACAGATTGAATAACAGTGGACTGGTTACTTTAAATCTTGCAGACTCACATTCCCCGTATACCACTTTTGATATCTGTCAGTCAGCCATCCACGCTAATATTCTATAACCCAAGCCCATATTCTCCAATTTATGCAGCAGTCTGCCATGCTGTATTATGTCAAAGGCTTAGCAAAATCCAAAAGTATCAATGGTGTATTCATTCCCCTTGTTTAGTTCAATGATAACATTATTATAGAATGCGAGCAAGCTGCTAATCCATGACCTTCCTTTAGTAAACCCATGTTGTTCATTGCAAAATAGGGCTTCACTGTCAACCCATTTCTGAATGCGAGCCCTAACCAATTTTTCCAAAACCTTTACCACCACACCTGATCGATGTATCCAACTATCTACTACTTGGTAGATAGTTGGATACATCGGTCTTTGCACTACCCATGTGCAATGGATTTACCATACTTTCTTTCCATTCCTGCGGAATCTTCCCTTTTTGAGACTCATACAACTCAACAGCCTTGTCAATAGCCACTTCATTTCAACACTCTTTTATTACACTTACTGATGGGATATCAGCACTTGTGCTAAAAGAGTGTTGAGACACGTGTTGCACAAATTGACTAATTCTTAATAATTCTTAATTAATAATTCTTAATAAAATTGAATAATTCAATTTTTGCAACAGCTCTAATATCTCGCCCTCATACACATGAGTTTCTTCATCCAGTGAAGTGGTAGCAGTGAGCTCAATGTTACGTACACCAGGTTAATAGCTTTTAATAAAGAGGGCACTGTAGAAAGTTTTTTACCTTGGGTATATATTATGTTAAAGATACCAAGCAATTTTATAAGCTAGGTTTTAACCCTTTTTCCCAAGTAAGCAAACAGACAAGTAAGTCAAGTTTGCGCCTGTACGTAGTGCAAAACTGAGGCAACTCTTGAAAGTAGTACAAGACTGAGGCAACTCGTGGTAAAGGTCGGGTAAGCTCCGATCACTTTTCTTAGTATTTTTCCCCTAATGCAAAGCATATTCCCTTGTGGAGATATATATGATGCTCTGCATTAAAGGCAGGGCACTACCCAGACCGTTTCGACCTTTATTGAGGTCTCGTCAGTAAAAGTCATTAAAAGTGAACATTCACAAACTTAGTCACTTCCCAAGTGAGTACTGCATGATCACTGTTAACCGGAGGCAGAATGGTTACGTCATTAACTATTAAACGCCCTCTGATACTATAATCAAATCTAACACTCTGACCTCGAGTTCCTTCTGTCATATGCTGCGTGAGGAAGTTGCCCCACAACAGCTCAATAAATTTTCATTCTTATGAGTTTTACTGCTACTCAATCATTATTTGGATAATTAGTCTTCCTATTGTGAATAAGCTTATCGCGCTCATCTTTTCTTATTTGGTGATGCGTTTCTTCGTCTAGCAACTGATTCATCTGGTCTGTAACAACACCCCACTATATAATTGATCTTGATAGATTCCACTTCACACCAGATGGCTTCAAACGCACTGCCACATAAACTACTGTTAGTAGTAGTAGTACTGTTACTTGAATCCAGTTAGAGTTGACGCCATAGGTCTGAACTGGATTCAAGTAATCAGATATCATTAGCTACACGTCTCCTCCTCCTATCCTTTCTATCCTTTCTAAAAATTGTGTACACTTTACACTTAAATAGAGGAGTAGTAGTTTTTATTTACCTTAATCGCGTCTGACACACTAAGTCATACACCCCGTTGAACAATCTAACACATGGAATCGGAGGTCGTCTACTCCAGTGTTTCAAAGTATACATGGAAAATAGAAAGCACATCACACGTATAGGATCAGCGCACAGCCAAGAGCTACCGGTAACCTGAGGAATACCACAAGGAGCTGTTCTTTTTCCGATTCCATTTAACACACACACTAAGCTAACCCTGAAAAAACAAAGCTAATGATATATAAAAAAAAACTCGCCACCCTCACCGAACGTGACCATAGGGTGCTACGAAAGACAATATACGTAAAAACCGACACGTTGAATGCGGAATTCCGGGCTTCGACTAGAACAATCCCATTGATCGCTGTAGTACGCTTATGGAAAGTTTGCTCCGTAGGATTGCTGCAGTCATCGCAGCAGGTCCATCTTAAGCGGCAGCCAAAGGTGTTTCATTGTCACACTATGATGTCCCGCTTCTTTTCGAGCAGTGTGTGTGTGTGTGTGTGTGTGTGTGTGTGTGTGTGTGTGTGTGTGTTCACATAAACACAAAGCCACGAAACCACTGACATCTAATATCGTTCTTAGATTAGCTCCGCTCAATCTTCGAGGAAAACAGCAGAAATTCCACCCGAACACACAAAGTTCAGTGCGATAGTAACAAACACAATCTTTAACAAAAGCGAATGTTCTCAGTAAATCTCCATCGTCCTCAATTGTAAATGCATCACACAATTCACTCTGCCGATATTCAATTGGTCTTATTGGTTTCGATCTAATTCCCAACGTAATCTTTTTAGTGTAAAATGCGATTAATACTTAATAAAATATGCCATCTATCTGTTGTAGCAAATGCATCTGCAGTATTATACAAAAAATGAAACTGATTCCGAATCTTTCAGCTGATATGAATATTTGGAGAAATCGATGTGTAATCAATGTAAACTGCACGTGGAGTATGTCTTTATTTTATGACGTGCATTTTCGTGGATTGTTATAGCCTCTCAAATTACCTGTACTTGTACCAAGACCGCACAATTCTTTGAACTCCCGATTTTCGAATATTTGACCCCAATTAAAAAAAAAAAAAAGTTTTAGAAGTAAAACGGAAAATAATAGTCATTTGGCCCCTGTGATGGCTGCAGTCGGGAGTATGGTTTGGTACTATTGAATGTTTTCTCTTCTTTTAACTTATTCACCATTTGGTGTCCAACTTTTATGCGACGTTAATGGCGTAAATTCATTTTGAATTTCTGGACAAAGGTAAAGTACTTTTTCCCCCGATTTTTTTTCCGTTTTCATTCATTTTTTCTTTCTTTTTTTTTTTTTTTTAATAGTGAAAAGAAATTAGAAGAGCCTTAACTGGCGAATTAAATGAACGTAAATGCTTTAGAAGAGGAATGGAAACCATTAATGCTATCCTGGAATTTAAAATATTACTGGAAAGATCACTTAAAAGAAAAAGGAAGATGCACATACGAGTATATGCTTCATAGACTTTCAGAAAGCCTTCGATCAAGTAAAACACAATAAACTGTTTAATATTATAGAAATGATATTTTAGAAGATCAAGAAAATGCAACTGTGAGACTTGTGAAGTGGGAAGAAAAAAAAAAGGAGTGGGACAAGGCTGCATTCTTTCACTAAATCTATTTAATATTTACAGTGAGACAGTGATGAAAAAGATTAAAAAACAAAACATAGGAATTTGTATCAATGACATAAAATATAAGAATCTTAGATATGCTGATGATATCCTTCTAATAGCAGAAACCAGAAACAAATTAATCAAATTACTGCAGCTACTAATTGAAGAAGGTGATGGCCTACATTTAAATGCAAAAAAAAAAAAAAAATCTGATCCGAGCCAGAAACATTCATAAACAATATGAAAATTGAACATACAACAGAATGAAAATATTTAGGCACCTACTTTACTGCAGATGGAAAGCAAGATAAGGAAATAAAAATAAGAACAGCCATAGCTAAAGATGCCTTCTGGAAAAATAAAAGATCTAGTTTGAAGTTCTGTGGGTATCGAGACAAAGAAGAGAATGATAAGAACATTAGTTTGGCCAATTTTCACATAAGGAAGTAAGAAGTATTCAAGAAGAGAGTAAGACAACAAGTAGAGTCCTTTGAAATGTGGTGCTATAGGAGAGGATTGGAAGGACATGGTGCCGCACCCTCTCATTGAGGAAGTTGCATGATGATGATGGTTTCAAATATTGCCAGCATGGTTGGCAAACTGGTTAGCATAGCACGCTCTAACCATCAGGCTGCGTGTTCGAATCCAGCATGGGCATGAATGTTTGTCTTTATAGGTGCGGGATGAATCTTATTGTCCGATGTGAGACAATTTCTTCGCTTATTACAGACATGAACTGCTTGAAAATATTCCGTTTGTTTTCTAGAGCAGTTTCTGGACCAGCTAAAAAATTATTATACGCACAAGAAAAAAACATTCTTGTCCCACCGACAATACGAATAAGTGTTCCCTCGTAAAATCAATCGATCAATGTTTAAAAAAAAAAAATTCCATTGCTGATTCGCAGTTTGGATGACGATCTTCTTTTTGATTAACTCTCGTCGCTCCTGTTCGAATTATTGCACACAAGCGAACAAGAACAACCTTCCGGTGTGCGCTTCCTCGAATAAACGTCGTCGTTCGCAGTTTGAACAAAGTTTCGTTTCTTTCCAAGTTGAAAAATGAATTGTTCGACTGAGATTTTCGTGGCAATGCGAAGTATTGCTAACATTTTTCTAATTTCTCTATTTTTTGATGAAATTCCAAGATTACTTGGATATTCTTTAAAAATTCCGCAACAAAAACAGTATTTGCTGTCATTTTTTAATCAACTCCAATCAATTCCTCTGCGTTCATCAAAACGCGCTTGTAATAAGCTTCAGAAATGTTTGTAAACGTTCGTGAATGTGAATGATGATGATGTATTTTACTCGAAGCGGTCCCGAAGCGGAAGTAATCCATCACAAAATATACCTGTAATTAATGGCCAGAAGTATGCATCAGAAATTTTCGCTTTCTTTCCGACTTGATTTGCCCGTCTTATGTGCACTCGATTCTGATGCATCCTCTCCATGCCGGAAGTGGGAGTGTCCAGTCTCTCTACAGCATCTTCTGCGCCGGAAGGTTTTTTTTTCCGTCCCTTTTCTGTTGGCGGTGATGTAAATACTTCTTCATCTTGTTTCTCTTTCGTCCATTTTCATCAGTTGTAATCCGTTTCACAAATTTCCACTGGAATGGAAACTGACTACCCACTTAACTGGCAAATCGCGCTGGTTTATTTTTTTACACTCATTTTTTCCACGCAGCTCCCAACAGTCGTTTACCTGAAGTCGTTTCTTAATTTATTTTCTATTTCTAGAAGCGTATTTTTTTAAATATCGTAATAAAATGTAATATTAGCATTTTAACTGTAATAATAAAGCAAAAGTTTAATAATACTTACGTGTATTATTTGGCGGACGAGAATTGGACACACACACACACACACACACACACACACACACACACACACACACACACACACACACACACACACACACACACACACACACACACACACACACACAGGTCTCTTTTTACGCGTATCTTTTTCATGCGGATTTGAAGTTATACGGTTCATAACTTCAAAACTGATGTACTGTTGTACATAATTAACAGTGTGTTGCAGCACATTCTGGCGTAACGTGAGTAACGTGTAAGCAGTGAGTGTCCGTCACAGTTTAAGTTTGCATGTGAGTGCTTTCTTTTCGTTATCGTAAGTCTAAATTTTGCTAATTTTTATTTTAAAGATTTAATTTGGCCCAGTGGAGGAAAAAAGAGCACCAAAGAAACTGCTTTTCTTTGGAAATGAAAATTGCAATTTTAGATCGCTTAGCAAAAGGAGAGGGACCGACAGTGATTGGTAAACATTTCAATTTAGGCGAATCTACTCTAAGAGCAATTAAAAAGAATGAAGTCGCAATAAGAAAATCTGCCATTTCTGGCACAAAACAAGTTAAAAGCCAAATTATCATCGGAATCAAGAGATGCTTTATTAGAAAAAACCGGAACGAGCGCTCGTAATTTGGATTGACGAATTAACTCAAACAAGAATTCCTGTAAGTGGTTATTTAATTAAACAAAAAGCACTTCGGTTTTATGAACAAATGAAGCAATTGGAGCCATCTACTTCCGCTTCCTAGGCTGATAAAGAATTTTCGGCTAGCAAAGCATAGTTAACCGCGTTTTTAAAAAGGAATGCACTTCATAACGTGAAGATTACAGGCGAGGTTGAAGCAGCAGCTAAAAAGTTTAAAGAGAAGTTAGCCAAAATTATTGAAGATGATGGATATTGTCCCGATCTGGTGTTTAATGCGGACGAAACAGGATTGTTTTGGAAGAAAATGCCTAGTCGAACTTACATCGCAAAGTCTGAGAAAAAAGGAAGTGGGTTTAAAGCAAGCAAAGATCGAGTAACCTTGTTACTTTATAGCAATGCATCAGAAAATCGAATGTTGAAACCCCCTCCTAGTAAATCGATCTCTAAGACCACGTGCTCTAAAAGGCAAAGATCTAAAGCAGCTACGGGTACTTTGGATGGCTAATGCAAAGGCCCTGGGTAACAACTGCTGTATTTACCGAATGGCTCAATAATTGCTTTGTACCAGAAATGGAAACATATATGAAGCAAAACGCTCATGATTTTATTAATTGTTGACATTTCACCAAGTCATCCGCATTTAGAACATACAAATGTGCACGCAGTTTTTTTTCCACACAATACAACAAGCATTAATCAGCCATTAGATCAAGACACAATTGCTACTTTTAAAAAATATTACGTTAAGCACACGTTTCATTTTATATTGGATAAACTAGAAAATGAATCATTAACAGTAAGTAACTGACGTTTGGAAAAAATTTTCAATTTTGGACTGCTTAAATCATGTTGCATCTGCTATCGCTGAAATAAGACCACAAACGTGAAATGCCTGCTGGAAAGCAGCTTGGCCTGGGTGTGTTGCAAACAGTGCAACCATGCAAACATCTACATTATCAGCTGAAATCATTACTTTGGCACTTTAGACAATTTAAGTGTATAGAAAGGTTTAATCTCAATGAATTATATTAGTATTAATACGTAATCAAATTCAGGCGAAGCACTTTTTTTTACTGCGATGGACTAGACAAGATAATGTCGTACACATACAATGTGAATATTACTCTCTGATTACGTGTCTAAGCGGCCGATTGCATAAACTTTGTCTGAATATATTTATCATAAGCAATGGAGAACAAGTCTAAAGCCTCTCCAAATTCTCGCGAGTCTGTTTTATGACTGCTTTACTGAATGTTTAAAATAAGAAATAAATTATCGCCCTCCAAACTTGCTGCCCTTTGACATTACTTTAGTCGCTTAGTGGGTTACAACGGCCTTGCGGATTTTTCTTGTTTTCGAATGGCAGCTTGTTTAACATCTGGGATGTAAACTTCCGTGAGGCTTTTCCGTAGCGATTGTTGTATTTATATGTAATGTAATGTTACAACTTTATATGTAAAGTTGTTTGAGACCTTATAATATGAGTACTTGGTTCTAGTTATTCTATAGTTGGCATCGAAGTATGTTTTGACATAACTGCTGGCATCGGTGTTGTAGTGTTAGTTTCATGTGCTCTCATTGCAGTGCACATAACGCATCTACTTGCTCTCAGAACATCAGCTTATATATGATGCATATACAAGTTCTGTATACTGCAGAGATATTAACCTGTTTGCTCTATAGTCTGCTTAGAATGCATCGGTCGGATAAGGGATGATAAACCAACCGTTATCCTCCGAGGGAGGAGGGTTCTCACCACTTGTGGGGGCATATATCACTGGAGGTTTTGGGATGACATTTGTACGGCCGGTAGATACGTGGGGTTGCCAGTTTTCCTTGGATTTCGAGGGAAGTCTTCTCGTGTTTTGTATTTCTTGGATGGAAGGTGTGGTTAGCTTACGTTTTGGGTATTTGATTTCTTAAGAACGGAATCACTTTTCTTGCGCAGCACCGAATATTGGGAAAGTTGTGGATTGCGGAATGAGAGTTTTAGTGTTTTCTCCTATTCGGGGGAAACGTCTTTCCATGAATGCATACATTCATGGAAATGCATACATTAAAGATGAATGGAAGGTTTGCTTTGTTTAGTTCGATATTTTGTGTAAGCAAACAGTAAATATCCGAAAACGTAAGAACTTTTTAATAGCACTTTGGTAAGTGACATCAGCGAGCACTCTTCGAATCAAATCTTTGGGAGGTAGTATTTAAAAGAGATCTGAAAATTCTTACAACTGAGTTTCCGTGTTTTACCCCTTTTAGAGAAAACCGCGAATTTAAAGTACTAGTGTCTTTGTCATCAGATCTTAGTTTTATCTGATCTGTTTTTTTTTTTTTTCTTGTTTTTCTGAGTATATACCTTTTTCATTTTACGGGACTACAAACAAAAAAGGACAGCAGAAATCAAGGGAAGACAAGAAATAGTAAACTATTTTCTCATATCCACCTTCGAAAAACATTTACTGAATATTTTTGCTATTTCATGGACGTCTACTACATTTTAATAAAAATATTTTCTGAAATATGTGCAGTAAGACAATATCAAAAGTAAAGCTATAAAAGTAAGTTCACACTGAGGTATGCTTTAACAATCTGTGTGAAAAACGCAAATTCAGAAAAAACCACTCCTGCTGTTCAGGTGGTTATTTCAATCAAAGTTGATCTTTGCTGGCTGCACTAACAAATTGTCCCCACGGGCAGCTGGGGTGGTATCGTCGTCTCCGTACCGTCTTCTCTCTCTCTCTCTCTAACGCCGCTTCTTTTAATTTCTTAATGAATTCCTTCAAAAATAATCGCCGGCCTTCATCATGGTTCACTTTTCTTCCACGTAGCCGTTCACACGCTTACGACGTATTTGAACGCAGAATTTAAATTTAACAAACCAAATCTTTTGTAGATTGGCTTCTTTCTCATCAGTTTTCTGAGTGGCGACTTCTGAACAACAAAATTTAAATTTCCATACTAGAATATACCGGAAGCGAGTGAAACTTTCCATCAGCCACATTTCCTTTCATTAATTTTCATCAACATAAATTGATTCTAATGTGGTCAGATTGACTTTTACGTAATTTAAAGAGCCCACGAGTTACCTCTCGCATGATTCTACGTTTTGTTTGTTAGAGATGTAATTCTTGTAAAGTTTTGGTTCCAATCACTGATTGATTGTTTCGTGCATCTTTGAATTTGTCGAAAAACCGAATCTGAAAATGGTCCTTTAAAAGTGTTCCCACACGTGTATGTTAATTGCCGAAAATAGCGGCATTCGAAACACCTTAACAAAGACGGGAAAATGTAGGATGCGCTTGTTCTGACAATTTCCTTTACGAATAGAAAAACTTGCCTCTGTAGCGATGCTTTTCTTGAGTCCCGACTTAATTTATTATTAAGACAATAATAAATCCAGTCAAGATTACTTTTGGCCTGCAGCGAAGTGAACTGCTTTCTTGTAACGATGACTTGATATTTCGAATGACTGAATATTTAAGAAGCCGCACGCGCACACTATACGACTGGTTCTTACTGATTGAATTTTCTAAACTTGTTCATTCGTTCGCTACAATTGCGATAAGAAAGGATTGTACTATTTTAAGAATCAAAAGACGATGAGCAGAAAGAGCCTCCGTAGCTCAGTCGGTATTGACGAACCCCTTTGGTCGGAAAGACCTCGGTCCGATTCTTGTCAGTAACGTGAGGAACCCTCTATCTGGTCTCTTTTGACTAAAGGAAAGTTAGCCAGGCTCATACGGAGGTTTTTTCCCTCCCGGAAACATCGGTTTTTTTTGTCCCTCAGAACAGTTAAACCAGCCACATAAGCACGCTACTGCAGACAAAAATCCCCCCCCCCCAAACGTCAGGCTTTACGACAAGTCTGGGATCGCTCGTATCATGAAAAAGGCTGACCCCAAATAGATGGGATGAGGCACAAGAAGAAAAGAGAATGAATAGAAAGCCGATACGTCTCCCCTCCTCCTGCAAAGGTTTAACTGGGCATATTTTATGTTCCTTTTCGAGTGCTAAATTTAACGATTTAAAATGGAGGGCTCACTTGTATTCCTCGTTCTTTTAAGCCCTTCGTCTTGTTTTGCCTCTGGTTGCAGTGTGAAATGATCATCAGCTGTTGGCGGCGGTATTTTTGTTCTCCCCACAGCAGAGACATTTTCATTCGTTGCGTTTCGCATTTAACTTATGCTGTTATTCGGTTTCGGAGAGGTCAGAACAAGTACATACCCGGAAGGCATTTCCTACACGATGTGTAATTTCCTTCAGAGTTTAGGCGTTTGTTGCAACTCCTTCGCGTACTTCACGTCAACACCCGCTAACATTGGCAACGTCCTTTGCTCTTCTGTTGGTCCATATCTGAATTGCGAAGGTCTTAATTCGAAAACCTACTTCAGTTTGTAACACTTTCAGATTAGTTAGTAGTAACAAAAGCACTAGAAATGGGAGATACAGTAAGAACGTGCGTGCTACTGCATGCTTACCCTGCGCCCTCTATAACAACCATAATGTTCTTGTAACAACCAATTATACATGATATTTACAATATGAATGCACACGTGCATACAATTTTTTAAACTGATAACAATATCGTGCTTTAAGCGGATTCATTCAAACACACAAACCGAGTTGTTGTTTTTGTTGCTAATTGCACAACAGACCAATCCTGATACCTTTGTCAGTTTACATTATTCAAATAGTTCTTTTTTAACGAAAAAACGCGCTTATTGTGTCAAAAGTCGCTGTTTCTGGAACTGCAGATATTTTAATATTACGATTCTATCATTACAATTCTAAATATTTAAAAATTTTAAAGTTTCGTTAAATTCCATTTCGTCACTGCGAAATTATTGAATCCATCAGAGGCCATTTTTACAATAAAAATTATCACAGAGAAACCGGATTTTCTTGCTCGTGACCAAAATTTGATTGAATTGCCTTCTGCCAGAGGCAAAAATTTCTTGCGGTTTCGTCCGCTTGTTCTTTGTGTTCCTCCGATTGACAAAAAAAAAAAAAAAAAAAAAAAACTGAAATGGGGTTGACAGTTTTTTGTAAAGATTACAAATAGCAAAGTGCGTAAAATCCATTCAGTTCGACTTTGGCGAACGGATCCAGAAAACTCCAAATGAACGCAAAAAAAAAAAAAAAATGATAATAAATTAAAAAAAAAAACAGGTGGAGGTATATATATATATATATATATATATATACACACATTAAAGATACCAAGCTATTTTAATTATAAACCTGGTTTTAATCTATTTACCAAGTAAGCAAACAGACTAGTGAGTTTGCGCCTGCAAGTAGTGCAAGTCTGGATGACTCGCGCATAGTAGCGTAAGCACGTATTGCAACGAAATATTTCAAACTCACGATAAAATTCATTATAAAAAGTAGAAAGTTTATTGTACAGAATACGTACATCATTAGGTGCAGTAGATCAACGCAAAACATACGAGTACATTACATTAGCAGATCGGTGTTGCCGAGTGAATTGCATACCCACTCACCAACGAACAGGCTGCGAGTTTGAAGTTGAAGTGAAGCTGTTTGTATTTCTTTTGAAATCGAGGACATTTTCCTTCCAGGTTTCAAGGAGGATGCCACTTAGCAAACTGTTTTTTGCTTGCTCGCTCTACGTTGCATTTGCCGTTTTGCAATATTCAGTAGATTCAATTTACCTTTACAATTACCAATATTCGGTAATTGTAAAGGAATTTGATTACGATTCCGTAATCAAATTTATATAAAATGTATCTGTTTTTCTTTTTCTTTCTTCTTTTTTTTTTTTTTCAGTTCCTCTCTTTCAAGTTATTGGTTATTGTCTCAAAACGCAAAACTTAAGAGATGGATAATCGCTCTGTTGTTTGAAACACAAATAAAGTTGTGGTTTTAAATTCAATTAAAGTATATATTTGCTAATTCGAGGACGATCCAGTGATGGGAAAAACTTTGCTGGAAATTGCAAGGAGAAAAGCGACACAAGCATAATCACTTTTTATTCAGTTCCGTTGTGTATTCACTGGCATTACCGCGCTGCCCTTCTTACTATTCCACAAACTGCTTTCCTTGCACAGTCGGATCAAGGGCAGCTCGTCGGGATTGATGTTGGGAACATTGCGAATATTCTGAAAGAAGAATGGTCCAATGATAAACAAAGCTGCAAACCTACACTAACTTTGGGTGAATGCAAAGGAATTTGTTGGATCGCATGTGAGTTTTGCGTAGCCCGCGCCCGGCAATTGTGAGTATTCACAGCTCCCTTCAGGTGAAAGTGCGCCTCATCTCCCCCAAAATCCACCACGGCCACGCGCAGCGTCGAACTCCACTCGAATAAGGAACGTGAAAGCGAATGTCAGCTGCCTTTCAAAGTCCTGAGGATAAAAATCCTGTCAGGGTCATCTTGAATGGATAGAAATGAATCTTCCTTGGAAATCTTCCGTGGCACATCCATGTGTCTTAATACGGCACGTGCGGTGCAGGAACGACAGATGTAAACGTTGTGTGGAGTTGGGAGATTATTCTGAACTTGTGTAGTTTTTTTTTTTTTTTTTTTGATATAATAAATTGTTTTCTCGTTACTTTGGTCAGTTGCATTTAATCTCTATCGTTAATCTTGCCATTTTACTGAATCAAACATGTTTTTGATATTTATGGACACAGTAACGCGTATTTATTTATTTATTATTATTATTTTGTTCTTACTCGTTTAGATTTTATTTACCATATCAGGAATCGCTTTTTCAGTGTTACTCTGTTTTCTCAAACCAAACTGCCGGATGTCAAATGCTGCTTTATTCAAGTTTATTATAAACATATTTTTCATTAGGTTTTCCGTAAATGTTTGTTTGTTGAAAACTGTCAAATTGATATCGACTGTAATCAGCAATGACGTTTTTGTCTCCTCTTTAAAAAACTGATCTAACAGTACGTAATTTTATGCAACCATAAAATGTGTTATTTTCTATAGATTTTCTAAGAATTCGCATTGACTTCGTATGAAGCCAAAAATGGTTTTGTTTGTGAACGCTCTTTGTCATTTTTTCTATCATGCCTTCAACTCCAGGACTTTTACTAAAATTTTTACAATCTGTTAATTCGCCTTCATTAACATTTTAAATGAAATAGAATCTAAAGTTCTATTTCCATTGAAATTGGTGGACGAACTTCGGTTTTTATTTTTCGTTTTCCCATCTTTTAACGCTGCCAGTGAAAGCTATACTCGTGCCATTATCCGATATCGCTTGGTTGTTGCAATGAGGGATCCCTGTTTTCATTGCAGGAGAATTGTTTACTGAAGCAATGGGAATTTATATTCCCACATCGAGCTAATTTGCCTCCTGCCGCTTTTCCATAACCGGAAGCATTATCGCAGTTCATTTCCCAGTGCAACACGGCGACACTTTTGCTGTCTTGGTGCAGTTTGTTTTTATTCTTAATTCAGTTCGGAACGTGTAGCTTTTTCTTTTCTTTTATTTCTTTTTTTTTTTTCCATGACGTTGTTTAGTGTCATGTCTAGTATTACCCTTAATTTCTTTTTCATATATTTACCCCTTTTAATGTTCGAAAACATTCGTTATCGATTTGTAGGTTTGGCTGTTGCAGTCACTTAATAGCAGTGACTGCAACAGCCAAATTGGTTGTTGCAGACTGTTAATTACGCAAAGGATATTTCTTTTCTTTTTGTTTGTAAAAGTCTTATTTCCTGCTGTCGACCGTTAACTACTTGATTTTAAGGAGACATTAGTTAAGTTGGGAAGGTGGTCTCGAAGTCATGAAGCGAAAATTCATCCTGAAATCGCTCTTTCCTCGAAGTCTCCCATTGTACAAACATTTTTCGTGTCCTTTAACAGGGCGATGTTGAGGTCACTTCCAACAAAAAGTATATTTTCACTTGAATGACAGCTGAAAAGATATTCCTTCATCTCCACGTCAAAAGCACTTTACACAGTAAATGTTGTGCCCCACCCCCAACACGCACGAGGTGTTGATGTTGCCATTCAACAAATTAACTCCTTCAGCACTTTTCACGCGGATTTTTTGTTCCTGAAATGAAAACGTCGCACTTTTCGTGTACATATTTCTGCAACACTAACCGATCTGCGACCTGCACTGAAGGAACGTTTCCATGCGGCATAATCCCCTCGCGATATCATTTCGTTCATGTTTCTTACCCAAGTTTCAGAAAGTAAGATGATGTCCGTTTCATAATGAAGTCTTGCCAGTACTTCATCAACATTTTGCATTGGAATCCTGCACTAAAGGAGAAAATCGCAGCGTTTGTAGAGAAAGTTTTGAGATTAATTAATATAATGCAACAGTTTATAATATGTTAGGTGCTTACTTAGTAAAAAAAAAAAAAAATACGGACTTATTGGCATGCATTTACTTCCATTTTTAAAATTTAAGCATACCAAAGCGATAATTCCTGCATCCGATCTCACGCCGACACTTTCTTCCTCTCATTTCAAACACGTTCGGCACCTCTCGCACTCCTCTTCTGTTGTGCCTCTGATTTTTGCATTATTTGATTCTGATCCAAATTCTTGATTGAGATGATTATTTTGCTTAAATAAACACCGATTTGTTCCCTTACTAAGCTAACCGTATTTAAACTGATTAAGAGATTTCTGCGATCTTCTGTTTCACGATTGTCCTCACTCACTGATTTCTTTAAACGCTTTTTATCTTCCCCATCGCACAAAGACTTTCTCTTTCCCAGGGCATCTGCCGTTTATCTCAGCATTTATTTACTCAGCTTGTGACGTTTTCTTTGTCTTTCCCGCCGTGTCACCTATTAATACTGTCGAGGTAATTATGAACTATTTGAATACCGCCATTTGCCCTTCCACGCGCACATTTCACTCGAACGTTTAAATACCGAAAGAGACTGAAGTAGAGAAATTTAAAGACGAACACTCACGGGCAGTTGGCCCTTTGTCCGCCTCGCTACGCACGTGGACGTAAACAGCTCGATACAAGTAAAAGGCACATTTTTGCTTTGTTCTTCCGAATTCTGGTAATCACTTTTTGCTGGCCGTGATAGAAAGCGCGTGAGTAATTCGGAATCGGTTTGTAGTCTTAATGATCTTATTATTATGGCATGGACCGTGCACCGGCTAAGTATATTTAATCCAACGAGTTGTGGGTGTGATTTAAAGTATAAAGGAGACTTTAATTAGACGGCAGAAGCAGTGTAGTCGGTGGTCTGGCATGTACTAGTCAGACAAACGACGTGTCGGCTGGCGCACGTACAACACGATCGATCAATGACAAATAAACCAACGAAATTTAGTCTGCTAAGCGAATTATTCGCCAACAGGCACACGAAGAACAAGAAAGCAATTAAAAGAGTTTGGACTTCGCTGTTACGAAGACAATTAGGGATTAACCGGCTTCGTCTGAGATTTTAAATTAACGCAAACATCGTTCACCGAGTTTACGGTTTATTTATGCGCATTTTATCTTCTTTAAATATCTAAGTATAACTGTTTATAAATCTTTATTTGACCTCCTCCTATCTGTACGATTTGAACATTACTTCCAATCAGACTGCCATTCGCACATTAATTTGCGCGTGCAATTAGGCATCCAATGGCATAATGCAGTTTTGCAATTCGTCCTCCACATGGACAATCATTAAATTAGCGCAGACTAGCGAATGCGACGCGCCAGCGAACTAAGGAAAAAGAAAAGCATATTCGTGTCAGGTATAAATGCACGAACAAGGCTACTCTCGAAACCCAAACGTGATGGTCTCCGTTAATTATGCAGACTCCTTTTAACCAAACATAAGCTTCTGCCAGAGACAGTTCCTCTCTCTGCTGCTTTCCTAGTCGTCGTCAATACACGCTGCCCCTAAGGAGCGTGTGTCCTGCCGTTAGACTTTTTATACGTCGCTTTTTCTTGATTATAAAAGGAGGACGAATTGTCCTCCCATTCGAACCCAGGCGCTGACTAGAACGGCCCTTTCTAAGAACTTTTCAAGTGAAAGTGAGTTAGCTGGTCTCATACCGACGAAGAAGTGTTCCAATAAGAACTCAGCAGACTTAAGACGCGGGACACATAGCCTTAGTTGCTCCTGCCGTAATCCCAAATAACGAGACCCTCACATTCGTTTTTTGCATACGTACAGATCAATTTGCGGGTTTGATTATTCCAGTCGGTGTCGCCACCCCTTTGGTACGTAGCCATGCGTCGGGGATACTATTACAGCTGGCGACTTTGAAAAGAAGACCGGTGCACATGCACGATCTTTTTCGTAAAGATAAATTTAGTGGCGCCTTGATTTTTAAAATGTTTCCGAACATTCTATGGTTTAATTCGTTGCCGAAGAATCGCTCCGAGATTCGATAGAAATTTCAAGTAAGTAAACTTCTGAACTGGGGAAAGAAGAACGGCGAACAGCACGTAACACGTCTGTTTTCAAACGAAAAAAAAGGCAGCTGAAAGTAAGCAAGCTGTTATTGCTTATATTAAAGTGAAACCCTTAAAAAGAAAAGTGAAATCCATTTGAGTGTAATTAATGTTGAAAGAAAAGAAAAGTTGGTTTTGATTCAAGCTCTTAAGTCTGATCGTCGATGATTTTGGTTATCTGGTTTCAAATTAAATACCGATTTGTTCCTTTAATAAACTAACCATAAAAAAGGGGGGGATAAATATAGTGAAATATTAAGAGGAAAACGATGAAGTTCAATGTAACTATTTCATTTATATTCTTAAATGTACCAAATTCCTTCTATGGAGGGTCCATGGTCCTCTTGGGTAAGAGGACCATGGACCTTACATAGAAGTTCGAATACCGCAGTGGTATGAGTGTTTCTAAAATGCTTTTTTTTTTTTTTTTAAAGACGATTCCCCTTACAACCATTTTTGGTAATGCAAAATTAGGTAAGAATTAAGGCACAGCGACTGTGATTCCACTTGACAATTAAAAAAATACTCGCGTGAGTACTAAAAGAATGAGGTTCAGAAGGGGCGTTGAAAAACCATTATTGATCTTCATACTAATAGCCTTAGAAATGCTCAGCTTTTTATGTCATCCCATCTGAATATTTATGTTTATATTACTATTTATATTACCGTTAGTACTTATATATGCAGGGATACATTTTTTGCTATTCGTATAAGGAAAAATGCGATTTCTGCATTGAGTTGGGTTCTCCTCCTACTCATGAAATCCAATTAAAGCTTTCATCGAAACAGAGAAAAACGGCGTTCAGAAGTGCAAAAGGAGGTATGCCGTGCGTAACGGCATTAAAGTTTGTGTAACGCAGTACTAAGGCTGCGTTACGCAAACTCTTTAATTGCTTCTTCACGATTAGTCTGCCCCCCCCTTCTTATATAAGTAGCGCAAGCGTGAACCAACATGCTTGCTTCAAGTTAAACTTTTGTTTGGGTTCAGGATTAAAACGCGAATATAATTTCTTGTATAATTTTGATGTTATGCATCACAGCAAAATGTGGACGGAGATGATATGATCCTTCCTTCTTGCGACATCATTTGCCGGCTTGCTTTAGCGAAGTAGTTGGCATATCGGGACTTCGATCTCCGGATTCGAATTCCGGAGATTTCTGAATGTGTTTGGCGAGGGATGAATTTCATCGCTGAGAGCTTCCCCGCTTATTGCTAGAGCGTGAAGTGGCTTGAAACAGCTGAAAATGTTTGGTCTTTAGTGCAGAGTTATTACCACATTATGTAAAATATAAATGCAAAAACATAAAATCACAACAATAATAATAATTCTCAGGTTGTATACCTACAGCCTGTCGAGCGCTCAGAGTCAAAGAAAAGTAATTATAGATGCGTGAATTTGCTTTCAAAAGTTTAATGTTTGGTTTCCAGAATAAAAATTATTATCCAGAATTCTGATTTTATTATTTGCTAACATTTTTTTATTTCTTGTTTATCTTTTTGCAAATACTTCGCGTTTATGTAATGTATTATAATAATACAATCCTCGTAAACGTAGCATTAAGATTGCTTTGGATAGTTGATAAGGGAGGGGGGGGGTAGCTGTAATTACCTCGATAAAAGTCATTGAAGGGTAACGCAGTAAGTCAAGTAAATAATCTGGAAAAAGCGAGGCTCCAAGAACCCTCCTGCCTATGTAAGCGAGTGTGTAAACAGACAACCGCAAGGAAACGTGAGCAGCACACAAAGGTTATCGTCCTTGGTGGGTCGACGAGCGGGAGACTTCAGTAAGCACAGCAAATCCTTAAGTTTCATAATTCATTAATCAGAAGATGAATCTCCGACACTTTGTGAAGGCTCGGAAGACTCTCCGCCATCCCACCCCCAAATACTCATTTATTTGAACATTCTCTTTATACGAAGGGGTATAAATAAAACTATATTGAAATAGACAACATCCAAGACGATGGATTTGATATTTTTCAGTTGTCCGCATAAGCGGTGTGATGTTAGCGGCGCATTCAGTGATATTACAGATCAGCGATGTTATATCATACTAACTTTAAAAAATAATGGGAGGGGGAAACACAATAAGTTAATTAAAGCGTTAATATTTCCTCCTACGTAAGTGTGATATTCATCATCACGAACCATGGGCTCATTGCCCGTTGGTGTCCGATGCTTCCTTCACTACCTTCTTCCTACTTTCTTTGTCCAGTGCACAGTGTCGCAGTTTCTGTGCACCCATTCCACACCAGTCCTTTATGTCGTCTATCCATTATCTATATGGTTTACCTCTTCTGTTTACGCCATCCGTAATACCAAGCATTTATGAAATTATCTTCTGGTCCTCACTCATTCTACAGATGCGTCCAAATAAGTGCAGCTTCCGTTGTATAATCATCTGCATTAGATTCTCCTTTTGGTTGTATCTTTCGATAGAGCTCTTCATTTCTGATTTTCTGTACCCATCCCATTCTTAGAATCTTCTTAGAATCTAGCAAGTTCTTTCAAATGCCAAAATTATTTTTTTGGTTCCTTATTTATTACCCACGTTTCAGATCCATACAGTAAACCGCTAAAGATACATGTTTCCAGTACTTTAATTTTTTTTTTTTTGCAGGCTGATCACTTTACTTTACCAGATCACTTTACCAGATGTTATCCATGGCCTTCAGATTTGTTCTTCCCTTTGCAATCCTGATCGTTATACAGTGATATTTTTTACAATCCAAATCATACTTCATTTTACTTCCCAAATAATAATAACTGATCTTCATTTTCTATATCATTTCCATCCACTTGTATCTTTTGTTTCATGTTCTTCTCACCAAATACCATCTTCGTTTTTTCCAAGTTTTCCAAGTCCAAATCTCTTCCCTTCCTCATTTAACAGTTTCAGTGTTTTTTTGTGGTTCTCTTTCGTCTTCTTCAAAAAATGCGATATTGACGTTTGTTATATCGTTTGGAAGATGAATGGTGTAAGCAATCGAATGGAATGGCAGCACGTGCTGTGCTGGGGAATTCAAATGCACTGAGGACGTTTGGAATTGTATGCTGTTGGTGGTGTCGCTTCCAGAAGGACACTGTTCATTGCGAAATGATTTGATATGCGATACCACACTGTCTTTCTTCATCGTCAAATTAAAACGAGCCCTTCTTTGTCTTTAGAAATGGCTGTTAAAAATTAATGAAGAGGAAAACACTGGAATCACCATCTTCTCCACACTTAGTCTGCTTTCTCGAATGGACGATGGTGTGGTGCGATATTATGAGTTCATGGTTGATACAATTTAAGGCAATATGATAGCAGTTGCGTTGCTCAAGTTCTTTACAAAGAAGAAGAATCCCAACAAATTTTACACGTCATGCTAACACGAGGACAGATTTGAACTTGCATATTCAGCTGGATGACTGTAAACGGAACTCCAACATTAATGGCGATCGCTTTAAATCACGTAAATCAAGAAACAAACTGATTGCGCGCCATCATCGATGCCGGTCTGCATTTTTCTTTATTTTTAAAATTTAAGAAAATAATTTCATGCATGTGCAATAAGCAGCACGCATTTTTGCATGCTGTGGGTCATCTAAGCCTTTAACGTGAGCGAGGAATATATTACGCAAAGGAAAAACAGAAGCGAACGAACACGCTTCAATTAAGTAAAACTGCTTGCATAACAAAGGTGCAAATCTTGAGTAGGACTAAAGTTCATCTGCATTATGTTGTTTTATTATTTTTCACTTAAACAGCGGAAAAAAATGAGGTCCCAACCCTCAAATTTTTTTCCGAAAGATTGCGTTCGACCAGAAAGCAATCTTTCGAGTGCATGCAATTTGCTAGCGTGATCCACGTGATCCACCAAACTGCGTAAGAAGGAAAATGGCGGAGGTGATTATCTAATTATTGATGGAGGGAGTGATGAAGGCGCCAGGAAAAAAGATGGGTGAGCTAAGTTTAAAACTACGTGACAAAAACAACAAAATGAGGCGACTTCTGAACGAGCAGCGACAAAAACCAATTTTACTTCACGCAGAAAATTGCACGGAGGCCATTTGTTAAACGAATGTGTTAAGAACAGGCGTCGCCAAGTTGAAACGTTTCACTTTTTGTTTTAAATATATTCTGCATTTTTATTTTCTTTGACGAATACGTTCTTTACAAAGATCTGAAAGTGCGTTTATTCCACCCACTGAAATTACTGTGGGTGGAATAAACATCATAATCGTAATGGAGTCAGGTGGAGCATTTCTGAAGACGAATTCAAGGACGAGAAATGCAACCAAATTCGATAAGCGAAATAACACGCGCTTCGCCACAGGTTTATTTCTTAGTGATGCAAGACTAACCTACGAAGCATTTATCACACTTAGCATAACCATATTATGTTGAAAAAGAGGGTTTGTGCAAAATAGCCAGCCGTGGGTGAGATTTGCATCTTTTTTCAATGCTTACAAGATTTTCGCCATCTTCGGCAAGATTCGCCTCAGTTCTGCTCCACTGCCATAATTCACCAGCGGCGGATTTACAACTCGATACTGTAAGACTTTTGAAAATCAAATTTACAAATAATTCAAAATTATGAAGCGTTTATTGTAAATTTCACTTCGAATTATTTCGAACTAAAATATAACTTAAAATTTCCTTTGTAAATATATGATTGATTTCAGTTTTACGATGGAGCCGTGTTCTCAGCCTCGGTTTTTCTATGGCCGCAAGTCATCAACTTGACTATTCTTCAGCCAGTGTCCTCTTATTCACAGGAATCTATCAGGTTTTCTTTTTATGTGTCTGTGACACAGTCTGTTGAAAAATACGAGGGTGATCTGAAAAGTTCTCGGCTTAGCAATGAAAAAAACGAATTTATATTTTTATTTTTCAACATAATCTCCCTTAAGACTAATACGTTTATTCCAGCGATTCTCCTGTGCCATTATCCTGTCCCTGCAGTGGTTCTCAGTAAAATCTGCAAAATACCCCTTAGCAGCTGCAATCACCTCTTGGTTCAAAGAAAAACGCTGACTAGCCAGGAAGAGTTTTAGTTTTGGGAAGAGTCAGAAGTCAGAGAGAGCCAAATCTGGGGAACAGGGTGGATGTTCCAACAGTTCATAGTGCTGATCCCTTAATTTTCCCATTGCCAAAACACCTTTGCGAGCAGGTGTATTGTCCTGAAGAAAGATGATGTTTTTTCTTCTGCAAACCTAGTCTTTTCTCGAGAATTTTTTCCTCTAGTCTGGTTAAAGATTGGAATAATATTCCCTGGTTACTGTTTTACACTTTTTAAGATAATTAATAAACAAAATAACTTCAGCATCCCAAAACACCGATGCAATGACCTTTCCTGCTGACGGAACCAATTTTGTCTTGTTTGGCGCTGAACAACCAGCCACTGTCTTGACTGCTGTTTGGATTCTGGTGTGTACTGGTGAATCCAAGTCTCATCCATAGTAATAAATCGACGCACAAAATCAGTTTTATTCTTGGTTTTGCACTACGTGCAGGATCAGCTAGACTTGCAACACTTGCAGGCGCAAACGTGACTTGTTTGTCTGTTTGTTACTTGGGAAATGGAGTAAAACCAGGTTTAAAATAGCTTGGTATCTTTAACATTTATTATACTCAAGGTAAAATACTTTCTACAGTTTTATTCTTGTTAAAACGTCCCAAGCACTCTTCAGAGATTTTCATGCGAATGCGTTTTTTATCTGCTGTGAGCAAGCGCGGCACCCATCTTGCACAAATCGTTTTCATTTGCAATATATATCCTACATGTTCTTTTGAAATGCCTATAGCCTCAGCAATTTCACGTACTTTGACTCGCCGGTCATCCAATACCGTATCGTGCACTTGATCAATTTATTCGTATGGAGTTTCCTCCCTTTTTCTTCCCCGTCCCTATTGGGGCGAGTTGAGCCCCTCATGCTGTAGATCCGTGTGTGTTCACGGGGCCGGTTTGCCTACTTGCAAGATGAAAAACGCCAGATAAACTGGCAGAAAAAACCGTACTGCCCGCACCCAAGACCGGCTAACTTCGCTATGGCCAAGGAAGATCCTCAAATTCCTCACGTCTTCGATGGGAATCGAACCTGGAACACTCCTTCCCCAGTCATATGGTTGCGAAGCGCACAGCCACTAGGCTAACCGCGCGTACACTTGATCAATGATTTCCTGTGTTGTTACACTTTTTGGACATCCTACAAGTGGATCATCTTCAAAGTTGGTAGAGCCACGTTTAAATTCGGCAGCCCATTTCTTAATTGTCGAAAACAAAGGAGAAGAGTGCCCATAAACGTTTATTAACTTCGAATGAATTTCTTTTGGCGTTAAGCCTTCTTTCACAAAGAATTTTATAAGCGCACGATACTCAATTTTACCCATTTCAAGGGATACAGACAACACTTTGGCTTCCGACAGCTGTATAAAGCAAACTACTTTATAGAATGGCTTGCAGTTACACATGGATGTTTATGACAGATGTATCAACTTGGAACAAAAATCTTGCTGATAGTGTTGCCATCTATGGTCGAGGCAGAGAACTTGTCAGACCACCCTCGTAAGTGTAGTTTTCCAGTCACTAAAGGATCAAAGCATTGAAAAACCGTAGGCATCAGATTAATGCAAAACATAAAAAAGAAGCAAAATCCAGATTATTCTTTTTTTAGTAAACCCAGAACAAAATCACAAACAGACAAAAATATATAATATTCAAACTTTTCGTATCCAAAAGTCGTATAAGACACACTGAAATAAAGAAAATCTGGATTTAAACACGTGGAAGAAGTTATCTGTAACAAAAACAAAAATAAGAAATAAAGTGAGAATGCCGTATAGCATGCGTCAAAGATTTCTTGGCGATGGGCGGGAAATAATAGACCACTGCTGGTAGAATAATACTGTTCAAAAAGTTTGAATCTTTTCGTTGTTTGACGGGTAACAATCTGTTACCGGTCAATGCCTTACGGTCGGTTATGGTTTAATATTGCTCGTATTTCTTCTTCCTGTCTGTTGCCATATGAAGAATGGTTCTTGATGGTCGATGATCCGAGTGTAAGTCACAGTACGTTTTTCCACGAGACCCTCTCCTCGAGAGAGAACTCCGCGAGACTCTCTCCTCTTCTATTTCTGTCTTCACTGCTCCCCATGGCTCCACATATTTTAACATTTAAATCCACCCACATTATTGTAAGTGTGTGTGTGTGTGTGTGTGTGTGTGTGTGTGTGTGTGTGTGCGTGCGTGTGTGTGCGCGCGCGCTGTCTTCTGTTTGCTTGTAGAAATCTTCATCCGTTAGCTGTGGAAGTTGGTGCATACCACACTTATTTTTTAATGTTTCTGTTCGCTCCCTGTTTTCTTACTCTTTCCCATAAAGTGTTGCAAGAGAAGACATTTTTTATTTGTTTTGGTTCAGCTATGAATCTCACTCCACGAGCATTGATTCCAATGAATGCGATTCCTCCAGGAAGACCTCGTTCATTGCAGTCATTTTATGAAATAAAAAGAAAAGGTTTTCGTTTCTTAATCTCCTCTTGGTAATGAATATCAGAAGCTTCGATTGCAAATTCTTCTCCGATGGTTTTAACATCCTCTGCAGGGGATTTCAAAAGATTGTATCCTGTACGGATATTGCATACCACTGAATGCAGAATTTTACTAGCAGCATTAATTCTTCATAATATATTGCAAAATATGATTATAAATGCAAGTACGAACGCATCAATAAACTTGGGCATATGGAATATCAATTAAAATTACCGAGTCAATGGAAAATTATGCAAAACAAAAGGTCTACAACAGTTATAATGATTGGTGTCATTACACAAGTGCTGTTATGAATGTCTGATTGATTATTTAATATCTCCAAAAAATAAAACAGTAATTATTAATTCATGAATTACCATTTACTGTTCACATGGGATGTGTTTATCACATAAAAATTAGAAAAAATTATGGTCTAAAATAGTGATTTATGTTCGTTTTTTGTCATTCGCAAATTCATCTAAAGCCTCTTTTATGTATTTGTAGCCTTTTCTTAGAATTAACAGGTAGGCCACCACGTTCTTGAAGGGTTTTTTTTTTTTCTGGACATTTGTTAAAATTGTCCAGAATTGTCCATAAATTTTTAACAATCAAAATAACAAAATGCATGACTGCAGCTTTCGGCAGCAAAATTATAAACTACAGTAAATTGAAAATGACCAGCAGAAAAGGGAAACTGCAGCGGGAATAGATTCTCACAAGCGAGGCGAAGACCTGATGAATATTAGCCAACCACCTTAGCGGCATTAGCATATCCTTGCATTTTTTTTTATATGAATGCAAATATCCGCCAACATTTTAGTTTCCTTTTCTACGATATATGGACGTCTTGCTGTTCGATTGGAATAAAGCAGAAAATACTTCACAACAGGAGCCATTTGGTCAAGTCGACGTGAGAAATCGAGTCGAATCTAAACTTCCACTGAAATAAGTTCATTACATGATTTTGAATCGAGCTACAAGAATAATATTTAAATACAATTAAAAATGCAAACTCAAACTAGCTAATAATTTAAGTTAAGGGATATTTCATCCCATATTGTTTCATAGCCGAAACAATATGGGATGTAAGACTTAACCCTTCACTTAAATAATTTCACGTCGCCGAATGAAGCTAATTAGCTAATTATGTTATTGTCGCAATTACTCGGTGTAACAGTTCTCTTC
Organism: Typopeltis vanoorti; assembly: GCF_054136105.1. Classification (NCBI taxonomy): domain Eukaryota; kingdom Metazoa; phylum Arthropoda; class Arachnida; order Uropygi; family Thelyphonidae; genus Typopeltis; species Typopeltis vanoorti. The sequence goes on from NC_143560.1 coordinate 137,970,549, forward strand.
TTAAAGATTCTAATTTTGAATTTCTTTAGAAATTAACCATTAATTCTGTTTTCGATCGTCATCTAAATAAAACACACATGGCAGACACGTGATCTTTTCGAATGGTATCAGCGTCAATATTCAAATTTGGTACCCGTTCCTTACATTTTCGCTGTAAGGAACGGGTACCAAAGCATGGGCTTTCTAAATTTTTCATAAAGGAAAATAAAAAGCTTTGTGAAGAATAACACGTAACCACCATTTATTAACGCGATTTCATTAGCGCGAGAAAATCGGAAATCGAGAAAATATCTAAAAATCTCAGGGTAAAAAGATAGCAAAAAATAGGAAAAATCGTCACATAGTAAAAAATATCACGGTAAAATCACATCCTATGGTAAAAATTTCTATAAGAATTTTAATTTAAATATATATTTTTACATTAAAAACTTTCGAAGGTTTTTTTCTAAATATTCCATTAATTTTTTTAAAAATTCTTTTGCTAATCAGGACTTCGTAGAATCCCTCGTATTTACTGATATTGCATTAACTTCTGGAAGGGAAATACACTTTTTTTAAATTGGTACTTTTTATTAAAACACCGAATAAATAGCACAAATGAAAATGTAATGAATCAGATTCAGCAAGTATTTAGAACAATACAAGTAATAGTAATAGATTAGAAAAGCAGTCCAAAAGGAGAGAAGGGTGTGCGCTGAGACAATCGCATCCGGAAATTAGTGGCTGTGATTGGTTATTGTGTCAACCAACCAATTGAATGTTGTCATTTGTCATTAGTTGCTGTTTTTTTTCTGAGTTTCATCTGTTTTTTTTTTTTAAATATCTGTGATTTTTATTTTGTTCATATTTTCAATGGGAAACAATCACGATGTACTGAATGTCCCGTTTTCTGCCAGAGCTTTTGCAGATTGTGTCATTGAAGTCGAAGGAGGTAAGCCTCGTCGTCCTCTTCCAAATTTACTAATATATTTTCACCTTTGAGTAATTCAGACATACCAACCAAACATGGCATTCTGCTCCATTGATGTTTTCTAATATAACACTCTACCCCACTCTACGCAGATTTGGTTATAATTAATTGATAAATTAAAGTATTCAAAGTTATCATAATATAACATTTAGAGTAATTTTCTTTGATGTGCGTTTAAAATAAAAGTCAACATTATTTGATCCCATGGGGTAGTCTCTCAGTCTTTTTCTGAAAGTGTAACCCGATGGATGTTACAAACTTGATTTCATTAATCCATTTATTTCAATGGTCAGCAAAGTAGTTATCGTATATGCCCTACAACCGATGCATTGGACCGATTTAAATGAGATCCGATGCACTCCAAACTTTCATACATCGATAAAAATGCAACCATACTGTCAAATTGACGTGAATTTTGTAGCACTCGACGCTAGTGAATACTACATGTATATATACTGTGCGTGTGTGTAATTCTAACCTATAATTATTTTCCAAGTGGTAATAGGATAGTTAGGAATAAAGAACAGAAAATGGAAATCGATTAGAAAGAACTGTACGATGTATAACTAAGAGCCGTAGTCATATTGATTAATATAAAAATACAAATGTAGGCGACACAGTCAATAAAAAATTAAATGACTATCTATGATAACACACGAATACATACAGAAAATAATTCAGTCATAATATAACATTTAGAGTAATTTTCTTTGATGTGCGTTTAAAATAAAAGTCAACATTATTTGATCCCATAGGGTAGTCTCAGTCTTTTTCTGAAAGTGTAACCCGATGGATGTTACAAACTTGATTTCATTAATCCATTTATTTCAATGGTCAGCAAAGTAGTTATCGTATATGCCCTACAACCAACAGGCATGGGTTCGAACCCTAATGTAGCTTATTCATAAATATTTAGGTGATGATTTTCATTGCCTGGTGTGAGACATCCATCTGCTTATTGGAGGAAAAATGAACAGATCGGTAAACTTTCCACCCGATGTTATTGTTTGTGTACTTGCACGGTTACGAAGTCGCACGTGCTTTTTGAATTGTGAATTGACTTTATGCTGCATCGTGATGAAATTGAGTAATCTAAAAATTTCAATGAGAGAGAGAGAGAGAGAGGGAATAGCGTAGGTAGAAATTAGAAACGTTTCTGCCTGTATTCAGAAGTACTTTTGAGTTTGAAACGGTGCTGTCAGAAGCAGCTCCGAGGTAATATGAGGAAGTAATACGGACCATCTGATACGCATTTTTTAAGTAGTTTCTGTGCACACTTCATGAAGCTTTCGTCTATTATGGATAATTTTTGAAGGAGGTTCCGAAGTGTTGATAGGTGCCAACTAGAGTTTCACCAACTTGTTATACAGCATGGTTGCTTTATCGTTTCCTAATGAAATTTGTTAATGATTCGAGGTCTTTCTTTCATTTGTCGTTGTGTTGTTGGCGTTACCACAAGACCACCCCACAACGATGAGCTCGTTTTTTTAAAACAGTCGCAGAACTTGATATTTCAAACTTGGCTCCTCAACTTTTAACCATCAATGAGCAGGGTTGTCTAAACGCCGTTGAATCTTCTATTGAACTGAAAGCTCAAATGAATACTAAAAAAGATGAGTTAGTTCTAAGCCATATTTGGTTCATACTAAGGAACAATAGTTCCTTGATATCTGAACGCTTTTCTTAATAACTGAAGATTGTTTTGACAAAATGTTGTCTGTCCGTATATAGCATAATCATTGAATGAATAAATAAAAAAAAGAGCGTCGTAAACATGCGGAAATTAGGAGGGATGTTCCTAATTATGGCGTCTGTAAAGAAACGCTATTTTGTGGCAAGCACTTTTATTTGGGAGGCGGTCTAGAAACAGCCCAGCTCGTTGCTAGGAGACTGTCATGTGGTAGTGGTTCCCATAATAGTTTCATCATTACAGATTAGTTTCCCGCTGTTCTGTGAACTTAACACGGCGGGAAACTACTACCAGAGGATAAAAGTCCGATTATTGGGAGGAAAAAAAAAAAAAAGAGCAGTATAATTACTCATACTGATACTTATATAATGCAGAACAGACAAGAATAACACGACACAGCGCCATGTACAAGAGAACTAACGTTGAAAGTTCGTATTTTTGTTCGAAACTAAAGGTACATAGAGAGAGGAACGCGTGCGCTGTACTCGTTCCTGTCTATATAAAAGTGTGCAAGGTATTAGAGCTCATTACTTTGAGCTGGGAAGCAAGTATCAGCTATGATTCAGTAAATGTATTTTGTCAGGTGGTCGTTGTTAGGATATGTTTCGCGAAAAACTGACAGGGCCGGTTTTATCATTAGGCGTACCTTGGCAATCGGCTAGGGTCGTTAAGACTTCGGGGTGTCAGATATTTCTACACAGTTCTGGGAAAAATTAAAATCTTTGAAAAAAATTAGTAAAACCTTGATTAATAATAATAATAAAAAAAAAACTGAAATAAGCCAATCCGTCCTGGTGTTCGCTGATGATCCTACATTATTTTCGCCTTTCTGTATTTCTTCCACTCCTCTGCCCTTTAACCTCAAGTGCAGAGATTTTTCCTCCTCCTGGCATCTGTCGCAAGATGAGCGGGGAATGAAATTATTTTTATAAATATCCACATGTGTAGGTGTGCTTGTGTGAGTATGACAAAATATAAATATAAATATATATATATATATATATATATATATATATATATATATAATATGGAGACAATGTAGGGCAATATATGGAGGCAATGACAAATAGGGGCGTCTAAATTTTCTTTGCCTAGGGGCATCAGATACTCTCGGATCGGCCCTGCAAACTGATACGTTTATTTAAAAGAAAGAAAGAAAGAAAGGTATTTAGCAGAGGGAGATCTGTTTTATCCAATCGAATATCGCAATGGGTTTTAGTTCTTGATTATACCGTGCAGAGTTTTCTCATTAAGAATTGTCTTCTGAATGTTACTCTTTTCCCGAAACCAGTTCTGACAACCTGCAGCTTTATAAAAGCATATTTTTCATTCCTCTTTTCAGTCATTAGCAACTAAGTTTGTCCCTTGGTGTAAACAGCAGCTAATTTGCAATTATTAAGCATTCCATTTTTAAATATTTATTTTGTTTTTTTACTTCTTTCATTCGCAATTTCAAAAGGAAAAAGAAAAGGATTGTTGTTTGTATATTAAAATTCTTTGCAGTGGATCTTATTTCGCTTCTTGTTCTTTCTTTCATTTTTTTTTTAAATCGTGAATTTTCATACGAAATTCGCTAACGATTCTCATGGTTAGCTAATTCGTTATGCTGTTACAATGAAGGACGGCACCGTTCCTTTTTTTATTCCTGGTAAACTGTTTATTATTTTCCATTGCTTTCTTGGGTTATTCCAATGAGAAGCTAATTTGTTTTGAGCTCTTTTTGCACCTGCAAGCAAGCGATTTTGTTGTCTAGGTCAAAGTGTGTAATACCAGCATGCTGAGTTTTATTTAGTTTTTCTTATTCGATTGTAAGCCATTCTGATTAGTTTTCTTCTCTTTTTCGTATTACAGTGATTTCTTAGTTCTGTTTCTTTTCATAATGTTTGAAAATCGAAAAGTGCATTAACTGCGATGAAAAATCGAATTAACCATCGCAGTAAACTTGATTGCACAATAACTGCAAGAAAGCTATTTTCACTTTAAAATGCAGACTGCGCTATGTTGATCAGAGAGAAGAAACCTGTTAACATTGGACTCCTTAGGAAGACACAGGCGGGAAGACTATTACAAAGGACGACGTCAGAGCAAAGGAACAGAAAAAATTGTTTTGTGAATTCCGTATTGGTGAGCTGCTGGAAATCTTTTAACAGATTTTGAGAAAAGTGATAGAATTGTCGACCAAACAGCGTATCCGATCTCCAACCAACCAAGTTTTGGTCTCGAATATTGCAAGCAGCACTAGATGTTTGGAGGCCTGAAGTAGGCTCAAAAAGATTTCCATATTTGGCGTCAAAATTTCGGGTTATCTAATCCTTATCTCTCGAGGCACGCGTAGTGTTATAGAACTGCAATGTTTCATGAGTCTTTGGCTGGATGATTAGGTTAGGTTAGGTTAGACCTGGATTAGGAAACTTGAATACAATGCGAACAACTTTTAAAAGAGATTTCATCAAGTTGAGTCAGAATGGTGGCACACTGTTAATGCTCCTTTAGTAATTCCCAAAGAATCCGGCTATCGTAGGTGAGATTTACATAAAAAGAAATTAAAAAAAAAAAAAAACGACCATGAAAATATTTGCGGAAAGTGCAAGCAGTAGCAACAAAAGTGTCTCTGAGAGCGCAGCGAATTGAATTCGGATTGCGATGAATCGCTAATCAACCTAATTGCTGACTTCCGAGTGAAGCATTTTAGGGAGCTCTTAGGGGCGAGCCCAAGAGCTCCCTAAAATTCTTTGTGGACCGATTTACAATTTTTACAGAACTGCGGGTAAAGTAAAGACTTGGATGCCATTTTCTGAATTGATGTGATTTTTTGGATGTGAAAGAGGCAACATTTGTGCTCTGCTTACGTCAAGAGTAGTACGTTACAGTTATTCGAAAAAAAAAAAAAAATAATAATCTCATTTTGACCAGAGAATGGGGTGTTGTCGAAAGTAGGAATAAAAGAAAAGTGTCATTTTTTTTTGTGAGAAATTACAGTGATTCAGTAATTGTACTGGAATTAACAAGATTATCCCAAATCCCAATGAATTAAATTGGTCTGAACTGTCTTGAGATTAGAACTTAGGATGATACTTTTGATTTTTATTGTGTTGGTTGTATTATTGACCTTTGTTAAAGGAGAGAGGAGAGTGAAATGTGCGGTAAGTCGCAAAACGGCGGATTGAATTTACGCAAAATTCATCTGGAAAAGATGGTTGCTGTACAAGTAATGAGTGGGTGGAGCCAGCGTGTTGAAAATTTTGTTTTAGAATAGGAATTGCAGATTATCTCAGCACTAAATGTGAGGTTAATTTCCAACCTTTCATGAGTAGAGTTCAGGGAAAAAATACTGAAATGTCGCTTCACGGGAGACATTTTTGAAAGGTTGAACATCGTTATCAATACAACTAGTGCTGGAAATTCAGATGCAAATCTGGCCATACGATAGGAGCTTAATAAACCTTAGTTTCAAATCGATCAAATGCTTTTGAGATATTTTCTCCACATTACATTCCGGGAATTCAACATCATCACTTCGCATACGTAAGACTACTATTAACTGGTTCAGTACACCTAGTCGCGCTGTCATTTGCATTGCCATCCTGGCACTACTTCGTTCCATCTCTTCACTCCCCCTAATCTTTGACATATGTGGTCTTTAATAGTTCATCACGTACTTGATTTCTAACCCAACTCTCAGGTCCATAACTGGCTTGGTTTAGTGTTTTGGCTCTTTTATTCCATATACGTTCATTCAGTTGAATTTCTGCTGTGCCATCTTTGTTAAGCAGGTTTTTATTCAGAATGCAACTGCTAATGCAACAGTTTTCAATGCTTCTGTCTATTTTCATAGCTTTTCTTACATTTAATTTGTTACAGCTGTTTTCAATTTAGTTCCTGCAACACTAGAACTGGATATATTTAAGAGTATAACGTCATTTGCATACAATAAACATCGCTAATGTTGATAGCGGGTTAGTTTAATGCCACTTTCCTTCATAACGTGATCCATAGAGATGATGAATAACAGCAGAGGCAGTGTGCATCCTTGTCTTACGGCATAATTATAGTGTCTTTGAACAGCGTATTCTCTTGTCACACCTTATCGTACCCCATTTTCCAGATCCACAAAACAAATACAAATCCTCAGATTTCTTAACTATCCTGATGACCTTTGCTTTCCCCTGAACTCAGCCTGTTTTTTCCCAGATTGCCCTCACAGAACTTTCTTTTATCCTCTTCTCAAGCAAGTTTGAATAAATCTTACCTGAACTTCTCAACAGGGAAATTCCTCTGTGATTCACTTTTCTTTTTACAGAAGAGAGTTCTCTTCGATTTCTCCGTATTCGACCTTCTGACCAATCCTTCGAGATTATTCAGTTCACCCACCGAAAAGCTTTTATCGTATGTTAGCACTTCTCGACGAATGTGATCTTCTCCTTTCATTCTTCTTCGATATTTTCTTCCTCCGCTTGTTTCATTTCGCAATCTGTCAAAGTAATTTCTCGAGAATGTCTACAGTTTTCTTGTCCTTATCATCTTCCATTCCTCTTACATTTTTGAGCTTTTTCAATACCCTGTACATCATTTTGCCAACTTCCTGGTATTCTTCTGTATTCTTACTAGATTCGCTCCGTGACTTTTGATAATCTTGATCCATTGCCTTGCACATTCCTTTACAATCTCTCAGACATCATGCTAACTTATTACCTGGAATTTAGGATATTATTTCTTATTTTCCATAGCCGTTGTTTTCACTTAATGAGCCCACCTTGGAATTAAATGCTTTTTGTAATTTTAATTTTCCTTCCATTACAGACATCTCCTCAAATCCTTCAGTGTCCACCATCTAGTACCTGAGGGATAATCCGTATTTTTATTCTCATTTTCGTATTATTATTTAATATTTGTATATTTCAATCCATCGTTTACCTCTGGAACATGCTCGACTTTGTGCGCATGAAATTCTTGTTAACATGAACTTTTTTTCCACGAAGGTACATAACAAGCTAAAAATATCCGCTTTGTTGGACAGTGGCCGAATCCGTGCCCGCGATCGTTATTGGTTGAAGCTTCAAGACGAGTGCTTAGTTTAGAATTTCCATTTTAAATGTTTAGCTGAATGTTAATAATTTTCTCCATACGTTTAGAAAGCATTAAAATGAAAGAAATTGAATGCTAAAGAAATACTTCCCTTCTTAGAAATGTGCTCAACATGAACTCACTTTCAAGCCGCAGCAGAATAGGTAACACAGTACACTAGAACTTTTCTGACCGCGAAAAAAACTTTCTGAACGTGTGTGTGGCGCGCGCACGCACGCACGCACACACACACACACACACACACACACACACACACACACACACACACACACACACACACACACACACACACACACACACACAGACCACAGAGAGAGAGAGCCAACCGAACCCGCGTACACCTTACAGTCCGGAATTATTATTATTCAGCATCTCCACAGACTAGGTAGACTCATCGCAGAAGACCACACACACACTATCATACCTATTCTTGAGCTCATTGGCAGACGAAGCACTCACAAATGAATGAGGCAACGCATTCCATTCATTCGCCACTGCCCAAGCGAAAAATCGATTTCTCACACCCTTGTTAACCCCACTCTTACTTAATACAGTAACCCCTCGATTAATGCGCCCCCGATTAGCGTGTCATTTTTTTTCGATACCCATCGATTAGTGCGCCTCTAAAATTCGATTAGTGCGCCTATCTTAAAAATGAATGTTACACCTTTTAAAAATTTTCGATCTATACATTTTTGGCTAACTATTTTAAAAAATCGCTCACCAGAATGAAATAATTTAGTGACCGATTTAAAATATTTTACAAAGTTATTTTTAATGGCATACTACACTGCTTCCATGTACGCTATGTATACTATGTTCCAAAATTTACCGCCAATATTTGTAGTCTGCTACAGTACGCCCACAGATTCGAGATCCTTCGACACTTCTGCGCATGTCACAAAAAGGAGAATCCATTCTGATAATAGGGTAATCAATCCGTCTTCTGGGATGAGTTGTTTATTATTACACGTTGGAAAAGACATTGTAGTTTTTAAAGTGGTAACTATTTAGCTTGTATAACAGTCGGGAAATTTTATATATAAAGCACGTGATTTCGTGTGTTGGCTAATATCATAGTAATAGTATTACTAATAGTAATACCAGTTCATACGTCCTTCACTTCTTTCTCCCATTTAATGATAACGTTAAATCTCATTCTGAAGAACTGAGTGATTCCGACCTGCTAAATTTAGATGCACAGCGGGAAGATCCCGAAGAATATGAAGAAAATTTAACCACTGACAGTCAGCCAAAAGAGTTTTCACAGAAACAATTTGAAAATAGTTTTCGCGCAATCGAAGTTTTTAAGCAGTAAAATTTGCAGAAGAGTAGAAGAGGCAATAGAACTATACTTTCGATTGTATGAAAAAAAAAAAAAATGCCCTCAAAACTATGTTAGCTCAGTTCTTTGTTAAGAAGTAGAATAATAAAATTTATATTCTGAATATATTTTATCGTCTTTCGGCTTCATGGTTTTCCTTTAACTAGGCCCTGAGACATACCTTAATTCTTTTATAAAAAAATTAAGGTTTAAAAAAGAAATTTGAGGAACAAATTTTCCCATAGCTTAATATATTCGATTAGTGCGCCTGTTTTCGAGGCGCATCTTAAGTACAGCAATCATCGAGGGATTGCTGTACTTAATTTCCAGGGATGATTCACTGTCCAACCGCTGAAATATTTCCCCTCTGCTTGTTTTAAACTTTAATTAAAATATTCGAAATAATGATAAAGTTCTGTTTAATTACACTAAAGTCATTCATTAGAACGTGCAGAATTGTAATTATAAAATCGCTCCCCCCCTCCCCCCCACACAGATATATTACGGAACTTAAGAAAATAGTGCTTTGTGAATTTCTGCAGTCTTTCTTGTATAGAACTATACAAGTTTTCACATCTTGCTTTTTCTTCCTTGCATAGAAGATTTTGAAAGAATTTTCGAATCCACTTGGATTCGAAAATTCATTGGGCCAAAAGTGATTAATATACTTAATAAATGAAAGGGTCCCAGCAGTCATTTCTTTCTACTGAATAGTTTTGACGAAAAATAACAGCGAACGAGAAGCGAGAAAAGCTATTGGGTTAGCAGCTTCTCATCCAGTATCATATCGCGATGTTGCAAAAGTTTCCATTGCAGATACCAGCTTGAATATTTCCCTCTGTTATTCATTTGTTATTGTTATCTTTAAAATTATTCTTTGATGACGCTTAAACAAAAAACATATTCTAAACCGCCGAACCGAAGTAAATAATCCAGTGCTTTTTTATTCTCCTCAGGGGAGTAAAGGAACACTCTTAACTACCGTATTTACTCAAATACAACTCGCACCCCTGATTTTACTTTAAGAAAAAGGAAATCAAAAGTTTTGCACATACCTCGCACACGAAAAAAAGTTAGTCAGAGTGATAACTCGCTCCCTGCAGTAAACAGCACGCCCTCCTCAACACTATACTGCAGACACAAGAAAAACAAGTAGTTTTATTGTATCGCTCAATAAGGTACAGACATTTGCAGCCTGTGTAATATATTTGTCAGCAAATAGTGCAATTACAGTTCTTGACAATCAGGGCCGACTGGAGGTATTGCGGGACCTCGGGAAAAGTTATTGGTGGGATCCCAATATTTTTCGATTAAAAAAAAAATTATCAAAAAATCATAATTTTATTAAACATAATGTAATTATATACTAAAATATTTCCCGTATCGATACATCTCTGAAACATCACAAATTCTATTATGAAATTTTCTTAGAAATTTGAAAGCGCGGGTCCTCGGTATGAGACCCGTAAAACCGACGTCTGAGCTGAGTTGAAACTTTGTGAGTTGAGCACGCCTGCGCGACGCGGAAGCGGTACCCAAACGGTAATGAGAAGTCCTGTAGGAACGATAAACCGGTTAAACATCACTCCGCCGTGAACGTGTTAATTTCAATGGCTAACTTCAAATAAAATTCTACCGCGAATTGAAACATGCCATACAATGCTGTGTGTGGGCCAGCTCAAACACAAACAAGCAGCAATAAAATTCAACCAAGGGTTGAAACTTTGTGAGTTGAGCCTGCTGCTAATGAGAAGTCCCGTCGGAACGATAAACGACACCCTGTTGTGAATGTGTTAAAACTAAGAAATATACAGTGAATGTTGTGATGGCAATTTCAAGTGTTATAGAATTCGGTTGAAGAGAATTGAACCCAACAATTATCGGCACGCCTTTGTCGTTTGGTCGCGCGCTCATTTGTTAATACCGCACTAATCACATGCACGTCTTCATAGCTGCTCTATCTCTACCGGCCTTCCATTGCTGTCTGTTTCGCGCTCTGCTTTCACTTCTCATTTGTTCATTACGTATCTGAAGTCTTGTAAATTACTGGAAAATTTTACTTGAAATAATGGGAAAGAAGATGACTAGCCTCGAGGCCAGAAGTAGTGATAGCAGATAGAGAAAAGAAATAAGGTAGACAACTGCGACCATTTCTTGTTTTCCTAATTCCAACTAGAAAATAGTGTCCTGCTTTGTGAATTTCTGAAGTCTTCCTTGTATGGAACTATACAACTTTTTCTTCCTTGCATAGAAGATTTTAAAATATTTTTCAAAAATGCGTGTTTGGATGGCGTGTGATCTGTGCTGTCGATTTTTCCGAGATGCGGAGTGAACCAGCGTTTCTTCTCGGAAGAAAATTCATTTACTTACCTGCTCCAAACGTTTATCGACAGATCCTGTGGTCATATGTAAATATGACGTCATGGAACTAAAATAAATAAATAAAATTATGAATCGTAACGTGGATATAAACCACAATTTATGACCGCCACTCATTTAGAGGAGATGTCTAACGATGATGACCCGAAAGAAACGTGACAACTCCAACACTTAACATATGAGGTGAATGCGATATCTCCATGCCAACCTGAGATAACAAATGATCCTGCGGTACTGCGCTTATGACGTCAAGTTCACGGTTTGCGTTCATCACCCAGAAAATCTTCTCCTTTTCTTCGTTGTGTGTGTGTGTACAATTTTCCTCTGAGAAAAAGTGCTAGAGGAACCTGAAATTTAGTTAAATTTAGATAAACTTTTATTTTTTATATAACAGGGTAAAAATCGCTGCTGTTTTCTGTTGAAACTTACAGTAGCGCCATCCAGCGACGTGACCAGTGAAAATAGCAGTGTTTATCAGTAATATTGTTTAAATGCTGGAAAAGGAAATGGTTGCTGCGCTGTGCAGAATTATTTTAATTATAAATAAATATAATTTGTAAAATTGTTTAGAGAATTAATTATCTCGGTGTTTTATCAACGGCCGATCTCAATAAATGAAATCTATTAAACTAGCAATGAGTAAAATCAAAATTTAAATATTTAGCTTGTATTAAAGTATTAAAATATTAACACGATGTGCACATCACCTTTTTTTATTTCTTTTTACATAATCCGGAAAGGGAGAGTCAACTTTTTCAACTAACTTCAGTCTATAATAAGCGGAGAGATCATCTCTTTCATGAAGATAATAACAAACACTGCCCAAAGCGAGATTTCGAGTGGAAACCTTGGCTTTGAGCGGAGGAAGAGGATGGGGGCGGTAGATTCGCAAGCCAATCGTTTAAAGAGCTCAGCAGTTATTCTCTAAATATTGTTTTATTTATTCAAGATTGCTTCGCATAAGTTTACCTCATGATTAACAAATTATATAAAAACCGGAGGTTGGTATTTTATTTTTACATGAAACCTGTTCTGTTTGCGGTTGTTGAAGAAAGTTACAATTGAGTAAGATGAGATATTTATTGTGGAATGCTTTGCTAAGCCATCGATTTCCTTTCTAATTGTGGTGTTGGCGTCTCCTTCGCTCCCTCCCCGTAACTCACACATCGCACTCGGGCTTCCAGTCTGGTGAAATGGGCAGCGAATTCCTAAAGCATTACAATTCGGTACCGTCTCTGTAGTGAGCGGTCTGTGGGACAGCACTCGTACCTGCCGCCTCGAAAAGAAGAAATATTGTGCGTCTCATGACATCCATCCAATGTTTCTCTGAAAACGTCCAACGTAAAATACGGTTTTAAGTACTCGCTTTTTTTGCTGCTACAAACCTCCAATAAGCAAAATGATAGTGAGCATGAACTTCATCACGTGGTGCGCAATGTCACAAATACACCTCACGTCCCTGTAAGGAATGTGGACGCCACACGTCTAACAGCCACATTTCGTGCTAGTTTCCACCTGCTTAAGACTGCTTGTTTTGTCTAACACGCGACTGCTAACAGATTCGCCATCGTCGAGGTTTACGCAGATGATTCGCAACTTCTAAGCGACCGATCTGCAGCAAGATTTCCTACCCACTTAATTGTGGCTTTAACCGCATTTTTCACCAGCGTGTGAAAGCACGAAGCGAGTCTGCTGTCACAAGTCGCCGATTCTGTCTTAGCGAGCAGAATCGGCGTCATTCTCAGTTTATCCAGACTCGATTGCTTGTTAGTGATCAAAGGTCATGACCAGAGTGACTTTGCATGAAGAACGGGAATGCACTGCGACCACGTTCAGCAGAAGCAGTTCGTGTGAATTGAGGATACTCTGATAAACCCCAGTATGCATGCGCGAAAGCAGCTAATTGATGCGAAAGTAGCAAGAAGAATCGGTAGGATTGCACACGTCAGTAGTAAGAATATTTCAGTTAAGTAATATTACGAATATCAAGTTTAACCCTGCGGAGGTCGCTGCTGATCTGACAGATACGAACAAATTGTTTAATATAAATATTCTTACACATAACCAGTTATAGCTTTGAGGTCAAGACTAGCTGCGCATGCATATATTACGAGTGATATTCCACACTTTATGCGGCTAGTTTTGGTTTACACGTGTTATGTAAAGGCTTGTGATAGGATATTTCATGGTAAATTGTATCTGAGAGATCCCTCGACCTCCGATGTCAGTATAGTATTGGTTTAGTTGTTGTTGTTTTTTCTTTGTTCAATAATTTCTATATTGTAACTGAAAATAAATAAACATGTATTATATTTGCAGCGCTTTTTTTTAATTGCATTTTAGCACATACTAGTAATGAATGTCTCTGATACACGCGACCTAAGCTGCAAATTTTATGACCGCGATCTCCGCAGGGTTAAGGATACCTTGCAGAACTCTTCCTCGCACACATGGAATTGCCATTTAACCCCCCCCCCCCCTTCAGAGATTTTTACTATGGTAAATAGGTCAGTGACGTCTTATGCATTAGTACGAGGTTGCCACATTAAAATTCAAAAATTATGCGATCCTCAGTCGAATAATATGGCGTAGTTTATTAGCTCGAGCAGATATCACCGAAGATGGAAAATATCTAATCAGTGTTTATGTAATGACGCGATATTATTACGATCAGAGTTTAAAGAAAAATCCAGAAAAGTTCCGTCTTCAGAACGGCATTTCCGGATTATGTGAAAATGATGAAAATCTGTCCACTCGTAGTCCTAATTACCACCTTCCGTGGTTGGGAGACGCATAAAAATAATAACAAGGTGCTGTAATAATGAAACTGAATCATTTTGAAATAAAAAATAACCACTATTGTCCAATGTTGTAATTTGTGCACATCTGTATGTTGAAACATGTCGTGAGTTAACAGAAATCAGTCACCATTATTATTAGCTTGGATCTTTTCTCCAAATTTTATTTTCCCCAAACATTTCTATATGTGATATTCACTTGCTATTCTGCTGCTTGAACAAGGACCAACTTTTCTTTTTTTTGTTTGTTTGTTTCAAGTAATTAGAGAAGCAGCCTTCTCTAATTACTTGAAAAATTCCTCCTATTCTTCCCTAGTAGAACCTTCTCTGTGACACAAATAGTCTGTGTCCAATTCCGCATTTTGATGTCCCACATCATTCTATTAATACTTTGAAACTGGCTGTCTCAAGAAGATCGTTCGCTGCTGATCGTTCTATAGCTTCCTTTTCCTAATCATCGTAGCCTGAATGTGACATCTGCATTTGTTATTTAAAATAATTTCGCCGTTTTTTGTTTTGATAATGGAACTATTTTTTTGTAACTAATGCCAGTTCCTTGTTTGTTTGTTTGTTTGTTAGCAGCCTTCTCTAATTACTTGAAAAATTCCACCTCTTCCGCTCATGGTGCCTAGTTTGAATTCTGCTCATGTCAAGTTTGAGTTTGTTCCAGTAACTGCTCACCCTTGTTCCCTAATGAACGCGGTCTGGGGACCAGGGTGCTTTGCTTAAAGAGCATAGCACTAGTCGGCATGATATTTCATCTTCTATTGACACAGCACACAGTAAATTTCTTTTTCTGTACGGAGGGCATAATGTCGGCAAACACTCGCAGGATAATTTAGAATTTGCTGTTCTAGCAGGTCCGACACGGTGTCCAGCCATTCTATAAGAAAAACCAAATTCCAGATGATTAGTGGCAATCTTCATCAAATTCCTAACATACCCTCAGGGATGTATATAATCTTGTGATAGTACAGGTAATCCTCGTATAACGCGGATGTTAGGTTCCATAGAAATGCCGCGTTATATAAATCGCGTTATACGAGACTTAGATCACATAAAAAAAAAGTAGGGTTAGGTTCCGAAATCTTTTTTTTTTAAATTATATAAACAACAATGACATCCAACAAAAACAATATTTTTATTTAATTCAGGTAATTCATGTAAGTTAAGAAAACATATAAACTATGAAACAAATGCGTAGTATAAAATTATAAAAATTACAAATTGTGCATAAATTGCATTGCACATAATGCATAAATGTTTTAGACACAATAAAATAAAGCACATATTTTAATCGTCATCACTGTCTTCAGAAATAACATTTCGTAGATGTTCTTTAAGTGGCCGGAGGTCGTCACCACTTGAAGTCTCTTGGACATCATTTGTGTAATTCTTTTTGCATACTTCGTCTGGTTTAGTCATTGAGAAGTCAGTAATAAGACTTTGCTTTCCACTGTGCTGCAATTTTTTTAAGTTCATAATATGGCGCTAAACAAATATCCAATTGTCTCGTGAATTTTCCCGAACGCTCATTGAGGGATCATTATCAGTAAAGTAACTTTCTAACTTTCCTGCCAACTCCAATCCTTCTGCTAATTTCTTTAAACTGAATTTTTTAATGGATTCATCAGAATCTTCGGCAGAACTTTCCCCGCCATTTGGTTCGACGCCATCTATTAATTGTACCAGTTCCTCCTCATTTAAATCTGTCTCTGCATCAGTTAATTCACTAATTTCGTTTTCAACCATATCGCAAAAGCCCTCCACCAAAAATGTGTGCGACGTTTATTATACGGCGTAGCTCGGCATCCACTGCAGGTACGAAAATTTGTTCCAGAACGGCTTCAGACCATATTTTTTTCCAGCAAGCATTCAGCGTAGAGGGCTGTAGTTCCTTAATGGACAGAGAAATAATTTTTATACAATTCAGTATTGAAAACTCTTTCCACGCTCGAGGCAGTGCCATGTTTGGATTAGATTCCATTTTTTCCAAAATTAAGTGGAATGTTCGCCGAATATAATATAACTTAAATGTTGATATTATTCCTTGGTCGAGTGGTCGAATAAGTGAAGTAGTATTAGGCGGCAAAAAAGTTATTTTAATATTCGGATGGCTTAAATTTGTTGGGTGGGGTTATCTAAAATTAGTAGAATTTTGAAGTCCATATTCTTTTTCTTTCTACATCGGGTACAAAACACTTGAAAAACCAATTTTCAAACATGCTAGCTGTAACCCATGCCTTTTTTGTTGGCCCGCCAATAAACAGGTAGGGTGGACTTGTCGAGCCCTTACATCGCACGAGCATTTGCGGATCAGTTAATAAACACTGGTTTTGTCATGTAATCACCTGATGCATTACTACAAAACAGCAGAGTGATTCTATCTTTTGAAACTTTGAATCCAGGAGCTGATCTTTCATTTATCGAAATATAGGTGCGTTTTGGCATTTTTCCCCCAATATAACCCGGATTCATCCGCATTGAACACCTGATCTGCACTGTAGTAACCACCTTCTTTAATTATTTGATTTTTAAAGGTTCTGCTGGGCAGCTTCAACGTTTGCTGATGCTGATTCTTCCTGGATTTTAAGATTATATAAAGAAAACCGCTTTTTAAAGTTTTCGAACCAATCCATGCTAAGAGATTTCTTCTGAAGAATCTTGATCAAGTTCTTTTAAATGTTTATACACTTTGAGAGTTTGTTGCTTAATAAGGTGTCCATCCAAAGGAATTTTATTTTGAGTGCAATCTTCTATCCAAATCATTAGAGATTTCTCCATTTTTTCTATTAGAATATCGCGAACACGAGCAACGCGCTTTTCACTTATCACCCAGCAGTAACACTTCTCGGATTTTATATTCATTTTGTTTGATTGTTCGAATTTTTGATTCATTTAAATTCAGAGTCCTTGCATCAACTCCTGGTTTTTCTCTAATTTTCAACCGATCCAAGATTTTAATTTTTTCTTCGAGAGAAATGAATTTCCTCTTCAATGTTGGTTTTTCCCTTTCGTTGCAGTTTTAGTGGCCATTACAATAAAAATAAACTTTTACACCAAAAAAAAACATTGTATACGTATGTAACTCACCAGAAAATAAACTGCTCAGCTTGAGAATAACACATTTATGATTTTTAATGCGCTTTCCTGGCAGAAAACGAAGACAATTTTCAACAATAAACACTTTATACAGTAAACCCCTAGATGGCGAACCTATGGCACTCGTGCCATAGGTGGCACGTCTGAGAATTTTGCTGGCAATTCGACGATTTACAGGTGATATAACCTTTTATACGCTTATAAATTATTCAAGTTTTTTTTAATTGTTACAGTACATACAAGCTGAATTCTGTTTTACACAAGACAGCAGCTATAAAGACGTGCATATGATTGGTGCGGTATTCACAAAATATCGCGAGACCCAAAGACTAAAGGAACCGACAACTGTTGAGTTGAAATGCTAATTCTCTTCAATCGAAGTCCATAACATCTGAAACTGTCATAACAACATTCACTATTAGTTTTGACACATTCACAACAGATTGTCATTTATCCTTCCGATGGAACTTCTCATTACTGACTGACTCAACTCACACAAACGTTTCAACCCTTGGTTGAATTTTATGGCTTCTTGGCAGGCGAACTCACACATTCATCATGTTTCAAATCTTGGTAGTCTTTGATTTTAAGTTAGCCTTTGTGATCTGTCATAATGACATCGAGAATTTCAAATGCAATAAAAAAAACACTTATTTCATAATTGAAAAATTGGACAATAGTTTTTAGTTAGATACTGTGTTTCGGTGCAACATATGGTTTTGCTTAAGTCTATACGGCATAGTTTCTGTGAGAGGGGACATGAGATTTATTAGTTACGCGCCGTTTTAATTCCATCTGTCTCTAATTGCACTATTTGTGGAGAATGACACAGACTGCAAAAGCCCTCTGTACAGCACCTTATTCAGTGATATAATCTAATATAATCTATAAACTAAATTCGATACTTGTAACTACTTGCGCGATACGGGCAGACTCAAATTTAACGAAGATAAAATTTGATTTTTAAGTCCCGCGGTGAAAAATATGAAAAAATAAATAAAGGGTCACTAGAAATTGTAGACCACGTTATATCGAAACCGCGTTGAACAAGGGATACTCCAATTTTTAGACCGCGTTATATTGAAACCGCATTGTATAAGTACCGCGTTATTCGAGGGTCACCTGTATTACATGAAAGAGTTGCACCAGTACTTCATACAAACGAGTTTCCTCCAAATTAATCTGTTGCCTGTCAGAACTCCAATGTTATCAGATCTTATATTTGTCTTATTGTATCAATCCACCTATTGCCTGGTCTTTCTCTTGATCATTTTCCTGCCATTCTGGCAACAACAACAAAAAAAAAAATTGTTTTGCTTAATCATTCATGTCCACTTCTGTTTAAGAGGCCATACCTCCTGAGATCAGCTCTGCTAACAAATTCCTGATTGCTAACAATGGCAAGTTCTTTCCTAATATCCCCATTTTTAATGCGATACTGCTATTGATGTCATCAGTTTACCCCTCTGACCCAGCTCTCAGAAACATAAGTCGAAATTGGTTTCAACATTGTCTTGTACACAGCTAATTAAATTTATAAATAAACATTTATACATTACATTTTAATAACTATTAAATTAATTAGAAACATTGAAATATTTATATATTTAAAAACATTTAAATAAACAAATTTATTCAGTTGACTTCCTACCATACCAGCTTTTGTTAATTCTGTTTCAATGTTTCTGCCTATTTTCATTATCTTTTTATTGCCGAAACTTATTACGACAGTTATTCAATTTAATCAGATAATCTTGCAGACTTCTAAATAAATCCTTTGCGTCATCCGCATAAAGTAAAGAGCTGAGATTAAAATCTCCCATTTTGATAACAGCTTTAATGCCGCTTTCCTTCATAATGCAATTCATATAGATAATGAATAACAGTGGAGACAGTGTGTGTGTGTGTACCCTTGTGTGATGCCTGGTTTTACATCAGAGCATCTTCCTGTAACTCCTTCAGTTCTTACTGCTGACCAGTGGCGGCTCGTGCATAAGGGCTGCATTCAATGCTGCTCTTATGGACGAGCTGCTGCTGACTTAAAGCTTAAATAGTACTATGTATTGTTCCATATAATGTTCCATTAACACCATGTGACTGTAGCATTTTGAACAGCTTTCTCTTCTTTGCACATTGTAGTATGCCTTTTCCAGATCTACAAAATTAAAGTACAGATCTTTGTCATATTCCCACGATTTCTCAACAATTTGTCTTAAAGTGAAAATCTGATCTTCACAACTTCTTCTCTTTGGCGTGAATCCAGCTTGCTTTTCTCCGAGTTTCTCTTCCACAATCCTTACCAATCGTTTCTCAAGTATACTTGCAGGAATATGTATTCCTGCAAGTACGGATATGTATTCCTGACTGCATCCCTGTTGAGTGTTTTTTTACCACTGTGCTGTCTTTACTGCATGTTTCATTTTTCGAAGTACAGGAATTGCTCCATACATCAAGAATATCCTTCCATCTCCAGATTTCCTGTCGCCTTTCATCTTTTGATTCCTTTTACAGCAGTCTTTTCTCCATTTCTGAGCTTCTTCAACATCATTTACCACCTTCCTGATATTTATTTATTAGTGAGATCTAAATTATAAACACGCAAGCTAATTTAACAAGTGATCTTTAGAACTTTGCTAATAAGATACTTTAGAACAAACTGATTCAGATCGAAAAACATAAATGAACTAAAAGAACAAGTAATTTTGAGAATTACTTGTTCTTTTAGTTCTCAATTCTCAAAATTCTCAAAATTAATTTGAGAATTAATTTTGAGAATTAAGGAGTCGCATGAAGCATTAAGATACGTGATCAGGTCAGACAGCGCGAAAGTTATTTGGCTTTCTTTTTTTTTTTTTTTTTTTTTTTTACCGAAAGCACCGCTCTTACTGGCTGTAGTGCAAAGAGCGCTGTCCGGAACTGCTTTCGGCCTTTTGTACCCGCAAAGCGTTTTTGTGATCTCTGAAGAACTTGGCCGGGATGCCGCTCTTTGGATGAACCGCCTGATCAGAAGGAAGAAATCAGATTTTTCTTTTATGACCGGTAGAAGAGGAAGTCGTTATCTTTCATTTCGATTTAAGGGTCACATCGGAATTTAATAACCTACGTCTATGAACCCAGAGCCATACCATTGGGGGAGCTAATAACAAGCGAGTTTTTTTTTTAATTGCTTCGTCCGCGAAAGGTTACATGCAAATCTCCTGATTCTGGATCCGTAAAACTGAAGAGACTGCTGGCTGGCATTCATGACCAAGGATGAGAGCGGCTTGCTTGTTAAGGGAGTGTCTCCATATTCCATTATTTGTTGAGAATAAACATTTTAAACTTTGTTTGTTCTGCAGCGAGCTTTTCAGGTATTTAGTTCGTCGAATTTCTTCTTTTATTAGATGTCGCACGATCAGATTTATCACTGAAATGCCTTTCATGTGTTCAGAAAAGCAAAGTCTTCTCTTCATCGCTAACAACTGCAATCGAAACTTTTTGTTTTGTTTCGCGTTTCTCCAAAATCATATTCGACCTCGAATCGTCCAGTTATTTGTCGCACACCTTTACAAGGAACATGTGAAACGCCGTCTCGGTAAAAGTGTTTTCGACACAGTTTTATCGAAAAACAACTTTCACCACTGAACAAAATTCTAACCGCCACTATCGATCCGGAGCTGACACGTGCTCCGGATAATAATCGGTTTTATCATCATCATAGCACACATTCATATGCGAAGTGACTGCATAGTGACGCCGTTCACGTATTCGATTTCAGCAATGTAAAGCTGCACGCACGCACACACACACTAATAATAATACCTCAAATGACGGGAATAATACATTCGGCGAAAGTCATAACCCGATATTCGCTTAGTATTTCCAAAATTAATGGAAACGGAAGAGAAAAAAAGCACAAAACTGGATTTCATAAAGGAAGGTTTATTTCACTCGTAAATATAATTTAAAAAAAAAAAAAAAAATGAGCCAATTCAAGGAATTTAAATGACGTCACTTTGGAGCATTCTTCGCAGCATCTCTTTGCAGCGATCGTTGAATTCTTCGCACTTCTTTGCTAGAATGTTTTGCAGTAAAACATGACGACTGGCTTTCCAGACGTTGGAAAACTGCGACATTCCATTGATAGCGAAGGTTTCATGCCCCCCCCCCCCATTGCATCTGCAACTTCCTCTTTTGACCTCTGATGGAAAGGCAAGTCTGCTTGTGCGTAATCTTTTAAGCTCCGCGGTTTTATCAGTGCTGTTAACTATTAAGAGCATAATCTCCAAGGGTATTAAAGAATTCGGTTTTAGCCTCTTTAAAACCGAGTTTGAGCTTGGTTCAAAGGAAACCATCAATGAATGGCCTTCAGCACGCCTGTGAGTACTATCGCACTAGCTCAGGCGGATCTCATACGGAGGCAGCAGGGTTTTCTTTATCAAGTCGGCGGAATGTTCCAACCAGCACACGCATTTTCATTTTATTCCAAACCAGCTTTTATGGCGATTACTCAGTGCTCGCGATTTTTGAAATGGAAACTTTTCTAAATGATTGACCATTCGCTCGATTCGCAGAGGCGATCCACGTACGGTAACGATTTCAGATTGTCGGCCAACTGGGGTCTTACGATCGCTGTTGACAGGAAACAACAGCTTGGATTCGTCAGACCTTCCAGATGAACTGCTTCCAGTTCGATGTTCTGATGCAGGCAGCACTTCCTTCCTGTTGAAAATGCTTCCTCCAGAAGATCTCATTTCAATTTCTACAGATGAGGAACTTGTCAGCGTGAGTAGTTAGGTATGAGTACAGCGAAGAATTAATTAGGTTAATGGGTTAATTCCCCTTATCAAAGAGAAGTTAAATTCATCCGCCTCGAAGCAGTCCGAACTGGATTGTGACCAGGTGGGCTGGTTTCGTTTTGAGGTGAACGTATGACCAGAGTCGGGGTCATGTGTGATTATCAGTTTTTCCCCTTGAAAGCTTTTAATCGTTTCGAGGTCACCAGACGCCATCGTTTATATCACGTGATAGCATCGTTTCTAGCGTAGTTTTAATGGATGTTCCCTTCCTTATCAAAAAGCAGGGCCGTCGCTAGATTAGTTCGCTCCCTGAGGCAACCAATTAAATATCTCCCGTGATGGATTATAAGAGAAAAAATATAAGAAAATCTGCAATTGCTATTTTGTTTTTAATACGAGAGAAACGTTAATGGAAAACAATTACATAATATTAAATATTCGCTCTACGGGGTTATCGCACAATAAAACTGCTGATAAGCTCTTCTAAGTTTAAATTATAAGCTCTGTCCGTCTCTATCGATATAGTTGCTAGACTAACCGATCTTTCTTGGGTCATTGCTGTTCGCAAATAATTTTCATCAGTTTAATCAGTTGAAGCTTGGAAACACTTCTTTCCGCACTTGCTACCCTAACAATTTCTGTTAGCGTAGCGAGGGCGCCCTTATTAAGCCGCGCCGTGAGGCAGGCTGCCTCTATGCTACACCCTGTCGACAGTACTGTCAATAAGTAATGTTCCCGACTTTTTGTATCGAGTCTTGTCTTGTTTTCGACCCGACGCGGGGTCATGTGTCATTATCAGCTTTCCCCCCTTGAATGCTTTATATAAAACGAACTGTTAACATCTCATCGTTTTCTAACCGTTTGTGCTACGCAGTTGGCAAATGAAAGCCAGTTGGAGGAGCGAACATTAAACTCTTCAAGAAAAATACCCTTACTATTTGGAAAGCCGTATTGGAGAAAGTCAGCATATAAGAAAGAAATTAAAAAAAGAATCGATCACTAGGGCATTAGGAGAGAGAGAGAGAGAGAGAGAGAGACATCAAGGGAATCTGATAGAATAGTACTGAGAATTTTATCCAAAGAAGATAAAAAATAATCAGGCAATTCTGAACGGGAAACTCTGATGTGGTACATCAGCGCAACATCCACAAAAATCACCACGTTTGAGACGAAAAATAAAACCAAATCGGTATGGATACACATCCAAATTAATCATTAATAAACGTGATAGTTATGTTCTTCTTTTCGGCAATCTCCTGTTTCGTTTTCCCGGATTTCTAATGCAGAAAAAAAAAAAAAATCGAAGGATGGTAAACTCTCTGGCAATTCAAAGCAAACACGTACACAAAAATTACCTCGTTTGAGAAATCCAACAAGAGTGGATATACACCCACATCACATTTATTAAATTTGCTAGTTATTTTCTTCTTTTCAAAAAATCTATTGCAAGGAAAACAAATTCTCTCAAACAGTTCTCTTCTTTAGCGATTGCATCGAATCCTTTAGAAATGTATATTTCTAAGGGAAATGCATCTCGTCGAGTCCGTTTAGCTTCGGTAGAGTCAACCATCGAAATCAGTTCCATTCGACTTCTTCCCAGAAACAGATCCGGGCCCCTAAATGAAACTTAGCGCGTGGATTCAACAAACCCAATTCATTGTATTCCTCCTGAGCAAGAGATTGAAATCGCCACCTATTTCATCGGTCGCATTTGTCATCGGCAGTGCTCACCGATGAGCGGCAGCAACAATAATTCGGTCGTCTTTGCGGTAACATCGCTTCTGAAACAGTTCCTACAGAAACGAAATTTGAATTTATTTTTAAGATTTACTTCATTCCCGAAGTGAAATAAATGCCATTGGCAATGGTCGAGTAAACATCCGGTATCTGAATTAATGGCGCAATTTCATAATTAGTTTGTGTCACCGAAATCCTGTTTCAAACGGCTGTTTATTATTGGTGTTTACATAAATATGAAACTACACATCGCAGCGGAAACAACCGACTAACAAGGGGGGGGGGGGAGGAACAAACGGGCTTTGTGATGTGTAACTGTTACATGCAAAGGCAGCTTTAACATTTAAAGGCTACAAAAACATTCGTAGATAATGTCAAAAACTTTATCTTCACAAAGTAAACTGCCATACAACTGACACAAGATAAATGAGCTCAATTCATTGTTATGTTTTGGCAAAATGCCAGAAACTTCTACGCGGGCGCCATCTCTCTCTCCGATTTAAAGTCAGTCTGATTGAACTTTTCAACGATACAAAGGGAAGCATGTAAATTATATTTCTTGATGCTTTTTGAAGAATCAGTCCGCCGTAAGTCATGGCGACTGCATTCAAACGTACAAATAAGTTAACGGAAAATTAAGAATAATGAATTACTCATGAACTCATTTTTTCACAGCAGTAAAAGTGCACATTTCTATGCAAGCGAAGTCATAACACACGTGTGTTCTGATCTTCATCACGCTCACTTCAGCTACCAACAACCATGTTTTCATCGGTTACGCTACAACCTATCGATCCGAGCCACACCCTTCTAGTGGCAAGCAGTTGCTTTACTACCCCCCCCCCCCACACACACACACACATACACCCCCTTCGGGCAACTGGTTGACATTTGCTTGTGTGCGTGCGCCCTTCACTGCTTCAGATAATATTTCGTTTGGCAAATCAAAGCCGAACTCATTAGGAATTATTCTTCAATTCGTGTAACGCCTCCGCACGAGACAGGTAATAAACTTTCATTTAAGGTCTTTCTCACCGATATGCCGGAGAGTTGCTCCGTCGTTTTTAGAGATAGAAAAATTCTACTTCACCTACTAAAAATCGGTGCGTTTTACCCGCTGGGGTTTCTTGGGGTTTGCGGATTCCAAACGACTCGGTTGTTGGGTTTTCGGTATGAAATGGTGAGTTCCGATCGAGTTCGCAAGTGGAAAAACGAGTTGTTCCAACTGGAAGTGCATGACAAACTACTACGGAAATAGTTTATGAGCAGCGAAGTATTTGACTTAAAGGTCCAACGGGATTGACGGGTAAAGCAATTCCAGTTGGAACAACTCGTTTTTCCATGTCTGTGTGACATTAAGTAAGCAGTTGGAGAAACAAGCAGAGTGGTAGCAGTCCTTGGATTTTTTTTACATCGCACGTCAGTGCGGAAATCTACACGCATTTCTGCAAATCGGGAAAAAAAAAACAAAAAAAAAACATTGCAAGCTTCAGGTCATGTCTCAAATTTTCTCCTTCTTTTCGTCCTTACGTATGACGCTTTGAAAAAGATTAAATGCTCGGCCTGAGGCTACAAAAAGCTCGATTATTACATCGAGAGAAAAAAGGAAAAGGGACGATTGTCAACTTCAGGGCAAGATGTGGGACAGGCGCCGCCAAATGAGTTCATCGCTGCCTTCCTGAACATTTATTGAAAACGACGTAAGATTTAATAAAAAAATGTCAGAAAACCCTGAGATAGGCAGGAGAGGCTCGTGTTCTAAGATTTCTCAAGTGCACTCATTTAGTTAAGCATAAAAAAATAAAATAAAATTTTGAAGGAATTTCGTGCTGTAGTTAAGCATAACAAGAATAAAATAATTCAACTTTAGACGGACAAGTTCAATATGAAATAGCGTTCGTTGAAATGAACGTGCCCCATTCCGATTACATTTAACTTCTTAATCTCAGAGACAAAATGTCCTCAAGAACGCTTCGCAGAAGAAATCTGTTTCATCGCTATCACCAGCGACATATCGTGCCGTTCGGATCACGCATAAGCAAGAAAGTTATTTGAAGATCCGGCGAGTGACCGGTGTGCTAGTGATACCAAACTTGCACCGCTGCTGGCCTTCGGAAGAACCTCGACATGCAAGAGCGTCGACTTCGAATTGTGGCAGCGTGAACTGCAGTTCCATGAAATTTACTGAAGAAGGATCTCTCTCTCGCGTGCTTTTGCCGATAATGTTTAAGGGCATTGAGATTAGCGGCCGTGGTCGCCGCTTCATTGAGATCACTTTAATGTCGTGCTTGTGGTCGCTTGGATATCACGCGGCCCCGTGAATGCCTTTTTATCCCGATGGACGTGTCCGTCACATGCAGTAAAATGCTGTCTAAATCAGTGTACTTGGTTGCCAATGTCAGTCAATGGAACAGGCTCAAACCATCACATGGTATTAATGTAACCAAATGTGATTGGTCCGTGACCTCGGATTGTCGCTATCACCTTTTCCTTTCGTTCGAGTGAAACAAGGACTCGTCAGTCTGTCACTTCTCTTCAGTGGGTCTGATGTTCCTTTTTTCAACAGAATTATAATTTTTTTTATTGCACGTTCTTCATAAATGTCTTCCTGATGGGGCCTTCTGATAGATCCTTTACAACCCCGTCAGTCTGTTGGAGTTCGGTCCGGTCGATCGATGCGAGTCTGCCGCTCACATCAATCAACCGTTTCCTCCGTTTGTGAGCTCTGTTTTCTTCTATCAGGCCATTCTAGATATACAGCACTCGTATTTGCATACCGCCATGTTAATACAGGAATGGTTTCCGATGTACCGTTTTCTTTCCGTCTGGCTCAAGCTGTTTTCCTCTCTAAAGGTCACTTCCTTTGCCTGCTTTCTCTTTTACACACACACACGCGCGCGCGCACACACACACAAAAGAAATGCCATTACATAATATTTTTACCTTTCCTTGCAATTACATTTCAGTGCAATTCTGAACACTCGTAATTCTGTAAACGGCGAAAAAA
The DNA here is from genome assembly GCF_054136105.1 of Typopeltis vanoorti. Lineage (NCBI taxonomy): Eukaryota > Metazoa > Arthropoda > Arachnida > Uropygi > Thelyphonidae > Typopeltis > Typopeltis vanoorti. The sequence continues at coordinate 137,997,419 of NC_143560.1, forward strand.
CTTAAAATATCATCTTCCTAATCCTCGATTGTTACCTTCAAAGGGTGCGCAGGATACTGACAGTAAAACAAAATTAGATTTCCACGACCGTCAAACTGCTGACATGTATGCTCAAGTGTGCAGATTACAATAATTGTTGAAAGGAAGCTCCCTTTCAGCAACTTTTCTCCACATGACAGTAGTGTGTTTGTCAAGACGTCAATGTTTTCAAATCTTACACTTCGGTCTTCTGATTCACTACCTGATCGCATCGATCCGCCTACCTCTCGATCTTCCTCCATTCTTGGGATCAAACATCTGTTCTGCTAACCTTTTGTCTTAAGTGACCTTTGGATTAGTACTTTGCTCGCACATTCTTTAATGCTACGAACGTCAATTTCCTTTCTGCAGACTTCATTTTTCATGCAATTTTGCAGTGGATGCACATTCTCCACATGTTCGTCAGAACGCGCATCCGTGGTTTCTCTAGTTTTTCCAATTCCATCACATCAATGCAGTTTAAACTACATCATCTCATTCACTTCGAGATTCAGATTGTTTGCTAGGCCCACTATTACGAACTTCCAAAATCATGCACAAACCTTTTAAATGTCTTTTTCCGCATGCCACTCATGCATTGAGAGGTCACTTCGTCCCAATCCACAGCAATATTTTTAATAGAATGATAAATATTAAATGCTTTCCAGAATTGCATGAGATTCTGCTCATTTCCTTCAGTGGTAAAAATGGCTTGTGAAATTTTTCTGTACATAATAAGTTAAACACTGCAAGAATTCCCTGATTCATCGGTTGCATAACCTTGCAATCTATCAAAGTAGTTAATGCATTCGGAAGTATCTATTCTTATCTTATCTAATCATCTATCTTATATATCATATTCAGAGTTTAGTCTTATTTATCCTCCATGATTCCTTTAACAGAAATATCCCCCACCCCAACTTTGCCTTTCAATCGACTCAAAAATCGTTTTGCGACCTTCAGTGCACCATGAAGTTCTGATTTTTTCATCTTTGCACACAACTTCATCAGACGTCTCCCTGGCTCAAAAGAGATGGCAACACCGCCCGCTGTGTCATTTATCGATCAGTTTGGAAAACTGCACCAAATCAGGCCGCTAAAGATGAGCTGCTGGAGTTTTCAGGAGAAACAGTTAGGCGGACCAGATGGGCTGAGGGAAGAGACAGGAAAATGAAGAATTACGGCATGTCCGTTTGTCCTCCGTGCATTGGTGGGATTTTTCAATCGGGAGTTCAGAGATATTCAGCTACGGATAGACGTGCATGAACGTTGGGTACTCTATTCCTTTTTATTCTACGGAGTACGTTTGTGTACTCGTATAAGCCTACACTACTGCATGTTCCGTGACTAGACACTGGAAACGAGTGGCATCACATGGAAGTGTTTTGGTGATAATAACATCCTGGCAGACATTCCGGCTGCCAGGATGTTATTATTATCACCTGAAACATGCGGTGTGGGGAGACGCGGCTCTTGGAGGGAGGAGGAAAAAAAAAAAAAACCGCCGAATATTATGTTGAGTGCGCTGTCAAGTGAATGCGTTGTATGCGTGAAGGGCAATGAAGAGCATTGCCCTTCATAGATCTTCCAAATGAAGGGCATACGAAAACGATGCAATTAAAATGAATTAATTTCAATAATGGTAAACCCAACTAACGCAGTAGCAACTGTGATTGAAATTACGGCTTAAGTAACTAAGGCCGACGCCAGTGCATTAAGCAGTGAATTGCGTGCGTTCTTTTGGCTGGTTAACCTGTGTTGCGGAACTAAACATCCGATTTTCTGAAACAAAAGCCGTACCACCTCCATATTCGCAGAACTAACGCTTCTTTGCCAAGGTTTGGTTGTTGATTTCGGTGCCACAAACAAGTCTGCTTCAGGAAAAAGGTGCTGCGGGAGCACTGTCATAATTGGAAATGGGGTCGTGATAGTTCTCCTTGTGCCGCCTGCAGTTTATTAGCGCCATGTTTACGAAGTGGGCACAGCAAACACGTCAGTCTCTTATGAGCTTCCTTCCGAACTTAGTCGAAGGCAAATACTGTCGCTTCTCGTTGGAATATCTTCGACTCTTCAATTTCTTGTGAGGTGGTTTCACGCCTTTTCTTCCAAATGGGATTTTTCAAAGTGAAGATTCCGAATCCAGAAATGCAACTTTCTCATTCTTAATGATCAGAAATAAAAATGAACTGGGAGGAGATTTCGTTACTTTTTGAAAGGCACTTTCATAAATCACCCCACACAAGACGAGCATTCGTCGCGGTCATTTCGGTGCAGACTGTAATGTTATCTTCTCCGCGAGAGTCATTAATTTTTTTTTTTTTTTCTGGAGCACATCCGTAGCAGACGTCCAATTGATGTTTTTTGGCAAAGTCAAAACAGAACAAAGCATCTCGCGTCATCCCAATCGCATGATTTGCCAATGAAATCCGTTTCTTGAGCCAGACCAGACGAATTGATGGCTTCGACTTGATCAATCACATCGGTTATTTTGTGGCGTTCATTTGGAAAATGCGGTGTCGGTTAATTTAACTCTTCATTGCCAATTAGCTTCTCATTTATTTAATTTTTATTATATGCAAGGATTATTTTTCTAAACTGCTTACTTATATGTATATAAATAACCACTTTTAGATGAGCAGCGAAGTAGTACATTCGCGCTATTGATTGACAATTTTTGAATCACCAGATTTATTTATTTTGGCATTTTATGCTAGCGAAGTCAGTCGCATCTCGGCTTTGCTGACAGCAGGCTGTGGACACGAATCCGACGGTGGGTGTGGGCAATTTTTTGAATTGCTTTAGGTAGCAGATGATTTTCATCGCTTGATGTGAAACTATTGCCACTTTGTTTAGAACGAGGTCTGAAGCGTGGCTTGAAAAAGTGCTAACTTTTCGGGAGCAAGACGCAAGTGTACTTTTTTAAGTGTTTCAAGAAATAATAAATTTATTGTTTTTTTATTTATTTTTATAGTTTGAGTTATTAGAATTCTGAATTTCTAAGAACGAGAACTTGCACAAACTGTTCGGTGTTAGAGATCTGTTCGAAAATTTTCAAAATTCATTGACGAAATAAACCGCATGCTGCTTCGGCTAATATCGTGCTCAACACTGGCGGTGCCCTGTTTGCTACTACGAAAGACATCTTGTGATAGAAAAGCAGTCTTATTTTGGATAGATATCGTTTTTTTGGAAATTTGCTCGTGTAATCCATAAAAATGATAAAAACTTTCTTGCAAAGTAAACAACACGCAAGTATTAAACGCCATTAAATGGCGATAATTTCATGCGCCGCGACAGGTCTGAGTTCAGTGGAAGATCAGTAACATCGGGAAATTAATTACCAGATGTACGATTTGCCACGGTGTCGGTTTTTATGTTTATTAACCAATTACGGCTGTGTGACGAAAGTTGTCAAAAGAGCGTTAAAATTCTACGTCGAACGAAAACGAGAACTGGGTTTTTGTAGTCGATATTTGTATAATTGTCTCACTGCGGAGAATTAAAAATCTCATTTCTAAGGCTGTAAGAGATCGTTTGACGCAAGTAAGAGAACATTTCTAATGATCTCTTACTTGCGTCAAATATTATCGCGCAAAACATTTCAGACCAAAGGGCGGATGTGCACCACGTGCGTTTAGCATTTTCTAGCGATGTTTTTTCTGTATTTCTGGAAATGCAACGTGTGCTCGCACTGCTAATGTTAATCTGATGACGAATTACACAGAATGAGATGTGCGTCGAAAGCGATGCTGATCAAGCGCCTTAAAACGGACGGTTTTCAGGTTATCATTTTAGCCCAAGAATACTTTCCGCAGTTTCCGACCCCGTGCATCGTATCAAATAAAGATGGAACTGAAAACCCTCTTCCATGTCCGTCACCAATGTTAACGTTCCTATCACCATCCCCTCACTGCTTTATCTATTTAACTTTGTACGCTACTTGTTCTCGATACATACTCATAAGCAACGTTCCCTTCCTTAACATTTCGTTATCTGCTTATGCACTTCTCCCTTCATTCAATCCAAATCTTGCATACGTTTATTTAGGCTTCAATCCGAGCTTCCTCTTGGAACCCTCCGGTTTCTCATCCTGCAAAAGAGAAACCGTCGCCACCCGTGATGACAACCAACAATCCACTGGTTCATCTCCCTCGTTGCTTTGGCTGCAATTTAAATCCAATCTCACTTCTAATCCCATATCACTCCAGTGAACCCACGTCTCTCCGACACCGCTTTCCCGTGTACAACTCTCCATGTGCCCAACCGTCAGTCGCTAGTCATCAGGTTGATACCTAAATCCATACGTTGCAACTTGAAGCACGTGTCCCTCTGACACGTGCTTCAGAAAACGTAGGAAAATTAAAAAATGCTTTTCGCTCTCCAATCTCTTTTTGTTATAAAATTATGAAAGGTTGCAGAAATAGGAGGTCTCTTAAATCCATACTTATCTTCATAAATAATACCTACCAGTTCTGTATACGAGCTCTTACTAATTTTCTCTCGTATCATAAGAACCACAGAAGTACCAACTCGTCTGTAGTTTCGTACTTCCATTCTCTTGCTGCTCTTATACATTGTTTTATCAATCTTCCACTCTTTAGGGGGAGAAAGTCGCCCATTGAAGATTTTCATCAAACATTTGATGCTAATCGAACTATCAGCCGAACAATATAGTCAAGCATCACTACCTTGGGCGCTTTATCGTATTATTCTAAACACAATAAGCATGCGTAGATTTCGTATATTGGTTGGTGTTCAATTGGTATTCAGCGCTGAGAAAAGTGTGCTTAAATGTTCTTCAAACACCCGGCGCTTATTTTAAAATTATTTCAAAGTAATTTAACGATATACAGTCATCCCTCGACTTACGTCCCGGTTCCGTTCCTCCGGCAGGACGTAAGTCGAATCGGACGTAAGTCCACACATTCAACAGAGTCATAGGGGTCAGGGACTTAACCATAATAATAAGTATACTGTCATTTTAATGTTTAAACCTTATTATAAAACTGTCCTGTGCATTAGTGTCACTATAAACAGGAAAATAATCACCCAAATCTTCCTCCACAAATCATATCTTCATTACCTTCCTTATGTGAAGGACCAGGGTGCGGCTCTTTTGATGTAACTTTTTTTTTTTTTTGATGAAAATGTCCGATGTGCTTTGCTTATTCCTCTTCTTATCTTCATCATAAAAGTTTATAGCAAGCAAACGCATCGTGTAATTTCGTTTCTATGATTAAGCAGCATTCAAGATTGGGGTCCATGTCTTCAGCCATTTTGAGAACATCGCTAACTGCAGAGAACATTTCTGCAAGACTGTAAATTGATTAACTACCTCTCCTTGTTTCTCTCTCCCCTCTTCATTTTCTCATTCTTCCTCTTCTGAAACACACTGTTCCTCTAGTGCGACCAATTCTTCGATGGTCAACTCTTCAGGGGAACTTTCTATGAGTTGAACTATATCATCTCATTCACTTCGAGATTCAGATTGTTTGCTAGGCCCACTATTACGAACTTCCAAAATCATGCACAAACCTTTTAAATGTCTTTTTCCACATGCCACTCATGCATTGAGAGGTCACTTCGTCCCAAGCCACAGCAAGATTTTTAATAGCATGATAAATATTGAATGTTTTCCGGAATTCTATGATAAGAGTCTGGTCATTTCCTTCAGTGGTAGAAATGGCTTGTGAAAAAGTTCTGTAGATAATAAGCCTTAAACACTGCAAGAATTCCCTTTGTTGGAGAGAGAAACATGACCTGGAACATTGTGAAGATCATCGATATAAGACGGATGACCTGGAGCATTATCTAGAATTAATAATTTTAAATTCTACATTTTCTTTCACACAATAGCTTTTTATTTCACTCGCGTAACAGTTGATTAAGGCATCCTCAAACAATTTTTGAGGATGTCTTAAAAAAGAGAGCAACTTTTTTTCGGTATGTTGTCTGTATCTCTAGAGAACCAACTAGGAAGAAGATGAAAAATATTTTTAAGTACGATATGAATTACTTGAAATGTGGATTTTCATGGACGGGAAATGAAAAGGAACCTATTCCAAATTTTGTTCTATTAAAAATAAATCATATTTTTTGTTTACATGAACATATAAATTCAAATAAAATAGACATTTACAATGAAATATACTTTATTTATTTACTATTATTTTGATAAGGGGTACTTGGTAATAATGAAAATTTAAAAGGGGGTACTGAAGTTTGAGAAACACTGCTCTAACAGAATCGTAACACGGTCTTTAAGAGCTTTGAAACCAGGCATAGATTTTAGATTTTTGTGGATGAGTGTCTGCTAGGGCATTTTTTCCGAAATAAGGACGTCTCATCCATAATAAATATTTGCTGTGGCAAATAATTTTCCTCCGTAATAATTTTATACAATTTCTCCACAAACTCCTTTTTAGCCTTATCATTAGAACTTGCAGATTCCCATACATTTTCACATTATGCAGCGCAAAACGTGCTTGATTCTCATGAACCAACCGGAAGAAGTGTTGATTTCATAGTCATAATCGGGTTCTGCTTCCTCTTTCAACATGTTGAAGAGACTTAGTGCCTTCAGCGGTTATGGTCATAGTGGTAAGAGGAATGCGTTTTTGGTTCGGGTTTTCTATGCATGATGCAAGTAGCTTTTCCAATCATCGATAGGATCTTGTCGTTGCTTCGTCACTATCGTCGATTTAATACAAGCAGATCCTTTCACAGCCTCTACGATTTTATCCTTATTTTTTCAAAATGGTCGTCACTGTGGAATGAGATCCGAAGCCATCTGCGATCACATTGAACGGCTTACCGGCTTTATAACTTGCAACTTCGTTTCAAGATCAATGGCTCACCTCTTTTTCTGTGATTCTTCGCTAGGCATTTTAATTGGGCGTGTAGGGGGCCTTGCTGCACAAAGCATTGCGAAATATTTAACTATAACTACACAAATAATCCATCTCTCAAACAAAATCAACAGAGGACCCGTTGAAGACACGTGCTTACTGCCGAGGGAGGTTGCCGCTGAAAGCGCTGTTGCCACTGTGCATGCTTTACCTTACTTGCCTCGTGTTCGAAATTATAGTAGAAAATGTCATTTATTCCCTTATGGGATCACGGACGTATTTTCGAGAGGACGTAACTCAAACGGACGTAAGTCGAGGGATGCTGTATTTATTTATTTCACTGTATATTTTCGTTAGTGAAGTTAGGTCCGATTTTTTTTTCACGTTAAAAACTGAATTTTGAAAAATATAAAAGTTTTAAATAGAAGATGAAAGCTATTAATTTTAATTCATTTATTAGATATATGAAGAGCCAAAGGCTTCAATTCTGCGACATATGACTTGTTTAAGTTAAGGGACATTACATCCCATATCGTTTCTAAGCCGAATAAGAAACTCAAAGAGTTTCATGCCGAATATAGAAACTATATAAAGTTCGGCGATTCCAAGCATAAGCAAATACCTGGATAGTGCAGCAACTGACCCTAAAGGTAGTGCAAGCTGAGGCAACTCATGTCAAAGGTGGAGCAAGCTCCAATGACTTCTTGATATTTACCCATAATGTGAACTTAGCTCCTAGGAGCTGTATTACCGTTCGACATTATGAGAGAAGGTCACTACCCAGACCGGTTTCAACCTTATGTATAGGTGAAGCGGGCTCTAAAAATAAGACGATCCAGAAAGATCGTCTTATTCAGCGCCCAACTCAGCGTTGTTCCACTCGATGACAGGCTCACCCCGTCACCGAGAAGAACTTCTCAGCATTGGCTCCACCCAGTGGCAGGCTCACACCACCACCAAGCAGAGCCATAATCTCAGCGGTGGCCCCCACTCAGAGACAGGCAAAAACCTACCTCCAAGTGGAGCCTCTCAAAGCCAGATCCGCCCCGCACCGGGTGGAAACCCACCCTCATTGGGGTCTCATCAGTAGGTAGACCTAGTTAATATCAAGTTTGTAGCGAACAGAATTTACAACCCTTCTATGAGTATTGCCGAGAGGTGTCCTAATAAATTATTAGATAAATTATTATATATCAAGAATAGTGATCGGAGCTTGCTCCACCTTAGACATGAGTTGCCTCAGCTTGCACTACCTTCAAGGGTCAGTTGCTGCACTATCCAGGTATTTGCTTACGCTTGGAATCGCCGAACTTTATATAGTTTCTACTATATTTGGCATGAAACTCTTTGAGTTTCTTATTCGGCTAAGAAACGATATGGGATGTAATGTCCCTTAACTTAAACAAATTAATTCATTTATTATTTTTTTGCTAAATCTTATATTTCAATAAGCTAAACATTCCGCTGTTGAACAAATTCTCTTCGACCCTTTCTTGCTATTCTTCGGGATCCCTCTCACGACACTTTTTTTTTGAACAAAAATTTACGAGCGTAATTTTTTTGTCTTGACACTAACAAGTGCATGTAACGTAGAAAAAAGTGGACCACATTTTTGAAATCAGGCTGTCATCATTCTGATATTGTTTCACTTCATTTCTAATCAGACTCTGCTTTGCTTCAGCAATCCTCGAGACTGAGACCAACATGACTCCGACATTTCTACAGATGCGCGAGTGTTTAATCTAACTTCTTACCCTGCGACATCCATGATAATACACCTCCATGCGAGAGGTTTTTTTTTTTTCAAGAATAATCTACTGGGCACACACCACGCGAACTAAAATAACTTTTAAGGAAATATTTCATAATATTTCACAAATCCTTTTATAATGCTCGTAAGTTGGATGCTTTTAGAAATCCTTATATGAAGGAGAAATACTTCTGAATATTTGAATTGGCCGTACGCATCATTCTCCGACCCCATCTAATCAGTAATTTTCGCCGTAAGTAAGAATGAAATGGCCTGGGATTATTTTGAGTCTCTTAGAAAAACGAAGCGATCGATGGCGGTTGGATGAAGAAAACATTTCGATCATTCAAGAGGGATGTCCGAGAACTTTCACGAATTTCAAGATGGAGCAACAAAATAAATACGTATCCCAAACTCTGAATGAACTGAAAAGTTAAGTGAACTGCTCCCTGAAATCGACTCGGCTAGAAAAAAATTATTCAAGCGAATCGTACAGCTACGTTCGATCGACTAAAACGTTGCTCGCTTGCTTATAGATATTCCAACACTTCCTGACGTCCATTGTGAAAGACATTAAACATATATTCCACGTAAGGACCAAATCTGAAACAGCGAATAATAGGTGAATGCTGCGTTTTTGCCTGTCTCGTAAGCAAGTAAGTAAAGTGATTCTTTGTTGGTTTTATCGTTTTCTCTACCAACCCCAAACAATAACGTTAATGTGCATTCGAGAAAAAGTAATAGGAAAGGTTGCCCACTTTTGCTCTGTAATGTTTTTCATTTAGAAAAAAATAAAATAAGTAACAAAAAACGTAACTTTTACATTTGCAAGTTTTCAATTTATTGTACCTGTCATTCTATATAGCTACAAAAAAAAAAAAAAAAAACATTTTTCATTCCTAGACAAACGGAACTCTGCTTGCTCTTTCGCTTTTTGTTTCATAGCAGTTTTTAACTGTAAAATATGGCTGTGTTTTGACTTTTGAATGTCCGACAGACTCTTTTTAGAATTATTTCCTATTGAAGTGAGTATTGGCTGCGTGTCCCCTTGCATCTTTGAAGGATTGGTTGCCAGTCGATAATGACGTTCTTCAGATTTTCTTTCAAGGGTTGATGGATGCAGAGAATCGTTCGTGCTTAGGTTAATGTAAAATGGTGTTGGTAGCCTTTAAGAAAAAATAAAATTTAATCAGTTTAAACACACACACACACGATAGTGACAATTTTCATTGATTCATTTTGTGTACAGTACGCGCAAAAGTACAAAACCACACTCTCGAAGAAGACCTCATTTAAAGAAGAACGAGAATTCAGAAGGTTATGAAAGATGCTTTGAGAGCAGTTAATCTAATAAGGAAAACGGTGTTTCGATGAAATTAAGCCGCTGACTCCTAACATATAAAAGAGAAAATAAAAATAGTTACAAACAACGAAGATAATTCAAGAGTGGTTATTTCCGTTTGAAACTACCTAAAAAGAGAATGGAATTTATAGATTTGTAGCGTTTACGATATCCGGGACCGCATTTCGTGTTTTATGCACTGATGAAACCTAACTGGTCAAGAACCTGGGGATGAGCGCCGTCCACAATGATGAGTTCTGTTCTGGAGGTGTTGGTGAACCTGAAATTTCACTCGCATTTTGTTAAAATCACGCGGAGAGCATAATGACAATGATGCAGAGAACTGCACGCACTTGATCAGACTGCACACATTTGCTTTCCAAACCTGGATCGCTGTGCAGAGATTTGGTCGCCGGGTTTTCGAATGGATGAAGAGATGTTGGAAAGGGTTCAAGAGACGATGGACTAAAATGTTTTCTGGTTTCCAGACTGTTGAGTATGACAAGACGATAAGAATGGTGACAGTTCACGACGATTTCAAGTTTCCTCGGTTAAAAATTTCAAAGTTCCCCGTGCGCATAAACAGTGAACAAACTTTTCAACACGCTTGGGAAATGTTTACTTAAAAGAGAAAATAAAAAGCGATTAAAAGCGAGTATCAACAAACTAATCATTATTGATTCAGGTTAAAAGTAATTAAGGGTTCTCCTATTTCATGCCGATCGTAATGAGTCAAACAGCATTTCGCCTAATTATGAAAACAGATGATCAGTTTTCTGTTGAGTAAAGAAAATGGACGTCTTTCTTCAGAAGACTTTCTTTCTTTGTTGCTGTACAAGCAGAAAAGCTTCTTTCCACAGGAACTGCAGAAGCTTAGGTGAGCGCAGGAAATAACCAAACGGAGCGCTTTGTTTACAAACGGAAGCTCAAAGGTTACCTGAGTTTCACTTGTCAGTTGCAGATCATTTCTATTCCGGTTTGTATTTTTTTGCCAGGTGATGGGAAATCGACAGTATGGGCGTGTGGATAGTGATGACGCATTACTGCAACTTAGCATTAAAATAATATTTAACTGGTTTGTGGGTGGGAGGGAGGGATCATGTAACCACTTTGCATAGATTTAAAAACGCGATGCTTTCCGTACGAGCAGGATCAAAATAGGTTTTACATAATTCGCTCTGTATTGACATTTAACACTGACATAAAAACATGCACACATAGCGTTTCCGAATAAACGACACAACACGAATTATCCATATGTACTAAATTTTATTTAATGACACGCATACATTTTAAGCATAAAATACACTAACTGAAGACCGCATTCGAGATCATCACTGTTTAACTCGCACTGCTCAGTAAAAGCAAATGGGGAACAACGCCGTACAGCACGCCAAGCAATTGGGCATCAGTTCGATCGAAAGCAGATCGTTCCAGCCCGCATTCATTTCATTGTCACATTCCATATGGGTGCCAGATTTCAGCTCATCCAAATGTTGAATTATATTGGATGCACGCGTAATAAGTGAAGAAACGAGATTTGTTTTATTATTATTATTTGTATCTGAAATGAACTCTACAGATCCAGAAGCTATTACACTAATTTGCGCACACCAATAATGACCTGAAGAGCTATGCCAGCTAAGCTACTGTTAGAACCTCCCTAGCTGAACATTTCGAGAGGCAGTGTATAGACTGAGAGAGTACCGTGTTCTTACCAAGTAAAAAAAAAAAAAAAAAAAAAAAAAAAATCCAACTCAGACGCCAGAACTGGAAATTCATCGGACCGAAACAGAAAACGATCAAGAAAGAATAAAGGTAACCGATGAGGAAGTTGCTTCAATTAAAACGTGGCATTACAACCAAGGTTAAACATGTTTTCATCACATTTTCTACCTTTCGTATGTAACGCAACTATTTTCATGATTTGTGCATATAATATGCAGGCTCTCTCTCTCTCTCTCTTTCTCCCCTGCGATTTCAATGAAAGTAAAAATTATTTTTTCAGTTGTGACCAAATATTTTAAAAAAATATATATATGGTAAGAATGGAGTCGCGCCTTGCTTCTTGCACAGGGAAAAATGAACATTTTTTCTGCAGACATGTTGAAATTGTGGTTGTGTAGGATGATACGGCAAGCTTGGAACTTCTCTAGCGGCAAAATCCCATTTGGGTTTAAAGAAGAGCTCAAGTTTATGATATTTCTTACTGCATCCGGACTGACAATTAGCAACCATCACTGTTACGTTTCTGTGATTGGAGGTGATTTCTGTTCTTCTATCACCAGTGATGGAAGAACAGAACTCGTATAAGTGGAAATTCCATTTTCAGCGATTAGCTGAAGTGACTTTCTCTTGTTTTATTTATGCCCCAAAACGATAAGTTGCTTACCAATACAAAACAAAATGCGTCTATGAAAGCAACTTACTAAAACAACTCACTTATGTGATCAGCTTTCTTTAATGAGACCTAATAAACACGTTTATTGTAATCGGCACTCGTGTTAATGTTACACACACACACACACACACGCTACTCAATATCGTCATTGGAAGATGTCGGTACTGTATCGACAGGACAACCACGCGTTCGGTTGCGATGATATCCCACTAGAAAAATACGAACATCGGTTATTAGAGTGTTGCCTGATACGCTGTGTGATTGGCGCAATGGCGAATATAATCTGAAAGGAGGGATGGGGGGGGGGGATTCACCAGCAGGAGAAGAAAACGGCACTGTGGCTGATCATCCCAACCGTAATGTAACGTCAAATGGTCAGGAAGAGGTTTTACGTTGCCAGAGCGTGCGTTTCGAGTGAGGATTTCATTACCAAATGACAGTAAGGCGACAGCGGCACTTGCAGAATCACGACGCCACAAGTACGTGCCGAGTTGTCGTGGGACGGTCGACGTACCAATAATTCACATGCTGTCGTGAGAGAAGTTGATGTTCCGCATTGGTTGGTGCTAAAGGTGATACGTAGAGTGGTTAAGGTGCGTACGATGAAAATGAAGTTTTGAAAATGAGAGTTTAAATCATCAAAATTTATCTTTTCATAATAAATCCTATCTGTAGATGATATTCTGAAAGTATAATTAATTTAATCAAAAGCAACGGAATGCAAATTAATAAACTATGCGTTGTTACAAAATTTCATACAACGTTAGGCACGAAATGTTTTGTCTGAAATTACTAGAGATTTATAAAAAAAATAAAAAAATAAAATAAAAACTTGATTGGTTATTCAAAATTCTCTGGCATATGGCGGTTTCAGGTTCGGATCGGAGACAGAGCAAAAGAGTTCATCGCAGTAGCGCGAGAGTCGATCACTGACATTCGAACCGTGTGGGTACTTCTAACGCACCGTAAGCGATTTTGTGCTGTACGAAGCGAGTAGACAGTGGAATCTATTGCGCAAGGAAGAAACATTTCTGAGTTTCCACGAGGAGGAAAATAAGAATTACATTCCGTTGTGTAGTAAGTCATTCAGCGAGAAAGGTCAGATGGTGTATTCCTTTTCCCCTGTGGAACACAATGATCAACCCAAATTGCTTGAAAATCAAATAATTTTTCCAACATTGGGAGATCTGCGCATTGAGCTGGATAGAGATGTTTTATATGCTTGTGTGTTTTTTATTTGTGTTCCGTGATGTGTACTGCTCCGTTTCCTGTATCGTGTCAAGTTCTTGATGCTGTAGTAAATCTTAGTGTGCTGAGACCATATTGTAGAGCAAACAGTGCAATGGGTGGGTTCATCTTGCTATGATTCACACATTGGGAACGGTGTGTGCGTATTTTGAGTGGCAGGATTGGGGAAATTGTGTAACGTCAAATGGAATTTTGGCGAGGTGACGAGTGGTAACCCATATTGCCCAGGCAAACGCAAGGGAGTTACGTCAGTAACATGTCTGGATGCACGATATACGTATACACTGCGATAAGAGGGAAGGGCCGCAGATGGTTGCTGATTTGCAGTCAAACATGGCATGAATGTTTAGACCTCAGATTTGTATTGTGGTTCGTGTGACTAACTTGCTGTCATTGTTAATTATTATTCCCTGTTTGTATATTCCGGACGAAGAAAGTGCACGCGATTATTTTCTTGCTTTTTTTTTTTTTTATTTAACCAAATGTTATTTGGTAAAAAAAAAAAAAAATCGTTAAATGTAAGATTGGCGTTTACTGTGGCGGAGTTGCAACCTTTGACCGCTTGATTTGAAGAGTGAACTTTTTTTTTTAGTGGCATCCCCTCCATTGTAGAATTCCAAGGGAACATTTGTTTTCCGTGAGATTTTTTACGTTGGAAGATGTGTTACTGCAGTATAGATGAAACCCTTTGGTCGGAAAGACCAGGGTTTGATTACGGTCAGTAACGTGAGGAACCTTCATCCCGTCTCTTTCGACCAAAAGTGAGTTAGCCATTCGGAGGTAGGGGTTTTTTCACCCGGAAATTCTGGTTTTTCGTTCCCTAGAACAGGCAAAGTCCGGATAAAATTGGAGGAAGGGGGAAAGCAAAATATCTTACCAGGAATACATTGTGGGCAATGCCTACCAGTCACTTGCGGTCGAAAACGACTAAAAGGGAAACCAGGCAGTTGTGTGTTTGGGGGGGGGGGGTCTTTTGTCCATTCTGATCGATTACTCAGGTTTCTGATATTCTGCTCGGCATTTCAGCTCCAACACGGGTTCAATCCTCAGAAAATCCACTTTCCTTGTCTCTTTTGCATTTGCCAGACTGGTTAGCAGCAGTGACAGCTTGTGATCGTTTTCTCTCTGTCGAACCAATATGCTGTGGGTTTGAATCTGTTGTGACATGTTACTATGGCATAAATCATTATGTGGCAGATGAATATGATCCGGAATGAGACGACCAGTCTGCTTCCAAGTGGCTTGAAAATAGTTCCATGTTTGTACTCTCTAGCAGGGTAATCCATGGCCCACTCAAGCTGCTCACGTACTCCAGGTTTAATATTATTCACAGACAGGATTCGCTTTTTGCATTCAGACCACGCGCAGTGGGTCCACTCTACACCTAATTTTACGATCTGACTTCGCGGTATCTACTCAAGCCAGTTTTCCTCTTTTCAGGAAGTCTACTACCAACGCTTCAACGCAGCTAACTGCTGACTTTCCTGTATAGTCGCTTAAGCCGACGACGAGATCCAGTCCTTGGGTAACCAAACAAATATCGTGCTATCAAATTGCGTCACCCATCAGCACTTCGAAGCCTATTCCTGAATCTGATGGAGGTGTTTGCTATAAAAGACGCTTTTAAAAGAACTTAGTCATGTATGACATGTTTTTGTTACTTGCATGCCCCGAAGATCAATAGGGATACCAATGCGAAGGTGGTCTGAAAAGTTCCCAGCCTAAGAATGAATAAACTAATTTATAATTTCAAAATTATTTTTATTTTTCAACATAATCTCTCTTAAACATCATCTCCCACATTTATTTCAGCCCCATTATCCCGTCCCTGTAGTGGTTGTCATTAAGATCTGCAAAATACCCCCTCTACAGCTGCAATCACCTCTTGATTCGAAGAAAAACGCTGACCAGCGAGGAAGAGTTTTAGTTTTGGGAAGAGATAGAAGTCAGAGGGAGCCAAATCTGGGGAATACGATGGATGTTCCAACAATTCATAGTGCAGATCCCTTAATTTTCTCATTGCCAAAACACCTTTGTGGGCATTTGCATTGTCCTGAAGAAAGATGATTTTTTTTCTTCTGCAAACCTGGTGATTTCTCCGAATTTTTTCGTTCGAAATAATATTCCCGGTTATTGTTTTACTCTTTTCAAGATAACTAATAAACCAAATGCGTTTAGCATACCAAGACCTTTCCTGCTGATGGAACCGACTTTGTCTTCTTTGGGGCTGAACAACCGGCTTCTGTCCACTGCTTTGACTGCTGTTTGCATTCTAGTGTGTAAAGTCTCATCCATAGTAATACATCGACGCCCAAAATCAGTTTTATTCTTGTTAAAACGCTCCAAGCGCTTTTCAGAGATTTTCATGCGAGTGCGTTTTTGATCCACGCGGCGCCCATCTTGAGCAAAGCTTTTTCATTTGCACTTCTTCAGGCAAAATATATCCTACACGTTCTTTTGAAATGCCTATAGTCTCAGCAATTTCACGCACTTTGACTCGCCGGTCATCCAATACCATATCGTTCACTCGATCAATGATCAACGGTGTTGTTACACCTTTTTTGGACTCGTGGATTTGTACTCCATCTTCAAGGCAGTTACAGCCACGTTTCAACTCGTGGCTGTAACTGCCTTGAAGTTACTCGGCAGCCCATTTCTTGATTCTCGAAAAAGGAGGAGAGTGCCCATAAACGTTTATTAACTTCGAATGAATTTCTTTTGGCGTTAAGCCTTCTTTCACAAAGAATTTTATAACCGCACGATACTCAATTTTACCCATTTCAAGGGATACAGACAACACTTTTGCTTCAGACGGCTGTATAAAGCAAACTACTTTATAGAATGACTTGCAATTCCACATGGATGCTTATGACAGATGTACCAACTTAGAAAAAAATAATCTTTTGCCGATAATGTTGCCATCTATGGTCGAGGCCGAGAACGTTTAGACCACCCTCGTATTTCCGATGTCAACGCTGGCTCCATAACCCTCGAACATTGGTTGGTTTGAACCAAACCAATGTTCGCAGGTAAATCTGATAATGAATGTCAGTTTGTTTTGATACTTCCTGCAAGTCATGCGCTTGTATTGATTTTTTTTTAAATGGTACCTGTTCCCAGTTTAGCATGCAAATGCTCTTTCAATAGCCAGCCGTATTCTTATATTTTGTTCTAAGAAAGAAATTTGTTATTTTATTCGCTTTGATAATTCGTTGCAAGTTTTTAAAGAACGTTATCGAATTATTCTCTTTAACATTATAGAAAGCTGTATAGCCATCTATTCGATGAAATATATTATTACAGAGCAGAAAATATTGTATCCTTAGTATCTGTAAAGTATTATTATTATTACGGGCAACTCCAGGGAGTCCTTAGACTCATCGAGGGAGGCCCCAAATCATGTTCATTACAACTATTCGACATTCATACGGTATCTATCATACCTCGCCTTAAACTCATTCACTGTCACAGCATCCACAACAGACTCTGGCAGCCCATTCCACTCATTCACCACTCTAAAACTATAGAACCCAACTCTAACACCCTTACTAACCACACTTTTGCCCAGTTTCCATGGACGTCCCCTAGTCCTCCCACAACAAGCCTTGTTCTCAAAAATATCTTCTGAATTAATTTTATAGAAACCCTTCAGTAATTTGAATTTCTCGATCATATTTCCCCTCCTCCGCCTATCAACCAATTTTTGCAACCCACAAATCCTCAACCTGTTCTCATAAGGTTCATTCCACAGACCTGCGGTATCTACTCAAGGTCACTCGCCTCTGGATCCTCTCAGCCTCCTCCCCATCAAGAAGAAACCTAGGTGACAAATCTGGGCACAGTAGTCGAGATCGGGTCTTATGAAGGCTGGATACAGAGGTACAACAACCTGCTTGTCAACGTATTCTTCAGCAACCAAGTGATTTGATGAGCTGATTTGGAATGTGCCCCCTAAACTTCAACTCCTTATCCACCAACACTCCTAAATCTCGTGCCTCATCAATTTACTGGAGTACAGTTCCACCAATGTAGTAAACTGCTGCTAATCTTTTCACCCCAAATGTATAACTTTACATTTTGCCACATTAAATTGACATCCATGACATCAGTATATAAATTAAACTGTCGGCTTTTTATTAGCAGTCATACGAGGATTGCCAAAACTAGAAGGATGTTGCTCGGTGGCATTTTTAGTTTTTTCCATAGATTTTCGTTTATTATAATGCTGTTTAGAATGTCATCCATGGGTATCGAATATTCATCGGTCCCTTTGTTGGCTCGTTTTTTTGTGTTTCAAAGTTCTCGCGAGGTCGTTTCGAGTAGGCAATCCGTCTATTTTTTTATAAGGTTGTCGACAATGCTTTTCACTATGATAGTCTAGCGGTGTTGGGGAGGTGGAGTATTAAAAAGAAACTGAGACAAATGATCGGAGATTATGGTGCTAGCGAAGAGGTATGGTCAATGCATGATTGTGTTAGGGAATTTGGTATTCATCTTGTTGTGGAGTTGATGGTAGGGTTTATGTTGCACTGATTTCAAGGTACATGCTTGGAAAGACATCAACGGTCACATGGACAAGGTTCCGTGTAACGAGTCACGTGGTTTTATGTATAAAATTAAATATAAAACCAATCAGTAGATTGTGAAAGATGGAAAAATGAGTGAAGAAATTCATTGCAGAATTTGAATTTTCGAATGCAACTTAAGGGACTTGTACAAATGAAACAAATTGTGCTATAAATAAATAAAAAAATCGAATCACCATGGAGACTGAAGAATCTGAGGAAATTTCCTATGCGCGAAATTTCCATCGTGCAACTTCTTAACCTCGCATATCATCTGCGCTTTCCCTTCTCTCGGACATGCTGAGTTCAACGTGCTCACAAACTCATCACTCGGTGTGATGAAACCGAAGTTGCATCTCACTTTCTCCCCATCTTCCGCAAACACTTTATTTTTTGTCCCATTCCTTTGCTCTACCATTTGCAAAACCCTTAAGGTCCATCCGCTAAATGACTCAATTTCTTTGTTTAAATCACGTTATTCTCTCTCTCTCTATCCACTAAACCAAGGATCGATAAACTATGGTTTCCGGTCCTAAGACCAATTGTGATACGGCCCGCGAGCTAAGGATAGTTAAATGAATGTCGTGACAGAATCGCGATATTTCTGTTTCGGTGATTTCCGCAGTGTTAATGTAACGCAGCCGCCCATTCGCTGGCATATATTGCACTCTCGCCACCATTATGTTGCACCCTCGTCACCGTGCACTGCCATCGATTACTCTCGCACTCAGTGCAAACTTCAATGTTTTGAATGTCACGCTTATACGGCAGTGTATGTTAGTTGGTACGAAAACGCCAGTAGCGCTCACATTTTTCCTTCTTCTGCGTTCTGAACACTTCCGATGTCTACATGTAGAACGAGCTCCTTGTCTCTGCCAAGTGCATTGCTTCCATACGTTAAGTGAGTTACGTATATGCCAGTTGCTGTGCTCTGTTAAGTAGCGGTCCTATCTTTTCAAGCAATTAAAAAGCACTTTGCTTTCACTGTGGCAGCCTGTTTATATCTTCCGAGTTCTTGATTTTTGTAAGAATGCTGTGAGATACTCCTACAAGACCGGAGTCTTATTTTGGAACGAGTCTGTGTCGACTGGTCTGCTTGCTTCGCTTTTATGAGATTATCTCTTGTGGATCTCCTAATTAGACGAACTATGATAGGAGCCGGTCGTGTCCACCTTGTTTGGGGGTAGGGAGGGGAGGGGAGAATTTACTGACTGAATGTAATTTACCTGCACGAGATCTTCCTCAATCTGTTGTGGACTGTAAAGTTTTAAATTCTTGGCGCAGTTCAGACGTCTCTTTTATTAGAGTGTTGACTGTCAGTTGTTATGTTGACACTATTTTAAATCTCTCTTAGACTCCTTCCACTGCTAGATTATTTAAGTCCTCCTATTCGCTACTTTTTTTCCCTGATTTTGCAGTATGCTGCAGGCCGTTTTCAAATGCAAAATTGAATGCATTAAAATAGGAGGCGCACCTGTATTCCTTGTTCCTATTAAGCCTCTCTTCTTGTTTTGCCTCCAGTAGAATGGGCTGCACCGTTGATTGCGTATTTATTTGTTCGCCGTGCACCTTAGGGACATTACCATTGTCGTCGGAGTTATTTTGTAAGCTGGATGCGGAAAGGCCAGAACACGTAAAGTGCAGATTTCGAAGGCAAATCTACACCTTATGCAGCTTCCTTCAGTCGATTTCTCCTTTAGACCAGTGTCTCCCAAACTTTCAGTACCGCGTACCCCTTTTAAAATTTCACTGACACTGGCGCACTCCACTCATCTCTGGCAAAGGCAGTTTGCAGGAAGTTATAATATTTTTCATTCAAAACAGGATCCATATAATGGTGTTTATTTTTTAACATTTCCGTTATGATAATATGCGAATCGATTTTTATAAATTATTAAATAGTTTAGTCATATGAATCCAATGCACATACAGCAGAAATTAAAATTATGAAATAATTTCAATAATAAAAAAAAAATGAGACGAATGGAATTGTTTCTCGAGGGAAGAAAAACCGAGTTTAATTAAATTCTGTTCAATGTCTTTTTTTTTTTTTTAAACCGTTGATTGACTCCACGTCGAGTTCCGACCGGATGGTTCGAAGGATTTGATTTTTAACCAGTAATGCAAACACTTAGAACTATGCGGTCGAAAGAAGGCGATTTCGCCGTCGACCAGGCGCTTCCCTAACGGAGGTCAATCAATACCTGTCAAAAGAAACATAATGTTTAACACTACCTTTAGATTTCTTAGAGAACTTTTCTGTAATTAATTTTTCAATAACTATCTGCAACAATACAGCGCAGAGAAGAAACTTTTTACATACAAACGTACCCTGTGGTTGAGTAGATCTATTTTGGAAACTTTAATAATACTTTGCTAATGCCTTTTATTCCTCTTATAAGGTGTAGGCGAGGCCGTTCTTTACCCTATCTAACTAATACTTTTTGTAAGTTGTTATTATACCCTGTATTGCATTAAGACCATTATTCCATTTTTATTGCTACAAAAACTCAGGACAAATTACTGAGTACATTCATTATGAGTCTTTTGACTCCAAGGAGATTTGATAATTTTTTTTTCACGATTGATGAATTGAAGGAATTTATCGATCAGAAATGTTCCCAGAGTACATGCATACTATTTACAATGCATATGTGCACATTCGTTTACAAACGAATCAAGGTTGAGCAGGTTTCAGAGGTGAATTGTGGACTCGAATAAATCACTAAGAAAAAAATGAAACAATGCGAAAACAAAAACCAAACTTTGGCGATTCAGTGGCAAATCATGAAGAAAACATTGATTCAGCCAGAGGTTGTCTGTTAGGATACAGAAATCAAAACTCCACGGTGGACTCCGGAATTTAAAGAGGTAAATAAGAGGAAGAAGAAAGTATATCGAAAGTTTCTGGTAAGTAAGTCAGCTTGTGCTCTTGGAGAATACACTGAAAAATGTAATAAAGCGAAGAACTCTGTAAAAGTAGCTAAACAAAAGTCATGCGAAGACTGGCAAGAATATGTTTTTGCCAGAGAAAATAAATACCAGGAAGGTTTCAAAATATTCTGCAAGCTATTGATGGCCTACACAATATTTTGGAGCTCATAAATAGAGGAAAGAGTGCTGTCAAAGAAATCAGAGGTGATAAAGGTGACAAGAAAACTGAAGATAAAGATTCTAAATGTCTGGAGTAATTATTTTTACTTAGTAAAAATTTAACTAAGTAATTATTTTTAGTAATAATTAGTAATTATTAGTAATTAACAAAATTCTGTACAAAACCTCAATAAGAAACAAAGACAAACCAGACTACAGTAAAACTATAACCATTCCCTACATTAGGAAGGAACATCAGACAAAATAAACAGAGTACTACGAAAATACAACCTCAAAGCCACCTTTTAAACCTCCTGCAAAATTAAAAAGCTTACTCAACTCATCCAAACACCCACTCCCTCCACTAGCCCACCCTGGAGTATACCGGATTTATTGTATTTGCAACATACCGTATATAGGAGAAACAGGACGCACAATTCCTCTCAGACAAAAAGAACACAAACGACACATTAAATATAATTATGGTGAAGCTGGCCTTTCTGATCATGCCCTGAATTCCTTACACAGAATTGACTGGAAAAGCACTAGCTGTCTACATCGCAATAAAACATGGTATGAACGATAATTCAAGGAAGCATGTGAGATTATTATCAACCACCCCAATCCGAACAATAATGATGGTCGAAAAATCCCAAACATATGGAAGGCATATATTCGACCCACGGAACCTTCCTCACTAAGAACAACTATAAACAGGACTGTAGAAAATCCAGTATCTTAAAAGCAAAAATAAGAATTGCAATACTAAAAATAGGACATCTTTGTTTCTGAAAGAATATTTATTCCTGTCAGCGTAAATAGAATTTAGCTTGATGTAATTTTTTTTCACTAGAGGTCATGCCAGTAGAATAACATGTGATCAAATCATTTGTTTCTTTAGCTTACAGTTAATAATGTAACTCAGCTTGTATTGTATATTTATGTATGCTCCAGATGATGATATTGATGTGATGATCGAAACGTCGGGATAATAAAAAAAAAGTTTTCTTTAACACGGCTGCCATAAATGTTAAAATGAATGCTGATCACCGTGTAACTCTAAAAGAAAGGATTAAAATTAAATCTGAAGTAATTACTTCGAAAGACTGCTACATGAAACAAGCGCTGTCAGCAAAATGGTAGGAAACTCCCAGTAGGAATGCAGTCAGGATTACATATCCATATTTAAAGTAGAAAAAGCCTGAAATGTGGAAATGCAGCTGGAGTAGATGATATTTGACCAAAACCTCTAAAACATGGAAGTATAAAAGTTTTTCAGTAGCTGCATTGCATAATTCAGAAGATCGAATTCCAGTTGATTGGAGTAGAGCTCTCATAGTACCCATCCATAAAAAGAGAAGTAAAACACTGTGAGAATTAGAGGAATTTCCCTACTCAGTATTCCCTGATTTATTCAACTATACTTGAGAAACGGATAACAAAAATTGTGGAAGGAAAGCTTGAAGAACAAGCTGGGTTCAGGCTAAATAGTGGCTGTCAGGATCAGATTTAGAAACCCCCGGAATATAAAGATTTGGAACTAAGTTTTGTTCTGGAAAGGGTTTATGATGGGAAAATGCCAAGAGAAGAGTTCTTCAAAACGCTTCAGTTATTTGATGTAAATTAGACATTTATATCGAGTAAGACAGTCTCTATTTAAGCTGCAAGTCAGTAGTTAGAATTGAAGGAGTTACTGGAAGATGACTTGATGTTAAGTTAGGTGTGCGACAAAGGAGAACTTCATCTCCACTGTTATTCATCTATATGGATCACATTACAAAGGAAAGTGGCATTAAATCTATCAACATTTGAGAGGTTAATATCAACTCTTTACTTTATGTAGATGTTATAATCCTCAAGTACAAGTCTGCCAAGATTCCCTGACTAAATCGAATAACTGCTATAATAAATTTGGTATGAAGGTCAGCAATAACAAGACAAAGACAATGAAAATAGGCAGAATCATTGAAAATATCACCTGCATTGTGAATGGAGAACCTGTAAAATTTTCAGCTACTTAGGCACAATTTTTAGTGAAGATGGTTAATTAAATATGAAAATAGACAACAGAATCAACGAAGCTGGTATGGAAGGAAGTCAACTGAATTAATTCATATGGAATAAGAGAGAAATTAGTCGGAACACTAAATTAGCTGTATACAAGACAGTGTTCAAACCAATTTTAACGATGCTAATGGATCTGAGAGCTGGGTCAGAAGTAAAACACTTGACCAAGGCTAGAGACCGCAGATACGAGAGTCTTGAGAAAGATTAGAGGCGTGAACAGATGGCATCAATGGCAATATCATATTAAAAATGAGGATATTAGGAAAGAACTTGACAGTCAGAATCCAGGAATGCATTAGCAGAGGTAATCTCAGGTCACTTAAACAGAATGGAAGAGGAAAGATGAGCAAAACAAGTTTTCTTTGCCAGGTTGGCAGGAAAAAGACGGAAGACCTCGATGTAAATGGATTGATAGCGTAAACCTTCCATTGAGGCAGAAATCTAAGATCTGTTAATGTTGGAGTCTTGACAGATTAATTAGGTGGAAAATTTTTGATCGCGAGTTAATAATGATGTACCTTTTTCCTGTAGTACTATCATAATTATCCTGTACCCCCCCCCGAGGGTACTTATCAAGAATTTGATGATGACATGTTCATACAAGTACATATTTGGACATAGATTACATGCATCATAGGGTAATGTGGTGTAAGGAACGGTTATGAAAATGAGTTCGATGCTAATATTCACAGCAAAAGGATGATCAGGTAGAGAAATCCACCGAATTCGAAGCTGGTGTCAGCTCTTCTGAAGCAAGTGGGATTAACAATAAACTAAACATTTTTCCTTAATTTTTGTTAGCCATTCCGTGATACGATGCTTTTTTTACGTTGGTTGCCATCATATCTTTTGCTTGGAAGAGTTCTGAAGTTACAGTGAGTAGTTGGTATGAAGGTATTCCATGTGTTTAATCCAACGTATAAACCGAGGTATTTAGCGTACGTTACGGATGTGATTTCGGAACGGTGGCAGCTACCGTGGTTAATGCAATAGTATGCGTGACTAAATTAGTGGTGCAGGGTACATAATTCTTGAGTTCTTTTACTGTAGTATGTTACTATACTTTTACTATGTTGTTTACTGTAATTGGATTGTGGTAAAAGTAGCCGATTATCTTGTTTAGAGAGTGCAGTGTTTGTCTGTGTGGTCTGTTAGTGGTGCTGTGTCATCTGCCTATTGATATATTTGACTATGTAAGGCCAAGTTTTGAAAGTCTCCTTAGTCTTCCCATGACTTTTGTTTAAACTACTTTCACACATAGATTAGCTCTTATGCCTGCTAGGAATTTTTGGTATGCTTTCTTCTTTTCCAGGAGTACGTCCTTAACTCTTTGTGTTCACCATGGAGTGTTCTTATTTTTCTACCCTTGCAGACAAGTTCACCAAATGCCTCCCTAGCTGAATCAATGCCTTCAAGTTTTCCACTGAGACTCCAAAGTTTTGGTTGTTTATTCAAAATGTTTTTCTTCAGTAATGTTTGTATAGTCGAGTCTGCAATTCCTATCTAACTTAACACTAACTACTCAGCCTGAACTTAAAATGCCCTCGTCTGTTAATCTTCTTCTTCTTCTGCAGCTTTTCAAACTTAAGTAGGGTCGCTGTTTGTGGTGAGTCTCCTCCACTTGTCTTGGGCTGTAGCCACATTCAAATTCTTCATCCTCAAGTCCTCCTCTCCCTCCATCTCTTCTTTGCCCGCCGCGCTTCCTCCTCCCCTGCACATCCATCTGCATGACCTTTCTTCCCACATACTCTTCCTCCCTCCTCATCACATGACCAAACCATCTGAACCTTGCCTCCCATATCTTTGCTCCTAAGTTCATAACTTTCACCGTTCCCCTTACATAGTCATTTCTCAGACGATCTTTTCTGGTCACACCGCACATCCACCTAAGCATGCTCATCTCCGCTACCTCCATCCTGCTGATGTTATTTTTCCTCAGGGCCACAATTTCCATAGCATACGTCATAGCTGGTCTCATTACTGTCCTGTAGATTTTGCCTTTCAGATTGATCGGCACCCTCTTATCGCATAGCGCTCCAGCCATCTCTCTCTCCAGTTCTTCCATCCTGCTTGTATCCTGCATCCCACTTCCTTCTCAGCCACACCCTCCTCTTTCATTGTTGAACATAAGTATCTAAAGTCACTGAACTTTCTGGTGACATTTCCGTCCAACTCCAGATCTATCTCCTGGCTGCTATCCACTTTGCAACACATATACTCTGTCTCACTTCTGCTCAGTCTCGTACCTCTCTCTTCCAGTACTTTCCTCCAACTTTCCTGTTCAGCTGCCAATTTTCTTGATTCTGCACACAGCACGATGTCATCTGC
This sequence comes from Typopeltis vanoorti, assembly GCF_054136105.1. Lineage (NCBI taxonomy): Eukaryota > Metazoa > Arthropoda > Arachnida > Uropygi > Thelyphonidae > Typopeltis > Typopeltis vanoorti. Next base: position 138,023,079 of record NC_143560.1, read on the forward strand.
ATACAACATAGTCCAAGGCGCGTCTTCTCTCACCACCTCCATCACAATAATAAACAGGAACGGACTTAATGCTGACCCCTGATGTAAGCCAACAGTCACTGGAAAACGTTGTGTCTCCCAGGCAGGTCCGAACTCTTTTTCTTCACATTTCTGTACATCACTGCACCAGCGTGGCATATTTCTCCGGTTCCTTCTTCTCCCTCATACACCTCCAGAGTTCTTGCCTTGGCACTCTATCATACTCTTTCTTCAGATCAATAAATACAAGATGCAGCTTTCGTTGCTTCTCTCGAAACTTTTCCATCATCTGTCGTAACCCAAAGATAGCATCTACCGTCGATCGACCAGGCATGACCAGATAAAGAAGCCAAATTGCTCCTTTGCAATCGCCACCTCCTTCCCCAGTCTTCCATCAAGAGCCCTCTCTAGGATTTTCATTGTGCGGGACATCAACTTAATTCCTCTGTAATTACAGTCTTGTGCATCCCATTTACTCTTGTAGATGGGCACAAGAGTATTTTCCCTCCATTCTTCGGGTATATTTCCCTGTTGACAAACTTTTATTAACAGGTCCTACAGCAGGTCAATTCCCTCTTCCCCCAGTGCCTTCCATGCCTCCACTGGGATCCTGTCAGGGCCCACCGATTTTCCATTCTTCATCCTCATAAGGCTCTCCACCTTCTCTGTGAGTCCTTGCATTTTTGTTTTCATTCAAAAGCCCGTCAAAGTATATTCTCCATCTGTTTCTTTTATCCACATCCCTCCTTAAGACCCTTCCTCCAGTCTTTGATCTGCCTCACATGCCTTTTTGATGCCTACATTTTGCCAATCGATAAATCTTTCTGTCATTCCTTTGTTTCTAATTGATCATAGTTCTTGATATGCCATTGCCTTCTCCTGTGGAACAACTCTCTTGGCTTCTCGCTTTTTCTCTCTGTACTCCTCTGTCCTCTTCCACTCTTGACTTCTCATAGATACTATAGATAATAATAAAAATCTGTAAATTAATTTTCACATCACAAGTTATTTTTTTTTCTATTGGAGTTTGTTGTTCATAGCAACAGTTTGCTGTTGCTATGAACAACTTCTGCAGGATCTTCGATATTTAACGACATTAAGCGACGACTGCGAATATAAAATCGCACAGAACTAAGACCAAAAAAATGTATAAATCCCCCGAAGTAGTTCCAAGGACAATTTTTTCGTTTGCTTCTAGAAAACACGCGATGTGCGTATTGCACATACGTACTACATCCTTGGTTGTTTAACACATCGTCTACGGTCGTATTCTTAAGTGGAATTCCGTTCGGTGTTAACGCAATTGTAGCATGCGAACTGTTTTTGTTTCAATCCCGTGTAATTAGGCTCCTCATTGTTTGCAACAAATACTGAGTTACGTTATCTCCTCCTTTACCCTTTCAACGTTTGTGTTCACTTCTGCAAAATCTCCCGATCTTTCTTTCAATCTGCCCTATCAAACGTAGGAATAAATTTCATGGAAATGAAATTTCTTCGTCGGTGTGCAGATTCAGGAACTTTTTAAAGGCCCTTTTAATTCAACGATTCTCTAAAATATGTGCTGAGCTGTCTGTCACGTGCTTTGTGACCGACATGGAAGACAGGGCGTCATTGTAGTTTCTTTCTTTTTCTTTTCTTTTCTTTTTTTTTTTTTTTTTCAAGAGAAGTGAGAATTTGTGAGGGCAGCGTAAATACATGTGTTAATTGCTCACGTCTTTTATGACCTGGTTTGCCTGTTTATAGGGAAACAAAATCCTGGAGGAAATCCGGATCTCCCCCTTACGAGACCTTCAGTTCAAAAACGGTTCTTTTCCGTCGTAGACGGAGTTTACAATTAAGAATTTCCACGAAAATATTTGTAGAAGATATAGACGGCAAAATACAAGTGAAAGGAAGCGGAGAAAAATTGGTGAAAGGTTGGTTGCTTCCGTACCGACACTTTATACGAAGCTTCGAGAGGCGAATATATTTGAAATGATCGAATTATTCATCACTTTGGGGCAGATTTGCGATTTTAATTGAAATATGAAGATCAATGAGATTAATGGTGTAGGAGAGCATAAAATAAGATGACATGCAGACACAACCATTTTTGGAGTTACACACCTCGCCCACTGAATTAGAAACTTTTATTTTACTTACACATGCGGCTGCCAGGGCGGATCCGTTTCAATTCCATGCGCATAATTCGGTGAGTGAGGGTGGGAAACTGCCTTCATTAAGTGCTACAGTCATTTGCTGCACAGCGGAAGTTCTGTTTATCCGTACAAGCCTTCTCATACGACAGCGATCTCGTGTCTGACAAACTGTCTTAGGGCCATTACACAAGCAACTCCACTGATTAAACACCCATCTCGGCTTTTGAGACACCAGCCGGTTCTGCTCTTTTCAAAACCGTGTTTCCAGCCAGACGGACCACCGTAATAAGCCGATTACTGACCAGCAACGTTCGTAAATAGTTGCCTAGAACACGTGGGGAAGCGCGTGACAAGTATTTTGCATACACGCTGCGTTAAGTGACGTTTACTTACATCTGCATGAAGGTTTCAGTGGCCAGTATGTGTGGTTGCTGAAAGCGTGCCTTAGCGAAAGAGTGAACCCAATTTCTTGGATGCCAAAAACGTCATACTTGTAATGGTTGTCAGGAAAGATTAGATTACAGGATTAATTTTCATTTCTTCTTCTATATGCCAATCGCTACCAGCTGTAAATAAATATAATTCATAGTTCTGCACAGATCATCAAACCCTCTGGAATATCCATTTCTAAATGATGATCTTCAAACCATCCTTTCCAGAAAGGAAATCTGATCTTATCTAGAGATTTGGGCCAAAAGGAAGTTTTGTGAGAAAAAAGAGAGCATTGAAGTCAACAGGGTTGTAAAAACCCCGCTGAATGATGGCTTGAAGATGAAGATTAAAGCAGATAGGTTTCTGCAGAAACATGAATTGGATTTACAGTCAACTGGTAGCCATTGACGTGTAGAAGAAAAATACAACTGAAAGAATGGAATCTCGTGGTGATCCGGAATTAGTTGCAGTTCGGGACTAAGTTCAAAACAACATTACACAATGTACGACCAAAGAAAGACTGCAAACCAAAAGACACATCATGAGAGATTTTTCAAATCCCATTCCTTTTGGAATTCTCCAACCTTCGTCATGTCAAAAGACGCTTAAAACAAGGTGATCTTCTGGTGATTCACGATGATTGAATTCACACCGGCCATCGTTTATTGGTTGACAGGCTTTCACGTCGCTGAATGCTAATGGATTTATTTGAGAATGAAATGAAGCGAGAGAGCAGCTGACCGATAATTTACAGAAAAGATAACTTTGATTCCTTCAAGGAATAGACCGAATGAAGGCTAATTTCCGTGTTGAAAAGCTAAACACCTCTGAAATAGGAACTCATAAAAATCCGAAACGGAACAGAAATGAAGTGGTGAAAACATTCCTTATTGAAGGACTGACAGTTTCCTCGTGCAGAAGTTGCCAGAATTAGATTGTTCTGCTCTGTTTCTGACAAAATCAAAGGCGTCATTAAATATGGAGAGTCTGCAGCACTAGGAAGACACCGCAATCAATTCAAAAATTCGAGAAAAAATCAAGTAGAATGTTGAGCATTGCTAAGGGGGGGGGAATAGAAGAGAACAGCTAATAGCCAAAGGTATTCGCTATGAACGTGATGCAATTCGCATAACGTTCAAATTGAAACTACGCCTTCTTCATCCTTTTACCTTTTTAAATCGAATCTTGCAGGTGTCGATAATTAGCTTGCATCTGTTCCGAGTTTTAGTACCCACGGAATAGGGATGATAATCAATGATTGCATGCTTCTCTTGAACAGTATTAGTGGTTTTGGGGAACACGGCTTGGATGAGGACCGGAAACTGCGAATGGATGTTTCCATACCAATAGGGATAGCTTTTCGGTGATATGTTCGGCGCAGATGTTTGGATGAAAAACAATCCAACCACGGAAATGAGGCACAGTCACGCAGTCCATCCTGCTTGGCATACTTCATAACATCAGACAAGTGGATGACAACGCTGTGTGAGCGATTCATGGGACAAGAAAAAACTGACCCTAGACGAGGTCGATTTCTTTTCCCATCTGAACTGTGCAGAGGGAGAGCACGCTGATGAGGGTGTGAGCCTCAGTAATGGAGATAAAAAATATTTTATTTTCACAATTTATGTGAAACCGTTGGCTATGACAAAATGCTTTAGAATGTCTACCTGTTCGGTCAATGCAGTCGGAAATTTAAACGGAAGACTGTCGATAATTTCAGAATGGTTGGTGGTTTCGGAGTGTAAATTTCAGATAGCAAATGAATTTCCGAGAATGCGTGAGGAGAAATGTTTTTAGCTAGAAAACGCTTTCTGAGTCAACAGAGCAAGTGTGCAAAAGTAAAAAATAGTAAAATGAAAGTAAAAAATAGTTCAAATGTGTTTGCGATTTCAGAAATGAGGTGAGTGGCGTTAGAAGAACCTTGAGTTCCAGTTGGGAAAAGTATCTGTGGTGCTTTTGCAGAACGGCGGTAGAAAAGAAGTTAAGGTAGAAAGGTAGAAAAGAGTAAGTTGATTTTCGAAGTGAATCAGTAAGGCTTTGTGAGGTTTGCATTTTTCCGTATGTAATTAATCTATTTCGCTTCTCTTGGGATTCATTCAGACGAGTTGAAATCGGAACGGACATGCGGTATAGAAGTACAGTAAAGATTTCTTGTGGCCAAGAAATCTTTACTGTACTTCTTAAACATACATAAATGTTGAAGAAGTGTGTGTGTGTGTGTGTGTGTGTGTGTGTGTGTGTGTGTGTGTATATATATATATATATATATATATATATATATATATATATATTCCCATTGTTTAAAAAAAAATTGGTTTTGTGCATGTGATTTGCGAGTACATCCGAAATCTTTTGTTTAATACTACTTTTAAATACATCATTAGTCCGATATCTCATACGCTGCTCTCACAATTATAAGCAGAAAATAAAATAAAAAGGCGGAAAAAACAAGAGGAATAAAAAGGCGAAACTTAAGCGTCCGTAAAGTAAAAACACAAGCGAATAAAGAGACAACGATTTGACATCAAATTAAGTAAAAGAAACCATCCTGAAAAATTAAGGTGACAAGGAAAACGGAAACAGAGGGAAGAAACAGTACCAGAAGAAAAGATCAAGAAGTGGGTTAGACAGGAAACACTGAAGTTAGTACAGGAGAAGATAATGTTGAAGATAAGAAAGGATACATCAGAACAAATAGAAGAGCAATATAGAAGAAAGTGTAATAAGGTGAAAAAAGCAGTAAGAATGGATAAGATGAAATGGTTAGAAACTCAGTGCAATAATACAGAACAGCAGTGTGGAGAAGAAAAAACTAGGGAGGTGTACAAAATGATTAGAACGATTAATAAAAGGTGGCAACCAAAATAGACCCCAGTTAAAGATGAAAAAGGCAAAGTATTGATGAGTAAATAAAAAATTGTACAGCGACGGACAAGATACTGTAGGGAGTTATATGAAGAAAAACGAATTGTTGAAGTTGGGAAGTTGATTGAGGAATTGAAGCAGATATCACCACCTGGTAATGAGCATGGTATGGACATTTTGAGAGGAGAAGTAGAAAAAGCAAAAGGACTGCTAAAACATAACAAGAATCCTGGTAATGATAACACCACAGAAGAAATAATTAAATATGATTGATGAAAAATGATTAATTACACTAACTATGTAATATAGTATGGAAAGAAGGAAAAATGCCAGAGGAGTGGGTGAAATCGATATTAGTGACATTATATGAGAAAGGAAATAAGCTAGAACGTAAAAAGTTTAGAACAATTGCCTTGACAAGTCATCTTGGTAAGGAGATGATGATTATGATATTGATAGAAAGATTGAGAACACAACTGGAAGCATACCTTGCAGACGAGCAAGCAGGATTTAGGAAAGATGGAACTACAATTCAATAGATTTTGACAATGCGGTTTATAGTAGAGAAAGCTAGGAGAAAAAGAAAAACATATATACATGCTTTGTTGACTTTCAGAAGGCATTTGACAGTATTCGCCAGAAAGTGACATTAGCAGTGCTAGAATCCTATGGAATTGACAGAAAACTAATAGCCATATTAAAAGATGTTTATGAATGCAATGGCAGCAGTTAGAATAGGTGAGGATTTGGGGAAATATTTTTGAACAAGCAGAGGTACTAGACAGGAGTACCCAATATCACCAAGCATTTTCATCGCATATTTAAAAAGAGCAATGGATAAAATGAAGGAAGATGCAAAATGAATACTAGTACACGGGATGAGAACAATCTGAGATTTGCAGATGACATTGTTATTATTGAAGAAGACGAAAGAGAACTACAAAAAACACTGAAACTGTTAAATGAGGAACGGAAGAGATTTGGACTTGTTAGGAACTTTGAAAAAACAAAGACAATGGTATTTGGTGAGAAGAAACATGAAACAAAAGATACACCTGGATGGAATTGATATAAAAAATGTAGAAAACAATTCACATATTTAGGAAGTACAGGTAACCCTCGTATAACGCGGATGTTAGGTTCCATAGAAATGCTGCGTTATATAAATCACCTTATGCAAGACTCAGATCACATACAAAAAGTAGGGTTAGGTTCCGAAATCTTTTTTTTTTTAAATTATATAAACAATGACATCCAACAAAAAATTTTTTTATTTAACAAAGTCCTTACAACAACTGGTTTTTCTCCATTTTTCAACCGATCCATGATTTTAATTTTTTTTCTTCGAGACGAATTTTCAATATTCATTTTTTCCCTTTCAATACAATTTGTGGCCATTACTATAAAAATAATTTTTTTACATAAAAAAACATTACATATTAATTATGTATGTAACTCACCATAAAATAAAGTGCTCAGCTTGAGATTAACACACTTGTGATTTTTAATGCGCTTTCCTGGAAAGCGCATTAAAAACGAAGACAATTTTCAACAATAAACACTTTATACGCTGTACAATTGACGTACATGCGTGCTAAAGGGTGTTTCCCCTAATATAAATTCGCTACTCATAACTACCTGCGCGTACGGCAGACGCAAATTTAACGCAAATAAAATTTGATATTTAAGTCGCGCGGTGAAAAATATATGAAAAGGTTACTACAATTTCTAGACTGTTTTTGTCAAAACCGCGTTGAACAAGGGTTGCTACAATTTGTAGACCGCGTTATATGGAAACCGCGTTGTATAAGTACAGCGTTATACGAGGGTTACCTGTAAAATGACGTATGACTTGGACTGTAAAAAAAGAAATAAAAAGGCTTGCAAAGGGAAGAATAAATCTGAAGGCCATGGATAACATCTGGAAAATTAAAGTGATCAGCCTGCAAACAAAACTAAGAGTGCTGGAAACATGCATCTTCAGTGGTGTACTGTATAGATCTGAAACGTGAGTGATAAATAAGGAATCAAGAAAAAGAGGTTAACATTTGAAAGAACTTGTTGCAGGAAAATTCTAAAAATAGGATGGGTATAGAAAATCACAAACGAAGGCCTCTATCGGAAGAAATAACCAAAGGAGAATGCAGAAGATATACAATGGAAGCTGCAATTATTTGGACACATCTGCAGAATGAGTGAGGACCGGAAAAGACTCATGTTTGGTATTATGGTGGCGTAAACAGAAGAGGTAGACCATACAAAGAATGGATAGACGACATAAAGGAAATGTGGAATTGGGTTACAGAAACTGCGACACTACACAGGACAATATAAGGTGGAAGAAGATAGTGAAGGAGGCTTCAGACACCAACGGGCGGTGAGCCCATGGTTCGTTATGATGATGAAACGGAGGGAAGTGCGTGTAGCAAGGGAGAATATTCGTTGTCGTCTTACGAAAGATAAAAATGGTTAAGAAGAACGAGTCAGATAATGTAGGCTGGATGTCAATTCTGGTAATTGATATAAGTAGTAGAGTGGTCACCAGTGACCAGATCAAGATAGGATAAGGAATCGTGACGTGATTGGTTGTTGAGATAATGACGTTATGAGATTCGAATGTTTGGAATTTCCCTGGGGGCATATGTGTCAGTGATGACGTGAGTTCTTGTGTTTTGGTTCGCGTATGGAATTATGGGTAGAGATAAGGATTCGTGTTGTGATTGGTGGGGCACTACTGACTTGACCAGATCAAGATCAAGATCAAGATAAGGAATCGTGTCGTCGGTGTGTGTTGTTACGAGATGTAGATAAGTGACGTCATTTATTAGTTGTAAATAAGTGACGTTATAGATTTGAATGGAAAAGGGAGATATAAGGAATCGTGTCTTGATTGGTGGGACACTTCTCACCAGATCAAGATCAAGATAAGATGAGGAATCGTGAAGTGATGTTTGTTGTTATTGAGTTTGAAATGTTTGGAATTTCGCTGAGGCCCTCGTCTGTCAGGGACATCACGTGGTGTTTTTGGTTTGCTTATTGCATTATGGGTGATATTTAGAGATAAGAATCGTGACGTTATGTGTTTGAAAATTACTGGGGAACATATGTCTCTCTCTGTGATATCACATGGTGTTTTGGTTTGGCTATGGAATTGTGGGTGATGTTTTTGAGATAAGATATCTTGGTATTTTCCCAGGGTGACACACATCCGTCATTGTTGTCATGTTTTGTGCTTGGTTTTCTATAGATGGCTGTACTAATTTTCAAATACATTTTAAGTTATTTCTTTCCTGTTAAAGGGTAGGAATTCTTAGCGAAAGTCGTGATGGCGGTAGTGTTTCGAGATTTTCTGAATTATTTAATTATATGCTGGTGTCTCTACGGCATTTTAAAATAAATAAATTAAAATAAACGGACAGTTAATGTTACAAAACCTTTTGTATGTATTCTAGAAATTCTAATGATAGTTTTAAATACTTAGTTTTCCAGAATGGCTCTTCTAAATACGAATATTCCAAAATAGTTGAATTTTATATCTACACCACCACACAAACACAAAAACCACAGAGAACGAAATTTCTGTAAATACTGTAACCTGAACTAGTTGAGTACTTCTTCCTTTAGATTTCAGCCCGTGGGATCATGCTATGTTTATTTCCCACATTTGTGAGCGTTGTTTGTTTTTCATGAGTAATACCGGCAGTGAGCGGTTACTTCAAAGATGAGTGAGTCATATCTGCTAATTCAATCCTCTTTCAGATTATGTGAACATTACTTAAACATTTTCGTAAACCATTAATCATATCCCTTTCAGAGATGTATTGTGACAGTTTCTGGTGTGACTATATGTTTTTAGCATTCGCATGATTCATTCATTGTGACACACATATCCTAAGTCGTCCTATTTCTGTAACTGAAATTTATTTATTTTTTTCTTTAGCATTAGTAATTTTAAGTAACGGATATGCGACAAACAGGGTTTTGAACTCGCCGTAGCGTTTTCGTTTAGAAATTTCTTTTGCCAGCACGACAAATAAATAGTTATTTCTTATTATTTCAAATGAATATTAGCTCTGTAATATATACTTTGTTAATTTCTATGTTACCTTTTATTTGACTGTAATATTATTAACAAATTGCATTTACTGAATCTAACATACAGAAATTAAAGTGAAAAAGACAGGTATCTACATATATCATAAATAAAATGTCACTTTTCAGAAGAAATATTCTCCACTAAAATTCTGCCTATTAATTTAATACCCATTTCCTTTTGCTTTCAAGAGTTGACACAGTTTCACTGAGTGGATTTTCAAAAAAAAAGTCTCTGGTTAGTTAGTACATGAAATTTTACAAAGAGAAAAAAAATGTCATGGTCTTGCTTAAATTGTACAACACATCAACGACGCCCAATTTGTTCATTTAAATTTACACATTTTATTTGAATGAAATATTATTTATAAATTGTATTTACTGAATCTAACATACAGAAATAAATTGAAAAATACAATCTATTTTTTTTTTGTTCCTTAATCTTCTTATTGTTAAATTTGTACTGTTGTTCATAGCTTCTTTCCATGCTTGTGGAATTGCCATCATGTGTAAATTTGTGGATTTAAATATCAAGTTCTAATCAGAATAACTGAGTAAAAATTCATGGTGAAAAAACACAACCACAAAAAAATACATCTTTTTTCATTTAAGTTTACAAATGCATATTTTATTTTGCTGAAATACTATTTAGAAGTATATTCACTGAGAAAAATTCGAAACATGTAATTACCTAAAAATATTTCGAATATTTAGTTTAGACTCTTAACATTTTCCAAAGAGTTCAATGAATAAAATGTTTGTTACTCACTGTTTCTTGGTTACATTACATCAAAATAGCTGGTCACGCAAAAGAGTTTTTAAATTAGATACAATGGTATCTACACTTATTACGTATATCTACACTTACGTATCTACACTTCCCTACATTTGATATTGGGTCAGTCTGGAAATGACACCATGCCTCACTAAACATTCTGTTATTCTTTTGTCAGCAAATATACACAAACACTTGTAAAATGTTCGTAAATGACCCAAAATAAAGAATCTTTATCGAATTGGATAAAATCTTGAAAGTCTAATTTTACCATTGATGAATTTAGATGATTAGCAATGATTTTCCCCAAGATACGAATAGCTGGTAATTCAGTTTCCAAAATTAGTAAATGATTATCTTTGTCATACATTTTTGTTGAAAATCTCTCAGCTTCTTCACCACTAATAGAAAAAAACTTTGCTTCCATCAGCTCCTGTATCATCAAGTATTAGTTCCCATCTTGGCATTTCAGAATATGACACTCACCGAGGTCCATTTCATAGTCAACTCATCTTTACAAGTAGCCGAGAATATCAGACCACTTCCTGGGTAACTTTTTCCAAGTGGTCCCTGGATAAATGCATCACAATGTACGTGTTTTCTAAAATAATAATCGGTTTCCATCCTTTTAGAGTTAGGTGAAGAGTTTTGTCTCATGCTATTTTCCTGAAGAAAGAAAATTTCAATGACTTTTGTGGCTCACTCATTATTTTACTTTACTTTCCTGGATACCAATCACCACAACAGAATACGATAACTTCACAGGATGAACGAATTGTCATAACTGCAAAGACACTTGACTCATTTAATTTTCCTTATAGTACTGTTTACCTGATCCTTAACGCTGACCTTTCCTTCCAAACTGAAACTTTCGCACAGATGATTCACGGACATGTATGTACATGCTGTTGGATATGATGTTGATGTGACAATATCTTACTTTGAGACATCATAGGGCAAATCTTATCTCTGCGGCTCGAAGGGTATTATTTGTCCTTATTATTTGTCCTTATTATGTTAAGTATTTTATCCTCAAAAGTGATTTTGATGTTACACAATGTGACTATTTCTCTCTCATATGTCCGAAATTGTTGGGATGGAAAAAAAAAAAGCATTAGGTGGTGGAAGTGAAAGGGTCGTCAAGAGGGTGACAGAGGTCTTCCCTGCAATGCTCCCCCACCCTTAACGCTGACAACCCTCTAACCCCATCACCCCCTATTCTCCACCCCCTCTCCTCCAGAAGATGTCAGCTCAGCCTAATGGAGATGAGCGAGCTCATCTTTTGCAGATATCTTTTAGTGATATCACCTCCAATTGATACTGATAACTTTGGAGGGAAAAAAATAGCATTAGGTGGCGGAAGTGAAAGGGTAGTCAAGAGGGTGACAGAGGTCTGTCTTCCCTGCAATACTCCCCTCACCCCCTCTCCTCCAGAAGATGTCTGCTCAGGCTAGTAAAGATGAGCGAGCTCATCATTTGAAGATATCTTATTTGCGGATTATATATAATTGCAGATTAATGCAGTTCTGTTTAATTATTTTTAAATAAATCACTACTGTGAAATTAACGCCAGGAACAGGGGTAAAAAAGTGTTGAAAACTAATATCCATGTGTTGATTATTTTCGAAATTGTCTAATATGTGAAAGCATGTCGTGGAGTCATCTGCGCCAAAGGTTCATTTTTGAAGGAATGGTCAGGGTAGGGCATATAGTAAGGGTAAACAGTACTATAAGAAAAAACCATAGAGTCGAGTGAGTTTGGACTTAAGGTAATCGTTCATCCATTGCAGCTGTTGTTTTGCGTTTGGTAATGTAAAACTAACGGGAGAGCCACAAAATTCTTTGAAAATTTCTTTGTGAAAAAGTTCTAATTGTTTAGAATTTTGTAACAGAAAGTTAACATAAAATATAAGATCAGAGCTAATAATCAGTGAAATAATATTTTTTTTTTTGACATTTTTATTATTTCTCAAATAAATTACATACATTATATGAACACAATTATGCATAACAAATACTTTCTCATACATAAAGTTTTTTTAAAACTAATAATAATAATAACTGTTTACAACGTTTATTATTATAATTATACATAATGATGATTATTGCAGATTTTTTTTTTTGCAATTTTACACTATATATGCAATATCAATGGATATAATCAGTCTATATTGCATACTTTTGTTACAGTTATTACATACATTTGATTAGATATGATATATTACTTACAATTGTTTACATGTAATACATACATTACATACATTTGTTTACATGTAATACATATATTTGTTTACATGTGATATATCTTGGATGAGAACTAATTTCTCTGCTTTCATCCTTGAAGCTTATATGTAAGCTTATCTGAGGGTGACACCAGTTGGTTATTTATTTATTTATTTATTTTATTTTTTCCTGTGTTGGGAAGCTACAAAATCTATGATTGAGAAATTCACGCACGCGCGCGCGCGCGCGCGCGCACACACACACACACACACACACACACACACACACACACACACACACACACACACACACACACACACACACACACACACACACACACACACACACACACTAACTTGGAATGTATTGATGCGCCGCTGAACTGGAAGCCTGAACGAATACATTGTTGTTTTATTAAGTTTGTATGGTATTTTGGGTGCGTGGTTCTTGTTCGTAGTATGTCCTTAGAGCTCTTTTCAGGCTATTGTAGTTTGTAAGGGTTCTGTATTCAAAAGGTAATTTGTTTATCATGTCTGGGATGTAGAAGTTTCGCGTGGCCTTTCCGTAGTGATTATTGTATTTATATGTGATATAATTAGTAGTCTGAGGTCTTGTTATACGGTATGTATTTCTGACTGTCCTGTAGTTGGCATCGAAATAATGTTTTAGCAAAGCTGCATAGTGACATAAATGTTTTGCTGTCGGTATTTTGTGTTCTGACATTGCAATGTATATAAGGTCATTATTTTCTCTTTGTTCCCAAAAGATCAGTTTTATCATTTTGTACTGTAGCGACATTAATCTATTTAATTTGTAGGGTGTACAGAAAGCATACGTTGTTATAGCGTATCAGTATATTTTGGCATAGTGTTTTGTATATTAGTGTTTTTAGGCGTATGGGAACTATGTCTTTTAACCTGTAGAGTTTGCCACTCATTGTTCAAAGTTTGTTGTGTAGATGTTTTATGTGGCTATTCCAGTTCATATCTGCATCGAAATAAATTCCAAGGTATCGTATCGTTTCAACCTGAGTGATTGTAGTGGTTTTGCTGTTCTGTGTGGTTTTTATGTTGGAATGTGGATGTTGGATGGTTATATAGTTGTTATCAACTGGTCGAGTCAGTGGATTTCTGAATATCATTAATTTTGTCTTTTCTGAGTTTAGGTGTACGGAGTTTTTCCTGAGCCAGTCTCTGATCAGATTTATGTCATGTTGCATATTTGTTTGGGCTATGCTTGCGTTATTATGGATGGATATTATTGCTGTATCGTCAGCGTATTGGAATATCTTACCTTTGAGTGGTAGCTGATTAATATCGTGCGTGTAAATGTTGAATAGAGTTGGGGAGAGTACTCCCTGTGGTACTCCACAGGTTACTGGTAGCTATCTGCTTCGGTTTGACCCGATACGTGTGATATGCTTTCTATTTTGGAGGTAGTTTGTAAACCGCCTGTGAAGAGCCCGATCTATTCCAACATGCCTCAGCTTTTCTGACAAGGTTTGATGTGTAAGTGTATCGAATGCTTTAGTTAGATAGAAGAAGACTACCATGGCAATTTTGTTTTTGTCTAAGGCGGTATTAATTACGTCTGTAAAGTCTTCCAAGAGAGATGTTGTTCCCTTATTTTTATGAAAACAATATTGTGTTTTGGTGATAATATGAAAGGTCTCTGTGTATGATCCGCTCCATAATTTGATTGATAATTGGTAATGTTGCTATGGGTCTGTAATTGCTGATTAAATATCTTTTTCCATGTTTGTATATGGGTGTGATTATGGCGGTCTTTAGTATACTTGGTATCTATCCTGCTTTAAATATTTTATTTATTAAATTTAGTAGGATAGGACTTAAACTAGTTGCATGTTGCTTTATATCTTTAGGTCTGATACCATCAATTCCTGGGTTTTTCAGTCTGCTGGCTTTTATGAGATTGTCTCTTGCAGCCTTGCTTGTCAGACGGATTATTACTGGTGCGGATCGTGACAAGCCTTGTTTTTGGTTTTTCCTGGGAATCCGATTTATGGTCTGAATATCATTATGCTGTAGGGGGGATGTCAGTTGCATGGCCTAACTTTAAAACTACATCTCTGAGATTTTCTGTGGATTCAGGTTCTGGAAGACCGTTTATGACAAGTTCTTCTTTATGTTGTTGTTGGTTTAAAACTTCGTATTGCAGTTTCAGGAAATTAAATTCTTGACGGAGTTCCGATGTGTCTTTTATCAATTTGTGCTGCCTGTCAGTTAGTGCGTTAATTCTGGTTTTAATGTCTTTTACCGTTTGTAAGACTTCTTCGACTTTTAAATTATTAAATTTAACAAACTCTTCATATTCGCTAATTTTTTTTTTTTTTGTTATTTCTTTATTCTGTTTATCAAATAGTTCTTGGACAAGGTCTACCAAGCTGGCCTTCATATTTTCTAAACCTTTTTCTAGTAATAAATTTACAGAACTCAAATTATAAGACTCACCAGTATTTTTTGTCTGTTCAGTTCATTGTCCGATTCTGCCTCGGGCGTAATCAGTTGCGTCGTGGGTGGCGGCGTTTCTTTGTTCTCTCTGAAGTATAGGCATTTCCATTCCTCTCGCTTGGCTTTGGATTTGCGTTGCCATGTTGTTTCTGAGTTTCCAGAACATGTGAAGTGAAAATTCCTAAGGCATTTCCTGCAGGTTATATGACTTTCGTCATATATGACTTTCGTCATAAGATAATTCCTTCCGACACTTGTTGCACTTCATGGCTCACCTTTCTTCCCTTGGAAAACTGTAAAGATGGCGATGTCCTTTGTTCTATGCTTGTTAGTGACCACGGTGAACTCTGCTCAATTTTCAGCACAACTCAAAATTTGGGTTTCACTTGACCGATTTCGATGAATTATATATCACTGTCTTCAGCATGACAAGAAGGGTTACTTTGTGACACTTTTAAATTAATAATAGGAGTTTGAACCACATGAAAATATAAAAACTGGACCAGCGATACAAACCATGCAACCATTCGTATGCCTACACAGCGCCCTCTTGTATATATAATAATAATAATAATAAGTTTATTAAGATAATTAGAATAATAATTTTAATATTATAATTTTTATTAATAAGATTTAATAATAATAATAATAATTTTTTAATAATAATATTATAATTTTTATTAATGATTTATTAATTTTTTTGAGGTTTTTACAATTTTTATTTCTCAGATAAATTACATACATTATATGAAGACAATTATGCATAACAAATACTTTCTCACTTAAAGTTTTTTTTTAAATAATAGTAATAACAATAACTGTTTACAACATATATTATTATAATATTCATAACGATGATTATTACAGATTTTTTCTTTGCAATTTTACACTATATATGCAATATCAATGGATATAGTCACTCTATATTGCATACTTTTGTTACAGTTATTACATACATTTGATTACTTATGATACATTATTTACATTTGTTTACATATGATGCATTACTTACATTTGTATACATATGATATTTACTTTAGATACATTTGTTTACATATAATACATACATACTTTGGTTTACATGTGATACGTACATTACATGCATTTGGTTACATGTGATACATCTTGGATGAGAACTAATTTCTCTGCTTTCATCCTCGAAGCTTATATGTAAGCTTATCTGAGGATGACACCAGTTTAGTTATTATTTATTGTTTTTTTTCCTGTGTAATAATAATAATAAATAACTATTTATTTGTGGTGCCATATGAAGTAATCTAAGAAGAAGAATGAAGGAAAACGATTATGTAAAATTGACAGTGGGTGAAAAATACGAATTTTCAGTTATCATTGGGATAATTGGTTGGCAATTTCTTTTGAATAAGAGTTCAAATTTATTTCCTAAAGAAATATGTATTTCTGATGGAATTATTGTAAGATATGCAATGACAAAATCACCTTGTAGGTGGAAAGGATTACCTGAAAGAGTTAAAAAGCAGAATTTTTGGTTAATAAAAAATAATCATCAGCTGAAGTGGAAAATTGGTTCTCTATCTCTGGACAAACTAAGAAATTGGATGATATAATCAACATGCAAATATCAACTATCACTCGCCAAAGGAAGAGAAAAATCAAAAACATTAACGAAGTTAATAGGGAGGCCTGTTCTTGATTTAAATGAAATTGGATGCCCAAAACGTGAAAACATAACGTGTACTTTTAAATGCTTTTGGAAACACAACGAAAGATTCTGTGCTTTTAATAATTCTCAGAAGTATATGTATTGGTTTCAAAAAAATAAATATGCAACCATTCATTTTACTGCAGTAATAAATTCTCGACGATCACCAAATGAACATTAACTTTAAGATGAGAGTCGCATTGTCAAAATCCACATGATGGCAATTCCACAAGCATGGGAAGAAGCTTTGTACAACAGTGCAAATTTAACAATAAGAAGATTAAGGAACAAAAAAAAATAGATTGTATTTTTCACTTTATTTCTGTATGTTAGATTCAGTAAATACAATTTATAAATAATATTTCATTCAAATAAAATGTGTAAATTTAAATGAACAAATTGGGTGTCGTTGATGTGTTGTACAATTTAAGCAAGACCATGACATTTTTTTTCTCTTTGTAAAATTTCATGTACTAACTAACCAGAGACTTTTTTTTTGAAAATCCACTCAGTGAAACTGTGTCAACTCTTGAAAGCAAAAGGAAATGGGTATTAAATTAATAGGCAGAATTTTAGTGGAGAATATTTCTTCTGAAAACTGACATTTTATTTATGATATATGTAGATACCTGTCTTTTTCACTTTATTTAATTTCTGTATGTTAGATTCAGTAAATGCAATTGGTTAATAATATTAGGGTCAAATAAACGGTAACATAGAAATTAACAAAGTATATATTACAGAGCTAATATTCATTTGAAATAATAAGAAATAACTATTTATTTGTCGTGCTGGCAAAAGAAATTTCTAAACGAAAACGCTACGGCGAGTTCAAAACCCTGTTTGTCGCATATCCGTTACTTAAAATTACTAATGCTAAAGAAAAAAATAAATAAATTTCAGTTACAGAAATAGGACGACTTAGGATATGTGTGTCACAATGAATGAATCATGCGAATGCTAAAAACATATAGTCACATCAGAAACTGTCACAATACATCTCTGAAAGGGATATGATTAATGGTTTACGAAAATGTTTAAGTAATGTTCACATAATCTGAAAGAGGATCGAATTAGCAGATATGACTCACTCATCTTTGAAGTAACCGCTCACTGCCGGTATTACTCATGAGAAACAAACAACGCTCACAAATGTTGGAAATAAACATAGCATGATCCCACGGGCTGAAATCTAAAGGAAGAAGTACTCAACTATTTCAGGTTACAGTATTTACAGAAATTTCGTTCTTTGTGGTTTTTGTGTTTGTGTGGTGGTGTAGATATAAAATTCAACTAATTTGGAATATTCGTATTTAGAAGAGCCATTCTGGAAAACTAAGTATTTAAAACTATCATTAGAATTTCTAGAATACATACAAAAGGTTTTGTAACATTAACTGTCCGTTTATTTTAATTTATTTATTTTAAAATGCTGCAGAGACACCAGCATATAATTAACTTCATATAACTTCATATAATTCAGAAAAGCTCGAAATGCTGTCGACGTGTAAACTTAAAAGAACAAACAGTGTCGGTTTTGTTATGTATGTTTAAGTAAGATCACTTTTGAAATCACCGTGAATTCACACAATATTTGTTTATTTATTTATTGAACTTTAAGATCTTAATTTAGACAAATCAAAATATTTGGATGAATTATGAATAAAATATGAACTTTAATTAGAATATGAATATAGAAGAAAATACGGATGAGCTATGGGGGGAAAAAGTGTGTGTTTAAGGGACACCAGTATATAATTAAATTATTCAGAAAAGCTCGAAACACTGACTCCATGATGACTTTCTCTAAGAATTCCCACCCTTTAACAGGAAAGAAATACCCCAAAATATATTGGAAAATTGGTACAACCATCTATAGACAACCAAACATGATGACAACGATGGATGTGTGTCACCGTGGGAAAATTCCAAGATATCTTATCTCAAAAACATCGCCCACAATTCTAGCCAAACCACAACACCATGTGATATCACAGAGAGAGACATATGTTTCCCAGATATTTCCAAACACATACGTCACGATTCTTATCTCTAAATAACACCCACAATGCAATAAGCAAACCAAAAACACCATGTGATGTCCCTGACAGACGAGGGCCCCAGCGAAATTCCAAACATTCCAAACTCAATAACAACAAACATTCACGTCACGATTCCTCATCTTATCTTGATCTTGATCTGGTGGGAAGTGTCCCACCAATCAAGACACGATTCCTTATATCTCCCTTTTCCATTCAAATCTATAACGTCACTTATTTACAACTAATAAATGACGTCACTTATCTACATCTCATAACAACACACACTGACGACACGATTCCTTATCTTATCTTGATCTGATTTGGTCACGTCACTAGTGCCCCACCAATCACAACACGAATCCTTATCTCTACCATCACCCATAATTCCATACGGGAATCAATACAAAAGAACTCACGTCACTGATACATATTCCCCCAGGGAAATTCCAAACATTCGAATCTCATGACGTCCTCATCTAAACAACCAATCACGTCACGATTCCTTATCTTATCTTGATCGTGATCTGGCCACTAGTGACAACCCTACTACTGACATACAGCCTAAATTATGTGGATGTGTCGTGCTAATCGTGTTGGAACCACTTCCACGGCTCGCATTTTAGTTTTCGGTTTAACCATTTAGATGTCGAGGATTAAGCATAGGATTCTCTCTGTATAAGTGGATATATTCCTACGGCTACGCTAGTCATAGAGATCACCTTTTAATATGAATCATTTATGTCAAGAGAGATCTTCTCATTGACTGCTAATCATATTCGTGACTTCGAACAGTTTGGTGACAAAAATGAGAAGTTCCTAAAAGTACCTTATCTCAGTGCTCGATGTGGCCCAATATATTGCGTGCGAGTGTGGTTTCGGGTCAGTTGGCGTCATTGTTAATGCAGTAATATGAGTGAGTATGTTCTGCGTCTGATGACGGACGTGTGTTGACGGACGTGTGTTGTAGGTTTTGGCGTTATAGGTCGGTGCTGATGTGTTTATTAGTGCGAAGTCGTCTGCAGTCTGATAATGAAACTGATTTGATTTCTACAGGATTTCAGCTTATTCCAATGGAGTGCTAACTTGTTCAGCCATATTTGGTCGAGAGGATCGTATGTTTTGGTTACTTCAAACAGATGGAACTCAAACAGATATGTAAGTCTGAATTGTTTTTATCGCCAGCTTTGTTCATGGTGTCCTCAATATTTTTTTCTGGTATAGCAATCGCGACATTGCTAGTTGGAATACGTTTTGCGTTTGGGAGAATGTTGTATTTCTATAACTAGTTTGTAATCTCTCTCTCTTTCACTGTGTGTGTGCGCGTGCGGTTGTTTCCTAGAACTTTTCAGATGCCAGGTAAATAGGCAATGGGTCTACAGTGATTTACATAATTTCTTTTCTTTTTTGTACACAGGTGTAAAGTTTTTGTTACTGCATTGATCAGTAATAAGTAAATAAACAAGAACAATGACGTTCGTCTTGCGTACTGTTTACCTTACTTTATATACATGCATATTTTTATGTATACACATACATAGATTATATGCATGTTACGTAATTGTGCATATGTCGAATGAAAATTCAGATATGCATACCGTAGATCCATTAAATGAAATCCCTTTCGTTTTTCATTTTCTTTTATTAATAAATTGCTTTAAGACGAGATGTATCTACTATGTTGTTTAGTTTCTATAGCAATATATTGCAGATATAAAAATGTATTAGCATGGACTCTTCTGGCCTCATATAGGAGAAAGAGAGAGAGAGAGAGAGACTGGCTTAGAACCAGAAAAGCTGGAGCTCATATAGTGCATTACATTAGATCTGCGGGATCGGTAGAGAAAGTATTTCTATTTCACAAGGTCTTTCAGGCACTTTCTTAAGATAATATAGTTGCGAGATTCCTGTTTTCGAGAAAGTCTATTTAGCATGACGGGAAATAGAGAAGGGCCGATCGGCTTTTTCGGAATGAGCGTTTCACATTTATATGTGAAATAATCTGACTCACGATACGTGGATCAGTTGATTTTTAGTCCCCATCCAAGTAATGCTTTTCGTAAGTGGGTAATGACAGAGGAGTTCAGCGGGGGTATTTTGTGCTGCCATTGAAAGGCAAATAAAGTTGCCTCCGCTGTTTTCTCTCAAAAGGTCAGCTTTGTCGATTTTTACTGCACAGATATTGAACTGTTTAGTTTATTCTGCACAGAATGGGCACACGTTGTTACAGTGTATCCTAATTTGTTTTCTCTTAGTCTTGTGCATTAGTGCTTTTATGTATGTAGGAGCTAAATCATAGCTCGATCGCTATCAACCGGAGCTTGCTTTGTAGGAGATTTCCTGGCTATTCCAGTTCATACGCGCAGCAAACTAAATTCCAAGTTATCGTATGTTACAACCGTAATGTTGGTAGTTTTAGTAATGTTAGCGTTGTTTGTCAGATTAAGTATTTGTAGACAACTGGCTGACTCAGTGCGTTGCTGAATATCAATAAACTGTCATATCAGAGTTTAGTGGATGCAGTTCACGATGATTTCAACTGGTGACCAGATTGATGTCGTTCTGCATATTTGCTGGGACGGTGCTTCCCATGTCATAGCTGTGTCCTCTGTTTAATGAATGATCATGCTTCATAAGCTGCTGCTTCAACAGTCACGCAAGATTATGC
Organism: Typopeltis vanoorti; assembly: GCF_054136105.1. Lineage (NCBI taxonomy): Eukaryota > Metazoa > Arthropoda > Arachnida > Uropygi > Thelyphonidae > Typopeltis > Typopeltis vanoorti. The sequence continues at coordinate 138,044,484 of NC_143560.1, forward strand.
TATTAGATCATGCAATAGAAGACAAAAGAACAGGTATGGAAAAGTACAAGAATTTGATAGAAGAAAAGAAAAATAACGTGGATCTCGGAATTGAACTCCACTGGCTTATTATAATGTACTATATGCTGATCCAGTCCTTTTTCTGTTTTCATAGTACTTTCAAAACCTCTTTCAATAGGCAGAGGTCCACCTATTGCAATATATCGTAGCTTTTTTTTAAAAGTATTTAATTTGCGAGTGTGAAATTATTGAGACGTATCGAAAAAGACACTTTCATTTTTATCAAAAGTAACGTTGAATAGGTCTGTAAAATCCTCCAAGAGATGTCGTTCCCTGACGGTTATGGGAAGTGCATTTTCTTTTCTTTTGCGATGAACATTCTCTGGAACTGCAGCAAGTCTGTTGAGAAAGATTCGCATCCCAACTTTCTTTCTTTGTATACACGTGCGATGTGTCGTGTAGAGCATTCTGATTAGTTCCAATTTTTTTTTAATTTTAATTTTATTATAGAATGCGACCTCAGCTAATTCAGTGTTGGTTAATATTTACTGGATCTGATGTGCCGTCGATTTCTGTATTTTTTTGCTCTGATTAACTGCGAAGAACAGTTCAGACTGTGTTACGATTGAGAATTTAAAAATGTGTGATTTGCTAGTGATCGTAGGAGAATCAGGCGTTGGGAATTGGGGGGGGGGGGGTTGCAGTTATAGGTGGACTGCATAATCATCCTCATTATTTTTTCATCTGATTCATATAATTTGGCAATTTTTCATTTTTCCTTTCCTAGTACTTCAACTAGATTTTGATAGAATTCGGATAAGACGGGCGTATCATCTCAGATGAATTCGTGTTCTTGACGATTGGCTTCTTTTGTAGTTCTGATGTAAGAGGAAATGGAGAGCTTTTGTTTCAACATTTTGAGGGAGGAGAGTCAAATAATCGATTCACGTATTGAATGTCATGAGGCTGCAGAGGCGTGTCAAGCGTGATCTAACCTTAAATCTGCCTTGTATTTTCTATCGGTTGAGGAAGGCCGCCTGTGATAAGATCTTCTCTCGTATACTGTTGCTCATTCAAAGTTCGCACTGAAATTTTAAGAGAATTAATTGTTGCGCAGTTCAGAAGTCTTTCAGCGCCTGTTCTGGCTGTCATTTAGTAAGATGACACGTACAATGATGGTGCAAATAGCTTTTCATCACAAATGACCACAGACGTTTGAAAATCAACTAAAGCTCATAGATTGGGACAGTTAATGAGAGATTGTGGTTCTGCCATTAACTTGGTCATTTACTCTACTACACATGAATTAGAAACTTTCATTTAATACCGTGCTGGACCTCCTTTAGCGACTGCCAATGCCGATCCTCTTTAATCCCCTTCGGTGAGATATGGATCGGGAATAGCCTTCCTTAAATGCTTTGGTCAATTGCCGCGTACAGGAAGTTCTGTTCGTATAGGCCTTCTCAGTCTATCTCGTCTTTGGCCCACAGTCAAACTTCTTAAGCGAGCAGTGTGGGTTATCTTTCCACTGATTAAACACCCGGGATATCTCGCCTTCGGTTCTGTGTTTACAAGATCGTGGCTTCAGATAGACGGGCACCCGCGATAAGCCATTTGCCGAACTGCGAAAGGCCTGTTTTTCCCATTGTGATTGACATTGGCGATTACTAACCAGCAGCAACACGTGACCAAGTATTTTTCATATACGCTGCGTAAGTGACGCTTACTTACATCTGCAGAAAGGTTTTGTAATTCAATACCTGGTATGCGGATTCCCTTAAAAGTAAACCATTTAATGTAATTAAATACGAATTGTAGTATTTATACGTGTATTTCGGGCTGTTAATTTTTCTGATTAAACTCTGATCTTGGCGTCTCTCTCTCTCTCTCTCTCTGTGTGTGTGTGTGTGTGTGTGTGTGTGTGTGTGTGTGTGTGTGTGTGTGTGTGTGTGTGTGTGTGTGTGTGTGTGTGTGTGTGTGTCCTTAAAAGATGCAAACTTTTGATGTTTCTAAAAATACTGAATCGATGGCATTTAATTCTTAAGGAAGTAGCGATGCGTGTGCTCTGATACATTCAAGACTTCAGTCCCTCGGAACAAAACAGATAGTACGAAAGTTAAAATGTGTTGTATTAAAATTGGTAGGAAGTGTAATTAAATTTCTCGTGGTAGTTAAAACGCATTAATTGTTATTAGAGGAAAGCCTTCATCCCTCGCGGCCCTCGTTCCCGCTGCTGCCAAGGAAGGATTTCAGAATTGAGCTGCTTCATTCAATGGGCTAATAGGGATATGATTGATGAAGACGAAGCGTTTTCCCACACCACCAAACATCCCCCGAGCGCCCTTTCATTTCGCGCGAAGGGCTTCCTTGTTGTAAGCTTCGGCCGTGTTCCGAAGGCTCGCTTAAAATAAAAGGATTTGAGTGTCGCATCCAGTTCACATTTCGGCAGAAATCCTCCCAATTAGCCAACTCTAACCGAATGCTTTAATCCCTCGTCTGCTGAGAATTAACCCTCATCTCATTTTTAATTTCTCGCATCAGCGAGCACGCAAGAAAGTCCTCTGTTTTGATCTGATCTGACATTTTATTAATCCCCATCTTTCGGAGGATTTTCTCATTCCTTTTGAAACCGCCTTACGACATCATCTTCTGTTGAGAAGCCCTTCAAAGCGAAGAGCTCATTTCCCCTTCTTCATCTCGGTTATTTGTGAGTGAACTTATCCGAGTTATTTACGATTAAACGCGAGCTCCAAAAGAGCCTCCAGAGCTCAAGGTTGGAATACCAACTGGGACACCATTTTTAAAAGAAAATGAAAATTCGGTGTTTTATTACCGTTGAAGCGTTTTTTATCGCACGTGTCAGGAGACAAATGAGAGAAAGAATGTCTTTAATGAACAGACATTAATTGCTGACCTCATCGCTTGTTGTCTCGGCAATAATTGCCGTGAAACCAACGCAAGCTCCTCCGAATATCATTTAGTTAAACAAAAAAAAGTTATTAATTAGCAAAGTGCAAGTTTGATGAGACGGGGGGGACCTCCTTGTCTCTGTAACGATAGGAGATTAACGCATCACTTAGCGTTGTCGATAAATCAGTTTCAAAGCGACCCTTCTGCTGCTTGGATTTAATGCTAACATTTTTTCACTTCTCATTTATATTTCGAGCGTTTAAAATGTGACGAAACTGTTTGCATGCTTTTACTTATTCATGCAAAATCTCATGTTATCCTGTGTTTTGCCATGAGAGAGAGAGAGAGCATAAAATTATACCCTTAACGTCTCACGCGAAGAGGAAAATTGCTGCCACGGTTCTTTATTTAGAGAAAGCTTATAGGACGGTTTCCATTGCGGGAATCGAACGGCCCAAAATCGTTAAAAACGCATCGCACAGAACGTCTGTCTTCATCGTTCTTAGTGGGGAGAGAGAGATCAATGCATTCTTGTTGGGTTTTCAAATGATACTAAAACAAGCACTTTGTTGCGAATGAATATTGATTGCAACAATGTTTCACTATTAACGCTTGAAAAAAAAAAAAAAAGCACCTACCTGAACTTTACATCTAAATAACAAAGAGAGAAAGAAAAAATAAATAAAAACGCAGTCTTCCACTTTTCTGGTTGCGTTTTTCTTCTTACATATTGGGACAGCACGTTTCCTCGTGCGATAGTTACAAATGGAGTTTCATTGTATGAAATAATACAACACGGGCGGGATTCAGCAGAGTTGACGGTTTAAATGCGAAAGGTTGGAAACCTGTGATGGAAATCTTCGATGAGAGAGACTCGTAGTGCTTTCTCAAGCTAGTTGAGGCCTCACATAAGGAGAGTTGACTCACGAGTCAATGAAGATCGCATCCGACCGAAGAAGTTCACAGAAAAGCATCGACGTAAACCAATAAATAAATAAATGATTGTGTCGCTTAGTTGTGAATGTTCGGCACAAGCCAGTGGTTCTCCCTGAGCCCGAGGGATGGTTTAAATTTTCGAGGGAAACGTCGGGATGCTAGACAAACATTCCTTTTGATGACTTTCTCAAATGTTTTTGTTTACTTGTACTTTCGACTACGCGAGAAAATTTCTTGTTTTAGATTTCGTATAAATGAAAATCCGTGTCCACTCTCCGGATCCATTAGCAATCGAAGGATGTTCGTTTAAGTGTCTGCGAGGTCTAGAGAAGTTCGGTGAATTATTTTGTAAAGTCCTCGTGCACAAAAATTTGTGATTTTTTTTTTTTTTTCAAACGGCTACAAAGTTTTTGGGACTCAGATTCCTAAGTGATCACTCAACAGAGTGAACTGTGGGGAATTTCTCCTGGATCAGAAGCGCGGTGAAAAATTACTGGAAGGGCGCTGCGAGAAAGTTTGGGATCCTCTTTCTAATAAGCGACTGAAGTGATACTTCAATCGGTCCCGTAACTTAATCGGTGACGAAGACTTCATTTTGATGGGAAAAGCCAATATTAGTATCCCGCTTTGGAAGGCGGAACCTTTTAACGAATCTTCGAACACGGCCTTAATCCGGAAGGTTGGTGTTTTTTATTCCACAAAACACCCACCCAAGGAACGCACTTAATTGAATAGACGTGGCAGTTTGGCCTTGTGCTCTGAGCTAGTTCTGCCGTATACGCTTCTGAACAGCAACGATTGACTGAAAATCGGAGTAAACTGAAAAAAGCGAATTCAATGAGCTTGCAAGGAATGTCGGAGTTCTTCCAAGATCTTTTGGCTGAGCTTATACCAACGAACATGTCGAAGAAACGTCTTTTCTTGAATCAGAATTCTGGACAACTAATTTTGATCACCCCTCAAGAAGATTGACAAATATAAAGTCGTCTTCTGTGGAGACGGGAAATGCGCACTTCGTCCATTGAGTTGCACTTCCGATTCCTGTTCCGTCGAAAATCTTTTTTGCTCCACTTTTCTGCATTGCGATCTGAAATCTGTTTTGCTTCCTTGCAAGAACGTAATAAAAGCGATACAAGTCGAAAGATATTAACGGAGTCCATTTCGTATTTCATTTCCTTTTCATCAGAAGGGGAGGGAAAAAACCTCTGAAGAGGGAGTGAACGATGCAATGTTCACGAGTAGCATAGAAAACGCTTGTAAAAATTGAGCGGGCGATGAGAGACGCACCTTTAGCCACGGGGCCAGTACTCTCACAGCTACGATGTTGTTACTTAATGCAGACTCATTCTACAGCTCCGCAGAGTCTGCTTGAAATCACTCGCACGTATGGACGGTGCATCGCCGTATTAGCCATCGATTTTAGATGACCGAAACCACGCCGATATGAACACGGTAATGCCACTGTACACAAATGCACGGAGACCCGCGCTTCATTGCCCTCCGTGCACTTCGGATTGCGTCGAATGCTCTGCAGGTTCGCAAATGGAAGGGGATCCGCACGTAGTGAAGTTCGCAGGATGTGCCAGCGACAGCTATTACATCTTGTTATTGTTTTCGAATTTCTTGTTGAGAGATCCTGCGATGCACGCGTAGATGCATCGCGAGGTGCATAAAACGAACAAAGCAAACTAATAATAAATGAAGATCGGGTTACGATTTTTAATGCGCTGCGCCAACCGGTGTCTTAAAACGATTAGTGTTGCTAAGAGTTAGGAGGAAGAAAATCGCCTCGCTTCTACCACATTTACTTGTTTCTTAAGTGCAAACGCCAAAAGATGTCTCGCCTTTGACCAAACGAGCATTCATTTTTAATTACGAGTAACACAAAGAAATGTGACTTGGAAAATTTGTACTAACTCACTTAAAACATTTTCTATTCTTGTCTTAACGAATTGCATCATTAACCCGCGAAGCGGTGATGGTTTAGCTGAATTTCCTTCGCTCCATTAAGCTTTTGTTTTTCTTTTCTTTTTTTTTTCTTTCTTCCTTAGCTTTAGTTTTTCCGGGGTTAACTGCTGACAGTCGTTTTCCATTTACCAAGGGAACACGGTGTAGTTGCCGAAGTGGATGCTCACCGCAGAATCTCCGCAAAACAGCCCACCGTGTTCTTCGTATTTCGAGATTTTCTTTTCAAGGCCCAGAATGAGCGAATGCGGCTGAAGCGAAGGTGTTGCATTTTTTAACAGGACGCCGAGTTTCTTTTCAATGAATCAGTGCAATGGCAACAACCCCTCGGCTTCGGGCGTGCACAGAAACGGGTGAGAATTCAGGAAATATCACTGCCAAGCGAACTGCAGCGATATTTCGGCCATCCGGTCCTAACAACAGCCAGAAGTGCAAAGACGTGTAAAATGATTCTTCACTGCTTCCAGCTAATCGCTTTACACGGCTTGTCGTGTGACGATTTGTCACAAGTCTGCTTGGTTAAATAACTGTGGAGAAGACGGCATTCATTTATCGTCATTGTGATGCACGGAAGTGATTGTTCTCACTCACTGTTTTGGCTAAAAGGGATAAAATCTCAGATGCTTCCTTTTTCGCCTTTCCTTTCCGCCTTGTTTTTGTATAACAATAAACACGTCTATTCAATTATTATTTCCACTGTATCTGTCTTCGGTCTGTACTTCAATGCGAGTTCAAATCCTTATACAACCATCAGGCTCAGTGGTCGGCATATCCGATTTTTGATTGGGAGATTTATTCTAAATTATGAAATTAAATGAACTTGTTTTGCTGTCCACTGATTAACGGCTTTGTTTGTCAGGAAGATAAACGTACTACAGGGAAAAAAAAAAAGAAAGAAAACCTTTTAGCAGCACTTACTTCGAAACACAATAATAACATAGATCAGTCACGCGCGTCACATGACTTACCAGGCGTGAAGTGTTCATTGTTGCGCACGGTCATCAGATGGTTATTGGCAGGTCTCGACAAATACGTTCGCCCACTAGCCCGTGCCGAAGAGATTTCGCCAGCTGGTGAGTAGCTGCAGACAGAATACAATATTTTTATATAATAATAACTTTTTTTATACAAAAACGCAACGTCATCAGTTGCGAAATTCCTATTGACTGTATTAAAAATGAGGACGTATTGCGTGAGTATTTTCTTGCGTGGCGAGAAGGATTTTACATAATTTGGCGACCCTGGTTATTATTGCATAACCATCTAATGATGACCAAGGTTCAGAACATGCTGAACCGTATATTACGTATTACTTGTAGTAACAAACAAAAAAAAAACCAAACAACAAATCCTCACGTCAAGAATAAAGACTAAGAAAAAAAAAATTATTTATTCTTAAAAATAAAATAAATAAAACATTCCAGGAGTTATATAATGTAAGTTTTTTTTAATACATTAAAGAGTAACTCTTCTGCATTTTTGCGCTGCAAATTCTTTTAGTTGATCATCACATTGTAATTCTTTGGTTAAATCACAGTTAATGGAAAGAATTGATAAATAATTTAATCTTTCATTCGTCATTGTTGTCCTATATTTCTTTTCTATATAGGACATCCTGGAGAAGGATCGCTCCGCCTCACAGCTGGTGATTGGCAAGGACAAAAAGAAATTAAGATTGCACAGCAATTCGGAAAAACATCGACAAATTTCTTTTCATAAATTAGCTTGAATATATCACCGCATGAGTCATATGAGTCTGGCTTAGTCTGTAAGTAGGATTTTAACTGAATGCATTCATTGACTAAATGTTCGTCTATATCATCCGAATAATCAGTAACATTACGTGCACTTTCCAAGCCAATATTTTCCATATTAATGTCTTGCAAATCCATTACAAATTTGAATCTTTTGCTGAATTCCCTGTAGACATGGCCTCTTCTGTTTAAGTCCATAATCAACTTATCTAATGCAACGTATAGCGTATCCCGTTTACATTTTTCTGCTTCATTTAGCGAAACTTTCTCTGTAGATTTTTCCTAAAATTTTGAAGTAATACGTCTCTTTTTTAAATCACTGTATTCTTTTCCACACTGGTACTTAATTTGTTTGGCTATCTCCTCGTATTCGTTTAGTTTCTGATCTGATTGTTCTCGTAAGTTGCTCACAAACACTTCTAATGGCGTCATCAATTTCTCACCTTCACATGTCTAAGCCTGGGGTCTGAACTTTTTTGTCAACTAAATTGAATCTCTCTAAAATTTTTTCCCAAAAACAGTCAAATCGCAGTTTCAAGTTTCGCCAAATCATTTCAAATAATTTCTGTGCCTCTCTTCGAAAATCAAGTTTCTCATCTATATTGTCACTAAACGTTTTTAATGCGTTCATGATATCACCGTAACTATTTTTTTAAAGCTCTCACAGCATCATAGTGACAAGACCATCTACTCTGGCTTAAACCTTTTATCGAAAATTTTAGTTTCGTTTCACGATTTAGAAGCTCCCTCCTATGGGTGGATGCAGAAAAGAAAACACATTTGTTGCACGATTCCAACTCACAATTTGAGTTGAAACTTTAATCACTTCTCCTCCAACTAGATTTAGGGAATGCGCAGCACATAATCAGCGTATTTATTTTTTTGTTTGAGATGTGCTTGCACACCATTGTATCGGCCGGACATATTCGCCGCGTTGTCAAAAGATTGTCCTCTACAATTATCCAATGGCAGTCCATTTTTTTCTAGAAATTCTTGTAAGGAATTGAATAAAGATACGTATAGCGTATCCCGTTTACATTTTTCTGCTTCACTGTGACTACTGTGACCACTGTAACTACAAATTGTGATGAAAGATATTCATCTTTCATACACTTTTCCCTCAAAACAATATCGTACTATAATAGCTAGTTGGTCATTACGGGACAAATCTTGTGTCGAGTCCATCACAATTGAGTAGTACTTTGCATCGTCACTATTTATTTCAGCTATAATTCTTTTTATTACTTGTTTTCCCATAAAATCTATTATTTGTTCATAAACTGTTTTTGATAAGTACGAAATGAAAGGCTTTGGTCGCAGTTCTCGTTGTTGGATATGTTTGGGCATGAATGGATCGAACTCTGCTAGTAATTCCAGAGTCCCCATAAATTACCATTGTCCGGAGAGCCAAAAATTTCCTCGTGACCTCTGAATGCTAAGCCTCTTACACTTAAATATTTCACAACTGCAATAACACGTTTTAGGACATTGTGGTAATATTCCGTATCTTTTCTTAGTTGCTCCTGCAACTGTGTGTCAATAACAGACTTATTTTCTTTACGTGTTAACCATACTAACAATGATTTCCTATGTTTATTAGAATTTTCGTGACTTTCTAAACATGGTCCTATATGTTTCCAGTCAGAGAATCCGGTTGTGTTGAGAAGGGATTTCAGAGAAACGTTTGCACACCAGACAAAAAACACTTCCCATACTGGTAGAATAGCACAATCAAGACCTTTCCATTAATTGACCATTTTTTATTTTTCTCGCAAAGAACTTATTTGAAAATGATCTGTTTTGTTCTTTGTAATACCTTGTTGAAACTGGATATTTATTTTTGGATCTTTATTTTGGAAATAAGTCATATCATGTGAGAGATAGTGATTAATAAAATTATCATTGAGCTGTGTAGGCCACACACACCTACGTCAACATATTTAGCAAGCAACTCTACATTTTTAAAGCCTCTTCTGTCTCTTTATCGCTATCTTCTTGCAAAACAGCAACAGAGACTTCAGAGAGCTGGCCATCGTCTAGGTCTTGTATACTTTTATCTGATACTGAATGTCCGTCAACGTCAACATTGTTTTTAGAGGTTCTCGCTCGTGATTTTAGTCCTAATAATTCTTCGTTATTGTTATACATTTTGTTGTTTTTTCTGTTTCTCTTCGGTTAAGTTATTCTCTCTTTCGCTTATTACTGCACCTCTATCGTTTAGATTTTCATTTTTATTTCCCAATACAAAAAAAAAAATTGAAATTTTGGCACATTTACTTCTTTCTTTTTCTCTATTTAATTGTATTTTTCGTTTTTCAGCTCCGCTTTATATTTTCTACCAGACATTTTTTAGGTATTTATTTAATCTGAAAAGAAATAAAAAAAAAAACCTAAAAAAAAAATCCACCATCACATTAGGTTGTTTAACGTTTAATGTATATTTATTTAGTATTTAGTAAACTGCCGATACTTAGCAGTGAAGAAACGAAACGCCTGAATAGTACACTTCACCGAACAAATGACTATTTAATATTCAACTATACTGTACTATGCATAACCTCAAATGTCAAACGGTGAGAGCAGAAAGTATACATGAGAGCTATGCTAAGCCAGCGCTTCCCAAACTGTGAGCCCCCCCCCCTGGGGGCCGTAGGTTTTGTTGAGGGGGCCGTGAAATAATGAAAACAAATTTAAAATGTTTTAAGACTAAGTAGATTTTTTATTTTAAAAGAAACGTATTTAACTTTTATTATTTCTTTTTTGTTATTTTTTATATTTTAATGGAAAAATTCACACATTGGTGTTGATTCACAAACTTTGCTTCCTGCGTATTTCGGCGTTTAATGAATGTCAGTAAATATTGCTTATTCATATAAGTTTCATTTCAAAGCAATGGTTAATTGTATTTACTTCGAATGCTCTCCAGGGAAGCGCCAAATCTTCCTGTCCCTTTCATCATTCCTAATCAGGGACTGTTGATATTGACTTTATATACATATCAAAACTCGTTTTATATTATCACTGTCATCCGAGCTAGTTTTCTGTTACCAATAAAAGTTTCGCATACACTTCACACATGAAAAAAAACTTAAACAAGTTCATGTGGGGAGATAGTAACTTGCTTGCAGTGGTAAACAACACGCCCTCCCTAACAGCCACTATACTGCAGAGGCAATAAAAACAAGTACTTTTATTATGCCAGTGAATAAGGTATGAGCAGTCTGTGTAATATATTTCTCAACAAATAGTGCAATTAGAGACAACTGGGATAAAAACACACTAATTAATGAATCACATGTCCCCTCATACAGAAACTATGCTGTATAGACTGAAACAGAACCATGTGTTGCATGGGCAAACACAGAATCTAACTAAAAACTATTGTTATTAATTAGATGTGTGTGAGTTCGATTTCCCAAGGCAGCAATAAAATTCAACCGTAAAATTCAGCAATAAAAAAAAAATATATATATATATACAGGGTGTTCGGGATAAATTTGACAGTTTCGTAAGGAAAAAGAAAATCTTCTTTGTATCTATTAAATTTAATGAATTGACAAAAAAACATTACAGGCAGAGTTAATTACAATACTATCAACAAGATTTACTCAAAATAACCACCATTAGCATCGATCACAGCTTCAATTCTGCTTCGGAACCTCGAACAAGCTGATGCTACAGTCTCCCTGGGAAGGGCCGCAAAAACTGTTTTAATTTTATCCATTAACTGGGCTTTTGTATTACTGGAAGTGCGATTGGTGTCTTTTTCAACTGCGCCCCATACAAAATAATCCATGGGGTTAAGGTCTGGGGAGTTTGGAGGCCAAACATTTGGACTGGTGAAGTCGTAGAAATTTTCAGACAACCATTTTTGACTTTTCCCAGAGGTGTGGCAAGGGGCCGAATCCTGCTGCCATACATACGGCCTACCATTGGCTACCCTTGTTATCCAGGGCTTGACTACAGTTAGCAACTCCACGAACAAAGCCCGAATTCCAATGCCAGGGTTCTTCAACACCTGTTCCTGCAGATTTGCGAGGAATTCTGCTGTACGAACGCAATCAGATCGTCTGCTAGGGATCTTTCTTCTTGCTACATCCTCGTAGTCACCATTGCAAGTCTCTAGTTCATGCCTGATTGTTTTTACTGTATTCAGGGAGCATTGGGCAGCAGTCGTAATATCCTTATTTTGATGGCGGGCACGAATCATCATGATACAAGTTATTCTCTTCCATGATTCAGGTGGGTTCCAGCTATCCATCCTTTCTGACATCTTGTATATGAATGAAGAAGGGTCCAAACTTTTAAATGAAGAGAAGTGTGTGTTAATACATGTAACTTACGGAAAAATATAATTAATTATAAATATGTCAAATTTATCCCGAACACCCTGTATATATATAAAATGAATATTATGGCAGTTTCACATATGGAATTCGGTTGAAGAGAGTTAGCATTTCAACTCAATTGTCAGCTATGCTTTTATCTTTCGGTTGCGCGATCTTTTGTTAATACCGCACCAATCATATGCACGTTTTAATAACCTGCCTTTGCTGTCTGTTTCGCGTTAGGCTTAATTACCGTAAAGGGAGAAAAGTCACAAAAGTGAAAAATGTTCCTGGTCCGGGGATTCCCTTATTCAGGTAATATTCACTAATTTCATGCTATCAGTCTGTGGTGTGCCGGTATCGGTAAGTGGTGATATTATTTGATCTATTCTACGTAAAAAATTTAACCCTGAGATGGATAAGTGGCTGATAAAAAAAAATATAAAAAAATTCCCGCGAACAATCAGAAGAAGCAGAAACAGACTCAAAAAAGGACAGTATTTCATATTTTACCAGAACAGCCCGCATCGTCTTCAGAACCAAATAAATATTATAATAATATATCTCTCTATTACGATTTTTTTTCGAGGGGGGGGCCGTGAAATATTAATTTTTGCAAAGGGGGCCCTGACATCCAGAAGTTTGGGAAGCACTGCGCTAAGCTAACAAGCTTTAGAAGAGCTGGATGAGCGAGACTTGCACTCCCATTCCGACGTTGCTATATTATTTGCGTAATTGACAAATGACAAAGTATATTTTGATTTTACCGACTACCGACAGAGGCGATAGAAGGCAGAGCGGTATTTACTATTTACTGTCATTTAAAACATTGATATTTAATTCAAATCCAATAATGTTGCAAATTAACGATTTTAACGTTACCTAGGTACGAAAAAAATTTGTATAATTTATTTTTTCTTAAATTTGTATTTTAAATTATTTTTATTTTTTGTCCGCAAAGGGGGCCCTTTGATTGAACGGGCACTGGGCTGAAGCCCATGCCTAATTCCGCCCCTGTTGTATTCACATGTACCGCACGTGGATTACTGACGTGCGGTACATATGAAGCGTGAAATGCTGCGCAAGATTTTCAGACAATTACTGACCTAATGTCGATATGACATTAGGTCACATAAACGTCTTCGGCACTTCCAAATGTCATGACGAATGAAACCCAAGTTGCTGTTTAAGGTAGCATGCAATTGAGGACTCCTTAAACATCCCCGCAAAGCGATTGTCTTGCAATCGCAATGTTTAGGCAGAAGACCGATCCACTTCGTGATTTTCCAGAAGACGATCTCTTTTCAGGGACCCTTTAAAGAAGACCCGAAATCCCGTTCCTATTTAAGGTGTTCATAACACCTTAAATAGGAACGAGACGCTCGCACTTCGTGACATTCGGAAGTCTCTTACACGATAGATGATTATTGTGAAATTGTTCTCGAAATAAGCATAACGATAATAAACACAACAAAATAAACATGCTTTTGAACTCACTCGTATCTTATACCTTTATGTAAGCTGTCATTTCTCCATTCTGGCAATAACCATCTGAAAATCACGCGCAACAATGGCATTTCACGCTTGCTACTCCACGCGACGAATCCACGTTGTAATTATACGTTTTAAAACAATTGCTATTAGAGAGAACGAGTGCTCGTCGGGAAGATTTGTCTGCCTTGAAGGAGATAATAATGAGTCGGGTTTCCGATCGTGCCATCGTCGTACGACACCAGATAACCTTAATTTAAAAAGTAACAATATTACGTCGGTTTGTTTCCGATGCTACAATTGTAAACTGTGCCGACGTACTGTTCCAGCTAATAGCAAGTTTTAAGAAACATTAGTTTCGGAATATTATTTCAAATTCAGTTAAATTTTCAGCAGAATTCGCGTGAACGAAGAAATGTGTGAATCAATTTCGGCAATTCCAGCAGGAAAATTAAAACATAACTAAATTCACTAAACATTTGCAACTGTTTCAGAAAATTCAGAATAAAAACTTAACGAAATATGACCCAAGACTCGGCATTCTCGTAACTGTTTCTCTTAACGTCATCCCAATGTTCAGTGCGGGGAGGGACGTGTTTTAGAGCAATTCCAGTCCGCTGTGTGTCTGCAGGTCGAACAAAAGTGCAAAAATCCTTCAAAACCCGGCGCTTATCATGTGAGAACCGCCAAGGAAGCCACGGGGTTCTCACATGATTGACGCTTTTAATAAAGGGCCCCGCGTGAAAGCACATCGCTAAGAATGTATTTCTAAATTGTGAACGACGAACGTTGTCTTGCTGACAGCTACAAGAATGGATGCGCAACCTTCTTCCGGTGCACCTCGCACGTGAAATGGGTCAATTCCGTGATAAGAACGTCGATCTTTCCTTATTTGCGGATACCGCTTTACGGCCTTTGTTCGAAAAATATTTGCATCTTCTTACTGCATAGTCTGTATGTTACCGTTTGCCATCCGCTCCTTGCTACAAACCATCAAGGCGATCCAGGGGACTGTTAAAAAAAAAAAAAAAAATTCCATCCAAGAATCAATAAACCACTTTGAATCCACTCCCCAATGCTTGGTGCTATAACACAACCGATTCGCCACTGATAATCCTAAATATCTCAACCATTTCTAACGGACTATCGCCGCATTCAGATCATAATCCAATCCAAGTGTTCCTTCTGTGGAACGTCGCCCGCCAAGCCGTTCATAGTCTTTGCCATTCCGTTGGTGCACATGCGAATGACCTCCTAATTTCTGCTCCTCCTTTCGATTACTTTCGGGCGCGTAATGCAACAACCCACTTGGCGAATGGCTGAAACAATTCTTTCTGGAGGGAAGTCCCCACCTCAGTTTGGTTCTCAAAAACAATGTGAACGAGGGTATGGGAAAAAAAAAAATTAGTTGAGACTCAACTTCGACTGCAGGAAAAATTTTCCGATTTTCCGAATGTTAGTCGTATAATATGGTTAGTAATGCACCTAATTGTCATCCAGAAGGTTTACTGATGTCCACCATCTTAGTCACCCCCCCCCGATCTATTTGTAATCACTTTCTCACAGATGCTCTACTTCTATCGTATTTCTCTTCTGTCCTTATTTCTATTGATCTTCACCATAAGTTTACGCTTTTGTTATGTTAGTCTATGAACTGTTTAAAGCGTGCTACATAAAACGCAATGAAGAATTAAACTGGGGATAAGTACATTAATGTAGGATTATAAGCAACGATGCAGTTTTGTGACGAAAACGTTTCGCGTTTCAAAAGGGCAATGTCCTTACAATTCTTTATAGATGAGCAAAGACTGTTTTTCCACAACGTGGTATTGTGGTTTGACCGCTTAAAACTCTCGAGCAGAACCAACGTGGTTTGGGAAGAGAACGTGTTCAGAAACTTCATCTCATGCTCATCGATAGCATACGGCAGGCCTTAGTTAATCCGAGGGCCGCATCGCAATGCGCATCTAGGTGAGCAGCAGCGACATAACCTCGATAGCTGAACAAACAAACCACGCTAATCGCGCGTTTACGAGGAACATGAACGCCCGGAGCGTGCGCGTTGCAACAAAACAGTGTAAGAACGCTTCTTTGACACATCTAATATCTGAAAAACACGTGGGTTATATAGTTATAAAAGCACCAAATAAAATTATCAACGTCGAGATTATCGATTAGTGAGAGAATTAAAATATCTAATGCGCTTTCGATTCAAATGATTATTTTTTCGCTCGTGAAAATCAGAAACCACTGGTGGGCCGCACAAAATCGTCCCGCGGGCGGTGTTTTGGACAGCCCTGGCATACGAGCTGCATCAGTTAAGTGTGTGAGGGTTTGGGGGAGGGGGAAGGGGTGCACTTCCACCAGTGCTCCATTCCGAATCCCCTCAACGACAATTTTTTGGATCGCTGATCAGCTAGTCAAATGATGTGAATTGATTTCCATCTAGCTGTGGGAACAAATTGTGATATCGGAGCGAATCGCATAATCAATGAACGGCATACACCAGCAAAGAAGCTCACGGAATTCCATTTCTGTAAGCTAAACGCAAGCAGCCGTGGTGACAGCAGCGTCCGCCCTGAGGCTTGGAAAAATATCGTCCCAAGTGATCTTTTCGATCAGTCCAAGTTCTATGCCGATAGAATGAATGGTGGTGCCAGATGCAGGAAGTCTTGGCACGAGCCAGTAGCTCTTTGCATTTCTATAAGTTTACCTGTCGAGTAAGATCTGAAGAAATGTTGCTGCCAATCCCTTCGCCCTCACCGCTTATCAACCTTTCTGCGGAATAAAACCCGAGAATGGTCGCAATATGACGAAGCGACCTGGCTATAAGTCACTGGCTTGCTTAAACACCTGATCTCAATCCTTCTAAGCATCTGTGGATGCAAGGGGAAGGATGCTTTTTCTATCTTCTTGAAAGATTTGTGGGATGCGATTGTTTGCATGGACCAGCATCCCTGTGTTGTGGTACTGCTGGTCAAGTCCACGGCCTAATGAGGCCATCTTTGATATCAGCAACGCGTTGTAATCCCAGTAATGATGCTGAATGTGTGAACTAAAGGAAATTCATCACTGTTTGCGTGCTTACACAAGTTAGACTGAAAATGTGTTTCGGTCTGATGCAGAATACTCTGAAAGGAAACGGAATTCATTATAAAAAAAAAAAAAAAAAAACGTCGGCTCTCAGCGGGCGGTCTCAAACTTTCCACGGTGATCAGCACGAGAAAGTTATCATCTGCGGTCACGTGTCGAAATTATTGCAACTGCATCGCTATGAGTTACGCAGAAAATGATCCGCTCTTAAATATCCAAGGGTGTGGGGTATGTGTGTGTGGTGGTGGGGGGGGGGGGGATTTTTGCTGTTTCGCGATTTTCGCATTGCGTAACGCTCGAATTATTTCTTCCCCATTTTTCTTGCTGCGGTATACGAAATTTAGAACACACGATTGGGGAATTCGTGAAAGGCATTTTACTCCACTGCCGAAATCTGCTTGAAGGTATATGATGACAAATAAGATTTATTTAAAAAAAAAAAAAAAAAAAAAAAAACTTTTTTTTTTTCTTTTTTCTTTCAAATATCCAAAAAAAAAATATTGACAAAGTTGTTTTTCAAAGCCATTCCATAGGAAAATCTACCAGAAAAACGCATGTAGGTAACCGACAATACACTACGGATCTAATCTAACTTGGCCTTGATTGTCATCTTTACGAGAACATCTTTCCCTCAGCGAAGAAAGAAAACAGTGGGGTGGTGTTCTTCCAGTAGTGCGCCAGTGTCTTGTTTCTCGGCTGTCTAATGCGAATCGCTTTGATTGAGAACCAAACAGAAACCCGCCTTGTAAATGCTTTTCCAAATGAACTACGTTTAACAAGAAATTATGTTCTTGGTTCCATCCTTTATCAATGTATTTTGCACGTGAATTAACTTCACGACTGAGCTACCAGAGGCTGACCTCACACCAATTGCCTTAATGTGTATCCCACAATGCACACTTCCTCTCAGAAGTGCATAATGCTAGGCAATACCCAGACTGTTTTCTACTTTGATTGAGGTCTCATCAGCGGAAGCCAGCTCTCACTGATGAGGCCTCACAACCAGACCGGTCTGGGTAGTGATCTTTCGCATTATACACGTCCCAAAGGGTGTGCGTTCATTACTGGATACTAAGTCAATTTGTGCGAAGTCTCTATACAAGAAGCCCAGTCGTGAAGTGACTTCGCAAGTTTTCTTTGCTTACACTTAGATTAAACGAAGAACATCTGTTGGCAAGTTTAATTTTATTTAAGCCAAGTGAAAAAAAATCCTGCATGCATTCAATCCCAAAGGGATTGAATTTTATATTTTCCCGTTATTATTTATTCTTGTTTAACTGATAAAATACGCTGAATATTTTTATTTTCCGTTGTTGAGTGCACGGCTGGTTTCACGCTTTTTAGGCAGGTTTCTAACCGTCATGTGGCGGAACATTTACGTTAATCTCCACGTCGTTAATCACATTGTGTGGGTTTACTTGAATGACAGAAGGGATTACAGTTAATGCTAAATGAATGGAAGAACATGAAATTACTCTTCTCACAAATGGAAACATTTTCAGTTTTGTATTAGTTCGTTTTTTTTTAATTTGTTATTTTTGCTAATTTCGGTGTTTGTATCAGTCAGAGGAAGGTCGATAGCTCATGGTGTCATCAGAATTATGCGTCGGTGTCACTAGAGGATGGAAGCGGCTGTTGTTTGCCTCATTTTTTTCATATAATGAAATTCAGGATGCAGCAGATGAAGGAAGGTCGCAGGATCATCGCATCTTCCATTAAATAGTGACTTTTTCGCCGATTGTTCTTTGCGAAAAGAGAGCGATGTCACTCGCGTGATCTCGTTGCATTGCTGTAACGTGACGAATCAACTGGGAAACACACCCTGTTTGCATGGAGATCGCGTCGGATGAACAGAAGTGCGAGGATAATGAGGTTTCACTTTGGTAAAGCCAGGTCCCGGGTGAGGCCCAATTATGGCCAACACGATGTCGCCAGCATTCATTGCTGCTGTCTGATAACAGGTTTCCTTAAAGAAAAAAGCTCTAAAAAAATGTCCCTTCGTATAAAAGTCGGTAGCGCTGACACCCTTCGGTGGAAAAGACTTCAATTGGAATCTACTGCATTACGAGAGAAGCATTCACAAAGACTTTCAAGTAAAAGCGAGCTGGTTGCACTGACGGAACGAGATTTTCCTTTCAAAATCCATTTCACGTGAACTGGAGAGACGCAGTTTCCGGAATTCGTATACCGTAAGGCATTCATACGGAATGTTTGTGAAACATTCGCCTCGTTGGCTTTATCGTAATCTAACGCAACTAACCGACTTGAAATAAAGGAAGAAAAGCACATCTTCAGAGCGCATCCCACGTCAACCACCTCTCATTCGCAGTAAAAGAAGGATTAAACAGGATAATTCGGACAGTGGATGTGAACATTGCTAAAATAAGATGCACACACGTGATCATAAATACTGTTAATGCGATCATTCCGTTGGACATTCCTTAGGATCAGCACAAACTCCTGGCTGGCTCTCAACATTTGCGTTAAAATGTGAAATATTTTCAAAACATCAGAAAGGAAAAAGTGACGTAATCGTGACCCCATCGCGAATTTAGCTGGAAATGGCCAATCTGCAGTCGTAGCTTCTTCAGTTTAGCACGAGCATCTCTTTTCCGGAGTCGTCAGTTGAGACGCAGTCCCACGCTTCTCTTCCCGCAGCTCGTCTCTCAAATCCACTCGATCGATTTGTTTCACAGACTTCGACACTCAAATCGAGTGGTGGTTGGCGCCAATTTGTGAGGGGCGAAAGAAATCAGGAGAACAAACCGACTCTAATCCATTTTCTTCGGCAGAATCTCATTTGGAATTTGAGCTCGCGCAGTTCTTTGTCCTTCGCAGCATGTCTTAAATAAATCCGGGGATTGAGTTTGACTTTCTTCTCAACGAAACGAGTTTTGTTTCGGTGTTGTTTGATGCGGAAGGATTTCTGTTTCTTCTGCGATCGAAGGTGAGCCGGGCGTAGTTAGGCTTGAGCCGCTCATCAAAACTCCACTCGTTTCCCACAGATGGGGCATCGGCGTTTCGAACAAACACCATTTCATTTCAGTGTTTTAAAATAAGTTGCGTTCATAATAGATAAGACCCTCTTCTAGACAACGCAGAGGCAACGCGAAAGCTCTGCTTACTTGGAAAGGCTGAGGGGTGGGGCTTGAAAAAATCTCGTTTGGTTGCCAGAGCAGGGTTTACGGATAAAGTAAAAAAATAAGTAAAAATACAAAATTAATTAAATTAATGAAAATATAAAAAAAATCCTTGGACTCACAATAATATTAAGGTGCTATTTTGCTTTTCCCGAGTGAGAGTCATAAAAATATTTCGAGCAGCATCGAACAGAACGGTGTTGAGCTAGGCATGGAAGTAAAAAAAAATAATAACAATAATAAAATTAAAAAATAAAATAAAATGTGGATCACGTGTCACTTAACGATGCGGAATCTAAAGTAATTTTCGCTTTGGCTGGAAAGACCAGGAAAGTGTTGCCACGAGGAATCTTTAATAAGGACTACTGAACATTTCTGTCATACGATGATAGAATGGTCCCCCCCCCACACACACACATCCATTCTTATCAGATGTCCGTATTTTTTTTTTCATTTTTCAAACCAGCAGAGAACAAACTCAGTTTTAACAGACTTTAATAACGCGGTGATTATAACCTCGGAGAGTTTGAACCGCAGCTCCACGCAATCTCCCCACAAAGCAACTGCTGAAATATTTCGTACAACCTTTGTAGAATTTTCGCACAACTTTCGGTATGCGCATTATTTTTTCAAGATCCTCAGAGATGAGTGATCAGGATCTTGATCTCTCCTCTCAGGATCTTGAAAGCATTGTAACATGACTTAGTAACAACTGAACGGGTTTCTGAACTAAATTATAAACATTTTTTATTGTTATTATTGAATCCCACTCACGAGAGGTACCAGAGCCTGTAGCACATCAGACCGCGTGTGAGGTGCAGGTGAGTGTTGAGAAAGAAAAACTTTATTGACATTCCTCTTAGAGTTGAAAGTCTTGGGAATCGCATCATGAGGAAGGCTGTTCCAGAGGAAGATGAAACGATGAGGAGCAGGTTCGATGAGCTTGCAGTTGTACTGTAAAGGGATGCTGGGCAGTTGCTGCTCTTGTTTTAACAAGCCGAACAGAAAGTTGAAGAATGATATTTGCAATTCATCGTTGCAGTGACCATGGAGGTACCTGTGGAAGAGACAGCCGTTGACACATTGCGTCTGTGAAAGAGCTTAAAAGCTTATTAGCTACAAAAATATAAGTACCGACGCTCGCTCAACTTCCGAAAGCTTTGATATACTGTACATGCATTTAAGGGGACACTTTTTGTGAATCCGACTGTGAAAGGATGCGGTACATCAGTATTCGTACCGTGAGAGGAGTAAAGGTTCAATAATCCCTTCTCTAGAGATCACGCCTTGCTATTTTAAGGCCTTCGGACCTCTAATAATGAGGGTGAAGGTTTCATGTGGGGGCTACGAAATTCATCCCGCTGTGGAGCCCGAGTATGAACCCACTCCGTGTTCTAAACACGAAGCCATCGGCAGCGAAAAGCCGTTTTTCTTTTACACTTTTAGTAATCGGCAATGGCAGCACATTGCTTTCGCTCATTACAGCTTTCAGTTCCTTCTTACTATCATCATTATTTGTATTTTTTCTTTCAACTCTGATTGAGGAGCCCCTTTCTGCAACAGGCACCTTCGTTTTCCAAGATGCGCACAGCCAATCACAGAAAAAAATACATCGAGAATCATTTTCTTGGATTAGTGCAGATTAGTGCAGATGGCTTCTTTTTCTCGATTAGCACTTAACTAATTAAAAGTTTCCCTTCCATTGCATTGCTTTCACCAGCATCGTCTTCTTTCGCCCCTTGCAGGTGGAAGTTTTTTCTCGTCTTTCTCCTCTGAATATTTTTGTTGCGACTATTCTGCAGTTTATTCAATTGTGTTTAGTTTAGAATAATGCTTCTGATTTTACTGTTTCTTTTCTGTTAAAACAGATTATCATCAAAAAGGAATTTCGTACTCTTAAAAAACAGATTAAGCCGTCGACTATTTTTCGTGGAGCTCGTTCAAAAGAAATGAAACCTCCTTCAAGGAATTGTCCTTCGGACACGCCCACACCTTGAACAAAATTCTTAACTACGGGGGAGTATGTAAAGCAGTACTAGCAAATGAATAGTCTCGTGGAGGATATATATATATATATATATTTTTTTTTTTTTTTTCAAAAATAGATTTAATGACTTAAAAAACCGAGGTTACTTATAAAGATTTAATAAGAATAATACAACTAGTTTCGGCTTATAATATCCTTCATCAGGTATTCTTAAAGGAAGAGAATAGTAATAAACATTGAAGTATCTAAAAACTGGAAAATACAGGTAAAAAATCGCCACACATAACTGATACATAAAAAACGTTGTATTTTTTCAAGTTGTTCTAACAGGCGTGCCATTGTTTATTGCAAGTATGCGTGCAGACTCACGTGAACGCCAATATTGAATAACTGAAGCATGGCTATCTGGGATGTTATAACTCCTTCTGAATCCTGTCCACACAAGGGAAATCAAGGATTTCCCTTGATTCTATAATTTTTCTCTCAAACTCATCATCACAGCGAAAAATATTTTCTGATCTATCCCAGCAAACGGAGTGGCTTTGTTGATCATCACTTAGTGTGTTTGAAAAAAGAACGTGAATGGATAACGCAGTTGCATGTGATCTTTTATAAGAGATGTCTCTTTTATGCTCTTTAACAAAGAGCAGTTTAGTTTTGACAAACTAACAAATCTGTTGAGCAACGTACAGAACTTGCATTTGTTACAAAAAATACAACGCTACCACAGTGATTTATCCGGTTCAACATCCATCACTAGTTCGTGTGAAGCAGCTCCGTTTACGCGTGTTTTCCTGCTTTATTTTAGTTGTACATCAGAGTTCTGGTCTCGTAGCGTGACATTTGCTTGGTTTGCGAAGTAAAAATGTGGATGATATTTATATGTAGGACGGTTAAGAAATTATTTGGAAGAAATATCCACACTAATGCTAAACTCAAAGAAAAACAATTAAAACAAGTGGTTTGCTTGCAAATCTCGTTAGAACAGGTTGAACTATAGTTAAAATTACTGGAGAAGTCAAAGAATGGCCCATTTATATTTATTTTTGCTGACAAGTTTTCAGTTTTAGTGCCAGATTGAGTATATGTGCTCATCGGAGATTATTTGAGTACATATACTCAATACCAGATGAATATACAGTATATACCCAATCCAGCGCAAGAAGTGAAAATGACTGGATGGCTTACGAAAGAAGACATGTCAGAAAAACTGCGAAAACGTTACCCTCCCCCATATTTGTTGCTACAGCATAATCTACTTAATAATAATTAAGGGGATACAAATTCCTTACAAGTAATACAAGGGATTTGTATCCCCTTAATTATTATTAAGGATGCCAGAAAAATAGCCGTTTGGCTTTAAATTAAAGCATAATCCACTTGTTTTAGAAATCGACAGAAAGAGTCGATCTCTCAAGAATTGATCTGGGAAATGAATCCCCATAAACACAACGCGAGTGAAAAAGGAGTCGGTCGTGCTTCTTCACACAGCTAAATAAAACCTGGGTGTGTTGGTTTCACTGCCGCCGTTAGTATGAAACCAAACACCCGCAAGAAGGTGCACCGCCAGCCACACAAGTGATTAACGATGGACGCCGCAGATGAGTTTCCTAAAAACGAATTATTTTCAGAATTTCAAGTTCTTTAATAATAATGCGAAAGCATCCTGATGACCGTCTTAAGGATATTGGTTTACCTTTCACACGGAATTCTTTTCGTGCAGTAAAACCTTTTTTTTGCGATTGACAATAATCCACGTGTTTATCGTTCATCGTGAGCACGCGGGGAATCGAAGCTTATTCTCCAAGAAGAATGAGTTTCGACACTCGCGATACTTATTTTCTTAGAGGGGCGACGCAGTAGAAATAAAAGGTCGCGCCAGAGAAGTTCGCTTGTCTTGCGAGGAGGTGAAGTCATGCACATATCGATCACGTCGCTACCGCTACGAAGTAATTCTCGGATGTTTGCAGGGAAAAAAGGAGGACTTACAATAGGGTGGTTCGCTCTCCGTTCTAGAAAATGATATCTTCAGCACCGAAGAGTGATTGCGTAAAATTAAAAAGATAAGACTGCACCTCACGTAAAGCGAGATGAACGCCTTTGCAAGTGCGGATTGTTCCCGAGCACTCGACCTCGTTTCTGCATTTATGCCGAAGTAAACCTGACCGTCGTTTTTTCCGATAACGGGGAAGGGCCTTGGATGATTTTTGTGCTGACTGCAATGGTTCGGCGTTCTGGGACTCGGTATCTGCATTTTTCAAATCCAATGCGTCGCAACGCCTCGTGGAATAGCTTCCGCGCTGCCCAATAGCCTGTGCTCCACTGAAAGCAACAGTTTCTACGAAGGGATCGAAAACGGGCGCAGATAAGGAAATGGGTTTTGCTACACTTGCAGTTCACAGGATTTTTCTCATCCTTTCTTCTGATATTAGAAAAGTAGGAAACATTTTTGTGGTTCAAGAATATCAAACATTTATTTTTAAAGTTGGAAGACGTGCGTCTGTAGTGGGGGGGGGGGGGATAATAGTCTGTATAACAGTCCACACGACCAATGAAGATTAGAGCCACGATTGATTTTGTTCTTGCACCGAACAGACATTTATGTTATTTTCCACGCGATGTCTGTTGCGGATAGGTCAGCAGTCTGCTTCTCTTTCCTTCTGTTGTTTACGCCCGTATCGCTTTCGGTCGTTACTCAGAAAAATGTACTTGGAAGTCTCCTGACAAATAGGTCAAGGATGAAAGAATAGTTTTATGGGGCGAAAATGTGCAGCAATAAAAATGGCTGCGTCCGTTTGGAGCGTTGGCAGACTTCAGATTGGACTGAAGCTTAAGAATAGTTTAGAAAATAACTTCTTTATTTTATGTTTAGTTTTTTTATCAGACATTATATGATTTGAAGATCGAATTCTTACATTTTATTTACAACACAAGAAAAACAGTAACTTGTAATGTACAGGACCATCTCTCTCTCTCTCTCTCTCTCTCTCTCTCTCTCTCTGTGTGTGTGTGTGTGTGTGTGTGTGTGTGTGTGTGTGTGTGTGTGTGTGTGTGTGTGTGTGTGTAATCTAAATACTCATCACACGCGCTACACACAAATGCACTTGGTTTGCATTTAGAGTAATATTGTCCAACTCGAGTCAATTTCGCATCTTTCAAACTTTCACTCTGATATAGAAATAGGAGATTTGGAATATCCGTTCATTTAATTGCTGGGACTTGCCTGCACATGAAAAAAATCATGACTGCAACCAAATGTGGACGTAAATTTATTGCAGCATACCAGTAAATTAGATTACACAAAAATGTTTTCAATTTCAATTGTACAAACTACAAATTTCTTAAGGATGCAGTTAAGGAATTAATGCACAGTACTTACAGAAAACAATGTGAAGAGACATTTCAGTATGGAATATATCCACTCCGAAGTACGATGTAGTTCTCACGGTGTCGTATCATGCTTATCACCAAGTGATTCGGGACTCTTCTTGAGAAAAAAGTGGTCCACTTCTCCTTCGGATCAAGGATAAGGCCGTGTTTGTTTTCTGGAAGGGAATTTCAAGGAGCATTTTTGCAGCATGTCTCCCTATTGCGTCCCAAACGTGTTCTATGAGACCGAGATCTGGGAAACGTGCTGGCAACTCGATTCGATTCTCATCGTCGGTCTCCAGAATAACTCCACTGATCGTGTATGATGGGTTTTTTTTTTTTTTTATGTGAAGCCCATACACGAGAGGTTGGTTGATCAACCTATAGTACATTAGTACCGTGTACTAATGTACTATAGGTTGTATTGGTTTAGAAAACGAGGAACTTGTTTACTTTTGATTTGAAAGCCTGTATATTGTATTCCTTGGGAAACACAACAAGGGGAAGACTGTTCCACAATACAGCAGTTGCAGGGATGAAGGCGTTGAAAAAAAAAAAAACTTGTTCTATGGATTTCAAGGTATACTGTGAAGCAGGGGGCGAATTCTCCATGTTTGCTATGCTTGCTGCGCAAACTCGCTCATTAATTGAGAGAAGTAATATTTTTTTAATAAATGCATGTATTTATAAGCATTCCATTTAAGCTTTTATTTTAAGCTTGCGTGGCAATAATTGAGCTTTGCGTTGTGTATGGAACGCCAATGCTTGCTCGTCTAGTCAAAGCTACCTTGGCTTGCTCGGTTGTAGGAGCTTCCAGGTCCTCGCTGCAGCACTGTGATTTCATACGCTCGCATAGCCATTTCCGTTCCCTTCATGTTGTCTTAAACACAGGCCATACGCAGTGAAAGTAGCTCTAGGCAGTGACCTTCAGCCAGCCTTTACAAGTGTGCGTGTTGCTTGGTAAAATTAAGTTACAACCAACTTTTTATGACGATGTTATTGACCAGTTCATAAAGAAGAACCGAAAGGTAGAATTTGTATTCAAGTAGCTAAATTGAAATGATTGAAATTATTTCAATTTGTAAAATAAAATAAATATTGTATTTGTATGATTAAATGTACATAAATTTATAAATATATAGTTTTAAATGGTCAGTAATTCATTATTCCGCTAATCAGACTTCCACCACACCTCTCACTCCCTGAATGATAACAAGTGCAAGTGTGAATTTCAAGACCAGCATTCGCCCCTGCTGTGAAGAGATGTTGGGCGACAGCTGCATGTCGTCCAACACACTTAGCATCAATCGTTTCTCAAACTCAATACTATTTCATGTGAACATTTGCCATGGAAATATTTATAGCATACACATTGCAGAAACCAAAAAAGAGATGGTCATTAATCAATCTAATTGTCCATTTCTGTATTAAGTCTGGCATTTCGAGGGAGCTAGCTTTTAAGGACCCCACTCCAAATGTGACAGCAGTATTCGATAGCTGGGCGGGGGGGATTGATTTTGTTTGACGGTAACCGCTGTTCAGAGGTGAAGTAACCTCTGCAACGAAAGAAGCATCCTGGTTTTTAGAAGCTGAGGATTCAATGGTTGTGATGTGCTTATGCCAGGAGAGGCTTGATGTCAGGGCGATTCCAAAAAGAGAAATCTAATGTTGTCTGGAAATTTGAGTGTTGTCAAAGATAATACTAGGTAAAAATGGATGGCCTTATTTCTCAGAAAAGAACAAACTGCAATTTGACGAGGTTATTTGAACCTAATTGGACGTTGGCTTGGAGTCAGAATGAAGGGCCGTGGTGGTTGACGAAAGGGAGAAGTGCTGTCATCTGCAAAACTGTGTATTGGGTTGGAGGTCAACTGAAATAGGTCATTGATATATAGAAGGAAGAGGGCTGGTGAGAGAACAGAACCTTGTGAAACCCCGACATTAGTCGAATGGTGAGAGAACCATCCACCATCGCATATAATGTTCGTCAAGACAGAAAGCTTGCACAACTACAGAAATTCCGAGACAGACCAAACGATGGTTGTCTCTTAGTAAGCCTTAATCCCAGACTCTGTCAAAAGCTTTGGAGATATCAAGTAAACCACTCGAGAGTCGCCAAACTTCTCCATGGCATTTGTGCAGAGATGGGTGACACATGTGAGCAGATGTCCTGTTGATTGATAGAGACGGAATCCATACTGGTGGTCGTTTATTAGATGGGTGCTCTGGAGGTAGTGTAGGAGTTAGGAAGTTAATTTAGACAGGACTGAGGTAAGCGAGATAGGGAGGTTGCTGGAAGGCACTAACTTCTTGGGAATGGGTTGAATACAGGCCAATTTCCAGGCTTTCGGATAGACACCAGTGGAGTATATATACAGACAACATAGGATAGAAGTCAGTTTTGGTGCACAAGCCTTCAGAACAATTGGAAGATTGGGGGCCAGGCGACTTTTTTGTGTCCAATTTGGACAATATTTTTTCTGATCTCTTTTCTGGTGAATTCATGTAGGGAGCAAATGTGTATTGGGCACCTGGAATGGTTACTAATCATGGTCAGTTATGCGTGCATTTAAGGCAAAGTGTGATGCAGATTGGCTTTTTCTGTGGGTGCTGATGCAGTAGAGCCGGGTATGATAGGGGAGGGAATGGTGTTAAGCAAAAGTTACGACCAGTTGCTTTGGCAAGAGACCAAACGGATCGGCTGCCGTTTCGAAAGGCTGCAAGTTTCCTGCTTTTTGCTCTTTACTCTGTTTTAGAAGCATTGATTGCTTTCATGCATCTATTTCGGGCTTAAATATATGCTCTAAAGAAAGAAGGATGGAGTTCTTGATTTGAGCCAGTTGTGGTATGTTTTGGTTTTTCATTTGTACAGCCTTGGCACATCTTTTGGAGAACCAGGGCGAAGTTAGGGGACGGCAGTTTATGCCAGTAAGCATTAATTTCGGTGATACGTTTGGTGCATATGTTTGAGTTGGATGGCCGGAAGCAATTGTCCAACGATGGGAATGAGGCATAGAAGTCATTCATAAAACTGAATTCTTTGCCTGCAGCAGCATTGAGCAATCGAACATCACGTTGCAGAACTTCTTTGCAATATCGTTCACCAGTCATGGTTCCTTTTTTCCACACTTGTAGCTCGATGCGTCTATCAAGTATAATGCTTTCCCACACCATAACCCCAGCACCGCCGTATCTATCTCTTTTGAGAACATTCTCGGATGGTAAGCAGTACCACTTTCACGCCAGATCAAGTGACGTGTTTAGAATCGAAGAAAAGACTAAATCGACTTTCATCTGTAAAGAGTCCATTGGTGTTTTGTACAATTTTATGGAGATACAGTACCACTGAAAACCTGCTCTACGAGGAGCTGGGCATAAACGGACGCAGACTACAGGACTTCATGGCGTATAGGCCTACTTGTCGCAGACGTCATGTCATAGTTTGTCGAGATATCTGCGTACCTGTGCGTGAATGGAGCCGACTTGCAAGGTGACCTGATATCCGCGTACCTGTGCGTGAATGGAGCCGACTTGCAAGGTGACCTGATGTGCGTCGTCTACGTTTCGCTGTTATAACCAAAAATCTGTTTCGCCAAAGTCGCCCTCGCTCTATTCTCCGTGGTAGAGGGAGGACGACTTCTTAGCAAACGTCTGGAACGCATTTGATTGGTTTGAACCGCTGTTCAGAGCCCGGATACAACGCTATGCCAAATTCCAAACTCTTTGGCATCAGTAATTCTGCGGCCTTCTTTAAGGTAGACGAAGGTAAGTCTTTGAGACATCACAAAACATCCCAGCTTTATGCTTTCACGAAACTCACATAGTTCAGTCTTTTGCCTTTTATCCCGTTGAGTGCTACCACGTGACCACTTTGCGCACATTTCGAAAACGTGATGTGCACCCGGTTTCTAGTAAATCGTAGTTACATAAACTGCCACAAGCCGATTCATCTTAATTCGCGGTTCTAATCTTTAGAAATAATATTCGTCCTTCGGTTTTGGACACCAGTGTAATGTACTTCCCGACATATGGAAGCCTGCAAATCAGAGCAGTTCGTATATTCTCTCGCTTTTTGCATGAATTCGATTGAATTTTCGAAATTTGAAATCCAAAAAACCCTAAACTTTCATCGTGAAACAACGGAGAACAACCGCACTTCAGTATAATAATCGCCGAATTCGGTAGCTCTGACGTCACTCGATAGTTTAAGTAGTTTCGCAACTACTGTACTTGCTGTGAGGAAGCTCGCGGCATCCGCCTAACGGACGACACACACCGCGAGTTTCCTGAGACGAGGTAAAGAGCGAGCCGCCTTCTCGGTGGGCAGCGAAAGTTGTTTAATTTTTGCTTCGAACCCACTGCAGGAACCGACATTCACGTAAAAGACAATAAATAATAATCGCCATCATATAGAAAATTTTTGCCGTAAATATAATCTCCGTAATGGATCGTAAACAGAATTATCAACAATATTCGCTCTTCGTGTTTTTCAGTTTCGCAGGCACGAAGAATAAATGTTCTCCCCTAACACTTTATCACCACCGGATTATCGCATTCCGTAATTAATGTTCAGGAATCATTTTCAGTTATATTTAATACTTCCAAAAATTTCTGCTCTTTTAATTCGGCTTGAGTCGTCAGAAATTAGGCATCGCTGAAACGGTTGATTGGAACTGAAAAAGAAAAAAAAAAATCTCGTGGAATGGTCCTGCCATGCAGGCTCGCAAAATTTCGCGCGTCGCACAACTCGCCATTATTGTATCATCATTTGCCCACAACGAGAAGCTTTGATTTTGAAAAAATAACAGAAGAATGAAGTATGCTTGTAAATAAAAAAAAAAGTCACAAGTTTCGGATGCACACGAGAGAGCTGGGAAATATTTCTCCATTCCCACCACAGAGACAAAGAGCTCTCTGAAGAATAAATAAAAAGAAATACATGAAGATAGAACTTAGCGCATATTTTTTTTCTTTTGATCTTAAATAAGTTTTGTGCGTGCGTGCAATAATGCTTGCAATATTTCTGAATGGAAGAATTTCATATCCCGGCGTTCGACCCCCACCTCGCCCTTAATGCGTCAGGCTGTAGAGGCCGGAAGTCAGATGGAATTGTCAAGTTTGGTTTCCGGATTTCCCAAGAGCCAGATCCCACGCCCAGCATTAATACTATTTTCAAAAGGGGCTTCGCTCACAAAATGTTTTTTACATCGTGGGATTCATGGTTGGCATACTAGCTGTACAACCAACGGGTTGCGGGTACGAATCCGCCGTGTTTCTGATGGTCGTTAGGTTGGAGATGAATTTCATCGCCTGGTGTGAGACTACCTCCCCGCTTATTGGAGGCCAGAAGTGGCTTCAAGTTCCACGTTTGGTCTCTAGAGCAGGACTACATAAAAACCGATGTGAAATAAATAAATAAATAAATAAAAATGCAAAATTAAATAGCGAATTAATAAAACAGAAATAAAACTCTCGGCCCACTTACGGTACCAAACGTACTATAGGTTTGCAAATAACCCTTCTTGGTGGGGAAAAAAATCGTGAGGAAGTTGAAAATAATCGAGTGATCATTATTCAAGAGAGAGAGAAGAGGAGAGCATTTTGATGCCTCACTTGATCGGGAATGTCTGAATATTGGCTTGTTTCTGCATCGTCAGGAGGATGTCAGAGAAGTATGGCAGACGTAAAATTTTGTGATATCGCTTTAGGATTTTCTGGTGGTTAGTTAGGGTTTGTTGTATTTTCCCCCCTGAATACCCAGGGAATGATACGACGCATGTGTCATGCGATGTCTACAGTGAGTCCGTTTCTCTTCCCTCACCCCTCGTCCGAACATAACAGTATCGGAAATTATACGAGAATGATCTGCCACACCACAGTATGTTGCAGCAGGATTGTTTGTTGGGAAACCCCGTTATGTATTTGCATCGGGTTCGATCCCGAGAAGAGCTCAGAGGCGAGTCACTTTAGTGCAGTGCAGTACCTCGAATGGAGGAGGGACGAGCTCCTTACAGTTACATTGAAGAGAGGGGGGGGGGGAGGAGTGAGTGAGTTGGAACTGAACACTTGCTTCTAGACATGAAATGATGCAGAAAGAATCCTTTTATGATTTCCCCTAACTAAGTGATGGCTTTTCAGCGGCCAGTGATGGTAATCTACGACCTGGAAAGCTATTTAGCATTTCCTCCACTTAGGGAATGCAAGCTTTAAGGAGTCAGACCCTGCGTAAAACAACCCGCGTACGGGGTCAAGTCTTCCAGATGCAACACAGTCTCACCGTATGTCCGAAATTAGCAGCAATAAGCAATGTTTTCTATTTCTTTTTGATTTAAGGCATTTATATGCTAACAGATTGAAATAATGTACGGACGGGGGGTCTTGTTTATTCTGACTCGGAATATTTTATTTCAGAGTTACCGAAAAACAACTAACAACCAGTGTTTGTGCGCGTAAATACTAATTTACAGCCTCAACTCAGTCGCTCGCGACATCCTGAAAGAAGGAAATCTGCATGTTGGGCAGGCAGCAGCAAAATTCGTCCAATCGATAATTGAAGACTTATGAACAAGAATTTCTTAAAGAAATGGGTCTCGTTCGAGGAAAGCGAGCCTATTTTTGCACCGATCGCCAAGAGCTAAAGGCTCGTCAGTTCAAGTGCAGCAGGAACGTTTGTCAAGTCGTCCACTCAAGCGGAAGTAACAGGATTTGCCTTAAGATGAAAGCGCCGCTGAACATCCAGCTAGGGAAGTTGCATTCTGATATTGTCTTGATTAGCCATCGCCAGATATTCCGAACAGAAAAAGCGACTCCCTCTCGTGATGAGGACGTTACCGAAGAGTCCATCCATTTTAATTTATTCATTCATTCATTCATTCATTCATTCATTCATCCATTCTGTTCAATAATGCTATTCATGGAAAGAAACTGAACCTCTTTTGTGCGTGCTTATGCAGCTTCCAGAAAACCTTTGCTTCTCCAGCTATAGACAGCTACTTTACCCACAGACTTACGTGCGATAGGCTATTGAAAATCCGAAAGTATTTTAATTATTACGAAGCCTGGCCGTAAAGAAAACGGAAAGATTTGAGGAACATGACACAGGAAAAGGTAAACGAAACCGAATGCAAATTAGAAGATGCAATGAGAAGTAAAGAGCTTAATAATAAAACCACGAGAAAGAAATGTTTCAAATAAACAAATAACTGCATTCGTGTCTATAGGAGAGAAAAGGGGAAACACCAAGGGAAGATATTATGAATAAATAAGACAAGACCCGAGATTATAACTATTAGAATGAGAGAGTGTCGTCCCAAATTCGACCCGAACGACACATAACAATAATTGTTGCCATTGCTCCACGAAATTTGTTTATTAAAACAAAATAATATTAATAATAATAATGGGAAGAACTAGCACAAGCAGATAACTTACTGTTGGTAAGAAATTTAAATTCCAAAGTAGGAAAAGCAAAGTTTAAATACAATATTTGGGAAAGCTTTGTGATCGGAATGGGTGCAGCCTATGAGGTATTATTAGAATTCTTAAATTCTTCTCTTATTAAAATTCTAATAACTCCTATATTCTAATAAAATTCTAAAAATAACGAACCTGCTGTTTGAACATAAAGAAATATTCATCGGGCTGATCACATTACAAATTTTAAGCTGTTGAATTTAGACAAATGTTGAATGAAGATATAAAAGCATAGCGAGGTTTTGAATTAAATATATGGCTTAGCATATTTCCGCTATTTAGCAGAAATGCGATTTAATCAAGAGAGACAAAAAGGAAATAATATAAATTTAAATGCAAAATGTCTGTCGACAGTTACAAACTTCTATCCTTACATCCTTACAAGATCGCAGTATTTATCAGCTATATCAAAAAGCATTTGATTAAAATAAAATAAAATAAAAAGAATGTGAAGAAAAACCAGATGACACAGAAGATGGATGGCAACATCTGAAACAAAGTGTGATAAAAGTTACCAAAGACAGAAATAAATGAATTTCAGAATGATGTACAAGAGAAGCATCGCGTAGCAAAAAAAAAAAAAAAAAAGTAGAGAGTTTAAGGGAAGTGGAAAAGTTTTGTAAAAATCACAATCAAAAAGTATAAATTATAAAATATATAAAAGAAAATTAACAAAATTCCTGATGAAAAACAGAAAAAATTGCGGAAAGAGGGCTTGGATGACGAATAATATGCTTGTAAAATGTCTTCACGTGGTGGATGCATTACATCATCAGAATAGGAGAACTCACTGTTTGCTTAATGGAGGCCTGAAATGGTTCGAGAGCAAAGTTTAGGGGTTCTGTAGCCCCATTTGGCTAATCTACGGTAATGATGCACTGAAGCGAATGCATGGGCGAAATTCACTTATTCGCAGAGATATAGATCGCAAAATCACGCAGAAAGTGTATTATTAGTTTAAACATAACTTAAATAAATTAAAAAAAAAACTTAAACAAAGAAACACAGGTGGCATTTTCATTGCCAAAAAAAAGAGAGAGAAAGATAAAGTTAACAGACAAAACATCTAAAATATTATCTGAAATTTTTATGACCAGTCTGCAAAATGTATAGAAAATTTATAATAGAATGAAAATCTATCAGAATGGAAAGAAATATAAAGAGAATTAAGGCACAGATGTGGTCAAGTCCGTTTATTTAAACGATTTCAAAACAGAAGTACTAGCACAGATGTACTCCCATCCACGAAAGGTGGCTGGGAGTACATTTTGTACCGTGGGTGGAGTAAGGATATTAGGTTTTCTATTTAATCAGTTATGTGTATTAAATATATATATATATATATATATATATATATATATATGTATATATATATATATATTTTTTTTTTTAATATAGCGAATTGTGAAGTAGACGGATTGATTTTTTTTTCACAATTCTTTCATAGGAGAAGCTGAATATGATATGCAGCTTTGTTGATCATTCAGAAATCCATGTTGACCCACGCATTTCTCTGCAAATGTGCCGAGTTTACACTCCGAAGTATTTGGAGAATATCGAAGCTGAGGTTTAGGAGCCAAGCAGAAGTCTATGAAGATGCTACCAATGATTTAGCACTGATGGAAATCGAAACGAAAGCGCATTTATAATGCGTGGAACTGCTAATGAGAGTGCTCGGGATAACGAGGTTTCTTCATTATTTCGCACAAAGACAGAGCCACTGGGGACGACGCACAGAACTTCTTGAAGACAACCGAATGCCTCGCGCTTTACATGCCTTTAAGCAACATCTTTTCCGCCACACCACTTTATCGATTCCTCGCAAGAGTTTCGCCCAGCGTGTGGTTTATTTCCAGAAATTGCTTTTCAGCAGTTTCGCATCTGTGGGTCGTCATGTTCGACGCAGATACCCTTGCGAGACCGAGGCGGCTGCACGAGTTAATGAATTACAAAGTGCGACCACGTCGTCGGTGTGGCTACTCAAAATTGCGCTGTTAGCTAATCATCTCTCGCCCCTCCCTCGACCGACGAATTTCAGCGCACTGAATTCTGGGGAAGGAACGAGTCTCGCGGCAATCAGACAGCGCAATCCATCACAGATTTCAGCGAAATCACGCGGCATTATTTTAATATCATAATTCACGTTCTGATTCGGAGACGGCATTATTTACAGAATACATTGGCACCCGTGGAATTATTGGCCGAACATAATCACCGCAATCGCTCACGAACGTGAATGCTGTTTCATGGAGGGAATGCCAATCCTGTGTCGTGGACTGTAATTTTAAAAGTAGCAATACTCGAACTGGGTAACGAGAATTAAATGGGACTCCGTCGAATGGCATCGTGATGGGTCACGATGTGTCAAAAACGTCGAGCTATAAAACAAGCTGATGTAATTGCGTTACACTCGTGAATGTCAAGTGGGTAATATTACGCGATTGACTTGCACAGTTACTTCAATGTTGGAAGCAACTCTGCTTTTAACGAACATATTTTCGCTTCAAATCTAAATTTTGACACGAGAATGAACAGTTTCGATTAAGAACCGCATTTAAGTGGAACGAAGTGCTCTTCACATATTACTGAAAAAAAAAAAAAAACCGTTTTTTCT
The DNA here is from genome assembly GCF_054136105.1 of Typopeltis vanoorti. Classification (NCBI taxonomy): domain Eukaryota; kingdom Metazoa; phylum Arthropoda; class Arachnida; order Uropygi; family Thelyphonidae; genus Typopeltis; species Typopeltis vanoorti. The sequence goes on from NC_143560.1 coordinate 138,079,544, forward strand.
AGAAATCAGTTTTTCTTAGACGAACTTTTTCAGAATTCATTTACAGCTTAACTTCGTGCGTCTGACTTCTTGTAAATTAATTTGTACACAAGAATCACGCGATGAGCAGTCCTTAAGAATAAAAACACTGGACGACTTTTCATGACTTGTTTTTTTGTGTATACACCGATGGCTCCTCGCTTTGCCGCAGATTGCGTAAGTGTTCACTGGAAGGAACATAAGTGAGGGAGGACATTTATTGCAAGTAAATTATTCCCCCAAATTGGCAGTCCAAGTAAGTCAGTCCTGATCTGCTCAGTAATACCGAGTTTCAATTACCGCGTTAATCATGGAAATTTGTGGCGTTCCCATCCAAGGCTCGAAATCTCGGCATTACACGTGAGTCCCACTGGGGCCAGAGATAAATCGCCTTTTTGTTTTGATGTATGTTAAAGAGAAGCCTCGAGGAGCCATACGAGCTCGTTCAGAGCAGGTTGTTTATAAACGTCTATTCCCACGTTGGGATTCGAACCCACAAAGTATTGTTTGCAGAGTGGATTTGCTATCCACTCGGCCAGGAGAAAGCGAAAATATTTAGGGAAAGATCATTTATTGTCATTGTGGAATTTTCATAATAAATGATTATTCTCTCCAGTAAAATGTTGATATATTTGTTTTCACGGCTATTCTAAATCATTCGCTGATATGAACTGAACTTCCATAATAAATTATTTAGTTTTCTCTCTTTTTTTCTCCTGTGAAGACGTGTTTCTATTATAGTGTGTGACAGCCGATTTATCGGTGCACAGAACTTAAGGCACTTTTGAGGGATCTCTTTTTAGCTGATACTACGTGGAACTTGCAAGGCACGTTTCGCAGGTGTTTTATTGAGAATTTGTGATGCGTTACAGTCTGTCATTTCGAGTGATTTTTGGCGGCAAGATTATTCCTGCTAAACGAAGGCAGTCAAGTTATGTACCAGCTCGCTAGTTAGTCCGTAATTGATCTAAGGATAAGCCCAGTTTTCTCATGGATTTCTACGAGACAATATTTCTAATCGACTACCGTTTGTACAACTGAAATGTTTTTTGTGAATCTATTAATTTGGGTGCTTCACTTTAATCGGAATTAGTTACCATATTTGTCTTCAAGTTTAATTGCTTTTCAAATCATCTCGGTTTAGTTTAGTTCTTAATTATTTAGTTTTTTTTTTTTAACGAAAACAGATTGTTTTTCTGACACACATTTTTTGACACGCATTTAATTTAAACTAGCAAACTAGTGGTTTGCTAGTTTAAATTAAATTAAACTAGCAAACCACTTTTTAATTTGGATTAGATTGAGCTCCATACGCAAAATCGCTCACTTGAGGTCTCCAATAAGTTCCCACTTATTGGACAGCCTCATACCGAGTGATGAAATTCTTTTATCACTTTAACGTTTTGGAAAACGTTTTTGTAACGAGCAGCAATTTGCTTGGCCAATGAGGTCGGTAGGGTGACTTAGTTTCAGTTAGTCCTGAAAGTATAGGTACCTGAGATTATGGAGAAATATTTTTTCACGCATCCAATGTTCTCTCTCTCTCTCTCTCTCTCTCTCTCTCTCTCTCTCTCTCTCTCTCTCTCTCTCTCACACACACACACACACACAAATAAACATGGTTATTAAATCTGAACAAATTGTTTTCTGCCTGACATGAAAGATGACTTTCGATTTTGGGGATAAACGAAAATCCTCTGCATTCATCTTCCAAGCTAGGTGATAAATAATTTACGTAAGAGCACACTGCGATCTACTGGATCAAAGACTTTTGCAAAATCTAGTCGGCGACATTACTATTTCTTCTATTCGAAGAGATTGTCGTGTAGAGTTTCAAAAAAAAAATAAAATAAAATAAAAAATAAAAAATAAACACTCATGCTTGCCAAAATTCTATAACGTCTTAATCCTCGAAGATATTAGGCAAAAGTTCTTCAGTTTTGGAAAATAGTGGGAAGCCATCTTTATTGCTTTACATCAGCGTCATCTGAATTCAAGAACCCCCCACTCCGCCATTAGCGATTCCTAACTGTAACTGGTATTATTGTCTAGAGTCGTGTGAGTTGACAGTCCTTTAAAAAAAAAAATAAATAAATAAAAAAAACCTAATTGCAGAAGAAGAGAAAATTAAAAGGAAATCCATGAAATTCAGCACTAAAAAGTGCTCCTAAAAGTTCCTTTAATGGGCGACTGAACTCGCACCCATAAGGGTTTTTCGTTCATCATTCGGTCGTCATGGAAACGTGACAATAAGAGCACCTTCGCTTCTTCACTATATTCTTTAATGTCTGAGAAAACGGTTGAGTTTAATACGTAATTATTCATACCGTTCTAAGGTTCCTTCTATTCGTTTATTTTTAATAGATTTACCACGTTCCTGTCCCCGGTTAAGCCACTGAGAAAAAATTCCTGTCGGAAAGCAGATGCAGCAAGAGATTCCAAAATACACATCATGGTTATCCTCCAGCATTTTTCATATAAAAAGAGGATTGCGTAGACGATTTATGCAATCGCATTTCTTTTCTTTTTTTATTATTATTATCTTCACACTTTCCGATTTCCTTCTAACTGTAATATTTTCTTTGTATATTCCCTTTCTCATTGAATTCTGTAACCCTCAATGCAGGCGACTGAACTCGCACCCTCAACGGCGTTTCTTTTGGCATTTTTTCGTGTTCTTTCTCTGATTTATCTTCTAAACAAAAAGGTAGTAAAATTTTTCCATTAATGTTTAATGCGAGTTTATTTCCAGGATATTCCTTCCCGACGTTTTCTTACATTGTGGTGTAATAAAACAGCCATCACCTCTTTCAGGATGAGTAAAAGTGGGGGAATACAAAAAAAAAAAAAGGTTAACTGTAAACTTAACCACATTGTGCAGTGTAATGTTTTCCCATGCAACGGTGCCCTTGATCTGACTGCAGTTCTTATGAAAGTGAACAGGGCGACCTTCTACAGAGGTGGTGCTTCCCACTGCGAAAGAAGTTTTTCGTTCTTCAAAACAGGTGAATGCCAGAGAATACAAGATATTAAGAACAACAAAAAATACCATGTACTGTAAGGGGTGGGGTGTTGTGTAGATGGCGGATTACGTAGTTTAGAATATTGGTTTGGTCCATGCGATGAGCCTCAGGACACTGCAGATGTCATAATAAAACGGTTTTTCCAAGGGAATTTGAAAATTAGAAAATTTGCAGTTAGTTTGAACAGGAAATAAAAGAAAAAAGTGAATTAACAAACAGACCGATAACAGGGGGAAAGTGATGACCCCCTCCCTGCTTTCCAATATATGGAGGATGAAAAAGAAGTAGAAGATGCGCAGTCTGTTCTCATTCTTTATTACAAACAAAGACGGAAGTTTTCTAATTCCTTCGGGATCAGACTACAGATGTGTGAAACAATAAACGCTTCTCTACAATTTAGAGGACATAATTTTAGGAGGAACGTTCCTACTCTTCGTTCCATTCCTACAAGACACACGAAAGATATTTTTGCCCTCAGCTGTAGAAAGTATGCAAACTGAACCTTAATGCTTTGCACGAAATAAGAGCTAGCATTATATTAACGTCCACAGTCACTTAAGTTCATCCTTCTCTGTGGATGACCATCGGAAACGTTCTACATCTCAAATTCCTTCCAAATGAAGTGTTCGGAAATCTAGTGGCTGCTTTTAATTATAAATTCCCTGACTAATTATCAATATTCATCACACACACACAAACAGATAAATCCGTTTATGGAGATTACATAAAACCCAATAAAATTGATTTCCCAAGCGAGACAGTGTTTAATAATTGAAAACGATCTGTGCGTTGGGGTAAAAACAAAAAAAAAGAAAGAAAGAAAAAGAGAGGTTTGGCCTTAAAAGGAAAGAAACCGATGTCACAAACTGTTCATTTTGTTAAGAAACTGCTCACTTGAAGGAAAATTCAAGTCCTCAAACCACTAGTGTTCCTTTCTGTTCTGAAAATACGAAAAAGCTTTTTCTTTTAAACAAAAGGATTTGACAGAAGCGAATTTCAGCGGCGGTTTCAAAAGTTGGAATTCAGGCATGGAGGGTAATGAAATAGCCCAGTGATTACAGGCGCGTTTTTTGCGAGAGGGAGGTCGTACGTAAGTCAGACAAGAACTGATTTTCGGAAATACGCCATAAAGAGAGCAACGCAAACTATCAGAGAGAAAGAAGAGCACAGCGAGTAAACAACCACCTAAATTTCTTATCCTGTTTACGCGCCTAATCAGAAAGGGTTGAGATTCGGACTTAATACGGAAAAGAGTGATGTTGGAGTTTGTGGGATAAATAAAGGAATGTACGCAGCAGCCGTTTTTCTTGATATACCGAAAGAGTTCGACTGTGTGCGTCCATTTTCAAAAGGGGCAGATCCGGCATTCGTTACGTATGAATGCCGCACGTAACATGAATTTGTAGTAACGAATCCAATGCCACACATAGATATGCCATTGGATCGCTACAAATGATTGGCTCAAATCTTATTCAAATAACAGCAAATGAAAGATCAGTTACGGGACCTTCCATAGTGCCCGAAAAATAATAAAATACGGAGTTACGCAAGGTTCGGTGTTAGGACCTTTTAAAAATATGTAAACGATCTCTGTGAATACCACGGTTTGGGCAAAATGACATCGTTCGCTGATGAGACGGCATATTAATGCATTCTGAAACCACCCTCGAGGATTTAGAAAACAGGATTACCCATGATTATATTGAAACTAAGTTGTTTAGCAATAATGATGGCCGTAAAATTAATACGATAAAACTAAATACATATACTTCACCTTAACAGATAAAATGAAACACATGAAATGATGGCATGAAACACATTATACTAATACTCAAATTGTAACTGCAGTTTAATAAAAAATAAAAAGGTCAGTAAAGTATTCGTATCTCCATATCGACAGCAACCTGAAATGGACCTCCCATATTCATCACATTTTTAACAAACAGGTTGAGGTTCGTGATTAACAGATTATTTATGTTGAAAAATTTATTGTCAATACAGCACTATATAGCAAGAAATAACGCTTTTTCTATATATATATATATATATATATATATATATATATATATATATATATATATATATATATATATATAACGTAGATTATGGTTTACGTTGTGGCAGGAACTTGCTGGTAGATCTGAAGGCAAACAAAATTTTCACAAATCTTTTGAGCACTTAGCAACAAGCAGCCACAATAAACTGCCTAACGAAATTAAAGTCTGTAACTTCAGAAAAAAGATTGAGAGACTACCCCATGGGACTATTATATTGACTTTTAATTTAAACGCACATTATAGAAAATTACTCTAAATATTATGACTCGGTTATACTCTGTATGTATTGAGTGCCCTCATTTATTGTTTCTGTTCTTTATTCCAAAGTGTTTTTACTACTGTCTCTATATTACCACTTGGAAAATAATTGTAGGATATCTTCATAGCACATGTTATATTCCTTTTTACTAATCTATTATTATCGCTCGTATTCTTCTAAATACTTAATGCATCTGTTTGTATGTATTACATCTTCATTTGTAATACTATTAGCTACTTATTAGCATTTTTAATTACAAGAGTGAATTACTAATAAAATTACTTTCTACACAAGTCAATATCATATACATAAGATGATATAAAAATTGAATTAATAGGTCGGATATTTTGATACAAACTATTAGCCTACTAGTTTCGTCACTGTCACAGAATTGGTTCCTATGAATTGACTGAAGGATGAAAAAAATTGATATTTTTTCATCTTTCAGTTGTGTATTAATTCGTAACTTTAGCTCTTTTTGTTTTTAAGCTGTTATGTGTATCTGACCCAGAAGAAGCCACCATTCAACGTGGCGAAACTAGTAGGCTAATAGTTTGCATCAAAATCTCCGACCTATTAAACCCAATTTTTATCATCTTATGTAGTATACAGTAGTCGGGGGGGGGGGAGAATCATCAATATCAAATATTAATTGTGTTCAGCTTTGAAAGTTTAGTTAGAAGCTGACCTCTGTTTAAAAGAGGTCGTATTGTTCAGAGCTCTTCAGCATTTAAATCCTGATGAGGTCTGACCTCGGGTTAATAGTAAATTATAAGAACTCGCAGTCGCTTAGACTTAAATACAAATTTAATGCCATCACTCCCCGGCCTGGTTGATTGAGTAGCAAGCCTACCCGCTTTCCAACCAAGTACTGGGTTCGAATCCCGCAATGGGCATGGATTTGTGACTGTCTTTTAGGTTGTTCTTGTCGTGTCGGATTTCCCCAATTTTCCTCATCCATCCCTTAAGACTGGTTGAGACCTCCCATTTTAAGTATGTATTTTTTGGCTGTAAATCCGTAAGGACGAAAAACCAGAGTTTTCGGGTGAAAAAACACTCCGTATGAGACTGGCTTGAAAAAATTTGCATGTTTAGTCTTCCTGAAGATGTAAAAAGTACTAAATATGTATGCGTGTATGTATATATAAAAATAGAAAAAACATCGAATCCTTAGGTTTGTAAATAACCTTTTTGTTGGTGGGAGCAACGTAAAAAAAAGTGCGACCTGGAATGTTGGATCACAAATCGCTCGCTCCTACGACAAACCTGTCGTAGATATTTTTGTTAATGTAAACGCGAGGTTGGAAGAGAAGAATGTGTGGATGGCGCATGTGTTCGGATCGCGAATCCAGTTCTCGCACATGCACGAAGAGAATTAACCAATTAACTCGAGTGTTTAACATTCTTCCAGACTGCTAGTCGCGAGTTGTAATGTGATTACTGCACGTGTTTGGCGCAACGCAGTTTTAATCGCGTTCCTTCACGTAAACAGCTTTCTTAATTCCATTTAGCATTAATTATTGGATAACGACTGACTGGATGTCTTCTGCGATATCCCAGCAACCGACCAGACTGTAATTCATTGTGGCATCGCACGGTACCTGTTAAATCTGAGCATCATCACGCGTATTAATTTGAAGTTCGCTGCAGTCCACCCCGTAAATACACTTAGCTTATGTTTAAACGTGAAAGGTTCTATCGATCACAGTTGGGGGTCGATAATTCTTTAACTGCTTCAAAGGAATGCATAAATGAGTGCGAGCGAATCTTGTCATCGATGCGGACGCACTGGAGAAACCGACGACTTCTGCCCAAAATCGCCACGCTGCGGCGGTGCAGGGATGCAAACTTTAAAAGACTTCGCATGCTTATGTACTTTGACGATCAGTTTTCTTCTCTGAACGAACACATGATTATTATTCACCTCCTTCATCTACTTTCGTAGTTCCAAGTCACAGATCGTAGACTATGCTGACGAAAATGCACGTTCTTCGTTCCTTTTTAGTGCAATTGAATGAAAAACTCCTTCGCTTCTAAAGGGATTTCTCTTTCGAATGACCCTATTAGCGGAGTATCAAAAAAAGGCATGTGGCCAGTTAGTGTTAGGATACTTCCCCCTCATCTATGAAATCCACAGTTTGTCTTTAGAAATAAGATTCGTTCCGGACTGTAGAAAGGATGTACAGATACTAAGAGGAAATCGTGTGTGAGCGTGCACGCTGGTCGTTATCAAGTCGAAATCGATTTATGAGGTCATTTTACGATGGCTTTTATTTTCAACGCTTGTGTTTTGCGGCGAGTTCAGTTATCCGAGGGGGGGGGGGAATTCTCCTCCACTGTAAAACTATACGACGGCTTTATGGGACTCGATAATGCACTGTTAGTCGTTCATGTTTTCCACAGGGAAGCATTTCCGAAATACTCACGGAGGATGATGATTGCATTTCATTTTCAATCGCATTTCACATGTTTTGAGCATTGAATATCATGTGATAACCTATTTTCGTATTTCGGCCAACCGTATTCATCTAGTAAAGTTTTACTTCCAGATGGCGTGCGTTATAACGAAGCACAACTCTCTGGGATCACTGACTTTCCGAACAGTTCATGGAGCACACATGACTAGGGAACGCCTTTCGCACTTCGCAGAATTTCACGCCCGAGAAGGTGAGGCTGTTTTGAAAGGGTTAACGGAATAATGTCACTGGTGGTTAGATCGATGCGTCTAATTAGCAGGCCCTCCCTCATTATGTATAATTTCGTTTGTAAACGAAAGTCGAGATAGAAAACCAACAATTTGTCGAAAACGCTACTTCCCGTATAACACGTAAATCGCATTATTTCGAAATCTGGGCTTCTGAAGATCACGAATTTATTCCAAATAAATGGAAAAGCCTTTATCAGCATGTTTGTGATCGAATTACTGCAGCATTGCGATAATTAAGAATACACCACAAAGAGAAATATCCACTATTGCATAGCACTTGTCTTTATCGGTCTTTTATTTTAGCTTCACAGAATTGAAAAACTGTGAAGAATTCCCAAAAAGATTCCTTTTTTGTTCCAGAAGAGGGGGAAATCGTCCCCAGAAAGTTCGACAGAGAATGTCCATTTCTACTCCATTATTATTATTTTTTGTTTGTTTGTTTCTTTGCAGTGACCGTTAGCACGAAGTCGGTTATTCATTATTTCATTCATCCCATTATTTCATTCGATGTGATCACTCGTGATCACATCGAATGAAATAATGGGATGCGTCACAAGGCTTAATAAAATAGCAGTGAGTCGAAATATTGTTAAATAAACCAATTCGGAATGGCATTGCCATTTCAAACTGACAAATGTTTTTAATACGAATTCAATAGTACGTTTAATTCCCAGTGCATTTCTGCTCGTGGAAGCCTATCGCGACATGAAGTACGCGGAGATGCCCCCTCAGAAAGAGTTCAAAAAGTTAGGCTAAAGCACTACATGCCGGACACACACACACACACACAAAGCCCATGTGTCTGTGTGTTGTGTGTTTCGGTTATCACATGTTAGCATGAAAAAAAAAAAAAAACTGACAAGAGCTTTCTAATCGCCTTTTTCCTGTGTGGAGGGTTCTTCATCTTTCGTGGCTCCGCTGTGTGAAGTGAAGCTTCTGTTGTGATGTCAGTTGTGACTTCGTTCAGGCGTAGCTTCAAGAAATATTTGAATCTGTAGCACAACAGGTATTCCGGAGAGATCTTCGTCGTCACGAACAATAACTGGATTTGTGTGACGCAAGAAGGGATTTCAATTAAAAACGATTCGTCCTAAAATGGATTGATATATCACCTAACTCGAAAGTGCTGGCATTTTGTGCACAAAACTGTGATCGAATTTAATGTTTGTGCTTTCTTTTATTTCTTACAAAAGCGAGTCGAGACTCGCCATCAAATGTCGTTCACTATTCGATGTTGAACCGCTCGCTTCCTTGTACTTAATATCAGTCTACAAGATTACGTTCTTCTGCTGAGAGAGAGAGAGAGAGAGAGAGAGAATAGCGTAGCCATTAGTGCTGATTTCATTCGGAATATTCCTGTATTTATGCATTTACAGAATGCAAATCCAGTTTGGGGAATTGCAAGTAAACCTGCCATCTCATATTCAAATGTCGAGTCGATTTCCGAAGACGATGCTCAAATATTACTTATCGCTGCTATAACTACCGTAAAAGGAGGCTCGCTATCGAAAGTCGCTTAGTCGATCGCAAACCGTATGTGCTACTCCGTTGAATTCGACGCTTTGATTTCTGCTGCTCCTAGCAAACTTTTCTTCCCACAGGAAGAAAGACCGAATAAAGAAAGGAGGATTCTTACCATGAAGGCGTTGGTATCATCAGATTCAGAAACGCGACTTAATTGTTTTGTTTGACCCCAAGCGGATGCCACACCGCTGCTAATTTTCACTTCTGATTTGAATTTGAAGCATTCAAATATAAACGAAATGAACTTCGCAGTTTCAATGACGAGCGCTGCGGAAAGGGGTCGTTCAAGTGCGGAGTTCTCTTCATTTAGATGCGATTATTAAGCGAACTGCTCGTCGAAAATTCACGCGCGCGATTTTTATCGCTTGATGCCCGTCCTGAACTTTCCAAGCGCGAATGCTTTGAAAGCAAGTTGGATCAGAAGGTTTGAAAAACGTTCTTCTGAAGTTTTCCGCACTTCGTTATCGAGTGATGGATTCATTCTTCTTACTTTTCTGCGTCGTGGAGTGAGTGAGGAAAATCCGAAACAAAAAACACGAATGGCAGCCAGAAAAGTTGCTTTGCATACTTCACCGAGCATCTTAGAGACATGAAGTCTCAGCCCCCCCCCCCCTCTGAATGTATGTTAGCAGAAACTTACTAAAGTTTTGCGAATGAATATTTTTAAATTTAAATCGCATGATTAGAAGTTGCTGCTTGAAGCGAGGATATTTGGAATCGCTATCCAAGTCGAACTTTGAAATCAATTACACACAGTGTGTGCACTGGGGAACGATGCATAAGGGGAGAGAGAATTTGTCATAGGTATATTACGGTAGTTTTATTGTGACATTTCATGGAATTTGATTTATTCCAATGGAGAATTTGATTTCATTTTTACTCATGAAAATATTACCGACGCTTCATACACAGAGAAAAGTTTTTCAGTGATAACCGTTTTTACCAAACTGTTTTTTATGATGGTTAATTTATTCTGGTTCATACTGTGCTAAAGAAAGGGGTGTGAATTGGCGATAGCTGGGTTAACAATGAACAAACGCTCTCTCTTCTATACTTATTTTCAGGGGTCCTTTCAAGGGAACAATAGGCAAAACTGTTGGCTATCTTTGCGATTTGTACAGAGTTAGTAGCTGAATTTCGATTAGCCTTTGTGCAAATGCCTAATTTTTAGAATCGCGAGAAAGCGATATTCTGGTTTAAATTTACGGAAGAAAAGATGGAAAGCTAAGTTATCTCAAGAAATAAAAAGGAAAAAAAAAATAAAGGAAAGGATTAATTTTGCGAGCAAAAATCCAGAATTGTCTTTTACTGTCAGTAAAATTAAGAGGTGATCAAAGTGCCATTGAAAAATGGTTTCGAGATGAAAGATGTTTGATCACTCTAAAAGTTGAAATTGAAACAAAAATCTTTCATATTTCATTCGTACTATTTATCTTTCATATTTCATTCGTACTATTTATTCGATCTGTGTAACGCTCTTTCATCTGAGAAAGAGCAGTGTAACGTCATTAGAAAAATTGTGGTTTGCATTTGTAATCAACTAAAACATTGATATATATACAGAAGCGAAAGATTGCAAGGAATCTTTGCATTAATTTTCTAATTTGAGGCGAACCCTGCATCACACATACGAGTAATGTGTAACGAGATTTTGCTGTTTTTGAAATGACCAAAGTAAGGCTGCGATGAGACTGGCGTAACCTGCGAAATGCATTTGTCTTTCTGGCAAGCACTGTTCTTTTTCGGGATATTTGATAAAAAGTGACGATGGACGGTTGATGGCGGCGATAGTGTCGTTGTGTGTATCGATAATCAAGTAGGAGAGGAGATAGAGAGATGTGTGTAGTGGAGTAAAGTCGAGTGCATTCCCGCGATGAACCCTTGGACTCGATGGAGGTGTCACACAACAATAATAATAATACTTTATTTTGCATTCTGTTATTTGTATTTTTATTTCAATAATTTTTGGAATCAGACCTACTAACTGGTATTGAGTTCAAAGGTACAGTACTTTTAGGAAGGATAGAGAGGATAGGAGATGAGGGGTGTGCTGCTAATGATATCGCATGACTTGAATCCACTTGATCCTATGATTGTATCCTTTGTATATAATCCTATGATTGTAGTACTATTAACAGTAGTTCACGTGGCAGTGAGTTTGAAGCCATCTGGTGTGAAGTGGAATCTAACAAGATGAATTACATAGTGGAAGTGTTGCTATAGCCCTGGTGGATCGGTTGCTAGTGAAGCGTCACGAAACAGACAAGATGAGCGCGAAAAGAATAATCATAATGGGAGACTTTAATTATCCAAATACTGATTGGGTAGCAGTAGAATCTCATGAGAAGAATGAAAATGCATTTATTGAGATGTAGCGGGGCGACTTCCTCAAGCAGCATGTGACAGAAGGACGAGATCAAACAGTGTTAGTTGACATATCATCTAACACTCCTTGTAAAGCATTTAATCCAGATATTTTACAGCATAATTTAATAATAATGATTGTAATAATAGATATCCATATCCATTAGTTTGTTAGTGTACAGCGTATTTACATACGAGTATATACTATTAAAACATTTTTGTTAGTTTATATCGCAACACAAATTCAGCATACAAGTTACTGAGTACATTCTTTGTGACATACTTATTTATATGGTGACATTTCTGCTGATAAATGGAGGTGGATTCGTAGTTTTGGTTCAGTACCCATCGCGAGCCAGGTGTAGATTTAACTGTTTATATGGATGCGCTTGGAAACTTATATACGAAGATAAATAACGAGCACGGTTTAACTTTTTTGAAGAGGAGGCGGGATTTAGATATGGCGTGCTTGTGTATTGCTGTTTGAGAGGAATTCGTTATAGGTGTGTGTAATTTCCCTCAAATTTTCAATCTCGCTATAATATTTATACAGCGCCTGTTTCAACTCTGTAGGTCCCTAGGTTTCTGTCGTCGAATGTCAGTTTGTCGATCATGTCAGGTATGTAGAAGTTTCGGGTGGCTTTTCCATGGAGATTATTATTATTCTTATGTTTTGTAGTTTGTTGCCTTTTGATCTGATATGTTGTTCTGGTTACTCTGGGGGTTGGACTGAAGTAATGTTTTAACATTGACTGTAGTGACATAAATGTCCCGTCCTTGCTGCTCGTATGTGTGGGTTCTTCCCTCTGTTTCCAGAATACTAGTTTTACCATTTTATTTAGCAACGATTGTAAACTGTTACGCTTGTAGTCTGCGCAGAATGTGTATGATGTAATTGCGTATCTTAATTTTCAAATACAAAATTTACAGCTTATCCAGGTTACGATATGCATCAAGTTACAAACAGTTATGTAATGCATCATTCATTATTATAATATAATAACATAATAAAATCACAAGAAAAATGTACAGAGGATTAATTAGGAACAAAAAAAAATAATGTAGTTAAATAGCATTTACATTTTTTACCTTTCATACCTGAGACCTGGTCTTTTTAATGCCAATATGCAAAACCCTATAATTTTTACAATTATTTTGAACAGAGCTTCCTCATGTCTATGGGAAAATAAATATTCTTTCATTCGAGTTTTGTATTTGTTTGGGTTAGTTTCATTTCTTATTGCTAAAGGTAGTACGTTGAATATTTCTGGCGCTCAATAGGTAAGTATAATGTTTCTGTATTCTTCTTTATTTGCTTTTGGAACTAAACATTTTAGGCCCTTATGTCTACTAAGGAAAGCATCTTGTTTGATATTTAAGTATTCGTTGTCGTTTTTTATGAATAATGGTACCCTATAGACGTATAAATATCTAAGGGGTGGTATGTTTGGTATTACACAATGCGGTATCCTTGTATTTGTTTCTAGTTAAGATTTGAATTACTTTCGATGCAGCTTTTCAACAGATTACTTTTTAATAATCGCAGTATGGTGGATGCTCTTCTTAGCACGACACCCAGACCAGTACGTACGTCGTCTGCGGACGATTTGGTGCCTGCACGTCCACCTGAATGGTGCGGCGTAGGAAGAGCGGCCGCATAGTCTCAACGGCTGTCTTGATGCTTCCGTTCTAATGGCCTCATCGCCAGAGCGATCGCACCGTAGCTGTACGAAAGCAACTCCGGCTAGCAGTACCTTTCAACGTACGAGGCACTGATTTGCATCTTTCATAAATATTTCATCAAGCACACGATTTCTTTTTCCCATCTTAACCTAACATAAGTACTACCTTAAGTCGAGCTTGCTTTGTCTTATATCTCGTGGTTATATTCGCAACTAGTCCTATTCGGGAACTTCGAATATATTTATATTCATCTCAGGATAATTCATTTGTCATAGGTTCGTCCTATTGAACCACCAACTCAACCCAATGACACAACCATCGCTAGACATTCCGAAAGAAGGTTCCCAACAAGTATTGTGCCGGGGAAGGGTGTTGGATTAATGGAGCACACCTCTCCTTGGATTCTAACGATGGTCGTTAAATTGCCAAATTCCCTGCGATAAGCTCGTGTGCTTAGGTGCACGGGTGAGATGGCAAAACAGCACTATGGCCTAATCCTTCTCGGATTTCGTAACGAGGCCCGACCGGGCCTTCAAACGCAATCAATGCAGTCACTGCTCAGCAACTACTAAACATTTTCCGGAACTTCGAAAATCGCTAGTTACATGCATCGCACAAGATGGCGGTCATATTGAGTACTAATAAGAAACAAAACTTAAATCAATAAGTTTTACCTACATTGTAGGTAAAACTTATTGATTTAAGCTATTATAAATCTGTAACATTTTATAATGTTGGACCTATTAAAGTTTAAAACTGCACTAAGAATTATGGGACACCCTGTACAATCGTATCCTGAAGTCTTGTTTGTTTTTAAACTGGCTATAACACTTTTGATTTCGTTTTCACAAGCGGGGGAAAGATAGATGGAGTTATCAAGTCTCTTGAGAGTGCAATTCTCAGCGGTGGTTTTAGCATTCTTCAGAATGCTTTCACTCACCGTGGCAAAATGGTCATTGAATTCTTCAGCTAATCCTCTGTCTCCGTTTTCTCTATTCCTATCGATATCTTTAAGTATAAGGAGGATTTACTGGTGCACATCTTTTGCCGATTAATTTATTCACAAACTTCCAATGTTTTCTAGAGTGCATTTTAGGAATTCATTTCTGTAGTATTCATTTTTACTTTCTTTTAATTTATGATGCGTCCAGGCGGTTAGCCTAGTGGCTTTGCGCTTCTCAACCACACGATTTCTTTTTCCCATCTTAACCTAACATAAGTACTACCTTAAGTCGAGCTTGCTTTGTCTTATATCTCGTGGTTATATTCGCAACTAGTCCTATTCGGGAACTTCGAATATATTTATATTCATCTCAGGATAATTCATTTGTCATAGGTTCGTCCTATGACAAACGTGCCGTGCCTGGGGAAGGAGTGTCCTGGATTCGATTTCCGTCGACGACGTGGGGAGCTTAAGGATTTTCCTCAGCCATAACCAAGTTAGCCGGTCTTGGGCGTGGACAGCAGGGTTTTTCCCCCAGTTTATCTTGGTTTTTTATCCCGCAAGCAGGCAAACCGGTCCAGTGAACACACACAGGATACAGCCATAGGATATCGTACGGCAAGGAAGGCAACGGGAAACCACCATGATCATAATCATTTCCCTAGATGGTGGTGGCATATATAGTTAATCCCCGACAACCGTAAAGCTAAATACTATCAAATCAAATCAATTTACGGTGTATTAGATTTATACAGTACTTGAAACTGTATATATCTATAATACCCGCACAATCATAATATTGATTGTTCGGGTATTTTTTAAACTTTATCTCTAATTTTTATATAGTGTCTGATTTCCTGTGTAATCCAGGGATTTGTTTCTTTCATTTTGTCTATTATTTTAACTTTAATCGAGTCTTGTATTTTATTGTTCAATATCGCAATAAATTTCTGATAAGAGGTATCAAGATTTGTTTCCGTCGTTATATTTTCTCAGGAGACAGTGTTCAAGTTACGCTTCAATACTCTGGAGTCAATTGTTGTGTAGGGATGTTTTCGGTTGCACTGTCTCTGTGCTGTACTTGCAAATGAACTTAACACCGATTGGAAAGTGATCCGCGAGAGTTCTGTTGGCGCAGAACTGCTGTTTGGATTTTGTTTATGTCTCAGCAATGCATTATATTCGATATTGTTTGCATGCTATCATCCCGAATTTGTTGTGTAGATAATTTATATGTCTATTCCAACTTTGATCTGCATCGAAGTGACAGCCGAGATAGCGTGTTGTGTTCACCTGTGGGATGGTTGTGGTTTTAGGATCGGCTTTTTGTGTATAGCAGGAAGGATGTCGGATAGTGAGTATTTAATTTCTATTCGTTGGGTCTTGGAGTTTTTGAATTTCATGAATTCGGGAAGTGGTTTTGTGAGTGTTTCATTGCCAGGTTTTCTTCATGTCATTCTAAGGTGTTGTTAATTTGTTTCTTTGTTTTAATTCTAACGTGTTCTTTCCGTTTTCTTTTGTATTCAGCTTGTCAAACGGCATTCTCAGGCGACTTAAGTTGTTTCCATAGGGCATCTTTTCTTAGTATGTCTATTAGTATGTTGTTTGTTATCCATGGATTCCGTCTGGTTTGGGAGCGTATTTATGTTAATGCTTGGTTAGCTACAGCGTTAGCAGAGTCTGAAGATGCTATCTGCGTCCAGTCTGTTATTCTGATTTCGTCGTTTACTCTAGTTTCGCTTATAAAGCTATTATACTGTTTTGTAGTCTCAGCAGTGAGTTTTAAGGGTTTTGGTTCAGTATGTAACTGTAATGAAGTGACATCATGGTCTGCCAGTTTCCACGTAATGACGACTGCTGTTTGGGCCCGTATATTTATGTGGTCAATAATGCATGAAGTGATTGTATTTTCAACTATCTCTTCTCGTTTATACGACCGTATTGATGAGGTTACGTTATTTGCTTATAGGAGGTCTAGGTATTGTTATTCATGTCATCTATTATTATTATTATCAGGTATTCGGAGGCTCCTTCTTCTGTGGTAGAAATCCACCTGTAATTTTGTGGTGTCTTAAATTGGGTGGTCTGTATATTATCTTTCTTTTGTTTAGTATCTTTCTATTTTCTTTTGTTTTTTTTCAAAGTATGATAAATGTATTATTATATCAACACCTCGTTCAGTTTGCCTGCAGTGTTTATGTTATTGAAAGTTTGTTATTTGGCAGATGGTTGCCTCTTCGTTTGTTGTGGATACTTCTGTTAACACGAATATCTGTATTATCTTCCTTCAGATAAGTTTACAGGTCAGTCGGTAATTTTGAATGCTTCTGCTGTGGATATGGGGAATAATAAATTCTTTAATATATAGATTCTTGTCTCCATTCACTCACCGAGTTTAGAATGTGGGAGGCGTCATTCTGGGGTGATTAGATCTGCTTCGTGGTCTTCGTTCATGTGGATTGGTATGTTGTTCCTTTCTTTGAGGCTCATCAGTGTTCCTTTTAATGTGACATCCTGTTCAGATCTTCCACAGATTTTATTTCGATTGGCTTTGCATCTTGATATTTTGAAGAATATTTTATCTTCAAAATTTTTCTCCTGTTTTTATTTTTAAATCCTGCTAGCTTTTATGAGGTTTTGTCGAGCTGTTAATGAGTCGCACTACGACACGGGGAGGGGGGAGTTCGGGGAAAATCTTTTCCTTTTTTTAATGTAATCGATTGGTTCGATGCGAGGCCAGTTTTCGGGTTTAGTTGAATACGTGTCTTTTAAATATTCAGTCGCAGTTTCTGTAAGGTCTATGAGATCTTTTTTATATACTGTTGTTGGTTTAGGAGTGCGTAATTAATGGTGTTTTACAGCATAACTATAGTTATTAATAATATTAATAATATTTAAGTTATTAAGTTCATGGCTTCCTCGACAGGATTCGAAATCGCGTCTTTCTGAGTAAAGGGCACTCGTTACTGACTGGGCTACAAGAGCAAGCTGGCAATCCATTTGCAGAAGTCCGAAGGCAGACCATGTGATGGAAGCTTTCTTAATAGTTCTTTGTGCCAAAAAACTATTAAGAAAGTTCTTAATG
Source organism: Typopeltis vanoorti (assembly GCF_054136105.1). Taxonomy (NCBI): domain Eukaryota; kingdom Metazoa; phylum Arthropoda; class Arachnida; order Uropygi; family Thelyphonidae; genus Typopeltis; species Typopeltis vanoorti. The sequence continues at coordinate 138,097,207 of NC_143560.1, forward strand.
TTGCTACGAACAACATTTCCTCCAATATATATACTTTATGAAAATGAAGCACAGAAATATTCAAGAGAATATTTGTGTGCTTTATTTTCATAAACAAGATCTGGCAAATAGCCCAGAAAGAGCGCGGCCATTTCCTACTCAGTAATAAAAAGCATCTGAACAAGTCCAATCAAGTGGAATCAAGTCCACGGGGAACAGATTTTAGACAAGTTAGCGAAGCAGCTTTTTATTATTTATTTATTTTAATAGAAATCAATTTAATAATGGACGACATATAATCGAATCTCGACATCTACATGTACGCAGATGGACACGAATTTTCCGTTTGTTCGTTTCGTGAAAGAAGAAAAACTGCGCATGACCGCCTAACCACAAGCTGAAAATTGTATCATCGCTACTGAACGCGATACGAAAATGCAGGTGCGATGAGCCATCTTATTATCCCCAGCTAGACTTTGCTGGATTACACAAGGCTAAATAAATTCTTTTGTATTAGGTTTATTAATATTTCTGTCTGGCTCAGCATCGTCAGAGCAGCCATGTTGGACAAGGCGAACAATTAACGTAACAGTTGTGCAACCTTGAAAAAATGCACGTTGAGAAGGAAGAAGCGACGTCCCTGTGAATAATTAATCAATTAGAGTGACAGAAAAGTAATTAAACTTACTTCCATCTGATTTTTATACGATTTGAAAATTGTTACGTTAATTCTTTGCCTTGTCGAACATGACGGTTCTGACGAAGAGATAAATAACAGCCGGAACTTTATTAAGGAAGTAATTAATTTTACCACGTGCAGTCTGCTAAAAATTAAGCCAACGTGTTTCAACACACGTGAGGTTAAAGACTAAAACCCGAACTTTCTAATTTTCCCGTCCAAGTTAGGATTTGATCAGATGAAGGAAGATGAGGTGAATACGAGATGGGTTCGCGAGTTTGACATTTTCATTTGCTGTTATTTCAAATGCAAAGGATGTGATAGCGTACCATTTCGTGAAATTACCACGCACGCACGCACTCTATGCAGTAATTTCGTGAATGCTACATCCATACAAGTCCATTTTGAAGTTCACATTATCGTTTAGTTTATTATTCTGAGGTGAGTTTCTCACTAAAGCTACTATTGAATGCGACTTTTCCCATTTAAATCCTTCACTCTCTCTGAAGTTATTTCCATTCCGTTTGCATGACCTGTTTTCAGATGAAACGCCGGGGTAGTTTGTTGCTAATCGGGATTTGCTGAACTGCTGATGACAAAGGAAACTGAAATTGCAATTTCTTTTCAGCTCGTTTAAAAATTACATTTTTACACCTCTTTTTTTTTTTTTTTTTTCTTCAATCGCCGATTTCGGCATTCTTTCAGCTGAGAAACCAAGTTTTGTTGAGCCTTTTCAGTTTCTTGGAAAACTTGTCAAACATTTTCAGGTCGGCCATTGATTTTCCCTAACAACTAATGCGAAACGTGATTTTTCAGCTGCCAAATAAACATTATCCACATCGTTAGGCGCTAATGAAGTGCGAGTGTAGCCTTTATTGCCAATATAATTAAAGCACTGAACCCTCTTCTAGAAACCAGGATTACTCTTTGCAGAGGGCTTAATTTATTTGCATGAAAGTCTTTCGAGAGAGAGAGAGAGAAGATAAAAGCAAGACATTTGCGGAAGTACATTCTGAGAGATTTCACTTTGCATATCACATTTCAGTAAGAAAACGCCGACTTCGGTATTTTGAATAACCACGATTAGAGAAGCCGCTTAGCCACGCGCGCGATTTAATTTCTTCCAAAAACAGTTCTTCAATAATTATTAAAGTTATTTTTAATCAATACACCAAAAATGAACTCTTCTGAAGTTATGTCAATGACTTTAAAGAATCCGAGTGATCTTCATTCTTTCGGAGTTTCGTTGTGTTGACTTTATTCACCAAAGAAAGCATAAATGAGCGATTGACGAATGGTTCTCGTGAAATGACGACGTTTTCTTCACGGATTAAGCAGAAACAGAGAAATGATGATCGTATTTTATGGACATCTTAACCTCATTGAAAATACTTTCTGAAAGTGAATCCCGGCATTCTAATAACGAGTGTCATTTAAGCTTCGTGGAGGAGTTTCCGGTAATAGGAAATCTTTGTGTAAAATGGCCTTCCGTATTCGCTAAAGTTCTCTACATTCTTGCAGAGTGGGATTTTGATTCCTTCGTGAATTTTTTGTTGAGCCCATACAGGAGAGGTTGGTTAATCAACGTATAGTACGTCAGTACCGTATGTGGGTAGTATCGAGTAATCCGTCATTTTCCCATTTTACAGTTTATTTCTAATTGATCCTTATTACTGAATTATAAATTAAATTAAAAATTTGCTAGTAAATTAATTATTCATTGCAAATAAAAATCGACATTTAAATACTCTCATTCTGGAGACTTCAGTACATGAAAAAAGTCGCTTTCTGTTCAATAAGAGGAATTACTGATTTGTCCTATCAGTCCTTGAATAATGTAGTTACTCGATATATTTTCAGCTCACTTGAATGTCTGAGTTGAGAGACGATTAGTAGATTATGTATAATAAATTAAGGCTGTCCGTGTGCTAAATAACTTTCCCAACTAATAAGTTTCACCGCACCTCGTGATATTTCATTCACATCCACGCGTTCTTGATTATTGAAATTCTTCACGTGCTATTTGAAAAGGTGAGTTAGCAAACAAAGTCGGAGTATGCGCAATGGGATATCATGCGGTACGATCAGTGTAGAGTGCAGTCATGATTGTAGTGTAAACTATTTTAAATATCACAGCTACGGCATGTTACAACGTGAAACACTTTACATCGCAACCGTGACGATTGTCCTCCAGAAAGCTACCACATTTTTAGACATTCTGATTTTTTCACGAACGTTATGTCGTCGAGCGCGAGAATTATTTGTTAAGTGCAGGCAAATTTGGTTTTCGTAGATGAAATATCTGCTGAGGTGCGCAGTTTAAGGGAATTAGGGCAACACTCGAAAGATGAGCGTTTGTCGCATCGAAACTTCAAGTAAAGAACATGCAGGCGCGGGGGAGGGATTTTGCTGAACGGAATTTCCGTCACTGAATTCCAGCAGCGAAAAACTTTCTCATTTCGTTTATTAATTGTATCTTCTCGTTGCGTTTCCGGTTCAATGCCTTGCAATAAATATTCGACAGGGAGGTTAATCCCTTCACAGTCTACTACGTGTGTCTAAAACTGAAGTATTATAACAAAAGAAGTGCAGATAACTTCTTTTCTTAGCAGTTTGACAGCGGCAAGAAGTTCAGCGAAATTCTGGAATGTATTACTAGAGATAACGAACGAAGAGCATCTCTTCCAATCCTCTTCATAATCAGTCTTTGCGTTCGTTTTAATCACGCCTGCAGACGATAATGAGGCCGCACTGCCATGCAGAACTCGTACCTGACATTCACGTGACCAGTAAATTTTCGTAAGACTTCCCTATTAAGAATAGTGAGCTTACTTTATAGGGAAACCATCTTCGTTAGCGCTCCTCCGTCCATAAATTCTTATGAACTGGGAAATGGATGTGTGGTAACATTCTTGGCACTACTTCCTTCCCCCAAAATCCGCAGGTTTTTTCTTTTTTTTTGAGGGGGCGCTCTCATTATGCTACACGGGAATAGTTTTTCCCCCCTCATTATGCAGAAGTTTGAATGTCGTCTAGGGCTTTGGGAACATATCCAATGAGATGGGCTGTCAATTAAAGACTGACGGCGAGTCACCAGCCTCATGTTGGTTATGTCTTTTCCTCCTGGAAGCGGTTTCATCCCACAAAAACTGGTGACGAGATGACATCCGCATTCAGCGAACATGACGTGCTGGTCTGATCTCCGAAGGCTTCTGTATTTGTCCTTTATAAAATAAATACGAAAACATATTTTTCCTATTTACGGTTTTTTACTTTCAAAATTGCATATTTCTTTATTGGCTTGAATATTGACCACCTTCGCTGAAGTCTAATTTATTGAATTTAGAAGCGCAGCCCTTTCGATTCGCATTCAACTGACACAGTTTAAAGATTGGGTATTGGCAGACAAGACCCTTTTTTATGCGACTTCCATAGATTTCACCCGTGGATTAGTACGATGAGCATTAAGAATTTTATTGTCATTTTCATTTTATTTCTGTATTTATTTTGAACAGTTCTTTATTTATTTTTATATACGCAGATCATATTCATGTTACAGGTCAACATGGAAGTTTCGCAAACACTTCAAGCCTAATAAACTGCATGGGGGTAGAGTCACACCGGGCGATGAAAATCATCACCTACCTAATGTCTAGCTGGTTTCAGTTTGGCCAGATGAAAGGAATTTCATTTCTGGGAGAGAAAATGTAGGTTATTTTCTCAGTGATTAAACGATATCTTCCCTTTTGAGAACCCCGGCGGCAGCTCTGCTGTTTTCAAAATCGTGACTCCAGGCAGACGGGCAACCATAATAAGCCCATTATCGAACCCAAAACTTGCTACCTCCGTATAAGATCACCTCGGATATTTTCAGCCACACTTTTTTCCTAATCCCCGAGATAGTATTTCAGCGTAGATGCTACAACCGAAAACTTTCACAACTTTGCCCCTGATAATCGCTTTCAATACAGGAAACACTGGAACCACGCGGGACACATTTTACTTCTCCAATATTCCCTCAGAACTAAATAATTAAAACCTTCAATTAAATGCAAAATGCTGTCGATTTGTGTTTTATCGAGGAAAGAAAAAAACCTGAGATTCTCTTAGCATAAGATAACGTAGATGTGTGTTTGCAGCACCGAAGTTTATTTCTCACTCCATCGAAGAACAGCATGAAGATCTGTGTTTAAGGTAGTGGCTGCAGAAGTTCTTGAAGCACGAGATGTTTGAAAATTGCAAGGTTATCAAATGAATAATTGCAGAAATGCAACACAGCGGTGTCAGCAAAACAATAACCTCATGGATAAGGTCATTTAAAGGAAACAGTGTAAGCCATAGTGCGCAGCCTAACATACCTCTGCAGGGTGATTGACCACTGACCAGAGAGAGAAACCGCTATCCAGTTCACACAAACAGACAGAGAGAGAGAGAGAGAGAGAGAGAGAGAGGCATGCAGGCAGAGCAAAGGATGAAAATTTGTTGAGCAGACCTCGATGCAAGAACCGACCCAAGTTCCTGGAAATGTGAAGAGCAAGTATGTATTTTGTGACTGTAGATCCGTATGTGTGTTTACGGGGCCGGTTTGCCTGTTCTGTGGGACGAAAAAGCCGAGTTTCTGGGTGAAAAATTCCTCTACCTCCGTATGAGACGAGATATACAGTTTATAATAAATGAATGAGGCCATTTTTGCTCGGCGATTTGTGCAGGATTTGGAGAACGATGATGCTAACGGGTCAACTTCTTTAGCTCTTGCAGCAGTGACATTCGGGACAGAAAGAGGTCGAAACAGAGAAGAATCGTAATCACCCTCGGTGACATTCAAAAGGAACCAGAATGCACTCGTTCGAATTTAGCCATCCGATTTTGCCCTTTGTATGTCGGATTTGGTTTTCTTGATGGTTATTTTGCATTTCTGCTTGCATCAAGGAAGGCGGGAAGAGAGACTGCAATCTTGTACGAAGAAACATTGTATGCTTTCTTTTGGACGGATGTGGCTCAGCTGTTTCCATAACAACGGTTTCAAAAATGTGCAGGAAGTATGAATGAGTGAGGAATGATAAAATGATTTGATTTGATAATTCTCTCGGAGCAACGTTTGGATCGGATAAATAAAAGCAGGAATCTGACCATGAAAAACTAGATTAGAAATTCTTATGATCATTTCACTTGGAACTGTTGGCAAAGAACACCCCTTAGAATGTAGATGGGCGAAGGTGTCTTCAGGAAGAGGACAGTTGTACAAGAATGCTTGAGTTACCGCAACTAGAGGTGAATTCTACAGTATATTTGGAAGGAGAAGTTGTTAAAAAAAAAGAGTAAGAATAGTAGGAGAGTCGGGTGAGTTGTCGGCGTTTAGTTTTAATTACGAACGTATACGTTAATGGCTTGTTAAGTGGAATTTGAAATTTGTGGTGAGAAAATTATGAAGAAAAAGGACAGTTGGAAAAAGGACTCTTTGGACAGTTGACTGCAAAGAGTCAACCTTCAGAAGAGAAAATTCAAGACCAGAATGAATTTCAGAATTTGAACAGCAGACAGAAGATGAAATGGAAATGGATCTGGGAAAGAAGTATTAAGCTAGAGAAGTTCAAAAACAGGGAATTCTGGATTTGACATTCTTTATCCATTAGGCATCGGATCGTAGAAAGGCAAAAAATTCCTCTGGTTGGAATCACACTATGAAATTTGGAGACTTGGGATACGTTTTTGAGGTTAAGGGTTGATGTATATAATTTATATATTTTTGCATTTTGTATATTTGGTACAGTTTCACGTCCATTTTGGTAAGCGTTTTTTTTTTTGCATTGGGAATGAATGCACTTCATTGGCACGGTGGATACAATATATTGAATCCACTGTGTTGAATTGAACCCAACTGAATTGACATGGGTTCAATTAAATTTAATCAATTTGGTTGAAAGTCTTTAGGTAGCAGAGCGTTTTGTACCCCTTCCTGTTGAAAACTGAAGGTGTGGCTTGTTACTTAGCCCACCCACGGCATTAAATTTTGTCCACACACAGTAGTTGATGTTCTGTTATTCTTTTTGGTGAAATTCACATAAAAATTACATTCAGTGGACGTAAAACAATCTCGAAAAAACCCAATATTCTCTTTCGGTCTATTTTTTATTCTTTTACTGAATCACATGGTACACATTCGAAATAATCTGTACCTTAGAAGATCGTGTTCCTCCTTGGTCGGTGGATTGCCACTCAATCGCCGAACAAATCCTACACTATGACGAAGAATCCAGCTAATCTCTCTCTCTCTCTCTCTCTCTCTCTCTCTCTCTCTCTCTCTCTCTCTCTCTCTCTCTCTCTCTCCCTCACTCACACAACCAACGGACGTTTTGTCAAATGTCCTTTCGGTGAGTAATTTTATGGCATTATTCAAGCGAAACGACATCCGCAATCCTTTCACTCTCATCGCAACCAAAAATAGCACAAACAGCCCACCCATATACACAGTTCAACACGAGTCACTGCACCTTTCTCTCATCAATATATAGAACTAATGTGCTATACCTCTGTTGCAACTCGGGTAGGATTAAAAAAAAAAAAAAAAACAAGAAAACATTTTTCTTCAGATTTGAATTTTTCTGTCAGTTTTTTTTTAATCAAAATGCTGTGTTTGTTTTCTACTAACAGAAATTTTCTATCACAAACTGCAAAACTATTTCGAAAGCTGAAGTTCCTTTAATGTTTGCAGCTGTAGATTCCCAACGTAAAGCTGTTATTTCCCAAACCTTAGTACACATCCAGTGCTACTGATTGATAACGTGACGCTTACTGTACTAATAAATAGATATACATTATCGTTTTTGAATTATAGACGGAACAGGACAGAATATAAGCACTCCTAAACACTGGGGATTTAGGATTGCTTATATCCCGTCAGTTACCAAAAAGTATGAACCTGCCATAATTTCCTTTTTAATATCCTCTGATATTCTTTTATTTGCCTTTGCACATACAAAGCACGTTGGAGCGTAGCACACAAGAACTACAATATTACTACGTTTTGCGATCGCGTTTGTGCTTTCGACGCTGTTTATTCTTCTCCATATAAATGCATCATCTTTGTAGACATGCAAAACTTTGTCGCTTCACTTGCTAACACGTACTCATTTCCTCCTGAGGTTGTGCAACAGATAAATTTCATCGGATCTAAAAAAAGAACATTTCCTCTTAGGCGCAACCACAAATCACTGAAGGGGAGGCAACAGTGACGAGAATAAAGTGAATGTGACAAAAAATGCTCCTTTTCTCTCAGGAAATCTTTCATAACACAGGAGAGCGACGCCTTTACCTTAATGGAAAACGTATAAATTTCCCCGTGACATTTCCACTGTAATTTATCAACCGATGGTTGTTTGGTCCTTAGAAAAGCGTGCACTCTTGGTAAACGTGCAGCTAGGGAAAGCTGGCTTGGCTTTTGCGCCCGTTGTTATTCGTCCCGGTAAGCGACTAACCCAATATATTATCAGGATGCTGTGTTTTGTCACGCATATTCAATATATCACAAAATGAAATCTTTAAAAATGTCGAACTAGACGCATACATTTTACCGAGGAAGAAATCACAAGTATAAGTGAAGATAAAATAAAATTGGGCAAGCACATTGGACTTCACAATTTTGGACAACACAATTTTGAACAACAGTTCTGAGGGAGGAAAAATGAAAAATGACCGATAAGAACATTTCTTCGTACTTCGTCTTAGTTCCCAGGCGATGAGAAGATATTTGATTAATATATAAATGAAAGATAAGTGCGGAAATTTTACGTGACTTATAAGATACTCTTAAAGGAGCTTTTCATATATTCGCAGTTGGATTTCTGATGAAAATTAGAGACTTTCGAAATTGTCACGACATCCCATATGGTGGCAGCAGCAGCACACGTTTTCCAATGACTACGATCCCAAAAAGCTGCCTTCTTATCGAATATCTCCTCAAGAAATGCTCACAAACGAAAGTAACAAGCCAAATCTTTTAGACTTGTCCAATTTTGTGACATTTCGTTAGTTTTATTTGCAGTACTGCGGACAAAATGCAAGTGGTGCTGCACTTTATATATGGTTCGAGGAGTGAGCTTAGTATTATGCAGAATCACCCGAGAAAATCTCTATCTATATATATATATATGTGTATGTGTGTACATATCATATATGTCTGTATCTTATCTATATTCATGTGTATTATATCTTATTGTCCTTTAACCATGTGTACAAGCCAAACGAATAAACAAATAAACAAAGCCGATAAACAAATACTTCAAATGTCGAGGTGCCGTTGAAACTTTTTCAACGGCACCTCGCAGTCTATCCTTTTTGCAGCATAAGTTCCATAATTTTCACTGAAAAGAGTTTTGATTTGTTCTCGTGCATCAAACATCTCAGGCTTGATTATCTTATAGAATGGCATTGCGACTCCTCCCAGAGACTATTTAAACAAAATGTCTTTATTTTTCCACATTTATGAAGAAGATTGTATCCTTTTATCGCATGCATGGAGATATTCATATACTTACATAATGCCTAACTGCGTGTAGGGTTTCGCCAGTGGTGTGGCTCCTGTCCGTCTAGTAGATGACTTCGGAGATCTCAAACCAATGAACTGGAGATCGGTGAAGTTGTTGGTTGCGAGTTCGAATGACGTTGTTTGTATAGATGTTTGTGAAAGTCTTTAGGTGGGAAATGAATTTCTTCGCCGGGTGAGAGACGATCCTACCTTGCTTATTCAAGACGTGTGTGCATTGAAAAAGTTTTCACGTTTGGTCTCTAGAAAGGATTGCCGTAATAACCCTTAGTTCTCTCTCGGTGCTAAATGAACAATAAGTTCATAACCTTTCTTGAGAGGCATTCAAATAAAAAAAGGACTGTAGGAGAATAAAGAATAACGCGGCACCGTATTTTCTTTTCATATCTAGTTGAATGCAGATATTTTGGTCTCTCTATCAAAGTGAATGTCAATTTTAAGTCTTACAGGCTGTGTATATAATACGAAAGGCTCTTAAAAGACTTAAAACCATAACTTCTGAAACATTCTGTGGAAGAGCCTGTGTAGCTTAGTGGATGTGGCGTTTGCACACCACCGCGCTTGACCGCACGAAGGAAGACTTCGCTTCGAGTCTAGTCGGCGACTAGAGGAAATTTTTCTAAGCCTTTTTTCGACCGGTTGCCGAGTTAGTCGATCTCTGGCACGGGCAAGCGGGTTTTTCCTCCCGGAAACTCGGGTTTTTCGTCCCGTAAACTCAAGAAAATCGACCGTAGAACCCACATTATTTCAGACATTAAATATATTGTGTTAGGGTTAGCGACCACGAGATGGCGGCACATTTGAGCCGCCATCTCGTGGTCGACGGCACATTTGAGCCGTCTCTCTTCACTGCGTACCGCTTAATTAGTGATAGCTTTGGGCCATCTGTCTCTGATTGGGTACCAGTGGAGATTGAACTGCCCACTCCATCTCCAAAAGTTAGATAGGGCTAAATGGCCTCGCCTTTTATTCCCGTATACGGGAATAAAAAGGCGTTAGCTGATTTTTTTTAACATTCTGTGGAGAATAAGCGTATCCATTCATCCTCCCTCTACTGCCCCTTCGAACTGTCCTTGTAAATGGACCTACTATGTGATCATTATAGCGTAATCTTTCGTTACCCTAAATAATTCCTTAATCTAAGCGTATTCTGACCATTTTTTTTTTTTTTTTTTTTTGTAGATTTGTTGCCGTGAACTCTATTACTTGTCCTGTGCGCAGACTAAGAATTTCTGTAGAGATTTATAAATATATGCGTGCCTTATATACGCGTGCAACTTTTTTCTCACCACCCAGAAGAGTTCTTACTTGGCAGTGGGCAAAAGGTTTGATCATCCGTGTCTTTCTTCCTCATAGGAAATTTCCAATGTCTTCATCAGCAGGGGGTCAGCTGCACTTTTGTGAACCACTTCTCTTATGCGAAAAAAGTCTTGCTCTGCTAAGAAAGATGCAAAGAAAAATTCTAAATGAAAACAAATTTACAGAATTCTTCACCGCGTAGAAAGAAAAAAAAAATCTTGTAAACATAAAAGGAAACTACTTCTCTGCTTGGAAAGAAATCAAAAATCAATACCTTAAACGAGTTAGCCATTAAAACACAGAAACCCCTCAGTGAAATAAAAGAAAAACATTCAATTTCCAACAACCCGCACATGCAGATCTTCCGCAATTCCAAGCGAAAGAATGTCATGAAATATGACGGAGATTCCCTGTAAATCCATGAGAAACAAATTACTTCTGACAGTTCTTCAGGCATCTGCTCCTTCCGGAGGAGAAAGCAACAAAATAAAAACAAAACGCGAGTAGGCATTTGTTTACTTAAGCATGTTTCTCTCTGCAAATAATCTCACCAAACAACCCTCTTTTTTGTTCCTTCTTTTGTGAATCATTTATGGGCAAGATTGATGATGTTTCTTACACACAATTAAATTTTTCTTCGTTCGCAAGAACAGTTTTTAAATGAAATATAAAATGAAAAATTCATCCTCGCAGGAAAAGGTAAACTGGATTACAGAATTTCGGTTCTAAAGCTAAACATTCTCAGACGGCTTCTTATCATTATTGATGAGAAGCCGCTGTTTCAGAATAACACGAAACAAGAGAAATGCATTTCGAACTGTGAAAACTTCACTTGCTGACCATAATGGCTACAACAGTTCTTGCTAATACGATTCCTGTCAGGCAGGCCTAGAGTATTAAACTTGCGGAGATTTAAATCTCGCAAACGTAATGGTAAAATATTCGTACTTCATTCAGAATGAAGAATCATTGAAATCTGCGACATTTTGTTCGTCAGGATGAATTTCGATGAGACGTTTTCAATCTCATTATTGAAGTGAGACTTCAGCGAGGTTCTCATTACTTAAATGACACTTCTTTGAAATGTTAAAACACTCGCTTTAATACGGCTAACGCATGAACGTTGTCGCTGAAATCAGAACGAGAGAGAGAGAGAGAGAGAGAGAAATAATGATCACCAACGCAGTCTGATCGAAATACTGATGTGCCATTAACATTTCCGAAAGAAAGTTTCTTGTCAGCGTTAATAATAAGAAAACATCACGCGGATTTTATTACATCGCTAATGGCAGCATCCAAAGAATAAATTTTAATTTTTTGTATTTTCTATTTTGAAATTTACGATCTTCTATGAATATATTTCATTCTTTCTTAATTTTAAAAACAAAGCATGAAGAAAACAGCGGCGATAGCAGTTTTGCCATCATGGAGCATTCTTTGAAAATATTCGGAGAGCATCTCGGAAATATGTTGCGCTCATCCAGTGCATAACATTTTAACTTCTGACCTTAAGAGGAATCTTTCTCTGCAGGGAGGAAAACACGATGGAGAGATAACCATGGTTACATAAACTTTTAACTATGGTCACAGATTGAAATTTATCACCCCCCCACAAATAGGGGAAAATGGCTGCTTAAAATCTTACGTATATTGTATTAAAATTCGGAATTTTAAACCATCGCATATATATAAATATTCTTCGCCACAGCTGTTTTAAATAAACTATTACGGAACATTTCCAAATCGTCAATAAAGTCTGCAATTACCAACTTTGCACGCGATCACGCCGGATTCCTTCTCATGGAAAAATAGATTCAACACGTTCAGAAAGATCAAACTTGATGTACAGAATGTCGGAAAGCCGTTTAACGTAGTTTGAGAGATTTAGAAAACAAGGCACTTTGCACAACTAATTCCAGTGTGACTGCGATGCCACGTTTACCGAATCTGCGGTGCATTCAATTTGTTCTCTCCAGCAGGCGCATTTGCGAGACTCGCAACTGTGGATCATCGAAACCCAACAAAAAAGGAATCAGAAAGAAAGGCACGTTAGGGAAGACCCCAACAAGAAAATAAAATAACACACAAATAAATGAAGGCCGCCATTGAAATGTGAGAATGCTTTCACGCAAAGCGCGAGCGTATTCTGGCCATCGAAAAAGCCATTAATATCGATTTCTGGCAAAATGAAATCAAGTTACGTTGCGCAGAATGTGAATTGATAAAAGCGCTATAAATTCCCGCAGAACATAAATTCTCTCGTCTACCTGGCACCTGAAGGGAAGAACATTATAGTGCCCCCCACAAGCCAGCATGACAGGTTTCGTAACAAGTTGTTTTATAGACGCATGCAACCTGCGCTTACTTCATCCTTTCTGACGACATAATCACCGAAAAGGCTACCACACCGCACCGTCACGCGTCTCAATATTTTATATGTAGCTTTTACCTTTTTTGCGGTCGGTATTTTATGTCGGCATTTGTTCTGAAAGTTGGTGGTTTATCAAGCGCGATTCACGCACACTTTCCGAAATTTCAGACTAAAAGAGAATTACACGATCCCTATTGGATGGCGCACTCCCCAAACAACTCGAAGCAACAAAGAAAGATGCGTTATTTGTGTCATTTGGAAATCCTACGCTGGCGAAGTGCATTTAGTTTAATGGGATTGTTTTAACAAGTCAGAAACTTTGCTAATTCATAAGATAATTTAAAAAAAAAAAGAAGAAAAAAACGACAGCATCAATCAGAGGAAGTAACTTGGTTAGTTTGTGGTTTTTAACTGCTAATGGCCTTTCCAGATATTGGGACAGTTTTGAGCAGACACGTACCCATTAATTTTATATATTATTGATTTCAATTAAGGTGAGGATAATACTACAACAAAATAAAATTACATTTTTACAGCAGACATATTCTTATCGGCAATTATTTGTATTGTTATTCTTATTACCCACACATTAGATTTAAGAAAATAATTAAACATGGGTCTCGTAATGAAAGATTTCAACTGTTTGATAGGACAAGAATTTTTTTTTTTTTTTAAAGCAAACCCCTATTTGGCAAAGTATCCAGTCAAGAATTTACAAGTACAATTTGCGTTCCATTTATGAACAATCCACCACACGCGCAACGCAGCTCATTTATGTATCGCGCTTGGCTCGCAACATTGCACCAAACTTTAACTCCAAGTCACCAGCCATTCCAATTTATTGGTATCTCGCGCGTGCAGTTGATGTTTTGTAAGTCGAATTCAATATTCCTTGCACGTTTTTCGATGATATTCAGAAGTGGAATACGTTTATGGGTTTTACGAAGGAGGTAATGTCGTTGTTCACATTGAACCGGCTACGGTTTTCAGATGAATGAATTCTCAGTCAAATAATTTTATCAGAGTTTTCCAAAAAAAAAAAAAAAAAGATGCGGGAGAGAAACAGAGAGAGTGGTGTTTTTCTCGTGTTCATGCACACCTCGTGCTGAAGGAGAAATATCATGGCGACGGTACAAAAAAGTATTTGTAGATGCACGCAAAGGATTTGGCGTACTGTTGTAAGGTCGAATCAGCACAGGAGGACCGATGTTTGTATATGAAGCTGGTTACTCCGAAAGACTTATGTAAGCACCAGAAGATGTACATATCTCAACCCAAGAAGAGCTCCAGGGTTGAAAAAAGGCACATTTGTAATAGTAAAAGTCGCTGAAAGTTGAAGAAAATATATTTCTCAATGAGAACTATTACTATATTCTTTAAATATCCGTGATCTTTATTTTGCACAGATGAAATATTTTGCTCTGCTAATAAATGACGTCGTGCTATAATTCTAGCGAACCCCGTTCATTCAACAAGATGGGTAAATAAAAACAGCGGCCTCATTGAAATCTAGCAAGGATCGATTCTTTTTCTTACATGATCGACTTTTTTTTTTGCCAAAATTGTCGAAACACGAAATTGTCCCAAAATCTTGTTAATGCCATTTTGAGACTGCGTTCTCGTGCGAATTTTTGACGATGATCAAAAATATGACACACCGAAATGTAGACTTGCTTAAGAATAATTTCATTTCTTGAAATGCTTGAAAGTGGTCCTCGTCCGAAATGAGGGAAGCATTTTCAGGATGCAAAAAAAAAAAGAATAAGACATTCCATATTCTGGCGTTAGAATGTAAATCTCCGAGGGGGTCGACGCTTTTGACCACACAATATGACGACCGATTGTAACGGTTCATTCGGAAAACGGAGTAGACATTTATCCCTCGATTGTAGGCTGTACGATGATTGGAATGAGGAATTGGGAGCGCAGGGAGGATGAGTAATGTGTTGCTCATTCTTACCTAAATTGCCTTTAATTTTTTTACTTCCGCTTCTCTAAGTAATTATGCGATTCTCTCAGACTGTTCATTAGTCAATTCTAAGTGTATTGCGCGCATTTTATTTTAATTATATTTTGCGGTATTAATGTAATTGTCTTATGATATCTTAAACTATATTATTAAACTACAGTATATTGTGTGCCTTGGTTTGTTAAAATGACCCTCCTCTTCTGTTCTTTTCAGTATTTTTCTTTAGTCATTGTCCGTACTTATCCCACTTTCCGTGAAAAACTGTTGGCATGAACGAGGACGAAGAGTCTAGATTTTAGCAAACTCGTCTCTAAGGGCAGCAGTATTTCCTTTACAGAGTCGGCAAGCATTCCAACCTAAGTGTATTACGCAAGAAATTACGTATCGTAAGAAAATTGCCACTTCTATGTGCTCGGAAATACGCCTTCCTCTTTTGCGGGTGTATGTGACTTTACTATACAGAAAGGTTTTTAGGCTAACTTGAAGTTAGCCTAAAAACTGCGGTAAGTCGGATGCACGATTCATCGTTTTAAGGGAAATGCTTACACGTTCAAGGGTATAATATACGTTGACACCCTTTGGTCATATTCGCATCCAAGTTTATAATTGGATGCGAATCCCACTGCAAACACGATCACGCACGTTCTGTGAATGTCTTTAGGTGGAAAATGAATTTGATCATGCAGTGTCAGAACTTGCTTACCACAGAGCTTCCTTATTTAGGCCTTACTTATAGGAGGCCTGATTTGGTTTCAAGAATTCCATGTCTAATATATGGAAAGGAGTTCCGGTGTTATTAACCCTAGCTTGCCACAGTGCTTATGGTATAAGTCGGTTTAAGACCTTTCCCTGGTTGAACTCGCTTGCCAATAGCAGGATGAATGTCGGCCACGTCAAACAGTCGCGCAGAGTCCTTAATCAGGGAAGACGCTCATTATATTGAGGGACGCCTCCCAGGAGATGAGAGCACAACTTACTTGTCGGTGTGCACAGAATCATTCATGGTCAACTGGGCTAGCTACCAGCATGTTTGAATCCTGTCTTATGCAAGAACTTACTTTTTTCAGCTGAAAGTGAGTGAGATGCACTCATAATATTTTAGCCTTCCAGAAACCTGATTGTAATTTGGATTGTTTTTCACCAACACACACACACGCACACGCCATGTGGTCGCCTAAGTACCAGGACAAAATTACAATCCAACCAAGACCTCCAATGCAATAAAAAGAGCTTAACAGGCGTACTTTTAGCATATTGGTGAAATACTCACTTAATGGCATATTCATATTGTGTACTTTTAAACGGTGTCTAAATTTATCAGTTTTGCATATTTTCACACCTAATAATAATTAAAATGTGCAGAGTAGTGAATGGCCTGAATGTTGGACTAGAAGCAGTTTAAAATGCAAGTTAATTTGTATTTTAACCATTAAATAATTAACTTGATCTCTACTGATTTGTTTTCAATCCCTTATGTTGAATAGATATAGCTGTCCGTTCTGTATCTTCTTCCTCCTCCTCGCAGTCTTTAATTATTCCAAATGGTTCCAAATTTTTTATTTCAGTTCTTTCATTTTTCTCTTCTCTCAAATAATCCTCACTCATTACTCACGATTTAAATTAGCAACTTTCTGTTAACCCATTTTTCATTCATTCATTGTGACCCTTTGATATTTCGACTCTATTGTGATTTTCAGTGACTTTGGTTTGACATTTCTTATTAGGTAAGCTGATATTAGTGACTGGATCTTTTCTTTCCTTCCTCCCAGTAATTTTATTTTCTAACTTACTCTTCGCAATTGCGCTATCAATTACCGATGGATGCGTTCTCCAATGGAAAACTTTTATAAATCATATGACCCCCAACGCTACACCAAATCAACCAAACAAGTGCCTCGTAAAAGGCAGTGGTGGCGTCAAAACAAGCAGAAAGAATCGAACCCCAGAGCTTAACCAAATCGATCAAAGCTGCCATCGTAGCTGCCAATTACGCGAGATGTTAATCGACTCAAGGCAAACTCCAGTCAAGACTCCACGAACATGTTTGTTAGGCAATTCTTACTGCACTAGTCAATGGTTAACAAACGTAGAAGGTCATCTTCTCCAGTGTTGTTCTCGAATGGCATCCGTCTAGGAAATAATGTGCATGAACCACAGGCATTTATGACACGCTACGGTCCTGAAGTAATCATTGGAAAAGAAAAACACCTTCGACAGCCGACAACCTAAGGCTCGGGAACTGTGTTGTATACCGGAATAACAGACCCAACTAAAGTGGGAAAACAGCGATCCCAGTTATTTTCTATGATTCCATGCATCCTTGGAAGTCCGCAGGTGTGACTGTTGAACACTGCCTGGATTTCCTCAATCGTGTCAAAGCTGCACTCTTTCAGCCAGAATTTCATCTTGGAGAATAAGAAAAAGATCAGGATTTGACTGTACTCGTTTTGGTATGTACGAACTTGGAAATATTACCATGGTGGAGAACGCAGTTGTTGTTCTTTCACTTTTGTGCAAGTCTGCGCGGAACCTCTCATTTAGCTCCTTTCTCACCAACTTGACATTGACAGTTTCACTGGGGGTGGGGAAGAGAGGGCTTGTGGCAATTCCTTGGATGTTCAAAAAAAAAAAAAAAACATGACTTGACATTGCTAGGAACGTGGCGCACTTTTTTTTCACCGAGGTACTTTTCTCGATTTTCACAGCAGAGACTTGCTTTGACTCAACGACTGCAGAAGTTTTTCTATTTCTTTTAGGTTAAGTTTGATGCTGATTCTTTTCTCCTTAAAATCCGCCATTTCAATTGGAGAAGAAAATCGTCGAACCACTGAAACACGACGTTTCAAAAATGAACGTCAGAATGCAGCCTCTCAGCTTTCCGGCTGTTGGCATACTGATTCTCTGAAGTGTACTGCTTGTCCTTACAGCGGTGGAAAGCCATACTACAACTGTTTCGCGTGCGCTATTCAAATTGCCTGAACGTTTGAGTAAACACCTCTTAGAACATAGTAAATCCTATCACTACCAACATGGAAAACCACAGGGACATAGGACCAAACTCAATACAGGCCTTGCTGGAAACAGTCAGCTGAAATTTTGGCTACTGACCAAGTAGTGCAAGAGATCTGAATTTCAAACATACATCTTAAAATAGCAGAACTCAAAACCAAAACTTCAACGACTTTGCTGCCCCCAGGAATGTCGTGATTTGCGCGGAACCTTCAGAACCCACATACTGCAACCTGACAGGACTTCCAGATGTCCTTGATATAGGGATGCACAAAATATCGCGCGCAAGTGGACAACCTCATCTCTGACCCCAACCTAGTTTTTCGCCAATTGGGCTCAAAGTATGAAAAAAGCCCAGGTCGGCTTCAACAGTGTATGTACAGTCGGGGAGGAGCCGAAAGGCATCTCTCTACAGGAATATATTGGCTCAATTCCAACCGTCGGTGCAAAAGAAAAATATTGGTGGCTTAATTTCGAGATTGGATAAGCAGAAAACTGCCATCACCAGGGATATACCATGCGCAAACTCCATCCAACTTCCGGAAGACAGTAAACACCTCATCCGTGAAAGCAACAAACGGGGATCTAATTCTACAGCACGCTGGTCCCAGAACACACCACGCTCTCAACTGGACTATGAACAAAGTTCGATATGCGAGTAAAATTATACAAACTATTCGAACTACACCCGTAAGGCGAACCTAGGCTTAATCAGTAAACTGCACGCCAGAGTAAATTGTACGCTGAAGTGCAAACTAAAAAACTCTCATATCCCGCTGAGGTAAACCAAATCATCAAATTTAAAAAGAGATGGGATGTCTAACAAACTCCTGAAATGATTTAAAGCTATAAAAATCATAATGCACATTGTTGCTATTATTAACGCAAATATTAATATCAAAACCAGGAAAAACAGCGCAATTACCCCAAAATATTACCCAATCAGCTTGTTCTCCTGCCTGAGAAAAACGTCTGAGAGGCCATGTCTGCAGAAATTATCAAATCTCATATCTGATGTGTAATTCGGATTCCGGTTGAACTACTCCATCGAACAAGAAGTTTCGGAGTCATGGAAAATATCGTCGTATGATATACGTGAAAGCAGTGCGACCTTATGGATTGACAAAGCATTCGACAAAATATGGCAAAAATGGGTCATAATTTCAAACTCCTAAAGGCCAAAACTACCAAAGGCCACCAGAACTGATCTGAATTACCAAATCGCAGTAAACCTGCAAGGAATTAGATCGTATGATAACACAAAATAACATCATGTTCCCCCCAAGGCTCCCTGTTATTTTTTATTTTATTTTATATTTTATTTATGTTATGCCCATACACATGAAGTTGGTTGATCAACCTATAGTACATTAGTGCCGTGTATGGGTTGGAAAAGGAGGAACATTTGATTTAAATGACTGTAAATTGTATTCTTTCGGAAACACAGCACGTGAGAGACTCTTCCACAGTGCAGCAGTTGCAGGGACGAAGGAAGAGGAAAAGAAATTTGTTCTGTTTGTTTCAAGGTGCACTGTGAAGGGATGTTGAGCAGCAGCTGCACGTGTTCCAACGAGCTTAGTACTAAGTGGGGGAATTATTGATGTTATTTCGGATCAGCATTTCCCATGGAAATATTTGTAGAATACACAAGTTGCAGAGACCAAACAGTCTGTGCGAAAGTGGGGATGGGGAAGGAGTGAGTTGTTAAGAGATATGTCTTTAATAAGTCTAACTGCTGTCCTCTGTATTGAGCATTTTCAGGGAGCTTGTAAGGGGGGGGGGGACCCAATATGTGAGAGCAGTATTCAATAGTTGGGCGGATTTGTGATTTGTATAATGTTAGCAGCTGCTTAGGGACGAAGTAACGTCTTGAGAGAAAGAGAAATCCTAGTTTTTTTAGAAGCTGAGGATGCAGTGGTTGTGATGTGTTTATGCCAGGAGACGTTTGATGTCAGGGTAATTCTAAGAAGAGAAATCTCATCTTGTCTGGAAATTTGGGTATCGTCAAAAGTAATACTAGTAGAAAATAGTTCTTTTTGTGACAAATAGGACAGAACTGGGTTTTTTATTAGCATTGAAATTGATGAGGTTATCCCCGTTGGAAGATGGCTAGGCGTGCAGAATTGGGGGCGGTGGTGGTTGATGTTCTCTAGGTTGAGGTGAGTTGTGTAGAGTAAGGTTTATCAAATGAAAGTGAAGAGTGCAATGTGCTGCAGACGGCATTTTGCCTTCTGCAGCACATTGCACTCCTAGCCATCTTCCAATGGGGTTTAGATAACCTCATCAATTTCAATGCTAATAAAAAAACCCAGTTCTGTCCTATTTGTCACAAAAAGAACTATTTTCTACTAGTATTACTTTTGACGATACCCAGTTTTGCAGACGGCATTTGGAGATGCCGTCTGCAAAACTGTATTGGGTTAGAGTTTAGCTGAAGTAAGTCATTGATATATAGCAGGAAGGGGGTTGGTGTAAGGACACAACCTTGTGGAACCCCGGCATTAGTTGAATGGTGAGAGGATAAGGAACCATCCACCATCACATACAGTGTGCGTCTAGAGAGAAAGCTTTCATTCCAACTACAGAAGTCCCGAGACAGACCAAATGATGGTAGTTTGCTTAGTAAGCCTTTGTGCCAGACCCGGTCAAAAGCTTTGGAGATATCAACTGCAAACACTTTAGATTCACCGAATTTCTCCAATTATCCAGAGATGGGTGACATATGTAAACAGATCTGATGATCGGCAGCGACGGAATCCATACTGGCGGGCGTCGATTCAGATGTTAACAAAGTACAGATAACAATAATAATAGAAATCAGTTCCCTGATATGTTCCCTAATGCAGTGCGATAACATTCTATCAGATGCAATATTATGGCATCTAACGTTTTGCACTTGTCTGACTGAATCAACCTCCCTAAATCTTGATCGCCCTGTTATTTTGTCTCCAGTCTTCGCATCAAATATATTTTGCTAATCTTTCCCCTCCCTTTCTGTTTAAGTGACCACCTGGAGATTAATTCTGCTGACGCATTCCTGGATGCTGACAATGTCAAGTTCTTTCCTAATAGCCTCGTTTTTAATATGATATTGCCATTGATGCCATCTGTTTGCACTCCTAATCTTTCTCATAATCCTCATACGTGTGGTCTCCAGTCTTTGATTTGGACTCGGCATTCTAACCCAGCTTCCAGATCCGTCATTTAAAATCGGTTTGATCTTGTTTGGTGTTTCGGCTAGTAACCTAATGTCTGTTATTTATTTATTAATAAATCTTATTTATTATCAACCGAATAAGCAAAACTTCATGTAGAAGTTTTGCTTATTCGGTTGTCTGTTGTCATTTCAGTGTAGATTTAATAGAATCGTCTTTAGTTCAAAATGATTTATGGCATAAATGGGATCGCCACACGAAAATACGATTATGACGGACCCACTGTTTAATTTCATTTTCTTACCTGTTTTTAATATTGCTGTCTTTGGGATTGTATTTGGTTTCTTATGTCTTAATACAGTCATCTGAGTACTGTACGAGAGATTATTCAAATGAGGAAAGAAAAATAACTGTGTGGTTCAATGTGGGGGGGGGGATTCCAGGGAGTGCGTTTATTATGTGGAAAGCAGAAAGGACGAGTAATTACGGGAAAATGACTCGTCAATTGGAATGTAGAAAAGAAGTAGAAAATCGTTGAACCACCGCATTGTTCGTGTTTGCTATCCGGCGGAAAAGATATTCGGGAGGTATTTTATGTGGCTCAGTTGACAGTCTTAAAAATATTTTGGATTGAAGGAGATATCAGTAAGTGTGCTAAAAGGAATAAGCGAAGAACTGCTAGTTTCTTTCCGAGATAATCGCTTTGGTTGAGAGTGTCAGAACAACAGAAGGTAGATTTACTTTTGCATAAGCGTAGTGCAAAAGGGCAGGTTGCAAATTTTGGACAAAAGCCGCTATGAGCTGCTAGAGGGATGTGGAAAAACCGTTTAGAACCGAACCCAGTTAAAATATTGGGTAGTAGAAAGTGCGAGGGACGAGGACACCATACACTCCCCTTATCCCATCAGTATATCACCTCCATACTGCACGTAAACACATACAGTATGGCAGTGATTAACTTATCATTAAATTAGTTAATTACCTAAATTAGAAGGTTCTGATTATACAACTAACTCTGGTACAAATAAGGGGAAGCTGCTGGTCGGATATCATGACGGAAAAGAGTCGAAGGCAATGAAAATGACAGCTGGGTTGGCATTAGAACAGACCACTGATGGTTATTTTTGTTTAATAGCGAAGCTGTGGATAGTAGTTAGTTTGATATTCACATGTGACGTCATTTCGATGTCGTATGGCCCCTCCCGTACCTTATTGGATTTTTGGGCCATCTGCAAGAAGTGGCGAATTTTGAGTGAGGATATAATTATGGAATGGGGATTGTAAAGTGGCCGAAGAAGAGACGGTACAATTGAGATATCAGTTAATGAAAGAATTTTATTGCATTCTCGCGGTAAAAGGAAGAAGACTAACTGATCACACTTGGAAGTTGAGAATGAGTGGAGTCGTTGAGGGAGTGAGAAGAAGATTCTTCTCAAGATAACCAGATCAGAATGCAGAGGTGATGAATACACTGAAAGAAAATTAAGGTTTAAGTGTGAACTAGAGGATTCATCTCTTTTATAATGGTGAGAGTAATAAAATACTTTGATCGGCTTTTCTTTTCCATATTGTGTACGGTCAGTAAAGTGCCGCTCACAAGTATCCATGCTGCAGCTGGATTTGAATCCATGATTTCGCTTGTCGAAAAATGAACACTTTCTCAAGTTGTTTCTCAATGGGAACCTCAATGTGGCGTGCGCCCATGATAAATCTCTCTCTCTCTCTCTCGAAATGGATGCGAGTCAGCTAATCTCAAACGGCTGCAGCAGAGATTTTCCACTTTTTTCTCTTCCGGAAACTGGAATTCTCATCAGCAAAGGAAATATAGAGAACGCACGCGCAGTTATAGTACGCCCACAGATATGAGACCCTTCGAGACTTCTGCGCATGCCAACAGAAGGAGTATCCGTCTCAATAATAGGGTAATCAATCCGTCTTGTGGGATGAGTTGTTTATTATTACACTTCGGAATATTAACCTTTCTTTTATGAACATTGTAGTTTTTAAAGTGGTCACTATTTTGCTTGTATAACAGTTGGAAAATTTTACGTATAAAGCATGTGATTTCGCGTGTTGGTGACCAAATCTTACATCGCCTTATTTCTTTTTTCCCCTCAACATGAATTGACTCTTCTTGGCAGTCTTCCAACGACAGCTCTCGCTTATGTGATCGGACTGTAACAGACAAGTTCGCCAAATAGCGTTGGTTGTTTCAGTTCGTAACGGAACGCACTCAGTGCAGACATTACCAGACAAAGGTGAAACATGAGGCAACTTTTGTGTCATATTATATACCGTATGTCTTTTAGATAGTGTCATATGGGTGACTGGGGGGATGGTTAAAACCAATACGGTCAATATATTTTAATAAATGATAACGATTGTGCTCTGATCGACTTGCCTGTTTAGCCGAATGGAAAACCAAAGTTTCCCCGAAAGAAATCCCTCGCATTCATACAAGGGACAGGGGTTTTCTGAGGACTTTCTCATTAAATTCCTCGCCGTCTACACGACACTCCAGCCGAGATTATTCTATCTAAGTGTCACAAGTTCCTCCTGCCTACACGAATGACGTTCTGCAACATGAAAGGAACTTTTGACGACAAATCCAGTTGACGATAAATATGGAGAATCGGCTCTCGTTTCTATGTAACATTTGTTGCAGATAACACGAACCAGACCGAGCTTGGCAGTGCTTCCTAGAAAGGACCTACTTCCGAAGCATTTTTTTAAATGTGAAACCCACCCATGAAAGGTCGGGCTAACGATTTTGATAATTCATATTCCCTGCTCGGAAGCTAAATATGATTTTTCTTATCAAGGCTACTTGATACTTCTGCAAACAGCGGTTCCGTCTCACAAAGAACAACAAAAATCGTCTCTCCCTAAAGATATTCATAAAAATCAGCGCCTATGTTGGGGATTCGAACCCGCATCCGACTAGTTGGATAGAAAAAGCGTCATCCAGTCTGCTGCCAGGCTATATCCATTAACAGAACGTGTTATCTACCCGGTCTGAGCGGAGTAGATAACACGTTCTTTTCCTCTCGAGTTTCAGGAGAGAAAATATCGTTTATGTGCACCTGCACGCGCGCTGTATATCAACGCATTCGTTTTGAATGAGCTAAGAAAAAAAAAAAAAAAACTGGCTGTGCTGACCACAGTGGAGAGGACACCAGATGTTCACTTTTATTCCAAAAATGCTATTCGTTACTCTTGTCAGTTGTGTTATTCTTCCCCCCCCCCCCCCACACACACACCAGGGTGTGGAACAGAACCACAGAGTCGAGTGAATTTGAGAATGCGTTGCAAAGAAATAAATTTTTGGGTTCAGAAAGATAGAAGCATATTTCTGAAATAGGATACTGATGTGACTTTGCTGTGTTTTTTTTTTAAATTCTTTCTTTAAAGATAAAAGTAAGGACTGAAAATGGGGAAGAATGGAATTGCAAATTGCGATCGAATTTCTGGAGAGAGAGAGAGAGAAAGAAAACAGTAAGTCTGACACGACTGTCAAGCCAGTAGAACCTCGAAGCACGCACAAAGGCGAAATACATTCCGTAACAAGTACGCGTCTTTTGAATGTCAGCCCGTTAGTGAAAGGAATCGTTCGGCGGACAACTTCTTTATTCTTTCGTTGAGGATATCCGAAGGTTGACGCATCAGAGCGCGAATATCATTTCTTGGTTTATTCACGTCAGTTCACTCTTAGTTTTTATTCAATAAAATTTCCAAGCTTAATCTTGGTTTGTGATTCATTTCCCGCTTGCGAGGCTCGAATCGAGAAATTGTTTCTTGTCCATGGACGAAGCTTCTTTGAAGTTGCGTGTTGGCGCCGATCAAAACAAATTCGCTTTATTTACCAATCATTTCAAGAAAAACAATTTGAAATTAATGAAAGTAATAATAATCAACAGAAAATAAATGAAAAGGAAAACGAAATATCAAATTTCTTCAACAGGAGTTCGACAATTGCCCGAAAGTTTACTGAAGTATTTCACCAATAAATGCAGGAGACCCAGAAATGAACGGGGGAAGCAAGTTAAGTGATTGAGTCAGAAACAAGAGTGTTGAGTAGCTGACGATTCGTATTCTGACTCGGCATCGCTCTTTTGATTTGCCGAGTTTTGAGCTGCGAACTCAAAGCGTGTGCTCAAAGCGGAGCTCGTGCTATTGAAACTGGTTTTATTCAGATACCAAGACTTTACCGGCTCCTCCAAAAACAAAACCCATAGCTCACTTGCATGGAGTGACCGAAACTTTCTGGTAGAGCAAGCGCATACACACACTTTCCCCCTTCAAATTACGAAATCGCAGCAAGAACTGTTCAGATATTCTTACTGCAGTATTACAACACTTACGTGGAATGCAGCACCAATCTTCTGCCAATCCCACTCTTGGCTGTGCTGACCACAGTGGAGGGGGGGGGGGGGAATATCAGAAACTTCCAAAACCGCTATTCATTACTCCTTGTCAGTTCTGTTGCGTACACGCACACATCAGGGATATGACACAGAACAACAGAGTTCGCTATAAAGGAACAAGCGATACGATCTTAGAATCTTCCTTTTCGCCTGGAAGAAATTCCGTCTAAGAAGTAAAGAACCGTCATGAGAAGTTAGGTGACCTAAATGGAAATGAAAAGGTTGCGCCTCTCGGAAACTCCGATTGTTCATTAAAAAAAACAAAAAAAAACAATCCCATCTAAACATTCCTAGCGCGCACTACGGGATCAGAGCTAACCACGATTTCGAAAGCCTGCGTGACACGAGGCGAGATTTCGCGTCAACATGAATGTTGACGATGACCAACTTAGCGTCTGCAGTTTCATTCTAATCATCGCTGTTGTGTACACTCTGCTTTCTGCATTGCTTCCAAATGATGTGCACACAATGCAGCGAACTGTTAATTTTAGTACTGATTTGCTGTCTCCGAGTTTACATTCACAAAAAACGAATGCAATACTTTTAGGAAATTTTAGGATGAATTTTCTCTTCTGTAACTCCTTTGGAGTCGTCTTTTAAAAGGCGGTTTTAAAATTCAGAGGTTTTTTTTTTTTTTTTTTTTCATGCGCATTTAGGTGGATAATCACTCGAGAGATGACGATGACTGAATAATTTAAACAGAAAAACAAGTATGGAGAAGAGTCGAGGCGACAATAACTACGCGTTTGTACACTTTCAATAACTTAGCTTTGTCTGCCCAAATTTTACTAAAATTCATTATTTTTGGACAGGATAATACTTGCGAGTTATTTCGAAGGAGTTTTTCTGAATTGCAGGCATTTCAACTAAGGACCACATTTTAATTAGATCTTCGGTTGTCCTCTTTTTTTGAGGACAAAAGTGAGCTTGCTATGAGACTAACTTCACTTCATTCGCGCAAATCTTAGAAAGAATCCTCGCTTCCTGGATGGGATTAAAACCCATCTTACAGCAGAAGAACAAATGTTGCGACTTCCTCTCGGATAATGGTTAGGGACCCAATTATTTCAAGTCCGATTTAACGTCGGACCAAAGGTTTCTAGTATATTAGACCAATTAATTCGAAATCCCGGAAGCCTTCGCACTTATTAGATGGAATTCATTGGAATTAGAACTTCGATTTCTGCTGACATTTGTCAAAAGATTTCACTTTTGACAGTGAAATGGGTCCATACTTTTGTTTTTGGAGGAGGAGCCAGTAAAGTCTTGATATCTGAATAAAACCAGTTTCAATACCACGAGCTCTGCTTTGTGTTCGCAGCTCAAAATTCAGCAATTCAAAATGGCAATGCCGAGTTCGTATTGCGAGTCGTCAGCTATTTAACACTGGTTTCTGACTCTGTCATTGGTACGATTATTTTTAGTGGCATAAAAAGTCAAAATCGAAATGATAATAAATATACGAATCTTCTACATTACACATGTGGACAAGTAAGAGAAAGGTCATCGAAAATCAAAGACTTGTGGTATCACTCTGTCTATAATGGACCCGAGCGACACAATGCCGAAAACAACGCCCAATTGTTTCCGGCATTGCGCACTTTTAGTCAGTAAAAGCAGTTTTATTTTGCCATTTGAGTGATGCAGTTGAAACTAAAATTGAAAGAAATTTGAACACAGATGTGGATAGCAAATTCACTCAGGTCTCTTAAGTCAGAAAAGAATTCCCTTTGTCATTTAAATCGTTTTCGAATAAAAAGCGGTTCAAATATAGCGAAAAAGAAATTTTATTGAAAGGGGTACAGGTTGTTATAACACGAAATGCATTACGAAACAGGCGAATATTCCGGTGCGTGCACTTGGAAGTTGCTCAGAGTTGAATTTTCGCTGCCTGCTTTCGATGTTTTGGTTGTTTGGAATTGTGATGTTTGTAGCATACAAAAAGCTCTAACGAGGACGTCCGCCGAAACGCAGACATTACTAACCTACTCGGTTTATCGAATCGAAGCGTTTCCCAAATTGAAAAACGCAGTTTGCGACACACACCTGAAATGGCTCTGATTTCGGTTGCAATGAAAAACGATGTTGTCTCTATGGAGAATCCAGCTCACTTAAAGGCCCAATAGGTGCCCGCGTCGCCTTTCAAACCTCAATTTTAGAATAAAGTGTCTCGTCTTTTCGCTCAGTGTATAATTTTGTGCGTAAACTGCGTGTGCTTTCCCTTTCGATTTGCTGGGAGAAAATCCCTTACACCTCAGAATATGAGGTCATCTAAATCGCCGTCTCTTGAAAA
The DNA here is from genome assembly GCF_054136105.1 of Typopeltis vanoorti. Taxonomy (NCBI): domain Eukaryota; kingdom Metazoa; phylum Arthropoda; class Arachnida; order Uropygi; family Thelyphonidae; genus Typopeltis; species Typopeltis vanoorti. The sequence continues at coordinate 138,124,927 of NC_143560.1, forward strand.
TCGCTGCTAAAAGTTCTTCACGTCCTAGAGGGGGATTCGAACTCAGGACTTTCCAAATAATGGACTTCGTCGACACTGACTGAGCTACAGAAACTGTCACTCTGCAAAATTACGATTCGGAAATGTTTTATGATAATTTTATTATTGTTATTTTTGAAAGATCATTTTCTTACTTAATGGTTTACACGCCAAGCCGAGTATTACTTTTTGCCTCGCATCGAATGAATTTTCCCCCAGTGAAAACGGCTCGATTTAAACTGGAAATGAAGCGATATTCCAGCCATAGAAGAGTTCGTTTGTCTCTCACCTTAGCAATAACCTGCTCGCTTACTATAACAGCCGATTGGAAACAGGCGAAGAAAACACTGTCCCTGAAGAAATTTCCGCACTTTTGCAAACGATTCCTGTGGTCTCTGAGAGTTTAAGATCGTTTTGCCAGATTTTGACAGCAATATGGATCGAGCGAGCCACATCAAATTGCGATTGAGAAACTGAGAGTTCGCAATATCTCAATACTTTGTTATTTCACTTAGCAGCGCTTCGGGTTTTGCACAACTCGTGTGAGAACGACACTGTCGTACGTCGTATCTTTCTCTTAGGCTTTTTCTGCTCCTTTCTCTCGCTCGTGGAGATTCCTTCTCATTTAATTCCGAGTCATCCCCTGGCTTTGCTTCCATTCGTGTCCATTATGTTCTCGTACCCAAACCGGCCGAACTTTCGTTAACGCCCTTATCACGGGATTCGGATTTGTAGATGGTTTCTTATTTTAGGCCCTTCTAATCTTTTTGGGAAACTCTCTGCGATGTTGACTGTTTACGACCATGCTTCATTAGTGCATGTCAAAGCAGGGATGCAAGAGAAGCGATAAACACTTTCATTTCTCTCTTATTCGTCGCATGTGCATGGCACAATCGCTGCTGCTATTCTTCCTTTCAAATCATCCTTTCGGGCCTCCTCACCGAGTTATTTCTGCTTTCTGTTAAAGTCCAAACATTTGAACTGTAACTTTGCATCTGTTCAAGACTTCCTGGCTTCAGACATCAGTTGCGTTATCGCTTTTTTATTACTTACTAACACTCTACATTACATTACTTACTATTACTAATATTTTAGATCTCTGTATTTGGCATACCTTCGTCCCCAAACACCGAAACTCAATCGAAGGTTCTGAATATCTCAATAACAATCCATATTTCATGAATCATTACAGCGAAGTTTTTATGTACATACGGATAGTCAAAAAATCAGATTATTTTCTCATTTTGCAAATGATATTTTCGTGGAGAATTGTACGTAGCTTCACCGAGGCCATCGTCTGCGATGGCCTCGGTCTGCTTGGTACGCCTTCAGCTTTCATAACTTTTCAACATTTATAAAGAATTGACATTTTTATCGACTCCAATAAAAACAACAAGGAATATTTAATGCGGTGCGTACAGAGTGTCCGAACTGCCCGAAGTTCTATTCTATGTAAGCACGGTGATTGTCACAAGAGATGAGCGATGCCCTCCTAGCTTAAGCTCATCAAAACGTAAAACCAGAGATCGTTCGACGTAACTACCTTTAAACAATTTCATGGAATGAATGAACAAAATCACGTGTCAGAAATTATCTCCTTTTTCTACATTTCGCGATCCACGCCGAAAGGTAGAAAATGAACGAAGGAAAAAGCTAATAATGTAATCGTAATGAATTGTTAATGAAACACATCGATATTTTTTTCTCCTCTCAAATGTATCAGATCGCCTTTTTTTGAATTTTCTTCAATTGTTAAGACAGGCAGCCACATAGGAGAGATTCGGAAATATTCCTTTTAGAAAAGTTGGGGGATGAACTTTGATGTTTTAAAATTCCGTTGTTTTGTACTGACTCTGTAGTTTTGCCGGTAGATTCAGAAAGATGTTTCACTGCAGAATGATGAGTGAATGCAATCAAGGCTCTCGTGCAGGGACACGTGGGGCTGCTTATGCTTAAATGATCGCACTTTTATTATTATTCTTGCACTGCCAATTTTAATAATAATAATAAAAAAACTTGAACCCGAAAAATGATTATTTATTTTATTTTATTTTTCGGGAACAATTTACTAACGAAAAGATCGAATATTCTGCGAGTTGTGTTACTGGAAAAATGGTCGCGAATCGGTTTCGCTTTCCTTGGAAGATGAAAGTAGGCCTGAAAATTTTCGAAATAAACAGAGTTAATGTATAATTTTGAAAGTTTAATGTTTTTTACATTTAATTTGATACTTTAAAAGCTTTAAAATAAAAAAAAACTGTTATAAATACACTGGTGTCCCAAAGCTAAACACAAACCACATTTTTACCTGTACAGAAAACATTTTCATGACTACAGCCAAATGTGGACATAAATTTATGGCCAGCACACTAATGAATTATATTACGCAAAAAATGTGTTATACATTTCGCATACAAACTAAATCAGTCTGGGCTACTCTTCCTTCAGAACCAAGGATAAGGCCTTGTTTGCTTACTTCGAGCAGCAGTGAGTCTCCCTATTGCGTCTCAATCGTGTTCTATAGGATTTATGTTTATAGGGAGCGTGCCAGCACGCTCCCTATAAACATAAAACGAAGGAAAGACTGAAACGATTCTCATCTTTAAAGAGCTCATTGGTGTCTTGTCCACTTTTTATGGATACAACACCACAGAAAACCTACTCTACGATGAGCTGTGGATAAAGGGACATATTACAGGCCTTCGGGCGTGTTAGGGTGACTTGTCGCAGTTTGTCGAGATATTCGCGTATCTGTGTTTGAATGGAGCCGACTTACAAGGTGACCTGATGTGCGTCGACTACGTCTTGCTGTTATAACCAAAAATCTGTCTTCGTGCTCCGTGAAGAGCGAGGATGCCCACTTAGCAAACTTCTCGTATACATTCCATTACTGAGACGCTGCCCATAACCTCGGTAGAATTCTATGCGATTCCAAATCCTCTTGCTGTATCAGTAATTCTGCCGCCTTCAAGCTCTCCAATAACTCTTCAATAATTCCCCTTGTGAATCATCTAGATCAGGGGTCGGCAACGCAGTGCTCGAAGTGAATTTTTAGTGCACCCTCAGAGAAATTATTGTAAACTGCTTTGGATCTCGCAGCGGTAATTTTGCTGCGTAGATCCAGAGATGCATATCTGAGAGATACATTCATTACTAGTATGCGCTAAAATGTAAGAAAACATAAAGAAAAAACACTGAAATATAATACATGATGGTAAAAATTAAGTGAATATTGAATCCAACATTATTTCATAGCCGAATATAGAAACTACAAGAGTTTCGTGCCGAATATATAGAAACTGAAAATTTCGGCGGATGCAAGCATAAGTAGTGCCTTATGGGCAACTCGTAGTAAAGGTGGAGCAAGCTCCAGACCTCTTAGTATTTTCTTTATAAAATACCATAAAAAATAAAAATAAAAAATGAATACAAAAAATGTAAATTTAATAGGATTTAATGAGAAACCTGGCCTTGTTACATCATCTGCTTTTTTTTTATAATCAAACATATAGTTTCAGATCAGATGCGAGCGCCTTGCTTTATCAATGATAATGGCAAATGTATTTGTTTATTATGCAATAATAGTGTGGCTATTTCTAAAAAAAAGTAAATATAGAAAGACATTTCAAAACCATTCATGCCAATTGTAATTTTAAGTATAATTACAGTTTTTAAATCAGGAGGAGTTGGCAATGCAGCGCCCGCAGTATTGCGCCCTTCGCATTAAAAAGGTTGCCGATCACTGATCTAGATTCTAGATGATGTCTTTGAGACATTACAGGACGTCCAAGTTTGCAACCTAATTCTTCACGACGAGAGGAATTAGGTTGCAAACTCCTTCCAACACAATTCGCTTAGCGCAGCTGTTTGCCTTTAATCTTGATGAGTGCTGCCCTATGCGCGCGATTCGGAAATGAATATCCGCTTTCTACTCGAAATCGTCAGTTATACAAATTGCCACAAGCTATTCGTCTGAATTTGTAATCTTCGGAAATATTGTTCGTCCTTATTTTTGGACGCCAGCGTCTTTCTTTCAGGGTATTCTACACCCCCAAAATCTTTCTTTGCTTTGTTTACTGCATTGTGTTGCACAAGGTGTTTCATTTCTAACCGAGTTCTCAGATCCATTCTTAAAAATTGATTTGAAAACAGTCTTATAATTTTTCTTATTTAGGATTTTGGATAATCTCTCTCGTATCCTATAAATGAATGCAAGTCCACCATGTAGGTTTTGTTATAGTACACGCAGGGTTTTTTGTTTCGAACTTCTTGAAAACTCGCACGAAAGAAAGATGCAAAAGGATTATTAATAGTTGCGTGTCTGGAAGTCGTTCGCTGCCTTAATAATTCTTGTCGTGCAGATAAATCTCTGATAAGATCGCATACTACAAGGCACGTCATTGAAGACTGTACAAATAAATCTAAGTGCTGGGCAATCAAAATTTAGAAAGATTAGCGATGTTTGTATTTCAAATCTTCACGAATCCATTACTTGTAACGAGACCATCTTTCAATTTTTCGGGAGAATGTTTCACTGGAATGTGGTCTGAAACCCACTTGGCCCCTTTCCGTCCCTATTTTATTCTTTCTACCTCTTTCATTCCCGGGCAGTCTTTTCTGGCTTCTCTCTGAGTTTTTATTTATCTTCAGACATCACTAATCGAGCTCTGTATCCTACGTTAATCCCAAGCGCATGTTTCCATCTTCATTTTTATGCCAGTCCATCACACGGCTCACGTGACCTATTAGCAATGATCGATGTTAACCGTTAATGAAAGGACGCCGAGGTTTTACAAAAGCCTTCCTCTGTGGCATGCCTCGCAAAAGTAGCGCATGGAAATTTTTAGAGATATTCAAAAACGAACTTGAACATTCCACCATTTTGCATGAGTCTGCATTTGTAGTTTGAGATTTGGTATTTCATCTTGCACCTTTTTTTTTGCTTTATTTTTAAATTTTAAATATTAATCTAAATATTGTGTAATTGTAGCATGCTTTTAAATTTCTGACATACAGAATTGTTAAAAGTGTTACTTTAAATAAATATATGCCTGTCTGGTGAGCGCATCCGCTCTCGAACCAAGATGCTGCGGGTTCGAATCCCGCCAAGGGCATGGATGCCTTGATTGTCCTACTTACCCATTACCATATGTACTGAGACCTGTATCCTGGCGCAGTATGACCTTTGCAATCCCGAGTTTTTGCGCCTAAAAATCAGAATAAACAAAAGTGAATTACGTGACAAACATAACTTCCCTCTTTGTTTTTTAAAGTGTATCTTTTTTTAATGTACGTTGCAAAAATGACCTAACACCACATCAGTGTTATTAATGCTTATTTAACAGCGTGTGTGTGTGTGTGTGTGTGTGTGTGTGTGTGTGTGTGTGTGTGTGTGTGTGTGTGTGTGTGCACGCGCAATGTTTTCTGGCTTATATATTTACTGAGTATTTCCATATTCTTTGGAAACACTTATTTGCTTCGTAAGACGGTACGCACTATTCGAGCGTATTTGTAACGCGTTGAAATCGCTCACTTGTTTAGAACGATTTCTCTGCTTAATCGTAAGAAGTTATTCGACTCTTTTTTTTTTTTTTCAGTGCATTATAATTCATATCCGACAGGCTTAGATTCACGCATGAATTCATCTGAAAAACATTTGCATTTTAATGTGAACATTCTCGTTCTGCAATGCTTTCATAAGATTATGCGTAGGATGGCATTTGCTGTAAGTTCGTTCTTCTCGTTATCGGCTTGCTCTTATCTTGAAGCTTTTCTGGTGAGCCCATCACGTGAAAGCATGCTTCCCCTCTACATGTCCATTTCATGGAAATTCAAATTAAGAAGAGCAACTTTTGGGTAATATTGAAGAAACAACTATCTTCGTCACTCTTTTCCCTGCTTAAATCGAGAACGGCGACATTCAGCACAATGTCGAATCCGGTACCACTTAAACAGGGGTACTTGTTAGCCACCCTCTCAACTTAGGATCAATCGTAAGGAATTCATCCTGATAACTGGATTTTTTTCCACAATCCATAATATTTGTTGAGCCTTTGCAATTTCCACGTTCTGTTCTAGAGAATCTTCGTGACCATACCTGAAGAAATTCACTGGTGCCTGACCCCTTCAAGGCTAAAAACGGCTTGCTCTCTCAATTTCATTTGAAGAATATTTGTTTTATTATGATTAGAACTGAAGATCGCGCCAGTAATTATTTCTTGAGCACAAAACGCGGGAAGTTTTTGCCAGATGCAGCACTGCAGTGTGCACGCGACACACGTCAAAGCAAGGTTATTTACGGAGGTTCAGATTTAAGAAAAAAAAAATGTATTTCATTTTATTAGTTTCTCTCTCTTTAATAAACGAAGATAACTTTGAATGTTCAAAATAATGCGATAAACATTGATTTTACTTTCCATTTTTATCTCTTGTTGCATTTCTAAAACAGTACTTACGTTGACCATCAGATGGCGCTCCAGCTAAGGCAACGGGAACATTCTGTGTATTTAAGTGTACTTGCAGCTGCAGACTGCCATCTGATATATGTCTCCCAGCCGGTAGATTGGGTGAATTTCGATCGTGCACAAAATGTTTTCGTTGTCCGTTTCCGAACAAGTTCGCTTCAAAAGCAAGAAAGGTAACGTTTACACCGCGCTTCCTGTTACGGTGGAGTTCGCGAAGCTCACTAAAGGAGAGCGATGTTCCCGGTATGTGAACAGCGGAGAATGGTACCGACTCAATGCGGGAGACGAGGATAGTCTACAGGTAAGCCTAATGTTACACGAGGAGGTGACTCCCCTGCGAGTATGTTGTCCGTGTAGAACTGGCTACTGCGGAGTAAATAAAGGAAACTGCTACATTTCGGTCTCCTTCGCTTCCACGCGCCAGCCATTTCATTCTTTTAAGGAGAACAATTTTGTATCTTCGTTTATGATAAAGTTATTGGCTCACCGAAGACTTTACAAAAGTTATTAACTTCCTTGCTTGTTTAATGAAAGTGCGGTTAAATATTCCTCCTCGCATAGGACTGCCCGTTAACGTCTCACAAAACATGCTGGCTATCGATCCATTTCGGAAAAATTGTTCGCTCTTTTAACGACAGTTTTATTCGTGCTGAACTATTTTCATTTCTGCGGCAACAACGTCGTAGCCTAAAAGGGCTCGTCTTCAAGTTAATCTAAATGCCCATCGTCGATCGTGGTTTCTTACGATAGATCCAATTCCTTAACTTGTATCTGCACATGCTTTGCAACAGTGCATTGCTTTGTTATGTTAATCGGTATTCACGGCTAAGCAGAACCGCATAGCTTAGTCTGCGTATTCTCCCAGAAAGAGAACGGAGCAAGCGACTGAGAAATGTTTTCTGATTACGCAGCACAATCTCACTGATTAGCTGTTCGCTGTGTGTATTTCTGAGAATTATGTCACATCTAAACTTTCGAGAGAATTTCGTGTTGTTTCATACAGACACATGAATGCCGACTTTTTACGAAATTACGAACCCAAACACTCGAATATGAGAAGCGTTGCGGATAAAAGCCTAGGGAGAAAGGCTTAAAAACGAATACACAAACATCGAGAGAGACACACACAAACACCCAGAGATAGCGCTCTGTGGATAAGTGGGTGTGGCTGCAGAGAGAGATGCGGAAGGGACTGGTTGTACAAAATATGGAGTCTCGCGATATGAATATCGTGGGTAATATTTTCGGCAGAATGATGGCGTAAGCATAATTCTTCCGCTGATGATAGCGTTTTTCTTTTGGGTTATTTTTTCAGGAGCCCAGTTTCTTCTTTTTCAATAGATGAGAATAAATATCACCGTATTACGCTGTAACTCGCGTGTATTATATAGATCGGATACATTAACTGATCATAATAACCGCTTACATGTTTTACTCATTTCCAGTAAAGCCGCTTTAGCAGTTACCGGAAGGTGGCGTCAGCGTTGTTATTGCTGCGATTAATAAGTTTTGGTACTCTACTTCATATTCAACGATAATCAGTAACCATTTCTAAGAGCGTAGCAAGAAATTGGTGTAATGCATTTGTGGATGGCGAGGTCAGAGTGGCTACCTCGACAAAGCCATGTCTTCACTTCAGCTTTGGAGGCATCGCCAAAAACGAAGGGTTTAACAATGCTTTTCTAAAGATCTCGTTTGCACGAGAAGCCAGTTGCTTATTTATCCGCACCCAACCCACGTCAGTCAAGAGCGAAACTACTTTTTTCTTTCGAAAACAGCTTGTCCGCATGTAGCGCGAAAGAATTCATTTGAATTTGGCTCGGAAGAAAAATATCTCAAGTATATTCTTTCTTTATCTGCAACTTTCAGAAGCATGAAACTTGTGCACACGGGCGCGCGCGTGAGCAGTTACTCATATGGAGATCACGTCTGTCTGTCGGATTCGCACGAGGAATACGTGCTAAAATTCATCTCGCTAAGCAGCGTGTTAGTTGCACCGTTTTGTCAGTGGTTCAGTTTGTTATGGGGAGGGGGGAATCAGAAGAAATTCTGACTCTTTTTAGGGGATTAGGTGAGTTGGTGGTTGAGGTTGTTCTCAGAGGGATTAGCTCCCTGCTTTGTGAAGAACAGAAAGCAAATCTCGCTGTTTAACGCGGTTGGAAAGGAAATATTAAATTTAATTTTAATTCTCAAAGGGAAGATGATATTCACTCGGCTGTAGGCGATGTGCAATAAAAATGTGACATCAACAACTTTAATAATCCTTCGAAAATTTTGATAATTTGGCTCGAGAAATTTTCCAGAATCCACATGATAAACCCAACGCGTCTGATAATTTACTGCAAGTCCGTCAGTTCGCATGGAATGTGGTTTGTAGGTGGAATTAGACATTGCGAAGCGTTCGTGGTGTCTTCAGAAGGTGATTTGCGATCGACGAAAAGAAGGAAACTGCGCGCGGAAGAGAGCATGTCGGAGTAGCTATTTATGCGGTGAAATTTCGTGTTAAGGCGGGTCGCAAGCACGAACCGGCGACTCCTCTCGTCGAGTTCTACCCCATTAATTATATTCTCTCGCATACAACGTCAGATTAAATGGATTTAGTCATTTGCTTCTTTCTTTTCCTCTCAACGTCTTTTTTGCTCGTCAAACGCACATTTAGCAAAGCCCCGAGCACATGCTTTCCTCGAAGATTCGTTGCAGCCCGAAGAGTTTAGTGTTGCAGGTTTGACCAAAGTCCTTCTGGGCCTTGTCGGAAGAACTGTCGCCAATTATACGCTAATTTACTTATTTTTACAGCATCCAAATTTCTCTTCTGCGAGTTCACTCCCTCAAGGATTTTCAACCAAACCTGCACTTGGTCGGAAAATGACTGCGCGAGACCAAATGATAAGAATGGAAAAGCGCGTGGAAGTGGAAATACACTTAAGCGTTTTGATTCCCCCCCCCCCCCTCGCTCACACAGCAACGTTTACCCTTATGGGCAAGGAAATCCGAATTTCGAAAGAAAACTGCCATCTCCTCCGTACTTATTAAACTACAGAATACCCCCCCCCCCCGTTTAATTAACGGCATTCATGCTTTCCCCGCAAATTCCTTTCAGCCAATGTCGCATGTTTGGCCAAAGTCCTTTTGGGCCCTATCCGACAATAAAACCATCCGCTTTGCAGACTGATTAAATCGTCGATGGACGACATTTGAGTCGTTACTAAATAGAGCGGAATATGTTTCGTGATACAACTATCTAAATAAACACCGAAAGGAAGTATTTTGAAAGCGGCAGCCATGTTTGTTTTGAACGAGAACCCACGTTCGTATTGCAAAATAAAAATCAAGGTAAGAAAGTCATGATTAGCCCAAAGAGAAAAGGAAGTGAGGCATGCGTGCGATTTTGGAGAATTCTTCCGCGTTTTATGAATTGTGCGCAGCGAATGCTAATTTTAAAAAGCCAGCATTGCCTGCAATTTCTCAGAACGTATTGAGAAATTCGAGTCATTTCTCAAGAGCTGTTCCTTTTCCAGTGCGTGCGTTCGAGCTCCTTTAACAGAAAGTACGAAAGAGAAAATATTCATGAAATGAAAGTGCGTTTGGCAGGGGTCCAGATGCATTGTAATCGGCAATAACTGTCCAGGCAACGTGCGAAGTTACTTTCGGCTTCGTGACCGACGAGTAAATTATCGCCGAAAGGCCAGCGGAGGCAGTAAATTTTGGTTTCGTTTAATTTGGTTTCGAATCCGATTAATAAAGCAACAAGTTTCGCAGATATTATCTAAAAACAGCCGAATGTTTTCTCCCGTTGAAACGAACATTTCAAATCCCAGCCTTCTTTCTCAAATTGAGGTCCTTTTACAAACGCTGTTCTAAGATTGAAAGCACCGAAAAGAAGTTTCTCGCTTCCTTACAGGTTTACATAAAATTTCCACTCCACACGTATGCTTATACTTGAAGAAATCAATGATTTCTTCACGTGTAAGCAGAGATCTTATAGACATCTACTAATCTAAACTGGAAAAACGTACTCAAAACAAAGAATAAAACCTAATTTGGATAGAATTTAGTTATTTGCAACACTTTTTGGATTCCTCTTCGCAAACTGCTCGTCTGGAAATTAAATCAATTGTGAACGACAGCAACGTTGTTGAAGCACGGTGGTGAGAAATTGCGCAGAAGTCTGACTTCTGCACAATTTAACACCATTAATGTTTTTGTTTGTGGACTTTTTAGGTGCTGTCAGAGATTGAGCTGGGGAGAATTTCTTGCCTGATTCGGTAATATTTCAAAATTAACCCAGTGGGTTCTGACCTACTTAGCGACTAATATAAACCAGTAACTTATACTGATGGACCTGATGGTGGGCAGGATTCATGTGGGACCACTTACGAATAGTTACCGATATTCTTAGCTGTATAAATAGGAAATGAAGGCATCATTAAAAAGCGTTAGTTGCGCGTCTTCCGGAGGAAGATACCTCCAATCACTTCTGCATGAGACAAATTTTTATAATTGTTCGTTTTTTTTTTTAAATTTTTTAAGGCGGTTCTCCAGAGGTACTCCCAAATATCGAACTGTTAAAGTTTTTTTTTTCTTTTTCAGCTACGCCACTTTGAGGTAGTGATTAGGGTTTGTCGGTTTTCAAAAACCGATTTTTCTTTGATTTGTAAAATTTAAAATCCGGTTTAAGATACTAGAATTAATATGTAAAAATTAATCATTTAATTAAAAACGTTAACATTTTGACTTGAAACCGATGTATATGTTACGAGTGATAAAGATGACTAGGGCGAGGATTTTTTTTTAATTCTCTTGATCCAAATAACGACTGTGGATTCCCTATGTTGTCGGACAATTACAATCAATTTCTCAAATTAGAAAAATTTGCTGAATATATCGGAGACGGAGAAACTATTGATCAGGGCGATGCTCTAAAACAGGGATTCTCAACCTATGGTACGCGAGCCACTGGCGGGTGGTACGAAAACAGAGTTTAAAATAAAAGGGTAAATGAACATATTTTTTTACTAGCAACATGAATTGAGAATTAAAAATGTAAGCACAAATATTTAACAGTTCCACTTAAAATATTTCATGCAACTAAATGAAAACAATTAGATTTTACATTATCATTAAACTTTTGTATAGTAACACAAAAATAATACGGAAATTCAATTTGAATTTAATAAGTATTAATCAAATGCAATGAGAGAAAGCAACTCGAATATATTTGATCGGACAACTGGGAAACAGTTTGTCCGTTGTTGTTTGTTGAGCCGCAGTTACACTTAAGAAAGTAGTAGTGTTTAGATTATTGTCTTTGAATGTGGGATTTTATTTGTGAAATTGTCTTATTTATTTAGATGTAGTTTGTGTCAGAGGATAGAAACCGGAACATGAATAAGTGGTTAACGAGCGGGTCCTCAAAAAGATCGAAGGGAGAAATGAGTGCAAGCGGGGGAAAAAATTCTCTGCCAGAAGCCACAACTTCGAATCCTAACCAACCAACGGAGGACATCATTGTACAAGAATGCAACAGAAAGCCCCGTACAACACAATGTAAACATAATCTTAGTTATTTATCATATGGTTTCACATATATTGGAGAAGGAACCGCACCTGTTCCCCAGTGTGCGATTTGTTATGAAACGCCATAAAAACATTCTTTGAAGCCTTCCCTTCTTAAACGTAATTTTGAAACCAAGGATGACGATTTAAAACACAAACCTTGGGAATATTTCCAGAGAAAACTGTCCGATTTGTCAGCAAGGAAAAAACAAACATCCTAATTTTCAGGATTTAACACGAAGGCATCTTATGAAGTCAGTTTAAGAATAGCTAAGGCAGGAAAACCTCGCACGTTAGGAGAGTCATTAATATTACCAGCAGCTACAAATATAGTAAGAATAATTTTGGGGGGAAATGCAGCAAAACAACTTAATGATTCCATTATCCAATGACACCGTATCACGAAGAATTTCAGATTTGTCTTCAAATGTCGAGGAGCAGTTAATAGAAAACGTTCAGGCTAGTAAATATTTTTCCATTCAATTGGATGAAACTGCTGACATTGCGAGCATGGCCAATATTCTTACGTACATAAGATTTATAGATGAGAAAACAGTGAAGGAAGAGTTCTTGTTTTGTGAACCACTGCCTGCTCGAACAACCTCAAATGAAATCTTTTAAAAATTAGACCAATTTATGAAGATGAATGATATAGAATGGAATAAACGTGTTTGGTGTTTGTTCCACCAACTGATGGAGTTTCTGATGGAGCACGTGCAGTGGTTGGGAAATACAGTGGCGTTGTTGCAAAACATAAAGTAGTTTCACAAGAAAAATTCGTACATTGTAGCATTCATCGCGAGGCTTTAGCCACAAGAAATATGCCTGTTGTTCTGAAGACAGTTTGGAAAGTGTGAGAATTGTGAACTTCATGAAGTCCAGAGCTATGAATTCACGACTATTTTCCATTTTGTGCAATGAAATGGGTGCTAAACATGATTCTCTATTACTTCACACAGAAGTTAGGTAGCTGTTGAGGGGAAATGTGTTGAGCCGCCTGTTTGAACTTCGTTCAGAAGTACAGATTTTTCTCTCTGACAAATACTCAGACTTGAATTATTTCACTGATGAACTGTGGCTTACCTGGGAGATTTATTTTGCCAGCTGAACACGAGTTTGCAGGGTACGCTACTTCCTTATTCTTGGCACAGGGTAAAACTGCGGCTTTTAGATAAAAAATGTGGCTTCATCATTAAAGAAATCGATACTGGAAACACGTTCCTTTCCATTGTTGGATGCTTTCTTAACTGAGAATGAAATTCTTCATAGCGAACTGGCAGGGAATATAAAGAAGCATCTTGAGAGTCTAATCACAGATTTCAAGGAATACTTCCCTGAAAATCTGGCTTCAGAATTTTGGATTAGAGAGCCGTTTTCCATTGATGATACCTCACCAGAAACGTTAACTCCTTCCGAGAAAGATGAACTGATCGAGCTGTCCTGCGACGGAAGTCTCAGGCAAAGGATCAAGATTCAAAATGGATTTAACAGAATTCTGGTTGGCAAGAAGAAATGAATACCCAATGACCTCAGAAAAAGTTGTAAAAGTTCTGTTGGTGTTTGCAACTACTTACCTTTTGTGAATGTGGGTTTTTCTCTCATTTATATCAAAAACAAGTACAGGAATAAGACGAATGTTGGACCCGATTTAAGACTCAAATTAAGTCGATTGAAACCAGACATTAAGAAGCTGTGTTTAGCTAAATAACCACAACCTTCACACTGAAACAAGAATGCGAGTTCTGTAATTAAAAATATTACATTTATAGCTTGCACTGATTATAAATTTATTTGAGAAATGGAGTACCATTATCAGGAATATGCGTTTGTCAAAATTTGTTTATATATTCACTCATTATTTTAATTTTTAAAAATTAAAATAATAATGAGTATAAATAAATCGCCAATATTGTAGAGAAATGCTTATTTTGCCACTGGGACCAACAAATCACGCTTTTCCAGAATAAATTCTCTTACTGGTAGAGATGATATCCTGAATTAAATATAGCGGTACGCCTGGAGAAAGGTTTGAGCCGTGGAAAAATCAATTCACGGGTCTCTTGAGGAACCTGAAGAAATATCGAATCTGAAGACACTGAATAACAAAGAATATTATTTGCTGCCCTAAAAACGATAAAACCAAATTCAGTAGCCAGTGAGTTTTTCTGTTTCAGGCAATGTTGTATCCAGAATAAGAACAAGATTAAGTAATCGTTCAGAGGACATTTTTTTTTTTGAAATCATATTTCCTGAAGAAAAATACTCGTTAGAATAAAAATTTTATAATTTATATTTTGCACGAATTTTTGTTATTTTAGTTTTTTATTTGGTTTTGTATGGAGTATATTTTATTTTGTTATTTTTTTTAATTCCATAAATATTAAACTAAAATTTTAAAATAAGTATACTTTTTTTATTACATTTCGTTTCTTTTTGTAAAAATTCGAAAACTGGTTTTCTCAAAAGTTGGTTTTTGTATAAACCCCTAGTAATGGATTTAGTAAGTGGGAGGGAGAACATGAACGAAGCTTTTTTGGTAAGCAAGAACGTCCGCGAAAATACGAAGGGCAAAAATATTCCTCATGTAGTTGAATGCAAGTGGCATATGAAGAAATTGAAACAATAGCGAGTCTTATGCTGTATGTCAAATCAAATTCCTAATTGAATCAGGTGTATGCAAACACTTGAATTTAAACTTGAATGCCAACAAATGCTTGATATACAAAGTTGTTCCACTCCATTGAATATTTTTACTAATGCCTGATTACGGTAATGTCAATTTTCAGTTTGTTTTTTTTTCACTTCCAGTTTTTCCCTTTCTTTTTTTGCAAATATGCCAGCAAAGATTGGTAGATTCGCTGCTTCTAATGGCTCACAAAAAAGGTTAACCAAGTTTGAATGCGGTTAGTAGTTGGACTTTCGATGCTGTTGGCACACTCTCCCTCGATGAGTCTTTGGACTTCTTGGAGGTGTTAAATAATAATATTTTGCAATCATTTATGAAACCTTACGTTTACTCGTTGAGGATGTAGACTTTCCTGTGTGCCATTTTAAAGCCACGGTATTTCTAGCAGCCTATATTGATGATACGGAATTAAATTCTCTCTAAACTATTATATTTTAGAAAGGCAATGCCAACGCAAAGTCAAATTGTATTCCACTACGCCCATTAGCCATGCTAGCTCTGATCCAGTAATTCTCAACAAAAGAAGACTTCTCTGCTTTGTAAAGATGATGTGAACTTGTCCACGCCATTTAGGATGCATGGCATACATCCCGAATGATAGATATTTTCGTTGTAACGTTTTCACACGCGTTGCCTTCTCTTTCTTACAGCAAGAATCAATTATCATATCATTAAATATACCACTCACCCTTCGAAGTGGTCATATTTTCATATGAAAAACATATGAGGAGGCTAAATGTTGGGCAAGGTTCATTTCTTTACCTGATATGAGGGCCCCATCTAAAGAAAATCACTGACTGTATCAAGACAAAGCGTTAATTGCTACTAAATCTAAGTTGTTACTTTAAGTGCCAACATCTGCAACTGGTGGCCAGCAAACTAGAAGTGACGACAAATTCATGAACTACATCGGAAAGAATTTTACCACTAAAATATTTGATTTTTAGGGCAGATATTAAGAATGTGTTGTGCAGAACAAAAGTGAAAATGTATAAAACTAGCACGGATGACAGCATTTCCAATGGACGACGAAAAGTTTGAGGTGTAGTTTGAACATCAGTGGAAGGAAGTGGGAATGTGTGTTGTTTGATTCAGTTGGAATTGCCATCGAAACAAAGCTGTGAGGCCAGCATATTGTGCCTGTCGATTGTATATTTGTGGTATGTGCTGCAGTGCCTTCCACCGTCCGTATGCGATAGGCTAATGACAAGTCCCTTATGAAGGCAATCTGTGTATTCTAGGCTTCGTCAAAAGGGCCAAATTTCGCTATTGATGCAGAATATACTGATTGCAAGCTAATAAGTACCTCCATCATCCGTGAAACCCATAGGTTCGTTAATGTTAGGTGGTCGTAAAATTTTATATAAGCATCCAGGAATAGTGTTAGTCAGTGGTAAATATCGTTAATCCACTGTGAGAGGTGTAGCAGTAAACATGTATAGCACTAAACCGACCATTCTGATTGGAGTGTTCACGCACAAGTGTCTGTAGAATGTAGTGAAAATGGTTGCGCAATCCAAAAAACATTAAACCAATAGGTAGCAGTGACGCAGTCAGACAGATTGTGAATGAGAAACAGACATCGGAGGATTTAAAGAATTCTCTGTCGTAGGCTAGTTTGCAATTCAAAGGGATCACGAAATGCATCGTTGATCTGCAAGGGAGCATGTCATGACGCACAGCACTTGGAATCATATTCGGATGCATGGATGAGATATAGGAGACCAATCCCAATCACCTTACCGCTTTTACAATTGTCAAGCAAAGAGAACTGTGGGATAGCAAGCAAGATACGATAGACCGAGTGAAAATAAGTAATGTTTTTGATTCGTTCACTCTCTTAGTTCCACACTGGCATGACAAGCGTACGTCACAGGGCTAAGCGGCACCAATGGGGATGATGTGCAATTGCGTGGTAGGGTAGTTTTTAGCAGCAGCTAAAGTCATGGATTTCAGAGAACCTAACATCCGTCTTGCAGCCTACTTGAACACTCGCTCGTTTGCAAACTCGATGCATCAATCAGCACTTTAAAAAAAAAAAAATGCAGCTTTAGGTAGCAGTTGCAAGAGCTGAACAATTGGCCAGAAAATCACTGTTGTGTGCGTGAGGGGAAGAAACTGATGTTCAACCTTCTGAATTACAATCATGATTCGCATTATTAGTACTGAAGATTTCTTCATGTACTCGCTATGCTTATCTCAGTTATCCTTTTATTTAATGTGGTATACGGAATTCCATCGCTTCCTTAATCAACCCAAACTCCCTGTTATCTTTACTGGTAGTACATGTCTTATCTATTTTTCTTCTGAAGCAGTGTTACAGCACTCGCGCATCCCCTCTCAGGCGAAGGCAATTTGGGAGAAGTCGGAATACTTCATTCAAATACGAATAATTATGGAAGTATTTATTAATAAATTACAACGCGCAAAACATTTTTTTAAAATTATTAAACACATTTTTAAATACATCACAATTTAAAAAATTAAATGAGAAAAACAAGTTTTTCTGTTTGGTAAGAGGTTAATTTGAAATCCGGTTCTATATATGCATGTGTGTGTGTCTGTGTATATTTTTTATTATTTATTTTTAAGTCTTAGATAGAGCTTACATAGTCAGAAATACAGCTCGTGATACAAACACGCTTCAACATGAATGGATGCACGCTAAGCAGTGAGAAGCAATTAAGATAAATTAACGAAGAATTCCAAAATTTAATGGAGTCCCAACTGCGTAGTTGGAACTATTTGAACTTTTAATGAAAACAGCTTGAACTACGCCGCTGGAACGCGATAGGGATATCAACCAGACGAACAAGTAAGCGAGGTCAATCTGTACATAACAAGACACACGATTTCTGTAAAACTTTCTACAGATAAAAATAGAATTGTTGTTGCCGTATCAGTAGCACACCCGGGTGGGTGGTGGTGGTGGTGGTGGGGGGGGACTTGCCCCAGATAAAAGAGAGAAAAAAACACTAGAAAATCTTTTCCTAATTAAAATTCATTTTTTATGTTGTGTCATGTCTTCTATTTCTATACTATTTGTAAATTAGCGGTCACAAAAGGTGGGAATGTCCTATAGCTTTCGGAATTACGGCCGCTGTGAACGAAGTAGTGCTTGGGCGGATCCAGCGCTACTTCGTTTATCCGATGTCAGAGGAGATCACGGGTGTTGTGGATCACTGCAGATGCTCAGTCATAGGCAGTGGTGAGCTATAAGAGGCTCGCCCGAGCCCTTTGTTAAATTTTTCTCAAATTTGCGAGCCTCTTGTTTACTTGTTTTTTTTTTTTTCAAAAAAAAAAACAAGATTTTTTTTGAAATATATTAAGCGACAAACTCGCACGGTAACCTAACAAAGTGATTTTATTAAATAAAATATTATAGTTACTGTTACCACCATTTTACAAATAAGAATTCACTTTTGGTAATCGCATATAAATAAATAGGACTATAACATAATGTGCCTCGATTGGTACCGTTGATTATCACTTGAAGTCTGAAACAAAGAGAAATATAACGTACTTCAATATTATTGTGTTTAGATAATATTTATTTATAGATTGTTTGTTTGTCATAAAAACTTCTATCGCAAACAAAAGAAATTTATTTTGTTTATAAAAAATGCGGACTACTTCATATGTGCGATTATGAAAGATTTTATTCTTATATTATATTTTGATAGTAAAAGAATGTTTTTCTTATGTAAGATAAATTAACACAGATGATTGTGTGCAAATATTTCATGTTTAGATCAGGAAATATTGGTTTAAAAATGATAGCTTTTACAGTTTGATTGTCCCTTCATACTTTTTGATTGGCATTTGTACATAAGCTGTATTAAAAGTTTTTGTGTGAAATACGGCTCTTTTTTTTTGCTCGGCGATGCGAACCCTTTGTTAAAATTTCCATAGCTCACCACTGATCATAGGTCGTATGCAATGAGAATAGTGTCTATTCTCAAATCAACTCACCTTGCCCCCCCCCCCCATCCCCTAAAGATCCTGAGTTCGCGCCACTGCGCCCTATCGTAGCAAGGCGATAAAAGTTTAAAAAATAATGTAAGTGGGGTACGCGCACCCCACTTAAAGAGACTTTGTTCTGGGGATTCAGGTCATGTGACCTGTAATTCAAAAGACTGGTTCCATTCACATTCGGAAGTAATCCAGAAGAAACGATTTCTCTTGAGTGCAATTTGTATTCCTTAAAGAATAAGTTGAATTTTTTTTTGTGTTTTTGGAATCACGACCAAGCAATTAAAACTGTAACAATCTATGCGTTTAATTTAATTATTCTGGACACTTTTCCTATTTAATTGGATGCAGCGTTTATGCCATGGGACATTGCTGGGACAAGGGAGAACGCGATTCCTTTATATTTAGGGCTTCTAAGTGTATTTTTAGGTGAATAAAGTACGAATATTTGAGTGAAGGAGGGTTATTATGTAGTCGCAATTTTGAGAAGAGGCAGCGAATCATCTTAGCGTTGATTGTGCTTCACTGGAGAGACTGTGTAGTCTCTCCACTGAAATTTCCTCAACTTTCCTTGATGGATTTCGATGATTGCTGGTACAATACTTTTTTACTGAAATCTCATATTCGTTTGTCAATTTTAATCTACTTCGGGGCCGTTGTTTGTTTACCTACCCTGTCACCTGGACCAAAACAGATGGTGGACATTATGCAAAGCAGTAGTTATCATCCGTTAGCTGGAGTTCTGCATTCCATTAATACGGGCCTCATACATTCTGCCACGTATGATCCACTCTAAGTAGAACTACTCGGATAATTTCTCTGATTTCATTGACCATTGTGAACTTATACATCATATGCTAACGTTCCCCGATTTTGGGAACCTATGCATTAGTATCTGTTTATGATATCAATGGATTCAAGTTCTAAGCTATTTCACTTAGAGACTTTGCTGGTTGAGATCCATTTTGCATACCAATTAAAAAAAAAAAAAAGTGAGAAAATTCTGTGGTGCTGCAGTCTGAAAATAACGTATAATACTGCGATTCTAATCGTTCTTACATTTAAAACTTCACTTGTGTACTAATAATTATTAACGTATCCAATCGCTTTCTTTTTTTTTTTAATTGCTGATGTCCGAATTAGGACATCAGTGTCTGCGTTTTCTGCAATCATGAAATAATGCGATTAAACTGATCAATCAGAAAAAGCTGATGTTTGGCTGAACAGGAGACCGTTGCGTACTCTGGTCGCTGATGAGTTACGCTCATCACCACGTAATGAGTGAAATGGTTTGCGATACTCAATGGTAACAAGGTTTATTCTAGCATACTAAAAATGCATATTCACAGAAAAAAAGGCTTAATTTACATACCATAATGTAAATATAGGTATTTCGGTTTGTGTCTCACAAACCATCATCATTTCTATCAATATCTGTTTACGTTTTTATTGTGGATACTGTTTTATTATGTTTAATGGATTTACCACAGCTATTAATATTGAACGTGCGGCGTGTGAAACAGAAGAATGAAATGGACATTAATAAATAGCGCGAAATTGAAAAATTGCAGAAGTGAGAGTTTAGCAGGACTGAAAAAAGAAAGCAGGTGATCCGAAGAAATAAAGACCGACTGAACAAACTAGAAAAACAAGTTGAGCAGAAAATTATGTACACAGACTCAATGATCAGAGGTGGGGGGTACTTAAGTGTGATAAAATCGTGTTTCCCCGGGTACATAAATTCACGATATTACCCACGCCATCCGGATGCAAAAAGTAAGTCGAAGGAAATGATCGTCTTGGTCGGTACCATTGATTTGAGAGGCAAGAAGTATTCTATGAGAGAGGATGATGTGAAAGTTGTTAGAAGAGACAAAACTGAGGAGTGAAAAGGTGAAGACTAAGTCTCTACACGCTATGATAGAGCCAAATTCTGGAGGAGGAGGGCATTGATAGCCAATAAGTCTATACGTAGACTGTGCAAAAGAAATGATTTAGAATTAGTGGTCTCTGTTTGATGGGAAGAAGGATTTGTACAATACTGGACTGCACCTTAATGGTTTTGGTGTTAGGTATCTGGAGAGAGCTTTGTTCACCGAGTATGCTGAAGTGCAAATTCAGGGAAACTTAAGCAATTAGGGTGGAAGCGAGTGAGTTTGTGTGAAGGCACCCTTGAAGCGAGTGCGTATGAGAATGACCAAGTGAGGAATGTAGTCTCTCGAGAAAAAATATTGGAGTATTCAGTGCAGAAAGTAAAGGTGGGGAGGGGGACTGAAGGGATGCTGCAGAAAATCCAAAGAACATACCAAATAGTTCTTTCGTTATGTCACAAGTAAGAGGAAGAATAACTATGAAAGATTAACCTTAATGAGTGATGATGGTCACGAGGAGACAGAAGCTGTTAAAATAGTTGAGTTACTGAGTGCCAGTTTGGAAGCATATATCTTCCTCATGAGGTTACTGCTTTAACCTATGTGGCAGACGCTAATGTGAGAACAGAGGTGGATGAAATGGAGGCTCTGAGGTATTGCAGAATATCAATGTAAATACAGCTATGGAATCAGATGGGATATCAGCTAGAGTTTTTCAAGAATGTGCAAAGGAATGCCTTTTGACTACGCTGTTTATTTAAAATCGTTGCTCTGGTAGAGTTCCAAGGGAGTGAAAAGAGGGCAAAATCATTCCTTTGCATAAAGGAGGTACTAAACCGCATTAGCAAACTATAGACCAATCTCAGGCATGGTAGTAAAAGTACTAGAAAAATTGGTAAAAAAAGAGAATTCAAGAATGGATAGATAAAAAAATATGATCCTGTATGAGGGTCAACATGCATTGTCAAGGGTTGGTCATGCCTTAATAATAATATAACAGAGTAACAGCTGAGTTGGATACAGGAAATGGCTGCATGATGATTTTACTGGCTTTTGCAAAGGCATTTGACTGAATACCGCATGGAACTCTGTTTCACAAATGATAACAAATGGGAATGGACATGAATAATTCTTTTTTCGATTAAGAGGGTGGCTGCTGGAGGGGTAGCATCAAGGCAAAAACAGGCGACTAGTAGTGTGCTGCATGGTTCAGTGATGAGACCATTGCTGTTGTAATTGGTACATAAATGATGGAATAAATGAGGAAATAACCTGAAAGGAAATATTCAGTTTGCTGATGATGCGATGTGGAGGGCTTAAATAGGCAGTCATTATGAACAAAATTTAATGGGTATCAGCTTAATGTTGAGAAATGTAAAGTTATTCATTTTGGGATAAATAAATTACAATCTGTGTATCACGTTGATGGCACTGCACTCCACGAAATAAACGAAGCTAGAGATTTAGGAATGGTGGTAGACAAAGTTTAGAGAACATTAAATTATTAATGTTTAGAGGACATTTCTAAGGTAGCCCATAAATTACTTGCTTATTGAAGAACGCATTTATTATTTATTTAGCGTATGGCAATGTACATGCGGTTGTAAAAGTACATAAATCAAAATAAATATATAAAAAGTAAGTGACAAACAATTAGAATAAAACAAAGACACTTATACTTTCAACAAACAAACCACTTATAGGTTAAGATCTTGTCTGATCCAGTCTATAACATGCGGTGTCGCCTTCAGGAAGTCGTTTCTTTGACCTGTGTATGCACGAAGACTGCACTCAGTACAGATGTAGTGGGTTAGTTGATTCGGGTGCCCGAAGTCACATTCCCGTGAGGGAATTTTTCCCCACTTGTACACAGCCTGCACATCTCCCATGTCCGGTGCGAATCCTGTTTAGCGTTGTCCATGTCTTTCGGCTCAGTTCCATACCCGGGATGTTGAGACGATGCCTATCAAACCAAATTTGGAGTTGAGCATTGGTATTTATGCTCTACGTTCGCTTCCATTGTTCTCTGGTGTTGTAGTTGGTCGTTCTCACTTATCTTCACAGGGAAGGGGCTTTCTTGATTTCAGTCTGTTGAGCTGTAGCTCTAGTATGTCATTGTGTATAGGCAATTCAGTGTTTCTGAGTATTTTATCATATTCACTTAGTCGAGTCTTGTCTTCGTAGGTTTGGTGGTATTAGGTTACTCAGCATTGGGACTCAGTAAATAGAAGTTATTTTTATGGTTCCAGTGACAAGTCATATATTGTGGTGTTAAGCTGGCCGTCAATTAGTTTGGTACGGCAGCTGTTGAGCCAAACGAGCGCAATACTCTGCCACCGAAGAAACCAATCCGAGTGCAGATGTAGTTGTTGCTGCACCCCACATAATTTCTGGATAATGTCGTTTCTGGTTCTAATTTTTCCAGCTGTGTTTTCAGTACGTTTCTTATATAAGGTCGATCAAGTGTAACTCGTAGGTGTTTAGGATATTTGTTATGGTGTAGAACTGAATTTCCAAATCGGATGTTCAGCTCGTCATGTTCCAGTTTATTGCTGCGATGGAATGTTTACACTTCAGTTTTACTTTGGCTTGGTTGCAGTCTCCATATTTTAAAGTAGTTATGCATAGCAGCAAGGTCGTTTGTGAGAGTTTCGTCCGTCCGCCTTAGTTCTCTATTTCTGGTGGCTAACGCATCTACAGAGCAGAATTTTCTAGATGCTATATCTTACTGTATCTGGCAAGTCCGTTATGTATAGGTTAAATAAGAGAGGGGCTAGTACTGAGCCTTGTGGTAGGCCGTTAAGTTTCTTCAGATTACTGATATTTTCTCCAAGGACAACAAGGAAATATCTATTGCTGAGCATATTATTAAAAAGCTGTATCTAATGAAAGTACTACCGTGCCGAAGAACAATATGTTCTTCGGCACGGTAGTACTTTCATTAGTTTATACAGCATACCCTCTCTCCAGACGGTGTCGTATGCGGCAGTTAAATCAAGGAAACCTACGGAAGTTTTTAGATTTTGTTGAAAGCCCGCTTCAATGTATGATGTCAGCGCCAGAACATGCTCAGAAGAGCTGCGATTGGGCCTAAAACCTGTCTGTTCTATCGGAATGTGTTCAACGATGGTGCTGCTCATGTACAGTGGTCTTTCCAGTAGTTGCTATATGCGCAGCTTAGTTAGTGCGATTGGGCGATAGTTTTTTGGGTTGGCAGTTGATTTTCCGGGAAAGGGCTATGATCTTAGCTCTCTTAAATTCCTTCGGCAACACGCCGGTCTTCATTATTTCCGAGAAGAAACGGGCGAGCCATTTTTTGGTATTTTTGCCAGCATGAATAAAATTCCCGGTGAACTCCGTCAAACCCCGGGGCCTTTCCCCTATTTGTATCAGCTAGTGCATTGTCGATTTCCTCATCGTTGACGGGTCTTGAATATTCTGATTCGTCTTGTAGTTTTGCCTTCTGGCTTCTCTTTTAACTTTAATGGTATGGTTTCTATCACGTTGGCATCTCGAAGTTCTAGTAATGTGGTTAGCAACTTGGTTTGGTGTGACATCTGTGTTTTTAGTAGTCATCGTGGAATGCCTGAGGTCCAGTCCTTCAACTGTTTCGATCCAGCGTTGTCTTGCTGCGTCCAAGTCGTAGAGGAGATCTTCTGCAATTTCCAGATCACTGCACTCCATAAATTTCTCGTAGAGCTGTTCACTCCGTTCGTTCCATCCAGGGATATACTCCTTTCTGTAGCCCCTGGGGATAGGTTTTTTAGCTGTAGAGATGACAGCTCCTACAAATAGATTGTAGTTATTGGGTACAGGAGATATGAAACAAACGCACTTGTCAAGGTCAATGGCATATATTTCCCAGTCGGCTCTTCAAAGATTCCATCTCGGGCGGGGAAAAGATCGGATAAGAGGTATTTTTATGCACACTTCAAGGAGGACCGGTCGATGTTGGCTTTGAGGGAATTCACCGAGAACTCTTCTTTGAGAAGGTATTGAGAAAGTTCATCCATGTTGTTAGAGGTGAAGAAGAAGAGGTTAGGATTATAGTCTCTTCTCCATGCTGATGATCTGAAGGTGCCACTTTCTTTAGCGTCAAAGACCAAGTAGATATTGGAGGTCTCAACACAGTCGGCAAGGGCTATGCCGCATTCATCATTCTGAGCATACCTCCATAACTCATGGTGGCTATTGAAGTCTCCCGCATATATTGTTGAGGCCATTGGACGTTTGGTGGCTTGTAGACATTAGCAAGTATCAGTTCGCCCAACTTCGTCACGACAAAGCTGATATCATCACTTGATGCAGTAACAAATTCGATCTGCGCAATGTTGTTGCGGGCATATGTCGCTATGCCATATGTATGGTGGTAAGTTGCTCCTACAAGCTGGTAGCCATAAGTTTTAAAAGAGGTTAACCGTGAGTAGACATATCGGTACACAATAAATAACGGAAAAAACTCACGTAGAAAGATTATTTATTAGTATAATTTTCACCTGTGTGTCACAGGCATTACTGACAATTTCAAAAAGCGCCACCTAAGTAGCTGGTGTAAGATAACTAAAAAGGTCAATAACTTTCCTTAAAAAAAAAAAAAATTAATACAATAAAAGTTAGGAAAGATTAGCTGATTTGTAAAGTACTAACTTTTATTGTATTAATTTTT
Source organism: Typopeltis vanoorti (assembly GCF_054136105.1). NCBI lineage: Eukaryota > Metazoa > Arthropoda > Arachnida > Uropygi > Thelyphonidae > Typopeltis > Typopeltis vanoorti. Next base: position 138,150,160 of record NC_143560.1, read on the forward strand.
TTTTTTTTAAGGAAAGTTATTGACCTTTTTAGTTATCTTACACCAGCTACTTAGGTGGCGCTTTTTGGAATTGTCAGTTAGTGTTTAATTTTGAGCTTAATGTACTGAAGATGCCTGTGACACACAGGCGAAAATTATACTAATAAATAATCTTTCTACGTGAGTTTTTTCCGTTATTTATTGTGTACCAAGCTGGTAGCCACATATTCTCCCTCTTCTGTAGGTCTTCTTCAGTAGCAGCATGTGTTTCCTGGAGGAGTACAATGTCTATATTTTGGTCAAGAAGGAATTTTGAAAGGTATTCACATTTTGATTTGCTAATTCCTTCGATATTAAGATGACAGATTCGGACTTGGGGTCCGAGATTTCTAGTCAGTTGGTTCTTCAAACCATTCACTTCTGATTGCTGCATGTAGCTAGGAGATCCATGGATAGACTGATTGTCGAAGTCGCTCTAGCGTTATCCTCTCATTTACTCTTATACTCATTTAGCGTTATCCAGGGTGCACCACGAGGAGGCGAGCTACGACTGCACCCCGAAGAACGCATTAACAAGTAAAGATAAGGAAGTTATTCCTCTTTATAAGGCCTTGATATGCCCACATCTTGATTACTGTGCTCAAGTCTTGTCCCCTGTGTTTCATGGGGATGAGGAAGCGGTGGAGAGGATTCAGAGGCGAGTGGCCTGTTGAATGTGCCTTTATGACGATAGATTGAAGGTGTGTGGATTGCGGTAGTTGGTTGATAGGAGGAAAAGAGAGGATAGCATTTATAGGATTGTTGCAGGGGAAATGTTTTAGCACTTGGCTAGAGGGACCCAGAACAAGGGGTCACCTCTAGTAGTATGGGTGTGAAAACTAGGTTTTTTTTTGCTTGGAGAGTTGTGAATGAGTGGAATGGGTTGTCAGAGTCAGTTGTGAGTGCTTTATTTGTCAATGGGTTCAAGGAGAGGTATGACAGATTGGGTTTCTCGCGATGAGTCTTTGGACTCCATGGAGGTATCCGTATAATAATAATTATAACAACAATCTGTTCATCAATAGCTCCAGCCAAGAATCTTCCAATCCAGCATCTCATTAGTCAGATGCCAGGTTGGTTTCATATCATTTTATTCCGAGGCTAATTTATCTCTACAGTAGTTTCTTTATCTATATTGTAAGGTTTTCTTATTCTTTTTGTATTCTTCTAGTTGGGTATTCGCTTGTTTCCACAAAGCAACCTTTCTTTGTGCATCTGAAATTGTTTTACGTTATCCATTCTATGTATTTTTGTTTTCTTATATATTTTCTCTGAGACTTTGATGCTTTTCGTATAAGGCATCTACCGATTCCGGTAATGCCATTTGTAACCAGTCAGTTTTATCTCTTTGGTTAATTTGCTTTCCCGTTTATTATTTTCTCGTACTGCTTTTCAGGTTCAGAACTCGACAAGGATTGTATTCTGCTGTGCAGCTTTAAGGCCTCAAATAACAAACCGAACTTTGCATTTTAATATCGCTTTTGTGTAGCATTTCGTAGCGCCTTATGCTTGTTTGGCGTATACAAGTTGCGGTGTTATTCCAACTATTTCTTCCCTCTTATATGAAGCTATTGCTGGTATCAGGTTGTACATGCATAGCATGTCTAAACATTTTGTAGTGTTGGATTTCTATCTGCAATATTTATGTTTATATCGCCGATTACTATTAAGTGTTCGGGTGTGGGCATCAAGAGCCAACTACTTATTTTCTAGTCGAAATTTTATAACTTAGAAATAATTAGATAACGTGTTAGAAATGAGCATAGCAGTAATTTCTACAATTGCTGCTACTACTAATAATAAAACATCCTGAAAGTAGGATTTCGAAGTGATAAAAGACAATTCCGGTAACATGGACGTGATGGAGAAAGTTTAGGGATAGGTAGGTAAACCAGGTTGCCCTGTTCCAGAGACCACTCTGCATACGTTTTAGTCTGCTATCTAAAGATTACTTAAATGCGAAGTCTTGGCTTCTTTCTTAATAAAGGCGCTGCATTCATACGGTTGCCATGGCGACTTCCATTCCAAGTTCTGCACTCTTCGCTTCTAATAAACTGGTTTCGATTGAATTATTTTGTTCTGAAAAACGTAGGACATTTTACTTAATGATTACTGGCTGTAAGTTGGGCTAATTTTTAACCCGAAGCTAACAAATGAACAGATAAAAATAAATAAATAATAATAAAACAATAGTAAATTATATATATATATATATATATATATTTTGATTCTGATCAAGAAATGCTATCTGCTGAAATTCAGCACAACGCCAAGTGGAAAACTACCTCAGGCTTCAAAATTACGACGCTGAAACAATGGGCAGTGCTGCAGTACCTAGCTCAAGTACAGCGTGCGCATTCCGTTAATACATGCACGTTGTGAGCTAACGGAACAGGCAGGCGCAATGCAAGGAGTGGGGGGGGCGTTGATAGCAGATGACATGACCGCTGGTATGTCCCGGCAGGAACAGGAATGTACGTATCTGCAAATGAAGTTTCGCTTCGAGACTTGCGGGCTTAAGATTCGAGAGAGAGCTAAATTGGCTTTTCCTGTGCTATTGCGAGTTAACGGAAGTGCGTTGGTAAGTTTGTTTTATGAACGATGAATAAAAAAAAAAAAAAAATTGAGTCTTAGAACAGCTAAGGATTTTTCGTTGAGGTGTATTCGGAGACGTGCTAAGGAATTCTGTCACTTTTCTTAGCTTTTTTTTTAGAATATTATGTACTTGATCTCGCGAATATCGTCACACATGTCGAATTAAAATACGCAATAATTAAGATTTTATTCTTCTTCTCCCTGTTACGTCCTTGACTGCATTTTACTAAGATCGTTTTGTTTCTTTCTCCAAGTGCAGCATCTCACTATGGGCTCGGAGGAGGGGTATTGTTTATTCTTCAGTATCAACGCAAATTTTTGTCCAAAAAAAAAAGCATAATTATATTTGTAGGTTTGTTTTCATAGTTCAATAAATTTGACGTTCTTCACCCCGGACTTGGATATGAATTTTTCAGAATCAGTGGTATTCTCAAATTGCCTTCCGGAGATCACTGGCGTACAAATGTTTACAAACGCACCTTGTCTGATGAAGACCGACCTGTCTTCACCTGCAATTTGTGGGTTGCCTCTGCACATTTACAGACTCAAAATTCGTATTTGAAAATACGAAAGTGTTTCCAGGACGAATAATCTTCCTATAAAATCACACGAATAAAGGTACATAAGGTTCTCTCGCTTATACCTTAAAGGCATTACATGAACGATGACCTTTTTTGAAATGCAATATCTACAAACATATAAATGAGAATTGGAAATACCAATGGTTCATAAAATACGCTCTTCAGAGGGGGTGTTGTTGGAGAGGATTGATTGCATCATTTCGCCTTCAGAGCTTCGGCATTAATTTATGGGAGGAACCACAAACGGTCTCAGAATTGTAACACGTGCTAGCTGCATGCATTCTCTACAAATACGCGCGTCATCCAGGGGTATGCTCCTGTCAGCGAAGCCGTACAGCAAAATTTGAAAGCGGCAGTGTAACGAGGAAGGTTAGCTCTCGTAGAGTGGTTGGGTGTATTCTTCAGGAGAATGGGGGTGGTGGGGGGGGGGGGTTCGGATCACGACTACTGATCATTCAATGACGAGTAATACGAATCCTGCATTTCGACCAGACCTGTTCGATGAACGCTCTCATAGAAAGTGATGGTTCCAAACTACGGTTTGAAGAAAATAAGATCGGCAGATTAAAGAAACAAGGATGGTTCAGGAATTAACCGGAACGTGAATTAGTTCTTGTCTGTAAACACAAACAAAATTTTATGTATGCAATGGTCGTCTCATGACTTTATATGGTGTGGCAATAAGATTGTTGCAGTAAATGTGCATATACGGTTCCACCAGATGGCTCTACAAGACACTGAGAGCGGCTAATACACAGAAAGATGTACATCAAAAGAGATCTATTCCGAGTTCTTAGGGAGGCATACAACATTGACAGAGAACATCGTACTGCGACAGAACACAACAGCCCCGTGATCGGAATCATCATGGATAGCGACTTAGAGCTGTCTTTATTGAAAATGTGTTCGAACACATAAATGAGCGTCCTCCGTTACTGAACTACAAATGCAACCGAGCGAGAATATGCTGAGCTACATTTCACAATCCGGGAAATGGTTCACAAGGTGGGTAAAAAATTATGACACAGTTTGAATGGGATTTGTGCGAATCGTCGAGCAGACGTCCGCGCGGTTAGCTTAGTGGCCGTTCACTTTGCAACCATATGCCTGGGGAAGGAGTGTCCTAGGTTCGATTCTTGTCGGTGATGTGAGGAGCTTAAGGATCTTCCTCAGCCAAGTTAGCCGGTCTTGGGCGTGGACAGCAGGGTTTTTCCCCAGTTTATCTGGGGTTTTTCATCCTGCAAGCAGACAAACCGGCCCCGTGAACACGCGGATCTACAGCCATAAATACTTAACCCCCCCCCCTCCCCATGAGGAGACTCAACTGGCAATAGGGACGGAGGAGAAAAAGGGAGAAAATTCCATACGAACGGAGCAGACAATTTACGGAGGCCATGACGTTAATTCTGTCTGTTAATTGCCAGGGCCTTTGGCGGTTGGTCTGTTGTGCATTACATCAAATCTTATCGTCTGCTATAGTTTGCTATGGCCGTACCACTGCCGATAAGCTGAAACTGTCTACGTCCATTCCGTGCAAAATCTCTTATTGGAAAAAACAACGAAAGAAATTCACTTTTCAGAGAAAGTTGATTCATCTGGGATCCAACTCGAGAAAGTAGGATAGTTTCCTCTCGGAATACGGTTTTTTCCCTTCAAAGGCATCGCGGTTAGAACCCACGTAGACATAAGAAGCTGGCTTCATAGCCTTGGTTGATTAGGCCATAACTCCAAATAACAAAATAGAATGGTGTTGGCGTTTGTGTCGTGAGGCTCATCTGTTTCAGCGAAGGGTTTGATAAACGACAGACTAAACTACTTTGGACCACCGAGAGTCTTCAACAGCTCCGTCAAAAAGCCCTCGTTTATTTGGAAGCAAAAAGATCAGCTTTCTGACTGTGCTCTGCGAACTGTTGGATGGAAGAGTACCTACTGAGTCGACATTTTCAAACACCTTTAAATATGTTACTGCAGGAATTTCGGCTAAAACGGTGTGAATCACACTCGCCAGAGAAGCTGCATGCTCGAGGCTATGCGATTGCATATTTGCTTGCTTATCGTTGTTTCTCTTGAACAATTCAAACTTGACTTCAGAGGAAAGTTACAAGATTCTAAATTAGCATCGTAGCCAAATTTGCCAATTTTCTAATCTTTCTAAAATCTGAATTCAAAATTCCCTAATTTGATTATAATCCTACATGAAACATTGTATTATTGATCAAACCTAGATTGTCTAAGACAGCGTTTTTCAACCTTTCTAAGCCCAAGGACCAGTAAAATGCCTAAAACAATTCTACGGACCACTAAGTTAGTGAGGCATGGAGGGGGGAACGATCCGCCCAGGGTGCCACTTTTTTGGCGTTTAAGCTGCAGAATGACGAATAATAAAAGAGGGGTGAAGTAAACAACAATATAGTTTTATTGCTTCCGCCTTTGAACATTCTGACGCTATTTGTTTTTGTCTTCATTTGATTTCAATAATTTTTACTTATTTAATTTTTTTTTGTCTGGATAATTAAAAAACATTACTTAATTTAAGTCTCCCTGCAGACCACTTGTCCCATCATCGCGAACTACAGGTTGAGAAACACTGGTCTAAGAGATGCACGCAACTGAAGAGGGCTTATTTGCTTTGCCGTTTTCGCAATAGAAATGTATTCGTTGCCAAGCAACCCGGTTTCATTGTTAGTTTTTCTCTTCGGTTTAGAAAAAGACCGTCTTGTTGGTTTGTAGAAAATTATGGAAATCGATGGTTTTCTCAGTGTGTTCACTGTACAGCAATCTTCGTGATGCACATCAGACAAAAGATATTTACTTCTACAAGTTTTGATCACAATTTTACTAAGGAAATACTCGTTGCTGAAAAGCACAACTTGGAGAACATCTTTCTGATAGAGGACGGTTTGCTCAATAAAGATAATTCTGAAGTTTATAGAACACTATTTTCAGTTATGGAATGTTGTTATTATTAATCGATGCGTTTGTCAAGGTTATATTTTGCGGCCCTTCTGCGATTTGCCATTTCTGGTAAGTCGCGGGAGGGCCTGAATAATGAATTTAGCTGGTTTGCTATAAGTGTATTATTTAGTAAACGTGATCCATATTCTGCGAAGCGGATTGGCTTTTGTTGCATTGTGTAAGACTGAATCGTTTTATAAAATCATCACGGTGATGCTTTGAGAAAAGAGGGGTTTTTCATCCACTAAGACACAGAATGGTGATATTCTTTCATACTTGACTTTGAGTGAAACAGTCCCATCTTTCTTTAGGAATTAATCTCGGCGATTTAACGTAAACCAGTAAACGTAACGGTGGCAGTTTTGCAGAAGAAGAAACATTGCTCTCCTGTCAGTTGAGAGCATTTCAGTAAATTTAATCGCCGCTTATAAATATAACCTGGCATAAGTTAATATATAATATCTCTTAATAAGAGTTATGCCACGCTCTTCATTCTGCTCTAAAATTCAAAGAAACCGAAAAGGAATTGACAAAGAGGAGCAAACTGCAGACAAATCGCTTGTGATTCACAAACGGGTAAAATATCACGCAGAAAGCTTTTTTTTTTACTGTGCAAGTGCTCAGTAAAAAAACGCAATCTAGCAGTAGACAATTTCCATACAGAGCAAATATTAACACTAATGCATTTAAAAATGAAAAGGACTTTATAGCTGCGTAAAATGTTTGTATTTGGCCCTCTGTGGTGTTAACGGCTGACCCTGAAAAATCTACTTCGAGTTTCTTTAACAGGAAATGACAACGTACCGCACATTGCTATCGATAGCAAATCTATTGCTAGCTATCAGTGCCCCAAAGAGACGAAACTCACTCGATGCAGATCAGTAGCCGAGTAAGTTACTCTGCAAGTAGCAGAGAGATTCTGTAGAAACTGTCGCCCGCACCCACACACATTTATTGTACTGTGGTGAACGATGTTGCTTACATGATACAGCGAGATGTTATGCTCATCTAAAATGTCACACAGCATCCCTCTTGACATTTCCCGAGAAAGTTTCCTCCTGCATCTTTCCAAATATCGAGGGGCATGCTTGGAATGGTGCAGCAGTCCTTTGTCTGCCTCCCACCTTCTATAATTAGGCCGCTGGTGTTTTGTCAGTTAGATCTTACTGGGCTTGAGGAGTGATGCTGCTTCTTCTCTTTAGACTTCACTGCCAATGGGCTTGTTCAATTTCGTACTCCCGTCTCTCTTATGCATAAATGATCCTATCTCACTAATATCAAACAATCGTATTTTTTCTGAATAACAGTTCGCATTTATCAAACCAATCCCACTTCTAGATTCTATCAACTTGTTGATAGATATCTATCAACAAGTTGATTTGATCAACTTGATTAAAGTTTTGATCAACTTTAATCAAGTTGATCAAAAGTTTTATCAACTTGATTAAACACAACTCTTATGCCATTCTTCAATGAGACAAGAATAACGTTTGAATCCCTTCAATGAAACTTCAATGTTACGAAAACATACTCTTACTACTTTCTCGCAAACGGTATCGCATTTCTCCTTATGTTTTGACCATACCCTGAATCGCCAGAAAGGACCAATATTTCTTATTTGACTAATTTCAAGTCTTTCTGGCAGAGACTGTCTGCGTTCCTCATTAACTGGACCCGAGTTCGAAACCCATCTAGGACGTGAAGAATCTTCAATGGCTTTCATTCGGCAGGTGTGAGAGATTTCCTTCTCAGAGACTTTGACTTTTCATCTACAAAACTTGGGTTTCTAGATGAAAAGCCACAGATATAATCTATTTCGCTCCTAATCTTTGTTGGTTGTGTAACTCCAAACAAGAGCAGCTCTGCAGAAACAAACGGATCGCATCAACGATTTCCTAAATGTCAATAAAAACCTATTTCTTCGCCTTTCCATTTCTGCTCAAGATACTACTTTTCTCGAATGAGCAACTAACTACAAATTTCAAACTTCTCCGAAAGATTCTTCATTCTTTCCAGAGGGAAGAGAATGGTTTGATGGATCGATGACCCCTTCTCACTGACTCACTTCGTGCATTCTCACAGAAGGTCCGTTTTTTTTTTTTTTTTCTGTATTCTGTCATTCCCCATTTCTTCGCTTTTCACAAATTCATCCTGTTAAACCCCGGGAAGAGCTGTCCAACGTATTGTATCATTTAAGAAAATTTATTAGCAGAGCTTATGACAAAACAAAACTTTCTGCATCGGAATTGGTTCGGTATGCACTATTTAAGACACGAGCTCCACCGCGAGTATGTTCGCCCCTTTTTTCAGTGCTTATTCCAAACCGAAGCGTTTCAGTTCTGTACTTTGATACTTGATTATGTACCAAATGTACGCGAGTTCGCTTATGTCGAATATAAATTTCTAACGTCCGAGTGTCTATGCGCTTCGCAACCATCTGCCTGGGGAAGGAGTGTCCTGGGTTCTATTCCCGTCGCCCAAGGGAGGAGCTTAAGGATCTTTCTCAGACATTGCCAAGTTAGCCGGTCCTGAGCGTGGAATGCAGGGTTTTTCTCTCCAGTTTATCTGAGGTTTTTCCTCCCACAAGCAGGCAAACCGGCCCCGTGAACACACGCAGCTACAGACATAGGACTCACCGCGAGGCATAGGGCTAGCCACCTTATCCTCGGGACGGGTACGGGTAGTGGCCTATTGAGGGCTAAAGATAGCTCCTTAATGGCCACTAGGCCTAATACCCGAAAGGAAGAAGAAATTTCTAACATGAGATTGCTAATATATTGAAGAATCTCCCCCCTTTAAGATTTCTGCCTGGCCTCTGATGAGAACCATCAGTTCGAAACAGTTGTCATGCAAATGAAACTTAATCTAAGCACTAATAAAAAGCAGACGAACGGATCCTCCTGGGCAGAGCTCTCTTTTTTAAATATTGCATACTGAAGCAATCCCGATTCCGAACGCTCTCCCATAAGCTTTCTGATACATTTTAGAAACTTTCTAAGTTTATTTCTATATTTGGTTATAAAACATGGCTGGATCCATAATATCTTTTTATTTTAATAACCTAGTTCGAGCATTTCGGATCTCTGCATTACTAATCTTACACTCTGCAATTTTGTGTGTGGGGCTCTGTTAATGCGTCACCGTAAGGAGAAAGTTTCGTCCTCAATGGTTTTGCTTTGGCTCCCAAGTCGCCGCTGTTGTCTTGGACATGTTTCTTCGTTAGGTATTTCACCTAACCTATTTGTTAAGATTGTTAATCGTCATTTGTTATGAGATTATCTCTATTGAGATATTTTATATTCCGAGTGTTTTTATTATTTACACAAGGGTTCGATTCCGATTGGTGCAATGACTTTGAACTGTTTCTTTTGGAATCAGGAAAATCATTGACTCGATCAAATACAAAAAATATACATTTAATAAAACTAAAACAATATGTAATTTTATTTAAAGTGTATATAACTACAATATTAACTGGGCAGTCTAAAATAAATCTACAGTTCAGAGATTTTCTTATCCAAAAATATTAAATCACTCATCCCATTGCTCGATTGTTTGATATACACTTTATCACATGACTGGGTTGGAACCCAGTCATGTGATAAAGCTGTTTTCAAAAAGCTTTTCGCCTGGAAAATCAAAATGACAGAAATTTACAAATTCTACAGAAAATCGCTTTGTGGTGTACAGATTAAAAGCAAACCCGTGTACACGCGTTTCCTGTTATTCCTTCTTTGTAGATCTGGTGAAACGAGAAGATGCGAAACGCACAAACATAGCGAAGGAAACCGGTTTATAACACAACGGTTTCAAAGTTATTTATGCTTATGTTCTTCAAATTTTAATGACTTTCTCTTGGAAATCCTACACCAGAGATGAAATTCATTCTGTCATATTTTGCTCACTTCCAGAAGTCATTTTTGATGCCACACAGATTATAAATAGTATTTAAGGAGATGGAGGTCGTTATTTTAATATTCTTTGTTTGCTGTTTTGAAAATTGTACGTTTTTTCAATTAACTCGCTTATATCATACACATCCCGGCCACTGAACTAGAAACTTTTATGCAGGCGTACGTAAATGTCACTTACGCAGCGTATATGCAAAATACTTGGTCGCGTGCCTCACCACGTGTTCTAGGCAACTATTCAAGAATGCCGCTGATCCGTTATCATGAACAGTGTTGATCAGTGGGAAAAACAAAGAGGAAAAACTTCGGAGCTTAATAAAGGGCTTTGCGAGTGCCTGTCTCGATGGAGCCACAACTTCAAAAACAGCAGAGCTGATTACTTTCTCAAAACGTGAGATCCCGGATGTTGAATCAGTATAAAAATAACCCCATTCCATGTCCAAGAGCCGTAACTGTGGTCCTTAGACAATCTGTCAGGAATGCCATAGCCGTCATCTGAGAAGGCTTGTACGGACAAACAGAACTTCCTGCGCCCAGTAATTGACCGAAACATTTAATGAAAGCAGTTTCCGAGCATATCTCGCCGAAATAAGCGCAGAGAATTGAAGGCGATCGGTATTGGCAGTCGCATGTCTGTACGTGAAATAAGTTTCTAATTCAGCGGGCGGTATGTGTGTATTATCTGCCAAGTGCTTCTTTCAAAAAGATAAAGAAGTAAGACTGCCATAGAAACAGTTCATACTGAAGAACCGATTTTCTTCAGGCGTATGAATAACCATTATCCGAAGATGGGTCGCATCAGTCAGATTCCTATTTACCAACAATAGCCGAATCCACACAAGCAAGCACTGCTAGATGAGAGCTTCTCTGATTTGCAAAACTGAATTTATGTCACTAACACCAGGATACTTTAAGATATCTGAACTGTCTAGATGCTTTTGCTTAATTGTTGGCAGAATGGCTGGAAGGCGATATGATTGGAATGGAAGAAGAAAACGTGAGATTTATCCTTAAGCGCCTCCTCCTCATTTTCAACACTGAAGTTGTAGGGAAGTAAATCATACTTGAGTAATTATAATCACTCGAATGCAAACGAAGTATAATTACATTCAACGGACACTTAGTCATGACCATCTAAAAAAAAATTTCGATGTGTTTATTTCATAGACTGCTTTCATTTATTCGTGATACGATGTGTCGAAGTTACCGGAGAGTGGATGGGAAGACATACCAAATGAGTCTTCAGAGATACGATCACTGCAGGTATTTGCGTATGCAACAAACATCTTATGGTGGAAACGTTAATCTAAAGCGAAGAAAAGGCAGAATAGAAATGACTACCGCTATTTCTGTGTGGCATTGCTGTTGTGACAGATAGCAGGCGATTGCACGTGGTGGTCCATGGCAGAAATAATCAATAGACCGAGCTGTGATTCAAATTGCCTTGGCGACATCGTACGTATACAGTTTACATAGACTGTTGTTGTTGAAGTGTTCGGGGAGTGGTAAAGATTGTCCGATATTCTGGTCACCACGTGCGCCATTCGTGCAAGATCGATAGCAAATGCGTTGGCATTCCTGTCCGCCGGGCCTTTTCCCCCCTTCTTACTTGAAGGGTTTTTATACGTGTTTCTTTCCGTTTGTCGATGAGCAGCAGATTAACCATTTCTTGTGCTCTTTTTTTATCTTAAAGGTAGTATAACTGATAGATTATATATGTAATCTCGCAATATATTTTCCCATTCCATTCCACCCCACCCCCCTCCTTCACTATTTTTTTATCTTTCCTTTCACATGCAAGCACGAATGTCTATAAGAGATCACGAGACGTAAAACACAATAGTTCCGTATGTGGGCAAGGAGAAATGGAATCTCTTAAACAAGTTTCTTGAAAGCTGGTTTGAATTATTGGGGAAATGGTAGACGGAAAAGGCAGCTGCAAAGAAGGAGAAGATTAAATTATAAAGAAGAATGAGAAATTGGTTCGATATTTTTGATTTGAACGGTGTAGGAATTTTGACCAGTGGCTACTGCTTCTTTTCTTGCATGATTAGACGATGGCAGCGGCCAGTTTGGTGCAGTAACAATCTTAAAATGGCTTTTAAATAGGGCACGAGTTCTTCATTGTGCCCTATGAGAAAGTGATTGGAGGGGGGGACAGAAATCAGCTTCTAGGCGGACTGTCCTCCTCCCTGTACATTCTTAGAGAGGCTTCGGGCACACCGTCTCAATTGTGAGAGTTTTGTGAGTTGGTGGGATTCAGGAATTCTAAAGTGTCAGAGTTGAGTAGGGGAGCGGCAGGGTTTTCAACGGAAAAGAGCACAAGAGTTTTACGGATTCCGAGGAGACGGTGGTCTCCTCAGATTAGAAGTAGTAGAAATGGCTAAGATATGATTAATCATGACATTTAGAGGTAAGGACAAGTGACAGACACCACGTCAGCTTCTAAGACAATAGTGTACGGTTGGACAAACTTCATCTTTCGTTGTAGTTGACTAGTCAGGTCAATGAACTAACCAAACTGTTGAACCTAACACGTTAACAAGAAGGTATACAGGTCAGAATAAGCCCTGTGTGATATGGCGTGTCACAGGGTGGAAATTCACAATTTATCAGCCTATTCTTCGCGTTGATCGATTCTGTGAGGGGGAAAAAAAAGGTACTATTTTTGAATATTTCTGTTGTTTAATAGCCGGTAACAACTATTACCGACGAGACTGATTAAAATGATACTAAAAGTATCGCACGACGCAACCTTATTTATATTTGATCATGTCAATAATTCTTTTGAGGGAGGACAGCACTCGCACTTATGATTTTAAATACGAAAGACTCCTTCTTGCCTTCGCCCTCTGAATTTCTGATTAGAGTGCTGATTATGTGTTTTAATCAACATTTGTTTTTCTCTCAATTCTACGATTCTTTGTTCGCATCTTACCACGTGAAGTATAAGGCTTGACATCGGAGTGAGACTCCCCCTCCCACTCTGCTTACTGGATGACTGACGTGGCTTGAAAGATCCCATATTTTGGTCTTTAGAGAGTAGGATTCCTTGATTTACTAACTCTTAGCGTATCCAAGAATTTCTTATGGCAACTTTCCTTGGTTGGAATCACATAAAGAAAATAATTTTACGGTGTAAACGATGCCAGAAGAACCAAAATAAGAAATGATTTATTCAGTTACTACCATTTCTCCAGATTTTAAATCGCACAACGCTCATACTGTTGCTTCAACGATTCAAATACGTCTCGAAGAACATAAAAAATCGATTCCTGATCATGCCAAAGGACTAGCCCAGTGTTTCTCAACTTGGGGCATATGCCCCACAGGGAATAATTTGAATATTTTGGGGGCAATTAGAATATGTATATATTTATACATATTTTATTATTATTACGTGACACCTCCAGGGAGTCCAAAGGCTCATCGAGGGAGGGCATATTTATATTATACTTTTTCAGAACTTGGCTGACTTATGCTAGAGGCGGAGATCAAAATCTTTGAGACGTTGAGGTGGGGCATCAAGTTCTTGGAGACAATGAGGTGGGGCATGATCCAAGAAACGTTGAAACACTGGACTAGCCGATCCTGTTCAGGACTTCTTCCATTTAATCCTGTATGAAGAAGGCAAGTAGGCTGCATTGAATCACGATTGGTCTATTTTTAGAATCGGCGTCGGCTATGAAACACTTACCTAATAATTTGGGTCGAAATAATTTGCTCAAGATCTGGGAGACTGCATTTTGCCCGACTGATGTCATTTCCTTCATTGTCTTCTCGATGAAGGGCTGTTTCCTTATGTGGGATAGGAAAGGGATTTCATACTAGACAGACGTAAAATATGTAAAATATGTTGAAAAGAAACGCAAAGAAAATAAGTCATCCCACGCAACTAATGAAGGTCACATGTTTTGGAAAAATCCGAAATGGCCAACACTGCCCACAGGAGTTATGTTTGCGCATTGAAGTAAGCATCTGAAATGCTACGTAACCCCACCTTCAGCGAGGCAGTAAAAATCTCATTTCACATGAAATGTAGGACATGATGGCCATTATGCTTTTGAACAGGACAATACTAAAAGTACGATATCAATATGCATATACGCATGGATAATAAACAAAAATGTTTACCTTTTTGTTTGTCCATTTCTCCTGAAGAAGAGATGTAAAGCGGGCAGAGACTGAAGTTAAAATTAACAAAGATTTTATTAAATTAATAAAGAATGCAGAAAAGAACCCACCAGAGATTCAGTAAACTAGAAGACGAGTTTTTTTTCCATACGGACAATCCTTAAGCAAGAAGGAAATTATAAACTGTTATTGTCACAACTGAAAACCTCGTTTTGCTTAATTTTTCCATTAAAACAGGCCTCGATTTAATGAAACTTTTAATTCTCCTGTAGTTGATTCCTGTAACACGCAGTCCAATGTCCTGTTAAGTAACTCGGAGACAGAAAAAAAGGTTTCAAAGAAGTTGAGCCCGGCTTTTTCTTGTGCGATGAAAGAATACGATCACGGAAAAGTTTGCTGCTTAAACTTGCGAAGGGTGGGTGTCCTTTCTTTATCGAGTTGCAGTTCTCGACTGGCGGAAGTGACATCTCTTAACAAGAATTTCAATGATAATTCTTTTTGTCTCGAAAGGTCTTCTCCTTTTGCTTTTCATCAAACTACAGTTCTGCTTTTTTTTTTTTTTGCAATACTTGTTCCATTTGTGTACTTAAAGACGTAATTTCTTATTCTTGAGTTTTAAATTCTGCATCATTTCCATCAGGTTCCGTCTAATATCACGAGCAAGTTTGCTACTTAAATATTCAAGTGCAAGATCTTTTTATTCTTGAAATTGCGTTTTGTTGATTTCATCTCTGAGTAAGTGTTGTGGTCTATTTTAGATTGAGGCTTTCTTATTCGCATAGAGTAAGTACGCAACCACACGGCCGGTAATGTTCATAAACTTGTCACGTGTTCTGCCTATGCAAAGCATTGCCATTTTCGTGGACGATCTATTGAGAATCCTCCGTTACACCACTGGTTAATACAGTCAGTAATCGGCAAAAACACCTTTCATTTCCTCTTTCGTTTGCTCATTTGAAGAAAATTAGAGAATTTAAGCTAAATTCTCTCTAAGCTTTGAGCATATTAGAATATAAATTTCTTTCTCTGGTTCGCTCGTTTCACTCATCTTCAGTAATTTTCACAGCAACGTCATATCTAATTAACGCAAATGTCGCTTTTCTCTGAACGATGACTTTCACAACAACATTACGAAAGTGCAGGAATATGGTGATGATCTTTAAAAAAAATATTTGGTTCGGGCATTCTTCCGGGAATGCTTCAGCCAAACAGTATGTCTTAAGTACGCTGTACTAGCTGCGTAGAAGCGCACTGAGGATTTTTCCCCACCGTCCACACAAAACAATCGCCAATTTACAGTGTCTGGAAAGAAGTCAACGGACACCATAGTGCGAGTAACAAACGGCCATAGCGCCCACCTTAAAAGGATGTAGAATCTGCTTCCTGTGATGACTGCAGTAATCCTGAAGGGCATACTTTCCATAAGATTACGATCGATGTGAATTTTCGATTGTAGGCATGTAATGAGGTCCTGTGTTGTTACGGGACAGATTTTCCTTGATCTCACCTGATGCTACATTTCATTCCACATGCGTTCAATTGGTTGAGATCAGGGCTCGATTCGGTTCCACTTTACTAAACAGTCCACAATAAATATTCAAGATTTCGGAGTACGTCTGCTATGTGAAACAGCAACGAGTCAGCGATTGGCTTCCATTTAGGTGAGAAGACGACAGCTCTTTTCAGCTATTATTGTCATTGTGACACTGATGTTGGCTCCGTTTATGCTTACACATCCACACATTTTACTCTAATTACATAGCAAATTTTAAAAGTAAGGATAGCAGATTTTGTAACTATATGAACAAGCTAAATCTTTTAAAATGGTAACATTTGGTCTGACTTCATCAATCGCCCTCCTCGAAACATATACGCAAACATTCCATTTTGATCGTTGCGTAATATTCCAGTCTCCATTTAGCAGTCCACCACCAGTTTCATGCAACAAATGAACCTCGCGAATACCGCTTTCGATGCACTTCCGTGAAATTTGCTTCTTTGAGCACCCACTTGATTGAGTTGTGAGTCATAGAAATGTGGTCTCACTTGAACGATGATCCTCAGAAAAAAAAAAAAAAAAAACGAGATGATTAAGACTTCTTAAAGACCTGTGTTAGTGATTAGATACCATTAATAACAATATTTATTTATACTGTCTCACAGCATGTACACCATCTTTTATAGTATAATTTTAAAAAAAAGACGAAAAAAAAAGGAAAACAAATTCAATTGTTATTTTAGGAGAGTTGGCCTCGTCAGTCACGGGAGCGATACATTTTTGGATGTCATACTCTAGCGTATTGAAGCAAAAATGGAATCCAATTTTTCAGACTTCCAGGCTGGATTTAGAAAGAACAGGGTTAAAAGTGACACATTTATGCTTCGTATTATTGAAGAAAAATACGAAGAACAGAATAATATAATGTGCCAGAATTTTAGTGATCTACAGAAAGCCTTTGATTCTTTTTTGATGAGCCCGTTAAAAGTGAACACGAAATCAAGAAAGTGAACATGTAAATGATATTGGAATGGGTTCTTTAAAGATGGTGGATTTGCAAGAAACTTTCCCCACAACGATAAATAGAAAAGAGGCAGGAAGACATGCAATTAAATCTAGTGAAACGTCAAAGTATCCTAGGTTTGCTAAATATGTGCCGAATTTCCTGCACTGTGTGATATTCGAGGAACGGGCTGGATTTAGTTGAGGTTGATTTGATGGCGTATTTACGCTAAACACAAAACAAAGTTTTTAATTTACAGCTCTACTTGTGCGTTTGTGTAATAGGAAATTTTTTCCTCGGGTTAGACAAACATAAGGATTATAATAGACGAAAGATGCTACCCGAACAGTTATAACATGCGAATAAGCTAATATCACATGCAACTGCAATGATAAATATTAATGGATGCAGAAACAAAGCGCAATCTGGAATTTCAAGAGTTCCTTATGTTGTGATATGTAGAGATGGCCTGATAAGAAAGTGGAAATGTAATCGACAGCAATTGCAGGAATAAATATCAAATAGCAGACAACAGGAAACAGTTTTCTTTAGATGATCAAATAATCGTACAAAAATCGGAAGGGGACTTTCATCTTCTTAGCACTAATGAATACAATTCACAAATTTCATTACGCGAAATACGGCATTGTGGAGTGAAGACCCACACGCGCTATAATGGTAATTCTCAACCAAACTCTGGACCAAGTAAAAACAATTTTATAAAATTATGTCGATACGAAGAATATTGTGTGGTTCGGAAAGTGAGAGAGAGAAAGAAAGATGAAAAGTATGCACTAGAATTCGGAATGAGTTGCAAACACCAAACGAATTGGGTAAAAGATGTACAACGAATGGAAGAAGAAATTAAATATAAACGTCAAGGGGGGAAATTCCTAGGGAGAGAAGGAAAGTAGCCTTTTAAATACCTAAACAGACTTATAACCGAAGTTCTTAGAAGAAGGAAGCGGCATGTTTTTTATGTAAGTTACGGAATGGTGTTTCAGCAACTTGCATTTTTATCATCCTTCCGTGATATCCCGTATTATCATTGCTAGTAAGAAGTTTATGGGTGTCTTATTCTGAAATGCACTTAAACCTCCTCCTTTCCGCTGTTTTTTCGGCGACGTGCTAATAATTCAGAACTTTAAAACAAAGTACGGCCATTTAATGGGAGAGTGAAATCACGAGGAAGAGAACGTTGAGGGCATCTTATTTTTTCCCTAATCCGCTGCTCGAGCAATTCTTGTGATCCTGCCGACTCTGCACTTTTACGCTCAGACGATCTCCCTCTAAACTTCAACTATTTCGACGATTGAAGGAGAAGATCGCTTTATTGGATACTCGAACAAAAGTTAATCGCATTAAGCCCTCCCGGAATGCTTAATCGCAAGTCACCTACATAATTAATTTTGCAGGAAATCCAATAACTGACAATTTATCTAAAAAAAAAAAAAAAAAATGAAGACGGGGGGGGGGAGAAAAAACCCTTCGGTATTTGAAGAGCGTAACAATTAAGCTCGGCGTAAAAGATCGGTGTTAAACGTATTTCCTTTCGGCTTCGAAGAGGTTTCTCTTATTGGTCTGGTCTTGGAAACATCTCGTTTTTCGTGCGCATGCGCGATCATTTGCCACTGCATCTGCTTCGGTCTTTGAAAACGTTTTGCTGCATTAAGATTAAATTGAATTATGAATTGAATCTAAACACTCCTCTAAGATGTGCTCACCACAAGATTAAACAACCCAAATTTCTCTGATTGGTTCCGAACAAAGAAAACTAAAAGACTTCTTCGGGAGATTAGTAAGCAGAATAGAGTTAGTTCCGATGGCATTTATTTTCTTAGTGGAATCTTTCTCCTCATCATAGCGAGGTATAAATTCCACGCCAATGGTTACGATCACGGAATTCGTATATTTCTCTGAACACCCATAAAAACGGACGTATATGAGGACCAGATTGCAAGCAAAACTAGACAGGGCGACGCCGTGACCCAGATATAGAATTTGGTAAGAAATGTATAACAGAAGCAAGTCTTGTATTATAAAAATGAACACAAGTATGGCAATAAAGTATTAATTTTTTCTTAATATAATATACGATTTTTGTTTTAGGATTTACAGTGCACGTTTATTAAAATGTGTATCAAGAGTACAATAAACAGGTGAGTAACGTTACATGCCTGCTGATTAGCTCATCATAACAGTTTATCATCATTCCCATCCGTATACAAGACTGCATTATACAATCGAATGTACAATATTATACAATACAGTTCAAGTACAGTATTACTCTCATTTTCTGTTAGTAATCACACTTATTTTTGGCTATTTATTTTGTTACAGTTAATGAATATTTCCTTATACAGTATATACAGATAGAGTAATATACATTTCGACTTGTTTTCGTAGTTTATAATTACAGGTTTTAGTAATAAAGTACGTTAGTTGGTGTGTTTGTGTAGCCATACTGGTTACTAGAGAATTAAATTAGTTCGAAACAGTCACTGCGAGTCCAGTGACCGCATCTGTGAGGGCTCACCTTACACGGTTTGATTTGATGTGAATAAACTGGTTAGTATATTGGTACCTTAACTGGATATGATATGCGAGTTATAATGATCTTATACTATGCATTTAAAGTAATTGTCAACATTCTTTAGTCCCATCTTTTTACTATTATAAAACAGCCTCTCAATCTTTTTTTTGAATGCGTATGCTGAGGTTATAGAGTTCATTTCATTTGGGAGTTTATTGTAGCTGCTTCTCGCTAGGTATTCGAAGGATTTATGAAAAATTTCTTTGTTTGTCTTGGGTACTACCAGCATGTTCCGGCCCCAGCGTAATCCATAGTCTACATTACATGCCAAGAAACTTTCAGCGCTCCTTTTTACGACAACCCTAGAGATATACTGTAGTTTCTGTAGTGGTAGAATATTACCTACGATATACAGATCGTTGGTTGAATGAGCGAAGTAAGTTAGTAGTGGTTATGGCTCTAATTATTCTGTCTTGTATTCTTATTAATGAAAGCGGATCGTAATAATCTCCACCCCAACAAGTGATGCCATATCACGGTGAGGAATTGACCTTAGAATAGAATAAGCATCTTAAGAATGCTGCAAATTTTTTAACATAATATATATTCTTTTAATTATAAACCTGAACGTCTTTTTTAAGAAAGAGGTGTGGGAGTTCCACTTCATATTGCTATCGATATGGAGGCCAAAATACTTGACTGATTTTTTTTTTAAGCTACAGTCGCAATTAAGGATGTCACTGCATTTCCTTTCATGCCATTTTATGGTTATCGTGGTGTAGCTTATCTGTTAACGTGAAGTATCTCGTTTTATCCTTATTAATGTTAAGTCCATTATTGCTAAACCATTTTACTTAGTTTTAACATATCACTATTAATCCGATTTTTTAGATCTTTAAGGGTTGTTTCGGTGTGTATTAATGTCGTGTCGTCGGCGAAGAATATCATTTTGCCAAAAAATTTGTATTTACGTAAATCATTAACATTTATTAAAAATAGGATGGGTCAGAGTACAGTTCCTTGCGGGACTCCGTATTTATTTTTTTTTTGCGCTATTGAATGTGCCGTAGCTGGAATATTGTTTTTTCTATTATTCAGATCGGATCTGAACCAGTCATTAGTAATTCCTCTGATGCCGTATTTGGACATTTTCAGTAGCAGTGGGTCATAATGAACACAGTCGAATGCCTTTGATATATCAAGAAAAACGGCTGCTGTGTGCATTCCTTTATTTATTCCACTACACCACCGTTTTATGAAACTCCAAGAGCGCTTTTTCGGTATTATATCCAGGTATAATACCGAAATTAATTGCGTTAAAGGATATGGTAGTTAGCGTTTTTTTTATTAGAATTTCAATAACCTTTGAGATTTTGGATAGTATAGATATTGGTCTGTTATTTTTTTATTTCATTTCTGTTATTACCTCCTTTAAATCGCGGTACAACTAAAGTAGTCTTTAAGTGTTCTATCAACTTACCGTGTTCGAAGGATTTATTAATAATATTTGTAAAGAACTGTAATTTGTATTTAATGATGTTTAGTTTTTGACTTTTATATTGTCACTTCCCATTTCCCCCCCTTAATTCGATTACTGCACTCTTTTACCTCCTCTTCGTTTACTGCATGTAGATACAGTATATGGAAATTCTTAATCCATGGAAGGTGACTCAGTACTTCATCCTTTCTGCAGGGTCGAAATCACAACTACCATAGTTTGTAAAGTGGTTGTTCATTTTGTTAAGTATGTCGGTGATGTCATTGCCCTCGAGGATTTCGCGTGTTTTGTGCTTTGTGTTACCTATTATCATATTAAATGTAGTTAAGTATTAAGTATTTTTAATATTTAAGTATTAATTATACTTTACGTATTTTCTTTAAATATTTCTTAGTGAGAAGCAGTAAAGTAGAATGGTGAAGGAATTATTATTTTTAAATTCTTTCTTTACTGCTTCTCAATAAGCAATCTATTTAATTTTTTACGGAGGTTAGATCATTATTATAAGAAGACATTTCGATAGAAGAAAGTGTTCTTTTGCCTGCTTTATTTTTTCCTTTGGGTGTTTAGCGAAATTTTTGTAGTCGTGTTCAAATATTAAACTGTAGGGATTTTTCCTATGATAGAGCTTCTCTTTTGTCCTTATCTTATTTTTTAGTTCATCTGTTATCCAATGTGTGTGTGTGTGTGTGAACATCCTTTTTTGTAGTAACTCTTGTTTGCGATTTGCTGTCTGCATATCATTTTGGTAAATTCCCCATATAGCTGATTTATGTCGGATTGAGGCAGTTGATGATTTATGTACTTCTCAAATTGATTATAATTGGCGCCTATTTCGAATTGTTTGACTATCTGCACAGCTCGTGTCAACGCTATTAAGTAAGAATAGTTTCCACAGTATCGAATGGTGATCTGTTATTTTGTTAAAGTAGATTGCATTGGATATCTCACAGGCCATTCTGTTTCTTATGAATATAAGATCAATGCAACTTGCTCGCTTCTCTCGTATTGCCATGAGTAGATAATATATTTTTATATTCTTCAGTTTTACTATTACTCTTATAAAGGTCCAAATTCATAATCCCCACTAGTATGACATGTCGTGTTAGGTTTTTTTAGGACAGTAGTATGGGAGGCGGTTTGAACAAAATGCTTCCGGTGGGCGTGGCTTTTCCCTGAGGGTATGTGCCAATGGCTTCAGCTCCTAGTAGGGGTGAAGGTTCTGACTAAATGCTTCTGGTGTGGGTGGCTTCATGAGTCATGAAAATTCACTGAGGGTATATGTGTGAATGGCTTCAGTTCTTGTGTTTTGGTTCGCGTATGGAATTATGGGTGATTTTTTTTGTTCGCGTATGGAATTATGGGTGATGGTTGAGATAAGGATTCGTGTTGTGATTGGTGGTGCAATTCTGACAAGATGAAGATCAAGATAAGATAAGGAATGGTGATGTGGGTGTGTTGTTATGAGATGTAGATAAGTGACGTCAGTAGTAGGGGAGACGGTAGTGACCAAATGCTTCCGGTGGGCGTGGCTTTTCCCTGAGGGTATGTGTCAATGGCTTCAGCTGTGAGTGACGTCATGAGTTTGGAATGTTTGGAATTTCCATGTGGGCAAGTGTGTGAATGGCTTCAGTTGTGTTTTGGTTCGCGTATGGGATTATGGGGGATTTTTTTGGTTCGCCTATGGAATTATGGGTGATGATAGAGATAAGGATTCGTGTTGTGATTGGTGGGACAGTTTAAACCAAATGCTTCTGGTGTGCGTGGCTTCCTGAGTCAGAAATTTCCCTGTGAGCATATGTGGTCACTGGCTTCAGTTCTTGTGTTTTGGTTCGCGTATGGGATTATGGGTGATGGTAGAGATAAGGATTCGTGTTGTGGGTGTGTGTTGTTTTCAGATGTAGATAAGTGACGTCATTTGTTAATAAATGTCGTCATTTGTAAATAAGTGACGTTGTTGTTTTGAATGGAAAGGATGATATTAGTGGATAAGAAATCGTGTCGTGATTGGTGCTCACTTCTGACAAGATCAAGATAAGATAAGAATCGTGACGTTATGTCTTTGTGTGGTATTTTGGTTTGGCTATGGAATTGTGGGCTATGTTTTGAGATAAGATATCTTTGAATTTTCCCAGGGTGACACACATCCGTCATTGTCGTCTGTGGGAATTCTTAGCGTATGTCGTGATGGCGGGTGTGATTAGATTTTTCTGAATAATTAATTATATACTGGTGTCCTTAATCACACACACACACGCGCACACACATACACATTAAACATGAAAAGTCGTTAATGTATCCATGTTGGTACTTTAATATGTATCCTATGATTATTCTCATGAAAAAAAAAACTATTCAGTATTAGAATTACGCTTACCATAAAACATACGAACAGTGCTTATTGTATTACAATTATCAATTGTTATGTTCAAGTTAAAAAAAAAAAAAAACTTACATTTCTTTCCAGAATGGGAACATCTTGGTACTATCTAGGTTTTCTGAATATTCCAAATTGTTGATTAACATATATTCACAGAACACAAACACAAGTCTGAAAATAAATTTTCATTATAGGTTACTGTGGCTAACATATATTCACACCACAAAACACACAAAACATAGGAGTTGAAAGATATTTCTGTAAATAACCAGAAAAGCTAGTGGACTACTTAATTTACTTTAGTATCCGATTGGTTCTCTGTATTAATTCTTTCCCAACCTTGGTGGGAAAGTCTATGCGCCATTTTGTTTAGGGTAAGTGTTATTTCCGGTTTCGAATTCCGATTGCTGTTAGAGTATGGAATTCTGACAAGTGAAATTATTATTATTATTTTTTTTTTCAAATTGATTCGTTATTTCTCAGCCTAGTGGAGATGAGCTCATCTCCACTAGGCTGAGCAGACATCTTCTGGAGGAGAGGGGATGGTGAGAGACTAGGGTGATGGGGTTAGGTTTGGGAGCATTGCAGGGAAGACATCTGTCACCCTCTGTGATATCACAGTATGAGAGACATATGTTCCCCAGAAATATCCAAACACATAACGACATTGTTGTCATGTTTTGTTTTGGCTATGGAATTGTGGGTGATGTTTTTGAGATAAGATATCTTGGAATTTTCCCAGGGTGACACACATCCGTCATTGTCGTCATGGTTTATCCAACACCATGTAGAAACATGTCTGTGAATCATCTGCACAAAAGTTTCATTTTGGAAGGAACGGTCAGGGTTAAGAGTCAGGTAAACAGTACTATAAGGAAAAATAAATGAGTCAAGTGTCTTTGCAGTTACGACAATTCGTTCATCCTGTGAAGTTATCGTATTGTGTTGTGGTGATTGGTATCCAGGAAAGTAAAGTAAAATAATGGGTGAGCCACAAAAGTCATTGAAATTTTCTTTCTTCAGGAAAATAGCACGAGACAAAACTCTTCACCTAGCTCTAAAAGGATGGAAACCGATTATTATTTTAGAAGACACGTACATTGTGATGTATTTATCCCGGACCACTTGGGAAAAATTACGCAGGAAGTGGTCTGATATCCTCGGCTACTTGCAAAGAAGAGTTGACTACGAAATGGACCTCGGTGATTGTTATATTCTGAAATGCCAAGATGGGGAACTAATACTTGATGATACAGGAGCTGATGGAAGTAAGGTTTTTTCTATTAGTTGTGAAGAAGCTGAGAGATTTTCAACAAAAATGTACGACATTGATAATCATTTACTATTTTTGGAAACTGAATTACCATCTGTCAGATTAATGGGAAAAATTATCGCTCAACATTTAAATTCATCAATGGTAAAATTAGATTTTCAAGATTTTATCCAATTCGATAAAGATTCTTTATTTTTGGACATTTACGAACATTTTACAAAAACTGTTTGTGTATATTTACTGACAAAAGAATACACAGAATGTTTAGCGAGGCATGGTGTCATTTCCAGACAGACACAATATCAAACGTATGGAAGTGTGGTTACCATGGTATCTGATTTAAAAATTCTTTTGCGTGACCAGCTATTTTGATGTAATGTAACCAAGAAACAGTGAGTAACAAATTTTATTCATTGAACTCTTTGGAAAATGTTAAGAGTCTAAACTAAATATTGTGAAATATTTTTAGGTAATTACATGTTTCGAATTTTTCTCAGTGAATATACTTGTAAATAGTATTTCAGCAAAATAAAATGTGCATTTGTAAACTTAAATGAACAAAGATGTGTGTTTTTGTTGTTGTGTTTTTCCACAGTGAATTTTTACTCAGTTATTCTGATTAGATCTTGATATTTAAATCCACAACTTTATATCTTAATGCAATTCTGTTTAATTATTTAAAAAAATCACAACTGTGAAATTAATGCCAGGACAGGGAAAAAAAAAAAAAGTGTTGAAAACGAAAATCCATGTATTGATTATTTTAGAAATTGTCTAAAGCTATCTATTGACATTATTTGAGTTAACTGAAAACAAATCGTTCACATAATCGAAAATCCGAAGTGTTAGAATTTGGTTATTTTACAGAGAGAGAAAGAGAGAAGCATCTAATTAAACCAACAAAACGTGACTTTAACACTTCTTTAAAGTTTGGCATAGAGAAAATGTTTGTACTTTACAGATAACACATATACAAATTTTACCTTTCCCTACACAAAGTAAGATAAAAACACACCAACTGTATATCCAACAGCATGTGAAAACATGTCGTTGAGTCATCTGCGCAAAGGTTCATTTTTGAAGGAACAGTCAGGGTAGGGGATGGTAAGTGTAAACAGTACTATAAGAAAATACCAGAGAGTCGAGTGAGTTTGGACTTAAGGTAATCGTTCATCCACTGCAGCTGCTGTTTTGTGATTTGTGTTTGGTAATGCAAAAATAATGAGTGAGCCACAAATTCATTGAAAGTTTCTTTGTGAAAAGTTCTAATTGTTTAGAATTTTGTAAACGAAAGTTACCATAAAGTAAACGATCAGAGCTAATAATCAGTGAAATAATAATAAATAACTATTTATTTGTGGTGCCATATGAAGTAATTGAAGAAGAAGAATGAAGGAAAACGATTATGAAAAATCGACAGTGGGTGAAAAATACGAATTTTCAGCTATCATTGGGATAATTGATGTACAATTTTTGTTGAACAAGAGTTCAAATTTATTTCCTAAAGAAATTTGTATTTCTGATGGAATTAGTGTAAGATATGCAGTGACAAAATCACCTTGTAGTTGGAAAGAATTACCTGAAAGAGTTAAAAAAACAGAATTCTTGGTTAATAAAATATAACCATCAGCTGAAGTGGGAAATTGGTTCACTATCTTTGGACAAACTAAGAAATTGGATGATAGAATCAACATGCAAATATCATATATTACTTGCCAAAGGAAGAGAAAAATCAAAAACATTAACGAAGTTAATAGGGAGGCCTGTTCTTGATTTAAATGAAATTGGATGCCCAAAACGTGAAAACATAACGTGTACTTTTAAATGCTTTTGGAAACATAACGAAAGATTCTGTGCTTTTAATAATTCTCTGAAGTATGCGTATTGGATTCAAAGAAATAAATACACAACCCTTAATTTTACTACAATAATAAATTCCCAACGAATGCCAAACGAAAAATTAACTTTCAGATGAGAGTCACATTGTCAAAAACCATGTGATGGCAATTCCACAAGTCTGGGAAGAACCTTTGATGTATTTTTCAGTTTATTTATTTATTTTCTGCATTGTTAGATTCAGTAAATACAATTTGTAAATAATATTTCATTCAATAAAATGTGTAAATTAAAATGAACAAATTGGGTGTCGTATATGTGTTATACAAATTTAAGAAGGAAGATAACTTTTTTTTTTTTTTTTTTTCTCCTTGTAAAATTTAATGCCACAAACTAACTAGATTTTTGTTATTTTATTTTTTTTTTTTTTTGACTCAGTGAGTTAAGTCTTTTGTTCATGCAAGCCCTCAAATATATCAAGAATCTGTCAACTCTTGGAAGCAAAAAAAAAAAAATCGAGTATTATTTTAATAACCAGAATTTTAGTGCAGAAGATTTCACCTGAAATTACAATACTGCTAGAATTTGGTTATTTTACAGAGCCATTAGATATTTTAAACCAACACGTTACTACACACACACACTATTTTTCACCTAGGTACAACTAGTTGGCGACCGGATAAGAGAGAGATATCTTTAAGATACGACTTCTGAAATCTACGTCTACTTCTACTAAATCTACTTCTGAAATCTGAAATTCGTGAGAAATCCACAGTGTTGGAAAATAAATTCACATTTTATTTATTCGTTAATTTTGCTCAGTTATTCTGTTAGAATATGTAATTAAACTGATTTTTAAAAGTAAAATACAGAAAATAGCCATTCAATTTGAAAAAAAAAAAAATAATTTCACTTGTCAGAATTCCATACCTTAACAGCACTCGGAATTCGAAACAGGAAATTACACTTACCCTAAACAAAAAGGCGCATAGACTTTCCTACCATGCTTAGGAAACATAGCATGAGCAACTGTGGGAAGGAATTAAACAGAGAACGAACCATTCGGATAGTAATCTAAATTAAATATTCAACTAAGTCTCATATACTTTATATATATTTATTAATTCTGCTCAGTTATTCTGTTAGAATATGACCTGTAAAAGTAAAATACAGAAAATAACCAATCAATTTGAAAAAAAAATAATAATTTCACTTGTCTGAATTCCATACTCTAACAGCAATCGGAATTCGAAACCGGAAATAACACTTACCCTAAACAAAACAGCGCATAGACTTTCCCAACAAACGATGGGCACACGTGAGAATGAATTAATACAGAGAAGCAAACGGATACTAAAGTAAATTAAGTAGTCCACTAGCTTTTCTGGTTATTTACAGAAATATCTTTCAACTCCTATGTTTTGTGTGTTTTGTGGTGTGAATATATGTTAGCCACAGTAACCTATAATCAAAAGTCTTTTCAGACTTGTGTTTGTGTTCTGTGAATATATGTTAATCAACAATATGGAATATTCAGAAAACCTACATAGTACCAAGATGTTCCCATTCTGGAAAGAAATGAAAGTTTTTTTTTTTTTTTTTTCAAAGAAATGTTACGCCAAGAAAAACACCATTTGCATTGGTGATATATGTAAATTCAATTCCTATTTCTTACATATTGCAATGTAAATAATATCTGTGAAATAAATATGTAAACTTAAAAGATCAAACAGTGTCATTGATGTGTTATGTATGTTTAAGTAAGAACACTTTTGAAATAACCGTGAATACACACACGATTTGTTTATTTATTTATTTATTGAACTTTAAGATCTTACTTTTAGACAAATCAAAATATCCGGTTGAATTATGAATAAAATATGAACTTGATTAGAATATGTATATAGAAGAAAATACAGATGAGGTATGGAAAAAAAAAAAAAAGTATGTGTGTTTGAGTGACATCAGTATATAATTAATTATTCAGAAAAGCTCGAAAGACTGCCGCCATCACGACTTACTCTAAGAATTCCCACCCTTTAACAGGAAACAAATACCCCAAATGTATTGGAAAATTAGTACAAACATAAAATAAAATAATAAAAAAAAACCGTATGTTTGAGTGACACTAGTATATAATTAATTATTCAGAAAAATCTAATCACACCCGCCATCACGACATACTCTAAGAATTCCCATAGACGACAATGACGGATGTGTGCCACCCTGGGAAAATTCAAAGATATCTTATCTCAAAACATAGCCCACAATTCCATAGCCAAACCAAAATACCACACAAAGACATAACGTCACGATTCTTATCTTATCTTGATCTTGTCAGAAGTGAGCACCAATCACGACACGATTTCTTATCCACTAATATCATCCTTTCCATTCAAAACAACGTCACTTATTTACAAATGACGACATTTATTAACAAATGACGTCACTTATCTACATCTGAAAACAACACACACCCACAACACGAATCCTTATCTCTACCATCACCCATAATCCCATACGCGAACCAAAACACAAGAACTGAAGCCAGTGACCACATATGCTCACAGGGAAATTTCTGACTCAGGAAGCCACGCACACCAGAAGCATTTGGTTTAAACTGTCCCACCAATCACAACACGAATCCTTATCTCTATCATCACCCATAATTCCATAGGCGAACCAAAAAAATCCCCCATAATCCCATACGCGAACCAAAACACAAGAACTGAAGCCATTCACACACTTGCCCACATGGAAATTCCAAACATTCCAAACTCATGACGTCACTCACAGCTGAAGCCATTGACACATATACCCTCAGGGAAAAGCCACGCCCACCGGAAGCATTTGGTCACTACCGCCTCCCCTACTACTGACGTCATTTGTTATTTGTAAATAAGTGACGTTGTTGTTTTGAATGGAAAGGATGATATTAGTGGATAAGAAATCGTGTCGTGATTGGTGGGACACTTTAAACAAGATCAAGATAAGATAAGGAATCGTGACGTGAATGTTTGTTATGAGATGTAGATAAGTGACGTCATTTGTTAGTTATAAATAAGTGACGTTATTGTTTTGAATGGAAAGGGAAATATATTAGTGTATAAGTTATCGTGTTGTCATTGGTGGACACTTCTGACAAGATCAAGATAAGATAAGGAATCGTGACGCGAATGTTTGTTGTTATTGAGTTTGGAATTTCGCTGGGGCCCTTGTCTGTCAGAAATATCACGTGATGTTTTTGGTTCGTTTTTTGCCTTGTGGGTGATATTTAGAGATAAGAATCGTGACGTTTTGTGTTTGGAAATTCAGTTTCGAGCTTTTCTGAATAATTTAATTATATGGTATGTCATTCAAACATACAGTTTTTTTTTTTCTTCTATAGATGGTTGTACTAATTTTCCAATACATTTTGAGGTATTTCTTTCCTGTTAAACGGTGGGATTCTTAGAGTAAGTCGCGATGGCGGCAGTGTAATAAGCTATTCGAGCTTTTCTGAATAATTAATTATACACTTAAAATACCTGTCCTTAAACACACACACACACACATTAGACATAAAAATCGGATAGAAAGATATCGTGTGCACAGTATATAACAAATCAAAGTATATCATTGCTGTGTCGTAAATCATTACAGTTTCAGCGCTTTGCATTTTGTCATTCCAATCTATGAAATTAATAAATATATTTTCTAGCGTATAGAATTAATCCACCTGAATGATTATAGTCGCCACAATCATACGTGTCGTAATCTGTGAGAGAATAACGATCAACCTCAAGTTTGATCCTTATTTCACTTAAGACTAGTACATCTATATATGATTGGATTTCTGTGAAAAGTAACATTAAATTATCAAATTTGACCTTATCGACTTGATATATGTTGAAATTCTTGGATGAGTTTGTAGTAGTGTCAACAAATTTTTTTACGGAGGTTAGATTATATAACTTTTTACAGTTGCATCAGAATCTAAGCTATTCATGTGAAATCTTAAACCATTTAGGTCTTTATTGTTCCAGTTATTCATAGGGTAACATTTAGATTTGCTGCCTTCTTTGACTTTGTTCGTTGAGGTCGTCAGGTGTTTTTATCCGTATCGCTTTTGTGTTGTCATTCTTTCTCATGAATAGCCATCTCTTACTCATACATATTTGACTGCACCACTTGCTCTCTTTTTGTTTTGCTTCATAAAGGAGTTGCTTATTGAGTTTGGCCAAGTGTACGTTTATGTAGATGGGCACCGGTTTTAACTGTTCATGAAATTGTTGAGCTGTAATCTTGATTTCTTGCTTCGGTCATCCATTTGTTTTTAATATTCTTGCTTTCTAGTTGAATAATAACTGGTTTGATATCTGCTGGTTTGATGCTTTTCTGCTAGTGGGTACTCTGTGGGCTTGCAAGATGTCTTCCCTTGCTTCAAGTAGATTCACCAGTTTTTCAGTTAGAGTATGCAAGTTTTCATTCTGAGCTTCTGGTAGACCGTTTAATTCGATATTGTTCAACCTGGAGCGCTGATGAATTCCATTAACTTCCCATTTCAGTTCGTTTGTTTGAGCTTTTAGTATTTTATTTTCGTTTGTTAGTTTCGTGTTTTTAGTGCAAAGATCCTTAATTAGTTTTTCATTGGCTTTGTTCTTTAGATCTTGAATGCATGCAAAACTACTCCAGAGATGCCTTCAGTTCATTTATTTTGACTGTAAATAGTAGTTCCAGTTCCCTTCCTATCGCGGAGTTATCGTCTTTAATTTCTACTTTGATGGCGTTTAGATCTTCTAAAATCTGTTCCCTGAAGTTTCTTAGGAAAACCCTCGCATCATCTACGTCGTCTTTGTTTACTGCTTTAGGTAAATCTAAACCGTCGCTGCTTCTGTTTTAGTTTACTTGTAGTTTTAAGGTCGTTTTTGGAAGAAGTATTAATCCAAATCTGGCACTTCCATTTTAGTTTCTTGTCCTCAGACATTTTTCGAAAGTTAGATTCTGTTACACCTATACATGCAGGATGATAATATTCGCGACATTCAAGAGAACATGGCAGTACTTCGTTTTTGTCTATCTTGCTTTTACAGTTAGCGACGGACATGAATCGGATCTTGAAGGAGGATTAGTAGGCATCGTTTAGGTGAGGATGGCGATCGTCTCAGCGAGTGGCTCGAAGGATTTATATGGCGTCAGTGACTATGGTCTTCGTTCTTCTGCTGTAGCTTGACGCTCGTAGCTTGAATTTTGAAGAACTGGTTTTACAGGAACCACTGGATCGATTTCGATGATTAATGCGTATACTTTTTCAGATTACTGAGACGATTCATTTGAGCACATTTTAAAGGTTGATTATATTAAGGCAATTCCTTAGATTTAAGTTTAGAACAGATTCAGCAACAGGTATTCACTCTCGATTTTAATAGAGCATTTCAATTAAAGTAAAGCAGTACAATACTATTGTTATTAAAACAATAAAAATGAGTATAGGAGAAAATAAATGACTACTATTTGGGGGTTTTTTGGTCACATTTATTTCAAAAGAAAGTTATACCAACTAGTTTCACCAACTGTGGCTGCTAGCTTCATCAGGGTAAAAGATGTATAAAAATAGTAAGAACACTTAAATGCTAAAAACTGTTAACACTAAAACCATAAAATAAACCGAATAAGATTTTATTTTTTATAAAAGCAGAAGAACGCGTACATTACACGCATAGCGCGTGCACGAACGCGTTCTGTAGTTGGCGGCAAAATTCAGTTCTGGTATGTTGAAAGATCTAATAAGGGTCTTCCAGATCTCGGGCAGAATCACCCCATGGTTTCTATTAAGGTTTTGTTCTGAGCGGAGCACCATTGTGGCTTCTTTTATAATTCGGGAGCGGAAGTAGGGCATTGAGCTTTTACCCCATTCTATAATGTGATCATAGCAAAACAGCCTAACCCCGATTTGTCTTCTCTATTATTATTGACGTCTCCTATGTGCTCCTTCCTGATTTCAAGTCTGGCCAATATAATTCAAGCCGCACGAGCAAGGTATGTTGTCAACTCCGGCATATTTAAAAAATAGATGACTGTCTTTTGGAGATCGTAAAACTTGGCGAATGGTCTGTGCACGTTTAAAAGCTACTCGTATACCAGTGGCTTGAGGAGTCTGGCAATCGTATTAGAAATTGTCCCTACAAACGGAATCCCAATGGTAGAATTTAATGTATATCTTCAGGCTGTCACTGAGGGGGTCACAGAAAAGTATCTTGTGGATCAATTTCTTAGGATAACCATTCTTTGTAAGGTCATTTGATATCCGGGAAAGTTCAGCTTGGAAGTCTTTATAATCTGTCGTAATGAGAGAGGCTCTATTTTTTAGCATGTGTACAATGTTGAGTTTCTGGGAAATATGGTGCGAAATGTAAGAATCTACCTATATTGGTTGGTTTTCGATAAACTGTAAGGTTTATTCGTCTATCTATTGATTTCTTGATTACAATATCCAGAAATGGTAATTGGTTATCTTTCTCAAGCTCTAGATAGATTGAATTTAATTTTAATTTTCTTGCTTAGAAAATCGAGCAAGTCCTTTTCCGTATTTTTCCAAACAATAAAAATAGCATCAAAATTTGAAAGTATAATTTTTACTTTCAAATTTCTCCATAAAGAGATCCGCACAGGGTGGTGAAAGAGAGCTTCTCATTGCAAGACCTGTTAATTTTACTGTTTTGTTCCATAGGAAAACGTTAGATGTTAAACAATGATGGAACAAAGAAGTGATGTCTTGAGGTAATAAGCTTCCTAAAATGTCGATCACTTCTTCTACC
This sequence comes from Typopeltis vanoorti, assembly GCF_054136105.1. Taxonomy (NCBI): domain Eukaryota; kingdom Metazoa; phylum Arthropoda; class Arachnida; order Uropygi; family Thelyphonidae; genus Typopeltis; species Typopeltis vanoorti. The sequence goes on from NC_143560.1 coordinate 138,183,172, forward strand.
GGAATGTTGGTGAATAAAGATTGCCATAAGATCTGTATTCGAGATCGAGATGTTTTTAATTTCTCCACGAAATGTTCTGAACTTCGTATATAAGTATCAGAATTGCCGATGTGTGCTTTGAAGAGACCTGCAAGGTATTTTGATAATAAATAGGCAAATTATTACCATCAACAATTGGGCGTAACGGTATGCCATTTTTGTGGACCTTTTGGAGAGCCATAGAGTCGCGGCGGCAGTGGATGCATAGACTTCAATCTCCGTTTTAATTCTGTTGACCAGCTATCCATATTACGTAATAAATCGTTGGTATCATTATGATTCTTTAAAGTGGGGTCCGAATCTAGAACACGATAAGTAGATGTATCAGAAAGTAAGTTGGCAATCTTATCTTTGTAATCACTGATGTTTAAGATAACCTTTATCAGCTTTTAATATGATGATATCATTCTCTTTCTTTAACCTAAACATGGCTTTTTTTTTCTCTGCAAGAGTCATGTTTTGATGGGGAGCTCTTGAAGAAGAGAGAATGATACTGCTTTTAAGTCTGAGATCATTAGCTATGGGATCCGGAGAAGGCTGAAACGGCCTTTTCTGCACTGCATAATACGTCCACTTGAGGAATTAGATCTGGGGTAATAGAAAAATTGAAGCTTTTTTGAGAATACTCATTTCCGGTTTAGATAGAACGCGATCAGAGAAATTGCATATCACCGTGTTGTCTGGTAAAGCAGATTTTGACTGAAAATCTTTATCGTAAAGAAAATCGAATTTCTTGATTTGGCTTTGTTTACTGATTGAAAAGGTCTTCTCATAGCTAATATTTATCATTCTATCTAAAAGTAACCATAGGTTTTGGGCTAAAGTACTGGAGATATCCTCGTAAATCTGATAGGCATTAAATGTCTATTCGGTTTAGTTCAAATCTGGTGTTTTGTATCCGCTCACGTAAAAGATGTTTTGAAATATATATGCTTAGCCCGTCTTGAATGGAATCGTTCTCTCAAAATAAGAAACTTAGGAATTATATTGTGGTTTCTGTTCAGAAACGTAAGTCGATTCAACAGTTTAGCCTTTTTGCATTAAAACGACGTACCTCGTGTTTAGTTTCCCCATGGAGGTTATTCATGATGGTAATACTGTTATTTTTGACCACACGAACTATAGGAGATATATAATGACTACTATTTGGGTTTTAGCGCGTACATCACGCGCTATGCGTGTGATGTACGCGTTCTTTTGCTTTTATAAAAAATAAAATTGTATTCTGTTTATTTTATGGTTTTAGTGTTCTTACTATTTTTATACATCTTTTACCCTGATGAAGCCAGCAGATACAGTTGGTGAAACTAGTTGGTATAACTTTGTTTTAAAATAAATTTGACCAAAAAACCCCCAAATAGAGTAGTCATTTATTCTCTCCTATAGTTCGTGTGGTCAAAAATAACAGTATTACCATAATAAAAATAAGTGTTAAAAAATAAAGATAGTAAAATATCTGCACAGTTGTCCATATGCTGTCACCTCAAGGCCTTGCATAGACCTATTATTATGATAACCTCCTTCTAGATTCGGTTTTTTTTATCCTGTGAAGACATTAAATAAATCGAAATAAATAAAAAATAATAAAAACCGTCGATCGCTACCCGTGTTTCATGTTTTGCGAATGAGTGTTAAATACAGTTGACCCTTGAACAACACGGGTTGGAACTGCGCGGATCCACTTATACGCGGATTTGTTTCAATATATATTGGATTTTTTTTCAGATTTGCGACAATTAAAAAAAAAAAAAAAAAAAAAAAAAGAAAAGAAACTAGCAGACGAACGGCGTAGCCTAGAAAAATCGAAAAAATTAATTCGGTATGTCATGAAGACATAAAATAAATGTTGATATTAGTCTATTTTATTATTTGCTACCATTAAAATATTATACATCTATTATAAAAAGTTCAAACTGATCAAAACTTACGCGCACAAACACTTACAGCTCGTACATGGCCATTCGCAGGAGAGAGAAATGTAAACGAACTTAACGATGCAGTATTAAATCATAACTGCATAAAAATTCACTGTTACCACTAAAAATTAATTAGTATAAAGAAAAAAAATAACGATTCATTCATTAATGTATAGGCTAGGCTGCCATAAAGCAATCGTATTGGTGCTGCATGAATCGTTATGCCTGTAAATAAACGTGAATAATTTCTTTTTCACGTTATTTTCATTTTTCAGAGCTAGTATAAGACAATATTGATGCAGATACTGACAGACATAAGATTCATCTGGAAAACAGACGACAGAAATTTACGGTATCGATAAATACAGTACTGTAAATGTATTTTCACTTCCTTATGATTTAAGATTTTCTTTTCTCTATCTTATTTTACTGTAAAACTATAGCATATAATACATATAACATAGAGCCTCCGTAGCGCAGTTAGTATAGACCAAGGGTCGGCAAACGTTTTAGAGACTATTGACCCCTTCATAGAATCCTTGATCCCTCATCGACCCCCATCATATTACATAAATGAATAAATGTCATCAATAATAAATTTCTCAATTTAAAAATCATTCCTTCTACTTCAATTCTGCTTCTCGATAAGAAAATAATTTATAACGAACATTAAAATTTTACTTGGAATGGTTAATGAGAAGGATGTGCTTGATGAACAGTGGACATTGCATCAATATTTGGTTGGATATTGGTGAGTTTTAGCCTTAAGTCACAGTGCCAACAGGTCGATCAGCCAGTTGGCGTTGCATGTTTACTAGATGGTACCCAAAATCATTTTAGGTGTTTATTGATACCCTGTTGAACCGTACACATTTATCGACTCATTGGATAGCCAATCGATCCCCATGGGTCGATCTTCCTATCGAAGACCGGCCAACTCAGCTTTCAACGAAAGGTGGGTTAGCCGGTCTCATGCGGATGTAGGGGTTTTTTTAACCCGGAAACTGCTTTTTTCATCCTCCAGAACAGGCAATACGACCCCGTGAATATACGTGGATTAGTCACGAATACATCCCAGCCGTAGGCCAGTCCCATCCCGGATAAAATGAGGGGGGTTGAGGAAAGCAATGGTGAACTACCCTGTAAAAATCTCAACAGGAACACTTTGTGAGCAATACCTACAAAGTCACCTACGGTCGGAAATGACTGAATGGATAAACCAACATAACACAATGTGTTAATTGGGCGTTTATGTTATTGGTTGAGGCTTGCTGTCAATAGTACGCTATTAGTAGCACAGTAGGACACAAGTTTTTTTTTGCTTGCTAAATTGAGGTTTATCGAGATTTTCTGCAGAACAACCGACGCCCACCAGTTCAATCTCATGTCCTTTGGCACTAGAAGGGTGCCAACTGGGAGGACCTCCTTCCAATGGTCCGACTACTGCTTCAGTTCTTCTGATCCAAACACTTGCTGAGACCGAATAACAGAAATCATCACTGGAGTGAAGGCTTTCATCCTTGTGATGAATCCCTTTTGTTCCAGTCCAAACTCTCAGTCACCATCGAAGCCTTGGTTCTCAAAAAAGTGTGCTAATGCTGTAGGAAAAAAAAACCTCTGCTTACCACAATTGGATCAAGACCATCCTGCTTCCCCCTCTGTCTATACTGCAGTCCGCAACAATTGCAATCACAAGGTCAAAGTCAGACTTTGAAAGGGCCAAAAAATGCTGTAATATCGCCTCCTTCCCAAATGGCTGTTGCTCTTTCTGGTCCTTTGCCAAGGCCATTGGTTGCAATTCCTGCTCACCCGTCACTCTCACATCCAGATGTTACTGTAGTCACCTCACCAAAAGACGAGGCCAATTTACTTGCATCACTCTTCTCTTTCAAGTCCTGCATTGATGACCTGGGCAAAGTTCCCTCCTCTCCACAAAGAACGGCTCCCATAGTCTTCCAACAAAAAGAAATCCGAAGAATCCTGAATAACCTGAACATAAACAAGGTTTCAGGTCGTTGAAAGTTTTAATTGGTTATACTATAAATTAAAGATACCAAGAAATTATATACTTGATTTAATCCGTTATCCAAGTGTAAGTAAACAAAGTTTGCACCTGAAGTATCTTCAGGACTGGGGCAACTCGTGGCAAAGGAGGTATGACTTCACATCACTTGCCTTAGTATCCCATAATGCAAAGCACATCTCCTTGCGGACATGTGTAATAGTATGCATTATACATGTCCGCATTATGGGAAGGGTTATGTTATGCTTATTAAGGATACTAATGGTTATGGAATACTACAGCAAGTGATGCGATGTCAAACCACCTTTGCCACGAGTTGCCCCAATCCTGAAGATACTTCAGGTGCAAACTTTGTTTACTTACACCCGGATGAGCGTAAGAAAGTTGTTGATAAACTTTCAACATCTCTCTCTAATCCAGAGTATTTTAATATTAAAGTGACACCTTTTGGCAACTCATATAGGAAAATATGACTTCTGCATTACTTCAACCTTGGTATCTCACCTCCGAATCTGGCTCCCACTGATGAGACCTCAAAGGTCGAAACCGGTCTGGGTTTCGACCCTTCCCATAATGCATAGCATTATACATCTCCGTAAGGAGATGTGCTTTGCATTATGGGATACTAAGGCAAGTGATATGAACTCATACCACCTTTGCCACGAGTTGCCGCAGTCCTGAAGATACTTCAAGCGCAAACGTTGTTTGCTTACACTTGGATAAAGGATTAAATCAGGTGTATAATTTATTGGTATCTATAAGGTTTCTGGTCCTAATGATATCCCACCTATTATAATGCTAAAAAATTGCGCGCCATAACTAACACTCATACTGTATCGCCTCTTCAATGTTTCCTATTCAACTGGCATCTACCCAACAACATGGAAACAGGTCGACATCCAGCCCATCCCAAAAAAAGGCGACGAAAGCCAACCAACGAATTACCGTCCAATTGCTCACTTCTGTTTTCAAATTTTATATAGAAAAGGTAATCAACATCCAACAGTATGGATTCCGCCACTGCTGAAAGAGAGAACATCTACAGCTGATGTTCTCTTTCTTTCAGCACCCACCTATGGAGACATCCCTCCCTTTTACCTCGACATATCAAAGGCATTTGCTTGGGTTTAGCACATGATTCTATTTACCAAACTTCCATCCATGGTCTGCATATCCCATTCTGCAACTGGATCGCCAACTTCCTCACTGGTCGCTTACTCTCTTGTCATGGTGGACGGCTTATTCTCCTCGTATACACCACTTCACCAAAAAAGGTGGTGTACTGTTTCGCACAAAATACTACTTCACACCTTTTACAAAGCCCAAATCCGTCCAGCTATGGAATATTGTTCCCATATTTGGTGGGGGGGGGGGGGTGTACCAAAATTGTCTCTAGGATTGCTCAATTCTATCCAATAGATGACAATCCGGCTAACTAATGATCCCTCTCTGACAAATCCACTTCAATCCCTCTCTCACACAGATGTTTAGTTTCTGCCTTTTGCCTCTTCTTCAGATATCTTCATGGACAGTGCTCTACTGAATTGGCCACTATTATTCCCCCGTTCTCCTCCAGAATCATTTCCTTTCACAGTCAACTTCACGTCCTCTTTTATTCCATCTACGCGTGTCATTTGAAACAACTTCCTCCACTCTGCCTTCCCCGTAGATTACAACCCTAAGCCGTTCAAGCAAAATGTGAACAGACTCCTCCTTTCTTCTATTCCTCTTGCACATACACGGGGCGCACTTGCAGTTCACTCCTCGCGCTTCCATCTCAGTATGGTATCACTGATTGTTGATCTGAGATGACCTAATTTGTTCGACACTTTGCCGTTGAGATAGGCTTGCAACATGGCATCCTATCGCAATGCCTCTTTTAAACTCCTTCAGTTCCCTTCTGGCAGCCATTTCATCCGAACATAGTTGCACTCACTTGGGGACATCATATAGTTCAAACTTATACCGGCTGCAAACACGTGCCTCGTCACACGATGCACTGTTGTCCGATGCACGTTGCCCATGGAGGTGTTATGTTACCAGCATCATTCCCATCAACTTATGTATTCGGAATCCTGTCGAGATTTTTGCAATATCTTCATGTGACCATTTCACAAATGTAACTCAGCTGTGGCTTTATTATAAAAAGTGAGTAAATTGCTGAGGCACTCCTTCATAAAATTCAGATTCCTATCCACCATTCTTGAACTTTGCCATTAAACAACTTCTTGAGTACCGTCACCACACTCCTGAGATGCTGATCCTTCGATAATTCCACCTTACTCTTGGCACCTCCTTTATGCTTCGATAATATTTTCCTGTCCACCCACGAGAGCGGAAAGCCAAATAATCTGGTCAAAGTAACTAGCAGTATTATCGCGTTCTTTAGTATATGGGTTGATCTGCCACCTAATCCCATATCCTTATTAACATCAACGTTCTGTAACATCCTGTATACCTCTTATTCTACTTACGTTTCCGCATCAACCTTTGTGATATCAATTACATCAAGATCATCCTCTTGGATGATATGCCATCGTGTGTCATCCAGGATGATGGTGCTACATTGCAAAGTGATCACTCAGTAATTCAACTGTTTCATCTGCTTCAGTCACTTCGTCCTCAGCATTCTTCATATAATATTCCCCCGTACTCATTCTTCCTTTTACTTGCCACGTACGGAATGATTCCTTTTAGGATTATCTTTAGCTCTCTCAGCTGATTTCTTCTCGTACTCTGATTTTGCTTCCCTACCATGCTGGTCACCGTTCTGGTCAGTGATAAATGCTGCTCATTAGATTGATCGACTTTCCCTGGAAATATCCTCGCAAGTTTTTATTTCTTATCAACTCCTGCTTGATGCGGGATGGTGTTGCCTGTCCATTTAATTTCTACTTTACTTATCCTCCTGACTCTCGGTATGCCTTCTGCTGTTCCCTTCTTCACACACCCCGTGCCCATTTTTCATGCATTTCTATCATCCACCTCCTGCAGTTGGTCTTCTTCTCCAAGCAGCCTCATGATTTTGTCGTAATTATCCAATGCTTCTTTACTAATAATTCCACACGTTTAGATACCTCCCAGGCAAAAAACACATGATCTCTCTCTCTATCTGGCGGCAATGCAGCCACCTCTGTTATAGACGTATCTCCTGATACGCTCACGAGATGCAGTAGCATCCTCAATTCCCTCGTTCCCTCCATCTCCTCCTGCCTTAGGTTATCATTCCTCAGTAACTGCATGAATTCGATTTCCTTTCCTCAATGTCATCGTTTCTCCTTTCATTGTAGGACCCCACGTTAACCGTTTCTCATCTCATTGACCTCCTGTTGAACAATTACTCGTGTCGGCTGCAATTCATCGGCACTTTATCCGCCCTGAAAACGCGATCATCCTCGCATCCCATACCAATAATTATATCATGTTACTGGTATGGTCAGTGCCCATAACTTCTCTCTCTTGTTCCCAATAATTCGGGCATTATATAAAGCCGAGTAGTCTCCTAACTACACTCCCCTTACACTTTGCCTGAAGCGCAATAGACCATTTTCTATTCATTCTCACTTGCCTTAACACTTTCATTGCCAAGCTGAAAATTGGAATTTCGTGTGGTAGCCAATTTTTTTTTCGTTAGCGACGTCCACGCGATAACGCGTGATCGGGCGTTTGGTGAGGACTCGTATCGCGTGATTGGCAATGAACGTGTTAATCGTGCCTGTAAACGTTCTCAGCTGCAACGCCTCTAATAGCTCTACGATTAGAAATACGCTTATAGTACACCATAAGCCTGTAACTACTTTATAATAAAAAGCAGTTAAATGCTTCCCTAAATTCCAGATGTCTTTCAGATGCAGTATGCAGCAATCCATGAAAACAAGAAGACGTGCCATATCTTGATGCGATTTCCACCAGCGAAAGGTTCAAACATATATCAGCTGCGTGGCAAAAATCGAGTTTTAAAGATTTTTATGAAATAATTTTATTTATATTATTTATTATTGAGTAATCCGTAAACGATGTGGTTGTCTCACTTTAAGGGTGAAATTTCTCTCCTATCATTCAAGAGCATTCATGCGAATGGCTGAATTCAAATTCCTTATAGTTTTTCACTCGAGGTTTTAGAGATTGTATCACACGCAATCAATCGTCCTTGACGGCGTGCTTTGAAAAGCTGTTTATTTGTTCGGTACCTTTTGGCTTATAGCACGCTGGACTGCCCAGTGCATGCATGCTTAGGAGTGGGTCTCGATCTCTTTAGCTTCTAAAATTACCTTGCTGAAATGAGAGGAATTTAATTGAGCTTATCTCTTCAGCCACAACGTTTTCAGGTTTATAAACTGACAAACGTTGTCTCTGCAGAGGCCCCCCCACCGTTCCTCATTCCATCGTATATTTCTATAGATTTCTTTTTCTTTACAGAACTGGAGGTTCAGGATTCTAATGGTCTTTCTCTTAAGCAAGTTTATCACATTCAAGACAGACATCTTTCATGCTGTGCTTGTACAACGCAATGCACACCACACACACACACACACACACACACACACACACACACACACACCTCGTCATTGAAGGTCGCAGTGCCTAACTAACCGATTCCGGTCTCGATGTTGAATATTTTATAGAGGAAACATGCAATACCCTTTCGTACTCCTTTTGTCCTTCTTTTCTGGTCAGTTTATTTGGTCTCAATCTACTGTTCTATCTCGCTCTCTACTTTGCTTAAGATTAAATTATCTTCCTGAAACTCCCATTGCTCATTCTCCCTTAATGTTGGTATCGAACTTGTCTTTCTACGAATCCCATTTGCAACCCGCCTTATTTCGAGCTGAGTTGAATTCTGCACGATGAAAGCTGCGAATTCCGATCTTTCCTAGTTTCATTCCATTCTTTTTGTTTATTTATTCAATTGCTTTTTTTCATTCGTTCATTTGACACGGAACGGAACGACCTGGCCGAATAAAAGCGACTCACGTTTTCGGCTAAAATAACCGTAATGCAGCTTCAAAATTCACGTTTTTGTACTTTGAGATAACGAACGCTCTTGCAACTAATCTCGTTTGCAAAACTAATTCTTCGCTCGACTTCGCCAGCATTTTCATTGCATAGCAATTCCCAACGGTGCGTATAATTGACCATAAACACGGGATTATTATCCTCACAGAATCTTCCTAATTGAATAATATCCCCCTCACGAAATAACTGCTTAAATTTACAACACCGCAGAAACTTCGATACTTTCCTGAAGAATTCACTAGGGACGTCAAAAAAAAGCTCACGAACACATCACCTTTGCGTAGAATATTTAAATGATCCAATTTGTTGCTGTACTGCGGGGAATATTAAGAAGCTGTGCGATAAGAATTCATATTCTTGAATCTGTTTATAAATCCACAAGCTCAGTAACACTGGACCTACTTTACAGTCCTCTTAATTACATAAAGGTTCTCTGTGAGAGAGAGAGAGGCTATTTATCCCGGTATCAAATGGCAAGTCTCGCCATTTTGGATGTGTCAATCTCGAATTGCGGGATAGGGTAAGAAGACAGAATTGGTTATCCAGTAGTCGAGGGGGGGGGGGGGGGGGTAGAGCAAGCAACTTCAGTTTCAGTGGCTTTTCATGATTCGATTATTTCAAGGATCTTGGAAATCCGCAGCATTTAATCTGTGATTGTCACTTATCGGATAGCTTCGGTAAGAGTGCGTCTAAAAACTAGCATATTGTCTCATGATGAATTGCGAGTGTGGTCTGAAAAGTTCTCGGCCTCGACCATAGATGGCAACGCTTTTGGCAAGATTTTTTTCTTAGTTGGTACATCTGTCATAAGCACCCATGTGAAATTGCAAGTCATTCTATCAAGTAGTTTGTTTTATCCAGCTGTCTGAAACCAAAGTGTTGTCTGTATCCCTTGAAATGGATAAAATTGAGTATCGTGCGGTTATAAAATTCTTTGTGAAAGAAGGTTTAACGCCAAAGGAAATTCATTCGAAGGTTATGGGCATTCTTCTGCTTCGTTTTGGACAGTCTATTAAGAAATAGGCTACCGAATTTAAACGTGGGCTTACCAGCTTGAAGATGATGCACGTCCAAAAAGTGTAACAACACCAGAAATCATTGATCAACTGCACGATATATTATGGTATGGGATGACCGGCGAGTCAAAGTGCGTGAAATTGCTGAGGCTATAGGCATTTCAAAAGAACATGTAGGATATATATTGCAAATGAAAACGCTTTGTGCAAGATGGGTGCCGCGCTTGCTCACAGTAGATCAAAATGCACTCGTATGAAAATCTCTGAACAGTGCTTGGAGCGTTTTAACAAGAATATAACTGATTTTATGTGTCGGTTTATTACTATGGATGAGACTTGGATTCACCATTACACACCAGAATCCAAATAGCAGTCAAACCGGTGGACAGAAGTCGGTTTTTCAGCGCCAAAGAAGACAGTCCGTTCCATCAGCAGGAATGGTCATGTCATCGGAGGTTTGGGATGCTGAAGTTATTTTGTTTATTAATTATCTTAAAAAGGGTAAAACAGTAACCGGGGAATATTATTCCGATCTTTTAACCAGACTAGCTGAAAACATTCGTGAGGAAAGACCCGGTTTGCAGAAGGAAAAAAATCATCTTTCATCAGGACGATGCACCTAACCACAAATGTGTTTTGGCAATGGGAAAATTTAAGAGATCTGCACTATGAATTGTTGGAATATCCACCCTATTCCCCAGATTTGGGGAATAGGGGAGATGTTCCAACTGGTCAGCGTTTTTGTTCGAATCAAAAAGGGGTATTTTGCACACCTTACTGAGAACTGGAACAGTATATAATGGCGCTGAAGCATCGCTGGAATAAATGTATTAGTCTTAAGGAAGATTAAGTTGAAAAATAAAATTAATTTTTAAATTATAAATTCGTTTTTCCCTTGTTAAGCCGAGCACTTTTCAGACTACCATCGTACTCTACTTTGTCGTAATTTTTATTTGGGTAGTGTGTTAACAAATTATGAGCTTTCAGATTTTCAATGTCACGTCAATGGATTACTCGAACTCCATTCAAATACGAGTGTAGAATTTTTTGAAACATTTTTGGAGAAAAAAAAAATTAATTAAATCCTCAGCATGAAAATCAAATCTCTCTCTCTCTCTCTCTCCCCCACTTACTGAATCCACTCACACTATTGAGGTCTTTACAATTTCTCAGTTTTATTAATTTTTTGCCATCTGTTCAATTTAAATGGTATATTCAGATTAGAATTAACGTTATTAAAGCTATAATTGTTTTAATGGGAATAAAGCTTAACATTTTAAACATCTGATTATAAGTGTCATAAATCTACTTCACCTCGCCTAGTGAAAAGGGAGGTAGACGGAACTCTTTTAGATCGAAAAGTTGATCTCCATCCTTTTTCATGGTCGGTTGACATGAAGCATCGATTATTTGCACACTCTTGTTTGACTAGTAATTAGGCAGACATTTGTCACCATCTCGTGTTCCTAACATTAACCTGTATTATTACGTGAGAAGTACTATAGTCTATTTAATTTTATAGCGGTTAATAAAATCCTACTTTCTTGAGAGAAGAAATAAGCACATAAAAAATTTTGCCTTTCGCAAGAGATCGAAGCACTCGGGAGATGACCGAAAAGAGTCATCGAAAAAAGTTACACTCGTCCTCGACTACAATCGAATCGATAGCGATCTTTCATTTACCGTTTCATCTAAGTCGTGCGAGATATCACAGGCTACTCAAGATACTTCGCATGATTTATTATACAAGATGCGATTATTTATAATACCATAAGACGCTAGGTTACGTATTCAAATCTATAGAAACTTTCGGGTGTACTAGAGAACGAAGTCTCCGGATCCCTAAGACCAGCAATCAGGTTACTCACGAGCCACTCGTACTCCATTTTGTTATAAAATTCCAACCGCGTTTATTCGCAGAATAAAGCAATCTCGTTATTCGAATTTCTTGATCCACAAACAGACAGAAAATCCCTGTTAGCTCCACGTGAGAATGGCTATCCGACCTTCGGTTGATGAAGTCGTTGGCGATGGTAATTATTTTATGGGAAACATATACTGCAGTTAATCATCCTCTGCTGCGTTAGATCTCTAGCCTAAATGAAGGCGCTCGTATATTCCGAGCGTCTATGGCGAAAGTATCCGGGATTTAATACACTCGCATCTGCCTGCTTATGTTGCGGAAACCGTAAATCGTGCAAATTTCTGTAGGTCAGTTTCGCAGATGTAAATTTTTTGTTCAGTCATGAAAAAAGCTTCGTTTCTTTTGTGCTTCCATTGAAGAAATTTCTTATCAGGAGCCTCCACAGGTTTTCGAAGAAAGGAACCCAGTTGCTGTTTTGAAGTAAATGTTCAATGTTTCAACTACAAAAGTGGAAGCCTTCTTTCTTATCATAAAATTCCCGACATGCACCATCAAGGGGTATACAGGATATGATAGTATTACATGAAACTTACATCATTACTAACTTCCTATCTACAGTTTTTTTACACCTGTCAAGACTCCAATATTATCAGGTCTTATATTTCATTCGTCTAAGGCACTTTGTACCGTATCAATCCACCTATATCTTGATCTTCCTCTGGGTCGTTTTCCTGCAAACTTGGCGGAGAACACTTGTTTTGCTAATCTTTTCTCTCCCATTCTGTTTTAAGTGACCATACCACCTGAGATTAGAAATGTGCTAACACATTCTTGGATGCTAATAATGTCAAGTTCTTTCCTAATATCCTCGTTTTTAATATGATATTGCCATTGATGCCATATGTTCACGTCTCTAATCTTTCTCAGGACTCTCATATCTGCGGTCTCTAGTCTTTGGTCAGGTGTTATACTTCTGACGCAGCTCTCAGATCCATAAGTTAACTCTGGTTTGATCACCGTCTTGTATAAGCTACCATCATCACGTTTTTTGTATTTTCCATATTCAGTTGACTTCCTACCATACCAGCTTTGTTGATTTTTTTTTTGTCTATTTCCATATACAATTTCCCATCTTCGCTGAAAATCGTGCCTAAGTAGCCGAAATGTTTTACTTGTTCTATAGGTTCTCCATTCACAATGCAGTTAATATTTTTAATGCTTCTGCCCATTGTCTTTGTCTTGTTATCGCTGACCTTCAAACCATATCTGTTACAACAGTTATTCAATTTTGTCAGGGAATCTTGCAGAGTTGTACTGGATTTACTTAGAAGTAAAATATCATCCGCATAAAGTAAAAAGGCTGAGATTCGCATCTTCCATTTTGATATCAGATTTTGTACCACTTTCCTTCATAATGTGATCCATATAGATAATAAATAACCGAGAGATAATGTACTTCCTTGAATTCTAACTGCTCACTTACAACTCAAAGCCAAAGTATTGCTTGATATAATGTCCCATTGACACAATATAACAGTAGCATTTTGAATACCTTCACTATCGACACGTTATCATATGCCATTTCCAGATCTACAAAACTTAAATATAGATCTTTATTATATCCCATGATTTCTTAACTATTTGTCGTAAACGGAAAATCTGATCCTGACAGCCTCTATGTTACCTGAATCCAGCTTGTTATTCACCAGGCTTCCCTTACACAATCTTTCTCGACCGTTTCCTGAAGTATATTCGCATAAATCTTGCCAGGAACACTCAGTAGGGAGATGACTCTCTGTAATTCTCATATTCAATTTTTTCACCTTTTTTCATCTCCGATTCCTTTTACAGGACTCTTTCCTCCATTTCTGAGGCTTTTTCAATAGCCCCCAGAATATTTTGCCACCTTACTGATATTTATTTTCTATGTTCTTACCAAAGTCTTCCCGTGACTTTTTTAGCTAATTTCCCACAGTGTTTAGCTTTCTTTCATTTGTCTCTCTATTCTCTAAGAGCACAAAGCTGACTTATTCACCAGGAACTTTCGATATGCTTTCCTCTTCTTTCCCTTCACTGCCTATTTTAACTTCCTCTGTCCACCATGGAGCTCTGATTTTTCTATCCTTGCAGATAACCTTACCATGCCTCTCTGTCTGAATCAGAGTATTTTAGGACCTGCCACTGAATCTGCAAGGTTTTGTTTCTGTTCTCAAACTCTTTCTTTTTTCCTTGAATAATCTTTGTGTATGTTAGTCTTCAGTTCACATCTGAGAGCTGCTAAACTTTTATTCGCTTTAAAACTTTCTTACATGTTCTTCTTTTCATGAAATCCAATTTTATCCTGCTCAAGACTAAATAGTGATTGCTTCCAATTTCAAATCCTCTGTACACTCTGCTGTCCTGCACCAGGGAGAAAACATCACTATCAACAATAACATCGTCAATGAGACTTTTCTTATTCCTTGCCTCTTCTCTCCATGTGAATTTGTGTGAACATTTTTATGTTGGAACATGGTGTTAGTAATAACCAGTCCATGTCCTGACCAGAAATCCAACAGATATTTGCCATTATTATTAGCTTTGCTCTTTCTTCAAATTTTCCCAAACTATTTGTATGTCTGACAATCATTTCCTACTCTGCTATTTAGATCCCCAACAAGGACCAACTTTTCCTTTTTCATTGTGTCAGTTGCTTTTTCTAAAGCCTCCAATTGCTCAACTTCTACTTTAGTAGAACGTTCTGTGGGATCGTAGGCACAAATAAGTCTCGTTGTCCAGTTCCCAATTCTGATATTTGCCCACATCACTGTACTCGCATACTGCCTACCATTTCAAGATTAGCCTCTTGTTTTGTGTTCATAACCTTCCTTTCCCTGATTGTCATTGCCTGAATCCATCACGATATCATGATCCGTTTCAAGTTAATGGGAAAATGCAGTTTTGGGATATGAAATTTTCTATTTTTTATTTTTTTAACACGTGAATTTCAAGTATTTGGATTTCTCCATCATTTCCGCATCAAATGATGCTTCCTTTCAAACAGAATGCAGTGCTTTCTGTTTGATCTTCCAGTCTGTCAGTCACTAAGCATCGTGAGTACTAACCTTTTGAAATCCCAGGACAATGAAAGAATTAACACGTTTCCGAGGGGATTGACAAGTTTTATTTCCTGCATTTTAAAGTCACATGCTCTTCATATAGAACCTCTTGAGACAGCTAATGATTTCATCTCCATGCTCTTGAAAATCTCTTTGAAGATGAGAGCCTTACATAAAGCTTTCGGTACGGAACTCGACATCACAAAGAATTGATTGTAAACTTTTAGGATCTGAAGAAAATCACATCGGAACCAGTGGCGCGCGGCCATACGTGCAATGTGTGCGACGCCCACAGGCGCCAGGATAGTAAAGGCCCCAAAGAGGAGGAAATACTTAAAAAAAAAAAAAAAAAAAAAAACTTTTTTTAAAGCAACTTTTTTATTGGAGGGAGGGGATAGGGGCGCCAACTAAAGTTTTGCGCACAGGCGCCAGTAGTTTCTGGCGGGGATGCCGAGGTGTTTGCTGCTGCTACCAAAGTATCAAGCAAACTATTCACATGTCTAGCACATTGCTGGACAATCCTTACCTCCTCTCCAAATACTTTGACATCAATGACCCAGTGGACATATTGTGGCCACGAAGTATTGCTTTGTGGCCGCCATATTTCCACGGGATTATTTCGCACACATCCGCTCTCTTTCCACACGCAGTAGTTTTCTCTGGCAACATGAGACTCCATGAATCGCACTTCCTTTTTGTTTTTTCCGTAGAAATTTGCGAAGTTAAAACGACTCACTTCGTAAATATTTGCATGAAACTTCCAAATTACATTTCTGCCTAAATTGAAACTCTAATTCGATGCAAATTCGCAAAATATTCAAATGCGATTATGAAATGGCTAAACGCAAAATATTTGCACCATCTCCGAATTGTCTTCTCACGGGTTAGTTTTCTTATAATATGGTGTGCTCATCACTATCTCCTACCGCGCTTTACTTAATTTAAATCACGATAATTCCTATACCATTCATAAAAAATCATGTTCTTTAAGTGTTTTCGGATTCTATCTTCTCGTTTTGCATGACTGGTCTCAACAAATGTACTCCTATTATTCCAAACATTCAACTTTTTGAAAAAAAAATCTTTTCTGTAATTGGGATACCAAATAGTCTCCGTGGTTCTAATGAGTTTTAGCTCAATTTTAAAAATTGTACTTCGGTTTATACTCAAACTACATGCCGCTCTTTCGCAGCTACTTATTCTCAGTCATAGCAGCCTATTACGAATACAGGCACGGAACTTTCCGTCGCATCTCTCCCGCTTCATTCAAAAAAAATTCCCCAAGCGCTTACTTCTGTTCTGTAAGAGTTCACAATGCAGTAATTAAAAATCGCAAATATGTATATTCTGTCAATCAACAAGGGGGTGGGATGTATGTAAGAAGGCATTTTTTGGCGTGGAGTTCGGTTTCACACCAAGGCAAGACCTGAAAAGGTTTTGCACCTTGGTGTGAAACCGAAACGCTCCTCACTTCACTGATTGTGGACGCGCCTTTCGGAAGGCAGCACCCAAATATGCCACCGTCTTATGTGATTGTGTGATGGAATTAATTAAATACTTGTTAACAATATTTGCTTGCTCCATTTATGAGCTCATTAACACTGGGTCTATTTCACAGTCGTAGTTATTATAAATGTTAGGCGTGTGTGAGAGAGAGTCCTGTATTAAATGAGTCTCTGCCACATGAGACTTCTCCTTCGGCTTAAAAGCTCCTCCTTAAAGTATTCTCTGCTTCTTAGCCGGATCCCTCCAAGACTCAAAAATCACGAATTATTATTATTAATAATCTGTAGCCTTAGCATTAGACGTTTATCATTCCATATTAAGGAAAAACAGTAAAATACTCTTAACAGTATGAAAAATGTGTTTGTGCAGTTTTGCATCGAAAGAGCGAATCAGATTAATACACTATAATCCCTTAGTCGAATGTTGTTACACTTCGCTGATTTGTGCCTTTAAACAAATGCAATTAATTAAAAGAGAAATAATTCCAATGCATCGTTTCCAAGTCTTTCTAAGAAAGCGCTCTTGGATGCTGGAATTAAACTTCGCAATTAACTTTCACCTGCTCAGTGGAAATCTAATTACCACGTGGAACAGGAGGCAATTTTTTGCGCGCACTTCAAGTTAGCAGTTCTTTCGTTTAAGCGAATGGGTGTCAGAATTAACGAAGTGATATTGCGGATATGTGGATCAATTTCTGCTCGTCCGGGTGACGTTTGAATGATGGTTCGGGTGCTTAAATTGGTTTCTGAATTAAAACGCCGGTATTTTCAGTTTGGAATAAAACAACATTCATCAAAAATAAGGTTTGATGGGAAAAGCAGTTCTGCCGATGACTTGCTGTAATGGATACGTTAATGGGGTATGCGAGAATTCGTTATCGATGCAACATATTCGCTGCTGCCGAAATGTATATCGTGCGGGTCGGACTGATAAACAAGAAGAGAAAAAAAATGTAATCAGTGCTTACTGAAAACTACGAAATAATTAATATTATAAAAACCTCCAAGAGACGGTTGCTAAAAATGGAAAGCCGATACCGTAACGATAAGACGCGTCCCAGTGAGACAATGTTTACAAAAAATATATTATATAAAAATATTCACAAACCTTAAATTTCATTTATTATAACTTGTTCCAGCAGCATGCAGGTCGTCTTCCTTCATCTCGTTACTGTCACTTTTCGTATTATTGTCTGAACTGTTGTAATCACTCTCTTCGAAAACTAAGTCGTCTTCAGCACCATCCATCGCGTTACTTTGCCGCATTTTTAATACTTAATAATCGATTCGTCCGTTAAAAACAGCATTCGCTCGCCCATTAACTGCTATTGACGTCTGTAAAGTTTTCTTATGTAATTCGGGTTTCCCACATAGGCAGCGAAACACGTGTTTGGCTCTCATCGAAAACATGGGAATTCAGAACTTACCTGGTATCACCTACTTTCGGACCATAACACGCACCCAACCCAAAGTCGATTCCTCTACGTAAAAAGGTGCGTCTTATGGTCCGAAAAATACGGTAATTCTATTGCAATGCGTGCCGTTACCCTTCAAAGGGAATCTCTCTGCTACCCAATCGGGTATTAACACCCTGTTATAACAATATTCCTCAATTAGGTCTGAGCTTTGTGTTTTTTATGTCATAGACGTTTGACTTGAGTGCTGAAGTCATAAAAGTTACACGTGTTCTTTTGCTTTTCCACCAGAAAACAGTGTTTGTACCTCGTCCGAGTATTAGCAATCGTTTCATTTTTGGACTTCTTCAGTTAACATCGATAAATTACTGCGTATACTAAGTAGTCCTTACTACCTACTTCTGGCAGTAATTGCATCTAACTAGAAATCGTTCGTATTTCCTACTCCTCCCACTATACTACTGCATTCAAAAAGGGAAGGAATAATAAAAATGATTAATAAATAGTTACTCTTCTACTGGTTTCAACGCCAATTAGTTCCAACTTTATAGTCAAAAGAAAGTTTCAGATTTATAGAGGGCTTATGAGAATTTAGCAATTCTAATGCCAAAATTTGGCATTGGAGTACCTTGGTTTGCACCACTTAAAAGACACTAGCTCTGCCCGCTTAAATTTGCTTTCGCTGGCTCCACTTCTATTTCGAACAGTCGTTAAAAGGCGAATATACGGACTCTTAATAGTTGATCTCGGGTCGATTAACAAGTGCATAAGGAGGCAACCGTGAAGGCTACAAAATAAAGATGGATCCATAATATCCTTCATTCCGAAACAGTGTTTATGCCAAATTCAAGAATATTGAATCGATATTGAAACAAACTTCAAATTTTAGACTGCGACGCCTTAACGGATTCAAAGAACTCTGCGTGGGTTTGGAATTGTACGTTGCTTATTCCGAATAGAGTGGAAGTGGAGTAAAATAATCGGCGTGAAGTAGAAATAGTAGACCTGTAGAATGCGACCTAAATCAGAATAGCTGTAATACCCCACTTCACAAGGAACAGAATAAACATGAGTCAATAAAGACTCGTGGTTCAAATCCTAGCACTTATTTTCTTGGAAGTACTCGAAATTATTTTGATTTTTTAATCAAACTCGGTTTGAGATTCGAGTTTGGTGGGGAAAAATCCCACTGAGAGTTTGAAGGTTCTGTGAATGTCTTTAGGTGATAGGGAAATTTCATTGTCCAATCTGAAACCACCACCTTATTTCAGGCCTGCATTGGCTTGAGAAATTATCATGTTGTAGAGCAAGGTGTTCTCGTCATCCAATCCGTTGCCCATCCCACAGTGCTAATATTTGATAGTTCTTGGAATAAAGTTCGCCCCGTTCTGATAACCAACATAACAAGAGTGATTTTAAGAAGAAAAATTTCCAATATCATCACCAATCAAGAACGATAGACTGTGTGTGCTCAATGTTGATCAAGAGCCCGCCATCTTTCTCAGTTTAGTTGAAAGTTTCAACACTATTGTTTCGATAGTTTCCTTAAGATATTTTGTTTAAAAAAGTTAAAATTAAAACAAGTTAAATTATAGCTTAATTGCATATTTACGTTTATCATTCAGATTAGAAATTCAGCTAGCAAAGAAAAAATATATATATTATTAGGGAAATCCGCCCTACGGCTCCCAACCCCCCGTGTTCCGGACTCGTAGGCCAGTTCTCCTTGAATTCTGATGAATCGAATTTTGAAGACTCGACACTCAGGGTAACCCCTGAGTGTCGAAGCTTACTATTTTATATTATAGAGTAGATATGCGGCGACAACAGTCAAACCTTATACTGCTAAATTAACCTAATACTGCTTAATTAGCTAGCAAATGAACATGCAGGAAATTGTAACATGCAGTCAGACTTCACCATAAAGCACTGTAATTTGCATATCGTAATTAGTAGGATAATCTGATAAGCACAGTTGCACGATGCTGTTCGTGCAGAATGTTCGCATTCCGCTTCAAGAGGGAACTCACTTGATGGTATATTACGAGGGCATTTTACAAAACAGTGTTAAATATGTACGGCATTGCTAGTTTGAATTTTTTGGATTAAATTTTATTGTTTCTTTGACAAAAATCATTCAGTTTCTCCGACCAGTAACTGCATTGAAAACAGGATAATTTAAAATTTGAAATTGGTTGTTAGGACAATGAAATTTAGTAAGAACACTCTTTGGTATAACAACGACCAGAAAGGCTTTGTTTTATTTGTCTGTGGGAATGGCAGCGCAATACCACGCAACTCAAGGCAAAGTTGTGACAAGCTGCAAGCACTTCGCTGTTCTCTGAAAATCAGTTGAATATCCTTTCCAATCAGTTGAAGTCCCACGAGGCCAAAATCCAATATTAAACTGATAAGAAGAGATAAGTTTTAGTTTCTCGGCATTTTCGCTATTCTGAATACGGATGTATTATGAGAAAAAATTAGCCGAAGAAGCGAAAAGAATTTCCGACGAGTTTTTTCGTTACTTGGCAAGTGCAAGGTAGAAGAATAATCATCCAATTCAATTTAGGAAAATAATACCACAATTTCTCACATACACTCAGTTCAGATTCCAATTCATAAGAGTGTGCAATTAATATAGCAGAACAGTTCATGTGATATTATTATAACCAACGCCGTAATAGGTTCTCAGTTACACAGGGTAGTAAGATTATGTGAAGTAACATGAAGACAGATATTATGATATACACAGAGTGAAGTATATGTACCTGGGAGTGAAACAGCTTGTCGTAGGAGTAATATCTTTACGGGTCAAGAAGAAGGACAATGTTCTGTCAATTGTGTAATGTAACCTGGAAGTTAATTGTAGTAAGAGGATTTTAGTGTAGCTTTATGAACGAACCGTCTTCAAACTTAAGCTTTTGTGAAGACAGTGAGATTACGGTTTATTTACTGTTGGTGTATTTGCGCGTGGGTTTTCCCTCTAGTCTCCTAGATAACTGATAATGTGTAGTCTTTCAGTTCTACGAATGTGTTGTCATAATCGTGCTTGTACAATTTCCAAATTCATGTTTTAGTGTTTATTGATCAGAGTAGGTATCAGACGCTCCCTCGCAGTTTATCCGTATTTTAGTGGCCTGGTTATGGGATATGTCTCTTGGTTATCGTAAACCGAGAAACATACCCCATAAACTCATTGTGAATGTAACTTTTTAACATGATTTCGCATTGTCTTAGGTCGGATAAGCTGTGCGAGGTCATCAAGGAGTTCCTCAGCGTTTGGTGTGTGTTGTCTCTCTCCAAAGCACCGCAGAAAGGATTCTTTTGTGCAATTCTCAACACATGTGTTTGCTGTGATCGGAAAGAGTGTTATGCCGTAGCTTAGTATTGGTTACCAGATGCTGTGGTAAATAATGTTCTTAAGTACTGATTAGTATCATGCCCTTTACTTGGAACAGTTTAGCTGCAGTAATGCGGAGATTTTTTTTGAAGGTATTGCATGTATTTGGTCCAAAAAAGGTGACTTTCGTGTGCAGGCACAGGGATATTTAGCTTGTGTTACGGAGGTAGTGCCGGATGTAGTTTTTATGGCATCGATAATAGTGATGCGCGTGACAGTACGGTGCAATTGGTACCGGATGTGGGATTGTGTTATTAATAATTAACACTTGTGTTTTGATATTGTTTATTATGATTTTGTTATAAAAATATCTCGTTAATTCCTTAAGATCTTCTTGTAAGAGGGCTGTGTTGATGTTACTGCAGTTAATAATGATACACAAATAATATTCAATCTTATATATGTTAAAAAGAGTGAGTGATAATATTGCGCTTTTGTGGGATCCATGGTTTGCATACCTGTTGGAGCCTATTTTTCTTATTTGAATTTTTCTTGAATTCTGTTTGACAGGTAATTCCTGGACCCGTTTTTGAGATTATTATAGGTAAACTTACACTCCGTCAGTAATTTTGTATGTTGAATTTTAATTTCTTTGTAAAGAGGCGTAATTACTGATGTTTTTAATTTGGTGGGGATAATATACTCTTATCCAGTATTGCCCTGATGAACCTCAAAAGTACCGATTTAAATTGATCAAATTAGTCCTTGGCTAAATTTAGGGTTTACTTGCGAGAGAGCATCTTTCAGTTCAGGTTTAGTTTGGAGACGAGTGGAAAGAATATAGTTCGCTGCTGACTGTGGTAGGTTGGATTGGTTAGTACCAACGTATGGTAGGAGTGAACTGTCTTCAGTAATGTAATATTGTTTACAAAATTTTGGTTGAAGGATTCTGATAGTTGTTGTGGATCTGTGTTTTGATCAAAATTGTTTGCGATGAAGTTTTGTGTTAAACAATTCGTTGAGCATCCATGTTTTATTTTTTTGTTTTTTTCCCCTCATATTGCCACTGTCCGCAAAAAGTTTCTGGAAGTAATTTCTTTTTGCAGCGGTATTTTAGCTTTTATTTGATTTCTTGTCTGTTTGTATAGTGTTTGTTTTCGGGCGTCATTGGATGATTTTTTTAAATCTCTTCCAATTTTTTTAAACCTCTTTCTTGAGGATAGTGCTGTGCACTATTATTCATTCATGCAGGGTTTGTATCTGTTCAGATTTTACGTTAAAGCATTTATTGATTATTTTTGTAAAACAAGGAAAAATATTTCATTCAAACTTATTGGATCTTCTGAGAATCTGTTCCAGTTTGTCTTTTGTGAGTCGTCTATAATGTTTTTGGCTATGATGGTAGAGATCGGCTTGCTTCGTAGAGTTTTCTTGCTCGTGTTTGTGGAGCAGCTGCTTCTAGTGCTGTGGAAAGTAGTGGCTATTAGGTAAAGAACCGCCATTTTTGTTATTATTGATGACGTGTATGAGTTTGTAGGGACTATTATGTTGCACGTATTTTACTTTAGTGCTCTTCTTTTCTCACAACTTACCAATAACGCCATTTGTTTGATATCATGGAAAGGTGTGAAATTACTATGCTGTAATAAATGCGACCTTTTTCTTTGCTCCAGATATTATTCCATCGGATAATTAAAGACATTCTTGGAGTAAAATATTAAATTTCAACCTCTTGTAGGTTATATTCTTCCAGATTCGCATCCTGGGATAGTGCATCGACCTCAACATCAATATGTTCTTACACTCATTTTATGAAGCTCAAAGGACATTTTAAAATATTTAATCACGAGATATTACTCGCTGTCAACTTAACTTCACAATCATACACACAAACATAAGAAGTATAAAAAAAACACTGACTTACATTGATAACACAGCTCGATTATACCATGATAAACATAAATGCGCTAATACTGACCGAAGTTGCAATAAACGACACAGAAATTTACGCATGCGACATAAATAATTATCAAACCTACAACTTATGCAGACCAAACAAAACAGGAGGTGGCATTTATCAAAGAAAAATACAATGTGACAGAAAAACAAACTCACTTCGAACATGCGGAAACACTGATTTTGTAAATCACAAATAGCCACAATAGTATCAAATACACAATATACAGACCCTCCCAGATAATAATCCACTCAGTTTTCTTCACGATTAGAAACATGGCTAAGCGGCATCGAACTGCGTACAACACACAGGCTCATCCTAATAGGAGATATTAACATAAATACTCTTGACCACGCTTCTTCAACCACTAACACAACTTGATATACTAAGTCAGTACAACATAAACCCTACCAACAACAAGAGAAGAAATACTCAACTCACTAACACAATCATGCATTGATCATATCAACATACGGGCTCCCATCCATACATATACACCATCAGTAATTAACGGAAAAATTGCCGATCACTACTTTGTCTCAACTTCGTTTTATTACGTTTCCTATCCCCCTCCCACCACCACAAAAGTCGACAAAAATCGATCATACTAAAGAGCATTGTCGATAACCAAGTAAAAAATACAGACTGGAATTCCCTACTTAAAACAAACGATCCTGTAACATTATACGAGAATTTTCAACTAAAGTTCACAGAAATATACAAAAAAGCAACAAAACCTGCACAAAGGAGATGACAAAAACAGACAACAATCCATGGATAAATGACGACATACTAAATACTATTACTGAAAAAGAAAATCTATGGAAAAAACTTAAAGTCACTCAGTAACACACATTTACAAACCTTATACAAAAACACAAGAAATAAACTAACAAAAATTCGTAGGGCAAAAAGACGCTACTACTTCCAAAAATTCATGGAATATAACGATAACATCAAGCAAACATGGGCTACACTCAACGAATTAGTAACCCGAAAAAAAAACTTCAGCAAACTTCAGTAACCCGAAAAAAAAAAAGATTCTATTGCAAAAAGCTTCGATCAGGTCACAAACCAAGAGGATCTAGCAGGCTCATTCAACCATGCTTTCACAAACAACATCACACACCTCAAAAAAGACAAACTACCAACGATCAACAAAAAACTACCGACACAAAGTCAACAACAAACGATGTATTTTACGCCCGTAACAAAACAGGAACTTAAAGAAGCACTCCCAAAACCACTCCAGGAATAGACAAAATAGGACAAAAGAAGGTCTCGCAAACAAAGGGGGAGCATTTTACAAAAAAAATAATAACTTGAGCAGTCGAAATGCAATTCCAATTTCCTGAACTTTCACGACGGATTCCCAATTACTTTTAAGAAATAAGAAATAACTATCACTTGCCTTTAATTCATCCTAAGTTTGCTGTACGCTTGGATGGTAGTTCATTCTAGAAATTTAACTCCGTAGAGCAGTCTTTCTCAACCTCCTTTCATGTGTGCCCCATTTTTTAATATTAGTTTTTGTGGCGCCTCACCACATTCCTCCCTTGCAATGTGTTGAGTGCCTCCCGTGTTGACAGACAAAACCCATAAAAGTTAGCAAAACAACAACAAAAAAACCTAGGAATTAATTAAAATTTTTACATATTCATACAGATTTAAATACGTCGCCAAATCTTTCGAAAAGATCTGCATCACTGCACAGACCGTTGAATCGTATCAGCCTTTCGGAAACATTCGCGATTTCATCACGAGAAGTCTCGAATGTTTCTGCGAGTATAAATAAGGTTTGAAGTGACAAGACGACTGCAACAGTGAGAAGTCCGTGGTCGGCGTTATTTTACTCCTATTCGCAATGATACACAGCATAAAAACAATCTTTTCTAGTGTAAAAATGAAAAACATTTTTAATGGGACGTAAGCGGGCATTCGACGACTGTGGAGCGTCGATGTCAACAAATTCAGGTTAACAGACTATCACACCGAAAGTAAAATCAAGAAAGTATGCAGCAGAATATTTAGATTTCTGTTTTACAAAGACTGAAGTAAATGATGAAGAAAGACCACTGAAGGTTATTTTTTGTTCGAAAAGTTTGGCGGCTGATAGCGTGAAACCGAATAAACTTAAAAGGCATTTGAAACAAACTCATAAGGAATATGTTAACAAATCTTGAGAGGGCTTTGCTTCCAAATTGAAATGTTTTGAAAAGCAAAAATCTAGCATTAAAAAAGCGTTGTATGTAAATGAAAAAGCTTGACAACCTTCTTACAAAATTTCGTTAGAAGCTGTCAACCTGGTGAACAACATTGAATTCACTGCTACATCTTCACTGAATGAAGAAACGCAGGCGTGTGAGACTGAAGTATTAGGGCTATAGCACAAACTGAATAAGAAGTCATCAATAGGGACTGATGGAATACCAGCACGTGTGCTGAAAAACATTTTTATTGTTCAGCTGAACTGGTCATTCCTCTGACCAGGATGTTTAATGAGTCTCAGAACAGGGAAGATTCCGCAGGAATGAAAGGAAAGTATGGTAATTCCATTGCACTAGGGTGGCGCAAAGATCGATGTATCCAACTATCGACCAATTAGTATCTCAGGAGTGATGGTGAAGATTTTAGAAAAATTAGTTAGGGTCCGCATTCATAAAGGGTTGACAGTGAATCTCTACTTTGCAATGAGCAACATGGGTTTACTAAGGAAAGGTCATGTTCTAGCAGCTTGTCCACACTCTATAACAATGTTACTATTGAACTAGACAAGGGGAATGAATACACCATTGATACTTTAGGATTTTGCTAAGACTTTTGACAGAATACAGCATGTAAGACTGTTGCATAAATTGGAGTAAATGGGTTTGGATTATAGAATATTAACATGGATAAGAGGATGGCTCACTGACATATCAAAAAGTGGTATACGGGAGATCTGAGTCTGCAAGATTTAAGGTAACAAGTGGAGTACCACAAGGTTCAGTGCTTGGTCTACTGTTAATCATTAGTGTTCAATCTGTACACTAATGATATTGGGAAGAGTTTGACAAGTGACATACAGTTATTTGCTGATGAAGCAGGATAATCAGGAATGCTGCTGGTATGCAGTACTTGCAGAATGATTTCAATAGGCTGGAATTGTGGGCATGGGAAAATGGATATCAGTTCAATGTCAGTGAATGTAAAGTCATTCACTTCGACGTGATTAGATATCCAATATCGTATTATATTGGTGGGATTATGCTTGAAGAAACTGAGGCTAGGGATCTTGGAGTGTTAATAGATAGGAAGTTGAAGTTTAGAGGCCATGTGGCAAAGATTGCAAATACAACTCGAAAGATAATTGCAATGCTGAAACGAACGTTCACATGTAAAGATAAGGATGTTGTTTTGCCTCTTTACAAGGCCTTGATAAGATCTCACTTGGGCTATTGTGCGCAGGCCTGTTCTCCTGGTTTCCGTTGTGATTCTGATATATTGGATCGAGTACAAAGGCGAGTGTTAAAAATGATATCAGGATTGTGGAATACTGATTATGAAGATTGAGAATTTGTAGACTGCAGACACTAGCAAGCAGGAGAAAGAGGGGTGGTATGATTGAGACTTACAAACTTCTGAAACGGTCATTCGGGATTTCAATTGATGGAATTTTTCAATTTATGGAGGGTGAGGAAAGGACGAGAGGACATCCATGGAGGCTGAGAATGAAGGTGCCAAGAAGGGTGTGAGGGCTAGAGTTTTCTCTCAAACGGTGGTAAGTGATTGGAATGGATTGCCTTTGGATGTCGTGAATGCAAGCAGTGTGAACGAATTCAAGAATAAGTATGATAGCTGGTATGTGTGTGTGTGTGTGTGTGTGTGTGTGTGTGTGTGGTACGTGAGCTCCCTCAATGAGTCTGACTCCCTGGAGGTCTCTCTTAATAATAATAATAATATAAAATAGCTAGCTGCAAAAAGCCCCACACAATAGCAGATTGGTTTATAAAATGTAGCCATCATCATAATCTTACCAGTTTTACTGGTCACTCAGAATTTTTTTCCAAAGGAAAAACAAGCAAGAACAGTAAGTTTGAATGCCCGTACATGTGTCTTCTATACAACTCGAGAGATAAGTCTCAGATATATAGACCTTGAGCGACAAATTTATCCCGAACGTCCTTCTATATATTAGTGCAGGTTTACAATGATGCTATTTCATCAAAATCGCATGCCTATCTCCTAATTGATCTCAAGCAAACGTGCACAGAAAAATTGGCGATTGCACTCCAATATTTTCCCTGACGAAGGAGAAACCAAGGTTTATATGCCCAGAAAATGATTGAAAAAGTGTCAGTTATTCAGGATGAAATCTGACAGACGGAGGTTTTTGATGGTCCTTGCTTCGTGTAATTCTGATAAACAACACAAATCATTAATTTCAGCCGCTGGTAGAGAAGAAATCTCTGATATTTGTTTACATTTTCTGAAAGGTACGTTACATGTTTCCCATCATCAGAAGAATACGCCTTCAAAATACAAGACTCAGATTCATCATCTAGCAAAAATACACGCGTCTCTCTCGCCTCAAAAAAAGTTTTCCAAAAAGGAGGAAGATTTCTGGGAGCTCCCATTCCTCTTTTAGCACCCCTGCTCGGAATAAGTCGCTGATGGATAACATAATGAAACTAGTGCTCCACAAAAAAGAAAACTCTTGAAGACGATATCGAGAAAATTTTAAAAATGACGCCGGTGTCTTCTGATGAAAAAGGTCAAGTTATACATGGACACTCTTAGTAAATACCTTTTTCTTCAAAGAAAAAAAAAATCAGTTATTAATTCAGTTCCTCTCGTCAGTTTTTAAGAACCAAGCGACGATGTTATTTTACTAGGATTACCACCAAATTTACATCAAAGTGTGCGTTTATTGTTATCTTATCTAAAAGTGAAAGTTTTCAACTGATCGTCTGATGGGTCCATTCGAGTGAACAATTTGCCTCTACCTGACGTGAAAATGCGCGAACTTTTATTGGGAGTTTTGAAAAAACCAGGTAAAAAGGAAAGAAAGCATTTACCACCTGAATACGGACAGCTACAAACTGTGGTTAAAGATTTCCCGTTTATTAAGAATAAGAAATGGATGCCATACTAAAAAAACCATGTACCTATAATATATGTATCAGTATTACCTTCATTGTATATCTAATATGTTTGTAATAAATATTGGATGTCTTATTGTGTTTTTATTTATTACAAAACTAATCGCTAGGTACACGTAATCAGTTAATATTATTTTATTTTGACAATAAGGCATGGATTGCATTAACATAGATAACACTAATAAATCGTAATTCTGAGACGTAGAATAGATCTTACATAGTATTTGGTTCACAGTAAAATCTCTACTCAGTAACTTACAAAAATACACGGTTGTTGTTGTTGTCTTGTCCTTTGAAGAGTCTTAGATGTTTCCGTGCGCTCTTTGTACTGCTTTGGCTATGTCTGTGATTTTGTTTGTATAGAGCTGTTGTTCAGGATTAGGATCTATTTCTTGCAAGGCTGCTGTAATTGCTGGACAGGTAAAGATGTGAGTGGGTGTCAGTGGGTGTAAACCACAAGTGTCACTACTATTTGGTTGAATCTCAGAGGCATTGTAAGACACATTTCCACAAAATCTGAAGAATTCAAGAAACGTCTTGTCTGGCTTACTTCCAAAAGAACAGAAAAATATCCTTTACTTTTTCTCTTT
Organism: Typopeltis vanoorti; assembly: GCF_054136105.1. Classification (NCBI taxonomy): domain Eukaryota; kingdom Metazoa; phylum Arthropoda; class Arachnida; order Uropygi; family Thelyphonidae; genus Typopeltis; species Typopeltis vanoorti. The sequence goes on from NC_143560.1 coordinate 138,212,092, forward strand.
GATGTTTATGAGTACCCAGTGACGCCCAGGAAAATAAGACTCATCCATATTAAAACTAATAGCTGTGAAATTCCCCTCTATGTTTTTAGGAAGATGATCTTTCGGTAACACGGGTATTGCTTTAGTAAAATCATCTAAAGATAATAATTGCTTCAGATATAACATTCATTCATTTCCGAGTAATCAAAAACGTCACGTTGGTGTGAGTTCTCCAATAAAATTTCGAACTCTGACAATAGAATAACGGTGCGTTCTGTGTTAAGGTTTTGGCAAATTTTACACTCAATGAAAGATTACCGTCGTGGACCAGGGATAAAGGCTTCGCTATCAAACTGTTCGCTTGCAGTGAGATCAACTGTGCAAAGTGAATAACCCTTTGCATACCCATTCAGTTTAATATTCAACCCGTGATCTTCATAAGCCGTCTTCATTTCGTTGATTAGACAATAATATTCCCTTGTGAATACGTTCGTGCCAAACCACGGTGAGAACGGACAGCTAGGAATTTGAGTGTTGTCGAGATGAAAGTTCAGATCAAAATTCTGAAAACAGTATGGATTCTCGCCATAACTCCTGTTAAACGCATTAGAAACTGACTAATCCTGGGACTATTCTTCTCGGAATTTTTCACAGAAATAAATGATCGCGAGTAACACTCGTAAGTCCTTCGTTTATTGAAAATGGTTTTACTTCTATATGTACCAAGGGATGTTTGGCTGTTCGTTTTGTAAAACATTGGCATGTGCTAATAAAATCGAAGGTGATATCTTTGCTTTTCGCACCTATAACGTAGCCTCTTCAAAGACAATTTTGTAGTTTGGTTTAGCTTCAGTAGAAATCAAGGCAAATTCAGTTTTTGCCCTGATAAGTCGTAATCTTGGACCAACTTGATTAATTAAATATCCTGCTTGGCTAAACAAATCCAGATGAAGACGTTCAGTCATTTTTATTGTTAGCTTTTTTCCGCGAGTTTTTGTCTTTGTTGTAATCCAGACGTCGGAGTCATTGCGCCATTCTGTAGAAAGGTTACATCAGAAGGGTCGTCATCTTTATAAAACATTCCACAAGCCACATGAGTTCTCTTTACTTCAGATCCATACTTCAATAAACTTTCCAAAAAGGCACGATATCCACAACAGTTATTACTAGAACTTATTAGTGTATCTCCTAAAATAAATCCACTTGTGAAAATAAAGAGTGTAGAAATAAGTTCGCAGGAACGACTTTGCCATTCTTATAGCGACGAAACGTCAGCATTCACAATATTAAAGCGTAAACAGAAAACTGATTTCACCAAACCGAGGTAATGCCGTGTGCCACTTACAAAGAATTCTAACGGTTCGGTTTCGAGACTCGAAAGGGGCTAAAATATGCTGCATACAAACTTCTCATGTGAATAGTCAGTTGGCAGTACACAAAAGATATTGAGCTCGAACCCACGCACTCTGAATATATCGGGGATCGTGTTCTCTTCGACAAAGATGCTGCTTCTTTCTGCAGGGTCGCTTTATACCAGATTCCAGTTGTTTTTCCAAAAATTCCTTCGACTGAAGTAAATCTACACCCACGTCCTCTGCTCGTCGCTTGACTGACTCACGAATGTTCTGACCAGGCACATATCCTATTATCTGTTTTCATTGCTTGTTTTGAAAGAGCACGTGCTGCTAGTTTAACGAAAGGGGTCACAAACTTGAACACACTTTAACCCCCCCCTCCTCATTGGAAAGTAGGACCCTTGAACATGTTCGCGTTTATTCCTAAATCCTGATTGATTCCTAAGTAGCAAATCCTCGTTTCTTGAAGTGGAGTTCAATCACCGATTTCCCGGAACGAAATAAGAGCGGTTCCCCACTGTCTGATCTTAAATTGATTTCTGCAATTTGAAAATTTTTCGTAGACACCGGAAAGTAATCTATCTTGTTGTATATTTTAGAAACAATCACTTCCGTCATAAGTAGCATGAATTATTCTGAGCAGAGGTGCATGCACATCACCTACGACATGCGGAGACACCAGATTGTAATAACAATAAATTCCGTAAACTTCTTCCTTATGTCAATTATGTACTTTCCTTTGATTTCTTCAGAAAGACGACGACCGATTTGAGATTCGTCCATCCCCAGTAATCGGGCAAGTGCCGAATCAGCTTTAGGAAATCGAAGACTAGTTTTATCGGGAATAATTATTTTAACTTTCCCAAGTGCTTCTTGTTGAAACGTCATTGCTGTGAGCTTTTCTAAAGTATTCAAGAAATCGAGGGGATGGAATAATATCCGGGCGGAATAGAAACCTTTTTTGTCTCAATGTTTCCAATTCTCGTTACGTTACGTATCTGAAAAGGCATATTGTGGGCACTTTTGAGTTCAGTTAGAGCACTTGGCATCGCAATTGTTCCTGGTCCTTGCCAGCCGGTGTAGGCCTCTCCAGAAGGGATTGCAGGACCTCCCCCAACAACTGAGCTCGATCCGAGGAAAGTTTGATCTGATAACCATGTCGGGTATGTATAACAACATTCCACCTTCCCTTTCTTTTTTTACCATCCACAGTAAACATCACATAGGCTTCATCGCCATCAGGAACAGCGTTGTTCAGCTGTCTTGCCAGCTGGTCTGCATTCCCCACTGTAGTATACGTATCAATTGAACAGCTGAAAATCTGTATTCGCCCTTAGTTTCATGTGAAATTTCAATTTATTGACAGACTCATCTACAGTATTGAAAACAGCAGTTATTTGAATTTCAGCTAAATCCATTCATGTGGGAAAAGATCAACAGCATGTGGTAGTCTTACAGAATAATTTCCTCTTTTGTTCTCTGGGAATATATCCATAGAAGCTGTACTAGGCAAGATTAGATACTCCATTGCATAAAGTAGAATACTCTGATATCAAAACCTTTTCCAACAGATGAATATTCTTGCAATCTGTTAACCATCTTTAACGAATTGTAGAGTGAAGCACGAAGGCTTTTCGCTGTCTGTTAAAAACGGTTCGACACGGTTGCTCCAAGCTTCCAACACTTCAACAAGATTTACACGTGATAGGGCAAGTGCTAAATGAACAATAGCATCCCCTACACCACAATGAATGCATCTCTGTGTCGCTTAAAATGAGGGGTACATGGCGTACAACATCGAATAAGGCTTCATTCACAAATCTTGTATGTCGAGCTCGTTTCTAGAACGGCCACTTCTGTAAACAGCGTCCACGGAGTCGTACACCACTGCTTTTCCAAGTACTTCAGATCTGAAGTCAGATATGCCATGAGACAATATTCCCAACGGTTTCTCAAGATCAGATACTCATCTTCGAAAGTTTGCGGCATCAGATAACCAGCAGCCATAACTGTCCTCAGAAGGCATAGTGAAATTTCAGGTGGTAGCACGAATTTAACACTCTTGTATACTTGCTTCTCTTTAGGTGAGGATCTATTTATACTCATTCACGTTACAATTGTATCACTAAACGAAGTGTTACTGTATCTTCCAAACACACGCATGTCAATTACTGAACAATGCACGCTCTTACCTGTACCATCTCGATTTGGAATTATACAGTTATCACCCTCAGGGAAAACGACCTTTTACAGGAGAGAAAACATAAAGAATCATAATAATACTCCAGAGAGTTGTTATAAACGGAATACTTCGCTTGCATGAATCCAACTCGGGTCTGGATAAGATCGCCATTTCACTAACAACTCCGGAATACCACTTCTAACTCTTCATTTCAACACTTTGTCAACAACGTAAAATTCAGGTCTGGCTATCGTTTTGTATTTCATTGGCATAAAAACGACCAGAAATATCTTTTTCACTTGTATCTTCTAGTCGATAGGTCACAGGACTGGTAAATAAAACGGTCTTGATGATAAAGATTTCCTCGGTCCACGAAGGTGTGGATTCTCTCTCATAAAGGTTTTTTGTCGGGAGATACGCACAACGTTACCTTTCTTAAACAGTACAGGGTTTGGTTCTTCATTCTGACCAAATAACCGTTCGTATACTTTACTCTCGTTCCCGTGATTCATTTTTTCAGGAGCCACCCGATAGATCTATGTTATAGATAAATTATACCCTCTTAAAAGTTGATGTAACACATCAACATAACTATGTATTTTTATAAGTGAAATATTAGAGTACGGTGATATCTTTCTACTAGAAAAGAAAAAAAAATGTATCCCCCGTTTTTCAAGTAAAGCACGCACATGTTTATTTCAAAAATTCTTTTCCTCTGTCAACCTGTATCTGTATAGGATCCTCTGCATACAGCAACAACGGCTTCATAGCTCTGGATACTTCTAAACCTCCTTTGGTTTTGAGAGGGTGAACCCAAGCTTTACGAGAAAATACATCAATCATAGTTAATAAATATTTAAAACCATTATTATTAAATCCATCAAATCGCATTGATACTCATGAGCAATTCCACGTACTTTTGTTTTCAATCGTCCAAATCTACGTTTCGTTGGTTTATATAATGTATTGGTAGTTGATCATTTTTGCAAAGAGCTTCTCGACATAAGTCGAGAAGCTCTTTGCAAAAATGATATGCTTCCAAACCCTCCCGGATTCGAAAAATCATAATATTTTACTTAAATCATTCCCTTCGTAGACATCTTAAAATAAACAGACAAACACTAGTTCAGGTTAAATTCATTTTTATTAAGCAAATATTTACATGGAAGACAATAGTGTACGCAAATAGCTGTGTTGAGAAATAATTACATAAAAGACACTATACATCTGTAAAGTACATTCAACACCTCCTTTGAATAACAATGTGGATAACACTGCCAAGAACTGTCCATCCGTCAGAGAAGATTCGAGATACATCTTTATAGAAATATCCTTGAAATTGTATGCAAGAACCTCTGACATAAGACAAAACACATTCAAAACATCAAGATGTTGGGAAATACTACTTGCACTATCAATCAACGTTAATATTACATCTGGATCACTCTATCGTCACTAATAAAACGAACAAGACCTCCTTCCACTCTCACAGTGCAGGAGGGAAGAGAAAATTCCCATCCTCCATTTTCCTGCAGGCATCATTTGATTTGTGGAAGTTGGAATCTCAGCACAACCCGTACATCAGAGCCGCCAAAAATTAATGTAGCTGAACAGGATTCGAGACATATTTCAGAATCCAACCCTGACATAGATAAATGCAAACATACTCTGTTAGTAAGAAAGTACTTACCACTAGCCTCAGACATGCTTAGATGATTTCAAGAACTAGGCAGAGGTTTTTTTATAAAAAAAAAAAACCATGACTCTCTCTCCCTATTGGAGAGAGAGAGATGCGTGTGACCTAACTACAGCCAACCACGAGACAAGACAGGTCAGTCAGAGACTGATAAGGGGGTGAATTTAATTACTTTTTTTGATGTGGAGGTGAACATCGATTAAAGCTACGCTAGAAAACGAACTCATAAGAATATTGTCACGTGATATGATATAAACGACACCGTCTGGTGGCCTCAAAACGATCAGCCACGAAAACAAGTCCAGACCGGTTTGGGGGGGGGGGGGGGGGGAATAAAACCATCCGCTAAAACTACGCTAGAAACGATGCTCTCACGTGTACATGTCATGTGCATGTGTGATGTCATGTGCACATGACATCATACGTTGATAAGGGCAGAATTACCCCCCACACACACACACACAGTTAAAACTTCGCTGTGTAGGAATGGGTGGTTACCCATTAAAACTACCGTAGAAACGATGCTGTCATTTGTACATGATGTCACACGTTGACCTCAAAACTAACTGGTCACAAAGCAGTTCAAACCAGGTCGAGGGGGGTGAATTTAATTACTTTTTGATAAGAGAGGAATTAAACTCCCCGATTAAAACTACCTCAAAGTCAAACCTAACTACTTTCATATGATGTCCAGAGACCTAAGAAAAGTTCTGGATGAAGCTGTAAAAATCATAAATTATATTTAAGGCTGTCCTCTAATTACCTGACTTTTCTCTCAACTTTGCGAAGAAATGGAAAGAAATCACACAACTTCTTCTTTTTCATACCGATGTTCGTTGGCTTTCTCTTGGAAAAGTACTTCGAATAAATCACAAGTTGTTTTGATGAAAATTTTGAATTGAAAAAACATTTACATAATTGGAATAGATATAGATATATTTACTGTATTAATTAATCTTAATTTGCCTTTACAAGACAAGGAAATTTCTATATTTCATGTCCGCCACATTGGCAAAGATCAAGTTTTGGCAAAAGCGGGTTGGTAATGGAGAATTTGACGCGTTTCCATCTCTTCATGAATTTCTCGCAAGTTCAAATGAACAAATTGATGATGATGTGAAAATTACTATCATGCAGCATTTACAAAGCTTACAAATGAATCTATAAAAATATTTCCCTGAATTGGACATTAATATTGAGTGGATAAGATACCCTTTCAATAAAAACAAATCTATGCCAAAGGGTCTGTCCAATCGAAGAACAGCTTTCAGAACTAACTTCTAATGGTCTCCTAAACAATAAAAACCACGTGAATACGTTATCATAATTTTGGCTACAAATACAGAATGAATTTACCGAATTAACAGATAAAGCTCTAAGGTTCATTTTTCTATTTCCAAATTCATGTCTGTGAGAACCTGCATTTTTGGCCCTTGTAGATATTAAGACGAAGAAGAGGAACCGAACTATAGATGTCGAACCGCATCTGAGATTGAAATTAACAACTGTAGAGCCAAATTTTGCTGAAATTGTATCCCGCCATGAACATTTCACTCCTTTCATTGGCGATAAATTATTTAAATTAAGTAAAAATTTAGTGTCATAAATTTTGTTCTATTAAAAATAAATGTTTTGTTTACATGTACATCTAAATTCAAACTAAAAAGACATTTACAATGAAATATACTTTTTATTTATTTATTTATCATTATTATTTTGATAGGGGGGGTGCTTGGTAATAATGAAAATTTAAGGGGTACGCGGATATCTGAAGATTGAGAAACACTGATTTGCAGAGTTACTTTTATTGGTGGAGGGTATTACCAAGTTATACAGGCAGGTGGGTTAGATCCAAAGCAGATGAAAGTACATAACGCGACTCCGATCCACTTTTCGCATAAACATCTGAGAGATGAATTTGTAATTTTTTTCTGGTTTTGTCTTTTGTATTTCTGTTCTTGTAGTATGGGGTCCAATGTTCTGTTACACAGATCGGTGCTGGAGGTTAATTATTGCTGTCGTTGGCTTTTTTTTTTTTTGCATGCAATAAGAATACGATCTCTCGCTTACAAGAGATGTGCCGTTATCGCTGCTGGTTCATCTTGGTTACGTGCGGCCCCCAGCTGACTGAAGTGATATCCGTTGCTGTCCCAGGAATTGCTACATTAACAACTACCGTTTGTATTAAAGTGGACAAGTCTTCTGCTTGTCACTTGGGATTCCCTCTACAGATAAGCGTTGTTCCCTTGCTTTTTTGTATCATATGTTCCACTGTATTTCAGGATGTTTACTTTGTTTCTTAGTTCCGTTTTCTCTTTAATTTTTTTGCGTCTTGATCACTTCCGTCAGTTTTCATTTTATGTTACGAACTGTAGTTATTGAACTTTAAATACTCTTCCCATGTGTGGAATTTTTTTTTGTTCCGTGTATATTTAATAAAATTAATTTGTTTTATCATTTCTTTTGTTATTTAATAAGTCTTGTATTATGCTTTTGATAGCGTCATTTGCATAAAATAAGTCACGAAGTGACTCTTTGTTGGTTTTCTCTGCCTTTCATGGACTGTTTGTTTGCTTTGTATTTGGTTTTTCCCTGCATTAATTAGCGCCTTTAGCCTTCCAAGTCGATTCTGACAATCCGGAGTATTTATAATTAATGGCACTTACTTTTACAGCCATTTCAGTATACGTAGTGGCTCAGGAAAGTTTTGTCTTTCATAGAACAAAACAGTGTGTGTGTGGGGGGGGGGGGGGATTCTTCGTTTCTTCCTTCGACTGTAATAGTGATCTCTCATATATAATAACATACTTTTAATGTGTTTAAGTACTGTTACCCGGAAATTATTGATTTCTTTTCAACCATACTTCGAAGAAAGAAATGAAAGCATGAATATCATAGCTCAATCTTAGCCTCCCCTTCATCTTGGCTAATCTCCAAGAAATACTTTTCTTTATCGATGAAATGCTCTGCAAAGGACTTAAGAAAGGGAGTCTCATTATTTGTTATTTCTTCACACGAACGGTTTTCTTACGAGGGAATTTTTCTTCTGAGAAAAGTATCTGCAGCATGGTGGCCACTAATGAGTTGAGAGCCGAGATAATTTAAAAAGAGAATGCAGTTTTGGTTCCGCGAAGTGATAGCCTGAAAAGAAGTGAAATTTTAATTCTATGACATTATGGAAATCTTAAAAGTGAATTGACAACAATACAGAACAGAACTGTGTTCTGTCCAACAATTTACGCTATTATACCATGGAACGACGGCCCAAGCACAGAATAATTCAAAATTCGGGTTCATTTTGATGTGCTGGGCACGCAGAATATAAAATTCACACAGCTACCATATTTATGTACAATTTTACAATTCTCTGAATTATCACGATAGTCTGTGTCTTATGAAATCCGAAATGTTGTACTTATTGTCCTTAATTTTTTATCCGTCTATCCATCTTACCTGTCGAGTTAAGCTCAATAGCCTGTCACAGGCAAGTAACTTGGCTGTGACAGACTACGGAGCCGAACTCGCCTGTCTTCCGTAGGGGAAAAAACCTTAATAAAGGCACTTACGTTCGCATTACACTGGCTAACCCACCTTCATTTGAAAAGCTTCGATAGAGGTTCATCACGTTCTAGACCCGATTCAAACCTATTCACTTCCAACCACAGGCCATCATCCATGCAGAATGAGCTACAGAGGATTCCTTAATTTTTTTAAAGGAAGATTATTGAATCATTTTTCTATAAAAGAAATATCACAATTATTTTTGTTTTCTTGAGGTTTTTTTTTTTTTTAATAATGGTCAGTGAAAGGGATGATCATAAGACACCGAGCTGATATGGATTTACTTGTCAAATCAGGAAAAATCCACACGTGACGAGTAACTCAAATTATGTTCGGGCTGCATAAATTATTGAATTCCTGAAGCAAAATTAAAACTGCCAGAGAGAACTTTCTTTCTTTATGGCCTGCGTTTCCACTGATTTTTGTGATTAGGGGAAAGGCTGAAGAAAATACGCTGCAAATGAGGTGGGCTGAAGGTGTCTTCTGATCGTTGGTGTTATTACGGTAAATGATTGCTTTGTAGCTGTTTCATTTCTTTTTCTTGCCAACAGATAAAATACGCAATTGCAAAAATTATACGGAAGCTCCTATTTTCTTGAGTACGGTGTGCCAACGAAACTCGACGGAGTAAGGTGAGGGGATGCACGTGAATCGTATGTCTTGATTCTGTCCAGATATCTTCAGTAAGATTGATTCAAGTCTGATTCAAACTCGTGTGATGCAGAGCGCAGTCAATTTTTGCAAAGTAGGTTATTGGAAAGGAGGTACTTTGAAGGAAAACACTTAAGTTGCTTTCAGGTCGCTCACCGCTATTCTCATTCGGCCAACTTGCCGACGTATGCCACTGGCAGGTTTGAACTTATTTTGCGAATCGCCCTGCATTCTCATATGCAGCCGCAAATCAGTGAGGAAGTCGCAGGGATGGAGAATAGTGGACACTTGAGGTTCCAGAGCACGGCTCGTCGTGTGCGAGATCGATTCCTAAAGACGACCGTTTGTGAGAAACTGCGGCCAACTTCATGGCGATAGTGAAGAGTTGTTGATTCCTGGTCCGAGAAAGAAAATGAGAAACTCTTGGCCAAGGGAAGCAATCAGAAAGGCTTTCGCATTTGTCTCGACTTCTTTCTTCTGTCAAGGTGATGAAAGCTTTTTTTTTTTAAATATCCTGTGGTTTTCGTTCACAACTGCGAACTCGATTATTTGTTCGTTCAACACGTGCATTTGAAAATGCAACAGAAGCTTTTTAAATGCAAGTGATGCTTACACTTTTAAGATCAATTGGTTTACGACCTAATCTAGCTGATACCTTTTCCGGTAGGTGGCGTCAGTATATCTACATATCTTACATAGTTTCCACTTCGGTGCTATTAATAATTTTGTTATGAAAATTTGTTCACTGACGGTGTTTGGTCAGCACTTACGCTTTCCAGCTCGGACATACTTTGGAGTTGCACGCCCACACACACACTATTTTAAGTATTCTAGATTTCGCATGTTTAAGAATATTGGTTCAGTTTTACTATATCTTGATTCCTATTAAAATATTTTAATAGCAAATCTTAGACAAATGTGTGTATTGAATATAATATTCAAATAGCATTTTTACTTGCAGGTTTCGTCTCCAAATGACTTACTGCATGCTGTGGTGGCTCTGTATGACACTTGTTTGCCAAATGTTTCAGTCCAAACTGCCTACCGCATTGTTTGTACTGAAGGAACAAGAACGCTTCTCCTCCTAAGAGACACAGCAGGTAGTTCTGATATGTTTGTACCAAATATATATGTCAATAATTCTCAATCCTCTTGATGATGCATAGGCTTAATAATAATAAAAAAAAATACTCTGTAGTTGTTGTTTATTAACTTAACGTATGAAACGTTAAGTTAATAAAGCGGTTCTCTGTTGTTTTTCCATTCCGGTTTCAATTTAAATCACTTAGTAATCAGCAGATTTCACCGTGAAGGTTTTAAGATGAATCTGCTGAGTTTTGGACATTATGAAAAACTGGGATGTAATTGCAGGCTATTCGGGTTGACCAATTCAAACTACGCGATTAAAGTTTAATGATCGTAGATTGTAGTGATATTCTGCAATTATCAGTTTTATTCATACTCTGTCGACGTCATGGCCTGCATCTTTAGGATTGGCTAATTTGATAGCAAAGTTTATTTTGGTCTTAAATATTTGTTCACCAAATAATGCGGTCCACCTTTTCACTTCAGTCCAAACCGCTTCCATCTCATAGATGCTTTCTGAATTCCTTCTAAGTTTGAAAAAATTCAGCTGTCAGTTTTCGAATTAGTTTCTAATAATAAGAGGGGAAAATACAGGTGAAACTTCTTCCTGTGAGTTATATCGTTCGTTGAAACGAAATAGCGGCTTTACATATATGCGATTAGTGCAAACATACAACAATCTATTTGAACATCTATTTGAGCGTCACCAATAAGTTCGAAGTTGGAGATGCTGAAATACTCGTATGCAAACCGGCAGTTAGTCTTACAATTCTTTTTGGAATTCCTGCAGTTACTGAGAATTTAAAGCAATTAATTCATGCCAGTTAACTGCACGCGTTAGACGGCAACCGTCTTTTTTGGGTTGCGAATTTAAATACCGAGTTTTAGCGTGCCACATCTCGTTTATAGCATTCAGTTGCACACAGAATGCAGAAGTGAGCCTAACACTGTGGTGACACAGGTCATCGATATTGTCATTCCATGATAATGGCGGAAAATGTTCTCCGACGATTCCATTCTTATTTTAGTGGTGTAAAAAAATCATTGGGACTAGTTAGTTATTTCTTTGAGATGGTGAGTGTGTCCTCACTTGGCAAACCAACTGTTTGTTCTTAATTATTTGTTTACCCAATAATTTACTAAAATGTAAAAATAAAAACATGAAAATTTAAATCTCCATCGGAGAATAGATCGTATCTCAGCGTTGAGACTATCGTTTCGAAATTTAATGTCGAGAGACGACAGTAAAATGCTTCAGACCGAGATTTCAATCATTTTCGGTTCAGGCGACCACTGGCGCATACACTCGGCGTTTAGTTCCGTTACTGTTGGAACTCTATTTTGGAACTAATTTTGGAACTCTACAACTTCTGATCAAGAAGCTGTCGGTCAGAATCCCGACTGGGGTGTAATGAATGTTCGGCTGTTTTGACGTGATAGTCCGTTTTCGTCTCTCGGCGAACGACCGTCATTTAGAGCGGGAAACGAAGAATTTTGGTATGTTTAGCCTCCGGCTCATCGGAATAACTTTTAGCTCGCCGGTGAATGTTGGTCACATAGAGCAGGGGAGGGGGGGAGGTTCTATTCTAACACCGGACATCAAAATTTTACCGCCTAGAAACTTTCAGAAAAATACAGAAAGCAGGAAATGATATTGTCTTGTCTTATGACGTAATCAACTGAGCTAAAATACTTTTAAGAACCAGTAATTACTATTCTCACCGTTCAGGTTTTCTTATTTCCAAAAGCAGCAATCTGGTCAGAAAACCACACGCACTTAAGAGATTCATTGGAACCCTTTCCTCACTTGCTTCTGCTGTACTTCCAAAGAAAACACTTCGATTATATTTCCAGCGATGTTATTCGGGATTACTGCGGTGGAACTGCAGCTACGAGGACGGTGTTAATTATTATTTTCTGTAAATGGTGTTCTTCTATTCGGATCTTTTTACGGAATGAAAAATCAGTTTTTAGAGGAAACCTACGGATGAGGTCAGCCAAGTCTCTTCTGGGTGCGAACCCAAGTCTTCAAACTACAGGGCATCGTCGATATTTTTCGTACTTCGCCTAACTTCAAGTTCTGAAAACTTTTGAAAAACCAATACTTGCTGCTTATTAGACGCACTGACTGAGCACTCTGCTGGGTGTGACAAAAAAAAATCTCCGCTGGTTAAAGAAATGAATGGAGGGGAGTGTTGCTATCAGAATTTTAATACCAGAAAAAATGGACACTGAATAATACAATATGATTTGCAAATATACAGACAGAAAGAAACTTATCCGAAGGCTGGGATGGTATTTTATAGGAACATTAATTAGCGAGTGAAGTCTTCCCCTAGAAGAAATGGTAGGGTCGCAGGTACCCTTTTCACAAAGAGTTAGTCGGACAATCACAAACATCCATGCTCCTGGGGGAATTCGAAACCGCAGCTTCTTGACCGGAAGCGGATATTTGTGATTGTCATTGGAAATCGAGTGATGGTTAGCGGTAGATAGCGTTGGTGTTTTACAATCAGTTAGTGATTGAATGCTGAAGACAGAGTTGTATAGCAGGTGCCTTCCCTCGATGAGTACTGGACTCCCTGGAGGTGTCAAATAATAATAATAATATTTCGATTATATGAGGGTACTCTGAAACCTTCTCGGCCTCAACCATAGATGGCAAGATTATCGGCAACATTATTTTTTCCTAAGTTGGTACATCTGCCATAAGCATCCTTATGAAATTGCAAGTCATTCTATCAAGTAGTCTGTTTTATGCAGCTGTCTAAAGCAAAAGTGTTCTGTATTCCTTGAAATGGATAAAATTCAGTATCCTGGGATTATAAAATTCTTCGTAAAAGAAGGTTTAACGCCAAAAGAAATTCATTCGAAGTTCTTAAACGTTTATGGGCACTCTTCTGCTTCGTTTTCGATAATTAAGAAATGGGCTGCCGAGTTTAAACATGGCCGACTAGTCTTGAAGATGATCCATGCGAAGGACGTCCAAAAAGTGTAACACCAGAAATCATTGATTTCTTCTTCTTCCTTTCCAGGCTTATAGGCCAAGTGGCCTGTTCCGAACTCAATTCCATCTCTTTAAGGGTCTTCCTCTGCATCGAGTACCTTTTGGGTGGTAATTTAGAATTTGTTAGGTATTCTGCTTCTATTCATTCTGAGAACGTGTTCTTTCCATTTTTCTCTATAGCAAATAACTGTTTCATTTAGGGAGGTTGTAATTCCAAGTTTTTTTCTGATTTCGCTGCTTTTCATTTTGTTCATTATTGTGACTCCTTCAGTTCTGCGCCGAAATTGCATTTCGGATGATTAAATTCTTCTTTCATCTACTTTTTTTATTGTCCATATCTCGCTGCCATACAGTAATGTTAGGTTTAGCTACTGTATTGTAGATTCTTATTCGTGTGTGTTTTTGTACATAATTGGGTTTAAAATTTTTATTTATAATGCCTGTTACTTTTAAAAAGTTTGATATCTTTGGTTCTATATCAGCTTCATTTTCATATGACATTGTGCAACCTAATTTGAATGTATTTACTTGCTCTATTATTTTGTTGTTTATTACTATTTTGCTTCTTATTGGATTAGCACCTTTGAAGGCCATGACTTTTGTTTTGTTGGTTGATATTTCCATACCATATGTTTTTATCAGATTATTTAGACTCCATAATGATTTTTGTAGTTCATCTTCATTATTTCCAAGGATTATTTGGTCATCAGCAAAAAGAAGAGTAGCTAATCTGGTGTTACGGTTTATCTTGAACCCTCCTTCATTAGTTATCTTCCATTCTTTTATGATTGTATCTATCTATATATATATATATATATTAAATAAAATTGGTGAGAGAGGGCAACCCTGATGTACTCCTTGATTTATTGGTTTCCAGCTTGATGTTGAATTATTGTACTTCACAGATAATTCAACATCATGTTATAAGGCTCTAAAGAGTTGGTTTGGTATTTCATATTCTTCTAGGATTTCCCATAGGTTTTCTCTGATAATTTCATCAAATGCTTTGGTGTAATCTATAAAAGCTATGTGTGTTTCTATGTTCATTTCTCTATTGCTTTTTTTCTGCTGTATTCGATTTTTGATTCTATTGTTTTTAGGTTGAGCCAGTTTTTATATGCTTTTCTTTTCTTCAATAATGCATTTAATTTCATCATCCCAGTCCCTAAGGCCTCTTTTTTCTTTTCCACTTTTTCTTTGTTCCTAAACTTTCTTTTGCAGCCTTTGTCATTATGGTTTTTAGGTTTGACCATTCTTCTATGTTCTGACTTTGTTTTATACTTGTCATCCAGTTCTTTATTCTTTTTTGGTACAAGTCTTTAATTTAATACTACTGTCGTCCAAAAGTCTAACTTTGAAAGATTCAAAATTTCTATTTTCCATATGCTTTTTTGTTGTTTTCCATCTTGGTTCCCATTTTGCTTTTCCAATTAAAAGGTAATGATCTGATTCTATTTCAGATCCTCTGTATACTCTTGTATCTGTTATCATTTCTGACATTTTGATATTGCTCATTATGCAATCAATAATGCTTCTTGTGTCTCTTGCTTCCCAGGTGTATCTGTGGATGTCTGAAGAAGGTGTTCATTATTTTAAGGTTATTCCTTTAGTAAAATCTCTTAATCTATTTCCATTTCTATTACATTTAAGTTCTCCGATAGGTCCTTTGTTTGGTTTATTGACAATTCTTGCGTTGAGATCTCCTATTACCAAAATGTGATCCTTAGGATTGGTCTTATTTAATATGTTCTGCAGTTGGATGTAGAAGTTTTCTGAGTCCTCCTCTTTTCCTTCTTCAGGTATTGATATCAAGTGCACGATATGTTATTGGATGACCGGAGAGTCAACGTGGGTGAAATTGCTGAGACTATAGGCATTTCAAAAGAACGTTTATGATATATTTTGAATAAAGAATTGCAAATGAACAAGCTTTCCGCAAGATGGGTGCCGCGCAGCAAGACCAAAAACGCACTCAAGAAAATCTCTGAACAGTGCTTGGGGCGTTTTAACAAGAATAAAACAGATTTTGTGCGTCGGTTTATTACTATGGATGAGACTTGGATTCACCATTACACACAAGAATCCAAACAGCAGTCAAGACAGTGGACAGAAGCTGATTGTTCAGTGCCAAAGAAGACAAAGTCGGTTCCATCAGCAGGAAAGGTCATGGTATCAGTGTTTTAGGATGCTTAAGGCATTTTGTTTATTAATTATCTTTAAAAGGATAAAACAATAACCAGGGATTGTTATTGAATTCTGATCTTTTAACCAGACTAGAAGAAAAGATGCGTGAGAAAAGATCCTGTTTGCAGAAGAAAAAAATCATCTTTCATCAGCACAATGCACCTGCCCACAAATGTGTTTTGGCGATGACAAAATTAAGGAATGAATTGTTGGAATATCCTATGAATTACACTATGAGTTGTTGGAATATCCACCCCTATTCCCCATATTTGGCTTCCTCTGACTTGTATCTCTTCCCAAAACTAAAACTATTCCTCGCTGGTCAGCGTTTTTCTTCGAATCACGAGGTGATTGCAGCTGTAGAGGGGTATTTGCAGAACTTACTGGAACCACTACAGGGACGGGGTAATGGCGTGGAGCATCGCTGGAATAAATATATTAGTCTTAAAGGAGATTATGTTGAAAAATAGAAATAATTTTGAAATTATGAATTTGTTTTTACGTTGTTAGGCCGAGAACTTTTCAAACCACCCTCATATATATTTCACATATGGATGGGTGTCTAAGTGCGCAGAAATATAACGAATGGTTAGCAGAATAAATATTCTTAAATATGTTGCGCTTTCTCCCTATACCTATTCCAGTTTTGTAAATATTAATATTCCATCAGCAGAACCTGCAGTATTGTACGTAGTGAAAAATATTTACAACCTTTTAAGACGAAACAGAAATTAGGAAACTTGCCTATCAATAATATATTACCTTCAATTTTAAAGAATAAAAATATTATGAAAATCTAAACAAATAATACATAAACACATAAAAAACTATATTTTGTGAAATTTATCTTTCACTGTATTTACTTTTCATATATCAACGCAATATCATTTCAATTTTCTAGCGAATAACATTTTCAGCGAATTTTTTCCGTGATGAATTTTCCTGCAATGAATTTTCCCAGCGAAAAGTTTTCCTTTCGATGAATTTTCCGCGGGATGAATTGTCCGTGAACCTACCGGATGACACCAGAATATTGTGTGCTTCTATCCTTTTGTAATTTCTTTGAAAGAGAATGTTAAGAAAAATTAATATTTTAAACTTCGCCTGGAATTATGTTTGTGTTGTTGATTGGTGCGATCTGCGGGTTTTTCCTGATGCAACTTCTGGCATTTTCTTCCGGTGTTCTTCTGTGAAATATTCAATTTTACTTTCTGTTTCACATTGGGAGCATCACGTTCTTTTGATGGCTGCTAATTGTCCTCTTTACACCGAAGTGTCTTTCATCTGTTTTGAGTTGGTTGTTCTACTGTAACTTTCATTTTATTTATTAGTTTTCCTTCTCATTTTTACGCTTCCCCTCCAAGTGTTTTATTATTTGCATAACTACAATGCTTTTTTCCCCTACAATAATTTTAATTCATAGTGGTCCACTGTATACATTTTTATTATATTACTTTGTCTATTTCGTTTCACTAATGTTCGAATTTTAGTTTCATTCTATTCCTCTAAAGTTATCCAGTCCTATTTTAATATTTTTCCCTTTCATTTTTTTTAATTTTCAGAATTCTATAAACTGAAGCATAATTCTTAATTTTAAAATAAGCAGTGCCAAGGGTCCGTGGTCATTGCCTATCTCTGCTGAACCGTACATCTTTCACTTTCATTTGACAGTCACTGTATTGTCTACCCTTCCTTCTATTCCTACTGGACTTTATGGTGAAAAATGTGATTTATTCTTCGTTGATTCAGATGTGCAAAACTAAATATAAGTTATTGGTTTCAATGATTCTGCTGCTCCTTTTTATAGGTTTAATGCTTGGATTTACATCTCCCAGAATAGCAATTGTTCCACTCTTTGACCGATCAACTAAGATAACATTGAGCCCATAATGACTTTATTATCTGTGTATTAAAAATTTGACGCATGTTTAGAAAATAGATCCAGAATTTTGAAACTGAACATAAAATGTTTGATGTAATTTTTTTAATTTCTTGATACTTAGAGGTATATGGCAGTGTTCTTGAAGTCGAAGCGCTGTTTTTAATTTCATGAGGCATTTAAACATGAGTGTTGTGTTTAAATGACTCGTACGTTTATAAAGAACATTACATTTCACAAAAGAGTATTTCGATTCTGAGAATTTCATTTCATTCTCAATTCGCTGCACAAGAGATTTTGCTTTATAAATTCTACTAATTAGGTGTAATTGCTTTATGAGGAAATGAATTACTAACTTTTACTTTTTTTTCAACGTAAAAGTAGTACAAGCTGCAGGCGAATAATTCGTCTTTATGGATGACAATGCCACACCACATCATACACGAGCACTGGGGACAGAGGACAGTAATCGAATGTAGTGGCCGCACGCTTCCCAGATCTCAACCCCATACGAACACGTTTGGGACGCAACAAGGAGACGCATTGATGTTCGTAATTCCCCTACAGAAAACAAACGAGGCCTTGCCCTGAAGGAGGAGGGAGTGGGCCATTCTTGCCTCAAGAACTCCTGAATCACTTCGCGCTTAGTACAGTGCGACGTTATGAGAGCTGCATCGCAGTTCTGGCTGGACATACTGAAATGTCTTCCGCATAGTTTTCTGTAAGCACTGTACATTAATTCCTTAAGTACGTCATTAGGAAATGTGTAACATTTGCCTGAAACGTATTGCAATTTAATTTGTACGAAATATTTAACACAGTTCTTGTGTAATATAATTTATGAGTGTGCTGGCAATAAACTTATGTCCACATTTGACTGTAGTCGTGGAACGTTTTTTTTTTTTCATATAAAGGTAAAAATGTAGTTCGTCATTACCTTTTGGACAACAGTGTACTTTCCTTCTGGTTAAAGTCAGAACTCAATAGGTCTTTACCGAGAAATAGTCGCAACGAAAAATTACAACGGTGAGCCTTCGGTTGTCGTGGAACTTCTTAAATGCGGGTTTTATGGGAAATAATGAAAAAAATGACCTGTCTTATGTGGATGTTCCTCTTCTGATGGCTACAATGTTCGAAAAGCGACCGCCCTTTCTCAGAAATAATGTGCCATATTAGGAGTGAGCCTGCATGAGACCTTATGTCAATCCGAAGTATCGACATTTTACATTCGGATAAGAGCAACGCACGCCCATTTTCAAAACATTCTGCATTCTGCTTCCACATAGCTCTGCTTACATAAAGCTAAATGCGAATCCTACAAAGATGTAGCAGAAGAGACGAACGTAGATATAATTTCATAGAAGAAAAAGGAAATGAAAATGAGTTCCGATCAGGTGAGACAATATTATCACGGATTTTATTCAATGAAAACTAGAGGCGTAGTTTTATTTATGCAGAGACATCCGTCAAACGACTAAATGGCATTTTGAAACACTCATCACTTTTGGTTTCGAAATTCTTTCTATTTCTTCTGCGATTCCATAATGAAGAGAAAACGAACATACGGGAAATGGATACTTTGAAATCTTAAATGATGCGAGCATGAACGAGGCGAAAACAAAACTTATTACCAGACAAATCACAAGAAAGAGAGAGAATCATCGAATGAGACTGAAGCCAAAGCAAATCGCTCTGATAAGATAGATACCGAAGTAGAATGCAACGACAACGTCTACGTAATGCGATCAGTTATTTTGCCTTCGCAGTCCATTTGATTTCACTGGGACCATCCAGCAATCATTCACGCCCTAAATAGGAAGTTCCGAGATAGTATTTAACGTACACCATGCATATGACCTAATCAACGATAGGAGTACTGATTTTGAAACCGCCAGAGGATGAGCTGCTATTTAGTAAGTGAGGAGCAAATGTTGAAATGGTCGCAACAGCTTAGATGAACATTTGAAGATTAAATAACATAGCCAAACAAAAACAGTCTTTTTACTGTTCATTCTGAGTATATTTTTTGGCTACTACCTTAATTAATTTTAGAAATAAGATTACACTTCTTTTTTTTTTTTTGACTAATAATTTTAATGATAAATTATGCCAACAAGTTTCACCAACTGGGCTGTTTTGCTTCTTAAAGGCACACAAACGGTAAAGAGTACTCAAAGTCGCTAGTACATAGAACAAACGTATAAAATGTAACAAAAGTAAAAAGACTCGTAACATCATATGCAGGAGCTGTGTTTCATTAGTTATTTTTATTTTGATACATTTTATAGGTTTGTTCTATGTAGTAGCGACTTTGAGTTGTCTTTGCCGTTTGCATGCCCTGAAGAAGCCAAACAGCCCAGTTGGTGAAACTTGTTGGCATAATTCATTATTAAATTTATTATTCAAAAAATAAAAATAAACAAAATAAACATAAATAAATAAAAAAAACCAGTGTAATCTTATTCTAAAATTAATTAGTCTTTTTACGTTATGCTGTTTGGAAAATTACTTGATCCATATTCAGATCGAGTAGTATTTGATAAATCCGAGGCATTTGCAGTTGGCACTATTGCAACTTTTTCAGTATCTTAAAATGCAGATCTCCTTACAAATGCTAAAGCATTTCATCAAGTTTCAGAAGAAAAATGTGAGAAAAACATCCTGTACCTCATCACTCACTGACCGCAAATCCCGCTCACAACTTAGACCATAACAACACACTCTCTAATACCCAATTTTAAAAAAAATAATTCTAGGGATATCTCCAGCAATCTTTAAATAGTCTGGAAATACATCTCTGTATTTATTCTGGTAATTGTTGACTGACTTCATCACTACGACTCTGTCAGTTTCATTTCTGTTAAAAAGGATTCTCCGAGAATTAAGACTGAAAATAGGAAACCCTGTTCCAAAACAGTAATTTCTTCTTAAAACAATACTATTCAAAAGAGGTCCGTAATAATACTTATTTCTAATCTCTCTCAGTTTGTTTCTTCTGGGTCGATACATTCTTCTATGCTTTCCTATTCATATTCGCTAAACTCTTCGAATGTGTGATACGTTGAATACAAATCAACGTTTTCTATTTAAGCAGACCTTTTGATTAGGCTCGCTATAAAATATGTTTAATGTGTGGAATTTAGAAATCGTTATTAGTCACTTGATTTACTTGCCCTCTAAGCCAGATGAACATATCAAAATATTTCGTTACATATTGATGCAAAATGTCAACTTATTTGATTCCTGAATAGTAAAAGAAGGGCAATTCTATTTATCTCATATGCTGCTAATAAATCATACAGTGGCGTAACGTGTTGTTGAATTCATTCAGTGCTATGGATACGCACGCACATCTTCTTCAACAATCGCATATGATATTAGAATAGACCATTTTTCTTTTCCTGGCATTGCAACATGCCAGTGAATGCTGTTTGATCACATTCAGAAGATTTATTTCCTTTAGTCGTTTATACATTTTGGCAGAAAACATTTACGAAATAAAGAAAATTGATAGAAGATATTTCATTGCAGATGGTCACATGTCAGTGCTTGTGTTTCATAACGCTGCATTAATAACACAGTCTTTTATGTTATCGACTTGTTCCTGAATGAGCGCATCGTATTTTAATGCATTATTCCCGTATTGTAAATCCACTGAGGTGTACTGGAATGGCTTTTTGTGAATGCCATTCGGCGGTAGATGGTTTCATCCCTCGAAGTGAGACCACCACCACAATACTTATTGAAAATCGAAGTGGTTTGGAAAATTTAAATGTGTCTGAATTATATTTCCTGATTATTGAGCCCTTAATCTACGCGGGACTAAAAATGAGCGTAGATTTCCGTACTTCATAAGTAGGATCTCCATTAAAAATAGTTGAGGTATTTTTCATGAGACCGGTTTTTGAGATCAAAGAGCAGATTCTGTGATCCCAAAGCGATAGCGAACCACGGGTAGCATAATGCGAATCTGACACCCGGACAAATGCCTCAGCGGAGTTCAGCTTTCCTATCTGAACATATCGGCATACCCACTTTCGAAATGCATCTTTTCGGCATTACACGCATGCTAGAGAATTGTCGCAATGCAGCAAATGCATAAATAATGCTTATGCGTGAGGAAGGAGTGCAGTTTTAAGAACTGCTTTTTAGATTCCTGGAAAATTCGAAAATGTGTTATACTTCTGGCATTTTTTGTGATATTTTCATCGTCGTGTAATTCCCAATGTAATTCGGATTGTTTACGAATAGAGCAGTAATTATTAACATACTGTTTATGCGCTTACGTACACGTACATTGCTTGAATCATTTTCTGAATGTCAACATTAGGAGAGTCGTTAACGGCAACAGTTTCTCGGAACTTGTATTCGAAAGCTCATCAAGCACACTCCGCGAACACCCACGATTTCTTAAGTTCATTTCGTTTCGTGCTTAAGTTTTCAGAACGGGAACTCGTCGATGGCATTGGCTCAGCCAAATTCGCGTCTACGCATGGAATTGTACGCGTTGTATCAAAAGAATCGATCTGAAAAGCAGGCCGAACCCACTGTTGCTCTGCACGCACCGCATTAAATATTTGCTGCTTACTGTTGTTTGCATAGCATCGAAGCACGTAATTGTTTTTACCACGAAGTCTTCTCATTGAAATCAATAAAACTGAATTATTTTAATAAATGGCTGGGAAACAAGGCCCACCATAGCAGCTATATGGCGCGTGAATGCGTGTAAATCTCTCGCTGCACCGCGGTATACACACTAGTGAGAAATTAGTTTCATTTAGCAACGAATATCTCCTTATAGCTGCAAAATGAAGACAAAGACGAAGAATTTCCTGCTGAAACCTTAAACCACAAGATGTGCACGATGAGGTAAATATTGGATTCTTGAGGAATGACTTAATCGTTGAACCTCCAACTTTTCACGTCTTTCCGATTCTTTCTGTGCCGAATTTCACTTCATTTCAAGCAAAAGCATTTCCTCTTCATCACTGTTTAAGGTCTGCTTTCATGGCATCAGCATCAGTCTGTACTTATCGTTTCAGTGGAAACTACTCGTTTTCATCCTTCGTAGGAGGATGAAAATGCATCGCGTTTTATTCTTTTTTTTTTTTTTCAAAGAAGTAACGTCTATTTCTAGAAGGCAACGGTACTAGCCAGATCCAAAGAGTAGCATATCCCGAGGATGTCTTCGGGTCGAGCTTCAACCAGTGTCTTCTAGAAACACGTGTTAGCTCTAGGAACGCAGTTTCGCTTAAAGCTGAATTGTCAGAAATTGCTATGACCTAAGCTGCTTCGTATGGTTCAGTTTCAAATTACTGTGCTTCCTGTCTATTATTCCATTTAACTAAACTAATTCTAATCAGCATTAGTGTAGATTACTGGCAATAAATTTATGCAGTTTTTTTTTTATGCGTTGCAGAAATTCTACAGGAATGGGAAAACAGTGCCCTTCACAATAATGCCGAAAGCAGGTCGAAGGAGGCGTCACTCGGAGGTTAGTCCCAAATGTTTGAATTAAGTTAATAGTGAATGAGAGAGAGAAATATTTTGTCATTGAAACGTTCATCAAACCTTTCAGTTATTACTTGCAACTGAATTTATATTTTTTTCACTTGTGTGCGTGTGGTGAATGTCGCATCACACCTAACTCGAATGGGAGCATTTTTTTTTATAAAGTTGCGTTTTTCATGCGAAAGGCTCGCCTTAAATTTTACATAATGAAGTGTATTTATGCATTAATGCAATATTTGTTTATTTTGTTTTCAAAGTATTTTACTCTCTCATATAAAATGCTTCAAAATGAAGCTTCCATTTACGTTTTTAATGATTTCATGTTTAAAACAGTTCAATTTTCATGAATCTTAAGCAGGGCCGGCGGAAGCGGGCATGCGATGCATGCGAGCGCCGCTACGATGGGGGCATCGTCGCCAGGGAACGGTTCATAAGTTAATTTTTAAGAAACAAAATTTTTATCATAGAAACAAAATAATTCTTAGAATGATCAATATTAAAATAAATATTGATTTATTTTAATAACACTTTTAAGATAATTTATTTTAAGAAACATTGGCCGGATACACCGAATAAAGATTTTAAAAACATGTATATTTCCGCCTCTTTGATCAGCCGGCTGTTTACAATTTGCAGCTAGAGCAGGCTAAATGCTTGCCTGCAGAATATTGTCTATTGCAGTCTATCTAAAGTGAAACGGTGAACAGTTTTCATGCCCAGAAACGAATTTTCGTACAAAACATTTGTTGCTAGTTAACCAGTCATATGGTACGCATCTCAGTAGGCTACTAACAGTAGCGCGCAGTGCGGACTATTATTTCGTCTCTGTGTCGTGTTGTGTAATAATTTCTTGTGGGTATAAAATAGAAATGGAATCAAAAATTTAAAAAAAAGATCCAGTGCACAAAATCATAAGCGTCATGCTGCGAAAGAAGCAGATATAAAGAAACAAACTGGGACTTAATAAATTCGTTAAAATATTAAGATATTCTGATGCAGATTGTAACCAACTCGATACATCAGAAATCAGAGTTGAAGAACCGTGCACATCATCCAGTTTGCATGAAGGTACTATTGCAACTATTGAACACAATTTAAGTGAAAAATAGTTAGGATTTAGTCAACTACAACAAGATTTAGTTGTAGTTGACCACGAAACTAGCACACTGTTAGTCTCTGTGAATTTAGAAGATTCAGGTGAACGGGTAAATATTGATGAAAAATTACGAGTTGTTTTAATTGAAATGGGGCCTGTTCAAAATAAAAATATAATATATCCCAGAGATACATGTGGTCGTAAATTTGGCGACACGTATTTTAATAGAAAAATGGAAAACGGGAGCTCGTGCCAAGAACATGGCTCATTTATTCCGAAACTTTAAATTCTGTTTTAGCTTTTGTTGCAAACTTTTCGCACCTACTGAATCAAGTAGTCTTGTAGAAGGTTATAACGATTGGAGAAATGGAAGTGCAACTTTGCATAGACATGAGACTAGTTTAACTCGCAAGGAAAATTTTTTAAAATGGAAGGAACTTGATAAAAATTAAAAAAAAAAAAAAAAAACTACTATTGATTTCCAGACTTGAAGCATGTATGAAATGGAAAAGAAACATTGGACGAGTGTTTTACAACGCTTGATTGAAATTATAAAAGTCCTTGGTAGTCGAAATTTAGCTTTTCGCGGATCATCTGATAAATTATATGAAAGGAGTAACGGCAATTTTTTAAAATTAGTCGAACTGTTTGGGAAGTTTGATTCCGTTATGGAAAATCATGTTAAAAGGGCCCTACAACGAAACAATAGAGTACACTGTTTGAGTAAAGACAGTCAAAATGAAATATTGGAAACTTTAAGTAACGCAATCAGGGATACAATTTTATTATCAATTCGAAAATCTAAATATTATTCCATAATTTTAGACTGCACACCTGATGCAAGTAAAACAGAACAAATGACCATTATTATTCGCTTTGTTTCCTGTGACAATGGAATTGTCAAGATCAGGGAAAACGTTTTAGGTTTTGTAGATATACCAGCTTCCACAGGACGTGGTTTATGTGCAACAATAATGGAACAACTGGAAAAATGGAACATTCCCATTGAAGACATGCGAGGTCAAGGGTATGACAATGGGGCAAATATGGGCTCCAAAATTTGTTTTTGAGCAAAAATCCTCGCTTTTTACGTGCCATGTGCTGCTCATACTCTAAATTTAATCATTGACGATGCAGCCAAAGTGAATGCAGATATAATTAGTTTCTTTGCAATTATTCAAGAAATATACAATTCTTTTCATTCTCTTACAAACGTTGGGCAGTCCTTTTAAAGTTCGTAAAAAAAAATTAACATTGAAACAGCCATCAGAAACGCGATGGGAAAGTAAAAATGCAATCCGCCCTCTACGATATCAGTTAGGAGAAATTTATGATGCACTTTTTGAAATTTTAAATAATGAAAATGTTAATAAAGAAACTCAGCATGAAGCACAAACATTATGTGCTAAAATGAAGGACTACAAATTTATTTGTTCTCTTATAATTTGGCATGATTTACTTAACAGAATAAAGCCTGTGAGTAAAATGCTTCAAGACAAAAATATGAACATTACACTTGCTTCAGAATCTATCGAAAACTTAAAAATATTCTTACAAGAGTATCGATCAGATACAAATCTTAAAGAAGTTCTAAAAACGGCAAAATAACTGAGTGAAGAGGAGGATGGAGAACAGGAATTTAAAACTGGTACGGAAGTTCGACGACGAAAGAAGACACGACAATTTGACTACGAGCTTCATGACGAAACGCCACAACCGCCAGAAGATAAATTTAGAATGAATGTGTTTTATACACTTCTAGGCGTTGCAATGTGTTCGTTAATAGAACGTTTTGAACAACTAAAAACATAAATTCAATTTCTGGTATAGATTACTACAAATTAATAACGAAGATTTACGAAAAATTTATGACGATTTAGAGATTCTCTTGAAGGACGGCGACAATAAAGACGTAAATGCAATAGAACTATATGACGAGTTATGTACTTTCCGAGATATTTTTCGGAAGGATAATTTAAATGTTAAAAAGTCCTTTCGATATTCTTAATTTTATTGTGTCCAATAATTTACCTTTCCCTAACTTTTCAATTGCTTTAAGAATACTATTAACCTTACCTTAGTGTAGCGAGCGGTGAACGTTCCTTTTCCAAGTTGAAATTGATTAAAACCTACTTAAGAACAATTATGTCACAAACAAAGGCCTGTTAGTTTGGCGTTAATAGCTATTGAAAATGATGTATGTGCGGAATTAGACATTAAGACCATTATTTCTAATTTTGTGAATATGAAATCAAAAACCTTAAAATTTTAATTAAAAAAATTTCAAGTATATTTATGTAATTTAATTTATTTTCTGTTATTCTGTAAAGATATTATTTTTTGAATACTTATTAAATGTTCTAATTATTTCTGAATTCTTTTCTTATTTTCTCATCTATCTTGAGTTTCTTTTATATATTTTCCTAAAAGATAGTTCCACTTATAAATATTATTGAAAAATTTCTCACAAGTTACTAAGAATTTAGTAACTTATAAAATGCAAGAATTTTTTAAACTTTAGTTGAAAATAAATTTTAACTTTAATTAAAATTCATTTAATTTTGTTAGCAATTCGGGTCGGTGAGAAGGCTATAATCCCTGTATCATTATGTTCAACGATTAAAGTGAAGTGGCTTTATCAAATTTTGCTTTAACTTTTGAGAATTTTTTTGAATATTCGGGTTTTTAACGATTATCCTACCTAGTCAACACCCCCGGTTCGTTACATTTAGCGAACCAACGTGTGGCTGTTCTGTCAAAATTTATTTAAGAAATCTCAAATAATTTAAACTTTTATTATCGTAAAAGAACCACACGCTCCCGGATCGTTTCAGGGAGCTTAGATAGAAATTGCATGCGGGCGTCAAAGACCCTAGCGCCGGTTGTGATCTTAAGCATGCCATTGACATTGGGAAGAAGCTCATTTATTCCCGTTGAGAAAATTAATAATGTGATTTCTTCACTAATTGCCATTTCGGCTAAATAAAATTAAGAATCCTTCAGTCAGCTTTTCAGTTTTAAGAATTTAACAATGGCGAGTTCTCAATTCAAAAACTTTCAAATCCTTTGATCTTCCAAAGGCTTTTATTCAGAGATTTTCCTTTTATTCTTACAATTAAAACTTGTAAAAAAAAGTGCTTGCAATTTCATCAATCGGATATAAATCGGATCCGATGATCGTTAGTAGCAACAGCGGAAAAATGATTTGAGTATATTTGTCAGAAGGCGTGTGGGATGAAGAGGAAGACTTGGCTAGATCAACACTGGCAAAGGACTTGTCTCAAGGTAGTCCAAATTTATTCCACTACACACGCACACACACACGCGCGCGCAATGTATGAATCTTCTGCAATGTGTCTGTGAAAAATAGCTCTACGTTCAGTTGATGTCATAATAGATGCCATAGAAGAACCATCCGTACGTGGGATGATTGCGAGTGCAGCTCGCAAAAAATATATGAAAAATAAGTCAAAACTAAATCAAAATGACATCAGTGTGATAAGAGGTGGTCAGTAGCACTATTGCTTATCGCTGACAAGAGCCGACTCGACCACACTTGAAAAATCACTTCGTAAAGTGCAAATCCGCGTAACCTATACGCAATGTGGAGTTCTCGTTTGTAACCTGCAGATGTTTTTTAAAGGCGATTAATTACAATTAACTACGGAGACTCATTAAATGAGACTTAGTAACATTATAGTTAATAACTGCCAATAATAGTTAGTTTAGTTAAGCCTTTGACCTCTGGCCGTTCCTGTTGCGGTTTCAAAGACGCCAGAACAACGTGTGTTAATGCACGTGTTCTTGCATCTGTTAAGATGTTTGGCCAACTGAACGCAACGCCACAAGGTGCCGTGTTGTATTGCTCGTGTTTTACTTACGAAAGGACGTAAACCTACAGCTCATTAAGTCCAGGAAATCTCAAAACTTGACCAAGAAACAAAGAATGGGAGGTTTAAGCTAATTCAAGCGTCCAGTAATCATGGTGATACTGGGCGATGAAAATCTCCCAAGACATACTGTGGTGTAACAGTGGCATCGAAATGAAACCCGCCAGCCTCGTCGTATTCAACCGTAGAAAGTTCGTTTCCATTCGTATTCAAAATTAGGCGTTTTTATTTATTCAGAATGCAATACATCCAGGAACGCATTCGTTCTTCGTAAACAACTTCTGAATTTCTAGTTTCGAATAACCGTTATTCACGGAATGCTTATATGAAGCAATACGCAGCTTCATCATCATGAAATTGCCGATACGTGCCCTCGAGGGTCACGCGATACCGTGATAGTACGTAACACGGAATATTTTCATTATTACCTGCGGACAACTTTATTCCGAATTAATTTGCTGTCTCTCATTAAAATTGTAAAAGAGGTCGTAGATTCTCCGTCGTTAACACGAATCTAAAAGTAATCAAATATTTCTTGTTCCTTAACGCGAAATTACATCAGCAATATTACGATGCAACAAATGGCTAAGCAAGATGATGCGAGCTTGCTTTTGCTTCGCTAAAACCAAATTAACTGTCATGTGGAATTCCGTGGATGCAACGAATATTTTGATGTGGGAATTTTCTTTAATTAAATCTCGTATGCTTAGAATAAGAGTTTGGTCAAAGAAAAAAAAAAGCTCTCTTGTTAAACATAACAGATGAAGCTCATCTTCCTTAAAACGTCATAATGATAAAAAATCAGTTCCCACTATGAACAGCATAACACGCACACATATCTAAATAGTAAAAATTATTTGCTGGGTTCAGAAGGATTCTTTCATGCCGGTTGGGAATTTGTACTCTGGAACCGATTTCATAGCAAGTTACAAAGAACATCCGAGTTATTTTCCCGAGTTCGGAGTTATTTTTTTAAAGTGTGTTAAACAGGAAATCTTATTTTTTACATATTTTTTTTTACAAGTGGGTCCCTTTGTACTCAAGTTTCCGATAATTTGCTGAACACACAAGAAACAGAAGTAGTGAGCAGCCACAAAAAAGTTCCTGATAAATTTGTTTTCTGACTGTTTATCCCAATGGGATAATATCATCATCAAATTCCTGGTATGTGTACACTTGGAGGGGGGGAGGGGTTATACAAGATAATTATGACAGTACTACATGAAAAAGTTACATGATTACTAACTTCTGATCAACAATTTTCCTCCAAATTAATCCGCCAACACTCCAACATTATCGGATCCTAGATTTCTGTCTTTAAAGCGTTTTTTATTCTATCAATCCATCTGCATCTTGGTCTTCCTCTGGATCTTTTTCCTGTCAACCTGACAGAGAACACTTGTTTTGCATAATTTTTCATCTTGCATTATGTTTAAGTGACCAAACCACCTGACATTAGCTCCGGTAACACATTCTGAATTCTAACAATGGCAATATCTTTACCAATATCCTCATTTTTAGTGTGATACTGCCATTCGTCCCATCTGTTCACTCCACTAATCTTTCTCAGAAGTCTCCAGTATTTCATTTAGTGTTTTATTACTAACCCAGCTCTCAGATCCATAAGTTAAATCTGATTTGAACACCGTTTCGTATACTGCTGCTACTATAGTGTTTTGACTTATTTTTTTTCTTGTTCTATATAAATGTATTCAGCTGACTTCCTGCCATACCACCTTTTGCTAATTCTATTGTCTATTTCCATATTTAATTTACTATGTTCACTAAATAGTGAAGGCACTAAATTGTGCCTGAATAGCAGAAAGGTTTTATTTGTTATATAGGTTCGTCATTTAGGATAGAGTTGATGTTTTCAATGTTTCTGCCTGTTTTCATTGGCTTTGTCGTTTTATTGCTGATTTTCATATCAAATTTATTACAATTTGGTATGAAATTGTAATAAATTTGGTTATTCAATTTAGTCAGGGAGTCTTGCAGACTTCTGGCGGATTTATTTAGAAGTATAGCACTTGATGCGGATGGTGTTTAACATCATCCGCATCAAGCAAAGAGCTGAGATTAACATCTCCAATTTTGATATCAAGTTTAATACCACTTTCTTTCATCCATATAGGTAATAAATAACAAATGGATAAGGTAAATCCTTGTCTGACACCAGATTTAACAGTAAACCACCTTCCTGTACTTCCTTCAATTCAATTCTAACGGCTGACTTACAACTCAAATAAAGACTAAGTATTGCTTGATATAATGCCCCATTAACACCATATAACTGTAGCGTTTTGAATAGCTTCTCTATTGGCACCTTCCCATATGCCTTTTCCAGATTGATAAAACTTAAATACAAATCCTTATTATATTTCAGAGAATTCTCAATTATTTGTCTTAAAGTGAAAATATGATCCTGACAACCTCTGTTTGGGCTACATCCAGCTTCTTCATCAAGCTTCCCTTCCACAATTTTTTCTTAGTTGTTTCTAAGTATATTTTCATAAATCTTACCAGCAACACTCATGGAAATATCTGTCTAATTCGCACATTCAAATTTATTTGCCTTTTTATAGATGGTACTATGATAGCCCCACTCCAATCATCTGGAATTCGACCATCTGCCCAAGCCTTCTGGATTATGCGTGCAGTAACTGCAGGTATTGAGCATTTATACCTCCACATTTGATCATTTGTGGACGAATTTCTAGTCCATCTGCCTTTCCAAATGTCAGGTTTTTTTATTACTTTTTTACTACTTCAAGTATGCCTATGTATTCCTGATTGAAATCCTGTTGGGAGTTTTCTAACATGATGCTGACACTGCTTGTTTCATTTAGCAGTCTTTCAGAGTAATGACTGAAGACACCTAGAATATCTTTATCTTCTGTTTTCATGTACTTTTTTCGTCCCTTTCTAAGCTTTTTCAATAGCCTCCAGAATATTTTGACATCTTTCTGACGGACTTGCCACTGAATCTCCAAGGTTTGGTTTTTGTTTTCAAACTTTTCCATTTTTTTTCTTAAACTATGTTTCTGTATTTCAGTCTACAGTTCACTTCGCTACATAATCTTCTTTTCAATATGAAATTCAATTTTATCCTGCTCAAATCTAAATTGCGATCACTTCCTCTTTCAAATCCTCTGTACACTTTGTTGTCCTGAACCACTTGGAGAATATCGCTATGAACTATAACAGTCAATGAGACTTTTCTTGTTTCTTGCATCTTCTTTCCATGTGAATTTATGCACGTTTTATTGGAAAATAGTATTAGTAGTAACTAATGATTTGAACAAAAATCCGGCAAACATTGACCATTATTATTAGCTTTGCACTTTTCTCCAAATTTTCCCAAAACATTTTCATAAGTCTGTAACCATTTCCTACTCTCCTGTTTAGATCTCCAACCAGGACCAACTTGAGCCAGCCACCTTTTCTAATGCCTTAAAAAAATTGTTCCGTTTCTTTCTTAGTTAGCACCTTCTGTGGGATCAGATTATGCATAAATTAGTCTCATTGTTCTGTTTATCATTATATTTTCCCACATCACTCTACTTGATACTGCCTGCCATTCAACAAGATTAGCCTCGTATTTACTATTTGAATTTCTGCTTCCACTCCCTGATTGTTATTGCCAGAACAGAACATTTTGTAATTGTCAATTAGAAACATCCCACCTGTTTTTGTCTTATTTCTTTGTCACATCTATTATGTCGATATGGTACTTATCCAATTCTTCTGCTAGTTTTCATTTTTTTTCCTTTCCTTTTTTTTTTTTTCTTTTCCATTGATCGCTTCTTATGTTAATAGTACCAATCATGAACGCAGTTGAGTTGGGACGTGTTCTGGGATTTGTTCCAGTAGTCGACTTTTCGCAATTCGCCTAGGTCCCTTAACGAAAACAACCGTGACCTTGTTTAATTGGGCGACGCCCCAGCTGGCATGAAATTCTGTCATGTTGTACCATCGTTTTTAATGTGGTTTAAGCCAATAAGAATATAATTTGGTCGGTTAAATCCCAAATTGGCAGCCCATCCTCGTTCATTTAGTATCCAGGTAGATACCCAACAGGGAGCACCACGAAGGTGTTGATTGGACATTAGGTCAGAAGCCCTGGTCGGTTCTCCGCATTCTTTTAAAGGCTATGTGGAGATCTCCTCTCAGTTATACATCTTTGACACTTAAGCACCCGATAATTTCATTTGTTTATTGTTCAATGTTGCATTTCACTAAGCGTGAAAATTGCACTATGGGGATATGCGTTTTGGCACGGAAGTGTTGCGCATTTTATTTTATTGATTAAAATAGGACACAACAAAACAAACAAAAAAAATTACATGATGAGTTTGTGCCTTTTGGATCACATGGCATTAACAAATGACATCGTTAGCGATTATAGCTTTTATCATCTATTTCTTTTGGCACTCATTACAATTTTTTGCTTAAAACGTAAATATCTTTATTTTACACAATATGTGAAAAACTAGACTAGTAATATGTTGCTGGACTACAGAACAACAACAGCGCATTTCCCTATAAACACGTGCAATATGATAATGACTTTTTTTTTTAAGAAACAGCTTCAAACACCAAAATTTACCTTTATACTTTACTCAGTGAATCTAACATCTCCTGAAGGTGATGGCATTACTTTCCATTGGATTTCTCTGATTGGGAGCATCACGCACGCACGCACACAATGGCATCTCCCTGTCAGCATCCTTGGTCAGGCAAAGTTCACACTTTCACTATTTTGCAAAAAAGTACCCAATGTTTCTCGAATACTGTATGCTGCTGACGAACCAAATAGCCCAGTAAGGTAATGAAGGCAAAGAGATTCATGCACACTGAATGACGGTCGTATACACTACCGAAACGGAGCGAGTGAACCCCCTTCCACCAAACACATTCTGTCATCATCATACGTATCAAGGATTTAGGCCTAGTATGGCCTGTTCCGGCCTTAGAAGTCATCGTTGAATCGTTTAAGAGGACGTCCTGGTTTTCTTTTTCCTAATGGCTTGTACTTTAAGGCTTGTTTTGGTAATCTTTCTGTTTTCATTCTTTGAACGTGTTCCATCCATTTATATTTATATTTTTTTAATTTTTTCAATTACTGGTTCTGTTTGGTTGGCATATTAGCTTTAAGTCACTTTGATACGAATTGAGTCCATGAAAAGTATCTCGCAAAACTAATAAACCGGCCATAATATAAAGTAATATATGAATGTATAAGATGGATATCACGAAAGTGTAGAGTGGTGCTCTTTTTATAAAAACAATCGGGATGCAATAGACATACTGTTGCAGTAACTAAATTGAATTCCGTTTTATTCTCGCCGCATATTCGATGATTGTGATTTAAAGAAACGGATCTCTTCTAATAATGCTAAACTAATTCTCCTGCGCAAGTTTCATAAGTACCCAGACGAGAGAAATAATGGCTGTTTTGAATTACTAGATTCAAAATCCCATAAGAAAAACTGCGTCTCATAAGAAGTATGATTATTCTTATGGGGAAAGGAAAAACAAAAAAAAAAATTATTTATTGTTAGAGTTTATTATATTAATCCCGCCTGTGATTATTGAGATTACCGATCATCGTTGCAGAAATCAACAACAACCCTCTTACAAATCAGCTACACAGGGAAAACAAAAAGGCAGACCTTCACCATCCCCCAGATGTGCTTAGGAACCGAGACGATATGCACATGAGCACCAGTTCGAGTGCGTCGAAATCTTCCCCCGAGGAGAGCAACAACGCCAGTCATGCGCAGGAGGAATGGAGACCACGCACTCCAAGATTTTCCGAAAAGTACGTATTTTAAATGTTTTCTTCCTTGTGTGTGTGTGCGTACGCATGAGCGAGAGAAAACAAGTAATTTGAGATGCTCTGCTTTCACATTCTCATTTTTTTTTCATATTAATCAAATAACAAAAATCCAGTATTTCTAGGACAGGATAAATTATATGGAAGATGTTGGAAATGACATCTTCTATATAATTTAATTATTTTCGTATAATTATTTTCCTGTTCATACAGATAATGGCCGCTGAATTAGAAACTTTTATTTTACGTCTAGGTGCGCAAATGGCAACTCCGATCGGTTTCAACTGCCTGCGCATAGTTCGGTGAGATATGGGTTCCTGACCCATGACCTCCATTAAATGCGTCGGTCAGTGATGCGCAAGCGTTTTCACACGACGGCGATATCGTTCCTGACAGACTATCTTAGGATCACAGTTATGCCTCTTAAACAATCAATTTTGGTTATTTTTCCACTGATTAAACACCCATGATATCTCACCTTCTGAGAAACCAGCCAGCTCTACTTCTTAAAGGTCATAGTTCCAACCAGATGGGCATCCACAAATGAGTCCGTTATAGAACTCCAAAAGACCCTTCGTTTTTCCCATTGTGATCAACACTATTGACAATTACTGACCAGCAGCGTTCTTAAATCGTTGCCTAGAACACGTGGCGACGCACAGGACCAGTATGTTGTATGTATTCTGCTTAAGCGACGTTCATCTGCAGAAAGGGTTCTAATTCAGTGGCAAGTATTTAAATTCAGCAGCAACTTCGATCATTTTTTCCTTTGTAAGTTGTGAATAATAATTGCAAAAATACATGTGAGGAACGCTGTGTTTGAATATCAATAAAAAAAAAAGCTGGATTGAAAATTAAATATCCTGTTCATGCTACTGAAATCAGCTTTTAACACTTTCATCGCCAAGCTGAAAATTGGAATTTCGTGTGGTAGCCAATTTTTTTTATTTAGTTAGCGACGTCCACGCGATAACGCGTGATCGGCCGTTTGGTGAAAACTCGCATCGCGTGATTGGCAATGCGCGTTTTAAAAAGTAACGTTTTTACATTTGAATGACATTAACGGATCACGTAAGTAACATGGGGCAGACTGTGCCCACGTTTCTTAGGCGACTTGACAAGCAAGTGGAATCATTTCAATCTAAGAAACATGTCTGAGAAGAAGAACAAGAATCTGCACAGCCTTCCATGCAAGCATAATGACCCCGCGTATCCGCATGTTTAGCCTGGGAGCAGTCGCGTTTTATAAGCGTTGTTGTGGTGTCGCTGTTCAGTCGTAGTTGCGAA
This sequence comes from Typopeltis vanoorti, assembly GCF_054136105.1. Lineage (NCBI taxonomy): Eukaryota > Metazoa > Arthropoda > Arachnida > Uropygi > Thelyphonidae > Typopeltis > Typopeltis vanoorti. The sequence goes on from NC_143560.1 coordinate 138,247,295, forward strand.
TGTCGTGGAGTGTAATGCAGGCGCACCTTATCACTGTTTCGGTCAATACGCACACCACTCCCGCAGTTCACATTGTCAGCATTGGTATTGCCGCTGCATTTCCAACCCCCGTCTGCAATCAGAATCAAAAGTCATTTGCATAAATATTTTCTAAGCAACACTGCTGCTTAGAAAATATTTTTTTCTAAGCAATTTTCTTTAGAAAATAACACTTTTCTAAACCAAAAAAGAAGTGTTGACTGTTTGACTGAAATTTCGGGGATTTAGTGACCGCCGCTAACTGTAATAAATTACTATTTTTGAGATTTCTTTATTCAAGTACCACTTTTGTATTCTTTGGTAACGTCCAACCGAGAGATCTGATTGCTTAGCGTTTGTCCGATTTCAAGTAATTCGCTGACTTTCCTTTCGAAGACCAGCAGATTACTAAAAGTAAATTACAAGTAATATTTGGAATATATAGATGGCAGTGTTTTTTAACGGGTGCCACACACACACACACACCATTAACAGATTACACGGATAGATTACCACACTGACGCATTGGTCTTTTTGGAAGCGCATTGAATAATTTTTTTTACTGACCTTACCCCATAAAAACGAGACGCATTTCGGACGTGTTTACCTCCTTTAGACTATTTTCATTTCTAAAGATTTACGTTGATTTATTTCCCTGTAGAGCTGCCTTTAATCAGGCAGTCCAATGATTAAATAATAATAATAAAATAATTTTTACATTTCGAGAAGATCACTTAAAATAAAAAGTTCAAATAATATGATAGTAAGAGATCAAGAAAAACTTCTTGATCTCTTACTTGATCTCTAAGTAAGAGGCGATACTTAGAAACGAAGCAGGACCACTTCTGCCAAAAAAGAAAACGTTGAAGCACCTTCATATCAGCCTAATGATGGCGTTCAGTAAAAAAAAAAATCTTTCTGAAGGTTTTTTCTTCGTGTTGCTCACCGGTCACCGAGTTACTGATGTCACTTGAGAAATCGAAGACACTTCAACGAAGGTTTGTGAATTCCTTTTGTTTATACAGAAGTCCTTCTGCTTGCTGTTACTATTGACTTGCATGTGTTCTCAAGAGGTTTGTCTGTTCTTGGATTTTCTGATACGTTTCTTTGAATTCTTTAACTGTGAATGCTCCTCCGAAGTGACCTTCCGTTACGCATCAACGAATTCATTTCGCTCATCGTACCAAACGGACTGTTTTATTTCGCACTCCGTTTGATGTCTTACTCTAAATAAACATTTCTGAAACGTTATAATCTAGTTAAACGCCCTGCGTAATTACTTAACCGAGTACGAAGATGATTTTAGTTACAACCGGAGCTTAAAAATCCTGTCTGATCCTGATGTACTTTCAATGCAGTATTTAAATTAAATAATTTTGTTGCTCTTTAATATTTCTGTATTCTTTCTATTTGCAGAAAGAGCCAGCAAGATGACCTGGTGGAAAAAGCGTCCAACGGTAATCCGAGGAACAAGTTCGTGGCGAGTCGAGTTCCTTCATTCAGCGATAGTCACAAGGAAGAATCGGACGGTCCTGCAGACTCTCCCTTTTCCGATATCTTTAGCGATGACTCTGGCGACGAGAGAGGAATGGAGAGGTAATAAGAGGCGCTTGTGGTTCGGGTCTAATCCTTCCTTTAAATTCGTCAGCTGCACTCTTCTTGAGATGATGCAAAAAATTTCGCTCATAGTTTTAAAACCGCAGGCCTCCAGTTGGGATGATTTCTTTACGTTTCCGTCTTGCGTTTGCGATTACAGTAGTGTCCCCTTATCCGCGGGGGATACGTTCCAAGACACCCGCGGATAGTACCGAACCCTACATATACTATGGTTTTTCCTATACATACATACCTGCGATAAAGGTGAATTTGTAAATTAGGCACTACGGTGAGAGATTAACAACAATAACTAATAATAAAATCTTAACAATTTTAACAATGTACTGCAATGAAAGTTGTGTAAACGGAATCTTAGCAACCTCAGCATGCGTTATTATTATTTATTTTTTGTTTTATGCAGCCGAGAACTTTCACCTTTTTCGCTTAAAAGGAAGCACTTTGCATATCCGAATTGCCAGCATCGCTACTCTTGCTGATTGGGGGCCATTATGAAGTAAAAAGTAAAAGAGTCACTTGAACACGAGCACTGCGATACCGCTGCGCAAGTCGATCTGATAACCAGAACTACTCAGAATTTACACGCAATTCAAAACGTATGAATTGTCTATGACTAAAAGAAAGACGAATACGGCTTCATTTAGGCGATCTAAATTACATCCGCGAAGTGAATATTCGATCCAACATTATTTCAAAGCCGAATGTTCGTAGAAACTATGAAAGTTTCGTAAGTTGACCTGAGAGCTTACGAGAGTACAATCCTCGGCATCCCAGAGTTCTTTAGCTTGCACTACTTGCCTTAAGTAGCTAAGGCAACTCGGAGATGCCGAGGATTGTACTCTTGTAAGCTCTCAGGTCAACTTACGAAACTTTCATAGTTTCTACGAACATTCGGCTTTGAAATAATGTTGGATCGAATATTCACTTCGCGGATGTAATTAAAAATTGTTTATTTCTGGAATTTTCCATTTTTAATATTTTCGGAATGGGGTTGATCGCGGATGGAGGGGGGGGGGGATGCGGTAGTCACTATCTGATCGCAAATGCAGGACGAATTCGTTTACTGCCAGTGCTCATTAATGAAAATACCTTTTGTAATCCGTTAGCGCTCAGTTCCGACTTTATTAAACACAGACGACATGGTCGTCGTTGAAGTTTCATTCGCTTCTTAACTTCGGCTTTTTTTTCTTCAAGAACGGCTTTGCTTAAAGTAGTAACGGGATTTCTTCCTCACGTAAACCAAACTGACAATAAGAATGATAAGTATAAAAAAGAAAAAAAAATGCTGTGTATGCCTGTGCCTATGTACATGCGTATACGTTTCCGTTGTGTACTATGACAAAGTGTGGGAAAATCGAGGTTTTTTGAACAGAAAACACAAAAAAATGGAATTTTTAGTAAAGTGCACAAACGCATTATTTTTGTTTTTCTTACATACAAATGCTATAAATTTGAGCAACTTGAGTGTTTTTAAGTAATTTTGCTTATGTAGCGTAATTTAACGCAGGGATTGATAGAGAACAGAGCAGTATACGTGAATTATACGGTGTTTCGACATTGTGTCGTTAGAGGACGCTGAGATCGAACTAATGCTGAATTTTTTAATAATTTGCATATTACCCTATTAACTTCTTATTTGCACAGTTTGAGAGTTAGCACTGCCATATAGCTACAAAAACATTATCGTAGCGTGTCGTAAAAATTATCATGGGAAAATCGAGCTTTTTTGAAGAGAAAACAAGAAAAAATGCAATTTTTGCAAAAGTGCACAAAAGCGTTATTTTCGTGTTTTTGACACACAAATGCTACAAATATGAGCAACTTGAATGTATTTAAGTAATTTTGCTTATATGTAGCATGAGGATTATTTCAAAAGCTTTGTATTCCTGTTGTTCTACCAAGTCTTCAATATAATCTCCATTTTGCCTTTTTATTGCTTCCCATATTTGGGTAACTTTATTCCTGTTAGAAGCTTCTTGTTAATCTTTTTTTTTTTAATGTTTGACAAAACAAGTCAATTCAATAGTAACTTCCTCAATGTTGTAAATATTCGTTGTGTGTGTGTATTTCGACTTAGGGAAGAGATCGAACCATGACCATTCTTAATTTCTAATTAGATGGACCACTTCAAAGTAGATCTTTTATACCGAAACAGGAAATTTTCTTCTGATAAAATGGATTTTCGTCCCTCAAAGGAGACACAATTCAGTGGCGTAAGCCACTGTAGCCAATAAAAATATCCGATATCAATGAGGCAACCGGCCAGGACTGGGTGAGTATTTTCCATGCTCTGCCGTTTGCGTACGCGCATATTATTAAACTCGAATAAACAACATTACACTTTCTTTCGTTTAATTAATATTTTATCGTTTACATCCTGATTTTGAAGTCTGCGCAGGAGTATTTTGTAATTTCATGTCTTTAGATGGTTTCACATAATGCTTCATAAATTTAATATTTGTACGGCTATTCCAGTTCAGACTAGCATCGAAATGAACCCCGAGATATCGTGTTGCATTCACCTGAGTGATGATTGTGGCTTTAATAGGATTTTTGATTTGTGTGGGGAGGGGGGATGGGAATTGACGGATAGTGAGATCCTTTGTTTCTTTAGATTGGGGCTGCTGATTTTTGAGTCATTAGCATTGTTATTTCAGAATTTATGTCTCTGTAGTTTTCAGTTAGCCAGCTAGTGACGATATTAATGCATATTTATGCTGACTACGTTTATATCCATAATGAATGACATTGTGGCCGTGTCGTCTGAATATACAAGATATTACATCGTAAGCGAAGTTTGTTAATATCATGCGCGTATATGTTGAACAGCTCCTTGTTCTTCCTCCGATAATATGTGAACCGCAGGAGTAGAATTCTCGAAATAATAACAATAAAGACAGCTCAATAATAACTATGTAGTCTGTTTTTATCTAACAGAGTTAGATAAAAAGTTTGATCTGCTACATCTTCCAGGAGCGTTGTGGTTCCTTTATTCCCAGGTCTGTTTTCCGGATGGATGGAATTTTTCTACATGAGAATTCGTGATATGCAATGTGCTGCATAATTTCGTTTATTACCGAAAATTGGCTTATATGAAGATGTTTTAGATGCGTTAGAGTGGAATAGTAATCACTTTTATATTAGATACTCCTAAATTTTATATGCTTAATACTATTATTAATTATTGTTCTCATGTGTACAAAGTATTGATATATGTTTAAGGTATTATAATTATTTCATTTCCGATACACTTATGCACACCAAGCTGAGGACATTCATTTTTTTTCAAAATAAGCATCATTATAATTCATAGTAATAGTGAGTTCAAAATTTTTTGCATAGGGTAGCATATGAAATTAGGCCTTTTTATTGTACGGAAGCTTATTTAACAAGTCTGGTGCATAGAATTAACCGGTTATTTTCCATATGCAGTATTATAATTACTTGTCGTGCGGAGGTCTGATCTGATGTGGAATTGTTAATATTGTTCGGTGTTTTCTGGAAAAGCAATGTCTTAAAATGATAGTGTAATGTCTAAGAATTTTTACAGTTAGCAGTCGACTGTTGATGTGTGTTCATGGACGGAAAAGAGGAGTACTATTTTGGGACCCCTGACCTGTTGTTGCCATCAGCCTGTTTTGTAATGAGTTCATTTTTTCATTAAGTATTGCGATGCAGAACCATAGCAAGATATTCCATTTCTCAGTATGGACTCACCTAAGGATTCGTAGATGATTATTCTAGTATTTAGAGTCATTGTCTTGTAAGTAGTGCATTTTATACAATAATATGAGTAGTTTTTTTTTTTTTTGTGTATATAGTTAATATGTGTGTTCCATCGCATGTTGTAATCAAAGTGCAGACCTAAGAATTTGATGTTTGTAACTTCCTGGATTTGTAGGGTAAGGACAAGTTTTAGTTTTCTTGAGACAATGCGAGATATGACATTTCAGTGATATGTGTGAAAGATCTATAGCCAATCCGGGAGTTTCTGAATAGGATGAGTTGAGATTTTTTGCTGTTTATTACAACAGAATTACGCATGGGCTAATCGGTGATTATGTTGAAGTCTGATTGTAAATGTTATAAGCGTGTTGATGGGTCTTTGTGTCTGGATATGAGTAGCGTGCCATCTGCGTTCTGACAGATGTGACTGTTTTTATTTATTCATATGGAGTTTCCTCCCTTTTTCTTCCCCGTCCCTATTGGGGCGAGTTGAGCCCCCTCATGGGGGTTAAATATTTATGGGTGGCGATCCGTGTGTGTTCACGGGGGCGGTTTGCCTGCTTGCAGGATGAAAACCCCCAGATAAACTGGGGGAAAACCCTGCTGTCCACGCCCAAGACCGCTTAACTTGGCTATGGGTGAGGAGATCCTTAAGCTCCTCACGTCGGCGACGGGAATCGAACCTAGGACACTTCCCCAGGCATATGGTTGCGAAGCGCAAAGCCACTAGATTAACCGAGCGGACGATGTGACTGTATAATTGTAGATTGAATAGATCATTTACAACTATATTGAAAATGCATGGCAATAAAATTATCCCTTGAGGAATACCGCAATTAATCTCAGTTCTATTACTCCGATTTATTTTTGTAGTCTTGGGGGTTTTTTTCAGAATGTTTTCGAACCAGTTATGGAGTTTTCCTCTTATGCCTGTAGTTTCGAGTTTTTTTTTTATTTTAAACAATTGTGTGCAGTATGGTGTCGAAAGCCATAGAGAAGTCAAGAGGTGGTGCAATTCGTTTTTGTTCAGAGCTGAATTGATTATGTCACAGCGATCATCTAAGATGTCAGTTCCTTTATTTTTACGAAATCCGTATTGAGTGTTGGATATTATATTGAATTTCTCTAGATATGTAGTTACTTCAATGTAGATTAATCATTAAATATTCTTTCAATGATTTTTTCTTTATTATTGCAGGGAGGATATTGGCCTGTAATTATTAATTTCATCCAGTTTTCCCTTTATCACGCAGTGGAGTTATCGCTGCTGTTTTTTGGCACCAGCTTAAAAGAAATCCTTAAAAGGGATTTCCTTTAAGCTGGTGCCACAAATGGTCTTCTTTGTATAATTTAGGTAGTCTATCGTCGTTTAGCCATGGAGATGAATCCCTGCTTTCCTGTATGTACGACGCATCGTTCAACAAAAGAATTATACAATTCTTCCAGATTATCGGATTGCATTATAAGATGTCATGGGGTTTTTTAATTTCTTTATCAACAATGCCGTCGTCTATTACTTGAAGTGGTTTGATGTAAGGAGCTGGAGTTTTGTTTCTCCAGAACTGGGATGTGTAAAGATGTGAAGTAGTGGTCTGCTAGTTTTGCTTTAATACTTGCAAATAAAAGTCTGTTTTCTCTAACACGGACGTTAATATGGTCTGTATACATGATTGTGCTATGTTTTCATTCATCATTTCCTCTCTAGTATGAGATAAAATGGTTCCTGTTAAGCCAAAGGTTGGTCAGTATATCTAAGTGAGGTGTGCTTATGCTTGATTCGGTCTTTAGGGTGTTAATGTTTGTGTCTCCTGCTATAGTTATAGGCTGTTTGTTTTATTACCCAGGTTTCTAGTTCCTCAGAATTTTCATCTGGTGGCCTAAATGGAGTTCAGTATTCAACTGTGTCCGTCGATGCTATTCTCCAGCTGTAGGAATATATTTTTGATGTCTGAAATTTCATTTTCAGCTGACTTGCTGTGCGTTTTTGTTTAATGTAAACACTCATCCCACCCCCTTTTCTTTCTTCACGACAATCGCTGAACATTTCGAAGCTATTTGTTACACAGCTCTTCGTCGGTTAGGGAAGATTCTGTGAATAACCTTTGTGTTCACTGAGATATGCCGCAGTAATCTTACACTACGCATATTAATGTGTAATACGGCGTATTACACATTAATATACATAAGCAATATATATTAATATACGTAAATCATGAATACATTTGAATACATAATTTTTTTTCCAGTCATCAAATTCCAGTAAGACGTACTTAGTTTTTAATGATTAATTTCTTCTTACATTGACAAATTTGAAGAATATTTGTATTAACAATCAAGAACTGTTTACAATTCAGATCTCTTCCGTTAGTGTTGACTGTTATTCGTGATGTATTTTCGTCGTGTGTATTTTTGAGTTTTTGCACCATAGGTATTAGTAGTCTTTTATCTAATTTTTTCTCCCCAGAAGATAAAGCAGATTTCGGAAATACACCCTCTGTTTAAAAAGAAACCGAACTTTCCGAAAATAGAAGAGCCTAGTGTTGTATCTTTTTGTTGTCGAAAACGGCAACCTTCATTAGTGTTGTATCAACTGTTTATGACATTTGTTTCATGAGAAGCCGAGTTATAGTGCCAAGAGTGATACTATGTTTTGACGAACGGTCGGAAATGAGTTTTTAACAGAGAGCTGCGATTGACTTTTGTGTTAAACTTGGTAAAAGGTTTACCGAAACGCATCAAATACTTCAAAAAGCATACGGTGATGAATGCTTATCCCGTACTCACGTTTACGAATGGTTTAATCGATTTCAAAGTGGTGACGCTTGAGGACGACGAAAAGCTGGGCCGTCCAAAAACTGGACTGAGCGAAGTTAACATCCAATAAGTGCCTGATTTCATCAAAGAAAACCCGAAATCGTCCGTGAGATTGATTGAAGATGAATTGGAGATTCGAAAATCAACTGTGCACAACATTGTGACCGAGAATTTGGGCCTTCGTAAATTGAATTTGCAATTTGTTTCCCACAAGTTGACCGACGACCAAAAAATATATCGAATTGAACACTGCAAGGACTTCATTAAAACCGCTCGTAAGGACTCAAACTTCCTTGAAACGATTGTTACTGGCGACGAAACGTATTGTTTTGAGTATGAGCCCAAAACAGAGTGCTGAGTGGAGTCCACCAGAAGAGGGGGCATCCGGAAAAAAAGTCGCTTGGAGAAGTCAAAAGTAAAGGCAATGCTGATTTGGTTCTACGATTCCAAGAGCATTATCCACAAAGAATTCGTTCCGCCTGGCCAAACGGTCAATGGTGAGTTTTATCTCGAAGTTTTGAAGCGATTGATAGCGAGAATTCGTCGCGTACGGCATGAATATTGTGACGACCGACCTTTTCAAAACACACTGTCACTCTTGTCATTATAACTCGGCTTCTAATGAAACAAATTTCATAAACAGTTGATACAACACTAATGAAGGTTGTCTCTTTCGACAACAAAAAGATACAACAGGTGGAGCCAGAGTGAGTTTCTTCTATTTTCGTAAGGTTCGGATTCTTTTTGGACAGAGGGTGTATTATGTTAAATCATCGTTCACATACACAGACTTACTTTCCAAGAACAATTTATATTTGATGTCGCTTTTTTCTTCTTTTGCCTCATCAGGCAAATCGTTTTTCCTGATGTGTGTAGGGTGATATTTTATTCTGTTTGAGATCCGGTGGCTAGATTGTATTTCTTCACTGCTATAATAATAATAAAACGTTTATGGCAATAATGACTGATAATAATTAATTTATTCATTTTTAATAGCGAAGGAGAAGAAGGAAATGAAAATCAAGAAGACTTTACAAGAGGCTTGGAAACTTTCTTGAAAGCCGTGATGAAAAGGAAGCAAGAAAAAAGAAATGCCAGCCAGGGATACTCCCTCCAGTCTACCCACGTTGGTGTAGAAAACAGACTTTTAGCTTCTGCTACGTTCAATAAAAATTACAGGTATTCCTCTCTATTTATCAATGATATGTCTTTCTCTGATGTGTAGCTTCTGTTGATAAAATGAATCGTTTTTTATTTAAATTAAGGGCATATTAAATCCCACATTATTTCAAAGCCGAATAAGAAACTCAAAGATCGGAATCAAAGCGTTTCATGCCGAATATACGGCATCAAAAAAACGATTCATTACCAATGAATCGTTGTGCCTGTAATCATGTTCTTATAATAAAACATAAATCATTCATCAGGCAGCGTCTTGAACCTAAACCAAAACAGAAATTACTGTTCATGAGCGAGTCGAATTTCTGAATAAGAAGGACTGCAGTGCTTTGTTTAAATGTACATTGCTGTACCTGTTTTAAAAACTATTTGCATACCGTACAGTGTGATGATATTCAGATGTGTATTTTCGATTGTCTGTAGTTCCACTCTTCTCATCATTGCAGGTCGAAAACAGTGGGCGTCATTTCTACAGTATCACCAAGATTCCATAGTATGATTACTGGTGGGGAAGAAGCAGCCAAAGAAACTTCTTTTGCGAAACACGTTTTTACTAAATGGCTAAAATAATCGCAACCCTCAAGAATTCTTACACACCAACCTACTCGATGCACCTTCAGTCATGGAGACATAAAACACTTCATTACTCTTCCCTATATTCGCTATTTTCATAAAAATAGCTAAAATGCTTAGTTTTAAAATGTTTATACGAGAACATAAAACTAAAATAGTATTTACTCCTTTCATTAGGTTGAGACTTCGATTCGCAAAACCTCTCCAAGACCCTTTAAATTATCCAGCAGTTTATGTTGATCTGCAAGATGCTGCGACAAAGATGTCAACTTTTATGAAGTGCATTCGAACTATTAAACTGTTGCCATGACGAAAAATAAACAAAAACGGTTTCCCTCACTCCTACTTGAAACAAATAGGGGTGAAGGGAAGCATGGGTGGTTTTAATTTTTTTTTTATTAATTCTTTCTAATATTATTCTTGTTAGTATTTTACTTTTTGTGTTTAATTCCAATTATTGCAGTTCAATCTCCTTTTTTAGTGGTATTTTGATCAGCAACATATCATTCCCGTCATCTGGCTATTCCTAGTGCATCCATATTTGGTTATGAAATGGACAGAGGATATTTACGATTATATCTATATCTGTTCATAATAGTTCATTTGGTATACCAGCTGCTTTTCCATTTTTACATGATTCGTTTAGTGCTTTGTGTATTTCCTCCCCCCTTCTTTGATGCCTATTTTTTACTATTTTTTTCTTTAATCTCTAATCGGCTTTGAAATGGTGTTGGATTTAATATCCACTTAATTTATATCCATTCTTTCTTTTTTTCTATGCAATCCTACTATTTTCTTTTCTCTGTGGCTTCACGGTGTATGTTTTTAATACCTCTCCATATTTCTTCTAAACTTCTGAATTCATGTTCGTTCTGTTAGGTCTCAGTAAGAACTTCATATCCATTTTTAATCTCTACTACATATTTTCTTTTAATTTCCATATTTTTAGTTTCGTTTATGTTATACATTCTATTTTTGCTTATTACTTTCTTTATGGGCATTAATCTTATTTTAATTTTTCCTGTTACTTAAAAAAATGGCCTTAAAAGCATCTGCTCCTCTCATTGATCTCGCATTCATAAGAGATCCTCTAATTTTTTTTTCTGTGTCATTATATCATCAATTTGGTTATGCGATTTTCCATGTGATGCTCTCCATGTTACTTCATGTATATTTTTATGCTTAAAGATGGATCCTCCTTTTACTAATTCATTCGCCATGTAGAAATCCAGGAACAGTTCTCCGTTTTCATTCATATTTCCTGAACCTTCTTTTCTCATTATTTCTCGACCTCTACGATCATTTCTTATTTTAGCATTTAGATTCCCCCATTACTATATCTATTGTTTTTTGTAATATATCATGAAATTCATATTGTTATTTTTCAACTGCATTATTTGTTGGCACATATATATTTATAATTGTCACTTAACAGAATCTTGAGTTAATTGGTTGCCATTCTATCATTGCAGCTCTTGCTTTACTAGATATCACTATTGCCACTCCTTTTGCACGTGTACTATCCTCATCTTTGTTTATATATATACTATTGTTTCTCCTGAACTCAACTGGATCAATCCCATTCATTCCACCTTGCCTGGCTTATTCCCAATATTTCAATTTTGTAGTCTTTCCTTTCCTTGGCTGCTTTCAATGTTTCATCCTCACGTTCCAACATCACCCAGTTGGTATTGGTTTTTGGCTCCAAATAGTTTATCTTTTGGTTTTTGTGTCTTGTCCGAATTTTCTTTTTGTATCCCTCAATTCCTTAGTTTCTCCATAAGAGCTTTTGCTAGGGGATGTCATTTCCAACAGTTTTTCATTTAGTATTTCATTTTGGTCCTGGTTTTCATAGCAGAGCATTTTTTTACGCAAACTTTGCTAGCCCTTCGCTCAACCCTCACTTATTTACCTGGGCTTGGGACCGGCATCATGTGTTATACTCCGGTTATGACTGGCCTGCGCATCCAAACAGTGTTCGAAAGCTGTTTTATGATTTTTGGAATTATTTTCCTCATACATGAAGTGTATGAACTTCAATCTTTTTTTCAAATGAGATAATTTATAAAATTATTTTTTTCCATAAAAGTGCGAGTTGGTTCTCATGTTACACAACGTGAAAGCTGATGTTTTTGTGCAGATTCGTGTTCCACTCGATGCCGGAACTCCGCATTTAACTTATCGGCCGGCGAATGGCGGTTTTTTATTCTACTCTTCGGCACTCTACGGTCACATTGGGTGAGGGTGGTGAGAAGTGCACTTGCATTTGACTCCTGCGCTTCCATCTCAGTATGGTATCACCGACTGCTAACCTCGGATAGTCCAATTTGCCGAACAGATAAGCCTGCGGTTTGCCATCCTATCGCAACACCGCTTTCAAACTCCGTTAGTTCCCTTCTGGCAGCCATTTCATTCCGATATAGGTGCACTGACTACACGTGCACGGTTACAAACACGTGACTCGTTACATGGAACAATGCACCATGCCCCTAGTGATGTCTGTTGAGTTCTTTCCAAGCAGTTTATTTGTGGTGTATTAAGATAAGTGAAAATACGGACCAGTAAACATTCTTTTATAATTTTGAAGAAACCTGATAAAGGTTTTCTTATTTTAAGAAGGAAGTCAGTTAGCTGTGACATGTGCTTTAAATTAAGGATACTTCTGGAAGGAATACTCTCCAATCCAGTGGCGCACTCAGGATTTAATCTTGGGGGGGGGGGAGAGTTGAGTAGACAGTTTGAGAATACACACTACGCATTGCATACGAGCTATGACTGAGCATCTGCAGTGATCGCCAATACATGATACCCGTGATCTCCTCTGGCTCAGCTCAGGCAAACGAAGTACCGCCCGAGCACTACTTCGTTCACCTTGCGTTCACAGCGACCAGGATTCCAGAGCGCTATAGGGTATTCCCACCTTATATGACCGTTAATTCATAAGTAGCATAGAAATAGAAGACACGACACAACATAATTTTTTTAAAAAAATTAATTTTAATTAGGAAAAGATTTTTTGAAATTTTTCTAGTGTTTTTTTATTTCCTTTTTCTTTGTTTTTTGGGGGGACCTCTTTCCCCCCCTCCTTGGGTGCGCCAATGCTCCAATCGGTGTATGGTTCGATTTCTCACCCCTTGTAGAAAAAATTTTCAATATTTGTTATGCATGTATCTAATTGAGAAGTAATCCTCTTACTATGCGATATATATATATATATATATATATATATATAATATGCAACTTATTATCCTGCGATCTATTTTGCAGACTTCCTGGTACACGAGTTGTTTATCTTTCTTTACTGGCCGTTAGAAGAAGATTCCGAAAATGCTGCATGGGGAAATTCTTACTGAAGGTAAGGATGGACACGCGAAAACAAATTCCGTAGTTAATCTTAGTATTAATTATTAATGCTTCATATGAACATTTAAAACTGTACTCCACATGTACAGTCGGGTCTCTTTTTATGTGGTAGATGCATTCCACAGAAAATCGCACAAAAAAGACGTAACTTACGTTGAAAAATTAGGGATATGTTCCATACTTTCCTAAAACCGCATAAAACCGAAACAATGAATTAAACCTAAAATCGCATAAAAAAAGTTTATGAAAATTCAGAAAAATAAGAATGCCGAAGTGTGTTTTAAAGCTTTATTCATTTAATTTTATTGAAAAGTAACATTTTTTTTTTTTACATTTTTTCATCGGAATTATCATCGCTATTAGACAATATTCGGCAACGTTTGCAAACTGGTGCAAAATCACTTTCATCACTAGAAGAGTCAGCGCATCAGATCTGTATGGTAATGGTTCTTCACAAACAGAATTAGCTTCAGCCTCGTTCTGTGCTGATTTTTTTTTCTTCTGACAATGTAATCAGTGATTAAACTTTACGATGATGATTTCACTAATTTTTATACAGCTCCCGCTATCCAGACATACAGCTGTTCAGCTCACGTTGTAATTTAAAGGCTCGTTCAGAATTTGTGTCATTAACAAGAAAATGATTTTCCAATTTACTGCACAGTTCAAGACCTTCTGGAATTATATTTGCAGTGAGGGGGACAGGTTTTTCTTCCGCTTTACTATCGTTTTCTGGATCTTCGACGATATCTAAAGTTATTCATCATCATCATGCGTATCAAGGATTTAGGCCTAGCATGGCCTGTTCCGGCCTTAAAGTCATCGTTGAATCGTTTAAGAGGACGTCCTGGTTTTCTTTTTCCTAATGGCTTGTACTTTAAGGCTTGTTTTGGTAATCTTTCTGTTTTCATTCTTTGAACGTGTTCCATCCATTTATGTTTATATTTTTTAATTTTTTCTATTACTGGTTCTTGGTTTAATTCTTTCATAATTTCTTCGTTTCTTTTGTGATCAAATACTTTGCAGTTTTTCTCATAAACTTCATTTCTGCTGTTGTTAATCTTTGTTTGTCTTTTTGTTTTATTGCCCAGATTTCGCTTCCATACATTAAGACCGGTAAGGCTAATGTATTGTATACTTTTAGCCTGGTTTGTTTTTTGAACTAGCATATCGAATATCTAAAGTTATTCGATATCCAATAATATCATCGTCACTTAAGGCATTATCTACAAGCAACTCATCTACATCGTTCTGGCTAAATGTATCAAAACCTTCTCCACCAATTTCCTGTGCCAAAGTAATGATTTCGGCTGATAATGTAGTTGTTCGCATGGTTGCACTGTTTGCAACACATCCAGGCCAAGCTGCTTTCCAGCAGGCATTTCACGTTTGTGGTCTTATTTCGGCGATAGCAGATGCAACATGATTTAAGCAGTCCAAAAGAGAATTTTTTTTTTCCAAATGTCAGTTACTTACTGTTAGTGATTCATTTTCTAGTTTATCCAATATAAATTGAAACGTGTGCTTAGTGTAATATTTTTTGAAAGTAGCAATTATGCCTTGATCTAATGGCTGAATAATGCTTGTTGTATTGTGTGGAAAAACACTACCTGTTTTTCTACCTGCACATTTGGATGTTCCAAATGCGGATGACTTGGTACATTGTCAACAATTAATATAACTTTAAAATCGAGAGCTTTTTGCTTCATATATATGTTTCCACTTCGGGTACAAAGCAATTATTGAACCATTCAGTAAATACAGCAGTTGTTACCAGGCCTTTGTATTAGCCTCCAACGTACCCGTAGCTATTTTGCATCTTTGCCTTTTAGAGCACGTGGTCTTAGAGATCGATTTACTAGTAGGGGTTTCAACATTCGATTTTCTGATGCATTGCTTTAAACCCACTTGCTTTTTTCTCAGACTTTGCGATGTAAGTTCGACTAGGCATTTTCTTCCAGAACAATCTTGTTTCGTCCGCGTTAAATACCAGATCGGGACAATACCCATCTTCAATAATTTTGGCTAACTTCTCTTGAAAATTTTTGCCTGCTGCTCCAGCCTCGCCTGTAATCTTTACGTATGAAGTGCATTCCTTTTTAAAAACCCAGTTAGCCATTCTTTGCTAGCCGAAAATTCTTTATCAGCCTAGGAAGCGGAAGTAGATGGCTCCAATTGCTTCATTTGTTCATAAAAAACGAAGAGCTTTTTGTTTAATTAAATAACCACTTATAGGAATTCTTTGAGTTAATTCGTCAATCCAAATTATGAGCGCTCGTTCCTTGTTTTCTAATAAAGCATCTCTTGATTCCGATGATAATTTGGCTTTTAACTTGTTTTGTGCCAGAAATGGCAGATTTTCTTATCGCGACTTCATTCTTTTTAATTGCTCTTAGAGTAGATTCGCCTAAATTGAAATGTTTACCAATCACTGTCGATCCCTTTCCTTTTGCTAAGCGATCCAAAATTGCAATTTTTATTTCCAAATAAATTTCTTTTCTTTGGGTGTTTTTTTTCTCCATTGGGCCGAATATACTTAATTATTAATTATTAATTAATGATCAATTATTAATTAATAATAAAAATCAGCTAAATTAACAATTAATTATTAATGAATACATTACAAAATAACCAAGGTGTTCCATGAAAATTTCAGGATTTGTGAAGTGTTTTCCATCGTAGGAAAAGTTTGGGAAACGCTGGATTACCCTATTATCGGAATGGATTCTCCTTCTGTTGACATGCGCAGAAATGTCGAAAGGTCTCGTATCTGTGGGCGTGCACCGCAGAACTTCAAATCCGCATAAAAAGAGACCCGAGTGTACTGTCTGCGATTTTCATGACAATATACATAACATGATCAGCTACATTTTTTCCTATGCTTTCTTTCTATATAATGTTTTTTTTTTTTAAAGTCCAACTCCTTTATCACTCTCTGCCATTTTTCGAAGTGTTTCGGATTGGTCAAAATAAATCTGCTCTCTTACGCTCCGCCAAAAGAAACTATATCTTCCAAAAAATTTCAGCAGACAGTGGCAATATAAAACAATCATGGGTGGCACTCAACAATTGTTTAACAGAAAACGAAAACAATCATACAAGACTTCATGGCCAAAAATTTCGGTAAAAACACATATCTACAGAATTCTTCAACGAAAACTTTGTACACAACATTACGTTACTGAACATCACTTCGATTATTCCTTGGTACCAACCTACCACAGTCAGCAGGAAACTACATTCTTTCCATCCGTCCCCAAACCCGAACTTAAAGATGCTCTCTCTATTCCAACTAAACCCTAAATTTAGCCCATAGAGAGACAACATCACGTTAACATATCCTATATATCTGGTACTTTAGTTGCTCATGAATGCCCTACTCGGTTAAGGGTACTAGCCCTAGAACATCAAAAACAGCAGTAATTACACATCTCTACAAGCCGGGTAAATATGACGCAAAATGTGGATCATTTCTTTACATGCTACAGAGTCTGCTATAGGATATGACGGACACAATATAAAAAGCTCTGTTAGATTTTTAAAAAAAAGTACTCAAGACCATCAAATGTTACTGGATAAATTATGCTCTATTAGAATTAGCGGAAAACGACACTCCTGGTTCAGGAATTACTTGTCAAACAGGTAACAAATTCATGTAAAAAAACAGTTTCCAACTATAGTAGAACAGGTATACAAACTGAACAATGATTCTATCAAGGTGCAATACTATCATGCACTCGTTTTAACAGATACATAAATTAAGTTAAGGGGATAATAAATCCCTCATTGTTTTAAAGCCGGATACGAAAGCTTTTTTTGGGAAACGCTGGATTACCCTATTATCGGAATGGATTCTCCTTCTGTTGACATGCGCAGAAATGTCGTTAATTACACATCTCTACAAAAAACAAAGTACTTCAGTGTAACCGAAGTTATTTCATTATAAGCGTCATTTATCGCAACTCCGTTTACCAACCGAAGTTGCTACCAACTACTACTAATCTCACACCCTATGTAGGGTTAGTAATTGCATTCATCAAGTTTCGTACCCGGCTTTAAAACAATGAGGGATTTATTATCCCCTTAACTTAATTTACGCCGCCGGGGGGAAAAAATAGCCTCTTGGCTCTTTATCGTAGATACATAAATGATACTCACAATCTCCCCACACCGAATATATATCAGTATGTAGAGAACACTGCGCTGCTAACAATGCATGAAGATATTAAAAATAGTCCTCTCCAAAGCGCAACAAGATCTTAAATTATTAACGAGATATTTTCATAACAGTCCAATCATGGTAAACAATACCAAAACCCAAAAGCTAAGTATTAGTAACACAAGAGTCCCATATCCAATGCCGATTACACAGCATAGTCACGTGCATCATTGTATTATCAATGCCGACAATTGCCTTTGTCGTGGAACTATACCCGTCACACGTGTTAAATATCTGGGCCTTCACATCGACAGTCACCTTAAATGGACCAACCAAATCGAATACTTTCATAAGAAACTTCTCATTGTTGCAGCTGAATTGATCCAAGTAAATGATATGATACCAATCAATACGAAGAAATTATCTACCTTGGCATCCGTTAAACAGTTCTAAGACACTTACAACAGTCTGCATGAACAACGTAAACAGCCACCCGTCCAAATTAGAATCGTTGCACAAAAGAATCTTTCTGCGGTGCTTTCGAGATCGCTGACAAACCCTTTAATGACCTCGCATCTGACCTAAGAAACTACGTAATCATATTAAAAACAAACTTCGATAATGATTATCATAAACATAGAGATACACACCGCATAACGAGGCCACCCGCCACTCTCTACATTACCATGCACTTCAATAATAGATATGCGGAGGAGAGAGCCTCTGATAATACCTACTCCGATCTTCCACAAAAACACCTAACCAATTAATTACTGAAACAAGGATCGCGGGAGTTTTACCAGCACAATCAGTTATCTAGGAGATTTTAAGCGAAACATACGCACAAAACAAAGAGTAAACAATAACCCCACTTTTGTCATTTATCGTATTACAAATACCGGTTTATATTGATAACCCTGCTGAATAAACAGACCGACAAATATTGATGGACAGATCCCGACAGGAGTTGCTATGAATGTTACTTCAGTGTAACCGAAGTTATTTCATTATAAGCGTCATTTATCGCAACTCCGTTTACCAACCGAAGTTGCTACCAACTACTACTAATCTCACACCCTATGTAGGGTTAGTAATTGCATTCATCAAGAAAAAAAAGTACACCTTGACAAAAACAATAACCCCATTTGAACAAGTGGGGACAATCGCGACAGACCTACCCTCAAATACACGATAAATATCACAACAAATCCCCGGATAAAAACGCGCGAGGCTTCCTTTACGAACTAAAAACGAGATTAACCGGCATCGACAACCATACGCCAGATTGGTCATCCTAATAAGAGATGTTATAAAGGGGACTTCGATCCCTGTCTTAATGTACTAACTCAATAAAACATAAACCCTGCAGCGGACTTTCCAAGAAGAGAATAAATCTTAAAGGATTCACTAACACAATCGTGTTCACATCACATTAACATCAAAACCTCACCAGTAATAAACATTGAAATTGTCGATAAGTTAATGACAACTTCATTCCACTCTTCTGCCTCCTCTTTCCTCACCGCCCATGTGCTAGGTTCTACCACACAAAACCGATTCCGCTATCATAGTGAAGAGCATCGCTGATAATCTTACAAAATACAATCTGGAACAGCCCACTTAAGATAAATGATCCAGTATTCCTCCCGTACCTCCTATTTATAGAAATGTTTAAAAAAGCAACGAAGCATTCCCAAAAGAGACAAAAACCATAGCCAAGTTATACATAAAAAAACACGGAGAAGTCCCTCAGCGTTCAATATTATCACCTACTCTTGATTGGACACGTTAATGACATTCCCAACTTGGCCCAAGCGAATATGATACCGCATTATTAACAATCCACACATTAACGCTCTTTCCAAGTCACAACGCGACATAAACGGAAAACAACCTACTTCTACCATAGTTCAACAATAATTAAAAATACCCACGTGCAGATGCTAATTGTAAAGGGTCAATGAATCATGAGCCCTGCACCATTCGTGTCACACATTCCAGCACATTAACCATAACATCACTAACAGCAACCGCTGCCATTGCCCTGAAATCACACCTATAAACCCACACTTCAATACTCGACCTTGCCATACGCTGCTTGAAATGGAAAAGCACATAGAATACCTACATAGCAAACTCGGCATTACTGCGGTAAACTCTTCCAAGCAAAAGACATGATTCAAACTAAAAAAAATCGGAGAATCTGCGAATCAGTACTTAGTACTCACAGTCTACGCAAGCACTGTTTAGCGACCGACTATACATCGGCTAATGTCCGAAAGCCTTATGATGATACAGAAAATCCTGAGCAATAACACCCTGGAGTACGAGCACTACATGACATAAGAAATATCTTCCATAGCACTAATCATGACAACGAAGACGCATAACCCACCCCACCACAAGTACAGCATGGTACAAAATAGTACTGTGCAACTGTCACAGAGCATCTCGTACTCACGCTATTCAGCAACCTTCCCCAAAACACGTGAACACTCAACCCGAAACATGGAAGATGACAACACGGTCACACTTCATTAACCATAGAAACTACAACACCCTACACCACCGTAGGGTGTTGAAAAGCACCAAACAACAGGGTGTATGTTAACTCCACTGCCTTCGTAAAAGCGTACCTCAGCTGTCGAAGTATTGCGATTCCGCTTCCTCATGTCGTCTCTTTGTCATTACGGTTAGTACTCCCTTCAATGCACTCTTCCTTTCGGTGGCTTTACGTTATCACAACACTTTACATTGTTTATGTCGTCTTTATTTCCTCGTGAGTCATTCTTCTATAATTCATTTTTTCCTGTCGTATTTCTTCTTTCTTTCCATTTCGTGCTGTATTACCTCATTAATGACACTCTCTCGTACAAGTTACATTGTCAACATGCAACTGAAATACTCTCACATCAACTAAATACCCCCAATGGTAATGGCCTTCATTACAATTTGCAACAAAACATGGAATTTCTGACTAAATTTCTACAGCACACCAATGCTACTGTACTTAGGTCAAAGGCATTTTCGTGCTTTTCGAAAGTTCAAATATAAATAGAAAAATTGGGCAGATTACCATCGGCAAAACAACGATTCAAATGCTTAAATAATTTCTGAGAATACTCTATCAATGCAGTCGGTTCTCGACTAACGACAACCATCCCATTAATACGACCGCTGCTGCATGCACCCCCACGGACCGCGATATTATTGCTGCCTTCCAAGCACATTGTTGAATACCAGATACTAAAATAAGAACTCTTTTGTAGTTTCTAATAGTAATAAATACTTTAAGAATTTACTTATTCATTCATTTTTAATATGTGACCTCTTTTTATTATTATTTTTTAAATTCTACATCTGCAGAAACTAAAAAATCCTTCTCACGTTGGTCCTTATGATGCCCTTGTTGTGAGATCTGAGAACGTTTCCTTGAATTTCTTTTTAAGAAATGGCTTTACTGATGATATTATTCTCAATAGCAGGTTCAGGTAAGTGAACTTTAGAAATCAAATCTGCGGTGTACGAGAAACTCTTAATTTTAGATGCTTGAAAGAACAAAGCCTTTGGTTAATGTAGCATAGGTGTGAATATTTATGGAATGAAGTCGCAAACGAAGCAAAAAAAGAAACCCTTAGATGAGGGATCACACGCAGTACTTCTTTTAAAATTCTTTTGAGTTATTTGGTATTTATTCGAGGTGACAGACGATTTTCATTGCCTGATGCCAAACTCTCTGCCCTCTAGAGCAGGCTTAGTGCGATCCTTGGCTGACAGACTTGGTGCTAAATACTAACATATCGTTTGTATTTAGCACAATGTGAAGTACTGACAAACGCATTACATAAAAAAGGACAAAATTGTTTTACTTAATTAGAAATAACAAGGTCGCACAGTACTTGGGCTTATTATTATATAATTCATCACCAACCATAAGGTCATACACAGGGAAAGAAATAATCGAAAACACTATCTCTTCGTCATGTATTGACCACATAAACATACTGCCAGCTTCAAACAGCTATACTGCAGCTGTTTCAGCATGCAAAGTACCAAATCGATACATCACTGCACTACAGATGCACGCTAACCAGAACCCTCAAAACGTACCGAATCAACTAAACAACTTCATAAAAATAAAGTATCGCAAACGATGAAATCACTGACATCGACTGGCACTGATAGAAGCATAAAATTCTACCGTTACTCTGCAGTAATCTTAAACTTGCATTTAGTGAAATATATAGGCTCAGTTATGGGGGGGACGAAGAAATGCATCCAATTTAGCCTTATGGGTACCAAGCGAATGATCATTATGGGTGACTTTAATTTTTCAAACAATGATTGGTTAGAAGAAGGGAAATCTCGTGATAAGGAAAAAGAGGAATTTATTGAATTGTTGCGAGACAACTTTCTCAAGCAGCATGTGAAAAGAAGGAACTCGAGGTCAAAGAGTGTTGGATTTTCTCACAGCGTCAGAAGGTATCTCTGTCAAGAATATGGTTATTTTACCTCCAATTGGTGATAGTGATCATGCTGTTCTTTCTCGCGAAGTATCTGGTTGTATTGAAGCGCAGATTAAAACAGGAGTTTTAATTACATGCTGAACTACAAAGCTGGAAATTATGATCGACCTCAGTAGAAAACTATCTTTAGTCCCATGGTATCAGTTACTGAATGGGGAAAATGTCAGCAATGCATAGGAATCTTTGAAAAAGTGCTTGAATGAGGCGGTATCTCAATGTATCCCTAGTGTTCGAAGAATAAATAGGTTGGGAGTGAAATGGATGTGCAGCCTTATTAAGCAAGAAATCCACAAGAATAAAATGATGTTGAAAGAATATCGTTAGAATAAGAGTGAGAGGAGTTATGAAATATGTAAAACTCAGTACAGAAAACTGACGAGTATTGTGAGTAAAGCTAAATCGGAGTATGAAAAGAAATTGGCCGTGCAAGTTAAAGGCAATCCAAAATAAATTTATCGTTATGCCGCAATCAAAAGAAAGAATGAATGTGAAAGAATATCTTTATTGAATGCAGAGTGTCGGAAGCTAAGGAGATTGTTCAGATAATGAATGCTCACTTTACTAAGATATATCAACCAGGTGTATGTAGGATGGTGCTACTGCTACGTTGGATGAAGAGTTAGAGTTCATGAAAATGTGGTTGAAGAGCTCTTGCATAACCCAGATAAGAATTTGTCAATAGGGATAGATGGAATATCTATCCCTTTAAGGAATTAAAGGAATGTTCAGCTGAATTGGCTAGGCCTTTCACACATTTGCATAACTTGAGTCTCAGCTAGGAATGATATGATACCACAGGAATGGAAGGAACGTATGATAGTTCCATTGCACAAGGGTGGTGCAAAAACTGATGTCTCTGACTACTGACCTATTAGTATCTCTGGTGTGGTAGTGAGGATTTCAGAGAAGTTGGGAAGAACTCGCATACAGAAATGAAATAGACCAGCATTCTATACTCTGCAGGGAACAGCATGGGTTTACTAAAGGAAGGTCATGTTTTAGCAATTTGCTCATATTTTATAACAAAGTTACGGCCGAGTTGGATAAAGGAAATGGATACACTATGATGATGTTGGCTTTTTTTTCTAAGGCATTTGATAGGATACCACACGAAAGGCTGTTGCATAAACTAGAGAATATGGGATTGGAATATATTCTATTGACTTGGATCAGGGGATGGTTGACAGACAGAAATCAAAAAGTGGTATTCAGTGAGTGTGAATCTGCCAGATTTAAGGTGACCAGTGGTGTATCTCAGGGTTCAGTCCTTGGGCCATTATCGTTCAATCTATATATTAATGACATCAAGCAGGGTCTATCATCAGATTTGCAATTGTTTGCTGATGATGCGAAGATCGGCTGGCAATTACAAAATGATTTGAATAGACTGGAAATCTGGGCAAACGAAAATGGCTGCAACAAGAAACTGAAGAAGCAAGGGATCTTGGAGTATTGGTGGATAGGAATTTAAAGTTTGGGGGTCACATAGCAAAAGTTGCAAATATAACTCAGAGGATAATTGCTATGTTGAAGCGAACCTTAACATGTAAGGATAAGGAAGTAATTTTTCCTCTTTATAAGTCTTTTATAAGACCACACCTGGATTACTGTGCGAAGATTTGGTCTCCCAGGTTCCAAGGGGATAAAGAAGCTGTCGAAAAGGTGCAGTTACAAAGATTATATCCGGATTATGGGATTTTGATTATGAGGACAGATTGCGAGTATGTGGATTGCAGACTCTGGTTAACAGGAGAAAGAGGGAGTGATATGATAGAGGTCTATAAACGTTTTAATGATGCGAATTTCATCATTGGAAATATAGCATTTCCAATGATGAAATTTTTCGTTATATAGAAGGCGGGGAGAGAACACGGGGGCATCTATGGATGTTAAGGTTGTTCTCAGTCAAGAAATGGATAAGGGCTAGGTTTTTCTCCCCGAGAGCAGCGAGTGAGTGGAATAATTTGCCCTTAAGGGTAGTGAGTGCATCTAGTGTGAATGAATTTAACTTTATAATTGAAGGTGTGATAGCTGGGTTGGTAATTTACAGCTTCCCTCGATGAGTCCGTGACTCCCTGGAGGTCTCAGATGATAATAATAAATATAACAGAACGAAAACGAAAATAAAAGTACAGAAAGAAATCAGACAAAATCCATGGATACAAAAAAACATACTTCCTGATATACCAAGAAAATATGCCTTATGGAAACAACTAAAGATCTCTCCTTTAGTTGTTTAGCTGCTAGAAACGAAAGACAAAAGAAAGTGGAATGATCTCACAGCACAGATTAGAAACACAAAGAGAAACTACGAGAAGAACAAACTAATCAACTCTGAGCGACATCTGGTATCTGATCAACGAGATGTTAAAAAACACACAAACCCATTGCTCCGGAAACTATAAAACACAACTAACCTTGCCAGCCCAAATCCCTAAAACAGTACTGAAACCATTTTAACCAGCACTTAGTGAATTCCCGTTGGCAAACTACAGGAAATGAAGCAGGTCCACACAATGATAGATATGTTCCCTACTAGAACCGCCAAGCAATGTCCCAAGGCAACAATGAAAAATCTTCCTTGTAATCCATGAAATAGGGATTTCATGGATTACACCTCACAAAGGAGCAGGTACACATGGAATCAGACTCAAATTTATCAATTCCTACTCAACTAGTCTAAGTTCAGTTTTTTTCAAAACCGAGAAATAACATATTCGAAGCGAGGTACACACCAACACACTGAAGAGTGCTTTAATCACTCCCATACATGAACACGGAAAAAGCAACTTTATAAGTAACTGCAATCCTATTGCTACTTCGTCGGTGTCAAATTATGGAGCACATCGTATATGACAAACTTTCCGCATATGTATAAAAATTTCACATCTCCTCTAAAACACAGTATGGTTATCAAGAGAATAAAGGAACGATAGCGCTTCTGGAAGATTTCACTGACCTAATGAATGCTGCGTGAGATAAAAACAGAAGTAAAAATAAATAAAATAAAATAAGAAACAGAAGGTGGTTCTTATTGACCTAACAAAAGGCTCCTCACACTCATACACAAAACCGACTGGACAAGCTAACACGCACTACAATTGATAGACCGCTGCGCGTATGGTTGTAAACGTAACTGGAAAACAGAAAAACGGATTACACACATACATCAACTCATAGCAGAATTATCAGCAACCTGATGTAGTCACAGAGGGACTTCTCTCTCTCTCTCACTCAAATTCTGTTTAACACACGATATTAACCGACTTCCCTTAAAAAGTAATATCTTCCATTATGCAGATGACACTGCCTCTATTCATAATAATACAAAACTAGCCCACACCAATATGCAACACATTAACCTCGTCAACAGCTTGCTAACCGAAAACAGCATACATATAAACTCCGGGAAAAAAATGACATTCAAAGCCCTCATACCTAATATATAGAATCAAAATATCTGAGGTCTTCCCTCCTATATTCGTGACACCAAACTTACTAGTACCATAACTGCTAACTCAAAAGTCAATACTCAAAGCTCAGTCTTCACTTCGACGCTGAACGAAACTAGAATAACCATGAAAACTATTTCCAGATAATAGCTAGACATTACTCCTACACTTATGAAAATAATCTATAAGGCATTACGCGAAAACATTTTAAGATATGCAATCACATCCTAAGCATTCTGTGCAGACTTAATAATTACAATCTTCACAAAATAAAATATTGAAACTGATATTCTGGGAACAAAGAGAAGATCTCTTGCTTATACGGGTTGCAACGGCAGAACAACTGGTACCACTGCAGAAAACTTTCGGGTTCTTCGCTGAAATCAGTGGTTTCCGTTTATGCAAGCGATGTCAGTTCCGATCTTCCTGCACATAGTTCGGTGACACATGAATCGAGAACAGCCTTCATTGAAATGCTTCGGTCGATTGCCGCACACAGGAAGTCCTGTTTCTCCGTACAAGCCTTCTCAGACGAAGGCGATCTCGTTCCTGGCAAACTCTCTTAGAACCACAGTTGTGCCACTTAACAACGATGGTTACTTTTCCACTGATTAAATATCCAGGATATCTTACCATTTGAGACGTTCCAGCGAAATGTGGAATCTCCTTTCTTTTCTGTTTGTTTATGTGAAATTCCACCTGTTTTTGAAAGCAATTTCTTAAAAATATGAGATCAGATTATTCCCACATGTCAGAAATCTGTCGGCTCTGCAATTCAAATTGTGGTTCCAACAAGACGTCACCTATAATAAGCCCTTTATCGAAATCCGAAATATCCTTTGTTTCTCCCATTGCGATCAACACCATCGACAATTACTGACCACTAGCATTCTTATATAAGTGCCTAAAACATGTGGGTGACGCACGTCACCAAGAATATTTCATATGAGCTCCGTGGGGGGGGGGGGGGGGGGGGGGAGTACGTACATCAGCATAAAGATTTCTAATTCACTGAAAAATAAAGAGAAATTACTCCATACATAAGTCAAATTATAGATTAATGGCATCTACTAGAGTGGATAAGAGGCCTTGATGATGTTTTAATAACACTAAGATGGTTATAATGTGAGTATTCTCAACACACACACACACAGAGGGGGGGGGGGTGTAGGCAGGCGTGCATATGCCTGAGGAGTTTTGTTTAAAAAATTTCGTTGCAAAATTTTATACTAATGTAATACGTGCATTGGAATGTATGTATTGGGATATTTCTCGAATGTTTCTTTCACAGACCAATATTTCAATGTTTATTCTTGGGAACTAAATTGGTGTCCAAGACCTAAAGAACGAACACCACTTCTGAAGATTACAACCCCAAATTCTGACGAATCGGCTTATGACATTTGTATAACTAACGGTTTCTAGTAGGAAACAGATACACATTCAGATTTTCGAATCTCACGCGGTGGCACTCAACAGGATTTTTATCTCCTACCAAAAGGCTACTCAAAGCGAATCGGATTTCATTGAAGCAATTTTTGTTTAGGGTGGAATAAAGTTGCAAATTTGGATGTCTCAAAGGCATTATCTAGATGCAAGTGAGAATTACTGGTAAGCTTAAAGAATGCCGCAGAGTTGCTGATATTGCCAGAGAGTTTGGAATCTCACATTGCGTCGTATCCAGCCTCTGAGCAGCGTTCAAACCAATGGTTTGTGTTCCTGGAATTTGCTGAGGTCGCGCTTGCTCTGTCACAGAGCATGAAGACAGATATTTACAAAAGAAACATAATCGACGCACCACGGCAGGTCAGCTTAGAAGTCGGTTCCATTCAAGCACAGGTACGCGGATATCTCGGCACTTGACCATACAATTTGTAAGATTTTTTCTATTTTAATATAACACTTTACCAAATTCCTCCCATTCGTTAGGCATGAGTACTTTGCTCATTCTACTTTGTAAAAAAAAAAAGTTTTGGACAAGTGCAATTGGCAGTCTTTCTAATCAAATACGCTGCTATCAACAGTTGCATTTATTTGTTTGCATCACAGTAGAGAATTCCATTCGTCATAGTTTTGCATCTTACGTACGTTAATTCGATAACACCACAACAAGGAAAACGTTGATTTCTGAGGCATTTTCTGCAGTTAGTAATTTCAATAATAATAATTATTATTATTATTATTATTCCTGACACCTCCAAGGAGTCCGAAGACTCATCGCGGGAGGATACCTACAACTGTCTCAACCACTACATCGAACTTCTACTACGAATCATCTCCATCAACGCCATCTATCGCCCACCACAACTACTATTTTTTGTATTATTAACTAGTTACATTTCGAGTCACTTTATTTTCGCGAGCGACTGCTGGCTACGACGTCCTTCGTTCTCCAATCGTTCTTGGCTGCTGTCAGCAGGAACTTAGATGTAATTTACGATGTATGTGGCCGATTTATACATGACAGCTTAAGTAAAACCACAATAAAGAAACGAGCTAAAAAGTCAAGCTTTATTGTAAGAGAGCTACTTCGTTTTACCAACACATAGGCTATAGATTAATGTTATTCCATAACATAATTATTATGTTATGGAAAACAACATGGAATGTAAGTGAGCCACAAATGATGCGAGATTGAGAAACAGGAAGGTGAAAACTAAATAAGTAAAGCTGTCAAAAAAAGTAGGAATAGAAACATAAATTTTGAAGAATTTGAATTTAAGGATTATGAAAATAAAACAAAAAAACACATTGCGACCTTAAAAACAAACAAAAAATGTAGTAAAGATAACCAGCTAGCAGTATAAATGACGTTGTTGCTAATGGCCTTAAAAGGTCAGCTCTTGAGCATATTGTCAGAAACGGAAGAAATCTTCAAGAAGTATGTTTAAAGTCATCTTTAGGCACTTGGCACTTCTTTGTTTAAAGAAGTGCCAAGTGCCTAAAGATGAGTATTTGTACATATCGATGAACCAAGTTGCTAGCACACGTCTTTTAGTATAATTATGATGACTCATCCTTATTACATAAAATGCAAGTAGTTTCCAATGTGATTTGTCGTACACTTTAATATTAAAATAACGATCTGATCTAATTAGCCAACTTCAAGAAATTTCTACATGTGTTATCTTGGTCGATAGAGAATTGTAATATGTGGCTAAAGTCGTTCATAGAATGAAATGCACTGATTCAAAAGAAGCCAACATACACTATAGTGGGAGGAACAAGCAATCCATAATAAGGTGCAGGACCTCGTTTCGCTGCGATGACTGCAACAATCCCACGGGGCACATACTTCCCAAAAGCATGTACTCCATAGGATCAATGGAAATTTTGAACCATTCTTCCAGTGAGCATGTAACCAAGACCTGGACTGCTGTTGGGTGGACGTTCCTTGACCTCATCCACGTTCTAGTTCATCAAATAGATCCTCAATAGGGTTGAGATCAGGACTCTGTGATGTCCAGTTAAGTGTGGTGAAGTTCATGTCCGCAAACTACGCAGTTACAGCAAAGGCCGCAGGATACAAGACATTGTCTTGCTGAAAGAGTCAATGGTCATTTCCGTTGAAACACCACAAAGTGGGAAGGAATGCATTATCCAGAATGTTCAGAAACCTTGGAGTTCAACGTTCGTGGCACCACAAATAGAGGTCCGGGACAAACCAGGAAAAACAGGTCGATACAATTAGAACGCTACTTCTTACGCACTCTGGTAAGAGACGATCACCAGGCATCCGCCGCCCCCATAACATCACTTTCTAACCTTCCACGTCCGTCTATACACGCTCTTTGCACCATGGAAGACGGCGCAGCACGTTAGTTCGGGTAATGTGGGACTGGCATATTGTGGTCCTACCATGGAAACCCATGTTCTAATTCGTAGGCCGAAACTTTGATTTGCAATCAAAGTTTCGGCCTACGAATGGCGCTTTTTACATATTATCCTTCGTAGGATAATATGTAAAATCCTATGATCACGTTCACTGCGTGTAGTGGGTCGCCCACTGCGGGTGGCACTTGCTGCTGACTCCCCGCGCTTCCATCTCAGTATGGTATAACTGATTGGGATGGCCTGATTTGTCAACAGTATGCCGAACAGATAGGGCCGCAACATAGCATTCTATCACTACGCCTCTTTCTAACTCCGTCAGTTCCCTTCTCGCAGCCATTCCAAATGAAAACAGTTGCACTGACATACAAACCTGCTACAAACACGTAACTCGTTTTGTGGTACCTTGGCGATGGGGTTGCCCATCGACTCCTTTCCAAGCAGAGTAGTTTTATAGAGCGCCCTCCTTACAAATAAAAAGGCATCACCCTCTCTACCGTGGTAAGAAGTACCAATGGTGAGGGTTGGAGACGAAAATTGTGACTCCATCTGGGCGAGAAAAAGTTCGGCTATTTGGCCGCTAATGTTTTCGTTCATGGGAAAGAAATCTGTTCTGAATGCTGTCATTATATCTGGAAAGAAAGAATGCCTGAAGAGAATAATTTTGTCAGTTCTGCTAATTAATAAGGAGTGTGAGGATGATGTCTAGGGTTTCGGGAACAGCGTCAAGAGGTATCAAAGGAAGAATCCCCTGACAATTAATATTGGTAGGGGATTTGTCAATTCCCGCTGTACGCCTACAAAGTGCGCAGGTGTTTTTAATGACGAATGCAGAAGTTTTATTTGTTGCTTTATTAGCATAACATGGCAGCGTAACGCAGCCTCAGTCCCGACTAGCTGCGTTCTTCCGTTGAACACGCTGCTAAAAGGATGTAGATGGTGACATATCGGGGAGGGCAGCACGTGGAACAGTACACGTGAATGCATATTGGAAGGGAATAGAAATGTGTATTTATGTTGGTGTCGCTTTTCTCCTTAACACACACAGAAAGAAATTACTACATCTTCATTCGGTGGAACATGTAGCGCCGCCTGACAGTCCCCCCCCCCCCCCGCCTCAGGTTCGCTTCTGCGTGATGCGCAATGTATTCCTGCAAATTTTTGCAGTATTTGGCTCATTGGATGGCACTCCGCGAGGCCTTAAACAGGGACACTTTAATGTTGGTTACCCTGTATATACTGAAACAACCTTTGACTATTTCGAAAGCAGGATTAGCCATCATATGTTGAAATTAAAGAAGTGGTTTAACAATATGGCCTTAAAATTCACGTAATAATTTTACGGAACGTCATACGGATAAAACTAAATACACATTTCACTTTAACAAGTAAGCTACATCACGATATAACTAAAATGGCATGAAACGAATTGAACTGGGACTCAAATTGCAACTGAAATTAAATTCAAAAAAAATAAATCAGTCAAGTATTTGTGCCTCCATATTGACAGCAAACTGAAATGGAACTCCGATATCACATTTTTAACAAATGTTTTATATTAAAAAAGTTGTCAATTCAGCATTTTTAAGATGCTTATATTATTCATGGGAAAATTCTCCCCTGCGATGTGGTATCACGTGTTGGGGCGAAGATTGCTACAACAATCTGCTTCCATTAATACGAATACAAAACAGAATAATCAGAGCTATACCATTACTAATTTCTTCGCATATTCAACTAGTCACCTTTGTTATTCTTAACATTTTGTCACCACAGAAACTTAATCTTTACAATTGTATACTATATACCAAGAAATAACAAACGTTTTGGTACTTATGGTATAGACTGTGGTTTAATTTGTGGCCGGAACTTTCTGGTAGAGTTCCCTTGGCAAACAAATTTTTTTTTTGCATGTGATTTGAGCACTTAGCAACAAGCAGCTACAATAAACTGCCTAATGAAATTAAAGTCGTGCTACACTTTCTGAAGAAGATTGAGAGACTACCTCATGGGACTAAATAATGTTGACTTCTATTTGAAACGAATATTACTCTGAATGTTATATATTATGACTCAATTATTTTCTGTGTGTATTGATGTGCCCTCATACAGTCATTTAATTTTTTTAATGAGTGAGTATATTACGTACATTTCTATTTTCATAGTAACCAGCATGGCTACGGCCATTGGTTACACACATTGTACTGTTCCCTCTAATCTATTTCCATTTTCTGCTCTTTATGCCAGGTATTTTCTTTGTCTTTCCTAAGTCTTTTCATGTAGTATTACCTTTTACTGACCTTTAGTAATGTCTTTATTATATATTATCTACTTATTATTATTATTTATATCCAGCCAACAATTGCCGAAATTTCTGGCATTGGTATGACAAATATGTGATAAGCGTATTACACACACAGGAAATAGATTTGGACACAGGACTGTGAATGTTTTTCACTTAGCTTAAAAAAAAAAAAAACAGAAAAAAAAAAACAGAAAAAATAAAATCATAAAATTCTTTCCCAGACAGCGTACTTATCATTCATTTCAGCGTTTTATTTTATAGAGAACTCGAAGATGACAATTTTCCTAATGGGACGCTGGTGTGTTATCTACCTCCATTTGATGGTAAGATTTAATATACGATAGTGATTTAATTTATTTTTAAAATAATAAAAAATCCAAATGATTTTGCACAAAAGGGGGAAAAAGTGCATCATTTATACAAATTATGAGAACTTGACTGCAAATAATCATAAAAACGTGCAGTCTAATCATATTCCAATTTTCGACACTCTTTACTGGCACAATAGTTCAACATAAGCCATTTTTTTAACATATGTACACACAAACGTAATTTCATTTTGACAATTCGTTAATTCACACCGCTCAACGAATTTTAACAAAGCAGCCCAAATTCATGAAGTCATGCAGAATTATACGAATGAAATGTGGCAGTGGTATGCACATTTTAAAGAGAACAAAACGAAGTGCTAGAAGATTGTGAACAAAATTGACAAATAGTGTGTGTGTGTGTGTGTGTGTGAGGTGAGAGAGAGAGAGAGATAGAGATGTTATGGTTATTATTAGAAAGAAGTTTAGAGTGGGAAAGAAGGAAATTACTCGCCAAAACATTTGGGAAGGACGTAATTTAATGAAAAATGAGTAACAGAAACTGTTGACAGCAGCTTACCAGAAAACTAAGCGAGATAATTTTCAAAAAATACTGAAGGATGGAGGGGACCTTAATATTTAGAAGGTAAATCTTCCTTTCCATCTCGTGCTGAACAAGAGAATGACACTTCTTTTTTTTCTCCCCCAGAGTCGCAGCAGAGTAGACTGCGCTTGCCTGGCGAGTTCACATAGAATCTATGAATTAAGGACGCCGTGCGATACAGCATATCCTGTATTTTAAAAGATTCAATTCTTTTATTTAATTATGTCACACTGTTCTTCTTCGATGTCGAATAAGAGATTACCGTCGACATGGTAACAGTTCTGCTTTTGCTTTTTATGTCAGTGATCTTGTGCAGATCTCTAATTCGCTGCTCACAGAAAAATCATCGATTATTATAAATGTCAAGAATTTCTTGAAACATTTGCAAGAAATGTTACTTCTGTTGAACCACTTTACTGTACTCTACTTTTCTACTTGTTATGAGTCGTCGTAAAAACAAGTTTAAATCATCTCGGTTTTTTTTTTTTTTTTTTTACAGTTAAAATTGATTTTTCAGGGAGTAAAATTGATTGACGCTTCCATAGTGAGATCGGCAGTGGGCTTTCACATAAAAATCCACGAAGGTTTCTAGTTTCCGCACACGGTATGGTGAAGCAAATATACTTGGGTGGTCTGAAAAATTATCAGCCTAAGAATTAAAACATGAATTTATAATTTCAAAATTATTTTTATTTTTCAACATAATCTCCCGTAAGACTAATACATTTATTCCAGCGCCATTATCCCGTCCCTGTAGTGGTTCTCAATAAGATCTGCAAAATATCCCTCTACAGCTGCAATCACCTCTTGATTCGACTAAAAACGCTGACCAGCGAGGAAGAGGTCTAGTTTTGTGAAGAGATAGAAGTCAGAGGAAGCCAAATTTCGGGAATAGAGGGGATGTTCCAACAACTCATAGTGCAGATTCTTTCATTTTCCTATTGTCAAAACACCTTTGTGGGCAGGTGCATTGTTCTGATGAAAGATGATTTTTTCTTCTGCAAACCGGGTCTTTTCTCACGATTTTTTTTCGTCTAGTCTGGTTAAAAGATTGGAATAATATTCCCCGGTTATTATTTTACCCTTTTTGAGATAATTAATAAAGAAAATGCCTTTAGCATCCTAAAAAAACACCGATGCGATAACCTTGTCTTCTTTGGTGCTGAACAACCGGCTTGTGTCCACCATTTTGACTGCTGTTTGGATTCTGGTGTGTAATGGTGAATCCAAGTCTCATCCTTAGTAATAAATGGACGCACAAAATCAGTTTTATTCTTGTTAAAAAGCTCCAAGCACTGTTCAGAGATTTTCATGCGAGTGCGTTTTTGATCTGCTGTGAGCAAGCGCGACACCCATCATGTGCAAAGCTTTTTCATTTGCAATTGTTCATGCAAAATATATCCTTCACGTTCTTTTGAAATGCCTATAGTGTCAGCAATTTCACGCACTTTGTCTCGCCGGTCATCCAATAATATATCGTGCACTTGATCAATGATTAATGGTGTTGTTATACTTTTTTGGATGTCCTACACGTGGATCATCTTCAAAGCTGGTACGGCCACGTTTAAACTAGGCAGCCCATTTTTTAATTAACTGTCGAAAACGAAGCGCAAGAGTGCCCATAAACTTTCATGACCTTCGAATGAATTTCCTTTGGCGTTAAACCTTCTTTCACAAAGAATTTTTTATAACCGCACGATACTCAATTTTATCCATTTCAAGGGATACAGACAACACTTTTGCTTCCGACAGCTGTATAAAACAAACTACTTGATAGAATGACTTGCAATTTCACATGGATCTTATGGCAGATGTACCAACTTAGGGGAAAAAAAACTTCCCGATAGTGTTGCCATTTATGGTCGAGGCCAAGAAATTTTCAGACCACCCACGTACATGGTTGGGCACAAAGAAAAAGTAACAAACCGTGGTGGCACAGTTGACATCGATAACAGATGACGAATTGGTTTGTCAAACCCGACAACGGATGGTCTGCTTATGTAGAAATCTCAGCAATCAATGCGCACGAGAGTTTTCACTTGAACGATTGTTAAAGAAATTGGATTTGAAGTTGTAGAACATCTTCCCTACATCTCAGACTTGTCTCCATCGTAGTACATCCTATTATTCCTTAAATTGCTTTAAATGCCTTTAAAAATGAATAAAAAAACAACAAAAAGCCTGAAGAACTTTTACTGGGATGGTTATGAAAACGTTGTTACGCAATAAAGAAAATGTATTTAATCAGAAAAATATAATTTATTAAAATAATCTTCTTTAATTTCACTGAGATATCTCTGTTTTGGAAGAGGGAAAAAGAAAGCACGTATGAGATCTAGTAGAACAAGTGAGGCCGGAATATTCATTAGGATATGACAATATTTCTTTTTTTTATATCCCAATGAAAAATGCAAATCTCTTTTATTAGGAATAAATCTGAGCAGTTCTCAAATTTCAATAAAAGACAAGACTTATTTCGTTTCAGGTCATTATCCACCTATTCCTGGAATTCAAGAGTGGAACACTCCGGAAGCAGTTGCTGTCATGGATGAAGAAATTGAACGATGGTAAGCAGAGCGGTGTTAATCATGCTGACGAATGTAGAAATTAGGAAATACATAACAGATACTAAAAACTTGCTCTTTTTAAATGAATATAAAATAACCGTCGGATTTATTTTATGTTCTTCATAGCCGTCGATAAAGCTCACGAAAACAATAAATTTGCATATCGATTATATTAGAATTTTCAAAGAATGTGGGGATGGCAGTGGAGATAATTTCGTTTCGAGTGCTTTTCGAAGCGACATTAAACTATCACTAATTAAGATTATTTTCATCGATGTTAAAAACAGTCAAATATTAAGAACTTCATTGCCGTAGTAGCAGTTACATAAGAGGCTTGCACTGCTGAGGCAATCGTTCCATGATTGGCTCCCAAGGTATATTTCACGCGGTGGTTCTTATTTAGATTCCTCTTCAACGTTTCCCGTGTTTTCTTTTTCTTCAGAGAACTAGGCTTTCTCGAAAATGAGGTCCTATCTAGGCATTACACATATTTCCTCCCACAGACAACAGGTGAATGCGATAGATGGGAAACATGACAGGCCAATTCGATAATTTAAGTGGCTTCATTCATGAAAAAAACCGTGTAGATGAAATTACATCTATAAGAAATATATATATATATATATATATATATATATATATATAAGAACATCTATAACGATCTCCAAATAATCGGATGTGGGCTCCGATCCCACTATGGTGTAAATGTTTGCAAAAATATATCTCCCAGAGTGAGATCACCGCAGCGCTGTTTATTGGAGACTTGTAGTGGCTTAAAAGATCTGCATGTTTTTTTCCCAGACAGGACTTCTGAAATATTTAATACTCTTTAATACACTATCCGATACGTTTGAAATTTTTCGCGTCTGGGATCAGCATAAAATACGTAATTAATATTCAATTTATGCAATTGACGAGCAGCCCGCATTCGGGCGAAATTGAATATTAATATATATTTTATTGAACTGGTCAATAGCCCATCAGTATATAGGGACCTGTCTTTCAGGCATTTGAAAGATAATGCGACCATTGCTAAGAAATGAAATTATTCTTGAAATCTACTTTCACTTGGTCAGAAAATGAATTATACTTTGCTAAAAATCTTATTAAAATGAAATAAATAAACCCTCTAATATATTTTAATCCCCAGATTATGTGGTCGAGGCAATTTGGCTCTTACGTTTTTTTATGAAACAGTGGGTGAATCTTTGCCACCAGTCAATTGCGAGCCCAAGAATATCTGTGATTATAATTGGCATCAAGGGAAGAGAATATAGCAGACAACTGCCGCCATCTTGTCACTAATTTTAGCGCTATATATAAATCATCGTCTAAAACAGTGAATTATACTGTCCGTTTTCTTGGGTTGTCAAATTAAAACTTCCCTAGTTTCCGGGGAAGTTTTAATTTGACAACCCAAATTTGACAAAAAGCCTATTTGCATGTTCCAGAGATTCATTAAATAGAGAAGCGGTCGTAGATAGGTTTAAAAGAGTTCCTCTGGTCGATGACTAGAATCGACTTAGGAAGATCTTTAATCAGGCAGCTTAGCGCTATGGATGCAAATCCCATTGCGGCTGGGTTACACAGGCCTTTGAGAAATCATATTACTCTTGTTTTAATCCATTTTAACCCGAAACGTGAACTAACAAAGGTTTGCACTTGGCGTATCTTCATGACCAGGCGCTGGTTTATCTCTTACTAATAAGCCTTCAGTGAAGGTCGAGCCACTGTAGCCATTGAATTTTCGCATACTGCACAACAGTGTACAGCATAGTCGGAACGGAAGCATGTCTGGCATTACGGGGTACTGAGGTAATTTAAGTCAACAATCTGCGTACAAGAATCCCAGTCATGGTTACACTTCATGCGAAAACTTTTGCATGCCCCTTAGATAAAGGATTAAATCAAGACTAATTTCTTAACAAGTGTAATTTAATCAAATCATTGAGATGCTTATCCCCTTTGGCCTTCCCAGAAAACTGACTTTCATTCCTCTGGGAGGGTCTTCAAGTAGATTTTGGTGCTTTGCTGCTGTAATATTCCATTTTCCAGAAGGAAATTTTCTCAGTGCCTCACTTCAAGAACCCTAGTTCCATACTCAGTGCTTCATATACTGAAGCACGTAATAAATGAAAACTCTCATCCACCAGATCTAAATTTGATTTCATGAAGTCCAAAGGCGGAAATCTTGTCTTGTGTCAAAATAGAAGCAGTGCTTTCTTGTCCCTTACCAAAGCATCCATTGGATGCAATTACTTAATTGCATCCAATGGATGCAATTTCTGCTCACTTTCATTTCTACCTTTTTCTCTCTCTCATCCTGATAGCACTACTGTAACAGTGGTGCTATCAGGATGAGTGGTGCTTTATAAAGATAAAGCTAACCTCCAACTCACCTTTTTCTCAGACTCCTGCATAGCCGAAGAAGCAATTTGATCCTACCATAACGGAATTCGAGCACTGTAAGGCCACTCCCCCATAGTTTTCCCTCAAACACAACACCACAAATCACTAAATAACGTAGACTTTAAAAACGCTTCTTATCCTGATGGCATCTCTCTAGTTGTACTAAAATAGTGTGCTCCAGATGTAACAGCTGTTATGTATCCTCTCGAGAGTCTTTTATACTTAGGTGGTATTTATTGCTATGTATGGAGGCAATCATATATCCAACCTGTTCAAAATAGGTAGGTAATTTGACGGTAGATGACGGTAGACATCTACCGTCAAATTACCGAACAGTCGCCATCGATGGAGTCCTCTCCATAATAAAGGATTTCTTTATTTCTGCCATGTCAACTTCTCCACTTCCTAGAAGTCCACCAATAGGGATTCATCATCCATCACTGGACACATGGCATGAAAAGAAACATTTTCATGCCACGTGTCCAGTGATCTGACAAATGTGCTGTCGTCTCCAGATTTCCAGAGCTTTTAATCGCTTCTGGCATTGAGGCCTTCTCAGCAAAGTGCCACTCTCCTATCTGCCATCCTCTGTAACTTTTCTTTCTCTCTTATAGTTCACTGCATGTCGTGGTAGATGGCTTCCTCTCTTCGAGCTTCGCAAGCAAATCACGAGTGCATCAGAGCTCTGTTCTGCCATCTACTGTTTCTCTTCTGTTCACATCTGCTGTATTCCTGTTCACAGCTGTACGGATTATCGTACTCTATTCATCCTACTCATTTTACAAACCATGCAGTGCACAAACATCCCCAGAGTCAGGATCATCTACAACTAATTCCATAAGCATTGATCTGCATAGCATCCTTCAATAGGGAGGACATCTCATCTTAAATGTCACAAAATTGCCTTTTCTTTCTCTAAAGGGATTTCAGATCAACTGCCCTTACCCTCATTAATACACAAAGCACCAGATAGGATTAGAACTCTGCTTGTCCTAACGTTCAACTTACCCCAAAAAGGTAGTACCTTCTGATGAAGATATTTTACATCCAGCCATCGGTTAATTATACCTATTGCAAATCTCAAATCCGCCCATACTTCGAACACCGCTCATATGTTTATGCTAGTGCCCCTAAAAATTCATGATCCTTCAAGAGAGAGCAATTCGGCTCCTACACGATTTCTCTCTTATAGGTTCACTTCAATCTCTCTCTTACGATGCAGCGTTTCAGCACTGCGTCTATTCTCCAAGTACTTTTTGGTCATTGCTCAGCTGAATTGGCATTCTTTTCAGTGCAGCTGCAAACACGCCTAACGTGCATCGCTTTTTCCTATTTTATTTCATCGAACACTTGTCACCGAAACAGCCTTTCCATATGAAGTTTATGCCAAAATTTACAACCCGTAACCTTCAAAGAAAATTTTCAAAAAATGTCCGGTTTTTCAATCCTCACCTGCACCCTACACTTGGCACTGACGAGATGGGCTTCTGTGTAATGTGCATGATAGTTGCAAGTACCTTTTGATAATCTGGACGTTCGTGTTTAATTTATTTATACTTTCCGTGAATAGAGAGGAGGTTAGTAATAGATAGGCAGATAAGAAGTTAGTATTGATGTAAATATGTTGTGTAGTACTATCATATTCGGCACACCCCTTGAGGGTACATGGCAAGAATTTGATGACGATGACTTTCCGTGAATATGTGTATTTCGAATCTGTAAAAAAACGAGCCGCCACTTGGAAAGCCTTGCTTGAACTCTGTGGTCGGATGTTAGCATTTGCAAATATGTGAAGAATACTGTCTTCTTAGCTGAAATACATTTTGAAACCTAGAACAAGAAACACCAGAAGAAGAAATACTTAAAAAAATACAGGAACTATAACTAAACTAGAAATACCTCAAGCAGTAAAGAAAACAAAAAAACAATAAAGCAGCTGGGAGTGACAATATACTGGCTGAACTACTTAAAGCCGATATAAACACTCCTGTTGAAATGCTTCACCTGCTATTTAATCAAATATGGGAAAACGAGGAATGGCCAGAAGACTGGAATACAGAACTCCTGGTTAAACTGCCAAAAAAGGGAGTTATAACACTTTGAAAAATTGGAGAGGGATTTCACTTCTAAATGTTGTAAGTAAACTATTTACTAGAATTTTGCTAGAAAGAGGGAAACAAGAAATTGAAACTAAACTGAGGAAAGAACAGGCTGGGTTCAGGCCAAACAGATCTTGTATTGATCAGATAATAACATTAAGAATAATTGTTCAACAGTCAATAGAGTGCAGAGTAGCCTATATTTGGGATTCATCGATTTTGAACGTGCATTTGATATGCATAGACAGAAAGACTATATGGAAGTTAATGAAGCACTACGGGATTCCTCAGAAAATCATAAACATAAAGAAAACTCATGAAAAATACAAAAATCCGAATAATAAATAATGGCAATCTATCAGAACCATTTGCAACAAACACAGGAGTAAGACAGGGATGTATACTTTCCCCTTACCATCTTTCTGATTGTTATTGATTGGGTGATGAGGAAAACATCTGAAGAAAGAATTGGCATTCGATGGGGATGGTCAAATAAAATCACTGACATCGATTTTGCAGACGATATGACTTTTGGTACAAAAGCTTCAACACCTCCAAAAGAAAATAGATAATTTAAACCAGGAAGCAAATAATGCGGATTGAAAATAAATGATAACAAGACCAAAGTAATGAAGATAAACCCCAAACAAGAATTAATCTTTGAAATACTAGGGAAAACACTGGAACAGGTAGATAACTTTGTTTACCTGGGATCAGTGATCAGCACACAAGGAGGAACCAAACAGAACATACAAAATAGAATCCATAAAGCACAGGTTGCATTCAGTATGATGAAGAAAATTTGGGGATCCAAAGAAATAAAATTAAAAACCAAAATTAGGCTCTTCAACACTAATGTTTTAGTGCTGAAGAGCTTCAACACTAACCAGTTTTACTATGCGGAGCTGAGACATGGTAAGTAACAAATGAAAACATAAATAAAATAAAGTCTACATAAACAAATGCTTGAGGACGATACTAGGAATATACTGGCCAAATAAAATAAAAAACATAGAACTTTGGGAGAGAAAAGGTCAAACCAACATCAGAAATGAAATCACTAAAAGAAAATGGAACTGGATAGGTCACACAATCAGAAACCCAGATAAAGAAATAGCAAAAAATTGCACTAGAATGGAATCCCCAAGGCAAGAGGAAAAGAGGTAGACCCAGCATAACATGGAGAAGAGAACTAGAAACAGAGACAAGACGGCTGGGACGTTCCTGGAAAGAGATAAAAAAAAAA
Organism: Typopeltis vanoorti; assembly: GCF_054136105.1. Lineage (NCBI taxonomy): Eukaryota > Metazoa > Arthropoda > Arachnida > Uropygi > Thelyphonidae > Typopeltis > Typopeltis vanoorti. Next base: position 138,288,088 of record NC_143560.1, read on the forward strand.
AAAAGAAGCATTGAATAGAGTCAGATGGAAGTCAGTGGTTGAGGCCCTATGCTCTGCAGGGAGCCAAGAGGATAGTTAAGGTAAGGTAAGTTGAAATACTCGTCTTCAAGGAAACTTTTGCTTTAATGTTCTTGACTACGATAAGGCAGCCTTTAAATGTTTACGTTTACTACAAGAAAGAGCCATGATGCTTTATTTCGGCAATGTAAAATTACAGAGACAAAGGTCTCTGAAGAGAACCAAGCAGTAAACAGCTGTTAGGACAGTGAAACCATTATCAAATGCGCTGTTAAAAGAAGGAATATGTGGACGCTTGGGTGGGCAGCCCTCATGTATATTAAATAGTGCAAGCAAAGCAACTCGGGGATGCCGAGGATTGTAATCGCTCAGGTCTGTAGTGTAAGCTCTCAGGTCAACTTACGAAACTTTCATAGTTTCTACAAACATTCGGCTTTGAAATATTTATTTTTCACAAGAAAATCCGATATATTAAATTTTTCCCGTGAAAATCCAAAGAAGACTAATATCACCGTCCCACTGAAAATCAATAGTGCTGCTACCTGTCTGTTTGAATTTTTGACTACTGTTTTAGATTGGCAGGAAGATATTTAGTTTAATGGTTTTATTTTGGTACTCTTTTCAACAACTGAAAAAAATGTTCTTTAATTTTTTTTATTTTAAATTCTTTATAAATTCAAGTGTAAATCAATGATAGGAAGTAGAAAAGAATTCATTGAAGTTCGGGTAGTTCAATTCCGGTTCCATTTATTTTATTTTATATTAAAGAAATTTGAAGGGTTTTTGATCTAAAAAAGGGGGGGGGGGGGAACACACTCATTAAGAGACTTCTTGAAATAAATTATAATATTAATCTCGTGTGCTTTTTCACTGTAGGCGGCAAAAGAGTCTGGAGGCATATCAAGCCCAGGTGACCTGTTTGACGAGGTTACAGCAGGAAGTTCTGCGCCTTCACTCCATGGTAATTTTTTTAAAGTTATTTTGACATAAGTTTCTTTCCAGTGACCGTTCATCTTTGCAGTTAGTTTATTTATTACCAATACGTAGATAAGAATATTTCTATACTAGCACATATTAAGGGAATATGGAAATAAAATTCGCATCATTCGGAAAACGGTTATTTGGAGTCCACAAGAAGCAACTAAAGCGGCGGCGCATTATTATCGTCCGTCCACTGCAGCGGTTTCACACTTTTTAAAGAGAAGCTTTGCCACCTTTTTTTTTGGTAAAAAAAAAAAATTCTCACGCTCCACGTACACTTTAACGACATACAACTGGGATGTTCGCAACTGCGTATCACTGGATTTGATCACAATCATAGACGTTAATTAAAAACAAGTAATAACGTTAACAAAATAAACATGCAAGTGCTTTTATTGCTGCTTTGTATTGAAATAAATGGACTAAATATCGATAAATGCGGCAGTTCCCTCCCCCCCCCCCCAGAAAGGGTCTCGCCACTCAGTTTAAAAACTATTGATTTATCGTGTTTATGATTAGACACGTGTACGATGAAAAACCCGGCATTTCCAGGAGGAAAAACTTGCTTCTTCCTTCTCTCTGTAAAACCTTCTCTCACACCTTCGAATTAAAAGGTTTGTAAAAGGACGGACGTCAGAAAACATAAATGGGAAAGGGAATTCGCTAGATTCACTGTATGTCTGTTTTATTGATTACAAAATAATTTCATAAAATTATAAAAGTTCATTAGAGTAAAACAGAGAATTCCAATTAAGATATTAGAACCACAGAAACACAATATTTTTTGGTCTTCTGCTTACTTTCTTTGCCAATGTGGGTTCACAGAATGCATTGTCCAGAGTAGGATGTGAATCAGGTTTAAGGAAAAGTGAGCGTTAGTGAGACCCTCCGTAGCTCATTTGGTTTTGACGAAGTCTTTTGGTTAGAACGTCATGGGATAGAATCCTGCCAACTGTCCGAGCGCAGATGCGAGAAACTTGGCTGGCACAAAATCCAAGAATGTTATGTTACATTGAAATAAGTGGATAGAATATCAGGTATGTGGGCATTGTGCTCAAAAATAAATAATAATTTTGACCACTGATCTGTGTTTCCTTAGAAAGATCTTGTGTTCCCCTAGAAGGCATAGTTCACGGTTTGAGAACCACTGCATTATGGCATATTGAGACAAATGATGTGAAGTCAGCATCCTCTGTACACAAGAAGCATAGTCGTGAAGATGTTGCATGCACAGACTTTGTTCACTTGCATTTGGATAAAGGACTAAAGAAGAATATAATTTCTTAACAAGTAGAATGTGATTTATAACCCAATGAAGAAGCTTTCTACAAGAATTTGATATTACTCATTAATTATAACTTAATGGTAAGACCAAATTTTGATGAAATCCTTAAATCAGAAGATATAAAGAGTGACTACCCTGCTAGCGTGCAAAGTCTGGGGAAACACATGATGTGAGTTGGTAAAAAAAAAAGTATTAGTACGGATGCCACCAGTTTTAGCACCTGCCCCAGCCCACCACCATTTAAACAAGGCCTTTCATATTCACGATAATAATATTTTAATTAGATTTATTATTCAATTTTGCATCGTGAGGGTATCAATATTATGGCATGTTTTGAACTTTTTTTGAAAATGATCCGAAAGATCTGTTGCTGTTTAGTCACTACACAACCTTGTTGATACACGGACGCCTGCTGAGTATAACGCAGTTACACAGCAGATGCGTCACCTGGATTTCCGCATTTCACGTGGAAATCCAAGTAAGTAACGCATTTCATTGCGTTAAAACAACCCTTTGCAGGATTGGTTTAACGCAGGAATACATTTCAAAGTGATGACATAATTACATTGCTTTCTCTAAAAAATCTTCAACAAAGAATATGATTCTCCATAAATAAATCAATCAATAAATAACTATGTTACTGTTTATTTACTTACATTTTTCTTAGCCGAATAAGATTTTTTTTTTAATCTCACAGAAAGATAAATTAAGGGTCCCTTATTGTTTTTTCAGCCAGTAAGCGAAACTCTAAGATCGAAAACTACGATCCAAGCGTTTCATGCCGACGAACTATCGACGAAGTATCTGGGTAGTGACCTCTTCTCATAATGTAAATCAGTATTACATCTCCTAGGCGCTGTGTGTTTTTACATTATGAGAAAATATCAAGAATAGTGAGGGATCTTGCTCCACCTTTGCATCGAGTTGCCTTGGTGTGGTACTACCAAGTGGTCACTTACGCTTGGTTTCGCCGATAGTTCGTCGGCCTGAAACGCTTAGATCGTAGTTCGATCTTAGAGTTTCGCTTACTGGCTGAAAAATAATAAGGGATTTTTATCCCTTAATTTATCTTCGCCAGAAAAAAATAGCCGTTTGGCTTTTCTTTTCACAGAAAGATGTTATTTTAATCAGTAAAAAGAATCGAATTATTATACGCTGCTTGGAAAGAGGTCAGAGAACAGTATAGTGTGAAGAGCAAACAGCCATGGCGCCCACCTTAATGATGGGCGCCATGGAGATGGAGGACTGTCTTTCGCTGCTATGATTGCAGCAATCCTAAGGGGAATATTCCAACAAGCGTACAATTGCGATCATTGGGAATTTTGGACCTTTCTTCCTGTAGGCATGCAATGAGGTCCTAGATTGTTGACGGGTGGACGTCCCTTGACCTACCGGATTCTTCATTTCATCCCATCAACCTTATGATGCTGTACATTCTCTTGCTGAAAGAGACAATGGTCAATTCGTAGAAACTAACAAAATTATTATTATTATTATTACGGGCAGCTCCAAGGAGTCCTCAGACTCATCGAGGAAGGCCCAACATCATGTCAACAACAACTATTCAACATTCACACAATATCTATCATACTTCTCCTTGAACTCATTTACAGTCGTGGCACCCACAACAGATTCTGGCAGCTTATTCCACTCATTTACCACTCTCCAAGTAAAAAACCTAGCTCTAACACCATTACTAACCACACTCTTACCAAGCTTCCATGGATGGCCCCTAGTCCTCCCACTACCAGTCCTATTCTCAAAAATATCTTCTGAATTGATCTTATAGAAACCCTTCAGTAATTTTAATCTCAATCATATCACCCCTTTTCCGCCTATCAACCAATTTCTGCAGTCCACAAATCTTCAACCTGTTCTCATAAGGTTCATTCCATAGTCCTGCTATTATATTGGTCACTCGTCTCTCGATCCTCTCCACCTCCTCCCCATCGAGAAGAAACCCTGGCGCCCATATCTGGGCACAGTACTCTAGATGGGGCCTTATCAAGTCTCGATCTATAGGAATACATTTCGTTAAAGTATTTTTCAGCAACCAAGTGATTTGATGAGCTGATTTTGCCACTTTTGCGATGTGTCCCCTAAACTTCAACTCCCTATCCACCAACACTCCCAAATCCCTGGCCTCCTCAATCTCTTGGAGAACAGTTCCACCAATGTGACATACTGCTGCTAATCTTTTCACCCCAAAATGCGAAACCTACATTTTTCCACATTAAATTGACATCCATTCTCCTTTGCCCATACCTCCAACCTACCCAAATCATCCTGCAAAATTTTGACATCTTCTGCATTCACTATTGCCCTACCCAACTTAACCTACTGGTGGCAGAGTTACAACTTAGACTGAAAGCTATGCTTAAGAAACATCAACAAAAAAGGTTTGATTTGTAAAAATTAAAAAACACAGAGATAAGAAGCAAATTGAGTCAAGATCTGAATCAAGAGCTAGCACTCATCAAGAATGATGACGACATCATGAGGGTTGATGAATCGTGGGACAAATTGAAATCTTTCTTCATAGAGAAATGTACCAATACCTTATGTCCTAATAGAGCAGTAAGAAAGAAAGATTGGATGATTTTTGATTGGATGAATTCTTTCTCTCATGGATCAACGCAGATCATATAAAAATCATAATCCAACAAAATATACAGAGGTTCAGAAAATTATTAAACACAAGATCAAAAAAGCAAAAGAAATCTGGATGAATGAAAAATGTAAAGAAATAGAAATTCTACAGGAAAAACATGACAATTTTAATCGACACAAAAAGATGAAAGAGACCTCAGGTATATACTGTATAAGAAAAAACAATTCTGTATCCTCCAAAACAAAAAGGGAGAAATTATATCCAAAAAGGATGACAAAATACAAGAATGAGTGAAATATATAGAATTCTTTACTGATAACAGACAGAACCCAGAAAATACTTATGAACATATGGAAGGTCCATGCATTCTAAAATCTGAGGTAGAATGTGCATTAAACTCAGCTAAAAATGGTAAAGCCCTAGGACCAGATAGAATACCAGCAGAAATAGTAAAGTTATTAGAAGGTGACAACATTAACATATTAGTAAAGCTATTTAATAAGATCTACGATACAGGCATAATCCCTCAAGACTGGTTACAGTCGACCTTCATCATGCTACCTAAAAAAGTAAATGCGAAAACTTGTAATGACTATAGAATGATCAGCCTAATGAGTCACGTTCTCAAAATGTTTCTGAAAAGAATTCAAAAAAGAATATACAGAAAATGTGAAGACACTATCAGTGATACCCAATTCGGCTTTAGAAACGGCTTGGGAACAAGAGAGGCCCTTTTCTGTTCTCAGATCTTATTTCAAATTTGTATTGACCAAAACAAGGTAATATTCATTTGCTTCATCGACTTCGAGAAAGCATTTGACAAAGTCCAACATGCTAAAATGATTGTACTATTAAAAATAATTGGATTAGATGGTAAAGACATCGGGATCATTGAAAACTTATATTGGAACCAAAAGGCATCTGTTCAAGTTGATGACATTATTACAGACTCCATTAACATCAAACGAGGAGTAAGGCAAGGATGTGTGCTGTCACCTCTTCTTTTTAACATCTACTCAGAAGCCATATTTTAAAAAGTCTTGGAAGAAAGAAAGAAAGGAAGGGATTAGTGTAAATGGTGAAATCATCAGTAACATCCGATATGCCGATGATACAGCTCTTCTGGCTGACAATATTCAGGATCTTCAAAATCTTTTGGAACTAATAAATACAGAGAGTGAAAAAATGGGATTAAAAATAAATATCACCAAAACTAAATTCATGATCATAAGTAAGAAACCAATTCTTAATTTAGCACTTTCTTTAAATAGGAAACAAATAGAAAGAGTGGCAAAGTTTAAATATCTCGGATGCTGGTTAAATGAAGATTGCAATCCAGAAATGGAAATAAAAGTTAGAATTGAAATGGCAAGAAAAAATTTTCTCTTGATGAAATCAACACTGTGTAACCGCAGTTTAAACTTAGAGCTTGGAGTACGCATGGTTAAATGCTATGTATGGTCTGTACTGCTGTACGGTGTAGAAACTTGGAACTTGAGGACAACATCAATAAAAAGACTCGAAGCCTTTAAGATGTGGTTATACAGACGAATGCTAAAAATCCAATGGACAGGAAAAACGTCCAATCAGGAAGTACTGGAACAAATGGGGAAATCACGTGAACTTTTAGATACCATAAAATGAAGGAAAACTGCATATCTTGGTCACCTACTTCGTAATGAAAAATATAAGATACTTCAATTGATTATAAAAGGGAAGATAAATGGAAGAAGAGGACAAGGAAGACAAAGAAAATCTTGGCTGGCAGATATCAGACAGTGGACTGGTATAAACTCTGAGAGACTGCTCAGAATAGCTGAGAATCGCTCAAAATTTGCCAAGGTGGTCGCCGACCTCCGATAGGAGATGGCACTCAAAGAAGAAGCCTCAATCTCACACCAAATGGCCTCAAATGTGCTCTTTTCTCTATCCTGCAATTCAACTTCTATTCTCCTTGGCTGCAGCTCATCAGCTATCATCAATAATAATACTCCCCCCCATTTTATTCTTCCTGTCATTCCTGAACACACTATACCCCTCACATTCAATCCCACTAGCTATATCATCTTCAGTCAGCCATGTTTCATTAATGCCAATAACCTGTGGTCTGGAAGTGCCAACCAAGGCCAAAAATTCTTCCTTCTTGTTCCTGATACTACTAGCATTAGTACACATGAATTGCAGACTCCTCTTTAGCCCCATCCCCTTCCTGCCTTATACTAACTATCCCATTCTGATTTGTTGTCCTTATTCGCTCGAGCATATTATACTCATTCATACACTCAACTGCCTCCCTAAGGTCTGCTATCTACTCCCCCCCCTTAATAAATCTAGTTTCCCTGATTCTGCACATTCACTTCATTCACCAACACTTTTTCAAGTCTCCTTACACCGAATCCATTCAAATGCAAGCTATCCATCTTATATAGATCCTTTCGCCAATCGAACTCACTCCACACATCTACAAATTCCACACCACTCGTCATGCATAACCCACGCATAAAGTCATTTGCAATTATGGTCCTCCTTCTAAACTCTTCACTCTCATGCAGCAGAAAAAGACTAATCATCCTAACTCTCTCACTTTTCTCTTTTGCTAGCTCAAACAATTCATTCAGGTCCTCTATCATTTCCATATTATCTCCTTTCAAATCATTCGTACCTGCCACCACTATAATTTCTTTCACCCTTTGCTTTTGCTCCCTAATAGACTCACTTACGTCCTTAATGGTCGCACCAGGTTGGTACAATTTTGTCAAATTCTCTACTATCACACTTCGTACTAACCAATCTCCATACAGCACTCGCTCCTTCATTTTGTTTACGTTCACAATCATACTCTTATTTTTCCTTTCATACTGTTTTTTATTGGTTGGTACACTCGGTAGACATTTGTGCATACGCTCCAGCTGTCGCTTTGCTCTATGTATCGCTCTGCTCAAGCGATCTCACTCATTGCATCTATCTCATCTTTTATATTATCAATTAAACCATTAATTCTTCATTCACACTTTCTACATTCACGCCCTCACAGCTCTCTGCTACACCCTCCCAATTTCTTACCATAAATGTAGGAGGATAATAGAATTCCTCCACATAGTAGGAGGAATTGTATTATCCAAAATGTTTGGATATCTGTCGGAGTTCAATGTGTGTGGCACCACAGAGGTCCAAACAGGTAAGCTATGGAAATTTTAACAAAGGGCTCGCATCGTCGAGCAAAAAAAAAAAAAAAAAAAAAAGGAGGGGGGGGGAAACTTAGTCTTTATAGTACTTATATTGCCACTTTGTAGAGCTAGAGCTTCTGACAGATATGATAATTCCTGTAGGATATCAATCATTAATGCTAGATCTTTTAAAAATTCAAATTGAGAAGTCGGTTTAAAAAGCCCTTATGTTTATCGTTCGATGCAAAATAAAACTGGGTATTTTCTCCACACAACAAGAGTCGTTCGTAAACTGCAAGCTTCCCATCGTGGTCCAAACACACAGCCGATCTTTAAAATTTCGATAGCAAGGTCTTTTGCAATCGTATTTAATTCTCGTTGATTTTTTGGTGATTGATGAAAAAAATCATAATTTATCCATAAATATTTCAAAATGATTTATTTCTTCAATGTTTTTTTTTATCGAATCGTCTAATGCTAAGTGTAAACGATGAGCACAGTGCCAAATCACAACGTTGGGAAATTTTTGTAGAAGTTTGATTGCAACACCTGATTTGTTTCCTAACATTACACTAGCTCCATCAGAACAAAATGCAATGAGATGATTTTTTAAATAGTTATCAGAAAATCCATATGAATTTAAAGTAACGATTATAGTAGCATGTATACATGCCACGGTGGTATTTTCTAGTTCTACAAGATTATTAAACAAGAAGAACAAGGGGCTCGCAAATTTGAGAAAATTTTAACAAAGGGCTCGCGAGAGCCCCTTATAGCTCACCACTGGGTCCGAGGGAAAGCAGTACCACACCGCCACCTCCGAATTTCATAGTTGGGTTTACGCACTCTAGTAAGAGGCGATCACTGGACATTCCTCACACCCGCACTATCCATCTGCTCGGTAGAAGTAGCGTATTTCATCGCTGTATACCACAGCTTTCCAAGTTTCCACTTTCCATTGTACACGTTCTTTGCACCACGAAAGACGGCTCTGCATGTTGGTTCGGGTGACGTGGGGCTTGAATATTGTGGTCTTACCATGGAAACCTATGTTGTGAGCCTCGGTTCTGAAAGTTTTTGTGCAGATTCGTGTTCCGATGTCCGGAACTCCGCATTGAACGTGTCAACCGACGAATGACGGCTTTTATGTATTATCCTTCTTAGCACCTTAAGGTTACACTGGGAGAGTGTGGTGGGCCGTCCACTGCGGATAGCACTTGCAGTTGACTCCTGTCGCTTCCATCTCATTATGGTATCACCGATTGTTGACCTTGGATGGCTAAATTTTGCAACAATTTGCCGAACAGATAGGCCTGCAACACAACATCCTATCACAACGTCTCTCTCAAAATCCGTCAGTTCCTTCTTGCAGTCATTTTGCCCAGACACAGTTTCACTGAATTTGGAGTATCGAATTTCTCCAATTTATACCTGTTACAAACACGTGACTCGTTACATGGCATGATGCACCTTGCACATGTCCGTTCACTTCTTTCGAAGCAGTGTATTTATTAATCATCAGTTTGAGGGCATTTGTTTTATGTCTGTATGCTAATATGTATTCAAAAGAAATACTGATATATCACTCTATTCCATTGGCTTGCTCGTATCCTGTATACTTTAATTTTTGAAATACCTCCTTTGCAGTTGGTACTAACTTCCTTTACTTGTCCACTTAGGAACATCAGCGGCATCTCGTATCAAATAAGTGAACAAAGAAATTAATGAAGAATTCCAGAATATTTCATTTGTTACTTCATTGCCAACTGAAGTCATATCATAATTACTTTTCATTTGCTATGCTACCTCGTACTTTATACACCTGATGGAATTGCGGTACTTACTGTACATGTTTCGTTTCCTATGAATTTCCTATGAATGTTGATTCCTATGAATCAGTGAAGCCTAAATTTCTCAGCCAATCGTGATGCAGTTATGATTAACATCAACTACTTATTTATTTATTTAACGATTCCAGAAATGTTTTTAAACAGCAATCCACTCCACGAAATCTTAAAGATCATTCCGAAAATTATATATCTTTTCATTTTATTCCCGACATCACATCCTCCTCAGAGAATAGACTTTCACTTATTCCAATTATCTTTGGGCATACTGATTCAATCAATTCCGCAAATTTAGCTCTCTTGTTTTGAGTACTCCTTACATTTGTGTGCAAACATAACAATCCCTGTGTCTTTGAGGCCATTCTACTAGTCATTATTCTTTATTCTAGTTGCTATACCATCCTCTCTCTTCGGTCTGACCACTCCCGTTTCGCTGATCCTAACTGTGATTTCCATTCCTATCTGTCTCATCTTCACCTTTATGCATTCCATCACCTTGCGCTGCTGCAAGCACACCTTCAACCTCGTATCCAACTTCCTCCTGCCATGCAACCCATATGGCTGTGATATTCTGTTTCACGAATACCCTTTGATCGCTAGCTACATCTTCTACAACATCTTGATCCTGTGCCTTCTCAGTAAGCAATACCTTTTCTATATGTCCGGCACCAAGCCCAATCGGATATAATCCATGAACTTCAAACCATTCCAACCCTCCTTCACATTCAGTCCATATAAAAACATAAATGAAAAAAAAAAAAAAAAATATTATATATATATATGTGTGTGTGTAAATGTTTCCAAGGTCTAGTTTCTAATGGCCGCATGATCTGGTTACCCCGGGGATTCTTAGCACCCTCCGCCTTCGTGTTGAACTGCCTGCTGCTATAGGTGGTAACAATCCGGCCTCCGGAGAATGAGGGCCATTTTATTTCTGTCGGATTCATCTTGGAAGGTTAGACCCTAAATTTCCCATGCTAGCCAAGTGCGGGTTGGTGAATGGCAATATTTTCACATGGGATCGCCAATCCCAAAACTACTAGTCCACGGCTCTTTATTCAATATATTCAGAGCTGCCCTTATATCCAACGGATGGGAGTTAGGGTTTTCCCCCATCCGCTACCTAGGGGACGCGCTCGGTAGCCAGTGAGAGCCCCCAGAAACTAGAAACTAGACCTTGGAACATTAAACTGTAGGACTCTGAGCAGTGAAGCTCAGAGTCCTAACGGCTAACTGAACTAACCGAAGAGCTAAAGCGACTAAAATGGGATATTCTTGGAATGTGCAAAGTTAGACGTAATGGTGAAGAAATTCTTCAATTAAAAAATGGAGACATACCGTATTATACAGGCCAAGATAAGGAAAGAATCAGTGGAGTTGGATTCGTGATCAACAAAAAACTGAAGAAAAACATAATAGAATTTGACAGATTTCTGATCGAATAGCAAGTATTGTTGTTCAAATCTCGAAAAGATACACCCTTAAGATCATCCAAGTCTATGCATCAACAATAAGTCATACTGACAAAGAAATTGAAGCCTTCTGTCATGATGTATCCCAACTCAACAATAAAGGAAAATATCATTTCAGAATTTAATGGGAAATTTTAATGCTAGACTTAACTACCAACGGATGGTAGTTAGGGTTTCAACATTCAGATGAAAGCAACTGAATAGAATTGGTATTCAACATTCAGATGAAAGTTCAATGGGAAATTTTGGATATGGCATGAGAGACAAAAGAGGAGCAAGGTTAATAGAATTTGCAGAAAAAGAAAACCTGTATATCATGAATTCCTTTTTCAAGAAAAAATCACAGAAAGTGGACATGGAAAAACTAGTGAAATTGACGTTATCCTCAGAAATAAGAAAAACATCTTTCAAGACTGCTCTGTTATAAACACCTTCAACATTGGAAGTGACCATCGTATGGTATGCAGTAAAATCCAAATAAACTGCCAAAAAGAAAGAAGAAAATGTTTCTGAGATCAAAACAAAACATAGATGTACACGAAATCATCATTATTTACTTACTTACTGTCCTCTTCTGTCGGGGACGGGTTGAGTCTTCCATATTTCCACAACAACCTCCAGGAGTTTCGGTTTCTTGCGTGGCTGGTGAGCTGTCTATGTGTTTGTAATCCAGAGTTGGCCTTTATTGTTGTTGTCCATTTAGTTCTTGGTCTTCCTTTTTTATTCTTGCATACAGAGCAAGGTTGGGTAGTCTTTTTGATTGCATTTTCTCGACATGTCCGTCCCACTGAAGTTTTTTAGAGGTTTGGAGATTTTATTATTCTTCCAGATTTTACCTAGCTTATTAAATGATGACCATGCAGTCGATATTCTACGTTTAATAGTGGTCATGGTATCTAGGTGTCCTGTTATTGCTGTTTCTAAATAGTTGAATTGTTTTATCTGTTCACTCGTTGATCCATTCAAGGAGAGGTTTAGTTTTTCTTCGTTTTTTCCAATTATCAAGATTTTTGTTTTGTCTGTATTTATGGTCATGCTCTTCTTTAGCCAGTATTGTTTAGTTTGGTTATTAGGTTCACCATTTTATCTTTTGTGTCTGCTATCATTACAATGTCGTCTGCGTATTTTATGTTATTAAGGTTATAACCATTTAGGTTGACTCTTTTTTCTCTTTTCCAAGGCTTGGTTAACCATATCCTCTAGGTAGATGTTAAAAAGGTATGGGAAGATGGAACATCCTTGGGCTACTTCTTTACTGACGTTTACTTTATCTGTTGTTATACTATTGAATTTATTTATTGATTCTGTGAGACTACAATATTTTTCTAAGATGTTTAGGGTATCTTCATCGATTTGTTTCTGTTTTAATATTCTCAGTAAGGTTAGTCTGTTTATTGAGTCGAATGCCTATAGTTTGAAATCTATAAAACAGGAATGGATATTTTTGTTGTGTTCCCAGTATAATTCTGCTAGTATTTTGTATTATGAAGATCCGATCCAATGTGGAGCGATTCTTTCTGAAGCCTGCCACTAAGAATGATCTCATATGCACTCTTTATTCTGTTCTGTAAGACTCTTGTAAATATTTTGTAATCATGGCTGAATACATTCTCAGCATTAAACTCATACATACTCAACTCTTAACATTAAAAAAAAAAAAGATTCCAACACCAACTAAATTATAGATGACAATGTTCATATATTATAAAGTAATGACATTATTATCCCAAACCTTTTACAAGCTCACTTGAAATGGCTGGTACCACAGAACAGAAACAAGACAAAATATCTGAAGAAACAAAACAGCTTGTGATAAAACGAAGAGAAATGAAATAATCAATTAACACAATTGAGTTTTGTGTAAATAGAATACACTCAATTGTGTATTCTATTTTATAGAATATTCTATTCTGTAAAATAGAATACACAATTGAGTGTATTCTATTTTACAGAATAAAATAGAATACACTCAATTGTGCAAAACAATCAGAAAATGTATCAGAGAAGAAATAAGAAAATTGAAATAAATTCACACAACAAACAATTGAAAACAACCGTAGTCTCAAAAAAACGTCAAACGGCAATTGATGAACAGCAAGAAACATATGATTGCAGTCAAACTGCAAGATGAGACCATCACCAGAGATAGATATGCTATAGCAAAAAGAGTGGAAGAGTTTTACTCAATATTATATATCAGGATGATGAATTAAAGGAAGAAGAAGACAACTACGACACAGCTGAAGTACCACAGATTCTACCAGAAGAAGTTATGTTGAGCATCCAAAGCTTGCAAAATGGGAAAGCTGAAGGTGAGGACGGAGTTATAGCTGAACTTCTAAAAAACATGTGGAGCAATAATCTACAAGCTCTTAGCAAAACTATTTACATTATGCTTGACGAAAAATGATGTACAAACAACATGGAAGAAGGCTACCCTAATTCTGATACATAAAAAAGATGAAATAGAAGACTTGACGAATTACCGACCTATCAGTCTACTATCAGTGGTTTACAAAGTGTTTACAAAAGTCTTAGCTCATAGGCATTGTGCCACTCTAGACCTAGCACAACCAAAAGAACAGGCAGGCTTTCGAACGGGCTTGAATACAATGGACCATATTCAAGTTGTACAATAGATTATTGAATGGTGTAATGAATATCAGTCACCATTATATCTTGGTTTTATTGATTATGAGAAAGCCTTTGGTTCACTTAAAATTTGTGCAATACTAAAGCATTACGAAACCAACAAGTGGAGGAGGAGCCATACATCAGGACCATCAAATCAGCATACACCAATGCCACAGCAGCAATTCATTTCAATGGAAGCATCTCTACTGTGGGAATACAGAGAGGTATAAGATAGGGTGACACAATATCTCCAAAATTACTCACAGCTTGCCTAGAAGAAATATTCAAACTTCTTGATTGGGAAGGGAAAGGTCTGAAGATAAATGGAAGATATTTAAGCCATTTACGCTTTGCAGATGATATAGTTATCTTTACTTCAACTGCACAGACTCGTATCCATGAACTCAGAATTGCTAGCAGAACAGCTGGCCTAAAGAAGACCCAAGTTATGTTCAATAGCTATGTCCAACCAGAAATAATAAAAATCAATAATGAGGAAATTAAACAAATTGATCATTACATATACTTAGGACAACAGATATCAATGGAACAAAATATCATGGACAAAATTAAAAGGCGCACGATGCTTGGAAAGTATTTGGAAAATTACATTCAGTATTCAAAAGCCAACTACCATTATGCTTGAAGAGAAAAGTTTTTAACCAGTGTATTCTTCCTGTACTGACATATGACTGTGAAACATGGACACTAAATGCAAAGGAAATTCAAAAATTAGGAACAACACAATTTAGTATGGAAAGAAGTATGCTTGATATCACAAGATTGGACCACAAAAAGAATACATGGATAAGATCATGGATAAATCAAACCAAGGTCTCTGACGAAGAGTGAAACATCTGAAGTGGCAATGGGCTGGGCATATTGCTCGAAGAGAAGATCAACGATGGGCCAAAGAAGCACTGGATTGGATTCCACGAAAGGGAAAACGACCACGACGCTGACCTAAATCACGGTGGATTGATGATATCGTCACATTTGCAGGATAGACATGGACAGACAGTTTTGCAAAAATCTTGTAAAGGCTTTCATCCAGCAGTGGATCCACACAATGGCTAATAATGACGATGATGATGTAAGTGTAGGAATACGTACATACAGATGTAAAAATATAAATGTAAATATGAATATGTTGATAAACATAGTTTTAAGTAACTGATTAACATTTCTATATGTCTGCTTTTGTATTTACGTTGAATACTGTCAGGACCACAGATGCGAGACCTCTCGACACTTCTACGCATGGACCACAGATGCAAGAACCTTGGCTGGGACAATGCCAGGAAGAGTCAATTCATGTTGAAGGAGAAGAAGGGAATAAGACTATGTACTAATTCGTAACAACACACGAAATCGCGCAATCGATACGTAAAATTTTCCAACTGTTATACAAGCAAAATAGTTACGACTTTAAAAACTAGAATTTTCATAAAAGAAAAACTAATTTACCGACGTAAAATAATAAACACTCATCATTGATTACCCTATTGTCGGAATGGATTCGCCTTCTTTTGCAATGCGCAGAAGTGTTGACAGTTCTCGCATCTGTGGTCGGATTGTATTCGATGTAAATACAAAAACAGAAATATAAATGTTAATCAGTTATTTAAAAGCTAAATGTAATATATGCAGTAGAGCTTCTTGGAAATAAATTACTTCCTGATGGGGTTATTACTGGAAGGAAAACGCAAACACACACGTGGGTGGGTGTGAGTGAAAGCGATATCAACGACTCTGATGTTTTGGAAATAATAACCTGGTTGTGCATCATCAAATCTGAGATGAGATGAGATTTAAAAGGTTGCAGCGTTCTAAAATCTGTTTTTACAAAACTACTTTTACACAAAATCCAGGTGTACTTGTGTGAGCGTTGTTTACGTCCAGGAGCCGACAGTGCTGACCAGTTCTTTTGTTGAAAAAAAAATGGTTGCTAATTTAATCCAGTGTAATAGGGATTAAAAATAATTTTTTAGAAGAGTATATATGAGATTTTCATCTAAATCTGCGAGAACTACTCTGACTTCTAAAGAAACTCAGCTCTCGCAAAACTGACCAATCGTCTACAGAACATTCATAAGCAACATACACAGCACATCATATTCATGAAATTATGTGTTGTGTATTCGCAATAAATAATTTACGCACAACGCCTATCAGCAATCCTTAACAGCAGATAATTAATCGCTGATTTGATAGGTTGTTGGAGTGATGCATCAGTTTCTTGGGAAAGAGCGGAATAACGAGTTACCTCCCGGTGGTTTTTTATGAAATCGGTTCGAGGGCTGTTGTTAGACAAAACCAGTACCGTATAACTTTTCTGCGTGCTTCAAATACAAAACTTTGAATTCTAAACGTACACAGATCAAACAGCTAAGCTTTTTTGGAACATCTCAGAAAAAAAAAATTGCTGTCTCTGGATTTATTCGAACGCTTTTAGAAGAAGAACCGTCGCATCAAGCCGCATACCTTTCAGACATCACTCAATGAAGCCGGAAAAAAAGTGACATGCGATTAAAAAGAGAACTTTTTGGGCGTTGGCATCTGTTCGCCCCACCAAAATAACTCGACTTTTAAAAATATCAGTACAATTACAGCATGTAAACGTAATCCAGCAACCCATTCAATCGTTATTATTTACCCCATTGCAGAAAACACTTCTACTATTTAACCTCAGCAGATATTCGGTCACTCATTACCTGAATACTACGTTCCTAAAAGGAAAACTCTACGATATGATTTATTCGGTAATTTAGGATTATGTACATGATTTTAATGGATGTAAATGCTATGAATCCAAGCTATTCGAGAGAGAGAGAGAGAGAGAGAGAGAGAGAGAGAGAGAGTAGCATGCAGCTACCTCCTTCCCGTAGTTCTAAACTCTTATCCCTCGTGTTATTGTCTGTAATAGTGTGAGTTCTACAAGATTATTTGAGCTTCAAGCTTAACTTGCTTGCCAAAGATCGACTAATTTGGGACCGCCTAGAAAACGTTCCTCTTGTCGGCGACTACTATTCAACGTTTTTTATTTTCATTACTTATTCACAAACGTTCATAGAATGTGTTCTTATATCTTAGAGGCTTCGTATTACAGTATACCATATGTTTGATAACCGTTCACATAATATAAATATTAAAATCCATTAATGTGTGCTTAACTAAAATGTATTCTTTATTAAAATTTTAAACTTCAGTTTAATTAAAAAGTTTTCCTGATGATATTTCAGTTAAGAAGACAAGATAGTACGATCCAGTTTCTAAAAAGGGAAAATCAAAGACTTCAAGATAAATTAAACAAAGGTAAATGATGCAAACGCTTTCTCTGTTTTTTTGTGTGCGCCCGAACGCGCTCTTGTGTGGGCAAGGCTTAAGAAATTATCACCTGATAACCTCCTAAAAATAAACCAAACAATATCTCATCCAATTTTCAGCCTTTTTTTTTTTTTTGACCAATTCAGTTTTGCAGAACCCAACATTAGGATACAACAAAACTAACCATTATTAATATTATATGCATTCATGAAATATGCATTAATAATATGGTTTACAGGTATAAATACAGGGATGCAATGTCAAAAACGAAAACTTGCCTTTGTATGTAAGGTATGCTATTCACCCAGTCTTGAAAACGTGATGTCTTCCAAAAGTAAAGCGAGCGTTTCTGTCATAATGGACGCACACAAGTCTGTCTTTAAATATTCAGCATGCCGTGTCCTTTTTATCAAATAGGAAATTTCTTAGGGTTTCTTATAAAGGGAGAGGGAAACGGAATGAATTGCTAAATGATTTCCCTAAGGGGATTTTAGAAGTCCTGACAGATAATAAACTCTCCAGTTCAATTTTATCGGCTCCAGGTATGCCTTCTTATTTGTACTTCAGATGCATATTTTAGAAATGTGATTGGTACAGACTGTAGAGGTTATCCGTGCCTACGCTTCAACCTTACAAAAAAGAACAGCAGTGAATACGGTTTCAATAAACCGAAATTCAAAATACCCTGCTCTGATTTTTTTTTTCTTTTTTATGCAATGCCATCCCACAAAAGTTTCCAACCATAAAGCATAAGATTTGTGTATAAAACTGGTTTGCAATTTATTTTAAACAAATTAGCGAGTTCAGAAATTAACGCCACTTCAGACCGGTTGGCATTAAATGTGCCCTCTTTTGCAGGATGACTTTCATTGTGATTTTATCATTATCAGCATTCGCAAGGATGTACAGGATATTTTGACAGGACTACGTGATTAAGTAGACATTATAACTAACTTTCTTTCGACAATTTTACTCCGATAAATCTGTTATATGCCAGTCAGATCTTATATTTCAGTTTATTAAAAGACATTTCTAACTGCATCAATCCACCTAGATGATCTCGGGCTTCCTCTGGGTCTTTTACCTGCCATCTTAACATCGAACACCTGTTTTGCAAACCTTTCCTCTCCCATTCCGTTTAAGTGACTCACCTGAGGTTAGCTCTGCTAACACATTCCTGAATGCTAACAATGTCAAGTTCTTTCCTAATATCCTCGTTTTTAATATGTTTCTTCCAGGCTTTTACCAAGTGCTTAGTATGGAACCGAACTCTCAGACCCATAAGCCAAAATTGGTCTGAACATTGTAACTTCTCGTTTCAGTTAACGAATTTCCGAGGTAATTATTCTACATAAGAACGTTTTTATTTTCACTGTTTTTTTTTCTTTTCATCACTCTTTTTTTCCAGTTCTAATGTACTTGAATGGCCTCTGAAATATACGGCAACCTTCCTAATATTTGTTGTGTTCTCAAAAGTATTTCCACGACTTTTGTTGAATTACTGTTATGTATGTCTTTGTAGCATTATATTTTTCTCTGAGAAGATGCTGGATTAATGACATGGATTAACATTTGCATTTTTTTACTATTAAGTGTAGGTTGAACATCTTTACTATATGCCTGTCTCGTCTTCCTCGTTCAACGTGTTCTCCAGAGTGTACCACTGAGTTTTCGTGGTTTCTTTCTTGTTTTCGAACTCTTTTATTCAGCTTATTGAATGTCATTCTACAGAATACTCTACTGAGAAGCAAATAACTCCTTAGTTCAGAGAACCAGAATTCTTTGGTCTTGAGCCAACGTGAGCTTTCGACATTATCAGAGACCGTGACCTCCTTTTTAGTGTCTTCACTCCACGCGAATTCGTGAACATCTTTGTGTCAGAACATGTATTAGTTACTAACTAGTTCGTACATGAATTGATATCCAGCAGATACTTTACTGTTATCAGTTTTACTGTTTTCGCCAAATCTTCCCAGACACTTGCCCGACAGCCGTTTTTTATTCTGATGTTTACATCTCCAACAAAGTTGCGTTAGCCGCTTCCTCTAACGATTCAACATTTTCTCCACTTCTTCCTTAGTATACAACTATCTGTCGGAACATGAGCACAAATTAGTGTCCATTTTTCAATTCTCCATTTTGATTTTTGCTCACCCTACTTGAAAGTCACTTCCATTCAAGGAAATCGTGTTCGATGCGGAATACAACAGCTGTTTTGTTCCCTCCTTCCTTTCCGAGATCATTATTGCCTCAACATAACATCATTTAGCAGTAATGCCATCAGGAAGATAAAACCTTTGGGTGAATGAACAGCTCGGGGGAGAGGGGGGGATCAAAAGCAAGCATTGAAAGGTGCGAATATGGAATGCTAGAATAAACATTTCATGATGTGATCGATTCGAGTAACAATGAGAATCCTGATTCTCATTGTCTGCAATGGAAATAACTGAGTGCAAATGGGGTAGAAACAGGTAACAAAAAATAATTGGTCTGAACATAGGATTTTACTGCTGATACCTTGGTTTAAAAAGTGAAAAATATGACTACCATTTTTAAAGCAGTTAAGACAATCTTAACTGCTCTAAATGATCATGCAAATAATTATTTGTATGATCATTTAGATCGAGAGGACATAGCGAGATCTGATATGCTTCGGCATCAATGCGGTGGGAAAATAGAAAAACAGTTAGAGAGCTGCGAACAGTAAACTTTCTGAAAAAATGATCTCGCAATTAGGATATTTCTTAGCTGAAGAAGGTCAAAAATGCTATACTAGATACTTAATATGTAAAAATGCCACGCTATCTAAACTGGGATATCAGAAAGAATATATCCACCTTTAAAGAGAAGAGGCTGAATTTGTAAGATATGTGAGATGCGGAGGGGTTGAAGAAGCCAAAAGTTAAATTAAGAAAAGTACTGGTAGAGTATATAACCGAATATGGACCACAACAGTTGAGAATATATTGCGTATAATTGTAAGATGGATCCAGGAGAGTTCGGTAGGTTTGCTTGTCCTCAAGCAGCTGGGTTCTATTTGCTTGTTTTTTTTTTTTTCATTTTTTAAAGACAAAATGAAATCTACAGTAATGAGTTCTTTTCTATGCCATACACAGAGAATTTCGTTCAAATTGTGGCTTCAGGCAGATACCTGACATACCGCTTATCGGATGAATTACAGGTGCATCTGCCAGAATAGTGCAACATGATTATTTGCTGCTTGATCTAGAAACCTCTGAAAGCGTCAGTCACAGAACTTGTGGAATATTGGCGTAAATTAGGCAGTGATTTTACTATGGAGTCCTACTTACTTGCAGTCATTTCAAGCCTCTACCTATGATAAGCAGAGTGGGCGAAAAACACATCGACCACCGATATAAACGTGTTTGGTATCGCTTAAAAGGAACCGTGTGACTAATCACTTATATTTCTCCCCAAAGACATCCAAACACGATTAATTGACATCTATATGTCAAACATTGCTATACACAAGCTACTGATTGATTATCTCTTCCAGTAAACGGAGGTATTTTTCGTAATTAATTTTATTGAGTATAATGTACAGTATTTCAAGGTGACAATTTAATTCTTCAATCCAAAAATACCATCGTTTGAAGACTTTTTTTTCAGATATTTACAATGTTAACGAGATTTTGGAATATATTATAGTGAATTAGGCACAGGGCGTTTTCCTGTTCTGGGGGACGAAAAACCCGAGTTTCTGAGTGTAACCCACACTACCTCCACGAGACTGGCTAACTCAATTTAGTCGAAAGAAGTTAATCTCAGCTATTTTCCTTTTTGTAGCTTCTACTCATCACTCTCTTGACATACTATAGTCTGAAAATGAAATGAACGGATGTGTGCTTAGCATATCGCACTGAAAACCTCCTTCACTTCTCAACTCGTTTGGACCGAGTTCTCAATCAATACTCAAGGTTTGAAAATGGGGACCAAGATTAAAAAAAAAAGTGGGTTCTTCGTCACTGCTGCCCTTCTTACAAAGTTAACTTGAATCGGATGGAAAAAACGGTCTGCACTTTTGGGAATCAATGAACAATAAAATGAAGGATATTTACAATGAACATTGTAAATATCTGTAAAACAAGTGTTCAAACGATGGTATTTTTGGATTGAAGAATTAAATTATCACCTTGAAATACTCAATAAAATTAATTACAAAATCCGTTTCACCTTGTGTCGAATTTACTGGAAGAGATAATCAATCAGTAACTTGTGTGTAGCAATGTTTGATATATGGATGGAGAAAACTACTTCCGTATCAGGATTTTCTATGAAAAAAACAAAACAATATATATCATTTAGAATCTGTCATGCGACCAACTTCTGTTCTGTTCTATCTGTACGTTAATATTGGTCAACCAGCTGCTTTATATATCTTGTGCACTGCTGTAACGTTTAGCGTAGCACAATATGATCTGAATTGCCAGGGCATCAGCAAAATACTTCGGTGCAATCATTATTTTGCCAAACTGCTGAAATTAAACATTTATGAAATTAAATAGATAAACCTTTAGATACTGTTCTTTTCCTTTCGTCCAAGTTTTCATCTATAAGCTCACTGATATTTGTTATTTATAGATATTTCAATATCATAATGTCTTCTAATATTTATCCATTTAGTTTCAATTTGCATCACTTTTGTTCTTTCGCATTAACCACTGTCGATATTAAATCTGCAATATTTCCATATTAAGATTACTTCATTATTGTAATTTAAAAATTGCCTTTGAAGGTCATCTTATCATTATAAGAAATACTTACAATCTCTTCTGGCAATGCATTCCATCCATTCACCGCCATCTAAGCAAAAATTCTAGTCAAACACACAATTTCCAGGGATGACACTTCGCTCTCTCCTCCTCCTATAAAATCCCTTTAATAACTTATATGCGTTTACCATATCTCATCCTATAATATCTTCAAACACCAGCCAATCAGCTAGTTTCTGGAGCCCACAGACCTTCAATCTGTGCTCTTAGGAAATATTCCACAGAACTGTCGAAATATTTGTCACTCTTCACCCGATCCTCTCCACCACTTCATCGCCAAAGAATCCAGGCAACCAGATCTGTACGCAATAGTCCAGATGTGGTTTCATTGATGTATTATAAGGTGAAACAATCCTGCTTGTCAGTGTGTTCAACAAGTACTGTAAGTTGCGATATTTTGGCCACCTTTCCAATATGCCTTCTAAACTTCAATTATCTGTCTCCATCAATATTGTACCACGCCCTGTGATCTCACTTCCCAAATTGCATCTACTTAGCCACGTTGAACTAGCGGTCATTTAACTTGCCCATACCTCCAGCATATGTAAGCCATCCTGCAAGATCTCTGCACCATCTCCATTGACTGTGGCTCTTCCCAATTTTGCATCTTCACCATATAAGCGAATATTTCCTGCAAAATTATTTCCAGTATCATTAACTTACAAATGAAATAACGGAAGACCAAGTACTGACCCCTGAGGCACACTACTAGCTATGTTACCTGCCTTCTCCTGAACCCAACTCCTTCATAAACCACTCTTTGACATCAAATTATCGGTTGCCCTCTAATCCAAATCTCCAGCTTTAGATCCATTCTCATTTGCTCCAATGTATGCAACAGAATTCCATGTGGAATCTGGCTTTTGCAAAGTTCAGCATTATCACTGAGTCAGCTGAGCATGGATTTTCTTTATCCAACTCCACTATTACTTGATTATAGAAAGTAAGTCATTAAGGCAAGGCCTACCCTTCACAAAACCATATTACCCTCATAAAGTGTCACATTTGTCTCCACCCTGTCCTGAATTCTGATTTTTATCTACTTCTCAAAAGCCTTAACCACCACTCCTGATAGAGATAGACATCCACAAAGAATTCGTTCGCCTGGCCAAATGGTCAATGATGAGTTTTATCGCGAAGTTTTGAAGCGATAACGAGAATTCGTCGCATACGGCATAAATATCGTGACGACCGACCGTTCGTCAAAGCACATTGTCACTCTTGGCATTATAACTCGGCTTCTAATGAAACAAATGTCATACATAGTTCACACAACACTAATGAAGGTTTCGACAACAAAAAGATACAACAGGTGGCGCCACTAGTTTCGTCTATTTTCGAACATCTATTTCCGGTTTCTTTTTGGATAGAGGGTGTATGCAGGTATTTGGATGTAAAGGACTGGAAATAAAGGTTCTTTGTTTATTTGGACACTTTGGATCAAGGCCTATTTCCTTCCTGATATTCATGTTGTAAAGTTGATGATCTATGAAGTCTGCATTTTTGATTCCAATGTATTCGCCTAAATAAGTTTTTAGGAAGATATTATCGCTTTGGTAGCTTCTGATATTATTAATGAATTTTATGGTGAAAAAGTTTCGTCTGTACTCCAGCAGGTCAAGCCCATATTCCTGTTGGGCTCTGATATTGTTAGTGGATGAGACTGCACCAATGATAATCATCTGAAAATTTTCCACTGGTGTTGTTAGAGTTCTTTAAAAACAAAGACTCAGTTCTAAGTGGACTGAAAATTGCTACAATACTTATCCGTAAAAAGTGGAAATCTTATTGCAATCGCAATGAAGTAACTTTTAATGGCGTAGATGAATACGCAAACTGGTTGGCGTGTTCCCTTAAGCCAAGCTATTCAGAATAACTTTTTTCTTTGCGAAAATTATTCTGAATGAATGTTTTTTTTTAATATGACATAAATAAATGCTAATTTAAGGCACATATATGTCTGCTTAAAAGTTATTAAACCATTAGATACATCTGCAAGCGAAAAGCAGTGGTTCGCTATATAACTCTGGTCTGGACCCCTACATGTCGTATGACTGAAGTATGCCTGAAGTTATTACCGCTAGATTTAATCCATCTGAAGTATCTCCAGTTCTCTTTAAAATTGCACCTTGCTTTGGAGATACTTCGTAACAGGGATACGAATTCCTACCGATTCCTCGCCTAAAGTAAGATGAAACTCGACCACGATATGAGCCTTCTTATCATGTAAGATCCTCTATAGGTAATCACATCTGAAAATGCCTTCTTTGTTATGTTCATGCATCTTCACGAGCAATCTTAGTATCGCTTCGATCCAGTGGACCTGAAATGTGAGGGAAGCACAGCACCATCTTCGTGGACTTTATTCGGGAAGCACAAAGAGTGTATCTACTTGACATTTCAGAATATTCGAGGAGGAGCGGAAAAAAACAGCACAGTAAACAATTACTCCTGTTAATATTAACAGTACATGTTTTATGGCTCCGTAACATACATCATTAACAGCGCATTTGGTATTGACGATGCTTTTGGTGAAGGGACCCAGTTTCGAATGTCCTATAGGACACCAAATAGCTTTAATATTTATCTGAAAATAAACCAGTTATTCTCATATGGGGCAGTAGTGTCCTTCCGGAAATTACCTTTTCTTTCAAAAAGTGCAAATCAACCAGCATACATGCGCAATTAATAGACATAACACTACCTTCGTATCTTTCAGTCCTATTTCCAGAAATACCATAACCATCTAAAACATATAGTGGTGTCAGGACCCAGTAAGTTGGCTTTGAAATTTGTTTTCTGATACTTCAGTTCACCAAGAATTATGCATCCACTTCAGAACTATGTAAGTGCATTTCTGAAACATTGCGAATGATACGAAACTGCATAATCATGGAGGCGATTATGATAAGAGAACGATTGTTTGTGATTCCAGTCGGATTCATATTGGATAGCATCTGCATAAGTGATCCGTCAGTCAAAAATAGAAATCTGAAAGCTGTCCATTCTGGGTC
The DNA here is from genome assembly GCF_054136105.1 of Typopeltis vanoorti. Classification (NCBI taxonomy): domain Eukaryota; kingdom Metazoa; phylum Arthropoda; class Arachnida; order Uropygi; family Thelyphonidae; genus Typopeltis; species Typopeltis vanoorti. The sequence goes on from NC_143560.1 coordinate 138,313,237, forward strand.
TTGTAGACTCCAGTTGTGCATACAAAAAGCTTGTATGCACAACTACACCAATGGCCGAGTGCCAGGGGGGAAGGTGGTTTATTGCCTTGATGAACATGTTGTTCCCTCGACATATTCACCAAATGGTAAAATTCACCAATTGTTCTGTGAATGTGAATTTGTGCTAGTATGAGAGCTGACCTTTCTTGTACAGAAATCTTGTGTACACAAAAGCTCTTGTAACCTAATGTGCAGTTTGCTCTCTTCTAGTTTAAGACTTTAGATTTCTCACCATTTTAACATGAGAAATAGAGCTAAGATTTAATATTACTTGCTCAGATGCACAGTCTGAGTAAGCAGTTACCTGTGAATTAATTTCATTAATCCATAGTAATATTAGAAGTTATTTTTCAGTTAATTACAGATTAAGTTAGTAAGCAAGAAAGCCATTACTTATGCACAGGTTTTCCATTAATCTACGATAAACCTTAATACATTTGGTAGCTCCCGTCTAAATGGTTTGCGTATCCGTTCAGCCAACCAGCTATAAGATGCGAATCCTGCTGTGAGACATTTATGAACGTTTAAGTTCAGGAATATCAAGTGGGAGATACATTTCAGGGCTTGGTTTAGAGTAACATTCTCTCTAAAGTTGGTCTGAAATGCCTTTTAATGTGTATTCTTTATATTCCTTAGTGGGTGGTATTCTCCTAGGGTGTAAGTGTTCTTCCAAGATTTACAACTTTTTTCGTGCGAAACTCGTAAAAAGCGAACCCTTGCAGCTCTTGGCATATTTTTATTCCTTTAAGCTGTTTCCTTAACGAATACACAACAGACGTTATGTTTGGAGAAATAAACCTCTAAACTGGTGTTCAATATGTAGCCCCCTTCCCAAAATCTTACTTCTGTTAAATTTTGTATCTCAAACTGAATTTAATTGCCCAGCTCCCCTCACCTACAATACCGATTACCTCCTTTTTCAGAATCGCTTTCAAATAGTTAAAAATCATAAATTTGGCATTCACCTCATGGGGTATACGAATTGCCGCATTTTGCTATCGAACAATTGCAGCCTTAACGCACAGCTTGAAATCTTACATCTCCTAGAAGAGGTGGAACATGCACTTTCCACCAAGAAAGTCCCGAAAGGAAATACGATCTTTTGAGACTCGTAAAACCAAGGTATCTCTGAATCTCCAGTTTTTCAACTGCATGACGTGTTCGCGGATAAATCGATCAGTTAAGACGAAAATCGTTGCTTCACAGCTGTAGTTGGTTCAGCTGCAATGCCGTACAATCCTACATATTTCCATAACTGACGTCATTCCCATACATACGGCATTCTTTCCAAATCTTCGTTGAATCTGTTCCTTCTGTTTCACTCCTGTCCTACTTGCTCCTCGAAATTTAAAGGCGGATTCCGATAGTGCATCATTTAAGTATTTTAATATTTCCCATTTTAACAGAGAAAATCCATCTAGAAACGGACACTCGGGATCGGACCTGGATTATCCTTACTTTTTCATATTAATATAACCTATTCTGAATGGAACAACTTGGCTACTTCTCAGGTCATTCCAGCAAGATCACTATCGCCCATCGGGGGGGGGGGGGGGGGGGGGGGGGGCTATCAATCAGCTTAAGTCTTTGTCCTGAAGTTCTTTCTCACATACTGCACGACTAAGCTATCTCCCAATAGCCTAATAAATCGAACTTCATTCTTAGTAGGCCATTCGTCAGATAATTAGCCAACCATGATAATTATTCGTGAGAGCCAGGGTGATTTGGAGATGAATTTTTTTGTCATCGGCAAACCACGTCATATATTTGTCATACAGTATGCACAGGACATACTGTATAGAAACTGTTACAAACATTGAAATCGCAGCTTTCTACATTAACTCGAATCAAATCTTTCGGCATTAGTAGACTCCCCATTTATCTCGTTTGTCCTTCCTGAAATCTGGAGACTTAGTGATGATTAACAAATGAATAATTTCCTAGTGGCCAATAAAAAAAATAAAAAATCAACAGCTTGAATATCCCATCAGTAAACTGTCCTGCTAAAATATGAGTTCCGTGTACTTTTTTCCCCTTACTTCAGAGAGTGATCTAAAATAATATAAAACTGAGTACCGAGCACGTGCTCGGAACTTCACAAACTAACTTATTCATTACAGGATGAACACAAATTAACTTTTGGCAGTCTTCTAGACCTCCAGAAACTTGACTTTCGATTATTAGAATTAATAACCCGTGCGTTAACGTCTACATCACAATCAGTGAAGTTTAAATTGTAGCAATTTCATTCATCCCTCATCTTTATTTCATTGCAAACGAAATGCAAAATTGCGAAAATTCATTGAAAATAGTCGCAAAAGCGTTGTGTGAATAGATATATTCCCAAAGTTAAAAAAAAAAAATCTAATTCTTAAACTCGAATCCACCTGTTAAACCAATTTTTCCATCTGTATATTCCTGCGTTACTGGAACTGAAAAATTGATCCAAATTGTAACCGCGTGGAGACAGAAAACGTGACTATTTTAACTTATTCAGAATTAAAAATTGACAGGAATCTAAGGAACCTGGAAACCAGGTAGGATAACTCTTACTGTCACATACTTCTGAACACCAGTTTTTTTTTTTTTTTTTTAACAAAAACAAAACAGCTTGTCACAGTTAAGGTTAAGAACATCTAGTATTTCGCTGGATACAAAACATTACATAGTACTGTGTATACTGTGCTGGGAAGAAACGTATCGCAACACCATGACCACTAATATCTTTAACACAATCGACCTCTTATCATAATCGCCTCCATGACCATGCAGTTTTATATCATTCGCAATGTTTCATGAACGCACTTACATCGTTCTCAAGTGGAGCCCTGCAGGAACAGCATAATTCTTGGTTAGCTTGAAGTATCAGAACGCAAATTTCAAAACCAACTTACTGGGCCCGTATATCCGTATATATTTTAGATGGTTACGGTATTTCTGGAATAAAAAAATTGTACTAAGATAAAAAGTAAATAAATAAATAAAAGCAGGCAAGAATTTACGATCCTGTAGGAAGAATACAATGATTCACAGAAATGCATAAAAAAGAGCAATTTTTCTAATTCGTAAACAGAGGTGTTGAATGAATAATTGAGTTACTGTCATGTGGCTGGAAATGCAGCTGAAGCAACTGGCTCCGGATACGCGTCAGAGTACTGTCACTGTTGGATGTACGTTTCCTCTCCAGCTGTCTGTTAAAAAGCCCTTGCAGGAGTTTCTCTCGTGGAGAGAATACGAATCCAGGATTTTCTAACCAAAGGGAATATTGTTCGACATTCTGTCAAATGTGCTGCTTTCCAAGAGAGAAGAGAACGAGACCAGTGATTTGGGTCATCCTGAGTGAGTGAATCCGTCTTTCTCTTAAGCATACATTCCTTTGTGAAAAACCAAGTCCATGTATTGTGTAGGCTTACTCTTAGACCTGAGAAAAACTTTTAAGGTCCTGGTGTGTGTGTGTGTGTGTGTGTGTGTGTGTGTGTGTGTGTGTGTGTGTGTGTGTGTGTGTGTGTTCCTTTAAGCACTCGTATTTCACGTGTAGCCGTCAAGATATTTTCCTCAGTGCTCTTGCAATAAATAAATCGACTTGGACGCTTAGGTTCGTTAGACATGAATGACCATTATATTTATTTAGCGTTCGGCTAATGGAAGTACTAGTTTTCTAAGAGAACCTGAGTTTTTCCGTTACGCTAAAATCGCGACACGAAGGTGTACGTTTTGCACTGATGCTTGTTTCAGTTGTTTTTGAAACGGTAATTGCGATACATGTACTTCAGTTTCTTTATAGTTTTTTCCGTTTACTGTTAGCTTCTTTAGACGTCGAAAAACTAGTACTGCGCATAGTAGACATGATCTGAAAGCTGTTTTAGACGCTGCATTGCATTTATAGTGGACAGCAAAAGAAACGACAAGAAATAGTTTCCCCCAGGGTCTTAATTTTCTTCACTAAGCCAGAAAAGAAAGAACGGATTGCGCACATTTTACTACTGAGAGGTGCGTTTTACATTCAAGCTACTTTAAAACAAATAAATGAAAGTAAATAAAATAATAATCTATCCTCTCTAGCAATAGCCTTGGTATTTTTCCTTCTTGCAAAAATACAAAAAAATAAAACTTCCCCACCGTTATGGGGAGGTGGGGAAAACTCTTGTATGTTTTGAAGTCCATGCTCAGTTCTGCCCTCGTGAGCTAGAAGAGACCTGAGAGAAACGCTTCATTTAGCCAACGGATCCTGACAAGCGACGTGTTGGCCAGTGCTGAATAACACTCCCCAAAACATGACATTCATCTTCAACCTATAACATCCCTGGTGAGAAATAGCCGAGATTGTTTCCCAAGAGAAATCTCCTCTCTCAACACATTGCCGTGATGGCGAGACAGACAGTCAAGACCATCACGGCGTATCTGAATGAATAACTTTCTACCTTGTAGATTAACCAGAATGATTCAAAGCATTGGATATCGTGATCACCCGATCTTATTTCACTAATTTCCATTCCGGAGTTACTTGCGAAGCACGGTCTTCGCAAGTTACACGATCGCCGCAGTCGTTGAACATTTATACCTTACAATCAAATGAGAAAAGCTCAATATCGCTATTCATTTGGGTATTATTATGCTGAATTGTAACTTTTTTTCCGTCAATAATTGTAAAGTTAAGGAATGCTTTACGTTTCCACCTCAAAATTCACGTTGATAAATATTCATGTTATATGGATATTTCTGACAAAAAATGACATCTGGAAAAAAAATGTGAAGCCATCGAATAATAAGAGGCAGTAAGTGTGACTACAGCTACTGAGATGATATACTATCCTCGAAAAGATAATCTCATTAGTTCGAAACAATTTCGGATTTTACTCTACGTCTAGATAGACTGAACGGAACACACACACACACCCATAACAAAAAACAAACATACAAAAAAAGATGACTGCCCGAGTGACTCTAAATAATACATTTGCTTCGGCGTATATTAAAACCAATCCCAACCCGTTCTCATAGGTTCGTCGCGTTTGTGTATTTATAAAGAAAAACATTTGGCACAAACCAAGGTGTCGTCACCATACCACTTCTTCTTCTTCGGCAAATCTCATGTTAATCAAGTTATGCAATTATTACCGGCATGTTCGCGTAGGTAACCCCAAAACGTATTCAAAGTTTTGCATCACTTCGTCAACATTCAGAAATTAGAAATGACGTTCCCTTTATGGAATCGTCCCATTCAGGACTAACTCCAACCCATCCACCCCAATTTATTGTATAACAAAACGTGCTGGGAAGGGATTTATGTCTTGTGTTTTCTACATCTGGCTTCGAGTTTTTTCTATATGAATTGTATCAACATAACGTATGATAAACATAAAGTGTTTTGTTTACTTTTGGAAATAATATTGATTCGTATTTTATTGCACTTGTGATGATAATACAGTTGGAAAATTTCATTTAATTATTGAATCTGGTCAGATAATCGTTTGAAATGCAGTTTTAATTTTCGAAATGCAATGAAACATGCCTCCGAAAATCCGAAAAATAGAAATGGTCTTCAATATGTTTCAATGAGACCGAGTCTCTAAAAGATGCGTTCAGACTACGAGAATGGACCGAAAGAATATAAATGTGAGATTTCATCTGTTGGTTGGAATTATAAAGCAAGTGAAGCATGTTCTTCGGCATATTTAGGTAATCTGCAGTGAAATATTGTGAAGGTTTTTTAGCGTTTTACAATGAGATCTCGTCCCGGATGGTGCTTTTTAATCGATGGTCGCTTTTCGAAGGTGCATTGGGACTCTGCGAGAAACGAAAACAGGATGTGGCACGGTCAAAGATTGATGAATGGAGCTCATCTGTAAGTGTAGGTGATAATTTACAGCCTAAAAATGGAATTGGGATATGTGTCGCGAGCGCGAGGAGCGTAAAAATAATGCGTGCAGCCGAGTAAATATATTAATGGAAATGTTGGTTATATAGATTAGTTTTCGTACTTGGTTGTGTCATCGGGTCTCTAATATTTATATTTTTCATTTTTCAGCAGAAAGCAAATCCACAAAAGTCCTCATGGAGTCCTTAGAACAGACCTCGGCAGAGTTTGATAAATTGTGTAGTCTACAAATTCAGCAGCAGCATGGAAACAGATGACTTCTTCGTCGGAAAGCCAAAACAGTTGTGATATAATATTTCTACATCCATCAGTGCCAAGAGCAAAAGGCAGAAATGCCCTATGAATGTATATAGTATTTGTTCATTTTTTCCTGTCTCTTTTTGCGTGTGTGCTTAGACACGTGCATTCAAAGGACCTATTTTTATAAATGAATGGGCATTATAAGCAAAATGGTGTAAATATATGTATATTATGTATAAAAGTCGGAATTTCAAGATTACTTTCTTTTTTAGGTTTTAAGATATCCGCGAGGGTATCTGTACCGCTGAGTTCCGGAATCGCTGATTCCAAACGGTTGCGTTCCTCTTCAGGGGAGGGAGTGATGTTTAAGGGGCGAGTAGCCAACTTCTCGAAGTGATCAATTCATGCCACTATTCGATAATCAGTAGTTAAAATTCCCCCCCCCCCCTCTCCTCCGATGCGAAATACTTTTCTGCTAAGAGTTCTACTGTACAAGAGAGAGAACATTTTTAAAAGAATTTGGACTGCTTGCTTTTAGATAAAACATCGCACGAAAATTCAGGAGTTACAATTTTATGTTTCTTCCTTTCGGCGTAGATCTCTGCAAATTGCGCAACCGTGTGTGGCTCATTTGTTCTTTGGCAATTTCGCCTTCACCAGCGTGTATCTCGACTGCTTAGTGTATTCGCTCTTATTTCCAGTGTTTTTGTTGTTTTTGTTTTTAGCAGATTATTGAAATAAGCTCGAGTTTCGTTTAACATTCGATCTTGTAAAGCAGAAAGTTTTATTATGTTTTTATTGAGAACAGCTGTAAATGTGTTAAGAAAATGGAAGGTAGCGAAAGAAATAAAACAAAAATAGATATATGTGAGGGTGAGTTCTCAGCTTCACAATGGCTGCAGTTGAGAAACCAAAGAATTCTATACGATCGAAGTTAAATTTGCCTGACAAGCTCAAACTAATATTCAAACTCATCTGCCGACTACTTTGGATTGAAAATGAAATTCTGGAATGAAGCGGCTCAAGAAAAAAAATTGAAAATCGATTCACGATGCTGCTGTTCCGAAAAACTTACTTATTTGATATATATATGAATATGAAAATATCTGAAGGAAATGTAAGCGCTACCGTTTTATGTGTTTCTTCCTTTCGATGTACATCTCTACTACGTAAAAGTTCGCAACTGTGTATAGCCTATATACAAGAAAGATTAATCGTACGTCGATGGGCAATCTGATATTTGCAGAACGAATCTTGAAATGAAGTCTGGAGAAGTATTCAACAGTGCAAGCAAATTTCATGACTTGCTTTGGCACTGCTTTAATTTCAACTGAATGGAATCCGTTTTGTCGCAATATATTATAATTTGTATTACTGGTTCCACTATGTCTGTATCGAGCTATCAGATACACCGAAATTTAGCTTTTTATTTAAAGGTATAATTACTACTTTAATTATAAAGTAGTAATTATACTACTTTATAATTAAAGTAGTATCATTATACCAGTTGACTTAAAGAAAATGTTAGTGTAGCATTTCACTTCCAAGGTGGTATTTTTTTTTCTCAAGCCATTTCAAAGCATAAACGGATACCAACTGACAAAAAATAAACAATCTGCCTAAAATGCACCAAGTAGAAACTATTTATTTGTTGACGTGTGTGTGTGTGTTAGAACTGCAACTACACCCTAGATTGTTGTCGATACAGCGGGCAGAAATCCACAAAAACATCGTTTCAAGCGTGGTAGGACTCGAGTTTCATATTAGATCTAACAAACAGCTAAGGATAGCTGCATACGTATTAACTTATAAATACGTTTAATTTACTATGAAAGGAAATATATATACAGGTAAACCTCGTATAACGCGGATGTTAGGTTCCACAGAAATGCCGCGTTCCATAAATCACCATATGCGAGACTCAGTTCACATAGAAAAAGTAGGGTTATGTTCCGAAATGTTTTTTTTTTTAATTATATAAACCACAATGACATGTCAAAAAAAAATATTTTTATTTAATTCAGATAATTCATGTTAGTTAAGAAAACATATAAACTATGAAACAAAAGGTATAAACTTATTAAAATACGAATTGTGCATAAAAACTTCACTGTCCATAACGCATAAATGTTTTAGGCAAAATAAAATAAAGTGCATATTTTAATCGTCGTTACTGTCTTCAATAATACGAACATTTCGTAGATGTTCTTTATTTACGAGTGGTCAGACGTCGTCATCACTTGAAATCTCTTGGACATCATTTGTATAATTCTCTTTGCATACTTCGGCTGGTTTAGTTATCAAGAAGTCACTAATAAGACCTTGCTTCCCACTATGCTGCAATTTTTTATTAAGTTCATAATACGGAGCTAAACAAATATCCAAATGTGTCGTGAATTTTCCGGAGCTCTGCACTGAGGGATCATTATCCGTAAAGTAACTTCCTAAATGTCTTCCCAAGTCCAATCCTTCTGCTAATTTCTTTAAACTGAATTCTTTAACGAATTCATCAGAATCTTCGGCAGAACTTTGGTTCGACGTCATCCATTAATAGTACCAGTTTCTCCTCATTTAAATCTATTTTACCCATCAGTTAATTCACCAATTTCATTTTCAACCATACCGCAAAAGCCCTCTAAGTGGCCATTACTATAAAAACAAAATTTGTACTTAAAAAAGCATTACATATTGGATGTAACTCACCAGAAAATAAAGTGCTCAGCTTGAGATTAACACACTTATGATTTTAAATGCGCTTTCCTGCAGAAAACGAAGACCATTTTCAACAATAAACACTATACGGTAAACAATTGACGCACATGCGTACTAAAGGGTATTTCCCCTAATATAAATTCGTTACTTGCGGGATACGGGCAAACGCCAATTTAACGAAGATAAAATTTGATTTTTAAGTCGTGGGGTGAAAAATATATGAAAAGATAAAGGGTTACTACAATTTGTAGATCGCGTTATACGAGGGTTACCTGTGTGTATATATATATATATGTGTATATATATATATGTATATATATATATATATATATATATATGTATGTATGTAGAAAGTTTTTTACCTTGGGTATGTACTATGTTAAAGATACCAAGCAATTTTATAAGCTAGGTTTTAATCCTTTTTCCCAACCAAGAAAGTTTGCGCCTGAGCATAGTGCAAGTCTTAGGCAACTCGTGATAAAGGTGGAGTAAGATCAAATCACTTTCGTTAGTATTTTTCCCCTAATACAAAGCACAACCCCTTGCGGAGATGTATGATGCTATGCATTAAAGGCAAGGGTCTGGCTCCCACTGACGAGACCTCAATAAAGGTCGAAACTGGTCTGGGTAGTGGCCTTGCCTTTAATGCATAGCATCATACATCTCCGCAAGGGGTTGTGCTTTGTATTAGGGGAAAAATACTAAGGAAAGTGATCGGAACTTACTCCACCTTTACCACGTTGCCTAACACTTGCACTACGCGCAGGCGTAAACTTGACTTTCTTGCTTGGGAAAAAGGATTAAAACCTAGCTTATAAAATTGCTTGGTATCTTTAATATATATATATATATATATATATATATATATATATATATATATATATATATGCATTACTGATAATATAAATTGGCTGTTATTTATTTATCAACAAGAATAAACATTTTAACAAAAACAGGAACTCGTGACAAATGACAAACGTTCCATTGGATAGGTTGACACGATAAACCAATCACAGCCTCTAGGTGCTATCGTCTCAGAGCTCACCCAACCTCGCCTTCTGAGCGGTTGAAAACTTCTAGAACGCTAAGAATTTGACCCGCTGGGCCATCTGGACATCTTTTCAAAGGGTTGAAGGGTGCATTGTGTTTTGAACGCACACGCGGTCTATTAACGCGAATGTGATGCAATGTTTACGCTTCGAAAAGTGTCCTTCTCATGAAGTGTAAATATAAATATATAAATAGATTGTGTTCAAACGGGAAGCAGGAAACAATTAGGGAAGTCTTTAACATGAATAAATGCAAAAATATATCTGTGAGAGTGCTATTCCGTGGGAGCGCATCGCACACCCGGATTATACGCCCCTGATATAATATAATATTAAAAATAAAAAATAGAATGTTATTGGATCCGAAAGAAAACTAGAAAATGATTTTATTATGCACAATCAATCACATTGACATTTCTTTTCCCTGCAGATATTATTTTAAGGCGGTAGTTTAAAAAATATTCTTTTATTTTTTCTTAGTACAAATAAAACTAAGAAAGAAGAGAAGAATATTTTCATAAATATGTAACTGCACACAAACTTGCATTCAGCTAAAATTTTTATATTTTCACCCAACTTAATTTACGAGAACTGCCTTACGCTTTTGCAATACTTAAAAAAAAAAAAAGTTAAATTACAAACAAATACTGGAGAAAGTCAATATTTCTACGAGCATATATACGTTTGCCAAAGTAAATACAGTATCAAATGAATTATCTTTGACAGGCAAGGCAATGTAGATATGCAAGAATTAAATATGTAAATATTAAATAAGGGTGTGTTGTGTTATCGTGTACAATTACACACCGGAATATTTGCCAGGTTCGTAGAAAATTTAGTTTATAAATAAAAGCGTGTAGACAGATTGTTCGAAATTTCGAGAGCGTATTTTAAATATTATTTGATTATTTGAGATGCTTTTAAAATTAAAGTAATAGATAACAAACCACTAAAATATTTATTCTTATCACCCACTCCAATTTAGAATGCATAAGCAATTGTTAATGGACAAAAACCAAGTTTACCCTGGAGGGCTTTGCATGTTGAAACATATGGACAGAGTACGTCACTACCCCCAAACAGATTCGAGATTTCAAAATGGAGTGCGCAGTGGTGAAGAGAATTACGTAAAGAAGCAGTGACGTCGATTATTCTTTGTAGGTGGCGTAGTTTATTCCATTCTGGTTGCTTTTCAGTTCGGGCAAAGACAGCGGAGAAGGTGCCTTTCTCTCAGAAAGTGTGTTAAGTGGTTTATGTCGGCAGCAGAAAAGTAAGGAAGATTTTGAAGAAATTCATAGAATGTGAATATTTTCGTTTCTCGCTACTTTTAAATTCTTCCATGCCACATCTTTGTTAGTCGCCCGTCAGTACAGCAGTTTTTCATGTGAAGGTTTGGTGGAAAAAAAAAAAGAAAGGTATGCAGGATTTCGTTTTCTCTCTTTAGTGTAACAAAGTTCAAAACATGCGGTTCTATCCATGTATTAATGCTCTCTCTACAATGGGGTTCTCACAGAATTAATTTGGAGTATTGTCTCCTTAGACACTACTCCTAATTAATTCAGACTCTCCTGTCGGCAGTCTGAATCATTTTCTCCCACCCTGTCGTTCATTGACGTGGTTGTGTTTCTTACTTGACTTTTATTTCAGATGTATTCTTCGTGTGGGGAGTTAATTTTCTTTCCGGAGCACATACGTCTTTTTGTCTCGTGGAAGGAAATAGAAAATACTCAAAGTGTAATTCTCTGTTTTTTTTTTCCTGCCTGCAGCTAATTTGAAGTTGCTTCTTAAGTTATTTCGCAATGCGTCAAAGATATTCATAGAGTGAATATTTTCGTCTCTCGCTATTTTTAAATTCATCGATTTTGTTCAAGGACAATAATCGATCCACAATAGAAAAAAATCATCCATTTCTTAACAAATCGAACCCCTCAGTCTCCTAACTCTCTGAGCGTTAATAAAGAAATAAAAAGTTATTTTCCAATACCATCATTACCGATACTCGATTCTGAAGGGGAGAATCATTAATTCCTCAAAAAGTGAGGAGTCTCTTTGAAGTACACTTAGAAGAGACCCATCAATCAATACAAGCACACAGAGTAACCTCAGAAAAACGCATAAACACAAAGCTAATCCTGAACATATTTCTGCAACTGGAGAGAAACTCTAGTTACAGAAGCAATACTCCAAACCGGTAATTCCACTTATCTTCCCTTACCCCCCCCCAAACGCTGCGTTTTTAGGGTAGGGGAAGGGTAACTGCTCATCATTGTGCTATAAATGTAAGACAATAATGTATAATATTATTTTGTACAGCCGTGTTCAATAGTTTCGTATTTATTTATATTTTTATGTTTGTTTATTTATATTTATTTATATATTTTATTTTTTTAATAATCCAATCCATCCGCTGTTAACCACTTGCGTTGTTCTACTTTCACCATCATTGCCTCTCACTGCCTTAAATAACCAACGCAACATAATACAACAGCCTCAGAGCAGTTTTTTGTTTGCTTTTCTTTGTTATCAAGAAAGACAAGTTTTGACACTGGGTATGGGTAAACAAGTTATGTTATCAAGAATAGACCAGTTATGACACTGGGTATGGGGAGTCATGAACCTAACATTCTTGAACATATTATTTTTGGGGGAATAAAATGTACTTTCTTGTTTCTAAGTTTGAGATGAGTAAACCAAGTTTTCTGCTTTGCTGAGATATTCCGCAGCTAAACCGTACAACTTTTTTTTTTTATAAATTGTTCAGCTAGGCAAATTAAATGTATGATAAATGAAATATTTTCTTAGTTTAAACCAAATGGATCGTTTTCATCAGGTTTGGGTCAAAAACTTTGGCATGTGAAGTTAAAATCTGAAGGAAAAAATAAGGGGGGGGGGGGGGAGTTGGCCAAACCTTGAAAGTTCGGTTATAATAAATAATTACAATTTCGCCGTGTTGCCATTTTTAATTAAATTTTTGCAATACGTTGAATCATTTTCGTACACATGTAAAAACACGATCAACTTAATATTTTAAAATATGCGTGTGTGCGTGAATGTTAATTACTCCTCATTGCATTTAATTTCTCACAATTTGATATGTATATGTACATAATGTGATTTATTTTGTGCTTAAATAAATTTACAGTTGAGTTTCATTGGAGTTTGTCTTTCAATTTATAAGAATTTTTTACAGTTCATCAATTACGTAAATTAAGAAGATTAATTCGTCTTCATAGTACTTTGTAACTGTTGCAAATGCATCTCAACGGAATTCTCCATCAGGATGCAGTAGCGACATTCCACCCATTCTGGTGGAACCTCCTCTGTGATACGAGGAACTTTACTGGGGCTTCTCAAATGAATATTCAGATTTTATGCTGGGTGGAAATGATTATAAGTGACCAGAGAGTATATAGAATTAGCAGATATTCCATGCAGCTCATAGCACGCAGCTGTTTGCAACCCCAAGAGAGCCATCTGAAATCAGTGCAGTCAGTTGGACTGGCACCACCCTGTTAAAACAGGGTTGAACTCAAAGGTGATGCCAAGTGCGGACTGTGTATCTGATCATAGAGTGGTCTTAATGAAGATGAATATTCGCCTGAAAACAATAAAATTTAAAAGAAGTCAACCCCTAAAATGGGATCTGCAAATGGTACGAAATCCGATAGTAAAATCAAAATTTAATTAAAAATCAGTGGAATAGACGACAAGCAGCCATCATAACATCTGCTAAAAACCACATCAATGAACAAGAAGAAAGAAAGAAAAAACCATGGAAAACTCAAGAGGTAATCAACCTTACTGATGAAAGAAGAACATAGAAAAGAGGAATAAATGAAGAAGAAAGGTTAAGATATAAAACTTTGGATAAGAGAATTAAACAGTTATGTAAAAGATTGGAAGAAAACTGGATAAATAAGCAGTGCAATGAGATAGAAGAATTACAAAATTGGAACGAAACCAGAGAAGCATTCCTGAAAGTGAAAGAAATGAATGGAAAAGCAAAACGCACGCAGTCTAATAAAATCAAGGACAAAGATGGAAACATACTCATTGACGAGGAAAAGTTAAATGGAAGATGGGTGGAGTACTTATCAGACCTCTATGATGATGATGATGATGATAATGGTAACATGTTAGATGATTCACGATACCTTAAGTTAAACGTAACAGCAGATACCACTCTACCCACAAGAAAGGAGGTAGAACACGTAATTAATAATTTTCCTAATAATAATAAATCCCCTGGGGCAGATAATATTCCCGCTGAGCTGCTTGAAAGCCTTGACTGGCAATAACTATTTAGTGGAACCCATTCAGGATATCTATAAAACAATAGAATTACCTGAAGTTTTTACAACATCTATCTCAATACCAATTCCAAAGAAAAAGAATGCACAAAATTGCGAGGATTACAGAACTGTGAGCCTAATATCCCATGCATCTAAAATTATTTTAACCTTTGTTAACAAACAAATTGAAAGAGCCTTAAGTGGTGAATTGAATGAACCACAGAAAGGCTTCAGAAGAGGAATGGGAACCATTAATGCTATCCCAGAACTAAAAATACTAATAGAAAGATCACTTGAAAGAAATAGGAACATTTACATATGCTTCATAGACTTTCAGAAAGCTTTTGACCAGGTAAACATAATAAAATATTCAACATATTAGATAAATGAGACATAGAAGATCATCTACTTAGGATTATAAAAATGATTTACCAAACAGAAAATGCGGCTGTTTAACTCCGAGACTTTTGAAGTGAAAATAAAAAGAGGAGTTAAACAAAGTATGAAAGGGTGTATCCTTTCACCAAATCTATTTAATATTTACAGTGAGACAGTGATGAAAAAGATTGAAAAACAAAACATAGGAATTAGTATCAATGACATAAAATACAACAATCTTAGATATGCTGATGATACCATTCTAATAGCAGAAAACAAACAAATTACTGCGGTTACTAATTGAAGGTAAAGATTTTGGATTAGAGATTAGATATAAATGCAAAAAAGACCAAATTTATGAAAATATCAAAAAGCAGATCCGAGCCAGAAACATTCATAAACAATATGAAAATTGAACATACAACAGAATACAAATATTTAGGCACCTACTTTACTGCAGATGGAAAGCAAGATAAAGAAATAAAAATAAGAACAGCCATAACTAAAGATCTGCTTAGGTCTGTGAGCACAGAGACAAAGAAAAGAATGATAAAAACATTATGTTGTCTATTTTCACATTTCACATATGGAAGTGAGACCTGGATATTCAATAAGAGAGTAAGGCGACAGATAATGGCCTTTGAAATGTGGTGCTATAGGAGAGCTCTGAAAATCCCATGGACAGAACATGCCACAAATAGAGAGACCCTACAGAGAATGAGAACATGGGGATCTTTATTACAGGAAATGATCCAGAGAAAGATATGATTGGCAGGACATGCACTGAAAGGTTCAACAGGACAGAGGATACTAACAGTTTTAGAAGGAAAAATTATGGGAAAAGAATCAAGAGGAAAAAACAAAGGACATGGTTTGAAGATATAAGATCATGGACAGGATCACATAGCTATGCAGAAACAAAAAGGAAAGCCACGAACAGAGAGAACTGGAAGGACATGGTGCTGCACCCTCTCACTAAGGAAGCTACATGAAGAAGACGAATAATGGAATCAATCAAACCTATAATAACTGCATACGGTATTGAAAAAAGGGTTCGAGTTAACCGATTTTCAGCGATCCCCATAGGTGGAAACAGTCTCAAAGATGGTATTCAATATATAAACTGACAGGAAGCTGCAGGGAAGAGTGAGGAAAATGGTTGTCTGCTCCTCCAGTGGCACATTTTAAGAGGGTCTTAATTATAATCATGGTTGTAGAATTTTATGCATAAACATAATGGTATTTAGTATCAGAACCCGGGTTGTTTTCCTGCTGCGTACAAACTGAAAAATAACACTTTCGAATTGTGTGCGGCAGACTTCACTGTGAAAGCAAAGCACGTTGTTAGACAACTATGTTGTAAAGTGAGGAATTATGATAAACACAATCTTCAGATCAGATGAAAGAGTGTCTGAATGTCAGACACTCTTCGATAAGTTATCTATCTGTTAATTGTAGTAGCCGTGGTGTAGAGAAAGCACTTAACATAGTATGCAGAAATATGAACATTCCATTATATTAAGTTTCGACAATTCTGTCATACGTGTTGGAGCCTATTCTATTATATTATATCACTATGTGACAAAATAGTTAATGGAATGGAAGAGCAACAGTTATATCCCCCCCCCCCTCCTCAAAAGAAAAACAAAACTGAATCGCCTTCGGGAAGTCAGAAGATCGACAAAGGGCGAGATTTAATTGGACAAATTTCACTAACTGAAATTGCCTATGATATTTGAAATTCCCGTAAAATACCTGACCATTCATCGAAAACCCTTTCAAGATAAAACTTTTTTTTTTCCAAATCACCGAAGTGAAATGCTACTCAGAATTAAAATATTGTCAAGTGCTTGTGAAACACTTTGAAATGATGGGTAGAACTTTAAGATTCCTTAATGGTATTGACAGAAGAAAGCTGAAATACTTAGGGCACGTTGATATAATGGAAGGAGATCTCAAAACAGTAAGAGAAGGTAAGATACCTAGAAAAAAAAAGTGGGAGACCCTCGATGAGATTGAATGGACAGTGTGTCTGGAGTAACTGGCCTGCAGAGAGTTGAAGCCTCTAAGATGTATCCATTCCAATGGTAAGGATAAGGATTATGTTGGCACATCACTAATAAGCGGATTGATCTGATGGATGGGTGGATGGATTAGTCATCTCATTACACCAAACTGCATGAATTTACATTTTATAACATTGAAATTACAGCTGTTTTCACACCCAATCTTAAGTACAGCATATCAGCTGCACATTCATGATTATTCTTTCTATCATTTCATCATCAGCAAAGAGCTCTGTATGCCTCCTGACAAATCCTTCCCAATGTCATTAATTTACAGACTGAATAACGATGGACCAAGAAATGGTCCATCGTTATTCAGTCTGTAAATTAATGTGTCAATTCAATCACATATTCTCCAGTGTGTGTGTGTAACTATCTTCCATGCTGTGTCCTGTCAAGACTTAGTAAGTCTAAAGGTACCATGGTGTATCTTTCCCAGGTCTAACGCATTTGTAACATCATTATAAAATAAGAACGAGTTGTTCAAACATTGGAATTGACTGAGCAGCCCTAGTGCATTGGGGTTATCCTGCATTTTTACTCGTATTGAATCGTTCCTGTTCTGAGGATTAAATGATATGCCGGTCAAAGGACCAGCTGAACAGTCGTTTAGCAACTGCGTTAATGTCCCTGCAAACCCTATTGCTGAATTCGTATTCAATTTGGGGAACAGTTCAACTACCTTCACGTCCTCATTCACTTGAGTTTCTTCATCCAGTGAAGGGGTAGCACTGAATAAAATGTTGCTCACAAGGTTGGTAGCTCTGAGCAAATCTGACGCTCATTAGACGAACAATCTCTTCTGGATCTTTCACACCCATATAACATCTAGTTCTTTCTTTCAATTACAGCATAACAATAATGTTTCATATCAGAGTTCGCTTTCCATACAACAATTAAAATTCTTCTGACCAGTCCCTTATAATTTTCATAACTGACGATCTTTATGCACGCACGGTATTCCTTTCATATCATGTTTTTCTTACGAATCTCTTGCTTAATTAGATTACACATCCATTTCACTCCTACCCTATTTATTCTTAGAACTCTCTGGACACATTCCGATATGGTGTAGAATCATAATAGTATATTCTAAACGCTTCCCGTTCACTGCCGATATCCTTCCCATCCAACAACTGATACCATGGCGCAAGATCCAGCATACTCCTCACTTGGTCATAATTTCCTGCTTTGTAGTTCAGCACGTAACCTTTTCTGAATGGAACATCAAACTTATTTCTCGAGTGAGCACCGCATGCTAAAACCCATTCTGGCATTATAATCAATTATAATCAAATCTAACACTTTTGTTTCTTCTGTCTTATGCTGCTCGAGGAAATTGGCTGGCAACAGTTGGGTTTCATTCTTCACGACTACTCAATGAATGTTTGGATAATTAAAGAGCCCCACATTATGATTACTCGTTGCGTACCTATCGTGTTTGGTAATGCATTTCGTCGTCAGTGGCAACAGATCCACTTGGTATGTAACAACACCCCATTATGTAATAGATCTTGTTAGACTTCACCTTGCACCAGATGGCTTCAAACTCACTGCCACATGGAAAATTATTACTACTGCAGTCATAACTTACTACCCTAAATGGACTCAAATCGTCCAATTTAGCTTCACACCCCTTCCACTTCATCCTGCCAATCGCTCCTAAAATACCGAACCCTTTACACTATCAGTTAGCATATATTCCCCTGATAGTGAGGTCTCACTTAATCCTACAATCTTAGGTCAGATCATGTTCCCCAAGATAATAAATTATATCCATTTATTTCTGACACTTCTGTTATTCGTGCGCAGACAAGTTACCCACCCGCTTCTGTGTAGTCTTAGTGACCTAGTTGGACCACTTGCAGATTTCTATTGCCTATGTTGACTTCTTTGCAATTGCTTCATAAGTCCAAACCGACAGTCGTACTTTCACTATAGTCATTTCCATGATAACGAACGTTCCTGTCATTGACAGAGTTACATAACATGGTCGTTCATTTACACAGATTCTCCCATCATAACATAATATAGTGTCTCTGACTCTGTTAGTTCTCATACTAATTCATAATTTCTCCTGACACCAAGCATATTCAATTGTAAGCTGTCCATTTATAGAAATCCATTCTTACTTCAAACTCTTTCCACGCATCCAAATACTCGCAGCCATTCCTTCCACACAACATTCGCATGAAATCGTCGCCATCTTCTTAATTCCTTTTTATTATGTCTAAGTAACATGCTGTTTTCAGTTTCTCACTCTTCACTTTCGCTACTTCCAAAATTCCTTTCTTATCCCCTCTCATACTGTATTTATCACCAAAAAATCTTACTAAAGCTACCGTGTCTTACTTTTTAATTACATTCGTTAACTGTTTTCTTATTTTAGCTCCTTAAAAAAACAGGTAAATAAAAAGCGTCACCAATGACATGTTTTGTGGAATTTCCATTCCACATAATTTCCTTTTTTAATAATCAGTTTTTCCTACTCGATTATCTTTACGTAAAATATTTCCTGAATCAATGCTTGTTTGGTTTTTTTTTTTCCTACTTTCTTACGGTCTCTCTCTAATTACTTTAAACGTTTTCCAATTCTCTCGTCATCCGTGTAATGATTTCATTTAGTCCACACATTTTCAAAGTTAATTTATACTCTATATCCTCGTTGCTTTCCGAAATGGCATAATTTTATTCATTGGGGCAAACCCCCCTCCCCGTGTTACATTGCACACTGGTTCTTGCAGCTCTATATTTAACCCTCCCCCCTGTTTTTTTGCGACTTTTTGGCGCAATTTTCTAGTCTACTTTTATTTAACAGCATTCCAACAAAATGTCAGGAAATGTATAAAAAAAAACAGTAAAACGCGAAAATCAGCAATGATATAACTAAACACTTCTTTCACTGCCCGTTATACCCGCTTCCTATGCAGGGTTCCGCGTGTTACTTAGTTGCGACTTCTTGTTAGTACCACTCCCAACCGACCTGTGGCCTAGTCCCCCGCTGGGGGGGGATATATATTTTTGGCTGTAGAAGCGTCTGTTCACAGGGCCGGTTTGCCTGCTTGCAGGCTGAAAAACCCTACTGCCCAAGACCGGCTAACTTCCTATGGCTAAGGAAGATCCTCAAGTCTTCGACGGGAATCAAACCTGGGACACTTCTTCCCCGGGCATATGGTTGCGAAGCGCAAAGGCACTTGGCTAACCGCGCGGACAATGATATAACTAAACACTATTTTAAGAAAATAACACAGTAAAAGATATCACTAATCCCATTCGTGTGGAATAACCCTCCTTCAGCTGTTTGCAACTTCACGTACTCTGGTATTACAACAAGGCCCAATGGGAGGCGCTAGTTGACTCTCCATAGTCGGACAGTCAGTTTTCACTCTTCGGATCCAGATGCCTGTTGTGTTCTTCTTCTTACGGAAATAATTAATATATTGGAATGGAAACTTTCATTCTTCGCTCTTTTCAAATTTCTCAACCCACATCTAAACCAAGCGCTATGCTGTCCAAGAAAAGCAAACAGCTCTTCACATGTGCCTTCAGACCAAATTCTTACACAGTTAAGGATGACTGCAGGAACCTCGCTGCTTCTGCTACCATCAGGTCCCTCGCTAAAGCTGTTAGGCGCAATTTTGTCCATCTCTGCAACCTCATCTCTCACCCTAGGCAAAGATGCTACTAATTAGCATCTTTGCCTAGAACAGTGTTTCTCAAACTTTAGATATCCGCGTACCCCTTCTTAAATTTTCATTATTACCAAGTACCCGCTTATCAGAATACTAATAATAAATAAAATAAAGTATTTCATTGTAAATGTCTATTTTATATTTGAATTTCGATGTACATGTAAACAAAAAATGATGTTTTATTAGAACAAAATTTATGAAGATACTATAAATGTTTACTTAAATTATTTAAATTATCATTAATGAAAGGAGTAAATTTCTTATGGTGGGATAAAAAATCATAAACTTTGGCTCAATAGTTATTAATTTCAATCTCAGATGCGGTTTGACATCTATAATGGTTCCTCTTCCTCGTCTTAATATAATATAATATATACAAGGGCTGAAAATCCAACTTCCACAGATATGAACTTGTAAATGGCAAATTGAACTTTAGAGCTTTATCTGTTAATTCAGGAAATGCATTCTGTATTTGTTAAAAATTATAATATAATATTTATTGCAGGTATTATAACTTCCGTACATTATTAAAGCAATTACGAGGGCTGTTCGATAAGTCCGTGCAAAGTTTAAGAAATGGCGCCACCAGTACGTATCGGGATTATTTTTAGTTGCTGGCAAGTGTTGGAGGATCACATACTAAGTTTCAGTCAGATCAGATAGATCTATTACTATGTGTTTGGTGTTCATTTGAATCGATCAATTACCGTGATTTGTGAAAATTGGATGAGAGAATTTCGTGTACTGATTAAAATCACCTCACAGGCCATTATGGATCAAATACGCATCCTCATATGCTTCGTATCCATCATATATTTCAATGTAATATCAATGGTATTACAATTTTAATATACACTTCGCATCCATGATAAACTCTTGGCCGGTAGCGTCGTTAAACATTACTTTTTTGAAAGGCAAAACGGTTCAGGAAACCAAAGCTAAACTTATGGTGAGTCTGCATCTTCGATTAGAACAGTTTATAAGTGGTTTAGTAACTTTCAAAGTGGCCATATGAGCACAAGTGACGCTAAACATTCTGGACGCCCTGGTGAGGTCACTACTCCAGAAATTATTGAAAAAATCCATGATATGGTGATGGATGACAGAAGAGTGAAGGTGCGTGAAATTGCTAAGGCTGTGGGCATCTCATATGACCGCGTATATATAATATTTTCACGAACGTGAGAAAATGAGAAAATTACCCGCAAGATGGGTGCTGCGTTTGCTCACACTGGATCAAAAGCGTCAACGTGTGAAATGTTGCATGGACAGCTCGAAGCTGTTTCAACGGAATCCAGAGGAATTTTTGCGTTCGTTTCGTAACAGTGGACGAAACATGGATTCATCACTACCAGCTGAGACCAAGGAACAGTCAAAACAATGGGTTGCAAGCAGAGAATTTGCACCAAAGAAAGCGAAAATCGTTCCTTCAGCAGGAAAAGTTATGGCCACCGTCTTCTGATATGCTCATGGCCTAATCTTCATACACTTCTTGGAAAAGGGCAAAATCGATTTACGCTACGAAGCCCTTTCGCATCTCCTCTAACTCTCCGGATTTGGCTCCCTCGGACGACTATCTGTTTCCATGCATGAAAAAATGGCTGGCAGGAAAGACATTTTCATCAAACGGTGATTGCCGAAACAAGTCCCTATTTTGAAGAGTTGGGCAAATCATACTATCTGGACGGGATCAAAAACTCGAGCCTCGTTGGACAAAGTGTATAGACCTGAAAGGAGACTATGTTGAAAAATAAAAAATGTTTGTCGCAAAAAAATTGTTTTCTTCATTTTTGCACAGACGTGTCGAACAACCTTCATACATCACAGTAAAAGTAGCGCAAACCTAAAAATCGTTATTGTAACTAACAACAAATGTGTACTATGATCAAATAATGAAGCACATTGATTAATATCTGCTTCACTGTAGCAATTACATCTGATAATGATTCATATAATTACTTTATTAGTCGCTATCGTACGCTCTTCGCGTTTTGCAGGCTCGCAACGTACGTTCATATACGAAGATTCACGAGTGACCGCCCGCGAACTTGCAAACTATTCAAATGAAGCAGTAATCACAATTTGAGTAGGAGAATTCATACATAATATATATATAATTTATTGAGAAATATATACCTTTAAAATAACTATTTTTTTTCTTAATAATAATGATTCCATGCGTTAATGAAGCATAGCCGAAAATTGCCACGTACCCCCTAAAGCCCTTTCACCAATCTCTGGGGTACGCATACCACACTTTGAGAAACACAGGTCTAGAACATTACATGTCATGTTTCCTATGACCTTCCGCAAGAAGACATCAAAAGAATCTTAAATAATTTGGCAACACAAGAAGCTAGTCAAGGTGGAATCCCACCCGTTGTGTTTGAAGACATGCTCCTGAACTAACACCTGTTCTCTGTTCAATCAGCAGTACTGAGCTGGCATCCACCCTTCAGCATGAAAGAAAGCTCATATACAACCAGTTCCCAAAAGGAGATAAATGTTCCATCAAGTTATCGACCTACTGCTCTTACATCCGTTTTCTCTAAAGTAATTGAGAAGGTTATAAACAGTCAGCTTCTTGAACTGCTAATTAGGACCCCCAGTATGGATTTCGACAACTGGCCTACGTCACGCACCTTTGGACCCATTTTATGGAAACGTCTGCAGAAACCTGTGCTGTTACTCTTAACATATCCAAGGATTTTGATAGGGTTTGATATCGAGGGCTTTTCGCCATTTCGACTACCTTCGTCCTTGTGTAAATGGATTGCTAGTTTTCTCTCTGATCGATCCCTACGTGTAATCACGGGTGGTGTTCTCTCTTCATCAATGCCGGTGTCCCTGAGGGCTCTGTTATTTCATCCACTCTAATCCTTATGCATATGGACGAACCGCTCTCGTTGACTGCAAACACTGTTCATAGTTTTGCTGACGATAGCGCACTCCTTTCGTTCTACTCGTGACAAGCCCTGCAGTGCTCAAACATTTCAAGATCATCTGTAATAAGTGCAACTGAACACTGAAGTCGCCAATATTCTTGACTGTGGTGAAGACGACTAGAAAATTCGGTGATTCAGAACTGCAGTTTTGCTTTTTTCCCGCAAAGAAGACCTCGGATCATCACCTACATTTGATGATGCTCAGCTCAACAGTTGAGATCAAATCTCTCTTCTCGGACTGACTCGTACTCAATCCTCCCTGACAAAATCACATTTCTATAGCATCAACAGCTTCCAAAGCACTTACCATCCTTTTCCGATCAAGACCGTACTTCTCTGCTGGAGAGTTACTTACTCTGTATAAATCTTGCCAACATTTGGAGTGGTGCACCGCTGTTCAGAAAATGGCAGGTCGTTTGATTAATGACACTTCTCTTTCGGACTCCCTTACATCACTTTCCCATAAATCAGTTTCTGTATTGTGTCCGTTTTAGAAATATTTCCAAGGCCATTGTTCAGCAGAACTATCATCCGTTGTCTCCCATTTCTCTCGAAAAATTCAAGCAACAGCTGCTCACCAACTGCGTACTGAGCGAACCTGCTGCTATCACTCATTCTTTCATTTCTTCCACCACAATTCTGTAGAACAGCCTTTTTCATGAAACATTTTCAAAAGTCTACTATGTCCAACAGTTCAAGAAGAATATCAACAGATTACTCTATTCTTGATCCTTGACTACACACGACATTTGTTTACTATAGGTTCTTCGTGTGTGGGAGGAAAAAATACACACTTTCTGCTATATAGCCTCGAACCTGTAATGCGCACATACCGTCCACTGAATTTGAAACTTATTTAATACCGTGTTTGATACTCTTTATGCGAGAGACTGCCAATACCAGTCCTCTGCACGTAGTTCGAGGAGATATGGATTGGGAACAGTCTTCATTAAACTCTTAGGTTAATTACTGGGTACAGGAAGTTCTGCTTAACAGTACAAGCCTTCGCAGATGGCGGCGATCTCGTTTCTGATAGATTCGTGGGACAACGGTTACGCTTTGGACTTGGACAAGTAATGTAATGTGACCCAGGATATCTCGCCTTTTGAGAAACCAGTCAGCTCTGCTGTTTTCCAAATCGTGGCCCCAGCCATACGAGCACACACAATAAGCCCTTTACCAAACTCCGGAGGATAATTTTTTTTTTCACATTATCAGCAACACTATTGATGATTACCGATCGCAGCATTCTTAAATAGTTTCATAGAACACATGGTGACACACGTGACCAAGTATTTTACCTAATACGCTGTGTAAGTGACATTTACGTACACCTTCATAAATTTTTAATTCAATGGCCGGGATGTGTGGGGTCACAGCAGTTCATCACACTCATTTATGTAACGCAAAATATTTTTAAAAGCATGTGTTTAAAATGTTTACAATATTTTGCATTACACAAATGGGTTGATTTCTGCAAGTGAAGTATCTGTGCATATCTAGAGATGTTTTTTCTATTTCATGATTACACAATCCTTGGTTATTTATTCAAATGATCCTACGGAGTCAATGACTCTGTAGGATCACTCCGGTACCTCACTGGGTTTTAGGAGTGCAGCCCTCTGCAAGAGAAGTGGTAAGGTCGTTGATGTCCTTTCCATGAAGAGTTAGGACAATCACAAACATCCATGCCACTGGCGGGATTCGAATTCGCAGACTCTTGTGGTGAGCGGGTATGCTAACCACTCCACCAACCAGGCCAGCTGTAGGATCCTGTCACAACTTTAAAAAAAATCTCTCATCTCATTTCAATTTACCATCTTTTACCTTGAGGTGCCGAAGTTTTATTAATCATCGGACCTCAAACCGTTCAAAGGATAAGGTGGTCAGCCCTACGCCCCGCTGTATATCCTATGTCCGTAGTGTTGAGTTCTCAAGGCCTGTTGGCCTGCTTTGCGGGATGAAATACCCCAGGATAAACGGGAAAAACCCTACTGTCCATGCCGAAGACCAGCTAACTTAGCTATGACTGAGGAATCCTTCAGCTCCTCACGTCACCGACGGGAATCGAACCTAGGACACTCCTTCTTCAGACATATGGTTGCGAAGCGCACAGCCACTGGCCTAACCGCACGGACAAAAATATATATATCAAAGGAAAACAAAGGCAATTATTGCAATCGGTAGTTCACCCCTTACCTATAGGAATATAGAACCGCACTTGTTTACGCTACTGCGATGAACCGCTGTGATATATTTTGGACTTATGTTCTGCATTGCGTTTAGAAAGATTGCTTGTGTATTTGAATTATCAGTCAATTCATTGACCTCGCAGTTCTTTTTATATTTTATTTATATTTATTTATATATATATATATATCGGTGCTGAATGTTGGTGTTTACTGATGGATGTTTAAATTTTTATACAATTCCCTGTAAGCATCAAATATGTATCAAAAGGTATATATGGGAATATCCACTCGTTCCTTTTCTAAAATACTCAGATATTCTATTTCTATTTTAATTAAGAAACATGCAATATTACATTTCTCATATCATATATTTCGGTCTCTGCAATAAAATTCTTTAATCATTCAGTAGGATTGCAAATGGATAAAGCTTCGCATACTCTCGATATCACCTTTTTATTTCATGCAATTTCCAATATAGTCTTTCTGTCTCCCTTATGCGTTATTTTAAAATAGGGTTTTTAGCATATTTTATTCTATTTCCTGCTAGGGTTGGTTATAATTTGGTCTGGGTAGTGATGGTGGAAATATTGCGTCCACAGATGAGAGGATATTGTTGTAGCTCTAAAAGAGAAGACGTATATGATCGATGCCTGTGGAAATTACCTACAATTTTAAAAGTTTAAACCTGCCAACAAGATATACAATTTCTTTTAATCAGATCTTATAGCTAAGACAGTTGTCCGAGTGGTTAGTGAATCCCTTTCTCAATCCTGTAGGCTGTCGATTCGAGTGCCACCACTGACGTGGAAGTTTGTGAATACCCTTTCTAGAAAGAGTTGGCAGGGCATCTGCGAACTTACCACTCCTTCTATCAGAAGACTTCACTCTGAAATCTTTGTGGAGAGGAAGTGACCATACGGCGTCTACTGATGTAAAATGTGAATGTAGCTTGAAAAAAAAAAAAAAAAGCCTTTCCCCTTCTACAGAGGAGGATTTTATGCAAATCACGCAAGGATTTGTTTCATGCCCCCACCCCCTGATGCGCAAACCGAAACCACAAAACAGTTTGTCTTGTGCGTGTTAGCGAACCTGGCATACAGTTTTGTTGGATTCCAATGGAATATAATTTATTCAGCAATATTTGATGATTGAGGATAGGGTTTCTTAACCCTACCCTCAATCATACCAGTGAGAACATGATTAAAATAAACAGATGTTTATTGGATCCCCAGTGAGAACATAAACAGAGAAATAATACATTTTAAGCAGTTCCCTGAAACCTAAAAATATTTCAAGGATTCGTCCAGTATAAAAAGATTGAGAAAGGCTGGTTGAGGATATCTAATTTTTGGTCCCGTTCAGCATGACAAGATGAACAGATGTCGGTTATACATTTCATGCCGTTTTTGTGTTTTGAAAAGTTTTTTGAGAGATCATATCTGCAGATACTTTTACGATTTTGTAAATTTTTATTTCTTCATTTTTGCTTTGGAAATAACACATACTTTGATTTTAAGTTTGCAACTTTGGATATCATTTTTCATCACTGTTTTCATCATTTTCTTAAATTTTCAATAACGATATACATGTTTAAACAGTTAAGATTTAAGGTTTTAAATTGTGAAGCTGTTCAAAGGGTTAGAGCAGTTCTCAAACTTCAGATATCTGTGTATCCCTTTTTAAATTTTCATTATTACCCCCTTATCAAAATAATAATAATCATAAATAAATAAAAAGTATATTTCATTGTAAATGTCTGTTTTATTTGAATTTAGAAGTACATGTAAACAAAAAATATGATTTATTTTTAATAGAACAAAATTTATAAAGATACTATAAATTTTTACTTAATTTAAATAATTTATCATCAATGAGAGAGATACAATATCAACGTTTTCTTGTTTACAGCTACTTGTATTTGCTATATTGCTCTCTTTTGTGCATTTTATAAATCCAGTCTTTAACCAATGATTCACACTTAAGAATTTGAAAGCTGAAAAAAATTACTTATTTACTCGAATATTACTCGCATTTGCATTTTTTACTAAAATTAAAGCAAAGAATCGTGGAGCAAGATATATGCGAGGATTTTCAGAAACTAAAGTTTTCAGAAAAAAACTGAAAATGGATATGACTTACCAAAAAGCTTCTATTCGCCATCACTACTTCCGACCTGGAGAGTGGTTTCCTTGTGTGCATCGTCAAAGTCATCTACCCAAACAGCGTCCTCTTCTTTCCCATAATTTCAAGCAAAAATTACCAGTAATTTACAAGACTTCAGGTACGTAATGAACAATCCTTCACAAATAACTAATGAGAAGTGAAAGCAGAGCGTAAAACAGACAGCAATTGCAGGTCAGTAGAGATATAGCAGACTATGAAGACGTGCATGTGATTGGTGCGGTATTAACAAAAGATCGCGAGATCCAAAGACAAAAGCAAGCCGACAAATGAGTTGGCTCTCATTTCAACTATTGAGTTGAAATGCTAATTCTCTACAACCGAATTCCATAATATCAGAAACACATTCACTATGTATTTCTTCGTTTTAACCCGTTCACGAACGGGGTGGTGTCAAATAAAACCATAGTTGCCAGTGCAACATATGGTTTGCTTGAGTCTATGCAGCAGTTTCTGTGGGATGGGACATGTGATTCATTAATTAGTGCCGTTTTTATCCCAGTTGTCTCTAATTGCACTAGTTGTTATATATATATATATATATATATATATATATATATATAATTTAAGAAATATCTACGTTTACATTATATTTTTTCTTAATGATTCCATGCGTTAATGATGCATAGCCGAAAATTGCCACTTACCCCCTAAAGACCTTTAGCGTACCCCTGTAGGTACGCGTACCACACTTTGAGAAACACTGGGTTAGAGGATGAGGTCTTCGAAAGTCGTGAGCTCAGATTGACGAAAAGAAAAGTATCTTTCAGTTAGTTTAAACACAAGTTTCTGTAGTTTGCTTCTGACTGTGATAGTTGTACTATTTTTATACGTGATTTCTCCTTTAAGCAGCAATATGACATGGTTTACTTATGTAATGGGCGTTTTCCTCCATGTATTAGCTGAAGATTTCGAAAGAGGTTTCTTTGGTTTGCTACATTAAAATATCCTCGTCATATATTAAAAATGAACGCTTTGATAATAGAGGAGGAAAGAACAAGCCTTCATGCATTTAACTTTTTGGAAATTCTAAATTTTATTTATATAAATATCAAGTAACGTGCACATGTCTATAAAAAGAATAGATTACAAACATCCCTGGTCTTGTCAAATTGCCAAGCATAAACTCCACATTTAACGCTGCAAAATCCAAATCACCATCAGCAAAAGGCTACAGAATTAGTCACATAACGGTGAGTATGAGTATTCTACAAGACTGGAAAGAATGAATGGTAATTCCATTGCACAAGAGTGGTGCAAAGACCGAGGTATCCAACTATCGACCAAACATAATCTCAGGAGTGGTGGTGAAGAATTTGGAAAAAAAAATGGGTTGATAGTGAATCTCTACTGTGCAATGAGCAACATGGGTTTAACAAGGGAAGGTAATGTTTTAGCAACTTACTCTCGGTTGCTTCTTTAAAATTACGCTTTTATAAACCTGAACTTAATTTCTTGACCATTTACTGCAGTCTTGCTTTTAACGTTACTTCGGTCAAGATTTCTCTAAAAGGTTTCGTTTTTAGCATAGAATTTAGCATAGAATCTATAACATTGAACTAGACAAGGGGAATGGATACACCATGCTACTTTTGGATTTTGCTAAGGCTTTTAACAGAACACAGCGTGGAAGACTGTTGCATAAATTGGAGCATACATATAGGTATTATTTCTGGGAAATTTCCATATTACTCCTCTTTCCTAATTAATTTTTCCACCTTGCCTCAACCCCCTACGTTTCCTAATCTCCCCTTCCACAGCCTAACAGCAGAAGTATGGAGAACGAAGACAACCTAACATCCAAACAAGGTATGTGCCAAATTTCTTCCTCTATTAGCCTGCGTATATTTACCTTTAAAATACACTTATAATGCCCTAAGAATTCTTGAGTAAAAAGCCACTTTTAAAATAAGGGACACTCCTAAACGAAAACAGGCAAAAATAGCCGTAGAAATAATAATTGGAGAATATGGGTTTGGATTATTATATTAAATATTAACTTGGATAAGAGTATTGTGACTGACAGATATCAAAAGTGGTATACGGGGATGTGAGTCAGCAATATTTAAGGTAACACGTGGTGTAAGACAAGTATTAGTCCTTGGTTCACTGTTATTCAATCTGTACATTAATGATATTGGGAAGGATTTGACTAGCGACATACAATTATTTACTGATGATTCAAAGATAGGTAGGGTAATCAGGAATGCTGTTGATGAGTACTACTAGCAGAATGATTGAAATAGTCGGGAATTGTGGGCATGAGGAAATGGATGTCAGTAAATGTGTAAAGTCATGCACTTTGACGTGATTGGATATCCATTGGTGATACATGGGATAACCTTACCACTTACTTAGATACCTAGAGAGGAAAAGAAAAGTAGAGGTAGACAGAAGGCCAGATGGAGAGATAAACTTATTCTAACAGCAGGACCAACTTGGTCGAGAACAGCCCAAAATACAGTCGAATTGAATAACATGGGGGGAGACCTAGCAGTGGGATTATGCTAGAAGAAACTTATCAGGCTAGGGATCTTGGATTAGTAGATAGCAAGTTGAAGTTCAGGGGCATGTTGCAAAGATAAGGATGTAATTTGACTCTTTATGAAGCCTTGATAAGATTTGAATTGGACTATTGCGCGCAGGTCTGATCTCCTCGTTTCCGCTGTAACTCTGATAGAGTGGAGAAAGTGAAAAAGAGAGTTTTTTAAAATGAAATCAGGATTGTGGAGTAATGATTATAAAGACAGACTGAGAATTTGTAGACTTCAGACACTAGCAAACAGGAGAAAGATGGGGTGATATGATTGAGACGTACAAACTTCTGAAAGTGGTGGATCGGTTGCTAGTCACGAAGAAATGCATCACCAAATTAATACGATGAGTGCGAAAGAGGATTCATGATTGGGGACTTTAATTATCCGAACCTTGATTGGGTAGCTACGAAATCTCACGAGAGGAATGAAACAATTTATTGAGCTGTTGCAAGACAACTTCCCCAAGCAGCACGTGACAGAAGGAACTCGTGGTCAAAAAGTGTTAGATTTGATTGCAGTGTCAGAAGAAGGGGGGGGATTTCAATTAAAGTTAAATATGTACTGTAACTTGATGAAAGTTATATTTGGTCTTTTTTTAAGATTAGCACATACTATTTCGATTACAAGACCATAGGTTTTAATACATATACATACAAAAACGTCTACTAGTTTCGCTAGCTGTAACTGACAAGCTTTGTCAAGACGAGAAGGTAAAAACTACTAGTAAATGCAAAAAAAAAAACAAAGGAATGCAGTAACGGTTAACAACAGTTAGACAAAATTGGAAGGCTCGCTTGATATGATACGCATGAAGCGTGAGGAGTCAGTAATTGTTACAAAGTCGCGTTACATAATTTTTGGCGTAATGGAGCTCCGCTAAACTTAATGAGTGAATCAGATTTTTTCCACATATCCTTTAATATAACCCCTTGGATTAAGGTTACATCCTGTTCGTAGGACTACTGCAGCTTATTTAAACATTCGACACTGTAATCCTCTTCTATATATGGCATGGAGCTGTTATCCTAATCTATCGCGTGGTTTGAAGTTGAGAAATGATGTGCCAAACCTGAGCTGTCTGTTCTGTTGTGATGGACATCTCCTACATGTTCCTTCTTTCTAATTTCTAGGCTTCTCGAAGTTTCGCCTATTCAGGATAGTCCACACGTGCATGGTATGCTAAAACACCTAAAGCATATTTGAAGAAAGCTACGTTGTCTTTAGGGGATCGTAAAAACTGTCTAGTGGTACTCGTCGGTTTAAAAACAACTCTGATGTTGTAATCGTAACCAAGGGGTTATACTAAAGGATACGTGAAAATTCTGATTAACTCATTAAGTTTAGCGGAGCTACATTACGCCAAAAATTATGTAACGCGACTTTGTAACATTGACTGACTCTTCATGCGTGTCATGTCACGCGAGCCTTCCAATTTTGTCTCGCTGTTGTCAACCGTTACTGCATTCGTTTTTGCATTTACTAGTATTTTTTTACCTTCTCTTCTTGACAAAGCTAGTCAGTTACAGCTAGCGAAACTAGTAGACGTTTTTGTATGTATGTATGTGTATTAAAACCTATGGTCTTGTCATCCAAATAGTATGTGTTAATGTACTGTAAGTATTATGCCTCCTGTTGGTGACAATTATCATGTGGGAATGGTCACTTGGGAAGTGGCTATGTATATCATCAATGTTCCATTCGGAAAAGGTTGCATGGTGAACTACAAAGCAGGAAAATATGACCACCTGAGGAGTATGCTTGGTCCTGCGCCGTGATATCAATTGTTGGATGGAAAGGATATCGGCAGTGCGTGGGAGGTGTTAAGTCAGAAGTGTGGTACGGAAAGTTAAGTCTAAGTATGAATAGAAACCGGCTCTGCAAGTTAAAGACAACTGAAAACAATCCTATCGTTATGCTGCAATTAAAAGAAAGAAAGAATTTGAAATAATAACTACTGAATGCAGATGGGTGACTGATCCAGGAGTGATTGTTCAACAGTTTGTAGCAAAGTGGCCACTCATTTATCAAGCAGGTATATGAAAGAATGAACGCATCTTCACTTTATGAGGAAACTCATTAGGGTTTATGCAAAAACCTACTTTTGAAAAAACTTGTTTTCTAATCCCAGTATTTCCAAAAAACCGGGTAAAACTGTTTTTCGAATTTTTTCAAAAAATATAATTAAAACAGTAAAATAAAATTTATACTTATTTAAAAATATTTCAGTTTATTTAATATTTATGGAACTAAAAAAATAACGAAAAAAATATACTCCATACAAAACCAGATAAAAAAAAATAAATGAAATTCATACAAAATATATATTTTTATTCTAACGAGTATTTTTCTTCAGGAAATATGATTTCAAAAAAAAATGTCCTCTGAACGATTACTTAATCTTGTTCTTATTCTGGATACAACATTGCCTGAAACAGAAAAACTTCTCTTTTATGGGTTGCCTCAAATACTGAAAATTTGTCCTTCAATGTCTTCGGATTAGATGTTATTTCCTCAGGTTTCTCAAGAAACCTATGAATTGTCTTTTCCGTGTCTCCTTTTAGAGCATTGTCCTAATTAATAGTTTCTCCGATATATTCCTCATCGGAATCTGTTTCCATCAAGAATTTGGATATATTCTAGACAATATTTTTCTAGAGAACTTAATAATATCGAGTTTTGAAGCTAGGGAATCCACTCGATTTCTTTGTTGATTTTGCTAATATAGCAAAATAGTTCCAATCCAACTTGTCTTCTTTCTTGAATTCGTACTTCTAAGGCATTTAATAAATTGAAACTAATTTCGGACTTGAAATTTTTTAGTTCATTTAACAGAAATTCAATTATGCCTTCACTTGTTAATAAATTGGCATCTCGCTGCCCTAAGGCCTCATCTGCTAGTCGTACTGGTCCCAACACATTAAGAAGCTCCATGATTTTAGGATATTGAGCTTCATTCCACATATGAGAAGCACCAATATCATTCGAAGCTAAAACAACACATTCTTTTAATGTTATGAGTATTTCGCGGCCCCCATCGACGAACATCGTAATACAGACACACCTATATTATTATACTTATTGTATTTATTCTCAATACAATTTGTATTCAAAATTTTGCGTTTGTAAGCTTTTTCTGTACTTCTTATCAATACCTTTGAAATGGAACTTATATGCATAAGCATATATTTACTAATATTCATTAAGCGCCGAAATATGCAGGAAGCAAAATTTGTGAATCAACATTCAATGTGTAATTTTTTCCCATTAAAATATAAAAAATAACAAAAAAATAATAAATTAAATACGTTTCTTTTAAGATTAAAAAACCTACTTAGTCTTAAAACATTTTAAATTTGTTTTCATTATTTCACGCCCCTCTCAACAAAACTTACTGCCCCCAAAGGAGCCTCGGCCCACAGTTTGGGTAGCCCTGATCAAGATAATTTAAAAAATCCTCACCGTCTTCACATTCTACGTCATCTTCCGATTCCTCACTTGTAACATATGCATCATTTTCAGCAATTTCTTTATTGTTAAATAACATATCAGTAACTGCTAAGTGTATGACGTGTGAATAGCATAGTTAATCAATTACAGGTGACAATTGGCCAAATTTTTTCATAATAGCGGCACCATCATTTGTCGCTGCAATCTCGGTTGCTAAGATCCCAGATAAATTTTTTTTCTTGGCACATTAGAACTAAGCCCAAATTAAAATCTTCCGCAAAATGGTGTACGTTGATATTCAAATATCTGCAATTTCTTTTGCTAGTCCGCTCATCTAAAGTTATAGAATCCCCCCCCATCCTTCTTAATATAATACAATCTTATTCATTTATAGTTTCCCGTTTGGCATTGTCATAAAACATGAATGAGATCCATTACTCGAAGTTGTTTCGAGAGCAATTTCAAGTCAAACTGTTAAAGTTTTTAATTAAATTAATTTTTACATATTAATTCTAGTATCTACAACCGGTTTTTAAACCCTCTTTTAAAACCGACAAACCCTAAATCTCATGAGGAGGAAATACTAGAGCTGTTGCACAAACTGAATAACAGTTCCTTATTGGAACTGATGGGATCAGCACGGATGCTAAAATAGTGTTCAAGAGAAGTGGGTATTCCTTTGACTAGGCCAGTGATAGCGAACCTTTTTACCCAAGTGTGTCAAACATTTTTTTTTAAAAAAAGAAATTGACGTTGTTGATATGCCACTTGCATACATGCATTATAAATTGAACTACGTAATCATAGATGGTGACTTATACACAGTGGTGAGCTATGGAAATTTTAACAAAGGGTTCGCATCGTCGAGCAAAAAAAAAAAAAAGGAGGGGGGGGGGGCAACTTAGTCATTGTAGTACTTATATTGCCACTTTGTAGAGCTAGAGCTTCTGACGGATATGATAATTCCTGTAGGATATCAATCATTAATGCTAGATCTTTAAAAATTCAAA
Source organism: Typopeltis vanoorti (assembly GCF_054136105.1). NCBI lineage: Eukaryota > Metazoa > Arthropoda > Arachnida > Uropygi > Thelyphonidae > Typopeltis > Typopeltis vanoorti. The sequence continues at coordinate 138,347,895 of NC_143560.1, forward strand.
TTGAGAAGACGGTTTAAAAAGCCCTTATATTTATCGTTCGATGCAAAATAAAACTGCGTAATTTCTCCACAAAGCAAGAGTCGTTCGTAAACTGCAAGCTGCCCATCGTGGTCCAAACACGCGGCCGATCTTTAAAATTTCGATACCAAGGTCTTTTGCAATCGTATTTAATTCTCGTTGATTTTTTGGTGATTGATGAAAAAAAGCATATCATTTATCCATAAATATTTCAAAATGATTTATTTCTTTAATGTTTTTTTATCGAATCGTCTAATACTAATTGTAAACGATGAGCTACGCAATACCAAATCACAACGTTGGGAAATTTTCGTAGAAGTTTGATTGCAACACCTGATTTGTTTCCTAACATTACACTAGCGCCATCAGAACAAAATGAATGAGATGATTTTTTAAATAGTTATCAGAAAATCCATATGAATTTGAAGTAGCAATTATTATTGATAACCATTATCATTTGTCTACAATTCCATCCACAATTCCTTATAGCTCACCACTGCTTATACATATCATATTAGGCCTATTTATTTAAACACGCTACCGGCCAGGGTGTATATATACGTCCAAGTTACCATGGATGCGAAGTGCATATTAAAATTGTAATACCATTGATATTACATTGAAATATATGATGGATACGAAGCCTATGAAGATGCGTATTTGATCCATAATGGCCGGTAAGTTGGTTAATAGTACATTGATATAAAATCTATGAATTCATATTATACAATTAGTTTAATAAAGTGAAATTACAAACTTACATTACATTCAATGACTTTTCTGTTGCTGAGTGCTGCCAGTGTAGAAAAATGCTATACTGGCAGCACTCAAATCATCGTTCAATCTATTTTTCCCTTTCGATTGATATTATTTAAGGCAGAAAATAGTTTCACAAGAGTAAGTAGAAGAGAAAATTGTTAGAAGAGTTTCAGCAAAGATTTTAAGAGCATGAAAGTTTTCGGGAATGCTATTCCACAGGCTTAGAATTTCACAGTCTGAATTTTTACACGCGGTATCATGCAGACGTTCTCGATCAAGTTCTTCTAATTCATTTCTAAGAGCAATAAACTTTCTTTTCCTGATAGGATTACACTGGAAGTCGGCTAGTTGCATTTCTAGATCTTTTAAATCCAACCACTCAAAGCCATCTAAATTTAAGATCCATTAATTCTGTTTCATCAGGATACTTTATGAATTGGATTGTTTGTTCCAACATTCGAAATTGCTCAAATCTAGAAGAAAACTGCTCAGTTACTGACTTTAGAACTTCGATAGATTGATATGTTGTTCACGATTTTTGGGGCTGGTTGCGTTAAAAAAAATTCAGTCTTGGGAAATACTTAATATTGTTACTTTCTAAATCGCCTGAACTGAGAGCGATTTTACACGATTTATCGCAGTTTTTTCATTAGAATACCAACATCCAAGGTGTGTCACCTGAAACCCTTGAGTGTGTCTGTGCTGACACGCGTGTCATAGGTTCGCCATCACTGGACTAGGCCATAGATGGCGAACCTATGGCAGGCGTGCCAGAGGTGGCACGTCAACGATTTACAGGTGATATCCTTTTATACGCTTATAAATTGTTCAAACTTTTTTTTTTTTAATTGTTACAATACGTACAAGTCAAATTTTGTTTTACACGAGACAGCAGCTATGGTGACGTGCATATGATTGGTGCGGTCTTAACAAAATGTCGCGTTACTTAAAGATAAAAGCAAGCAGACAATTTTTGAATTGAAATGCTAATTCTCTTCAAACGAATCCCATAACATCTGCAACTGTCATAACAACATTCACATGCAGAAAGTATTTTACCTTGGGTATAATAAATGTTAAAAATACCAAGCTATTTTAAACCTGGTCTTGCACTACTTTGAGGGTCAGCTAGACTTCCAATACGTGCAGGCGCAAACTTGACTTGTTTGTCTGTTTGGTTACTTGGGAAATGGAGTAAAACCAGGTTTAAAATAGCTTGGTATTTTTAACATATACGTATATTTCTTAGTTTTAACACATTCACGACGGGGTGTCGTTTATGATTCCGACAAAACTTCTCATTACCAGCGGGCTCAACTCGCACAAAGTTTCAACCCTTGGTTGATTTTTTTTGCGTTTGAGCTGGAAGGGGAACTCACGCAAACATTACATGGCATGTTTCGATTCATGATAGAATTTTATTTGAGGTTAGCCTCTGTGATCTGTCATAATGACATCGAGAATTTCAAATGCAATCAAACAAACACTTACTTTTTTCAATTTTAATGTCTTTTTTCGTCAAGTAAAATCAGGGGTGCGAGTTATACGCGAGCGCAAGTTATATTCAAGTAAATACGGTAAACATTTCGCCGACAAGTCGACATCCAGCTCACCATGCTCAGCTGACTTGTATTGTGAGTTACAATGCATAAATGTTGTTCTCACTGCCGTTTTTTTTCTTTTTTTTCAAACCATTAAATTTATATTTAAATAAATAAAATAAAAACAGGCCTGCGATGGAAAAGTTGTCTGAGAAGTAATAATTGATTCTTATAGATTTTTAGGTGCTGAGTTCAGAAAAACTAGTAAAAAAATTCCATCGCCCACCAGTTTTACCCAATTTCTAATTTCATCTTTTTATTAGTAGTATTTGGATTTAAATTCAGCGCATTGGTATTTATTTTCATTCTCCTTTATTTACAGCTAATTAGTTGTGTAAGTGCTTTTTTGAAGTGCCTTTTTATGGTAAATAAAGAAATGTCCACGAAACTTCTCATTCTTAAGATAGGAGAGGGAGGGAGGAATGCCGATATAAGTGAAGGTGGCTACTCTGAATCTGATTCGCCGAGATAACAGATGACTTTCCTGTTGTCACAGACACATTTTCTTATGTGATTCTTGAGTTGAACTTTAGTCGTTGACTACTATGGTTTGCGGGTTTTAATGTTTTAAGTGGTGTTTGTAATGGCTTCAAGAGGTTGCAAAAATTCACCTAACATTTTCTGCTACATATGCGGGGAGTTAGTGGTAGAAAACAACGAAGAAACATTAGATTTCGTGAAAAAAGTGTACTCTGCGTATTTTGGGATGAAACTTGGTGACTTAGATAAGCCATGGGCCCCTGCATATAGTATGTTCCACTTGTATAGAACTTAGAATGTGGTCGAAGGGAGAACAAAAATCTTTACGTTTTAGAATTCCCATGATATATCGGTGATCCCGCAACCATACCGATGACTGTTACTTCTGTTCTTTGAATTTTCGTGGTTTTAATGTAAAAAAAATAATAAATAAAATCCATTTCTTTTCCTAATTTACCATCTGCAATACGCCCAGTGAAACATGGTCCTGAAATGCCAACACCGCCACAAATTTTAGAACCACTCAGCAGCGATTCAAACGAAGAAGTTGAAGATTTCAATGATGACGAATACAAAGATAGTGGCCCACCTGAACTTTTTTCACAGACTGATTTAAACGACTTGGTCCGATGCCTAAGTAATCTGCAGAACTTGCTGGGCTCGAGACTAAGTGAAAAGAATTTGTTAGCCCCTGGCACTTCTTTCTCATGGTTTAGATATCGAGAAAGATTTTCTTTCTTAATTTTCAGATGAAGGTGATTTAGTTTACTTTAGCGATATTCCCGGACTGAATAAGCAAATTCAACGTTAAATATGAAATCATTGATTGGAGATTGTTTATCGATTCCTCAAAAAGAAGCCTCAAAGCTGTGCTTCTCCATAATTACAATAAATATGCTTCAGTACTAGTGTTGATGTCATTCTTTAAAATTCGTTTAACTGTGTTTTGAGTGGTGTTTGGAATGGCTTCAAGAGGTTGCAAAAATTCATCAACCATTTGAATGGCACATTCCGTGCATTTGAAAGAACGATACGAAAATTAAGCCTTCATTCTCAGCAAACTTAAGTAAAATTATCATGGATGTACAGTTTGCAAAATCATAGATAATCTTAAAGTCATCTATGATTTTGGGACAGTAAAGGGGATACACCAAATACCCGTGCTTTTTGTGCGAGTGGGACAGCCGAGATCGACAGCAACATTGGATCAAGAAGGAATGGCCAGAAAGAGTCGCATTAGAACCTGGAAGTCAAAATGTGTTACACAAAACTTTGGCTGCTTGGGAAAAAATCCTTTTACCCCGCTTTACATAAAGCTGGGATTGATGAAGCAATTTGTCAAGGCTTTGTCGAAAGAAGGAGTGTGTTAAATACATCCGTGCCAAATTTCCGGGATTATCTACAGCAAAATTGAAAGAAGGTATTTTTATCGGTCCAGACTCAGTAAACTTATGAAGGATAAACTGTTTGAAGAAAACATGGCAACTGTTGAAAAAGAAGCGTGAAAAGCTTTGAGAGAGGTGGTGACCAAATTTTTAGGAAATCGCATGCTACAGAAATTCAAGTATTTGGAATGCTCCATGAACTTAAAAGTGCACCTTCTCAACTGTCATTTAGATTACTTTCCTCCTGAGAATCTGGGAACTGTCAGCGAAGAGCAAGGAGAGCGATTCCACAAAGACATCAAGGTGATGGAAAGAAAGTATCAGGGCCGGTGGAATGTCAACACGATGGTGGACTATTGCTGGATGTTGCACAGAGACAACCCAGGAAAACATTTTCACAGAAAAAGTACAAAAATAAGCTTTGAAGGAAAAATTAAGAAAAATACACCACAACGTAATATAAAATATGTAGTAAAGATGAATCTTTAATTACTTTAAATTTTTTTTCCCTAATACTTCCATTCCAAAATTGTTTACGGAAAAATTTAAATACTGTTATTTTACTTAATATAATGCGTTTTAAAAGCTATTTTACTGTAATATTGAGATCCATTTTGTGAAAAATCCTTACATGATAGAGAAAAATAAAAGAGATATTTGAAATCAGAGGACAAAAATAAATCGGAAACAGTTAATAGTTTCCAGACAACTTTTCTTTACTCGAATTTTGCAGGCCTGTGTAATCATTTATAAAAGGTTATATATAATATTTTAAAAATAATTTTTCCCGGCACGCCGGTAAACTTTTGGCACGTGGCACATAAAAAGGTTCGCCACCACTGGACTAGGCTATATAATATAATATATATAATTTGAATCTCAAAACAGGGACGATTCCGAAGGAATGTATAGTAGTCTCATTGCACAAGGGTGGGCCAAAGACCGATGTATCCTACTATCGATCAATCAGAATCTCAGGAATGGTGGTGAAATTTTCGGAAAACGTAGGGCTAACATGAATTAACAGAGAATCTCTACTTTGCAATGAATACATGGATTTACTAAGGGTCATGTTTTAGCAACTTGCTCATTATAATAATGTTACCACTGAATTATAAAAGGGAATGGTGGATGCAACATCATTTCCGATTTTGCTCAGGCTTTTTACAGAATACAGCATGGAATACTGTTGCATACATTTCAAAATATGCGACTGGATTATGCACTGCTGCCATGGATAGAAGGTGGCTGACTGACATGTCAAAAAGTTGTAAGGGGGGGGGGGGATGACTTGAGGCACACCACTGGTTATCTGCTAGATTCCAGGTAACCAGTGGTGTGCCTCAAGGATCAGTCCTTGGTCCATTGTTATTCAATCTATACATTAATGACATTGGGATGCATTTCACATTCGACATGCAGCTATTTCCTGATGATGCAGCAAAGATAGGCAGGATAATCAGAAATGCGGTCGATGTGCAGTACTTGCAGAATGTGATGTGAATAGGGTGGAATTGTGAGCATGTGATAATGGCTATTAGTTCAGTGTTAACTAATGAAAGGTCATGCATTGTGGCGGGATTAGATATTCAATCTTGAGAATGGATGATATCAAGAAGGTGTGAAGGCTAGATTTTTCTGAAGAGTGGCGCGTGAGTGAAGTGAATTGCCATTGGATGTTCTGTGTGCAAGTAGTGTTAATGAATTCAAGAGAGCTGGTGCGAAAAGTATGGCCTACCTTGATGAGTTGCTAACTCCCTGAAGGTCTCTCTTAATAATTATAATGATGATAATAATACCACTACATTGTTTTATCGTAGTATTTTATTGAGAACTGCAAAACACACATTATTAGGCCAAAAAAGGAAAGAAGATACTTTAAAAGAACTAAAAGTAAAATCACCACCACATCGATTTTATTGTAGTAACATTACAATGATGCAAGAAAGTTAATCGGGTGATATGCAAGATGTTCATCAATTAAGCGTAATAGAGCGCCATCTACTGGCATTAATGGGCGTAACAACATTAAATTCATGTATGCATTATATAATAATAATACTATCACTACATCGATTTTATTCTGGTATATATTGTCTGTGCTAACGTTACAATGATGAAAATAACGGGTGTGGCTGTGTCGGAGCACGGCCTGACGTATTAACGCTGGCGTGAATAAGTCACGCCAGCGGATTATATATATGTTGAGAAGTGTAAATAAATGAAGACAAGTTTAATAATTTTATATAATTTTATTTATCATAGGTCTATGGTAAGAGAAGCAAGATACAAACGGTACACAAGATACATCCAAGTTTCTGGCGAAAGTCAAATCAATAAAAGTGTTACCTTGCGTGGTCGCCGTGGTCTGAACGCAAGTGAGATTAAACTCGCGTTCCATAAAGTCCTGCAGCCCAATTTCTTTCGCTCCCGATACTTCCTTATTCGTCCCGACCCAGACATTGAGATATTATTGGAAAGCTAACGAGCTGCTCTTTCCCGTCGTGTGCGTTCGGCATATTTTTGGCTGGTTTTCCGGCGAGTATAGGCGGACATTCTGAAATTTCTAAAATGTTTCAACTTCAGTCCACATTTTCTTCACTGTGTTGAATTTTAAGAATTATGCGTTAAATAGATGGATCTCGACGAGAGCTGTTGATTGACACTAAAACGAGAGTCGTACCACGACAGAGTGGAAGTTTCCGAGAGCGGCGGATCGTACACAAAATGACGGAGCCCCCACTGCCACCCGCGGGGCGCGCTATCTGAAGGTCACTGGCGAATCTTTATTCCCTCAGCTATCGAATGATATGAGTTTGGTTTGGCTACATTTTCAATACTTCAGAAGTTATTAAGCCAAACCTTATCGAAGAATTAATGCTTTTATTCCCCTGTAGGGAATAGGCGAGGTCGTTCTTAGCCTTATCTAATTTCTTTTGGAAACTGAGGGAGCAGTTCAATCGCCAATCAGAGATAGCTGGGACGGGTAAATATGCAGAGCTGACAAGTGCTGCCATCTAGTGGTAACTAATTCTAACACTGTTTAATTCTAATACTATCTGGAAATAGTGTGGTTTCTACGTTCGATTTTCTTGAAGTTAAAGGACGAAAAAGCGAATTTAAGGGCGTAAAAATCCGCTTGCCCGTGTCAGAGATCGACTGACTCCGGAACAGCTATCTAAAACAATGAACTATCATCATAACGCTAATTACGGATATAGACCATATTGGTCTGTATCCGTAATTAGCATATATATATATATAGAGGTCTACCCGGTCTTCTCTTTCCAATTGGTTTATATTTTATTATTTGTTTAGGATATCGGGTGTTGGCTATTCGGTTTACATGTTCTATCCAGTTTTATTTGTAATTGTTTAGTTTTTTTTTCTACTGATTTTTATTTTTAGTTATTTTAAAATATCTTTTCTTTTTTGGCCTAATGTGTATTTTGCAGTTCTCACGAATCCCATTTCACTTTTTATTCTTTTTTTTTTTTAATCTATCTTGTTTATCGCGCAAATTTCCCTGCCATATAATAATGCAGTCACTGGTAAAGTATTTGCAAGTGTGTTTCTTTTGTGCTAAATTTGGATTGAGAATTCTATTTATCAGTCCTATAATCTGTAAAAACGTTGAAGTTTTTTAAAAAAATTAAAATTTTATGTATTTTTCTTCATTATATATTTATCTGTTCTATTATTTTTTTATTATTAACTACTAATTATTTATTAACTACCACTAACTAGAGTTTGTCCACAAAATGCTATTTGTTTTAAGTTTATGGATATTTTCATTCCGACCCGTTCTACTATATATAAATTATATCTTGCTCTTTTAAATTGTCTTCCTTATCTGATATTCTTACCTGCAAATAACAGCGTATTGATTTCGTTATTCTGGAAAAATTTTATACCTGTGTTAAGATATTCCACTGTATTAATATTTCATTAATATAAATAGTCTTGGAGACAAAGGGCATGCCGGTCTTACGACTTAGTTTTAAGATTGTTTTTTCATACTTTTTAAATTTATTTTTATTTTATCTCTATATAGTCAATATTGCATGAAATAAAATATTAGGTATATTTATTCTTTGCAATATAGCAATCAACGTGTGTGTGTGTGTATGTACACACACACACACACACACATATATATATATATATATATATATATATATATATATACACACACACACACACACACACACACACACACATACATGTATGGAGGTTCATTTACTCGATTGTCAAACATTTTTTAAAAGAATAGTGTGATATTATTAAACCTTTTTCCTTTACTCTCGGTTTATGTCATTCAATTCTTTTAAAAAATGTTTAATAATCTAGTTTAGGCTTTTTACAGCCTCCTTCAGGTGTTTTTATACAAAAAGAAACATTCAACATTGAAGATAAAAACTGTGAACAGCACAGGAAAGTCACTATACATATGTAAAGTTAAAACGTTGTAATTAGCGTATTCAAAGCTGTTCCTTCGTTGTCCACATTGTCGGGTGAGTGCGTGCGTATAGCATCTCGCGAGCGCCAGTATGTGATCACAGCAGAATGACAGTCTGGGAGGTTGTAGCTTAAATTATTATTTAAATGAACAGGGTTAAGGATGATTTCTCTAGATTCTATTATTTTTCTCTCCAATTCGTCATGGCAACGGAAAATGTTGTTAGATCTATCCCAAATGACTATGGTTTTCATCATTAGAATCGGCCGAAAAAAGGATATGGCTGGATAAAGCACTAGCACGTGTTCTCTTGTAAGAGATGTCCCTCCTGTGCTCCTCCATACGCAATTCAATAGACTTGTCCATCTGGCCAAAGTAAGGAATGTCGCAGTCACACCGTGATATTTTAGATTGTGATGGCTTTGGACGGCTCACCAGAGAGCGGATCTTAGGAAGCGGAGTAAATAAAATTCTAATGTTATATTTTTTGAGAACCTTGGCTAATTTTTTAGAAACTGAGCTTATGTATGGAATAGATATATTGCCTTTAACATTATTCATTTCTTCAGTATAACGACTAGGAGGATTAAAAAGGAATTTTTTAGCAATTTTTTGAATAACCATTCAGTCTGAAAGTACATGTAAGAAAATTGATTTCTTTACGAAATCAATTTTCTTACATTACACCTGAAGGAGGCTGTTATAAAAAATAAAAAAAAAACTAAGGTAGACGTGTGATACCATTAAACCTTTTTCCTTTTCTCTCGGTTCATGTTATTCAATTCTTTAAAAAAAAAAAAAAAAATTATATTAAAGTGTGTGTGTATATATATCATTTCACTATGCCAAATGCTTTTTATAATCTGTAAACAAAAAATTAGTTTCTAAATTAAATTCTCGTTCTTTTCTAATTCTGTTTTGACATTCTAATAATATTTTTTCTCTATTTATTTTCAATTTTTCAGAACGTATTCTGCTATATATTTTATAGCATGTATTCAATAAATTAATACTTCTGCAACTGGTTGGTTTTGTTTCCCCCCCCCTTGTGTTCCATTCTATTAGTATTTGTCCGTTTGGATATATTTTATTTAAAAATTTTAATAATTTCTGATGAAATTTTTTCCATCAAATTTATACAGTCCGGAGTTTATCCCATTAACTTTTTTTTTTCATTTTACTTGAGTTGTCCTTTAATTCTTCGATTGTTATATCATTTAAAGCATTTTGTAAGTTTTTGGTGTACTTTTGATGTTAGTATTATCTGCCCAAACATCTGTGAAGTGATTCAAGAATTCTTTTAAATCCATTTCACAATTTATATTTGCGGTTTCTTTTTATCTGCATTCATGTGCTTTACTATTTTATTGGGTCTTATTTAATGTGTGGTTTTCTAGATATGATAGAAATTTTTCTCCGTCTCTTTCTGGTTTCTCTTTTGACTATTGCTCTTATTTTTTTGTAATCAACTGCACCTTTTTTTTTTCTACTTTACTGTCTTTTAAAGGCCAGTTTTTATTTTCAACTATTGTTTTTATTTCATTCTCCCATACGTAAGTTTGTTTATTTTTATATTTTTGTGTGTTCCTCGACTTTCGTATGCTGCTGATGTAATAATTTCTTTTATATTATTCCATTCTTTCCTAATGTCTTCATTTTTTTGCATTTTTTCTAAATAGTTATTGATCCTCTGTTGGTATATATTTCTTATATTAAACTCGTTTATCAGTCCGACTTTGTAGTTACATTTTGTTTCTCTATTATTATTATTTTTTTTTGTAACCAATTTGGTCGAAACCTTAATTTTGCCTGCATTAAATAACGATCTGCATCTATTTCTAGCCCTCTCCTAACATCTAGGAAGAGATTCGCTGCTTTTTCATTTGCTATAAAGTAGTCTATTATTGATTTTGTCCTCTTGCACACCACTTATATTATGTATATTTTTGTTTGTAAAATGTATTCATTATTTTTGAATTATGACTTATTTAAATTGTGAATTATTTTTAAATTATATATTGTATATGAAAAGATAATGAAATAAAAATAAATGAAAATATGTCTGAAAAACAATGTATAAACCAAGGAGTACGACAGGGAAGGCCTTTGTCTTGAATACTTTTCAATATTTATATGAATGAAATATTAATACAGTGGAACACCTTAAACAATCCAGGTATAGAAATTTTATGGAATAACAAAATAAATACGCTGTTATTTGCAGAGGTAATAATATCAGATAAGGAAGACAATTTACAAAGACCAATAAATATATAATTTAAACATTATATTAGAGCAGTTTGGAATGAAAACATCTATAGATAAAACTAACACAATGGCATGTTGTGGAGAAACTCCAGTTAGTAGTTATTAATAATAAAATAATAGAACAGATAAATACGTTCAGTTATCTTCGATGTGAACTATCATATGAAGGGGGGAAAAAAGACAAAATTAAAAACTTCAACATTTTTACAGATTACAGGCCTGATAAATAGAATAACTCAATCAAAATATTGTACTAAAAGAACTGCAAAATACACATTATTAGACGAAAAAGGAACGAAGATATTTTAACAGAACTAAATCAAGAGAATAAAAATTAAACAATTACAAATTAAATTGGATAGAACATGTAAACCGAATAGCCAACACTCGATATCCTAAACAAATAATAAAATATAAACCAACTGGAAAGAGAAGGCTGGGTAGACCTCAAGAGGATAGACGACGGACAGACGACGAGACCAATATGCTCGATGTTCGTAATTAGCATCATAACGTAATTTTTCATCATAACGCTAATTAAATAAATTAGCGTTATGATGAAAAATGGGTCGTTTTTAATTTTTATCAGGGGCGAATGCTGGTCTTGAAATTCACGTTTGCTCTTGTTTCATTCAGGGAGTGAGAGGTGTGATTGAAATCTGATTATCGGAATAATAAATTACAGGTGACCCTCGTATAACGCGGATGTTAGGTTCGATAGAAATGCCGCGTTATATAAATCGCGTTATGCGAGACTCAGATCACATACAAAAAGTAGGGTTATGTTCCGAAATTTTTTTTTTTTAAATTATATAAACAACGACATATCCAACAAAAATGTTTTTATTTAATTTAGATAATTCATGTAAGTTAAGAAAACATATAAACTATGACACAAATACGTAGTATAAAAATTACGAATTGTACTTAAACTTCATTGCACATAACATAATGCATAAATGTTTGAGGCAAAATAAAATAAAGTGCATATTCTAATCTTTCATAGCACGAGGATTTCGGGATTGGTTAATAAACACTGGTTTTGTCATGTGATCACCTGATGCATTACTACAAAACAGCAGAGTGATTCTATCTTTGGAAACTTTGATCCAGGAGCTGATCTTTCATTTTTCGAAATATATATAGGTGCGTCTTTGCACTTTTTTCCAATATAACCCGGATTCATCCGCATTGAACACCTGATCTGCACTATAAATGTTTATAAACTTGGAGAGTTTTTTGTTTAATAAGATTTCCATCCAAAGGAATTTTCTTTTGAGGTGCAACCTTCTACCAAAATCATTGGAGATTTTTCCATTAAAATATCACATACACGAGCAACGCGCTTTGCACTTATCGTTGACCCAGCAGTAAACACTTTATCGGATTTTATATTCATTTTGTTTGATTGTTCGAATTGTTGATTCATTTAAATTCAAAGTCCCTCCAGAAATTTCTGGTTTTTCTCCATTTTTCAACCGATCCAAGATTTTGAGTATTTTTCTTCGAGAGAAATTAATTTTGTTTTCAATGTTGGTTTTTCTAAATTAGCTGTATACAAGACAGTGTTCAAACCAGTTTTAACTTATGGATCTGAGAGCTGGGTCAGAAGTAAAACACTTGACCAAAGACTAGAGACCGCAGATATGAGAGTCCTGAGAAAGATTAGAGGCGTGAACAGATGGCATCAATGGCAATATCATATTAAAAACGAGGATATTAGGAAAGAACTTGACATTGTCAGCATCCAGGAATGCGTTAGCAGAGCTAATCTCAGGTGGTATGGTCACTTAAATAGAATGGGCGATGAAAGATTAGCAAAACAAGTGTTCTCTGCCAGGTTGGCAGCAAAACGACCCAGAAGAAGACCAAGATATAGGTGGATTGATACAGTACAAAGTGCCTTACATGATAGAAATATAAGATCTGATAATGTTGGAGTCTTGACAAGTAACAGACTGATTTGGAGGAAAATTGTAGATAGGAAATTAATAATGATGTAATTTTTTTCATGTAGTACTGTCATATCCTGTACACCCCTTGAGGGTACATGGCAGGAATTTGATGATGATGTTGGTTTTTCCCTTTCGTTGCAGTTTGTGGCCATTACTATAAAAATAATTTTTTACACAAAACAGCGAGCATTACATATTGTATGTAACTCACCAGAAAATAAAGTGCTTGAGATGAACACACTTATGATTTTTAATGCACTTTCCTGTCAGAAACGAGGACAATTTTCAACAATAAACGTTTTATACGGTAAACAATTGAGGTACATGCGTGCTGAAGGATATTTCCCCTTAATGTAAATTCGCTACTTATAATTACATGCTGGATACAGTCAGACACAAATTTAATGAAGATAAAATTTGATTTTTAAGTCGCGCGGTGAAAAACATATGAAAAGATAAAGGGTTACTACAATTTGTAGACCGTGATTTTATCGAAACCGTGTTGTATAAGTACTGCGTTCAACAAGAGTTACTACAATTTTAGAACCGCGTTATTTCGAACCCAATTTGTATAAGTACCGCGTTATACGAGGGTTACCTGTATTTAGAAATTTATGTACATTTAATCATACAAATTCAACATTTATTTTACAAATGGTATTCTATCTTTTTCAATTTAGCTACTTGAATACCCTACGGTTCTTCTTTATGAACTGGTCAATAACATCGTCATCAAAAGTTGGTTGTAACTTAATTTTCCCGAGCAACACGCACACTTGTAAAGGCTGCTGAAGCTCACTGGCTAGAACTACTTTCACTGCGTATGGCCAGTGTTTAAGCAACAGGTGAGATGACGTAGAGGGAGCAGAAATGGCTATGCGCGCGCATGAAATCACAGTGCTGAAGCGAGGACCTGGATGCTCCCACAACCGAGCAAGCCAAGGTAGCTCGACTAACGTCGGCCTTCGATACACAACGCAAAGCTCAATTATTGCCGCGCGCGCTTAAGACGTCTTCTGTCTGCAAAAATAAAAGCCTAAATGGAAGGCTTATGAATGCATGCATCTATTAACAAATAAATAGTACTTCTTTCTCAAGTAATGAGCTTGCATAGCAAGCATGGAGAATTCGCCACTGATTTTTGTCACTGTTGATTCTCCTATTTTTCTATATTATTATTATTTTTTCATTCCTAATCTGGCGTTGAGATCCCCAAATATAATTATATTGTATGTTTTATTTACTGTTTTCATATATGCCTTGTAACATTTTCTTCTTCGTTTCCTTCACATCCAACAATTGTTAAATTTTCTTTAATTTTAATCGCATTTCTGACATTCTTTCATTCCAGTATGTAAATGAGTTATTTCTGCTTTAATTGATTTATGGATCCAAACCATTAAGCCAGTTTTTGCACGTGTTTGTCTACTCCACTATATATAATAGTATGGTAATTAGTTCATTCTTTTGTTCCCTTTCTTTTTTGTTTCTGTAAGAACTGCAATTTCTATATTTTCTTCATTTAAAATTTTATCTAATTCTTCTTTATGTGCTGTGCTTCTGATGTTCCTCGTAGCATGTTTCACTTTTTCAAAAGTTTCTTAACCTTTCCAATTTGCGGTCTTTTCCCCAGTTTGGATTTCTTTGAGACTTGAAAGTAACACGTGTTTCCCCATGTCGAGTTACCAGCATGGCGAAAGGTATCCTGGTGGTTGGGCTGCTACCTTAGAGCACTAGACTTGCCTTTCTTAAGTAGATAGCGGAATCTACAGCTTGAGGATAGAGGATCCCCCCCATCCCTTGAATTGCTCTAATAGTGTGTGGGGGGGGGGAAAGAACTAAGGGTAGAGGAAAGAAGGGTAGAAGAGCAGTCTACATATTAAATACATCGATTTTCATTTTATTAAATTGGCTTTTCTAACATTACAATCGTGTAATAAGAAATTAATAGGATAAAATATATATTAATAAAAATTGCAAATGTTCATCAATGAATCCAGCCCCATCTACCGGTATTAATGGACGTTACAACTGCATGTGTACAATGTACTGCTGTGTTCTATATCAATCGCTATGTTAAATAATGCTACATGTAACGAAAATTGCTTAAATACGCTCTAATTCACAAAAATACTCCTCTATTGGAGCAAACTCCAATAGAGGAGTTTGTCTCCTTTATCTGACCCAGTTAAGGACCATCTATGAACACTGGAATGTTGTAAACGTAGATGCAATCGAACACACCTTGTGGAATTTATGCCAAACCGCATATATATGCTGTAATTTGGACTAAATAAAGTCCAACACGGTACTAAACAAGTTTATGATTCAGTGTAAAATCATTTTGGCTTTTTTTTTTTTTATCTTGAACTCTCTTGTCTTTGCAGTTCATAAATGAATAATGAAATTAATTTCAGAAGCTGAGTGTATGATTCGACCTTCACTACGCCAAATCAACTGAGGCTTTGAGAGAAGGGCGAATTTTTTTGTCTACTCAGTGGTGTTCGCAGATATATATATATAGAGAGAGAGGAAGTTTTTTACCTTGTTTTTTAACGTATTATACGTTAAAGATACCAAGAAATTTTATACTTGGTTTTAATCCTTTTCCCAAGTAAGCAAAACAAAGTTTTGCGCGTGAAATATCTTCACGTCTAAGCTACTTCTATATATAGAGACTAATGATTTCATATCACTTGCCTTAGTATATATCCCATAATGTAAAGCACCCCCCTTTCTGGCGTGTATAACGTATTGCATAATGGGAAGGGCCACTACCCAGACCGATCTCATCAGTGGGAGCCAGACCCTCTATATACAAGTAGCTTAGACGTGAATATATTTCACGCGTAAGACTTAGTTTTAATCCTTGTCCCAAGTAATCAAAACAAAGTATAAAATTTCTTCGTACCTTTTAACACACACACACACACTAGGGGATCCGCCTACGGTGCCCCCCACCCGAGTTCCGGACTGGTAGGCCGGTTCTCCCTGAATTTTGATGACTCGAAAAGCGGTCCCCCCCCCCTGGCGCCTACGGCGCCCAATCGCCGAGTTCTGGACTGGTAGGCCGGTTCTCCTTGAATTCTGATGACTAGAATTTTGAAAACTCGAAAGGGGTAACTCCCCACTGGCGCCTATGGCGCCCAACCCCCCCGAGTTGCGGACTGGAAGGTCAGTTCTCCTTGAATTCTAATGACTCGAATTTTGAAGACTCGACACTCAGGGTAGCCCCCGAGTTTCAAAACGTTTCAGATAACTTGACAAAAAACGTGACACAAAAAGGTTACAAAAAAGCTTATCATTTTATATTATAGAGTAGATATATGCTCTGTATGTATATATATGCAATATCTGGTGTATGTATATATCTGGTGTCCAAAACCTAAGGATGGACACGGTTTCTGAAGATTAGAATCGCAAATTCAGACAAATAGGTTGTGGCAATTTGTATAACTGACGATTTCCAGTAAAAAGCGGGTAGTACACATTAAAATGTTCGAATCGCGCTCAAATGGGTCAAGTGGTAGCACTCAATATGCTGAGCTAAGGGAATTGTGTTTGAAGAAAGCTCTTTTCGTGAAAGAATGAAGTTGTACACTTGAATGTCCTGTAATGTCTCAAAAAAAAAAAAAAACTAGGTTATTTTATGCGGGGGAGATTTATTGAAAACCTTGAAAAAGGCTCCAGAATTACTGATATTGCTATGTGGGATTCAGTTTTGAATCCCACATCCAGGCTCTGGTTAGCGGCGTTTCAAACCAATGGAATGTCATACAGACGTTTGCCCTCGCTGTACCACGGAGCATGAAGACAGATTTTTGGTTAGAACAGCAAAACGTTTATCAACACACCATTGCAGGTCGTCTTGCAACTCGGCACACCATTCAAGCACAGGTACACGGATATCTCAACAAACTGTGGCAAGATGTCAGCAACAAGTAGGCCTATACGTCCGAAGACCCGTAATCTTGAGTCCCTTCATTCATAATCTTGAGTCCCTTCATTCATAGTTCATCGTAGAGCACATTTTCAGTGTGTTGTATCCATAAAAATTGGACAAAACACCAATGGGCTAATTGCACTCTTTACAGATGAGTCGTTTAAGGCTTTCCTCTGATTCTAGAAGACACTTGATCTGATGTGAAAATGGTACTGCGACCATCGCGAGAATGTTCTTGAAAGGAATAGATACGACCGTGCTGTGGTCATGGTGTGCGGAGCAATGTTGCAGCCAGAGCTTTTGCTGCCAGAGGAGTTCCGTGATTTTGCCGTCCCTCTCAATGCACACCAAAAATACTAGAAAATGTCAAAACGACGTCTAGGGGAAATAAATTAAAACGCTGTTTATTTTTGTAGTAAAACTTTAATTTCAACATTCTAAAATGTATTTCTTCCTTTTCTGTTAGCGAAATCGTCGAAGTCTATTTCATCACTCGGTTACTGTTTTATACACAGTATGGCAAGAGTTCTTAAACGCCGAAAAAGTGCCGCCAGGGGTGGATCACCCCCCCCCCACACACACACACACACCTACGCCACTGGTGCTGAGGCATTGTTTTATGCACCCACCGTGTTTGAAAAGGGTTTGAAAGGGACATGGCTATGTCATGTTCGATTCTACCGTGGTGCTCCAGGCGATGAATTTATTTTCATGTGGGACAATCCACCACATCGTCCACGAGCAGTGGAGATACTTCTGCAGACCGAGGATAATAATCTAACCGAGTGGTCAGCACGCTCCCCAGATCTCACAGGAAAAAGTTACGGACGCATTATTGCTCGAAATTCCCCTCCAGAAAAGAAAGGCCTTATTCTTGCTCTGAAGGAGGAGTTTCTCTCAAGAACTCCCGAATCGCTTGGTGATAAGCACGGTACGAAGTTAAGAGTTGCATCGCGGCGGACATATTCCTTACTGAAATATCTCTCCGCAAAGTTTTCTGTAAGCACCATTCGGTTCGATTATTATCCTCGGTCTCCACAAGTATCTCCACTGCTCGTGGGCTGACCTGTGTTGTGTGGATTGTCCTACATGAAAATAAATTCATCGCCTACAGAACTACGGTAGAATCGAAATCACATTGATGAACTTCGCTGCAATATCGTTCACCAGTCAGTCCCATTTCAAACACGGTGGGTCCATGAAGCATAATGCCTCCGCACCAATGGCGTAGGTGTGTGTTGGGGGGGGGGGGGCGATCCGCCCCTGGTGGCACCTTCTTTGGCGTTTATGAAATCTTGCCTTACTGCCTATAAAACGGCAACTGAGTGATGAAATAGTCGTCGACGATTTTGCTAACAGAAAAGGAAGAAAATAACATTTTAGAATGTTGGAATTAAAGTTGTACTACAAAAATAAACATAATGTTTTAATTTATTTCCTACGTCGTTTTGACATTTTGTAGTATTTTACATTACACTACTGCACATTGATTCCTTGGGAAATTTGTAACATTTGCAGAAAACGTACTGCAGTTTAATTTGGACGAAATTTATAACACATTTTTGTGTAATGTTAGCATGCTGGCAATTAATTTAATTTCACATTTGGCAATAGTCATGAGAATTTTTTTCATATACAGGTACGCAAACTAGTCTGAATCAGTCCCATGAAATGTAATATTGATATACCCATTTCGATACTGAGTTTTCCACATCTGCATAATTTTCTGTGGGAATGTCACACATTTCGTCACTTGTTGTCTAGAGAACATGCAGTCACACAATACGCCTCATCTGCTCACTCTATAAATGCATCTTACTCTGAGAGAATCGAGCGCCACAGCGAAATCTAAACAACCAATTACGCAAACTAATTCGTTTTTATACACGAGGAGTTCCTGTGGAAAAACGAATTGTCGTTCTTCATATTTAACTTGTAATTTTGGACATTGCAAGCATGTGATAATGACGGGAAGATATAGCTCAAAGGGTACAATCACTGCGTAATGCCTCTCGCCGAATAAGCCTTATTACTACTAAAAGGTCTGTAAACTGCAGGATTTTATTCTGCTTATTTTTAAATGGCTTAACTGGTGGATTGAAATGTCGTGAATAGCTACATTTTCACGATTTGGTGACTCGGAAACATTAGGAAATGCCAGGTTTAGCATACTCTAATACATGCAAGTTTGTTAACGGTGTGTAAATCTTTGTAATAAATAATCGAGCACAACAAATATTTGCATAAGTGCGAGTTTGTAAAAGGATTGTATTGGAAACGTTCGTTTAACTTTTGATCAGTTCTACGGGTTTAAAACCTAAGTAAATCTCCATATCTCGGTCATCGTTTTAAGGAATTATTAGCGTTTAAAAAATGTGCGGTTCCCACAGGTCTGATTCCAAATTTTGACTTACAGTATAGATTTGCCATGCACTCCCTCGTGTTTGTTTTTAATGCAGATTTTTTCAGTTATCCGCCTGGACAGAACCGACTTACTTAAATCTCTTCTCATGTATTTTTTTTTTTAATAACCTTGAACCTTTTTGTGTTTTTCTATGCAGGTCTCGGGTTTGTGTAAAAGTATCGCCCCGACCTCACTCTATAAATGTATCATTACTGATAGAGCCGAACACGTGTACACAATACGGCGTAATCAATAATTATTTTATTCATGTGGAGCTGCGTCTCCCTCCGCTAGCAGCAGGTGTTGGAAGGAGTGATACACTCGATAAATACCACGTGCACAGGGCGGATCCCACTTTTCTTGTCACTCCCTGACAGCCAGTGGGTGTCGAGATCTGGTAGGATCGTGAAATGACAGAGTTAAAACGCTGAAGTTCGAGGGAAAGTTGCAAACGCTGTTTAAGGAATATCACTCGCAGCAACCTCATCGACGTGCCAGGGAATTGCGAAAAGGGATTTTTTTTTTTTTAAGTGTTGCCATCTCAGTTGATGATTGCTGATGGATGGGAATACCTGCACGTGCGATATTCATTTTGCGAAACCACGCCGTGCCGTTTCCAGGGAACAGGTGGTGACACGTGCTAACGGTAGTAAGTAGGGGGATTGATACAAGTCGAAAGGCGGAGAGAGAAAATGCACATTTTAACACGTACGATCGATCGAAGTTACACGGCTGTTAAACATAAGCTGTTTGGTTGCCCTGCAGCAATTCAAACTAGTATAGAAATATTTAAGTAAATAATGAATAGTTTTATATAAAACTAGTCCCTCGGCACAGCAAAAATGCATACCTCGTTATCTTTCCTGTCTGATGTCTTCCAGTTTAAAAAAGAAACTACGAAAACGTTGAGCTTGAACTCAACTGGAAGCAGCATGTTGTGGTTTCCAAACCTTTTCGGTCCACCACATCCTTAGGCCAAAAGAAATACCCAAGTTTAAGTAGCTGTCTAAACTATTTACTAAGCATTTGGGTCCTAAAAATTTAGTAGCCGTGTGGGACCACTGGTCTACGTCATAAAGCGAAATTATTATTATTAATGGCAGTAATTGCTGACGAATCTCATTAATCGCTGGCTCATCAATGGCTCCAAAATATGATTACAATTATTTAAGTTAAGGGATATTACATCCCATATTGTTTCATAGCCGAATAAGAAACTCAGAGAGTTTCATGCCGAATATAGTAAATACATAAAGTTCGGCGAGTCCAAGCGTAAGCAAATACCTGGATAGTGCAACACATAACCCATTTGGTAGTGTAGCACTGAGGCAACTCAATTTCTTATTCGGCTATGAAACAATATGGGATGTAATATCCCTTAACTTAAATAATTTCACGTAGCCGAATTGAAGCCTTTGGCTCTTCGTATAATATAATTAGTAATGATTACAATATTTCCGTTCTTCGTGTAGAAGTTTACTTAGAAGATACTGAAAGCGAGTGTTAAGTACCAAGACTGATCATAGTCTGAAGATCAGTGATTAATTTCTTCATATTGCATATGAAGAAAAAGCAATTTTTCTTCATATGCAATATTTGCTGTTGGTCACACAGCGCATGGAAATCGTTCTCCAACGCTCTGTCCTGGTTGTGGATCAAAAAACCGATTTTCTGGGTTTTTCATCCGCACTACTAAGTACGATATCATTTAATTTGATTGAAAAGCCCTTAAAAAGCGACCCACGTCCGAAAAAGAAATTAGCAGATCAAGCTGTTAATGCATTCGAATCTATTTTCGAAGATCAGTCTTCTTATATTAACACAGATCGAGGAATGCAGTTTTGTAACAAGAAATTTCGTGCATCATCAAGTAACATCTTGATATCTGCATAGCTAGGAGTGAGATGAAAGATCAGAATTTAATAAAGGTTTATCAGAACATTGAAAATTAAATCTGCAAATGGATGACCTAACTGTAAAAATTAGCTAAAAGTATTAATAAGTTGTATTCTTACTTATCACCTCACTTCTTATTGCTCGATTGGAATGGCTCGTTCTGAAGTTAACGGACACAATGTAGATACTAAAGAGTGAGAAAAATGAAAGTATTCCTGTTTAAGACTTCCTGAAGCACCACTCAGTGATCCAGATGCTGCAAAACTTTGCAGGAATACATTGTGCGTCATGCGGGAAAAAACAAATTGTGCGATATCGGAGGAAAAAAAAAGTAGTACCAAAATCCATCACCAGATGGCATTTCGTGATGTACCAAATGTAGGTGTAGTACTTTCGGTGTGTGGAAGGAGAAAAGCAACACAAACACAACACTTTTTTCACATCCATTATGCATTCATTAGCTGTACTGCTCAATGTGCTGTCCTTTAAGGATTGCTACAAACTGCGTCATCCTTTGCACAGTGTGTTCAACAGCAGAACTCAGCTGGTCGGGACTGATGTTGCGCACATTCTATGGTACGCTGTCGTTCAGCGCTAGATAGAAAGTTATCGGGATGATTCCGATCCGCCGTGTCCTTAAGAAATCTCCAGATCCAGAAGTTACAGGGGAAGACAGATCAGGTGAAGGATGCGGCCATGCAATAAGAAACGCACGGCTGATCATTCTTTATTCTAGGAAGTGTTCTCGAAGAACCTTCCTGTATGGATCGACCGATCTGTGGAGGTGGTGCTATCCTGCATGAAAATAACGGAATCTATGCACAGGGTCTGCTGTAGCTGTGGAATACAAAAAAATGTGACCTGCTCAGTTACTGCCCCTTTGGCAGTAACTGAGCAGGTCACAGAACCTGACTGGCGAAGTTCCTGAAAGAAGAATGGTCCAATGATAAACGAAGCTGCTAACCCACACCAGACAATAACTTTGGCTGAATGCAAAAGAATTTTTTGGATTGCATGCGGATTTTGCGTAGCCCGTACGTAGCCCATATACGACAGTTGTGGGTATTCACAGCACCGTTCTGGTGAAAGTGAGTCTCCCCCCACAAAATCATCACGGCCACGTATCGTCCACCTCCACTTGAGCAAAGAATGTTAAAGCGAATGTCAGTTGACTTTCGAAGTCCTGCAGGCGCAGCTCCTGTGCCAGGGTTATCTTGAATGGATAGAAATGCAGAATTTTCCGTACATATGTGTAGGGCACATCCATGTGTCTCGATACAGCACATGGACTGCATGAACCAATGCTGTTATTCATGGTCTGCTCCGCAAAGGCAGTAGCAACTTGATTCACTTGTTGGGAAGAACTGATTCGTTTGCGACTTCTGCCAAGTCAAACTCCCAACGATCCCGTTTCACTAAAATGATTGATCATTCGACTCAGAGCACATGGAGATAGTGGACCTAACTGACATTTGATTTGATTAGGCGACGAAATTCGCTGAGTGCAGCAACAACGTTGGAATTGTGTTTAGGTAATACAGCTTCACGAGCAAATCACGTTGGGGTAAGGGTAGTGCCATCATTGTGTATGGCATGAACAACCAGAATGAAGTGAAGAGTCAATCTTTTAAAACCTTCCTGTCACCTGCCAAGGTGCTCGATGTCCACGTCCATGCATTTGTCGTTTACACCAAAATTTCAAGTGTGTGATAGCGTGGTGGTAAGTAAAACATTCAGAAATTAAAACCAGGGTTTTGAGATAACCTGATGCGAGAAGTATACACTATGACACAAGCGCTCAAAAGAAATCCTGTTCGATACAGAGCAGGTGACCGTGAGGGAGCGACTGCGGAAGGGATCTTCAAAAAACCCAGCTTTAAAATGCGGATAACACCAGTGAACTTCCTGCAGATGTATCTAAGCGAGATAATGCGAAAGCACGAAGGAAATATTCACTCTTTATTAGATTGCTTTGTTACACGCTCCTCGTATCATTATCAGGTTCGTAACTACGGTGTTTTACTTAATTCTAACCAGTAATTCCAATATAAAGATGCTCCGGCTAATACACAAACTGAATTTCGAGAATTACCACATGAGATTCGACTCCAAAGCAAACTTGAAGTTGCACTTATCGAAATTCACTTTCTGGGGAATTCAGTAACATTGATTTAAATTAAACCGTATGCATCACGGTGTTGTTTTTCGGTTACGTGAGTGATGAAAGTTGTCGATTTTCTCTAAAACTAGTGGAAATACATAATGCAGCGAAAATGTTTTCCCCCATTATGTATCAAGTGGAAGCAGTACTAATAAGTGTCGCATATTCACAGGATATGCTGAGCGAGCATGAACATATTTTCCTGTGGGACAGGTGTCAATATCACCGATCCCCATCGAGAATATATTGTTTTCGAAAAATCTAAAGAAGAACCTTCTAGTGCAGTGCTTCCCAAACTTCTGGATGTCAAGGCCCCCTTTGCAAAAATTAAAATATTTCACGCCCCCCTCGAAAAAAATCGTAATAGAGAGATATATTATTATTATATTTATTGTATTTATATTTATATTCAATACAAAACATACACAGCGAATATTGCAAAAATCAAATGCATATATTACATTTTTTGCCTCTTACCGTTTGGTTCTGAAGACGGGTCTGTTCTGGTAAAATATGAAATACTGTCCTTTTTTTTTTTTTAGTCTGTTTCTGCTTCTGATTGTTCGCGGGAATTTTTTTTTATTTTTTATCAGCCACTTATCCATCTCAGGGTTAAACTTTTTAACGTAGAATAGATCAAATAATATCACCACTTACCGATACTGGCACACCACAGACTGATAACATGAAATTAGTGAATATTACCTGAATAAGGGAATCTCCGGACCAGGAACATTTTTCTCTTTTGTGACTTTTCTCCCTTTACGGTAATTAAGCCTAACGCGAAACAGACAGCAAAGGCAGGTTATTAAAACGTGCACATGATTGGTGCGGTATTAACAAAAGATCGCGCAACCGAAAGATAAAAGCATGGCTGACAATCGAGTTGAAATGCTAACTCTCTTCAACCGAATTCCATATGTGAAACTACCATAACATTCATTATATATATATATATATATATATATATATTAGTAATTAAGCAAGTTACTATCTCCCCACATGAACTTGTTTAAGCTTTTTTTCATGTGTGAAGTATATGCGAAACTTTTATTGGTAACAGACAACTAGCTCGGATGACAGGATAATATGAAACGACTTTTGATATGTATATAAGTCAATATCAACAGTCCCTGATTATGCACGCGTGATGAAAGGGACGGGAAGATTTGGAGCTTCCCTGGAGAGCATTCGATGTAAATGCAATTAACCACTGCTTTGAAATGAAACATATGAATAAGCAATATTTACTAATATTCATTAAGCGCGGAAATACGCAGGAAGCAAAGTTTGTGAACCAACGCCAATGTGTGAATTTTTCCATTAAAATATAAAAAATACCAAAAAAGAAATAAAAGTTAAATACGTTTCTTTTAAAATAAAAAAATCTATTTAGTCTTAAAACATTTTAAATTTATTTTCATTATTTCACGGCCCCCTCAACAAAACCTACGGCCCCCAAGAGAGCCGCGGCCCAAAGTTTGGGAAGCGCTGTTCTAGTGTTCGTAATTCCCAATGATAGTGTGAAGCCGCCAACCTCTGAACTTAATGCAGTGTTTGATGTTATTTTTGTGATGAATGGAAAAAAGAACCCAAGCAACACGGTTTCTTTGACAATTCTCGTTTATTTTAGTCTTAAGTTTCCGGCAGTATCTCGAGGTCTAAGCCTGCCACTGAGTCTTTATCAACTTGGCGAAAGGCTGAAAGACATCATCGCAGAAATGTGCCTGATTAATATAGAGTGATGTGGTAGCGTATTTTGTTTATACTGATTTAATCCAGAATTGATAGGTGGGGATGCACCAATGTTAAGAGTTCCATGATACTACACAGTTTCCTTGTTCTTTTGATCAGACACTATTATGCGTAACGAAAACAAACATTTCAGGCAATCAACCCTTGGCGAATTCTTTCACTTTTCTTTCAGTTTCAAGACATTTAGTCAAATTTCACTCCTGCCACGTGAAGAACGACTATCGCAGATACTAACATCCTGAAGAAGTGCGGCTCTGCGATTGTACATGCATCCGTACTTGTACGTCGTGCGTTTATATAAACAGATCATCAGCTTCGGTTGAAAAATTTAGATTTAGTTAGTTCAGCAACACCGTACATGTTTGTTTATTGGTTTATTTGTCCCACACACGAGATGTGGGATAAATGTAGCACATCTCCGTAGATGTGCTACATGCTACATTTATTGATTCTTCTCTTGATTAATTCTTCTTAAAGAGCTGTAGGTTGAAATAGTTGGGAAACGCACATCATGAGGAAGGCTTTTCCAGAGAAAGATGGAATAATGAGGAAGAAGAGAAGGTTCGATGAGTTTGGAGGTGCACCGTAAAGGGATGTTGGACAGCAGCCACTCTTGTTTTAACAAGTTGAACAGCAAGTGGAGGGATGATGTCTGCCAATTCACTGGATTAGTGACGAGAATTTCCTGTAGAAGAGATAGGAAGATAGAGGTTGAAGTGACCTTGCGACGGAAAGGTCATCTATGAGCCGAATTTCTCTCCTCTGGACATCACGAATTTTTAAGGAGGTTTTAGGTGCATCACGCCAAATGCGTGAACAGTATTCAAAGCAATGACGAACACATCGCATTAATAGCCGAGGAAATTATTGATGTAATCTGTTTGTGCTCAGAGCTTTTGGAGGTAAATGTCAGTCCAAGGAAAGAGTTCATCCTGACTGATGACGTGTATTATTGAAAATGAGAAAAGATGATCTGAGTTCCCTTTTGCGAAGGAAAAGGCAGGACTGCGTTTGGGCGGCATTGAAGGTGAATAGGCTAGTCTTGCAGTACTGAAGGAAGGTATGGAGATCAGTATTTAGGGACTGGTTTCAGATCTTGATGTAAGGGATGTCTGGGAAGTACATGGTTTGTCAAAGGAGTAGATGATTGGAGAATACCATCGTCGGCACAGCTATGGATATGATTTGTGGTGATTGAAAGTAGATCAGAGAAAGAGGGTAGGTAAAAGAACATAGCCCCTGAAGTACTGCATTGGTGGCAAAGCTCAAAAACAGGGTGCCGTCTACTTGCCATGACACGCAGTGAACGACCAGAGAGAGAGCTGGCTATCCAGTTAGAGGGGTTGCAGGTAAACTGAAAGAAGGAAGGCAGTTTGCGAAGTAGGCCAAACACGATCGAAAGCATTGGAAATGTCAAGGGCAATCAAGGGCAATAGCACAAATTTCTCTGAAATTTTCCATGGCACGTTTCCAGTAGTGAGTAGTGTAGGGTATTAGCAGTGGATCTGGGATCTGGATTGGTAGAATCCATACGGTGGTTGCTGCTTAACTAGTGAGCTTCTAGGTATTCTAGGTATTGAAAAAGTCGACCATTGAAAGCTTTCTTCATTACTTTGCAGAGGACTGGGGTGATATGAGTAGTTAGAGGGTAGGATTTTTGTCTCCCTTTATTGAAATATAGGTTGGATGTACGTTAGTTTCTGAGAGGTGGGATACGGGTACCATCTGAGTATAGAAGATTGAAGAGGCGATAGAGGACGTGGGAGCCCTGCAGCACAATGTTTGAGTATAATATAATAGTAGAGATGCCATCACTTCCAGACGACTTTGTAGTGTTCAGGTTGTTTAATGTTTAATATTTTTGTCTTTGCTGGAAGGCTACAAGAGGCATTTAGTGCTTGGTTGCTGGTATGAAAGCAGGTAATTTTCTTTCGTCGTCTATGCAGGAGTCGGAGGAAAAGAGTGATGCTAGGATGTCGGTTTTCTTTGGGTGCTGGAACAGTGACGCCATCTGAAAAGGAGAAAGAGGTGGAGCGCAGGCGAACAGACTTTGCATCCGATGGTTTTTGCGAGAGAGAGTAGAAGGCACGGATCCCATTCAGACAAGAGACGAGTTTTCTGCTAGTGACTTTTATGGATTTGCTGAGAGTTGATTTACATTTAATTAATGCTTCCGCAGAGTATGAAGCTTGGGTTCTTGATACAATCCACCCGCGGCAAACTGAGTGTTTTTCTTCGACTGCTTTGATACATCTTCTGTTGAACTAGGGATTGGAATGTGGACTAGAATTTTGGATGGAATGGGGGACGAATGCCTTCATGCCACTGAGGATGATTTCGTGGACTCGCTCAGTGCAAGTGTCTGGGTCAGAAGAGAGGAAGCAATAATCATGCCATGAGAGAAAGTAGAGTAGTAGTAGTTCCGGAGATGATCCCACTTTGTACCGAGGTTGGGTGTGGTCAGAGGATAGGTGTTCTGTGATACTGAAAACTTGCAGTAGATTGTGGTCTGAATCGCTAAGAGGAGAGGTAACTTCTACAGTTTGTCTGCAAGGAGGACTGATTTAAAAAGATCGAGTATTTGGGAGAAGGGAAGGGGATTATCTGGAAAGCGGGTAGGTAGCGTCACGATTTGCGTTAGATCGTTGCTTACAGCGAAAACTTCCGCATCACATCCGGCTTGATCTGTAGTGTTGGAAAAAGGGAGGCAATTGGAGTTGTGGACGTTGAGGTCATCTTGGACGATGACTTCGACCTAGGTGACCTCACTTTTTCTTTCACTTGATAAAGTGAGGCAGTGTGTATGTATATTGTGCCTCCCTGCCCATTAGTGGCCCTAAGAAAAGAAGACATCCTTTCTTTTAGTGTTACACGGTGATCAGCATTCATTTTAGAAATTATGGACTTTGAAACCCTTTTATAAATAACTTTTTTAATATCCCGACGTTTCGTTCTTCACATTAAGGTCATAATCTGTAGTATATGTAGTATATACAAGGACAAACTCAGTTACATTTCACACAGTATGCTAAAGAGAATGATTTGATCAACGGTTATTTTACTGGTGTGTCCTCTAGTGAACATATAAGAATAAAATTAAATACAAATAAAATTAAAAAATTAATTAGAAACTACATCAAAGCAATATTCTATTTAAGATAACGTAAGAGAAATATTCTCTCTCATAGATAGGCTTCTTTCGGTAACAATGATGTTCTAATTTAACATGACAGTTGTTATATTAGATTTAGGATTCTGGATTATCTAGCCTTTCTCCCTAAGTTAACTCTTAGGGAGAAAGGTTCCGTGGGTAGAATATGTGCCTTCCATATGCTTGGGATTTTTAGACCATCATTATTGTTAAGATTAGGGTGGTTGAAAAGAATCTCACAGACTTCAAATCGAATCATACGTAAATTTAAGGAAGCCTGTTAGATTCTTATCAACCACCCCAATCTGAACAATAATGATGGTCTAAAAATCCCAAGCATATGGAAGGCATATATTCTACCCACGGAACCTTTCTCCCTAAGAGTTAACTTAGGGAGAAAGGCTAGATAATCCAGAATCCTAAATCTAATATAACAACTGTCATGTTAAATTAGAACATCGTTGTTACTGTAAGAAAACTATCAATGAGAAAGAATGTTTCTCTTACACGTTATCTTAAATAGAATATTGCTTTGATGTAGTTTCTAATTAATTTTTTTATTTTATTTGTATTTAATTTTTTTCTTATATTTTCACTAGAGGACACGCCAGTAGAATAACCGTTGATCAAATCATTCTCTTTAGCATACTGTGTAAAATGTAACTCAGCTTGTCCTTGTATATTTGTGTATACTCCAGGTGATTACTTTAATATAAAGGTCGAAACGTCGGGAAATTAAAATAGTTATTATAACACGATTGTAAAGTCTATAATTTGTAAAAAAAAAAAAAAAAAAAAAAAGTGAGATGACATGTTTAGCTGAGTATGATTTCAGAGTTAGATCTGTTTTTAATCACTCATGTCAACCTGGGGCGAGTTTGTCACTTAGCAACCCATATCGAATACTGAGGTCCTGTGGAAGTTTTCATACCAGGTACATCTGAAGTATACCTGGATGAGGAAAAGTCATACTTTGTGTTCGAAAATTATGGTCAATTTATGGGTGATTCATTTGTTAGTCGGGCAAAATTTACTCCATTCACTGTTTTGTCAAATTCATTTGTTTCTCGAAGACAAGCTAGTGAATGTGTCATGAGACACCTATCCTTATAGGGCGTATATAGAAGAACTGTTAAATGATGGCATATTCTAAAGACACTCAACTCAAAAACGAACTGTTAAGGATAATCTCAGGATACAATGATTAGCCTAACCCACATTAACATAATGTATCAAGACCGCTACGAGAGCAATTACGCTTTTCATCTTTGTCTTGTTCGCAGTTCTCCGGAGTATCGTTTACTGGCTGCAAGTGCAGATGCGAAGGCTTAAGTGCCAAATCAAGAGGCTACTCTTCACGAAGCATTTAATGAAGGCTGTTCCGGAATTATATCTCACCGAACTATGCGCACGAAATTGAAGAGGATCGGTATTGGTAGTCTAACAGTCAGGTCCAACACTTTATTAAATAAAAGTTCCTAGTTCTGTGGCCGGTATGTTTAGTAATCCTGCAGTCGGAACCCGCCACAAGAAAAGTGCATTTAAGACAATTTGTGCTCGTTACGATTTGCCACTTCCCGCGCTCAAACAACGGTCTACGTTCATGGTAAACTCTGATCCAACCTGGGGAGCATTCGCAGGCTATCTACTCTTATGTAAAGGACAAACGCATCATTCTTTCGATGGTTTGGGTCATCCACCTGAAAGTGACTAAACTTTATGAATTTCCATAATAATCTATGTGATTATAATAATTTAAGTGTGCAAGCTAAGGAATCTGGGTGGCATGTGATTTGCAGAGCATACATTTCTTAACATTGAGATGTCGTGGTTTTCTATGCAAAATGTTATCAACAAATGTAATTCCACTGATTTGTGGTTGAATAATGTCATAGGAAAGGAAATCCTCTATCACCCAAATTCTTTCTTCTACATTAGAAATCTTTAAGTGCTGGAATAACTTCCGTGAAAAAATCTCAATCACGAAGTCTTTTTTTTTACTTGATGACATTCTTTTCTCCAAAAATGATGCTCATGAAATGCTAAATGGCCCTGACAGAGAAAGTAGGAAAATTTATAGATTAACGTAACTAAAACACAAGTGATGATAAATTCAGATCAAATTGAACTAAAACTGGGAGGTAATCCTATTGAAAGTGTGAAGGACTATGTTTACCTCGGTTAATTAGTTTAAGGGCGAGGGAAGAGAAGATAAAGAAAGAGAATCGCAAAAGGAAACAAAGCATTTCGGCTGTACAAACATTATATTTAAGAGAGTTGTTTGTATGCTTAAACAAAACTCCTTAATGTGTGGTACTGTTCCAGTGTTTACCTGTGGGAGTGAGACATGGACAACGACTGAAAAACAGGAAACATGTTGCGTGTGGCCCAAAGAGCCTCGGAGAGAAGAATGCTCCACATAACAAA
This sequence comes from Typopeltis vanoorti, assembly GCF_054136105.1. Lineage (NCBI taxonomy): Eukaryota > Metazoa > Arthropoda > Arachnida > Uropygi > Thelyphonidae > Typopeltis > Typopeltis vanoorti. The sequence goes on from NC_143560.1 coordinate 138,378,557, forward strand.
AAGGAATAGAATGACCAAAGCACAAAATACCGTGCAGTATTATAAAGCATTTAAATAGAGATGGGCTGTCGATGTTAGTAGGTTGTCAGAGGAATGATGGAAAAAATTAAGCACTGAGCGAATACCAAGAAAAGGAAAGGGCTTCAAAATACAAGATGGAGGGATGATCTACAAACGTTTGACATGAGATGGTGGACATTTACTGAAGACAGAACTGAGAAAGCTAAGGGGCAGGCCTCTTTCCATCCACTACTGGATGGAAAGAAGCTAAAAGAGAAGATGGTGAAGCCTCGTGTGCTGTAGCAGATCATTTACTGAAAAAATAAAAAAATAAAATATATATATATATATATATATATATATATATATATACAGTATATATATATATTTAAGACATTATAAATTATGGAATGAAAGAATAATAGAAGCTAGAATAAAAATAGATAGAGGCTATTTAACAATAATTGATTTATCTGCTAAATGGCCCTGACAGAGGAAGAGAACAAGATAATATTGATTTTTATAATCAGCTACAAAACATATAGATGACATAATTTTAGCAGGAGACTTAAATGCAAGAATTGGAAACACGAAAATTAATAATATAGGAATACATGGAGAACATACTCTAAACAGGAATGGTAAAAAATTGATTGACTTTGTAGTTTATAATAACCTAAAAATAATGAATTCCTTCTATTAACATAAAGACATACATAAATATACTTGGGCAGCAAGAGGATGGAAATCAATATTAGATTACTTTCTACTAACAGAAAAGACATCAAAATTTTCACTAGATGTTAGAGTTCACAGAGGATATGAAATAAGCAGATCACTTCCTCGTTAAAATAAAATTAAGATTACCACCTAAATGGCTACAAGTAACAAGAACAGAAAGAAAAATTGAAACATTTGTTTATAAAACTAGCCTATTGAATGACACAAATGTACAATGGCTATATGAACAAAATTTACCAATATCTAGACAAAAAATATTTTCAAAATGTAGAAATAGAATGGCTTAATATAAAAACGATACTAAATGCAGCAGCAAATGAAAGCTTAGGAAAGACCAAAAAATTCAATAAAAAGAAAAAACTGAAGATCTGGAATGATACAATGAAAGAAATAATCAAAAAGAAAAAAGAAGCCTATCACAAATGGTTAAGCAGTAAAAGATTAGAAGATGAAATAGAATATTATAGAATAAGTAGATTTATATATAGGTAGGTAATAAGTAGAATATAAAATAAGTATAGAATAAATAGAATATAGAATAAGAGCCATAGCTAAAAGAGAAGTCATAAAAAAACAGAGAATCATGGAACAAATGTTTCTAATTTTGAACTATTTATATAAAATAAGACCCAATGTATATAAAATTTTGAAACACTTAAATGCAGATACCAAAGAAAACATAAAATTAAACACTGAATTGAAATTAGAAGAATTTCTAAATTACTACACAGAATTGTGGACAGACAAATATTAAAAAAAAAAAAAAACAACTGGCAAACAATTAATGAAAAGGAAATAACTAAAGAAGAATTAGAAATCAGCCTGAAAGAAACAAGAAACGGAAAATCACCTGGAGAAGATAAACTAGGTTCAGAACTATATAAATATGCATTCAAAGAAAGACTCTTATTATTTTTAAATAAAATTTATTCAACTGGTATCGCCCCAATAGAACAATAGAATGGAAAAAAGTAATTGTGATTCCTATCTTTAAAAAAGGTAATAGAGATGACCCTAAAAACTCTAGAGGTATCAGTATACTAAATTCCTGTTACAAAATATATAGCAGAATCTTAAATAGCAAAATAATGAAATATTCCGAAAACTTTATTTTAGAAGTACAGAATGGAATTAGAAAAGGACGACCATGTATAGACCCAGCCTTTTGCCTAAAATTAATAATAAAGGAAAGAAGAGAATACAATTTAGAAACACATATTGCATTTATTGACTTTGAAAAAAATTTGACAAAGTTAAAAGAAGCATTTTATTTAACATATTAAAAGAAAGACAAATACCAATAATATTCTAAAAGACAAATATTCTAAAAGATATCCAAGTATATATGAAAATAATCAAATACAAATAAGATTAAATCACGAGCTATGATATACGAGAGAGATAAACCAAGGGGTCGGACAGGGATGTCCCCTCTCAGCAACTCTTTTTAATATCTACTTAAATAATAATAAAATGGAATAAAAATTTACATCAAGGAATTAAGCTTTCTTAAACACTCTCCTCTTTGCCGACGACCAAATAATAATTACAAATTCTTCAGATAAACTACAGAAAGCTATTTTAGATCTAAATGAGATATCCAAAGATTATGGCATGATAATATCAACAGAAAAATCAAACTATGGCTTTTAAAGGACAAGATCCAGCAAGAACTAAGATAGTAATAGATAACAAGATCTTAGAACAGGTGAATTCATTTAACTACCTAGGATGTATGATCACATATGAAAACGAAAAAGATATAAACGTAAAAATTGCAAAATATTTAAAAATAACAGGTGTAATTAATTCTATATTTAAACCAAACCTAGTTCAAAAACAAACCAGGCTAAAAGTATACAATACATTAGCCCTACCCAGTCTTAATGTATGGAAGCGAAATCTGGACAATAAAACAAAAAGACAAACAAAGATTAACAACAGCAGAAATGAAGTTTATGAGAAAAACTGCAAAGTATACCCTATTTGATCACAAGAAACGAAGATATTATGAAAGAATTAAACCAAGAACTAGTAATAGAAAAAAAATAAAAAATATAAATATAGATGGATGGAACACGTCCAAAGAATGAAAACAGAAAGATTACCAAAACAAGCCTTAAAGTTCAAGCCATTAGGAAAAAGAAAACCAGGACGTCCTCTTTAAAGATTCAACGATGACTTCTAAGGCCAGAACAGGCCACTCTAGGCCTAAATCTTTGATATGCACGATGATGATGATATATTTTATAAAAATTTCATGTACTAGTTTTTCACACCAGTTCTTTTTTCCCACGCAACTTTAGAGGAGATAACAAGACAAAATTTGCACTGATGTACTTGCCTCTTCTGCCGTGGGCGTAGATAGATAGATTGAGAACATTCTCTTTCTGGTCGTCTCAACGTGTGGCAGCAGAAGCTGGTTGGAAGTGAAACAGACTCCTCTACTTTGCCTCACGCGCTACGATAGCGAGCGAGTTTTTCAAATGGAATTGGTTCCTGTCCTCTTGCATTGCGATAGCCAGTTGGTCTTAAATAGCTCTGGAATAGGTTTAAATATAATTTAACCTGTTCCTCAGGATTATCATTAGACCTTTTTTTAAAAAATGATATAACTTTCTTTCTCTCTGCTCTGGTGGCTGAAGGATAATTTTTTTAACATATGATTCATCTTATATAAGAAGCCTAACATTGATTCAATCTAAACAGAGCACCATCGTTGTACAAAATCAGTTTCCTATGAGTAGTGAAAGGAACTGAACTGTTGGTTATTTATTTTTACAGAACCTACAAAGTTAAGTAAACCAGTAATTAATTTATAATTTATATGGCATCTGTCTTCTGTAGCAACCCCTCCCCTAATAGCACACCTTTTAAATGCCTGATATCATCATTGTTCGAATAATTGGTCCTAATAGAGTTCAGGTAGCACAACAGGCACACTCTTCTTCTGCTGCTGCTGCTAATGCTTCGAGGGCAAAGACTTTCAGCCACTACGGGCAAGCAAAATTACAAATTCTCCGATCACCTTTTCAGTTTTGAAAGTGTTCAATTTTCGATACAATATACACACAACCACAAAATAATATTTGTCATTGCGTGTTTCCGAAGTGTACTCAATAAAGGAATAGGGATAACGATGATACTGCCTAAAAATGGAAACAGCACCTCTGTGCTGAAAATCCAATTTTTGTTAGTTGGTACACAAACACAGGAAATGTAAGTGGTACATCAATTTTCTGATGTTGTCTGCTGTGTTTCTTGTCTGAAGTCGAAAATCAAGTATGAGTGCGGCTGCCGGGTAGCTTCTTTTTAAACCATTATGCTACCTCGACTTGAAAAGTCTCGAATAGTTTTGAAATCGATTATACGTTGGCTAGTGAAAGAGAGTCCGAAAAATGCATTCCCTGGCAGAATAAATTGCGCTGCAACAACGCCAGTGATGTGAACATTTTAGGAAAATGTGAGCTATTCCTGTGCTATTCTTAACCTCGTGAACCAAATTGTCTAGAACAGTGACTCTGAAGTGTTGCCATGATTGCCGCATTTGGCTACAAAGGCATTTCTGTGCGGCCAGCGAACACAAATAGCAAATATTATTATTGTCATTGCGTATGTTTTAACGAAAATCGAATACTTCCAACTGAAAGATGTTTGGAGGCTTCGTAGTAATTTTTCTTGTTTGTCACTTTAAATAAAAGCTCCATTTACTTGTTTTATTATATACTATTATATATCCATACAGAAATTATTAATAGTTTTGGAAAGAAAAGAATGAAGACGAAATTTCAGAAACTGCAGCGGGCGCAAGTACCGAAAACGATGCGAGTATTTCACAGCCAGCATCGAAACGAAGAAGAAATTATCGAGAAAAAAAAAAGTAAATTTTCTTCAAGGGTAGGAAAAAATGTATTTAATTATATTAAATGAGAACTAAAAAATATTTCCGAGACCATTCGTAGAGCTCGTGAAATTACTATTCATCGACACAAGTCGAGAAGAAAATGGCAAATCCCACTTTGACCTTGCAAATTTAACGGAATTTCAAAATAGGAAAAGCTTCTGAAAGGAAAGAAATGACGACTTTCCTCTCAAGAAATTATATATATATATATATATATATATATATATATAAATTATATTTAGGATCTTTGTTTTCAAACCGGTCTGCTGGTTTTGAGAAATGAAAAATCCTAATTTTAATGCTCCTCCAATTAGTGTGGCATCCAACTAACAGATGGCGTTAGTCGCAAAGACGAGAGCGAATTGATTCCTGCAACACAAATATAAAACACTGCTGAGGGAGACTTACACGTAGATCGGCACAGCGCAAATAAATTGTGCGGAGTCATTAAGAAGTTCAAACTTGTGTGCGAAATGCAAAAAAGAATTAATTTTAAACGAAATCGCCATCGATTGCCAGATTCACGATAAACTGAGATGTACGGAATATTCTAAGAAGTGAACATCTGCGACTTTCAGGACTCGCTCGTCAATGGTGAACAATTTTCTTTGATCGTTGGCAGCTATGAGAGCAGTTCCTGGTGCAAAGTGTCTCCGTGTGTTCGAATTAACAATTATGCCAACTTTCCATCAGCTATATGCGCGGAGAAGTACTTCAAGTAAGACGATTCTCCCTGTTACCAATGTGAAGTCTGGCTTATCTGAAAGGTGAATATGGCTTACAAATCCGAGAAGTACTGGGTGCATCGCCCGATTTAACTTCTACGCTTTCTTTTACTTGAATTACTTCAGGCCAGGAACAAGAAGGGTGATGCCGTCAAAATGGCAATGAAATTCCACCTCCCACCTAATGGCATTCATGGCGACTATTCTCCATTTCGCTATACATCTTCTGAGGTGACAAATAAAAATGTCTTGCAATAAAACGAGATCACCAGTGCTTATCTAAACGATCTGCACGAGCATCAGTTAACTGCAGAGAGAGTTGTTACGAATTCGACATAAAAATGGAGCAGGAATTATCCTGCTCCATTTTCATGGTTTTCATTATTAATATTAATAACCTCTACTTGAAAATGTATGTTTAAAAATCCCATCAATTAACATGGCTGGGAAAAAAGGAAGTAAACTTTTCTTGGATATTTGCAGAATTAAAGTGTCACGTTCATAAAATGTCACGAAGATGCCAAAAATCTTTGTTTTCCTACAGAACGTCGATGTAAGGTCTCCTTATCTTTTCAACTGCATTTTCGGTAGAGCTTAGTCTCGGAGAGAAATAAGTGAACGGTTTCATTCACGGATCCTTTTGTCCGGTGATCCACACGGATTACTTCTAGCTGCAATGCGGTAATCCAACACTTCCACTATGACCTGCCTCCTCACCACAGCGATATAGTTGGCTTTTAGTTTATGTTAAAAGAGTTAATTTACAAGACAAGATAAATCTGATCCTGGTAACACAGAACTCGACAGAAAAGCTGGAGGATATGCAAATATAGGTTGAACGACAGTGAAGCATAGCAGATTAATCCTGGAATTTCTTTTCGGTTGGGACGAATATTTCTGTGTTACCCGCAGCCATCTTTATTTATACACACAATGAAAAATCCACTAAAACTCCTGAGGAGTCACATTTCTCGATGCTTTAGTATTTAGTATAGTATAGCGTACACTTTCTGTCAGATGACGATCATGGTAAACATATCGTGAACGATTTGTATCATTCATGGTCAGATTAACGAATAAGCTAGACAAGCCACAGCTTACGGACTCGCACTACAAGGACCCCTTCCTCAATTTAGATATCATGAAATGTCATCAGTAGGCGGGCTGGCTTCTTAAATCGGGCTCTGGTAGCCGTTTCTGCCTTCGGAAAAATTGAACTGAAAAAGGATGCAGCAGTGAAAATGAAAAATATTCTACGAGAAGGAATACTTATGTAAAGAAAATAAACACTTTTCTAAAAATGCTAGAAAGACCATAAAATAAACAGAACACACATCTCAGATAACGATTAAGAAATATCAGTCCTTGTCTGTTTGGCAATCAAAATGCAGATGTTGAACGGTGCGAGCCCACTTTCAGACATTGTTCGGCATAAACAGATCAATGTTCTACAAAACACAAATGCAGTATGATGTGATGTCGCGAGTGAGCGATAGCATTTGTCATGTCGAAGTTCTCCGTCCCTTCGGGTGGTTCCTCGACGTTCGGCAGCACCTCCCTCGCTTGGACTGTTAACCTTCGTTGTCTACATAGCCGTAAACAAACACCACATGGCCGTTAAAAGCATAAATTAACAGCTTTTAAGGCAGGTTCTTGTCAAATAGCAATTAGTCGTGAATTAATTTTTTGGTTGTCAGATGGACACGAGGCCCACCGGACCTCTAAGTGCGATGCCGAGAGTCTTAAACGGAAACTAATCAACATGTGTCGGCTGTCCGGAGAAAACTGGTATAGTAACGATCGCAGTCTACAGGATTTCCTGAGGTCATCGCTTCAGGGGTTCCCTTAGAGCTAGTGTGTGAGGGGTGACGAGCGGGGAGGAAAGAAGAAAGATCCACAGCAATGTAAACGTCATCCTGTGAATGCGAAACCAACATCGCACTCTTGAAAATGCTGCTCAGAAAGAATAAAATAAATAAATACAAGATTGAAAAGCGAAACTGGTCGCCGACAGAGAGCAACGAAGAAGTTGCAGTGGAGTCACTACTCCAGGAAAAGTGGAATTCTTAAACGTAGTTTAGAAATCGTGAAAAGTTTGGCGATTTAACGCCAGGATTGGATAGCGGATTATTCTTGCTATAGCATCGCCGCGAAATCCTTACATAATTTTTTTTTTTTTTTACTTACAGTAAAAATGAAGGCAATTAACCGGGATTTATAACCTTGATTTATTAGACAGTTAATTATGTATTGTGGTGGTCTGTAGTGTTGTGACGAGTTGGTGGCGAATTTATGCAGTGTTAGTGGCAGTGGAAATGAGCGCCACTTCTTAATTTGTTGCTCCTCTCACTTGCGAAGGATTAGCATATAAAATAAAAAGTATGACATTTCAACGTACGAAAGGTTAATCTCCATTTGCGTATTTTTGCACACTCAGTCTGTGTTGCAACTTCTTTTTAAACTTCTGTTAGTGGCGTAGATTAAATGAAGCTCATCGCAACACAGCGTGAGCTTAGTTTATATTAAATCAAGCAAGTGTGTATGTATAAATATAAATATTTATTGTTTGCATTTAAATAAGAACATATTTGCTAAACGATACTGAACCCTGTGCTGCATCGCAATAACAGATATTTCGTGATTTTCGTGTGCGTGCCGTGAGCAGATGTTTGTACACACCTCATTCTTGATATTGCAAACATCTAAAGCGGATATCCGCAAACATTTTATGAAAAAGTTTCATCTCAGTATTACGTTTACTGAAGCGGCATCACTTTGACTGTCTACAAATTGTTTACTTACAGATAGTAAAAATATGCAAACTTACATGAAATGGCTCTGAAAGGCAAGCGATAAAGAAGCTGGTCAACCAGAGTGATTCAGACGGCGATATTTGACGCCCAAAAGCGAAGGTGTAGAATTGTAGAAAGCGGGATCGCGTAATTAGAAAGTAATTCAGTGTAAGGTCAAATGCATTGTGTAAACATGAATGGGTGTTTATGCTTGCCCAACGAGCAGGTCTCGTAATTCAATCTAAAAAAAAAAAAAACATTGTGTCACTGGATATCGCTTATTATGAAACAAAGTAGCCGGTGTGTCTCAAACGTCATCGATAGCCCGCGTAGTGATTTGTGGTTATGCATCGAAATCGAAGAACGAAACAGTTTAGAATCCGCAGAATAAACTGCGCTCAGTCCAGAGCAAACAAACACGTGACTGCGTTGTCGTAAAAGTATTGCGTTTCGAGCCATTCATCTGAGATGAAACGTTGGTGAAGAAATGTTCTTAACAAGTAAAGAACTGATCACATACACTCATAAAAAGGGAGCATTCTGCAATAGCATTCTTGCACTGTGACGTCTTTATGATTAAGATGCCACAATGCAATCGAACCGAGAGGTGATTTTGGCACATGTAAACTGTTGCCACTTTATTTATTGCCATTTTTAACAATTATCCTGAATATTTTGAATCGTTTTTGCTTAGTCGGAGTGCGACTAAAATCGATTTCAGTGGTTTGTCTTCTTAAAGCTTTTCCCAAAATATAAACAGCAAGAACCACCCGTCTTGGATGCTGATCATCATCATTTCACTGATCTCTGTTAAGTCTTGCATTCCTCATAATTGAAAATGATAATTATCGTAAACACGTTATTATCGAATTCTTAATTGCTTGCCTACCATCCTCGTCTTCATCCTTCTACTTAAGTATTTTTCTTGTTTATTTTTTTCATTTCACGTTATTTTTTATGTTTTCGGTTGAATGCAATTTTTTAAAATTCGAATTTGTTTTCTGCATATTTTGTTGCCTTTATTCAAATACGAATAAAGGTAACAAACTTAATCGACAAATGGAATAGTTTGATTTTATTAATCCACTCAAAAACTTTGCAAAACAAAGCATGTTAGTATCGAACTCAGCTAAGGGTTTTAAAAATCCCTAAACTGAACTCTAGAAAACCATACACAGAACTTTCCCAAGCCACCTCAGGTCTCCAACAAGTCAAGTGGTCGATTTCAGACAGAATGACGAATTCACTTCCCAAGACAACCATAAACGCCCTTGCGCGAAGTGGAATTCGAACCCTGTGTCTGTTGGTTAGAGAGAGGCAGGGCCGAGCCGTGCGGTTGTGCAGATTGTGCGCCGCACAAGGGCGCTTGAAGATAGGGGCGCCATTTCACCACGGGAAATATTTTTAAAAAATATAAATTTTCTTATTCTTGAATTATATCGTTTGAAGTGAAACGTTATCAATATTACCACAGATTTTATTTCAAAGAGTAAGCATACTCAGCGAAAATTTTATATATATATAAATATTCTCGATTGTTTATTATATTTTTAGTGGAAATTGTTAGTTTAAGATAGACTGTGAATTCATTCTTACGCTGTGCTTTGCCCAGTACCGTCGACAGGATGGAGCATAGAGGCAGCCTGCCTCACGGCGCTGCTTAATAAGGGTGCTCGCTCAGCCGTGTTACGGCAACAAGATATTTTACAAAAATACAGCGTTTAGTTAACAAATAAAAAAAGAGCCATTTTCCATTGACAGTTAAATATCTACTTATTATATTTTATTAATAAAAAATGACAGTCATACATACTAAAACTAAACATTTTCGATCCCACTTATTAGATACTTAACGAAACAACCTATAAAGTATCATACGATGTGAATTTCATAAACTTTTATAGTCTATATATATATATATATATATATATATATATATATATATATATATATATATTAAATTATATTATGCATGAATTCTCCTACTCAAACTGCAGGTTTCTATCTCCCCGAATTTTACATTTGAGCGATAATTACGCTATCCCTGCAATAAACAATACGATATAATGGGAAAGAAGAAGACTCTATTTGGGTAGATAGATAACTTTGATTGCACACAAGGAAACTGCTCTTGAGGACAGAAGAAGTGATGGAGAATAGAAGATTCTTGGTAAGTCATACCCATTTTCAGTTTTTTTTTTCCTGAAAACTTTAGTTTCCGAATATCCCCACATATATCTCGCAGCACGATTTTTTAGCTTTAATTTTGTGAAAAAAGTGCGAGATATAGTCGAGTAAATACGGTAATTTTTTTAGCTTCCAAATTGTTAAGTATGGATCATTGGTTAAAGACTGGATTTATAAAACGCACCAAAGAGAGCAAAATAGCAGATACAGAAATAAGCAATTTCACTCCTCTCATTGATGATAAATTATTCATATCAAGTAAAAATGATTAGTATCTTTATAAATTTTGTTCTATTAAAAATAAATCATGTTTTTTTTTGTTTATGTTTAAATGTACATCTAAATTCAAATAAAACACAGTTACAATGAAATATTTTTATTTATTTATTAATTATTATTATTATTATTATTATGATAAGGGTATTTTGAAAGGTACTTGGTAATAATGAAAATTAAAGAAGGGTACACGGATATCTGAAGTTTCAGAAACACTGATCGATCCAAAAATATTTAGTCTGAAACATAGATGTACATTACGATGTTCGTTTTCTTAAATTCCGCTTCGAATTTGGATAGACGAAATAGCGTCTATCCAAACACGCACTTACATTTTTTTCGGAGTCATTTCAATTTTGAATGGGAAACATGTTGAGCGTATTGTGTATTCTGTGTTTAAGTGACTTTGGACAATTTGACTTTGAATTTAATTGTGTACTTAATTTTGGATTTTGGATAGACAAATAAAATTTTAAAGATAATAGTTTATAAATTATAAACGTATTAATCAGCTGATGGACCTTAGCTAAAAATCCCGTATATATATGCGGGATAGACTATCGGCGCATCAGGCTGACGTGGCTCGAATTAAATTAATAAGCATAGGTTATTTATGAGCTATAAAACTCTTTAGATGAACTTTGTTTACACATACTGCAATTGGCCCTTTCTTGATAATTTTTGGTGTATTTTTGCATCATTTCATCTTGTGCGTTACACTTTTGCAGTTGCCTTTTGTTTTATAAAATATATTTATGGTTGTTTAGTAAATTTTTCGTGAATTTAGATTATTATTCACGTAAAGTAATTACATCTATTATATTTTTGCCAAGTTTGAAAATCAGTTAAATTGTTTAATTTTAGTTGAATATCTTATTTTGAAAACAAAAGATTTTTATCTTTTGTTGGGGAGACTTCTAGAATATAAATAATTTTCAATAAGAGATTTATTTATATATTTGTTCTTGTTCTGGTTGGAACACATTGGGGTTGGGGCCCTTTTACTGATTTCTTTAATAAATAATTTTAATATTCTAGAAATTTCTTAATTATTAAACAATTACCAGAATGTAAAATATATTAAATAAGTATCACTGAGAAATCAATCAGTGGCGAATATCTCTACATGGTAATTTTCAAAAAATACCTAAAATGTAAGCATATTTATTATTCAAAACATCTGAAAAATCAAATTCTGTAATTAAAAAAAAATAGTCAGACTTGGGCCATTCACCATAAAAATAATAGTCGGTTAAGGGGTTAAAAAAATAAGTTGAAGGGAAAATTTCAGAAATTATTATTTATTTTGGTGGACAACTTTTAACGCTCTTCTTATTTTAAACTCTAACCAAGATTGTTAACCCTTAGATGTCGGGAAAAAAACGCCAAGGAAGTTATCTGCTGCACAAAACAGGAAAAGACAATTGCGGCGAGTACAACTGGAACATAAACTGGCTGGATCTCTAAATAAATTTTTAACTTCAGGATCACAAAAAAAAAACGAAGAACAGAAAGTTCTGACGAAGCAAGTACTCCGTGTAGCTCTACTCCAGAAAAAGAAAGGACACAAGGTAACTATGAAGAAACAAATGTTACATGCGAAAATGAAACTGGACTGTCTACAGAAGTAGCAGCAGAAGAAATATTGGATCCTGATTCAGCGAAACACGAAACTTCAAATTTTAATGATCCAGGTACTTGGCCGAATCATATAACTTCCAAAGTTATATGATTGTTTAGTTCAGCGCTTCACAAACTGTGGGCCGCGGCCCCCTTGGGGGCCGTAGGTTTTGTTGAGGGGGGCCATGAAATAATGAAAACAAATTTAAAATGTTTTAAGACTAAGTAGATTTTTTTATTTTAAAATTTTAAAAGAAACGTATTTAACTTTTATTATTTCTTTTTTGTTTTTTTTTATATTTTAATGGAAAAATTCACACATTGGTGTTGGTTCAAAACCTTTGCTTCCTGCGTATTTCGGCGCTTAATAAATATTAGTAAATATTGCTTATTCATATAAGTTTCATTTCAAAGCAGTGGTTAATTGTATTTACTTCGAATGCTCTCCAGGGAAGCTCCAAATCTTCCCGTCTCTTTCATCATGCGTTCGTAATCAGGGACTGCTCATATTGACTTTATATACATATCAAAACTCGTTTGATATTATCACTGTCATCCGAGCTAGTTTTCTGTTACCAATAAAATAAAAGTTTCGCATATACTTTACACATGAAAAAAAGTTTAAACAAGTTCATGTGGGGAGATAGTCACTTGCTTGCAGTGACACGCCCTCCCTAACAGCCACTATAATGCAGAGGCAATAAAAACAAGTACTTTTATTATGCCAGTGAATAAGGTATGAGGAGTCTGTGTAATATATTTCTCAACAAATAGTGCAATTAGAGACAACTGGGATAAAAACACACTAATTAATGAATCACATGTCCCCTCATACAGAAACTATGCTGTATAGACTGAAACAAAACCATATGTTGCATGGACAAACACAGTATCTAACTAAAAACTATTGTTATTAATTAGATGTGTATGAGTTCGATTTCCCAAGGCAGCAATAAAATTCAACCGAACGTGTTAAAATTCGTAAAAGTGTTAAAACTAAGTAATATATATATATATATATATATATAATATTATGGCAGTTTCCCATATGGAATTCAACCGAATTCCATATGTGAAATAACTTGCCTTTTAATAACCTGCCTTTGCTGTCTGTTTCGCGTTAGGCTTAATTACCGTAAAGGGAGAAAAGTCAAAAAAAGAGAAAAATGTTCCTGGTCCGGAGATTCCCTTATTCAGGTAATATTCACTAATTTCATACTATCAGTCTGTGGTGTGCCAGTATCGGTAAGTGGTGATATTATTTGATCTATTCTACGTTAAAAAATTTAACCCTGAGATGGATAAGTGGCTGATAAAAAAAAAATATATAAAAAAATTCCCGCGAACAATCAGAAGAAGCAGAAACAGACTAAAAAAAAAAAAAAAAAAAAAAGGACAGTATTTCATATTTTACCAGAACAGATCGCATCGTCTTCAGAACCAAACGGTAAGAGGCAAAAATGTAATATATTCATTTGATTTTTGAAATATTCGCTGTGTATGTATTGTATTGAATATAAATACAATAAATATTATAATAATATATCTCTCTATTAGGATTTTTTTTCGATGGGGCCGTGAAATATTTTAATTTTTGCAAAGGGGGCCCTGACATCCAGAAGTTTGGGAAACACTGGTTTAGTTGAGCATTGCCCGCGTCAAGTAGTTAATAAAGAATTTCCCAAATAGGAATCAGGCCGCAAGTTTTCCGATTCATACTATTATCGAACTTTAGCAAATGGAGAAAAACATTTACGAAGTTATTTAGTTTATTCAGAATTGCGAAATTCGGTTTTCTGTTGTTATTGTAAAATATTTGGTAGTCAAAATTCCCAACTTACTAATGAATACGGTTGTAACGATTGGCAATATTTGAGTCGTATACTAAAAATACACGAGACAAGTTCCGCTTGTCTTGTGTATTTTTGTACTTGTCTTGTACTTAAAATGTCGTTGATTAAGAAATGCACTATTGATTGCACACAACAAAGATTATAGGAAACTGAGAAAAAATATTGGCAATCTGTTATAGAACGGTTAATCTACATATTATTCGATATGTATTATACAATATTTATCAAGGCAGTGTATAGCTTTTAGAGGTTCTTCACAAAAACGTTTTGAAAATGATAACGGCAATTTTTTAGTTAGTAGAAACTGTCGCTAAATTTGATAATGGCAGAACACTTGCATCGCATCCAAACATCACAAAAAGGAACATTGCTCATTATTTAGGTGATAAAATACAAAATGAAATCATCCGTATAATTTCTGAAGCTATAAAACCTATAAAACAAAAAATTTTAGAAATGGTTAAAGAAGCGAAATATTATTCATTAATTCTTGACACTACTCCGGATATAAGCCACACAGAACAATTCTCTATTGTTATTAGATTTGTTAATCAAAATAAAGATACAAATATAGCAGAAATTCATGAACATTTTTGGGTTTTCAATCTGTAGAAGATATCACTAGGCAAGGACTATTTCAATTTATAAAAAATTATTTAAAATTATTGAATATTAACATTTCGGATTTACGCGGCCAAGCTTAACGGTTCAAATATGCGAGGCAAACATAATGGACTGCAGAAAAAAATCCTTGAAATAAATTCAAGGGCTTTTTTTATTCCGTGTGAATTTTATTCATTAAATTTGGTAGTTAATGATGCAGCTAAGATATCCTGTGAAACTGTAAATTTTTTGGGGGTAATACAGGAATTATAATTTTTTTCAATATCTGTGAAGTTGGGCTATATTAAAAAAACATATTCGTGTTTTAAATTTGAAGCCACTTTCTGCTACTAGATGCGAAAGTAGAGTAGAAGCAATAAAGCCACTTAAAAATAATATCAAGGAAATTTACTAGGCTCTTTTTGATATTACGGAAGATGAAACTAAAGATATCGATTCTAGAGTTCAGTCAGACAACTTCATTTCAAAGATTTATTCGTTTAAATTTATTTGCTCTGTTCATGTTTGGTACGAAATCTGAAGTCTCATAAATGTTGCAAGCAAAATAATGCAGAATCCGACATTTGATATTGGAAAAATTACAGAAAATCTTGATTTTGTTATACAAGAATTAAATACTCGCCGAACAGACCAATATTTTGAAAATATTATTAGAATTGCAAAAGAAGTAGCAAGCCATTCTTAATATTGATCCTATTTTTCCAGACATTCGCAAAAGAACAAAAACAAAAATATTTGATTACGAAGCATCAGATGAGACAATGCATGATCCTAAACAAAATTTAAATAATTTTTTTCTTCGCGATTTTAGACACGACAATTTCAGTCACGGAAAGATTCATACTCTTAAACAACATAGCGAGGACTTTAAAGTTATAAGAGACATTAGCAAATTAAAAGATTGGAGCGATGAAGATTTAATGAAACATTGTAAAGATTTGCACTTAAAACTGAGCGACAATCAAGATTCCGACAATCGCGATATTGATGGCATGACTTTATTTGAGGAATTAAAAACTTTGCAATGTTTTATTAAAAAAGTGTCTGCTCCTCAGGATGTTTTAAATTATATATACGAAAATAAATTAACCGACACGTTTCCGAATACTGTGATTGTGTGCGTATTTATTGAACATTACCAATATCCGCAGCATCAGGGGAAAGAAGTTTTTCAAAACTGAAACTAATAAAAAATTATTTGCGGTCAACAGTGTCTGCAGAGCGTCTAACGGCTTTATCAATTGAAAATAATATTATGGATTCATTAGACATTAAAGATATTATTAAAAATTTTGTGGCGGCCAAAGCAAGACGGATAAATAATATGTAAAATAAATCTATATTTATGCTAATTCTTATATAGTTGAAAGCATGAATCCAAATTATCTTCGTTATGTAATATTTCTGTTTATATTAAAATAAAAGTAATTTTTGTTTTTATATATATATATATATTCTGTTGTATTTATATATTAAAGAATAAACATTTTTGAAAATGTTTATTATTAAAAATTCCTTATTAATGAATTTCAGTGATTACAATGTTCTACTACTGTTAAATAAAATTTATTTTTATGTATGCGTATAAACTGTTTTGTATTTTTAACAAAATAAAATTTTTAGCAAAACTTTTTCATGGAAATTTATTTTATGAGGGCACTGAAAAACGTTTAGCACAAGGGCGCCTCCTACCCACGGCGCGGCACTGGAGAGTGGAAACACTTGGCCAGCTCGATCGCGATTTTATTGGCAATTTGCAAATTCTCCAATAAAAATAAAGCGATTTTTCTGATTAATGACAGAAATGCTTAATTTCTCTTCTCAGCCTTATGTTTGTGTCTGGCGTGTTCGAACATCACATCCCGGCCACTGAATTAGAAACATTTATGCAGATGTACGTCAACATCACTTACGCAGCGTATATGCAAAAATGCTTGGTCACGTGCGCACCAAGTGTTCCAGGCAACTCTTAAAGAATGCTGCTGGTCAGCAATCGTCAAGTATGTTGATCGTAATGGCAAAAACGGCCTTTCAGAGTTCGATAAAGGACTTACTGTGGGTGCCCGTCTGGCTGAAGCCATGATGTTGAAAACAGCAGAGCTGACTGTTTTCTCTAAAGGTGAACCATCCCGGGTGTTTAATCAGTGAAAAATAACATAGAATACAAACATACTGTATGAATACAAAAAAATACTGAAAATAAAATGTAGCGCAAAAATAATGCTCGTCTGGGAGGCGTAACTGTGGTCCTGAGGAAGTCTGTCAGGAAGGTCGCCGTCGTCTGAGAAGGCTTTTACGGCAAACAGAACATCCTGGATGCAGCTATTGACCGAAGCGTTTAATGAAGACTGTTCCCGATCCACTTCTCACTGAATTACGCGCAGCGAATTGAAGAGAATCGGTATTGACAGTCGCATGACTATACGGTACGGAAACCACTGTATTATAGAAAATTTTCTAATTAAGTAGCAGATGTGTGGACTCCTCGGAGAAGACCTGAATTTTCTACTTCGCTATTGGGTATTGTGTTTTGACGCGTCTTTTTCTCATTTATGAAAACGATTGTGCAAATCAGGAAAAACACTTGAAAATACGCATTAGTTTAGCTTTTATTATATATTTATAGCGTAATATTCTTATAAATTAGAACCTTTAAAACTATTCTATTAAATGAATGCCCTGCATCATAAGGATAACAAGAAGAACATAATTATCTTTATTTGTTCTTGAAATCAGCAGTGCGACATTTCAGATTTATATGTTGGCATAAATATCGCGCTGTTGATTTCCTGCAAAATGCGAATGAATCAGCCACATTCTGAATACGAGTTAACACTTAAATAAAACCGAATGGAATTGCGATTTTTGTGTTTTTATCGTAAAGCCTTTCTCGCCAGAAACAGTAATGTTATATCAGGTGACCTCGTAACTCACAGCGAATCATTTCCAACAACAGCATCCTACTACGGAGGCAACGAAATTCATTATTTAGATATGCAACTAGCAATTAAAACAGCGTTTCGATTTTTTAAATTAAAATTTTCAAATGACAAGGTATCTTGTAAATTTTCTTGGCAATATTTAAATAAAAGTTTAATTCAGTGATTGGGCGTTTTGTTAACGATGCGTGAATCACTTGCGAAGAAATAAGTGCCGCAGTTGAAAGAAACACTGCTTGCATCGCCCTGCAAGGAGAGTAGCAGTTGCAGAATCATTGATCGAGGGAGAAAGAAGTTTTACACTGCACTTCCAGAAATTGTGCGAAGAATTTCTGGAAGTGCAATTCCAAGTGGAAGTGTCTGTACTGATTATGTGGCTAATGTTTCATTGCCTCAGATGCAAGTCTGGGATGATATGTATTTCAATACAATATTATTACAATATGGGACTGAACTTGATAGATATATTTTGAACAGATTGCCGAAACTATAATCGAAACGAGTGAATTCACCAGTTTTTTTTTTTTTTTTCAGGTTTCTAGAAACGTGGTTTGTTAGCGACATCCGATTACGTTATAAGAAAAATAATAAATTATTTCGGTTGTAGGCAACAGCCATGTAAATTATGACCGAGGCACCAAAATCTTATAACACTTTAATATGTTATAAGATTTTGGTCTCCATCATAACACGACTGATGGAGGGAGGGCATTGTAATAAAGAAGTCCACCGTTTTACTTCATTCCTTCTTATTGTTTATTTTTTAATCATTTTATGTTGATCCCACCCGCGAAGAGAAAAAACTTAAGGCTTAGTAGCAAGAACGTTTCAAGAACGTTGGATTAGTGAAGGGTGGTTAGGGTCATAGTGTCACATTGGAAAAAAGAAATAAAAAGAAATTCAGACAAATGAGGGCTTACTTTAACACGTTCATTGCCAATCACGCGATATCGCGCGATGCGAGTTCTCACCAGACGGCCGATCACGTGTTATCGCGTGGACGTTGCTAACTAAATAAAAAATAAAAAAAATTTCGCCACCACACGAAATTCCAATTTTCAGCTTGGCAATGAAAGTGTTAAGAAACCTGTGTCGAAAATGACCTGGATTATAGGTCATTTTCGACACAGGTTTATTAATGTCACTAATCTGAATGGTGTTTTCAGCGTTTTTCTTCAAGCCGAATATTTTAAGTGCACTTATCCTGCTTGGAAAGAAGTCAACGGACACCCCCATGGGCTGCGGTCATTCCCGCTGTACGGTGAGCGCCAATGGCAGTTTGTTCCTCACGCTATGGTTCCCCCGTTGACTTTTTTCAAAGCAGTGTATTTTGATTAACGTGGGAGTAAATTATTGATGAATTGTTTCGCATATAAACAGTGGTGTAGATAGAGCTTTAGCCGCCTGGGGAGGTCCCTGAGTTTGCCGCCCCTCTCAATACACACCAAAAATACTACAAAGAGTCGAAACGACGTATAGGGAAATAAATTAAAACTCTATTTTAATTTTTGAAGTAAAACTTTAATTTCAACATTCTAAAATGTTATTTTTCTTGCTTTTTTGTTAGAAAAATCGTCGATGATATTGGCGAAGTCCATTTCATAGTAATGCTGGTAATTCTTAATCAGTTTTATTTAGAAAAACTCCTCTCACAACTAGCAACACTTACAGCAATTGTGAGGAAAATTCGCAGTAGTATTACAATATTTTGAAATGAGTTCTCGAGACTGTATTTTAGAATTAACTGCAAAAGTTCAAAAAGGTTCAAAGTGGCGCTCGGGGCGGACCTCTTCCTTCCCCCCCCCGCAGCTACGCCTCTGCATATAAACCGCAAGATGTCCTGTACACGCTAACGATATGTTTCATCGGACCGTAAATTACTTCTCAAGGACTGCGCAGATGAGAAACAACTGCACGCAATGAGGTGCCATAAAGTCAGCACTGAGCAAAAACAACTGCGAACGTTACGGCTTCAAAACTGATGTAGGACGTTCCACGAGTCATTGTATGATACTGGTTGTTGATAAATATCCATATTTCTGATAGATTGATAGAAACCAGAAAGTTGCTATAGACCTTCGAATATGACTATTTTGGCATATTCATTTGCGTGCGATTATTTTGGGCTTGAACATCATTCCACCCGCACGAATCAAGTAATGAAATGTAGCGAAACTTTTCGGTGGTATGTTAAAAAATTTAATTAATTTTTAATGTTGAGTTTTAAATATCTCCACAGGGCAGCTGCTGAGAACGGCATCGCACTCAGCACTGACATTGAAAAATTTGGAGGAAGGACATACCACTTGCATTGAACTCTTGGACATACCACTTGCATTGAACCGAACCACTCGTGAATTGTGCTTCCGCTCATCACTGGGGGGAGGGGGAGGATAATCAGGTTTTTCCCGAAAAAAAAGCAGATATTTTCTACCACGACACAGGACCAAAAGACAGATCGCCGAATGGCGTCAGTGCCAACTGAGTTGAGATCGTCACCGCTTGAACCAACATGCAGAGAATTTGAACACCACTATGGCACGGAGGTTTGTGAATGTCTAAAAGGAAGATGAATTGCATCGCCCGATGAGGCCAACCCACACTTATTGGAGGACTGAAGTGGCTCGAAAAAGTTCTTCCATGTTGGGTCTCTAGAGAAGGGTTCCTGATCCCTTCTCCATTCCAACTATTCAATCCCTGTCAACCGTATTAAACCACTCGGAGACCATTCCGTGCCTCCCTCCCCATTATTTCAGACTTCATAGAAAAATATAAATGAAAGCTGGTCTTTTCCGATCATATTCTCCTTATCCTGCCTTAAAAATCTTTCTTCTGCTATCCTCACTTCACCACCATGAAAACTGTTAATGGAAATTCGTTTATCTTCACAGCAATTAAAATGAATTCGCATCGCACTTCTTGTGATCTTATTCATACAAGGCATGAGTTCGGTGTGGACACTTCTAAACTGCTTCTTCCGTTCAGATGCTGCCCTTTCGAATACGCTGCCGACTTTATTCGCACAGAATATTCGGGTGAATCTCTTTCAAGTAAGACTGGGAGGATATTTCACGCTGCGAGTGGTATTTTGGTGAGGGAAAGCGAATGTAATTAGAAACGAGCAAACTCCGTGATCAGGTTTGATGGAGCATGTTACATTCTTTCGCCTCCTTATCTTTTACTTTCAATGCAGTCCTTTCAAAATGTGTACGTGATTTGTGTGACATCACCTTTTCCTTCCCCCATCGAATATATTCTTAGGCACGGCTATCAAAACCTCATCGAAAGAACACGGCAAGAATATTTTTTAAGAATTATTTCCACCTTCGCCAACGCATCGCGCGTTGATGAACATCTTTGCTATTCCGCATGCTTCCGGCCGATCAGAGGAATGAGTGCACGGATCTGCAGCCAAAAGTGACGTTTTCTTTATTGTTAAGCTTCTTAAACCGTGACGGGCGAAAGCCGCTCCGAGGTTGTATGATCACGCCTCGTTGTTTGCACAGGTCATCGGTAGGTGGCATTATTAAGAATCGGGGAGGAAACGAACGTGCGCGGTTTCAGGCATAAATTGATTTATTTAAGGATCTCGTGCTTAATGCTGGAACGCTAAAATTTCGAACATTTTCAGGCGGCAGAATTGAAAAATTATTTATTTTATTTTATTTATTTATTTTTTTTTCCAGTTTGATTACGCTTGGTTCATTTTTTTCTCTCTCATCATATTCTACTTCTCATTCTTTCCCTTCAGCAAACTTGCTAAGAAGCTCGAATCCACTCTGATGTTCTTAAGCGGGCAATTTGATTGTGCGGAGATCTGCTTTTTAACTAAGAGGGACATTTTAAAAGAAATGTTTGCGTCAGTACAGTGTGTGTGGTGTGTTTTCGCGCTCTCCAACGAACGGAACTTCTTTTCCTTATTAGCATAAGAGGTTCCGCCCAAGGACCAGAGTTCCACACACTCGTGCAATAAATATTAATTAAGTCGTTTCTAGTTTACACCTGTCGAAGCGCATCTAGATAAGAGAATTTCATCGGGAAGGGGGGAATTGTGGACCTGTATGAACTGCGAACGTAGATTGCCACTAGCATTTGACCTTTCTGAGCACTGACCATCCATGTTAGAAGAAGCAAGGATAAAGGCGGAGGAATTTTTTTTCTTGCGTCTCAATCGGACGAAAGAAAAAAAAAAAAAACGGAAGAAATCTCAATCCCGGTGTTAAGTCTGCTTATAATTCTTCACCATCGTGCATCACCTGTCGCCTCCGTATTAGTCTGTCTTCTGCGTTCGTATTACAAGCGAATGTCTTGATGAAGGCCCTTTTAAGCGTGTCGAAATGCCAAATTCCATTTTCATAGGAAATCTCTATTCAAATTTCGAGCTTACCATGATTCATGCTGAAATTTCCGAAAAAAATTAAAAAAACTGCATGAAACTCGAATTTAAAAAAATATATTTTACTAACTAAATGAATTATTCACGAGCAGACGTTCCGCCAATTGAAGCGAGGATTACGAAAGACTCTTTAAAAACAGGAAGTTATCGAAGACCGAGAATGAAATGAAGTCACGTATTTGGAAGGCGACGGTGGAACTGTTCGCTGCGTTAGGAGGATGGGGCAGTGCAACAGAATGGGTGTACGATTATGGCAGTTAACCGGGTTTCCAGAATCTGAGCAGCCTCCAGGAAGAGTCTCCGCGATTTGAATTGAAATGTGCACAGCAGTAGCAGGGTAACTTTCTTACCCCTGATGAGCACATAACCTGCTTTAGGTTGCCCATGCAGAACATACTTCTTTTACGCTTTTTCTTCTTACCAAGGTGGTTAGCCGTGTGTCCGAAATGTTGCAAATAGTTTTACGACCGCCGTGACAAAACCGATTAAACGACTTGGCCATCGGGTGAATTAAATGGCATTTTGAATAAAGCTCAAGGAAAGGTGTCGCATACGTTTTCTGTGACAAGCGAATAACGAACACTGAATATTAAAACATGTTTAACGAAGTCAGAAATGATGTTTGGTGTTCGAAGGTTATTTGTTAAAATTAAGTTGAAAAAAATGTTCCTTCATAATCCTCGTTTTGTCGTTTGAGGACGAACAGAAATACAGTCGGTCTCTTTTTATGCGGTGGATACGTTCCACAGAAAACCGCATATAAAAAATCGCACAAAAAAGACCTAACTTGAGCTGAAAAATTAGGGATACATTCCATACTTTTCTAAAACCGCATAAAACCGAAGCAATGAGTTAAAATAAACCTAAAATCGCAGGAAAAAATTCAGGAAAATAAGAATGCTGAAGTGTGTTTTAAAGCTTTATTCATTAAATTTTATTGAAAAAGTAATTTTTTTTTTCTTTTTGCATTTTGTCATCAGAATTATCGTCGTTATTACACAATATTCGGCAACGTTTGCGAAATAGTGCAAAATCACTTTCATCACCAGAAGAGAGAGTCAGTCATCAGATCTGTATGGTAATGGTTCTTCACAAACAGAATTAGCATAAACCTCGTTCTCTGCTGATTTTTCTTCTTCTGACAATGTAATCAGTAAACTTTGCGATGATAATTTCACTAATTTTTTATACAGCTCGCGCTATCCAGACATACAGTTCTTCAGCTCACGTTGGAATTTAAAGGCTCGTTCAGAATTTGTGTCAATAACAAGAAAATGATTTTCCAATTTATTGCACAGTTCAAGACCTTCTCGAATTATATTTGCAGTGAGGGAGACAGGTTTTTCTTCGGCTCCACTATCGTTTTTTGGATCTTCGTCGATATCTAAAGTTATTCGATATCCAATAATATCATCGTCACTTAAGGCATTATTCACAAGCAATTCGTCTACATCATTCTGGCTAAATGTATCAAAACCTTCTCCACCAATTTCCTGTGCCAAAGTAATGATTTCAGCTGATAATGTAGATGTTTGCATGGTTGCACTGTTTGCAACACACCCAGGCCAAGCTGCTTTCCAGCAGGCATTTCACGTTTGTGGTCTTATTTCAGCGATAGCAGATGCAACATGATTTAAGCAGTCCAAAATTGAAAATTTTTTCCAAACGTCAGTTACTTACTGTTAATGATTCATTTTCTAGTTTATCCAATATAAATTGAAACGTGTGCTTAACGTAATATTTTTTAAAAGTAACAATTGTGTCTTGATCTAATGGCTGAATAACGCTGTATTGTTGTATTGGGTGGAAAAACACTACCTGCACATTTGTATGTTCTAAATGCGGATGACTTGGTGAATTGTCAACAATTAATAAAATTATGAGCGTTTTGCTTCATATATGTTTCCACTTCTGGCACAAAGCAATTATTGAACCATTCAGTAAATACAGCAGTTTTTACCTTTGCATTAGCCATCCAACGTATCCGTAGCTGTTTTAGATCTTTGCTTTTTAGAGCACGTGGTCTTAGAGATCGATTTACTAGTAGGGGTTTCAACATTCGATTTTCTGATGCATTGCTTTAAACCCACTTCCTTTTTTCTCAGACTTTGCGATGTAAGTTCAACTAGGCATTTTCTTCCAAAACAGTCCTTTTTCGTCAGCGTTAAACATTTGGTAGGGACAATATACACCATCTTCAATAATTTTGACTAACTTCTCTTGAAAATTTTTGGCTGCTTCTTCATCTGCTGCTGCAACCTCGCCTGTTATCTTCACGTTATGTGCATTCCTTTTTAAAATCCCGGTTAACTATGCTTTGCTAGCCGAAAATTCTTTATCAGCCTAGGAAGCGGAAGTAGATGGCTCCAATTGCTTCATTTGTTCATAAAACCGAAGAGCTTTTTGTTTAATTAAATAACCACTTATAGGAATTCTTGTTTGAGTTAATTCGTCAATCTAAATTACGAGCGCTCGTTCCGGTTTTTTCTAATAAAGCATCTCTTGATTCCGATGATAATTTGGCTTTTAACTTGTTTTGTACCAGAAATGGCAGATTTTCTTATTGCGACTTCATTCTTTTTAATTGCTCTTAGAGTAGATTCGCCTAAATTGAAATGTTTACCAATCACTGTCGGTCCCTCTCCTTTTGCTAAGCGATCTAAAATTGCAATTTTCATTTCCAAATAAACTGCTTTTCTTTGGTGCTCTTTTTTCCCTCCACTGGGCCAAATTAAATCTTTAAAATAAAAATTAGCAAAATTTAGACTTACGATAACGAAATGAGAAATACTTACATGTAAAATTAAACTTCACGGACACTCGCTGCTTTCACGTTACGCCAGAATGTGCTGCAACACGCTGTTCATTATGTACATCAGTTTTGAAGTTATGAACCGCATAACTTCAAATCCGCATAAAAAAAGATACGCATAAAAGACACCCGAGTGTAACTACCGCTAATTGCGTGGAATGGTTACCGATAAGCAACCTGAAAATTACGGCGATTGCAAAATTCACGATGCTGGTTAATTTTTTTTTTTTTTTTTTTTTTTCGATTTCGAAACGAAAAAGGAAGGAATGAAGCAGTCTTTGATGGACCTGGAGCACTGCTCTTTCTCCACACCCACGTAGCAGTGCGATTACGAGAGAAGAACTTTCCAAATGTAAAAAAAATTCCTCAAAGTGCGTGCGTAAAAACAAGAACAAAAATCTAGACTTCCCTTAATCTTTATACATCTCGATTCGGGATCATCTCCAAATTTCTGTTGGCAAGGTTTGTGGTTAACTGGAAATTTTTTGACTCATTTAAAAAAGTTAACATAAACAATGTTAGCTCTAGAATGCAGAGTAGTAAATGAAAGCAAAAACATCTCTCCATAATTGTGATAAATTCTTCTCCTCGTTTCCAAGTGGGCAATTTTGGAAGTCCGTAGAACTGCACTACGATTAGACATCAAAACGTCAGTTTTGATGTCTAATCGTTGGGTGGTGGCACGTGCTCAGTGAGAATGTGTTAAAAATTGACGTGCTCGTCACTGGCTGCAACAGATTTCCAGACAACGCGAGAAATCCATTTTGCTCCCTCACCAAAGTATTGCAATATTAATGTCATTACACCGAAGTCCCACCCACTCCGGTTATTTTTCAGCCTTCACTTCGGTTGAGCATTTCTCCAACGTGTTGCCCCTTCACATTTCTTTACTGCTTAGGGCGGCACCGTACGAAGAGGCTAAAAACCAGAAAAAATCTCCGCCTTTTCTTGACACTCCTTAGAACAACATTGACTCTCAACCGTGAGAATGACCTTGACGCTCGGCACTACATCTGGCTCTTGTTGGTGAAGGTTATGACCCTGCATATTAGAAACACCAGGTGAGTCTTCGCAGGCGTCCCACGCACACAGAATCTAAGCCGCTCCATTCATTCCATTGTAACGCTGTCCCGTCATCTGCAACTTTCGGCTTTGCCTTCCCCCTCCTGTTTTGTATTTCATGCAATCCCCACAGCTGACGCCGCAATCGAAAACACCGTTACGTTGACGGAGAGATCGTGAATGGGTCCACTAATCGTATGTGAGTGACCCCCGTTGACGAGCGGCAGTCATCCTGTACAGTTGACTGGAAAACACCTCGTAGATGGATGCAGATTTCGAGATGGACGAGTGCGATGTCCCCTTGAAGACTTCCATCTCGTGAAATAGTGTTGCGACAGTCATCTCTCATAGTGTGCAGTGCATACGTCCAGGGCAGGGGGGGGGACTCTACGCTGCACGTAGTCGATTGATCTGTTTTATGAAACGCGCATGTAAATACTGCTGCTGTTCTTAATGTATCCATGGGATGAAAAAGGATGGCGAATAACACGCATATCAAATGAAGAAGGGAATAAGATACTACAGTCCGTGTGGGTTCCACGCGGTTTTATTTATAGGTGATCACATATTCGTGTACATGGGTGAACTTATGAACTGTAGGGCGTTAAAATTGAAGAGAACAAATATTCAGTAAAAAAAAAAAAAGTGTGTGTGTGTATACTGCCCGAAAAAAAAATTCAAAGATCACTCTTTGAGCAATGAGGATCGTGGCATGTAAAAGTCACGTGTTTGTAGCCGTCGTAAATTGGAGAAATATGATGCTCCCAGCTGTGTCGAGGAGAAATGGCTACGAGAAGTGAACTGACGGAGTTTGAAGATAGGATGCCATGTTGCAGGCCCATCTGTTCGCTAAATTGCTGTCAAATAGGGCCATCTCGGGTCAAAAATTAGTGATACCATACTGAGATGGAAGCGCAACGAGTCAAGTGCTACTCACGATAAACAACTCACTACTTCACTGGAGGTACCCCTAGGGTGCTAAGAAAGATAATATGTAAAATCCGCTATTAGTCGGCCTACAAGTTGAATGTGGATTCCGACATCGACTGGAACACAAATCTGCACAAAAACATTCGGGACCGACGCTCACAACATCAGTGTCCATGGTAGGACCGCAATATGGAAACTCCACATTACTCGAACATGCAGAGTGTGGTGCAAAGAGCTTGTGCAGTGGAACGTGGGAGCTTGGAAAGCTGCATTATGGAGCGAGGAATTAAGCTACGCCCTTTAACGAGCAAATGGACAGGTTGGTTGAACGTCTCTTACCAAAGTGCGTAACCGCAGCTATGAATTACGGAGCTGACGGTGTGATAGTATCATCCTATTTTTCCTGGTTTATCTTCTGTTTGTGGTGCCACAAATATTGAACCTGGAGAGGTATCGGAACATTCTGGTTCAGATATCTCTCTACCTTGTGGCGTTTCTACGGAACTGACCATCGTATCTTTCAGCAAGTCAATGCACCGTGGTCATAAGGCTACTGCTGTAACCGCGTGGATTGTGGACACGAACATTCCTACACTTGACTGGCCTCCACAGAGCCCTGATTTCGATCCTGTTGAACATCTGTGGGATGAATTGGAGCATCAGGTGAGGTCAAGTGATGTCCGCAATCATGGAGCGAAAGGAGGTCCTATATCTTATTAAGGTTGGCGCCATGGCTGTTTGTTCTTCCCAGTATGGTGTCCGTTGACTTCTTTCCAAGTAGCGTCCTTACGCTTCATAAGTTCATCCATGTTCACGAATATGTAGTCAACTGCAGATAACAGCCTGGAACACATGGGCTGTGGTAACTTATAAAGGTGATCCATTTTTTTTTTTTTTTTTTCAATTAAAGAAAGGAAATGTCTCGTAATTCGGATACCATGGCAGCCGTAAAAGCTGAGTCATTAAAAAAATAAATAAATAAGGGCGAATTACAATTTTACCAGTATATGAAAAATAATTTCATGATTACAGTCAACACCAATCTCGACAAACTGTAGCAAAACGTCAAGTAGGCCTATGCGCCCGCAGACCTGTAGTCTGCATTCTGTTATCCAGCTTATCGTAGATCAGGTTTATTTATTTTTTTATTTTTCACGGTGGTCTTTTATCAATAGAAATTAGACAAGACACCAATGGGCTAATGTAGAGGTTAGTCGTTTTAGCATTTTTCTCCCATTCAAGACGACATTTGATCTTGATCAGTGATACTGCTTAAAGTGGCGAGAATGTTCTTGAAAGGGATAGAAACGGCGGTGCTAGGGTCATGGTGTGTGGAGGCATTATGCTCAATGGACGCACAAGTGTTGGAAAAGGGACTATGACTGGTGAATGATATTTCAACGAAGTTCATCAATGTCATGTTCGATTGTTTCGTGGTGCCGTAGGCGAATAATTTATTTCTATGGATGACAATGCCACATCACATCGTACTCGAGCAGCGGAGAGATTGCTGGAGACCGAGCATAATAATGGAATCGAGTGATGAGCACGCTCCTCAGACCTGAGCCACATAGAAAAGCTTGGTACTAATAGAAAGATGATTTGCTGCTCGAAATTCCGCTCTAGAAAACAAACAAGGCTTATTCTGAAGGAGGAGTGGATTAGTTTTTCTCAACTCCTTAATCACTTGATGATGGTCCAAGGTCCGTGCTGTCTGAAACCTCTTCTCCTTCTGTCTCTATGAAATAAACAGGAATCGGATCCCTTGCAGCGTTTCTCCAGTCTACCGCACTCAGGGTGCTGATGCTTCGTCGTCTACCTTAGCGTTTCTTGCTTGTCTCTGTTGAGTAGACAAAGCATTCTTAAATGTTTGATCATCTGCTGTTGATCCCATTCCAAAAAGTATTAGACAGATGGCACGATCAGATATGGTTGCTTATGAATGATTCATCTAGCAATTTTTATTTTTTATTTATTTATTATTATTATTATTTATTATTATTTTTTTGACATGCTTAGTTTAAAATCTGAGGCATGAGAAGCTATTGAGAACTTGGCGCGATGTTTTAATAAGCTGGAAATCGTTTTCAACGATTTCCAGCTTTGTAAAAACTGCTTAAAATTTAATAAATTTCGATACGAATTCCGTGTGTTTTTTTTTATTTTTTGTTATGAACGATGAGGGTTATTAAGAAACCAAGTGCAAAGCTGTGTTAAACAAAGAAAAAACAGAATCTTGCATCCTGTATCTCTTGTTGCAGATTCTGTTTTCCTGGTTTTTATTATAAATAAATTACTTTAATTTGATGGCGCATCTAGTTGGACAACACAAATACCCTGGGGAACTTCATCTGAGGATTGTTTCAGAGATTCAATACCCTTATGATTTTAAAAGTTCTGCAAAGTTAAAGACGGTGGGTCCGAGTCTTCCTCTGTGGCCCGTATTCACAAACATTTAGATGAAGTATTGCCATGCAAAATGCAATACTTCATCCAAATATGACATGATAGGGCTTAACGTGTTAGATGAATTTGGTCACTTGGAACCATACTGTTCGAGGTCCACTGCGAATATTGGACTAGTCAAGAAGGATACAGCAAAAATGATGAATCCTTTGGAGAATGCACGAAATACTGAGATCTTCTATCAAACGTTCAATCACTAAATCGCTGATGATCCACATGGAGGGTTTAAAATTCCTACGGCTCTTCAGCAATCACGGATTCCTGGAGAGCCGTAGCTATTCGGTCGGTCAGAGCTAATGTCTGTAAACTTCGACAGCTGTGACTGATTCCCTCTCCCCTTCTTGGTGATGAAATGCGTATCCCGTTAGACCACGAAATTTGAAAAAGAAAATCAAGTTGCACTTCAACTTTTTGGCAAATACTAGTCAGTTATATCTTTGTAAGTTTTAAAATTGAAGAATTTTAAACTTTCTTACTTCTTTAAAAATATGTTTCTTTTATTTAAATCAAAGGGAATATTAAATCCCACATTGTTTTAAAACCGAATAAGAAACTCAAAGATTGGAATCAGAGAGCTTATGTTTATATCGCCGAAATGAAGCCTGTTGGCTCTTTATATTTAAGTAACTTGATGGATGCACCTGTTTGACAACTCGTATAGCAGAGTATATAAGTTCTTTTCGCTATACCCTTTGGTATTAATAATTTGGTCTAGCTACTCACTGATGAAGGCTGAAACCGGTCTGGGTAGTGACCTCCCACCTTAATGTAATAACTTTATAGTAAATACATTTCCTACGAAATGTGTTTTTACATTATGGAAAATACTAAGATTAGCGATCAGAACTTTACCACCTTTGCTACGAGTTGTCCGGTATTGTACTACGTACTAGGGTCACTTGCATTTGCTCACGCTAGTGATCGCCGATACTTTATAGTTTACTATATTCGGCATGAAACTCTCTGATTCCAGTCTTTGAGTTTCTTATTCGGTTTTAAAACAATGTGGGATTTAATATCCCCTTAATTTAAATAATGTTTATATCGCCGAAATGAAACCTATTGGCTCTTTATATTTAAGTAATATGTTTCTTACTTCTTTAAAAATATATTGCACCCTCCTTTCCCACCGATAGCATTATAAGTCTATGCATCAAGCTTTCTAAAAACATAAATGAAACAATTATTGAAGAACATCCACAAGGGTTAACTGCAATTGAAGACGAGTCGTTTTCTCACAGAAAGAGTAAATTCTACATTCTTTATAGTAAAGATATGGAAAGACTAGTATTTCATATTCTTTGTTTGTGTTCCAGGTTATCAAGTAGTACTGTTGTAGAATTTCGATCTCCCTACTAAATTTAGTCAAACATTCAGCGTGACACAAATAGATAGTGCGTTTTTTCTTTTCTCAAGAATGCGTGGGTGTCCGAACTATCGAATTATGACACTGGCTCCATTTCATGGGAATTACACACTAACTGCTGCGCGCAAGTAATATTATAGCAGAGCGTTAATAAATTCTCAACGCAAATCGTGAAGCCACCACAATAGCGACATTCTCACTTCATTATATTTCCGAGGGCTTCATGTTCAGCCTCCATTTGGTGTTCTGGACTGGGTGACATCAGATATATAAAATGTGTTCGGAATTTTAAACTCGACTATCCTGCTTCGACAACGAATTATTCTTATGGCTTTGAGGTCGTGAGAAAGTGCGCAATTCCCTGGTTTGTAGCACCACCCTTTCTGCTCGCCGTTCCACCAGCACGACACCTGGAGAGGGTACCTGACCCAGCTCGTGCCAAAGAAAGAGCGATAAATGTTGTTCTGTTTAAAATGTGAGGAACAGGTTCTGTGTCTGATATCTTCACACTATCTGTCTTACTTAAGACCTGTTTTATGCATCAGCGAGAGCACCTGTGGAAGAGAACCTCTCTTTACTTTCCTTACATCTCTATTCTGATCTGCCGGACAGCACGTTGCTACTCATCACTTTTGCTTGCAGAGTTTTTTTGCTTGCAGGATGCAGTTACAACCAAAAAAAAAAAAAGTTCTTAACAGACAGGCTTTTGTTCTAAGTTAGTAAATTACTATTTTCTTGGCACTTAATCTTTATCTTTAATGTTGAAAAAAAAAATGTCTATTAATAATCGCGAAAGAGTATCGGCATTTATGATAGCTGTTGGCCAAAGTTTCAGAGATAAAAGGATCAAACATCACGTGCTGTGCTGATCATCACAGCTTATAGCGCATCATTTGCTTCGTTGAAAAAAACAAAAGTTTTCATCAACTTCGTTAGAATGAATTTCATGATATTCGCAAACTTGACCTCTCTGGGACTGATATTTCAAGTTTTGAAACTCTACATCCACGCCATTGTATTCACAGTACTGTTTGTTATTTTATCCCTTTTTTTATCATCATTCATATTTCATCTTTATCATCAAATTCCTGACTGGTATCCTCAAACTCAACATATGCTGTTCATCCTCAAGAGGTGTACAGGATATGATACTACTACATTAAAAGCTTACATCATTACCAACTTCCTATCTAAAATTTTCCTCAAAACCAATCTGTTACCTGTCAAGACTCCAGCATTGTCAGATCTGATCTTATACGTCTATCTTCTAAGGCATTTTTTATCGTATCAATCCACCTACGTATGTCTTGGTCTTCCTCTAAGTCTTTTTCCTGCAAACTGGGGAGAGAACATTTGTTTTGCTAATTTTTCGTTTTAAGAGACCATACCACCTGAGATTAGCTCTGCTAATGCATTCCTGGATTCTGACGATGTCAAGTTCTTTCCTAATATCCTCGTTTTTGATATGATATTGCCATTGATGCCATCTGTTCACTCCCCGAATCTTTCTCAGGACTCGCATATCTGCGGTCTCTAGTCTTTGGTCAAGTGTTTTACTTCTGACCCGGCTCTCAGATCCATAAGTTAATACTGGTTTGAACACTGTCTTGTATACAGCTAATTTAGTGTTCTGACTAATTTCTCTTTTATTCCATAAAATTATTCAGTTGACTTCCTTCCATACCAGCTTTGTTGATTCTGTTGTCTATTTCCATATTTAATTTGCCACATTCACTAAAAATTGTGCCTAAGTAGCTGAACTGTTTTACTTGTTGTATAGGTTCTTCATTCACAATGCAGTTGATATTTTCAACGCTTTTGCCTATTTTCATTGTCTTTAACTTATTATTGCTGACCTTCATACCATATCTATTACAACAGTTATTCAATTTAGTCAGGGAATCTTGAAACAAAGCAGCTTCATTGCGCGGACTGTGGTTTGCCGCCTGTTTAGTGATAAAGTAAGAAATTTTTGCTTTGTGTGTGTGGAGCATTTTTTCCTATCAAAAGATAGGAAAAAATGGAGGAGAGCTTTTGAAAGCATTGATAAATG
Source organism: Typopeltis vanoorti (assembly GCF_054136105.1). NCBI lineage: Eukaryota > Metazoa > Arthropoda > Arachnida > Uropygi > Thelyphonidae > Typopeltis > Typopeltis vanoorti. The sequence goes on from NC_143560.1 coordinate 138,411,303, forward strand.
AGTAATGCCAAAATGTAACAGTTTTTAACCAGAAGTGCAAATGACAACTTCTTAACGCAGTAGAAGCGACATTTTTGAAAGGTTTATAATCTTTTGTAAGAGGGCAACATCAAAAATAAAAAAAAATAATTTATTTAAGCAATGTCAGATCGTTTACTTTTAAAGTTCGCCACTCGATACATACCTGTTGTAATTCATCTATTTCTTTTTAATCTATAAATAATTCAATTACTTGTTTTCCCCATCAAACGCATGTATTACCCATAAAGCTCAAAATAATAACCGACATTCCTCGTTAGAAGTGTCGTCGTGTTGTGTAAGCAATTCTTAAATGAATTATTCTGACCAGTCTCCGATTCCCAAGGATATGCGTAATCTTAATTCCTTGTGATTAAACAGCCCCTGATGAAATGAGAACGTGTGGCATGAGCGACGAGATGTGAGATGACTTTCCTAGTTATTGGAGTCATGAAGTGGCTTGGAAAAAATGTGTGGAGGAGGATTCACTCAATATAAAAGTTTTATTGAGTGGGTATCCGTCATAAAAATGAAGAGTTCATATGTAAAATGAGTTAAGGTCCGTCCATCGCACAGTGATGGTTAGACAGGGTGTTTGAGACGTACCCAATTCATTACAAAAACAGATGGAGCAGTTGGAGATATGTGCAAATTCAATGTGCTAATCTATGCATGCAAACAAATGATTATTTTTTCCTACCGGCATCATTTGCTGAGTGAATTGGAGTACTGTTCTTTATACGACTGTGCGTTGGGATCCCACAGTGAGCATGAACGTTTGTGAAGTTTCTAGGTGAGGAATGAATTTTACCGGCTTGCTTTGATTGCTAGAGTGGAATTCCCCGATAACAACAAAAAAAAAAAAAAAAAAAAGCTGTTTCTCTTCATACAGGATCCAGAGAGAGAAAAAATAAATAAAAATATGAATGTTAGCTGGAACTCGTGTGAAAATTTTTATTAATTTTTATAGCACGTTCAGAAGAAGAAAGTAACTCCATGTAGTAACATGGAAGACATTACTTGGAGATTTAGTGCAGAACTTTCAAATGAAGCTCTTTGTTTCCACAAAGGATGCGCTTAGAATCCTGCCTAAAGCTGTGAGGTTTGTAAAAGCTTCCTTTGAATGTACAACCAGATTCTGGAGTCTAAAGAGCAGAACCAAATGAGACGCTTACTGCGTCTCTGTTGGTTCTGCTCCTATGCTGCTCCCGAAACGACGTCAATTTTTATGGCGAAATCAGCAGCGTTAGAGTGGTTCATGAAAGAAATTACCGTAAATGCCGACAGTCTAGATAATTGATTGTGAAAACAGACAAAACGCTGTCATATCTGGATGACACATTAATCTTAGAAATTCGTGTCCTCCAGAACACGATGGCGAGTAATTTACTACCTTGTAAAAAAAAATTTTTTGCACACCACACTGGAAAAAAAATTTCCAGTGTGGTGTGCAATATCGCGAAAGGATATTTCTTTCTTTAAGATATTGACAATGAACAGAAAGCGATATGTTGCAGTCATGAGAAAAGAATATATCATTTAAGAAGCGCCCTTAAAATTTCTCTCAATGAAACACGTAGCATTGCTGTTTATTGTTTATTGCTGTCCCCTATATTGCTCATAGTCAGTGGTTCGATATAGATTTTGAATGTCTGACTCTTATTTTCTACAATGCAATGAAAATTCAGTGTTACCTGGGATTACGAGTAGATCAGAGTTATTGGCGAAAGAGAAATGTTTTGATTTGAAACGGAGCCAGTCATAGTCCAGAGATGTGCTCTTTTATACTCGGTCTTTACTTTTTATCGATTTCCGATGCTTTCCTTTTAAAAGCAAACGCATTTTCCCTCTAAAAATTGCATACTTTTTAACGCGGGAATCTCCCGCAAAATTCTTCCCTGAAGGGAATGAGGAAAGGAGGTCAAACCTATTTCTCATACCTCCAACTCAGATGTAGAGGCCTGAAGCACGAAATCATTTACAGTTATTAGGATCAAACGTTCGGAAAAGATGAAGTTGCCAGGTAAACACCGATGGAATTGAGTTGCAGCAATTAATGCATTCTCACTTGCCAGAAGGACCGCAGTATTATTCTGTTGATTTTCAGAAGTGTTTAAGTATTTATAGGTCTCTACGTTCCAAGAATATTCTAAAAATAATAAGGCAGTTTTTACTGCTATGCAATGGCTTAAACAACCAGCAAACTAAACCTCCAGTGTTCAGAGTTCGATCTCCTTCATGCGAACGTCGATTCGAAACCATTATATATTTGAAACCAAAGGAAGTCCTCAGAGTACTATGATTCTAATCAAATGATTACATTCCGGGGTGGAGGGGCGGGGGGTGTTCAATTGAGCAAATGCAACATTTAAAACTTTTGCAGTCTCCATTCACAACTATATATATATATATATATATATAGTTAAATCCTTAAGGAGTTAAGGATTTAACTCCTTAACTACACTAATTAGAAAATAAAGGATTTCGATAAAAAGTACTTCTTCCAAGCCGACATTCTCAAATTCATACTCGGTACCCTCAAGGATTGTACGTTTTGATACCACGACAAAACTACATGAAAAGTTTCGATTAATACGGACTTCCGTTCAACAATCTGCCAGGACTAAATAGTGTCAGATCTTATATTTCGGTCTTCTAACTGCGTCAATCCACGTAGATCCTGTTCTTTCTCTGGGCATTTTTCCTGCCATCCCTGTTATATTCCCATCAGGCACTTGTTTCTGCGAATCTTTCCTCTCCCATTCTGTTTAAGTGACCAATACCACCTGACATTCACTCTTCCAACGCTTTCCTGAATGCTAACAATGGCAACTTCATTCCTGATATCGTTTTTTATTTAATATGATCTCTTTTAATATTAATCAGTAATTCTGTCATTGATACCATCTGTTCACCACCCTAATTTTTCTCAGAATTCGTATATCTGTATGTCGTATCTTTACTCAGTTGTTTCATCGAGATTCATACGTTAAACAGGTTTAAATCTTGTACAGGAGTTAAGTGTTTTGCCAAGTTAACTTAACCCTCATTCGAATATAACTTCATTCAGCTAGCACTCCACTGTACCCTTTGCATATTCTGTTATACAGGGTGGCCCATAAATCAGGAAGGGATTTAAAATGTGAATAACTTTTTATTTATTTATTTTTTTCATTTTATTTATTTATTTTTTTTTTGTGTATTCCAAGGACATTTGGGAAATTAATCGTGGAAAAGTTCACGACCCAACGATAAACTAAATCGTTCAATTTCATTTTGAAAATAAGCATTCGATTTCAGCGTTCTCCAGATGTGACAGCTCCCGAATTCTTCCTGTTGGGTTACCTGGCAGTAAATGTGTATGAACAAGCCCCAGACAATCGAACAGCTGAAGGAGAACATTCGTGAAGAAAGCTTTGTGAACCGAAAATGGAAGCCATTTAAATTATGTGGTTTTTCATAAGTATTAAAAAAATTCTGCAGGTTCTGTGGCTCATTACAACAAAAAAGAACAAAAATATTTTTTAAAAATAAAGTTATTAAATGTTTAAACCCCTTCGTGACTTGTCGGCCGCCCTGTGTAATTCCGAATTGAATTTTCCAGCTTCACTAAAAATAGTGTTTAATTAACTGAAGCCAATTATATTACACTTGCCATCTTTTTAGATTCTTCGCTAATAGGATGAAATTGTGTTTCTGCTTTCTTTCACAGTTCTTGTTACATAGTTACCGCTGTGCAATGGCTTAAACAGCCAGTAAACTAAACCCACGGTGTTCAGAGTTCGATCTCCTTCATGCGAACGTCGATTTGAAACCATTATTAATAGGAGAGGCGTCGTTGAGGCTGTCCTATCAAGGAAACCGCTCTTAGCAATCCTCAAAGTACTATTAACTAAAAAAGATTTAGTTAATAAAATTTTCATGCCAAGTTTTGTTAGAGCAGTTATTCAAAAGTTCAAAGGCCCAAACACTTGCAAATAAATCCAGCACATAATCCGCATAAAGTAACGAGTGGAACTCGGTATTTCCTGTTCCGATATTAGCTTTGACGTCAATTCATTTCGCGTTTGCATGCAAGTTTATTATCTGCGTTTGCATGTTTGTATGAGACCGGCTACCCTCGGCTTCACTTGAATAGCCTTTGTAAAGGTTCCTGGAATATTAGACGGGATTCGAACCTAGATCTTCCCATTTGAGGGGAGAATGCCATGTCGGAATCGCGACTAAGCTACGGAGGCAATCGCAGACAATCAGATTTGGAATATGATGGCATCTCAACTTTTTTACACTGGTTTTCACGACGAGGCTAAAGGAGAAAAAAAATAAGAAAAAATCATTTCTTGTCCTGGGGATGAGTTCACGCTCTCTTCAGGCCGCTGGTTTTTAGAGACTTTTAGTACGTCATTGATAGTGTATTTCTTGATGGCGATCAGAATCAGTAACACAAAGTTCTCGGTGAATGCCACTTTGACTTATTGCACTTGCTTCTTTCCTGTCCAAGCACGCTCTTGTTAGCATTTCTTTTTTTTTTTTTTTTTTCCTTGACATGTCAACGGCACAGTTTCTGTTACGGACGTACTTAACAGCTCAGTTTGATTGGAAACATATTTCATTGGTGAGTGATTTCCCCATGAGCAGAACTCCATTCTTTATGTCGAACATGATGCGTCACTTGATCTCCCTGGCCGAAGCGAAAGAAACGAACACATTGTCTCCGCATTCATTCCTCATCGCTGACGATCGACCTGCAGCGACACATAAAAAGTGGCACCGTATTTCCCACACTGCTGCCAAACCATATGCACACGACTGCGGGAGATGCGGGTATCGGCAGGAGATTCGAGGAAGTTCTCACAGGGTCACCCGTCACTCGACTGCGGATCTGTAGCCACGTGTTACGTCACAGAGCAGTAAATTGAAGAACAAAGGAAGAATTTCTATCGCTAACGGCCGGTGTCTAACGGGGATTCGCGAGGACGCCGATTAGAGACTAGGGGGGTGTCTACAAAGCACGTGGGCGAAAGGACAATTTTCCCACAACCTCGTCGCAGTCCCACAATGGAATCGCACAGCAGCGCTCTCTGTAGGAAGTTCTGGCATCGGCAGCCCTAATAACGATCCCCACGGGGGACAATATTCGCTCGTGCTGTACGAACAATGTTTAGCGCTTGAGTGTTTTGCCGAAGAAAGGAATAATCACAAAAGGATTAAAGTTCGAATCACTTGTGTAGTCGGGTCGTCGAATGCAGAGAGCTTTCCTTTCTTTTACGGAATATTGGGAAGAGCATCACAAACGTCTTTCGTACAAAAGAGAAATTCGAGCTTGAAATTCTTATTAAAATTTTAAGTTTGTGCGAGAAATACTTTCAAAAGACAGTTATCTGGACAAACTTAATTTCATCTCACGAGGGTCTCTCAATCTGCAAGGCAGTTCAATAATCACGCAGGCCTTACTACGATCATTTCGTTAGGAATCCCCTGCTGCAGGAATATTGCAGTCGTACTAGAAAATGAACGGGCACTACAGAAAAGAAACTGCGAACTCACATTCCACTGGCGCACTGTTTAAAAGAGAGTACGAGCGCGCTTAACAGATGTCAGGTTGTTTTTCATGAAAAACTGAGAGAAGGATGCTGCTTCACCATTTTTATTCGATTTCCTACCTTACGGGTGTCTCCTGAATGGTCGAGTATTTGTCAGTCAGCGACCACATGAGTAATAATGTAAGAAGGACATATCTGTGGGTATATCGTTATTGTTTCGTAGCCAGGTGTTACGATTGATTACTGTTCGGGGTTGCGATGATCGCCATTGCGACCCTCTGTGGGAACAGCTTGGGGTCATGGAAAGATTTGCAATTATCCCTTTTTTAATTAAAGAATTATAATCCATCATTCCTTAATCACCCTCAGCAGCATGGAAAGATTGTGCTGGGCGGGCGTGTCGATACGAGATCAGCTCTCGCGAGGGAGTGCCCTTCGTGCGAACTTGCTCTCTCACGAAACACACAGTGCATTCAATGGTGGAATTCGCGCAATGAAAACGACGGAGTTAGACTCGAAACGAACTGACGCAAATGTTTCGAGGATTCAATATACCATGAATTGCCTAAAAGATGGTATCACCCCTAATCCAGGAATATGCTGAATGCACTTGGACTATAGAAAGCTGTTTCGGTTTACATTTCATTGAGAAAGCGAAGTAGACACAAAATAGCCCACAACGAACAGGAAGTGCTTTTCGTAAAAATGTAAACGTCAATTTGCTACTCTGTTTGTACAAATCACCTCTTTATTTACTAATGTAATGTTAAAGGACATTCTAAAAAAACTTAGGGTTGTCTTTTGTCTTCAGATTTCCTCTTAGTTTTTTTTTTTTTAATAATAATAATAACAAATTCAAGTCTTTTCACCCATCCCATTTCATGCTTAAAGTGTAAAGATTGAAACAGCATTAGTATTATTCACAGAATGTCAATTTAATGTTCCGAAATTCATTCAGGATGTTCTATTTAGTATTTTTAGTACTTATCGTGTTTTCTGTCTTCAAGATATCGGTAGCGTAATGGAGCATCCCAACTCCAGAATAGAGAAATCAAATCAGAAGGATTTGCTCTTGACATGTAGGGAAAAAAAGGAAGGCATATGAATACAGATGTAGAATTGGCTTTTTTTTACAGCCTTCTAGTAACTTTTATGCCCCATAATGCAGAAGGAAGCCCGGTCAATTCTAGTCTCCGTCAAGAGAAAGATTTTCTCGTCCTTTATTCATCCGGTTCTCAAGTGAGTCAGTCTCTGGCACAGGAAAGCAGTTTTTTTCTCCTTCTTCTTCTTCCTGAAACTGATATTTTAACTCGATATCTCAGAGAAAAAAATTTAATCTTAACACATACTATTTCAGACTTCAATACGAATTGGGATGTAGGAACGGGAAATGGCGAATTAATGTCTGCTGTATTCTCCTCTCTTTCTCTGATACAATCGAACAGCCGTGATTTCAGTTATTGGAAAAAGCTGCGGGTTGAGACCAGTCGCCCACCGATTTTCAAAAGGAAGTTTGAGATGAAAGATCTCCGCCTAATCATTGTAGGAAATAAGTGTTAGACGATTTGTTTCATTTTATTATTATTTTTAATGTTTTTGTAGATTACAGATTCAATGGTCATGCGTGCTCTTCCCTGGAGACCAGATGCAGTGTGACTTGCACTTCACCACAATCTACCCTGTTCAATTAACAGGTAATTCATTCGTTTATTATTATTTTTTTTATTGATTTAACGTTAATATTCATGGTTCCTAAAAGAAATTCAGAAGCATATTCTGTTACTTCAAACACTACTGTTTGAAGTAAGGAATTCAATCAAACTGATTGTCTTAAGCCTGATTTGCCAACAAACGTAAATAACAAATAGTAATTCGAGTATGATTTCCAATAATAGCAGAATCACTATACCAGAAGAGATTTTTTTCTCCTTGGTCACCATAAGCACATACACTAGTATCAAAAGGCTATGAACGACTTACATTTTTACCTGTATATGAAAAAAACTTTCATGACTACAGCGAAATGTGGACATAAATTTATTGCCAGCATACTAATAAATTTCGTAAATATTAAATTGCAATATGTTTTTGGCAAAAGGTACAAATTTCTTAAGAAGGTAGTTGAGGATTAATGCACAGTGCTTACAGAAAACTACGTGCAGAGACATTTCAGTATGAATATGTCCACCCCGAACTGCGATGCAGCTCTCACAATGCCGTACTATTCTTATTAGCACCAAGTGATTCAGGAATTGTTGAGGCGATCTGGCCTACTCCTCCTTCAAAGCAAGGATAAGGCCTTGTTTGTTTTCTGGAGGGGAATTTCGAGCAACAGTACGTCTCCCTATTGTGCCCCAAATGTGTTCGTTCTATGGGACTGAGATCTGGGAACCGTGCTGGCCACTCGATTCAATTAATATCCTCGGTGTACAAAAGTATCCCCACTGCTCGTGTACCATGTGGTGTGACACTGTCATCGATAAAACTGAATTCTTCGCAGTAGTTAGGTATGACTACAGCGAAGATTTAATAGGGTTAAGGGGGTTTAATTCCCCCTTATCAAAAAGTAATTAAATTCATTCCCTCAAACTGGTCTGAACTGGATTCTGACCAGTCGACCTGGTTTCGTTTTGAGGTCAACGTGTGATGTCATATACACGTGATGACTATTTTCGTATCGATTGGTTTCTGTTTCGAAATCGCATGTAACTGGCTACGTGTTTGTAAATCAGCCAATGGGGAGAATATACAGAAGTGACGGTTCTAGAAACGAGCTCGAAATACAGGATTTGTGAATGAAGCCTTATTCAATGTTGTACGTCATGTTGTTTATCCGCATTTTAAGTGACACACAGAGAGATGCATTCATTGTGGTGTAGGGGTGATTGTTCATTTAGCACTTTCTCGTGTAAATCTTGTTGAAGTGTTGGAAGCTTGGAGCAACCGTGTCGAACCGTTTTTAATAGACAGCGAAAAGGCTTCGTGTTTCACTCTACAGTTCGTCAAAGATGGTTAACAGATTGCAAGAATATTCATCTGTTGGAAAAGGTTTTGATATCAGAGTATTCTGTCGTATATAATGGAGTATCTAATCTTGCCAAGTACAGCTTCTATGGATATATTCCCAGAGAACAAAAGAGGAAATTATTCTGTAAGACTACCACATGCTGTTGATCTTGGCACAAGTGAATGGATTTAGCTGAAATTCAAATAAATGCTGTTTTCGATGTAGATGAGTCTATCAATAAACTTGAAATTTCACATGAAACTAAGAGTGAATACCAGATTATCAGCTGTTCAATTGATACGTATACTACAGTAAGGAATGCAGACCAGCTGGCAAGACAGTTGAACAACAGTGTTCTTGATGATAAACCCTATGTGATGTTTACTGTGGATGGTAAAAAAAGAAAGGGAAGGTGGAATGTTGTTATACATACCCTACATGGTTATCAGATCAAACTTTCCTCGCATCTAACTCAGTTGTTGGGGAGATCCTGCAATCCCTTCTGGAGAGGCTTACACCGGCTGGCAAGGACCAGGAACAATTGCGATGCCAAGTGCTCTAACTGAACTCAAAAGTGCCTAATATGCCTTTTCAGATATGTAAAATAACGAGAATTGGAAACATTGTGACAAAAAAGGTTTCTATTCCGCCCGGATATTATCCCATCCCCTCGATTTCTTGAATACTTTAGAAAAGCTCACAGCAATGACGTTTCAACAAGAAGCACTTGGGAAAGTTAAAATAAGTACTCCCGATAAAACTAGTCTTTGATTTCCTAAAGCTGATTCGGCACTTGCCCGATTACTGGGGATGGACGAATCTCAAATCGGTCGTCGTCTTTCTGAAGAAATCAAAGGAAAGTACATAATTGACATAAGGAAGAAGTTTACGGAATTTATTGTTATTGAAATATGGTGTCTCCGCATGTCGTAGGTGATGTGCATGCACCTCTGCTCAGAATAATTCATGCTACTTATGACGGAAGTGATATTGTTTCTAAAATATACAACAAGATAGATTACTTTCCGGTGTCTGCGAAAAATTTTCAAACTGTAGAAATCAATTTAAGATCAGACAGTGGGGAACCGCTCTTATTTCGTTCCGGGAAATCGGTGATTGAATTCCACTTCAAGAAACGAGGATTTGCTACTTAGAATACTATATGAATCCACCAGGATTAGGAATAAACTCGAACGTATTCAAGGAACTTTCCTCGAACTTTCCAACGTGGAGGGGAGTTAGTGGGGATTGTTCCCAAACCTGTATTCAGGTTTGTGACCGCTTTCGTTAAACCAGAAAAAAAAAAATAATAGGAGTGTAGTGTCTGGTTAGAATATTCGCGATTCAGCCAAGCGACGAGCGCAGGAGGCGGGTGTAGATTTACTTAACCAGTCGAAGGAATGTTTTGAAAAACAACTGGGATGTGGTGGTATAAAGCGGTCTTGCAGGAAGAAGAAACGTCTTCGTCGAAGAGAACGCCGAGAGAACACGATCCGCGATATATTTGATAAAAGATGTCTTCAGAGTGTGTGGGTTCAGAGATCGATATCTTTCGCATACTGCCAACTGACTATTCGCATGAGAAGAGTTTGTATGCAGAATGTCACCCCCTTTTGAGTCTCGCAACTGGTTAGTTAGAATTCTTTGTAAGTGGCACACAGTATTACCTGGGTTTGTTGAAATCAGTTTTCTGTTTACGCCAGCGGCTTGTACATAAGCACTGCGACACTGCAGCACCCCCAAGAAAAAAAATTAAAAAAAATTAAATTTTGTTTGTATTTATAAATAATAACGATGCTTACAACATTATATAAATGCAATACAGCATGTTAAAGGTTACAGCTTATGTTTCGACATTGATTGAATAGTTAATGATGAGAATTGTTCGATTAATCCTTTAGATTACGAAACAAATGCTCTGCGATCTAATGCAGTGTTGGAATTATCACGTTCGTTCAGTTCCGGCTAGACTCGTAGATATTCGTCTGCACTTGTCATTGCACGTAACAAGTGAATCCGATACGGCTCATTGAGCAGTGTCGATACAAATAAATTGTATGCTTGCGCATGTGATTTCTGTGAGATACGAAATTTTTATTATTAGTGTGTGCTCGTAGTGAGGGGTGAAATATTTTTAATAAAGCAATTTTTGTAATATGTAAATTTACTTATTAATAAATTGTTTACTGATTAGGAAAAAAATGAATTATTTTTTCTTATTTTGTATATGTAGCACCCCCGCTTAAAATTTTCACCGGCCGCCACTGGTTTACGCGTTAAGATTGTGAATGCCTACGGTTCGTCTCTATTGGAGAATAGCAAAGTCGTTCCTGCGAACTTATTTCTACACTCTTTATTATTTATATATTTATTTTAGGAGGTACACTAATAAGTTCTAGTAATAACTGTTGTGGATATCGTGCCTTTTTGGAAAGGCTATTGAACTATGGATCTGAAGCAAAGAGAACTCATGTGGCTTGTGGAATGTTTTATAAAGATGACGACCCTTCTGGTGTAACCTTTCTACAGAATGGCGCAATGACTCCGACGTCTGGATTACAACAAAGACAAAAACTCGCGGAAAAAAGCTAACAATAGAAATGACTGAACGTCTTCATCTGGATTTATTTAGCCAAGCAGGATATTTAATTAATCAAGTTGGTCCAAGGTTACGACTTACAGGGCAAAAACTGAATTTGCCTTGATTTCTACTGAAGCTATACCAAACTACAGAGTTGTCTTTGAAGAGGCTACGTTATAGGTGCGAAAAGCAAAGATATCACCTTCGATTTTATTAGCACATGCCAATGTTTTACAAAACGAACAGCCAAACATCCCTTGGTACATAGAGAAGTAAAACCATTTTCAATAAACGAAGGACTTACGAGTGTTACTCGCGATCATTTATTTCTGTGAAAAATTCCGAGAAGAATAGTCCCAGGATTAGTCAGTTTCTAATGCGTTTAACAGGAGTTATGGCGAGAATCCATACTGTTTTCAGAAATTTGATCTGAACTTTTTATGCTTTCAACTCGAAAACACATAAATTCCTAGCCGTCCGTTCTCACCGTGGTTCGTCATGAACATTTATGCGAGGGAAAATAATTCTCTAATCAACGTGATGAAGATGACTTTTGAAGATCGCAGGTTGGATAATAAACTGAATAAGTATTCAAAGGACTATTTCACTTTACGTAGTTGATCTTACCCCCAAGCGAACAGTCTGAGAGTGAAGCCTTTACCCCTATCCACAACGGTAATCTTTCATTGAGTGTAAAATTTGCCAAACCATTAACACAAAACATCGCCTTTTTCTATTGTCAGAGTTCGAAAGTTTATCGGAGATCTCACACTAGCGTGACATTATTTTTGGTTACTCGGTGTAAAAAAATGAATACATTAGATTTGGAACAATTATTATCTTTAGATGACTTTACTAAAGGGATACCTGTGTTACCAAAAGATCATCTTCCTATAAACATGGAGGGGAATTTCACAGCTATTTGTAATATGGATGAGTCTTATTATCCTGGGCGTCACTGGGTACTCATAAACATCAATGAGAAAAAGTAAGGGATATTTTTCTGTTCTTTTGGAAGTAAGCCAGACAAGACGTTTCTTGAATTCTTCAGATTTTGTGGAAATGTGTCTTACAATGCCTCTGAGATTCAACCAAACAGTAGTGATAGTAGTGACACTTGTGGTTTACACTGTGTATTTTTGTAAGTTACTGAGTAGAGATTTTACTGTGAATCAAATACTATGTAAGATCTATTCTACGTCTCAGAATTATAATGATTTATTAGTGTTATCTAAGTTAATGTAATCCATGCCTTATTGTCAAAATAAAATACTATTAACTGATCATGTGTATACCTAGTGTAGCTGTCCGTATGCAGGTGGTAAATGTTTTCTTTCCTATTTACCTGTTTTTTTTTTTCAAAGCTCCCAATAAAAGTTCATGCATGTTCGTGTCAGGTAGAGGCAAATTGTTCACTTGAATCAAACTATCAGAAGTTCAGTCAACACCTTTCACTTTTAAATAAGATAATAATAAACGTGCACTTTGATGTAAATTTGGTGGTAATCCTGGTAAAATAACATCGTCACTTGGTTCTTGAAACTGACGACAGGGACTGGATTAATAACTGATTTTTTTTCTTTGAAGATCAGGTATTTATGAAGAGTGTTCATGTATAACTTGACTTTTTCATCAGAAGACACCGACGTCTTTTTAAAATTTCTGGATGTCTTCATCAAGAGTTTTCACGTTTTCATGGAGCACTGTTTTAATCACGGAATCCATCAGCAACTTATTAAACTTCCGAGCAGCAGTGCTAAAAGAGGAATGAGAGCTGCCAGAAATCCTCCTCCTTTTTGCAAAACTTTCTTTTTTTGAGGTGAGAAATACACGTTTATTCTCGAGATGACGATGGGAAACGGGTAACACACCTTTCAGCAAATTTAGACAAACTTCACAAAAGATCTGAGAGATAGAGGTTTTTGACAGCACTTGCTCTGTGTAATTCTAATAAACAACACAAAGTATTAATTTCAGGTTGTTTATTAGAATTACACAAAGCATGAGCTGTCAAAAACCCATGTCTGTTTGGTTTCATTCTGAATAAACGATACGTTTTCAATCATTTCCTGGTGATATAAGCGACTGCAGGTTCTTCTTCTGGGAATACATTTGAGCACAATTATGAATCTTCTGTGCACGTTTGCTTGAGATCGATTAGGAGATATGCGTGTGGTTTTGATGAAATAGCATCTTTGTAAGCCTGCACTAATATAGAAGGACGTTCGAGAAAATTTGTCGTGCGAGGTATATATAACTGAGACTTATCTCTCAGGTTGGATAGATTATGTCGAAGCATTCAAACTTATCGTTCTTGCTTCTTTCTCCTTTGGAAACAAATCTTCTATTGTCGAGGACGTGTTTACTTCGGAGAACAGATCGTCAATAATTAAGCGATTTCTTACTTCCAGAGAAAACTCGATGTCCTGAAGACCTCTATAAAATTCCATATGAGGAATTTCTCTCTTCATTAACTCGTAGAGGGGTTGATCTTCAGAGTATTAAAAAAAAACTGTTCTCTGTACATTCGGAGTGATGACTGTATTCCGATTTCACAGTAGTGAAGCGACCAGAGATGATTTTCTGCTTTGAATTGGTCCGCAGACGATTACTCTTGCCGGGTAAATTAACCCTGTCATCCGTACAGGTAAGTGATGTAAGTAGTAGTTTCGATGTAACGTTTGTTGTATGAATGACTGAATTTCTTCACTGAATCTTTATTTAATAACTTCAGACTATATTTATCTCAGACTATTTTCTCTTTAATAGAAATGAAAACTGTATTTTGTCTTCTAAAACTGATTTCATGAAGTCAAAAGTAATGATATTGGCTGCTTGTCCTCTCAGGCTAAAGCCTTTTGGTTTGATTATGGTATTCCCGTTTCGTAAACGTAGTGCGTAAATTTTAGGAGCCACAGCCACAAAATGCGTTATTCCACCAGTTTGTAGTTAAATTTCATCCATTAACTGACCCAAATGGTTGCCTAAAGTAGAAATATATTACCCTTCTTTTACAGTTAAATATAATAAAATCTGTGTCAAAATAAAGAACACGTTTTTGCAATTTCTGGAGTTCTTCGAGTAAACAAAGTCTCCGATACAGATACAAAACAGTGAGACACTAATAATGTTTCCAGTGACACAAACCGAATGTCTTCGACTGATCGAGATGTATCAGTCACCAATTGCAGAATAGTTTCATCATTGTCAACGAATTCCACCTTTGTGCGTTCACTTGACTGACAAAACGTTTCCTACAGCTGGTTCAAGAGGGCCTTTCCTATAGCTCTTAAACCTGGATTAAACTGGACTTCATCAACAGACAAGCTTATGCTTTTTCACGTTTCCTGAATTCCATCAAGTATCTTTGTTTATCTTCAGAAGTCTGCACGTGCGAAGGAAACCGACCGTTTGTGGGTTTCCTTCGCACTTCAAATAACCTCCAAATAATTCCCCTATATCAAATGGTTTGGTATAATGCCAAATTTCATAAATCTTTAACAGTTTATATCCATATTTCTTGGCTGTATCCATTTCTACAAGTCCAAACACCAGGGATTGTTCTCAAATTTTCAGTATGTTCACCTATTGAACTCTGAATCCTTTTCGGCACGAGTTTGGCACAAGGGAAAGACAAGCTTGCCGTACATCCTTAAGGGTAGAATGGGGTGTAATAGAATACTAGGGGAAAGTTGATTACACCTGTTATTTTAAAATATTTTGCAATTTTTACGTTTATATCTTCTTCATTTTCATATGTAATCGTACATCCTAGGTAGTTAAATGAATTCACCTGTTCTAAGATCTTGTTATCTATTACCATTTTAGTTCTTATTGGATTTTGTCCTTTAAAGGCCATCGTTTTTGATTTTTATGTTGATATTATCATTCCATAATCTTTGGCTATCTCATTTATATCTAAAATAGCTTTCTGTAAGTTAGCTATTTCAAATTATACCAAAGTTAGACCAAATAATAACTACATAATTACAATTTGTAGTTATTATTTGGTCGTCTGCAAAGAGGAGAGTGTTTAAGTTCACAGTAGGAGAAAGTTTAATACCTTGATGGAAATTTTTATTCCATATATTATAATGTCATTTAAATAAATATTAAAAATAGTTATTGTAAGGGGACATCCTTGTCAGACTCCTTGACTTATCTCTCTCGGATATGATAGTTCATAATTTAATCATATTTGTATTTGATTATTTTCTTATATACTTATGATAGCTTTTAGAATATTATTTGGTATTTGTCTTTCTTTTAATATGTTAAAATATTTAAAATATTTTTTTTTAATTTTATCATGTTTTTCAAAGTCAATATAAATGTAATATGCTCTCCTAAATTGTATTCTCTTCTTTTCTCTATTATTAATTTTAAGCCAAAGGCGATCATGTATAGATCATGAGTCTATACATGATCGTCCTTTTCTAAATCCATTTTTACTTCTAAAATAAAGCCTTCGGATTATTTTATTAGTTTGTTGTTTAAAATTCTGCTATATATTTCGTAACAGGAATTTAGTATACTCTATAGTTTTTAGGGTCATCTCTACTACCTATTTTAAAAAGAGGGATCACTATTGCTTTTTTCCATTCTATTGGTGGGTCACTTGTTCAATATATTTTATTTAAAAATAATAAGGCTTTCTTTAAATCTTATTCCTGCATATTTATAGAATTCTGAACTTATCTTTTCCAGGTGGTTTTCCATTTCTTGTTTCTTTCAGGCTGATTCCTAATTCTTCTTTAGTTATTTCCTTTTCATTTTTCATTAAATGTTTGCCAATTATCTTTTTTAATTTATCTTATCTTTTATTTTATTTATCTTTTTTTATATTTATCTGTCCACAATTCTGTATAGAAATTCCTCTAATTTTAATTCGGTGTTTAATTTTACTCTTTCTTTAGTATCTGTACTGAAATGTTTCAAAATTTTATATACATTGGGTCTTATATTTTATATAAATCATGTTCTAAATTAGAAACAAATTTATTTCATGATTCTCTCTGTCTTTTTCTGACTTTTCTTTTAGCTATGGCGATTATTCCTTTGATTGTATCGTCCCATATCTTCGTTTTTTTTTTCCTTTTTATTGAATTTTTTGGTCTTTCCTAAGCTTTCATTTGCTGCTGTATTTGATATTGTTTTTATATTAAGCCATTCTATTTCTATTTCTTCATTTTGTTTTATTTTATCTAGATATTGGTTAATTATTTGTTCATATAGCCATTGTATATTTGTGTCATTTAATAATTTAGTTTTATAAAAAAAGGTTTTAAAATTTTCTTTCTGTTCTTGTTATTTGTATCCATTTAGGTGGTAATCTTAATTTTATTTTAACAAGGAAGTGCTCGCTACTTATTTCATATCCTCTGTGGAAGTCCACAACACCTGAAGAAAACTTTGTCTTTTCATTTAGGATAAAGTAATCTAATATTGATTTCCATCCTCTTGCTGTCCAAGTATATTTACACGTCTTTATGTTTATGGAAATAATTCATTATTTTAAGATTATTATAAACTACAAAGTCGATCAATTTTTTCCATTCCTGTTTAGAGTATGTTCTGCATATATTGCTATGTTAGTATTAATTTTAGCGTTTCCACTTCTTGCATTTAAGTCTCCTGCTAATATTACATAATCATTTTTTTTTTATTATATATGTACATTTTGTAATTGATTATAAAATTCAATATTATCTTCATCTCTTCCTTCTTATGGGAAACAATTATTGTTAGATAATCTCTATCAATTTTTATTCTGGCTTCTGTTATTCGTTCATTCAACAATTTATAATATTTTAACTGTTTTGAAAGTGAATTATGAATCCAAATCATAACACCTGCCGGTGCTCTTTCGTCCCTGTCGACTCCACTATATGTTACATTAAAAATTTCAGTTCTCATGGTTCCTTTTTTTTTTTTTTTTTTGTTTCAGTGATTACTGCTATTTTAAAATTTCGTTTAATATCTGATCTAACTCTATTTCTTTATGTGCTATTCCTTTTATGTTCCAGTTCTCTGTGTGTATTATATTTTGACGTTTCTATTTCCGTTTTACCTTTTCCATTCCAGGATTCGATTATTTTTCTATATTGCTTAAAAGTAAATTAATATTCTTCCTATCAGGTGACTAGCCTAGCGATGGATAGTCCAGTGGTAGGGCTGCTACCCTAAGGCTTCTGAACTTGCCTTCTTCCAAATTTAAACTCGTAGGAAGAAGATGGTATACTGAAGAGGAAAGAGTAGATTTTAGAGGAGACATAAATATAGGCCAGAAAAGGAAAGACCCTATAGCCCTCGAGTACCCTAATAACATAAGGGTTATAAAATAAGAACAGTTGGTTGATAAGACATTATAGGAAAGATTAAAGTGAGTGAATCTTCCTCAAAGTATAGGAAGAAGAGGATAAATATTCAGCTAGGGGACCATAGGAGTGCCACTTCCCTTACAATCAAGATGATTGTCCCTTATGGCCCTGTTGGTCTACGAGTCGTTATTCAATGTATTCGGACCACCCCACCATATTTGATGGGCTCCCCTATCCGCCACCTAGGGGATGCTCTCTCTAGAAGTTACAGGGTTCCCAGAAAGTATTATATATCCTATACCCTCAGCCATACGGCTGGTGGGGGTAGCTATATGCTACCATACTCGGGAGATGATTATGACAAGGTGGTTTCCCGTTTCCTTCCTTGCCATATATATTTTATGACTGTAGCCGTGTGTGTTCACGGGACCGGTTTGCCTGTTTTCAGGGATGAAAAACCCGAGTTATCGGGAGAAAAATCTCCATATGAGACCAGTTAACTCACCTTTCGACAAAAGAGACCAGATAAAGGTTCCTCATGTCACTGACGGGAATCGAACCAAGGTCTTGCCGACCAAAGGGCTTCGCCTGACTGAGCTACGGAGGCTATATATATATATGGACAAAATGTGCTGGTCCGATGTCCGAGTGGACAACGTCTCTGCATTCTGTCCAATGTTTGATCACGTGTTTAAACGCAGGTACTCTTGCGTGTACAGCAATCCCTCGATTAATGCGCTTCCGATTAGTGCGTCATTTTTTTTCGATACCCAAATTCGATTAGTGTGCCTACATACATCTTAAAAATAAACGTTACAGATTTTAAATAATTTAGCTACCGATTTAAAACATTTTACAAAGTTATTTTTTAATGGCATACTACCCTGTGTCCATGTACACTATGTTCCAAATTTATCTTCAAAATTTATGTCATCTGCTAAGTATATAGTATTTTGATGATCATATCTCGTGCCTCCTTTGCAATTGTTTTCCTTACTTTTTTATTTTAAATTATTTCCCAATCTTTCATCATGAGTAAAAAAGAATTAGTGAGCAAAAAAATGGAAATGTGAAAAAGATTCGAAAAGTAATCTCATTAAAAGAAAAACTTGAAATAATAAAGAAAAATGAACAAGCCGAGTCCAGACCAAAGATAGGAAACGAACACAAAAATGGGCGAACCAACTATAAGAGCCATCTTAAGCAAAACTGCTGAATACAAAGAGAAAGGTAAGATTGCTTCAAGTTCATGCATGCAATCGAAATCAAAGTGTTATAATGATTGAATTAGAAAGAATTCTACATGGATCGAAGACTGTAACCAAAAACGGATCCACTGACCTTATTAAATCAAAAGCATTTAGTCTCTTTGCAACCTTGAAAGAAAGGATTATCAATGATGGAAAGGAAGAATTCCACGCTAGAGCTGAGTGGTTTGAATGTTCCAAAAAGAGAAATAGCCTACATAAAGTTCTAATGCTGCAAGTGCAGAAAAGGTGGCCGCAAATTATCCAGAGATTTTGAAGACAATTGTAGAAGAAGGGGGGCTATTAGGACCAACAAATATTTAATGTCGATGAAATCGGCCTTTTTTTGGAAGCGAATGCCTTCCAAGACTTTTCTGCCAAATCAGAAAAAAACTCAGGTTAATCCTCGTTATAAAGTCGCAAAGTCGATTGAAATTACTGCTAGTAATATGCGAGCCGTTTGCAAATGATTTTAGCGGCTTTTGAAATTAATCTAAGTTAATTAAATCTCATTCTGAGAAGTTTAGTGATTCCGACCTGATAAATTTAGATGCAAAGCGGAAAGTTCCTGAAGAATAAGAAGAAAATTTAAATCACTTACAAGCCCAAAGAGATTTTACAGAAACAATTTACAAATATTTTTCGTGCAACAAGTTCTTAAGCTGCAATGCTTAGAGACTGACCTTATAAAGAGAGAAGCAGTAAAATTCGCAGAAGAGGCAATACGGCCATACTGTCAGTTGTATGAAAAAAGAAACAGAATGCCCGCCAAACTACGTTAGCTGAATTCTTTGTTAAGAAGCAGAATAATAAATTTATATTCTGAATATGTTTTATTGTCTTTCAGCTTCATGGTTTTCCTTTAACTAGGCCCTGAGACATACCTTAATTCTTTTATAAAAAAATTAAGGTTCAAAAAAGAAATTTGAGGAATGAATTATACATTTCCCCTCGGTTATTATATTCGATTAGTGCGTTTTCGATTAATGCGCCTGTTTTAAAGAGCGCATTAATCGAGGGATTGCTGTATTCTCCCACGACCAGAAAAGCAGACTCTGTTGAATACGACGATAGCCTCGGCAGCAAACTGCAAGTGTTAACTGTTTTGTGAAAAAAAAACCGGGGAAAGAATAAAATTATACCTCTCCTCAGTGGCGCACCCAGGGGGGGGTCTGGGGGCCCTGGCCCCAGAAGAAAAAGGAAAAAAAATGCTAGAAAAAATTTTTTAAATCTTTTCCTAATTAAAATTCATTTTTTTTTAAATTTATGTTGTTTCGTATCTTCTATTTCTATACTACTTATGAATTAGCGATCGTTGCAGATGTTCAGTCATAGGTCATATGCGATGCATAGTGTGTATTCTCAAATCGTCTACTCAACTCGGGGCCTCTTCACGATTAAATCCTGAGTGCGCTACTGCCTCTCCTAAATGAAAACAAATGATTACTTAAATTCCATATCCTTTTACGCGACTAACAGTACGGATTCAAATCAGGATTTAATATCTAATACGGATAAAGCACTATTGGCGTTTCATAAAACAATTTAAAGTGGTATAAAAAGAGGGATGTATATGGCAGCAGGTTTTCTTGATATATTCAAAGCAACCAATCAACCAACCAAGTCGTTTTCGACTTTGTACATAATGACTTACTCATAAAAATGCCTAGATAGGCGTTACAAGTGACTGCTTTAAATCTTATTTAAATAACAGAAAACATATCGGCTATGGGACCTTCAAAAGCGCAACGAAAAGAATAAAATAGGAGTACTCCAGGGTTTGGTGTTAGGCCTCTCCTATTTTTAATATGCTCTATAACCGTATATCATATGTAAGAAGAATACAATGCAGACTATGGTTTACGTAGTGGCCGGAACTGGACGTAGTTCCTAAGGCCCACAAAGAAATTTTTCACAAATCTTTTGATCACTTATTTTTTGAGAGTTTATTGTAGCAACAAGCAGCTACAATAAACTGTAACGAAATAAAGTTTGTAACATCAGGTTACACTTTCTGAAAAAGATTGAGAGACTACCTCACGGGACTAAATAATGTTGACTTTTATAGAAAATTACTCTGAATGTTATTATGTCTCAAGTATTTTCTGTATTGTGTTGAGTGCCTTCATGGATGGGTCTTTTTTTTATTGACTGTGTCGCCTATATTTGTATTTTTATTGTGACCAATATGACTACGGCCTTGGTTACACACATCGTACAGTTCTTTCTAATCAACTTCCATTTTCTGTTCTTTATTCCAAAGTATTTTTACCACCTGTCTCTATATTACCACTTGGAAAATAATTGTGGGATATCTTCATAGCATACGTAGTATACTTTTTTTTATTATTATCACTTGTATTGTTCTAAATGCTTCTTGCATCTGTTGTATCATATTTTCGATTGTACTACTAATTCTGTGTTAATAAGTTTCGATTTCAAAAAAGCGAGTTGCTGATAGTTCAGTCAGTGGTAAGTTTCTAATCTCGCTACTCTCCCTCCCTCCCTTCCACTCTCCGAGATTTCTACATAGTAACAGTTTTCATTTTCAGAGAATTGTGCTTGAAGCACAATTCTCAATTAATGAATGCTTTCCACTCACCTTGGCAGATTTCACAGCTTAACAGCACCAGAAAATTGAGTCCACCATGAAACATTACGATTGCATCCTTCAACATTAAAATTCATTTTTCCCAACCCCTAGTTTGCTGTCATAAGATCACCAAGTGCAATCGATCATCGCATTAATTGGCAGTAAACTCAAGAGGCTCTTTGGCTTGCTCAGGAGTAGCTCTGACCTGCCTTGGAATTACATTCTCTTCAATGCACTTTATTGAACACACACACACACACACACACACACACACACACACACACACACACACACACACACACACACACACACACTAGGAATCGTATTGTTAACGCAGGTCTCGTTTTATTCTTTAAAGGAAGCACCAAAGAAACGAATAGCATAACAAAAATGAGACTCCTGACTTTCTCTTTCGTCAGACTAAGTGTTTATATTTACAGCTTAAGTGAAACTCGGGTGGTAAATATTTGAAGTAAAGCAATTGTTGTTATTCACATGGCTGATGTTTATTTGCTGTTTTGTTTGCTATAGTAAATAAAACAAATAGTTTTTACTCAGAGGAGGACGAGTATGCATGCCACGAGTTTGCTGTTATAAATGTCTGCTCGGATTGCCCTTTCTTGCATACTTCGTTTAATTTTTTTTTGGGGGGGGGGAATGTTCTGTTAAATTAAAACTATTAATTATTAATCAACGTACATACGTTTGGTTACTAGGTAGATATTAATATTATAAGTCATTTAGTGTAGAATGCTGTGATTAATCTTCTTGAACAAGCAACTGAACGAGCTCTGTGATTTGTGACGAGAGAGAGAGAATAAATACGAAATCAGATACTGCAAAAATAGCTAAATTCTTATTTGGTGCAATCCGTTCCAACCGATTGCGTCAAATAGAAATTTAAAAAAATCAAATCTCGCCTCCTTAGTGCAGTTCAATTCTTCTAAATGACAACCATTTCCATCTGCGTGTTCTTAACTGCATCAGCTACCCGAGTTAGACGGGACGAGCAAGTTGGATAAAAATTTCAGTTTCTAACTGGAAAATCATCTTCCTGCATTGCCCGCTTTCATTTCAGTAGCGAAAGATCTTCGTAACTCTGCCGTAACAGAGAGTCATTACTCTTCCATTAACGTTCGCATTTTCCAGCTGATGTCCTTCGAAATGAGTTTTCAGTTAGCTGACATCCAGGATGCACAGCAATAGCATTTGCTGTGCATAGCAAATGCTATTGCTATGCACAGCAAATAAAATTTGCTGTGCAGACTTGGATATTCTGGACTTTGGTATGCAATTGATTTTGCATACCAAAGTCTTTGTATTCTGGATACTTTTCCTGGATATGCTTGATGGAAACATAATCCTCACAAGCATGTGAACTGCCTCCACGAGTTCCCTCTTGTCACCAACCTTATCTAATTAACCACCTCAGTGGCCGTTATGGATCAAATACGCATTCTCATATGCTTCTTATCCATCATATATTTCAATGTAATATCAATGGTATTACAATTTTAATATGCACTTCGCATCCAAGATAACTTTGACGTCTATAGACGTCTTGGCCGGAAGCGTGGTTAATGCAAAAAAAAAAAAAAATACATTTGAAAGAATGACCCTTTACTTTCCCTCCTCTTGTTTCGCCATGCTGATGATGCGTTCGCTCTTTGTCCACATTCAAATGAAGAATTAGACATATTTTTAATTATCCAAACCAACAACCGGTTTCCTAGGATAAAATCTGCATTCAGAAAAGAAAATAATGTAGATTTTTTTGGCTCGCTTATAAACCGGGAAGGTGGAGCTTTCTCAGTTTTGTTTAGAAGAAACCTCCTTTACTGGATGACGCATTCTCCAGTCAGATGCTTCACCTTCCACACGCGATCTTCCCTTTTTCAGGATTCTACGACTAGAATTACATTGTATTAAGACAATACGACACTCAGGGTTACTTTATCGGCAATCAAAACAATTTCCACTCCCCATATTCAAGGCATTTTTTTTTTTTACCTCCACACGAGCTACAAGCCTGTAAGCAAGATTTCATCGGTCCTACCGTCCAATAAAGATAACTTCCTCCCTTAGCTTACCCAGGAGTGCACTAGTTTCTTTGTTCTTGCAATATCTTATTTTGGCCAAAATTTCAGAAGTTTGCGAACGACCTTGAACTCTCGCTAATAATTATCTTAAACGTACATACACTGCAACGAGGCCACGTCTGAGTTTATATTTTATCTCACTTAACGTAATTTGGCATCTTCCTCATGGTATCGTAGTACTGGCCACAGAGCAATAGAAAATGCACACTGCAGCGTTTGTTCATTCTTTTCTCGCTTCATAAAGGTCCCTCTTTTTGCTTGTTTACTCCGATGCTCTGTTATAATGCTCTCCGATAATAGCAAGAGGAACGAAATTTTTTATTATTTTTTTTAATTTTTTATTTTCTGTTGTTATTCCGAGAAAGTGCTGCAACACTTATACCAACATGGCAGCAAATGCTTTGGGAGCGTTTGCTGTTATCATATTGAATACAGTTCTTGAATTAAGGAGAATAAACTATTATTTAGATATTGGTCAAGTGTAGGTGAATAACTATTTTAATTACCAACTAGTATCGCTGGCTTATGCTGTCGTCTTCCTCAGGGTACAATCAGGAAAGCAAAGAAAACGAAAATTACAAACTAAACGTTAACTGGCAATTCTATTTCAATAACAAAATAGTGCGCGTGAAACAATACGCGTGTCGCGGATATATGATTTACTTCACATGGTGTATTCTGGTAATTGGATTGTTTTTTTTTATATATATAATAAGCTATATAAAACACCATGAATTGATAAAAGACCCGACAAGTTTCGTAAGTCGTTTGACTTACATCTTATGCCATATATAGAAGAAAACTACCATTCCAGAATCTTCAAAGAAGCTGCTACAGTTGTCCGTTCCACAAATAACCTCAACAGGAACAAAGGTTTAATCCTACCAGACATATGGAAGACTTTAATTAAAACAATAAACACACAAGAAATGAACTTCAGTGGAAACTACAAAATGCATCTCAACAAGTAAATCATCATACTTTGAATCTGCACTATGAATAGTCAGACGGCCACAACTGTTTTGTATGAACTATTACTAATAATTTTTCTTTTCTTTGTGTTTTAACTTTAAGTTACCTCTTTCCCCGGAAGATGTAAGTCATACGACTTACGAAACTTGTCGGGTCTTTTATCAATTCATGGTGTTTTATTTAGCTTATTATATATATAAAAAAAAACAATCCAATTATCGGAATACGCCATGTGAAGTAAATCATATATCCGCGACACGCGTATTGTTTCACGCGCACTGTTTTGTAATTGAAATAGAATTGCCAGTTAACGTTTAGTTTGTAATTTTCGTTTTCTTTGCTTTCCTGATTGTACCCTGAGGAAGACGACAGCATAAGCCAGCGATACTAGTTGGTAATTAAAATAGTTATTCACCTACACTTGACCAATATCTAAATAATAGTTTATTCTCCTTAAACCTTGTGGTCAAGAATCAACAATTTTGAACAGTTCTTGAATTGTTCATCTTACATCGGGTTATTTCGTTCCTCTTCGCAGCAAATATCCATAGTTGTCATGGCAACAACCTTAATGGGTGAAAACCAGTTATCGGCGCGGTTCAGGTGCGTAAGACCACAGGTGGTGTCAACAATACCGGCTGCGAAGCTCGCGCGCGTGTATTGGGTGGTCAGCGATAAGCTATCTCTTGGAGTGATGCGGGCGCGTGTAGTCTCAGATAAACCGCTCACGAGGCAGCTGAAGCGAGAGGTTACCAGGATGCGCAGCGTGAATGCTTAAAAAGTTGGAAAGATATTAAAGAAGGATCGCGCCGTTTTATGATTTGTATTTGCACCTGCGTGTCTACGCCTGCAGTTTCAGAAACAACCGCGATGAGCAGTTGTCCATTCTTCATTCGGTGTCGGCGGGCATGTGAAATTTGTGTGTGTGTAACATTATTTTTACAGTGTGTTTTTTTATTTTTATTTTTATACATTATTTTTAGTACTAGTCAAAAGTAAGATTGGCACTGTAAAGTTATTGCTAGTTGATAGAAACAAATAAAACAAAATGGTAAAATAACAAATTTCTTCTTTTTAGCTGAAAGGATCCATTTTACGTGTCCTCTGACTTGCCATTCTTAAAAAATAATGTTGTTTCTTAGGTGTGTTATTGGCCAAATATTTAAGCCAAACGTAATGTAGCTTAAATACAATCACAACCTGTCATGTCGATGCTGTCTAACAGTCGTTACGTCGCAAAATGAAACCCTTTTCCCCCACAGTTCAAGCACATTCCAGTTACGGAAGCGTCGCTGCTGAACCCATCAGAGTAATTAAGCCCCGTTTCACTTGTTTCCGTTTCAATGTCGTGTGTTTATATTTCTGAATGACTGTGAATTCAGTCTTTTCGAAACTTTCGAGCCGAGCAAAGAAGACGGGAAGAGGAGGATATTTTGGGATCCTTTTATTATTAAACTCTGTTTGTTTATCAATTTTTTTCAAAATAAAATAAATCGAATAAAGTTATTAGCTATTAATTTTGCTTTAAAAAATAAATAAAACATCGTTATAATAATGTCATCATTTTTATCATCATACAGGGTGTTCGGGATAAATTTGACAGTTTCGTAAGGAAAAAGAAAATCTTCTTTGTATCTATTAAATTTAATGAATTGACAAAAAAACATTACAGGCAGAGTTAATTACAATACTATCAACAAGATTTACTCAAAATAACCACCATTAGCATCGATCACAGCTTCAATTCTGCTTCGGAACCTCGAACAAGCTGATGCTACAGTCTCCCTGGGAAGGGCCGCAAAGACTGTTTTAATTTTATCCATTAACTGGGCTTTTGTATTACTGGAAGTGCGATTGGTGTCTTTTTCAACTGCGCCCCATACAAAATAATCCATGGGGTTAAGGTCTGGGGAGTTTGGAGGCCAAACATTTGGACTGGTGAAGTCGTAGAAATTTTCAGACAACCATTTTTGACTTTTCCCAGAGGTGTGGCAAGGGGCCGAATCCTGCTGCCATACATACGGCCTACCATTGGCTACCCTTGTTATCCAGGGCTTGACTACAGTTAGCAACTCCACGAACAAAGCCCGAATTCCAATGCCAGGGTTCTTCAACACCTGTTCCTGCAGATTTGCGAGGAATTCTGCTGTACGAACGCAATCTGATCGTCTGCTAGGGATCTTTCTTCTTGCTACATCCTCGTAGTCACCATTGCAAGTCTCTAGTTCATGCCTGATTGTTTTTACTGTATTCAGGGAGCATTGGGCAGCAGTCGTAATATCCTTATTTTGATGGCCGGCACGAATCATCATGATACAAGTTATTCTCTTCCATGATTCAGGTGGGTTCCAGCTATCCATCCTTTCTGACATCTTGTATATGAATGAAGAAGGGTCCAAACTTTTAAATGAAGAGAAGTGTGTGTTAATACATGTAACTTACGGAAAAATATAATTAATTATAAATATGTCAAATTTATCCCGAACACCCTGTACATGTCTGCCTTTAGTTGCGTCCGAAATTGTTCGCGTAATTAGCTTTTCGTTTCTCGAGGGACGATTTCATGTTCTTCCCTTTACATTATCTGGTAAATTCCTTTCGTGTATAACACTAAACTCTCAACCTCCCCACATTACCGCCGAGTTTTGTCCCATTCTAACTTATAAGCGGATGTATTTCAGAGAAATTAGAAATTATTTCTTATTTGTAAGACATTTTACTAAACATTTCTATAACAAATTTTATTTCTTATTTCTAAGAAATTGGGGACCAGTAGTATGGGATGCACTCTGAACCAGATCAAGATAAGATAAGAATCGTGACGTGATAGGTTGTTCAGATGTCATTGTGTGTGTGACGTCATGAGTTTGGAATGTTTGGAATTTCCCTGGGGGAAGATGTGTCAGTGACGTCAGGTCTTGTGTTTTGGTTCGCGTATGGAATTGTGGGTAATGGTTGGAGTAAAGGTCTCATGTCGTGATTGGTGGGGTGAATGGGGGAAGCGCGTCAGTGTCGTGGATGTGTGTTGTTATCAGATGAAGATAAGTGACATTGTTTTGAATGAAAAAAGATATATTAGTGGATAAGGATTCGTATTGTGATTGGTGGGACACTATGAACAAAATAAGGTTAGGGTGAATGGGGGAAGCGACGTTACTGTCACAGATGTGTGTTGTTATGAGTTGTAGATATGTAAATAGTTTGCATATGGCCTTATGAGTGATGGATAGTGATAAGATAGAGCTTAGAATGTTTGGAATTTCGCTTCCCCCCCCCCCTTTTGTCAGGGACATCACATGGTATGTTTGGTTCACATAGCATTGTGGGTGTTTATTTTAATTTTTCTAAAATTAACATCTTAAAGTTCAATAAATAAATAAATTGTGCGTGAATTTACTGTGATTTCAAAAGTGATCTTACTTAAATATGCATAACACATCAACGACACCATTTGTAATGTTTTCGAACTAAGATATCTTGGAATTTCCCAAGGCGACAAACATCTGTCATCGTCATCAAGTTTTGTGTTTGTTTGTCTATAGATGGCATTGCTAATTTTCCAATATAGTTTGGGGTATTTCTTTACTGATAAACACTATGGGAATTCTTAGAGTAGAGTCGAAATGGTGGCAGCGTTTCGACCTTTTCAGAATAATTAACTCAACCACACACATTAGACATGAAAAGTCGCTAGTGTATCCATGGTGATACTCTAATATCTTCTTATGAAAAAAAAAACTATTCAGTATTAGAATTAGAATTGTGCTTACCAAAACATAAGATCACAGGTCATTGAAATTACAAATATCACATGCTATGTTTAAGTTAAACAAAAAAGATTAACTTACTTTTTGGAATACAGCATCTTGGAACCAGCAAGGTTTTCTGAATATTCCAAATTGTTGATTTTTAACATATATTCACACCACAAAACACACAAACACGAGGTCTGAAATGCAGTTGACTCTTTTTCCTTATAGTTACTATGCAGTTTGCTTATTTTCTACACTCATGGTGGCTCAAGCTATGTTTTTTTTTTCCAATGTAGCTCAATGTGTCTTGTCATGGCTAACATCCACCAGTGACCCATATTCGCTAATTTGTTGCATCTACTTGTGAACATTTCTGACTAGGGGAATTGGAATTCTCCTGGTCTTACTTGAGGGTTTGATAATACTTCCACATGACAATCCAAACTTCACCTTTTTCATGACTCATATCCTCCCTTTGATGTTTTGTGAGATATTATCAGTTCGGGGTTTGAGTATGTGAACGAAATGTTTACAGATAAATCAAACATTGTCAATAGGTAGTATTAGACAATTTTCTAAAATAATTAATTACAGGATATCAATTTCCCCAGTATTTTTTTTCTTCTTTTCTACACCGACCTTTTTTAAGAGATTGGTAACATGATGGGTTAAAATATCTGAATATCTTTCATATATCGTTGAGATATCTTTTCAAATATCTTTGAAATAACCAAATTCTAACGTCGCACTTTAACCACGACTGTTTTTTTTCCCTAGTCTGGTGGCAGTATCTACAGATTTAGTCACAAAATTGTCGGTTTTCAGGTGAAATCTTCTCCACTAAAAATTCTGGCTATTAATTTAATACCCGATTCCTTATGCTTCCAAGAGTTGACAGTTTTTTTTAATATTTGAGGGCTTGCATGAACAATTAAGCTGCTGGTAAGATTTTTAATTCACTGAGTGGATTTTCAAAAAAATAAAAAGAAAGAAAGGTCTCTGGTTAGTTTGTGGCAAGAAATTTCACAAGAAAAAATAATAATTTAATAAATTTGAAGTCTTCAAAATAAACTGTACATCAATTAATCAATGATAACCGAAAATTCGCATTTTTCACCCACTGGAGATTTTTCATAATCGTTTTCCTTCATTCTTCTTACATTACTTCATTTGGCACCACAAATAAACAGTTATTTATTATTATTTCACTGACTATTAGCTCTGATCTCATATTTTATGTTAACTTTCTGTTACAAAATTCTAAACAATTGGAACTTTCACAAAGAAACTTTCAAAGCATTTTGTGGCTCTCCCATTATTTTTGCTTTACTGGACACAAAACACCACAACACAAAATAGCACCTGCAGTGGATGAATGATTACCTTAAGTTCCCAAAGTCACTCGACTTGTTTGTTTTTCCTTAT
The DNA here is from genome assembly GCF_054136105.1 of Typopeltis vanoorti. NCBI lineage: Eukaryota > Metazoa > Arthropoda > Arachnida > Uropygi > Thelyphonidae > Typopeltis > Typopeltis vanoorti. The sequence continues at coordinate 138,440,860 of NC_143560.1, forward strand.
AGTATTGTTTACACTTACCATGCCCTACCCTGACCATTCCTTGAAAAATGAAACTTTCGGGCACATGACTCACAGATATGTTTTCACATGCTGCTGGATATACTGTTGGTGTGTTTTTATCTTACTTTGTGTGGGAAAAGGTAAAATTTGCATGTGTTATCTGGAGAGTACAAACATTTTTTCTATACCAAACTTTTTTTAAGCATTTTTGGGTTCAATTATATGCTGTCTCTGTAAAATCACCAAATTCTAACAGTTCGGATTTTCGATTATGTGAACGAAATGTTTTCAGGTAACTCAAACAATGTCAATAGGTAGCATTAGACAATTTTCTAAAATAATTAATTACATGGATATCAGTTTTACCACTTTTTTTTACGTTCCTGGGATTAATTTCACAGTAGTGATTTTTTTAACAATAATTAAACAGAATTGCATTAAGGTATAAAGTTATGGATTTAAATATCAAATTCTAATCAGAATAAATGTGGAAAAACTCAACAACAGCAGCACATATATTTATTCATTTTTATGTTTACATATGCATATTTTATTTTGCTGAAATACTATTTAGAAGTATATTCACAGAGAAAAATTCGAAAAAATATAATTACCTAAAAATATTTCACAATATTTAGTTTACACTCTTAACATTTTTCATCTTTGAAAAAAAAAATGTTCAATAAAGAAACTTTTCATTACTCACTGTTTCTTGGTTACATTACATCAAAATAGCTGGTCACGCAAAAGAGTTTTTAGATCATTTACCATGGTAAGCACAGATCCATACATTTGATATTGTGTCAGTCTGGAAATGACACCATGCCTCCCTAAACATTCTGTGTATTCTTTTGTCACCAAATATACACAAGCTGTTTTTGTAAAATGTTCATAAATGTCCTAAAATAAAGAATCTTTATCGAATTGGATAAAATCTTGAAAGTCTAATTTTACCATTGATGAATTTAAATGTTGAGCGATAATTTTCCCCACGATACGAATATCTGGTAATTTAGTTTCCAAAATTAGTAAATGTTTATCAATGTCATATATATTTGGAGAAAATCTCTCGGCTTCTTCACAGCTAATAGAGAAAACTTTACTTCCATCAGCTCCTGTATCACCGAGTATTAGTTCCCCATCTTGGCATTTAAGAATATAACACTCACTGAGATCCATTTTGTAGTCAACTCTTCTTTGAAAGTAGCCGAGGATATCAGATCACTTCCTGTGTATCTTTTCCCAAGTGGTCCTGGATAAATACATCACAATGTATGCGACTTCAAAAATAATAATCAGTTTCCATCCATTTAGAGCTATGTGAAGAGTTTTGTTTCATGCTATTTTCCTGAAGAAAGAAAATTCCAAAGACTTTTGTGGCTCACCCATTATTTTGCTTTACTGGACACAAAACACCACAACACAATATGATACCTGTCTTGGATGAACGATATTCATTAACTGAAAATTACTTGACTCGATTGTTTTTCCTTATAGTACTGTTTACCTGACCCTTACCCTGACTGTTCCTTCAAAAATGAAACTTTCGCAGAGATTACTCACTGACATGTTTTCGCATGCTGGTGGATTTGATGTTGATGTGAGTTTATCTTACTTTGTGACATCATAGGGCAAACTTTATCTCTATGGCTCAAATTCATCCAAAGGGAGATGAGCTAGCTCGCCATTTGTGGATGTCTTTTAGTGATGTCACCTCAAACTGATAATCAATGAGATGAACGATCTCGCCATTTGCGGATGTCCGAAAAATTGTTGGGATGTTGGGATGTAAATAAAAAGCATTACATGGTGGAGGTGAAAGGGTAGTCGAGAGGTTGACAGTAGTCTTCCCTGCTGCAAGGCTCCCCCACCCTCCCTCTCCTCCAGAAGATGTCTGCTCATCCAAGGGGATATGAGCAAGCTCACTATTTTCTGATTTCTTTTAGTCATGTCACCTCCAACTGATGCTGATAACTTATGAGCAAAAAAAAAAAAACACAATGACATCATCATCTGATCAAATAATTACTTCACGATTCTTATCTTATCTTGATCTTGATCTGGTTCAGAGTGCATCCTATACTACTGGGGCCTCTAAATATTTAATGTTTGCACCATTATTTTTTATGTGACTCCCGCCCATGGAAGGTGGCAAGCTGCTGGTACTCATAAACTGGTACAGTGGAAGGATTAACAAAGTTTTCCATTGGATTTAATTTTATATTTTTATTCATTTTTTTACCTAATCAGGAAACTCTGATCTGGAGACCAAACAGGGTCTTTTTCGAGTCATTTCGGTCCACCAGTAAGTGCAGGGGTATCTGCCTCACCAGAGCAAGGGGAGAAAATTTATCTTCTACCTAATCATACAAGCTCAAACCCACATTCTGTTAGTTGAAGAGCGGGCACGCTCTACAAACAGGCATCAGGCCGAACCGAATCTCACTGGTTACAAAGTGTCTCCACTTTGTAACCAGTGAGCAGTTGAGTTTCAGTTTTCACCGTGGAAGTAGATTTTTGTGAATGCGTTTAGGTGGAAGATGACCTGCTGCGAGAATACCACGTTCCGCTCTTGGTGACTTCAGAAATTCGAAAAGTTTCCTGTTTGGTCCTTTGAGAATTATTCCCGGATTATCAAACCCCTCCCCCCGGTACTAATAGGTTGGAGGTATAATTCTTACACGGAATTATCACAAAGGGAAATCTCCATTTGCTGTATGTGTGTGCATAAGGCGTGGTTGCTTTGTTCAAGCCTTCCTGTTTTGTGAGTCTTCATTTGATATTTTAGCTCCCTGTTTCGTTATGTCAATCTGATAGTTCGTTCTGAATAACTGGTTTAACCCTCCTGTCGGCCGAGGTGGATGAAATAGCAAGACCACCCCAGAATTTTTCATGGATCAAAACTTCATTGGCATTCTATCTTTTATCAAGTATTTACCTCTTCTGCTATTAATCCCTCAGCACGTCCATTGCCAATCACGCGATATCGCGTGATACGAGCTCTCACCGGGTGAACGATCACGCGTTATCGCGTGGACGTCGCTAACTAAATAAAAAAAAAAATAAAATAAAAATTGGCCACTACACGAAATTCCAATTTTCAGCTTGGCAATGAAAGTGTTAATGGCGATTTTAGAGCCATTAGCGGATTAAATTTGGTCGAGCGACTTTCGGGGCACTTGTCTTTACATATACTGTGTTACCTGGAATTTTCTTCATTGTAGGATATTTGATCTTGTTTTTTTTTTCCTGCACAATTTATTTATTGTCTCTTTCCAAAAATAGAAGTTTGACATCTGCCAAAATAAATAATCAATCCTGAAATGACCACAGATCAGCCTTTGCAATGAATATGTTTTAGTAATAGTAAATTTCCTTCACTTTACTGACAATATAGAATCTTTTCACGAATTTTCAAATGTTTGTTTACATTTAAAATATTTTGTCAGATATTTATATTTTTAAATAATATTTAGTGAAATAAATATGACATTTTGCTTTCTTTCTTTGCAAAATACCTTTATATGGATTGTCGCATTTCAATTTTAGGAAAGATTTTTTTTTTATGAACAACAAATGATTATAAACTGCATTATTCGGTTTCCGATATTGTATTTTTAGTATCAAAAATTTATACCTAATGGTGTTTTACCAGAGACTCTTCGCCTTCTTTTTTGCTTAAAATTGTATCACTTTTTTTTTTTTTTTTTTGTACGATTCACATTACTATAATATCCAGGGCTTAATCACTATAGATATGTTGAAAATGTAGTAGGAAGGATATCATTAATGAAATAAATATGACATTTTGCTTTCTTTCTTTGCAAAATACTGTATATTGGGCATACTTTCTAATATTTCTGTATGGAATGATTCAAAATGTATGCTAATTTTTAGGATTTTTTACTGCACCCCCCCCCCCTCTCCTGTCCTGGAACTGAGTTGCATAACTGTTTTAAATTTCTACAGCTTTGAAAGCTTTCAGACAGTATTCAAAATCTCTTATTTCAGTTTTGATAAAAGAAATAAAGCAATAATACTATTGTATATTCGACGCTTCTAATTCTGTACTCTTTCTTTGCATCTGAAATCAGCTGTTCAGAGATCTGCTGAAATTATTCTAAGATTTAGAAATACTATGCTACATTGTCAATATGTAAAACTGTATACCACAAAGAAAGTTCAGTTGTGTTATTTTAAAAATCTGATATTAAAATAAAAATCTAAATATTACTACTTATATTGCTGCTGGTTGCTATTTCTGAAATACGTCTTAGAAATGCTGCACAATAATCCTCATACCTGAAGGAAAAGCTAAAAGTCTTAGATTACTTTTGAGAAACACAAGACAGAAGGTTTCCGAGAAGTCGCACTAAATGGCCTCAAGCAAGAATGTCTTGTTTCGTTTTCAGTTGTTCAGATATCCAAATTTAGAAAAACAGACATTTCTTTTAGAGTCTGATGCAGTATTTATGCCAAAAATGATTTCTTTATTTATAGTGATCAGTTTCACTTTTATTATCAAAAAATTCTATATTATTTGATACAATTATCTTGAAAAAAATTACTGCTATTGCTGCTACTGCTCTTGCTTACCATCTCACAAATGAATTGTATACTGGGTATACTTTCTAATATTCCTTTCTGCCCAGTAACAAGGTAGAATAATGGGGATTACTAACCCCCACTGTGAACCAGCTCAAAAGAACATACCCAGCATGCAGCGCACTAAAGTGCCTCCTGCAATAACTGAATATTTTACTGGCAGAAATTCCTAGTTTTGTTTTTCCATCTTTCTGATTGATTAGGAGACATTCGAAACATATTATTCTGATATTGCATTTGTAAAATGACAGTATTTTTAAATATTAATTTCCCCTTTACCCAATGTCACATAACTTCATGATTTATAATAATGAGGAAATAATTTGTATATTTTCTTATTTATAATTTGCTAATTAATAATAATGAAAACTTAGTTTCTGTGTCGAAAAATTAAACGTTATGTGGAACGATTATTATGGAAAAATCACGAAATAAATAAAAACTGTACCTAAGATTTCATAACAGTTTTCTGGTGTGTGGTTAGTGTTGCAGCGGGAGGGGGGGGGTGAAACTATCAAAGTCGAAATAAAGTTCAATTCTATTGTGAAAATATGAAATTTCACATTTGATGCATGCACATATACATATTTTGTATCAGAGAATATACGCAAAAGTATCGCTTACTTTAAAATTGGAGAAAAACATATAAACTAGCAGAAAATATATAAATTTAAATAATAACCGTTTATTTCATTTTATGAAGACCGATTATACAGGGAAACCAAAAAGGTGAAAGTGCAAATAACAGTAGATTACGATATTTTGAAAAAACTTAGTGATGATATGACAAAATTAGCACAAAATCATTAAACATTGGTTCTCCAAGGTAATGCAATATTTAAGTGAAGAAAGTATGCAAGGATTTATATTTTGTCCTGAAATTATCAACTGCACAATAAAAAGAGAAAATAAAAATAATTTCTATATTTTCAATCTTTCTAATATAACTAACAGTCAAGTTGCCCAGCATAAAACAAGAACTGCGTTTCTTCTTATAGAGAACTGAGACTCAGTTTCGCGAGATAATCCGTTTAAGTGTTCTCTACAGCGTGAAGGATTATCGTACCTTCTAAAGGAGGGCACGGCCAAATTGCACTTCTTATCCATCTTATCCATTTTCTTTCAACAGGTGTATTGAATCGTATCCAGCTTTAGGTGGACATATACGTTCTGGCCGGTTGGAGGGTTAAAAAGCATTTTTAAATCCTGATTCGAATTGATACAGGGCTCAATAAATTACGTAATAAAACCCACTCTCCACCGGGAAAAAAAATGTACTCGCCCAAGACCCAATGTTTTAAATGATGTCCTAATAAGATAAATGGGATTCCATAAAGTAATTAGTGATGCTTACAATTAAAAATACTTCGTCTGTTATAAGTTTACTAATTAGTGATTATATACATCTACATACACATTTCTAATTAGGAAATATTATTATTATTATTATATAGGCGCTGTGTGGGCATACAAACGGGTACACTGTGATATCGCTGCTCCCGTTTTTTAATAGTTTAAAAGTGGTTCTAACTCCTGTTTTTAATTTAACTATATGCTATGTGTGTACGAAATAACATCGTAATCTATGATTTATGCAGTGGTCGAAATTCGCTGGTAGTTCCCAAGGCAAACAGAAATTTTTCACAAATCTTTTGAGCACTTAGCAACAAGCAGCTACAATAAACTGCCTACGCAATAGTCCGAAACATCAGAATATACTTAAAAACTACCTCAAGGGACTAAATAATGTTGACATTTATTTCAAAAGCATATTATTAGAAATTACTCTAAATATCAGTGGTTGCCGGTGAAAATTTTAAGTGAGGGTGCTGCATATACAAAATAAAAAAAAATTTTTTTTTCCTAATCAGTAACCAATTTATTAATAAATAAATTTACATATTAAAAAATTGCTTTATTAAAAATATTTCACCTCCACCACGAACAAACACCAATAATAAATGTTTCGTATCTCACAGAAATAACGCGCGCAAGCATACGATAGCAAACGAATATCGGCGAGTCTGGCTGCAGTTGGTTGAACGTGATAATTCCGACACTACGTTTGATCGCAGTGTATTTGTTTCGTAATCTAAAGGATTAATCGAACAATTCCCATCATTACCTATTCAATCACTATCGAAACATAAGCTGTAACCTTTAACAGGTTGCATTGCATTTATATAATGTTGTAAGCATTGTTATTATTTATAAACACAAGAAAAATTTAATTTTTTCATTTTTTCCTTGGGGGTGCAGCAGTGTCGCAATTCTTATGTACGGGCCGCGACTGCAAAATATTACATATTACGTCTCAAGTGATTCGTTGGTGAATCTCAAGTGGTATCCTGATATTTGCAAAAGCCTTTGACGGGGTCTATCACAAAGGCACGCTAAGCAATCTCCCATCATTTGGTCTTTTGCAGTGGATTGCCAGCTTTCTGTCTGAACGCACACAGTGTAATGGTGAATGGTTCCTTATCCTCTCACCATTCAATTAATGCCAGGGTTCCATATGGTTCTGTTCTCTCACCAACCCTCTTCTATTTATCGATGACCTACATCAGTTGACCAGCAACCCAATACACAGTTTTGCAGATGACAGCACATCGCACTCCTCCCTTTCTTTTGATAAACCTCACTCTATGCAACTCATCTTGTACAGAGTAACGTATGTGTATCTACACACACATTTGTATTTTTATAGTAACCAGTGTGGCTATAGCCCTTGGTCACACACATTGAAGAGTTCTTTCTGCTCTATTTCCTTTTCCTTTTCATTATTCCTAAGTTATTTTCTTTAGCTTCTCAATCTGTATGTACTACTTGAACAGTGATAGTAGCATTTTTATAATATATGTAATAATATTGCTTTTTACTGTCTGACAGTATCGCTTGTATCGGTCTAAATACAGGATGATCATAATTAAAGTAGCTCTGTTTAAAGCTTTGTGGGACGTTATCCAAATGGTACGAAATTCGCAGGAATGCGTTATGGAAGCTATAGTTGAGGAAAACGCAACTCGGTAGGTGCTAGGAGGGTGTAAAAAGATGGAGAAAGGATTTTTCCCTACATTCTGGTCACTGTTCACAGTAACGGAACTAACTTTGTCCCAACGTGCTTTGGTTGTGAAGTTGTTCTACGTTAACAGGTAGCAATGCTCTTGCTGCACTCCGCGAATTTCGTCGTCTGAAAAAATGTCGACGAAGTCCACTATTTTCATGTGGTCTGCGACGAATGATTAGTCGTTTAGAAGAAAGTGGATCCTTGTAAGTTTGACCTGGCAGAGGTTGTAAACCATGCAGTTCATAATAAGTGAATGAAGTTGCTACTGCCGTTGTCAAACGGGCCGTGAAAGCAACGTTGGTTGCTGCAGTGCACGTGCTGCATCAAGACACATAGATGTGGCCTACACAACTGTCTGGAAAATTCTGCATTTCTGCCCATTTAAAATAATTGGCAGACATTCAGGAGCTGCGCGCTGAGGACTTTGAAAGGCAGCTGACATTCGCTTAAACATTCCTTGCTCGAGTGGAGTTGGACGCTACGTGGCCATGACGATTTTGTGAGGCGGCTCACTTTCACTTGAATGGAGCAGTTAACATCCACAGTTGCCGGGTGTGGGCTACACAAAACCCGCATGCAATCCAGCAAATTTCCTTTGCATTCACCCAAAGTTACTGTTTGGTGCTGGTTTACAGCTTCAGTTATCATTTAACCTTTAGGACATTGGTCAGTTTGAGTTATGTGACCTGCTCAGTTACTGCCGAGAGGCTTTCGTTTGTTTGTGATATGATAAACAATTTTGTTGTGCTACAGCAGAGCCTGTGCATGGATTCAGTCATTTTCATGCAGAATGGGACCCCTCCACACATCGATCCCTATAGGATGCTATTCGAGTACATTTCACAGAGGTCAGTGATCAGCCGTGCATTTTCCACTGCATGGCTTCCTCGTTCACCTGATCTGACCTCCTATGACTTCTGCCTCTGAAGATTTCTCAAAAACAGGGTTTATCGGAATCATTCTGGTAAGTTGCCGGCGATGAAAGATAGCATAACGCAGCATGTGCGCATCATCAGTTCCTATGAGCTGCGTTCTACCTTTGAACATAATGTGCAAAGGATGTGGTTTGTGACATACCTTGAAGGGGCAGCACATTGAACAGTGAATAAAACACAGCCAGTGAATAAAAAGTGTTATTTATACTTGTGTCGCTTTTCTCCTTCTTACCCACACAGAAAACACTTCAGTCTAGTTGGGTAGTACATTCGGTATGTCATACAGCTGCCCCTGGTGGTGAATTTTGGAACTATTTTTCTCAGTATCCCTTCCATATAATGCACAGGGTATTTCTGTAAAGTTTTACAGAAATACCCTGTGCAGAAATATCCCTGGAAATAGTTTTGCAGAAATATCCCTGGATGACTCAGCACAAGGTCTTAAACAAGGATACTTAAATTTAGATCACCCTGTATGATTTTGATTTTGATCACCCTTTCAATAATTTTTAAACTAAATTTTATGCCAAGGTCAAACAATTTCACGCTTGTAAATTTTAAGCCTACGGCGTCGCATTCTCTGCGGTCCACCTTGTGCCCGTCCTGAAGAGGAGTGTGATGTTGAAAACGGTTGACTGGACTCAAATGAAAAAGGAGCAATTAAGAACATCGGATGAAAAATATTTTAACACACAGATTCTTCTTCAGTCTATTTGGGCAGTACAGCAATTGCTTTTCTTGGCTACACGCACCCCGTAGCTAACACTTGTTAACCAAAATGCAGGGCTGCAAGAGGGATTTTTTTCTTTTTCCCCTGGAGTGAGCCGGAGGGCCGAGGACTATGCTTGCTGATTCTGTTTATTTAATCTGTCTAATGGAAGGTGTCATTTCTGTCTCCCCTTATCTATTTGCTCTCTGATTATGATAAGCAACATCGGTCGGTTGTGGTGGTCTCATCCGTCAACCGAACTGGACGCGTCGGTGATTATCGCCATGATGTATGAACACTGGAATTTTACGATGAAGGAGTCTATTAAACTGACGTCTTTCAATTTTTAGCGCTTCTTGAAAAGTCTAATGTCTAGTCCTGTGCGTGTGTATTTTTTTCCTTCCGAATTAGCAGCGAGAATAAATCCTTCAGTTCCGCTCCCTTTTCTCCGTATGTTGTTTTACTTCATAACGAGGGAGCAAGGCGAGTCCGCATTTGACCTCCTAATACCCATCAATTAGACTCCCTTAAAGCAAGCAGAAAGCACAACTATTATCGATCTTTCTTTCCTTGTCATCGCTGGGGGCACGTACGAGAGGTGTGGATTAGGGTGATGTTGACGGGCTGCTCCTCTGCCCACTCACAGTCCGAGCGCATTAGAAATATTAGCAAGGAAACGGCAGCTTAAGCAGAGAATTTGTCACGTGTTAAACTAGTGGCACGAAGCAAGAACCTGTTATTTCTTTGATTATAGGGTAGGACAACAAGGGTGATTTAGAAGCTCACAGAAAGATCACAAAACACTCGCTCTTATTCAGGGATCTCACCTTCTGTTGCTACCTGATGCATTCTTCGAAATCAGTTCAAGTTTTTGAGTGAGCACAAACCTGGATGTTCGTTCTGCAATGAAAATGTGTAAAAAACGATGCTCACATTTATCATCGCACAATTTTACGATTCTTATTCTTATGTCGTATTTTCCATAACTTAACTCGATATTTCGAAAATTTTATTTTTATGATATTTTCCGACTGCCTCTACTGAAAATATTTGATGAGACGCGGTCTCTTCATAGCCGCCAATTTATCATCTTTTAGGAACCTCAGCTTTGATTTTTGTTCTGACATTTGACTTCGGTCGTTTTCAAAGAGCGTTGCTGCAAAACATCAGGTCACTTCTTACCGGAAATCACTTTCTCGGATTGACTGAATGTTCATCAAATTTCACAGTCCATGTGCTCAAAAGTGTCTAAAAGATGAGGTTCGAAAGGCATCAAAACTCAGTCAAAAACATTTTACGCTCTGGAAAAACGTTTTCATCGTATGCGTCATATCCCTAAAAGGGAAAAAAAACAGCAAGATTAAGCTATGATTTAATTGTGCACGAGTTTGACGATGATTATGCAGTTCTCTTTGACGAGATTTCCCTCTGTTCGTCTGGGAACCTTATAACTCTACGTGTGTGTATGTATTAAGGAAAATAACTTATGACTAGATAGGGCGAATGTTACATTAGAAAATAACTAATTTATTTCTGAAGGCGCTGCTAGTTTTGTCTCTCGAGAAGACTTCATCGGCTGCATAATACACAGAAGGAAAAAAAAAACCATACAACATTACTTGGGTGCATCACCAAAGTTTTAAATTATTAATGGATTGCTCATATTAGAAGGAATTCGCAGACCAGCTGCGTTGTTATTCTCTTGCACGAAGACGTGGTCTCGCGAATGACATAGCTGAACAGCAGGAGTAGCAATCAGAAAGGTTACCATTAAGACGAACAGCATTTAGTGCAATTTCTGTCGATTACAAGATTTTTCTTTCAACTTCATCATTTGTAAATAATTTCACTAAGTTTACTGGGTGTATAGTGGACTGATGGCTATTGGGATCGGAAGAATTAAGCAGATGACTAAATAAGGTTGTGGCCATAGTTCTGCCATAGGTGATGTCTCTGAGATGTTCTTCGATACGATTGATTTTTCTGTTTCTCCATAATATGGAGAATTACAGCCACACCAAATGTACACACCTGGATACTCCAAATTGTGATTTATAGGTTTTATTCGCCGAAACCAAGATCGAAGCTTTCTAGGGGGGGGGGGGGAATAATTTACGAATTTTATATTTCTTCAGGATTTTTGCCAATCTGTTAGAAACAGAGGTGATATACAGAATGACGATATAACCTCCTGCTGGCCGCTTCAGAGCATGTCGATGTGTTCGACGGACCGAGGCAAAGAGCCCTGGACAATTTTTTTTCTTCCCCTCCCCTCAGTTTTTACAATGAGCGGAAAACATTTCAAGGGACGTTTCACTGCTTGTAGTGAGGTATTTATCTTTTGGATTTCGCTTTGAACGACGAGATTTTTTGCAACTCAATCAAAACAGCGATTGCCATTGGATTTAATTAAATCCCCATTGGATTTAATAAAGTGAGATCGACCCCATGCTCAATCGAGAGAGAGATGGAAAGACCGTGTTCGAGATATTTCTTAAATCTCACTCTTTTCTCGAAAATTAGCTGCCTTAGAAATCAATGCGAGAACAGTGCAGGGGAAATTTCTTCGTCTGAAGGTTCAGAAACTACTCAGAAAATAACACCTCCGATTAACTTTGAAAACATGAGAGAGAGAGAGAGAGAGAGAAATATTTTTTTTTTGATTTTTAGGGCGCAAAGGTCATATGCGCCAGCCCACAGCAGTAGAAATGGTAATTATTCAGTAGGACAATCACAAACATCCATGCCCTTGGGGGAGGGGGGGGGTTCAAACTTGCAACCTCTTGGTTGGGAAGCGGATACGCTAACCACTCGACTCTAACACTTGACGTGTTTTCGTTAGCCGTAACCAGAGCCGAACCAACATTGCGATGTTTGGGAGCCTTACAGTTACAACCATCTTCGATTATCTCAATGGCTGCAACTCTTCGTGTGTCCTGTTGTAATGATTCCATTGCATGTCCTGTTTTTACTTAATGACTAAACTTAAAATGTCGCACGAGCAAGTACACATCGAGTGGAAAAAAAACTTCGCCAGCATTTTTTTTTCCTTTTTTTATTTTTATTTTAAAATACTATTTTTTTAATTTTTGTATTATATATATATTATTTTATATTATATTATTTTTATTTTAAAATAAAACAGGAATTTTACTAGCAAGTGACGACGCTTCATGGGCCGCGCATTCCAAACACCGTGCTGTCAGTGTTCACTACAGAGGAACAACAAAGTATTTTGAGGCCATCATACAGAATGGCATTTAGGGACAGATGGGTCCCTCTATATGAGGCGAAATAGTTTTTCATGCCGGACGATAAATTGGCGGTGTGTACTTTTCACACATGGACAGAACGTTCGACGTTCGTAATGCAGAAAGTTCTAAGCGACCGAGAACTTCAGTGCATGTCACTGAAGTCACAGATTTGCTTTCAGAACAATTGTTTTGAAAGAACATTGTTTTGGTTAATTTCTGCTCCACTACAACGCCTAGCCACACAATAGCCAACGTCGCTTTTCTGCATCCCGATCTCCGAACGTACCATAATCATCTGCCACAGGATTATCATCTAATACACGAAGTTCGCTTGGCAGGACATTCCACAGCAATCTCGGCACTTGGTTATTGTTTTTCTGACTTGCATACGGACAGAAGAGACGACGGTCGTAATATAATATTGTAACAGCCATTTCCGTGTCGCCAATTGTCAAGAACGCATTACGTGAATTGCACATTACATTGTAGAACATACAAATGAAATTTGTATGTCTGGAATGTTCGCAAAGTTGCAAATATGTCAAATAAACAAAAACAATTGTAGAAGACATAGATCTCGCTTTTCTATAGAATGCAAAGATGTTCGCTGCCAGAAGACGGAATAAATACAAACCAACGGGAAGTGGAGATGGAAAGCTGCAAGATGGATGACTAAGGGAAGAAAAAGATTGAGATCGTCTTAAGAAAAAAAAAAAAAAGGACAAAATATACTTCGTTCAAATATTTGATTTAAGTAACATAAAATTATAGGCAAGCTTTTATGAATATCGAAATCCCTACAATGATGAGCAGTTTTTGGCTGCGTATATTTGATTTACTTAGCTTCTGCAAACAAAACATGGCTCTTTTATTTAGTTCGTAAGCATCGGAAAACATGAGTGAGCAGGGGAGGGGGGGGTGAGTACATTATCCTATGAGTATACTCCGCTCCATTCTATATTTGTCCTGATCTGTTAAAACTGTTCATCGCACCCGTTTTAACACATCGCGATCAATTCTCATTCCGCTCACTCGCCAAAAATCCTTTTCGGCTGAAGTTGGTTAGCCTGTCGCATGCAGAGGTGGCAAAGATTTTATTTCCCAAAACTCTGATTTTTTTTCCCAAAAACCGGCCAGACGAAGTGTCCACTAGCCTCGTAGCCTGAGCTGCTTCGGCCGTGATGACTAACTTTGACGATCGAATTTCCAAATCCATTTTACAGCTTTAACTATTTCTGAATACATTTCTGTCCACGCCTCCAGCCCCCCCCCTTTCGGTGCTCGTACACCAAATAATGAGCAACACAATTTGCACTTGAATTTTTTGGTTGTAGGCAAATCGCGCCACACCTTGTGCCTGCAGGTGAGCTTTAATCTGCAAGACAGACGGACATAAATAAAGATAGAAACCGCATATCCGTTCTGTATCCAAGTGAGTCGTAATTTTCTAACACCACCTGGCAACTACACCTGCTATTGGGTCACGCGGACTAAGATGCTGTTTGAATTCTCGGTTTATATCCTTACTAGGTTTAACAAAATAATGACCTTTAAGTGGCTGTTAGGAGAACTTCGGAGCTCCGCTGTATGCTACTAACCTATTGTGTGTCGCCGCTGCCTAAACGCGTGCGCATTTAAAGACCTTTTCTACGCCCAGGGTGAAGTAATGATGTGCTTTAATCCAGTGACGACCCCGTACTCAGGCACAGAGACCGGGGCTTAAGCACTTATGCGCGGAATGTGAAATTCATGACCTCTGAGTCCTCAATGCAGCGAATGCACATACGGCGACGACCGCAGGTCTCGCTTCCAACAAGAATACGAAACGAGGGGCAAAAAGTACGTTTTATTAGCAAAGTAATCGCAGCGCGTCTTGTGGCCAGAAAGAGATTCGTTTTAAATGTCTTTGAACTGTGGTTTCATCGCACGCTGTTGTTGACGCAAGATGGCAACAGACGTTGTTCGGTCATTTCTTGAACTGGAAATCCATCCTGCGAGCGATTTGGTTGATTCTCTCGAGTTCTGTGGCGCCGAAATTATTAAATTCTAAAAATTTAAATAATTAAAAATTCTCAAAACATTTGTTTAAATGAAACGTTCAGTGCGAACAATTTTTGTGCTGTTTGTGTGTGTGTTTGTCTGAATTCTGGCGCTGTTGAAAACCATTTCAGATAAAATAAATAATTTTCGGTTTAATTTTTATTCAGAAATCGAATTTTGCGTCACTGGTTTTTCAATTGCATTTTCCCTTTTCGCAGACAGTGTTTATTACTTTTTTAAGATAACGCACGCGTTGTATAAAATACAGTTGCAACCCCTCCCAAGTACTTTTTCCAGGCTAACGCTTGAGTTAGAAAGTTGAATGATAATTTTTGTTCATATAATGGTAAAATGTAGAAAAGCTTAATGTTATTAATATTCGTGGTCAATGTTTATTCTGAAAAGTTTTTAATACAATTTCACTTAATGTGTAATTCATGTAAAAGCGATGTGGGCTATTCGAGAGGGTCGCAATGTATACACTGTGTCATTCTTGCGTAACAACTTTGACGATGTTATAAAAAAGGAAAAAAAGTAACAATTTCCACAGTGAATGGCAATCCAATAGAGGCCCTTACGTTTACTTTATTTTTCTTCATTAAAGCCAAAGGGCTGGGAAGCGAGTAATGTTTTTTTTTTATTTTTTTCAGATTAAACTTTTATCTGCAAAAATTTTACTCCAGAGAAAACTTTACATTTTAAAAAAAATTAACTATTTTATATAATTCCATGCAAGGACCTTTTTACATTCATTCACAGCTCTAGCATTCCGGTGCATCTGGCTAATTTATGAAAAGAATAAAAACAAATATAAGAAAGAGGTTGTATTATATATATATATATATATATATATATATATTGTTTGAAACCTATTTAGATCTTAATCCGCGAATGCATATTACTGTGGCGTGCAGAATCGAATATGGGACTCAAGGAACCGTGTTTATACTCATCCATCGGCCCATTTAAATTAGATCGAAGAACGTCTTTTTTAAAACGACAACAAAACAAAGAACACTCAAGCGGATCACTTCGACAAGGTCTCAGTCTCAGATACTTCACGCATGATATTCCAAGTTGTCAATTTCTGAGAGAAGTAGCGCCGAAATGATGCATGCATTTTTTTTCTTCAGAACGTAGGCCAAATAAAGTTCTAAAATGACCGCGAGTACATTCGTTCTCGCGAATTGGGTTTGGATTGGGTCACCAGGGGAGTAGTAGACCCAAAAACCTCCCTCAAAGGGAGAGTGTTTTCACCCTGCAGTGGGTGGAAAAATAGGCTGTTCATAATCATATTCGTTCACAAAACGACACAAAGGCCACTTGACGCGCATCCACAGATTACACCTATTGCACGATCCACGTGTGTGAAGAAATACCGGCTTATTTCTTCAGCAAAACATGCCTGTTTCATTATCTATTAAAAAAAGAAAAAGGCTATTATAGTACTACATTATCGATGGACTATGAGTTCAATGAGCGTTTTTACTGAAATTCTAGAAGATTTTTTATTAACTTTGGAAAAATAACTATTATTTTGGAAAAATGTTTTTAAACATCAGATGAAATAAGCGAAATATATCCTAGAAAATCAACCCAAACAAGTAAATGTAGAAAAGCACATTTGTGTGTGTGTGTGTGTGTGTGTGTGTGTGTGTGTGTGTGTGTGTGTGTGTGTGTGTGTGTGTGTGTGTGTGTGTGAGCGAGCGCATTTCACACGCTGCTTATAGGACACAATAGCGAACTGGTATTATAACTGATATTATTATATCAATTATAATAGATCGATATTATAATTGACATTATAAATAGGAAACTTCAATTAAGGGCGAATACCTCAGACAGGCCCGAGTTACCGTTTAGCTTTTATGGATTCATTCAAAGAAGTGCTCTCCTGCTAAGTTGAAGAATTTTGATTTCCTTCAGACTCGATTTCTTTCTTTTTTTAATTCAAAAATATATAAGAAAGAAAATATTCTGAAAGACTAATCATATGAATAGCCAAAGGCTACATATAACTTCACATAGATTTTCTTTAGAAACTCGTAAAAGTCGCATTGCAAAATCGCATGCTTGTGTGTCAAACGGAAAGAAAAACTAAAAATGTTAATTTTTTTTTTTTAAATAAGAATCCCAAATTCTGAATATTTCAAGCGAAAGTCCAGAAATAATTTGGGAGCGCGTTCCAATAAACGAACGATGGCGTGCAATAAGTGAACTCGCGCATTATGTTGAATTTCCTAATGTTTGAACAAGAGAATCGAAGGTCTTAAATCATTTTCGATTCGAGCTAGCGTCCTTTTTTTTTTAATCGTACGCATTCATCCGTTCTTATAACAACTCCGATCTGGTTGGACGAACTTCAGTAAAATTTGGTAAGTACCAAATTTCTTTACAATTATCTCAATGTTAGTTTAATGGTACTGCAGAGAGAGGATTTGAAAATCTTCAAATTTATGCCACAAATCATAGTTCCGTGCAACAGGAACAGTTTTCAAATCAGGAGCAGCTTAAAAAGTGTTATTTTCTTGTGAAAAGCTTCTCAGGATTTCAGCTTGAGAACTAAAAGTGTATGAGAAAGGTCTCGTTTCGAAATCGGTAGCTGCGGGGGCTTTTACTCGCTTCATTTTCTCGTGACTTAAATAGTTTCTCCGTTCCTCTTTCTTATTTGGTTCATTCTTCTGTTTCTTTCTCTCTACGTTCCTCTTTTTTTATCTGGTTCGTTATTATCTTCTTCCTCCCTTCCTCTCTCTCTCTCTATTCACAGATATTTTTTAATCCTTTTTTCTGCTTCCTTCGCCTGTCCGTCTTCTATCTTCTTTCCACCTCCATTCGTTCCATCGCACTGGCAGAACTGGAATTTTTATGGTTGTTTCGAATTATTTCTGAGTGAAAAGAGTAATCATCTCGCACGGCTCAGGCACTCATATAGTTATCGTTGTCATCACGTGCTCTGTAATTTACCGCCGCAGTCCGCCATAATTTAGTGTAGCGTTTTCTCAAATCGGCACTTTGATTACTTGAGTCCGAAGAGAATTCCACGACAAATCACCTCATTCTTCGCGTGACAGATATACTACGCTGTAAATTACCGCCCCAGCTTTCGCTCCTTAGCATCTATGAATAAGATCGAGGAGGATCTTTCCTCATCACGAGCTCGAGCTATTAATATTTCATCACTCGAGCAGCTCGGGACGGGGGACAAAGGTCGCCGTCAAGGTGAGTTTGTCGTATAGCGGGTGAATTTTTATCCTTTTTCAAGAGAAGTGATTAAGAATTGCGCACGTGGACCGTAAATTTTGCCGGCCGCCCCCTCGGAGAAGCACGTTACACTGTTTATTCAGTATCGCTATTCGATGGAGGCCTCCTGTGGCGCACGCGTGAGTTATGCTCACCAGAACAGAGCTGCTGATGGCTGGTAGCGTTTGGTGATTTGAGGGACTTCGTGAGGGGGTGGACAGAAGTCGACTTCGTATTTCGTGACTCCACGTTGACTACAATCGTTTTCGAAGAGACTGCGCGGCGTTTAAAGTGACTCTGCCGAGTGGGAAAAATAAGCAAGGCGACTTTAACGATTCTTATCTGAGGAAAATTATTGCAAAGTCGATGCACGGGGTTTGCCAGGTTTTCGAGGTACTTCAAACTGTGTTTCGAAAATAGACGAAACTCTTCAGAATATGGAGGAACGAGGATCACTTTATTTCCCCTCCTCGCATTGGGGTCTTCCTAAATTTTATCAACACCAATAGTTCTTTGTTTGTAGAACAAACTCTTCGCTTTCTGGTCGAGACGCTCCATTAACTTATGGCTCCGATTTGGTCTCAGTCACGTAAAAGACAATTTCTTAATCTTGAGGGTTGCTGAATTGTAAATAAGAAATAAATAATGAACGTAGCAAAAAACCTTTTCAAATTTTCTTTCTTTCCCCATTTCAAACGCTCAAAAGTTTTGAAAATTAACGAACTCTTTTCGTCGTCTGTCTTTCTTTATTTTTTTACCTCTCAACTAAAGGTGAGTTAGCGGGTAAAAAGATCTTTCTTCCTCGAAAGCATTCAGAATAGGCAATCACTTTACAGAATTAGTGACGTAAACACACGTAAACCCTACAGGCCAGAATAACGGGGTCTCAGAGATCCGTTTTGTCAGCTATTCCGAGAATTTCCGTCTCGCATTCAACATAATTTATTTCGTGAACCGTGAACATACCAGCCTCATTGCGCTCTTTGTGTTAGTTTCAAAATAATCAACTTCGATTATTTGTTTTACGTTAAGTCTCCAAAATGAATGAAGCAAATATCGTCTCCCATCCTCGTGTTTTGACTGAAGTACGCCAGTACAATCGCCTCGTTGTTACTACTTTATTAAAATAAAGTAGTATCAACTACTTTATTTTACCCTGCTGAAAATTAGTTAAAAACTTAATCGGTAGATGGCGGGCGAGAACGACTTCCGAGTGGCATTATGTCGTTTTCGGGCACATTTTGTTCCAGAAGTTACCCTTTCTCTCATTTGACATTCAGGTTATCGTTCCCCGAAATGGCGCTTTTTAAGGAGCTCATTAAAGAAGGTGTATTACTCGAGGAGTCCTCTTGACCTATACTCACTAGCTGGCGGCAACATACACGATACAAACATGGTCAAAGGCGAATGTGCTGCGCTCTGTGACATCAGACTGACGAGCACCTCCCAACTAAATATGGTTTGTGGGAAAAGGACAGAAGCGGTTCAGACAAACGCCACTATATACGGAACTGAAGGGTCGCCAGCTGCTGGCTCACCCTGATCCACTAACACAGTTCTTCGGATCTGATCGAAATATCCGGAATGTCACATGCCAATATGGTACGCGGGAGGGCATACCTCAACCACGTGCTACTAAAGTGCCTCTTCGAAGAAATTTTATATTTAAAGGGCAGGTTCAGTTGACAAGACGGACTCGATGAAAAGAATTAATACGAACAGAGAAAAGATTGAACGATCATATTTAAATCGTTCTGCTGCCAGCATAGAGCTTTGTGAATTGACGGTTTGACCTCGGCCTGGTATTTCTTCGCTTTAATGCACTGTGATCTCTCTCTCTCTCTCTCTCTCTCTCGTCACGCTTATTTCATTGATTGTATCATATTGAAACGAATGCTTGTCATTGATTAGACATTTTCCTCCTATTCCTGTATTAATAGGATGAAGAAATATAAATTGAATCGAATTGAAAATATGATGAAGAAATTGACAGAAATCGGTTCTGCATGATATTGATTCGCGCATCGCCCTTCTGAACAACCTTCTTCATCAACTGGACCTAATTTTAATATCTCCGTTATGTGACAGATCTTATCCTGGGCTGATTTCAGAAAATCACCCCCGGTCCATTGGATTGCAATCTTCTACAAAGAAATAAAAAGAAAAAAAAATACACCTAGATGTTAATTGTTCTGCAAGCATCGTTTATTTATTTCATTATCCCCTTCCCCCAACCACCACAAAAGGGTGTGGGTGGGTGGGTGGGTGTTGGCACCTTTTCTCGCTGAATTTGAATGCCTCCCTGTTTCTCGAGGGAACCTTGAGTTCTCAGCAGATAAAAGATAAATGCGATCACCTTCGAAGAAGTGATTATCGAAGGAGGGATGTTGGAAGTTGTTGATCCGCATATTACAGAAATATAGTGCGGGGCGGTGCATTTCACGAAATTTGCAGTTCCCCACGTCCATCAAGGAGCAGTTGAAGAATGTGGCGTGGCGACTTCTCTCATCCACAACAGAAAAATTGATGAAGCGAGCTGAGCATGGTGGCTCGCTATTACCGCACGTTGAGATGCCCAAAAACAATGCCGGAACTACTTCAATGGCTGATCTTCGAATTGCTGCCCTATCACGGTACGGGATTTGCGTCACCATTGTTCGAGCGAAGTTTAAGCACGAATCATCGGATGCTAAAGTTTAGATGAGTTCGGCACGCAATTTCCAGTTTAACTGTTCTCGAGTCGTTGACTTCGTCTAAATTTTATTTTTGATTTTTCCACAAACTGGGATGGACAACTTTTGAAGTCTTATTAAACTGAGTGGGAAAATAATATATAACCACATTCTCACACATAATACAAGGTACTACTTATCTACAAAGAATGCAACCTAGAACTGTGAAATAAATAGCGAATGATTGAACAGACTTTACACCCATTCCTGGCTGATGCTTTATACTAGATTCAGTAACTGGCGGTGATTTCAGAAAACGTTTGATTACACCTCGCCCAGTGACGAAAGTCATCAACGTAATAATGAAAACAACGTCATAATTATTAGTTCATTGTTGTGTGAGGGTTGCCACTCCTTTTTGCTCGGTTAGGAAGCAACCCCTGATTTCAATTGAAAGTGCGCAGTTAAAGTCGCTTTCAAGTTGGACTTTAGATTAAGTGAGAGATTCACCTGAAGCCGTGCTTAGTGAGAATAATACGCGGCGATACACAATCTGCGTACTCCTCTTAAAATCCCAGAAACATCATCGCCATCTTCTATTCGCGTGTTATTACGATTAATAAATTGCTTTCACGAACTGCTGTGATAGATGTTAATCATTTCCTCGCAATTTTGGTCTCTCAATCGCGTGATTTATGAAACAAAACGTTCACGAGAAAAGGATGCGATTATCAGAATTTTTTTTTTTAAAAAAAGCTCATCTGAATGTAAAGGAAGCTTCGCCTTACTCCGCCTGAATTAGTTCGCAAGTTTATCCAAATCCGTTCCATTGCTTCGCTTAACGCACCGATGAGGGGCAGCCTCGCATTGTGGCAGTCGGCAAATAACTTTCTGCAGCAATTGCGAATGACACTCAATTTTGATCCAAAATGCTTCGCTTGTCGCTCCTGGGATGCGTTCGCACTCGCGTGTTGAAATCCAAAGAAGAGACGAATCGCAGTCCTGTAAAAGTGAAGAATTCTTTTTAGTTTGTCGACCGAACGAACGCAGACGATTCTTAAAGCAGTCTTTTCTTACTCCTGCATTTTCGGAAAGCGGAAAGATGAAATGGGTTACGGACGGTCGTCCGAAATACTTCAGTAAATAAACGCGCAAAGACAGCTGTAGACGTCACGGTGACACGACATAACATATGGGACTAATCCTGTCGTAACCGTACTTCTACGAAAGTGCACTCCGACTGCCAGATGAAAGTACAAAACGGAAAGGAAAAGTCGTCGTAATAAGCACGGAATGTTCGAAAATGTTGAAACGGTTTCCCCATTCTGGCCGTGTTCGTAATAATCCGTACACGGTTTGCAGCGTCTTCGGCTCCTCCCGTTTCTTTCTTCATGTTTAAGTAGCGAACAAGTGTCACGGAAATGAAGCACGTTCGTTTAGAATTCCCTTCGTCTTATGACGAAGTGTGTTTGAGGCAATTTCCTCGAGGTGCTTGTCAGTCGACAGGCTTCCCGTGTGCATCTGGTGACTTTGAATTAGTCGGCACGTGCTTGTCCATTTCATCTGAAACCCCTTTCATTCTTTCTCTTTCCCTTGAGTTAAACAGAAATCAGAGCGTTTCCGATGTGACCGGGATGATCGCCATTTCATGTAGCACAAGAATTCGTGGGCGGATTTCTGACCTGCAGTGTTATCTGTAATTTGTTTGTGACGTCTTTCGTGTCAGTGTCATAAGTACGGAAAATACCCCGACTTGCGTATTAGAGAGCGATTCTGTCAGTTCGAGTTCCCTGTTCTTGGACTGGCAGAATCGCTTAACAGACAAATTATTCGCTAGCCAGCAGAGAATTGCTGACGAGGTTCGATATCTCGTCTACTGTCGATCTAGCGCTGGTTTGTACCACTCAAGGTATGGAGGAGAAAAGTGGAGACATTGCCGTAAAGGCCCAAACATGGCAACGGTCACATTAGATTTCGACCTCCATTGAGCACCACAGTGCTTAGTGGAGCCTGTGGAGGTCTAGTTGGTATTTCCTTCAACTCGGAGAGGTTGGCTTTTTTCTTCTTTTTTTTTTTTCATTATTTTTAACAAAACATTTTAGACAAAACGCAACAAAATTTGAACCCAAAAATTATAACCGAATGTTTAGTTGATATAATTCATTAGCCTTGTTGTCAGAGCAGGAAGCTCTACTTGTCCCTCCATCCGGTAGTCGTGGAATGGCTTTCGGTGGGAGATGAATTTCATCGCCTTTCTTAATGGAGACTTGGAAGTGTCCTGTTTCTCTGTAGAGTACGGTTTCGCGAACTGTCTAACCGTTAGATTTACAGGGGGAAATTCACAAAAAAAAACAAAACAAAAAAACATGTAAATATTTATTTTACATGCGGCCTTTCTTGTGCCAAACTGAACAGTTAGCATAACTTCATAGTGGAGCCTGACATCATTCGAATTGTCGTACAAGATGCTCACTTGGATTCGATTAATTTTCAGAAAACAAAGTGGTCGATCTAACTAAGACAGTCACATCGAAGGTAACTGAAAACTGCAAAAATACTTGGACAGATTCGAATAGATATTTCTGATAGTTACGCATACAAAGATGGACTCGAACAGAGAAGGGGAGGTGGGTTGTCACTTTTATTTAAAATGACGTTCACATAATTGTCGCCCATGTGTTCGGAAACCGTTCTTACAGTGACCCGCGTTGTCCCAACCGACAGTGACTTTGAGCAGCATGGAATTTTTCCTCGCCAAACATGTCGAGTGCAGGAGGGAACTGCGCGGCATGTAATAATCTTTGAAGAGTCGTTTTACCTCGCGAGCAAGCTAGTCACCCTCAGGAATGTTCAAATAGATAAACTGTTGCTGTAGCGAGGAAGGATCACGTGGCCAACACATGTATTGCTGCGCGTCTTCCATCACGATGTCAAGCCAGATGCCGTCACCTCGAAGCATGAAGACAGCCGTCACACGATGACGGCCCTTCTTTCGGTGTGGTGTCATTACACTTGTGCATACACTCGAGCAGGACGTCGTGTGTTTCTTAAAGAAACATTTCTTGGAAGCTTTCTCGGGAAACGAGCACAGAGAATGGTCTTCTTTATGCCGCCGGATGGTCGTGATTCTTCATTCTGTCACGGCGATGGACCATTACCGTCACCTCTGCAGTTAGTGGTGTCGGAAAGGGGATGGAGCCTATGGGGGAAGGCGTGTTTACTTTGGCCTAATCACATCGCCAGAGACATCTTCAACGCCAAAGCAGACTCCAGAAAAGCACTGTCTTAAGGTACTTTTCACAATCGCAAAACTAATGACGATTCTTTCCCCCTCCCACCCCCGGGGCGTCGCAAGGCACCGAAAATCAGCATCGCACAATTTCAGGCCTCAGTCGAATTACATTAATCCGAGTAATTCGTAGCTTTCTTCGCACAACTCTTCTGACAAAGCTACTTTCGTGTAGTTCGTTTCCGAACTTTTCATTTTTGCCGGTTATTTGCGGTGCATTTCTTCGTCAAGCGGCCCCTTCAGCTTTATCTGCGAAATATTTCACGAAAGAATGAAATATTTCGCAGTAAAATCAACTAAAAAGGGTTCCTTTTGATGGTGCAGACGACGCCAAATCATTTTTCTGCGTCTTAAGTGTTTCGTTCAAATACCTCCTTGACGGGATATTCAGCCCTGCAAAAACGCAATTAAGGGGAATTTTGGCTTTCCGCAGCTTCGACAGCATCTCGTTACTCGAAAGAGCGCATTCTGCTGCCGTAGAATTCAAGTTGAAGGAACTCGTTTTTAGCGAAAGTTATTAGCAAATATATTTTGGAGTTTACGGTAATTGTCTCGTGTCATACAACAGCAGTGGAAGCGTTCATTAGGTTTAAAGTTACTGCGAAGCGAGACGTCGTTCGGGATCTTTTGAAGCGTTCAAATCCAATTTCCGAGTGGAAAACAGACGCATTAAAATATAAATTACAGCGAAGCATACGAAAGATTTTTTTTCCCCGCAAAAAAGTGTTTCGTTACGAGGGCTAATTTTTCGTGGACTGGCCTTGAATTGTGGGAAGTGGCACATTCATAATTAACGCCGACAGTCCTTCTGAAGCGTGTGCTTCTAACCTCAACTTTGCCACGTTTTTTTTTTTTTTTTTTTTTTTTTTTTTTTAATGAACGCGAAGAATTCTTCGGTATTATAGAAGCTCCTCGTAATCTGTTCCTGACTATTATTACGCGTCCTTTATTACTAGCCAGAACTTTGCACACAGAGGAGATCTTTCTGTCCAGCATTTCAAAACGGAATAAATAAAGTGGGCGGAGGATGCACTTAGCTTTTCACTGACTTAACCCTCAACATTCAGCTTTTAATATTCCGCTCCGTTCTTGATAGCGAGATGGGTGTATTGGGGATAAATCTCCGTGCCAATCATTTAAACAGTGAATTTTGTGGATGCGCAGTAACTTCTCTTTATCAGTGATAGAAAAGGAGGGAGGGAAAATAAATTTAACAAACTTGTTTAAAAAAAAAAACTGGTCAGCAGAGAGAATGCTTGTATGAAAAGAGCAATCTCCTGCTTATTGTAAACGTCGTGTTTTTTGAGAATTAACCCTGAGATCAGGAAAATTGTTCCGGAAATTTTCATTGGAAGGTACACTAGTAGCCAAAAGTGTATTTTAGAGGTTTGATGGCTCAGAACACCACGTTTGTTTGGTGTAATACCATAAAATTATATATCAGCGGAAAGATAATTTAATCAAGAATGTAATGCAAGAAAGTTTGTTCAATTATCTGTATTCTATGAAAAGTTATAGCCAAATAATCAGAAAAAAGAAGCACAACTTGCTTAGGTTGAGATGAAGTAGCTTTCCTTCATTTGAATGCAGCCAATGAGCATGAGTGTTTAGAGACCAATCAGGTGTCATCTTGTTTTGGCAATGAGCCAATAAGGCCACAGTAGGATTCAGCTATTGATGTCATGTATTGGAGCTGAGAGGAGGACATTTATCAGTGTGTTAATGTGATTGCTATCAAGTTGGTTGGTTTTTTTCTGTGAGCTTGTAAAACGTAATAAAATCAAAGAAATGGCGCAAAAAGTTGACTGGTTACCCAGAAAGCGATGTAAAATAGTACTATTAAGTGAACAAGGCTACAGTTATGAAGAAATTAGAAGAAAAATTGGTGGAAACTTAACCAAAGGTGGCATTTCTAAATTTTTGAAGAGGTATAAAGAGACTCGGTCACTACAAAACCAGCCTGGTAAAGGCAGGAAAAGGTGCACAACAGCAAGTGATGAATAGAAGAATTGAGAGACTGTGCCTACGTGACAGAACTGTTCGGCGCAGACTGCAGGAATTTTGTCTAAATGCTAGAATTCCACGAAAAAAGCCATTTTTATCTGTCAAACAAAGGTTGAAAAGATTAAACTGGGCTAAAACCTATATTAACTGGAAAGCGGAACAATGGGACAGTGTTAATTGGAGTGATGAGACCAAAATCTCCCTATTTGGTAGTGATGGCATAAAATACGTGAGGAGAAGAATCGGAGAAGATTTGCATTACACCTACCGTGAAACACCCACTTAGTGCTAGGATCTGGAGTTGTATGACATCAAAAGGTGTGGGTGGAATTTGCGTGATTAATGGGAATATAATTCCCAAAAATACACAAATGAAATACTTGAGCCCAAACTGAAGCCTTCCTCACGTGATCTCTTCCAAGATAATGAAGCATTTTTAATTCAACAGGATTCAGCTCCATGTCATGTTGCTGCTGTGTGCAAAAAGTGAGGTTTCAAGATAATTCCAGGCCATTCCACTGCTGGAGTGGCCTGGGAATAGCCCAGACCTTAATCGAAAATTTATGGAGAAACTTGTTAGTCAGAAGCAACCCAGCAATAAAATGCAATAATAAAAGTTTACCCAACTAAGTATTAACTCACATTGTGAGAATTTTTGTATATCTCATTTTTTTCTATGTGTTTAACTTTTCTTCTTTATAACTGCTGTTCTAATAAAAAAATCCTTCATAAAAGTTATTGAATTACATTTTTGATTAAATTATCTTTCCATTGATATATAATTTCATGGTATTACTCAAAAAAAAAAGTGGTGTTACGATCCATCAAACTTCAGAAATACACTTTTTCCAAAAGGTTTCCACAATTTTGGCCACTAGTGTATTTGGCAATGGGGTTTAGCATAACGGTGGATTTCGACGATAGAGAGGAAAAGTCTGGCTGCTGCTTGGGGCAGAGGCACATTTCATAGTGCAGTTTGACAGTGCGCAGATAGTGTGTAGTTTTCGTGTTAGGTATTAGCGACTGCTTTAAGTTCACACACCGTGATTCCTGAGGCAGATGTATCGCACGCGTCATTAGTATGAATCTGTTGGCGTACCATCTGGAAACGAGGAGATGTTCGACCATCCTCCACCAGGCTGAGCCCAGTGGCTAATTCTCACACCGCCTTCCTCATCCCGTGAAAACAAAGGGATTGCGCAGGCTGCCTTGACACGATTGTGTTGACGGATGCACCAGGTGGAACACACGCTTTCGAGCACCCACTTCATTTCCGTATTGCTCTCGTTTGCTATGAGTCCGATCCCCCGTCCCACCCTCGCGGCCTCTCATACCCCTTCCTCGTTAGTTCCGAGGGTTAAGCATTGCGGAAATCGCTGATTTCTAGGGGACTGTGCATCCCCCGCCCATTCCCAGCAACACTTCCTAATTTAAGCGGTCGAAACGTATGAGGGAGAAACATGAAGAATGGGGACAGGGGAATCTCGTTTCTGAAAGTTTGAAGAAATAAAACGTGGGACGCGAGGACGATTTTCACCCCTTTTAAAACGTAATAATCGAACATTTTTTTCTTTTAATATGAAAAAGCATTTTGAATGTTATTAATGCGTGGCGGTCCTCCCGGATGTTGTCGCTTTCAAACATCCTGTCAAGTTTTTAAAAACTTGACGGTAGAATTGCACAACGGGAAATTTGTAAGAACTTTCTTAACAAAACTGAAACCCAGGTTTCCCATTTTGAATGTTCTTAATAAATTTATAATCTTATGTGACATTTTCTGCTACTTATGTACCCCCCCACCCAAAAAAAAAGCTTTTTTTTTTATTTTTAGTAGTAACTTTTAAATACACAATGCTCGAGTTATTCACTTTGGCTTTCACCAGTTGACTATCCCAAATGCATGTCGAAATGAGAGGGGCAGTAATAGGGGAGGATTTCCCTTAAGGAATCAGGCGAAATGAAGTTTCGCTAAATAACCAAACAATTTTGTTTGCTTATCTCATGTGAATCGTGGTATCATG
The DNA here is from genome assembly GCF_054136105.1 of Typopeltis vanoorti. Lineage (NCBI taxonomy): Eukaryota > Metazoa > Arthropoda > Arachnida > Uropygi > Thelyphonidae > Typopeltis > Typopeltis vanoorti. The sequence continues at coordinate 138,468,696 of NC_143560.1, forward strand.
TTTCACATAAGCCCCTGGGTATCTTTCTTCCAAAAACTAAAGTAGATCCGCTTCTGTTTGCGGTGGGGAGGGGGGAGAAAAAAATAAAAATTTGTGACTATTGGCATTCAGATTAGACAGGAGAGATATTTTGAGAAGTGCGCGCCACCTGGAGCCACGTCCTGCAGAGTCAAAGATGCCCAAGACATAATTCCCGTTTATGCTTGCCCCAAGAACAGCTAACTAGAAAAAGATCTTTTTTATTATGTTGAAATGATGAGATCGCTTTCGTTTATCTCCATTCCTGACATTATTTGCCTTTTCTCCTAAAGGGACAAAACAAAAACAAAACGCTTCTGACGTTGAAGAAAAGAATGTCCTTATTAAAGCAATTCGCAATAAGTTAAAGTGCAATTTTCTTCCTACTCTGTGCTAAATATTTATCCCTTTTGCAAGTGGCCCAACCCCAACATTTCCATTTTGTGCCGCCTTCCCTCATCTGTCCATCCGGGAATTTTAATTTGTTGAATCTGCCAGTTTGGTCGATTGAATAAATATCGCTCTGCAACCTACAAACCGGATGTTTAGATCTCCCTATCGTGCAGAAATATTTCCGAAAATATTTATAATTTCCATCGCTCGCTGCGAAATCATCACTTGGAACAACAATAAAATTGTCGTGTTTGCATGAGTTACTTAGTCCATCCACACTACTAATGTGAGTGGGATTCGCGTAAAATCCACACTGAGGATTGCTTCAGCAATGATTAAAATGCAGTTACTGAAAAGGAGAGCTTCGAGACCATCATTCACGTGGAATTCCACTTCTCACTGAAGACAGCTGCAAATATTTTCTTACCCTTTTACTTCATTCTTGAAAAATTAGAATTCTCCACGAGAACCTCCCATATTTCTCGTAGTTACTCATTTCAGCAGAGCTCGCAGACTCGAGTGCTGAAAAGGACAATGACCGAACATCGTGAGCCTTCAACTCTGACCTTCTCTTCCGAGTTTGACCTCTCCGCTTCTTTCCTGATCCGACGTTACAGGTGTCGCCCTCATCCTTCTTTCCAGCTGACAGTTATGGAATATCAGATTAATGCTGTCACATCAACCGCCGATAAAAGTCCGCAACGCCCAAGGTAGATGTTTGTTCTAACCCTTCTCCGGGAAGGAAGGAAGCGCGCTCTCTTGACAAACAAGAAAAAGACATCACTTACTTCGGTGTTCACCTCACCGACTGGCAACCTGAATGCTCGCGATTCGATCTGCGCCTTGTTCTCGCTTCGTTAATTTAATTCTGAATTTCAACAACCACAATGAAAGATTTTTTTTGTTGCACTGCAAGGTGATCAAGCAAACGAATTTCGTGTCTGTTCATAGCCAATGTAGACTTTTTGTCTGTCACTAGTTTAGGTAACGATCTCTAATAATAGTTTACATGTCGAGTTTCAAATTATGAGTTTTGATTTGAAAAAAAAATTATTCAAGAGCATTTATCTTTAGCCTTTCGTAAATTATGTTTTGTTTGGGAAACTTTATACAAAGCAGTCTGCTGCATTTATTAGATGAATACGACGATTTTGTTTTTCTTATTAATGCATTTTTATCAACAATCCAAACACGGTTTTCGAAATATTGCAAAATCCACAGTAATAAGTAATACACAAATAATTTATGCGCAATTCAGTAGCAAAATTGTGCTTATCTCGATGACACTGTGGACTGATTTTCGAGACACAAGCCCTCATATGGCGTTGATGCTTGCACCGGACAATTAATCAGCTTATCTCCATGGTCTGTCGGTCGGTTTCCTGTATTCGTCGGCTGGTTTCTTTTTCCCGCTGTCCTAAGAGAGCGGCAAACTCGCCTTTAGTTAAAAACGTGAAATTAACTTTGTCTCGGTTTGGCCGAAACCGGACCCACATTTTTTCGTCAGTGAGCGTCATCGCTTCGAATTTACAGGAAAATGTTTAAACTCTCCCCTTGTCTTCCGTAATGCAAATTGTGTCTTCCCCAATCTTCACTTGCTCAGGAGTTGAAAGGATTCAAAATTCCTGAGCGTCTGACTTCATTCAGCTTCACCATAGCTGGGGAAGTATTCTTCACATTTAATTCCGAATATTCTAAAAAATTTTCATTTGCTAATATTTTCATATTTTTCTTAATGCCAACTGCATTTTCTTCTTAATACTGAAAGACAAATAATAATGAAATATTTGATATCGTCTCCTGAAGTCACCTACCGGAAAAGGTTTGACTCACTCGTGAACATCTAACAAAAGTGCAAACATTTAGTTTCCTTAGCTGCATCGAAAAATGGATGAGTTAAAGAGCATCACTTCTGCATCAGTTTTTACCCCAAAGCTGATAAGACGCTAACGAAACTCACGAAATGTAATTGCAAGTATTTGAAGAAACAACACTGTTTTCAACTTGGCCGAAGACGGGTCAGGTCAAATATTAAACAGTGCTTTTCTTTGGCGTGGGTCTGCTGCATCTGGTCCTGACGGACTATGAAACAAGCGTAGTAAATTCGTTCTGCAACGTTTTCGAGAGATCTTCTCCGCCATGCGAAAGTGTCCACGAACTGCTAGCCAGGCATTGCGTCCATGGGATTTCTCTCCCTCTTTTATTAGCTGAAGAGCATCTTTAAGTGAAACCAGTTGTTAAATGAATTAAAACTTGCAGGATGTATAACTTGATCCAACAGTTCAGCTGCAGACTATTCCTAAAAGGGATTCATTCAAAACAAAGTAAGAATTGCTGGGATCGTTAAAATATGTCGAGGAAGATTGCTTTTTACTATGACATCATTTCCTTAATTCCAAAAGAAGCTAAAATAGCAAGATTTTCACCAAAGGTTTTGTTTCTTTTCAAAATAAAGAAAACAGATTTCTTTGCCATAGCAACTAAGAGCACATTGAAGGCAGCGTATAAACTTTGTGTTTTTATTTTGAGGGCATTACTTGATGCATCAACATTTGCACTACACAGTAAGAGTTATAACATGAAATTTATTAAAAAAAAAAACAATTATCCATAAAACATAGCTTCAGTTTCAGTCTATTTTCAGTTTTCAGTTTAATATTTTTATTTTTCAGTTTAATATTTTAAGTTTAATAGTTTCAGTCTATTAGTGAGTAACAAGCCACAAATAATGATGTGTGTGTGTGTGTAATAATAATATATACTGTATATATATAAGTTAAATTGGTTTATCAGTGCACAATACAGTGGACGCCTTTGGATAACTTAAAAAATTAATAGTATGTATTTTTTTTTTTTTCGTAGAGCAGAAAATACTCAATTTATTTCCACTGTATTTTAATTTATATTTATTTTCAGAAAAGTTATGAAAATCGATCTCGTTGCTTGGAGGTGATTATTATTATTATCGTTATTAATGTTATATATACATTTAATTCAGTCACAGAAAAAAAAAACTAATTTACAGAATACCTGAATTAGCAATCATGATGAGAAGTCTGCTTGCCTTTTCCTTCTTCCCTCCGCCAAAAAAACTAAACGGTGAGGGAGGGAAGACACTAGCTGCTTAGAAGATTAAGAAGCAGCCAGTGTCTGATCGCTGTTGTTACACCCTGATAACTTAAGAATGTGAAAATTTCAGTTATCATGATGTAACAAGAGAAGAAATAAAAACCCTGTATAGATAACTAACTAAGCAAGCTTGTTCCTAAGCAGATATCGTTAAGAGCCTTCGAAAGTAACAAATACAAAATATTAAAAGAAAGAAAAATATGCTTGCATCCAAGTGAAAAATATAACTGAAATTGTTTGTTGAACTAAATAAAAAAAAGAAAAAAAAAAATCAGCTAACGTCTTTATATTCCCGTAAACGGGGAGTAGGCGAGGCCATTTAGCCCTATCTAACTTTTGGAGACTGAGTGGGCAGTTCAATCTCCACTGGTACCAATCAGAGATAGATGGCCCAAGGCTATCACTAATTAAGCGGTACACAGTGAAGAGAGACGGCTCAAATGTGCCGCCATCTCGTGGTCCCTAACCCTAACACAATATATTTAATGTCTGAAAATAATGTGGGTTCTACGGTCGATTTTCTTGAGTTTACAGGACGAAAAACCCGAGTTTCCGGGAGGAAAAACCTGCTTGCCCGTGCCAGAGATCGACTAACTCGGGAACCGGTCGAAAAAAGGCTTAGAAAAATTTCCTCTAGTCGCCGACTAGACTCGAATCCAAGTCTTCCTTCGTGAGGCCAAGCGCCGTGGTAGGCAAACGCCACATCCACTAAGCTACACAGGCTCTAAAAATAAAAATAAAAAAATAAAAAATAAAAAATTAAAAAAAATTAAAATTATTTAATTTTATAAATTAAATAATTTATATAAATTAAATTAAAACAGAATAAAAAAAAAGAAAGGAATTTTAATACAGTTGTGATATGATAAAATAAGGTTAAGTAAAGCAAAGAAGATTACTCATAGGATTTTGTATGTGAGAGGCTAGTTTTTACACTTGAATTAAGAGATTAAAGATTCGAGTTAATTCTTAGAAAATTTTGGAAAGGGGATTAATTTAGTATAGATGAAATAGAGGTTAGCTTAAACAAATACTAAAGCTCAAGGTCATAATTTCCAAATTGAGACTTCGTCACGTGTCAGTCGCATGCATACGGACCGCATGATGTTTTGGCAGAAAAACACTACTCTAATTGGTCAGTGAAATCGACTCCAGTAAGGGGTGGGGAATTGAATTAGGTGCCGGTAGGGGTCATCGTATAAAATGGTTAGGAACCCCCCCTCCACGAGGCTTTTCTTCTCAGAGTTTTTCTTCACAAGTCTTCGGATAGATCTTACGCAGTTTTCCTGAGTGACGGGTTAGGAGTTTTCTCCGTCCGACACAACAAGGAAACAAAGTGTACGGGATTTGGATTCAGTGTTCCTGTTGTAAGAAACGAGGGATGTCGTTTAGTTAAAAATAAAGAAGATAATGTCAGTGTGTTTCATCATGCAGTGATCGTAACGAGAGAAAGAAAATTCTATAAAGAAGTCAGTGCCCACGTGGTGAATTTCACAGCCATAGAATAGATGAGCCTATGTATGTCCTTGATTGAAGAATGTAAGGTAAAGATTGTGAAAGCCCATCTTAGTGCCAAAAGAACTTAGGAGTGATAAGTTATAGAAGAGTTCGTCCTAGGAAAGTAAAATATCGGAAAAAGGTAGCGACCAGTGTAGAAGACCCAAGTCAAAAGGTACTGTAAAATCTCGTGTCAATTCAAATCATATGTGACTGTAATCATTGTTCAATTACTGAACAGTTGAAAGGATAAATGAGAATTATTCTAGGACTTTAGTACATGTCAAACTAGAATAAAAAAGGAGCTTGTCATTATTAATTAATACGTAATTCATGTGCCTAAAGATTTATGCGTGTACATTGTATTTTAATTAAGAGAGTTTAAAGGTCAAAAGTGTATTAGCTCAGCGAAAGGATAATTTTAATCCATATTGTCTTAGTGAGAAAATTAGAGTAACTGATTATATATGTCCTAGAAAATACAGAATTATATCGTGATCAAACCAGTAATGGGTTAGACAAAGGGTCAACGAGTTCTAGGATTATACTTGTTTGTATGTATAGAATCTGTTATGGCGATATGAACACAATTCTCACGTAGGATCATAACCTAACACTTGTATTTAGCTAGTGAAAATTTGTATTATATATTCTTAGTATTGAATTGAGTTTTATTTGATAAAGAATGAATTGTACCATGTTTAAGAGTTCAATAACCTTCTATTCCTTGAAAATGCAGTTGTCTGAGATTGCCTCTCAATGCACCACTTGTAACAACGTACGAACCAAATCACGCTGGGGAGGGAGAATTTGTTAAATTACGAGATAAAGGTCACGACTGCATATTAGTTTCGCACTCAGACATATTTTGGTAATTGCTCCTTGTTTTTGAATTTTATATCTTAAACTAAATGTCCTGAAAGGCGCAGTATAAAATAAATATTTAGTGACACTAAGTGGGGAAGAAGCTTGAATATTTGTATTTGGGTGATATCTCGTATATAAATAAGATCTGGACAAAGACAAGTAGAGTTTCACATGTAAGGATAGTTGAAAGCCTAATAATCGTAAATTGGTACACAACACTATCAATGGCGTAGTTCTACTTGTCGCATGCACACACACACTGTCTTTCTTGGATTAGCGAGTCATTTAAAAAGTCAAAGGCAGGCCTGTAAGGATCTTCATGCATTCATGTTACAGAAGGAGTTGTCGGGCTGAGCGCGATATGGAGTTCTGCATCTACCCTGCTTTAATTAACGCCGACAGAGACTGTTTATTTGATTAAATGATTTTCAGTCCAAATATGACGGTCTCCCGATCAACTTTCAACCACATATGCGATTCCAGCGAGCGTTTCGCCGCTTCATAATTCACGAGTTTTATTTGAAAGAGGAGTTCGGGGCTACAGAAGACACGAACGAAAGGGAAAAAAAAAAAAAAAACTTTGCACAAGTAGCAGTGGTAATTAAAACTCCCTTGCATTGTTCTGTGGTATTTCCGCCAGACCGGAAATCTATAACTCATGAATTCCGTCGGTAGACCAGGAGGCAAACAAACAGAGAACCTCCCGCTTCAGAAAAGAACGCGCTCTCTGGGATTCCACTAAGCAAGGCAGCGTTGTCACATCCGACGATGAAAATTTGATCTTCGTGCTTTTATGTCATGAACTCGTTTTATTTATTTTAATACAGAATTATTGTCTTCTTAGCTTTGCTGTCTGTTTCTTAAGGGGAAAAATGACACATAAAATGGGAGGGAAAAGATGATGATGTACTTACGTTGAATTGAAATAACGATGTTTAATTACCTCTGTTTAATTATCATTATTACTTTAATTACCACCGTTTATTCTTAAAAGTCTTAACAAAACACTTGTAACTTTTCAGTGATTAATGGAAAATAAATAAAAATTATTTAAAATAAATAAAATAAAATAAATAAAAATGAATAAAACTTGTAACTTTTCAGTGATTAATGGAAAATAAACCGTCAGGATGAATAAATAAATTTATTTAGTATACTAGTCGATACTCACCCAGTTTTTTCCTCCTGATATTGTCATGGACCTGCGCATGACTATCACCATCCCTCGAGACTTCCTCTTTGATAGTACTGCAGTCATACAGTCGTGTAGCTGCTTGATGGAAAGATTTCTAATGAATTAATAACCCTGATGGTCGAAATGTTTGCTAAAGCCAAGGAAGAAGACTTCACTGACTCAAATTGTTCCAAATTGCTGTTATGGTGAATGTTGGTCATGCAATAACCGTAATTTGAATAATACACTGTTCACTGTTACAGTTTTTTCCCTTATGTGAATTCCACCAATAATAAAAATAAAATAATAATAATAATAATAAAAAGATATCAACGTATAGAAGATTACTTCCGTGCGTTTTTATACCGTGAATGAGCTATTTTTGTTTTGTTTTGTTTTCGTATTTAGTTTCTTATTTTTCTGAATATAACAAGAAATCCTGTGTTTCGTTTTTAAAAGAATTACGGGATTGTAGTGCGTGTGTCGTGTCGTCTACAACAGATAGTTCAAAATCGTGTTCTGAATCATCTCCTTTTTTATTTTCGTACGTGTTTTATTGTGGCATGCTGAACGCAAAACGAACGACATTAGTTCATGTTTGTTGCCCATATTAACAATCAAACACCAAGTCCGTTATAACGAGAGTGCACAACGGCCATTTAAAAATTAATGTCCCTAAACAAAACAGCAAGTGTATTTTAGTATTGCTATTTCATTAATTTTCTCTTCTATCTCATCCCCAGTAATTTAAAAAATAAAAACAAAATGAACATCAACTTTATCGTACTAATGGTAGAAACTTGACTCTCAAAAAGACTCTCAATTTAACATCTTACCGCTAAGGCTACGTTTCACCATTGGTTGTTATGAGAATATTTGCGTCACGTGGTTTCTTCTTTTCAAGATAGCGTCGTCGCCCTCGATGCAAAAATAACTTATTGCGTATGGCATCACCAATAGCCAGTGGTTCGTCCATAATTAGCTCTTTTCTTCTTGCTAAAATATTTATTAGGAGTGGGAACGAGCGCACAAATTCAGCGAAGCCATCGCAAAAGTTCATCCCAGAGTGAAACATTCCTTCCACACTTAACTGGACAGGGAGTCAGTATAATGAAAGAAACACGTTGGTCTGGAGCACGCACAGCGCTGCCTCGAGACTAACGTGCCACTAGCCACACGTTTCCAAATGAGTTTTATTTTCATAAGAAAGATTTCATTAATTTGCATAACGCATTTAATGATGTGCGTTACCTTAAAAAAGCATGTTTTTAGGTTGGAAGTGCAAATGTATCGTGAATTTGCGGCGATAGTCCTATCATCTACGATGGCTGGCTTATTTCGTTTACATGCTACGTCGTCATGAACACAAGCAGAACTTAAAGTTGACGTGGTAATATTACATCTAATCCGTCCAGGTAAATGGAAAACTGACGAAACCGTTTTAATGATAACGATATATATCATTAAATCAGTGGCGTCGAGTGCCCATTTAAGTTGGGTGTGCTGTCATGTGGCTTACGCAACCCGTGCTGCAAAATTCACGTCAATTTGACATTGTGATTGCATTTTTATCCACGTATGAAAGTTTTAAGAGTGCAGAGCGCATCAGCGCTCATCTTAATTGGTTCAGTGCAATTAATTGTAGAATAACTTTGAATACTTTAATTTATCAATTAATATAATATTAAATATGGAAAGAGCATAAAGGTCAAATGCACAACAGCTATGCTTCACGCACGCTCTTTATCTGAGAAGCACCAAGATTTTACGCTTCGTGGTGAGTTGAGATTATCATTGGCAAACACTAGAGAGACATGGATAATTTGAATTTGGATACGATCTTTAAATGCTGTACCACCATATAATACGCATATCGGAAAAAGTAATCACTTGAGAAATCATCTTTCCGGATTGAACCAAAGAAAGGCTGAAATAACTCGTTTTATTTATTTATTTATTTATTTTATTTATTTATTAAGTCTCAACCTCATTCGACTATAATCATACAATTCGAGAAAGCTCTGGCAGAAAACGGGACATTCAGTAGATCGTTTCCCATTGTAAATATGGACAAAAAAAAGTTAAAAATGATTTATAGAAAAGTACTTGTCTATATCGGTGTCCTAAACACGTGAGTTCACACGTCGCACACCCAAAACAGATGAAACTCAGAAAACAAAGACAGCAACTATGACAAATGACAACGTCCAATCGGATCATTTGACATAATAACCAATCGCAGCCGCTGATTTCCGTCTCAACGAACACCCTGCCACTCTTTCTGGTCGGTTTAAAAGCACTGGAACGCTAAGAATTTGACCCACTGCGCCATCTGTACGTCTGTGCAAAGGGCTCTAAGGTCCGTATTGTGTCTCAAACGCCCGTGCCATTAACGCGAATGTGATGCGATGCTTAAGCGTCCTTTAATTTTATTGCTATTCTGTGGTGTGCCCCGCGCATCTATCACACCCTGAATATAAGCCCCTAATATATATATATATATTGGCCACAGCATCTATTATTGCACATTTCATTTTATACTAAGTAAAAAGTTCAAAATTCTTTCCAAATAGAGTGGGATTTACAGAAAAAAAAATATCGAGTTATATCCGAGTTCCCCCCCCCCCAATAAATACTTGTATTTCACGCGTTTTATTTTATTTTATTTTTATTATTACGGGAAGCACGTTTTATTCCCTCACTGAAAATCCAATTTTAATCCCCCCCCCGCTCAGTTTTGATACATTTTGCATGACAGCAACAAAAATTATTTTAATGGTTTTTGAACGGGGATCTCTTTAATACTGTCGAATGCTTTTCTGTCGCAGGGGTGTTCAGCTTACCGCACGATCTCTTTTTACGACAGTTGAGCCCAACAGTAAGGAAGTCATCAAAGAAGCAATTAAGTTTTCGTTCGCAAAGTGTTTCTTTGGTAGCGTTGATGCCCTCATACCAAATGGGTGTTTTTATTTAGCTCCGTTCTCTGCACGTTCGAACTAATTAAACACTAATGATCGTATACATTTCCGAACCTCTCATATTTTTCGGTTTATCCCTTCAGATGCATTCAGGAATGAATCAGATGCACATATCGATACGTGAGGTAGAAAACGCCTTCAGAAAAAACCTGAACTGTGGATAGGCGGCTAGAATAGATGCTATTTGATTTGAAATGCTTAAGTATGGAAGCATAAAATTTTTGCTATGATTCCACTGCCTAATTCAGAAAGTCATGGTTAGAGGGTCAAATTCCAGACGATTGGAGCAGAGCTCTCATAGGACCCACCTAAAAAAAATGGGTTAAACATAAATGTCAGAAATGCAAAAGAATTTTTCTGCTAAGTGCGAAAGTAAGATTACTGCACGCATACTAGAAAATAGTCTGAGAAACTTGGAGAAGTTTCTTGGACTTGGAGAGGTTGTCAAGATCATATTTTCACTTTAAAACAAATTGATTTATACTTACGTTCAGTAGAATACTTTAATTTATCAATTAATACAATTTTAAATATGCAAAGCATAAAGGTCGAATGAACAATAGCTCTACTTCATGTGCACTCGTGTATCTGAGGTAAATTGCACATTATAATTATTACCCGGGGTGAATGGAACATGATACAGAGCACATAGTCTATATTTAAGTTGTGAGTCAGCAGTTAGCATTGAAGGAACTACAGAAGATGGTTTCATGTGAAATCAGGTGTAAGCACGTTATCTCCACTCTTATTCATCCTCTTTATTATTATTATTCTCTCATCTTCCTTTTCCTCTTTTACCTTACGGCGTCGAGGGTTTATTAATCATCGGACCTCAAACCATTCCCAGGATAAGGTGGTCAGCCCTAATCCCCGGTGCATCCTAGTGTTGAGTTCTCAAGGTCGGTTTGCCTGCTTTACGGTTTGAAAAACCCCAGGATAAACTAGGGAAAAAAACCCTATTGTCGACGCCCAAGACCGGTTAACTTGCCTATGGCCGAGAAAGATCCTTCAGCTCCTCACGTCACCGACGGAATCGAACCTAGGACACTCCATCCCCAGGCATATGGTTGCGAAGCGCACAGCCACTAGGTTAACCGAGCGGACATATTATTATTATTATCATCATCATCTAAGACCTCCAGGGAGTCGAGAACTCATCGAAGGAGGCTACAAATCACCCAAGCCAGCTATCATACTTTCCCTTAAATTCATTCACACTAGATGCATTCACTGTCCCTAAAGGCAAACTATTCCGCTCACTCACTGCTCTCTGTGAAAAAAAACTAGCTCTTACCCCTTTCTTTACTTTGAAGAAATTTAACTCCCATGGATGCCCCCGTGTTCTCTCCTTCCATATAATAAAAAATTTCATCACATGATATCCTATAACACCCATTCAAAAGTTTATAGACCTCTATCATATCATCCCTCTTTCTCCTGTTAACCAGAGTCTGCAATCCACATAATATAAACCCCATAATCCAGATATAATCTTTGTAACTCTTCTTTGCACCATTTCCAAAGCTTCTTTATCCCCTTAGAATCGGGGAGACCAAATCTGCCCACAGTAATCCAGGTGTGGTCTCATCAAAGCCTTATAAAGAGGCAAAATTACTTATCCTTACATGTTAAGGTTCGCTTCAACATCGCATTTATCCTCTCGGTTCTATTTGCAACTTTTGCTATGTGACTTTTGAACTTCAAATTCCTATCCACCAATACGTCAATATACCTTGGTTTCTTATAGCATAACCCCACTGATATAATATGCCGCTAGAAATCTAATCATGTCAAAGTTCATAACTTTACACTTACTAACATTAAACTGATGGTCATTTTCGTTTGCCCAGATTTTCAGTCTATTCAAATCATTTTGTAATTGCTGAATATCAATAGCATCCCTGATTGACTTGCCTATCTTGATATCATCGGCAAACAATTGCACATCTGATGATAGACCCTGCTTGATGTCATTAATGTATAGATTGAACAATAATGGCCCAAGGACTGAACCCTGAGGTACACCACTGGTCACATTAAATCTGACAGATTCACTCCCACTGTATACCACTTTTTGATATCTGTCTCTCAACCATCCCTTGATCCAAGTCAGGAGTTTGTATTCCAATCCCATATTCTCCAGTTTATGCAACAGCCTTTCGTGTGGTATGCTATCAAATGCTTTAGAAAAATCCAACATTATCATAGTGTATGCATTCCCTTTATCCAACTGGGCCGTAACGTTGTTATAAAATGTAACCAAATTGCTAAAATGTACCTTCTTTTAGTAAACCCATGCTGCTCCTTGCAGAGTATAGCTTGTTTGTCTATCCATTTCTGTATGCGAGTTCTTCCCAACTTCTCTAAAATCTTCACTATCACACCAGATATACTGTACTGATAAGTCGGTAGTTTGACGCAGCAGTTTTTTCACCACCCTTGTACAATGGAATTATAAGTTCCTTCCATTCCTGTGGTATCACTGCGCGCCATGTTACATACACCTGGTTGATATATCTTAGCAAAGTGAACACTCCTTAACTGAACAACTCATCAGCTTCCGAGACTCGAGTACCATCTGCATTCAATAAAGTTATTCTTTCACATTCATTCTTTCTTTCTTTTGCTTGCGGCATAACGATAAAATTCCTTTGGATTGCCTTTAGCTTGCATGGCCAATTTAGCTTTCTCACAATGCTCGTTACTTTTCTGGCCTGAGCTTTACATATTTCATAACTCCTCTCGCTCTTATTCTCACGATATTCTTTCCACATCATCTTATACTTGTGGATTTCTTGCTTAATAAGGTTGCACATCCATTTCACTCCCAACCTATTTATTCTTCGAACACTAGGGGTACATTGAGATACCGTCTCATTTAAGCACTTTTTAAAAAATTCCCATCCATTGCTGACATTTTTCCCATTCAGTAACTGATACCATGGGACCAAAGATAGTATTCTCCTAAGTTGATCATAATTTCCAGCTTTGTAGTTCAGCATGTAACCTGTTCTAATCGGAGCATCAATACGATTAGATACTTCCCAAGAAATCACAGCATGATCACTGTCACCAACGGGTGGTAAAATAGTCATATTCTTATCGGAGATCCCTGCTGACGCTATGAGCAAATCCAACACTCTTTGACCTCGAGTTCCTTCTTTCACAGATACTTGAGAAAGTTGTCTCGCAACAATTCAATAAATTTGTCATCTTTCTTATGATATTTCTCTTTTACCAAATTAATGTTTCGATAGTTAAATTCATCCATAATGATCGCTCGTTTCGTACCCATAAGGTTAAATTGGCGATGCATTTCTTCGTCCCTTGCAACTGCGCTGCCAGGTCTATATCAACACCTCACCATATATTTTACTCTGTTAACCTCCACTTCATGTTAACCTTCTGTTAACCTCCACTAACAACCCTACATGGGACGTCGTTACCATCATTGTTTTCTTGTGTGTCTACCCTAAATGGACTTAAGTCATCGATATCATTAGTAGCACTCCTCTCCTATCTCTTCTGTCATTCCTAAAACTAGTATATCCGTTACACTCGATCCCACTTACCATATCTGATTCTGATAACCCGCTTTCACTAATGGCAACAATCTTAGGCCACGTCCTATTCAATAAAGCAACGAACTCACCCACTTTCTTTCTTATGCTCCTAACAGTTGTGTATAGACATATTAAATTGTCACCGAGCTTATTCTTATAATTAGATGTTCAATCTACACTTGGCCTTGTTCTAGAATTTTCTCTCCCCAGACATCCTCCTTTCCTCCCCCTCTCCTCAAAAGGTCCGAACCCAAAGCATATTTTTCCACCCCTTTGCCACATCCATAACCATGTTTGAAGACATACATATCTTTATCACGTTTGCATACCATATCTGAACTTTCACACTCATTTCTCCCATTCCTCCCTTGAGTTTCCTTGACTCTCTGAATTAGGTCTCATGCCAAGAAATAATTTTTCCAGGCTTCTGATTCCAAATGAATTCAAGTGCAGGCCATCCTTCTTATATTAGTCTTTTCTGCCAGCAACCTAAAAACTCGCATCCATTTTTTCTACACAGCCTGCGCGTGAAGTCATTTGCTATCATCGCCCTCCTTCCTAATTCCGTACTGCCATATTTGGGTAACAAACTTACAATTTTTACTCTCTCACATTTCTTTCCGCCTCTTCCAACAGACCTTTCACATCTTCTCTCATACTACATCTGTCACTACTTAAATGATTTGAACCTACCAGGACTACCATCTCTTTTACTTTTCTTTTTGATTTTCAATTACATTTGTCATATTTTTAATTTATGCTCCGCTCTCTCGAAACTTCTAGTTTCGCGGGAGCGGAGTTCATCAAGGGGGTTCCACTTTTTCTGGTGACTCCCTCGGCAAGCGCAACTTTTGAAATTGAGTCACCATACCATATGACCTCTTTTTTCTTAGATTTTAACGGACTTACCTTGTTGTTATTAATATTATGACTACCAAGTCCAGTGCTTTCCTGCCTGATCCTTTTTCTCATCCTAAGTTTAGTTAAACATTTTCCCACTTTTTCTAACTTTCTGATCGATTTTCTAATAATTTCTTTTAATCGAAATATTTCTAATGTCAGCTTATACTCAGATAAATTATCATCACTGCAGCAGCAGCGCTTTTCTTCATCAGAACAGACGCTCTCTACTCAGTAGTAACAACTTCAGCTTTAGATTCTGCCCTCTTGTGACGATTTTCGACGCCATTCTTAAGAGTAGTAAAAACTAATAAACTTTCTGCAATTATGTTATAAACTGCTGCAGTACAATAATTAACACTAAAAACTATAATATAGTAAAATACATGAAGAAAACACTTAACCCCTTAACATACAAAGACGTCTGTGACGCGTCTTTTGTTTATTGCACCAAAATTGATTTTGCATTTTGGTTTCACATATAAATACAACCGAATAGAGACGCTTGACAATCTTGTGCCTATTTCCTTTCAGACGAGAAAAGTAGCCAACAGCATGTATCGGCTATTTCGTTTGCGTTTGCACAAATTCATCATTATTTGAAAAATAATGAATTTGATCCAGCAAATCACCCTCGCCCAAAAAATTGGCAGAAAAACGACCGCTTTCTGATTTTTAATTGGTACGTTAAGGGGTTAATAAATCAAAAATTAATATCAAACAAATGAAAAAAATTGCTGGCCTGGCTGGCCGAGTGATTAGCATATCCGCTCTCCAGCCAAAAAGCTGCGTGTTCGAATCCCGCCGTGGGCATGGATGTTTGTGATTGTCTTTGGAAAAACCAGTGGTGGTGGTCGACAGTAGGTGGCGTCGGTGTAGTTGCTCTCCCCTCGATGAGTCTTTGGACTCCATGGAGGTGTCTAATAATAATAAATCACGGAGCTTTCTAACAGCATGTCTTGTCACCAGATAGCCTCGAACCAATTAACATGAAGAAATAAATATGAGATCACATTATAAAAGAAAGTGGGCATTAAACCTGATATTAAAATTGGAGATGTCAAACTTAGCTCTTTACTTAATGCAGATGATGTACTCCTAAATACATCCAGTACAAGTCATAAGGACTGCCTGAACTAAATCGAATAAAAAATTCGCACGAATCAATAATAAAAAATATATATATATATAAACATTAAAAAAAAAAGGAAACGTTGAAAACACAAGCTACATCCTAAATGATGAACCCCTATAGAACAAGTGAAATAAATCGTTTCAGCCCTTTAGTCACATTTTTTTTTTACTCGTAATGAGGATAACGAGACACATTCAGAAAAAGATAATACGACAAATATTTATGGTATTTTTTTAATGATAATTCCATACCCGAGAAGTTGGGCAACTTATAGTGCAGTGGACGGGGCAGAAGTAACTTTATATTTAGCTGGAACACTTCCGAATTGTGTTCCTTGGGAAAGCCACGAGATTAGAGAGCAGTAGAAAAGATAAAAGAAGAGATTAAGAGAGAAATTAGGTGAGAACACCGAAGCGAAGAACACTCAAGGAAGTGTCTTTTTCGATGTGATTCATAAAAATGTTTATAGCGGTATTCTTATCCTAAACTCGCTTATCGCATCGTACGGTCGGGTATTCCCCAACCGTTCTTAATAATAATATTATTATTATTACGGGCAACTCCAAGGAGTCCTTAGACTCATCGAGGGAGGCCCTAATCATCATATCAAGAACAACTATTCGACATTCGCACAGTATCTATCGTATTTTGCTTTGAATTCATTCACAATCATGGCACCCACACTGACTCTGGCAGCTTATTCCACTCATTCACCACTCTCCAAGTAAAACACATAGTTCTAACACCCATGCTAACCATATTCTTGCCCAGCTTCCATGGATGGCCCCTAATCCTCCCACCACCAGTCCTGTTCTGAAAAATATCCTCTGAATTAATCTTATAGAAACCCTTCAGTAATTTGAATGTCTCAATCATATCACCCCTTTTCCGCCTATCAACTAATTTCTGCAACCCACAAATCTTCAACCTGTTCTCATAAGGTTCATTCCATAGACCTGCTATCATCTTGGTCACTCACCTCTGGATCCTCTCCACCTCCTCCCCATCAAGAAGAAACCCTGGCGCCCAGATATGGGCACAGTAATCAAGATGGGGTCTTATCAAGGCTCGATACAGAGGAACAATAACTTGCTTGTCTCTGCTCGTCAAAGTATTCTTCAGTAACCAAGTGATTTGATGAGTTGATTTAGCCACATTTGCAATGTGCTCCCTAAACTTCAACTCCCTATCCACCAACACTGTCAATTCCCTAGCTTCGTCAATATCCTGGAATACAGTTCCACCAGTGTGGTATACCGCTGCTAATCTTTTCACCTCAAAATGCATAACCTTACCCTTTGCCACATTAAATTGATATCCATTCTCCTTAGCCCAGTCCTCCAAATCATCCTGCAAAATTCTGACATCCTGTGCACTCACTATTGCTCTCCCCAACTTTTCATGATCTGCAAACAAATGAACAGTTCCTCTCGGATCCTTTTCTATATCGTTAATGAACAAATTGAAAAGTAGTGGTCCAAGAACAGAACCCTGCGGCACGCCACTAGTCACAGGTCGTCTTTTGGACTCTACCCCTGAATAAACTACTCTCTGATATCTCTCCATTAACCACCCTACTATCCATCCCCATATGCTGCAGCTTACTGATTAGAATTCCACTTGGTGTCCTGTCAAAGGCCTTAGCAAGGTCCAGCAGTATCACTGTACAGTATCACTGTATACCCATTACCTTTATTCAGTTCAGTCGTCATTGTGTTATAAAACGTGAGCAAGTTACTGAGGCATGATCTACCCTTCACAAAACCATGCTGTCTCCCATACAGTATCCCATTTTCATCTATCCATTCCTGTATTTTTCTCTTGATTACTTTCTCCAAAACCTTGACAACGACTCCTGATATGCTGTTCCAAGACTGCTGTTGCAGTCTTGGAACCTCCTTTATGCAGTGGAACTATTTTCCCCTCTTTCCACCCCCTCGGGACTAACCCAGACCCAAGACTCAAATTAAACAAACTGGTCAAGGACATTGACAATTCTTTAGCCGCTTCACGTAAGACCCGAGCTGGTATACCATGCAATCCCACAGATGTATTCACATTAAGGTTTTGTAATATATTATTCACCTCCATTTCATTCACTCAATTCCCGTATAAGCTATTGGTTCCTTCATTCCTGTAATATCACCACCTGGATGTTATACTCTTGCAAAGTGCTCGCTCAGTAATTCCAATATATCAATTGATTTAGTTACTTCCCTATCATCGGCATTCTTTAAAATTAATCTGCCATATACATTTTTTCTTTTATTTGCCACATATCGAAAAAAACTGTTTGGGTTTCTCTTTAGCCTGCATGCTAATGTTCTATCATAATCCGCTTTTGCTTTTCTTACCACACTCGTTACCCTTCTGGCCTGCGCTTTATACTGTTCATGGGCCTGCAGGTCACCTTTCTCCTTAAATTCCCTCCACAGTTGTTTCTTTTTTTGCAGCTCAAGCTTAATGGTGTTATTCATCCATTTAACCCCTACTTGATTTACTATCAGGATTCTAGGTATAATGTCAGCCATTACCTCCTTCAAACCCTCCTTTACCGCTTCCCATGCACAATCAACCTCCAGCCCTTGCAGTTGTACATGCCATAGCATTGAACCAAGCAATCTCCTAAGCTTGTCATACTTACCAGCCCGGTAATTCCACATATACCCTTTCTTAATTGAAAATTCCACACATTTAGCCACCTGACAGGTCAAGACATAATGATCACTCTCACCAATTGGTAGCAACATGGTCATATTCATTACAGTGAAATTCTCAGATGCAATTACTAGGTCAAGCACTCTCTAACCCCTAGTATATTCCATTACATGCTGTCTCAGGTAGTTATCCTTTAATAACTGCATAAAATCCAAATTTCCTTCCTCCCATGTGTCCTCGCCTCCTTCCAATCAATGTTACCATAGTTGAAATCCCCCATAATTATCCTCCTTCCACTCATGGCATCTATTTGTCTATGCATGCTATTTCCATCATCTATTTCATCACCTGGTCTATAGCAGCACCCAACTGTATATTTTGTTCCATCTCACACCAAATAGCCTCAAATGTGCTCTCACTATCCTGCAGTTCAACTTCAATTCTCCTTGGCTGCAATTCATTAGCTATCATCAGTAACACCCCTCCCCCCATTCTTTTCTCTCTGTCCTTCCTAAACACACACTGCCCTTCACATTCAATCCCACTAACTATATCATCTTCTGTCAGCCATGTTTAATGCCAATAACCTATGGCCAGGAAGAGCCAACAAAGGCCAAAAATTCTTCCTTCTTGTTCCTAATACTCCCGGCATTAGTATACATGAAGTGCAGCAGCCTGTTAGTCCCACTCCTATCTTGATGGCTTATACTAACCGTCCCATTCTGATTTGTTGTTATCCTTCGTACTAGCTCAGGCATATTACACACATTCTTACACTCAACTGCCTCCCTGATGTCTGCATATCCACTTCCGCCCCCCCCCCCCCTCAATAGCTATAATTTCCCTGATTCTGCACATCCACTTTCACTTCATTCAGATGCAAACCATCCATCTTATATAAGTCCTTTCGCCCATCAAACTCACTCCATACGTCCACAAACTCCACACCACTCCTGCATAACCTGCGCATAAGGTCATTTGCAATTATGGCCCTCCTTCTGAACTCTTCTCAGTCATACCGCGGCAACAGATTTAGGATTAAATTAATCCCAAAGTCACAGCTATTAATAACCTCAGTACTATTTACAGTTGACTCTATCATCTGCCTCCCTAGCAAATCCCGCTTCCCAGTTTTTTGACCACTTACTCTATCCTTTAACAAATGTTCTAAATGCCAAGCGCCCAATCCATTTAAGTGCAAACCATCTCTCTTAAAATACACCTCCCTTTTATCAAACTCATCCCAGACATTCATAAAATGAATATTCAGTTTCATTTCATTGCAGAAGCTTTTACACTATCTTGACATCATTCCATTTACTATAATTGCTCTTCTGTTTAATTCATTACTATGAAATCTTGGGAGCACTCTCATGATCTTTCCACTCTCGCTCTTTGCATTCATTGCTATCATTAAATCTTTCAAATCCTGTCTCACAAGAAATCTTTTGCTACCTAGATCATTCGTTCCTATAACTGCAATAATCTCACTCGCTCTATCTTTCTGCAATTTCGCAGCCTGAGTTATATCCTTAATCCTTCACCCAGGATAACACGCTTTAATTACTCTATGATCCTTCACACCCTTCACTATAGATATCTCAGTGGCTCTCCTGGAGCTAAACTCTGCGACTCTGTTGTGGTTGGTTTATATTTGCATTGATTCGCTGTGGAGAAATGCAGACAAAAGACAGCTGAAGTCAGAGAAAGTGGTCACTCCATAACCACACGAGTTTCTGCTGCCCGTCGACTAGAGAGAGAGAGAGAGAGAGAGAGAGAGAGAGAGGAAGGAAGATAGATGGGTCCAAAATAAAAGTTCCGATTTCTTTCAACGTGAAGCAGAAAATATTAAAATCCTCTGGCATCTTCTTACCATTAAAGGTTGTCCGAACAAGTAATTTTGATTGCTTATTTGTCTTGAGAGGGAACGAGTTGTAGTCTGAATTGGTTCTGTTCTTTTTTTTTTAATAATAATAATTAACGGAAGAAAACTTAACGAAAAAATGCGCCTTTGCTTTGGAAGAAAAACGGATAAAGAAATCGGAGAATAACATATCTTAATAATTAACTGATTTGCAAATAGTTCCTATGGTAGAAGCCAGAGGTCATCTTAGATTTTTCTTAGACTACTTTCTCAAAATTCTTTCTCTTTGATATATACACAGAACTAAGAGCAGCACCGAACAGCCCAACCTTTCTCATGCGAAAGTATGGCGGTGTTTGCACTTTGGAAAAATCCCTGAAAACGAAACAAGGATTGTGCCAATGAGCAGCTCTTCGTCTCTGTTCAGAAATTCATTAATTGGTAAACAAGGAAGGGTGAAGGTCTGCAGGGCATTCGATGTAGCAAACGCTTAATGCACGGAAATCTGGAGTGGCAAAGAGAAAAATAATCCTTGCCCACAATGGCGAGGAGTGGCTCGGCAAGCTATTAAATAGGCAAAAAGCGTAGGTGTCGGGATATGCAGATTCGCTATCCTTTTCATCTGTCTGTGCTGCAGCCTTTTTTGAAATGTATCCGCGTGAACTTTGGCGCTAACTGGCCAGCTGGGCACGTACTGCCAACAATTGAGCGAGGCGCTCTTACGAGATAGGCGTTCAGGGTCGTGCATTGCCTTGTTGGTTCTCGTGACCGTAATCGCCATTCCTCGTCACGCAAGCTGCCATCTACAACCACGCCCTCTACTGTTCGAACTTATATTACAGTTAGAGCACGAACGATCCTTTGTTAAAGGGAAGACTGTTTGTTTTGGGAATTCTTAGGAAAACGAGCGTCCTTTTAACACCTAATTAAGACCTGCAAATAAATTTAAATTATGTTACAGTTTTTTGACATTGAAGACACTGCATCAGGAATGCGGGAGTTCGTTCACCTTCGAAACTCAACTTATTTTAAGCCACAAGTGAAAATAAAACCGAAACAAGAACAGTCCTCACAACGTGTGCAGCAATCATGCAAGGATCTATAAAATAAAAAAAAAAGAAAAAAAAAAAAAGAGAGACCGATCTACCAGTAAAGCTAGGGGGAATTGCAATTATTAAATGCAGTTTTCGTGTAGTGTACAATTAAATAAAAAATTATAAAGCGCTTCCGCAGGCCGCAGCGCCATTAGAAGAACAATGGTACATTGAGTCCTTTTCATGAAAAAGACCTGAGTTCAATTTTCGTCGTTACTAGAGGAATCTTCATATGGTTAGCTTTCGCAATTTGAAATGGGCTAGCTGATTTCAAACGGAGGGAGCAATTTTATTATTTTTTCCCCTCTTCTCCTGGAATCTCGGGTGTTTCATCCCGCACTGCATGCAGGCAAGTCGGCCAGGAATACACAGGCAACTTAGAGACAAAAAAATACTGCTGATGGTGAGCAATAGATGGCGTTTGGATAGGTGATGGTGGTGTAGATGATGGATTAAGTCAGTAGTGGTGATAGGTGAAATGTGTGTAGCAGTGTTGAGTGCCCTTCCTCGCTGATTCATTGGAGGGTTCATGCAAATAGTAATCAGAAAAAGGCAATAAATAAGTTTTTCGTTAAATGTTTCTCATTTCAGATTTGCTTATGACTCTATAACAGTAATTTAAGAAAGTGTATACTTATAATATAATAATAAAAAAATAAAAAAACGGGGTCAGGATTACAGCGAAAGCCGTGATTGTGCGGTTTTCGATATTACACCGAAATTACAACTGAAAAACATTTTCCAGCAAATGATATGATCTTAATGATATGTTCAGTGGATTGATCGTTATTTTCGCGGACACTTCGTTCGCTTGACGATATCGGATCCTGTTTTCGAAGGCGAGACATTTGCGACATTCACTCAATCTCAACTTCATCTCCGAAGCTTCGTCCGGAAATGACGTGAGCCATCGATTGAACAAGTGATAATCAAACGGCTCCTAGCCTGGATGCTGAGTTAGAAAGCTCCATCTCCACTCGGGTCTGTTCTTCTTCTTGTGAATGAATGCCGATCATGGTGCTGTTGAAAGACTGATTTCCATTGCAGGGTAGATCTAGCGAAAGCCAGAAAGTGTTAGTCATTCATTGTGAACAGAGGCAAGAGTTGCTGACGTACCCTTCTGAACGGGTAGAAAGTGGTGAAATTTGTTTTGAATCGCCTCTTTTCAGGACAGAAGTGCGATTCATTCGACTTCATGCATTCATTTGTGTGTTCGCACTGTTGAGGCAGACTCGCAAGAAGCGAATTGTTTGAGGAAGCATTCGTCGTGAAGACTGGTCCTCTACGGTTCTACAGTATTTTGGTTCCTTAGGGACACCAGTGCGGTGCTGACTTTGTTTCCGCTGCATCTTTTGCTGCCTTGCCAACCTGGTGATCGATGAAATCGAAAACTTCCCTCTTCTGGTACCGACTTCGACGAACAGTCTGATAATGCTTGTGATTCGACTGGCTTCGGTGACCTGACGTTGCGCCTCTATCGACTGTGAGTGGCCTTCCAGAACCAAGTTAGCTTTTGAGGGTCGTGAGCATTTTCTCTGCAGGATTTCAGTGATTGTTTTTCTTGAGTTCGAACTATAATGTCAAATTTCTCGATTGGCGATTTCCATATAAGAATAAACTCCTTAATTTGTTCTATGTAATTATGACATAACTATAAGATATTGTTACAACGCCTAATAAAATCTGTAAACAGAACTCAGAAATTGCAAAATCTTTCGAATCTTCTTTGCATTTCACACACTCACTCTGTTAGCCTGCTGATTCATCCGCACTCGTTTAGATGAAAACTTTTATCCCCCGTTGTTCCTCAGGCATTCTCTACCGTCCTGTTTAATCATCCCCTTATCTGCGGTAGATATCATTGGAGGTCCTCAAACATAAACTTGATACCGATTTCTTTACCTCTCTTTCTCAGGTGCTTCCTGAAGCCGCCTGTCTGTCTGTCTGTTTCTGCGATGTACTTCTGTTTCATCTCAGAAACAACAAAGTGGCTTTTTTTTCTCACATTTTTTCACAGGAGAAACACCTTCCTCCTGAGGAGAATTTCCTCACCTTCAGTTGAAAATTTTCTTTTATTGAACAGCATATTCCCCGTGCAAACGACAAGTTTCGAACTCGAAACTTCAGAGGGCGCGATTTTTGTCAAATACGGAAGCGACTCTTCTTTCCCTCCCAGGAATTCCACTTTCCTCCTTTTATGTGGTGAAATAATCGTTTAACTTTAATGGAATTTTTATTTCTGATCTGCTATCCGATGCTTTTCTTCAGTCTCTTCGATAGTCTAATTTCTTCTGTTCATTTTTAAAGGTCCCATTTTCTAAATAAGAAAAATAAAAGTTAGCTGTTTGTATTTGGCATTTAATAACAGTGTTTATTATAATTCACACGTTGCTGTCACGTTAGGACGAAAATGCCCACATTTGTAGAAAGTTTCTCTTCCGCTTGCGTTATTCATTTAATGTCCAATTCTCGTTAAATCCTTCATATTAGATGTCCTTAACGTTAAGTCGTCGTTTATATGTAAGTGAGGCACTGAAACCTCGTCATAAAAAAAAAAATGTACGAAGATGCTCCAATGGAGACATTGCAGGAAATTTTGGCTACCGAGACTAAAGTGAAAAATTATATTCCTAAATTTTAATTATTATGTGGACAAACAAACCAAAAAGTTTGTATCAAATATCTGTTGTTCTTTCACATATACGGGAGGTGTCGTGATAAATTAATCAAATACAAAGTTCGTTGTCTTTGATATCATTTATGTAACTGTATTATTGCATAACAGACGCGTCTCAATACCTTCACTTGTCTTTGTTTTAAATACTTCTTCCATCTCTCTCTTCGAATGTTGTGCCAAAATTAATCATTCAATTTTCGGACTAAAATTTTGCACCAAGAAACATACGAGCAAACGAATCTTTCTTTATTATTATTAAAAAAAAAAAAAAGATTCTTAAGATTCTTTGGTCGCACTTCCTAACAGCATCAAAGAACTGATTGATCGTGTTAGGAAGTGCAACCAAACACTTCGTCGATCTGCCGATGCTGACATTACCCAAGTTATTACTTCGTCACGAAAAGGGAAGTTTCGTTTTCAACTGCATCGTGATCATTCCACACAGACGAGTGTCTTTTCTTTCATTCATTCCAGAAGATCGACTGATTCTCTCTCTCTCTCTTAACACGTGCGGTCGTCAGATGAGTTTGTTTAGCGAACGCGAGACAGATGGGGGTAATGCACGCGTAATGGAGATTGATCTCTGGCTGCTTCCGCGTTGGTTTGTAATGACGAAGAAAAACCAAACTTTCGAAATAGATTTCTTAAACTTAGTTCTAAGCGCCCTCCCTTGTTAATGAAGTCCACTATTTTCTGCAATTATGAGGGGTGGAGAGACGTGTTGAACGTCCTCGGGCTAAACATTCCTGTTAGCATGGCTGCTGACAGTCATAAACAATCTTTAACGTCTGCAACACTTAAGAAGGACAACAGAAGTCGAGGGACCGTTCCCTGACCCGGGAAATCTACACTCCTCCTATCATTACAACTGAATTCCCGTTCCTCGACAGATGTCTTTCTCTTTGCTGCTGCTTTTTACCTTTTTCCCACCGTTCCGTAGCTGTTACGGCCGCAATGTGGGAACGAACGCCATATGGTCGTGGAGGGGAAAGGGGGAACTGGACGTAGGCATGCACGCTATCCGCGTTCTCATTCGGAACGAACTTGCCCCTAGTCATGGCACTACTGGTATGCTGCGTTTCTCTTCTGAAGGCGGGCGCAGGTCAAAGAAGGCGATCGTCGCTGCACCTGCAAGTATTCTTTCCTCGGCTTGCGTTCGTCGCCTCCCCATTCTCGGGCAACACTTGTGCAGTTGCAGTTAAAGCCTCGAATGAGCGCGTCTGGGCTGCGAACAGGAGATTCGCAGTATTTTTAGGAGTCTCGTTTCGCAAGTGCAAACAGCGCTCTCGTAAATGATGTCACCACGGAGATGCTTTCGCAGGATTTGTCCGTCTTTCCAGCTAATAATTAACATTCCATGCGTTGTGGCATTTAAAATGTTGTTCGTTTACATGCTTCTGTTTGTTCTTGAACATCAGTTTCCTTGTCAAGTACGTAGACAAAGATGCTAAAAGAAAAGTGAAGAAGAAGGAACAGAATTTTGTTATCTCGAAAAAAGGCTGTAAACAGGAACATTTCGGCTTGTTTTTTAACTGCAACATTTTATTTTATTTATAGTATTTAACTGCAACTCAGTGCACAGCAGTTTCTGCTACCCGCCTTCTTGTTACTGAGCTTAGTTCCACAGAGGGAGATTAAGCTGCAGAAATATAGCGAGTCGCTATATTCAAGTGTGAAACTTGATACAACGACGAGTCCCACGATCGTAATTCTTCGACTAAAGAACAATCTTCATTTTTTAGGCGAATGAGGATAAGTATGAGATGAATACTACGATAATAGGAAGACTTAGCAATGGGGACCCATCTCATTCTCCACTTATAGCCACTTATTCATGGAGTTCCATGGAAGCAAGTCCTGGACAGCCAACCATTTAAAACGAAAAATTTCGCTATGCTAAGCTCAGAGATTTTCATTTTTCTCTCAGAATCCACAGAACAACTGAAAGATTTTGAGTTATATGAACAACGGTTATCCTTCACGTTCGAATTAGAAACTAACAGATCCCTTTCATGTTTAGCTATCCCCCCCCAGAGGTCTCTGAGCAAAACAAACTCACATTGCATGCAAAAGTCCACATACAGAAAATACCACCACGACCATCCAGCACACAAATAGGAGCCATCAAAACAAGTGGATCAAGTCACATGGCGGCGACCAGGGCTTTATCAGCTCCTATGGCAAAACAGATATAAAAAAGGAAACCCTCATCCTAAACATCCTCTAGGGCAGGGTTTCCCAAATTGTGTTCCGCGGAAGTGAATAAGCGTTCCGTGACAAATTATCGAAATTAATATTAATATAAGCCTGGAATGATTTTAAATGCTGCGACAAGTTCAAACATGTTTGAAAATCAGGCGATCTTCATTTTGGTATGGATTGTCTATTAAGGCCAGCCGCTGGCTGACAGCCGCCAGCGGTTGTCGACACCTCCGAGTACGAGTGAAGTACGGAGGCATCTATTCTTGGAAACTCGCGGTCGCAAGCAAGGTCAATGGGATGCGATACAGCTTGCTTCGGCGATAGTGTGCGCTTAGCTTTATATTGAATACGAGACCGATGATACTCGACTCTAACCAAGGTGTTCCGTTAAAATTTCAGGAGTTGTGTTCCGTCGTAGGAAAAATTTGGGAAACGCTGCCCTAGGGAAGTTTCTAATTACCAAAAGAACGGATACTACATCTCATACAGAGATATAGGATTTTTTCTCCTGGAAACTCGGGTTTTTCTTCCCTCAGAACAGGCAAACCGGCCCGTGAACACATACGGATCTACAGTAAAAAAAAATACATACTTAGAAGTCCCTCATTAGAGGTCACAACCTCAACCTGCCCTAAGGAACGGATAAGGAAAATTAGGGGGAACCCCAAAAGACAACAACAGCGGATACTTCAGAAGACCATACTCTTCCTTATATCCAACATGTGACAAAATCAAGCGTACTAAAACAACAGGAAATAAAATTAGCCTTTATTCCTCTTTTCATGCTCATGAGATTTTTACATCCACTGACCGCTCCTTTAAAGGGTCAGCGGGTGTTTAAGGGATAATAACTCTTAAAAACTGGGGGGATCTACAAAATGCACTGCTCTTGTGGCATGTGCTATGTCAAGCAAACGGACGGATTAAAGAGGTCAACACGTCAAAGGTGTTGAAACAAAGCAGAAATCTGGGATATCCTTCCGCAAAACGATCAAGCACTTTGGCGATGAAAAGAAGTGCTGTTCCCTGACTGTAACAGTGTTATGAAGTCACACCATTATAAAGTCTTAAATCACATTTATAGCCTCTGTAGCTCAATGCGGTTTCGACGATGCCCTTCCATTAGAAAGACAAAGGTTCGAATTGCATTCCAGGGCGCGAATCCCTTTATCAGGGATTTCAAATTGAAAGGACAAAATTAGCCACCATCATTAGGAGATGGGAGAGCTTTTTTTTTTTTCTCGTGGAAAGTGGTTTAATCAGTCTTTTCCGTTGGAGTTGGTTTCGAAAGAGCTCTCATTTGTACGGTGTGGGTCTACGCGCATGCGTGACAGACAGAAAGACGTCTAATTTGGTTCTCGTTTATCAAAATTTCCGAACAATCCGTACGTAAGTTTGGCATGACAGATTTTACTGAAATTTGGAAAATAATTTCCAAAATTATCGAGTTATTCTGAATTTTTGTTTAATCTCTAGCAACATTTTGAAGGAGGGGAATGTTTCCTGCACATTTCCCAAGAAACGAATGGGCGTGCCATAAACGCATTGTCTTCCTTTCACCCGCTCGTCTGATTGCACACTTTGAAGCACGTAAACCTGTCACCGATCTGCGTTATTCAAACAGTAAGACGGTTCTAAGGGAAAACGGAAATGCGATAATCGAAAATCCATTTCGAACAAATAATTACTTATAAGTGTGACGTTTGTCGCGAGGTCTGCTTTGTCTAGCGAGTATGCATTAGCACAATCATTTTCGCTGGTAATTTCTCTTCGGTTTCAAATCGATGATAACCAAAGGGAAAAAAATCTTGTTTTGATTCCATTTCATTGGCGAAAACAATAAAAGATGATTATAGTTAATCTTCTTATTATTATTATTTTATTTATTTATTTTTTGATGTACTTGGCATTTTTATTGAGTAAACGGTTCGGAATGATTATAATAATTCCTCCTTGGCTTAATGAGATTTGGTATTTAGGATCCCTTTTATAATTTGTGGAACTCGGACCACTGCAATGGTCTTCATAATAAATGTCGTATTAATATAAAAGAAAATTCTGTCTACGGTGCATACGTCAATTAAAGGTTCTGGATTTAATGTTTGTGATAGCCGATGACACCGGCATAAAAAACAATGCGATTACTGCATGCATTTACGATTGTGTGCAGTCATTTTTATGCTCGTTTGTTTCAGGCAGAGCAGAACGCAAATTAGCAGATTCGTATTCTAGGGAGAGACTGAATGTTCGTTTACACGATTTAACACGCATTGCCTTACAATAGTTTCCTGAATATTTTAAAATTGCCTTGAGGGCAGGTTTTAAATTAGTGAGGAGGGTCCACGGCTGCCGTTTGTTGTTTGTAGGCTTATTTACCTTTCGTGTGTGATTTGTTTAAAGACAAACAAAAGTATTTTTTATCACGAGTATGGATGTATTTTGTGAAGATAAAGTAACTTGTTTTATGAAATGAAATAACACACAGAAGTGATACATTATAAGCCTCACTTATTCATAGTAAAGTCACTTGACTTCATGCAAAAAATAAGTAAACTAATAAAACATAAAAGGAAGTCGCGTCGATATTCTAAGCGCAAACTTGTATTTGCTTGCAGTTGTCTAAAATAGCTGAAATAAAACAATGCTCGATTTCTAAGCAAGCGCAATATACTGAACCCAGCGGCGGGGGGGGGGGGGGCCCTACTAGTATACAATGTAGGGATCATTTCAAGTGCTCTATTTACAGTCATTTCCTGATAACTTGAGAAAACCCCCCCTCCCTCCCCTCACAGGCATTCCTTAACATCTTAAACTGTGAACTCGGACTTTGAATTAATAAACTTGTCAATGTTTCATCCTGTT
Source organism: Typopeltis vanoorti (assembly GCF_054136105.1). Lineage (NCBI taxonomy): Eukaryota > Metazoa > Arthropoda > Arachnida > Uropygi > Thelyphonidae > Typopeltis > Typopeltis vanoorti. The sequence continues at coordinate 138,497,707 of NC_143560.1, forward strand.
TAATTGAGGATAAAGAAAAAAAAAATTCAAAAGGAGCAATCATGTCGAAAGGAGAGGGAACCGAAGGCCGCAGCCTTCAGTTCCCCAAACGTACAGGAGATCCCCGTGATTACTACTTTTGGCACCCTTCGCTACTTGTAAGGTCAAGTAATGAGGTCTTGTTGTTTTTCGTTGAATGGCTTTGGCACGATGCCTATTTTCGGGATGATTGAAAGGGTCACTCCTGCCCTTAGACTGCCCCACCTTTAGCAGGGCGGCGAGTAATGAACCGTCAGTGTGACGAACACCCTTCGGTAGGTGCAAATTTATATGTGAAGGACCAGAGTGTCGATGCTTATCTCGATGGGTGGACTACTCACAGATGCGTCGAGCGAACATGGGAGTGCCCGTAATGTTAGGCTTAGCAGAGCGAGTCGTGTTTACACAGATTGCGGGCCCAGCGAAGGACTCTGAAGTTATGAAAAATTTAATTAGCCAGTTACGTGAAAAATTACCTTATGAAGGATTTCAATTACCTTCGAACTTCGGTTGCATTTATGCGATCATCGTACTGATAAAACTTAGCGGCGTGAATGTTAAATCTCGGTCGTCATTTTTCCCCTTTGCAGGAATGAAAGTGGGAATTAATTCTGCGTGAAAAGAGACGAGGCAGCGAAGTAACGGACAGATTTTCTCTGCGCCTGAGAAGGGCGGTAATCTTTCATTTTTATGACGACCTCTTCCTTCACGCACACGCTTTACAAGATCGGTCTCACGTGACTAAGTGAACTGTCTTTTTTGAGTGACGAATGAAACTCGACTCGTTTTTCGTTAGTTGGCAAAACAGTCCCAGCAGGAAAGGAGAAACCTGAAAATCAAGTGTCGCTTCTTTCGCTTAAACTTGGGGTAGAAATAAATAATAAACCCTACTACCCTAATAAACCCTACATTGGTAGCGTTTATTATTGAGTAATCCAAACACACAAATTTCCTTTTAAGAAACAAAATCCTCATAAGTTCATTCAAACGACTTTCAAGATTTGAGCAAAACTCCGCAAAAAGAGGCGAATTTGACTTTCGTGAAGAAATCAACGGGCGATTATTTTAGTTGCTCCCTTGGACTTCATCGAGTGAACGGATGAAATTAATAACGAGGCAACTAACACTACGAGGCAGGGGTATTATGAAAGTTAACTGCGCGTGCTCTTCTGGCTGTTTCTTTTGTAGTTGAAAACGATCCCGCTTTCATATGAGACAGGCTTCCTCACCTTCAGTGGATAAGTCTTTACAATGATTCGCATTCTAGATGGGAGTCGAATCCAGGTCATTCCTTCAAAGGCATCAGTGGAATGGGGAAGAGAGAGAGAGAGAGAGAGATGGTCTTTGGTTTGAAGAATCTGAGTGCTGATCACGCCTGACTACGACTCGAGGGAACCTTTAAGGGCTTTGAAACCGAAGGTGAATTACCCGTTCGCGTGCCGAAATGACGGATCCTTCATAAATACGTCTACCAAATATGTCTGTTCCCTTTCCAGATATTACGAGATAAAAAAACAAAATGTATGTTCGCCATAAACAACATACTCAACATTTGGCAAGCGGTCCTGTAACAAAAGACTCCTGTTAACTAATCGAAAGTGCTGAAAAAGGGAAGAAAGGTTCTTCCAAATTGACAACCAATGGAATGCGATCTGTTCTAACTGTGGTTTGAATTATCGCACAAAGGCAGAAGCTGATGGATGCTCAAAAAAGTCGATGTTCTTTACCAGGATAGACGAATAGGCGATAACTGCGCAAATGATACGTTGAAACTCGACTGTAGTTTTTTTTTTTTTTTTTTAATTGCCAATGTATGTGAATTCATCTTTTTTGATTCTTACAAATGGGGTGCTTAAGGATCAAAGCTATATAACTGAGAGGAGACCTCCACATAGCCTTTAAAGGAATGCGGAGAACCTACCAGGGCTTCTGACCTAATGTCAAATCCTCACCTTCTCGTGAGAACCCTGTTGGGTATCTACTTGGATACTGAACGGACGAGGATGGGCTGGCAATTCGGGATTTAGCCAATGAAATTGTATTCTCATTGGTTTAAACCAATATTTCAAATGATGATACAACATGACAGAATTTCATGCCGGCTGGAACGTCGCCCGGTTGAACAATGCCCGTTGTTTTCGCCAGGGAATCAGGGCAAACAGCGAAAAGTCAGCTACTGGAGCAAATCATAAAACCCACCCATCACAAGAGTTCAAGATCGGTATTATCAACATAAGAAACCTGAATGGCAAAGAAATGGAGCTAGCTGAGGAATTAGATAAGTACCAGATCGACATAATAGGGGTGACTGAAACAAAAAAAAAAAAGAAGCAAAAACTGGTGAGATCTTTCTGAGCAATAAATACAAAATGTTATACACAGACAACAATCAGGGAAAGGAAGGTATAGCTATAGTATTCAACACTAAATATGAGACCAATCTTCTTGAATGGCAGGAAGTCTCGAGTAGAGTGATGTGGGCAAATATGAGAATGGGGAACTGGACAATGAGACTTATTTGTGCTGATGGTCCGACAGAAGGTTATACTAAGGTAGAAGTGAAGGAATTTTTTGAGGCTTAAGAGAAAGTAACTGACACAATGAAAAAGGAAAAGTTGGTCCTTGTTGGGGATCTAAATAGCAAAGTAGGAAATGATTGTCAGATATACAAAAATATATTGAGAAAAGAGCAAAGCTAATAATAATGGCAAATATAGTACCCCCACACTTCAAGAATTTCGCTTGGCGACTTGCCAAGAATAGTCGATTCATGCAGAAGGGGAGAAAGAAAAGAAGAATGCATGAATTGTCGCCAACACGCGAAATCAAGTGCTTTCTTGTCTGTGGCTGTACTAGTAGTACTTGATTTTTGTTGTCGCAGAAAACGGATTGATTATCGGAATGGATTCTCCTTTTTGTAACATACGCAGAAGTGTCGAAGGGTCTCGCATCTGTGGGCGTACTTTACCTGTTGGATTTCTGCTTAGCACATGGATTGGTTATTAATAACACAATATTCCAACATAAAACTGTGCCCAAATTGACATGGAAGAAGAGGCAAGGAATAAGAAAAGTCTCATTGACGTTGTTGTTGTTGATAGTGATGTTTTCTCTCTGGTGCAAGACACTAGAGTGTACAGAGGATTTGAAATTGGAAGTGATCACCATTTAGTCTTGAGAAGGATAAAATTAAATTTCATATTAAAAAGAACATGTAAGAAAGTTTTAAAGAGAATTAAAGTTGAGCAGCTCTCAGATGTAAACTGTAGACTAAAATACACAAAGATTATTGGAGAAAAAATGAAAGAGTTTGAGAACAGGAATCAAACCTTGGAGATTCAGTAGCAAGCCCTGAAGAAAACACTGATTGATTCATCCAGAGAGCCATGTGGTGAGGTTGTCCGTAATGATAGAAAAATCAGAACTCCATGGTGGACACAGGGAGTTAAAGAGGCAGTGAAGGAAAAGAAGAAAGCACACTAAAAGTTCCTGGCAAATAAGTCAACTTGTGCTCTTAGAGAATACAGGGACAAATATAAGAAAGCTAAACACTGTGTAAAACTAGCTAAACAAAAGTCATGGGGGGGACTTTGGCAAGAACATGGAAAATAAATATCAAGAAGGTGGTAAGATATTCTGTAGGTTGTCGAAAAAGTTCAGAAATGGAGGAAACAATGATGTAAAAGGATTAGAGTTGATAAAGGTAATATGAAAACAGGAGAAAGAGATATCCATACTTCAAGGATATCTCTTTTATTATATCACAAGTAATTGCTTCGAAAAATTGCTAAATGAAACAAGCAGTAAAAATAGCAGAGTGGTAAAAAACACTGACCAGGCATGCAGGCAGGAATTCATATCCATACTTGAAGTAGAAAAAGCCATCAAAAGCCTAAAATGTGGAGAGGCGGCAGGAGTAGATGATATTCGACTATCAATGCTCAAGTATGGAGGTATAAAAGTCTTACAGTGGCTGCACTGCATAGTTCAGAAGGCGTGGACGGAGGGACGAATTCCAGGTGAGTCGAGTAGAGCTCTCATAGTACCCATATATGAAAAGAGAAATAAAACTGGATGCGAGAATTACAAAGGTATTTCTTTACTGAGTGTTCCTGGCAAGATCTATGCAAGTATACTTGAGAAATGGTTGAGAAGAATTGTGGAAGAAAAGCTGGGTGAAGAACAAGCTGGATTCAGGCCAAATAGAGGCTGTCAGGATCAGATCTTCACTTTACGACAAATAGTTGAGAAATCATGGGAATATAACAAAGATCTGTATTTAAGTTTTGTAGATCTGGAAAAGGCATATGACAAGGTGCCAAGAGAGAAGCTATTCAAGATGCTACAGTTGTATGATGTCAGTGGAGTTATATCAAGCAATACTTAGTTTTTATTTGAGTTCTAAGTCAGCAGTTAGAATTGCAGGAAGTACAGGAAGATGGTTTAATGTTAAATCTGGTGTGAGACAAGGATGTACATTATCCCCTCTGTTATTCATTATCTATATGGATCAGATTATGAAGGAAAGTGGTATTAAACATGATATCAGAATTGGAGATGCCAATGTCAGCTCCTTGCTTTATGCGGATGATGTTATACTTCTAAATAAATCTACTATAAGTCTGCAAGATTCCATGATTAAAGAGAATAACTGTTGTAATAGATTTGGTATGAAGGCCAGCATTAAAAAGACAAAGACAATGAAAATAGGTAGAAACAATAAAAATATAAACTGCATTGTGAATGGAGAACCTATAGAACAAGTAAAACATTTCAGTTACTTTAGGCACGACTTTTAGTGAAGGTGGTAAATTAATTATGGAAATAAACAACAAAAATCAACAAAGCTGGTATGGTAGGAAGTTAACTGAATAATTTATATGGAATAAAAGAAAAATTAGTCAAAACATTAAATTTGCTGTATACAAGAATGTGTTTATACCAATTTTAACTTATACATCGGAGAGCTGGGTCAGAAGTAAAACACTTGACCAAAGACTAGAGACAGCAGATATGAGAGTCCTGAGAAAGATTAGGGGCGTGAACAGATGGCATCAATGGCAGTATCATATTAAAAACGAGGATATTAGGAAAGAACTTGACATTGTCAGCATCCAGGGATGCATTAGCAGAGCTAATCTCAGGTGGTATGATCAAGTAAACAGAATGGGCGACTAAAGATTAGCAAAACATTTGTTCTCTACTCAGTTTGCAGGAAAAAGATCCAGAGGAAGACCAAGACATAGGTGGATTGATACGGTAAAAAGTGCGTTAGAAGACAGAAATATAAGATCTGACAATGCTGGAGTCTTGACAGGTAACAGATTGATTTGGAGGAAAATTGTAGATAGGAAGTTGGTAATGATGTTAGTTTTTAATGTAGTACTGTTATATCCTGTATCACCTTGAGGGTATATACGGATATCAGGAATTTGATGATGATTTTTACAAATTCCCACAAACTTCTAATTCCCTTCGAACTCAGCCATGGCATTATGAATAGTCAATAGCTCCTTAAGCAAGTGTCAATTTATTTATACAATTTCATTCTTATTCCCCCCCGGCCTCCCCCCCCCAAAAAAAATCGATGCCACAACTTTATTGAATTTCATTTCGATTAAGTAAGGGTCACCCACTGTTTTTATTAGGGAACCAAGAAGAACAGTGAAGAGTCCGATATCAGAACAAACTCCACATTCTAGAGATGGCCAGCAGCAAAATGCAGGAAGGACGCCATCAATGTAAAAAGCATTGACGTAAAAAAGCGGAATGGACAGAATTGGAGAAGACCAGGCCCACATCGTTTGTATTACCGAAAAAACAAAAACACGATGCGGAATTCTTCTGAATAACTACTACAAGATGTCATATTCAGGATAAAATGATTTACCTGAATATAACATCTTTTCGGAAAGGAAGGAGGAGGTCAATTATTCAATTTAATAATAATAATTAAAAAATTATAAACCATTCTAAAAAGGAGAAGTCAATAAATAGTATGAAGAGAAGAACTACAAAGGCTCTTATATTAATATATCTTTTGTTGCTAAAATGAGGCCTTATATGATACCTATTCATTTGCGGTTTCTTAAAAGAATTGCTCAGCAAGTTATTTTTTATTAAATAAAAATATTCTATTACTTCAACTTTGTAGATTCTAGCCACGGCCGAGAGGGCGATATTTTTGTCGAACGTTGTGTGTGTGTACACACACACAAACAAGACAGAGAGGATACACCGAAAGAGTACCACATATAATCAAGTATAAAAAAACTGGAAAAAGTTAACATCAAGTATGAATTTTGCTAATACACTGGTGTCCAAAAAATAAGGACGAACACTATTTCTGAAGATTATAACCGCAAATTCAAACGAATCAGCTCGTGGAAATTTGCACAACAAATGACCGTTGTCCATTTCGAGAAGAAACAGGGTACACATTCAGACTTTCGAATCGCACGCAAAGGGATCACGTGATTGCACTCAACCAGATAAAAGGCTGCACTAAAAATTGTGTTTAAAAGAAGCTCTTTTCGTGAAGGAATAAAGTTGCAACCTTGGATGTCTTGTAATGTCCCAACAGCATCATCCAAATGATTTCACGAGGGGAAGAATTATTGGAAAGCTTGTAGGCCGCAGAATTTCTGATATTGAAAGACAGTCATGAATCGTACATTGCGTTGTATCCAGGCTCTGGGCAGCGTTTCAAGCCAATGGAATGGGTTCCAGACGTTTGTTAAGAGGTCGTCCTCACTCTACCATGGAGCATGAAGACAGATTTTTAGTTAGAAAAGCGAAACGCAATCGACTCGCCAGAGCAGCTTAGCTTGCAAGTCGACTCCATTCAAGCACAGTTACGCGAATATCTCGACAAACTGTGGCAAGTTGTCTGAAAAGCAGACCTATATGTGTACGCCCAAACCAGAAAAAACAGGACCATGCCATCACATATCCACCTTCGAATTTCATAGTTCGGCACTCTGGTAAGAGACATTCACCGAGCGTCTACCACAGTCAAACACGACCACCTGCACGGTAGACGGTGTTGCATGATTCATCGCTCCATAAACACAGCATTCTAAGCTTCTACGTGCAATTGTACACGCTACTAAAGACGACGCTATATGTTGGTTCGGGTATCGAGGAGCTTGCATTTTGCGGTACTATACTACCATGGAAACCTATATTGTGAACTTTGTTTTTAATATTTTTGTGCAGATTCGCGTTCCAGTCTATGCCAGGAACTCTGCATTCAATGTGTTGGCCGACGAATTGCGGTTTTTTTACATATTATCCTTCGTAACACCCTACGGTTACGTTCGGTGAGTCGTCCACTACGGGTGGTACCTGCAGTTGTTTCCACCTCAGTTTGGTATCACAGATTAATAATTCATTTCTCAAGATTTGTCGAACAGATTGGCCTGCAACATGGCATCTTATCACAAGGCGTCTTTCAAACTCCGTCAGTTCCATTCTCGCAGCGATTTCATTTGTACACAGTTGCTTTCACTCGAGATCGTGATATTCCTCCAATTTATATCGGTTACAAACACGTGACTCATTACTTGGCATGGTGCACCTTGTCGATTGGGGTGTCCGTTGAATTCTTTCCAAGCAATGTGTGTGTGTGTGCGTGTGTAATAACACATGCATATTGATAAAACCGTTCGATCCTTTGATTCATACTACTATAGCATAAAATTGTCCAGGATGTCTAGGTAGCCATCAGTAAATACTTAAGTATATGTAAATAAATATACTTAAATGTAATGTAAAAAAAACAACATAACTGGCATAGATTTGTGAAACAGTAATAATATATTAGAATTTTATCAGAATTTTATTTTACTTATACCTTTATGTTGACAAACGTATTTGGACACCTAGTTGCGGTCAAAATAATAAAAAAAAAGAGTTTTAATTACACTTCCACTACTGAGCGGGACCACCTTTAGCCTGAATCACAGCAACTACCCTTCGGGGAATGCTCTCAACCAATTTCTGATAAGAGCAATATTCTTCCATCTTATCGCGCAAAGCTACGTCATTGCTGATGATGGCCGCTGTGGCCTGGAGCGATTTCGGTGTTCTAATCTGTCTGAAAGATGTTCGATAGGATTGACGTCTGGACTCTGAGCCAGCTAGCGAGCTCTTCGATCTCGGTCAATGAGTGTCCGTGGCCTTCTGGGGCGCTGTGGTAGCACCATCAAGTTTTTCATCTACGAATGACATAGGCAATGGTGATTTTCGGTATAGTGAGACGGATAACACTGTCACTGACAGAAAGACTACTGATGATGTGATACTCAACTACCATCCCATGTTTGAAGTCTGTGAGTTCAGCTCCACGAAATATTTTGACATCGAGTACAGTGCAAAACGTGCAGCACGTCCCACCTATTACCAGACTCGCGAAGACACTCCATTAATATTTCCTTGTGGTTGGATCCGAAATTTGTATGGCACCTAAGGTGTCCAATACTTTTGTGAACGTAGTGAAGAATACAGCGAAACGAAGGCACAGATTACCAGTAAAGGGATGTACGTGTAATCTCATCAGTATACATGTGCATAATGTAAACAGCCGATATGAACAATAAAAACTTTTTTTGACTTTGAAATATAAAAACAATAAAAATGTGTCTACTCGACGCGGAATTGGCATCTATCCCCAAGAGAGTTCCCTCTGCAAGGAAAACGCGAGATGCGACACCCCAGCGTGAACTTGTTAAAGCCATGAAATCAATGAGATAACTGATGTTTTCTTTTATACTGTATTTCCTTTAAAAAAAAATGGTCGCGACTTTCTAAACTGATTTCATGGCCCACTACACGTCGCGACCCGGAGTTTGAAAAACACTGAAGTAGAGTAATGTGGATAAATATCTGAAATGGGGACCTGGACAACGCAACATATTTGGGCCGGTTGTTCTACAAAAGGTTCTCGAGTACTAAGGAAGAGTGGAGGAATTTTTTGAGAGGTATTAGAGAAGGAAGCTGACAAAGGAAACAGGGAATTAGTTCTTGTTGGAGATCTGAACAGCAGAGTAGGAAATAAAAAATGTGACGCATGTAGAAACGTTTTGGTAGTTCGTCTCTGCAACAGAATGATGACTATTTGGGGCTGAACAAAATACGAACTTCGTATTTTCTTCTGTGGGAGGGAGGAAGGAAGGGATATACTTTCTCAGGGCCGAATAGCTTCGTTTCGCGTGTGTTCGCAGTCATGATGAACCTCCCCCCCCCCCACACACACCTGTTATGATAATTCGAATTCTGTTTGAACACAAGATCGTTTTCTAAGAGTATGTTAACTGAAGTTGAATTAGCCCGTGTCATAGGTGGCGGAATGGTTTGTTCTCTCTGAAAGCAGGCATAAGAAAAAGGCCAGAGGATGCACACGCAAATAACGCAGGTCTCATACCCATATTTGCTTCAGCCTTAAATCTAGCCAATACAAAAAGTGTGTGAAAATGAGCGAAGCAACTGCCTTCATTCATATCCTGCTAATCTAGATAATTCTGCCGAATGCTAACGAACGAAGGCGTATAAGCAGAAAACATGCGACTTTCCCCTGTTGCTGTTTGTTTAGCTTATTCAATCCAAAGTTCTGAATTCCTTCCTGATAGACCTTCCGATTTGAAGTGTACAACTATGAACTGTGAAAGCTGCGAGAGTTTTTTTTTTTTTTTTTTTTTTCGCCGAGTGGATTCATACTCCGCTGCTCTTCAACCTACAAACCGATAGAGGTTCTACTTTTGTGAATTCGACTGTGGCTTTAGACGGTTGATCATTTACAACATCTGGTGTAATCCTGCTTATCGGAAGTGTGATTTCAGTGGTGGCGTAAAATTTAGATGGGGTCCTTGCGTTGACGATAGTGTTATAAAAACAAAAAATAAAACTCATTTGTTGTTTAGTAAAAGAAACCAAAGGATGTGATCGCACTTTGTATAGTCTTTTCAGTATATTTCAACTAACTTTACTACATTTCTTTTTGCATAATAGTTCCTTTGCTTGTTGACCAAGACGAAGAAGTCACGTTTGCACCACCAGATTGAGGTGTTCTTTCGTAGCAAAACAGACAGGCAGTGTTATTTTCCTCACATCAGCATATGTTACCGTCAAGAAAAAATTACAAGCAGCAGTAACCACCCTATCAGATTCTTTCGGTTTGAGTCCAACTTATGAGAGTACAGATGCGCCTATCAAGTAGTGATTGAGTTAGAAGAGCGACTGGAGAAACGACCGACTGGGATTCTCGTGAAACTTCATTGTTTTTTAACCAAACATAAAATAAAATAAGGAAATGACACCCCCGCCCACACACACGCGCTAGTTTTGAAATAAAGCATATTAAAGGTATCACTCTAATTAAAAACAAATTAAAAAAGAAACATCCAAAGGACTCCCCCCCCCCTTTGAATACCATGTGGAATAAGATTTGGTTCAAACCGTTCGAAGTTTTTCTTTTCTAGGTGAGAATTTAAACATTTCAGACTTACATGTTCCGTTTCGTGTCTGTAATCATCCCATATAAGGGCATGCATTTCATATTTTGACGCTGTAGAATAAATTAGAATTAAACGATCTCTTCAGCACTTTTTCTTTTATAAACGATTTTTATGATTTTAAAATATATAAGTTTTTAATGTGAAAAAATTAAATACCCGTTAGTGGCAGAATTTTCCAGCCTCCTTCTCCCAAGTACGTACATTTGACGATGCCCCCAAACTATCAAAAAACAAAAACAAATTTTCAGCAAAAATAAATTACGTTCCCCCCCCCCCATTAATTTCATTATACGCTGTTCAACGTTTTCGGCTAGACAGCGATATTACATTACCGAGCTGCGGATAATTATATTCCGAACCCGACTTTTAAATCTTAAATCGAGACCAACCACTTTTTATTTATTTATTTTTTTTTAAGTCCACATAATCGTTTTTACGAAATGGTAAAACTGAATCAAAATTTGGTATATCTGCATCATTAATTTCTGTAAGTGAGTCAGGCTAGCGACTCAAATAAGAGTCGCTAGCCTGTAGTTGTAGCTCGGAGTTGAATGTTATCGATCTACCGGTTTCCTCCGATAGGCATTCTCGAAGTTTCAAATTGTAAATAAGATTTGAAACTTCAAGTCCTATTAATACAAACAAAATCCGCAGTTTAAAAATAGCAAAAAGCGCCTAAAACATCTTTTTATCTTCTCGTTCTCCTCTGCTACGTCCATGTCTATAGTAAAACCGATTTTGACCAGGTGTGGATTATTGTTATTTGGTGATGTAAGGTGGTCCTGTTGATTTCTGTATAGCTCGAACAAAACGGAAGCCAGGGTTGTAACGAAGGAAGAAGAAAGTAAATATGCAAAGTCGCATAATTCCTTGTATATACGCCCATTCACAACAGCAGCAACAAAAAATCTATCCGTTATATGAAACACTGTGTAAGATGTGCTGCTTTCCATTGTGTTTTCTGTTTAAAAACCGTTTTATTTTTTCGTCATCTCCAACGTATTAATGCTAACAAGATCTTCGGACTTCGCTAACCAACTCATCAAGGTTGTCGGAACGGCAGCTTCCTGGGCAGCCTATATACTTCAAATCAGTTTGGTTTCGGACTTTCGAAATTATTAAACTGCGGGGTTTCCCATAACTTATCTGCTGGTAATGCATGCCCCCAAAAGTTTACAGGGCATTACTACCCATTTACCCTTGATGCGTTAATTTAAAAAAATGTGTTAATTAAATTAATTAGGAATTATTTAGCTACTTTCATAATTTTTTTTTTTTTTTTGTTCGGCGTGTTGTACTAGCGAATAGACTAATTTAAGGTCCTTTCATTGCTGCAACAGCAGCATCTCATGCTGCTGTTGAGAGTGCCCGAGTGATTAGTTCTTAATGCGAGTATTGCGCCCAGCAAGGACTGGCCATTGAAAAAAAGCCGGTGTAGCTCGGTGAAATAACGCTTTTTAATTAAAACCTTTTGAATTTTAAGTTTTTCGGTAGCGCTGAGAACATTACTCTCGAGTTACTTTAAAATTAATGATATCGAGCAGGGATTTAACTCATGTAAAAAAAAAAAAAATACAATCTAAAGTAAAGAATTTCCATGAAACATTTAATAAGATTTTATATGTGCAGATCTACAGCAGCAAAATGTATTTCTTCAAGCAGGAAAACGTATCTAGGCTTTCTTCGCAAAGTGGACATTTTGTGATATTTAGTTGCTTAAATAACGCGACAGAAAAGCGCTAATTCAAATTAGAGCAAAGCGAAAAATTCTCTATGAACACATGTTCTGTACGAAAGTATGTGCGAGGCTGAGGTGCTCAAATAACCAAGATGATGTGACTATACAACAAATACAACAAAACAAGGGAGTCAACATTGATATCGAGCTGTGTTGACAACCGTTCTTTGGGTGTTATGCAAGATGGAGTGTATGGTATACAGACTTGTAAAGTTATGTCTCTCTGAATAAAGGACTCTGTACTTAGATTTCTCAGGATTGCTTTGGTTCCCCTCAGTCATCAACTTGGATGAAGGAAAGAACCGAGAGCGTGGAATTGATAGCCTGCCTTCAGCTTTAACTGGGACCGTACAATAAAGATCAGGGATATTTAGTATCTTTAAATAATTGCTTTAGTGCAGATAGTTGACACCAACAGTTTTGGCATAATTGCCTTTTTGTCATTCTGTTTAGGCGAAACTTATCTTGCATACGCTTGAAATACACTGGATGTAGACACAAAATGTGTTTGCATCCAGTGTATTAACGTAGGGGAAAAATGTCCCTGAATAATCTATTACGATTTTTTCCCGATTGCTGGGCATGATCGCATATCTTAATCTCAAGGGATATTATTTTAGTTTTTTTTCCTTCCTCCACTTTTGACTGAAATGTCTACCGTTTGGTTTTCGAAGCTAGATTTCTTCAATGTATTGGACATCGGGTTGATGTCTTTAAGTTGTAAACCGTTCACCTGAAATCGAGCAAGGATTTTCGAGTGAAAGGGTTCTATTTCACTCGAAATAGAACCCTTATTCGAAACTCAAACGGATGGTTGGATATTTATGCACCATTTTTGTACCATTAAATCTATTTTAGAACTGATAATTTTACGTGCTACTATCAGATTTATGGAACTAGCATAGAGATGATTTGACCACATATATTGCAAGATATCTAGTCAATTTCTCAGCACTGTTGTTTGGAATTGTTATGGCCAAGAAGCAACTCTAAAGCCACGTCTGTTACATGCATTTTTTTTTTTTTTTTCGGGATGAAAAACCCTGCTACCTCCGTATGATACTGACTAAATCCCTTTCAGTTTTCTTAGCACCAACTCCTCATACTGAAGATTGATTTACTTCTGAGACCCGTGTAACTTAGTCTTCATCGAAGATGCACTCTGGCTGGAAAGAGATTTAGGTTCGAATTCTGTCTGGGATATGAACTGCTTTTATAGGAACTTTTCAACAGGATGATACTCGAAATTAAGAGATAGCTCCTATTTGCGTCAGGCTGTATTTCCAAGCAACAACGGCATCATCTTAGCTAAATAACACCAGTAGGGTGTGATCCTGTAGAGGAAGATCGAGCAGTTGGATTGGATCGGATCTGAGGAAAAGTTTGATGCAGCCGTTGCTTAGGTAATAGAAGATTAACTGGTAATCTTACATGTTAACAGAAGAAATTAATACTGAGATTTTAATAGACAGGCCATTTACACAAATTATTCCTTCGTCCCTTGACTTCTCAGAGAAAAGGACTGGTTTGAAATGTTTCTCACATTGTGTGGCTGCAGTAACTGTGCGACATAACGAAAAGCATTACCTTATCCAATCAATGCATAATATTCAATCTGTTTCTGAATCGACATTTGCTACAGGATTAATACAGATTAATCCTGAAGCATATGCTGCTAATGTTTTAGGATTCCTTTGGGCAGTCTTTTTCCTCTGAAATATCATTGGTACACACAATTCTTAAAATAAAAAAAAATAAATAAAAAAAAAAAAGTGTGAGACTAAAATTTTCAAGATCACCGCTTACTATTTACTTTTGTCCTCCCATCGCCTTTACCAAATGCTGCACCATTCAATACGCAGTTGTTTAAAATGTTACTGTTTTCTTTTCGTTCATAACTTCGTTTCATGCAAAGACTTCTATTCGGTAAATTATCTTTTGAAATTTCTTGCGTGAGAGAGAGAGACCAAAAAATAAATGTTAGCATCAAACACACTCAGTTTAAAACAAATTCTTTAATCCCTTTGATAAAAAATATCCAACTTATGTACACATTGTATACCTGCAAGTATATACTGTAGATTAAAACAACGGCAAAAGTGCATTAATCGCTGTACAGTGAAGATACCTGCCACAGTTTGAGTTTAACGTCGATGTAGAGCACTTCGCTTCTTGATTTGAGAAAAATACACCACATGTATACGAAGTCCCTTCAGTGGCGAGTCCGTATTGGTCCCAAGCTGAAACGCGTTGATTCAGTACATACCAGTGTCGATATTAAGCTTCCAGGAGAAGCAGGCCATGAGCACGGCAGTTCCATTAGTCTCTGTAGTGTTTTTTCCCTATTAAATGAAACATCATTTGTACCTTAAGCATATAAAATATCGTAACAAGACCTTTCTGTTGACCTTGCTAGCATTATTTCCATTCAGAAAGAATTCGTTGAGATAAGATCTTGGTGAGTCAATGACGTGAAGACACCACTGGCTTGAAATAATGCACAAAATGAAACCTTTTACAGCCTCATGAACTGGATTTGTCTTTAACTCCGGCTACGAACACCACCGCTAACTAAAGAAGCACCAACATCAGCTGAAGTGCCGGTGAAGCTGTTCAGTTGTCACGTGCTGCGCACTGTTGGTTTCACAAGGCTGTGGAGAGGAGTTAAGGGACTGATGACTGCTTTTCTTCCGAGATATGAACACTGTTAGATGTTGATGCCCTTCGCGCTCGCGTGTACCCAGTGAAGAACTTGCAGCACTTGAATTACATCCGCACAGTCCTGAGGGAAGGACGAAAGAGGTTGTCTTTACTAATGCATCAGTTCCTTAAGTTCGTTGACCTTTACTCGGAAGACACTAACCTAAAAGAAATAAAAAGTATTTAGTTATTTTAATGCGGTGACTTACCACAACTAATTATATTCACTTTGCTATCAAAATGTATTAATGCTACGCTAATCCACTGATCCTGCAACATATTTAAGACTTTGTTCTGCTTTGCTTGAAGGAAGGGAGTATTTCGAGCATATTTGGCTTTGTTACCACTTGCGATGCAGACAGGACATTTCAGACAAGTTTATAGTAGGAGGCATTTAAGGCAGTCTTTACAAATGGTTATGAAGTTTCTTCCTACGCCGAATCAAAGTTTACTTTCAGACAGAAGTAGCTGATGAAGAACTAAGATTTTTTTTTTAAATATTTCTCTACTTAAACTGATTTAATTAATTTGTTCACATAAAAACTGCGTGCTTGCGTTAACATTTCCATTACTGTATTTAAAATCCAGAGATTGTCTTACAATAACAAAAGACTGCTATAGAAAAGTTGCAGCTGCATATTGATTACGTCACGTGTATTATGGTCTAAAAAGTATGAAGAACGCAGTAATATTTTTCATTAGATATGTGAAGAGCCAAAGGCTTCAATTTATTTTATTTATATTTTTCATTATTTCTACATAACAAAGGAAATGATTTCGTGCAGAGTCGTGAACATTGCCAACTATTATGTTAATTATAGTGCAGCTAATGTCTGCATTAATGGCTTAAAATGCTATTCTTGAATTTAATTAAATGCATGTCATTTTTATTTAGTTTTTTTTTTTCGGAAAAAAGTGATGCACTTTTAGTCGGTTTTTACATCACAACATTTGAATATCACGATTTTGCAAAACATCAGTATGTTTTCATCGATGCATTTCCATTGATGATGAAATCAGGCAAACCAAGCGATTTCCCTGCTAAGAAATGAGAATCTTATTATACTTTTCATGGCATATCGTTCAACAGTGTTGAAATTTTTATTATTTTTCTTCCCTGGTAACGTAAATAGATCTATCGTTCGAGATGCAGCCTCCCAAGAAGATGGAGATAAACTTGCCGCACTGCTCAGGATAACAAATCTCTAGTCGTTCATGTGCTTATGCGCAGTCGGCATTAATGTGATTTGAACCCGGAAAGACTTGGGTTCAAATCCTGTCCAGGACGCAAAGAACTTTTCAGTTTTGCTTGCGCTCTCAAAACAGGCCAACTACCAGAAGAAACACATCCAATTAATATGCATGAAGCACTGCGTCTCAACTTAGTGTTCTTTAGGCCATAAGTGCGATTAACCACCAACAGTTCCCTGCTGTAATTCAATGACAGAAATTGTCCCCATACATACACACACACACACACACACAGTGCTATGCAGCTAATTTGCATTAAATTACTTTGTTGAATAAATATTACAAAGGAGAGAGGTCTGTCTAGAAAATAAATCAAAGTCCGCTAAGATGCACTGATTTATACGTGAATGAATTTACATCCTAATTGGCTTGCTAAACTAACGAAGCTTACCGTCGCATCAAGGTTTTCTTTTCTGCTGCAACCTCAGAAGATAAGACGGAATTGATCGCGCCTTTTCCCGTGCATTTGTCGAACTCGACTCATTCCTCTGGGCGGAATGACCAGGTGTGTTTTCTGGCAAACTCTGCGGACTCGTTACAAGATGGCGCACTAACTCACGAATTTCTGTCTGTCCCAGTCGGTTGACATCGACACCAGAACCTAAAAAGAAGAAAACACATCTCACATCATACATTTAAATAATAAAAAGGTAACGAGATCATATAGTTTAAATCAAGTGGCCACAGATAATAAACGCATTCGCTTTATTTCGTATAACTTGAAAGGTCAACAGGCCATGCGCAATGCTATTTCTATTATTATGGACCAACTCCAAACTCCCTGTTTTATTCTTTATAGTAAACCCTTGTAAATAAAGTCTGCAGAAAGAAGAACAGAGACATCATTTCAAGTCGCATCCAGAATCAAACCCGAATTGCACGTGAGCATTTAAGCATAATGAACCCATATTTTCGGTAGTCTGAAGTAATGTTTCCCGATGATTTCAAAGCTGCCATCTTTCTTTGGCATTTCTCCCGTTTCATATCTGCCGTGTTGTGAATCCCCATATTTATTACGTAATCACGATTTTTACACATATAAACAAAATACGGAGAATGCATTTGTTTTTACTTCAGTAAACGTTAAGACGGGAAATGTATTCAAGTTTGTAAGCGTAACTTACAAAATTCCAAATTTGGCGTTCCCTTCAGATCAGGAAACGCGTCGCTTTTCCGTACAGATGCTTTCGTTATCACCAAAATACACCTGAAATGTGGACACACACACACTGGCGAGCACGGAGGTCTGACAGTTTTCGTTACTTCGACTTACCGCCGCCATAAGTTTTTCCCCGAGGTGACCTTGCACGAAAGACCCACATCTGGGGTGGTCTTTGGTGTTCGAATCTCAGCCTTGGAGTGGGCAATCAAGACCGCACAAGTGGAGACTAATTTGTCCATCAAAAGACAGAGCAGCAATGATATAGATAAGGTGCATTTAAGACCTTCGGATCTCTAGATCACGACACTAACACGGAACACCATTCATATCTTGGTGAGAATTCATATTAAGACAACGGTACTCGAAGCAGCTCTCTGAAGCTGAATTTGCTATTCATAAGATTAGTCAGAACTGAACTTTTTTCATATAAGTTGAATCAAAATTAATTGGCTAGTCTGAGGCGGCTGTGTGCTCAACTTTACGACAATCACCCTTTCAGCAAATTCAAATATCCCTTTCGCGTTTCCGCTAAAACAGCATGTTCACGTGAGACTTGGTGGCCAAGAAAATGAGCTATTTTGGTTTGATGTCACTTAGGTTTACTGGTTTACAAAAGTATTAAACTTCTGTCCAACCGTAATCACATGACAGTTAAAAACAACGAATTATTACTTTGATTTTTTATTCCCATGAATACTTCGAGTGTGGGTATGTGATTCCTACCGTTTCTTTTATGGTTATTCTTTCTGTGTTCTAATTATTTTATTAGCCTATACAGTAGAGTACTGCCCTGCCTCAATGAGTCCTTGGAGGTCTCACATAATATTAATACCATCGGCCTTACCACGCATGAAACATTTCAAAGTGAAGATCGCACAAATGTATCTTGTCCATCCTTTATGAACTTGAAAATTATTGTATATTTGTTAATTCAAATAATTCATTAAAAATTGGTTTATTCTTCTCCGAAATAATGATCGCTTCCGTATATATTTTTTACGATTTAACAAAATCACCAAGACTATAAATTCTCCATCGAACGGTATTTGAACTGGAAATCGAGGTGCCAAAAAGTCATTTGGGATTTGGTGAAACCATAAAGATTTAATCTTATTTGCTTGCCGCATCGATTCCATTAGTGTTTGGAGTGCGAGTGAGTGGAGGGGAGGGACAAAATAAATGAGTAGCCTAAATTTATTCACGCTTAACTATGCACCAATGGCTCACCATTCCAGACATTTTCATTTGTACTTTAAGTCATTTGTTAACTCTTAAGCTGGCGATTTTGCGGTTGCATTGGTTCACTGCTTCAGCAGTGCATCGTCCAGTAATCGGGCAGTTCGATTTCAGTCGAGGAAGACTGCAAATAAACGAGCGATCGGAAACAAATTGAACACCTATTCAGATATTGATGAATAGGTGTTCGAATAAACTGTCCGTAGTTAGTCTGACTCGTGTCCCGCCCCACCCGATTCTTTATATAAAGTAATAATTTCCGCTTGTGCAGTCGGTCTCTGATAAGACAGAATTCCTGTTTCAGTTTTCTCAAGGATTCTGTTTAATGAAAACACGAACCGATCTTTTTCAATAAAAAGCGGTTCATAATAATGATTGTCGTTTAAAATGAGATTCCATCTGCGGGATCCGATAATGAACACTAATTGTATGCCGAGCAACAAATGTCGCATCGCACTGCAAATTCCATTCCGTAATCTGCCTTGAGGCGAGAATGAGAAGCGGGAAAGAGAAGCAGATGACACGTCACACGTGCTCTCCAATCGTGTTCCTCTGGACGTTCAGGGAGAAACCTGTTCCGCTCTCACCTGCCTCGCACTGCTCGGTCGAGATGCGAAGCTTTCGACTGTCCCTCTAGGGAGGAAGGGATTTATAGAAGGCACGCAGGTGCGTTTCGACGGCCGAACATCTGGATAAGGTTCTCACGGTCTGATAGAGGCCACTGGCTTTAAAGGACTCATTACGGGAGGATAAAACAGGTAGCCCGAGTAGAGATCGTCCTGTGCTGAATGCAAATGACGAAATTCTGAACTCGGATGCCGAGATCATTGGCGCTCGCTTACTGACTGCCGTCATTAAAACACGGGGAAACAAACACCCACGGAAATTAAGAAAAATCTTAGGAGTAAACAAAATCTTCGTGTAATAATAATTTAAAAAAAAGTTGCTTCTGTACACAAGCAATTGAAATTATTAAAAACGAAATTTTGTCATTTATAATTTTAAAATTGCAGACACACTTTGATCCAACATTCCGTTTCGTGCTAAGTTGACGGCATCACGTGATTTATTTGCTGCCAGTGCTTTCTCGCCTAAACAAATATTAAGATCCAAGAGGTGGGGGGGGGGGGGGAGGTTGAATGTAGACTGCTGCGCAGGTGCTTTCACCAGCAGAAAACATCTGGAAAAAATACTTATGGTGATAATCTTATGTCTGAGGGGCTCATACGAACTCTCGGTGCTGATTATGACGAAATATCTGAGCTTCTTACAAACCTGAATAAAACGGTTAATTCTATCGCCATAGGTTGTTTGTTAATGCTCGTGCTCTCCGAGTCGTTCGTCATTTTGTAGGAGTGAAAATCAGTTTCTTCTAGTTAGAATCTTGTCACAGTCGTAGGAGACCACTTAACTCATCTGCAGTTGAAAAGTCATTGAGATAGCCCTTTGCATCCTCGACGGAAATCGAAATTATATCTTTTAATCAAAAATGCGACGCTGCAGGCCGTCATAACCTGCGGGGGCGGTTGGGTTGATATTTTTCTTGTTCCTCAACTGGAATTGGTGCTTTATGTCTTACCAATCTGGAAAGGTCTCGAGCCAAATGAAACTGCTATTATCTACGTAAGAGTAATCAGCTGACTTCAGTAATAAACTTCAACATTAAGCACATAAAACGTGACTGCGCTAATCTGTCTCTTTTCCCGCTCTCAACATTACTGTTATAATATGTCACACTCTGGAAAACAGTCATAACTAACGCTATTATTGCAGTTTGGTTCGCATATTTTTTTTTTCATTTCCCTCCCTCAATGAAATACATCCCGAATTCATCATTGGAAAGGTCTTTAATATATCTATCAACAGGAACTCTCCAAAAGATCTAAAATGTTGCATGTGCCAGGGGGAAAATGGCGAAAACACCCAGTACACGCTTTAAGATAGATACATCAACAAGTATCATGGCGTGATTAACAGAATGAGTTATTCCTTTTTTAAAGTCCTGCAAGCACAAGACCTCTTTGGCACAATCATGAGGACAACGCGATATTTTTCATTTGCTTCGAAGACCATGGGTTCGTATATCCCTGCAGTGCAAGAATTTTTTTATAAACACTTTCAAATGCAGGCGATTCGACAGTCTCATACTGGGTTAGAAGGTTTTTCCTCCCGTGAAATAAACCTGGAGAACTTAAGGACATAACCCACTTGTCTCATCCGCAATTAAAATGGAAAAACATATATAGCAAATGCAGCACATCTCTTCTTCCTGTATTGCACATAAAATGTGAACATCCAATTTTCTGTTGGATGTTCACAGTTAACCAACAACAGAAATATTTTCAATTATCAGAAATGTCTCGAATCCAAGTAATAAAGCAAATTCGAGCTTTTGTTTTCATGTTTTTTGAAGTTACTTTCAAATCAGTTCAAACAATGTATCTGAAACAATCGAGTTTAAATGCAACAAAGTAGAAATGCGGTACACTCAACTTCGTGAAAAGTGTGACAAGAAAGCAGCATTCTTTAGACAAGAGATGATTACGTGGAGAAAGGATCCCAAAGTAGTTTGCTATCACATAGAAAATAAAGTGCTGTACATCTCCGAAAATTCATCTCTTGCAAAGAAATTGCGACGAGAGTTCGATTCAGTTTTCGAACCGAAAACTGAATCGGACTGACCATTAAATGCTCACAAAAGCATCAAATAAGCAGTGCATTCTGCGTGAACCGCGAACAGTGGTCCGTGTTAAGGTGTCGTCCATCTAATATCTCTTCTTCAAGGTTACGGAGAGCAAAGTTCCCACATTCAGCCTTCTTACAGTCCCGTGTTATTTCAGCCAAACCAAGCGTAACTATCTACGTGCGTGACCTGTAATTACGACGATCCATTCATGTTCTTTGTTACAGCAACGATGGCTTCAATGGTATTTTTCCTTTCGCAGTAGGGAAGGTTGGGGGTGGAAGACAAAGAAAAGGCAGAACTGTCCCGCCGTAGATGTGCAGCGAAGAATATCGTCAGAACAGTGGACTTAAACAGCTTCCTGCCACTGCTTTTCTGCGCTGCTGTATACGCCCTCGCACCGCTTCCTCGAGGTGGTTAAGGACCGTTACATGAGGGAATTCTGGTTCACTGAAAGCCGCACTCAACCTTGAGGATTGTAAGGTTGAAGGAGCCGTTAAAGAAGAAGTTCTCGCCTCGATATTAAAACTGCACGCAACTATAAACTTGTACTTTTGTGTCAGTAATATTCGATCAATGCGATCGAACAGTTTAAAACCCAAATGTAAGAACTCACCCCAACCAAAAGGCCAGAGAAGTAAAAATTCAATAAGTTAAATGCCGTATAAATAGTCATTAACTGGTCCGAAATATTAAATCAGTTTCCTTAGATCCGCATGTTTTCTTAAATATGTTTGAGTAAGGTTGGTTACGGTCATTATATTGCGATCATCTTCAGCTCCACTCACTCCAAATGTCTCTAAAGAAACATTTCACATGCTAAGCTCACTTCTTACACACTTCATCCCGTCTGGGATGACAGTGCCGGAAATCCAACAAAATGAGATTACAAAAAGCACCTCCGAAAGGTTGCTTTCAACGATGGTTTTGCTATTTGACACCACACCAGATGTTAGTGAGAGAACGGACGTTACAGATTTCTTTGGTGCGTACATCCTTCACGAACAGTGAACATTGGCAGAAAGAAACGAAGGAAGCAGAAGATTTCCAACAATTATTTCCTCAATCCTACTGAAACTGCTTACTTTTAATGTACGGGAAACATCACCATCCGCTAGTAATGAACAGACTTTTCTAAGAACACTTTCTCCAGTGTCGAAAAAAATTTCCCCAGTACTCCGCTGTTATGAATGACACGTTCCTGCTAACAGATGGATGCAGTCCCTTTTCTCTCTCTTTTCTCATTCCCGTTCTGTTGTTGTTACGGTACTGACGTTAAAAGAACGACATTTCGTCTCGCACCAGAAAAACCGAATTCATTACGCTCTTCAACAAGTAATGACGTTGCTTAGCAACACTCCAGAAAGCGTCAGCTTCTCGCAACCTGTGCGACACGTCATCGCGGTCTCACGCTGAAAAGCACGGAGTAGGGCAGGTAGTGACACTTCGCAGCTGCATTGGTTATCACTGCAGACGCACTTTGAGCTGCGGTGTAATGCGATCTGCGATTTCACTCGCACGATTCGGTTATACTTCCAGACGGATTCCTATTAACACGCGCCACTTGCTACTCAACAACACCCACACCACGTAATTCTGCCCGCAGGTGGCTGTATTTGCACGAGCTTAATTGCACCCACAGGACTGCCCTGAGATGCTGCAGACTCCGAATGCTCAAATTTTGCTGCGACACTGAACCATCTGATCTTCGCGTGAAGCAATAATTTACTGAACGCGCCGTAATTGTGTAATGAAACTGGACCCAAAATCCACGCAAGTAAAATATTTTTATAATTTTATTTACGTTTGCACTGAATTATGAATGAATTCGACCTACCTTGCAAACACTGCGGCAGCCCCTTCGTTCTAAGCCTCGCGATTAGTGCGCTGTGGAGATGATCAATGTAGCGAATGGCTTCTTCGATCACAGTGACCTGCAACGAGATGTTAAAATCACGCACTCAAGGAAAATGACAGTTCTCTGCACAGATATCAATAAATAAAAAACTTCAAGGAAACTAAAATTTTAAAAGAACTTATTTACTTCACGTTTTATGACAGCAAAGAATGATTCTTTTCCCTCTTGTAATTCTTCCAGCGATGTTGCATTCTGAGTCCATAAGAAATTACTCAGCGCAAAGCGATAAAGTAAAACGCGTTTTTAATTATCACACGTTGCTATCCGTAGAAATAAGATCGTAACGATTTGATAAAACTTCCAAAGCGAGTTAGCCTCTCTTTCTGGTGGCACAGGTGATGTGCCCGAACGCTCAATGTACACTGTTCTTGGAATCACACGAATGAGAACTTCGTTGCACTCAAGCACTTGCCAATTGATAGTGGGAAGAACTAGGTGTATTCCTGGGACACGGATCCCAATTAGGGGTTCATAAATACGTGTGTCCTTCAAAATAATAAAATCCATTACGTATCACAAATCAAAAGCGCCCTCATTGCACTGATAATCAACAGATTAATTCAATTCGCTTCGTCTTGCAGGTTGTTCCCGGAATACCCGAGGACAGGGAAGCGTTTTAAGGCCAAAGAATGAAATTATCAAATACTCTTGACGGCCTAGTTTGAAGATTATTTTCTCCTTTGATTCGCAACTGTTTATATTCAACTCGATCTCGTCTAGAGATGGTGTGTCGCTCTATTAGGGTGAAAATATTTGTAAAAAAAAGTCTAGTAAATTTATTTCTTGTCCTTAACAAAGTTTTCAGAAGTTCCATGAGAACACTTGGTTCTGTTCTTGGCTCCTCCTTTAAAGTTAGTTTGAGTTAAATAATTTAAATTGCAGTGTAACAGAGAATACGTGCCTGATAGAGATGTTTATCGATATTCATTAATTCATCAAATGTCCCGCACACCGCGTACATGCGTACCCATAACGTAATCGTTTTCACGTCCTTTGTAAGCTGCACTGTACACATTGCATTGTGTTCGTTTTTTGTTTACGTATTACCGTTCAACAAAATATGATTTAAATGGGGACAAAGCAACATTTTTCATGAGACGTATTTCATCTTGTGTGAAAGTATCGAAGAGCAAGTACTGTTTATCCCTCCCCCGTACCACACTTCAAAGTGTTCCCTTAGTTGAGAGAATTAATCCGCGGAAAGCGTCCTTTCATTCACTACTCCTTGGCGGCTTCTGCTGAAGTGTTCCCATTCATCAAACACATCATCGTCGACAAAAACAACAACAAAGGTTGCTGAAAGGAACACAAGACTTACGGAGATGTTGAGAAGCAACGAAAAGGCAGACCAAGGATTAAAGAAGGCTTGTAAAATGTATTTCTTTGGTTATGCAGGAGTACAGTGTATAGAACTTTTGAATCATCCTAATATATTTATACTATTTAATTCTCTTTTAAATGTGCAAATAAGCTGTAGTATCCGAGAAATATTTCGGTAGGGGACGAATATATTAAAAAAATAAATAAATAAATAAAAGCCAAACTTCAGTACAAAACCGATTGCAATTGGTCTGATGCACACAATCCCGTTTATCATTGTTCAGTCCTGATAATTAAATCAACATACTCCAAACAATCCACATTAAGAATTAGATTTCACCCTAGGCAAGCTTTAAAATGTAATGATCAATTTCAATTTCTTTTGTCCACTGCACGTGCACTTTTCCGAATTGTGGCGACAAAACAGGGTGAGCCCCGACTAACAAGACCATAACACAGTGGTGCAGTGCGATATGCTGTGTCGTTCACAGTCGAAAGGAGATATTTAGTGATTTGCAGAGGTGACTGATCGACCCCACAATTTTCTTCCTTTCCTTTGGCTTCTGACGACAACTAATACGTATTTTGTCGCTGCATTCGTCTCGCTAGTTACTTGTAAGAAAGAAGCGCGGGTCGCAGTCGGAACTGTCGTCTGCTTTATTCTTGAAGTTGTTTTCATGCCAGTGGTGAAATTACGCAGTTTTACCCATTCACGGCTTCAAATGTTCATGCAAATCATATATAATAAATTATTATTATATAATAATAAAATAAAAGTCATATATAATAAACAAGAAGAAGAATTTCGTAAATTTGTGCTCTGTGTATTCGTTGCAGCTGAGCATTGTTGCTGGCTTGAAGGGTCTTCAGAAGCACGTTTAAGAGGAAGAAAAAAAAGCGTAATAAATTTAATTTAATCCTTTATCCAAGTGTGAGCAAACAAAGTTTGCGCCTGAAAGTATCTTCAGGACTGGGATAAGGTGGTGCAACGCCAGGGCGACTCCTTGCAAAGTTGGAGCAAGCTACCAACACTCCTATCTCAGTATCTCCCATAATGCAAAACACATCTCCTTGCGGATATGTCTAATGTTATGCATTAAGGGAAGGGCCACAACCCAGACCAGTTTCGACCTTTATTGAGGTCTCTTCAGTGGGAGCCAGGCCCAAGTGGAGATACCAGCCAGAAGCATTAGCAAGGTCACACTTGGATAAAGGATTAAACTAAATTTATTATATTCTAACCAAGTGAAAAATAAACTTTCAACATCTTTCTCTAAATCCAGAGTAATTTAATAAAATGGTGACACACCGTTTGGCAACTCCTATAGGTAGAGATGACCTGCTAATGCTTCTGCCTGGTATCTCGACTGGATTCATTCAATCCAATACCCTTGGAGGGTAATGGATGGCAATGCTTAGCTAATGAAGTTCTAACTGAGGCTTGGCTATTGCTGTTACCCTCTGGCCATGATCAGAGCTTTAATAGCTCAATAACACCTTATACCTACACTGTCCTTTACAGATAACGGGGAAGATGAAAAGCATTCTTGCTTCGCCCCTTTAAGCCAGTCCTTATAAGAATGGTATCTCGACTCGGGCCTGGCTCCCACTGAAGAGGCCTCAATAAAGGTCGAAACTAGTCTGGGTAGTGGCCCTTCCCTTAATGCATAACATTAGACATATCCGCAAGGAGATGTGTTTTGCATTGTGGGAGATACTGAGGAATGATAGTACCTTGCTCCACCTTTGCAACGAGTTGCCCGGTGTTGTACCACTTTACAAAAAGAGTCCTGAAGATACTTTCAGGCGCAAACTTTGTTTGATCACACTTGGATAAAGGATTAAACTAAAGTTATTATATTCTAACCAAGTGAAAAATAAACTTTCAAAAAAAGCGTAAAATAGCTGACTTCAGGCCCGTCTCGAAGAAACCGTTCTGTGTATACAGATGTTGAGTATTGTTGATGAATATCTCCCTCTGAGAGAGATCACCCTCCTCACAGAGGGAAAACACGGAACTTTCAAAACTCAATGACGAATAAGCGCACTTTTAAAGGTGTTATTTTATAGACCTGATTCTAAGTAAAAATTAATTCTCTAAAATACCACTTTTTCTTTTCTGCTGAAGAAAGGGTCTTAGGTTAGCATTCAGGTGGTTTGCCCTTGGAGAGGCGCAACGACTACGACAGTTCTGGTGTTTCAAGTGTTCTGGTGATATACTCCAGACCCGCTGGGGGAGGAGAGGAAACCAACAGCCCTTGTCAGCTCGTTTAAGCTTCCAGACACAAAACATGTGCGACAGGTAGTGGAGCATCGCGCTACGCTTAATCACAGTGTTTATGAACGATGTCTAGAGTATCTTGCGGTTCCTAGAAACTCTCGTGACCCTCACCTTTTTATTGAGGTCGGAGGGTAAAGCACTGCCAGAGCAGTTTGTTTCGTAGCTGAGAGCTAAAAGAAAGACAACACCTCCCTCGTTGGGAAAACGGATTTCAGCACTTTCGGGATCTTCAAAATGTTTACTCGTGGCAGGTGCGAAGGATCTTTGCTATCGCACTTCTAAGAAGTTCATTCCAGACTGAGAGATTCGCTCTATCCATGAAAGAAAGATCTTTGTGTGACTTGCTTTTTTTTTCTTCCTATTTTTTTAAAGAAACAGTAATATCAACTCCCAATTTTCCTGGAATTTGAAGGGAGGGGTTTCAGTGTCTACGAGTATTAAAAGGATACCCGAAATGTCATCTGCGAATTCTCTGCAAGCAAACACTTCATTGAACAAAGTTGATATTCAAATGCGCGAAAATCTCAATCTTTCATTTTCGCTCCACCTTCGACCTCTAGCTTAAAAGTGCGGTCGTGTTCAGCGAATTATTTAAATGGCTCTGCACTCGCGAAATTAACATTCAAACAATCGATTTTCTTCTGTCTCTTTCTCTTCCTTCCAAAATTGAAGTTCAGAAACTCTGAATGGACGATTAGCAATCGATCAGCACAGTCAAGATTTAGGCACCGCTTTAGCTTGAATTTCGAGAAAAACGGAAATAAAGGTTTCACACTACGAAATTTTATGAAACGTTCGGTAATCCGTTTTTAACGTTCAAATAGCAACTCAATGTGTTCCATGATGGTGGAAAAGAGAAGAAATCATTGATTGAAGGGACGGGTTTCGCAAAGGTGAAACCTTCGCATTTGCAAAACTTTGAAGGTCAA
This sequence comes from Typopeltis vanoorti, assembly GCF_054136105.1. NCBI lineage: Eukaryota > Metazoa > Arthropoda > Arachnida > Uropygi > Thelyphonidae > Typopeltis > Typopeltis vanoorti. The sequence continues at coordinate 138,525,457 of NC_143560.1, forward strand.
CTTAGCATCTAAACACTTAGTAATGTTGATGCGAACTTATGAACGTGCTCAGATTGTCTGTCTGTCTCAATTGACGGGTCTGGCTTGATATTCGAATTAGTTACCTTCAGAGAACAAAAAGTGATCCAAAAGGACATAACTGACAATAACGATGCACAAGAGCTTAGCTGCCTGTAATAATCCAAGATACCAGCTCCGTTTCAAGGAATCGTCAAAATATAAATCACAAAGGAAGAAGGAAACCTCGTTGGTCAGACATGGCTGCAGGAGTGTCAGAGGCGCCCTCATTGAGTCGCATGAAATCGTTAAAAAGGTGTATAATACGAAGAGGTGGAGTGTATGATTTCACGGATTTCCCATATAGCAACCAGTCGATGTAGATGGACTCAAGAAGAGTGCAGAATCCATAATGAAAATAGGTAGCTCTTAATATTGCCCACTTTTCATTGGATACAAACTGCAGGAAGCTAATAACGCATTAAACTGTTTTTAATGAAAAATTCAGGTTTGTGTTGATTATTTAAAAGAAACTTTCTAAATTATATTATCATTCTTATAAGATATCATCAACCAACTGACAACAAACAAAAAGTGTACAGGAAACTGAGCTCTGTGTGTTCCTGTCATAGTTCGAGAGGAATATTTGGTTTCTTGACTCAAGGCGAGTCATTTGGAGTTATAGGGAGATGGCCGGGTTAGTTTCTTTTTTTTATACAAAAAAAAAAAACAACAACAGCAACAACAGAGAATTCACTTTGACAAACAGGATATCATTACAGAAATTTTACATTACAGAATCATTACACAAATATATATATATATATATATATATATATATATATATAGAATGGAAGCCTGACCTTCCAATAATATTATTTATAAAACCAAAATAAATTTTTAATTTTTAAAATTAATTTATTAATTTTAAAATAAAATTTTGAAATTAATAAATATTAAAAAGTTTAAAATTTTTAACAACCAACTCAGCTGTTTCGCTATGGTGTCCCTTATAGTTAAAGCAGTGAAGGTCAAGAAAATCTTCTAGACCTACCTTTGACACGTGTGGTTTTGCAGCTATCGATGGAACCATCGACCTTAATCTTTGGTATTCCTGCCGCTTCATCAGTCTTATCCTGTTCCTTCTTTCCTTTTGCTGTAATCTTGCCAAATGAGTCAAATGAGATCTAGTGCTGCTGTGTAATCTGGTCCACCGATGACTCTCGGCTGTTAGCGGCTTCTCAAGGTTCTTGCGTTCCAACATGTTTCAAGTACTTTCACATGTGTTTCCTACAAACCAAAAGAAAAGAGAAAATAGTAATATTATAAATAAATAAAATCGCTTTCGTTCAAACTGTTTAAAATAGTTAATTTTTGGGAATGGAGAAATAATAGCACGTAGTACATCTTATCACGTGTTTTTAAAAAACATATTTCTAATTGTATTTGCTTGATATGAAACGCCATTTGAAGAAATGCGTCAAACCAAAGTAAAATGAAAATCTATTTTTGAATTTGAGGTCAGTTACGCTGTGTTAGACGGATGCCGGTGAATCAGCACATTTCCTCTCCCACAATACACTTCGTCAGCCTCGTCGGTAGCACACCCGCTTTCCAATCAACAAACAAGTTGCGACATCAGGACCGTCGTCGGCACGGGCGTTTACGAATCTCTTTACGAGATGAATTTTATCACCGGGTGGGAACCATCACCCTGCTTAGTGGTGACCTGAAGTGGCTTTAAAAAAACGTCCACGTTTGATTCTTTAGAGCAGAGTTTCAACTTCAACCAACTAAATTGAAGTTTGGTCGGTCTATTCATCGTAGCTTTATCAACCGAAATGTAATGGCGGCATCCTCAGTAAAAGGTCATTTTTATAATTCCCTTCAGTCCAGACATGGGAGGTTATAAAACCTACAGAGTATTAGTGATGTGTGCAAAAAATCTTGATGAAATAAATTTCAAATTTCTTGATGCGTCTTTCAAGAATTCTTGAAATTTTATTTAGTTTTAGAGTGGGAAACTAAGAGTAACAAGAACTGAACAAAGGATATGCTCGAAGTAATATGGTAACAGCAATCTAAGTTCAACGCTGTGTATTGAATTTAGACAGCTTGTACTAGAAGAAGCTGAATGATTTTCTTGACAGCAGTAAGGAATTGCTCTGAACCTCTACTGATTTCGTCTCATATACGCAAGGTCTTCGATTGTTTCCCGCCATGCACTTCAGACCTTGAGGGTGTATCGCATTTCTTCATTATTGAAAACACATTATCCGTAATCAAAAGTAATGATGCTGCGCCATTCGCTAGTCTAATCGGAGATATTTCCCATTGTTTAATCAATGCCCCCTGAGCTTCAATAACTTTCCTGACTGAAGGTCGAAATTTTCTCTCCAAGTCCGTTAGTCACGGCTCGTTACACTTTCGCATCGTCTGCAAAACGGCGACCCATGCAACGTATCTCCAGAAACCAGTTAGTAGTAGGGTAGGTGGGTTCATTCCACGTTTTGCAGCTGAATAACGCGCCAGCGACTCCTTTTTAAATGGCCTCAAAGTAAACTCAATCTTTCATCAAATAAAGCTTTCAAAACAGCGACGGTGCTACGCTTACATTATTTTGAAAGACGCAAATCTTGACACATGAAATAAGAATGTGTGTTGGATTTTTTTTTTTTTTTTTTTTTTTAACGGGGTGGCATTTCAGCTGTTCTGAACTGTCATCAACTGTTCACACATCGTACAAACATCCTCGATATTTAAACTGATCTGTACGTTTATGCATTTACGGCCGCTGTTTTTAATCAAAACATTTTATCAGAGGTTATGTAGTTCGTAAGAAAACAACCACGAACAGACCAAAAAATGTAATTAAGAACATTTCTACCAGATGACGCGATTTTAAGAGGAGAGAAAGTTCTCCGGAAAGTGAAAACCACTCCACCCTCTTCCTTACCTGGCTAACTAAACCTAAGTTAACTGAAAAAGTCCCTCTCCCTTAATTCTCACTTCCTCGAGTATTCTTACCAAAGTGAGCGAAAGTTACCTTTCAAACCCAAGGGCTTTTGAATACGGCATGAGTGCGCACGCGCACCAATCAAAAAACAACACACCACGTAAGTACAGACAGGAAAATCTAAATTGCTACATCTCAGTAACGGGCGAGCAGGAAATTTACCCTCATTGCCCCCCCCCCACACACACCACCCTTTTTTAAATCTTTCTATGCATCTTAGTTTGTGAAAGCCTTTGGGAACATTTTTCGTTCAACATGACGACCGCCAGTTAACATACCGTCGTTGGATGCACTTATCTGGCCAGCATCCCGCATCAGGATTCCACGCACGCAACTGACTTTTTCTTCAAACGATGTTGCACTACGAACGGGGAATTGTTGTGTGGAAAGAGACACGGGTCTCTTGCGTAAGACTGCTAAATCATGAGTACCGAATTTTCCCAAATGGTTGCACATCCGTCGGAGTTCATCCTCCCAGTCACTACAAATGCACGAGTCCGTAATAGAAGGAGCTTCCGACTTCTACTGGCAAATTTCAAAGTTGCGATGATACACGTGGTCATAAGTTCTCCAAGCATCGACAACCCATCCTTTCGATCCGAAAACGGCATAGCACGATTCATTGCTCCATATCACGTACTTCGGATGTTCTTTACAGCAGTGCATTCTTGATATTTGAACTATGTGCACTTCCGTACAAACCCAATATTTAACTCTTTACGTAATTAATATAATTACGGCTATTAATTAAATTAATAGCCGAACCCCTGTCCCAGTTTCCACATAAGGATATTCTTCCCCTTCGTTCCCCCCTCCCCCCACAAAAAATGTGACCCTAAACAAAAAAAAAAAAAAATATATATATATATATATTATTAATAGTAACCCGCGTTAAAACGCACCCCCATGTTCCCCCCCTCACTCTCTCTTCCCCCCGTTTATAAACAACCTTCAGCAAGATCTTGGAATTGGAAGGCATCATATAACCAAAAACAAGGTATGTACAAAATTTTTTCCACCTCTTTTATTCTGCCATATTGCCTTCTATACTCACCCATAATGCCTTAAAAATATATATATACCCCTTTTTTGAGTAATGTTAGCCAGTGTATTAAAATAAGGGACACTCCTAAACAAAAACAGGCTATAATAGCCGTAATTATATTAATAGTGTTTAAGAGCAGTAACATGGGAATTTTCCCAGAAACTATACTTAATTACTCTTTACGTAGTTTCCTACTTCTGCTCAACTCTTGCATGTTGGACTGCCGAGATTTTCGTTCTACCCTTCCGAGCACCGTTTCCGTGGTTTCAGCTTCCGATGTGTTTACTGATCGATAATGTTGCTTGCTGTTGATTTTGAATGAAGTAATATTTTACTAGTGTGACGAACGGACAGGCCTCTGATACTGCATTCTGTACACACCTCTGCAGATGTCCGTTAAGTTTGTCTTCGGGTATATTTCTCCTACATAGCACAGTAAAGTCGACGACAGAACTTTACATACCAGGGCGTTTCACTTTAAAAATGGATGTCTTATTTCAAGATGGTTGCTTGTCTTCCTGCTCTTCACATGCAATTCATCGAAGCCACGTACAGCCGTTTAATATCGTTTCCGTTTTTCCTTCCGTTAGGTGTGGTAGATGGGGTGTGTGGAATGGGCATCCGTATTAAGAACGATGTAACATAAATTAGATTAAATGAATTGCTTGAATGGACAATTGCTCAACGCAAACGAAACGAAACTACTGTAGCTTTTTCTCTCGGTTAGTTACAAGTACACACACACACACACACACACACACACACGCGCGCGTAAGCAATTATTCTCATCTTCTAATCTTTTACTCGATCATAAGCAACTGTTGAAGCTTCAAAAAATAGACACAAATTCATTTAGAAAATTACAAGGCAAATAAATAAAATTGAACTTTATAAATAATTCTTTTTTTTTTTTTTTTTTTTCCTTTGTGATATTGGGAAAAAGACGTGAGGGGTTTGAAGCTCGGGAACTTTCTTGTAGGCATGTGAATTACAAAAATCTCAGAATAAAATTACAAAAAAAAAAAAAAAAAAAAAATAGTATGACATCAAAGGATTGACCCTAATAAAAGCAAGGAAGCTTATTATATCAAGCTAATTATATACTACTTAAGAAATTGGTCTTTATTTAATTAATTTTTTATTTTATTATTATTAATTTTTTTTCACATCACGGATTTAATGATTTTTCTTCTTTTTCGTTAGACATTGAATTATACAAATTTCGAGAAAGAAGGAAAATTAGCTGTTCAAAGTGATGGTCAGCTTCGGATTAGGAAATAACTGGCAGTTTAAAAAATACATGAGTGAGTGGGGAGGCGAAGTTGATACATATAGCGACGGGCTTTTTGAATTGTTAATTATGATATCGTAAGTATTCCGCAGTTCAAGATTTTCTCTTAGCAAGCAACTGAAGTTGACCAATCTCCGTTCTTTAGAATCAGTATATAAAAATAAATAAATAAATAAAAAGAAGAATAAAAGAAACAGAAAAAAATGTGCACTACGGTACTTGTTTCGAAGAAACTCACTTGAATCCAGTGTCTTCCGTTATTTCGATACCTCGTAATTGTTGAGACTTTAGTTCATCACATGACCTCACAGGATTTCGCTTTTTTTTATACTTTTTTAAATGCGAATGAGTTTTGAGTAGAATGAAAAGGGAAGCTCGAACATAGCGGTTAAAAAGTAGAACAAAAGAACCAAACTCCTAAAAGGGCGATTCATTTTTTTGCAGAGCTAGTTGCGATGAGGAAACACTTCGGCGTGCGAACGCCTTCGTACATCAGCGCTAATCTGACAGCATGAGCACATTGAGCAAAAATGTCACCTTCATACGAGCCTGACATTTCGAAATTAAAGGCAAGTCGAATTTGGCGAAACAAAATCCAACTGCGCGCAGAAGTAGTGGTGGATGAAACGGTGCCTTCGTTCTGACGTATCGTAACGTATAAACTCTCCCCACTCAAAAGATCAGGCATCACCAGGAAAATCTCGTGGAAATTTAATTTCTCTTCGTTTGCGTTGTTACCAACATTCGGCTAATCTACCATGAACGCACCATATCAAATTTATCAAACTTTTCTGTGAAAATTAAGGGAATATTACGCTTAGATGTACACCATCTGTAGCCAGCATACGCCCTTGTGTTCTTTCGCATATTTGAAGAGGACTAATTCACTTCCAGTAAATACAGGAAATAACTCTGCTTGTTTTCAAGGTTGGCCGAAGCCGATAAGAAATATTCTCTTTGGGGAACAAAATCTAACTAACGTCAACATGTTTATTAAAACTTTGAACAAGATCCTCCGCCAAATAAAGGAGCGGTGAGATTTTCCAGTCGTGAGATGGAACAGTTTTTTTTTTTTTTTTTTTTTTGGGGGGGGGGGGGTAGATTCATTACTACCGAATAGCTCTTTACAGTGTTTCGATCCTTCTGGGTATTAAAGAGATGTGCTTGAAAATAATCAATATGAATACTTTTCTAATATTCCTTCAACGGAGATACTTTAGGTTTGTATAGGGTATACGAGTTCTTGGCCCGTCTCTGCTAACATGGCAATAAAATTAATTGGTTTCCAATCCCGTGATCCTTAGAAGCAACATTCTGCACACACCGACACCCGTCCTCACCGATTACACACACAATCTTTCAGATATGGAAATGCATGAGAAGCGGAACTATTCCAGTACAACACGTTATATATTTCCTAAATAACTGTTTTGCAATTTCAGTTTGTTTCATAACTGGGTACTCTTTTCCGCGAAATATAAATAAATAAAAAAAAAATGTAAGAATGTTTATAACATCTCGACTCCCGATTGGCGAGGTTTGTGACGACCATTTACTTCTTTACGCAGAATGAAGTAAAAATATTATTAATATTTGAAGCCTGGTTAGTAACTAGGCTTCAAATATTAAGAAGAACGCTGTCAGTAAAAGACAGTCATTAGAATTGCAGTGTTTTGCTAGTAGGTGATTTCAAGAATAATCTCGTAAATATGCTAACATTCCTTTCAGGGGTGTTCAGCTCTGTTTAATGCTAACGGCTTTCTCTGGTTAGACTTTGATCTCCTTTGTTGCTATGGTTACTCTGCTTGGTTACTATGGCAACCTTTTCTGTCGTTGTTCAACGTGTGTTCATTTGGAATTCCGAAACGTGCAGTGTTCATCCCCCCCCCCCCACACACACATACAAGGAGAGAAGGGATTGTGTTATTTCATTCTGTCAACACACTCCCTTCCCGAAGTACGCACCCGAGTAACAAATCCTTCTGATTCTGTACTCCAAAAGATGTTTAAGCATGGAACTTCAATAAGAATGTGTGTGTGTGTCCCCTACAGTATGTTCAAGCCGTGCCGAATAACTCAATTATATATTTTTATTTTCCCATGCAACAAAGAAATATTTTTAAGATTAAAGCGCAGCACACTTTTTAGGATGATTCAATTAGAAAAATGATTCCATTAAGAAAAAAGTTCCTTCTTTTCCGAAGCTTGGGGATTTTTAAAAACCCAAGTTTCAGAAAATAAATTAAAAAAAAAAAACAGTTACCTTCTCTGACTCAAGCAAGAGGAAGATGCGAAACTCGCTTAACTTAACTCATAAAACCAGTTCTGCCGATGGGAGCACTCTGCGCTTCTGTTTCTTCTTTATTCAACGAAATTCGCAAATAAACAAAACTTCAGAATACCCAACACTCATTTCAAAGCGTCCAAACCGGGGAACTTCGATGTTGCGGAGACTTAATCGAGTCTTCCTGTTCTTAACACTTTCATTGCCAAGTTGAAAATTGGAATTTTGTGTGGTGGCCAAATTTTTTTTATTTTTTTATTTAGTTAGCGACGTCTACTCGATAACGCGTGATCGGCCGTTCGGTGAGAACTCGCACCGCGCGATATTGCGTGATTGGCAATGAACGTGTTCAACAAGAACTCCCTTTCTCTGTCGTTGCCTTAGTTAATAAGCAAATCTCCGGCTACGATGAATTTTTTCTTCTGATAGCTTTAACCTCCAATCTTTCTTGCCATATATATATACATGCGTATCAATCTCCTCGGATCCAAGGAACTAAGTTGTCTACTGACGCTTTCTTTGCTTTACTTCCGAACAACCGCGTACAAACAGCATATCCACCCAACTGCAAGATTCACTTCTCGCATGCCGAGTGATTTCTCCTCGGAGCTTCTTCAACACCGATGACTGCACCAGTGCCCAATATCCTATCGATTCGCACATTTGCAGAGCTTGTGCTGAATACATTTCTACGAATATTTTCAGTTCACAGTCGCTAATCATCAGAACTGCAAATCAGCAATTCTCTTCGTTCCTTTTAATCGGTTGAAACGCGAACCAGCTACCGTGCATTCACAGTTCAAAATAATTTGAAAAATAAAGTTTCTTTTTTGCAACCCCCATTTCCCATTGCATCCCCAAGAAGTACAGTTCACCGAAATCTAATATTAACAAGTTTCTTTAAACTGTCACTTGTACTGGTATTTAGCAGCTTGTGTGAGATTGCCACAAAAGGCGTGTCTGTCGCACTGTTTTCGAAAACGCAGAATGCTTTCAAAATGGACCTGACATTAATTATAAACGGGTCATTCTCTTAATGCAGTTTTCGCATCCCCAAATACTATTTCACTAAATAAAAAGCTTTCCCTTTTTATTTCTATGTACTGATACAGAAATAAAGCACGCGGAAGGGCCCCCTTATTAACTGATCACATGTGCAGCTTGCGGCGTTGACGCCAGTGAGCAGAGCAGACAGAATCAAAGTTGTTGAGTAACATTTTGAAACGGTCAAGGAAAACGTTGATCGTTCCCATGCCACCCAATTTGCTTCGGCACGACATCGCATTTTTCTTACGTATGCACACTTCTGCTATGATGAACTCGCAACGACGGAGAGCAACTGTCTGTTAATCTTTTGAGGCATTTCAGGGGAATTCTGAGATTAAAAAAGAGATAATACAACAAATGTAATTTGAATATTCAAGATGTTTACACCTCGCAGTGTTTCCTAAATTTACAAATCTATGAACTGTTTTCTGAAAGGTCAAGGCACCTCGATAAGTGTGTGATTAATTACGTAGGTAAGACGTGAAAATGTTCCTGGTATATCTGGATGAGTCTTCTTCATTAACCAGATGGTGAAGTGTAGAGATACTTATTCTTAAACAGGATGGTAAGAAACTATTAATTGCCTACAGCTTGTAAAATTCAGTGCTCTTTCCTATAATCTCTCCCTGCATTATCGTCCCCCAGAACTAAACGCTCCCTGATATCAGAAAGTTCTTACTTACTTAGTCACACGGAATCTATCCTCTTGGACTGACAAAGCTCGGCGTCGATCCCCGCCCACGGAACAGCCTGCGGTGAGGAATGCCGAAGAACGCACTGAAACCAAGGAACACAAGTAAACAAAAGCACTTCCAAAGATTGAAGTCGAGTTAGAGCCCATGCACGGAACGTCGAGAACCCCACGACTAATCACGAGAGAACAGTGATAAACAGCGAGCGAACTGAACCCCGCGAACCGATGCACTAACGTAAGTATCCGTCAGATATCCAGGGTTAGTGACGTCAGTGGCGGAGCGATACACGCTGGCACAGTTCGAGGAAAACGCGGGCAAGCCACCAGTAAAAGCAGAATCTCATTAAAGAATGCCTCGAGTCCGGAAGATCCAGTTGGACCTAACAGAACTTACAATGAAGTAAGATGTCGCACCCTTGCGGATTTTCTCTAAAACCTTTTCGCGGAAACATCTTTCTCGCGTAGGGATACGCTTGTGCATAGTGCACAAGCACAGGTGCTCAGCAGAGGGTGACATACGGAACGAGCTCGCTAAGCCAGTCGTTCAACGACGACTTTCGTTTTGACGACGACACCATATGTTGACCGTCACTGGGGAGAGAAAGAGAAGACGGAGATGTATTTACACAAATGCACACCAGGACGGAGCCGCGTTCGCGAACTGCTGTCAGATCAGACACATATGGCCAGCGGTGGCAGCGTGGGAAAGACCACACGATGGCCGTTGGGTGCTAATTGTTTGAGCCTGCTGCTACCAATTACAACTCGCGCACGCGCACATTTTTCAACAAAGTAAAGAAAATTTGTTGTTTATGGATACAATGGATATTTCACCTTAAATTTATCAAAAAGGATTAAATATCCATTTAATACACAGTTTGATAAAAGGATATTCCTTCTAAAAAAATCTCAACTCTGTCCTTAGTCTGGCTCGCGCAGCATTTCTAATTGACCTTGAATTGCTTTAATACTGCGCCACTTAAAACCACGGTATCTGAGGAGCTCTTATTTCGCATTTGATGGCTGCTTCTAGAGATCAACTGAACTCAGTACGGGTTCGAACCAGTTAGTTTTCATAGGAGCCAGGTCGAAACCAAGAATAACTTAGAATTTTTTTTACACTTATGTAATGCTCTTCAGACAACCTAGAAAAGACGAATTAGATAAGAATTTTTATATTTCATGCAGATTAATGCTTTTGGGAATAACTTTCAACATGGCATATCGGTTCACTCTTTTCAAGCTTTGTTTTGCTCTGTCCGTAATGCTTTAGTCCCTAGTAGTGTCTGTCGTAAATCTCCTTCCAATTGAGAAGTTTAGTTTCGACTACACCGTACTCAAAAGAATTAAAAGAACGTGTCAATGATATCGCTTGTCCTAAGATATAGCTTTGTACACTTGCTGTGCATGTGTACAAAGCTATATCGTGGGCATTTGCTTTGCATGAAAATAAACATGGCAAATCTTTTTCTTTCTTTTTTTTTTTTTTTGACATTCATTTCATGTGCATAAAGGTGAAAACGAAATAACAATGTTTCTATAGTAATCACACCCCACTCCACCCACGGCGCTAATGCACGATAGGTTTGAACCTCTCGTGCATTAGTACCGTGGATGGAGAACGATTACATAATCCGTAAATCGCACTCTTAACTTGCGCTTTCTTTGAGCCACTTCAGGTCTCCAATAAGCAGGACAGTGGCCTCACGTCGGTCGTATCATTATCTACCTCACTACCTCGCTGAATGTCCAAAGATTTATAACAGAATATTAAAGAAGGCGTTGCTGAATAATCAAGGACTTAACTGCACAGTTTAATTGCTTTTTTTTTCTCGGACCAAAGTTCAACTATTGAACAAAGAAAATGCCTTCTACTAATTTACTCGAAATCAAATCAATACATAAAGTAAATAGAAAACGCGATCTGATACGGAAGAAAACTGCGTGTCCTAATTTACCGAAATAAAAGGATGCCAAGCCATCAAGTTCGTTCAATTGCAAACTTATGAGTTTGCGATCCTGGACTTGGGAAATCCTGACGGGAATAATTCTCTTTCACGGTTTTTATTATTATTATTATTATTTCTGGTAATAAAATAAATTAAGATTCATTTTCTAATTTAATTCAACATCCTATTTGATTCATATTCAATTAAATTAGGATTCATATCTCTGACGTCAGAGATACGAATCGTATGTAGAAAACGGGCAATCTGGAACGAAAGTTGGAATTGTTTGTTCGGAAGATAACTCGGTTATTCTCGGTGAGGAACGCTGCAACTCAAAAACGCCACTTTGAAAAGACGTTCCGAGTAATATCTAACTGAAATGTGGATTAGGTTTAAAAGGTAGTTTTTTAAGTTATCGTTTTGCATAAGAAATCTTAATTCTCCGAAAGTAGACCTGCAGAGTAATCCTTGGTTAAACTGCGCTGGTGATACTTAAACACTATCGCAGCTATTAAGGGATGCAACTCTAGCTCGCCTCCATGTGGTGCATTCTGGGTAACGCTAAAGAGCTAGAATGACTTGGCCATCCAGACTATCTTAGGATCTCCTGGATTAGTGTACATGCATATGCAAACAGTTTATCAGGTTACAATGACAGAAAACGGGACTCATCCTGTCAACCAGAAGTGCCCTAAGACTCGGTCCCTTGGACAACTGCTCAGAGTCTGCCAGCTGAAATATAGAAAGTATCAGCAGGGCTAAGAGCGAATGTCTTACTAGACTTCTTCATGAGAACAGAATTGACCTTGCCATAATACAAGAAACCCATGCAAGCAATGAGTCACAACTACGAGAAAGAGGCCCCATTCCAGGTTTCAATTTTATAGGAGCAACATACCATCAGATGCATGGGGTAGCCATCTATGCCCGGAATTCACTTACTAAAGTCCGTTTCATTTCTGCCAGCGATGTTTCAAACATATCTACCGTTATTATAGAAGTTAACGACCTAAAAATAAAATTAATGTCTACAAGCCATCTGATGAAGGTTTGCCAGCCATAATGCATTCTGTTGTTTATATTTGAAGATTTTAACAGTAATCATACCCAGTGGCGTTATAGAGAAACTGATGCAAATGGTGGCAAGCTATCCGAGTGGGCAGGGGCAAACAACACACAGCTGATTTTCGATCCCAAGGATAACCGCACTTTTAACTCAGCTAGATGGAATAGTGGCACCAATCCTGACTTAAGTTTTGTAACAACCAATGAAAGGAACCTCCCAGTGCCAACCAACTGTCGTGTTTTAGGACGATTCCCACACAGTCAACACCGCCCTGTCTTTATTGAGGTGGGCCCTCAAATCCCAATTACTGAAACTACACCAATGCCATGTTGGAATTCTGCTAAGGCAAACTGGAACAGCTTTTCATCAGATCTAGATAAAAATGTGCCCTGGATTCCACCATGACCTTAAACTACCGAAGATTTGTGAAACGCTAATTTCTACAGCCAAAAAACACATCCCTGGAGGTGCTAGGAAAGAATACATAGCTGGCCGGAGCAAAACCAGCGAAGCACTTTATAACAACTTTCTGAATAGTGGACGTGTGGATGTTTCAGATGATCTTATTGACAGCTTAAATGAAGTTAGAAAGAACAAATGGACTGACACCATGGAAAGGCTGAACTTTAAACATTCAAGCAGGAAGGCATGGGGCCTCCTTAAAAAGTTGGGTGGTAATTCCCTTCGCTCCAAATCAAAAGCTGCTGTTAATGCCAACTGTATTGCCAATCGGATAGTGAACCTATCAAGAGCTAAATCAGAAAAAACCCACACCAAAATACACTAAAATAATTTGGAAGGAAATGACCATACTTAAAGAAAGTTGTTCTGAAGAGACCAATCTATCGAATCCACTCACCAAAGAGCTGCACTCCATGGAGTAAAAACTGGTAAAGCTCCTGGATTTGATAATACTGAGTTTTTAAAACACTCTGGACCAAATACAGGGGAATGGCTGACAAAATTATTTTCTAATCTAATATTCTACAGAGTGGTAGATTACCAGGAATTTAAAAAATCAAAGATAATAGCATGAAACCTAGAAAGCCCGCTGAAAAACCTTAAAGCTACAGACTACTGTCAGTATCTGTCTTAAGTTACTAGAAAGACTTATTTACAATAGAATTAATACTATTATTATTGACGCTCTCCCCGGGCCTGAAACAGGCCCGGGAGCAACTGTGAAGATCAAGTTTTGGCCCTAATGGCACATATAGAATCTGGTTTCGAAAAATGCCTTAAAACTGGTGCAGTCTTTATAGACTTGACGGCTGCATATGACACAGTATGATCTACAAGAATGTCGTGATCTATAAGCTCCTTAAAAATATTGAAATGTAAAAAAATGACTCATCTGATCAACACTATTTTATCTAATAGAACAGTACATGTAGTTCTAGATGATGACATGAGCAAGCCAAGAACACTTAACAGTGGACTCCCACAAGGGTCAGTTCTGGCTCCTCTTCCTTTCAATTTGTATATTTCTGACCTTCCAAGGACAACGTCTAGAAAATTCGCATATGCTGGTGATTTATGCATCACATTCTAACAGCAGAACTTCTGTACTATAGAGCACGCATTGAGTAGTGACCTAGAGGAGCTAAACCACCTCTTTGAGAAGTGGCGTCTTATTCCAAGCACTACAGACTGAAACGTACTTTGAATAATAGCATGGCAAGAGACATCTTAAGAGTGCCACTAAATGGGAACATGCTACCGCACAATTTTAATCCAAAGTATGACATAACCATGGACAGAATCCTCTCCTTTAATAGACATCTCCCCAATATTGCTGCCAAACTCAGAACTAGAAATAGCATACTGCATAAACTTGCCGGAACAGCCTGGGGGCTTGTGCTCCCACATTAAGGACATCTGCTCTGGGCCTCGTCTACTGAATACTGCTCAGCTGTCTGGCTGAACAGTGCACACGTTAAATTAATTGATACTATGTTGAATCAGAAATGCGTATCATTTTTGGAACAATAAAGTCTACGCCATCATATTGGCTACCAGTTCTGAGCCACATACAACTGCCCCAAGACAACCTGATTCGTGAATATAACAAAATTTGCCAGAACTCACTAATTCCTGTACACTCTGATATTGACAGCTTTACATCCCAGAGGCTTCAGTCAAGACACCCGCCTATTATAACGGCACAACAACTTGTCACTGAGGAATATGATGCAACAATCACATGGCAGACGGAATGGACTGCCAAAGCCCAGGTAATCCGGCAGACTGTCTTTCACCCAAACAGCCCTCCACCAGATTTCGACCTACTTCGAAAAATATGGGCCTCCCTAAATAAGGTTCGCACCAACCATGGTAGGTGCAGAGCTTCCTAATTTACTTGGAGAATAAGATCAGACTTATTTTGTTAATGTGGTGAGGATAACCAAACTATACAACATATCATATTTGACTGTCCTCGTAGAGCCTTCATGGGACCAGTATCTGACTTTATAGCAGTTTCCACTGATGCTGTTGACCGGTGGTCGAACTTAGACATTCAGTGTCTAAGTTCGACAAAATGACTACAGTGTCACTTCACGCTATTGTATTCTTTTATGCATTTTGTTGTCTTGTATGTTTGTTTTTTTTGTGTGTGTGTGGTAGCATATGCATGTATTCTTCTTCTTAGCAAAAACGCTAAATAATAATAAATAAATAACCAGCTATTAAGAAACAGATTTGTTATATTAATTAATTGATCCAAAAACGACAAAAAACTTGACTGACTATAGTAAGTATATGACAGCATACGTTCTGTTGAAGAAAAGAATTGGCAACAACAAAGTGACAGACTGCGGAGAAAATTTCCGTCCTGAAGAAGTAGCATAGATCGCCACTCATTTGGAATTACTGTTCGAGTAATTCTGTAACACTGAGCTATTCCATACGTAACCACTTTTGGCCTGCAAAATTTTTCTCAAAACTTTTCTTTTTCGTTAAATGATGACAAGGACGACGACTGCGCAAAACTTTTGCGCAGTCGTCGTCCTTGTCATCATTTAACGAGGTGTAAAGCGACTGACAGATGATCTATGGTGGCTCGTTATTTGATGCATTGAATAAAACAAAGTATTAACTGTCTTACAGAAATGATGAATATTTCTTTAGGACGTCATCGATTTCTGCTTAATTAACAAGAGCGAAACGAAGACTATTGAAGAGTAGAAGTTGGCTTTCCTATTCTATAATTGCAAGCGTAAACCGAATTATTTCTAAATTTATTGTTTCTTGATGCGTCTCTCTCTTCAGTACGGTCTAAGGTCGTTGTGTAGATAGCGCAACATCGGCACGCAGAGGAACTTATACCTCAGCACACTTCGAGCACGATTCGGTTGCTAGCGCACGTGCCGCTCAATCCTCCAGGTGTTTTTAACTCTGCTGTTTGTGTAAGTCGTGATATCTTTTTTTGCCCCACTCGCCCTTATTTGGCCCTCGGAAGGTTCGTTTCATGTGAACGCCACCGTTCTTCCTCTTGGCTGTTTGCCTACGATTCTAGGAAATCAATACACTTCTAAGAAAATTGTTCTTATTAGTTAATGTATTTTCTTATCTTAATGAAGAAACGTACATAATTCAGGATAAAGCAGCGTGTTTTGTTTTTCTTTTATTTTTCTTACCTGTTTCGGCAGCCTTGTTCCTTGTACAAACGACAGAATCCATTTGCGTACTGCAATATGTGAATAACAGGTTCACAACAGATTATTAATTAATGATAAAACTTAATGTTCACTTATTTTTATCTTGCGTCATACCAGCACATGGAGACATGCAGCATCTGAATATACATTAGGACGTATGCTGCTCGGAAAAAAAGTCAACTGACACCATTGTGTGAGGAACAAACAGTTATGGCGGCCACCTTAATAAAATGTAGGATCTCCTTTCGCTGCGATGACCGCAGGAATCCTACGAGGCATACTTTCCAGACGCGTACGATAGTCATCAATAGTAATTTTGGACCATTCTTTCTGTAGGGCATGTAATGAGGTCCTGGAATGTTGTGGGACAGACGTCCCATGACCCAACCGACACTCTAGTTCGTTCTACAGATGTTTGATTCTACAGGGTTGAGATCAGAACAGTGTGAAGGCAAATCATTTTTGAAGATGTTCATGTCCACAGACCACGCAGTCACAGCAGTGGCAGCCTTATGACATGGCGCATTTTCGCTGAAAGAGGCGATGATATATGCTCTTTGCACCACTCAAGACAACGCTGCATGTTGGTTCGGTTAATGTGAGGCTTGGATATTGTGGTTCTACCATGGAAACCCAAGTTGTGTGCCTCGATCCTCAATTTTTTGAGGATTGGTGTAACAGAAGAACTCCGCAATGCAAAGTTGCAATTGCATGCAATCCATTACGATGCATGATCCACATGGTAATCTCTCTCTTGACCTCTTTCCAATTAGTGTACACAATCTACCAATAATTGTCCGGATACTTTAGCAATTTACAATTGATACCATCAGTATCACTTATTTCTAATATCGGATATGTCCACATTTGGCTTTGATCACCTAGTGCACTCTTTGAGGGAGGCTTTCCACGAATGTGCGGAAGACGTTTGGTGGAATTTGTCTCCATCCCTTCATCAAAGCAGCACTGAGTTCAGTGGCAGACCGAGGACGTGTTGCTCTGGACCTCAATCGTCAGTCCAATTCGTCCCACAGATGCTCGATACGGTTGAAGTCAGGCCTCTGCACAGTCCAGTCGGTTAACACCGATCTCTTCATACCATTCCATAACACCTGCAGCTTTGTGGCATGGGGCATTGTCATCTTGATAGTAACATGGGTCCATTCCACAAAAACTGCACAGTGTAGGCAGCACCTGATTATCGAAAATATCAAGGTACTGAACTGCCTTCATGGAACCATAGACAACGACCAGTGGTCCCACTCCAAACCAGCTGAATGTATCCCACACTACATCATTACTTTTCCACCACTTTTTACTGCGAGTACAATACACCGTGGTAACAAGCGTTCACCAGGCTGCCTCCACATCCACACCCTACCATCACACCGGAAACAGGTGAACCTTGATTCATTGCCTCAGAGTACCGCTTTTCACTGTCAGTTATCCAGTTTACACATTCTTTGTAGCAGCCCAGACGAGCCGACTTGTTCGTTGTTGTGATGTTCTGCTTGTGTGCCGCTACCCCTCCGTGTAAACACAATAAATGGAGTTCTTTTTGTACAGTATTAGTGTCCCCTGTGATGTTACTGGTGCTCTGGAACTCATTGCAGATGGTCTGTGCCGATTGTAAACAGTTTTTGTGCCACTAATTTTTACACTCTCCTGTCCCTGTTAGTCATTTTCGGCGTCCCCCCCCCCCGGTGTTTACCTGCACTAGTGATCTCAGGACGTCTCCAGTTATTGATCACATCGCCAACCGTTGATTTAGGATGCTCCAGTTGAGCAGGAATGGCACATATGGACATGCCATCAATGTGACTGCTCACGATGATACCTCTCTCGAAGTCACTGAGTTCACGTCGTGTTGCCGTACCACCTGTATTCAAGTGCTACGATGAAATACCGTTTCCTGCTATCTGTACACCGGTTTTTATGTTATTAATAAACCTTTAATGTTCCCTAACTTAAAATAACAGGGGATACGGACAATTATTGTCCGGATACACTACTAGATAGTGTATATTAAAATGGAGGATGTCATCGATCGATCCATATTTTATAACCAAACATAGAAAGAAAGAAGTTTCTGAATCGAATTGGGATTACACATCTTAAAAAACACTAACTCTGTCCAGAGGTCCGTATCTTCGCCTTCTATTAGTGCTTAAATTAGGTTTCACCAACGTCACATCTGTTTCCTACTGTTGGTTCTCATCAGAGACCAGGCAAAAGCCTAAAGAGAACAAAAATCTCTGTTTAGCACCAAAGGAATCGTATGTCAGAAAGTTAAATTCATCATAACTGGAATCTCGTTAGATGTATAATAACATTACTGAAATATACAATTTAGCGTAAATGAGATATTTATGGAGCATTTAACCGGGGCAGAGTTTGTCCCTTTTAAGTAGTGCAAAGCAACTGCATTGCACTACTTTATATTCTCATAAATTTCGATAATACAGCAGTGGATTTCTACAGAATGGTGTAGTAAATTATCTTCAGTATCAAATCCTTTTCTGCACCATTTACGTTGCTGTTCTGCATTACATTATAATGCATATGACCAGTGGCGGCTCGTGGCTTGAAATCGTGGGGATGCTGCAACTTTCGAAATATACATACACAGTGTAAGTACGGTGCATACGCGTTTGGATAAAATATCAAAATTATGGCAAAAATTAAAAAAAAAATTTAAACATGAAAAAATATTGTTTATTACTGATAAAATTATACAGTTTAGTATAATTAAAAATTACTTAAAAATAAAATCCATTCCTTTAATTGTAATTGAAGGAATGGATTTACAATTTTTGGACATTACAATTAAAGGATTTAATTGTAATGTCCAAATATTTAAAGAGACGGAGTAAACACGATAAGTACTATGAACACCCTACTATTGGCGCAAACTGCATATAAACAACAGTGGAACTGCGAGACAGACATTGCTGCATTTGCGTAATGCAGCAAATTGCTGCATTACGCAAATTGCTCGCATCTCACCATGACGTGCATATGCTTGCGCGCGTAGCAATGTGACACTGTGGTAAACACAATGCTGCTAGCGTCCTTCGCCCTCTTAAGTGCTGCTACAAGATGGATTTTTATTATTCTTTTATACAAAATAAGAGAATTGTATAGGATTGTTGATAAAATTAAATATTACAAGCAAATATTAATAAATATATTTATATATCGAGAAAAATTGGGGGCGCTGCAGTACCGCAGTACCTATGTACGAGCAGCCCCTGCATACGACAGTACAAACCAATACAAAGAGTGAAAATTATACTCGTAAGGGTAAAAATTAAAAAGATTAAATACATATATCGTAACATTGGGTACAGTTTGGGCGCATTATTTAAAAAAAAAAAAAAAGGAAAGTTTTGGAGAAAGACGTTTACTGTAAAGAAAGCAGTGTTCGTTTCCCAGGAAATCACAACAAAGGAAAATGCGAAACTTTAAGTGGTTATTTAAAAAAAAAAAATACTCTATTATATTTTAAAATTACATTCAAGTAAAAACTTGTATTAGCGTACAACTGAAGTATACTATATTTTAAAAAATACGAAACGTGAAATCTAAAGGAGAGTTTTTAAGTCATCCTCCTAAAAGTCTTCATCTGCCACCAGGAATACGCCGAGATACCTTTGAAATGTTGTAGAATTAAAACCAAAGGACATTTGGTTTTAATATAAACCAAATGTCCTTTTTAATGTCTGTTTTTGAAAAACGCTGAAGACCGACTTTTTTTCTGTTTCTTTTCTTTCTACATCAGCGATAAACAACATCTGCTTCAGTTTCTGATCCACTCAAATCACGAGATGTTCACAACAACCGCGAACATTTCGTGGCAGGTTTGCGAGATTCTTCCATTTATATCTTTCTATTTGTGAGCGATGGTGATTTTTGATTGTTTAAGCGTGAGGTTGAGCAGACTTGAATTGTGTGAGCAGTTCATCACTGCGGTGATTCGACCCTGAAGCAAAATCTCTTGGTAGCAATAAAGGAAAGACAACTCAGAAAAAAAAAAAAAACTGCATTTCTTACACGCGTTGTGTCTCGCTAAACTACATTTGTTTCGGATAAACACCTTTCATTTTACATCTGGGTCATGATTTTTGGCATTTTTAATTAAATGTTAAATATAGTGACGTGTTATGCAATCGCTTGGCACCGTCCGCACTCATATTAGCAGTTCCGCTTGTCTTAGGAAAAACACGAACTGCTGCTAGGAATTTCGAGATGAATTTGGTCTTCTCCAGACAAGTTCCT
This sequence comes from Typopeltis vanoorti, assembly GCF_054136105.1. Lineage (NCBI taxonomy): Eukaryota > Metazoa > Arthropoda > Arachnida > Uropygi > Thelyphonidae > Typopeltis > Typopeltis vanoorti. The sequence goes on from NC_143560.1 coordinate 138,545,783, forward strand.
TACCAGCTTGGTTGATCTAGGATTGAGTTTCTGTACTTCAACCAACAGGGTTTGGATTCGAATCCCACTGCGGCATGTGGCAGACAGTGCGAGCCGCCGCCCTGGTAATAAGTAGGGGATGCTCTTAATAAGCTACCTGAAGTGGTTTAAAAAGAGTTCCATGTTTGTTCTCCAGAGAAGGAGTGAATTTCGGTTGACATGAAATGAGCGACAGATTTACGATAGATTTACGTTGGTGGAATTTACAAAACGAAAAAAATGATGACGAGAAATAAATAAAGAAGGCTAATAATCGACGAGTAGACGGCAAGTGAACCGTCTCATGACATTTGCATACCTCTCGAAACTAAGAAATGCACGTGATATGTTTCCTTCTTTTCGAAGAGGATTTCGAGGTCGACTTCAATACCTTTTCGGACGTAAACTGGCTGTGACGACGTACAACTGCTCTAAATCGCTGAGCTTTTCCAGGTCGCAAGGGCAGTCGGTGTTCAACCAGTTTCATCCCCCACTAAGCCTTATTGGAATTAATTAATTGGCAGTCTGCAGAACGAACCGAAAGGAGTGTTTTCGTTCTCGATGGACAGAAAAACGCCGCTCATCCATTATCGCGTGTGGATCCATCATCGGCCGAGCACGTGGAAGAACGCGACCAGTGTCACATATCCTCCATATGGCGTTCCTTACAGAGCGGTGGAGACGGTCTTGCTGCGCACACGTGTTGTCAGGCATCAGATCCACTAACGAACGAACGAGTCGTTCCGAATTAGCAGGTCAGGAGCGGCACGACGCTGTGTGATTGATTACCTCTTCCCGCGGGCGTTGCAGGTGGCACCGATTGTGCTATTTGCACATCAGGGAGGCCCCGCAATGACACAAGAGAAACGAAGAAAACGGGATAAAAAATGCGAACAGCGTGTTGGCATAAGTGCGCGTTCATCGGATCTGCATGGATCAGATGTTACCGTGTTACTCAGCAGACGACTCTCACGACTCGTACCTCATGTCCCCGACCGAAGAAATGCATTTTTTTTTTCCAATCCAGAGAGGGATTTTAATTCCTAAAATAAAAATAAAATAATAAATCCAAAAAAGCGAATGACAATAATGCAGATTACTGCCTTTTGGTTGCATGTAATGAATTCTCGGCTTGAAATGAATTTTCATTTCTGAGCCCAGGGATGTCCTCGGATTAAAACTGAGATCCTTGGGACATGTGAACAAACTCGTACTTTCTTTCGTGACGTGCTGCACTGTTATTTTGCTTCAACACTGTGCTTAATATTCTATTAATTGCATTTCTAGAACTTGAAAAAGAGAACTTAAAAAACCGTTTTAGGCCCAATTCACTAGAAAATAATATTTCTCAGTGAATTGGGCCTAAAACGGTTTTTCAAGTTCAGTAGTGCCTGAAGTTGAATTCCCCCCCCCCCCCCATTCATTTGTTATCCCTCACCATTACTACTAGGGAAACTGTGAACTTTTTTTTCTGATATCATCTTATTCATGATCCTTAAAAATACAGGGATCATGATTTTAAGTACTGCACTTTTCAATTTAAAGTGCAGCACTCATTTCTTTACCTTAAAAAAAAAAAAAGCATTCCCATTTGCAGTATCGCAAAATTTTTCTTTTTAACAAAAGTTTAAAATGCCCACATTAAAGATACTCCTAAACTGTTGTTACATGACCCCCCCCCCTTCCCATATTGCCGGATTATGACACTGTACTGGGAAAAGGAAGTTCCGGCACTTTAGGAACGACATTTTACGAAGAAGTTCCAGGACGAAATAAATGTTGTGTTGGCGGCTGTCATCTCCAGAGCTTTTACTTGCTGATGAAGTCAAATAGATCGAAACGGTTGTCTAGAAAATAAAAACCTTTTTACGACATTTTCTGTAAGCGGAATACGCTTACAGAAAATGTCGAAAGATTCGACTTTCTCGAGGGTGGACTTATCTACTTGGCCCACTAGTGTACTATCACCTACAGAAAGTGGGGTTTTCCATAAAGCATCCTTTGGCTTAAAACAACTTTTCAACCAGTAGATTCAAAAATACGAGCTCAGTATTTGATTTCTTCGAGTAATATTACCTTCCAGTGGAATTCCCAATTGAATATTGCTTCATATAAACTCTCATCATATAATCTCATATAATCCACTTTACCTGTAAAAGAGCTTGCTGATATAGATGTGGGAGAAATTTAGTATTTAAAACTAGTTGCATTTTGAAGATGGGGTTCTGCAACAGATACATTGAAGAAAACTTTTTTCTTCTTGTTGTTCTGAGTGATAATTGGCGTTGACTTCTTTCAACGAGTTCCACCGAGCAGTGTCACCAAAAAAGTGCACCAATAAAGAAATTTTGTAGTTTTCGAAAACTATAATGTGTGTTCGTTTACTTTTTCGTAGAAATTGAAAATTATTCAAAAGGTATCTACACAAGTTTCATATAAGCGCATCTGCACAGGCAAAGGGGTTGACGGACGAACAATGACTGTCTTGTTTAATTTAGGATTTGAAAGTTTCTTATTATTCCTGGTACAATTGAGTGATCACGATTTCCGTAGTTACAGGAAACTTGTTTCCACTGATCCTCACACGTATGTTAAGTTATAAGCATAGTGAAGGTACAGACCGATAACATAATCGCCCGAACATCGACGAAGTAACCTCTTGAAGTATCGGAATTTTAGATACTCCATTTTATTTAAATCATTTTCCTAAAATTAGTCCATTTCGCAGATGAATTTTTTTCCTATGTTTCAGTTACGTTTTAATTATGTTACTTCTTCTTCCGGTAAACTGTGAAGGGCTCAACCCTTCATAACGATTGAACCCGCGTTTGGCAAATGTACCGCGATCATTTTGCTTTTATATAAATTCATCTGGGATAAAGTCTAAATTTATAACATAGGAATCTAAATACACACCAATGTCGCTTTCTATATCGATATTGATATACCAATATCAATATCGTTTCTAATGAGAGGTATAGAAAGCGACGTTGCTTTCTATACATTTAAGAAAGCGATGATAATAGGATCTCTATTATAATGGCCCTAAATACCTAATTTCATCAAATTCCATCAAATGACACGAGAACTATTTTTATCATCACTTAGAATTGTTTTGTCAATAAAAATTGTTTGAAGGTCAGTGTTTCTGAGCCTTTTAGCGCAGCAAGATCTGGAATAATCACAGAACTATTTCTAATTTTATTGATAATTTTCAACACTGGAAAATGTTACGCTCAGCCGCAAGGAATGGCTTTTGGCGTGACATGACGTCACGTTTTCTGCATTTTTGATTTTTTTAAAAGCTCCAAAGCAAATCTGGAAAAAGTAGTGGGATTTCCTTTTATTTTTTTCCGCAAATAAACGCAATACTTTGAATAAACTTTTTAAGGTTTTTTTTCCCCTCGAAATTTTATGTTTTTCCCCTGTGATGTCATCATTTTTATTCATAAGGTTATTTTTACATAAAGAAAATTCATCCAACATCCAGAAAGATCGTAATAGAATTTTTTTTTTAAAAAAATCCTTTTAAATTCACGTGTGTTGATATTATTGAAGAGACTCCAAATAGAAATCTTCGTGCAATGCTGCTTTGTCTTGAACACGTTTCTAATGAGAGGTCCCAATTTTTTTACTTTTCTTACTTTTAATGCGTATATTTTTAATGCAAATAACACCATTCAAGTTTAAGAATTCACACCGTGTCACTTCCTGTTGTACTAATTCAGTCAGTTATAATTTCAAAAGAATAGCTATTAATTAAAGCATTGATAATGACTAGTATTTTTAACACATTCATTATCATTATGCAGTTCGCTTTTTCACGCATTATGTTTACACTTTAGCTCTAAAATTCGTAACATAGTCTCATCGGTCTTTTCGGTCTCTCCCCTTCTATAACTATCCTTTCTTATCCATACTTCTTTTCCATTACTTCGGATGAAAACTCTTCTAGATATCCTTGTATTCAAATATGAATTCACATATTTATGAATTAAATATCGGTTGACAGCTAGTAAAGTTTCGTAGAAAGTTAATTCCTTCCTCCCAGTAGCGCGCTCAGGATTTAATCTTGGGGGGGGGGGGGGAGGACTACGCGATTTGAGAATACACACTACGCATCGCATGCAACCTATGACTGAGCATCTGCGATGATCGCTAATTCATAAGTAGTATAGAAATAGAAGACACGACACAACATTAATTAAAAGAATAATAATTTTTATTAGGAAAACATTTTTGGAAAATATTCTAGTGTTGTTTTTTTTTTTTACTTTTTCTTTGGGGGAGGAAGGCCCTTGGTCCATCCCTCTGGGTGCGCCACTGCTTCCTCCCCATGTCGCACTTGTATTGCACATACGTCTTTGAGCGGCAAACGTCCTATGTTCACTAGGCAGTAACGAATGCTCATTCCCCCCCCCCCCCCTTTCCCTAGCAGGACATCCCCGTATAGGTCCCCCTACATGACCTCATAAATTTCAACACGTGTGCTTATTTTGAAAATCTGACAACTCATTTCCAGAAGTCTGTAAATGCTTTTGTGATTTTTGAATAATCACATGAATTACCCTGTTTATTTAAAATCTAGCTCTTTAGAAAAACAATATTTGGTTTTTTATTCGCAGACTGCATTAGCTGGCTTGAATGTTGAGCATTAAAGGCACCAGAAACACTCGACTGACATCCTGTTTTGGCGAAATATAAGTATCTGTTATAAATATAAATATGAGGACAGTTGTCTTCAGAAAACAGTGTCTGAGTTCGAGTGGGAGTGATAATTAGCAAAACTCGTGAACCTCAGTGACTTGGAACGAAGGATAACAAAAGGAGCCAGACAGATGATAAGGGCATCTGGGAAACCGTTGTTCTGTTAAGATGGCTGCGTGCAACCGCCTCGAATATAGGCGGTTGCACGCTTCTAACCGAGAACACGTTGGCGGAAGATCGATTGGAGACACAGGCGAATGTTTGTAATCTAACAGACGTCAAATTTTGGTCAGATGACTACTCGATATTTGAACACATACACACAAACCGCGCATCAGACTTTGTTCTAAATGGGATGTAAAAGCAGGTAATATCGCCTTTGTACATGAGAAACAAGCACCTACGGCTAAGGTAGACGAGACAAGATCAACATTAGAAACCAGAAGACTAGATAAAAATTTCATTGAGGACGGATTCCTGGATGGTGATTAAAGCATATGCCATATTTCCATTGTCTTTATTTACCAAATGAAAAGCGACGGCAAGATACCCTGCACTGTTTTTCGCACTCTTCATGCCCCATGATACAAATGGAGAAGGCGTGTTACGAAGTTCAACTTCTCCCGGAAACTCCACTCTTTTTTCTTCAAAAACGGCAGATCGCCAGAGATTGCACGCACCGAACAGACATAATTCTCTGTTAGTTTTGCTTACGCAATTCCAACGAAACCAAACCTAGTTGTTCACTACATTCTCTACACAAGTACGTCTAGTTCCTCTCCCATTCATCAACCAAATGAAACTTACAAAAACATCGCAACAAAGTACAGCCATTCGTGTCGACCATTTATTATAGTTCATATAGTTCATATAATGAGCACTTTCAGCAGTATAGTGTACCTTATCGCAGGCTTGTCATCCGGGAATTGTCCAAGAGCACGATTATGACTTTACTGTAATACCACACACCCTTACTCACCTAATCTCAGTCTCGTTGAGCATATTCGGAATGTAGTGTCATGGATCTTCGTGTGACCGAGACCTATATGTACCGGCAGCTGAATAGAAACCTTAATGCAGGTGTACATAAACGTTATTTACGCAGCGTATATGCAAAATACTTGGTCACGTGTGTCACCACATGTTCCAAGAAACTATTTAAGAATGCGGCTGGTCAGAAATCATCAATAATGCTGATCATAAAGGGAAAACCCAAGGATCTTTCCTTGTTCGATAAAAGTAGCATTGTGGGTGCCCATCTGGCGAGCCACGATTTTTAGAATAGCAAAGCTGATTGCTTTCTCAAAAGGCGAGATATCCCCGGTGTTGAATCCACCCAGGATGGACAAGTAATGTGGGTTATTTTTGCACCTTCTGGAAAAATAACCCACATTGCTTGTCTAAGAGACGTAACTTTGGTTTTAAGACAGTCTGTTCAGGAACGAGATCGCCATCGTCTGAGAAGGCTTGTACGCACAAATAGAACTTTCTGTGTGCAGCAATTGACCGAAACATTTAATGAAGACTTGACCCATATCCTACCGAAAACGCGCAGAGAACTGAAGAGGATCAGTAGTGGCAGTCGCATGCCTATTAAGGAAACCACTGATTTCAGCAAAGAACCGAAAACGTTGTCTACAGCGGTGTGAGGAATATACCGTGACTGGACACTGGAAAACAGTCATGTGATACGATAAATCACGGTACACCTTGTTCTGTGCTGACGATAGCAGATTGGGCGAGAGTCCGATGAAGCAATGAACCCAGCTTGCCTTGATAACACAACTGAAGTTCTGGAGGCGGTGTCATTGTGTGGGGCATGTTCTGTCGATACGCGGAACGGGTCCCCTGATATTACTGGAACGTCGGGTGTTATCCAAGGAATATCTGAACATTATTGCCGATTAAGTTCACTCACCTGCCAGTTAAAAATTTGTTTAGACAAAAGCATTATTGTCCATCGCTGAAGAATTGTTCGGCAGGCATAAAAGCGACCTCTACCATTTCCACGGCTACCACAAAACCCCGATCCGGGGCTTTGTGGTGGCCGTGAAATGGAGAATTTCTCTTCACTGTTGTGATCTTTCAGTCTTAGACAAACGGTAGTCGCAATGCTAATTAATTAAACACTAAATAAGCAAATTAAGGTTAAGCATTGATACTAAACTATATTCCTAAGAAATAAAGTCAAAGGTCGCTCTTCTGCATTGAGCATATTGAAGTTTCGAACTTGGATTCCCTGGCACATATCACGAATCCGTTACTGTTATATCAAATCAAGCACAGAAAATTATTTCCTTTGAATTTTCAGATCCCTCTTCAATTAATATTCGAACTTACAAACAAGCCTGCTTCACCAAAAGAAAATCAACTTCCTTCACAGAATAACATTCTTCACGAAACTTCAGTCTAAAAGGGAGGGGGGAGTGATACACATTTCTGTTCTTTGTGGTCATTGGAACTTTTTTAAATAACGAAACCTGTGGTGCGATCATAATTAAAAGAAACACACGTATTAACCACAGTGAAAATTATTTAATTGTAAATATCATCCTAAGTAAATTAAGACTTATTACTGATGATGTCCTAATACTTGGGATGAAATATTTGCAATTAAATAATTTTCACTGTGGTTAATACGTGTGTTTCTTTTAATTGGAACTTGCAGCTAGAATTTGAACTTCAGTACGCAGAGGAAAATGACAGCGCGTGCTCAATGGAATAATAAAATCACGCCAAGTCTCACATTCAGTATGTCGTTGTTCTTGTTGTTTTATATCTATTATTCTTTTCCCACCCTTCATTTCCACGTCGTCAATGCTTATTATTTATTTATTCAGAATATATCATCGCGTAATATTATTGAAAAATTGATTTAATTACGTTCAATGCACTTCATATAACACTTGGTATTATTTGTTAAAGAGAAATAAAGCTACATTCATAATCAACTTTCGGTAAATAAATGAATAAATGAGGAATACATGTTTTTATATATATATATATATATATATATAGAGAGAGAGAGAGAGAGAGAGAGAGAGAGAAAATTCACGACGCTTATTTATTCATCAGATTGCCTCATACTTGACGTTTTTTTGTTTTGTTTTTTTTAAATCAAACGTCAAAACCGAATTATATCTTTTCTGTGTGGGATGCGCTGATCAACCAGGGAAAATAACCGTCGCGTATATTTGGTGTCTCTTAACGTAAATAAATACAAACGGGTTTTGTTTCGTTGTAATTGGATGATTTCACTTTCTCAATTCTAATTTAAAATATAATCATAAGAAAAAAGAAGTCGCTTTAATTACCAGCGATTTGAAGAATTTTTCACAGCATATTTTCTATCAGAGTAAGCTGATGTACGAGTGTGGTATTGCAAAACAAAATTTGATCACCTGATGGAAAAGACTCCCCTCACATCTTAGGCTAAGGCAGTTTATATTAGTCAAGATCATTACAGATTGGCCCGGATTGTTAAAGTAATAACGTGAGTTTCACACTAGTTTCTTCTTTCACCGAGGAAGTTCAAGTCTTATAACAGCAGCAAATAAGAACCCCCCCCCCCTCCAGAAGAAGAAGCCGTGCAAAGTTAATGAAAGGTATGGAAGTTTTCAGAGTATTGATAAAATAGTTTCAAACTTCAGCGATCCGAATTAGATATCAACCACTAATGAAATAAACAGAGAACTTTACGATGAAAGTAAAACAGGCAAAATAAATTAGATAAATTAGGATTCCCATTAAGGATACTCAAAATTTTATAAATTAACTCGCATTGGCAAAAATGCACGACAAGAATGCGTATTGACGTAGTTAATGACTAGCATTTTTAGAAATTTATCTCACCAATATCCAAGCCAGGTACTTTGTGGGCTTTCATATCATATTTCATATCAACCCAAGCACCCCAGGTTAGTACTACATAACTCCTCCTATTCTAGCCTTCTCATTCGTCTAGGACGGGTTGATCCCCATCCTAATGAGGGATTACTGCAGTATTAAATGTAGCCGGTTCGCCACTCTGCTGCATTCCCTGAGGGCAATATTCATGACTGTATCCGTGTGTTCACAAGGCCGGTTTGCTTGCTAGCAGGATGAAAAACCCCAGATAAACTGGGAGAGAAACCCTGTCGTTCACCCCAAGACCGACTAACCTGGCTATGGCTGAGTAAGATCCTTCAGTTCCTCACGTCGTCGACGGGAATCGAACCTAGGCCACTCCTTTCCCAGGTTGCGAGGCGCACAGCCACTAGCTAACCGCGCGGACATTACATAACTCAGTACTTGCTAAATATCCATGAAAGAAAATTTAAATAGTATTTAGATATTTAAATTTCATAATCTAAATAATCTAAGCAGTGACCACTTCCTTGTTAAAATAAAATTAAGATTACCACCTAAATGGCTACAAGTAACAAGAACAGAAAGAAAAATTGAAACATTTGTTTATAAAACTACACTATTGAATGGCACAAATGTACAATGGCTATATGAACAAAGAATTAGCCAATACCTAGATAAAATAAAACAAAATGAAGAAATAGAAATAGAATGGCTTAATATAAAAACGATACTAAATGCAGCAGCAAATGAAAGCTTAGGAAAGACCAAAAAATTCAATAAAAGAAAAAAAAACTGAAGATCTGGGATGATACAATCAAAGAAATAATCAAAAAGAAAAAAGAAGCCTATCACAAATGGTTAAGTAGTAAAAGATTAGAAGATGAAATAGAATATAAAAGAATAAGAGCCATAGCTAAAAGAAAAGTCAGAAAAAGACATAGAGAATCATGGAATAAATTTGTTTCTAATTTAGAACATGATTTATATAAAATATATAAAATAAGACCCAATGTATATAAGATTTTGAAACACTTAAATGCAGATACCAAAGAAAACATAAAATGAAACACTGAATTGAAATTAGAAGAATTTCTAAACTACTACACAGAACTGTGGACAGACAAATATTTTGAAAAAGACAACTGGCAAACAATTAACGAAAATGAAAAGGAAATAACAGAAGAAGAATTAGAAATTAGCCTGAAAGAAACAAGAAATGGAAAATCACCTGGAGAAGATAAGCTAGGTTCAGAACTATATAAATTCAAGAAATTTATTTTGTATTTGTAGCCAAAATTATGATAACGTATTCTCGCTGTATTTATTTTTTAGGAAACCATCAGAAGCTAGTTCTAAAAGTTGTTCTTCTATTGACGATAGATCCTTTGGCATAGATTTGTTTTTATTGAAAGTGTATCTTATCCACTCAATATTAATGTCCAATTCAGGGAAATATTTTTCTAGATTCATTTGTAAGCTTTTTAAATGCTGCATGATAGTAATTTTCACATCATCATCAATTTGTTCATTTGAACTTACGAGCAATTCATGAAGCGATGGAAACGCTTCAAATTCTCCATCACCAACCCGCTTTTGCCATAACTTCATTTTTGCCAACGTGGCGTTCACTTTATCTTGAACATGAAATATAAAAATGTCCTTGCCTTATAAAGATAAATTAAGACTATTTAATACAGTAAATATATCTGCCAGGTATGCTAATTGACTGAGCCATTTCCAATTATGTAAATGCTTTTTCAATTCAAACTTTTCATCAAGAAATACTTGTAGTTCATTCCGAAGTTCAAATAAACGAGTAAGGACTTTTCCACGAGAAAGCCAACGAACATCGGCATGGAATAGAAGTTGTGTATAGTTGCTTCCCATTTCTTTGCAAAGTTGAGAGAAAAGTCTGGTGTTTAGAGGACGGCCTTTAATATAATTTATGATTTTTACAGCTTCATCAAGAACTTTTCTTAGGGCTGTAGACATCATATGTGTAGCCAAAGCCTCCCCGTGTATGCAGCAGTGTGTCGACTTTGCATTTGGTGCAACAGCTTGAATCCTTGAAACAAGCCCTTTTTTAGATCCGACCATGGATTTCACTCCGTCTGTGCTTATTCCAACACAACTTTTTCAATCAAGCTTGTTTTGATGCATAAAGGTATTTATGCTGTTGAATATTCCATCTCCTGTTGTATGTTCTGGCAAGAGTCGTCATGAATTTTTTGATTTTTTTCGTACCTAACGAACACTAGAAGATTTGCAAAATTTGTAATGTCGGTGGATTCATCTACCTGTAACGCATAATAACGACTCTTACGTATATCGGATAACAATGTTTGTTTTATATTTTCAGCCATTTCAGTGATTCGTAGATGAACAGTACTATTTGAAAGGCAAATCCGATCAAAAGATCTTTTTGCATTATCTCCGATCATAATTTCCGCTATTATTTTTGGTGCAGGCTTGACCAAAGTTTCACCAATTGTTTCCTCTGCACCACTTTTTACTATTAATAGCGACACACGATATGAAGCTTCTAAAGCCTTCATGTTTTCACCTCCTGACACGATCGACATCACGTTTTGAGATTCTTTTAATTTTTTTTAGTTTATTTTAAAAAAATTCGACAGGTTTGTCCTTGCATTCATTATGTTTCGATTCAAAATGGCAATTTAAATCACATAGTTTCATGCTTTCATTTTTTAAAGTTTCACCGCAAATACACATAATGGAATAGGTTCCACTTCATTTCCCGTCCATGAAAATCCGCATTTCAAGTAATTTATATTGTGCCTACGAAGTTTTCTCATCTTCTTCCTAGTTGGTTCTTTAGAATGTCAGATGACACACTTATCAATTTCACTTGATCCAGATACAATATATCAACATTTTCTTATCAACAAGAAGTGTAGATACAAGTTGCTGACAGCTACTTTTATCTATTATGTTCCTCGCTTTTGCGCATTTTAAAAATCCAGTCTTTAACCAATGATCCATACTTAAGAATTTGAAAGCTAAAAAAAATTACCGTATTTAACGAACAGTCCTTCAACAAATGGCTAGTGAAAGCAGAACTCTAAACATACAGCAATGATAGGCCAGTAGAGATAAAGCAGCTATGAAGACGCTCATATGATTGGTGCGGTATTAACAAAAGATCGCGCTACAAATTGACAAAGGCAAGCCGACAGTTCAGTTGAAATGCTAATTCTCTTCAACCGAATTCCTTATATAATATCTGAAACACATTCACTATATATTTCTTAGTTTTAACACGTTCACTCAAACAAAACCATATGTGCCGGTTCACCATATGGCTTTGATTGTCTACTATACAGCATTTTATGTGGGAGGGGTCATGCGATTCATTAGTTAGTGCCGTTTTTACCCAGTTGTCTCTAATTGCACTGTTTGTTGAGAAACATATTACACTGCCTGCAGTTGTCTCTGTACCTTATTCAGTGATACAATAGGAACGTTTTATGATCTCAAACTTAAATTTTATTCCATGCGTTAATGATGCATAGCCGAAAATTGCCACAAGACCCCCCCTGAAGACCTTTCGCGGACCACCGGGGTCCACGTATCACACTTTGAGAAACACTCTCCTAGAGGACTACCTTTTCCCACGAGCAACACCATGTTGCCATGGTTATCCTTGTTGCCACCTCTGACTGTTACACGTACACGTTTTCGGGTGTTATTTGCCGAAGTAGCCTTTAGGAAAAACTGCAACAGTGAAATGGTCAGCAAGTTCCCGTTGTTGAATTTCAGGAATTATCCTTAGAAGTGTAGGAATGTAACTGAAATAGAAAGGTATTTAGTGATGCATTGTGACCAGCATGGTTGATGTATGGTGACTGCAAATGAACAACCCTTTACGCGCACAAAGGAAAATCTTTCATTTATGCCGGATATACAGTACCTTAATAAAATTACTGTAGCCCCAAATGACCCTACCACCGTCTGCACAAGAATTAATCAACTCTTGGCGATTACTGCTTCACTTTTCCCCAAATCCCCCCCCCCTTTTTTTTTTTCCTCCAAGGGATCCGAACTGCTTAAGTCGGCCAAGCGTTCAACGTTAAAAATCGTAACGTGCTTACACAGAGATGGGATGTTAGTTTCCGCTTGACAGTGCGACATTTTAATTTTTACCGCTCGTTATAAAGAGGACGGAAAGAACTGTCTTAATTAATGACAGCCGCCAACGCTTCTACTCGAGTCTGATTACTCGCACGTGAATTCCAAGAAAAGATCAACTAGGAAAGCAGAAAGCGGAACTTCACGGATCGCTCATGTGCGAGAAAACTGAATTACCTCAATAAAAAAAAAAAAATGCTAAAGTTGCAGCAAAGAATTCCCAGTGCGTGCGGTGCAGACACCCTCCTTCATTCTTATCGAGAATGGTTCGTCCAGACTTTCCTCCGAAGTCCTTTCTTCATACCAAGTTGCCACTTCGTTGCTTCATGGGTGCCACTCGGAAAGGTGGAGCACCTTGTTTAATTTCTACAAGTGAAGTTTTTTTTTTTTTTTTTTTTTGAAGTTTGTTAAGATGGGAATTTTAGGAAAAGAGAACCGAGAGAGAGGCAGACAGACAGAACCATCTGTGGACTACTGTTGGAGAAGCAGTTGTGCCACAGAAGACAATCAGAATATACTGCAAAAATGAGGTAATCACTTGTTCTACTGTTATTTAGAAATATTATACAAAGTAATCGCATATTACTCATGTTGACGTTGATTGCCGCCAATTCCAATACGGAAGATTTCTGCGAAACCGATCCATGTATAAAAATCCGTTAAATAACCGAAAGGTTTAGCATTTTTCTAATACAGTCGAAGCGCGATTTAGAGTTTAATTTGCTTTTGGATAACACTGATTTTTTAACGTGAATCCTACAGTACATTTTAGTACCGCAGCTGGTTAAAGGGTTAGATGTGATTCCCAATCCGACCAATAGGGTTGAAAGATCATATTTTCTGAAACAACATTTTTAATGTCCCGATTTGAAAATTGATGTACCGATATTAAAATTTAATTGCTGTCACATTCTAACTACATAAATTGAAAAGAAACTTAATAGCGATATTTTATAATATTATATAAATTGCAATAAAATATTTTAAAGCACTGTTAAAAGAAATTATATTATAAATAATTCGTATATGAAATATCGATTCGTCCGCGCGGTTAGCCTAGTGGCTATGCGCTTCGGGACCATATGTTGGGGAAAGGAGTGACCTGGTTTCGATTTTTTTTTCCCCAGTTCATCTGGGGTTTTTCCTCCCGCAAGCAAACAAACCGGCCCCGTGAACACACGCAGTTACAGCCATAGAATATACCAGGAGGCATAGGGCTAGTCACCCTATCCTCGGAACGGGTACAACTTAGAAGGACTTAATATATCTCTGCATCAGGTCAGTAGGCATATTACGTAGAAGAGAGAAGAAGAAGAAATATCGATTCTTGTATAAATCGAGCTATAAAGAAACAGAAAACATGACCCTGCTTAGAGACCAAACATTGAACTTAATACCATTCAGGCCTCCAATAAACAAAGTGGTAAACTGGCAGACCAAAATCATCTACCAATTCCAAACTGAGTTTGATTTATTGTTTCAAAATTTTTCAATTTTCAAACGGTAAGCCTATTCCGGTTTCAAAATTGGATGATGTCGTTGTATCGCAAAAAATAGTGGAAAAGATTAGATGCGTCTGTCACCAGTGGAGGGAAGTATATCCGGTTGGGAGTCAATTTTCACTTCCGCTAGTGCCGTCTTTGATTGTATGGGTCCTCTAGTAGAACTGTATGCTATTCGGGATGAACACTAGAGATTCCACGCGGAAATACTCCCCTCCCCTCCCCACCAGCTAACTCATCAGCAGAAAATTTCTATAAATATTCTTAGCGTTGCAGACGAGATTCAACCAATTGAAAGGCAAATGTCGTTTGTACATGGACAACAATTTCGTGGCCACAATTATTAATCACGCTAAGAAATTTAGCATTTTATTTCAGAATTTCAATTATGAAGTGAGATAAGAATATTTTAAAAACTGTAATAATAAAATTAACCAATTGATTGAACTAATAATATTTTAATAAGTTTGTTGTTAATATCATTTATATTCGGAAACCAAACCTTAAACTAGTAACATTCGCTTTCGTGAAACTTGTGGTTCCGAGATGAAGTTGTATGTATTTGAGTTAATTTTTGAATCGATTTTTGTGACAGTTTTTAACGGTGCGGGAAGGGCGAGTGAAAATTCATAAAACAGCATTATATGGTTTATGGATGCTACCTACTCAAGAAACGGAAGCGTATTAGTTGATGTGGAACTCTGTCTTAAAATTAATTATTCTCCATCGCAGTTAAGTAAATAGCTAAAATGTCATATTTATGCTCGACGCTCCAGTTCATCCCACAGATGTTCAGTAGGATTGAGATCAGTGCTCTGTGGAGGCATTCGAGTGTGGTGACGTTCATGTCCATAAAACCACGCAGTTACAGCAGCAGCAGTCTTTGGACACGGTGCGTTGTCTTGCTGAAAGAGACCATGGTCAGTTCTGTAGAAACGCCACAAAGTAGAACGCGTTGCATTGTAGATAATGTTCAGATACCTCTCGGAAATTCGGTGTTCGCACAGCCACAAACAGAAATCCGCGGCCGAAACAGAAAAAACAGGACCTTACCTTCACCCCGCCACCTCCGAATGTCATAGTTGGGGTTACGCACTCCGGTAAGAGATGATCACCAGGCATCCGCTATTCGCATTCATCTGCTCGGTAGCATATGATTCGGGATGAACACTATTCCGAATAGGATAACAGTTGCAAGCTTCCACGTCCCATTATACCCGCTCTTCGCACTACTGAAGAGGTCGCTGCATGTTGGTTCGGGTGATGTGGAGCTTGCATATTCAGGTCCCGCCGGGGAAAGATATTTTGCAGATTCATGTTCCAGCCGATACCCCGAATTCCGCATTCAACGTGTCGACCAACGAATGGCTGTTTTTACATGTAGCCCTCTAAGGTCACATTCAGTCAGTGTGGTGGATCGTCCACTGCAGATATCAGATGCACCTGCACTTTCATCTCAGTATAGTGTCACTGATTGTTGACCTAATGGCTCAACTTTTCAATAATCTGCCGATCAGATAGGCCTCCTGCAACATGGCATATTTTCACAACGCCTCTTAAACTCCCTCAGTTCTCTTCCCGCAGCCATTTAACCAGGACACAGTTGTACTTGGGATCGTCATATTCATCCAATTTACACCGGCTACAAATACACGACTCGTTACATGGCGTCATGGGGTGTCCGTTTATTCCTTTCCAAGCAGTGAATATCACAACACAGCAAAAGGGTTACGATAAAAAAATATTTTTTTAAAGTTATTTTATTTATTTATTATTATTTTGTTTTACTGTAAGATAACTTTGCATTGAATTTTTTTTTTTTTACATTGAATCCTGAAATAATTCATTATAATTCTCATTCTGAATAAATATGGTAACCGATAATTGTAATAATTATCATTATGATTCTAATTTCGAGCGTGGCTTGCCCAGACCATTGTTGTAACTGCACAATTCGTTGAAAATGTGTTTGTGCGGCTCGATGTTATCTGAACCCTCGTTGTCAGTGCTGTTATTTCTTGATGAGAAAATCGGCACGATCAATTTCGTTGTAAACTGAAAGCCTACGCTCAGAGAATGACGCCAGCGTTACAAGGACGTTGCATGACTCACGGTTGCCGTTCAAGTAAGGCAAGAAGGTACTTGTATTGAATATTTTTCTCTCATTCTTCACCAGCAGTCCCCGGAATGATACAGAATCGTCATTTATCACCGGGTACTTAATCCCTTCCTTTGCTTCATTGTGTGCTTCTTAATTTTTCCCTACTCAATTCAGGACGCCTTTGACAGCTGACACGAGGGCTACAAGACATTTGCCCTTCAGATGGAACGACCTGGTTCGATTTCCGTCTAAGATCTGAACGACGTTTTATTTTATGAGTCTTCCAAATGAAGGTAAGTTTCGGTCTCATCTCATAGATGTGGTTGGTTTCTGTAACCGCGAATCAGGCCACAGCGCATACACATCTAGCAGACATAAATAGCATAATAATTTGGAGTTCTGTCTTTAGCTGATTCCGTCATTCTAACCCAAAACAAGTTGCATTTCATGCTTCTGGTAAAAATATTACGACTGTTTCGATGTGCTGTTAAAGATAAATATGTAAAGCAAACACACAACCATTTAATGGCAAATGGCCGATGCAATCAACTCTGCAGGCGAGCGTTCAGTTTGCAAAGGTACTTTGAGGTGTGCCGTTCGCCTGTGTGCGGCAACGAAAATCTCTTGCCAAGGTTGCCATTTCGTTGATTCATGGTGTCATCCGGAAAGAAGGTGCGACTGCTCTGCACTTTGTATAATTTCTTTACAACTGATTTTTTTTTTTTTTAACTTTGCTAAGGGCTCATCGACTCTATTGGATGAGTAAGACCCGCACGTAGTTTTTAGTTTTTCTAGCAAAGTCGAGAGAAGAAATGTGGCTCAGTTTTCTTGTTTGTTTTTTTTTCTTTCTCAAGAAGAATGTCCCATGAATGCGATGAAATAAAATAAAAAAATCGATGATGCAAATGTGTTATCTTATAGCATACTTCTCTGCATGCCTCACAAGACAGTCGAATGATAATGACTACAAGAAGCCAAAAAAATTAATTTTTTACCAGAATAACTACTTTAATGCACTCTAAGTTCATTAAAATCAGGTTGCAACAACAGGAACTGAAGATCCACAAAACTTCAGTTCCTGTTGTTTTGTGGATCTTCAGTTCCTGTTGTTGCAACCTGATTTTAATGAACTTAGAGTGCATTAAAGTGGTTATTCTGGTAAAAAATTAATTTTTTTGGCTTCTTGTAGTCATTATCATTCGACTGTCTTGTGAGGCATGCAGAGAAGTATGCTATAAGATAACACATTTGCATCATCGATTTTTTTATTTTATTTTATCGCATTCATGGGAATTGAGAAAGAAAAAAAACAAACAAGAAAACTGAACCACATTTCTTCTCTCGACTTTGCTGTGCACAGGAGTGGTTTGACTGGTAGATAGGGAAGATTCCTTTATTTATCTTTAGTGCCGTACAAACAGAAATAATTTCATAATCTTAAAGTTGTAACATTCAGAGTTTTAAGAAGCCGCGTTGTCTTCACGTTCGACATAAATATCATAATTAGGAGGCTAATTCGTGCGTAACGCACACAACACCTACTTCAAGGTCACTTCTTCAATCCTACTTGAAACCTACTACAGTATATGCTCTGTGTACTTAATACTGCTTGGTGCTCTTGCCCAAAGTAGACGATTACACGCTTCACATCTGAACTTATCATGAAGAGGTTTGAAATTATTTTCTAAGTTTTCTTCCTCGTGAACTAAACTGTTGAGAAGAACTTCTTTTACTATTGATCGTCTATCCCGATCGATAAAGATTTAAAAAAGGATACATTCGATCAATAGTCTGAAATAATAAAAGTGTCACAGTTTGCGTGATTTCTTAAATCGCTGAACACCACGTTTAGCGCTTCTGCATACAGGAGCAATACCCACGAAGAGTCGGTCTGAAGTCAAGCTCTAAAAAGAATCGGATTTCGTGAAGTGGTTTTTAAAAATGAGTGAATTTTGTCGATGAAACAGGTTCGTTGACGAAGAGACTATTTTTCAAGTATTCACGCGAAAAATTAGTTTTATGAATTCTCAGATAAGGAAATAAATTCGGACGAACTGTTTCAAGGAAAAATTAAGAATAATGGGGGGATTTTATTAACACGAGGACTAATGACTGCTGCACATGACGTATTCAAGTAATTCACTTTTGCAACAGCTGCTCCACGCAGTTTTGTTTGCTCTTTTAAATTGTCCATTCATTCTTGGACCGTTGACAAAATGGAAAACTAAGATTATTGGACAGTTCTTTTCTGCTCTGAGAACGTGTTACCAGCGATGCCTTCTCCAAGCAGTTTTTTTTTTTTTAAATATTCACCTCATAACTTGATTAACTTTATTGTTGCATCACCGTTGAAAAATAATTCATCCAATAAAAATGCAAAATCCGAATATTGCCGCCTGGAAGGGGGTCGCTGAGCAGCTTTTGCAAAAATATTGAATTGCCGAACAAGAATTAGAATTAGAGAATATTTTACGCGAGGCCTCAAATTACAAATTTTCAATGATTTAGCGTATCGAGGTGATATTCAAATAGGTGAAAGAATTTACAAGACGGCACGCCTTGTAAATTTTGTTTTCACCTGGAATTGAGATGGTTACACATTATCAACATCGGAGTTTGATTTCCATCGAAATAGCGTGTCTTAAGAAGGCACATCCTTCTTATGATCTCATCTGGCGTAAACATAAGGAAATTCCTGGTGCAGTGCTGAAGAGAGTGAAAGAAGAACCGATGGGTGTGGTTAAATAGTAAAATGGGTCAACCCGGCTTGTATTCTCGGAAATGTAAACATTAATTCACGTTACTCCATTTCGTTAATTTTTTATTATTTCATAAATCTACAATTTGTCCGATCGCCGTTGTTTTTTCGCAGTTCGTAACCGTTAACCCCTTCACGGCTATCTTTCCTAATTTGGCAGCGAGTTGCTACACTGACGAAGTAAACCGCTGCAAAACGAATATTCTTTTCCTTTCAGAACTTTGCTCTGTCCGCAAACTCGAATGCGGTTTTGGGTGGGGAGGGGAGAACTCGAAACGGAAGAAAGAAAGAAACGCATTCGTCGATGAAAAGAATCTGATGTTCCAGCATCGCGTCAAGTAGTGCAGTGAAAGAATGACGTAAGTGGATTAACCAGGCAGTTACGTAATTACTGGCGACTAATCAGTTTCCGAGAAGGTCACGTCAACAATGTTTATTAAATGCTACTGAGAACACGGGAAACATCCGTGCACGATTTGCGAAATGCGAATCAAATCATCACCAATTCAGGTGCTGCGATGGTCTGAATTCGTATGAAGAAAGGGGGCGCTTTCGCATTTCAAGGCTCACGCGGTGCACCTGCTTAAAGCGCTCGCAGAAAGAGCGAACAAATTATTTTCTACTTAATTTAATAAAGATGCCGCAGAATTTTCTTCCGTCGCTGTTTTTGTTCCGTCACCCTCTTTCTGCGGTATTGAGGTACGAACGCAAAACTCTGTGTGTTCGAACAGCTGTGTTTGCAGAATCACGTGCGCTCTAGAAGAGCCCCCGTATCCATTCCGTGCAGCGCCTTTTAAGGTGATTCTGAGCGAAAGGCTGGGGCTCCTCTTCTTTCCGGAAACGTTGCACATGTGGACACTTATCGACACGGAGGTCGCCTAACCTCGCTGTGGGCGCAGTTTATAATCGTCTCGACCCCTTGACACGACAAGGATATTAAAGGATCGAAAGGTAAGGAATAAAAGGTGCTGTGACGGCAAAGAAGCGACATTTTGCTGGCCATGTGGCTGATGTTTACATCGTCGCTGAACGGTCCTGTCGAGGGAGTTACCGACACCTGTAGGGAACCACCCGCAGGAAACTCTCTCACGAGTGTCTGCTCATTACTCTCCGATCACGTGGGAATGCACTTTTTGGGAGGCGTTTCGCTGGAATCACTTGCAGTCGCAGCAGCGAAATGCTCCCGCGTGTCCTCACAAACACTCAATTAGGCTGACAAGCGACAACTTCAAATCCATCCGCTAGTTCGCTAAATAAACCTGTTTGAAGGTGCGCATGGACATTAAAGGCGAAATATTGCGACGAGTGTTCCACAAACTGTCTTAAACGAGTAAAATTAAATCAACCTATTTTACTTGAGACGTACAAGAATGAGAACGGGGTTAGGATTGACCCTCGTCGCACGGCGCCTGATCTGGTTTGCTGTAATTGCACTGATTTATCAGCTAAGAACGACTTCAGAAAATCGTCTGTAATTCTTTTTTTTTTTTTTCTTTTTCTAAATGTCTTATAATGAACAAAATTTAGAACTTCTTTAACTGTTCTTCAGGTGGAGAGAATGAATTTAAGTTATTGTGACGCAGTTGAAAACTGAAAAGTGATATATAAACCACTTAAAGTCGAAAACAGCGCCTGTCCAGCACGAGATGACCATTGGGGTTTCTACGCGCTGCTTTTGCACTTCCCACTTGATTTCTTTCTGGTTCATCGATCTACCTCTTTCTCGAGTTTGATAAGTTTTAAATGGATAAGCACCTTAATATCATGAAGGTCCCCCCCCCTATTTTTCCCTCTTTAGTTTTGATATAAAACTGCCTTTGAGTCTGTCGCAGACATTTTTCATTTTTATTACATAACGTAATCAGTTGTAAATGCCGGTTTGATTGACCGAATGGTTAGCGCATCCCCTCTCCAAGCAACACGCTATGAAAAAATGAATCAATAAAAATACGAAAATATGAAATTTAAAAAAAGAGAAAAATCCTAAGCACGCCCACCGTACGAATGTACATTCGCGTAGGTTTACAAGTTTCGTGGAGGTGGGGATGTCGGGAAGAACGTTCACAATTAAAAGACTGTGTTAGATTATGTCATTGGTCAGTTCATCGGAAAAGTGTTCGTTGCCGTTAACACCGAGGTCTGAGCCTTGTAGACTATTACCAGTAGTACAGAGTTGTTCTCAACCCGTGCTGAAGGATGATTTTGTTGTGTGACGGGAAGATGGAGAAACTATTGCATTCACACCGGCACTCCTGCGGTAGAATTTCATACGTGCAGTGATATCCGGAACGCGACTAGACAACCTTTCATCATCGCAGTATCGATGAAAAGCAACGGACAAATTTCATATCACGAAAAACACTCGCACAACGTCAAACATCCACGAACACTGTATTTTACCGCTGGGCCGTTGCAGTCTGCTCTTAACGACACGACTGCACCATTTCCAGTTCTTCCATCCGATCAAGCAGACTGTAGCGAGATTTTTGATCCAAAATATGAATTTCCTTTCCAGATTTAGTTTTTCCGAATCAATGCAAACCACGAACTGAGGTTCCCATGCTCGTGAAGTGTGCTGAGCTTCCATTTTACTTCAGACAGAACGTAATGCTTACGGGCTCTGCCGTGCCTTCCTAAACCGCCGCCTATACCATTTGCATAGTCTTTTGCATTTTCCCATCGTGTGCACTTCTTCTGCGGCATTCCAGTTCTTCTGGCAAGTGAAGACACATTTAAGATGTTGCATTTTCATTTTGGTTGTTCAGCTGTTAGAATTCTTCGATTCCTTGTGGTTTCCATCTTTAGTATTAAACCCACTTTAATAATGGAAGGTTTTGGAAAATCTGTGAATGAGAGAGTCTTTTTTTTTTTTAATTCATTTTTGTTATTTGTTTCATCTAATATTTTGTTAAGTATACAACCAAACCTGACTTTTAGTGCTAAGCTCGAAGCCTTCTTGCTCTAATGAAAGTTCATTTTGCACTCTAACAACACACGCCTGAATGAAAAGCTGGTATCGCGCATTTGTTGGCTACTGAATGAGATAAAATCTCGCCCATAAACGACTCCCTTCTGTTAAAAAAACCCACGTTATTCGCAGGTCACACATGACTGTTCATAGGGTCGAAATAATGTTTACTCGAAATCATTTTCGATCAGTATCACCCCCGCTGTACGTGCATGGATTAGCACGAGCTCTTAGTAGACACGCTTACCAAATATAGTCACCGATAGGATCAAGGTCCCGCCTAAACACTGCGGTTGAAAGGTTCTCCAGCATCCCAGTTGTGTGCGATGCCACCGCTCTCCTACACCCTACTCGGTTGTTGCCTTTTTAACTTCCCCTCTCCATCGGCCTTCACCCCCCAAGTGGGAGGATTCCGAAGAACTTAATTAGCGGCGAAATGAATGAAGCCACCTTTTTTCTAGTTGATCTGTTTCGCAATAAACATGTGACGCAAAGATTGCTGCCTCATCAAAAACTAGACTACATTTTCACGTCGATCTCTTCAAACGCTGGACTGAAAATTCTGGTGTTCATGTACGCTATTTTTGAGTGCGCCATTTCCTCATTTAGAAATATCCTAATTAAGCGCAAATTACAACGATTTCAGTAAACGTTATTGATTACTTTAACAATGTTAAGTAATTTGTATTATATTTTTTTATTATTCAAGTTGTCGACTGTACAAATTTATCGTATATCCCATGAATACGTTGCTGCAACCACAATAAAAGTCTCAACGAATTCATTACTTTGTTAAGCCCTAATCTCACTTTCGTTTTCGTGTACTTTTTTTACAGAAATCAGTTTTGATGCCGATTTAATATCCAGATGGGTTTACATCGACTATAATGCCCTGGGAAAACGTGCACGATGAAGGAGATACCCAAAGACAGCTGTTATGAATTTTAATAAATGCAACGCAGTTTTCTTTCCATATGCCAAAAGTTTGTGTACACATTCTCGAAATAAGGGATGCACAATAGCAACTTTTTGCTAATACATAATGATCGCACCCCCCCCCCCCTGTAAATCTGCGTTTCTAAACTGTACTTTGTGCTGTTTCTGAAACAACATTTTGTGTTTTCCAAGTTTTCGTCTTTAAAGACGTAAAAATAATTTTTTTAAATTCAGCATGAATCCAGCAAAATTGTTGCATTTTCTTTACTCTGTACAATCGCTCTTACCGAAGGACTTTCTGCCACTTATTCTTCATTTCTCTTCTTATATCAGTAAATATAATTTTTTACGGAGAATAAGCGGTTGAGTTGATTTGCTATCAACAGCTGTGGGTTCAAATCGCACTGCGAGAATTGATGTCTGTAAAACGTCTTCAATCGGTAGGTAGACAACACGCGTCGCTTGTTGTGAGACCACCACATTGCTTATTGCAGGCTTGAAAGAGTTCAATGTTTAGCTTTTACAGAATGATTATCTAACCCTTACTTTATCCATGCTGCTCATGTGCTATCCGGCTGCATCTTTTTCAGACTGGGATCATCATTAAAAAAAATAAAAATAAATAAGAAAATAAAAGACAAATCTACCTATTCATCGGCGGCAAATGACCTCCGTGAAAGTCCAAATGTAAATGAATTCGGGCAGATCAAGATCAACTAATTTTACCCATTAATAGTCAAAAACTACAGTGTTAGTACCGTGGATAAACTTGTGGTTGCATAAAAAAGATCATGAAAAAGATCCGTGAATTACATAAAAATGCCCTCGTTTCATAATTTTTTTTTTCTTGCCGTTTTATCCCCAACAAGCAGAATTTCGGTTGCACACCGGGCAATCAAAATCACCGGCTTCTCAAAGATGCATTATTTCTAAGAACGCGATTTCTTTCACACACTTGTTCCACCCACCCCTGAGACAGTATTTAATTTTAATTTTTTAATTCCAGACACGAATGCTTTTTTGAACATTTCCACCGCTTTACGTTGAAAGTCGTAAAGAAAGAAGAAACCTTTCGATTGGAATATATCAAGATCGTCATTTTAGCAAAGAAGCAAGCAGGCAGAGCCCCGTTGTTTCAAAGTAAAGACAGGACATAAAGAAACGAAATAAAGCAAATGATAATAATAAATCCCATTGCTTTGTAGATGACGGAAACTGATGGTAATAACTACGGAAAAAAAGAAAGAAAAACCGATTTACAAAGAATATACATGGGGATTCCAAAGTTATCTGAATATTTCTTTGTAATAAAAGAGTTTAATTAGTTTGATAGTTGATAAAGACGGCTTCTGTCGAAGAGAATGGAAGCCAGATGCCTTCTGTAGCTCAATGATGGAAAGCTCTTTACTGTTTCAACACTTCTACGTTCAAGTCCATGTCAGTGGCGCACTCAGGATTTAATCTTGGAAGGAGCCGAGCGCTCAGGATTTAACCTTTGGGGGGGGGGGAAGAGTTGAGTAGACGTTTTGCGAATACACACTACACATCGCATACGACCTATAACTGAGCATCTGCAGTGATCGCTAATTCATAAGTAGCACACAACATAAATAAAAAAAAAAGAATTTTAATTAGGAAAAGATTTTTGGAAATTTTTCTAGTGTTTTTTCCTTTTCTTTGGGGTGCCCGGGCCCCTTGCCCCCCCCCCCTCTGGGTGCGCCACTGGTCCATGTTAAGACATCCACATGCCAATCGCACTTCGAAGAATTAAAAAGTAATATTTTAGCATGCTACACACGCTCTCCAAAGTTCTAGTTAGTTCGTATATATGATTTTTTTCATTGAGTAAAGTTATTCTTGGTGAATAACTGGCCTCACTTAATCCCATTGCGGTGTCAGTATATTAGAAGCTCTGCAAAAAAAAAAAAAAAAAAAGCAGGTCAGTCAGTCAGTCAGCATGATTTCTTTCATGTGTCAGTAACAAAGCCTGTTCGGAATGGAACAATCAACACACACACTCAAGCGCTTGTTACGAATGGGTATTATTATTAAGCTTTCACGCATTTATGGAAGCTTTCGATTACAAATAAGAATTTCAAGTGAAATGAAGAATAATATCATGCTACGATAAGTTTAGATATTTTAATAAGAAAATCACACTTGAATTGATTCGGAATCAGAAGCATGGAGTAGGGGAAAAACAAATTCGAAAAGTCAGGGGAAACTGGAACATCATTGGAAGAAAGATGAGAATGTGCTCAGTTCAGCAAATGTGTGCAAACGTGATAACGATAATGATGTGAATCTCATTGGGCACATGGGTCTGGTAAAGGGAAGGACCTGTACGCTTTGGGTTCAGACTTTTTTTAGTTGGGTGGTAAGCAAAGAATACAGTGATGTAAGTATCAGGGAAAAAAAGCTAATAGGCAACGTGTTAGCATACAGAAATCCTAGGGAGTATCAGGGGGGGGGGGAAGGGAAGGTCGAATTTTTTGCCTTGTTGAACCTGACCTCAGATTGTTGGTAATAGTGAAACCAGGCTCTCAGAGTGAGATGCAGGGGGAAGGTGAGAGTAAAGTGTAGAGCACTCTTAGGAAGAACTGGAGAGAGGATGGAATACCACTAATGATATCAGATCACTTGTGTAGAGTTAGGATATAAAATTATGCAAGCAATAATAATAATAATGTCTATGTAGGAGTGAGTTTGAGGTCATCCAATTTACACTGTAAAGTGGAAGGTAACAGGATGAAATACACGACAGGGTGTTGCTGCAGAACTGGAAGTTAGATTACTGGGGGGTTTGCCGGTCAGCGACAGTTAAGTTCAGTTTGCTGAAAGAATATGATAACAACACAATTATACACGTGTTTAGATTAGTTTAGAGGTCGAGAGTAGTTGGAGAATTCTCTATTCTCACAGCGAATCTGTCAGATCAAAAATCTTTGGCACTTTCGTTCTTAATCCTTAAGAATTCATTTTTTCATTGCGAAAATTCAAGCACCAAAAATCCAAGAAAAGTTTCTTTCTGTATCGAGACTCATTTCTGAAGAAGCATTTCCTCAAAAGAATTGTCATTGCTTTTTAGGAAGGGCTTCTCCCGAAACAGATGCAAGTTGTTCATAAATTTTTAGCTAGCTTGCTCAAATCATCTGATATCATTAGTGATATTCCGTCCTCTCTTCTGTCCTTCCTAAGATACTCTGTCCTTCCTTTACTCTTTACACTCGTTTCCATAGCATCTCACCCTGAGAGTCTCGCTTCACTAATGCCAACAATTTTAGGCCATAAACCAAGGCAATAAATTCAACCCCTTTTTTCTTGATTGACAAAAATAGGGGGAAATATTGAGAAAATGGCTGCAGGTTCCTTTCCGTAATGTGCAACTTATTGCATAATTACATTAGATTTATTCTTATTATTCTTATTTATTCTTATTATTACTCATTTGGAATTTGAATATGTTACAGAAGAGATGAAAACTTTCCTTTGTTTAGTATTCCAGTTCTAATATTACTGTTGTAGTGAAAAGATTTTTTCTTCTTCATTCATCTACTTTCTCTACCAAGAAATTAAACTGTCTTCCAAAGTCTTAAACCGACTTAAGAAGGTATGAATCTCTGTCCTGCGTCTGTTAAGTCAACTTTAATAACTACGTCCACCAAATAATCGCGTGAGCAGTCCTCGATTTAAATTCCTCGGTCTCAAAATATTGGTTAGGTACATATTTCCCTGGCATTAGGGTGTCCGTTGACTTCTTTCCGAGAGAGAGAGTGTGTGTGTGTGTGTATGTGTGTATACCTCCATAATAAGGAGTACCAGGTAGTGACCGAAAGTAAAAGAGAGAGAAACTTTATCTGAGAACTTTCTTCTGCTCAACTATTTTGCACGTTCAACTTTCGTTTTTCTTGCAGCGAATAGGTTAATGGCAACCGCACCAAGGCATGCTCTATAATTTGCTGACCTTGATTGATCAAGCAGATGAACACCTTCCCGGTTTTATCCCCACGGAAATGTAACCCTTAGCACCCACGTCCGACCGAATGCAGCCTACCTTCCTCCTTTTCCCACCTGCACTCCGAGATTTAATGTTAGTGCTGACGAGGTAATGATACTACATGGAAAGGCACACGTCGAACCCGTAGACACTTATACGTGACCCTTCGCGCCAGAGTCCAACTCCTACACGTTAACAGTCCTAGGTGTGCAGGCAGCACTCGTGGGGTGTGTTTTTACAGTACCGTCAGACGCCGATTAGTTAAATCTTCTCGAATTCACTTGAATAAAGCCACAAAACTAATTTGACACGTTTTTGAAAACTGAAGTGACCAATGACGTGTTGATGAAAACATAACGACGGCGAATATTCAGTGGGACAGAGCATTCTGTTCCCAAATGATTTTCACGCCTGTAAATCGCAAGACTTTCCATTGCACTCAAAAGCCAATTCGAATTTCAATGGCGTTATGCTAAACAAACCGTGAACCATTTTTAAATATAATTCTTTATATATATATACAGGGTGATCCAAAAGTAACAGAAAAAGTAAAAATTCAATAATTCGAAAAGTATAGATAGTAGCACGATGCGGTTTTCACAGAAATGCACAGAAAGACATGGGATTTTTTTTAATAACGAAAAATTTTATTGCGAATAGCTACATTTTCACCGACAGGTGGCGCTTCTGTTGTATCAGTAATTTGTGCAGTGGCACAGCATAGTTCGCAACGTAGCTAGGATTACAAATGTTCAATGTGATGGCCATCATTCATGAGAATGGCCGTCAGACGTGGCACGACACTCCACAGTATCGAAGAGCGTTTCAGCTGTAATTCCTGTCGCATGACATGATGGTGAATAGCTTCTTTCAACATGGCCAATGATGTCGGCCGACCTCTGTACACCTCTGACTTCAAGTAGTTCCATAACCAAAAGTCACAAGGTGTAAGGTCTGGAGACCTTGGTGGCCATTCGTAAGGACACGGTCATCGGCAAATATCAATCGCAGCAGGTACTGGACAGGACCTGTGATGTGCGGAGGCACTCCATCATGCATGAATGTTACACTATGGAGCGCTTGCCTCTCTTGCAAGGAGGGAATGATGCTGTCTCTTAAAAGCACTGCATAATGCTCGTCTATGACAGAAACAGTTCGAAATGTACCGCTGTGGACTTTCTCAAAGAAAAAGGGACCTATAATAAATGACGCAGTGAACCTGCACCACGCTGTCACCTTTGGCTGATGCAAAGGAGTTTCCACAATCGCGTGTGGGTTCTCTCTCTCGCCCAGATGCGGCAGTTGTGTGCATTTACACTTCCATTAAGCGAAAAGTGTGCTTCATCAGTCCACAGGACGTTTGACAGCCAGTCCGCATTGTTTTCCATCTGTTGAAAAACCCAATTTGCAAATTCATGACGTCTCTCGAAATCGGTTGGTTTCAGTTCCTGTACGTGTTGGATTTTGTAAGGATACCTCTTGGCGATCCTGAGTGATCGCCATACAGTCCCGTACGAAATGCCAGTTCGTCTTGAAATTTCACGCGCACTGCATTCCCCATGTGCGGAAGCTGCCAATTGTGTATCGGTCTCGTGTTTAACTGCAATAGTTTTTTTGGGTCTCCCGCTTCTTGCACGTGCTTCCAAACTGCCAGTGTCCTCAAGCCTTTTGATCATAGCTATCAGTGAGGAACAAGACATCGGCCCCTTTCCACTTCTAAAACCCCGCATCGAACGATAGGTGCGCAAATCCGCACTTGCACATTCGGAGTTCTGATACTACAGCTTAACTAAAAGTGCTTTATCTCGTAACAGGCCTCACCTTGGCAGAACGTTAACTTCGGTAATAAACGTTAAATGCTGAAAGTTTAACTTCAGTATTCACTACATCTGAAATTTACGTACCTCACGGTTCAAATAGCGACAAGCAGCATCCCCGGGACCGCTACAACGCCACCTGTCGGTGACAAATGTAACTATTTTGGCAATAAAATGTTTGTTATTAAAAAAATCCCAAGTCTTTCTGTGCATTTCTGTGAAAACCGCATCGTGCTACTGTCTATACTTTTCGAATTATTGAATTTTTACCTTTTCTGTTACTTTTGGATCACTCGGTATATATATTTAAGGTACGTGCTAGGTTTCTCCCCCTTTTTTTTTTAATTCTAAATCAAAGGTGAGAAATCTGGAGCTTTTTTTTAATCCTGGTAATTTTTACAAAATATTTTTTTTGAAATTTCAAAAAAAATATTTAAATTTAAATTAAATATTTCTTAAATATAAATTAAAATAATTTATATTTAATATAAATTAAAATAATTTATATTTAATATAAATTAAATATAAATTAAATAATCATTTAAATAATTAAATTAAAATTAAATATCATATTCTTTTAGGAAAATAACAAGGTTATATTTTTATTATTTTTGTTTCAATAATTTGCATTTCGGGTTCGAAAGAAGCTTAAAAAAGTTGTAAAAAGTCAATTGTTTAAATTTACTACAGTGAATGAAGGAAAATAATACAGCGATGGGGGGATATTTTAATCATCATTAATTTTGTTTCAGTATGATTAGAATTATGATACATTTATTACACTTAAATTCATCAGAATTAAACATAAGTTTTGTAGAATGAAGGTATCTCTTTGGATTCAAATTTCGCTCCTTTTTAGCTTTCTGTTAAAAATTAGCACGGAGTCATGAGTAACAATTTCTTGCTTAATTAAATGAAAATTAGAATAATAAATACGTATTATTTTAAACATATTTTTAATGTTTTTATAGAGGGCGCAATCAGATCTGATTGTCATCTGATGATCGTAATTTAATCGAAATTTAATTTTGTCAAGACAGAACCATCCACTGGTCGACCCGTTTCCGTATTTTATTTTCCAAACCCGTACTGGCGATGGTCAACGCGTGCTCCTGATTTTCATTTTGAATATTTGACACCGATCATCAGGGGTGGAGAGTGAGGATGTTGTTTTCTTCGTGTGCTCGGGATTGTATTCTTCGGAAAACATAAAACTTCGAATATTTTCTTTAGTACAAAGTATTCGTTTATCTGAGTTACGCAATCGGGATCGGATAATTCGCGTAGTTCGTGGAGTTACCCACCTAGATGGGCTTGCGTGTTCTGGTTGAAAGCCGAAGTGTAAAACTCCCCGTTCATGACGATGTTTAAGTGGAACATCAAATTTCATTCTTTTGCGTCGGAAGAGCAAACAAGCGTTTCGTCGAGAATTGTTATCAAGACGTGACAGAACATATGAAGGATCTCGAGATCATAACTCACCCACAGCACTCTCTACGAGTAGAAAGAGAAAAACAGGTGGGGGATTACTTCGCACTTCATAATTCAAAACTCTCCTCCTCATAAATAGCCTTCTCTATTCCCAATTACTTTTGTCGGATTTGCGGCCTTCCTTTGAGCAATACATCTCTTCTCGTTTTTAAACAAACAAACAAAAAAAAAAAAGATGTGTCCTCCATGCTGCGTTTCTCTCCCAAAAGAAAGAAGCGAGTGTAATGACGTGCAGCGGACGTCCCAAACAGCTTGTTCCAAAAAGGCCTCTGAGTGATGCTCTGCAAGAAAATCTCTTCGGGAATATCCAGTCATGCTTGCCGTCCCTCCGAACGGTGAAAGGTCGGCATTGCTTCAGACCGTTACAAGAAATGACTCTAATCTATGCGAAGCCTCCCTTTGAAAGCCAGGTGAGTAGTGGTTTATGCGATGCCTTTAGTCCCGTCATTGTTACTCGTGAATGAGCGGAAATAGCGCTTTGCCGTCTCACCTCAATAAGCCCCTAAAGATGCGTTCTACGAACTTGCTACTGACCGCTTGGTCTGCACGGACCTGCTTTGTTTTCCACGGGATTACATTAAGAAGCTTCCGCTTCTTCCCCCGCATGTAAACTCTGCAGGAGGAATCCTTCTTTGGATTTCTTTGAAAAGAACCGCGGTAAAGCGAAATCACACGTGCCGCCGTCCCGAACAGACCTTCACAGCACAAAGGATTGTCGTACAATTCACCTTTCCACCTCATCGCTAAGACGAGCACGTAACCCACCCAAGGGAAGAAAGGACACCACCGAAGGCAGGTCACCGTGCCGTGATTAACGGGAGTGTAATCTCAGTCCGGATCGAAGACAGCCGCACAAGTCGTTATCTTTTCGTTGACAGGTCAGATCGCCTTCTCGCACGGAACGTGTTTCGATCATTGTGAACTTTCCTTGAACTATCGCTCTACCCGAGAGATTTCTCGCTCACGGTGCTAAAGATCCGACATTTCTTTTAAGATTTAATCCCTGGTTGTTTGTTAGTTCTGTGCCGTACTCCACAATACTTCAGTCTTAACAGTAACAGATGTTCCCTTCGTCATTGTCATTGTGAGAGCAATCACTAGCGTCCTCTAGTGACTGTTACAACCTCGAGATTTTGAATTCATTTTTCTTATCGACAATAAATGAATCCAGCGTATGAAAAAATTCTCTTTTTTTATCAAGAAAAACAGAAAAGCACGAACAAAATTACTTGCGAAGTGAGCGATGCAGTTCAATCATTAATGGGAACAAACCTTCCTTCTTTTTTCTTAGAATATTGCGTCAGTCCCAATGCACCACAGTCTTAACGCTTCCTGCCTTGTTTATAGCGAGTTCCTTACGATGTTGCTTACGAAGCGTTCTCTTGACTTCCTCCTTCTGCATCTACAAATGGGAGATTTCCAGTAAAGTTCTTTGCGATGAGCCGACAACAACCGCTTTCAGAATTTTTACTTAAGAAATTCGTCGTCGCGGGAAACTCAAGAGGCGCAAGACTTTTAGCCCCGATTGAAACGACAGAGGACGGTTTCAAATCCCATGTGTGCACACCACTTCCTCCCGTGGTTTATGGCTCATTATGCCGTTTATGGCGTTATTCGTGACACCGTTAACGAGTTCGCGTGAGAGACTGCCGTTACAGCGTCTGCGTCTCCATACCAAGTGCGATGCAATAAGGGGTTATTTGTGATTTTGCGTCGTACGATAGCGATCTGAAGATGATCTCGTTTTCAAGCACATCTTACGCAGGTATCACGAGAGAGAGAGAGAGAGAGAGATGAAATTAGTTTAAGCACACGATAAATGTAAAGAACTTTTGTAATTAGAAAAATAATTTAAAAAATGAATTTCGTCAGTGAAATCGGTTCGTCAATAAGACTGACCCGTAATAACAGGAGGTTGCTTATGTTTTGAAATTAGAACGTACGGTTTGAACGGAGAAGTTTTTAACTCATTCCTATAGGTAAAGGTGCCGATACCAAGATGATGGCGTTGTTATTGAGCTGCTTGTGGATCAAATGGAACTGGTCGTGAATACGGTGAGGCAAATAAGCCACTGAGGCAACTTATTTACGCGTGTCCTGCTTGGCCCGTTTACCAGAAATCAGCGACATCAGCCCTGCTAACCGTCTAAGACACTGCAAGCTTACCTTCTCAGTTGAAACACCCCAATAAAGGCTCTTCATGAAACAGGGCGGTGTGAACCTGGGTCTTTCCAACCAAAAGACAAATATTGCGATGACCTACGCTACACAGAAACCTCAAATGAAGGACAAAATGCACTTAATTACGGGGCACTTTTAAAATGAAGTTGTACTTCGCAATGTTCGCTTACATACAAAAGAACAAAGAACCCATGTGCTTAGATGTACTCTTTCCGAATGTATCCAATTCTAAAGAAATATTGCGCAGCGCAAGGACACATATCTAATTTGGTTAAGAAATTGGAAATATTTTTGCAAACATAAACTCAAACTAGTTCGAATCAAACCATACACTGCTTGGAGAGAAGTCAACGGACACCACAGTGTGAGCAACAAACAGCTATCGCGCCAATTTCAATAAGATACAGGACTTCGTTTCGCTGCGATGACTGCAGCAATCATAAGGGGCATACTTTCTAGAAGCGTACGATAGCGATCAATTAGACTTTCGAACCATTCTTCCTTCCTATAGACGTTTAATAAGGTCCTGGACTGCTGTGGGGCAGAGGTCCCTTGAACTCACCCGACACTCCAGTTCATCCCACAGATGTTTAAGAGGATAGAGATCGAGGCTCTAAGGGCCAATCAAGTGCGACGACGTTCATGTCCACAACTGCGCAGTTACAACAAAAGCCTTTTGTCACTGTGCATCGTCTTGCTAAAAGAGACATTGGTTAGTTCTTCTAAAACGCCAGAAAATTGGGAGAATTGGGAGATGAGTCCAGAATGTTCAGATACCTCTCGGAGTTCAACATCCTTGCGACTACAAACAGAGGTCTGAGGCCAAACCAGAAAAACAGGACCATACCATCACAGTGCCACCTCCGAATTTCATAGTTGGGATTATGATTATGTACTACGGTAGGAGACGTTTACTAGGCATTCGCCACAACCTCACCTGTCCATATGCCGGGTAGACGGTGTGCCATGATTCGTCACTTTATAACACAGCTTGCCAATCTTCCACATCTTACTGTATAAACTCTTTGCACTACTGAAGACGACGCTGCATTTTGGATCGGGTAATGTGGTACTACATACGAGGTAGTCTGAAAAGTTCTCGACCTAACAATGAAAAAACGAATTTATAATTTCAAAAATATTTTTATTTTTCAACATAATCTCCCTTAAGACTAATACATTTATTCCAGCGATGCTCCACAGCCATTATCCCGTCCCTGTAATGGTTCTCAGTAAGATCTGCAAAGTACCCCTTGACAGCTGCAATCGCTTCTTGATTCGAAGAGAAACGCTGACCATCGAGGAAGAGTTTTAGTTTTGGGAAGAGATAGAAGTCAGAGGGAGCCAAATATGGGGAATAGGGTGGATGTTCTAACAATTCATACTGCAGATCCCTTAATTTTCCCATTGCCAAAATTCTTTTGGGGGCGGTGCATTATCGTGATGAAAGATGTTTTTTTTCTTCTGCAAACTGGGTCTTTTCTCTTGAATTTTTTCGTTAGTCTGGTTAAAAGATCTGAATAATATTCCACAGTTATTGTTTTACCCTTTTCAAGAAAATTAATAAACAAAATGCCCTTAGCATCCCAAAACACCAATGCCATGACCTTTCCTGCTGATGGAACAGATTTTTTCTTCTTTGGCGCTGAACAACCGGCTTCTGTTCACTGATTTGACTGCTGTTTGGATTCTGATGTGTAATGGTAAATCCAAGTCTCATCCATAGTAATGAATCGACGCACAAAATCAAATCAGTTTTATTCTTGTTAAAATGCTCCAAGCACTGTTCAGAGATTTTCATACGAGTACGTTTTTGATCTACGTGGCGCCCATCTTGCGCAATGCTTTTTTATTTGCACTTCTTCAGGCAAAATATATCCTACACGTTCTTTTGAAATGCCTATAGTCTCAGCAATTTCACGCACTTTGACTCGCCGGTCATCCAATACCATATCGTTCACTTTATCAATGATTTCTGGCGTTGTTACACTTTTTAGATCTTTCACATTAATCATCTTCAACACTGGTACGGCCACATTTAAACTTGGCAGCCCATTTCGTAACTGTTGAAAATGAAGGAGAAGAGTGCCCATAAACTTTTATGAACTTCGAATGAATTTCGTTTGGCGTTAAACCTTTTACAAAGAATTTTATAACCGCACGATACTCAGTTTTATCCATTTCAAGGGATACAGACAACACTTTTGCTTCAGACAGCTGTATAAAAAAAAATGACTCGATAGAATGACTCGCAATTTCACATGGATTTTATGGCAGATGTACCAACATAGAAAAAAAAAATCTTGCCGATAGTATAACCATCTATGGTCGAGGCCGAGAACATTTCAGACCACCCTCGTATTGCGGTCCTGCCATGAAATGAACCGAAGCTCACAACCCATGTTGTGAGCTTCGGTTCTGAATGTTTTTGTGCAGATTCGTGATCCAGTCGATGTCCGAAACATTGCATTGAACATACGGCTGACGCATGATGGTTTTTATTTATTATCGTTCATAGCACCATACCGTCACGTTCGCTGAGTATGGTGGATCGTCAAATACGGCTCGCACTTGCAGTTGACTTCTTGCGCTGCCATCTCAGTATCGTATGGTATGGTATCACTGATTGTTCACCTGGCCTATCACTAGTTCTCTTTTCAACTTTCAAACCGAATTACAAACAGGTGACTCGTTACATGGCACGATGTTCCTTTGCCCATTGGAGGATTTCCTTCGGCTTCTTTCAAGCAGTATATACATAACATCACAGCTTGGATACCATAAAATTGTTATATTTAGACATAAATTGCTCAAACCAATTAGGAGGTAGTTTTTTTTTTTTTTTTTTGTAAATTATAAAGTTATAAAAATAATTTACAAATGTAACACAATTTGTAATAAATATATTACAACTTGATGACATATTGTTAGATTATTTAATCTAACAATATGTTATCAATTACACCCTGTCCGTAAGGTGCCCAATATTATAAAGTACCCAATAGTTATAATTATTTGCAGAAATTTATAATTATCCTACAGAAACTAAAATATCCGCTAATTGTTTTGAACGATGTGTATTCGCAGCATTTGGATTACTGGGTGCGCTCCAAAAGGCCTTAAATAGGGATACTTTAATTTTGGACACCCTGT
The DNA here is from genome assembly GCF_054136105.1 of Typopeltis vanoorti. Taxonomy (NCBI): domain Eukaryota; kingdom Metazoa; phylum Arthropoda; class Arachnida; order Uropygi; family Thelyphonidae; genus Typopeltis; species Typopeltis vanoorti. The sequence continues at coordinate 138,581,410 of NC_143560.1, forward strand.
ATATAAATATATTTCACCAGTTTGTATCCAAAAATTCTTACAAAATGTGAGAGGATTATTGTGGGTAATTTACCCGCTCATTTTAAGCTGTATTAGCTTTTTCTAGCGGGGAGGATTTTGGTTTTTATGTTTGAAGCGATCTGAGGATTTGTAGTCCGCTGCCTGTCGAATTAGCTGATTTGGGTGATTATCTGTGATCGTTAAGAATTTTTCTGCAATGCCTATCATATAGGTCTTGATATCTGGAAGGTTCGCTTCTCGGTGTCACTGGAGGTTTTTGATGAACCAAGGGGCATTAAATGCTATTCTTAGGTATTTATTCTGGATCGTCTGTAATCTGTGGATATTCTGTTTAGACGTGTGACCCCAGGTTGGTGAGGCGTAAGTTAGTTGAGGTCTTATCACTGATTTGTAGAGGATAATTTTGTTGTTTATGTTTAGGAAGCTGTTCCTATTCAAAAGTAGATATAGCTGTGCTATGGTCTGACTTGCTTTAGTGGAGACACCATATGTGTGTCTTGAAATTTAGGAGTTTATCAAGATGAACTTCCATATATTTGGTAGAGTTGTGCCAAGGGATGATTTTCCAAACATTTGTTCGGTTCTACTGTGTGTGTCTAGTGAAAAGTACTGCGGGGCTTTTTCCTGATTGATTGCGATACGCCATTTGTTGTACCAATTCTCTAATTCGTTAACTGCTCTCTGCAGCTTGTTTGCGGCTAGATGTGGACGCAGGGATCTGGCTATGATAAGTGTGTCATTGGCATGGAGAGCGGTGATGGATGGGGACAACTTGGGGAGATCTGCCATGTATATGGAGAAGAGTAGAGGAGATAGCAGAAAGCCTTGAGGGACTGCAGCCATGATTTTTCTTTCTGTGTATCTGATTCCATTCAGTTTTATTTTAAATTTTCTGTTATTCAGATATGATTTTGATGAGTAGAGCTAGTGGTAATGGGATTCCTACTTGGTGTAGCTTAAAAATTAGACCATAATACCATATTCTATCAAATGCTTGTGTTATGTCCAGGAAGACTGCGCCAGAATGTTGGTGCCATTCGTACCCTTGGGTGATGTATTCAACGACTCTGTAAATTTGAAGCGTTGTGAAATGATATTTCCTAAATCCGAATTGCTTGTCTTATATGACGTGGTTGATATCTGCTGCTTCTTGAATCCGTGTGAGTATAGTACGCTCGGCTATCTTACCTACGCATGATAGACGGCTGATCGGTCTATAATTTTGAAGAAACTCTGTATTTTTTTCGAGGTTTAGAAATTAGGAAGACATCAGCAAGCTTCCATCGCTGTAGGAAATAATTTAGCCGAAGGATGGCACTAGTGATGGCTACCAGATGCATAACTTCTTTAAAGGGGGTGGGGGGGGTAACTTGAGCGCCTTGTTCGTTATTTCATCCGGACCCGGAGCATTTTTGTTGTTTACTTTTCTTATGATTTGATGTATCTCTGATGCCAACACGGATTTGTTGGTGAATTGGAGTTGGGCATTTTGAGTTATTTTATGCACTTGGGTGTGGATTTTTCTTGTGAAGTTTATATCTATATTGGTATAATTGGGGCTGCATTGTCTTTCTAAGCTGTCTGCAAATGCTTCTGCTTTGGAGTCACCTTGGATTGAAAGAAGTGTGATACGTTTCGAGCAAAGTAATCTCATTATTCTCCACACAATGACTGATACTCTGTGTTTAGGTGATGTTTTTTGTTATTCCAAAGTTGGTTTCGGTGATCCTTTAGGGCAGTGATTTTCAACCTTTTCCATAATACGGCTGTTGCTGTTAGTATTTGTTTTTCAAAGGTTTTCACTGCCTTTTCTATATCTTCAATGGATGTTATATGTGGTATTGGGCCAAGATTTTCCTAGAAGGCTGAAGGGAGTGGTTTCCAGCTTATAAAGGTGGTAGTGGTTTCCCATAGATCTTGTATGGTGCCTAGTTGTAATATGACGGGGTTGTGATCAGAACATAAGTCGTTAACTGCTTGTATTTGATAGCTGTGCGCAATGCTTTTTATTATTGCTATATCAAGTACATCTGGACAGCCGGTTGCTCCGTAGTGTGTGGATTCTGTGGATCCTATTACTGTCATGTTTATTGTAGTGTATATGAACTCAGTAGTCTGCCGTTGATATTTGAGTTTCTGCTGTTCCATATGGAATGTTTGGCGTTAAAATCTCCAGCTACGATTACTGCTCTACCTGCGTTTAGTATTTCATCCAGATCTGATTCTAGGAGGTTTTTATTTAGAAGGGTTGTAGGCTGCAAAGATCGTGATACTGCTTGAGTTTTCCATATGTATTTCTATCTATTCCTGTTGTTTCCATGTGTTCCGTTTGGGGCTTAGCTATTGGCTTATGTCTCCTGTCTGTGCTGTATAGGGTATAATTGTTGATTCTGATCTTGTCACTTGGACGAAAGTGTGTTTCGTGTACGAGAATAATGTCTGCTTGGTTTTCTGCTGCGAATTGCTGTAGTTCTTGTATTTTGTTGGGCAGTCCGTTGGCATTCCAGCTGACGATCTGAAATGAAGTGGGTGTTCTTTTAGTCTTATCCATTAAGGATTTCAGAGAACAGTGGCTGTCCGTGTCTTAGGATAATATCCTTAGCTTCTTGAGTTGGTTTGGTTTGCCGGAATTCTGCAAGCATTTCACCTATGCATCTTGTTTTATTGTGTAGGTTAGGTTTGTTGGTCTACTGTGACTGGCTTGTTCTTGCCTTTGGGTCTTTTAGATAGGTTGGTCTTGCTACCTCAGCATACGTCCTTTCGTTCGTTGAGCAGAACGTGATTTGTTGGGAGAACGTGCGTTCTTTTGCAGGTCTGCTTTGGAGTTGTGTCTTCTGGTTTGTAGGAAATGCTGTGCAGCCCCTGTAGTATGCTGGGTGTTGGGCTCCACAGTTTGCACACTTTGCTGGTTGTGCGCGTGGCTTCTTACATTCTGTTTATGCATGTTTTCCTATACATTTCACGCAGCAGAATTCTGCCTTGCAGCATCGTTGTGCATGCTAAACTTTTTCGCATCTGTGATATTGAGCTGTAGTTGATTTATGCTTTTATGCTTCTACTTTTTTAACTAGATCACAGATGGTCTGGAGATTGTATATGTGTGATTGGTCTTTACTGATTTCCACTAGTATTAGGGGACAGGGTGTTTTATCAGCTCTCCGCATTCGGCTGACTTTAACTGGGCTAAATCCGCTAAGTTGGAGGTCTGCTGTGACTTCTTCTATCTGTATTGTTTCAGTCACTCCCCCTTAACACCACTTTTAGGTTTTCTCACTATTGAGTGCAAATGTGTGCTATGGCAGGTTGTTGTTGTTGTCTAGGAATTTGGTCATTTTCCTGTAGTCTAACGATGTTTTGACTGTATGCGTATTCCTTCTTCTGAGTTAGCAGCTTTAGTGAAGGTAGTATCTGAAGATTTTAGTGCGATTTTAACGGATGTCCAGTGCTTTTTGGCCCTTAAGACGACTGGGGTACCCTTTCTTTAAGTTCATTATCTGATTCTATTTCCGTTATTTTGGGTACTTCTGCAGTAGAGGAGATTTTTCTCTTCTTTTTTAACTATTTGGAATTCTGGGTGAGTTTCCAATGTCTGCTGGATGCCGCCTTGGGATGTAGCATCCTCTAGATTTGGGGAGTGTCCTAATTCTGATTGAGCCAGCGTTATGCTTCCATCACTTAAATCATTCATTTTGCTATCTATGATTGCTGTAGGGGGGGGGGGGGATGTTTCTAACAGCTTTACTTTCCCCGGCCAGTTGTCACCTAATAATTTTCCTAGTCTTTGGAATTCTCTGTATACCTCTACGAATAGTTTCATTTAGAGGTTTTGTCATGGCTGATAAGTGATAATATTGAGACGCGGGTCCCAGAACGCAAATGAAAAATCCCGTAGATCAAATCGATCCACCAGCAAAGAAAATCCCGCAGTCCGGAAGGAACTGCCAGCAAGGCCGAGCGTTGAAGACAACGCGCGTAGTAATGGTGAGAGAGTCGTGCATTTTCACAAGGCCTCAGCTAGAGATTTCTACCTTTCTAGAAATCAAACATCCACCACTGGTCCTCTTTTCGGGTGGGGCCTACACAGTCATTGGCCTCTGCTCATTTCATGCAGAGGGGAAGAAAGTAGAAATTCTATCCGGGATGGAGCCTGCGCAATGTGAAAAAATACGAAACGCCACTGAAAACAAGCGTAGTTATTTAGCGGAAGAATTAAGCACGTCATCCAATCTCACTATCTCCAGTCTAATCAATCCTGCTAATTACTGCAATCAATCAGAGGAATTAAAGGCGAAAGATGAATTTCTTTGCCTGGTGTGAGAGCATCGTCCCATTTACTGGAGGAGTTGAGGTGGCTTGAAAAAGTTTCGTGATTGGTTTTTAGAGCAGGTTTCCGGATTATGCAAAAATAAATAAAAAATACAATAAGTCTATAACACATCTTTAACCTACCAATGATACTAATGTATTGTAGGTACATAAAAAATTATATTTTGTTATTGCATATAAACACAATTTGTTTTCTTGCTGTCTGCAATTTTTATGGAGTAATATAGCAAGTTACAGAGTATGGTTAAGTAATACATTAATTAGTCTCAATAATTTTTGTGTACATAATACATCATTTTATTTTTGTATTAGTCTGAGATTAGTTACGAATAATAATTACCGTTTATGTGTTCATTGTGCATCTTCGTGGATTAAGATTGTGAAATGTACATTTCACATAATCTTCGTGGATTATGTGAAATGTACTTATTTGGAATTTCAGATTTATTCTAAGTCAGAAGAAGCCGTTAAACCTTTAACTTACTGCTAGCATTTCTAACATTGATATGAAAGTATTTCACATTGGTATTGTTACTATCTTCGAGGAGGGTAGCGTAGCAATGGGCTATTTTGCACAATATCTTTCCATTGGCACATTAAAACGAAAGGAACAGACGTTTAAAGCAGACATAAAAAATTACACATTTTCACTCTTGATACATATCACCATACTCTTTGGTGTGGTTGTTATCGAGGAGAATAATGCGTTAGTTTGCACATCTTTCCATTTAATGTTACTTCCATCTTCATAAAATTATGTTGTATTCGTTGTGCAAACATGTTGCACTAGTCCTTAATTATTTATTCATAATTAACTTTAAATTATTTGAAAGTAATGATTTTTTTATTTATTTATTGGCATTACAATATTATTTAGTGAATCTTGCTAAACACTGTTGCAATTTTATTGAATTGAATCTTAATTATTGTTAACTGACAACTTAGTTTAACTGACAACAAAAGGCTACGAAACCTGTCATGAAAGACAAGGTGCCCATTTCGGACATGTAACCTACCGTCGTTAATGCTTTATTTGACCAAGATTTCAACGACGGTTGCTTTCATATTAAATAACAAAAATTCTCCTCGTGTTAATTGATTACTGATAAATTAACACATATATATTAGTGATGTGTATAACACACATGCACATGATTACATCCTAACAAGTGTTTCAACTGTATTCTTATAATGATAGTTATCATCAGTGGGATCTTTTAACTGTTTTTAATAAAAAGAAATTGTTCGTTTAATAAAAGACACAGGAGATCTTTGAGAGGTCGATACCACAACCCACTGCGGTGATCATGTGGTATCTGTAATAACAATAAGCGCGTTGTTTGCAACTCCAGAAAGATAAGTGAGATGAATAAAAAGTATTGGATTAAAAATATACATAACAGGATTTCCAAAAATTGAGTGCATCTCTTGGATTCGTTTTCTCTGTAGGCATTCCGAATGAAATTACATAATTTGATTCAGAATGCATACAGATCGAATTGTTATTATTCACGCTTGGATAATGTTAATTTATATTGTCTTAACGTTTAACACATTCAGCCTTTGAGTGTCTTTTGAAAGTACATTGCCGTTGTATATTGCCGCTTTAAGCAATGTTTATGAATAATCTCCTAACGTTATTCATGTTGTCATTTCTCTGCCATAGTTTTGCATTCTACAGCATGGTGTAAAAGTATTTTTACTGAATAACCACAGTGATATAGGTTATGGAATAAACGGATTTATTAACAGAGAGATATATGTTTACATGATGATACCTATATCCACAACTATCAGTGAAATCTTAGTCGAATAAAGCATTAACGACGGTAGATTACGTGCTCGAAATGGAAACCTTGCCTTTTAAAACAGGGTTTTCGTAGCTCATGTGCGAACTAATCTGTCTCTGTCATCTTGGAGAACAAGGGTTGGGACGTCTGCTGGACATATCGTACAATTGTATCCCTTAGTTCATAAAGATTCGAAGACAGGTCACGTGGAAAACCTATTTTCCTTCAATAAATCTGAAACGAAGGCCCTCAAGCGATGCGAGATCAAGAGAACGTGACGGGTACAGGAATTCTGTGACCCTCGAAATGAGCCTCCCTGTGAAGTGGTCTGATAAATAGGCACAGCAGCGTGATGTGCGGCAGATTGATCCGTCCTGTTGGAATACCTGTGCACAAAATGGAAGGTTTTTTGCACGACACATGCTATGCACATCCTGGGTGAATGGAATCAACATATTCTCCATGTAGCTTTCGCCGTTTAAGGTCACGGTTATAGCACCCTCTTCAACGAAGTAAGGTGCAATTATGCCATGGCTGAAAACCGCACCATGCAATAACCTTAATCCTGTGAATAGGTTTCTCTTGGACAAATTCAGATCCCGAGAAACCAAGAAACGGGTAGGTTCGTCTGTTCATGACCGCTTAGATGGAAATGTGCTTCGTTCGAGAACCAGACAATGTGGAGGAAGGACGGATCTTCATAGACATTGGCCAGCACGCCTGCACAGTATTTTAGCCTGAAAGAAGTACAAAAAGACACCCAGCTCCTTAAGGATTCTCTGTGGTGACCGCCTTGGAATCTCAAGTTTTACAGCAGTTCGGCGTTTACTGCGCTTCGGAAACCGTAACACTTGCTCCAGCTCACGTCCGTGACTCTTATTTGGGTTAACATGTGGTCTCCCCGAATGCTCGTGGGGTCCCCGAATGCCCTTTGCATTGTATCACAACACTCCCGGTACGTCGAAACCTCTTGATTAAGGAGGCAATCATGACGCAATTAATTGTGGCTGGATGAACGGCTAAATCAAAATTCTTTAATGAAGTAATGGAAATGTATAAAATCATTACTTAATTTAATGAAATGTAACGGACAACTATAACGGAGAACTCCCACTATGCCCAGCTAAATGCTAGCAGGCGAAGACAGAAGAGGAGATTGGCACCATGTGTCTTAATTTAATTCTCTATTTGGGTAGATAACTGATTGCATGCAAGGAAACCGCTCTTGAGGACAGAAGAAGTGATGGAGAATAGAAGATTCTTGGTAAGTCATACCCATTTTCAGTTTTTTTTTTTCTGAAAACTTTAGTTTCCGAAAATCTCCACATATATCTTGCAGCACGATTTTTTAGTATTAATTTTGGGAAAAAAGTGCGAGTTATAGTCGAGTAAATACGGTAATTTTTTTAACTTTCAAATTGTTAAGTATGGATCATTGGTTAAAGACTGGATTTATAAAACGCACAAAAGAGAGCAGATATAGAAATAAGCAATTTCACTCCTCTCATTGATGATAAATTATTTATATTAAGTAAAAATGATTAGTATCTTTATAAATTTTGTTCTATTAAAAATAAATCATGTTTTTTGTTTAAATGTACATCTAAATTCAAATAAAACACAGTTACAATGAAATATATTTTTATTTATTATTATTATTATTATTATTATTATTATTATTATTATTATTATTTATGTTCAGGATTGTCCGAGACTACTTGGCAGCGAAAATCAAACAAGAATCTTGACGAGTGGAAGTGTCCCCATTGCAGAGACAACAAAGGAACATCGCCTTCGACCGCAGGCGGAAAACAGCCAATGCAGAAAACAACCGCAGGCAGTAAACAGCTATCAACAACAGAGGGAATTAAAAACAAAGAAAGAACAACGGAAACTCAGGTGAGCAATCTTTAAATGCATTACTTGAAAATAGATTACAAAACCTAAAAGACTGTTCAATCGATTTTGTTGGAGAACTATTTAAAAAACATACAGCACAAATTACAGAAAAATTCAACCAATATGAAGAATTTATTAAATTTAATAATAACTCGATAGAAGATATGTTACAGACCGTTAGAGAAATTAAAAACTGCGTCAAAGAGCTAACTGAAAGACAGAATAATTTAATTAAAGAGACAACGGACCTACGGCAAGAACTAAACTCTCTAAAGCAACAGTACGAGCTCTCAAACCAACAGCAGCACAAAAATGACCTCCTCATAAATGGTCTCCCAGAAATAGCTACGGAACATCTAAGAGACACTGTAATACAACTAAGCCAAAAAATCGCCTCTCCCATTGAATCAAGAGACATCCAATCAGTGCATCGGTTACCACAAAAAAGGAAAAGAGAAAATAATACCCGTCCTTCTCCCGTGGTAGTGCGACTCACCAACAGCCTAACAAAAACTACACTTATAAAAGCTAGCAGGATTAAAAATCCAGTAGTAAAGGATCTGAAAGGAGACCACGACAACATCCCAATATACTTGTCTGAATACCTTACTCCACGCTATCAGAAAATATTCTACCAAGCAAGGAAAGTAAAAACAGAAAACAATTACCAGTTTATATGGATAAGAGACAGCAAAGACGCAAAGAGAAAGACACAAGACGCAAAACCAATCGAAATAAAATCCGTAGATGACCTCAACAGACTGTCACATTGAAAGGAATATTGACAACTCGTAAAGAAGGAACAGCACACCAACCAACATGAATGCACACCATCAAGCAGACGTAATCAGCCCGGAACATGATAATTGCCACATTCTGAAATCAATATCAGAATGGAAAAACAACTGACAATCCCCAAAAAAGGACTATCTATTCTCCACATCAACATCAGAAGCATTCAAAAATACTGGCTGACCCTGCAAGCTTATCTGAAGGAAGATATAGACGAAATAGACATTTTAATACTGACTGAAGTATCTACGACAAACGAAGAGGCAACCTCCTACCAAATGCCACACTTCAACAACACAAACACTGCAGACAAACAAAACGAGGCGGTGGTATAATAATATTTACCAAACATAAACTAGAAGTAACAGAAATAAACTATAAATTAGAATACGCAGAAAACATATGCATCGAAATTAAAAACATCAAACAAGAAAACTCCCTGATATTAAACGCAATATACAGACCACCCAACTTAAGCACCACAAAATTCCTAGAAGAACTAAACAGATGGCTTTCAGCCACGGAAGAAGGCACCTCAGAATACTTGATAATAATAAGAGACATTGATATAAACATTAGGAACATAAATAAGAACACAGAACAATACCTAGACATATTATCGGCATATAACATAACCCCATCCATACAGTCGTATACACGAGAAGAGATAGTCGGAAACACAACAACCTCAACCTGCATTGATCATATAAATATAAGGGCCCCTCCAAACAGCCACACAGCAGCCATCATAACATGCAAACTAGCAGACCATTATTTCACAGCATTGCAGTTACACACTGAACCAGAACCCATAAAAATCACTGAGACTACAAAACAGTATCATAGCATTGTAAACGAAGCAATAGTGAACGATGAAATCAGAAAAACAGACTGGATGCAAATAGCATCTCTAGACTCTGCTGAAGCTGTATATAATAATCTTAAACTTGCATTTAACAAAATATATAACAAAGCATTAGCAAAAATAAAAATACGCCCCCAAACGAAACAAAATCCATGGATAACAGACAACATACTAACAGACATACAAAGAAAAGATGCCCTATGGAAACAACTTAAGAAGTCGCCAAACAATATCGCTTTAAAAGCTGAATACAAAAGAAAACGGAATCTCCTAACAACCCAGATTAGAACGGCAAAAAGAAACTATTACAGCAACAAATTAACAACAGCGCAGAATGACATAAAGGAAACCTGGCACCTGATTAATGAAATGCTGGAAATACACAGAACCACTGCCTCAGAAACAATAAAACACAGCTTTGCCTGCGACCCCAAATCCCTCAAACAGTTGGCAAACAACTTTAATCAGCACTTCGTGAACTCTGTCCAAAAGCTACAAGAAACAACCTTTCCTCACACAAACGAACATTCTCCACTAGGTCCACGAGCAACCCAGTCGATGTGGTTCCCCACAGTAACAAAAGAAGAACTATCACTGGCAATTCAACAAATTAATCCTAACAAAGGACCGGGGATAGACGGAATCAGACCAAAAGGCATCAAGAAACACTCAACCGACCTACTTCCAGTTATACAAAAACTGTTAAATAAAATCTTCGAAACGGGACACATACCTAAAACACTGAAGACTGCATTAATCGCATCCATACACAAACAGGGAAAAAGAAACATAATAAGTAATTACAGACCTATCGCCACGCTGCCTGTAATCAACCAAATCATGGAGCGCATTGTACATCAGAAACTCTCCACATACATTGAAAAATTTCAAATCATACCCAAAACACAATATGTCTTTCAAAAAAATAAAGGAACAGCAACACTCCTGGAAGATTTCACAGATCTAATAAACGCTGCATTGGATAAAAACAGAATAACATTAGTGGTCTTCATTGACCTAACAAAAGCATTTGACACACTAACACATAAAACCTTGTTAACGAAACTTACCCATATCGGAATTGGAGGTCGTCTACTCCAGTGGTTTAAAGCATACACGAAAAACAGAAAGCACATCACACGTATAGGATCATCACACAGCAAAGAGGTACATGTAACATGTGGAGTACTGCAAGGAGCTGTCCTATCTCCCATTCTATTTAACATATACACACACGACATAAGCCAACTCCCCCTAAAAAGTAAAATCTTCCAGTATGCAGACGACACGGCCATAGTATCCATTCACAACAGTGCAAATATCGCTTACAAAAATATGCAACACGACATCAATCAAATCACTAACTGGTTAACCGAAAACGGCATATATATAAACCCTGGAAAAACAAAGCTAATGATATTCAAAAACCCCCAAACCCTGCCCATAGAAACTAAATATCTCACTATCAAACATTCATCCTCCTATACACAAAGTGCAGAACCTAAAATCACAACCATCACACAGGTGAAAACAACACGCTATCTTGGACTTCACTTCGATGCTGATCAAAGTTGGAATAGCCATACAAACTGCCTACATACCAAGCTTAGGATAATAGCAAGCAAACTATACAGATTAAAAGGCATTGCACCAACCCACATAAAAATACTAATCTATAAAGCATTATGTGAAAACATTTTAAGATATGCAATCACATCATACGCATTCTGCGCAGACTACAGACTTAACAGGCTACAATGGTTGCAAGATAATATGATAAAACTGATATTCTGGGAACAACCCACTCTTATGCAGGAAGCACGGACAAAACACAAAATATTTAAGGTGAAACACTTACGCCACTACACAGTCATGTTAAAACACTACTACAGCCCAACATATAGAGTAACCAGAACAACATATCAAATAACAAGACCACAGTCAACAAACTACATAACATATAAGTACAATAATCACACGGCAAAGCCACCCGGAACTTCTACATACCTGACATGATAAACAAACTGCCGTTCGACAACAGAAACCTAGGAACATACAGAGAGCTAAAACAGGCACTATATAAATATAGCGAGAATGAAAATTAGAGCAATTCATGTCTCTCTCTCTCCCCCACCACTCATGCACACACACACAAACCTATGAACCCCCCCCCTCTCAAAAACTACAAGAACACAAACAAACAAACACACCACGTCTAAATCCAACCCTATTTGCATAAAAAAAAAGAAAAAAAAAAGTTAAACTATAGTCGCAGTCGAAGTCTTTCAAGCACATACCAACAAACAGTAAAATCAACACCTGGTTTGTGACCAGTATAGGAACACAACCATGAAACCACCACCCTCTGTCATCTATTATCTTCCTCAGATAAGCTCTGCTAAGCTTCGACGAAGAAATTACTAACTTGCAAGAATCTGTTATAGACACTTGTTGTAATGCGTTATAAATATTATATATATATATAATTACTACAGCAACTATGTATGCAATTCATCTGAGACATAAAAAAAATGATAATAATAAATATATGAATAAAACAAATAAATTATTATTATTATTATTATTATTATGTATATTCTAAAATCAAAAATTCTGTATAATCATTATAGTAATTACTGTAAATATTATTATTGTATGTAACTTATACTGAGACATAATAAATTGTGTTTTTTTCTTTTAAATAAAAAAAAAATATTACTATTATACTCAAGATAACTATTGTATATATGTATGTGTAAACATTTTAGCAGTGAACAAAAATATTATTTATTTAAAAAAAAAATTATTACAATTTAAAAATATTAATAACTCGCCAGTATTTGTTATTCACAATTGTAATGTATTATAAATATTATGTATATATATATACGTGTATATATAAAACTATTGTTGTATCTATGTATGTAATTAATCTGAGACAATAAAATGTGTTTCAAAAAAAAAATAAATTATTATTATTATTATTATTATTATTATTTTGATAAGGGTATTTTGAAAAGGTACTTGGTAATAATGAAAATTAAAGAAGGGTACACGGATATCTGAAGTTTCAGAAACACTGATCTATCCAAAAAATTTAGTCTGAAACCTAGATGTACATTACGATCTTCGTTTTCTTAAATTCCGCTTCGAATTTGAATAGAGACGAAATAGCGTCTATCCAAACACGCACTTATTTTTTTCGGAGTCATTTCAATTTTGAATGTGAAACATATTGAGCGTATTGTGTATTCTGTGTTTAAGTGACTTTGGACAATTTGACTTTGAATTTAATTGTGTACTTATTTTTGGATTTTGGATAGACAAATAAAATTTTAAAGATAATAGTTTATAAATTATAAACATATTAATCAGCTGAGGGACCTTAGCTAAAAATTCCGTATATATGCGGGATAGACTATCGGCGCATCAGGCTGACGCGGCTCAAATTAAATTAATAAACATAGGTTATTTATCAGCTATAAAACCCTTTAGATGAGCTTCGTCACATACTGCAATTGGCCTTTTCTTGATAATTTTTGATGTATTTTTTGCATCATTTCATTTTGTGCGTTACATTAACAGTGTTACTGTGCAGTTGCCTTTTGTTTTATAAAATATATTTATGGTTGTTTAGTAATTTTTTTGTGAATTTGGATTATTATTCACGTAAAGTAAGTATATGTATTATATTTTTGCTAAGTTTGAAAATCAGTTTCATTGTTTAATTTTAGTTAATTATCTTATTTTGAAAACAAAAGATTTTTATCTTTTGTTGGGGAGACGTCTAGAATATAAATAATTTTCAATAAGAGATTTATTTATATATTTGTTCTTGTTCTGGTTGGAAGACGTTGGGGTTGGGGTCCTTTTACTGATTTCTTTAATAAATAATTTTAATATTCTAGAAATTTCTTAATTATTAAACAATTACCGGAATGTAAAATATATTAAATAAGTATCACTGAGAAATCAATCAGTGGCTAATAGCTCTACATGTTAATTTTCAAAAAAATACCTAAAATGTAAGCATATTCATTATTCAAAACATCTGAAAAATCAAATCCTGTAATTAAAAAAAAAAGTCAGTCTTGGGCCATTCACCTTAAAAATAATAGTCGGTTAAGGGGTTAAAAAATAAGTTGAAGGGAAAATTTCAGAAATTATTATTTATTTTGATGGACAACTTTTGACGCTCTTCTTATTTTAAACTCTAACCAAGTGTGATAACCCTGAGATGTCGGGAAAAAAGCCAAAGAAGTTATCTGGTGCACAAAAGAGGAAAAGACAATTGCAACGAGTACAACCGGAACATATATTTGCTGGATCGCTGAATAAATTTTTAACTTCAGGACCACATAAAAAACGAAGAACACAAAGTTCTGACCAGGCAAGTACTCCGTGTAGCTCTACTCCAGAAAAAGAGAGGACACAAGATAACTATGAAGAAACAAATGTTACATGCGAAAATGAAACTGGACTGTCTACAGAAGTGGCAGCAAAAGAAATATTGAATTCCGATTCAGCGAAACACGAAACTTCAAATTTTAATATTAATGATCCAGGTACTTGGCCGAATCATATAACTACCAAAGTTAGTGATTGTTTAGTTAAGCATTGCCCGCGTCAAGTAGTTAATAAAGAATTTCCCAAAGATGAATCTCGCAGCAAGTTTTCCGATTCATAGTATTATCGAACTTTAGCAAATGGAGAAAAACTTTTACGAAGTCATTTAGTTTATTCAGAATCGCAAAATTCGGTTTTCTGTTATTATTGAAAAATATTTTTGTAGTCAAAATTCCCAACTTACTAATGAATACGGTGGTAACGATTGGCAACATTTGAGTCATAAGCTAAAAATACACGAGACAAGTTCCGCGCACATTACAAACTGTTCAAAATACAGAGAACTTAAAATGTCGTTGATTAAGAAATGCACTATTGATTGCACACAACAAAGATTATAGGAAACTGAGAAAAAATATTGGCAATCTGTTATAGAACGGTTAATCTACATAATACAATATTTATCAAGGCAGTGTATAGCTTTTAGAGGTTCTTCACAAAAACTTTTTGAAAATGATAACGGCAATTTTTTAAAGTTTGTAGAAACTGTCGCTAAATTTGATTCGATAATGGAGAACACTTGCATCGCATCCAAACATCACAAAAAAGGACACTGCTCATTATTTAGGTGATAAAATACAAAATGAAATCATTCGTATAATTTCTGAAGCTATAAAACAAAAAATTTTAGAAATGGTTAAAGAAGCGGAATATTATTAATTAATTCTTGACACTACTCCGGATATAAGCCACACAGAACAATTATCTATTGTTATTAGATTTGTTAATCAAAATAAAGATACAAAGATAGCAGAAATTCATGAACATTTTTTGGATTTTGAATCTGTAGAAGATACCACTGGGCATACCACTATTTCAATATATAAAAAATTATTTAAAATTATTGAATATTAACATTTAGGATTTACGCGGCCAAGCTTATTATGATAACGGTTCAAATATGCGAGGCAAACATAATGGACTGCAGAAAAAAATCCTTGAAATAAATTCAAGGGCTTTTTTTATTCCGTGTGCTGCTCATTCATTAAATTTGGTAGTTAATAATGCAGCTAAGATATCCTGTGAAACTACATTTTTTTGGGGGTAATACAGGAATTATATAATTATTTTTCAATATCTGTGAAACGTTGGGCTATATTAAAAAAACATATTCGTGTTTTAAATTTGAAACCACTTTCTGCTACTAGGTGGGAAAGTAGAGTAGAAGAAATAAAGCCACTTAAAAATAATATAAAGGAAATTTACTAGGCTATTTTTGATATTACAGAAGATGAAACTAAAAATATCGATTCTAGAGTTCAGGCAGACAACTTAATTTCAAAGATTTATTCGTTTAAATTTATTTGCTCTGTTCATGTTTGGTACGAAATCTTAAGTCTCGTAAATGTTGCAAGCAAAATAATGCAGAATCCGACATTTGATATGGGAAAAATTACAGAAAATCATGATTATGTTATACAAGAATTAAATACTCTCCAAACAGACCAATGTTTTGAAAATATTATTAGAATTGCAAGAGAAGTAGCAAGCAATCTTAATATTGATTCTATTTTTCCAGACATTCGCAAAATAACAAAAAACAAAAATGTTTGGTTTCAAAACATCAGATGAGACAATTCATGATCCTAAACAAAATTTTAAAATAATTTTTTTCTTCGCGATTTTAGACAGGACAATAATTTCAGTCACGGAAAGATTCATACTCTTAAAACAACATAGCGAATACTTTAATGTTATAAGAGACATTAGCAAATTAAAAGATTGGAGCGATGAAGATTTAATGAAACATTGTAAAGATTTGCACTTAAAACTGAGCGACAATCAAGATTCCGACAATCGCGATATTGATGGTATGACTTTACTTGAGGAATTATAAACTTTGCAATGTTTTATTAAAA
The DNA here is from genome assembly GCF_054136105.1 of Typopeltis vanoorti. Taxonomy (NCBI): domain Eukaryota; kingdom Metazoa; phylum Arthropoda; class Arachnida; order Uropygi; family Thelyphonidae; genus Typopeltis; species Typopeltis vanoorti. The sequence continues at coordinate 138,597,588 of NC_143560.1, forward strand.
AAGAGTCGGCTCCTCAGGATGTTTTAAATTATATATACGAAAATAAATTAACCGACACGTCCGAATACTGCGATTGTGATGCGTATTTATTTAACATTACCAATATCCGCAGCATCATGGGTAAGAAGTTTTTCAAAACTGAAACTAATTAAAAATTATTTGAATATTTCAATTGAAAATAATATTATGGATTCATTAGACATTAACGATATTATTAAAAATTTTGTGGCGGCCAAAGCAATACGGATAAATATGTAAAATAAATCTATATTTATACTAATTCTTATATAGTTGAAAGCATGAATCCAAATTATCTTCGTTATGTAATATTTCTTTTTATATTAAAATAAAAGTAATTTTTGTTTATATATATATATATATATATATATATAATGTTGTATTTATATATTAAGGAATAAACATTTTTGAAAATGTTTATTATTAAACATTCCTTATTAATGAATTTCAGTGATTACAATGTTCTACTACTGTTAAATAAAATTTATTTTTATGTATGCGTATAAACTGTTTTGTACTTTTAACAAAATAAAATTTTTCGCAAAAATTTTTCATGGAAATTTATTTTATGCGGGCACTGAAAAACGTTTTGCACAAGGGCGCGTCCTACCCACGGCGCGGCACTGGCCCCAACCACAGATCACGAGGACTCCGAAGTAAAGGAGTTTTATGGTCAACTTAATGCAACAATCACTAGAGTGAATAGAAAAGACCTTTTGATTGTACAGAGCGATTCGAATGCCAAAATTGGCACAGACATCGGCAAGGATTATCTCCCATTTGTCGGACCATATGGCTATGGGGAGACAAACGAAAGAGGTTTTGAATTGATCAATTTTGCCTCACAAAATGAACTTACCATTACTAACACTCTATTTCTCCATAAACCTTCTAGAAGATGAACATGGCCTTCCCCTGATGGTAAAACACATAACCAAATTGACTTTATCCTTGTAAGCACAAGATTTAAAAACTCCGTCAACCTCACAAGAACCAGATCATTTCCTGGAGCCGACATTGGCAGCGACCACAATATGGTCATCGCTACTATGAATATGAAAATGCGGGAAAGATTACCTTCAAAATCAACTCGTAAAAGACATAATATAGAAAAATTAAAAGATCCCCAAATAAATACACTATATAAATACAAATTAAAACAAATTTTTGACACAAGTTTCAAGAAACATAATAGTATCTAATCTAAAACCAAATACTTCTCACAAAAGATAATTGAGACAGCTAAAGAAATCCTTGGATAAAAAAGGAAAATAATAAACCATGGATAACCAACAATATTTTGGACCTATGCGACGAAAGAAGATATTTGAAATCTCATATTGATAGTGGTGATAATAGAGAATAGTATAAAAATATTACTAAGATTATTAAAAAAAGAAATCAAACCTGCTAGAAACTTATGGATATTGGATGAATGCAAAAATATAGAAGAGGACTTAAATAAAAATAATTCTAAAATTGCTTTTCAAATTATCAATAAGCTAACCAAACCTTTTACCGCAATTAATTGGAGCATAGAAGATGAAGATGGAAATTCTATCACGGATAACCAGAAAATCATTGAGAGATGGAAATTTTACGCAACCAATCTTTTTCAAAAGGACCCTCAACTGACCGATGATATTTTGGACGGAATTTTGCCAGGAGGTTCGGAGGAAGGAGATTACCCGATATTAAAAGAAGTTATTGCAGCAGTTAGCTCGTCGAAAATTGGAAAATCACCGGGAAGTGATGGTGTCACAGTGGAACTGATACGCGAAGGAGGTGACATCATCATAGACACCTTGCTAAATTTATTCCTGGACGTATGGAACACAGAGACCTGGCCTTGTGATTGGAGGACATCTGTCCTTTTACCTATCCCTAAAAAGGAAAACAGCAATAAATGTAGCAACTATAGAACAATAGGCCTTATTAATCATCCAAGCAAAATGCTTTTAAAAATACTATTGTCAAGAATCGAAAAGAAAATAGAAAGCAGACTATCAGATGAACCGGGAGTCCAGAAGTACAATTGACCACATTTTTACAATACACATACTAGGCGAAAAATACATAGAACATAACAAAATAATCTGTCACAAATTCTTAGACCTTCAAAAAGCTTTTGACTCAATATGGCACGAGGCATTATGGAAAATTTTAGATCATTATGGTATTGACAACAAAATCATTAGGATTATTAAATCTCTTTATTCCTCATCTGATATGAGAATTGAAATTAAAATTTATAGCAGTGAACCGTTCCAGGCAGAACGGGGGTAAGATAGAAATGCATCTTGTTCCCTCTCCTTTTTAATTGTTTTCTGGAATATGTCAGAGATGAAGCTCTTTATGAATATGACACTGGAATAGTAGTTGGTTGGCGGACTAGAATAAATAACTTACGTTTCGCTGACGATATCGATCTTCTAGCAGAAAGTGAAGAAGAATTACAAGAGATAACCAGCCGTGTTTTCGGAACATTAAAAAAATATGGATTATACATAAACCTACAAAAAACAAAAACAATGATAACCTCAAAATCAGACATTGAATTCTTAAAGATATAAATTGGCAATAAGCAAACTGAGAATGTAAAGAAGTTCACTAAAGTTCACTTATCTAGGAAGCACGTTGAGTCAAGATGGTCGTTCAAAAACCGACATTAAATACCGAATTGCTAAGGCAACCGTGGCCCTACAGAAGTTAAAACCATTGTGGGGAGATAACAGAATAGCAATCACAACCAGACTAAGACTAATTGACACCTTGGTGAATTCTGTCCTTTTGTATGGTTGTGAGGCCTGGACTTTATTGAGGGAAGATGAGAGGAGACTCCTGTCTTTCGAAATGAAAACTTACAGAAGACGTTTGAGAATTCCCTATACCGCTCACGAAACCAATGAAAATATCCGAAAACTGATTGATTCAATAGATGGGAGAAGAAGGGAAAATATTCTGTCAGTCATCAGAAGAAGATAGATGAAATGGTTCGGACATGTGGAGAGGGCTAATGGCATTCCAAAGCAAACTCTAGAAGGAATCATTCCGGGCTGACCTCGATTAAAATGGACTGATAACATCAAAAAATGGACAAATTCCTCCCTTTCTCAACTGATATCAAGAAAAAGAGACCGAGATGACTGGAGGAGGCTAGCAAAGAGTATCACCTACCACCCATGAATGACCCAACGGTTCATTTAGGACTATGGGAGAAGAAGAAGAAGAAGAAGAAGAAGAACGGAGAACTGAATATGCCTTTAGAAAACTTTGAATAATCAGAACTTTTTATTTCTTAAAGCTGTTTTGGAGGCACATGCAACCGGAGTGTCCCCTTCCAGAAACTCGGGTTTTTACTTCGTATATCAGGAAAGAATGGAACGTAGAATAAACAGGTACAGACAGTCATGGAAGTGTTGGGATTCACGACCGCGAAATGGCGGCAGTGCTCTCTCTCTCTCGTAACCACTGCTACTCAAAACGTTAGTGCTAAAGGAACTTCGACCATTCCTTTTGGAAAATTAAAGGTATTAGAGGATTTTTTTATTTTCTTTGTGAAGCTCTGGCAAAATAACCATCCTCCTATCTATCTATAGAGAGTTACGAGAATCAAATGAGACAGATCCTTAATGCATTTTCGTAAGTTTTCTTCTAACTGACATGACAGAAATTCGAAACATGATGTGTGCCGTCTGATTTCAAATCTACTGCAACAACGAAGAGTTGTGCAATTTTTGTAGTTCCTGAATGTTCCTCTAAATGATATTTATTGACGAATGCTTATGACAAGGCTATATAAAGTTCAGCTTCCTCGATAAGTCTACGAACTCTATGGCACTGTCGGTGTAAGAAGAAGAATAATGTAATGATAATAATAATAAGAGTATCATCTAGGATACGCCACTGTTGTCTTATCTAATAATAAAGTCAATAATAAGACTTGTCTTCATTAGAACATATGCGTATCCTAATTATATATCATTTTGTTTTTTCTTTGTCTCTCTTTGTCCTGTAGAGCAGCGCTTCCCAAACTGTGGGCCGCAACCCCCTTGGGGGCATAGGGTTTGTTGAGGGGAAGGGCATGAAATAATGAAAACAAATTTAAAATGTTTTAAGGCTAAGTGGATTTTTTTATTTTAAAAGAAGCGTATTTAACTTTTATTATTTATTATTTCTTTTTTGTTATTTTTTATATTTTAATGGAAAAATTCACACATTGGTGTTGGTTCATAAACTTTACTTCCTGTATTTCGATGCTTAATAAATATTAGTAAATATTGCTTATTCATATGCTTCATTTCAAAGCAGTGGTTAATTGTATTTACTTCGAATGCTCTCCAGGGAAGCTCCAAAACTTCCTGTCCCTTTCATCACACGTTCGTAAGCAGGGACTGTTGCTATTGACTTTATATACATATCAAAACTCGTTTTATATGATCACTCTCATCCTAGCTAATTTTCTGTCACCAATAAAAGTTGCATATATTTCACACATGAAAAAAAGCTTAAACAAGTTCATGTGAGGAGGTAGTAACTCACTTGCAGTGGTAAACAATATGCCCTCCCTAACAGCCACTATACTGCAGAGGCAATAAAAACAGGTACTTTTATTATGCCAGTAAATAAGGTATAAGGAGTCTATGTAATATATTTCTCGACAAATAGTGCAATTAGACACAACTGGGATAAAAACACACTAATTAATGAATCACATGTCCCCTCATACAGAAACTATGCTGTATGGACTGAAACAAAACCATATGTTGCATGGGCAAACACAATATCTATCTAACTAAAAACTATTGTTATTAATTAGATGTATGTGAGTTCGATTTCCCAAGGCAGCAATAAAATTCAACCGAACGTGTGGAAATTCGTAAAAGTGTTAAAACTAAGTAATATATATATATATATATAATGAATGTTATGGTAGTTTCGCATATGAAATTCGGTTGAAGAGAGTTAGCATTTCAACTCAATTGTCAGCTATGCTTTTTTATCTTTCGGTTGCGCGATCTTTTGTTAATACCGCACCAATCATGTGCACGTTTTAATAACCTGCCTTTGCTGTCTGTTTCGCGTTAGGCTTAATTAGGCACAAAAGAGAAAAATGTTCTTGGTCTGGGGATTCCCTTATTCAGGTAATATTCACTAATTTCATGTTATCAGTCTGTGGTGTGCCAGTATCGGTAAGTGGTGATATTATTTGATCTATTCTACATTAAAAAATTTAACCCTGAGATGGATAAGTGGCTGATAAAAAATTAAAAAAAAAATTCCCGCGAACAATCAGAAGAAGCAGAAACAGACTCAAAAAAAAAAAGAAAAAGGACAGTATTTCATATTTTACTAGAACAGTCTGCATCGTCTTCAGAACCAAACGGTAAGAGGCAAAAAATGTAGCATATGCATTTGATTTTTGCAATATTCGCTGTGTATGTTGTGTATTGAATATAAATACAATAAATATTATAATAATATATCTCTCTATTACGATTTTTTTTCGAGGGGGCCCGTGAAATATTTTAATTTTGCAAAGGGAGCCCTGACATCCAGAAATTTGGGAAGCACTGCTGTAGAGTATCTGAATTTACAGTAACACATTTTTCATGATAAATTTGTTAGTTGTGAAACACGTTAAGTGCTGCCACCTGTTGTCCATATGTAAAACTAAATGTGGAGGTTAGGATTATAAATCTTGCGGAATCTTATTAGTGACCTTCCAAGCTGTAAATAATTTCCAGGTGTTTTATTTTGCGATGTATTTTTCATGCCGCGATAAAAGTGGAAGTCCAGGAGAGCCATCTGATTATCAATTTACAGGTTTAGAAAGTAAGACGCATCTAGGATTTGCTAGCTTCTCCAGTTTACTTGATTGGGATGAAGTAAAAATATAAGAAAATCCACATACTTCCGATTTTATTTTCAAATGAATCAAAACCTCTCTTATTTTAATGAGGATGCTCCAAAGGCCAAACAAACAAACACGACAAATTGAATGGATTTTATTTAAGGGATTTTTTTGGCTTTCAGGTAAATAAAAGAAGAGATATCGAGCGGAAAGTACAAAGGCAAACGCAAAGGTCCCGAACAAATTTTTAATTTATTTGGAATGTTTTACGGTTATGAATATTGCGAAATACACTAACACTCTTCTTTACATCTACTTATGCATGTGCTGAAGAATGGGATCAAGTGCCCCCCCCCCATTCAATCAGGCAGTCATGAATGATATCCTTAACTGCTCAATACAGAATGGAAGATCAGTAATATAAATCAGTCCTCACACTCTTGCTCAAATTTCAAGGATGGTCCCCAATTCTTCCGCAATCAGTATGTCTTAATCATATCACCCCTTTACCTTCTATCAACCAATTTTTGTTACCCACAAACTTCGACGTATCATCATGAAGTGCATTTCATTCACCTGCCACCAACTTGGTCACCGACCTCTGGATCATCTGCACCTTCACATCCCCAAGAGACCCAGAGGTCCAGACGCCACACAAAACGCACCGTTCCAACGTTCTTTCAGTGCGGTATAACAAGATTGGAAGTCCTCTTCTGTCAGCTCGTTTATGGTCCCTGTCACTGCAGTTTGGGTGTTTTCTGCAGTCTCAAAATGAGTACCGGTCATCTTTTTCTTGAGCTTGGGGAAAAGAAACTTACACAGAGACAACACGAGCGAGTAAGATAGCTGTTCCAACGCCGTAATGCATTTTTAAATAAATAATCGCGAACTGATAGCCAGAATGAGCAGGAGCATTGTCGTGATGCAAGATCCAATCAGCGAGGTACAAATTCTCTTTGGACCACGCCATGGCTATCGAAAATGATGACAATAATATTTTCGTTTTGGAGTTGTTCATATGCGTTTCGCTTTCTTCGGTGTTGTTGAATTCTAAACACTTTAGCACGTGATAAAGAATCATCACAATACTCCCGCTTAATTTTATCGAACACTTCGATCGTTCCCTTTAACACAATATTTAATCTCAAAACGTTATTCAAGAGTTTGCTTCTCTATTTTCGTGACGAACACACCAAACATACACTTATTAAAACACAATAAATCGACAGGTGTTTACCCTCCAGATGAGAAACTGGTGCTGACGAAAAGAGCTGAAATCTCTCGAACATATTACATCCTCGTTGGTTCGACAGTTCTGCTAATTGTCGTGATTAAAAAAAAAAAACTTATTTTCTGCTGGACCTCGTATAGCAGTAACCAACTTTATATTTTGTCCTTTTGGTCTCCATCTCACACCAGATGGCCTCGAATGCGCTTTTTTTCGCTGACCTTCAGTCGAACTCCTACTCTCTCTCTCTCTCTCTCTCTCTCTCTCTCTCTCTCTCTCTCTCTCTCTTTGGTTGCAATTCATCAGCTATCATTAAGAATACCCCACCTCCATTATTTTTTCTCTGTCCTCCTTGAAAATACTACGCGCATCACATTCTATCCTCCCACTAACTATATCATCTTTTGTCATTCATGTCTCACCAATGCCAATAACCTTTGACCAAGAATAACTAACTAGTGCCAACGACTACTCCCCTTCTTGTTCCCTTATCGCACTCCCCTTGATGTACAACATCCGATAAGTCGAAAGTGTGAAGTATTTCCGTAACTAATTTTCTTGTTCCCCGGGAAGCGTATTAATTATGCTTCCTTAATTTTTACCGAGTTTTTCTGTAAATCACTGAACTCCTGAGTTTGCTGAACCGCCTGAGGGGAGTTCGCTGCCTCAGTTACTTTTGTACTTTGTTCAGCCGTATCAAGCGATATTTATAACAGCTAATGCGGGTCAAACAGACTCTTAGTAGAACAAATAGGATATGCACAGAGTTCAAAATAGCAGATACTAAAGATATTTAGCATGAACTTAACGGTGCGTATAAACTGAATAAATTCAAGTTACCTGCGTAATTTGTGGTAATAACTGTTTCCAAATCATGGAATATTTTATTCTTACTTGAAAGATGTGAAAAAAAAAAGCACTCAGAATAATTTTCTGTTATGCAGATTTTGTACTGATTTGTATATGAAATTCTTCTTTATCTCTTTTAGATATCGTTAGCAACAGAAGAAACAGATATTAGGTCGATACTAACCAAAATTTTAACTATCAGAGATAACTAAAGATGGTGAAGGCTGGCTGCCTATTCGATTTAAAAAAAAGAATTAAAAAAAAGGGAGGGACGGTCCCTATCATTTTGCCGGACTATTGTCCAATTTCCAGTCGCAGACTCAATATGTCCACTAGTATAATATCTATCATATTAATGTTGTTCTCTTTTTGTCGAACTACAACCTGTAAAATTGCGAGAACTAAATTAATTCACTTAAATCTGTTTAGCTACAAAAGTCCACGCCGTTTGCACAAGTGCAAGTGACGATACTGTCTAGACCAGTGCTTCCCAAACTTCTGGATGTCAGGGCCCACTTTGCAAAAATTAAAATATTTCACGGCCCCCCTCGAAAAAAAAAATTTTTCGGCTGCTGCGTCTTTAGTATTAATTTTTTTCCCCCTTTTTCTGCCGTCATCCTTCCTATGTCTACCTTAACTTCAAACTCTCTGTTAAGTTCTCCTTATCTAATTCTAATCTAACCAGATTAACTTAGTCCCGCTTATAATCCCTTTAAACCTTCTACAAGTGTTAGAGCTGTCAGTGAGAAGGCCTGTGGAATAAGCAACGCACGGTTAGTTAACTATCTCCCACACTATCTAACTCAAGAAAAATTTATATTGTATTGCGCGATCCTGAATTAATTTTATAGCACGAGAAGATTAGTTATAACACTTATAGAATAGACCACTTTCTAAAATAATTACTTAAATAGTCGGGCGTGGCTATTTCTCTAATTTAAGCACGCAGGTTCGGTTGTTTTTATGAGACAGTGCATCGGTCAGAGATCAGGCGTTAGTTTTAACCAAACAAAACGTTTATTTTACCTTAAGCAACTCTACAATCTAATATACAATTGATCAATTTCTCTCTGATGCCTATCTTGAGCTCAAATCGTAACCGTACAATTTAGACCAACTATTCACAATGCTTAAATAACTTGCTTTACAAGATCTGGGCAATTACTGACTCTCACATTCTATATCTTAGGATAACATTCTTCTTAATATATATATACTAGTTAATTCTCAGACTCAATTATTTCTTATACAATTATCTTAACAAAGCTACGTTCAATGGACTTACAATTCTTAACCATTACCTCAGCGTTGATACAATAGAATTTACTCATAAATTGGCAGAAACACACACGACTATCCTATCAGCTTGGTAGATTTGTGGCGTACATGTTACCACGGACTTCGATGCTGATCTAAGTTGGAATAGCCATATAGCTTATTGGTCCTGTTGACTCCTTTCCTCCGTCTTGTATACTAGCTCCTATATAAAGCCTTTGCTGAAAGGCTTTAGGCGGTCGTCCTCCTGTACTCCAATTCCGGGAATTGTGGTATAGCTCACCGTTCTGCATCTACTGTAGGCACCGTATAGCTGGTCGCACGTGGCACATTCCATTACTGAAAATACATCTCTGAAGAATAATCTGCCTCTCCTTTTTTCCCCGGGCCTAGGGGTCACATTCCAAAAAAAAAATAATAAAATCTCGGAAGTCCGAGCGGCCCAACGAACTGCTGCAAGACGAAAAAAACTCCACTCTTCTCCTTTTACGGTTCTCCCGACTTCTTTTATACGATTCAGAAGTTTCTTGTTTTAGGGTCGGAGACTCCCCGAATCTTGACATCACTGTTGTCTTGACCTTCAGTTTTGGGGGAAAAATCTCCACATCTGAATGACCTTCAATACCTTCGCAAAGGCCCAGAATTTTATTTATTTTAGAATTCATTTTAAATATCGTTAGCAATCTTATGTCATTCGACTTAGCACTTGGTAGGTTGTAGGTCTGTGAAAATAGCGTCGTTATATGTCCAGCATACCAACCGCATCTTATAAGCAGCTTCTAGACACCTGTTGACAACTGGAAAACGAAATAAAACTTTTAATGATTATTTGGATCCCTTCAGACATCGTTGCCAAACAATTTTTTTTTTCTTACGAGCTCATTTGGCATTCTTTCAGGCTGTTAGGCAAAGTGTTATTATCACACATTTACTCAAAATTTTAGTTCGTCCCCAAAGAAAATTAAAATTCATCTCACTTTTTTAAAAGTCTCTCGTGTTTTCAGAGTCAGAGCTAAAAAAAACGGTGGAAGTAAACTGCGAACATAAAAAGTGCATTTGCAACCCTTCCTTGGAAATAGATGATTTTGCAACTGCGTTACATAAAAGCTCGCATTAGCCTTCACTCTCAGTGTTAGGCCAGCCAATCACAGAATGGCTGGCCTAACACTGTTATTAATTTTAATGGGCACCCGGGAAAAGAACAGGGCAGACAACTACCACAATCTCAGCTCTCTAATCCTAACATTACATTATGCATTATATTCTGAAATACTTTGAGTACTGTGGTCGATTTTCTTGCGTTTCTTTCCGAGAGGGAACAAAAAACTCGTTTGCCGGTGCCAGAGAAGTGGCTAACTCAACGAAGGCTTAGAAAAAGTTCTAGCAGTGGCTAGAATGGAACTTGGAACGGTCTTTTTTGGGTGGCCATTCGCATGTGATAAAAATGCCACTTCTACAAGGCTTCAGGTATTATTATGCTAATTTAAAAGTTATTTTACATCAAATTCACTGAATCATGGCAATGTATATTAATGCTGAAATTAAAGGATTAATTCTTTTTTTTTAAATTTCTGATAACCATTTTTAAAAACCAAAACGTTTTGCTTTTCCTGTTCTTTTATCACGGAAGATAAAAATAATTTGAATTGAACGTATGCTTGCGATTTTCATGTTAAATTTCGTAACTGTTGATATGATTCATGTCGAAGTTTCTGGAACAAAAAGCTACATGAAAAAAATGCAAATAATTACTTTACTGACTAAAATTATTATTTTCCTGACGATGTTTCGCTAGTTCAAGCTAACATTATCAGACGCATTTTTAAAACTGGAATTTTCTAAATTCCGATTTTGAAAATCGTGCCCAGCAGGTTGGAATTTTCGAAACTTTAGCATTCAGGACAGACGGAAATTCGTACTCATTACCAGCACTGTACCGCAACAACAAGCTCCACTTACACCATTTCAACAAAATGAATACAACAGAAAAACCTCGCCAAACCACTTAAAAAGAACAACCCCGCCGCCAAATGTGACCGCACATAGAATACGTAAATCTTCAGTTTACATAAGAGATAAAGCAGGCTTTCTCCTCAAAACACAAAATCAGATCAATATTCAAATATCTTAACAAAGTGTCCACCTTCCTGACACAACCTGGATCCTATCTCATTCCCAGGTGCCTGCTACCTGGGAATGAGAGTTCCACACGACTCCTGTCAGTGTGGAACTTAAGTGGTTCTTGGTTAGAATAAAAATTAAAAATAAATCTAGTACGGGCACCAAACATCAGACTATCCCTACGCGTCCTGGAGGAAGACCATTCAATCAGATGGAAGAATGCCAGGCTACTTCAAAAATCCAAGTTTTAAATCCGAGAGACTGTTCCTGCAAGCGCACAAGCTATGAAAACTCAGTTAACCGCAACGGAACTTCAGGTGTGATCTTGCATAGATATTGGCAAGTACACAACGACACTACTACTATCAACACTATAACGCCATCTATTGCCCACCACCACCAATAGTATCGTTAAAAATCGTATTAAAAATTAATACGATTTTTAGCGGTGACTTATTCTTAAATGTTCTTTTAAGAAACTGTTTTTTTAGTATTGAAGCTTAAAATGTCACGCTATTAATACTGTATTAGCAGACTGCGCAACTTCTTGTGAAACAAATGTTAGAATACCTTATGAAACCTTTTAGTAATGTTGGCAAAATCATGCTAGTACAATAATAGATTGTGAATAGTGGTCGCTATCTAGTAACATCTACTTGCCGCTAACGAACATAACTTTCGAATCTTCACATGACACTCTGACATTTATCTTTGATATTTACAGTCCGAATTTGATGATGGTCACTAGTTTAGTTGTTAAATTAGATGTAAGTTGTAGAAGTGTTTTTTTTTTTTTTTTTTCGCAGCAAAATGTTTATTTCCGAAGAAAAAAATGCACGATATTCTTAGCACCCTCATTTTTGTCAGAAAGCCTGGCTGCGGAATGGCTTGATCATATCTCTGAAACAAATCGGAGAGAGATTTTTTTTTTTATTTTTTTATTGTGAACATAACAATCTTATATACAGGATTAACCGGTTTTTGGTTCTCTGCAGTCAGACAGAGAGGTTACATGCTCATACTCTTGTTGAGGTATGTTACATCGAAGTCACTTATAAGGCTAATTAATTTTTTTTTTTTTTAAAATAAATTAAAGCCATTAAGAGTTATTTTAACATGATACTGTATAAGAACATAAATGTGGAAGAACATAGAAGTTACTATTGCACAATATTATCTATTAACATGAGAGTGCAAGCTGATTAATTTTCGCACTGTTAAGCACAACAATCCTTCTTTCTTCCACCTTTCTTTGGGGGGGAAGGTGTCACTTCTATGCTGGAAAGTGGATTATAATGCAGTCGCCCTGCTCAGCCAGGAGTTGATTCCGTGGCTTCCATTCTTGGTGGAAAAGATCTAAGGTGTTGTTTTGCTTATGGTGGTGATGCTCGTGTAGGATCCTACTTCTCACCTTTTGTTGGAAGGCTGCAGTGAGTTGGTCAATTGCCTCTCTCTGTGAAGTTGCTGTGCTGTCTGGTCTTGTATGTCTGAGGTAGAAGTTGTATATTACCGCTTTTGCGGTGGGTGATGAAAAGGTAATTGCAGAACGAATGGTTATTTGACTCCACATGGACGAGATTGAAATATTCCTCTTCTGTATGAAGATTACCACATAGAGAGAGAGAGAGAGAGAGAGAGAGAGAATGCGAATTTTTAATTGACAGAAAGAAAAGGTTTTAGTGTCGTACGTTGCCGGTTGCCAGCCGACTGTTTTTCGCTCTCTCTCTCTCTCTCTCTCTCTCTCAAGATGGACGAGATCACCATGCGTGCTCCCAGAGTAGATCCAACCCTGTCACAATTTGGGAAAAGCCTTTACTCAACAATTGGGAAAAGACTTCTTATTCTTATCAATAAGAATAAGGCATGACAAGTATCTGATTTTAGTTCTCACCATCAAAATTATATCTAATTTCAGTTACAGTAAGGCATACACAAGAGACCAACTAACAGCTGAAACTAGGAGCAAAAAAAAAAAGAAACTATTCTTTCATAAATTCGCAGAATACAGTGTCAATATGAGAGAAATATGGACTACACTTAATGAAGTATTAGGTCGAAAAAGGAAAGTCTCTCCACAAGATTTTATCACCAAAGACATTGGCCAAGAGAAAAACAGAACGAACTTGCTAAATCATTGAAGTATGCCTTCACAAACAACATAAATCCAAAAAAAAGAAGAAAAAAAAAGATACTTTTACCATTAGGTTCTTCACAAAACTACTACCCCAATGTCAACAGCTAACGTGTACTTTCCTCCTATAATCCAAATTCGAACTGAAAGATGCTCTCACACGACTAACACGATAAACGAGTTCAGGAATTAACAGAAGCAGACTCACAGACCTCCTAACATTTTGAACAACTACATGCTGTACTTCTCAAACTTGAGAAAATCATATTCGATACTGGATCTATTCCCAAACACCTGAACCGCGATAGTTACACCTACTTACAAACAGGAAAAAGAAAAAAAATAAGAAATGTTAATTTTAATAAACGTTTTTCGGATCATTCCCTGCTGTAAGAGCAAATGACCACGGATAATGAATGATGGTGGTGTCTACTTACATATATATATATATATACGCGTTAGGGTCATGAGCATAAGTGAATAAATATCTCGTTGTGTAGAATAAGCCTGTATGGTACGAAAGCGTCGGCTTACCTCTAAAAGTATAACTGGACCTTATATAGTTAAATTGCCCACGTGTTCATTTCATTTTTGTTTTCTTTTGTTATAGTGTGACGCTTAACTTACATAAACCAGGTTATATAGAAACTGGGCATCATTCGAGAGGAAAAAAAATCGCAACATTTTATATACGAGTGATACATTTCCCAGGAAATGTTTTCTCTTGATAATAGGGATTAAATCATCTGAGTCAATTATATTTTGATATCAAACTGTCGCCTTTAATAGTTGACGTTGTAATGTGTCATCATTGAATCATATTATGATCCCGAATTATCACTCCTATCCACCTTGCAAAAATGATGTGGCCATCTCTATTGACTAAGGGCTTGTGCAGCTATAACTGTTTAAGTCAATTATGTTCTAAAAATATTAAAATTTAGAAAGGATATCTACACTTAGGAGCAAAACACTGTGATCGCCTACTTATCTATATGTTAGGCCTTTCATTTTGCCGAGATAACTTCTTACCACCAGTCTTGGTATTGACTATACTAGACCCCAGGTGACCTGAGATATTGGCCTACGATACCTTAGACCAACTAGCCAGAAGAACGTCCTAGAGATCAGCGACCGAGCAAAGCGTTGATGTGGACCAGCGGTGCTATGTTGCACATGATCTCACAAATCTTCGATGAAATTCAAATCACAGAATTAAGTTTGCCAGGAAACGCATGGAATGCTTAGATATGCTCTTGGAACAATGTGAGCCTTGTAAAACGAGTCTTGCTGAAGAGTCCAGATCCATTAGATCACATTGGCACAATGTAGTGGGCAAGGAACGAAGTTATCCAGAGGTAAGCATTCGAAATAGAGATGTGCTCAATGGGGAAGAGGACTAGTGATGTCCATGAGAACAATCCTCATAGATGCAGTGCGGTGAAGGGTACTACCATCACCGCACTGCAGAGTTGGCATGTCAACGGTGCAGTCCGGTTAACCCGAAAAACAGGCAGGGTGATCACAATGTTTTGGCTAATGAATGTATTTCTAATAATGACATAGCTTAAAACACACCTGTTGTATTGGAATAATGATGATTACTAATGTCTCCAATCACGAAAGATTGTAAATCAGTTATAGATCAGTACGATGGGGAGAGCTGACGAATTTTGTAAGCATATCTATGTTATTATTATTTATTTATTTTTATTTTATTTATTTATTTTTTTTTTTGCATTTCCCCCCCTATTTTACATAGTTTGGAAGCCTTGCTTTAAGGAGTAAATGGAACCTTTTTTCAAGCTTCTTCATGAGTACAATTAGTGGGAGAGGTAATCTTACGGCCGATAAGAATCGTCTCCAAAGTAAAGAAAGTCACAAACATCAATGACCACGGCTGAATCCGAAAGCCTGTTGGTAGGAGAGGAGATTTGTTAATTTACGATGAAATAGGTATCTAAAAAAACTTAATGAAAAGGGGAAAATATATTTAGGGATTCAAATGCAACACATTCTTACAGATTTCGTTGTTCCTCAATAGACAAAATAGAATAAAAATAAAGAGACTTTATGCGTACATTTCCTTAATCGATAAAGAGTTCTGTTGAAATATTTTCTTACATGCTTCGTTGAATAACATATTAAAACAATTTTCAGAATTGCATGAAGATTGGTTAATCGCTGATCGTTACAAAAATCCCTTGTAAATTTATATAATATTCTAGAATTTCTATAATTCTCTGCGATCTTGTATTCCTAAGGTTCTCTGCTGCTGTCTTTAAAAATGTACAAATCATTTCTGATCCCCAAACAATTCACACTACACTCTCTTCTTAAATGTCCTTCACAACTTAGATCTTAAAAGTTTTAAGTGTCGTAGAAAAAAAAACTTTTTTTTTTTCTACGACAGGTCAAACATACATTCATTTAAGTATCTAAATTTCAGCATCCCAAATTCTTGAACGTACAGGTATGCGCATATCATACCGGAAATGTAGTTGTTATTGGCAAATCTCATCCGGAAACTGGTTTCTCAATACGTACTTCAAAGCGTTGTGATGTTCCATTCATAGTTCAGTTTCATCTTCCGAACTGCTCGATGTTTCAACTTTATGAGGATCCTCGTAGATGTGGGGTACAGTTTCATCACTGGAAAATAAATAAATAAAAAGTCAAAATCGGTGAAAATTATTGAATCAATATATTTGTGTGTTTTCCGATTTGAGTGTTAAGACGAGTGGGCCCATCGAACGGGAACAGATTCTGATGCTTCAGTTTAATATCACATTAAGGCTATCTTCGTTTTAGTTTTGTAAATGCCACTTTGCCGTTAGATTCCTGTTTTATTTTTATTTTTATATTTATTTATTTATTAGGATGATAAACAACTCGCACAGATACATTTGATCGACTTTCATTTTTTCACGATCCTTTTGAAAAGAAGCGAATGAAATTATTGAAAGCGGAAATTTTGCAAACAGATTTGCATTTACAAAGGGTTGTGAAAAATCGATGTGTAATTTATGGCGATGGGAAAGAAGTGAGGAGCCTCCGTAACTCGGTACAGATGAAGATTTTAGTTGGAAAGATGTGAATATTCGAATTCACATAGCGGGTCTCAGAGGAAGTAGTAGTGTTTTTTTACCTGTTTATCATCTCGCAAAATACACATACCGACCACTAAATTAGAAACTTTTAAGAAATCAGTGGTTTCCGTATAGGTATGCGACTGCCAATGCCGATCATCTTGAATTCTGTGCGCATAGTTCGGTGAGATATGGATCGGGAACAGCTTTCATTAAATGTTTCTGTCCATTGATGCACACAGGAAGATCTGTTTGATTTACAAGCCTTCTCACACGACAGTGATCTCGTTCCTGACAGACTATCTTAGGACCACTGTTACGCCTCTTAGACCAGCAAAGCGAGTTATTTTTCCACTAATTAAACACCCGGGATAGCTCACCTTTTGAGAAATCAGTGAGCTTTGTCGTTTTCAAAATCGTGGTTCCAGCCAGACGGTCACCTATATAATAAGCCCTATCGCAACCACATATATCTTTAGGTAGTACAGATTTTTATCCACATTATGATCAGCACTATTGGCGATTACCGACTAGCAACACTCTTAAATAGTTGCCTTGAACAGGTGGTGACGTATGTGACAAAGTATTTTACATATACGCTATAAGTGACGTTTTCGTGCGTCTGCATAAAGGTATCTAATTAAGTGGCGTGGCGATATGTGTAGATAAACCGGCCAAAGGACACACGCAATTTACAGCCATAGCAAATAATGCAGGTTGGAGTAACCCCCCTGTCGAAAGCAGTGTTGGATTTCTAAGAAGGTTACTTGGCTGTAATAGACCATTGAGTTCACACGAAAAGAAAGATGGAATGGGAATAGGAGTAAAATATCTGCCATGCGTCATTGTTCAAACGTTCGTGCTGCTGAGAGATGCTCAGAATGAACGTGGAAAGCAACAACTACCTGCCGGAGTCACGGCAGTAAAAGTCAAATGTCACTAAAGCATTTGACAAAATTTAGCATTTATAATATTATTGACCCCCACTTTTATTCAACAGAATATTCCCTGCCAACTATGAAGCCTAATTAGGAAAGAAATATCAACAAGAATATGCCTGAAAGCTATCCATGAAGAAGAAGAAGAAGGAGAAGAAGATGAAGAAAGGCGTCCATTTTCTTCTTTACCACATGTATCTTTAGGTAGTACAGATTTTGATCCACTTTCGAATAGACAGTAACTGTTTCTGACGTTGCTAAAGGTCCCCAAAGAAATTCTGCCTACCTTGACGACAAACAAGAGGAGAATTGGGGTGTTGCTGCGTTCTCTGAGGAGATGTTACAAGCAGCTTCGTCCAACTGTTTCTATCAAACTAACCTGTAGTATGTTTAATGTCGCGTAACAATTTTGGCACAGTTAAAACAAAATGGATTATAACCTGTGAAAGAAGGAGAAGAAAGATTAATGCCATTCAATAGCTATCAGTCACATGCTCGGGTAAATCAACTGAGCACGGGAAATACAAAGATGTCTCATTGAAACTTCACATGTAAAAAGTGAGCCAGAAATCAAAAACCTGTTATAAAGTATAAGTGCTTCTTCGGCTGAAATTATTGTTTTAATCGGTGTGACTTTAAATTCCCCTTGAAATTGCGAGAAAAATTGCAACAGCAGCAGCATGACCACTAATTATATTTTTTTTAAAAAATGTTATTAAATTAACCGCTTTTAAATTGCAGCTATCATTGCTTATCTTCAGCACTCGTGCTTATTTTGTTTTCGATATAAGAAGTTTTATGACATTAACAATAACGCCAGGAAAGCTTTGCTAAAATGCCGTCACACTAAATTTTGAAGAGATAACAACATCGATAGATTTTCATTGTATTCTTCCCATTTCGAATCAACGATCTTTTGTAAGAGTGTATTTTGCAGTCACTAATTAAATTAGCAGCACAAGTAATTACATTGAAAAGAATAGGTTTGACAAGACGTATTGGTTTGAAAGGTAAATTTCAAAGCAGCACGTTTTCAAATACTAAGAAAGTTCTATACTGCGGATGTACAGGATACAAAACTTAACGGAACGCCACTGGATTTTCTGAAATATTTTACTTTCCCACCATGCAATGACCTTTCATTAATCTCCTGTCGCGATAACAGATGTCGTTTTTCTGGAGAGAATTCTCTGAATGTTACATAAATACAGTATGTGCTATGTTAACAGTTTTCCTCCACAAAATTGGTCTTGTCTTAAAAATGAAGCTGAAAGTCTTGATGTTATCCTAATTCTTTTCGGTGGTTCTGTGGTGAAGGGCTCAAACCGAGACTGTGTTGTGTTTAAGGTTGAATCTCGTTTAGAACACGAAGAACGTTTATGAGGAACTTTACTGACCGTGAGACATGCAGAAGTCTCACGCAGAAGTTTTCGTGCCACAAAACCTGGCCAGAAGAACACACTCAATATCAATATATAAATATCATTTTTTAAATCCAATTAATAACACCACAACCCGATCACGTGTACACTTCTCTTGGGGTACTATATGATGTATTACCATGTTCATTTTTTTTTTTTTCAAATAGTATCATAGCATACGCAAGAGAGAATTATGAAAAATATTTATATAACGTTAGGTGTTCATTTTTCAGGATCTTATAAGATATAGTAGACGAAGCATCTTCCACACTGTGGTAGACGGACGACATGGTGAAGTAAACATTTTCCTGGCAGCTGTCATACCAACTGATTTGTGAATTCGTGACTCCATACCACAACATTCCGAGGGTCAACTGTCCCATCATTGCCAACTCTGCACGGCAAGTCGAATCAGCACGATGTCGGTTGTTTCTCTCATACGAGCAGCTTGTATAAAATTAAAATCCGAAGCTGTCAAGTTCGGTCACAAACATCGATGCTGCGAACGCCCTCAATTCCTAATTGCTAGCATTCACACATGACTCTTGATGGACACTGGAAAAATGCACAATTCTCTCGATCAGTTTATACACTGGTGTAAAAAAGCTAAGAAGGAACTGCGTTTTACCTATATAATGAAAATTTTTTCATGACTGCAGTCAAATGTGGACATAAATTTATTGCCAGCATACCAATAAATTATATTTCACAAAAAACGTGTTATAACTGGCTTACAAATTAAATACGTTTTTGGCAAAAGTTACAAATTTCCTAAGTACATAGTTAAGGAATTAATGTGCAGTTTTTAAAGAAAACTGTGCGTAGAGACTCGTGATAGCATCCAACAGGATAAAAGGCAAAAATCTGCGCTAAGCAAACTGTATTTGAAGAAATCTCTTTTCATGAACGAATAACTGCACACTTGGTTGTCTTGTAATGTCGCAAAGACATCATTACACGATTTCAAGCAGGGAAGTATTATTGGAAAGCTTGAAAAAGCCCTCAGAATTACAGATGTTGCCAGAGAGTCTGGAATCTCACAATAGCGTTGTATCAGGCAGTGTTTCAAATCAATGGAATGTGTTCCAGACGAGGTCGTCCTCGCTCTACCACCGAGCATGGAGGTAGGTTTTTGGTTACGACAGAAAACGGAATGGACGCCACCACAGCAGATCAGCTTAGAAGTCGGCTCTATTCAAGTACAGATACGCCGATATCTCGATAATCCTTCGGAGCAACGATTTGTCCTTATTTGTTTCCTGGAAATGAATTTCTTGCAGCAGTATATCTCTCTTGCGTGCCAAACGTGATCTATTGGCCTGAGTTCTGGGGGTGTGAGCTGGCTACTCGATTAGATTAATATCCTTGGTCTCCAGCAGTATCTCAACCTCTCGTGTACGATATGGAGTGGCATTGTCATCCATAAAAATTAATTTTTCGCCTACAGCACCACCGAAGAATCGAACATAACGCTGAAGAACTTCGTTTAGGAGCAAAAGTCATAGAGCCTTTTTCCAGCACGTTTACCTCGGTGAATTTATTAAGCATAAGTCTCCCCCCTCCCCCATCGCCCCAGAACCGCCGTATCTATCCCTCTCAAGGACATTCTCGCGATGATAAGCAGTACCACTTTCATTAGCTACAATTTTTCAAGATATCAGCGTATCTGTACTTGAATAGAGCCGACTTCTAAGCTGATCTGCTGTGGTGGCGTCCATTCCGTTTTCTGTCGTAACCAAAAATCTATCTCCATGCTCGGTGGTAGAGCGAGGGCGACCTCTTAGCAAATGTCTGGAACACATTTCATTTGAAACGCTGCCTGATACAACGCTATTGTGAGATTCCAGACTCTCTGGCAACATCAGTAATTCTGAGGGCTTTTTCAAGTTTTCCAATAATTCTTCTCTGCTTGAAATCGTGTGATGATGTCTTTGCGACATTACAAGACAACGAAGTTTGCAGTTATTCGTTCACGAAAAGAGATTTCTTCAAATACAATTCACTTAGCGCAGACTTTTGCCTTTTATCCCGTTGAGTGCTATTTGTGCCAATTCGAAAATCTGAGTGCGTACCCGGTTTTAACTTCAAATCGTCAGTTATAGAAATTGCCACAAGCTGATTCATCTGAATCTGCAGTTGTAATCTTCAAAAACAGTGTTCGTCCTTAGATTTTGGACACCGGTGTATAAACTGCCTGACGATGTCTTCTGTTAGCTTCACGATCGCGCTTCCATGACAGTCACAGTTGGATTCGAACGGTCTAACTGTGCTGTATCATTCGCACAGACTGCTGAATAATAATAATTAATGCCATAAATAACTGATAATTTAGTTTATGTATGCTATTTATTCTGAATGAGACTTGACAAGGGAACAAAGCGCAGTAAATTACTTTTTTAATAGTTTATATTCATCATTAATATATTATAACGCTACTGGTATTTTGGAATTCATTGCATTACTTTGGCAAGAAGCGATTTTTCCCCCTCGCTCTAACCTGGATACTAACCGGTAATTGCTGGTTTATTCCAGCTTAACAGTGGATGATGCAATGAGATCCTTCAGAGCCCTCTTTAAATGCGACGAAAGGTAAATAGGAATAGACTTACTCGTCTTCGTGGATTCTGGGGATGGTTTCCCTCCAAATGCGACCATCAAGAAATGTTGAAAACCCGATATTGTTCATTTTTTGGATTTCCGTTGATTCTTCGAAAGATCGCCTTCCAGCAAATTTCCAGTTGCCTTGCAAATCTGAGTGAGAAAAATACGTAAAATGAAAAATCACACCCATGTGCGAGTTATTAATCATAGTAAAGGAACTTTTAGACAGTAATCACACTAACGGTAAGAAATTGTTTTATAAGAATGGGTTGGATGACGAGGAAAACGGAGAGAGAAAGAGAAAATATACTTGCACATGAGGTTTTCTTAAACGATAGAAATAGAAATATAAGCAGAGTGTTGAAATAAGAGACAAAAATGAATGCTGGATTGGTGGATTTATTTATTTTTATTTCCATTATTTTTCATTTATTTCATCTATTGGCAATTTATTTATTAAATTGCCAATAGACAGTGGTAGGCTGCTTTCTTTTCATATATGCGGTAGATTCGAAATGTGTCCTACACGTAGTTGATGTCGACCACGTCCTTGGGCCCGAAAGACCTACGTTGGTTTGAAACCGTATAGGAAGTGAAGAACATTTGTATGGATTTTTCGACTAAATATGAAGTAGTTGTCTCAAAAACTGGCTCTTCGAGGAAACTGAAATTTTACTTCCTTCACAACAAACCGGAGAGAGAATAAGTGCGTAGACAACTTTAACTGCTCTATCGTTAAACGTTACGTGTAAACACACACGCGCGCGCGCGCTCGTGTGTGTGTGTGTGTGTGTGTGTGTGTGTGTGTGTGTGTGTGTGTGTGTGTGTGTGTGTGTGTGTGTGTGTGTGTGTGTGTGTGTGTGTGTGTGTGTGTGTGTGTGTGTGTGTGTGTGAGAGAGAGAGAGAGAGAGAGAGAGAGAGAGAGAGAGAGAGAGAGAGAGAGAGAGAGAGACAATCAAGAAAGATTGTAAACCTTTCGGAGTGGTAAAACGCTAGCCAATCCGAAAACCATATTCTAGTGATCATCTATACTCCTTTACAAGATACTTCCATTACTCCAGTACACAGGGAGTGGTTTGGTCACACGCCGAACATGACTTGTCACAAAACCTTCTAACAACGTCCATGCCATAGTGCGAATCGAATACAACAGCCTGATGGTAGGAGACCAGCGCCTCTATCTGCTCAGCATTATAAATCATCTATAATGATCTAGAAAATGAAGATGCGAGAAATAATTCAGGAATGTGACGCTCCCAAATCAGTGCAAAGAGCTGCGGGAAGGGAACTGACAGAACTTGAAAGAGGCATTTGATACGATGATATATTGCAGGCATATCTATTCGCAAACTGTTGATTAATTAGGCCATCCCACGTCAAAAATCAGTGATACCATACTGAGAAGAAAGCGCAAGGAGGAAACTGCCACTGCTGATAGCAGTGGACGAACAAACTCACCGAAAGTGACATGTGCTGCTAAGAATAATATTTAAAAACCGCCATTCGTCAGCTGATATGTTGAATGAGGAGTTCCGGGCATTGACTAGACCAGACATCTGCAAAAATCATTTAAAACGGATGATAACATGAGCTTCCATGGTAGGACCACAGTATGCAAGCCTCACATTACCCGAACCAACACACAGCGTCTTCAGTGGTGAAAAGAGCGTGTACAGTATGAGCGTGGACGTGGAATCTTGGAAAGCTGTTACAGAGCGGCGCACTCTACACCATCTACTGAGCAGATGAACAGGTGTGGGTGTGCCGGATGCCACGTGAACGTCTCTCACTACAGTGCGTAACCTCAACTATGAAATTCGGAGGTGGTGGTGCGATGTATGTGCATGTCCAGTGCAATGCTTCCTACTTTGTGGCGTTTCAAGGGAATGGACCACTGTCAGAAAGACAATACACCGTGTCATAAGACTACTGCTGTAACTGCGTGGTGTGTATAGACATGAACATCCCAACATTTACTAGCTTCCACAGAGCCCAGATCTCAACCGAACATCGAATATCGACGCTCCAGTTCATCCCACAGATGTTCTGTAGAACATCTGTGGGATAAACTGGAGCGTCGGAAAAGGGACGTCAGGCCCACAAGAATCCAGGATCTCATTACATGTTTGCAGGAAAAAAAACGCTTAACATTCCCATGGATCTTGTGGAAAGTATGCGTCGTGGGATTGTTGCAGCCATTGCAACAAAAAGGCGTATATCTTATTAAGCTTGGCACCATGGCTGTTTGTTTCTCAGTGTGTTGTCCATTAATTTCTTTTCAAGCAGTATATATTTGAAATTTTGCTTGTTTATGAAAACTTCGTTAAATGACAAACTGTGGGATATCATTATCAGCAAACGTATGTTGGGATTAACAATCAATGAAGTACATTGATATACAGAAGAGAAAACATTGACATTACAAAGCCACCATTCATCTTTATCGTTTATCCCGTGGCGTCTGCACTAATGATATTGGGATAAAATAGGAGCGTATTATTGGTCACCTTCAAATGATGAAACTTATTCATCTCTGCTACAAGTAAAATCTCACAATTCGAAACTTTATCTTCACTTGTTTCGCAACGAATAATCATGAATTATCAAATACCGTAAATCGCTCTTGTGAAATGGACACAAGTGAAAGGTATATTACGATTACATACTTGCCTCACTCCGTTGCACTGCAGGTAGCAAAGTTAAGTATGATAGAAGTCCCCTAATTTCTTAAACTAGTGTTTCCAAACTTTTCTCTATCAGCAATGGGTAACTGTGTTCACGGTATTACTCATTGGTGATTGTTACTCATTATTTATTTATTAATATTCATTGCTACCTGCAATTAATAATAAATTTGATAATTACTCTTTTAGGATTAAGTAAACACTTTAATGTTAGTGAATATGGAATGAAATGACTTCTATGAATGGATTCCCAAAAACAATTGCTCAACGTCAAATTCCTAGTACTGCTGGATTTTAGGAAATGCATACGAAGGCGTCACCCAAAGAACAGCAGCAATATAGAGGTGAATTAGACAAAACTTTTCTTCTTCATTTCCTCTCGACACCACCCATTCACGGTTCGAGTCCCAATTGTGAGGTTGAGTCGAACTGCAAATGGAGAGTGTGTACTCGATGCAAGTTTTTAACCGATTTTGAAGGTAGTGAAAGAATTTCTGATGTAAACGCTGATGATTAGCGACCATGGAATTTGTATGCACACGTTCGCTGCAGAATTGTAATATCTGTGTGAAAAGGAGTGGAGAGAATCAGTGAAAGATGGGTCATCAACCGAATCAACCGAATGGATCTTCTTCACTAGATCAAGGATTTTAGGGAGCTGACGGAAACATCCTGAATGAGGGATTAGATGAAGATCACGAACTATTCAAAAATCGTGCCTAGAACGAAAGACAAGTTACTTTCTTGAATGGCGAGGAGCCCATACATCGGAAATGTAAAAGCTAAGAAAAATTACAGAATGAAGTTTATCCCATGGCTCGTGCTGTCCAGAAATTTGGGGATATCCTTGTTAAAAGTGAAGAGTTTATGAATAGCTTTGAAAGAAATCGCATTTGCATTAATAAGAATATTAGATCCTTCTAAAATCGCTTAAGAAGAGATGTTTACCATTGTGGAAGGAGAGAGAGAGAGAGAGAGAGAGAGAGAGATCACCTGGAAGTTTTGTTCTAAAGAGCCCTTTATGTCGAATCAATAAAATAATTTTCTAACAACTTTTATCAACACTGACTTTCGCCATCGTGGTAGCAAGTGCATTTCTGCCAGTCTACGTAACGTGGGAAGAGGAGAGACTATGACAGACAACTGCTGCCATATCGTGATCCTAATTATCACCAATATTCATTATACTTAATATATATCGTGTGAATTCTGCTCCATTTTTTTAAGTTGTGGGATTGAAAACCTGAAATTCAGCTGAAAAAGAAAATACTTATTAGAACCACGTGTATGGAACCAAATGACTTTTTCTATTGGAATCTGCCTATTGGAATGCCTAGCAGGAAATCATACCAGGTTTATGATGCTAGGCATTCAAATAGTCAGAAAAGTCATTTGGTTCCATCCACGTGGTTCTAATAAGTATTTTCTTTTCAGCTGGATGTCGGGTTTTCCACCACATAACTCAGAAAATAGACACTTAAACCATACAAGTAATTTAATATTCTTGTAAGAATAAAATATTTTCGA
The DNA here is from genome assembly GCF_054136105.1 of Typopeltis vanoorti. Lineage (NCBI taxonomy): Eukaryota > Metazoa > Arthropoda > Arachnida > Uropygi > Thelyphonidae > Typopeltis > Typopeltis vanoorti. The sequence goes on from NC_143560.1 coordinate 138,623,324, forward strand.
AACAACTCTCAAGTCATGTCACATCATGTCACTGACTACTTTCTTGCATTGTTTTATTGACAAGTTAAAAAATATGCTTTATCACTATGCCTTCTTTCGAATCTTTTTTTTTTTATTTGGGTGACTTTTTAATAACAAACCTTACAAGAATGCCACTCGAATTTCGGTAGTAACATCGTATAGCAATTTTCTGTCTGTTGCTAGCAATTAATCTCTACAGCGGCACTAAATTCTGCAGCTGCATTAAAACAATATTAATTGTGGACTAAAATGAAAGAAAATGTGTCATTGTTGTCATTGTTTTCACACACACACGCACGGAAGAAAGAAAGAAGAAAATAGAGATGTTTCCGATTCATTCCTTACCCCAACATTTATGCGACGGTCCTGGTTCTGCCCAGCTGTTTCCGAACACGGGAGTTTCCGAGTATGGATTTTCGCTCGACCACTGTCTGCTCGTCATATGTGGAACATCGTATTCATGCCGAGTAAGAGGGGCTGAGGAGGAGGAACGATGTCTGCTGTGATTCTTGATTTTCCTGTAAGAATTCAAGAAATTTTAAAACAAATTTCACATTTATTTTAAAATTTATCTTAAATTTAAAATTTAGATAAATTTTAAAAGAACGTAGAAAAGAAAAACATACTCTGATTATTGATACCATTCTTAGACAGCTGCCACTCTAGTTCTTTCCTTGCTGTAATATGCTGATGTAATAGCTCCCATTGCATAATGATGATAATAATGAAATGCTTTTTTTTTATTTATTTTATGCTACTCAAAGGTACGGCGTTTAGAAATGGAAGCAAAATATCCATTCCTTAAAAGTTTACATTCACTCCATATTCAGCAGTCAGTTTATAGTGTTGAAAAGCTATGCCAAAAAGCGAAATGTATTGTTCCTACACAAAACAGCTTAGTAGGGTCACTTAATCCAGTTATTTACAATGAAATCACTGAATGTCTGGAAGTGTTTTCAGCAATAGAAAACTGGGAAGAATTAGCTGCTTCTCGATGATGAAGTTCGAAACTGTTTGTTATAGTATGATTTTACAGGGCTGAATTGAGCACATTCTCTTGAAGCTGTTTCTCAGTGGCTGCAGCTTTTCAAAAACTAAGCACACGTGGGAGTGCACACGCATTGTCACCCATGTAATGATGCAATAAAAGCATCCGGACATCAATAGTTAAATAAATGCTTTGATGTCATACATGCAACTACCGCGTCATCCTTGTGTCGTATACACAGAAAGATACTCTACCAAAAGTTATATTCTGTGAATCAGCCAAACAGCACAGTTGCTAGATGGCAAAGAATTTATCTCTACCCAAATTCTCATATGCTCTATAGAACATTGTGATACACCGTTGAGGTTTCTAGGATGGCGTCTTTTTTTTGCACATCATTCTCCCGACTGTGTATTTCCAAAACTCTTCCTATTGGATTTTTTTTTTAATGTGATTACAACCCATGGCATGTAGGGAACCTATCTTACACTACTCTTCAGGGGTTTAAAGAGTTAGATCAGAACTCTTGTTCTAAAGATCCAAACCTGTAATTAACATTTCTTCCCAAGCCACTTCAGAGCTCTGATAAGTACGTTGGTGGTTTCGCGACTGAGAAAACACACAGAAAAGAAATTCGAACCCTTGGGCTGGAGATCGAAAACGCTCTGCCACTCTGAAAGACAAGCCATCTTATTGCCATAGGAAGCGAAGCAATTCGTGTGTAAGTAGACCCCGCATGGAACACGTTTAATTGTTCAATGTGGATAAAATAAAGTGAAGTGAGTCTCAAGTAGATGCATCGGGTCTTATAAGGAAATGATTTACTAAAAATAATTAAGGCGCCAAATTCTTTTATTCGAAATGCCTTTCTATTGAAATACATTTGTATCCAGTGATGAGAGAAAAATTTGAATTGACAAACGGGATTTTAGCGTTAGAAGAATTCCCTGCATCCTTAAATGCACAAAACACTGAAATTTCTCAAATCAGAGAAACTGCCTAGAATATTTCTAGGTCGACTTTCTGATTAGAGACAGAGAGAGAGAGAGACGGGGTACGTTTTTCACATTTTCTCCGCCTCCAATCCAAACTGGAATCCACGTATTGAATTTAATCTGTTTCCGAACCACTATCGAACCACTAAATCTCGATCTCGGGATTTAGTGACAGTGTTAAAACTATAGTTCGAAAAGTTTAATAATTTAGTATCCCAGAGTGACCAGGGGTTAGTTAATCTGATTCCCCTTCTCTGGAATCAAAACGTGGTACTTTTTTTAAGCCAGAGGTTTCTGCTTAGAGAGTCCCAGAGCAAGTTAGAAAACTTAATAAATAATAATATGCTGCAAGCAAGAAAAAAAACTGTACATGGCAAAATGATTTTAAGGAATGACGATGGTAAGGAGGTCACTGAACCAGTCGATATAGTGGAGTTACTGAGCGCTCATTTTGCAAAAGTATATCATCCAGGTGGTGACATTGATAAAATGAAGGAGCCATTAGTTTATACGGGAATTGTGATGAATGAAGTGGAGGTGAATAGTCTATTACAGAACCTTAATGTGAATACATCTGTGGGATTGGATGGTATACCGGCACGGGTCTTGCGTGAAGCGGCTAAGGAATTATCAGTGCCCTTGACCATAGTCTCGGGTCTGGTTTAGTCCCGAAGGCGTGGAAAGAGGGGAAAATAGTTTCACTGCATAAAGAAGGATCCAAGACTATGGTTGCAAATTACCGACCGATCAGAATATCAGGAGTTGTTGTCAAGGTCTTGGAGAAAGTAGTCAAGAGAAAAATTCAGGAATTGATTGATGAAAATGAGATACTGTACAGGGGACAGCATGGCTTTGTAAAGGGTAGATCATGCCTGAGTAACTTGCTCAAGTTTTATAACAAGGTGACAGCTGAACTGGATAGGGGAAATGGGTTTACACTGATACTGCTGGACCTGGAAAAGGCGTTTGACAGGATACCACATGGAATTTTAATACGTGAACTACAACATATGGGAATGGATATAGGGTTGGTGAGATGGATAGGTGGGTGGTTGATGGAGAGATATCAAAGAGTGGTTTATTCAGGAGTGGAGTCCAAAAGACGGCCTGTGACTAGTGGGGGCCGCAGGGTTCTGTTCTTGGACCACTGCTGTTTAATCTGTTCATTAACGATATAGGGAAGGATCTAAGTGGAACAGTTCATTTGTTCGCTGATGATGCAAAGTTGGGGAGGGCGATAGTGAATGCAGAAGATGTCAAAATCTTGCAGGATGACTTAGATAGATTGGAGTTCTGGGCTAAGGAGAATGGATGTCAATTTAATGTGACAAAATGTAAGGTTATGCATTTTGGGGTGAAAAGATTAGCAGCAGTATACCACATGGGTAGAACTGTACTCCAAGAGATTGATGAGGCCAGGGACTTGGGAGTGTTGGTGGATAGGGAGATGAAGTTTATGGAGCACATTGCGAAAGTAGCTAAATCACCTCATCAACTCACTTGGTTGTTGAAAAATACCTTAACGAGCAGAGACAAGCAAGTTATTGTACCTCTGTACTGAGCCTTGATAAGACCGCATCTTGACTACTGTGCGCAGATTTGGTCACCGCGGTTCCTTCTTGATGGGGAGGAGGTGAAGAGGATCCAGAGGCGAGTGACTAAGATGATAGCAGGTCTATGGAATGAACCATATGAGAACAGGTTGAAGATTTGTGGGTTGCAGAAACTGGTTGATAGGCGGAAAAGGGGAGATATGATTGAGACATTCAAATTGCTAAAAGGATTCTATAAGATTAATTCAGAGGATATTTTTGAGATCAGGACTGGTGGTGGGAGAACTAGGGGACACCTATGGAAGCTGGGCAAGCGTGTGGTTAGCAGTGGTGTTAGAGCTGGGTTCTTTACTTTTAGAGTGGTAAATGAGTGAAATAAGCTGCCAGAGTCTGTTGTGTGTGCTATGACAGTGAGTGAGTTCAAGGCAAGATATGATAGATACTGTGAGAATGTCGTATAGTTGTGTGGACATGATGTTTAGGGCCTCCCTCGACGAGTCTAAGGACTCCCTGGAGTAGCCCGAAAAAAAAAATAATAATAATAGAAATAATAATAATTCGTAAGGCACAGAAAGATGGTGAAATTAGTTATCATATAAAATGCGAGTTCCCATAAGAGGTACTAATTCTAACTGAATTTAACTCTTGGCAAAATCTTACCGGTTCCAGTACGCTTGATGCTGCCAACGCCAAACGATCAGAGTGGCGATCACCAATAAAGGCAGAAAAAAGTAAAATGCTATGTGATCTTTGTAGCCATAATTGGGATCGCATAATCTTGCATTCTAAAAGAAAAGAAAAGAAAAGTAATTCGGATTTTAAAAAAAAAGAATGTTCTTTTTTTTAAAATTTTTTTTTAAAAGAACATTCTTTTAAAAAAAAAGAATGTTCTTTTTTTGCTACGATTAAGATAAATGAAACTACAAATGTGTTAAACCACTGTTTAGTGCATGCGCATTCCTCTTTAAATTATAACAACTTTAGTTTTCTAATTGAACTACTGTATTTCTTTTAATTTATGAGGTACTTTAATCTTTCGATTAAAAACACTGATACTTTTTTGCGATAAATAAACTGACTGCATTTCCAACAGTGGAGAACACTTAGGACTTGAGACTCCATTTCAAAGGAGTTCCCAGTTTCATTTTGAAGCACGTTGAAAAAATTATATTTTAGAATTACTCCTTTCCATCGAAAAAAGAGGTTGCACGAAGCCGCTTTTGTATAAGAGTTTGCAGTTAAAATCTATTCTGACCAGAATTATTATTATCACAATTAGATCGAAGCGTTAACGGGCAACGATATTTAAAAAAGCGGCATTTATAGTCAATGTTGTCATAGTATGCAATACTACAATGGAGTGAGCCAGGTTGAAAACATCGCGTTTTGCTTCCTAGTCATACTTGATTTACTTGTTTATTTTTTTTTCTTTCACGCTGACATTCACTTTCTACTGAATTCACTTCTTACAGCATTCGCATGGCCAAAATTCAGCAGAAATGCCATCGGTCATCATTGCTCCATCGTATTTTGGACCTTTAAAGATACGCTCAATGACTGGACATCATTTCCTTTATACTTCAACTCTCAACTAAACTTTTTTGTTTCTTCTGTAATTCCTCCTGTCGCTGTCTTTCAGACTTTCTTCCTCGTTCATTTCCTTTACTTTTCGGAAGAGCCTTCGCGCTTGTGTATTTCCTGAAGGGTGCAATCTGCAAATGCTCAAGCATCCACAGAACTAATGAAATATAAGAAAGCCTTCTCTTGTGAGAAATTACCTTTAAAAAATAGTATATTTACATTAGAAGAAATTCTTCGTAGATGAGAAAGTCATGAAGGGGATTCTACGTTCGTTTTGCGAATGCACCTATCAGATTTGATTGATCTGTCCTTACGACGTTACTTCTGGCAGGATGCATTTCCTTCAAATTCACTATTTGGAATCGTAACAAAAATTTCATTTGTTGACCATCTTTCATGCTTTGTTTAATTCGAGCCAAAGGTTTTGATGAAGTCATTAATAACGAACCAGAAAAGTGGAGGACGTGGTCTTTATCAAGTGGGACAAAACGAACAGTAGAATAAAAACAAGCGTTGATTGATTACATCAAGGGAAGCACACCAAAGATGCTAATTGAAGCTTACAAAGAAAAAAGTACCGACTACACAGTAGATTCATAAAAGCAGTACTAGGGGAAAGAAATGGCAAAAAAATCAGAATTGAAAAAAAAAAAAAACCTCTATATTGCTTGTGAAGGAAATATCGATTGCAAAATCTCCTGGGATCACATAGTTGAAAAAGTTATTTGAAGTGAGGATGAAAAATGCCAAGATATTATGGGACTTTAAAATTTAAAATTCAGTCAGATAGACTGAATCTTGAACATACGAGAATATGTCAGATATCACTGTAGTCGAACAATAACATGTATGGTATATTGATGAGGCAACAACAGGGGATAGTAGAGTAGAAGAAAACATGCATGCAAAAGTATAGGGATCTGGAAATTGAAAATCAACGACTTTGGAGCAAGAAAGAAAAACACAGTTCCAATCGTCATAGAAGCGCTAGGAGCATTTCATAAATGTTCTTGGTATTGCTAGGAGCAATACCAAGAACATTTATGAAACATCTGGAAAAGTTGGATCTCCCAGACATAACACCATCTCCACTCCAGAAAACGGCACTTTTAGGGACTTCTCACATTTTACGACGATATCAGTCGTTTCTTATTATTGGCTTTTTTTTTTTGTATGACGCTAGAATGTTTGTGGTTATATCTTTCTGTGCACATATAACTTATTCGACAAACAATAAATTACTTTTATTGTTTATGAAAGTGAAAAACTTATATATATATTAACTCTGTGGTTCCATGAAATTTAGTATTCTGTATCTACTATAATTTATCTAGTCCCTTCCAAATTTTATTCGGGCCATTTTAAGAACAAAATGAAACTGCTATTCATACATTCTACAACAACTTGATTATGAAAGACACCATTCTATGATTGCCTTTGATATCTTTTTCGCTTTATTTATTATTCCAAATGCAAGTAGCGGTGCATCCATGTCCACAGACGACAAATAATTCTACATCTTTAAGCAATTTATCTTCAATCTTCATAGTTTTAATACACATTCAGGCACAATACTGTCGATTAAAGTGCCACGGAGATGGCGGTAATCCATAAATATATTCAAGTATATTAAATAATTTTCAAAACAATTGACATTTTCTTTATAATTCAGTTGAACTGACGGGCAAACCTTTTATAAGAGCTTCATCCGATATCAAGATACGACTTCCTCCAGTGACAGAAGTAGTAGTCCGACCGTGTTATATTCCGACTACAGGAAAAATCATTTCGTGCTGTAAGTTCAAGAATGAAACTCCCTTGTTTGGACAGTATTCGGGAGGGACAGTCTTCGTTTTGATATATTTTGTACTGAATTTTTATCCCTTTATGAGAGAAATTATTTTAAGTTTTGAATTCAGTAAAAAAAAAAAGAGGTATTTTCATTCTATAACTTAGGAGTTTCATCTGATTCTATAACTATGCTGTGAAGTTTCCGTATACTACTGTACACAGGAATCTGTGCAATGAATATAATCCTCGTGCAGATTCGAACGTATCCAGTGTACTGAATTATGAAAAGATACGAGTGGGTTGTATGCTGAAGTAGTTTACATAGTAATACAAACCAGATTGGTAAATTTCAAGTCAAGGGGAAATGGTAGCGATATCATAAAGTATAAAAAGGACATGGTCGTCAGTTTCTTCCATCTCAGATACTGCTCGCTGTATCAGCTTCTCACAGTCCGTAATAGTTAAGCTGTACACAAATGGGCGTCTCTCACCGATAAAACCCTAAACGCAGCAAGGAAAATCGACAAGAAAGTTTGCCCTTTGACATCACATTAAAACAGGAGAAACACAGGAACTAGATCACAGATGAATATGATGCAATTTTAATGTATTGTTGGAATTCTGCTATGGAGGTGTCAACGACCCATTGGTTGAACATTAGAAGAGTGGAAAAAGGTGCTGGACTCAGAGGTCCAGCTGCAGATGAGAGGTATGCCCATTAGCAAACACAATTGCTTCCGTCTTGCAGGAAGGTGATGGTATTATGGTGTGGAATATGGTTCGCTGGTCATAATTAAGTGTCCTATTAATAATCAGCATGTGAACCAATTTAACCGGATCTCAACCAAACCGCGCCCTTTTGGCTATTCGAGAACGTACTGAGAGGCGTATAGACTTCGCACCCTCTTCCATTCAGGGACAGAGATGCCCTGCAAACATCATGGCCACATTTCTACACCCACGTGGATTTGGACATCTAGGAATCCATGCCCCCGAGTTCCACTGCGTGAAAATCGGTCCAACACGATATGAGTCACACGGTGTAAATCGGTGTTATATGAGCGTATGTCTTGTTAATACATGTTTTAGAACGAAGACGCTCATACTTAGACGGTGTTGTATCGGTAATACACTTTCTGAACAAAAATATCTGACTTCTGCTCATTTTCAACTACATATTAGCGTGCATATCTGGTGCAAATTATATCCCGTGGAAATAATTTGCACCAGATTCTGTTACGTTGCTGCGTCACTTCCATTCTTCCAGAGACGAGGTCTCTGTCCAGGCCACATAGCCCAATGAAGTTCTTCACAATACACAATTCCTGCACATACATTTCTTGCACGTACTTCGCTTTGTAGATGGGTTTGTTGTGTTGATACAGGAAAGGGGACATCACCGAACTGTTGCTATAGAGTTGGAAATAAAGAATTGTCTAGAATATCATTATAGGCCGTAGGGTTAAGATTCCCGAACCATCAAAAAGAGCTACAGATCAACTGGTACAACACCTTCGGTAAATAGCGTTTTCCTAGCAATCGCCAAACTCAGACTCGACCCTCAGACTTCCACATGGTATGTACATCATAGCCATATTATATACATCATACACCATAAACAACATGCATCATAACCAAGTATATCCAGACTTCATTACTCCAAAAGTGCGTTTCAGCTGCTTCAGAATGATATGCCTGTGAGTGTTAAATCACTCCGCCTGACTCTCAGCGTTAGCTTACCTAATGTGAGCAGTTGCGTTGCTATGGAAAGTGCAGTCGGTCACTGTACACCAAACGGGTTCACCGAACCCATGTTCTTCGGCTCCAGACAAATATTTATGGTGCTGGAGTTCGGAACTCAGTAGCGAGAGTTTCAACTAAGGACAAGCGTTTTTAGCTCGTCACGCGCTTCAGCACTCGGAGGTCTCGCACTGTGGTTTTGTGTGGCGTACCAGATCGCGGTTGTGCAGTTGTTGCACCTCGATGTTTCCATTTCACAATAAAATCGCTTACAGATAATCAGGGCAGCTGTAGCAGCGCAGAAATTCCCAGAACTGAGTTGCTACAAAAATGGCATAACCGTGATATTGCGTCGAAAGCTATTGAGCTCTTCTGCACGGCAAATTTTACTGTTAATATTCGTCTGTGAAGATTTGAAGACTGTGCTTCTTTTTATACACGTATAAGCCATGGTTATGATGTGTATATGGCCATATCTACCAATATGAAACTGTGTCCGATATTTTCGATCAGATAGTGTATTTACGTTACTGGTTTTATATTTAGAATTGTCTTTTGTTATCAGTATAAAATAAGAAGAATGCGTCCTATTCCTTTAGCAGTTGTGAGCTAAAATGCCTCCCGATTTAAGAAGATGTTCATAAAACTAAACATGTATGTGCAGTTCTACTTCTACTTACTGTGGAATTAAGTTGGATATTTTGACTCAACATGTCTTCTAACTGATATTTTCGAAAAAGAGCTTTCTGTGCATCCAAAGGATTTTTGATTGTCACCATGGTATAAATTCCCTTGGTGGAATTTCCAGGATAAAGAGGATCTGCACTTAACATGAGCACGTCTGTTTCACTAAAAAAACAAACAAACAAAACCTTTTGCACTACGGAGTTATAAAAAGTTTTTAAGACTAGTTTAAAATTATTTTTTTAATTAAAGAAATTAATTATCATACAATAATTCAGAGGAAACAGACTGAATTTCTCACGTCTCCCTGACTGACGTACTTCGCGATATGGCTCTGAAAGTGACGTTGCGATTACATCAGAGAAAAGTGATCACAGTCTTCAAAGTGATCAAAGAAAAGTGATCAAAATAACAGATCAAAGTCTGTTATTTTCGCAAGTAATGACGTTTGGTCACCATAGAAGTGAGGAGTGAACTGGTGGATTGAACATATTCCGGTAGTTTGGTTTTGTAAAATAATCCAAATTTTTTGTTCACTTGAAATCCCTTTTCTGCTTTGGTTATTGAAATGGTAAAACATTTTGAAAAGCTTTCATCACTGCTTGGCCATATAAATGTGGATGCTAATTTCACCCACGATAGATTATAAGCCAATATATTAACACTTTGGATGGACGATACGTTAGATCATCCTCTCTCTCTCTCTCTCTCTCTCTCTCCTGATCTTGTTCAGATCAAACATCGGATGATCTGCATCGCTCGGTGCACTCAGGCGATGAAAATCACTATCTGAACATTCATACCATAGCGAGATTCTCTCATTCAGTTGTCTGGAGAAGGAAATGCTATTTGCTCGTTCTATCCTGCTGGCTTATGTGATGCATTGCAATCCCAGTTCTTCTTTCATCTGAAAAAGTCCTCACAGAATCCAGATTTTTCAGATCTCGTAATTCCGTTCATGATTATTTAATTCGTTTGGAAACTTTTCTCTATTCCTGTTCCATTCTCCGGATCTCAATTATGAGGTCGAGTGACATCTGAATTACCATAATTGTGATATACTTACTGATGCCATGAAGGATGTTTATAAAACTGTTGGTTTCTTGTTTCGATTCCTTATTCTGTTTACATCAGCATGGAAAACAGAAAATAACACGACAGCTTTGGATCAAGAGCTGAAGATGACAGCTTAAAAAGCTGTGATCTTCATGCTGCTGCATGAAGATGCATTTCATGATGCATTTCAATTAGGAAATTAAAGAAAATTCGCTCAAGTTAAAGAGGAAGAAAATCATTAAAGCAAAGAAATACTGCAAGAAGATCAGGCGCATACTTCTCGAAACAAGTTTCACGTAGTGGTTCTCACACTCTTAAAATAACCTTCATAGATGAAAGGTATAATATCCTTTTCAAACATCAACACTTTTTTCTCTATATCATACAGGAATATTGGAAGTTTCTTTTTTTTCACTTAGTTAGACTATAGATTATATATTTAGTTTAATCCTTTATCCAAGTGTAAGCAAACAAGGTTTGCGCCTGAAGTATCTTCAGGACTGGGGCAACTTGTGGCAAAGGTGGACTCAGTTCTCATCACTTTCCTTAGTATCCCATAATGCAAAGCACATCTCCTTGCGGACATGTATAATGCTATGCATTATGGGAAGGGTCACTACCATATGGAAATATGGCTTCTGCATTGCTTCAGCCTTGGTATCACCTCTGGGTCTGGCTCCCACTAAAGAGACCTCAATAAAGGTCGAAACCGATCTGGGTTGTGACCCTTTCCACAATTCATAGCATTATGCATGTCCGCAACGAGATGTGCTTTGCGTTATGGGATACTAAGGAAAGTGATGAGAACTGAGTCCACCTTTGCCACGAGTTGCCTCAGTCCTGAAGTTACTTCAGGCGAAAACCTTGTTTGCTTACACTTGGATAAAGGATTAAACTAAATATATAATCTATATAGCAGAATAGCTCTGGTGGTTGAATTTCGATGAAATCTGGTGTCTACAATCTTACAGCATTTTTATTTATTTTTTTACTTCCTTTTCTTTCTTTACTAATTTTCGTTTGCCATTTAAAATTACCACAACCGAAGGATTGCAATCTTTGCAGTATTTTGGTTCCGGTAGAGTAATTTGATGGAGGGTCTTGCCTTCTCACGTTCATACCGAAAATACAAACCACGGAGGATCTCTTCTTCGAAGTCTGCTAACTCGTTTCAGCGATTGGGCTTGTAGCCTCTATGAGACATTCAGCATTGGTGATAGGTTATTGATGGCTGCCTCTTTCACCAACGTCCCAGTTTTCAGCAGAATGGCCTTCTTTCTTTTAATCTCAGAAGAGATGAAAATATTTTAATGTAAAATTCTGCTGCCATATGCGGAATAGGAAATCAAGACAAGAGGATCACTTGTTCGTGTTTGTTTCTCATTTTGCATATATTCATCATAGGTAGTTTTTTTTTTGGCTGCGAGACGAAAATCCTGCACGCTCAAATGAGACCGATAAAAGCCCAATGAAAATATTTTGCGTCCTTGAAGAAATTCGAACTCGCATCTTTTCAGAAAAAGGGCATCTTCGTAACCAACTAAATTACGGGCGCTCTATTTAAACTTGAGCTTCTTTTTTCCCAATAATTAATAAATTGTTAATAAATATGTATTGTTTAAAATAAAACCTTCGGAAGACAAGTTATAATTATAATCACGAATTGGGAGATTTTCTCCACAAAATAATTAAATACAAAATATTGGAAAGGTCTATGAATTTTGATAAAATATTCAATTCTATCTTCATACTGCATGTGCAGGTCGGAAGCCCCATGGGGACTCATGGGGCTTGCGACTTGCAGGCACAGACATGGCTAACCCGGGGTCCCAGAGCTAAGTATGATCTATTTCAAAGCTTTTGGTCATACTTTTCTCTAACTCTTCCACTTCCTGCTTCTACCCTCATACTAACATTCTTCCTAATGAGGATTCTTTACTTAAAACTTTCTGTCTGTCTCTTTTCTTGCTTACTAACCTCAGGAGGTGGTCCTCCATTCTTCCTGAAGCTATTAGAGTACTCGAGGGCTAGGGGTGTTTCCTCCTCTTTCAACTAACCACTAATAGTTATAGCAGTGGGCAGCAACGCTACTTGTATTAACCTCCGTAGCATACATGTTACAATACTGTGATGTGGAAGGCAAGGGGAAACCTCAATATTATAATGGTCTACATGCCAACATCACAACATAGCGACGAAGAACCACATTACATTCCCAAGTAAAAGCAGCAATGGAAGTTATGAAATCAAGATTGGCGATGGAGCCTTCACTGAAGGAGTCGTGCCGGAAGGAGAAGTAACCGGGCTTCTCAGGTCGGCAGCCAACGAAATCCTGGTACTTATTCAAAATGAAGACAAGAAATAAGCTGAATATTGGAACAAGGAATGCAAGAACACCGCTAGAACCAGGTAAAATAGAAAATGTGAAAAAAGAAATGGAAAGACTTGAAATAGACATTCAGGGCATTAATGAGACGAGATGGGAGGGACAGGGTGATTTCTGGAGTGGAGAATTTCGAATAATATATTCAGGACAAAAGAAGGGCGAGTCAGGTGTTGCAATAATGCTTCATAAAAAAGTTGGAAAGTTAATCACTACAATAATTAACTATGGTGACAGAATCATGGCGATAAGCATTCAAAATGAACCAGTAAACCTCAATATTATAATGGTCTACATGTCAACATCACAACATAGCGATGAATAAATAGAAGAAATTTATGAACAAATAGAAGAAATCTGGAGCAGCTTTAAAGACAGAGACAATACAATAATAATGGGAGATTGGAATGCTATAGTGGGAGAAGAGAGCAATGATAATATTTCAGGAAGATTTGGTCTTGGACGTAGGAATGAAAGAGAAAGCAATTAATAGAATTTTGTACACAGAAACAGTTAGTTATAGCAAATACACTATTTCAAGCTCCAAAAAGAAGAAGATACACCTGGAAAGCACCTGGGGATTCAAATAGATATCAGATAGATTATATATTGATCAAGAAAAGATACAGAAACCAAATAAAAAATTGCAAAAGCTATCCAGGTGCCGACATTAGTAGTGACCATAACCTTGTCTTAATGAAAACAGAACTGAAACATAGGAAACAAATCCAAAGATACAAACCAATAAGATGGAACCTTGAAAATTTAAAGAGTAAAGAAGTAAAGAGAGGATACCAAGAGGCAACTGATCATAACATTCCAGAAAACATAAATAGTCAGAATAATATTGAAAACCAATGGAATATGATTAAAGAGTTAATTACAAATTCATCAAATCAATTATTGAAAAATGCAGAAAAAGAAAAAAGAAAATATTGGATAACAGATGAAATACTTGGCCTTATGGATGAAAGAAGAAAATATAAAAATGCCGTTAAAGAAGAAGATGTGGCCAAATACAAATATCTTAAAAATCAAATTATTAGAAAATGTAGACAAGCCAAAAAAGAATACCTGGAAGAACAGTGTAATAACATAGATGAATTATTTAAAAAAGAAAACATAGAGAAAGCCTATAAAGAAATTAACAAACTGACGTTCAAATTTAATAAGAACGGCAAAAACAATGCCATCAAAGATGAAAATAGAAAATTACTAATAGAATCTGAGGATATATTAATGGAATGGAAGAATTATCTTGAAAATCTCTATAATGGCGACGAACTTGATGTTGATATCAGCATAGAGAATCAACATGAAGATAATCTAGGACCCCCCAATAATGCGAGAAGAATTTGATAAAGCACTGTCCGAAGTGAGTAATGGAAAAAGTCCAGGTGTAGACAATATTCCTATAGAACTGCTACAAAATCTAGGTGATGAGACCAAAACCTTGCTCTATCAATTAATAGCCCAAATCTATGATAGAGGAGAAATACCAAAGGAGTTTATGAAATCAACCTTAATACCAATACCAAAAAAGAATAATGCAAACAAATGCAGCCAATTTAGAACAATAGCTTTAATCCCACATGTTAGCAAAATTCTGCTAAAAATTATTCAAAATAGAATTTATTCAAAAATAGATTGTCTATTGGATGAAGACCAATTTGGATTCAGAAAGAATAAAGGAACAAGAGAGGCAATACTCTGTTTAAGAACAATAATAGAGAGAAGATTAGACCTTAGTCAAAATACTTGCATTTGCTTCCTTGATTTAGAGAAAGCGTTTGATAAAGTAAACCAGAAAATACTCCTAAATTGTCTAACTAATATCGGCATAGATTTGAGGGATAGGAAAATAATTTATCAAATTTACAAAAATCAAAATGGACGGATTAAAATCAACGATAAGGAGAAAATAATAAATATCAGGAGTGGAGTAAGACAAGGATGTATGCTTTCACCACTTTTATTTAATTTATATAATGAAAAGGCCATTCAGGAAACTAAAGATAAAATAAATAGTGGCATAAAGATAAATGGTGAGCAAGTCATGTGTATAAGATTTGCTGATGACATAGCCCTTGTAGCAGAAATCAGAAGAACGTTAAAAACAATGCTAGAATTATTAAATAATAACCTTGAAAAATATAAAATGAAAATCAACACAGATAAGACTAAAATCATTGTTACAGGCAAATTCCCTATCAATACAGAGGATATAGACATCAGCGGGGAACAAATAAAACAAGTGAAAAGCTTTAAATATTTAGGAAGCCTAATAACAGAAGATGGCAGAACAAGAGAAGACATAAGATCAAGAATAAACAATACAAAAGCCAAATTCTCTAAGATGAAAAGCATTTTAACAGAAACCTCAACCTACAATTTAAAAAAAAATAGTAAAGACATTGATATGGAGCATTGCACTGTATGGATGTGAAACCTGGATTCTAGGCAGAGAAGATGTAAAAAGATTGGAGGCTTTTGAAATGTGGTGCTGGCGTCGCGTGAAGAAAATAAAATAAAAAAAATCAAACCAACAAGTCCTTAGAGAGATAAACGAAACAAGAACTCTAATTAAATCGATCAAAATTAGAAGGGATAGGTGGTTTGGACATATACTTCGACATGATGGACTTGTGAAAAGAATAACTGAAAGCAAAATAGAGGGGAAAAGAAGAAGAGGCAGACCAAGGAAAAGCTTTCGTGACGAAGTCAAAGATAGCACGGGTTTGAGGAGTTACCAGGAGGTTAAGAAGAAAGCCAATGACAGAGCGGAATGGAGAAAATTGCTGCTGAGCTACTAGTCCCAAGACTGATGCAACTGATGATGACTGCATGTGACAACTTTGACACGAAATCGGCAGAAGAAACACAATTTCGATTCTAATTCCAATGACTACACGAGCATTTTCAATCAGATTTTGAAGCCTAAGTTGTTCAATCATTATTGACAATGCTCTTTGGCTGAAAAAAATCTGAGTTCGAAGGTTATTTATACGAGATTTTTGTACTGAATGTCAGTTACTTGATCTCAGTATGGAACTGGCGAGGTTTTTCATTCCGTCGAACAGACAAATCGGCAAGAAGAACACAGTTTAAAATATGAGCCAAATTTCTATTATTATTATTTTATTTATTTATATATTTTTTCCAACTGGTTACTGAGTTAGTAACGTGCCTGTGTAGCTCAGCGGAAGTGGCCTACGGCACTAGACAGCTGAAGAAAGAGCGTTGTAAGTTCTATTTCAGTCACCGACCAGAGGAACTTTTACTAAGCTTTTTTGTCGACCGGTTATCGAGGTAGTCGATCTCTGGCACAGAGAAGCAGGTTTTTTCTCCGAGAAACGCAGGTTTTTCGTCCCGTAAACTCAAGAAAATCGACCGCAGAACCCACAATAATTTCAGACAGAAAGCATAGTGTTAGGTGGGACCACAAGATGGTGGTACTTCTCAGCCGCCTCTCTTCACCCAATGCCATGTATGATGAGTGGCAGTGTTGGGCCAGCTATCTGTGATTGGCTGCCGGTGGAGATTGAACTGCCCACTCAATCTCCAAACGTTAGATAGGGTTAAAAGGCCTCGCTTGCTCCCTATAAGGGAATAAAAGACGTTCGCTGAGTTTTGATACCGAGTTAGTTGATACCGTGTTTGAAAAATCTGAGCGTAGAACACGCGAAAATATAAGTTAGGATTAAGAACATGAAATGGCTTCAGCTTGTTTCGTTGTCTCATCGCCAGCAACGACTAAGGTGGAAGTGAATGTCGTACACAATTAAAACATACATTGGATTCGATAATTTTATTCATAAGTTAGAATTTTATTATTTTTCCACCGCCAGACAGAATAAAAAAAAAATTCAGTGCTTTGTTACATTTTAAGATTTAATTTTGGGAAGAATTTCATTTAATTTCTTTTCTGATAAATCTTTCATTTCAAGTGTGTGTGTGTGTGTGGCGCGTGCGTGCGCTTTGAGCTCTTTCAGTATTCAAGTAACGTTTTTTTTTCGTTTTTCTCTTTAATGAAAAGTGCCATATTAGAAAACACGAACGCAGTATTTCAACGACGCCCCCCTCCCCCAAGGGTTATATAATACGTGTCGACGAGATATTTCTTGATCAAGAACCAATGCTTATTTTTAAAGTGAATGTTAGAGCAGGCAAAAAAAGGGGTGGAGAGTTTCCTCCACTAAGAATTAAAGCATCCTTTCAAAAGTTCCAAAACATGAATGGAATCAACTTTGAGTGAAGTTATTTTTAGGGGAGTTCTGTTAGTAGGCGTTTAATGCCCCCACATGAGTGTTGAAAATATGAAGCTGCCTGTCAGTAACAGTTCGGTGAAGTGGAATGCCAGGTTTGTTTGTTTGTTTGTTGTAGTCGAATAGACCAGAACTTAAAAAGCCCCGAATTTAAGTTTCGGTTCGATCTGGCTAACAACGGTGACGGATTCATAATATTCTTCATATTAATAACTTAGCTTACCAAACTGAAGCCTTTTCGACTCTACATTATAATACAGTTCTACATTATGATTAAATTAGATAACCAAAGCAAGCAAATCATTTTCCAGTTTAAATTTTACTAAAAGAGGGGCTAAAAATTCACATACTTCAATGAGACGACCTTCAGGTTTTTCTCGTCAGCTAAAGTTAAAGCCTTTTCTGTGAGCTTCGTTCGAAATTCATTGAAATAATTTCCATTCCTGAACTAAAATAAGGGAAATAAATGAAGATTGCAGCACAATGCAACAAGGGAATTTAATGGCGTTTAAATAAAAAAAAAAAAGAGACTAATTTGGGACATTTATATACAATAAAAAGTAAATGACAGTATTTTAAATTAAGGGGATATAAAATCCACATTGTTTTAAAACCGAACAAGAAACTCAAAGATTGGAATCAGAGAGTTTCATGCCGAATATAGTAAACTATAAAGTATCAGCGATCACTAGCGTGAGCTAATGCAAGTGACCCTAGTACAATACCGTCTGGTAATGTTCTGGTATTGTACTACGTACTAGGGTCACTTGCATTAGCTCACGCTAGTGATCGCTGATACTTTATAGTTTACTATATTCGGCATGAAACTCTCTGATTCCAATCTTTGAGTTTCTTGTTCGGTTTTAAAACAATGTGGATTTTATATCCCCTTAATTTAAAATATTGTTTATATCGCCGAAATGAAGCTTATTAGCTCTTTATATTTAAGTAAATGACAGTTTAGTTTGCGAAGTCGTGATCAGTGTTATTTGTAGATGATATTCACAAACGCTAAGTGTTCCTTTGTATTGACGAGCGTTTAAAATGTCGAGGAATAGGGCGGGTAGCAAAATGTCAAAATGTCTACCCGAGTGTAATTTCAACACGTGCAGACAGCAGAACAAGTGGTGCACGAACAGAAGTGAACCTGGCTCGGACTGAACAGGCAGCACTGTACAATAAGTCTGCTTGCGAGAGAGGAAAAAGTCGTTGATAAAATCTGGTTTATGCGAGGACGGAATACTATAGGGTTGTAGAGAGGTCTACAGGAAATGTGCGATACTCGGCCAGATGGCCGTAAACCAACGCAACAGGATCCTGTGCGTCCAAGACGACGTGCATTATTTGCACCACACTCGGAAGATAACAACCGTCGCGATCAGTTCTCGTACCTTGCCATCTTCATGCACAAAGGAGCGCACTCTGGTGACATTCTGCTCAACTACGATAGTGTTGTAAGTATTTTATTTTATTTTTTCTGTCAACACTCATTTATGAGCGCGAAGAGTTTATTCCACTAAAAAGGAAAGCAGAAAAGCTAACAAATGAGTACTGAAACTTCTCAGATTGCAGATAACCGCGAGGGGCCAATAACAAATTTTGAGCGATAAAAGCGTTAAATGATCGGCGACAGCAAACCGTCTGTATCACTTGGTATCCGCACTTTTAACCACGCTACCGGCCAAGACGTCTATAGACGTCAAGATTATCATGGATGCGAAGTGCACATTAAAATTGTAATACCATTGATATTACATTGAAATATATGATGGATACGAAGCATATGAGGATGCGTATTTGATCCATAATGGCCGGTAAGGTCTTCAAATCAAATTTTACCAAAGTTAGCCACCCACGAATACCTCTTGAATGTTCAAGGAACAGAGAAGCAGGTTTTGCAGTTATGTTTCTTAAATGCTTTTGTTCTGATTCGTGAAATGTCTTTGTTTTGAATCGCACATAACTATCAAGACCTCACTAGTCCAAATTAGACTGAGGGTGAAATTAAACAACAGCCATCATTATTATAATATTTTTAAAAGAAATCTAACAGTTAGAACAGACTTGAGAAGTTCGAACACTTTCAAGCAGTCAAGTCCGAATGTTACAAACTTCTTTTGTCGCATTTCGACTAGCGTTTTGTCACGTAATATTTCCTTCCGGTAGCACGGGTGGGCGCCATTTAGTTCTTTCCTTCACAGACATTCGCTAAGTCGCAAGAGGCAAAGCGACAAAGTGAGCTTGTGCATGGATTTTGCTTCCTTCGAACTGACCCCTTAAACGACTCTTTTTTTGGTGGAGAAGTCTGAAATTTCCAAGGAATGATGTGCAAAACTGTTACTTATTGGAATGAAGTCGGTTTATTATTATTATTTATTTTATTTTACTTTATTTTTGTAAATAATGTGCGTGTGTGGGTGGGTGAGAAAAAAAAGAGAGAGAAATATTCTCTCTCTTTCTCACACAAAACACTCATGCCTTATTTTCTCTCTCTTTCTATCGCTCGAGAGATAGAAAGAGAGAGAGAGAGAATCAGGTTTGTATTGTAAATACCCTCTGTTTTATTTCTTTCTGTCACGAATAAAATATCAAAATGTAATTATTTGCGAGCCGAACTGCTACGAATGTTAATTGTGTTCACCGACCTTGAATAAGTTGCAAGATGGAACACTAAACTGTAATTACGCACTGAGATCTACTGAAATTATGACTTCCGCACATAACTTCATGAATCCGGTGAGGATACTTGCCTCTTTGTGCTCGAGTTCATAGAAACAAACGGGAACCGCTTGAAGTTCTAAATCAAAAAGAAAATTCTCTTTCGTGTCCGGAGGAAGGAACTCTCCATCTAAAAAAGAAAAATAAATTTATTTAGAAGGCTCAGTAAGAATTAAAGAGGAAAAGCCAAAAGCAAGGATAATTGGGAAATATCTCAATCGGAGTTTCTCTCTCTCTCACTCTCTCTCTCAGTAGATTAATTAACTTTCATATGTCATCGGCATTACCTGTGAATTTTATTTTATTTCTTTCAGCATTCCAAAATCAATAACGCGTCAACCCAAGGAATGATGCTTAAATAAAATTTAAGCTACTTCTGCAGATAAATAGACTTTCTGAGGAAAAGGTAACAAAATTAAATAAATTTCTACACTTACCAACACTTTTCCAAGTAAGATGGAATTCCCCTTTGTGACTTGCTCGACACCCTCCGGATCTTCGAGGTGCGAAGATTACGTAGGCCTCTCTACTCAAGATGAGGAAGTCTTGTTGTGTGCTGAGTTCTCCAGTGAGAAAGGATGCTGGAGGTCCTTGCAACGTGCGATTCCGATCTCCTGAAAAATTCATCCCAAGGCATCGCATGCAGTTACACTTCCCGATCTCAGTAATAATGAATTCAACATGTTCATAAAGGAATTACTAAAAACAACTTCTTGGTTTATACGTTATTTGTGTTTACAATATACACGTGTGAATAAAAGCAAAAATAATAATAAACTCGATTAGGTTACAGTAATGCAGTTGAAAACCTATACATTTGGGGGTGGGGGGATAGTAAAATTTAAGGTTTTTTGATTTATTTTCCTCCAACGCTTTGCAACCAGCTCTCTTCCGTTACATTTGAATTGTTTTTATTTTCTTTCTTTCTTTTCTTTTTCTTTTTTAATTTAAACAACGATGTGTAACCACGAGAATAAACTCTTCAGTATTACATAATGCATAAAGATAATCCAAATCAACATATGGTGGATAAAGCGCAAAAAACAAAAAAAAAAAAAAAAGAAAAGAAAAAACGTTGTTCAATCAACAGCAACTTCAAATCAACACTAACACTGTGCCAGTGTTGCTGTTGCCGTCAAGCCTTATATAAAGGCTTCGCGGCCCACGAACAGTCAATTGTACTTGAGTTTTCATCCTAATTTTTTTCGATTTTTTTTGAAGTCTTATGCTTGCTGAATAAATTTTGTCTGTAAGCGTTTCATGGATTATCATGGTAGGGTTGCCTTTTTGCGGGAGGAAACAGACTCCCCCCATGAGACCGGCTAGCTATTTTTCGGTTGAAAACGCGTTAGCTTATGAAGATTCTCGCGTCCTAGACAGGATCCAAACCTAGGTTTATCCAAACGAAGAATATCGCCGATACCGACTAATAAAATAATAGTCTGCTTATTCAGCCAATTGTTTATGGCAGCGTTTCTCAAAGTGTGGTAGGCGTACCCCCGGGGGTACGTGGCAATTTTCGACTATGAATAATTAAAGGAGTCATTATATATTTCAACAAACAGTGCAATTAGAGACAACCCGGATAAAACGGCACTAACTAATGAATCACATCCCCCTCTCCAACAGAAACTGTTGTGTAGACCAAGCAAAACCATATGTTGCCGGTGGAATATATGGTTTTGCTTGACGCCACCCCAGTCGTTAACGTGTTAAAACTAAGAAATATATAGTGAATGTGTTTCAGATATTATGGAATTGGGTTGAAGGGAATTAGCATTTCAACTCAACTGTTGAAATGCCAATTTGTCTTTGGTTCGCGCGATCTTTTGTTAATACCGCACCAATCATATGCAGTTCTTCGCTGGTCTACGTTTCTCAAGTCTTGTAAATTACTGATAATTTTTGCTTGAAATAATGGGAAAGAAGATGACGCTATTTGATTATGCACAGGAAGAAACTGTCTCGATGCCAAAAGTAGTGATAGCGAGCAGGAGCTCGCTAAGTCGCACCATTTTCAGTTTTCTTCTGAAAACTTTAGTTTCCGAAAATTCCCGCACGTATCTCGCAACACGATTTTTTAGCTTTAATTTTGGGAAAAAAGTTAGAGTTATATTCGAGTAAATACATTATTATTTTTTTTTTTAGCTTTCAAATTCTTACGTATGGATCATTGGTTCAAGATTGGATTTATAAAACCCCCAAAAGAGAGCAATATAGCAAATACAAGTAGCTGTAAGCAACAAGAGAACGTTGATATTGCATCTGGATCAAATGAAATTGATGAGTGTGTCGTCTGACATCTCTAAAGAACCAAAATTTAAAAATAAATGATATTTTTTGTTTACATGAACATATAAATTCAAATAAAATAGATATTTAATTTTAATTAATATTTTAAATTAATTTATTAATTTTAATTAATCAATTTTTTAATTTATTTATTTATTTATATTTTAATTAATTGATTTTTTAAATTAATTAATTAGGGGGTACTTGGTAATAATGAAAATTTAAGAAGGGGTACGCTGATACCTGAAGTTTGAGAAACACTGGTTTATGCTACAAGATAATTTTTAAATTTATACTTCTAAAGAAATTATAAATATTCCTATAGAAGGTTTGAGAGCTTATCAGAGAATACTCTTCTCAAATTCCTGTACCTTCGTTTCTTATTAAGATGTGTAGGCTATTAAAGATTTTTGGGACCACATTTCTGCAAAAGTATGGACCTTTCTAATGTTTACATAACAATGTTTACAACAATAATATCCAGGAGATATAAGAAGACTTGAAATTCTCACTTTTCCATTCTTCATATTGTCCTCTTACTTTGCCCAATAAACGCATTTGTCTGTATTTTAGAATTTACTGGCCACAGAAACAGTACACTTTTCCTTGTAAGTTAGTTCACATACCACTAAGTAAACTTCAAGGTGCTGCTGTTCTTTGCTATGCACCACAATTCTGTTTGCATCTCAACAAATCAAGTTTTCAGTTCAACTGCTTTTCTTCAAAATGCACGAGCACCTGTTTCCTTTTTGTCTGTCCACGTGACACAACTTCTCTTGAAATTCTGACTGGGCGAATTTTATTGACGAATTTAGTATTTCGAATGTTTATAAGAATTTTTCGAAATGTCTCGATTATTGTTTCGTTAGGAACATTTCAGGTGGTCAAAGAGGCAAACAGTAGAATATTATATACTGAAATAAACTCTGCTTCAAAATGAACACAACACTACAGTGTATCGACGTGATTCAATTTTGATATAAATCAGATTATTTATTTATTTTTCTATGTTGCTTCTACCACGGGCTAGAGATTTCTCCATTTTTTTCATATATGATAAAAACAGTGTACTTAAAATGGAATTCGTCCCTAGGATTTGGAAAACAGCATGTGTGTGTGTGTGTGTGTGTGTGTGTGTGTGTGTGTGTGTGTGTGTGTGTGTGTGTGTGTGTGTGTGTGTGTGTGTGTGTGTGTGTGTGTGTGTGTGTGTGTGTGTGTGTGTGTGTGCGTGTGCGTGTGCGCTGTTTTCCAAAACCTAATGACTGCAGCCAAATGTGGACATAAATTTATTGCCAGCATACTAATAAATTATATTTCACAAAAAACGTGTTATAAATTTCGTACAAATTAAATTGCAATATGTTATTGGAAAAAAGTTACAAATTGCCTGAGTTAGGGAATTAATGTACAATACTAACAGAAATTTATGCGGAGAGACATTTCAGTATGGAACATGTCCACTCCAAACTGCAATGCAGCTCTCACAACGTCGTATCATGATTATCACGAAGTGAATCAGGAGCCTTAAGGCAAACTGGCCCACTCCTTCGTCAGAGCAAGGATAAGGCAGTGTTTATTATCTGGAAGAGAATTTTGAGCAAAAATGCATCTCCCTGTTGCATCCAAACGTTCTGTAGGGTTAAGATCTGATGAACCTACTGCCACTCATTCAATTAATATCCTCAGGTGTAGTATTGTCATCCATAAACATATTTGCTTACAGCACTACGGAACAATCCAGTATGACGTTGAAGAACTTCATTGCAATATTTTTCACCAGTCATGGTCGCTTTTTCCGGCACATGTAGCTCAGTAAGCATGTACGTTCAGTAAGCATACTGTCTCCCCACACTATGAACCCAGTATCGCCGTATCTATCTCTCTCAAGAACATTCTAGCGATGATATGTGTGCTACCAATTTCACGCCAGATCAAGTGTCGCCTAGAATCTGAGGAAAGACTAAAACGGACTCTCATTTGTAAAGTGTAGCCCATTGGTGTCTTGTCCAATTTCTATTGATACAACACCAGTGGAGAAAAAAAAAAAGAAAAACAAACGTGCTTTACGATGAGCTGTGGATAAAAGGACGCAGACTACAGCGTTTTGCTACAGTTTGTCGAGATATCCGCGTACCTTTTGATTAGCGAAATTATAAAAAGCGATTCGAAATGATATTTCTGATTCGACACCGGCTGGGCGGAATTTATGGAAATTTGCTATTTAGGATCTGCATTCAAATTTATCGAGTTATTTACATTTTACTGCCGAAAGGACTATTTTAATGTCAAAAGCAGCCAAAAGAAAAGTATGTCTTCATTACAAGGGTTGCGTTCGTTAATGATGATGATGCTATTGGAGGTGGTGGTGTCGATATGTGAGGATATATAACTCAATATGTAAGTGTTAATGAGTAAAATCGAAACGTGTTTCGAAGATAGAAGAATAATAAAATGTTAAGCTGCGAGGATATGTTCTGGTTTTTTTCCATTGTAATATTCAACAGATATCATTTGAAGCAACTGATTTAATTACATACAAGGAAACAATCACTAAAACAACAACAAAAACTTATCAACCTTTTAACAACCTCGACCAGCCTTCACTTCTAATGAAGAAGATGACTGGATGCATCATATGATGGATAAAGAATATAAATAAGAGAATGTAAATAATCCAATTGTGTTAAATTATAAGAATTATTTGGATAATCAGAGCGGAGATGTCAAGGAATAACTGCGAGATTTTAATTTAGCAGTTTCTAACATTTTTTTCCTTCATAAAATATGTGATTTGTGGTAAGTGGGGTAAGGAGATTGATGTTCTTCTTACCAGCTCCAATAAGAAGCAAGTCTCCAACGATGTCATCAAGATGGAGAGAAAGGAGGGTCAGCTGAACGTTAGTGTTCACTTTCTCTGAAACTGGATGTAGGATCCACGTGAACACAATGTCTGGGTGGTTGTCTTTTGTAGCGCAGGATTCAGCACAGCCTTCACAACATTCATGAAAGGGAAATTATGGGATTAGTTAGGACGTTTTTCATTGGAAAAGTTAATATACAAAAGAAATCAACTGAAAAGAAATGTAAATTATTAACTTCTTCAAATAAATTGAAGAAGTCAATTTCATAACTTCTGAATATTTCATACTTTTACATTCTACTTACTTCGTTACCGCAACATACTCGCAAATGAAAATATTTCATTCTTGGTTTACTAAAAAGACACGCACTCTCATCACGCCTGGACACTGAAATCAACCACACAAACTACACTGCTTGAAAAGAAGAAACCGGGCAGCATAGTATGAGCAACAAACAGCCATAACGCCCACTTTAATAAGATGTAGGACCTGCTTTCGCTGAGATGACTGCATCAGTCCTACAGGATATACTTCCCACTAGTGGACAACAGAAACCGATGGAAACGTTGGACTATTCTTTCTGTTGACATGTAATGTGGTCCTGGATTGTTCTAGGGCTGATGTCCCTTGACCTCACCCGAGGCTCCAGCTGATCCCAGAGATGATCAGCAGGGTTTAGATCAGGGCTCTCTGTAGGCCAGTCAAGTGTGGTGACGTTCATGTCCACAAACCACGCAGTTACAGCACAGTTATAACACGGTGCATTGAAAGAGACAGTGGTCTGTTCTGTAGAAACAACACAAAGAGGAACAGTCTCCAGAATGTTCAGATACCTATCGGAGTTTAGTGTTCGTGGCACTACAGAGGTCCGAAGCCAAACCAGGAAACACAAGACCATACCATCACACCGCCACCTCCGAATTTCATTGTTGGGGTTAAGCAACTCTAGTAAGAGACCTTCACAGGACATCTGCCACACCCACACTTGTCAACCTGTTCAGAACAGGGTGGAAGTGTGATTCGTCGCGCCATAACATAGCTTTCCAAGCTTCCACGTCCCAGTGTAACGCTCTTTGTGCCACTGAAGACGAAGCTGCAGTTTGGTTCGGGTAATGTAGGGCTTGTATATTGCGGTGCAACCATGTTGGGAGCCTCGGTTCTAAATTTTTTGTACCGATTCGTGTTCCAATCGATGCACGGAAGTCCACATTGAACGGGTTGACGGACGAATGGCGGTTTTCACGTATTATCCTTCGTAGCATACTACGGTGACGTTCGTTCAGTGTGGTGGATCGTCCACTGTGGACAGCACTTGCAGTTGATTCCCTGCGCTCCCATCTCAGTATGGTATCACTGATTCTTGACCTGGAATGGCCCAATTTGTCGGCCAGATCGGTCTGTACCATTGCATCCCATCACAACGCTTCCTTGAAAATCCGTCAAATCCTTTCTCGCATCCATTTCACCCGGACGCCGTTGCACTCAGTTGAAAGCATCCTATTCCTCCAATTTATATCGGCTACAAACACGATACATGGCACCTTGTCCACGGGGATGTCTGTTGACTTCTTTCCAAGTAGTCTATATAAAACTGCTAAAGTTAAGGTCAAGTGTCAACTGATGCACAGATTCCTGTGCTTTTATTATCTGATTCTTCAGATTCCCTAAAGAGATCAATAATCTCTCTCTTTCACACACACACAAATATGAATATATTTCTCTTCGCCCACGGTACTTACAATTGTAATTTTCCTCGTACTTTAGATGTAAATCTCCATGATTTGCGGTCAAAAAGGAATCGAGGATGTAGATGCAAACATCAGATGAATTAAAACAGCGGCAACCAAGGACTGAACTCGTGTTGTTGCTTTGGTTTTCAGTGGGACACCTGAAACCATCAGGATTGGCAATCGAAATGTTGTAGGTGAATCCCTAGAATACATGAGAGAAACTTGATTCAGAATGTTATTCAGAATGACTAATTAACAGTTTAATATTCTTGAAAGGCATAATGATAAAATAATTATGGTTAATAGAATGCATACGAAGTAAAATTAATACTTAAATGCTTGCATTTCTTGCTATCCGTGATTCCCTACATATACAAACTGCTAGAATCCGAGCAATTGCAAGAAGCTCTTTTACAAAATGCATGACACCGAATGAATCGTGTCTCCGACGATTTTTATGTCAGGCGGGAACTCTCTTGACCGTACGTATAACATGTCCTTTCAGCATCTGAAGAGCATATTTTTCACAAATTGTTAAATACTGTTTACATATGGCATGGCAGTTTCAATTCGGTACACTTTTATTTCTAAGAGAGTATTTGTGAACCATATTAATTGAGCAGAAAATCTCAAGTGTAACGTTATGTTATTTCAAGTCATTTAAAAAAATGAAAACTAATGTATTTGCATTACATAAATCCGTTTTAAATGAATAAATCTTCCTTACCAACTGCTTTCAAATTGGTTGTTAGGTCATTGTAATTTAGCTATAACAAAACTACAATACTTCGTTTGACTTGAGTCCGCGCAGTATGGTGGCTGTGAGGGAAGGATGCTTTCCGCTGGGCAGGGTGTCATAAATTCCAGTTGTCTCTAATTACACTAGATACTGTACTTATTCTATTTCTCACTACATACAGTGTACTGGTTCTCTATGCTGCATTTAATACTACAATGAAACTGTTTTGCTTGCATCTCTGCAATGTGATGTCTTCTGTGTAGGCGCTTTTTATTATTGGTTAGTTTACAACCAAACATAGAATTTCCATTCATATTTGTAGATTTAGGGACTCAAAAACACACGTGTTGAACAGATTATTTTATTAATACAAATAAAATAAAACTTGACTTTTCGACCTCTATATCGAGGTCATCATCGGAAGAATACAACTGTATACAGAACCAAGCTACATGCTCATGCTTTCTATAACAGTAAACTAAATCTACGTAGTTAATAAATCTTTTTTTTAGCCTGACCTCTAGTGATAGAAAGGAAAAACAAAAATAAACTTTCTATCATTAGAGGTCAGGCTAGAAAAAAGATTTATTAACTACGTAGATTTAGTTTACTGTTATAGAAAGCATGAGCATGTAGCTTGGTTCTGTATACAGTTGTATTCTTCCGATGATGACCTCGATATAGAGGTCGAAAAGTCAAGTTTTATTTTATTTCTATTAATAAAATAATCTGTTCAACACGTGTGTTTTTGAGTCCCTAAATCTACAAATATGAGTGCTGATCACCGTGTAACCCTAAAAGATAGAATTTCCATTGATTAATGATGTGTAATACATCTTGGGGTAGAGCGGACTCCTACCAGGCGCGTCCCTTGGGTGGCAGATGAGGGAAGAGCCAACAGATTGCTCCGAATAAAGAATAAGAAGCTGTGGACCAAACGGCGTGGCAGAGAAAAGGCCACACTAAAATGCCAAAGACTTTCATGGATTACACGATTACCGGGAATACATCTCGCACTACCGCCGATGCGCTATTCCGTACTTATTATTCTATTCTGGAAGAAGAGACAATGTACGTAGAGAAGAAGTTGCAATCCTAATAAAAAAATCTTACTGCAAGTGTAACAGAAATAAGCCTATCTAATCCAGAATAATAGGAATTAGACTAAAAGCCAAAGAAAAAGGACTACATATAAAGGTTATACAGATTTATGCACCGGACACAAGTCACAATGAAGAAGAAGACATCGAACTATTCTACAACGATCTCCAAAAAGAAATAGATAATGCAAACGCCAGAGACATCTTACTCATAATCGGAGATTTCAACGCTAAGATTGGAACTTTCAGAGAAGAGCTAAAAGATGTAATGGGGAAATTTGGAATTGGAACCGAAAAGGAAAGGGGAGAAACTCTGCTCAATTTCTGCAAATAAACAACCTCATCATCTCAAACACAATGTTTTACCATAGACCTAGTTTTAAATACACCGGGACCTCACCAGATAGAGAAATGCGAAATTGTATAGATTATATCCTAATTAGAAGTAAATGGAAAACTTCAATCAAAAACGTAAGAACGCTCAAGCGCCTAGATCTGAATACAGACCATGAACTGCAACATTGTGGATAAAATTTAAAGTTAACCATGAAATGGCCTCGCCTACTCCGGTATATACGGGAATAAAAAGGCGTTAGTTGATTTTTTTTTTTTTTTTAAAGAAATAGAATTGATAAACTCCACATGGATAAGTTAAAAATTTACCAAATTAGGAAAATTGAAGAAATAAATAGGACTCAAACAGATGAAACCGAAAACTTTGGAAAACAGGAAAAGAAACTTAAATATAAAGAGCTAATAAGCTTCATTTCGGCGATATAAACAATATTTTAAATTAAGGGGATATTAAATCCCACATTGTTTCAAAACCGAATGAGAAACTCAAAGATTGGAATCAGAGAGTTTCATGCCGAATATAGTAAACTATAAAGAATCGGCGAACCTAGCGTGAGCTAATGCAAGTGATCCTAGTACATAGTACGTTACCGGACACTCGTTGCAAAGGTGGGGAAAGTTCAGATCGCTATTCTTAGGTATTTTCCATAATGTAAAAACACATTTCCTAGGGAATAGGGAATGTATGCTGTTATTACATTATGGAGGGAGGTCACTACCCAGACCGGTTTCAGCCTTTTTTGAGACTTCATCAGTGAGTAGCTAGACCCGTTAATACCAAAGTGTATAGCGAAAAGAACTTATACTCTGCTATACGAGTTTCCAAAGAGGTGCAACCATTAAGTTACTTAAATATAAAGAGCTAATAAGCTTCATTTCGGCGATATAAACAATATTTTAAATTAAGGGGATATAAAATCCACACAAGGAAAAGAAATATTAATTAACTCGACAAGGGAAACTTTAGGAATTTATGAGACCCAATAATAAATGTATAACATCTGAAATATTACAAAATTTGAAAAAAAAAAAAAAACTAAAAACAAAAATAAACAGACATACCTCAGGAAAAAAAAAGAAGAAATGAAATTACACTCAAAAATGAAATTGATAAACTCTGCAGACAGGCTAAAGAAAACTGGCTAAACAAAAAAGCAGAAAAATTCAATGGGGCATATAAACACCGTAACTCAAAAACATTACATAACAAAATTAAAGAAATTATAAAAAAACTTTTCACCACTACCGCTCACAATGATCAACGATGAGGGTGAGGAAACAAGAAACCCAAATGCGATAAAGGCAACATGGATGGAACACTACTAAGAAACCCTTAAGAATGAAAGCAATAACTACCTAATAACAAAGCCCCGCACTAACTCAAGACATGACACCTTAATGATCCATTCTTCCATCGGAAGTGGAGAATGTTCTAAAGCAGGGGTTGTCAACCTTTTCCAGTGGCGTACCACTATATTTAATTCGAGATATTAGATGTACCAGTAAGGCAGTGGCTCACGTACCACCAGTGGTACGCGTACCATAGGTTGAGAATCCCTGTTCTAAAGCAAATGAAATATAATAAACCACCAGGGATAGACCAAATTCCAGCAGAACTCAGGAAAGAAGGAAAGCAAACAACATTAAAATTCCTTACCACACTTTTCAACAAAATCATTAAATCAGGAGAAATACTAGAAGATGGGAGAACAGGAATTATCAAACCAATTAACAAGAAAGATGATAAGAAAAATTGTAAAAATTGTAAAAACAGACCAATCACATTACTCAGCCATGCTTACAAAATATTTACAAGAGTCTTACAGAACAGAATAAAGAGCGCATATGAGATCATTCTTAGTGAAGAACAGGCAGGCTTCAGAAAGAATCGCTCCACATTGGATCAGATCTTCATAATACAAAATACTAGCAGAATTATACTGAGAACATAACAAAAATGTCCATTCCTGTTTTATAGATTTCAAACTATAGGCATTCGACTCAATAAACAGACTAACCTTATTAAGAATATTAAAACAGAAACAAATTGATGAACATACCCTAAACATCTTAGAAAAATATTGTAGTCTCACAGAATCAATAAATAAATTCAATAATATAACAACAGATAAAATAAACGTCAGTAAAGGAGTAGCCCAAGGATGTCCCATCTCCCCATACCTTTTTAACATCTACCTAGAGGATATGGTTAACCAAGCCTTGGAAAAGAGAAAAAAGAGTCAACCTAAATGGTTATAACCTTAATAACATAAAATACGCAGACGACATTGTAATGATAGCAGACACAAAAGATAAAATGGTGAACCTAATAACCAAACTAAACAATACGGGCTAAAGAATAGAGCATGACCATAAATACAGACAAAACAAAAATCTCGATAATTGGAAAAAACGAAGAAAAACTAAATCTCTCCTTGAATGGATCAACGAGTGAACAGATAAAACAATTCAACTGTTTAAGAATAGTAATAACAGAACACCTAGATACCATGACCACTATTAAACGTAGAATATCGACTGCATGGTCATCATTTAATAAGCTAGGTAAAATCTGGAAAAATAATAAAATCTCCAAACCTCTAAAAATAAAATTATATAATTCAATTATAATACCCACCGTGCTATGCTTCAGAAACTTGGACACTCAAGAAGACGGGACGGACTCATTGGGACGGACATGTCGAGAGAATGCCATCAAAAAGGCTACCCAACCTTGCTCTGTATGCAAGAATAAAAAAGGAAGACCAAGAACTAAATGGACAACAACAATAAAGGCCAACTCTGGATTACAAACACAGACAGCTCACCAGCCACTCAAGAAACCGAGACTCCTGGTAAGTAAGTAATACATCGTGAAACAGATTTTCTTTCCTGCACATATATACAGGGTGGCCATCCCTATTCAGAAAGTTATGTTGCTCGATCTAACAATTGGAATGTCACCGAGTTTGGTAGGAAGACTAATCAAGATACGGAAAGAATGATTCTGCGAAAAAAAAAAAAGTTCGAAAAATCGCCATTAGAGGGAATTATGGAGCAGGAAGCCGAAAATTTTCATATAAAAAAAACGTTGAACACCTGCCTTGCTGGCATCATAAGAACTATAAAGTAAAGGGGAAAACTTCTCAAATGCATTTCTGTTGATACTCGTGTTCAACATGCGCCTCACTTTACCTTACCAAGTGAAATGAATCAGCTGCTTTTTGAGTTCAAAATCCTCTGTCAGTTAACGTAGTTAGATCGATGATTTGGAAGTTTGAACACACACACACACAAAAACAACTCGAGCATATTGAGTTCACCCCCAAAGGTAAACTCAATGTGCTCGAGTGTGTGCAACACGTTTGTGACAGCACTTAGACTCCAGTAAATGTAATACTGTAAATACTGTGCTAAATTAAATTTATATCAAATATTGATTACTTTATTGAAGTGTGGTTGGTGTATCATTGGTGGAACACATAAAGTCCTTGTTATTCGTTTTTGTCCAATGTAACGCTTTTTTTTTTTTTTTTACATTGTACAGCGCCATATCTCCCTTTATCGGCGACTTATTTTAATTTTCGCGGAGTCCTTCTTCCCATGTTTTGATTAGGTCTCTCTCTCTCTCTCTCTCTCTCTCTCTCTCTCTCTCTCTCTCTCTCTCTCTCTCTACCAAATTAGGTAGCATTCCGATTGTTAGACCGAGATATAAGGCCCTGAATAGGGGATGTTTAATTCTGGCCACCCTGTATTGGGTTTAGATCGAAGCTTGCCTGTCGTGTTAAAGTTTCCAAGAATTTTGACACTGTTAACGACAAAATGTTGGTGATTCCTTGTTCCAGTTGATCGTCGAGAGTGCAGTGATTGGTGTCAGTAGTTTACATGTTGTGTAAAATAGAATATTTTCTGCGACTTGATAATTGTTTTTTGATATTTGTAAAAATCCTCTTTCAGTACCTCAGGAAGTAGTGAAAGAGGATTTTTTTGTTGCTCAGTATAAACATTCATCTTGGTATTATTTTAAACGTATTGCAGGTGTGTGTCAACAGTGTTGAAAAATAAATCAAAGCAGCTGATCAAAGTACTGTCGGCTTACAGTAACCATCTGAAAAGTCAGCACAATAAGTTATTACAAAGAGGAGAAAGGGAAAAACTGTTGATGCAGCACCTTCAGCTGAAATTATTGATATTGAAACGACACTAAATTAAAAAAAAGTTCATGTCGGGTTATTTATGTTTCTATTTTCCTTATCTTTTAATTACTATTTATGTATAGAAATAAAAATCCATAAGTTATTTAACAATAATTCTTTAGAATAATATATTTTTAAGGTTTTATTGTCATGTTTTTTATGTTTTTATTCTTATGTTTCAATAAAATTTTTCTTTATTAGTAATATTGACACCTTTCAATACACAACTCTTGAAAATGTAACAGAATACTGATAAATTACCGATAATTATGAAATATTTTAGCGCATTACTGGTAATTGAAAACGTCAGTCAATGTCCATTCCCTAACGTGGAGTATCTCCATAGAACAGACGGAAAGAGAACGCCTTTTGGTTGAACACCCAGGGGATTCTGTCTCCAGATAAGAAATATTTATGAAGGTTGTATTGTTATTTTTATTGAATATGAGTCATCCTGTTACGCGAAAGCATTGCAAGGATTTTAACTCTGTTAACCTAAGCAAACTAGTCTGAGAACACACGGAGTTAAGAGTATCGCTTAAGCAGTGGTGGCATTGACAGCTGAAATTTCCTGAAAAAATATCACATGAAAATCGAATACAATAAAGATTTCAGTATCAGTTTTTCTCTGATTCATTTTAGTTCTACTTCACTCCAAAATCCTGGGATTTCAAGGCATTTTGAATTGTTCAAAGTGATCTACTTACAGTTTCACTGCTGTTCGAAATCCTTGAAGGGTTGGTTTTAAAATCGCATTTCATCGAACTGACGAAATCATCTGCAAATAAAATGTAAAAAGATTATTAATCTTTAATACGTTAGAACCATTATGTAATCATTAAATTTCCACCGACCATCTATTCATGGCAAAATTATTTCATCAGTAACCATAGCCATTAATATCCATTCATTAACGGATAGGTAATGGCTATTAAATATAAATTGACTGAAATGCAGAATTTTGTTAACAAAAGTTTACGCATACTTCGTATGTGTGAAGGTAAATGAATTTATTACATTTGTACTCAATAATAATTTAATTTGCTGTACATCAGAACGTTTGAAGCCAGAAAAGGTGATGAGTTTTTTTAATTATGAAACGTGAAAATGCCATGCACCCATGACTCTAAATGTGAACAGATTTTTACGCCATCTAATAAGTGGACAAATGTTTCTGATTTGTTCATCAAAGTCCAGATCCTCAATTAGTAGTCAGGATAATAGTTATCATCCTGTTCTGAATAATATCGAATGAAATTTGAGATCATGCTCGACCATTCACTGTAATGCAGCATTTAAAATGAGCTGCCTACACGATTATATAGAGGCGATCAGCAAATTTAATTGCGGAAAGAAACATTTGACATGTTGCTATAGCAGTTCTTCATTATAAAACCTAAAGAACATCACAAATCCAGATTGTATGGTCCAGAATTTTAGCTCCATGTTTATAGTTAATAAAGCAGATTAACATTGATTAAAAAATCGATTGTGAAGGACTGATAACTCTCTCATCACTTTGAAAGAAGTCAAAGCCATGTAACGATGCTCCCAAGTCAGTGCAATTGTGTCGAAGTGAAATGGCTGTGAGAAGGGCACCTGACGGAGTTTGAAAGAGGCATTGTGATAGAATGCTATGTTGCAAGCCTGTCTGTTAGGCAAATTGTTGACAAACTGGCCCATCCTAAGTCAACAATCCAATATCATAGTGAGATGGAAACGCAGAAATCAACTCCAAAGTGAACGACTCACCACACTCACTGAACATGTAGTGTGCTAAGAAGTAAAATATGTAAAACCACCATTCGCCGCTCGACGCGTTGAATGCGAACTTCTCAGCATTGACTGGAACACGAATCAGCACAAAAACATTCAGAACGGAGGCTCACAACATTGGTTTCCATGGTAGGACTGCAATATGCAAGCCCCACATTACACGAACCAACATGCAGCGTCGTCTTCAGAGGTGCAGCAAACTGCGTATACAGTGGGACGGCGAAGCTTGGAAAGCTGTATTCACTCTACACCCTCTACTGCGTAGATGGACAGGTGAGGACGTGGTGAATTTATGGTGAACCCCAACTATGAAATTCATGGTTGAGGTGGCAATGGTATGACGTTTGTGGTGCTACGAACATTTTAACCCCCTCCAACGCTCCACAGAGGCCTAATCGCAAAGTACTAAACATTTTTGGGATTAGCTGGAGC
Organism: Typopeltis vanoorti; assembly: GCF_054136105.1. NCBI lineage: Eukaryota > Metazoa > Arthropoda > Arachnida > Uropygi > Thelyphonidae > Typopeltis > Typopeltis vanoorti. The sequence continues at coordinate 138,658,579 of NC_143560.1, forward strand.
GTTGGAGGAGGTTAAGTGACTTCCGTTCCCCACAACTGCTCTGGACCTCATTACATGCCTACAAGAAGAATACGCCCAAATTCCCACTGATTTTGTGGAAGATATGCCCCGCAGGATTGCTGTAGTCATCACAGCGAAGGGATTTCCTATATCTTATTAAGTGGGGGGGGGGAGGCATGGTTGTTTGTTCGTTACACCATGTCCCTTGACTTCGTTTCAAGCAGTGTATAAACGCGCACGCACACACACGCAGTAGGATATCAGACAGCCATTGATTTCTTATTGGATCTTAGACTGTAATGCGCGCGTGTTTTGTAGGTGTTGGGTTCCAAAATGCTAGACCACTGGAAGAAAGATAGTTGTAGGATCGGTAGTGGAACTGTTTCTAGTTTTTTTTTTTTTTTTTTTTTTTTGAACCGTGCCAAACATCGATCTTTGGTGCAAGCAAGTAGTTTATCATTATTGTCAATGTCAGTGTCATATCCCCACGTGCCCCGAGGGCACAGAGGTCTGACATACGTCAGTTTATAGGCCGAAGTTAACCCTGTGAGAATGTCCAGTCCTCAGCAGAGTGCCAATAGCATCGAACGATTGATCCCCTTTCAACTACTAACCGCGCTCAAACTTGTTAACTTTTTTTTGCGTGAGCCATTAGTAGCAGAAACTCAACCAATCGACCAACCTTTGCTGGCAAGTTTTTATCATCATCATCAAATTATGGAGTTGATCGTACTAAGGAAACCAGCAACATATACAGAGAACTTTTATGTTATACCCAAAGCACAATACGATTTTCAGAAAAAATAAGGGAACGACATCTCTCTTGGAAGATTTTACGGACGCCATTAATACCGCCTTAGATAAAAACAAAATTATCATGTTAGACTTCATCGATTTGACTAAAGCATTTGACCCACTCACACATGAAACCAAATAAGCAAAGCTAAGACATCTAGGAATAGATGGGGCCACTGCAAAGATGGTTTAGAAATTACCTTCAAAATAGAAAACAGATCACATGAATCGGGCCAAACCGCATTAGAGAGCCACCAGTAACCTGTGGAGTGCTATAGGGAGCTGTTTTCTCCCCAACTTTATTCAACATTTATATGCACGATATTAACGAGCTACCTCTCAAAGGCAGTTTACAGCGATACAGCGATAATATCCATCAATAATAATGTAAGCATAGCCCAAACAAATATGCAGCATAGCATAAATCTGCGTCCTCGCAGTTAGCCGAGTGGCTATGCGCTTCGCAACCATATGCCTGGGAAAGGAATGGCCTGGGTTCGATTTCCGTCGCCGAAGGGAGGAGCTTAATGATCTTTTTCAGACATAGCCAAGTTAGTCGATCTTAGGTGTGGACAATAGGGTTTTCTCCCCAGTTTATCTGGGGGTTTTCCTTCCTCTAGCAGGCAACCCGGCCCCGTAAACCCATGCAGTTATAGTCATAGGATATATCAGGAGGCATTTCTTTACTTAAGAAGTAGCAAATTGCATTAACAAAGTTTTACTGAACTGTATTAATTAACACAAAAATAAATTAACAAAATCACATTAATATTTTGTATTAGTTTCTAATCATTAATAAGAAAAATAGAAATCGAAATGTTTTCTATGTTCTGTTCGTGCTAGTTGTGGATAACTCTTGACCCACACAACGGAAGTGCTCGAACTGAAGCGACAACTCTTTTAAGGCGTCTTTCCATGACACAAAGCATTTCTTAACTCACTTTATTTATGTACTTTATCAGTAAGTAATAAGTTTGCTTATTTAAAAGGCAGATGGCAGCAGTTGTAGAAGTCAAATCAATCAAAAGTGCTAATGACTTTCATAATTTGATAAAATATGAGCTAAATAGATATCACATATCGAACAAAATACTTTATTGCAACTAAAAGACGGCAGAAGACTTTATTACAAGTGGTACGTGGCCTCAATCTATTGCAGATTCTGACTTAAAAATAAAAAAAAAAAAACATAATTTTTTCTCCCAGCATAATGAATTCTGATGCACTGCTTCAAAAGAAATTAATAACCCGCCCATTTTATCTATCTTGAGAGATCGGTAGGTTAAATTTTGCCTGTTTCTGTTTTAGTGGTTTTTCTTTCTCATCAGAATGTAATTTTGAGTTCCAATTCTTAAAGGATCTTATTGAGCCTTCTCTCCTCTAAGGTCTTTAATGGAATGAGTGGACGACAACCCCAGAAGGAGACAGCCTAACTCTAGGCGATTGGCTCGGAAAGAGCAGTTCATCAGGGTACCACTCACTATTCTCATCTTATTAGCAAAACGCTATTCGCTAGTCTCTTTCATCGTGTGCACAGTAACATAAAACTCACAGGTTAGACTGTGAAAGAGGCTAACGGATAGCGTTTTGCTAATAAGATGAGAATGGTGACCTGAGGCCTTTTCTACTACTTTTACTATTGCCACTGTTTTTTTTTTCTTTTTTTAATTTCATCCTCTCCTATAACCGTCTCCCTCACCCTTTGTAATTCTTTCATAGGCCGATGATGTGAACCCGCACTCTTTCATCGTGGAGGGAACTGAGGTAGTTGGAAAGAAGCATTGTTAGAGGGCCCGTAATTTTACAGGCTTATTTATTCAATAAATTGTTAAAAAATTGGGCCGTTGCAACTCGATAGTCAGTAATACCATACTCAGATGGAAGCGCAGGGAATCAACTGCAAATGATATCCGCAATAGACGACCCAGCACAGTCACCGAAAGTGACGCTGCTACGAAGGATAATATGTAAAAACTGCAATTCGCCGGCCGACATGTTCAATGCGGAGTTACGGCATCGACTGGAACAAAAATCTGCACACAGACATTCAGAACCAAGGCTCACAACATAGACTTCCATGTATGACTGCAAGCCTCACACTGCCGAACCAAAATGCAGCTTCGTCATGAGTGGTGCAACAAGTGTACAGTGGAAGCTTGGAAAGCTGTGTCCATAACATTGAAGAGCATGCTATTCGATTACCATCCTTTAAAACGTTTCCATCATATGCAAATCAGTTGCATGACCCGAAAGACATTTCCGTTTGCCTGATCTTTCCGTTTACCTGATGAAAACAGCCAAATGCATGCATGTATGCATGCACAGACACTGCCGTAGCTGTGGCACGTTAAATTGTTTATTGTATCGCGATACCTCTCCGAAGTAACCAAGGAGGTCACAAGACCCGACTAGCGAATGTCCTCAAAGAAGAATGATCCAATGATAAACGAAGTTGTAAACTTTGGATGAATGCAAAGGAATTTGTTGGATTGCATGTGGGTTTTGCGTAGCTCATGCCCGGCAATTGTGGTATTCACAGCTTCATTCAGGTAAAAGTGAGCATCATCTCCACACAAAATCATCCACGGCCACGCAAGGTCCACCTCCACTCGAACAAAGAATGTTAAAGCGCGAATGCCAGTTGATTTTCAAAATTCTACGGGCACAACTCCTGTGTTGGTTGAAGATCCTTTAATGAAAGTGAGAGATCGTATAACAAATGCAGCAGTCGATTTTCAACTTCTGATTGAGGAAGACCGAATCAGCTACTATCAAAACTATTAAGTAGACCATTTTTTGATTTAAACGATATAGCCTATCCAAAACAGGTGAGCTGATAGAAAGCTGAGTTACTAGAATCATGGGCCAGATTCTGTGATTATATCAATATTTTTTTAAATATAAATATTTATAAACGGTAAAATCTTTCCGGTTGAGAGCAAACATTTGTTCTATGATGTTACAAAGAAGAGGGTTGTCGCAGGCAGTGACGTGTTGAGGAGCATGAGAAAACATGTTCATGATGAAATCTGCGTAGATTTGAAATGCCATCAAGAAAACAGGCAGGTTGGATTCACATAAAAGTAAGCAATACTTGTATGTACATTCATTCTAATTCAGACCATTCTCATTCAACTTGTGTTGCACCGAGAAAGTGCACGTAATTTCAATTTTGTTTTTTCAGGAAAATCACTCGAGAAAAAACACTTCACTTAACTCTAAAAAGATGGCTGCTAGTTGTTATTTTTAAGATACTCACAACGTTATGTGGTTATCAAGAACCAACACAGAAAAACGGGCAACAATTATGGAATGATATCTTGAGACACCTAGAGTACATTTTGATGTTGACATTGGACATTTTAAAATACCGAGATGGCAAATTTATCGTCGATGCCAAACAAAACGTCGTAGACGGTGATGGTAAAATTATCATTGAAAGGCGAGGATGCTGAGCGATTCATCAAAATGCTTGACATTGACAACCAGCTCTTGTTCATGCAATTTGAGTTACCAGCTATCCATATTATATGGGACGGGTAAAGTCACATTCTGAAGAGTTCCGTGAAATCATTCGAAGTGCAAGTTTATTTAGTTTGACAAAGAGTATTTTTTTTTTGGAACATGTACAAGTATTATACAAAACCAGCATGCGATTCCTTGGTTAATAAGGAGCACTAGAATCTTTTACCAGGCATCAAGTTGTTTGGATGTATGAGCTGTTCTTCTAGATGGTATTATATTTAATGGGTTTAGATCATTTAGATTTATTAGATTAACGGTATTAGACTTAAAGATTCTTTAGTACGACTATTTTAAGCACTCTTTTAAGCGACTATTTTAAGTACGACTTTTAAGCACTTCGAGATCGATGATTAATGAACATTTTTCTTATCGAACTGATGTAAGGCACATTTTATTTCATTTGAAATTTGAACAACCCTCAGTGAAGAGGTGTGAAATGTTGCTAATATTTCACTAATGTTGTTAATATAATAATTAATTCACTTATCAGTTGTTCTCTTAGTTCAACTGTAAATAAACTGATGTCGAATAAAATGTGCATTTGTGAACTTAATGAATAATTAGAATGTCCTCCAGAAGTAAGTTACACCACATCTTAATTAGCTATTGTAATAAGACTTTATTTGAAGTCGTGGCGAAGCAAAATTTTTCCTTACTTATTCCGATCAGTGTTTGATATACAAAACATAAATTTTTATGAAACACAAAAATCTGTTTACTTAATGTGATTACAAAGATCTGAAGATTTTGTTTTGGGGCTATCCGTATTATGTGGAACGCCTTCACCTTGGCCATCGGCTACAATTCCTGCGTAAATTTTATTTTTTCATACGATTCCGTACTACTTGCGATAGGTTTCATTAATTAAATTAGACTTGATACGAAATTACATTTCTGGTTTCATCCAAGTGTGAACAAACAAAGTCTGCGTGTGAAATATCTTCTCGAGCGGAGTTTATAGAGGCTTCACATTATATAATTAACGACTTTACATTAATTATCTTAATATCGGATATGGGATATTATAGACATGTATAATGCCACACATTATGGGACTATGGATTATGGTTTTGACCTTTCTTGTGGTCTCATCAGTGGAGCCAAACTAGGTAGGTTTCATTAATATTCACTTCATTAACATTCGGTTATTATTAAAACGACAAATTCTGGCGATACATTATTAAAAATTAGTGAGTTTTTCTCTAAGTCAAAATAGCAAGTCTCTGAGGTCAATTCTGTAAACATCGTCGCTGATCGTTTCCAAATGTTTTTTTGCAATTTTTTTCCAAATTTCGAAATTCGTAGTTTTAAAAAATTGTTTTTCAGGATATGACAGTTCCTTGAAATTGAAGATGGAGATTCCAGTCTTAAGATGACCAGACAGATGACTTCAGTCATCGGTCTGACCTGCCAAGTGTGATGCAGTTAACAGCAGTTACTGATTACACGTCACGTACGTTAATAATTAACTTTTGAAAATGAATTTATTCTGATCAAAATCTTTTTGCTGAGAACGTTTTATAATTTTTCAGATTTTTTTCTGCAGTTTAAAAACTATACAAAGTTTCGTGTAGAGGAAAAGTACTTACTCGAATGTGTTCGTGCTTCGCCACTTTTCAGACTACACACAGCTGCAAGAAACATGACGAAAACCTTTTCCTTGGACATTTTATCCTTATTTGAATCACGTTATGTTCTGAAACGTTACTAAAAGTTCATATCCGTGTTTTGCTAGGCTTAAAAGTCAAACGTACATAGAATGCGGCATTCTTGGGTGTGTGAATATTTTTCTATCTCCCCGATAACAGCCTTCTCCAAACAACAGTGAAATTTCACACTACGTCACAAGTTATCACCTGCACAACTGATGATCGCTTGAACAACTTTATAAACAGATCCCATTCAGGTTGCAAATATCTGATCAGAATTGTTCTAGTTATTTAAGAGGGAACATACTGGGTAAAATTATTTAAATTACAAACGGAAGTTTTCAACATTATGCATAGAAGATTGGTCATCCTAATTGCACATTCTGTATAACTCTAACATACCTTCATGCTATCCGTATCATCCTCTCCATTTCCCTCTGCCACTATTGTTCTTTATGTAGCCGATTGTAATATTTCTCATAAATATGCACTCTTCTTTCTTCCAATGAGATACGCAGAAGCATGTCACTGAAAGGTGAATCACTATTGTTGCACCCGATTAGCGATTTCAAATGAGCTCACAAAATACCCACACTGTTCCAGATAGTAATGCAGATCTGGATGGAATCGTTGTTTATATTTAGAACTTATCGTCAGATATTCTTGTTTCACAATCGCATGAGAAGTACATTAATTCTCGCTATGTACTTTCAGTAACTTTTCTTATTTAACTTACTTTTAATGCCTCCGCAGAACAACGACACACTTCCTCATTCAACATTTAGCTGTCATTTCGCCTTAGTGATGTGATTCTGCTGTAAGAGGTGTTTTTTACTATATAATTAACGTTGGTGTATTCCACAGTTCTGCATGTGTATAAAAAACGAAATAATCAAAATATTTTCAGATTTTTCCCTTGACAGTTAATCACTATAGAAATTATCTCGCATTCTAGTGCTATTAGGTAACGTGTCCCTTCAGATGGAACTAACGATCCCACCTGCAGTTAACTCGCTCTGGCTTTTGATAGGCTTATCAGATAATTCGAAATGGAATATGATTTTATTTCCGAGGTCTGCATTGATAAAGAAGATTACGTCTCATAATAAGCAGATAAAAGTGATTACCCGTTCCAAAGTGCAGCTTTGTTCACAATTCTTGAATTCATTTTTACACGAGAGCAGTTTCTCTCTCTCTCAATTTCTTTTTAATCTGTCGTTACATAGTTCCTGTTTTAAGCCTTTCAGCCTATAAAAGGAAACGACAAATATAAAATAAAGAAATTTCATCGTATACACAACATGCGTATACACAAATACAAGGCGACAAATTTATCGCAAGCCGTTTCGAATGGCGCCACAGATTCAGTAGATGTTTACTGCCAGCGCAGCCTGTAGGCAAGAGCAGTGCTGACTTAAGCTGCGCGCAGATGAGGAAGCCGAAACGAGGGCTTGTTCGATTCCTGTGATTACCAAGAAGGCAGAAATACTAACTGCACACTCATTCGAAGAAAGTACCCAGTGGTAATATCGTTATGGGAGGTGTGAAGTGTAAATCTGTTTCTTCCTGATTTGAATGACGTGAATTCCAATTCCATCTGGACTTTTCATCTGATAATGAGTTCGGCATACGAATGTGGAAGAGATTCTCTTCCCAGAAACTGGGGTCCCTCATCCCGAAAAACAGGCAAAGTTTCCAGAAGGACCACACATAATATAAACCTCTAATACTAGTATAATAGCTAGTTTCTTCAACCGTAAATCTAGAACAACCAAACAAGCCGAAGACAATCAGTTCTAATGTTATTTAATGTCATCATTTATGTTTACAGCAACTGATGACTGCACGACAAACCAATGTGACTGGTATGTGCAATGGCATCATCTATCGTGAAAAATGTACTGCCGCTTATAATTCAGTTGTATAATCACAGTTGTATATATCCATCTATACGCGCTCCATATATATAGGAGTATATCCATCCCAAAGAACTGTAATTCAAATACTGGAATCTGTAGTGCCACCTAGTGACAATCACTACAATAGATAAGTCATCGATTCATCTGTTGTATATGGAAACGTAACGAAGAAAATCCTGCAAAAGCGGAAGCAATTCTGACTGTGAAAATAAATATTAAATACCATCCTCGCTGCCCATTTGAAGTCTTCGTGCAGTGCTTTTACAGCGCATATGCAATATAATAAATTTAGTTTAATCCTTTATCCAAATGTAAGCAAACAGAGTTTGTGCCTGAAGTATCTTCAGGATTGAGGCAACTCGTGGTAAAGGTGGACCAAGAGCTCTCATCACTCGTTGTCTTAGTATCTCCCATGCAAAGTAATTTAATAATAAGGTGAGACACCATCTGGCAACTCGTATAGATAAATAGGACTTCTCCATTGCTTCTGCCTTAGTATCACCACTCTGGGTCTGCCTCCCACTGACGAGACCTCAATAAAGGTCGAAACCGGTCTGGGTAGTGCCCTTCCCTTAATGCATAGCATTATACATGTCCGGAAGGAAATGTGCTTTGCACTATGGAAGATACTAAGGCAAGTGATGGGAACTTATACCACCTTTACCACGAATTGCTTCAGTCCTGAAGGTGCAAACTTTGTTTGCTTACATTTGGATAAAGGATTAAACTAAATTTATTATAGTCTAACCAAGTGGGGAAAAAACTTCCAACCGCATATGCAAATTATTCTGTTATTCTTACTCATTTTGTACACGACGTAAATACTTCTACTTTTCTCGGTTCGGCCAGTGACAGGAATAAGTAAGGCACGAGAAATGATTTGTAGTATGCGCTACGTAACATAATTTGCTAGAACAACTGGTTCGTTATAACAGCATGAATTATGAATTATCTGACTTCACACCGTTTAACAGAGCATGTAAGAGTACGACCAAATGTGTTCGAATTTCTCAAGTATTTGACGGTTACCAAACAAGCCTCAGACCGAACTAATACAGGCCCTCTAAAAATATAATAATAATAATTAAAATAAACACTTAAAATAATAATAATTTGGCGAATTATTAGATAACTTTTTCTCTAATAATTTTTAGAGAAACAAAATCGCATAATTATAGTCTGTCTTCTGCATTTGTGCTACGATATGGGGGGGGGGATAGTTTTTTCCTTAATATTGAATTTAATTTATTCACAAACCGTCCATTATTTTAAGGCTTTTAGCGCTGTCTTAGTTTAAAATTACTCAAGAAACTTCCGCTCCTCTGGTGTAAAATGGGAGCATTCTCCTTTACAGAATAAAAAGAAATGACCTCTTGGTGTTTTCGTTTGATCGCTGGGAACAGAACTATGACAGGATTCTGACTGTGCAGTTTCCTATACAGCTTGAGATTATTTAATTCACTGTGAATGGTGGATATTCTCTACAGAGGGGTGTAAGAAAGTCATTTCCACTTTCATTCACAGAACCCAGCTGTCTTGTCGATGTGTGAGTGCTCATAAAGGAGGCACTGAAACGCAAACTTCCTATGAAGCCGAAAAGCTGGGTATGTGAGCTCAATGTTTCATACGGAACAGGATTTTAATTTTGTTGAGAATATAGAGAATATAATATTATGTGTCAATTTTGTGTGTCCTTCTAATGTTTGACCTCATTAGCGTGATAAAACTCTTCGACCTCCGCATGATACCCGTTAACATTCCTTCAGCTCTAAAGCTCTTGTAAAGGTTCTTCGTGTTCATCGAAGAGGTTCGAACTGAGATCTTCTCAATCAAAGGGCATCGGTTGAATCGACCAACTACGCAGCAGTGTTTGGTCAATCAATAAATGAAAGTTTTCCAGACCAATAAACCTAATGAGCAATGTAATAAAATTACTATTGTGAATTATACCGGAAAGAAAAAAATTTAAAACAGCAGATGAAATAAAGCATAGAGAAAGGCTCTTGGAAATGCAGAAAGATGAAAGAAAGAAAAAATATCGTATATTTTTGTTTCATAGTAGAATATAATAAAGCATTTTCTGCCATACCCTGTAAAAATTAACAGAAACATTAAGAAAGATAAGAATAGACAGAAATGACATCGCCGATATCGTATATACTGGAACCAAATGCAAACATAAAAATCACAAACTAACTCTTGGAAACTTGTGAAATGTAAAACGTTGTTAGAGGAAAGGGATGTGTGCTTTTCCCACTTCTGTTCTGTTCCCCTTCCTTTCCTCCATAGTGAAAAAAGTTTTCAAAATATATGGAAGAAGTAATAATAGAAGAAAGAAATATAAATAATGTTCATTCTGCAGACGATACTCTATTCATTACTGACAGAGAAGAAGACATAAATAATAATAATGGAGCAAACAAATACAGAGTAAAATATGGCCTTATATTAAATTCAGAAAAAAACAACAACTAAAGTAATGATAGTAAACAGAGAAAACTATACTTCAAGTTAAAAATCAAAGTAGAAAACCAAATTATAGAACAATTCAAATGTTACACTTGTTTGGAGCATTTACCTGCAGATAACAGAAAGCGCAAAACACATTTGGAAAACAATAGCACGTAAAGAAGAAGTTAGAATAATGGAAGGTGATCAAAATTTAAGTATCCCTTTTTAAAGTTTGAATCCGGTTAGTGTTGAGAACTATGATTATAGTACTAATGACAGTAGTTATATATGGCAGTGAGTTTGAAGCCATCTGGTGTGAGGACGAATCTTCTTCTTCCTAACATGGAATTTAGGCCATGTGACCTGTTCTGGTCTCATGCCATCTCTTTCTTGGTCTTCCGATTCTTCTTTTTCCACTTATTTTGTATCTGTATAATATTTTTAGTAGTCTGTTGTTGTCCATTCGATTTAAATGTTCTAGCCATTTTTGTTTATACTGTCTTATGTAGTAAGTAATTAGTTTTATTTTCAGGGATTGTAAGATTTCTTCATTTGTTTAGTGGTCCCACTTGGTATTTCCAGCTGTTTTTCTGAGAAACTTCATTTCTGCTGTTTGAATTCGTTTTTCATCTTTCCTTTTCATGGTTCATATTTCGCTTCCGTATAGTAGAATTAGTTTTGACAAGACATTATACAGTCTAGTGTGTTTTTGTACCAGGGATGGCTTAAATATATTATTTATTATGCCATTTACTTTGACAGAGTTTGATATTTTGGTGCCTATGTCTTTTTCTTCTTCGTATGATAGATCACATCCCAAGTATCTGAAAGTGCTTACTTGTTATGGAATTTTATTATCTATCACTATTTTACTTCTTATTGGGTTTTCTCCTTTGAATGCCATTATTTTTTTTTTCTTTGGATATTGTCATATTATATTGCTTTGAGATATCATTTAATGATTTTAATGATCTTTGTAAGTCATCTTCTGATGTAGCTAATACTATTTGGTCATCTGCAAATAGTAGTGTATCTATCTTCATTTGCGGGGTCATTTGTATACCAAATGGGTTATGCTGTTTCCAGATTGTTAATATTTCATTTATATATATATTGAAAAGCAGAGGTGAGAAGGTACATCCTTGTCGTACGCTCTCGATATATCTTTCCATTCTGAGGTGTGTTCTAATTTAACTACTATTTTATTTCCTGTATATATTTCTTGAATAGATTGTAAAAGTTGGTTTGGTATGTTTAAATCGGTTAATATTTTAAACAATTTTTGTCTACTAATTTTGTCAAAGGCTTTTTCATAGTCAATAAACGCCACGTGTGTTTCTTTTTGAAATTCTCTTCTCTTTTCTATTAATAATTTTAAAGTAAAAATTGGATCTATGCAGGATCGACCTTTTCGGAAACCGTTTTGTTCTTCTAGTAATTTGTTTTCTACAACGCTGCTCAGTTTCTCTTTTAATATTCCTGCATATATTTTATATCCTGTATTCAGCAGGCTAATTCCCCTATAATTATTGCAAATGTCTTTATTTCCTTTTTTATAGATTGGGATAACCAGTGCTTTTTTCCAAGAGTTAGGGGTTTTTCCGGACATCCAAACCATATTAAAAAATTTCATGTCTTTCATTAAATTTTTCACCTGCATTTTTGTATAGTTCTATATTTATATTGTCTTCTCCTGGCGTTTCCCTATTTTTCATCTTCTTTTTTATATTTTTCAGTTCTAACATCGTGATATTTTCTATTAGGTCATTCTTTGTCTTATAAAATTTTAATTCATTGTTCTCATCTGTCCAGAGATTTTGGAAATAGGTCACCCATTTTTCTAAATCTATTGTTTGTATTTTTATCTTTTCTTTTATTTCTTTATTCATGTATTTGTTGTGGCTTAAATAAATCCTTTTCTAGTTCTGTCACGAAATTGTTCCATCTTTCTCTATGTTTTTTTCCTTACTTCTCGTTTTACAATTGCACTATTTCTTTTGTACTCTATTTCTGCTTCTATTGTTTTGGAATTTAGCCATTTCTGGTAACTGTCCTTTTTGGTTTTTATTATATTTTCTATTTCTTTGTTCCAGTCTCGTAGTCCTCTTTTTCTAATCCATTTGTGCTTTATTCCTAAGGTTTCTGTTGCTGCTTTTGTGAGAATTTGTTTCAAATTTTCCCATTCATATTCTATGTCACTTGATTTATGTGTGGTTTCTGTTTTTAAGTTTGTGCATTTTTGATATTGTAGTCTAACTTGAGGATGCTGTAATGAAGAATCTAAAAAGAAAAATTACATAGTGGGGTATTGTTACGGATCTGGTGGACCGTTTGCTAATGATGAAGAAATGCATCACCAAATAGACAAGATGAGCGTGGAATGGGTAATCATAATAGGAGACTTTAATTATCCAAATATTGATTGGGTAGCAGTAGAAATGGTTCATCGTGCCACTCCTTTTGTTCTTCAGACGATCTATTACAGAAAGAACTGCAATATATTACTTCTTCCTTTCTATCTAATGGATATAAGAATTCCTTCATCAAAAGAGCTTTAAATAGTTTTAATATGTCTTCCTCTTCAAATACACAAGAAATAACGCGCATTCCTATCCCTTATGCACAAAGTGAACGTACAACAACAGTTTTAAAACCACTGAATTTAAAACCACTGAATATTTTTGTTGCCTTTCGACCATTCAGAAAAATCTCCACCTTTCTCATTTCTTCTAAGGACAAGCTTCCACATCTTAATTATCCAGGTGTTTACCAGATTCCTTGCTCTTGTGGATTATCTTATTTCGGACAAACAGGAAGATCTGCCTCTATTCGACTAGAAGAAAACCAGTATTATATTCAATACCTTGAACCTGAACAGTCTGGACTTGCAGAACATTCCATCATCACTAGACATAGAATTCATTGGAAAAAGACAAGAGTCCTTCACAAAAGTCGGTTCCTCATGGTACGGCGTTATAAAGAAACATGTGAAACTTTACTTCACTCGCCTAACTTAAATAGATCTGATGGTTTACGTCTATCCCCTTTATGGGAGATAGTACTTTATAATCCAGCTAATCTTTCCTAACTTTTTATTGTATATATACATTTTTTTTGTTAGGAAATTTATTGAACTTTTTAGTTATCTTACACTAGCTACTTAGGTGGCGATTTTTGAAATTGTCAGTTATTGTTTAATTTATGCTTAAAATGTATTGAAGATACCTGTGACTCACAGGCAAAAATTATATTATTAAATAATCTTTTACGTGAGTTTTTCCGTTATTAATTTTGTATTTATTGGAAAGCTGTGTTATGGAGAGATGAATCACGGTACACCCTCTACCGAGGAAATCTCTTACTAGAGTACGTGACACTATCTGTGAAATTTGGAAGTGGCGGTGTGATGGTATTTTTTTTCTGGTTTGGTTTTGGACACCTATTTCTGGTGCCCCGAGCATTGAACTCAATAGGTATCTGAACATTCTTAAGCTTAAGAATGCTGTGCTTCCTACTCTGTGCCATTTCAATTGAACTGTCCATTGTCTGTTTCAGCAAGAGAATGCATCGCGTCGTAAGGCTGCTGCTGTAACTGCGTGGTTTGTGGACATGAACGTCTCGACACATGACTTACCTCCATAGAATCTTAACCTCAACCCTACTGAGCATCTCTGGGAAGTACTGGAGCATCGGGTGAAGTCAAGGGGCGTTCGCCGCACAGGAGTCCAGGATCTGATTGCATACTGACATCATCCAAAATTCGTATTAATCGTTATCGTACGCTTGTGAAAAGTATTCCCCGTAGGACAGATGTAATCATTGTACCAAAAGAAAGTCCAAGATCTTATTAAGTGAGCATCTAGGCTGTTTGTTTCTCACACTATAGTGTCCATTGAGTTCTTTTCATGCAGTGTATACATGTATAAAGACTGACAATGCCTGACTTACGTAAGGGTTACGTTTCACAAACTTTACATACACTATCTATCAATAATTGTCCTGACACTTTAGCAATTTAGAGTTGATACCAGTAGGCGAACCCTAGTATCGGGTATTTCCACCTTTGACTTTGATTCACCTGCTACATCCTTTGAGGGAGGCTTTCCATCAATATGCGCCAAATTTCACCACCAGGTGAAATTTGGCGCATATTGATGGAAAGTCTCATCAAAGCAGCACTGAGTGCTGCTCTGGACCTCAATCGTCGCTCCAATTCGTTTCAAAGGTGTTCGACAAGGAGTTTGGACGGGCCAGGGCAATCGTTTAATACCAATCTCTTCATACCATTCCATAATAGCTGCAGCTTTCTGCATACGGGTCCGTTCCATAAAAACTCCACAGTATAGGTGGCACCTAATTATCCAGAATATCAAGGTACTGAGCTGCCTTCATGGAACCACAGACAACGAGTAGTGGCCCCATTCCAAACCAGCTGAATGCACCCACACCATTACTTCTTCACCTCCAAACTTGTTACCAGAGTGTGGTAACAAGCGTTTACCAGGCTACCTCCATACACATCCTGCGATCAGAATGGAAACAGGTGAACCTTGATTCATCGTTTCAGAGTACCTTTTTCCACTGAGCAATTGTCCAGTTCACACGGTCTTTGTACCAGGCCAGAGGAGCTGCCTTTTTCGTTGTGATGTTTGGCTTCTGTGCCGCTTCTCTTCCGCGTAATCCCTGTAAATAAAGTTCTTTTCGTACAGCATTAGTGCTTACCATGGTGTTACTGGCGCTCTGGAACTCATGACGGATGGTCTGTGCCGATTGTAGCCGGTTTTTGTGTGCCACCCGTTTTAACATCCTCCTGTCCCTATCAGGCATTCTCGTCGGCCGCCCTGGGAGTTTTCCTGCAATTGTGATGCCAGAACGTCTCCATATACAGATCACATCGCCAACCGTTGATTTTCGATGCTGCAGTTCAGCGGCAATGCCACGTTTGAGCATGCCATCAATGTGACTGCTCACGATGATACCTCTTTTTATAACATTATAACATTACAACATTACATAAATATAATTTATGTAATGTTATAATGTTGTCCTGAGTTCACGTCGTGTTGCCGTACCACCTGTAGTCAACTGCTACGATGAAATACTGATTCACTATCTGTTTTTATGTTATAAACAAACCTGGAATTTCCATAACTTCAAATAACAGGGGTATCCGTTCAATTATTGGTAGATTATTTATCTCAGTCAAAGTACCCTCCCTCACAGTCAAGCATGTCAGTCACACCCCTAGGCTTATGTACGTGTATGCAATAATGCATTAACATGTTTTAAATTCTATTTAAATGTTTTAAATTTTACTTCCGTTAGTCTTATTTATAGGATGCACATGCAGATTTTATATTTCAGTAGTAATATAATGAATTGCATACAAGTGCTAGTAATAAAGCATAAGTAGCATGAGAAAACATGGGAGAATATTTAGTTTTGTTGTTTAACCAAAATTAAACATTCTTAACCAACTCAACCAAACTGTTGATCAACCTTCCGTATGAAATTATCAAGAGAAGGCTCCAGTGGCGGCCGGTGAAAATTTTAAGTGAGGGTGCTGCATATACAAAATAAAAAAAAAATATTTTTTTTTTTCCTAATCAGTAACCAATTGATTAATAAATAATTTTAAATATTAAAAAATTGCTTTATTAAAAATATTTCACCCTCACCACGAACAAACACCAATAATAAATGTTTCGTATCTCACAGAAATAACGCGCGCAAGCATGCAATACACTTCCCAAACGAGCAATGTCAGAATCACTTGTAACGTGCAATGAGAAGCGCAAACGAATATCGACGAGTCTAGCTGCAATTGGCTGAATGTGATAATTCCGACATTGCGTTAGATCGCAGTGCATTTGTTTCGTAATCTACAGCGTTATTCGAACAATTCCCATCATTAACTATTCAATCACTGTCGAAACATAAGCTGTAACCTTTAACATGTTGTACTGCATTTATATAATGTTGTAAGCACTGTTATTATTTATAAACACAAACAAAATTTATTTTTTTAATTTTTTCCTTGGGGGTGCAGCAGTGTCGTACATAAGCACTGCTTATGTACGAGCCACCACTGGAAAGCTCAATAGCAGCTTCTTTTCTGATATCAGGCAAAAAGTTCCATCTCTTTGTCATTGGACCCTTAAGAACATGAAACATTGGGATTCACTCTCAAATCGCTTTTCCAACATCATATCGACGTTATAAGCCTCTTTAACGGGGATTATCCTGAAATTTTAGTCATGACAAAGGCTAATTTAAGGAATCGTTACCTTCCAGAAATGTTCCATTCTAGGGTTGGTGCGAACAAAGCGGAATCCAAGAGAAATTATGATAATGTTGTATTTAACACATGCTGACTGAAAAATCATCTCTGAAACCATCTAAATATGATCCGAACATTATATGTATTTTGTATAGACAATATTTTTTTTCACGTTACAATAACAACAACATTAACAATTATTTTAATCGGCTTAAAGTTGGGTAAAACCGCCACACAAAATGTTCAAATAACATGACTAACTGTTAATGAAGGACGACTTGGGCGTATCAACGATAATTTCTTTATTGACACTCATTAAATTACACACATCAGCAATTCCTCACATTTTTAAAACCCGAAGACACTCTTTGCATTGTCGTAATTAACAGTAAGGACACTTTTTAAAGAGTGAATCCCTTCACAGTTTTGCAGACAAACCAACTACTCTACCATCTATAACACTTGTCATGCACATTTCCGTTCATGTGTGCATTGAACTAATCCAAATAGTAAGCATTTGTCTCAAAAATATTTTTGTTTTCTCTATTTAGGAAAAATGTTGTCCTTATAAAAGAAAAGAAATCCCTCCTTTTGTTTGATTTCAGCTGGAGAAGTGGAGAACGTGATACTGAAATGTAAATGGTTCTTATCTTGCAGAGCACTGATTGTCAATCAGTCAATCAATCAATTTTTTTTTGTTCTTGGCATTTCTAAAAAAATGTGAAATTTTAATACTTTTAAAGCTCTTATTACGTATTTTTAAGCAAACAACGATTACTCTGTCTTCTTCCATTTATCCATAGCCAGGCTTCATAGGGAAATTCCCTCAAATCATTGTCCGTTTTGGTAATATACAGATTTTTTGTACCTATCCGTCCTGTTCCTGGAATCGACATCGTCCAGTAGAATATTCCAAAGCAACTTGGGCGGCCTCGGCTCCCTTCCTGTGACTGGATCTCCTACAACTCGCCATATAAGACGAGCTAACCGCTGATTGGGTTGCTCCACTTTGCAGTCGCCACGCACGAATGGTAAAATTCTGGGTTCGGAATGTTTGATGACAGTGCCGTGTCCACAGAAAGAAAAACTATCATCAAATAAAACAATAAAACATGATGTTTTTTATAAATTAACCAGAAGATAAATTCAAATATGATTATCAAATTCTATATATTTATTATATTTTTAAGTTTATTACATTTAATATTCTCATATTTCATTCTTTAAAAAAATTAGTTGTACATTTTTCTATTTTATCCATAAACGGCTTAATCGAAAATAAATCCGCTAGCTCCTTTTATTCTGCAAATGGACCAGGGATGTAGTTTAGCCGTAACAAACATTTGGAAATTAGTGGGCTGTCAGTTTCCACCTTAGCCAATCACAAACACATGGCCCAAGGCTATCAGAGATTTTAATTAGCGTCCAGGAAAGAGAGGGGTGCACAGCAGGCCACTGCCTCAACTCATGGTCTCACTGTCCTATTCCTGGAATCAACATCGTCCAGTGGAATATTCCATAACAACTTGGGCAGCCTCAGCTCCCTTCCTGTGACTGGATTTCCAATAACTCGCGACATAAGATGAGCTAACCGCTCAGTAAGTTGCTCCACTTTGCAGTCGCCACGCTTGAATGGTAGCATTCTGGGTTCGAAACGTTTGATGACAGTGCCGTGTCCACAGAAAGAAAAACTATCATCAAATAAAACAATAAAACATGATCATAACTGAGATATAAAATGAGAAATTATTCGTCCTTAAATTAACCAGAAAATAAATTCAAATATGATTATCAAATTCTATATATTTATTAGATTTTTTATTATATTAAATATTCTCATATTTCATTCTTTAAAAAAATTAGTTGTTAATTTTTCTACATAATTTTGATTACGTAGAAAAATGGATTATGCCATTTATCTACATAATAGATGAATAGCATAATCCAAAATAAATCCGCTGTCGCCTCTTATTCTCCAAATGGAGCAGGGAGGTAGTTTAGCCGTAACAAACATTTGGAAATTAGTGGGCGGTCAGTTTCCACCTTACCAATCGCAAACACATGGCCCAAGGCTATCCGTGATTTTAATAAGCATCCTGCTAAGAGAGGATGTATGGCAGGCAACTGCCTTAATCTCATGGTCACTAACACCAAAAATATATATTTTTGTCTAAATAGTATGAGTTCTACGGTCGAATTTCTTTAGTTACGGGATGAAAAAAAAAAACAAAAACGAGCTTCCTGGAATAATAACCCGCTTGACTTTGCCAGAGATCAACTAACTCCATAGATGGTCGATGAAAGGCTTAAAAAGGGTCCTCTGGCCCAATACTGGGCCAGAAAACCCTTTTTGTCACAGCCAGAAAAAAATTGCAAATTTTTTTCTGGCCGTGGCTCGCTTGTATTAAATATAAATTAGCGGCTCGCTAGCCCTTAAACTCCACCTTTTACCAATAGGTCATATTTGACCACCAGAGACCAGCCAACGTATCGTATATAATCCCTAAATGCATAAATGTGGAGTACTTGACATCGCTACACAGCATTAATGCTTTTCGGTGGAAATTTTATTTAATAAATAATTAAATTAAGTATTTAACTGTTTATTCAAGCTCAAGCATTCAACGAATTATGTTTACACTGTAGAACCGTACTTAAGGTTTTCTCAGACTGTAATGCTATGAATGCAAACCCGTCTCCATGCTACGTAGATCCGAGTAATAAAATAATGTTTTTTTTTTATCTCTCTCTTTCTGCAGTATGGACACTAGAAAACAAAAGGCCGGGACTTATCCAGCAATATTCCATTCAGTTATTAATTCAATTAATAAATTTTATCAAGAAAGTTCCAGCAAACAAAATAAGAATAATAATAACATTCAAGTTAGATAGGGCTAAATGGCCTCGCCTACTCCCGTATACGGGAATAAATGGCGTTAGCTGATTTTTTTTTTTTTTAGACAGCATCCAGCTGTTAGAAAAAGGGTAAGTTCTGATACTGAGCTTAAACATTTTCAAAACAAAACAAAACAAAAAATTCCTTTAAAATGATATAAATTACTATTCAATTGCATTTTTTAAAAAGATGCACAACTCGCAGTCAATGATCCTACCAAAATACATTTCTCGAACACAAAACCCGTAAAAAAATTCCGTTGGATTAAATGACAAATCTTGTAAAAAATATATTTCAAGAATTTGTCAGAAATTTTGAATGTACTATTTTGTCAGCTATCAGTAGTATTATTTATTACCTGCTCCAAACTTTCCAAAACTTTGGGCATTTTCAGCATTAGTTGAAAACACCCAATCTGATAAATAAGGCTTTCATTCGGTTCACGATAGAAATTTAATGATGCCAAATTAATGATAAACCTTCGGTGAGCACCAGGACATCGAGTTTGCTCTAAAAGGGCGCGTTCGCACTAACAATGCATGTGTGCCTAATGACGGAGATATCCCAAGATATCTCCGAAGATATCCCAAGTCTGGGCTAAACTGCTTCGGCTGCTTCCTATGGGGAATAAAACGCGTTAGCGGATTTATTATTATTTTTTTATTTTATAAATTCTATAAGCTGATAAATTTTTACCTGTGTCCACTGCAGTCTGTCACCAGGATTTTATCAATTTGCCACTTCTGTATCCCAGTGTAAATCCATCCGCGATATTTTGTGTACGCTATAATGGCGTAGGTCAAATTTCTTAAGTTCGGGTGGGCCACAGCAATGCCTTCAAAGTCGTGGTTATCTGCCACTTCCTTTGATTCACTACAAGGAATTAAAAACAAGTCAGATTATATTTTTTAAATGATTGCTTGAATAACGAAACAAAAACACTTTCAGTTGCAATACCTGTTATCAGAAGAGCGATCAGCATATCTTTAATTTTCTGACCAACTTTGTTACGAAACAAAATAGGTTAAATTCATATGTTTGCAGCAAATGAAAGGAAAACACCGAATTTTGCGTTGTCCTGTGATGGCCCAGTCAGAAAAATAATGTCACGAAAAGGAGGAATGCAAAATATGATTTAAAGTTATATATAATGGTAAACTGTCCATAAATGTCTTTGGAAACAAGAACATATCGAGAACCGTATACTTTCTTGTCTAGCGTTTGGAGACTGAGTAGTCAGTGGTCAGTTCACTCTCCACCAGTAATCAGAGACGGCTGGCCCAAGACTATCACTGATTATAAAGGGTCCCTTATAATAAAAAGTGATAGTCCCTTATAATCACTGATTATAAGTGACTATCACGGATTATAACCTGAATTTCAGCGACAAAAATCCGCTTGTCCGTGCAGAGCTCGACTAACTCGGTAACCGGTCGAAGAAAACCTAAGAAAATGTTCCTCCAGTCGGCGACTAGACTTGAATTTAAGTCTATCCTCGGGAGGTCTAATGCAGAGGATGCAAGCACAACTTCCACTGAGCTAACCAGGCCTTATCATTTTTATATATGTAGCACATGTTTCTCAACGTTTTTTGGATCATGCCTCACCTCAACTTCTCAAAGATTTTGATGCCCCACCCCCTAGCGTAATAGTCAGCCAAGTTCTGAAAAAGTATAATATAAATATGTATAAATATGTACATGTACATTTTAAAATTGCCCCCCCCCAAAAAAAATATTAAAATTTCCCCCCTGTGGGGCGTACGCCTCACGTTGAGAAACACTGATGTAGCGTGAAGGCAGTTTGAGTTAATTACCTTCAGTGTATAGTGGAAGAAAAGCTGCACAAAGAGCATTAGACACACACATGCAAAGAACTGTTTTACTGCAAGCCAGACAGCACCTCTTCAGTGCAGGTGAGAGAATGCCACCCCGTGTACCCTATGGCAAGAAAGATTTCGATTCGAATCCAATCTCGGACAAACAAAGAAACATAGAACATATTCCTTTTAGAAACATGATATGCACTACTTGGAGTCTGAGTGGGCAATTCAATCTCCACCGGAATATCCATGGGCAAGGTGAATCGTGCCATGCAATATGTTCATGTGTTCATAGTCGTGTAAATTGGAGGAATAGCATGATGCTCCCAATTGTGTCCAGTGAAATGGCTAAGAGAAGGGGAACCTGCCGAGTTTGAAAGACGCGTTGTTGTTATAGGACGCCATGATGCAAGCCAATCTGTTCGCCAAATTGTTAACAGATTGGGCCATCCCAGGTCAGCAATCAGTGATACCATACTGATATGGAACTGTAGGGAGTCACTAGCAAGTGTTATCCGTAGGGAACGACCCACCACACTAACCTTGGGGTGTACGAAGGATAATATGCAAAAACATCACTTATCGGCCGAAACGTTGAATGTGGAGTTCAGGGCATCGACTGGAACACGAATTTGAACAAAAACTTCAGAGCAGAGGCTCACAACATGGGTTTCCATGGTAAAACTGCAATATGTAAGTTCCACATTACCCGAACCAACATGCAGCGTCGTCGTAAGTTCGGAAAACTATTATGGAACGATGAATCCTGCTACCCTTAACAGAGCAGATGGACGGGTACGGGTGTGGCAGATGCACGGTGAACGTCTATTACCAGGTTCTGTTCTTCCTGGTTTGGCCTAGGACCTCTGTTTGCGGTGCACTGAGAGTTATATGAACATTCTGGACATTGCAATGCTTCTTAACTTGTGGCGTTTCTACGGAACTGGCTGTTGTGTTTTTCATCAAGATAATGCACCGTGTGATAAGGTTGCTGCTGTAACTATGTGGTTAGTGGACATTAACGTCACCACGTTTGACTGGCCTCAACTTAGCCCTAATCCCAACCCTATTGAACATCAACATTCAACATATTCGTCGCACATTGAGCATACGGGATGAACTGGAACATCGAGTGAGGTCAAGGGACGTCCACTCCACAACAGTTCAGGACCACGTTACATGCCTACAGGTGGAATGGTCCAAAATTCTCATTGATCGCTATGATACGCCTGTGGAAAGTATTTCCCTTAGTATTGCTTCACTCATATCACAGAGAAATACGAGCTCTTACATCTTATTAAGATGGGCGCTGTGGCTCTTTGTTCCCCACACTGTGATGTCTGTTAATTTCTTTCAAAACAGTGCACTTGCCTTATGATCGCAGTTAAGTCGGACATATTTCAACTATTTCTAATCCCCATCTCTTTAACTTATACCACATTTTAAATGAATAAGCAGTAAAAATGCAATAAATAATTAATAGTAAATATTAAAAGCCGAATAGAACTGCAGGGCTATCTGTTTTCTTTCCATTTTTGTTCTTATAAATATAAATGTAGTAATCATTCGTAGTTTTCAATCTTTACAAATAACGAGGATATCATTATTTTAAACATATTCTTATAAACATATTCTTATAAGGTACATGTTTTTAATATGCAATTCGATAATGTAGAGCACAGATGGCGAACCTATGTCAAGCGTGCCAGAGGTGGCACGTCCGAGAATTTTGCTGGCACGTCAGCGATTTACAAGTGCTATCCTTTTATACGCTTATAAATTATTCAGCCTCTTTTTTTATTATTTATAATACGTACAAGTTAAATTTTGTTTTACACGAAAGAAACTAACCAACAAACACAAAGCCTACTGTAAGAACAAGGCCCAGCAGCTGAAAACGAAAGCTGATGTAAAGAACCTCTAGCCATTGGCTGAGGGTGTAAAAATATTTATGTGGCTCTAAAAGTCCAAATATTTTCACATAAAGTTTACCAAGGTCGAGCCCAGTAAGACTTGTAACTTCTAAATAGTTGTATGTTATATGTAAATAATCCCAATGGGAATTTGTATGTCCTCTATGCCAAATAAGGGAATATTCTAGACGGTATGGTATTAAGGCAATACCTTGCCAATAGTAAGAAGTATACTTTTAGATTTTTGTAAATACGTCAAACTTTGTGTGGGTGACCATGGGAAGCTCAAGGTCAGTGCTAGGTAGACTGACAAAAGCTTCAAACGAATGATGGCAGATGTAGGCCATCGAGTACGCTACTCCACGATAAATCATGCCCGTGATCTAAAAGAAAGATGACGAGGAGCTGATCCGCCAGGCAAAGCTGATAGTTGACGACGAATTGACGAGTCTTCGCCTGGAGCTGTTGTCAGAGGGAAGAAATTGCTCCGTTAATCCAATGCGCATGCAAGCATTCCACAAGCCGATAATCTTCGCCCGAAGTGCGGCAGTACAGCGTCCCAAGGAACATCAGTGACCTATCGCCGGCGTAAAGAGGAATTGAAAAACCTGACACGGAACGGAAGTCCAGTTCGAAGCCAAGTACACAGAGGGCAGAAGCTATAAAGTGAGTTGACCCGTTTGTTAAATTTCCTTGAGCCTTTAAGAGAACATTTATTAATGGACTGTAAGTGGAGGCTGATCTAATCTAACAGTTAAAGATTATAAAGTAATCAATTGGCTATCACTTCACTTCATCCCTGAATTAATAAGCTAACATACAGAAAACAGCAACAAAATTCTCACTCTTTCTAACTAAAACTTTCAAAAACTCAATTGTAAAAGAAACTAAGTTTAACTTTTTCAATAAATTTTAATTGCTGCATTAGAGTGACGTGTTTTTAAATTCAAAATATTAATTATTGTTGGAACTAGTGTTTAAAATTGAGAGATTCATGCATTTTTATGTATTAAATTACATACTTTGTATGTATTAATATTGGGCGTGTGTATGTGATAGTATCGTATTTATTCAAATATAATTCTCACTTTTTTTTACCATTATTAAAGCTAAACATTTGTAGCGCGAGATATATGTGGAGATTTTCAGAAATCCAAACAGTGAAATCTTCCTTGCCATTATTCCAAGCAAAAATTGACATTAATTTACAAGACTTCAGATACATAAAGAATAATCCTTCACGAATGACTAATGAGAAGTGAAAGCATACCGCGAAGGAGACAGAAATGGTAGTCTAGTATAGATAGAGCAGCTATGAAGACGTGCATATGATTGGTGTGGTATTAACAAAAGCTCGCATGACTCAGAGATAAAAGAAAGCCGACAATTTTTTAATTGAAATGCTAATTTTCTTGAATAGAATCCCATAACATTTGTAACTGTCATAACAACACTCACTATATATTTCTTAGTTTTAACACATTCACGACGGGATGTCGTTTATCGTTCTGATGGAACCTCATTTCTGGTGGGCTCAACTCACACAAAGTTTCAAACCTTGGT
Organism: Typopeltis vanoorti; assembly: GCF_054136105.1. NCBI lineage: Eukaryota > Metazoa > Arthropoda > Arachnida > Uropygi > Thelyphonidae > Typopeltis > Typopeltis vanoorti. Next base: position 138,683,392 of record NC_143560.1, read on the forward strand.
TGATTTCTATTGCTGCTTGTTTGCGTTTGAGCTTGCAGGGGGACTCACACACGCATTATATGGCATATTTCAATTGGTGGTAGAATTTTATTTTATTTGAAGTTTGCATTTGACATTAATAAATAATAGCCTTTGTGATCTGTTATAATGACATCGAGAATTTCAAATGCAATAAAAGAAACACTTATTTCATGTAATTGAAAAATTGGACAATAGTTTTTAGTTAGATACTGTGTTTCGGTGCAACATATGGTTTTGCTCGAGTTTATACAGCATAGCATCTGTGTGAGGGAATATATGATTCATTAGTTAGTGCTGTTTTTATTCCAGCTGTCTCTAATTGCATTATTTGTTGAGAAATATATTACACAGACTGCATAAGCATCTGTATCTTATTCAGGGACACAATAAAATTACTTGTTTTTCTTGCATCTGCAGTATATAATGGCTGTTGGGGAGGGCATGTTGTTACTGTGGGGAGTGAGTTACTATCGTCTTGACATGAACATGTTTAAACATTTTTCATGGGCGAGGTATATGTAAAATTTTTTAATGTATTTTTTCGTAAAGTAAAATCAGGGGTGCGAGTTATACGCGAGTGTAAGTTATATTCGAGTAAATACGGTAAGCATTTCCCCGACAAGTTGACATCCTTCTGTCGCTCCCCCTGCTCATCTATGGTGAGTTAAAATTCATAAATTTTAACTCACCATACCATTTTAATGAACCAATATCATTAAAATTAATTTAATTATATAATAATCTATTTTACACTGAATAATATTATAAATAAAATAAAATATTATTTATAAAATTATAAATAACTAAATTATGTATAAAATATTACATATACAGGTAGTCCTCGACTTACGATGATTCGCACTTACGATGGCCAAAACTTATTATTATTAAAAATTCTCTAATTTAACTTTGCTGCCAGCATATACATGCATATATCCAGAAGCGCGCCAAAGGTATTTGCCGCCCGTGTGCAAACTTTTATCGGCCGTCCGTCTGACATCTAAAAGTAAGGGTTATTAATATTATATTAGTTAAAATGTCGTGTTAAAGTCAATGTTGCCGCCCAGGTGCGGTGCACCCTTTGCACCCGCAGTTTGGCGCGGCCCTGCATATATCACATTGCTTTTGTACGCATCGCAGCGTTGCCATTAGTTGACAAGCAAAGCCTATCACCAATATGCAATAGCCGCTGCTATTATTCACTCACTTCTAAGTTATCACAGCCTTTGGCACGTTAGTTGCTAATCAGCAGTCGAAGTGTTCGTTTCTCTCGTTGCAATATTTGTATCTCGTCGTAAGCCTATCATGTCCAGTAAGAGAAGTAAAACTACTGATGAAAATTCCAACATAAAAAAGAAGGTGAAGAAAGCTTTAAGTTTAGATGTTAAAATGAAGGTCATTAAAGCATATGACAAAGGAAAGAAAGTCGGTGAAATAGCACGATAAGAAAAACGATCGCATTCAACTGTTTCAACAATCATAAAAGATAAATTAAGAATAATGGAGGCAGCTAAAGGGGCAGTTAATATGAAACGTACAATTTTAACAAAAAAAAGAGAAGGGCCAATTCATGAAATGGAGAAACTTTTAATGATAGATGATCAAATCAACAAGAATATTCCTCTCAGTTTGTTCACGATTCAGACAAAATCACACAGCCTGTTTCACAATTTAAGGAAACGACAAGAAGATAAATACGGCGAGCATACATTTAACGCTAATAAAAGTTGGTTTTATCATTTCAAAAGCCGATTTAACTTATATAGCATACGAATAACGAGAGAAGCTGCTAGTTCCGATTTTGAAACTGCCGAAATTTTCAAGAAAAATCTGAAAGAGATGATAAAAGATGAAGGATATTTGCAAGAGCAGATTTTTAACGTAGATGAAACCGGATTGTTCTGGAAAAGAATGCCAGAACGAACTTACATTCACAGAGAAGCTACATCGGCGCCTGGGTTTAAGGCATTTAAAGATTCTTGGAGGAAATGTTGCTGGTTTTAAATTAAAACCATTTCTTGTTTACCGTTCATAAAACCCCAGAGCTTTGAAAAAACATTGACAAGAATAAATTGCCGGTGTACTACAGGAGGCTTGGATGAAAATTGTTTTGTCCGAAGACTGGTTCTTAAATTGTTTTATTTCAGAAGTACGTGCCTACTGTCTTGAAATAAACATTCCTTTTAAAATTCTATTGCTACTTGATAATGCTGCAGGACACCCTCTTCACATCGGCGATTTGAATGATAATATAAATGCGATGTATGTACCACGCAGAACAACAGCTGGGATTCAACTATGGATCAAAGGTTCGATTGCTATATTCAAAACATTATCTGAAAACTGCATTTTCAGATGTAGTTTTCAATAACATCGTTGTCCATTGCAATAACAGCAATGGACAACAATGGTATAACATTACGCGATTTTTGGAAAAATTACAATATTAACCAACGTATCTAGAACATTGAAACTTCATGGAAGGAAGTATCGGAACAATGGATCCAAGGGTTTTGGAAGAAGTTACCACCGCAGGAGACACTCGAAGAGTACAATGAGCATAGTATGTTAGAACAAATTGGTGAAGAAATCATTGCAATTGCAAGAAAACTGGATCTGGAAATCAATTTACTGATACAGAAGAATTAGCAGATCATGAAGAAGGTGTGAACTGACTGATCAAGACTTGATTTTCTAAGACGAAAGAGTTGTAGAAGAAGAAAGGAATAATGAGGAAGATGAAGAAGAGAAATTGTTAAAAAATTTTACTGTAAAAGGATGAGCTGAAATATTTTCTAAATTAAATCAAGGACTTCAGCTACTCGAAAATATGGATCAAGACATTGATCGCTTCGCCAAATTCGAGAAGCAGTCAGATGTTATCACGAATTATATGAAGGAAAAAGTCCAAAAAACAACATTTACCAATTTTCTGATTAAAAAAGCTACTCCCGATCGTAAGAAATAAGCATATCGTCCAAATAAGTGACAGTTACTCACCTGCTTAATTAAAGACACCGTTAATAAGTTTTTTGTTTATGTTTATGTTAAATAATATTTAAAGGAATTTCAAATTAAAGTAAGTGCACCATTTTTGATATGTGTTTATGTATTTTTTTTCTTACATTTTTCTTTCTTAATTTTGTATTTATGTATTTGTATGTGCTAATAAATAATTAATAAATGTTTATGTAAGTTTATACATTTTTAACCGTTTTACGTTAAATAGAAACCTACTTTATGAAAATATTATAACAGAAATAAAAAAAAATCAAGACTTAAAAAAAGTCCTCGACTTACGTCAGATTCGACTTACGACGGAGACTTTGGAACGGAACCCCGTCGTAAGTTGAGGACTACCTGTATATATATATATATATATATATATTGTGAAATAGAGTTGTATGACTTAAACCGAGAGTTAGGTAAAAAAAATGGGGGGGTTAATAGTAAAACACGACTAGTTTCGGCTTATAACAGCCTTCATCAGGTGACATTATAAAAGAAAAGAAAAAACACTAAACACTGAAGGTTAAAAAAACTATGAACAACTTAGAGAGTCTCTATACATAATCAGCATGAAAACGTTGTAGTTGTATTTGAAGCTGTTCTTTCGTTTGTTGCATTGTTGGGAGAGTGCGTGCTTGCAGTATCACGTGAACGCCAGTACATGATTACAGCTGAATGACTATCTGGGAGGTTGGAGCTCAAGTTATTATTTAGATGTTCAGGGTTGAGGATGATTTCCCTAGATTCATCGATTTTTCTCTCTAACTCATCACGGCAACGAAAGATGTTGGTAGATTTGTCTCAGCGGACTGTATGACTTGGGTTTTCATCATTACTATCAGCCGAGAAAAGGAAATGACTTGATAAGGCACTGGCTCGCTGTCTCTCATGTGTTCCTCCATACGTAATTCAATAGATTTGTCCGTCTGGCCAAAATAAGGAATATCACAATCACACCATATTTTGTACACACCAGGATATTTAAGATGATGATGACAAGGTTTTGGTTGACTTATTACGGAGCGGATTTTTGGAAGTGGAGTGAACAAAGTTCTGATATTGTATTTTCTTAGAACCTTGGCTAATTATTGTGAAACTGAACTTATGTAAGGATAGATATATTGCCTTTGAATGTATTTATTTCTTCTATGTGATGAGTAGGAAAGTAGTTTTGAGATAGTTTATTTCTATCTCAAAAAAAAATATATATATATAAAAAAAAAATATATATATATATATATATATAATATTATATATATATATATATAATATTATAAATAAATAATTAATTAATCTTCTATTACGTTTTCCTCAATTAAAAACTGCCCAGCACGTCAGCAACTTGATTTGCAAATTTTGGCACGCACTGGCACGTCAGCAACTCGATTTGTGAACTTTTTGTACGCACACATAAAAAGGTTCGCCACCACTGATGTAGAGGTAGTGTAACAACTTTAAATATATTTACTCTCTGACTGCTAACTAATCCGTATACTTGTAGATGTACTAAATCATGATTTTTAATACGACAGTTGTTTTGGTGGTTAAACAATCTTCTCAAAAAAAAAAAAGGTTAATTCCTTGAACAGTATGATGGAAATAAAAAGCAAAAATTATCTTTTTAATTATCTTGATTTAATTACCATTTATTCAGAAAATCGGATCGTAAAACGGAATTGCTCGCCTTACAAAAATTTCTGTTATGCTCTTCAAATTAGCAAGTATAGAGGAATTAATTTATAGCTCACCTCGTGATGGTGAAGGTCTCGTTACTGCCTGCATCGGCCACCAAAGTAATCTCCAGCTTACCCCAGGTAATGCCTTGACCTTTTGTGCTGGCAATAAAGATCCGGAACTGGTTCGCTAAAGAGAGAAACAACCATGAAATTACTGTAGATTCATTAACGTGGTCGTACTACAGCAAAAACCAATGTCTGTTTTTTCCCCCCCCCGCTCTCTCTCTCTCTCTCTCTCTCTCTCTCTCTCTCAAAATGAGGGAATGAAACGATAGTTGTGGTCACTGTAGGAACATCGACATTCGTTCACGCGGAATAAAGATACACACAGAGTTGGGGTAATAGAAGGGGATGCTACGTCCCTGAAAGTAAGTGCAATTATGTTGTGCCTTCATCTTGCATGATATGAAAAGGATGCTTTCGATTTAAATAATTATCATAATTAAATCATGAATAGTTATACCCGTCTTGCCATATAGCGTTGCTTAATTTATCCTAAAATTAGCATTTTAATGTATTGTTGTGTTTAGTGTTGGCCTAATTTGTAGAGTGGATAACACATCTTCTTTCCAGCCAACATGACGTAGATTCGAATCACTCAGAGTAAGTGGATGTTAGTGATTTGGTGGGAGATAAATTTCATCGTCTTGAGCAACATTGACACCACCACTCTGCATATTGACAGAAAACGTTCCGTGTTTTTTTGCCTGGGGGGGGGGGCAGAGTTGCCTGATTATCTAACGCTCACCCCACTTTACTAGCTAATACATTTACTAATACATTAGTATACCAAAATATACAGTTAAAAAAGTCGAAATAGAAAAACGTTATCGGAGACCTGGATAGAACATAATTTCGCCATATTAAATTCCTCAGGAATATAGAGTATGCTATCGAAGTAACCGTCTAAACCTAACATTAGATGAATCAATCTCATCTCACTAAATATTAGAATTTATTGACGCATTCTAGGAATGCACTCATTACAAACAGCATTGGAAACTAGGAATGCAAACAGCTGAAGAAGATTCCTGCCATGAGAGAGGGACTGAAATATTCGAAATTTATCCTTATCTGCTCATAATCTGCCTAATGTTATCTTATCTGAATCTAGAATTCGATCGCTTTCATGAATTCGTCGCATGCCAGCTCCCTGAAGAGTTGATTTGATTCTTGTGAGATGCAAGGAATTGTTTTACTTCTATTTAAGTCAAATGATGTTAACCGCTCTTAAGCTAAACGGAAAAGGACTTTTCTTCTTAATAACTTTTCTTTTTTTCTTGCCTAGCAAATATGTCTAAAAACAAGTGCAATCCTAACAGAAATTTGAAAAGAGGCGTGTAAGAGATGGATCCTCTGTGTGATTCTACGAGATCAAAGAATACGAAGAATATTTTCTGAATTTATAAAGACGGACTGAACCGATTTTATCGGATTATTGTAAGCTTTAATCGTTTACATTCCTCAAGAATTGTGAAAACTTTTTTCCGCGTTTCAAAAGTTTCTGTGTTTGCGCCTTTCGTCTGCTTCTCTGTTTCGTGTATGTTGTCAGTTCACTAATCCCCATCCCCAATTGCACGCACACACAGTTGGCGGCTAGACGAAAGTTAACAATACTGATTTAAAACTAGAGCAGACTGAATTAATTTTAGAAGACACAGTGTCTATCTTCCATAAGTATTAGCCCTGAACAGAGAGAGAAACAGACTATCGTGCATGAGTCTTTCGCATGACCTTTCGGCGGAAAAGTTATATTTCTTGGACAGTTTTGAGTAGTTGCCGACCGTGGTTCGGTTAAGCTTCTCTATAACTTAATTATATCCAGAGGTCTTATCATCACTGTTCAGAGATGTAATTGCTGACTTTGCATCATAGACACTGCAGAATTTGCTTCAAAAATAAGCTTTATTATTGAGTACGCAAGTGCGATAATTACTTCGCAGAAAACATCAGTCGAAGGATTCATTTAAGTCGTTATTTTCATGAGAAAATCAAGTGCAACAAATAATAGAACGTCAGAGACTGAGCCTCATTGTCCTCTGACTGCATAACAGACTGAGTTTGTTTCAAAACTTGCGCATTTTGCAAATTTGATGCGACAAAGCATTCGACAAGAGCATTGGATACCTAATTTCGTAAAGTAGAATTCACACACAACACAGATGTAGAAAAGGAAAAAAAAGCGATTGATGTGAGTATAATGAACTTCCCTTCCCTTTAACAGGAATATTGCGGATTATGTATTCAGAATTTAGCGATCACAGTTTGTTTGTATTCGATCGTTAATTGTGAATTTCCAAAACACAATAAATTCTGTAATTTAGGATATTTCCGGAAATGAAAGAAGGAAACTTCTGTGACATAGTCGATATCATACATGTCTCATTGAGAAATCCTAGAATTCAAATCGTTCGTGAATAAAACACACAAAAAACTTTTTTTTTTAAGCGAAGCTATCTTAGATAGTCTCAGATTATGATGACCGTAAGATTTTATTTTGGAAACACGGAATTTGCTTCCAGCATCTTAAAGATCGCATTATCTCCTTAAGATTTCAATTATTAGCAATTTTTTCTTGGTAATAATGGATCGAATATCTTTTCAAAAATATTTTTAAATTCATGCTATTTATTTGTAATTCATCAAAAGGATGTCCGAAAATAGATTAATAAGCGGGAAACAGAATTATGTTGCGTTTGACTCGGTATGCGCATCAGAAAAAGAGCCATTACGGCCTTCAAAAGAAAATGAAAATTTTCTTGATCACAGGAAAATGATGTCGTGTGCTCATTCCAGCATGCTTCACTTTCTATTGCCTTTTGTGTGCATCAGTTCCAAATACAGTTTGCATGTGTCATATATTTTAATGCAAATTAGAAATCAGCTTGATTTTCTAAATAATCAGTATTTATCTCTGCAGGAGCATCTTAATTTTTTTTATTCATTAAGATCCTCATTAATGAAGCTTTGGTCACATGAAACGAGGAGCCTTCCTTATTCATGAAACTTGCCATATTGCTCACCAACAGGCCATGTTCGGAGTGTCACATTTCACACCGAACATTGCCTGTTGGTTGTCCATCAGTGCACAACCAAAAGGCTCTTTGACTGCATTACTGATTTTCTTAGTCAAAGAGCAAGTCATTGCAGTCTCAATATTTCAGAAATTTTAAACATGATTTTTCAAGCTTTATTGGCTTTACTGGTTGCCATATTAATTTAACAATTCTGTAAGGCATTCGGGAAGTTTTAATTTTATTTTAAATTAAACCAAATTTTTGATATCAGAATTCAAGAGGGAAACTTTTTCATATTGAACCATTTATGAGGTCTTTCGGGACGGATATGGCTGGATGAGAACATTTCTTTCTTTCCCTCAGCATAATAACAGGATCGTCGCATACGAATGGCGAATGCTGGTAAATTCTCTTCAAAAATAACAGAGTTGTCATCTAACTGTGACTTAACGCAACGTATTGTAATGGCAGTGCTTATTAATAGGTCCAACTGGTTGTAGACAGCAAAATAATCAATGGGGTTTTGCTGCAGAGTTAATTTCGCGCAAGATATCAAAATAGCATTTTATACTGCTTTTGAAGAGTTGAAATACAACAACTATGTTGATCTACTTTCCGTGTTCTGCCAGATACGAACTAATTATTTTTTTCTGACGGTCCAGAACATATTTCAAAGGGTAAGGTAACTGATACCAGCTGTCTCTTGAACTTTGATAATCGGAATGACAGATTAGTTATATGGCTAATCTTATTATACGAACTTTAGAAGACCATTTTAGACATTGAACTTTGATTCGATTTAGCAGAAATGTTAAACGATTTGCCTATTACACTTGTGCATATTTATATAAACAAGTGTATGAGCAATCGTTTTCAAGCAGGAATACAGTATCAGTATCTGAACTATATCAATAGTTTACAACCATTTCGGAAGTGAGTGGTTCAAAATTTCCCTTATTGCTAAAAGTAGTGATACATAAGCAGGACTTTTCAGCGTTGCTTGGTCATTTACCAACTTCTTTTTGCTTCATCACTAAAAGCGCCAAAGAGCAAGCACAGTTTCAACACGGTCACATTTTGACCTTTTTCCCTTCAAACTTTCGTTTGAAGGGAAAAAGGTCAAAATGATTTGCCCATAGATCTTGTTATTCCCAATTGCGCATCACTGACCATGATTACTTAAAGATGTATTTTTCATTCCAGTGGCCTGGATTCTTAATTAGTTGTTTGAAATTATGAAACAACTGGGGCTACGAAGCCAAAGCCAGAGTATTTATTCCTGTTAATCGAGTGTGTTCTTCTGGCCATTTTGCATGCATTTTTCAGATGAAAAATCATAGTCGAGGAAAAAGTCTGCCGCTTCTATCTGAGGCCGACGAAATAACCTTCAGTTATCCAAGTCGTCAAAAAGGGTTATTCGCATCCTACATGTGATTTGAACCAAGTCTTCGAAATCGATACGAACTGAACTGCGGAGGCTTCTTTAATTAATGTGTTGTTGAACTGATGTTTTACACCTTTCAGTTTATAATGTCGTGAAGCTTGTCACAGAAAGAGCAACTCCAGTGTTAAGTGTTTCGATCTAAGAGACACAGGCGTAGTCAGGTGAGAGTGATGACGTCATTGACAAACGTATCTTGAGTAGAATACAAGAAAAATAACTAGGTCACCAGAGCCACCTGTGAGACAATGTGTCGAAATACTGCAATATGCACCTTTTCATAACTCACTCAGTAAATGAAAGCTGAATATTGCTACTGAACTCTGTCTTTCAATCATGTGAATTTCGATTAACATGATTTGATACACTGAGTTACACATGGCCATGCTGTAGCCATGTGTAATTCTGTGTATTCGTCACTCCGCAAGAGTTAGTCTATTGGTGTTTATAAACCGTTCAGCAGATCAGTTAAAGTACAGAAAAAGGATGGTACAGAAAAGCATCGAGAGAGAGAGAGAGAGAGAGATCAGTGTGAAGAAACACATAAAAAAAACATTGAATTATCAAACCTCCTTTCGGGCAGACATATCAGCGCTATTAAAATATTGCATGAGATTGTCCTGTCAATCTAATTTAATCTGCTGTATTATAATTGCAAGAAACCTCCCGTATCTCCTAAAGTAAATTCCTTTCGTCATGCAAAAGGAATTCTCCGTGCAGCTGACCACCGTCGCTTGATCATGTGCGTCCACTTATCCCAAGGAAGTGATGGAATCCTCCATGTGATGTTGCTAATATTTAATTCGAATCCTACAGTGTATGAATGCGATCTTCTCTGGCCAGTTGAATTGCAGATTCAAACCCCACAGCGCACGTGCATGAGATCACTCAGGAAGACGTCTGTTACGGAGAAACACCCGCGTTGTGTAATTCCGTGTATTTACATAAATTCAATGTCCTAATCGTTCCTGGTATTAGTCCACCGGCTCTCTCACTCTCTCTCTCTCTCTCTCGCTCTCTTATTAAAGATTGACTTAGAAGGTTAAAGAAAAATTAAAGATTAAAGATTAACTTATGCAAATATATTACCACAGAAAGGTTCTTTCTGTCTGGTCATCAGGACCATTTTCCCTCGAGCTGGAGACTTGTCTGCATAATACCCCATGTTGCCACACCGATCCGGAAGGCAATCAAAGCATTTTCCCATGAGGAAGTTATCGTAGCTATCGCACGGAAATGCTGGAAATTTACAGGTGGGGAAGATGGAGTCGATGAAATACCTGAAAGCTCTCCTGTGGTTGCATAAACTCTGCCAGTTTCCATCTGCAACGAAAAATTAGAAACTCGATTAAGACAACTTGAGATGAACACAGTTGTTATTAAAGAGAAGGAATTACATTTGTCAGAAATAATTTTCGAGGAAAACTGTGCGCTCGTTGACTGTTCAACTTTTCTGCCTCGTTAACTGCCACAGGTTTCCTCCCGCTTAGAGCGAAATTCCTACATCGAAACGTGTTTAGCTTGTTCTACGCTGTGGCCATAATAATTACGAAATTCAGACTGTTAACTATCAGTACGGCTTTTGGCAAGATATCAAATATTTAAAGTTAAAATTTCCTAACTGGGATTAATTTCTCAAAGACAATGAGCGCACGCGCACATACTCACACTCAAACAATTGCCAAATTATTGTTGCACAGAAATGGAGTCGTATAGCTCAACTTCCAACCGTATCGTACCTCGTAGCAGGAGGTAAGATCCGGTAGGAAGCGCACACGAAGAAGAAATATATAATGATATTTGGAGGTGTTCTCAGAAATTACCAACCGTTATATGGAGCGTGTATTGTATATTTGAGTAAAAAATGAATTTTCTAAACAGGATATTTATTTATTGGATAGTGTTGGAATATTTTAGGAAATCTGCAACGTTGCCATAAGCGTATAGCGAGACGCATTTTGAAGAATACAGAACAGGAATTTTTCTCCCAACGAGATTCATTTATTGGCACCGTCCTCGAACATTATAGACGATGCTTCACAAGTAATGGATTTTGGTAGAGGTCATCTGTATCACGGTATGAAATATTTGCAGTCGTTTTTTGTATCGTTTTCCTGATGCCATTAGTGGTAGAAAATCATTGGACTGGAAGTTTTGTGGGTTATTATTTTGGCAGAATTATGACCTGTTGTTTAGTACATACGGAATAAATATTCTGAACTTATTTCACTATTATCATTTCTCACATCTTACTTTTATAAGAGTCGATTCAACCACCAGATATTGAAATGAAGGAAGGGCGAAGGTGTTTAAGCAGCGTTTCGTTCAGACGTAACTTCAGTTCATGTGATGTGGTTTGATTTATGTGCGAAGTTGGAATGCTTCTGTAAGGTCTGCCCGGATGCATAATGAGTCGCTCTTGTCAAGCACATGTAGACCTCTTACAATACATAATCACTGATTATTATTTGTGGAGTGCAGTCATTCAGGTCTTAACATAAATAGGCAATAAAGCAATGAACCGTAAGAGACTGTATCCCTACCTGTGGTTCTTTCCTGTTTCAAAAGTCGGAGTATTTTTTAAAATTTTACTGCTGCTCCAATTCTCTTAATTTCTTTATTTTATGACGATCTTATTCCAAAAAACAGTTGTCGGAAAACTGTATCACATCTTACAACCGCAGTTCAACAAACGATCTGGTAACCTACCTGGAAATCCTGCTGTTAAACACGAAGCATAGCTCTTTTTCAAATCACTTTGGGTCCAGTAAGCAAGATGGAAATGAATCCTGGCAACACACCAACACACATAAAAAACTCAGCCCACTTCAAAGCCAGTATAGAAAACCTTACACTGCAACATAATGACATAATGGTCAGTTTTGACGTCTCCTCCCTATTCACGAATGTACCCCTCAAAGAAACCCTAGAGCTAATCCAAGCTAAATTTCCTTCCGATATCTCAGCCCTATTTCAGTTTACAATGAACTCAGGCTATTTCGTTTGGCAGGAAAAATTCTACAAACAGATAGAGGGGCCAGTCATGGGTTCACCGCTTTCCCTACCCTTGGCCAACTTCTTTATGGAGACTTTTGAAGAGAAAGCCATAAACTCAGCCCCACAAAAACCTACCATATGGCTTCGCTACGTTGATGATGTGTTTGCTATTTGGCCACATGGCCCGGATTCACTCCTCTCCTTCCTAACACACTTAAACAACCAACACCCTAGAATCAAGTTCACCCTGGAAAAAGAGGAATACAATAACCTCCCCTTCCTAGACACACTAGTCACCCGCCAACCTGATGGAACCTTGGTTTTCTCAGTTTATAGAAAACCCACCCATACAGGCAGATACATTCACCAACAATCCCATCACCCCCCCCCCCCTCACAACAATGTGGAGTTATTAAGACACTATTCAACAGGGCAAAAATAATCTATTCAAATGATCAAGCCCTAACCACTGAACTAAATCATATCCGTGACACTTTCTCAGCCAATGGCTACCCCCCCCCCAAAAAAAAATCCAGAAAATACTGAACCCAGTTACCCACCACCCACCACCCCTTCCCCTTCACAAAAAAGATTACTCTAAATCTATCACCACTCCCTACATCCGAGGCACCTCGGAAAAAATCAACAAAATCTTAAGAAAACATGACTTAACCACTTGTTACAGACCACATAGAAAATTAGCATCCCTTATCCGCTCCACTAAAGACTAACCACTTCCCCTAGACCTACCTGGTGTATACCAGGTCCCTTGTAGCTGTAAATTGTCTTACTTTGGCCAAACAGGCAGGACAGCAAATATCAGAATCTCAGAACACAAGGATTACATCCGATTTCACCAGTACAGCCACTCTGGGCTTGCAGACCACGCTCTAGATACTCGCCACAGAATAAGATGGAAGAAAGCCACAGTCATACACCGCAGCAAGTTCAAGTATGAAAGACTATTCATGGAATCAGCCTCAGCCCTTAGGAACATGCCAAACCTCAACAAATTTGGATGCATGACACTGCCCCAAATTTGGGAAACATTTATCAGAACTTCAGCCCAAAGGCCAAGAACCACCAATATAGCCCGCCAGGGGGCACCATCAGGACTTTAGAAAAACGTTAGCTTCCTAGCTTCAGTTCTCATTTGCTGTTATGTAGTACTTGTGTGAACGTGTCTTTGTATTAAGTTCCCAAGAAGATGGCAATGTGACGTTTGCCGAAATATCGGAAAGTACATTTTAAAGTTTATTTAATTTATATTTCTAGTATACGCTGTCAATTCCTTAAATATTAGTTATCATCTTTTTTATTTTGTGTATAGTCAGCAGTGCTTTTATTTTGCAGAAAGATTTTAAAAGCCTGCTTTTTCCCTTTCGATTAATTCCTTTAAGTCATCATTCCAAGTTCTGAGCCATTTTTTGTTTTTCCTTGATTTGTATCCTAAACTTTCTTCTGCTGCTTTTAGTATGGTTTCCTTTATATTTTTCCAGTCAATTTTAATATTGTTCGTGGTTGGTTTTTTATTTTTCTCTTGTTCTGCTTTTATATAAGTTCCTGATACTCTCCTGTTCTAGGAAGTGAATTTTAAATTGTTTATTAGATTGGTTATAAATATATTGGATATAAATGTTGGATTGGTTCGTTATCCTTTTTTTTTTCTTTTGAAGTATGCGGTTCTTTTCATGAATTCAAATCTGCTTTCAACTAACATATGATCACAATCAATTTCGCTCCCTCTAAAAACTATTGTATCTATGTATCTTGTATCCACTAAATATTATAATTAATTTGTTGTTAATAATAATGTAGTCTATTATTGATTTAGTTCCTCTTGCTTCCCATGTGTACTTACGTATATTTGTGCCTGAAGAAAGTATTGCTGATTTTTAGATTGTTAAATATGCAGAAGTCCCTTAATAAAATTCCATTGTTATTGATTACTGATTTTCCCTCTGATCCAATGCATCCTGTTATTGGGTTATTTCCCACTCTAGCGTTGAAGTCTCCCATCAAGATTGTTGCTTCATTTTTATTTGTTTCATCAATACATTCCTGAAGTTTTTCCTAAAATTCTTCTGTTTCTTCCTCTTTTCCATCTACTGGTGCATAAATTCGGAAAATATTGAATGTTTGATTCATAAGTTCATTCTAACTTTGATTATTCTTTCTAATACCCAAATATAATCTAAAATGTTGTTTTTCCATTTTCTATTAATCCAAATTGCAACCCCAGATGAAGTTCATTTGTCTTCTGGAACTCTCCAGAGGAGATCATGACATAATCTTCAAGAATTTGTGATCCCTTCATTTTCTTTATTGGCTCAGTTATTGCTGCTATATCAATGTTTCTATGTTTATCTCTGTTTAGCTCATCAATTTTGTGTGTGATTCCAGGGGACATTCCAAGTAGCTATTTTTAATTTTTCAAAGAGAAGTCCTGTAAAGTAGCCGGATCAATTACGATTAAATCCATCCTATTTTTCCTTCTGCCAACCTTTCGCAGGGTGAGTTCGGTGTTGGGGCTGCCACCTTAAGGCCTCCGAACCTGCCTTGTGGGAGGGAAAGCAAACACTCCCACTTCCCACTGCATGAGATGCAAAAAAATGTTTTTAGTAGCAAATCAAGATTTAGTGCACTTTGATTTTGGGTAAATTTTGAATATTTCAATAAGAGATAAGCCTTTACAAAAGTTTCTTTCCACGACAAAAATCGAAATGTCAATGTTGAGACCTCTTCTGACATTGCGGAGCGCATGTTAGATGAAGCACTGCAGGGAAAAGAACTTTTAAAGCTATTTAAAATATTTAAATAATCGATCCCTTTGAACAGAATCCCAAGAAGAAGCACTTCCAGCTGAATTACTTAGCGTAATTTATTTAAGCGTAGTTTTGATAAAAAGTGATTTTTATTATCCAAGGAATCAGAAAAATATTTGAACGAATCCTATAGCTACAAAAGAAAGATACTGCAATGGAAAGATTTTTCAAACGCTTGCCATCTTGCTTTCATATCATCTTGCTTTCATCATTTCATATCGGTGCTTTCATTTATAGATTACACTGTGTTGACAAACGTATCTGTACATCTTAAGTGACATGCAAATTTCTGATCCTACCACATCAGATTATTCAGGAAGTGCCTGGTAATAAAAGGTGGAATGTGCTGCATGTTTTGCACTGTATTTAACATTGACAGACTGCCAAAATGAGGATGGTAGTTCGGTACCACATCAGATTATTCAGGAAGTGCCTGGTAATAAAAGGTGGAATGTGCTGCATGTTTTGCACTGTATTTAACATTGACAGACTGCCAAAATGAGGATGGTAGTTCGGTGCCACATCAGTAGTCTTTCTGTCCGTGACATTGCTATCCATCTAAGTATACCGAAATCCACTTTGCTTATATCATTCGTAGATGGAAAGTTGATGTTGCTACCACAGCAGGAAAACGCCTCGAGAGGTCACAGATACTCACTCACCGACATCGGCGAGCTCTGTCAACCTGGAAAATGCTGCAAGGACATATATAAGAGCTAGAACTGTTACACAGAATTACATACCTTAAGTAACCATGGCAGAGCTACTGTGAACAAGCCACACATCACCCCCCCCCAACAACAACCCACAACGTAAAACGACATTTAGAATGGTGTCTTTCACATCGTTCCTGTACCGTAGATCAGCGCTTCCAAAACTGTGGACAGTGGCCCCCATTGGGGGCTGTTAGTTTTGTTAAGGGGGGCCGTGAAATAATGAAAACAAATTTAAAATGTTTTAAGACTAAGTAGATTTTTTTAATCTTAAAAGAACTGTATTTAATTTTTATTATTTCTTTTTGTTTTTTTTTATATTTTAATGAAAAATCACACATTGGCGTTGGCTCACAAATTTTGCTTCCTGCGTATTTCAGCGATTCATGAATATTAGTAAATATATGCTTATTCATATAAGTTTCATTTCAAAGGTATTGATAAGAAACACAAAAAAGATTACAAACACAAAATCTTGAATATAAATTGTATTGAATATAATTACAATAAATATTATAATAATGTATGTCTGTATTACGATTCTGTTTTTCGATGGGGGTCCGTGAAATATTTTAATGTTTCCAAAGGGGCCTTTGCATCCATAAGTTTGGGAAGCACTGCCGTAGATGACTGGAAAAGGGTTGAGTGCAGCGACGAATCACACTTCTAAATGTTTCGCTCTGATTTTCGATCTGGCGATTACCCGGAAAACGGTTCCGGCAGGGCTGCACTCAAAATGTCAAGTATAGTAGAGGGTCGGGAATGGTATTGCGGTGTTCAGGCGGATGGGGTTGATCCATTGGTGGATGTGCCCCAAACCATGACATGTGCTGAACACTCGGACATTATTGGACAACTTCATGTTTCGACATTGTGGAAATACTTCGGGAGTGATCATTGCATGTTTCAGCACGACAATGCTCCATGCTGTACTGCACTTGTGTCCGAGACTCGTTTCCATGAAAGAGCGTTGAAGTGTTGGACTGGCCGGCCAGTCTGAGGTCTGGACTCTGAGTCCAGATCTCAACTATCGGAAATCTTTGGGACGAATTAGAACGCCAAATCAGCTCCAGACCACAGCGGCCATCGTCAGTATCAGCAATCAGATAGCTTTGCCAGAGGAATGGAAGAATATTTCTGTCGCGTCGTATCAGAAATTGGTTGTAAGAAACTACCGAAGGGTATTTGCTGCCATTCAGGCCAAACGTGGTCCCATTCGGTACGGGAAATGTTATTAAAAGGCATTTTTTTTAAATCACAACTAGGCATTCAGATACTTTTATCGACATAGTGTATAGGTTAAAAACTGCTCACATGCCTTAAAAATGGCATATTTAACTGAAGAGAAGACAGGCAGGACTGAATGCCTTAATGATAGCATTAATGAGGTTTTTTAAAAAGCCAAGCAACATAGTTGTGACAGACCACTGAGATGACAATTATGTTCGTTTATTTGCTAAGTGAAATACTGGAAAATTTTCATTCTCTGGTGTGCTGCCACTTTGGCACGGAAAAATAAATCAGCAAGCTAAAAAAGAAAGGTTAGAAACAAACAAATCCATTCAAAAATTATAGTTAACGACTTTTCCTATGGATTTTATATAATGCAATTTATATAACCCCATTCAGCTCTGAACTAGTGAACTCTAGTTCCCCGCCTCGAAGGCAACTTATAAACGGTCCTTATGGAACCGAAGGAGTTATGGAGGCAAAAATCCAAAAATGTGTGCTTCTGAAATTTTTGAGCTCCATTAATTGACTAGTTTTGCGTTATATTCTGTAATTCCATGTTTTTCATGAAGAAGTTGTCACCCGTGGATGCTACGAACATTACGCTGAGGGCAGTTTTACAAAGGCAAGATTAGTTGAAGTGTAAATAAGTCCTGTTTGCTACTAAGAAACTAACAAAAAGAAGGAAATAAAAGTAAGCAATAAACTGTACATTAAGTTGAAAGTGAAAATTGAAATTTATTAACACTGAAAAAGTACACTGATGTCCAAATAAAAAAAAATAAAAATAAATAAATAAAAATCAAATTGCGAACACTATTTCTGAAGATTACAACCGCTGATTCAGACGAAACCAGCTTGTGGCAATTTATATAACTAACGATACCGAGTAGAAAGCGGACGTTCAAATCTACGAATCGCGAGCAAAGGTGACGTAGTAGCACTCAACATGATAAAAGGCAAAAGGCTGCGCTAAACGAATTGTGTTTGAAGGAAGCTCTTTTCGTGGCATCTTACTGTGCGACATACAAGTTTGGCCTGCGCTCATTTCCGTGCTCATTTCATAACCACTAGCGTTGTTATCTTTTATATACCAAGCTTACTATTATGGCTGGTAGCGTGTCCAACGCTACGGGATCAAACAGAGTCTTACGACTCATAATTCTTTTTCTTTCTTTTTAGACACAGAGTACCAGAAAAATGAGTAAGATAATCCCCTTCCAACAGGACCAGGACTTTGGAATTAGAGATACCGGGATGCGAGCAACCCAGAGTATTCACAAAAGCATCTAAGGAGACCGGAGCTGATAACATCTACTCCTTCATATATGGAAGGGGACGATTTTTAATAGTATTTAAAAACATTGCTTCGAGGGACCAACTTCTTGAGGGTTCTCCGTCCAGGGGAAGCACATCATACCAACTACGGTAGGCTCTCAGGTGAGACAATTAAAAATTGAGCGCTTCCCCATGGAATGTGGAAGCGTCACCTTGAGGCCGAAGACGATGCGCTCATTCAAAATTTCAGGAAATGGGGAAAAGTGAACAACATAAAAAAGAACATTTCCAAAGAAGACCTCGCATGGTACTCCGGTGAAGTCACTTTCACCATGTACAAATGTTTACCAGTATCCATGTACAGATTTTGCAATGTTGACTAGGTTGTCAACATTGGACTATCCCGATAAATAACATCATGTCCTCTGTGCACATTCGCAAACGGGAAGGTGCGCCATTAAACCCGCAGCCTGTCGGAGATGCAAGTGAATTCCCAGCTCTTTCAAAAAAGTTAGAGGACAAGATCTTTACCCAAACAATCTTGGGGTAAATAAAAAAGACCTCGAAAGCGAAAATATACGCTCAGGCAACAATTTCCTCTTCCGCCACTACCACCCCACCATCGGCCACAGAAGAAACAGCTTTAGAAACGGTAACAGATGAACAGAACAAAGTCAGCATTCCACCAGCAGAAAACTCCTCAACAACATCAAAGGAGAATACATCTGTTACTGAAGAACCTAAGACCCTCCCTGCAGCTAACAACAAATGCAAATCGAGGAAGAGAAAAAAACAGCCACCACCCCAAAGAACCACAAAAAAAGGAAGAAGATTTTTTTTGGGGTTTTTTTGAGGTGGTAGTTGTTTGTTTTTTCTGCAAGGAGGGGGTTTCCTCCTTCATTTTGGATTCTCATGTTGCTAATGTTAAGAAAAAATCATAGAAGCCACTCCAGAATACCCTGAGAGGCTTCTATGATTTTTTTCTTCTTCGGACATGAAAGCATCTAAGCAAAGATGAAAAAATATGCTGGCTCGCAATTTACGAGTAATTGCTATGACTTTAAAACATCGGACAATAAAATAGCTAGTTTCAGGATTTAAAAAAAATTCGACACGAGTTCGAAATCCTCTCTGTTGAATGACTCGTGTTCGAAGCTAGATGCCAGTTTGTAGGGGTGTGGACATTCCGCCTCCGTGTGGACATTCCGGACATTACGGATAGAATCACTAAATAACCAGGTTCAAACATCTAAGAATCAAAGACCTAGGTCAGCAACCCCCTTCTCTGTTGCCTCGGCCTCGGCTAACATCAGAAGGCTCAGTTCAACATCAAAACAAGACGAGATGTGGAAGACAATGCCAGCCTTTAACACCAGGCTCTTTCCTGCAAGAAACTCTCTTCTTTCACTATAGAGATATGCAAGAAATGAGCTAAAAGTACTCTGCCACATCGTTTTGGAGTTTCGGCAAAAGAAACAGCACCGGAGTCGGAGCACTTATTGGAGTATTCCATTCTCAGAGCCTTCCATAACATCCAGAGGGATGCAGAATCCGTACTCACCACCGAATGGAAGAACAGGGGCTGTACCACTAGGTTAATCAACATCTATCCTGATGGAGGATTTTAACTACGCGATGAACCCGGCATTGGATAAAGTAGGGAGAAATCCCAGTACTGCCACTACTGGCTGCAGATAACTAAAAACCCACTTAAGAAATGTCTAGCTTACAGCTCTGCATCTTGGAGAATTCAAAATCCCTACTGTCGGGATTACACTTGGATAGGCAGAGGAATCGGCACAAGGCACGACCACTTTATTCTGTCACAATCTCTTGTCTCTAGAGTCAAGACCATAAGGCATGTTAACATCAATGCAAACATCCCAGACCACAAACTAGTTATGCTCACTTATCAGTATCCAGAAAAAGTTGATATTCGTCAGGGCCCCTGGAAGTTACACCAGATTTCCTGTCCCTGTTCTCTGCCAAGCTTCATCAACCCTGTCAGCCAGCATTGCTCCACCTAGAGCAATGCTGGCGAACACGGTTGACGAACACGGACGAACACGGACTACAAGATCCATCGCACGTGTTCAGAACACAGGCGATGATCCTGTGTAATGAGGTACATCATCAACAGCATGCAGGTATATGGCGTTCCCGGCCGATCGGAAGAGTTCTATTACCAGGATGAGATTAAACTGTATCGATCGGCTTGAAACACCATACGCCTGCATGCTGTTGATGATGTACCTCATTACCTATTGGGTACATTACATATTGGGTACTTTTGTATGTTGACCAGACGAGCGAACGTCTGGTCAACATCAAAAAGTACCCGATGGCATTGCTGTCCATCGATTTGAACCGAGCGTTTGAGAGCCTCCGTCATTGCTTTCTGTTCATCCTTCAGAAAATCAGAGTCAGCAACAGATTTCTTTCCATCATTAAGGGCGGTTACAACAACAATTCTATCAGCCTCCTTATCAATGAACATTTATCGGTCCCTATTAACATCCAGAAAGGGGTCAAACATGATTGTCCTCTCAGTCCGCTGCTTTTTGGAGTTCTGGAGCCATTCCTACAAACGATCAACAACTCACGTGCTGTTAGAGGGATTCCGTTACCTCTCACCACGGATGACTCCAAAGTAATAGCATATGCGGATAACATGGTGGGTGCCCTCAGGAACAACGACTTCATCAGGTGCTTCTTCAACATCTTAAAGAAGTTCAAAGTTTCGGGACTAACATCCAATCCCGACAAAAGCAAGATCAAAATGTAGGTAGTCTAGGACCCAAACAGCATCCCTATTGGTCTCGTCCCTAGAGAAGACCCCCTCACCATCTTGGGGTTACCTTTTCAGCACAGCTCCATTTGCAGTACTTTACATTGAAAATCTCATAGCTAAAACAGTTGAGAGTCTCAAAGAATGGTCAAAAGGACAGCTGTCATTTACCTCAGAGTCACAGTTATCAAAACCATCCTGAGTCCAGCCTGCCAATACGTCGTCAACATCAGCAACATCAGCGAGGATCACGAAAAACGGATATATAAGAAACCCCAGAAGAATTTCTGCAATCTATGCAAGGAAGTTGATATCAAGATCCTTCAACTTCCAGAGCAACTGGGGGGCTTCGATCTCCTCATTCTGAACATCAGATACCTGAGCAATACCGCTTTCCATCTTAACAGGATACAGAAACCCAACCATCTTTGCAACTATCCTGTTCCATATTTCTTGGGTCTCAACCTTCCCCTGTTTGGGATCACAAACCACGAAGATCCCAAAGCAGAAGTTGTCCCTGAAGAATACAACAGGTTTGGCCAGCTAATAGAACAACTCAGCTCCTCGGGTGTTAACATCACCCACATTCAGAACAGCAACACCTCATACCAACATTTCCACATTCTCCGTATGTTGATCCCTAAATCCGAAGTTCCGGATTTAGGGACCAACAACACCATCTTATTTGGTCACTTCATCAAATATCGAGGCTAGCCATCGAGAAAGGATCTGGCGTGGAGGACAGTCCATGGAAACCTTTCAGTTAATCTCAACATCTGGAGGTTCCAAACACTAGGAATTCCTTCTGTGACTTCTGCTGGAGCCTGGCCGCCATTGAGAACGCCTTCTACGAGTGTCATCCATTCAACATCATATGGAGGAGGTTGAGCGACATTTTCCACATAACCTCCCCACTACTGCAGGAACAAGTCATCCACCTGCAGTTCGCTCTGCCATTTACCAACAAACAAAAGTTACTAGTATGTATAATAAATGAGATAAAATACCACATATGGAAGAAAAGGAAAATTTTTTCTACTAATGCTAATCCTCCTAGCTTGTTGCAACTCTCTCGGATAGTGCTTTACAGATTCTATGGTTCCTGAAGAAGGATTTTACATCAAGAGAGAGAGAGAGAGAGACTTTGGGTGAAACCGGATTTAAACAACCAATGGTGTACACCTCCCATCTGTGTACTAACTCTATTTGCTACTGCTTTATTATCTTCTATCAGCAGAAGTGTTTCCACTCTTAGTCTTATTTCTGGAGTGTATTTCTGTCAATTTTATTCCACGGTCTCCCACGGAGGGAGAATCCAGGCAGCGCAGGCCAACTCGAGGCGGTCCACCCTGAAGGTGGCAGATCACCTAGGCACCAGTTACCTCGTGGTCCTTACATCTGGTGAGACAGACGTTTGGTTGTGGAGAAAAGAATTATCATCTGATAGCATTCAGCTATTAAGATGAGCACTGTCAGCTGAGGTCTATTTTTTATTCTTCCTCCCTCCTTTTCTTCTATCCTTTCCTCCACCTCACCTCAACCTCACTGTCATTTCCTCACCCTTCCTTTTCTTTATTCTGGGGCATACTGACCCCTTTTTATTCCAATAGGTCGATGATATGTTTCCTTTACTATTTCACTGCAAACTTTAAATGTCTTGAAATGTCTCAAAGACATCACTAGATAATTTCACGCGAGGAAAAATTATTGGAAAGCTTGAAGAAGCTCTCAGAACTACTGATATTGCCAGAGAGTCTGGAAATATATCCAGGCTCTGGGCAGCGTTTCAGACCAATGTAATGTGTTCCACACGTTTGCGAAAAGGTCGCCTCGTTCTACCACAGATCATGAAGCAATAGGTTTGGTTATAACAGCAAAACGTAATCGACTCACCATGGTAGATAAGTTTGCAAGCATAGGAACCCGGATATCTATACAAATTGCGGCAATTCGTCTACGTTCGTTTATCCACAGCTCATCGTAGCCTTTCTCCACAACTCCTTTATTCCTTTATCTTTTATCCACAGCTCAGTTTGCAGTGGTGTTGTGTGCATAAAAATTGGACATGACACCAATGAGCTAATGTACTATACAGATGAGTGTCGTTTTAGTCTTTCCTCCGATTTTAGACGACACTTGATCTTGCGTGAAATTAGTCCGCTTATCATCGCGAGAATGTTCTTGAGAGGGATAGATGCGACAATGCTGGGATCATAGTGAGGGGAGGCATTATGCTTAATGGACGCATCGAGCTACAAGTGGTGGATAAAAGAACTATGGCGGGTGAACGACATTACAACGAAGTTCTTCAACGTCATGTTCGATTGTTCAGTGGTGCTGTAGGCGAAGAATTCATTTTTATGAATGTGAATGTCACATCACATCGTACACGAACAGTTGAGATACTTCTGCAGACCGAGGATATTAATCGAATCCAGTGGTCGGAACTTATCCGAGATTTCAATTCCAGAGAACACGTTTGGGACGCAATATGGAGACGCATCGCATTGCTACTCTCGAAATTCCTCTATAGAAAATAAACAAGGCCTTATTCATGTTCTGAAGGAGGAGTTGGCCAGTTTGATTTAATCTGTAAGAAGTTTATAGCACATTTTTTGTGTAATGTAATTTTTTATTATGCTGTCAACAAATGTATGTTCACATTTGGCTGTAGACCAAAAGGTTTTCATATACAGGTAAAAATGTAGTAAGTGCTTTGGACACCAGTGCAGTATACAATTGAAAATATGATACAACAGATGTAGTAAGTATTTAGAACAATAGATAGTAAAAATATACTACATATGTTATAAAAATATCCCACAATTATTTTCCAAGTGGTGATATAGTGATTGATAGTTAAAGAAAGACAGAAATAAAGAACCGAAAATGGAAGTTGATTAGAAAGAACTGTACGATGTATGTAACCAAGGCAGTAGTCATATTGGTCACAATAAAAATACAAATGTAGGCGACACAGTCAATAAAAAATGTAAATGACCTTAATTGAGACATAATAAGATTTAGAGTAATTTTCTATAAAAGTCAACATTATTTAGTCCCGTGAGGTAGTCTCTCAATCTTTTTCAGAAAGTGTAACCTGATGTTACAAACTTTATTTCGTTAGGCAGTTTATTGTAGCCGCTTGTTGCTAAGTTCTCAAAAGATTTGTGAAAAACCTACCAGCAAATTCCGTCAATTAAACCGTAACCTATATTATATACGAAAAACAAATACGATGTTATTTCTTACTTTTACGAATTTTAAGAATGGCAAACGGGTGACAAGTTGAATATGCGGAGATAATGGTTATAGCAGTGATTATTTTATTTTGTATTGTTATCAAAAGAAGCAGATTTGAGTCTTCATAGCTCAGCATAGACGAAGGACCATTTCGCCGGAAAGACCTGGGTTCAATTCCCGTTCAAAGCATGAACGACTCTTTCGACTATAAGTAAGTTAGCAGGTCTCATCTGGAGATGGTTTTTTTTTTTCGCCCGGAAACTCGAGGTTTTAGTTCTCCAGAACAGGCAAGCCGGCCCCGTGAACACACACTTGTACAGTCATAAAAAAATTATCCCCTCCCCCCTGAAACGCCAGACTGCGACAAGCCGGTTGGGGTTTCCCACAGTCCCATAATCATAGCGGACCCTGCTCTAGCGAGATAAAGCGCTATAAAGAGAAAGAAGAAGAAGAACAAAAGAAGCAGATTGTTTTAGTAATTTCCGCCCTAACCTAACCTAACCATATTGCAGTGAAGAATTTACCCAAGATATAAACATTTACCCATTTAGCCAAGATATAAGATATAAAGATCTTAAAAGTATCTTTAAAATGCTGCATTGACAAATGATTCATATTTACTGCTAATTGTATATTTATCTGTTCTTCCTAATCCAGACGAAGCCACCAGTAGGTTTAATTAAATAACTATTACGACCTATAAACGCAGTGTTAGTTATTTTTTGTTTAATTCCGTTAATTACGAACCTCAGCTTGCAATAAATTACTGAAAAATAAACAGAGATTATGTCTGATATGCGAAAATCATACTTACAAATGATATCCGCTAAGGCGCCGAAGAAAATATTATTACAGCCCGCCTGAACACGTCCTCCATTTGGATAATAGTCAGCATGCCCTATTGGCTCATACACACCCAGTCCTCCCTTCATAAATTTTTCGCCGTTGGTATGTATGACGTCGACAAATTTGGCATCCGATGCATCTAAACGTACTTTCGTATCATAGCCTTCAAATAAAGGGGCCGCGGGATCCAGACCTGCAAAGGAGGAAAAAACCACTTTTCTTTTATTAAGATTCCAATTTAATCTAATTGGTGGAAACTTTTTATTTTTTATTTATAAACCGTGAACGAAAACGAAAAATTCAAAACGAAAGAGGCAACCTGTTGGTATATGTATACTGGGTGGTTCAAAATTCCACTTACAAACTTTGAAGGGTGGTAGAGAACAACAAAATCAACCATATTCACATAGGAAAGCATGACCGGAAACGCCGCCGGAAGGTACTAACAGAGACACAAAGATACAGAAATAACACAAGGCAGTAAGTAGTGTAAAAAACTTTATTAGGCGTAACTGAACAGTTCAATAGTAGTTGGATACATAATATGGTTTCACATCAGGTGCTCAAAGTTACGACTATCAGCAGTGATGCATGCCTGACACCGACGACGCATTGATTGCCGTACATTTTCGAAAATACCTAAAGTGTCCCGGATATTAGCAGCGGCGATGGCGATTCTTGCCACGAGGTCCATGTCAGAGGCAACAGGCGTTTCGTACACAATGGCTTTCAGGGTCTCTCATAGAAAGAAATCAATGCTCCATAAATCAGGTGAGCGCGGGGCCTTGCGACGAGTCCACCACGCAAAATCCATCGAGCCCCAAAGGAACTGCCAAATACTGACGCACAGAAATTCCAAAATGGGCTGGAGCCCCGTCGTGCTGGAACCACATCTGCCGACGCACAGTCATTGGAAAATTGTTCAGTAAATCCGGTAGAACTTCTTCCAGATATTTCTGGGAGTCCAGTCGGGGTGGTAACAGGTATGGGCAGACTAAACAGTCAGCGACGTTACCTGCCCATACATTAATGGCGAAGCGTTGTTGTGTAGCATGTGATCGCACAGCGATGACATGCTACATTGCGGTGATTGAAGCCTGCTTCTCGGATAAATGCAGCTTTCATCCGTTAACAAAACACTAGTTGGAAAATCCGGGCCTACGGCACTTTTCTGCATTAATCACTGAGCGAATTCCACACGTCGAGGATAATCTTCGGCCATCAGTAACTGAACCCGTTGCAGATGAAATGGATTCAATGGACTCAGAGTGCAAAACGCGCAACTGGATCGAGACACTCCTATAACAGAGGCAACGGTTTATGTGCTTGTCTCTGGATTATTGTCCATCGCATGCAACACACCTCCTCTTCCATGGCGGGATTTCGCGTCGATCGTGGCCTCCCATTATCATGCCTGCGATCCCTGAATGATCCATAGTCACACAAATTCTGCTGCAAATGCACAAACATTTGGTGATGCGGTACACGTCTGTTTGGGTGCCTTTCGCGTTACATTCGTACAGCGGCTCATCCATTACCGTCAGCTAACCCGTAAACGAGGTGCATGTCTGCTATCTCAGCATTCGTAAAACGACGCATGTTCTTCTTACGACGTCGAAAGCTTGAATGAGGAAGCCCCAATTGCTCACCTGGAGCGCTGGCAAACAGCACCACTTATCACTTTCGGGTGACGTTTCTGGTCATGCTTTCCTATGTGAATATGGTTGATTTTGATGTTCTCTACCTCCCCTCAAAGTTTGTAAGTGGAATTTTGAACCACCTATATATACTTAAGTATAAAGGAGCTAATATAAAAAGCTAATATATAAAGTATAAAGAGCTTACACTTCGGTATTAAGTCTAGCTACTCACTGATGAAGCCTCAAAAAAGGCTGAAACCGGTCTTGGTAGTGACCTCCCTCCATAATGTAATAACAGCATACATTTCCTTGGAAATGTGTTTTTACATTATGGAAAATACCTAAGAATAGCGATCTGAACTTTACACACCTTTGCAACGAGTTGCCCGTGATTGTACTACGTACTAGGATCACTTGCATTGGCTAACGCTAGTGTTCGCCGATACTTTATAGTTTACTATATTCGGCAAGAAACTCTCTGATTCCTATCTTTGAGTTTCTTATTCGGTTTTAAAACTATGTGGGATTTAATATCCCCTTAATTTTAGTAATTTTAGTAATTTTAGTAACCACCTATATATATTTGAACAACTTGTGGCTGTAGTCGTAAGGGTAAACTGTGAGTAGAAAACTATTCCAGAGTACTGAAGTAGAAGGCATGAAAGATGAGGATGAGAAGTTGCTTGGTGTTTTGAGCTGGAACCAGCAGCTGTTCGTGTGTTTATGGCTTTGAGAGAAACTGGAGAAATGGTATCAGACTGCTCGGCGCTGAACAGACTGACGTGAAAGTAACTACAGAAGAGGCACAGGAGGGCGGATACAGTACGTCTATGTGTTTTGTTTTTTGGCGGATTACCAAACCACAGTGTGTGAACCTTATTCTTAGGCAGGAAATACTTGGGATTTGTAATGGCGACAAATAACGTTGTGAGTGAAAAAGAGCACTTAGTTTTCTGGATGACGAGGAGGCTATGGATGTGATATGCTTATGCCAGAAGAGGCTAGAAGTCAGTCCAGAGTCAGCTCATTAGTCAACATAATTGCTTTCTTCTGTGCTAAGTCTGGTACTTCTAGGAAACTCTCAGGGCATCGCCCCTAGATATCTAGAGATCTGGGAATTATCAAAAATGAGGGAAGGAGACGCGTTCCCCCCATCTCTCTCTCTCCCTCCCTCCCTCTCTCTGTCTCTCCTTCTCTGTCTCTCCCTGTCTTGCGTGAAATAGGATTGTGTTTTGGTACCACTGAAGTGAAAAGGTTGTCCTCACCTCACTGAAATGTAGCAAAGAGATCTGTTTCAGGTACAGATTATAGAAGTTATTGAGCTCGGGATACATGGGCATTGCAATCTGACTAAATTTCCACAGGTGATGTTTCGCTGAAAATAAAAGGAAATGTTTTCCCCTCCTGTCAATGGGCAAAGAGGTAATGACCATGACCATATCAAGTAATTTTTGAATTTTTAAGTTGCCTTTGCCCTTCGGCTAAACAGGGCGTAGTGGAAATGAAGAGGAAGTCATTGGGGAATTCTTGTTCAATAGTATTTTGAATTTTTCACATTAGGAACACGATGCTACGCTTTTTAACATTAAAATTGACTAAAATAATAAAAAAAAAAACACCGGAGAACACGATAATGTGCACATCATCAGATTTTATTAAGATATACTTTTTATTAGACAAGATTTTATGCATTTATTTTTATCTAATTTTTTCACACAACATAGAGCAGAGTGTGTGTCGCTATTACCGAATATCTGTTAAAGTTGACAGTAAGAAAAATGAGCAACTGGCTTGTAAGATTCCTGTGTTATGACAGAGGGCAAAGTGGTTATAAACAGCTCATTAAGCAACATAATCACTCTCTTCTGTGCTGAGTCAGGTACTTCTAAGGAACTCTCAGGGCATCGCTCCAAATGGGAGAACAGCATTCAATGTGAATACTGTTCTGTGGATCTGTGATTTTTACGAGGGGGAATGAATGTCGTGTTTTGGGAAGCCAGTGCTATTGGAGCAGCACCCTGTTGTTCTTCCACTTGTCTGGACGATAGCGCCAAATGCTCTCCCTGAGCCGCTTCAAAACCTCACAGTAAAACTTGCCGTTGTCAATTTGACGGGGGGAGGGAGGAATTCCTTGTGGAAAATGCCTTTGGAAAATTATAAGTGTGCTCTTAAAGACAAAAAAACTTCATTTTAAATTCATCAATTTTTTGAATTTAGGTAAGATGCGCTTTCTACATTTATAAGCAGCCGTTAGAGAAATACAATTAAAGCATTTCAGATGTGAGTAAACAGAAAACAAAAAGGCACATCTGTCATTTGCAGATCATTATCCATTTAATACTGAGAATAACGAAGAGAAGTAACGATTGAGGTGGTATCAGAGAATCTGAAAACGTCATCGGTAAAAACAAAACAGCGAGTGGAACCGTCGTGAAGTTTCATTTTATCAGTAAGCCATGGAGTAAATGAAAGTAGTGCCTCCGCAGATTAATTGGAAGAACCATTGGCGCACTCAGGATTTAATCTTGGAGGGGGCCGAGCGCTCAGGATTTAACCTTTGGGGGGGCGAGTTGAGTAGACGTTTTGCGAATACACACTACACATCGCATGCGACCTATAACTGAGCATCTGCAGTGATCGCTAATTCATAAGTAGCACACAACATAAAAAAAAAAATTGAATTTTAATTAGGAAAAGATTTTTGGAAATTTTTCTAGTGTTTTTTCCTTTTCTTTGGGGGGTGCCCGGGCCACTTCCCCCCCTCTGGGTGCGCCACTGGGAAGAACAGTGGAATATTGCGCTCTTCGACTGGAAAAGACCTGAGTTCGATTCTCGTCGTGACGAGGGAAATCCTTATGCGGGATGTTTCAGTTTAAGGTGAGTTAGTCGATCTCATACGGAGGTAGCAGGGTATTTTGATCCCACGTACAGACAAATCGGCCTTCAAACACAAACAATTTACAGACAAAAAAATGCTCTTGTTGGTGATGATGGGCGGTTGATGGTAGTAATGTCGTAGTAGAAGAATTCAATAGTAGTAGTGGAGAAGGTGAGATGTATTTAGCGAAGTAAAGTAGAGTGCCCTCCCATGATGAGTCCTTGGCCTCCTTGGAGGAGTTACGTAATAATAATAATAAAATCCCGTAAAAACGAATGTTGGAAGCAAGATTATATGCTTTTATTCTAGAAGATGCGTGATTATAAAAATCCAATGCAAAGTTATTAAGGAAGCCCATGTGTCATGGTTTTGATAAATGACAATCAACAGTCTTTGAAAAAGAGAAACCTATTTTTATATCTCTTTTTTAGATGCCATAAAACGTCAGTTGTGTTTTCACATTTATTAAGGGATCTCAGCCCCGGACAACTGATTATGATTCACTTGGTACACATATGGCAGTTTTGTATGTAAAACAGTACAAAGGAACCAAGCAAATGGAAATTTCGTATACATATATATATACTTTTTATTTCACTCATTGAAATCGTTGAATGAAAACGACTGGTATTGTACTCACGCATTTGAAATGAAACTACCCTTTTGAAATAACGCAGCGACATTTTGGAAAACAGATCTTTCTTTTACTGCTAAAATTTTATTTCTGTTCGCAAGAATTTCTATACCAGAATTATAATTTTTGTCTGTAATAATTTTTGTCTAAACTCCATAAATTTCTGATTTGTATCTATTTATTCTCTTAACGAATAAGAAAGACCAGAAAAAATAACACTGCAGCAATAGCCCTGCAGTTTTTTTTTTTTTAATGTTAAATCCGAGGTTTGATGTATTTTAGCCAATCAGACAATAACTGGTCAACAAACCGATATGTAAAAATAATTAAGTTAAAGGAAAAGCTAACTGAATTAACTGAAAAGAATTAATTTCTTATTAAAAAAATTAATATGCTTAGAATAATGCCAATTAGCTCGCCGCAGAAAGCAGTTAACTAGAATAAAGTTAGTGTTATTAATGGAGAATTTGAATAAATTAATTTCTAAGTTATTAATTATAAGTTTACGTAAAACCTAAAGAAATGAACTCATGTAATTCAAAGAAAAGCATCCAATATTTCAAATATTCAGTGGCATTGAAATTCACTCCTTTGAATTCTAGCGCCACGGAAACTTTAACGGTGTGCAGTTGAAATTTTCGAATAAAATATTAAATTAATCGCGAAGCTTCTCAATGTTGCAAATTATTTCTCAGGAAACAAAATTGCTTCATATTACACCAAAAAAGAATAAAGTTTATTTTAGCGACTTAGAGCTGTCATAATAAATTAAATTTTTTTTCCTCCATTAAGTAAAAACAGAATATAAGTATACAGAAAACAGTTGTTGTGTGGTACAAAAAGTACGAAATGTAAAAAAAAAAAAAAAAAAAACATCATCATAACAACGTTGTATCAAGTAACATAAAATTGAATGTAATCCACCGGTATTTAATATGCGCAGGGCCTCCATATTGCTTTCTGTACTCCGAACCTGTTATTCATACTACGGTGTTGCTTTATCGAAACACTGAAATTTTTCTTTGTAAAAAAATAAAATAAAATAAAATCGCATTTTCTACTAATTGTATCTTTTAATTCTATGGACGCTCTGCTTTGAGAGTAGATTTTTAGCGACCGGTTACTAAGGTAAACTTTTATCCCTCAAAAAAAAAAAAAAAAAAAAAAAAAAAAAAAGGAAGAAGAAAAACTTCAACTTTTAATCTTAAGTAAGTCCGCTTTTATCAAGCTATCTGGTGCTCTTAATAAATAATTTAAGATAATTTGCTGTTAACATGAAATATCTCACCCACCTGTTATTCGGCTTAAATTATTTCCACACTCCTTTCCGGCAATACCCGCAACGTGTGCGCCAAGAGAGAATCCAATCAGGTGGTAATCGGAATTGGTGGTTCCCCTTTCGTAGTTGATCATGTTGATGAGAGCAGCGGTCTGTTTGCCCACCAGTTGCGTGTTGGCTGCAGCCTGCACATAGTTAGGTATCGCTGCCCCCTTTTCCCAGTCTACAACAATCACATTCACATCTTCCTGTGAATAAAAAGGAAAAAAATATTTAATGACAGAAAAGGTTTGATTCGGACAGAATTCGATCGGAAAATGATTTTTTATTATTATTTTCTAAATTCACTGTGCCTAATTGTGGTGAACTTCGAAAATAATGCAGTGAATTAGTATTAATGAAGCAATGATGAGTGATCATTATTGTTCCATTAATAGTGATTCGTGGAACATTAATATGGATATCACCGCCATCTAATAACTGTCGCCTCTGAACAGGATGTTAATATGGAAACGTGTTTAGAATTATTGTCATGGTAATTAAAGCATAATTAGTGGTCAATGGCTCATGTACGTTTTCAGCTGTTTTGTTTTAGGAAAAGCAAAACACAAATTTTACTCTTTTGGTAAAAAAGGAATTAGAACTACTATTAAGAATAATACAGAGAAATTAGAAATAAATGCGATATTTCTGGAAGTTCATGTATTGCATTTATTTTAGAATGGGATTCTACATATAAAGAGTCGAAGATATCCTTATAAAATAAGTGGAATTTCCAAAAAGCACAAACGCGTTAAATTTCTTGAGAATATTTCATTCTTTCTTTCTCCAGAAATTCGCATTAAAATTTTAGTCCTTGATTTGATAATGAACTTCGATGATAATCCTCCACGCTTTCAAAATAGATTTTTACGATATTATTTTTATGGCTATTTAACCTATTTTTGTTTATTGAATACCTCTTTTTTATAATGTCATTAGCTTTTACTCAAATTCTAGGGCATTACTTAAGTTTTATGTGGACAGATATATGAAGAATATATAGGAAGAGGAAAAGAAGAAAAAACCGGAACATACCTTAGTGAGATGTTGCTGGCTGTCTTCTTTTTCAGTGGCATCCCCGCGTATGGCGATAGACATTCATTGTTGGAGGAAGGAAGTATGACTGAACGGAAGGGGGGGCTCAGAAATCAGAAAGGTGGGATTTTGAGAGATGCGGGAGAATTATTGGTGATGCAAGAGGTGTGAAAACCTTTTGAACTTTTTTGAAAAATCCAGGTTTTTTATATTTTTTAAATTATTAAAGGTAGGCAGAGGATACTTTGGGGATGGAGATGTACATAGAAATTTTTGGGGAAGAAGAAGGATATTATAGGATAAGGTGAGAGGTGGAAGAACGGGGTGTGAGTCGTTTCGACAGTGAGTCGTCTTCGGAGCTCGTTTGGAAGTGGAGACTATGTCATGCCGGCTTCGTGTTTCTGTCTTTGGTGTATTCTATTCGTCGGTATCGTGACCTAATTTTTTCTTCCTACCTTTTTTTCCCCTTCCTACATCTATATCTGTTCATATAAAACATAAGTAATGCCCTTGAATTTGAGTAAAAATCCAATGACACTATAAAAAAAGGGGTACTCCTAAACAAAAATAGGCTACATAATAATAATATTTTTCTTAGAGGAGTAACAGGGGAATTTTCCCAGAAATAATACCTATATTTTTATGATTTTTCATAACTGGTGGTTAATAATTGTTTCTGAATATCACAGAAAGAAAGGGAGAGAGAGAGAGAGAGAGAGAGAGATTATCCGTGTTACGAGTGCCCTGTTTCGATTTAAAGCATCTCTTCTGTAGTGTTTTTCACATTTTGGTATAACTAGATCACAATACTTGCCAGGAAAGGAAGACAGATGCCACAATTTCCTACTTTCCTAGGATAAGCAGCTGCATATGTTAATCCCGCTTAATTCTCCTCTATAAAAATAAAAATAAATATAATAAAACGTTCGTTCGGCAAATGTCTCCGTCTTCAAGGCAGTTTTTATCAACTTGGAGCTGAAGCATAGTGTGGACCATCATCGAAAACTTTGCCCAGAGATACGGCAACACTCACGAACACATCGCGTTGCTTCAGTAAACAGTTTTTCAGGTATTACTTCGATGAACATTTCCAGTTTATAACAGAACATCCTCGGTCTCGTTGAAAGCATTACTAATTTAGACATATTGTTCTAGGATAGGAATCATAGTCAAGCCCTCTCAAAAGATAATAACATTCATAAATGTCACTAAGTAACTACTTAATACAAATATGTGTATTAAGCAGTGTGCAAATGTTACGGAAACTCTGCTGTTCAAGCCAAACACGTTACTTTTTTTCAAACCACCTCGAGTCTCGAGTAACCTCTCATTGCAAGTGACGAAATTCACCGACCAACATATTAAGGACAGATACAAAACTCTAAGTGAACGGTGCGATTCCAATCCACAATCCGTCGGTTAGAGCCCAACCACAAGCGTAATTTCACACATTATTGGCATTGGTGAATTGCACAGTTTTTGCACGGTTTCTACTGTTTTTTTTTTTTTTTCAGTCCTCGTTGTGTGTGTGTGTAGAAATAAGAATGAAATTTTTTCTTCGTAGTCAGTGAGGTATTCTCCCTTCGCATTTTGAACTCACTCTATGGCAGTACTTTCTGCCAAACAATGATTCTTTCGATTTTTTTTTTTTTTTTTTGTTCGAAATCCTTTTAAGACTTCTTTTGGAGAAAAAGAAAAAAAAAAGTCGAAACATTACAGGCAAAACTTTTTCCATATCCAAATCTTCGCATTCCTAAAACTGAAAAACCTATTGAGAGGACTTCATTTTGAATCTTTAGAAGGATCTTCACGCTAACTGTAAACTGAAGCTGAAATCGTTTTTCTCCTCCTCCTCGAATAAGATAGTGAAATTTCATGTAACTCACAAAAATAGTGCTCGGACCACATGCTAATGGTTAAATATAAAACATTTTTTTTATCTCTAACCATCAGCATAATCTGAGCCCTAAATTACATGTAAAGCATAAAATGTAACTTTCTCAAATTCATAATTTAGTTGCTAAAATCCAAGTGCATGAATTACTTGAAAGTTTCACAGCTTTATAAAACAATAAATGCTCTAACGCCTTATATTTTCCCAGGATTCTTTTAACCCTAATTAACGTTTCGAATGCAAGCGGACAACTAGTCTGCACTCAGCCTTCAATGGTAGCTGAGCTCAAAGTTATTACGGAATCAACGCATTCCGGCTGAGCAGACAAGAATCACCATCTGGAGACTCCAATAGCTACACTATATTGACAAAAATATTTGGATACATTACGTGCCATGCAAATTTCTGATCTTATCAGATTCAGGGTGTGTCTGTGTAAGTCTGGTAAAAAATGTGGGATGTGCTGCATGCCTTTGAACTGCACTGATATCAAGAGGCCACGTCCAGCTGACCTAGCAGACTTCCAACGAGGGATGGTAGTTGGGTGTCATATCACTGTTTTTTCTGTCCGTGACATTGCTACCCGTCTCAATATGCGAAATCCGCCGTTGCTAATGCGATGTTCGTAGATGGATGGTGCTAGCACAGCAGGAAAACGTCCTCGGAGGCCACCTCGACACTCATTGAGTGAGATCGAATAGCGGAATGTTCGAGCATTCTGCACGTCATCAGCGGTAGACTTGTCAGTCAACGTGAAAAATGCCAGAGGGATAAATGCCATATGTCAGCACTAGAACGTCCGCGGAGAGTTGCATGCCTTAGGTTACGGGTACCATGGCAGAGCTGCTGCTAACAGGCCACACATCGACCTCCCCTCAAAGCCAAAAGACGTCTTTCACATCGTTCCTTTGCGCGAGGATTGAAAGAACATTCCTGTTGCGAAGTATCAGAAAGCATGCTCCGAAGGGTAGTTGCTGTCATTCAGGCCAAAGGTGGTCCCCCTCGGCACTGGAAATGTAATTAAAGCTATTTTTTTGACCACAACTAGGTGTCCAATTCTTTTTTCCAATTCTATTTTTTTAACATAATGTATATATTATCTCTCAAATAATAAGTCAGCTTACAGACCATTATTTTTGCATCTTCTCTGTATCTAGCTGAAGAAAGAACAAGAAAAAGTTCAGCGACTAGAATCAAACCAACTTGAATCGAGTCTATCGTTGGGCAGCTGTAGCGTTAGAGAATCAAACACTATTCTCAGGCATATATATGGGAATATACATGAAGTCGAAAATCAGACATACGTATGCATCCCTATGGAAACGTTGTTTGCATTCACAGTACAGGGCCACCCAAAGAAAGACCGTCGAAAGTTCGATTGTGGTC
Organism: Typopeltis vanoorti; assembly: GCF_054136105.1. Classification (NCBI taxonomy): domain Eukaryota; kingdom Metazoa; phylum Arthropoda; class Arachnida; order Uropygi; family Thelyphonidae; genus Typopeltis; species Typopeltis vanoorti. The sequence continues at coordinate 138,719,324 of NC_143560.1, forward strand.
GCTGACTAGAGGAACTTATACTAAGTCATTCTTCGATGGATTCCCAGGTTAGTTAGTCACTGGCATATGCGAGCAGGATTTGTAACCCCACAAATTCAAGAAATTCGATCACAGAACTAACACTGTTTCAGATAATAACGCGTACTATTAGGGTTAGGGAATACGAGATGGCAACAGTTGTATGCCATAGTTTCCTTCCCCAAATACCTATTAAATTCGCTTTTGGTTTTGGACTGATTATTTGTCATGATTTTGATTTAGAATGACTGCCCACTATGCCTCAAAAGTTCATTAGTACTGAAGGGGCAATTCTCTTTGAGGAATAAAAGGCGTTAGAAGTTTTTTTTTTCAAATTAATTAAAAATGAGATGGAAACCTTACGATGTCCTACTTTATAACTTTAAACTCAGCTTATTGAATCCACGCACAGATTTGTCGTTCGTATATGCCTCGAAATGTGTTAGGCAACCGAAAATCGCAACAGGATATTCTGTAATATTCAATACGACAGACTCAACAAATTAATGGTCCTTTATACTAAATATTTCTAATGAAGATACTTGATTCTTTCTTTAGATACTCGAAATCCATATTGAATCTCTAACAGTAAGAGATTTTCCTTTGGAAGAAAGATACTCATTTTTTCAAGCTGTTTATATGCTTGCTTATCACATTTTTAATGTTGGAGATCTAATATATTAATTTAGAACACGGAAACAGTCCAGAACTATTTCTAGAAGTGGCAACTTAGCGTTGGAACAGCTTATATCACTATGCAATAATCTGATATCTCCTTAGGTCAACCGGTTCAGCCAAGAAAGGATAGTTGCATGACACATTAGTTCATCACTTCTTTTACGCTAGTTTCTATAAAAGTAATGTCGCTCTAGTCCGTAGAATTTAAGAATATCAAGAATTTTAAACACTGACTAAAAAAACTTTAATATCAGGAAAACATGGACGTCCAAATCTTGAAACAACGCGAACTTCATAAAACGTCGAGAGTGTGCTGACAGACTTTTCGCGAATTAGCGTCAGTATTGAGAACGCCAAGTCCCAACTGTGGTTTCGAAAGAGGTCGATACGTGGGGAATGAAGGCAAAACTGCATTTTCCGCAACGAGTACCGAGGGTGGCAAAGTTTTTGAGTAATGTACTTATACCAAATGACTAACATTACTATTGAAACAGAATAAAGAAAATGTGTAAGCAAACTTGAAATTTAGGCAGGAATGGTCACCTACTCAGTTTCATACTAGAATGCGACGGCAGTGAAGAATATTGCGAGGAATCATGGGAAAGTAGTGGTTGTTCTTTTTATTATTTGCCGAAATTTCTTCTAGTTATTGTCTTTTAAATCTTCTTTTTGTTACCTTCTAAAGATTTGAAGCATTCTTCATGGCATTTCAAAGAAACCATGCAATCTGAACACTGGTATTCTTAAGTTGATTAATCAAACACAGAACAATGTACTTAATCACGTGATCTGAAGGCCGGGAAGTGAAATCGTGACCTCCCTTCTCTCTCTCTCTCTCTCTCTCTCTCGAGAGAGAGAGAGAGAGAGAGAGAGAGAGAAGGAAGGAAATCGTGTCTGAGAGTATTACAGTTTCGATTTCCCCTCGTTCTTTCCCTCCCGGAAGTCAGAAGGTCATGAGCGCACTATAAAATTCTTCTCTCTTCAGATGCAAGGTTCAATGAGGTCAATGCCGTTTGGCAAATATCATCAAGCATATGCTGAAGTCAGGTCAAGGTCAGGAGGAGGAACTGGAGATATAAAAGAAAGAAAGACATCGCATAAATTTGATTTTTTTGTTTTCGATTTTTAAAATATTTCACTGGCCAATTGTTTGCAGTTAGCTTTTATTCTTACTGATTTTAAAACCAGATTGCAGTTGCATCATTTAAATTAGCAGTGTCGCGAAAACTTCGTATTTCGACGAGTAGCACTCAACTTCCAATTTTGCAACTACTTATACACACAGGAAAATCTGATAGAATTTATTTACATGATTAAGGGAAAGATGGACTCCCCTTCCACTCATCCACCTACATCCCATACACAACTTTCTTTATACTTTTTTTAAATAAATCATATGCAAAAATTAAAATTAAAAAAAAATTAAATATCTTTTTTTTGGACCTCCATTTTCACGTAACTATATACAGTGTGTCTCTTCCTTGGATCACCCAATGACGAAACTGAAATAAAATCACAGGACGAAAGCAACAAACAACTGAAAGGCAGAATATATGAAAAGCGGAAGGTGTGCGAAAGAGACAAATATCCTAGAACACTAAAAGAAATAGATATGCATTCAGATGATGCAGAAGAACTAAAATCGAAAATCGAATCAAATCGATGGTACTTCAGTTCTAACTGAAGTAAGACACTACAGAACAGAAAGGAAAAATAACACACCAGGTTAACTGACAAGTAAATTTTAAAACGATAATCATCCCAATGCCAAGAAAGGCAAATTAACTGAGATGTGCTGTACATTTAGCTTGAGAACAATGTGTCGAAATTATGTTTTTAGAATATTAAGTAAATATGACTTGATAAATAAAATAATAGCCGAAGGATATTAATAAGGACAATATGCACTCGGAAGTGGAAAAAGCGGAAGTTTCGCACAGTGTTAATTTTTAGAATGATATGCAGACGTCAGCTGCTGAGCAATATACCAGGACGACCTCTGCTTCACAGATTTTGAAAAATAATATTTGAAGCTTTCTCTTATGATAAACTTATTGGGATCTTAAAAAACACTGGACTGAACTGAAAAGATTTAATTAAGGACATAATACATGCATAAAAAGGATTCAACACTCCCCAATAAACATAAACACACTTTCACAATAGGCTATCATCTTCATCATTATTGCTTGGGATCTTTTTAGAAAGAGTTCATAAAAGACATGGGAATGCAAAGAGGCCTTAAAACCTACATCGGAGAAATCAAAGTGCTTATAATGGAAAACAAATAAGAATACAAGCAGTCAAACTAACCTCTTTAGAGGAAGAAGGATCCTTTCGATGAGCTCGGAGGAAAAGTTTACAATCAATAAGTACTTGAAACACCAAACAAAAAAAATTAGAATAAGATTGTGAAGAAAGAAGAAAGTGCAATTTTAAGGACATATGAAGGCATGGAGTAATAACGTGCAAAAGTATCATCCCGACTCTATAGATGCACGAGATTGGAAAAAAAGTGGAGAACCAATGTCGCCGACCTCCGAATCGAAGACCGCATCTGAAGACCGCATCTGAAGGATGCGGTCTTCAGATGCGGTCCCATATATTTACCCATATATTTACTAACCAGGTTAGCTCTGTGGACAGTATATCCACTGCTCAATGGGAATTTCGTTTTTGCCGCATGGAAGTAAATTCCATGACACAGTGGGTTCGAATTCACACTGTACTCGTGAATGTTTGTGAATGTGTGCGGCGGGAAATGAATTTCAGTCGGTCTGAGCCCACCGTCTGCTTATCGAAGGCTTGAAGCGGCTCGGAAAATGTCTCTGTTTGATCTGCAGAGCAGCTTTCCGGATTATCTTGCTGCTGTTATGTGCGTATAACTTTTGGCATGCTCCGAGTTTTTAAAAGACACATTTGAAAGATCTTAAGGAATTATGCTTTTATTTGCTTCAATAACTAAATCAATAAGAAATCGTAAGAAAATGCAAATACGGGGGGATCAGTATGAATGATACAGTCGGCACTCTTCTGTCTTTCACTACAAACTGTTTCCTGTGTTATTCAACCTTTCATTAATTCCATGCCATATTGTACGTGTGTGCGTGCACCAAAGCAGTGTGCACATATTATGCTAATAACAAAACTTCAAGCTACTCCATATCCCCCTCTTTTAAAGGCATTCTTCGACCTCTATTTCTTTTTTTTTTTTTTCGTTTTTGCCGCATTATTCTTACAATAAGAAATAAATAAAGTTTAAATTTAGTTTCTTTTAGGAGAAACTAAATTCACTTAATTGAGTTCTATGTGAGAGGAATCACACAAAACTTTTCCTCCCCCCTCAAACTACTCACAACTCGTGTCCTTTGTGCTACAAAGATGCGGAACTTTTAATCTTCCTTTCCACGGTCAAACTACTCCTTTCTCTTATCTCACTCAAGCACCTGCTCTGAACGAGTCAGTCACAGAAATTATCCTCACCTGCACGAAGTTCTCTATTCTATTCCAAATTCTCGTCCACATTCCAAGCCTTGGTTCATTTAAGGTGCAATGAATTAGATGGGAGATGAAACAAACAAACAAAAAATAGCTTACAAGAACCCCAGTTTCATACTGAGCCTATGAGGGAGCACGCAATAAATGCGAAACAACCATTGGAAAATCCAAATCTGACTTCACAAATACTGACGGTAGAAAACTCACCTTCCGTCCAAACAGAAGCCTTCCCTTGTGCTCTCTTACACTCTCATAATGGCAATCGGATGCAACTGCAACATCTGCCCACCTTCCATCTCTCTCTCATTCGGATGCTACAATATTTACAGCACCTAAAGAAAAAGCTTACGTATTGGCATCACCCTTCTCCTCCAACTTCTGCATAGACAGCAACTCAGGCAACTCGCTTTCTACCATACCATAAACTGAGCACCGCATATCTTCTGTTTATTTATTTATTTATTTTTGGTAAAAAAAAAAGATATCAGAATAATACCAAAAACCACGATACCAGAAGTCTTCCCTCCCGATTACATTTGTCCAACTGTACTTAAACGCTAACAACTCTCTTATTTCGTCTCTGCCATCTTCTATATTCAGGTGGCACTTATCCCAGTGAGTGGAAGCAAGCATGTATCCAACCTATTCGAAAAAAAGAAGATCAAATTCTGCCGACAAATACCTACTGGTTGCCATTACCTCAATGCTCTTCAACATAATAATGAAAACATCTAGATATTACAATGTGGTCTCAATACCGAAAACTACCTACAGAACTACTCAACCATAGTAACCTACATCTAGATAAAAAAAAAGTCATCGATAGCTAACTTTTTCACTATCTGGAAGACATCTTACCAGCTAACTAATGACCACCAGAATAGATTTCACCACTCTAGATTCACAGCTAACTATTTATCTTTCATACTATCTTTCAACAGGGTGAGGAAAACCTGGTCAGCTCAGTGCCGTCAAAACACAATATTGGTTTCCTAAGCCTACATCACCCAGAACTGTGCGTATGCCATGGAGAAACATGTGCTGTCGTTCTTGACATTTTCGGAACTTTTCATCGTGCTTGGAAATGAGGACTGCTAAGTAAATTGCCTTTCATCGGTCTGTAATTGGATAGCTAATTCTCTGGTGGTTCACTACATGTCATTGTGGATAGCATCCATCCTCTTTCTTAAAGCTTCATCACCAATGCCTCAGAGCTGATTATATTAAGTGCCCTCTTCGGCATATACATAAAACCACCTACTCGCAGTCACCACTAATCCTACTTATAAAGTTGCTGATGAAAATGCACTCCTTTCATCCTGCTCTTGCTACATATTATGCATGGCTCACCCCTATCCAAAGCTTCAAAATCATGTGCAACAGGTGGTTTGAACACTGACTCCATTCTATCTTTCAACAGGCTGAGGAAAACCTGGTCATCTCCAGTGCCATCGAAACACAATGTCGCTTTCCTGATGCTCACTTACTCTTACTCAAAGTAATACACAAATCACTAGATAGGATCAAATCTCTCTCTCTCTCTCTCTCTCTCTCTCTCTCTCTCTCTCTCTCTCTCTCTCTCTTTGGATTGGACTGAAATTTACCTCCCGCTTCTCCCTAAACACATTGCACCAACAGCTCCCACCGCCTTCAAAAAAGTAGGCATTCCTTTCCACTCCAGAATCTGTTTTTCGCCCACCTACCTAGCTACTAATTCTGTGCATGCTTCACCTACACTTAAAGAGAGATCTCCTCCTCAGTCAAAAGCTGCTCTTCACTAATTCCGTCTACTATTTCCCTTGTACCAGCCTTTCCCATAAAGTGTTCGCAAGTAACTACAACATGCAACTGTTCGAGAAAAATGTCAATAAATTTATCCTTTCTCAACCCTCACCTGTACTTCACACATGGCACTGATATCCTGCAGTTTCTTGAGCCAGTGATATATGGGATAGACGAAAGAAAATGTCAAGCATACCGTATATTTCACAATATTTCAGATAATAGTATATAGTGTTAGAGAGCATGAGATGGCCACAGTTGTCTCCTCTACTCTCCCCCCCCCTTAACACCATTAAATCATCTATAGCTAACTGTCTGTAACTTGGCTAAAGATGAAAATGACTCCCCAATCTTCAAAAGTTAGCTAAACAATTGCGCCTACTCCCTTGGAAATGAAGGGTGTTAGTGTGTTTTATTTTTTATTTGCATACTCATAGGACATCGCTGTTAATGTCCTGTGAGGAATGCAAGTAAACAGACATGCACGAACATACATTACCGTCACATACCACATAGAGAAAAGCTTCCGCCATTTGTTTCACCCAAGCACGACGGCCGCTGCTTCCAAATCCGTGAATGATCACCTTGATGGGATTGCTTCCGTTGAAGTGCGAGAAATACAAAGTGGAGCTGTTCTCGTAGTGCAACACATCTCCTTCGACGGGGTTTTTACGCGTGTACAAAAAAAATTTCGTGTTGATAACTTCCGGAGGAGCGGGCAGTGTGTCCGTATAATCAAACGCTCCTTCATCACGAAAGCACCAAACATTGTAACAAACGACTTCTTCGTCGCGTCTATGAACGTGAGACCTGTGCGCTCTACGCCGCTTCACGTCATTCCACTTGGCCATGGACGTAACGATCGCCGACCAGACTTCGATGTCAGTGGGTTCGTCGTCATCTTCTTCGATAAACGAAGGAAGAAACCTGTCGAAGGCGGTTGTACAGCAGAGGAATCCTGTGGAGAACACAGAAACAGTCAGTTTGGAAAATATTTCATACAAAACATAGTGAAAGTATTGCTTGTTGCTAGACAGAATAACTTGTTACAATTTACTTATCTTATGGTCATTATCACATCCCCCCCTTTCTTTTTTTATAACTCAAAAAGAATCTCAAATCCAGAAACAAGAAAAAATCCCTGTGTTTCTTTAAAAATGCTGCTAATCAGATTAAAATCTTTTTCTAGAAAACATAAAAAACCGTCGATGATTAGCATTTAGATTTCTTTCGATTCTCGTCTGTCCAATATTAGAATCAGCCGCACTCTTTTAGTAAAATGACTCAAGCAATTTTGCTTTTTTTAAATATCAAAGCAACATAACTTGAGGTTTACTGTTTTAAAGAGCTAAGCTGGACACGCAGCGTGACTTGCGGATACATGTGACAATTTTGGAGCACATCTTAAGCGATGAAAATCGTCTACCACCTAAGGATATTCACAGATATTATCGTATTTACTCGGATATAACTCGCGCTCTTTCCCCAAAATGAAATTATAAAATCGTAGTGCGAGATATATTCGGGAACTTTCGGAAACTAAAGGATTTTAAGGAAAAAAATTAAATCGACGTTTATAATTAAACCCTCAGTATAATTTAGAATCTTCATTATAGTTTAGAATTGCTCATATTATTTATAAAATAAATGCATTTAAATTTTTAAATTATCAACGTTGTTTACGCGATCGGGCACTTACCTTCATCACTTGATATATTTGAATTTTTAGCTTCTGCAATTAAATTAAAACAAACAGCCATCTATCCAAATAACCTCATCTCCGCTCCCATCCAGGGCATTAGAGAAGAGATGCCGTTTTTTTTCTTCTTTTTTAAACTCTTCGCAATTATTTCTGGTGAAATCATGTCCCAAGCTATCAAAATCAAGTTTCACAACAGATCTTTGCCGGAATCAAGACGTAGTCGCCGGCTGCCATCTACTCCTTGTAGAACCTAAACCTCGTCTCATTTTCCTTTACTAGTTGCTTCCATTCCTATGCATATGAATAGTGCATTATTAACAAAAGATCATGCGACTCAATGACAAAGGCAAGCCTACGATTAAGTTGAAATGCTGATTCTCTTCAATTCAATTGATCTGAACTGATCTGTTATGGCAGTTTCAGATCGTTTGATCTGAAACTGCCATAACAGCATTCATTATCTATTTCTTCAAGTTTCAAACTTTTTTTCTTGTGCGAGGTATATGCGAAAGCTTTTTAATTTCTTTTTTTCATAAAGTAAACTCAGGGGTTAGAGATATACGCGAGGGCGAGTTATATTCGAGTAAATACGCTATGACCACAGTAGGATTTGAACCGGTGACCTATTGAGTGAAGAGCGAATATACAGTTTTATGCTGGTGGCCAACCATGGCGGCTTATTAATCATCTCCTGCTTTATGTTAACGGATAGCTGCGATAGCTTCGAATTCTGTTGGTAGCGCTATTTCTCATATGTAGCAAGGCGATATGAATAACGACATAACTAAACCTGTCATCTTCTTTGATGCGTTTAGGAAATTTAGGAAGGCTATATCATGTGAGATAGGACAGCGCACTTGAGTTAAGCCTACGTTTCCAAATTACAGTGCACATGAGTTAAGATGCGCAAGAGACACACTAATGGATAGCCTTCGAGATGATTTTGTAATCACAGATCGCTTTCAATGCACGTCAGCTCACCTATTATCTGAGGTGGCACTTGGCATTTCCGCCCTTTTTATCCAGTCGATTATCTCACAGAGTTACAGAAGCTCTTTGCTGAAATCTGGTCACTTCGATGGTTAAAAATCCATTATTTCTAAGCAAAGATCAACACGAAGTCCCATCCAGGACGTGGCCCATATTTTAAAAGCCGAGATGTGCTTATGACATCCGGTTGTATCTATTACGGACATTCTCCCTTGTATTTAACGAGTTTGTAGCACGCGGCTCAGTTTATCCAGACTTCCAGATCGTCCTTGAAGGATGTGAAGAGAGAAAATAGAAACTGCACGAGGTTAGGTCAGCACCCGGATTTGTCAGACCTCGTTCTATTGTGCAAATGTAAACAAACTAAATGAAACAAATCAAACAAACTAGGAACAAATAAAGTGTGCTACAAAGATAGGAAGGAATCACTGACTTCAAATGACCTTTCTGGATCTGATAAGTTCCTCAATTATTTACCAATATCAACGTACTACTTTGGTGATGTTCTTCTCTTACATGCATTATCTCGGTTCTCACTGGCACGAATGCGCACGCAACCACACACACACACACACACACACACACACACACACACACACACACACACACACACACACACACACACACACACACACACACACACAGAGAGAGAGAGAGAGAGAGAGACCTATCAGATATTTCCCAACCAATAATAAAATATCACTGAAAGCTTTTCAGTTTCGTTTTGAATTATTAAGAAAGAAATAGAAATGTGGTATCTGAAAAAATTGGCGGATTCACGCGATATGAAAAAGAGCTTCTTCTTCTTTCTTCTAAAGACTGAATGAAATAATGGGGCAGAGGTTTGTTTAAAGTTTGTGTAAAGAGGCAAACTAATCTTAAGTTAGAAAACATTTATAAGAGAAAAGGACCTAAAAAACGCAGAGATGAAAAAATTCTGCATATTTTTAGGGATTTGTATTACTAAACCTTCAGCGAGCATCACTCGCCTGCTCTCATTGGCAACTTATTTTGTTTAAAGAGAATATCGCTTATTGGTGATATCTTTCGGAGAACAGCAGAAATATGCGAAGTGCACAAGCACAACTGATATCGATTAACAAACGAATCTGCGTGATTATATCGAGCTCTCTCTCTCTCTCTCTCTCTCTCTCTCTCTCTCTCTCTCTCTCTCTCTCTCTCTCTCTCTCTCTCTCTCACACACACACACACACACACACACACACACACACACACACACACACACACACACACACACACACACACACACACACACACACAAAATAATGACTCCTTATCGATAAAAAGGGAGTTTTGTCCATTTCTTCATAGCGCTTACGCTACCAATGATGGTCATTACGGCTCGTTAGAGATAACGTGGACTTTTTCAGTAATTCAAATCAAGACACGCGGGAACTGATGCGAGATTTCTAGTTAGTTAGTTATTCCTGTGACATCATTTTGACTCCATATGGTCGCCCCGTACCTCTTGGGTTTTGGGAGTGAAGCCTTCTGATAGAAGAAGTGGTACGGTTGCAGATGCCCTTTACACAAAGAGTTAATAAGACAATCAAACTTCGAATAAGCTAACTACTCGACCAACCAGGCCGGAGCGAGATTCCAAGTATTATATTTCTCAACACATGCAATGCTTTTAATAAGGTTGATAACATGGAAAACCATTCTCAAGAAAGAAATTAATCCTCTGCTTGTTTTTAAAGATAAAAACGAAGTAATTTTAAAAGTAAGTAGGTTATTATCCAGCCAATTATATGGCAAGCTCACTTTACACACCTTAATACACGACCTATTTACATACATACATAACAGATGCTTCATGGTCTTCATTACCTCGATGCTAATCCAGTGTGTGTGTGTGTGTGTGTGTGTGTGTGTGTGTGTGTGTGTGTGTGTGTGTGTGTGTGTGTGTGTGTGTGTGTGTGTGCAGCAGCTTCTAATATCACAGAACCTAATTTTCTTCCATTTCTACAAAAGAACGAAGCATTTCATTTCATCAATATGCAGTCTTTGTCACAGACGCCTGATATTTGACATTCAAATTCTAAGCTCTAAATAATAAGTGACTTGGTAGGTTAGTAGGTAATTTTTTTTTACGATTGCCATCAAGAAGAGGTGTGTTTATATATGTCACTACACCCCCGTTAATACTGTAGTTGCACTCCACCCCTTCTTTGTCTGTTATACTAGATCTAGTTCTTTAGTGGTCTTCTCCGGTGACATTAGAACACCTCGATATACTTGACGTAAGATGATATGTTTACATTAAATGGGAATAAACGAAAGGAGAAACAAAAGCAGTTTTATGTAGTGAAACCACTTTGGGTTGTTCTCTTCATTCTAATTGTTAATATTATATTTGATTTGTAATCTGTGTCTCTGTACTCTGCTTCTGAAAAGTAAAAAATGATTTCTATGTACTTTATTATAATTATCAGTAAAAAATAAAATAAGTAAAAATTAAATTAATAGGAAAGTTACTCACTAATGTTACGAGCAGGTCAGTTGTAAATTATCGTATAACAACTTCAGTGACATTCACACTTGTTTTTGAATATGTGCATGTGTGTGTGTGTGTGTGTGTGTGTGTGTGTGTGTGTGTGTGTGTGACAAAGAATCAGTGGAAGTGCAAATCGCTAATTTTTACCTATTTTTTTAAACTTCACTGAATTTTGCAGCTCTTCTTCCATTGCAAGCTTCAAGAAGTACTCCGTTAACACCAACACATTATATGGATGAAAGCAGCAATTATTTTGTGAGTTAATACAAATTCGTCCTGGTTGGCCGAGTGGTTAGCGGGTTCGAATCCCGCCTTGGGCATGGATTTTTGTGTGGAAAGGGAATCTGCAACCTACCACTTTTTCAAGCAAAAAGCATCGTTGCTAAAACCATCTGAGGTACAGCAGTAACCATACGGACGTGAAATGTCAGTTTTTTTTTACAAATCCCGCAAGCTGCATATACTGTATAACATAACTGTAGCAAAAAAAAAAAAAGAAAAAAGATCAGCCTAAGAAATTGCCGACTGCAAGTTAATTATTAAAAATACTGTTTCGTGGAACAAGTGCTTAAAACATACACTCGTATATTCTAAAGACGTAAGTTACATCTTGGATTTTGAATAAGCACTTAACAAAAATAGCCCAACCATCGTTACTTTTTTTTTACATTCAATAAGAGCTAAGAAATTAGGTTTCCCTTTTAGGGCACTAGAAAAATGGGAACACCACTATCTTTTCATATATACACACCAAGATTGCATCACCATCATCTTGGTTTTGAAACTGTGTGTGTGTGTGTGTGTGTGTGTGTGTGTGTGTGTGTGTGTGTGTGTGTGTGTGTGTGTGTGTGTGTGTGTGTGTGTGTGTGTGTGTGTGTGTGTGTGTGTGTGTGCATACCACCAAATAGTAGACGACGAATATCACTTAACTTGGTACTTGCATCGAAGCAACGAAGAGCAAATGTAAACATCCCTCTTGGACCGTCAACTTTATGTTGCTGTACGCAGAAAAGTAACGAAGAATTATTATTGCTTTCTACAAACGCCAATTGGGTTGAAACTATCTAATTAATTCAAAACAGGATTTCGAGTTGGCCTTATTACTATATTCTATATAGTAATAAGTGATAACTATATTCAACTAATCATCGATAGTGCAGTTTGTAGGTGGTCGCTTAGTACTAAGCCACTTATATATCTTTCATTGCCGGAGTTCACCATCAGGTTTATCGGTTGTTTTACAGAATGAAGACCAGAAATTTTGAGAATCAGTAAATGAAATTGTTAGCAAAGTAATACGTATATTATGCGATGAGTGTTTAAACCGTTCTGGCCTCAACAGTTTCAGCAAAAATCTCATAAATCTCTTTGGAGGAAAAAAAAAAGTTAATTTCTAATTAACTTGTAAAGGTAAGGGAAATTCTTCTTACCTTGAAAGAGTAAGTAGAATTTACTGCTTACCTTGAAAGAGAAATTCTGCTTACCTTGAAAGAGTAAGTAGAGTTTAGACATTAACTGCGAAGAAACTTTTCAATCTACATTATCAGTATTATTAATATTTTTGACACCTCCAAGGAGTCCGAAGACTCATCGCGGGAGGATACTTACAACTGTCTCAACCACTACATCGAACTTCTACTACGAATCATCTCCATCAACGCCATCTATCGCCCTCCACAACTAGTATTTTTTGTCTGTAAATTGCGTGTGTTCTGAAGGGCCGATTTGTCTGTATGCGGGATGAAAAACCCGAGTTTCCGGGAGAAAAAACCCTGCTACCTCCGTATGAGATCGGCTAACTCACCTTCGATTGAAATCGTCCAGATTTCAATCGAAGGTGAGTTTCTCCCGTCGTGACGAGAATCGAACTTAGGCCTATTCCAATCGAAGGGCGCAATGTACCGTCGTTCTTCCAATTGCGCTACGGAGGCGACTAAAGTATGAAATGTAAGAAATGTAAGAAACATTGAAAGTAAGAAATGTTGCCTGTTACTCAGACCATCCTGTACTGAGAGGACTGCACTCAAATTAAATCTCTCATGTCACTACAACCATTTATACACGATAATCCTTAGCTAAGGACGAACTATATTTTTATCTGTATATGAAAATATTAAATGTGGACATAAATTTATTGCCAGCATACTAATAAATGATATTACACAAAAAAGTGTTATAAATTTGTACAAATTAAATTATAATACGTGTTTGGCAAAAGTTACAAATTTCCAAAGTTAGGGAATTAATGTACAATGCTAACAGAAAATTATGCGAAGAAACATTTCAGTATGGAATATGCCCACCCCAAATTACGATGCAGCTCTCACAACGTGCTATCATGATTATCACCATGTGATTTAGGAGTTCTTGAGACAAACTGACCCACTCCTCTTTCAGAGCAAGGATAAGTCTCCATTTTGTATCCCAAACGTGTTCTTATGGGGGTTGATATCTAAGGAGCGTGGTGGCCATTCAAGACTCGGTCTATACTAGAGGAATTACTATCCTCGAGGTAATTCCTCGAGGATAGTAATTCCACAGCACATCGTATACTGCTCGTGTACGATGTGCTGTGATATTGTTATCCATAAAAATGAATTATTCGCTTACAGCACCACGAAGCAGTCGAAAATGACGTTGAAGAAATTCCTTTAAAATTGGTTTCACCAGTCGCAGTCCCTTTTACCAACACTTGTAGCTCCGTGCGTCCATTAAGCATAATTCCTCCACACATCAATCCAGGTCGCCTTATCTATCCCTTTCAAAAACATTCTCGCAATGGTAAGCAGTACCACTTTCACGGCAGATCAAATGTCGTCTAGAATCGGAGGAAACACAAACACAAAGCTTATCAGCAAAGAGTACATTAGCCCACTGGCATCTTGTACAAATTTTATGGATACAACAGCACTGAAAATGTGCTGTACAATGAGCTGCGGGTAAAGGAATGAACACTGCAGGCTTTCGGGCGTGTAATCCTACTTGTGTAGACATCTTGCCACCGTTTCTAGATATATCTGTGTATCTGCGCTTTAATGGACCCGATTTGCAAGTTCAGCCGTTGTGGTGGGCAATTACGGCTGTTATAACCAAATTTTCCAATCCATTTCTCAACCATTTTCAGGTCAAGTTGCTGTCAGCTGTCTTCTATGCTGTAAAGATATTTTCCACCTTTTCAATATTTATTTTACATAGGTATTTTCCATATTTTCCATATATATATATATATATATATATATATATATATATATATATATATATATATATATATATATATAATATTCATCCAAGCTTGATTTGCTTCCTCAGCCTCAGTCTTAAGAAAAGGCTGGTTACATTCCACTAATTCGAGCCCTACCCAAGGGCCTATGAGTTGTAGAAATCATCATCATCATCATACGTATCAAGGATTTAGGCCTAGTATGGCCTGTTTCGGCCTCAGAAGTCATCGTTGAATCGTTTAAGAGGACGTCCTGGTTTTCTTTTTCCTAATGGCTTGTACATTAAGGCTTGTTTTGGTAATCTTTCTGTTTTCATTCTTTGAACGTGTTCCATCCATCTATGTTTATATTTTTTAATTTTTTCAATTACTGGTTCTTGGTTTAGTTCTTTCATAATATCTTCGTTTCTTTTGTGATCAAATAGGGTATACTTTGCAGTTTTTCTCATAAACTTCATTTCTGCTGTTGTTAATCTTTGTTTGTCTTTTTGTTTTATTGTCCAGATTTCGCTTCCATACATTAAGACCGGTAGGGCTAATGTATTGTATACTTTTGCATCCCAAACGTGTTCTTATGGGGGTTGATATCTAAGGAGCGTGGTGGCCATTCAAGACTCAATTACTATCCTCGGTCTCCCGAAGTATCTCCACGGCTCGTGTACGATGTGCTGTGAGAAATACTTTCTGAAAATGAAAGCTGTGCCGAACAAAGCGGTCTTTTGCAGTTGCCCAATTTTTAATCCATCTAACTAGAGTACTTCTAGATGTTTTTTCAATGTTTTAGGGATGGCGCCTAAAGCATTTATTATTATGGGAACAACTTTGGTTTTCTTTTGCCAGATTCGTTCAACATCGATTTGCAAGAAGCTATTCACAGGCATACTAGCTGATAAAATATACAGCTATCTTAAAGAAAATTCTCTTTTCCCAATTGAACAAAAAGGTAACAGCAAAAATTCAAGAGGCACAAAGGATCAATTGCTGATTGATAAAATGATTCTGAAAAATTGCAAACGTAGAAAAACCAACCTTCATGTGGCTTGGATAGATTATAAAAAAGCGTTTGATTCTGTGCCTCATAGTTGGATTTTAAAATGCACAGAACTATTCGGTATTAGAGAAATCGTACAAAACCTTTTGCAATCAAGCATGAAAAACTGGAAAAAAATATTGGTTCTAAATAGAGAAGAAATTGGAGAGGTAAACATAAAAAAGGGGTATCTTTCAAGGAGACTAATTATCTCCCCTATTGTCATTGATCCCCTTAACTAGAATTTTAAATAAAACTGCTCATGGTTATCAAACTGCACAAAAGAGTGCGAAGATATCTCATCTCTTATACACGGACGATCTGAAGTTGTATGCAAAATCAGAGGATGAACTTGAAACATTGCTTAACACTGTGTAGTCAAGATATATCAATGGATTTTGGCTTAGACAAATGTGCAATTACTGGAATAACAAGAGGAAAGTTTGAAGATCTGAACGAAATCGAGCTGCTCCATGGTGGAAAAATTAAGGCAATAAAATTCGAAGATAGCTACAAATATTTGAGAATTTTAGAAGCATCAGAAATTCTGCACAATAAGATCAAAGAAAGAACTAGAGCAGAATACATAAGACGATTAAGAAAATTCCTTAAGTCAATGCTTAATGCTGGAAATTTGATAAAAGCGATTAATACCTGGGCCATACCTGTTCTGAGATATTCAGCAGGCATTCTTGAATGGACCCAGCTAGAGATGGAAGATTTAGACCGAAAAACTCGATAATTATCGTATTTGCGGCGTATGAGACGGTGTACAAAAAAGGAGGTGCTCCTTTTTTGTACACATTTTTAGGAAAAAAACTTTATCATTGAATATTATAATGAATTTACAGTATTTCAAATATGAAGTAATAAGTACGTCTACTTTCAGCCATATACCTAATCTAACTAGGAAAGAGTACCTACCTTTTAATCTTCTTCGTCAGAACCAAATTCATCTCAAGAGCTAAATAAGAGACACTTGAAACCTCTGAGTCCTCATACAACAAATTGTCCTCTGTACTATCCAGTGCATTACTAATGCCACACTTCTATAAATGATTTAGCCACTGTCTCAGTTTTCACAGCATCCCATGAAGCGTTGACACACTCACAAACTTGCCAAATGCTAGGCCTAATGATGGCCTAACCTCAAAATCTGAAGACTGCATCCAGCAATCATCTGGATGCAGTGTTCCACTTCTCCTTCATAAATCCCTTAAATTGTTTATTAATACCGACATCTAAAGGTTGAGGATGACTACTTAGACCTCCGGGATTTAGAGCTAACTGAGTTTTCAATTCCTCGGATTTATTTTTAACATCTGTTCTGTCAGAACGAAACTGATCCCATACTAGCAGGGCGGGCTTCTTCAACAGGGCGCCTAGACCAAATGTTATATATCCATAACTGGAATACTAGAATGTATTTCAGTAACTGGAATACATAACTAATGTAACTGGAATGCTCTCGCACACCGCAAGGAATCAAGAAAGAAATCGCGGAACTCTGAACAGAGAAAATTTCCAGAAATAAAAGTAATAAAAAACTGAGCATCGGCGTATAAAACGCACCCTGTTTTTCAGACCTAATTTCAAAGGAAAAAAGTGCTTCTTATGCGCCGGCAAATACAGTAATGACAATGCACCATGCCCTCAATCCTCGCAGTGATTGAGGGCATGGTGCATTGAGGGCATGGTGCATGGTAGATTGAGGTAGAGGATTATTACAAGTAAAGCAAGTTATTGAAGAAGAAAAACGAAATATGAAGGATTATCTGCAGCAAACAACAGAAAAATTTCTAATTGAGGTAAAGAAAGAGGGGTTATTTAAACCAATGGAGACAAAATTGGAATACAAAACCAACCAAGTAAAAGTGAGAACTGACAGATGGAAAAATAATGCATTGCATGGAAAATACCTTCACAGCATAGAGGAGAGTACCGACAGCAATTTGACTTGGCAATGGCTGAGAAATGAAACACTAAAGAAAGAAACAGAATCCATAATTTTTGCAGCACAAGAACAGGCCATTAAAATCAACGTTATGAAGGCAAAAATGCAAACAACTCAATAAGACAGTAAATGTAGACTGTGCAAAGAAAAGGAAGACCACATCATAAGTGGGTGCAGCATTGAGTACCGTAAAAGGCATGATAACGTAGCTAAGATAATCCACTGACATTTATGTAAAAAGTATGGGTTTGAAGTATCTAAAGACCCATACTTTTTTGAAGTATCTAATTCACCAGAAAGTGGTTGAGAATGAAAAAGCTAAAAGACTCTGGGATTTCTAAATCCAGATTGACAAAAGCTTAGAATGTAATACACCCGATATAACAGTGTTTGAAAAAAAGTGAAAACAAGGGTGTTAAGTTTATCGAAATATCAGTACCAAGAGATAGTCAGATGATTGACGCCAAAGAAACTAAAAAAATTACAAAATATTGTAAGGTGCAAGTCGAGGTTGAACGAATCTGGAAAAAGAAAACTAAAGTTGTTCCCATAAAATAGGTGCTTTAGGCGCCATCCCTAAAACACTGAAAAAACATTTAGAAGCACTCGAGTTAGATGGATTAAAAATCGGGCAGCTGCAAAAGGCCGCTTTGTTCGGAACAGCATTCATATTCAGAAAGTATTTCCACAACACATAGGCCCTTGGGTAGGGCTCGAATTAGTGGAATATAACCAGTCTTTTACTTAAGACTAAGGAAGCAAATCAAGCTTGGATGAATATTATATATGTGTGTGTGTGTGTGTGTGTGTGATAATAGAAAAAATATATATATATCGTATGTAAATAATTAAAAGTGATTGCTTTCGAGATGCTTCTTTAGCCCTGCCGGTCTTCTGCTGCCTAATAAATTTAGGTTTCGTAAATTTAGAACTCCAAAGTTCACGACTGCTTAATGAAACATTTAAATCCCCTTAAAGTTCCTTTTGATGGGTAAAACGATTTGAATATATACACCTAATAGAAATTAAATTAATTAAACCAAGGAAGCATTATATTTGGCATTTAGGTTTACTAAATGTTAAAATTTGTTTTGACTGAAATACTTTAGTGGCAAAATTAGGAAAAATAAAATTATGTCTCATACATATGCAAAAATTGCTCTGGTTTAAATAGCGATAATGAATGATATTAGTGTTCAAGAAGTTCAAGAATGCCATCATGAAACGCAATTTGGCAATAAAAATTATAGTCAGATATAATGAGAAAATCGAGTTGGCATTTTCAAGCATCTCTAAACAAATCAAGTAAGGAAATCACTGCAGCGCGCGCGCACACGCACACGCACGCACGCACGCACGCACACACACACACACACACACACACACACACACACACACACACACACACACACACACCATTATATTTTCAGCTAATTACATAATCTCGTCTGAACTAAACAAGATTGGCAAGTATTAATATTAAACAACCAGCGCAATATTCTCAAGCAAGTAATTACATCTTTCAATGTAACAAAATTGCCGTTATTAATTATAAGCGTAAAAAAATCCCTTTTTGTGTGGCGGGGGATAGGAAATGGAAAGATATTATTACAACTGCGTAAATGTTTGTAAATCTCTAAATTAACTGCAATTTCCGTCTAATGTAAATTTGCTCTTATGATCCTGTAAGCTCTGGTTTAAATTTTCTTCCTTGATGTTATTTTTTTTTTAATGATCCTTTCCTTTCCATTAATTAATAAAAAAAAAATATTAATAAGCTTATAAAACAGCCAACTGAGACGAGAAAAGCGAATCTTATTTTATTTCGAACTTATGTAATGAATAGAAAATCTTCGCTGGCAAACACGTAGACTGCTGGCCTCTAACCAATCACTGTTAACATCCTGTTACATTTATCGCTTCGAGTTCAAGCCACTAGCATAACTTCCTTGTTCTGTTTGTCGCAGGTGATACTTTGGTAATTCGGGTAACTAACATACTTACTGGTGAATGTCATGCGCTCTGTAGTTGACATCATTATGTCATAATGTAATGTCATGGTAACTCTGCTAATGTGAGAACAGAATATCGAGAAAGAGAAAGATTATACTGTAGTTAAAATATTAAAAAAGAATGCAGCAATGCACTGTTTCCTATGTCAATGAGACCTGTCTACTGTTGTGTGCGGGGCAAATACCTTTTCAAGGACACAGTAAACCTGCACGTTCCACCTGACGGGACAACACAAGACAATGACGAAAAAAAAAAGAAAGAAAGAAAAGAAAAACATTACAGTAGTACATGTTAGGAACGCTAGAGGTCACTCACCTGAGAACAACAACAGCTGTAGAATCCACATGGAGCACATTATTCACACTAAAATGTGTTTATAGTTCTTTGCCGAGGTTAGCAGGGAGCAGATGTACAGTAAGTTGTGTTTCTGACGCCAAATATCTGCTGTCTGATCGTGTGGACATTCGGCTGTTCCCACAGTACTCTGTGGAGCGGAATCGGCATTCTCAAATGCCAGAAATCCTCTTTCAGTAAGACTTGCTGTCTGGTGCACTGTGACGCAACATTACAGGCACAACTAGACCTGCATTTCTTGTCACTTCCGTCTCTTGTTTGGCAAGAGGTCTATATTTTATTGCGCTTTTTTCCAGCCAGTAATGTTCTTAATTGTGCTCCCAGATGCCTCGAGGTGTCGATGTAACGGGAAGGAAGAATTCGGATAGAAAGGCTGCACAATTTCCTTTTGCTGATTACAAGCAGGAACCGAATCAACGCAAAACAACCCTTTACGACGTCCAGCAGCACGGCCAATAGAGGAATGTTTCAGGTGCCTTTAGGAACGTGCAGCTTGAAGAAAAACTCGTCAAGAAATCGTCGTTACACAATTCACTACTTCAGCGCTAACGCTCTAGAAGCTGTCCTCGCCTGCTCACGTGCTCTGCAGCATACGAACTGTAGCTTCAACTGCCGTAACGCATCTTTCGCTCCAATGAGCTCTGACCTAGCCTTGGAGTCTTTTTTATCTCCTCCGGGGATCATAACAACATGTTAGGTAAGATGTCATAAAATCCCCTTTTCAGGGCTATCAAGAATCTTAATAGCAAGGTGAAGGAGGAACGGGAAGGAAAGAAAACGAAATCGGCTGATTTCCGGTGCATTTTAACACAGAAACGTTTTTAATAAGGGGAAACAGGCCTCTGATGTCGTGAGCGGAGCATCGTGAACATTGCAGATAAATTCCCCGCAGGTCTGAATTTAACGTTGACTTCAAATTATTGTTCGCAGTGTTGTTCAAACGATAGTCAGTCTTCGCTAACTGACCTATAATAACGCTTACAAAACTGAAATGAAAGGTTATTCGTCTATCGCTAACCACTTCGATTTAACTGCATTCCTTTAAAGCGACTGTTTATGAAAAAAAAAAAAAAACAGTTCGTACTTTACTATTTCAAAAACTTTAAAAACAAATCGAAGTTGTTTATTGCATTTCCTCAAAATTAAGAAACTAAAATTCTTTTTAGAAAGGTTTCGTAATAAATTAATCAAACATGCTTATCACATCGTCCGCATTAAACTTCGGATTTAAGATTATGAGTAACCACATAATAAAAATCTCATCAAATTCAATAAGTGTAGCATTTCAAAGTCTCGATACGAGCAGCGCAGGTCAGAAAAATGTACCAGCAGCATTGTTTCTTACCCAGCAGTAGCACTGGGACTCGAAATCGATAGTTTTCCTTTTATAAGTTCACAGCTGCTCATTTGTGCCATTCCTATTTCCGGATTACATGAGGCGACTAAGACTACCGGGCAAATGCATTATTTTCGCAAGTTTCAGTCTGTTTATGTTTGTTGTTTGGAAATAAGGGAATTCGAGTTTCAAGAGGAAAAAGATATCCAACCATTTTCCATATGAGACCAACCAAATCACCGCAGTTGGCAATATGCAGCAATTTGTCAACCCTTTGAAATATTTATTTTGAGTAGTTTCACTAAGGATTACCTGACTATTCAGCATAGTAAAAAAAAAAATCGTTGTGTAGTGAAATACAAATCCCTGAAACTGAACAGAATGGACTATTTTACAAAATTCATGGTATAATGGGAGATGCAACTCAACTACTGTTTTTGAAGATTTGTAAATCAACACCCCAGAGTAGAAGAACGAAGATACACAGCAGAAACTGAGCGGCTTACCATTGGTAGTCCCAGGAGAAAGGGAAGAAAAGTTGGAGAGCACGTGACAGAAAAGCACTTCACAAATGCTGCTGTAATAAATTTGTTTCTATGAACATATTTTTGTGCTTCACATCCTCGTATCCCACGAAAGAAAATCAATCCTACTTTAAAACAGATTTGTTTCACCTTAACTGCTTAACTTTGTGCAACTTTGTACTACCTTAGACTACTTGAATCTTTAAGTGAATTCAATATTTAAACATTTTCTACAATAAGAAAAATTGAACTGTAAAGAGACATAATATTTCTTTGGTATACAAGTACAACACACACACATACATACCGCACATCCGTTCCCTAAGTTGACAGAACTACTCTGCAGTTTAAAGAACCACTCCGCGGTTCTTTCAGCTTAGGGAACAGATCGAAGTCTGGAGGGACTTGCCATTCATGCTCATCCATAAGATCGGATACAGTAGTTTGTGACTTCGTGACTTCGCATTGCCACTTAAAATGCGCAGTATTCGACCAGAGTCAAATTCTTCTCCATTCTCAAGCTTCTTTCACGTGCAGTAACAGAAATAGAAAAACAGCATATGAAGTTTTCATTTAGTTTGACTTGAATACATTTGTACGTATGTGCGTGGGTGGCTAATATGCAGTATATTGTCTTACTCTGTCTCTCTCTCTCTCTCTCTCTCTCTTTTCGCTTCATATTGCTTGATAAATAAAGTATTCATAACAAACAGTAAAAAAAAAAAGAAAAAAAAGATGTTCATTCTTTTCAACAACTAAATCTACCCGAAAGTGATCGAACACAATTCTGACAAGCTTTCAAAACTGCAAATGTCAGTTTTTTTTATACTTTGCAAACCGGCTAGAAGTATTCTGTATACGCAGTGTAAAAAGTAGGTCAATTAATAATTTCCATGTTGCATTGGGCACCTCTTTATGAACACACGCACGCACACCGTTAAATGCGCTTAAAAGTAAAGTGCAGTATTTTGGCAACGATATTTTCAGTGTACACACCCTAGAAGGTACGCGCGGTTAGCCTAGTGGTTAGCGCTTCGCAACCAGATGCCTGGGGAAGGAATGTCCTACAGTCGATTCTCGTCGGTGACGTGAGGCGCTTAAGGATCTTCCTCAGCCATAGCCAAGTTAGACGGTCTTGGCCGTGGACAGCAGGGTTTTTTCCACAGTTTATCATGGGGGTTTTCCTCCCTCAAAGCAGGCAAACCGGCCAGTGAACACACGCTTCGACAGACATGGGATCCCACCAGGAATAAGGAGCAACCAACCTATTCCACGGGATTATCGGTTACGGAAGCTTACGAGGTAAAATGTGAAGGCCTGGGCGAAAGCGTAACTTACGATGACGATTACACACCTTAAAGTTACATTAATGCAAAACATTACTGTAAAATTATGCAATATTTGTCATACTCATCCAAGCTCCATTAACTTTGCACATATTTGATTACGCCAGACATTTTTACAGATTATAGACCTCAAAGTATTCAACAGAATTTTAGGCTACTCTTACAACAACTTTTAAGCGACATCTTTTTAGTTTTAATAGGAACCTTACGTTTCTTCCAAACTGTGAAGAAAAGTACACCTTTCCTAAATCTAAATTTAAGTTTTACTTATCTTTCCCTTCATTTGCCGTGTTTGGGGTAAGGTGGGTTACCACTACAGTTTACTGCAGCTTGTTGATTCGACGATCTTTCTTAAGAAATTTCATATCTTCAATTCTTTCTTTGCATCACAATTGCGATGTCACAAATACAGAATTCCCAGCAGTCACTGAGAGTTTCGAGGATGACAAACATCTCTAGTTTGTTTACTTGGTCCTTTTAAAATTAACTATAGTCAAATTCGGCTGGAATACATGCTTATTATGTGTGTGTGTGTGTTAAAGATGCCAAGATATTTTAAACCTGGTTTCTACATATTTTAAACCCGGCTCTACACACACACACACACACACACACACACACACATATGTTAGATCTGAAATAGGCGACTTCAATTTTACATGACGTCACCATTCCAGAATCTAACAATCAACAAAAAATATATATATATATGCATACTTATCTTTTAGCTCAGTGTAACTATGTGTTTTTTTTGTAACAACATCTTGTATGATAAACTGTGAATTATGTGAATTTAAATTAATGTATCTATATGTCTAGCATGAATGTAAGTCAGCAAAAAGGGGAAGTTATGAGAGAAATCATTAGTGAAATATTATAAATGAAAGAATGCGTATTATTCAGCAATATAGGGCAAAGATCGCCCTAATACTATAAGAGCTGCGTAAGCACCCATGAGCATCACATCTGAGAAGACATCATGACGCATACGTTCCCGGAAACAAGCAGTCCCGTATGTTGATCGGTGAAGTCACCCAGCCTGAGACAAATGGGTGAGATGATAAGAGAAATTCAAACTCGGAAAGGTGGTGCTCTAGGGGAGCATATAAAATCCGCGATACGGAAGTAAATCACACCCGTTTTTTCTTGTTCCTGCATTTCTCTTCGTGTGCTCCAAGACGTCATCGCAGTTCAGCTCTCATTTTTGAGGGCTGACTTACGAAAAGTTCTGGCATGACACAGCAGCAGATTTCGGCAAGATCAACCGTAGGCCGTCAATGAAAAGGTCATCGACGTAAAACTTTAGCAGAAAGATAGCGCCCAGCTTAGGCGAGCATGTATAGCCCATGTGGCAATAAGATCGAGACAACCAGAGTCGTAACAAAGAAGGAAGGACGGAAGAAAACCGATAAAGAATAGATAAGTACTCTCACTTGTTCTAGCCCCTTTTGAGAATTGACTAACAGTGTTAAGAGAATGCATCTTAAAATTTGTAATGGAAGAAAGAGTGGAGAACTAAGATTTATGTAAATGACTATGCTATTGAAATGAACTTTAAGAACTTTCAGTTAGATAGAGATTCTGTCATAATTAATCCGAGAGAGATTATTTATGTGCTAATATGCCTAACTGTCCAATTGAGCTGTAATTAAGAATGTATTATATGTTGAGTTATTGAATGTGCTAACATTTTGAAGTCAATGCATAATGGTTTTAAGAGTGAGAGAGTGAAAGAATGGTAGAAGCTTAAATTAGATTTGATAACTACTTTAACTTGTATGGCATTATATAATGAGTTTAATAAATATTTTGATTCCTCTTACATGTGTTTCTGGTCATGATGACTGACCCTGACCCTCATAAAACATCGAACCTGTGATCGTGTGTGTGTGTGCGGGGATACCTCAAATGAAAATAGTAGGGCACGACTGCAAATAAAATAAGCCAGAGAACCCAAGGCTTCTAAGAATTCAATTAACATTATTAGTGGCGCCTGATATTCTATGATTACCCTAAAGGCTGAGTTTATCTCTAACCTTAAGGCCCTGGCTGGTGCAAATAAAAAATAAATTTTGCCTGAGTGACCAGGATAACTCATGGAATTCAGGGAATTCCATGAGTTATCCTGGATTTTGAAATCCGAGAGTATTTTAGCTTTTTCATTCTCAACCACTTTCTGTTGAACTTTATGCTTCCAATAGTCTTTAGATACATAATTTTTACATAAATGCCAGTGGATTATCTTAGCTACGTTATCATGCCTTTTACGGTATTCAATTTGTACGATTTTGATGCACCCACTCATGATTTGGTCTAAGGTTTCTTCCTCTTCTTTGCACAATCTGCATTTACTGTCCTCTTGAAATGTTTGTATTTTTTCCTTCATAACGTTGATTTTAATGGTCTGTTCCTGTGCTGCAAAAATTATCGATTCTGTTTCTTTCTTTAATGCTCCATTTCTCAACCATTGCCAGGTCAAGTTGCTGTCAGCACTGTCCTCTATGCTGTGAAGGTATTTTCCATACAATGCCTTATTTTTCCATCTTTCAGTTCTCACTTTTACTTGATTGGTTTTGTATTCCCCATGAGTTTAAATAAGCACTCTTTCCTTACCTCAATTAGAATTTTTTCTGTTATTTGCTGTAGATAATCATTTAAATTTCGTTTTTCTTCTTCAATAACTTGCTTTACTTGTAATAATCCTCTACCTCCTTTTTGCGTGGTAGACAGAGCCTATCAATGTCACTGCAAGGAATGAGTGCCTTGTGAATTTTCATTAATTTTCGTGTTTTTCTGTCAAAATCTTCCATCTCTAGCTGGGTCCATTCAAGAATGCCTGCTGAATATCTCAGAACAGGTATGGCCCAGGTATTAATTGCTTTTATCAAATTTCCAGCATTAAGCATTGACTTAAGGAGTTTCCTTAGTCACCTTATGTATTCTGGTCTAGTTTTTTTCTTTGATCGTATTGTGCAGAATTTCTGATGCTTCTAAAATTCCCAAATATTTGAAGCTGTCTTCGAATTTTATTGCCTTAATTTTTCCAAAATGGAGCAGCTCGATTTCTTTCAGATCTTCAAACGATCCTCTTGTTATTTCAGCAATTGCGCATTTGTCTAAGCCAAAAGCCATTGATATATCTTGAATGAATATCTGCACAGTATTAAACAATGATCCGAGTTCATTCTCTGATTTTGTGTACAACTTCAGATCGTCCATGTATACAGAGTGAGATATGTTTGCACTTTTTTGCGATAGTTTGATAACCATGAGCAGTTTTATATAAAATTCTAGTTAAGTGGATCCATGACAAGATAAACACAATAAAGGAGATAAAGAGTCTCCTTGAAAGATACCCCTTTTTATATTTACTTCTCCAATTTCTTCTCTACTCAGAACCAACTTGGTTTTATTATTTTTCATGTTTGATTGCAAAAAGTTTTGTATGTTTTCACTGATACCGAATAGTTCTGTGCATTTTAAAATCCAAATATGAGGCACCGAATCAAATGCTTTTTTATAATCTATCCAAGCCATATAAAGGTTGGTTTTTCTACGTTTGCAATTTTTCAGAATCATTTTATCAATCAGCAATTGGTCTTTTATGCCTCTTGAATTTTTGTTGTTACCTTTTTGTTCAATTGGAAAAAGAGAATTTGCTTTAAGATAGCTGTATATTTTATCAGCTAGTATGCCTGTGAGTAGCTTAAAGGTTGTTGGCAGGCAGGTTATTGGTCGGAGGTTTTCTAGGTTTGGACCATTTTCTTCATACTTTATGATTAAAAATGCTTTCTTACCCTGCTGTGAGCCACTCTTCTTTGCATTGTCTTTCTAAAATACCATAAAATTGGTTAGCAAGTCTTTCGTATCCATGTAATCCATCCTTCACGGGTGTTGACCAATTTTGAATCTTTTTTGCTTGATTTTGAACCATTTCAGTTGTTATTTTCAATTGGTCCATTTTTCTTTCTTGAGATTCGTTCGTAATTTATTCAATCCACTTTGCCTTGTTATTGTGCCTCTTAGGGTTGTCCCCTAGTTTTCCCAAAATTTAAATGTATTTTCTTTGTCTCTGGTATTTATATATATATTTTCTTTAAGATTATCATTCCTTCAGCAATCAATTTTCTTGTAAAATAGGTGCTGATTTGCGCGAAACATGAATTTTGCTTGTAAAGTTCAATGCGGGCACTGTATCTTCTTGTTATAGCCACAACTGCAACTATTTTTTGTATCAGTTCCTCTAATACTTCATCAATAGGTCGTGTTCCAGTATTATATCTCTTTATTAGGTTATTTCGGATTTTGGTGATCTTCATCTTCTTTTCCTCAAGGTTTTTCAGATCGCTCACGTCTGCTCTGAGTTTAAGAATTTTATTCTCCAGTTGATGCTTCAATTTTGGTTCCTGAGCCTTACTGCTTTTAGGTTCACTAATCTTATATCCTAATTCAGATGTTACGACGTAGGCTATTGAGTACATAAGTTGATTCGTTTGTCCAATAATTCCAGCAGGAATAGCCCTTGCAGCATTAATGGCATCTTGTAGGAGTTCCTTCAGTTTTCGTGGAGGTACTTGTCTCAATACTGGAAGACTAACTCATTCCAGGTTGCTGTTCATTTGCGCGATAATCTTTCTTGCGAGATCTATATATATATATATAGAACGAATATATATATATATATTCAATATACCATGTAATTTTATATAAACTTGGTTTTTAATCCTATTTCCCAAGTAAGCAAACAGATAAGTAAGTCAAGTTTGCGCCTGCACGTAGTGCAAGTCTGAGGCAACTCGTGGTAATGTAGTGCCATTCCGAGGGAACTCGTGATAAAGGTGGATTAAGCTCCGATCACTTTCCTTAGTATTTTTCCCCTGATGTAAAGCACATCCCCTTGCGGACTTGGGAAATAGGATTAAAAACCAAGTTTATATAAAATTACTTGGTATCTTGAATACCAAGGTACAAAGTTACTTAAATTACTTAAATGTTAAAGATACCAAGCTATTTTAAACCTGGTTTTAATCCATTTCCCAAGTAAGCAAACAGACAAGTAAGTCAACTTTGCGCCCGCAAGTAGTGCAAGTCTGGGTGACCATCATAGTAGTGCAAGTCTAGGCAACTCGTGGTAAAGTTGGAATAAGCTCTGATCACTACTCTTAATATTTACCCTTAATGCAAAGCCCATCTCCTTGAGGAGATGTATGATTCTATGCATTGAAGGCAAGGGGCCACTATCCAGACCGGTTCCGACCTTTATTGAGGTCTCATCAGTGGGAACCAGGCTTAGAAATACCAAGATTTAAGTAATTCCGACCTTATAAGTTTATAAGTATAAGCTTATAAGAGCTTATACCAAAGCAAGTTACCATAAAGGGATTAAAACCAGGTTTAAAATAGCTTGGTATCTTTAACATATATTATACCCAAGGTAAAAAACTTTCTACATCTATCTCTCATCCTGAGATTTTTATTTAATAAGGTCAAAACACCTTATGGTAACTGGTTTTCTAGCGTGAAATTATAGAAAATACATATTCTATATATTTTCCATAATGTAAAAACACATTTCATAGGAAATGTATTTTTACATTATGGAAAATACCAAGAATAGCGATGAGAACTTCACCACCTTTGCTGCGAGTTGCCCGAGTTTGTACTACGTACTAGGACTACTTGCATTAGCTCAAGCTAGTAATCGCCGATACTTTATAGTTTACTATATTCGGCATGAAACTCTCTGATTCCAATCTTTGAGTTTCTTATTCGGTTTTAAAACAATGTGGGATTTAATATCCCCTTAATTTAAATAACATTTAGTTTTATTTTAATAATATTTCTAACTCTTTTGATGTATTCTGATAATGACTGTTGTTTAACTTTTGAGTGGAGAATATCACTGCCTCCTAACATTCCTAGGTATTTATAGTGTTTATCAGCTGAAACTGCCTTTATATAATTCTCTTGATCAAAATTAAAATTGCTAGTGTCATTAATTTTTCCTCATTCAATAGATAAAATTGCGCATTTATCTAAGCCAAATTCCATTTTGATGTCTTAACTGAAAATATGAACTGTGTTCAGTAAAGAGTTTATTTGCTGGGCCAATTTTCCATATAATCAAGTCATCCATAAACAACAGATGGGAAATTTTAATATTACATTTAGGAATTTCATGTCCAAGTTTGGTTTTCTTCAGAATCACAGATAAAGGTATCAGAGAATGTTGAAGAGCAATAATGACAAAGAATCACATGAGAAAATTCCAACATTAATGCTAATATCTCCGAATTCACTATTAAAGTTTTTTCCATGATTTCAGCGCAGCGGCCAGAAACGAAAATATGTTTTTGCTAATTCCAAATATTTGTAGAGATTTTAGAATCCAGCAGTGTGGGAGGAAATAGAGTGCATTCGTATAGCTTATAGTCTATCCATGGCATATTTAAGTTAGTTTTAAGTCTTTTTTTGAATTTCTGAGAATCATTTTATTAATAAGGATTTGGTCTTTTGTTCCGATTTTTGAAAATTGCCTTTTGGTTCAATCGGATAAATCTCTATTATCTGGTAAATAGTGGTATAGGGAATATGCTATGATTGCAGTGAACATCTTAAGTATAGCTGGTAAGCATGTTATTGGACGAAAATTACTTAGATCCGCACTCCTATCCTTATCTTTCATAAAAAGAAAGTACGTCGAGATATCATCCAGTATTCCACCTAGCCTGACTACAACAAATGGAAGTATTTTCACTTGACCATGCTACTAATTATATATTGGGCTTTATCCTTTATCCAAGTGTAAGCAAACAAAGTTTGCGCCTGAAGTACTTTCAGGACTGGGGGAACTGGTGGTAAAGGTGGTATGAGGCCAAATATATAATTAGAAACAATTAAATTGTTCTGCCATTCGATCACGTAGCCTTGTTAGATGCTTTAACCCAAATCCATGTAGCTTGCCTTTGGAAGGTGCTCTCCAGATGCATAATTTTCTAGCTTGTGCACTGACCCTTTCTTTAGTGATAATGCCATTTTACATTTGTTTTGGTTTCATTTTTGATTCTATTTCCTTAATCCATGAGGCATCTTTATTGTGTTCAATAGGATTATCCCAGATTGACTTCCAAATTTGAGTGCTTCTTCTTTTTCTGGTGAATGATTGTTTGCATTTGTATTTCTCTGGAGATACTGAAAGAACTGCGTTGGTTCCGTCGAAATTGCCTATTTTGTACATATTGTTTATTCTTGCATCATGTCTTTTAATTTTCTGTGCAGTTGCTATAATTATTTGTTTTAGCTCTTCGGTAACTTCAGTAATTGTTTTGTTGGCTAAATTATATAATAATAATAAAAATTATTATATTATATTATTATTTCAAGTTAACGGATGAAACACATTACGAATGTTTTCTGTGGTTGCTATAGGTTGACACGACACATTCACATACGAAGTGAGCAGATGTCAGTATTTCGTAAGCAGTTGTACTTGTTGGTTGCTCCCATTCTACCTATCAAGGGTGTACCAGGACCAGGACTGGACTAACCATGAACAGACATATGGCAGAAGGACTCACATTGGTCAGCCACACGTGATTGATCCTAGAGGTGAGTGTCGATGTCACTACTGGTATCTCAGCAAGGACTTGCAACAGTCAGACAGCTCACCCTTCAGTACAACAGCGGGACAGTTTCTTCCATTTCCACATGTACCATACCTTGCTTCGCCTGGAGTTCCACAGCAGGAGACCAATAAGAGTACCAGTATGACTGTCAGTCATCGCAAACAACGCCTTACCTGGGCCAAAGAACGTTGCAATGGACTCTTGACAGATGAAAGAAGGTCGCCTGGAGTGATGAGTTTCTCCTGCTGTTTACACCAGATGCGAACCCGGCATGAAACTATATCCCCTAGTTGCACAGTTGGGGTACATCAGTTCGGTGGAGGTGGTGTTACGGTCTGGGAAGCTTCATCCTGGCACTTCCTAAGTCAGTTGGTTATCATCCCACAAACATTGAATGGTGAACGTTACAGGGACCTGTTGGCCGACAATCTCCATTCATATCTGTAGGAAGTCTACCCAGACCACAGTGCCATTTTTCAACAGGACAACACACCATGTCATTGGGCTTGTACAACTACTCAGTGGTTGGAGGGACATGACAATGAATTTTCTACATCGCCTTAGCCCCCAAACTCCCATGACTATAAACTAATTGAACATGTGTGTGATATGCTAGAACGGGGTGTGAGAACTGCTGACCCTCCTCCAGAAATTAGCGTGAACTGACCGAATTGCTGCAGTGGACTTAGGTAGAGTTACTCATGAAGGATATTCGACACTTTGTGTAATCTGTTCCCAGGCGTCTGCGAACCGTGATTGCACAACGAGGTGAATCAACTCGTTATTAGTTGGGTGTTCCTAAAACAAAGTTTACTCAGTGTGCAAGTGTATGAAGTCAGGGTTATTACGGAATTAGTTTTTGGTGACACATCTGTCTCTTTCGTGCTTAGTGTTTGTAACACCCTAGAGCAGCATTAAATTTTAACCTCCAGTCCTCAAGCAGAAAGCTGTCCGTTAACGATGTTCACTGGACTTTGATAATTTACCAACAAAAAAAAACGCTCACGCTCTCACTCGTAGTAATATGCTAAAAGATATGTAATTATTTAACACACACACACACACACACACACACACACACACACACACACACACACACACACACACACACACACACACACACACACACACACACACACACACTTGTGTGTGTGTGTGTGTTTGCGTTTCAAATGAAACGCAAAATATAACTGCAGGAAATGTTATATATGATACCATAAGAGCCATAGGGACATCAAGGTGGAGACGGACGTTATCGAATACTCTATGATTGCCAGAACATTAAAGATTAAAAACATAACAATAAAACCCTCAAGACGAATCGAATGAAATGCCATAAATTTGCTTTAAATGGATTTAGATAAAGTATATAATGATTTCATTTTCCATTCCAGAGCTCAATAAAAATTACTTCTCTGTTATAGATATAAAAGAATAAGTGAAAAACTAAATATTCTGTGAGGTATAAGAAAAATATATAATTACAAGTATAACATAATTAACATAAATTTTCCATTGTTTGACGCTTTCCCAGTTCCTCCCAAAAATATGTTTTTTTTAATAAAAATGCAAGTTTTTTTTTTGAAAATATTACAATTCTTAATTTTTGCATAATCTATTCTCGCAGTGTTTTGTATCATCTGTTGAGTATCATAGTCGATAAAAAAAATTTTGATAGCATTCCACTTAAAATAAAAAAAAAAGAAAGAAATAAAATAAACCAGCTAAGAGAGGCACACGTGGTTTATGCAGATAGGAAACCAGACCAGCGCATATGCAAACAAACCAATCGGCGAAAAGTATAATAAGAGAAATTAATATAATAACTTTAGAGTAAAAAAAAAATATATATATTACTAAAAGGAATCATAAGTGCAAATCTCTTCAGTGCAGGCGAAAGGATATATATACCCTTCGGGAAAAAGAGATTTGCATTCGGATCCCATCTCGGACAAACAAGAAACCTTGATGAGGACTTTTTAACTAAAAGTGAGTTAGTCGATTTCAAGGGCGGACTTTTACTTACTAAAACTGACAAACCAGTCATAGAATACATCCTATTAAGAAACACAATACGCACTGCTTGGAACGAAATCAACGGACATCCCCCCTTGGGAAAGGCGCATCGGTCAATGTAACGAGTCATGAGTTTCTAACCAGTATGATTTGGAGGAATATGATGCTCTCAAGTGAGTGCCACCGTGTCCGAGTGAAATGGCTGCGAGAAGGGAATTAACAGAGTGTGAACGAAGCATGGTGATAGGATAACATGTTGCAAGCCTATCTGTTTGGGCAAATGTTTGATAAATTGGGCAATTCCAGGTCAACAATCAGTGATACCATACTGAGATGGAAGCGAAAGAGTCAAGTCGTCCAAGACGACCCCCCCCCCCCCCGGTCACTTACCGAACATGACCATAGAGTGCTTCGAAGGATATTATGAAAAAAAAAAAAAAAAAACACCATTCGTCGGCCTACACTTTGAATGAGGAGTTCCGGGCATCGACTGGAACACGAATCTCCACAAAAAACCTTTAGAATCGAGGCTGACGACATGGGTTTTTTCCATAGTAAGACCACAATATGAATATGCAAGCCCCACATTACATTACCAGAACCAACACTTAACGTTGTCTTCAAACAGCCAGTATAGCGGGACGTGGTAGCTTGGAAAGCTGTGTTAATGAGCAAAGAATCACGCGACACCCTCTACCGAGCAGATGGACAAGTGTGGGTGTGGCGAATGCCCAGTGAACGTCTGTTACTTGAGTGCGTAACCCCAACTACGAAATTCGGAGGTGGTCCTGTTTTTCCTGGGTTTGATTTCTGACCCTTGTTTGTGGTATCAAGAACTTTGAACTCTGAGAAGTATCTGAACATTCTGGATAATGTAATATTTTCTACTCTGTGACGTTTCTACGGAACTCCCCATTGTCTCTTTCAGCAAGACACAATGCACCCTGTCAAAAAACTGCTGCTGTAATTGCATGGTTTGTGGACATGAGCGTCACCACACTTGATTGGCCTCCACAGATCCTTGATCTGAACCCTATTGAGCATCTGTGGGATGAACTGGAGCGTCGAGTAAAGTCAACACAAACGCTGCAGAAAAACACTGCAGACAAACTAAACGAGGCGGTGGTATAATAATATTTAGCTAGCATAAATTAGAAGTAATAAAAATCAACTATAAATTAGAATACGCGGAAAATATATGTATCGAAGTAAACAGCCTGTAAAAAAAAATATATATCAAAGAAGAGAATTCCTTGATATTAAACGCAGTCCAGAGACCACGCAATATAAGCACCAGAAAATTTCTAGATGAGTTAAACAGATGGTTTTCTGCCACGAAAGAAGGCGCCTCAGATTATAATTATAGGTGACATGAATATAAACATTAGGAACGTAAATAAAAACACAGCACAATATTCAGACCTTCTATCAGCATCTAACCCCATCCGTACAGTCGTATACACGAGAAGAGATAGTCGAAAACACAATCACTTCATGCATTATTGACCACATAAACATACGGGCCCCTCTGTAAAAATATTTATGTAGCTATAAATATTTTAAATATTTTTAAAATAGTCTAAATATTTTTACATAAAGTTTACCAAGGTCGAGCCCAGTAAGACCTGTAACTTGTAAATAGTTGTATGTTATATGTAAATAATCCCAATGGGAATTTGTATGTGCTCTATGCCAAATAAGGGAATATTCTAGAAGGAGTAGTATTAAGGCAATACCTTGCCAATAGTAAAGCAGTATATTTTTAGATTTTGTAAAGACGTCAAACTTTCTGTGTATTCTACATGGAAAGCTCAAGGTCAGTACTTGGTGGACCGACAAAAGCTTCAAACGAATGTCCGCTGCCAGAACGAATAGGATTTGGGGAGTGTAGGCGAAACCAAAAGAAGGGTCAGTCAAAGAAAAGGATCAAGGGATTTCGCCGAAATGTTCGGGGGTTCACACATCTCCGCACAAGGATTCGGACGTGACCGAATAAAAGGCGCAGGCGAAAATATCGCATCATCGGTTCGAGAAGTTGAGAGTTTATTTTTCACTTGGTTAGACTATAATAAGTTTAGTTTAATCCTTTATCCAAGTGTGAGCAAACAAAGTTTGCGCCTGAAAGTATCTTCAGGACTGCGGTATGGTAGTGCAACACCAGGCGGAGAACGCTCTCATCACTACTATCTCAGTATTTCCCATAATACAAAGCACATCTCCTTGCGGATATGTGTAATGCTATGCATTAAGGCAAGGGCCACTACCCATACCGGTTTCGACCTTTATTGAGTTCTCGTCAGTGGGAGCCAGGCCCAGTAGTGGAGATACAAAGGCAGAAGCAATGAGAGGTCATCCTAACCTATAGGAGTTGCCAAAGGGTGTGCCACCTTATTATTAAATTACTCCGGATTCAGAGAAAGATGTTGAGAGTTTATTTTTCACTTGGTTAGACTATAATAAGTTCAGTTTAATCCTTTATCCAAGTGTGAGCAAACAAAGTTTGCGCCTGAAAGTATCTTCAGGACTGGGGATAGGTAGTGCAACACCAGGCGGAGAACGCTCTCATCGCTTCTATCTCAGTATTTCCAATAATGCAAAACACATCTCCTTGCGGATATGTGTAATGCTATGCATTAAGACAAGGTCCACTACCCATACCGGTTTCGACCTTTATTGCGGTCTCGTCAGTGGGAGCCAGGCCCAGTAGTGGAGGCATAAAGGCAGAGGCAACGAGAGGTATAGAAGTTTCCAAAGAGTGTACAACCTTATTATTAAATTACTCCGAATTCAGAGAAAGATGATGAGAGTTTATTTTTCATTTGGTTAGATTAAATAAATAAGTTTATTTATTTAGTCTTATAAGTTTAGTTTAATCCTTTATCCAAGTGTGAGCAATAGGTTAGGATGACCTCTTATTGCCTCTGGCTTTGTGTCTCCACTACTGGGCCTGGCTCCCACTTCAACAAAGGTCAAAACTGGTATGGGTTTAATCGCTCGCAGCCACTTCGGGAAACCCATTTAACTCTAAGTTAAATATCTAGCCATCCATTCTCGATAACTAACTTTCACTCAACTTCCATAGTTGGTCCCTTGTTTTTCTTCTCCTTTCATGTATTAAAAAATTTCACCATTAATCGTGTCCTCACTTCTCCGTCTTTTAAGCACTTTTTGTAACCCATAAATCTTCAGTCAGTCATACAGAGAAAGTTATTAAAATTCATTAAATTTTGGAAGCTTTTGCTAAACAGAAAGCAATAAAAATTTTCTATAATTAATTTTTCCTTGTCCACGCGGTTAGCCTAGTGGCTGTGCGCTTCGCAACCATATGCCTGAGTGTCCAAGATTGGATTTGCATCGTTGACGTGAGGAGCTGAAGGATCTTCCTCGGCCATACCCAAGTTAACCGATCTTGGGCCTGGAAAGTAGTTTTTCCACAGTTTATGCTGGGGTTTTTCATCCCTCAAAAGCAGGCAAGCCAGCCTTGAGAACTCAACACTACGGACATAGGATACACTGTGGCATAGGGCAGACCACCTTATCCTGTGAACGGTTTGAAGTCTGATGATTAATAAATCCTCCACACCGCAAGGTAAAAGAGGGGAAAAAGAAGATGAGATGAGAGAATTTTTCTTTTGATAATCAATAAATATATTAATGTTTATTATTGTTCAATAGCATATATTCAAGACACCTAATTATATTCACTTAGTGGCTCTATTAGGTTTCAAAAATTATCTTCAAAGGATCATTATTAGGACCCCCATTTACTACGGCAGGGAGGGGGTTCTATCTATCAAGGAATAGAACTTAATTTTGTCTTCCTTATCAAGATAGTCAGTTTTCATGCTTATGATTAGTTTGTTCATGAGCTTGCTGATCGCATTTCACCTTATGTTGTCTCCACAACATTTTCTTCTTTTCTACTGTATAGTGTTTGTACTCATTCAAATTGAATGAGTAAAATCAATATTAGAGTGAGGATACTCACTCTGATATTGTCTTGCCTCCTTCCAATATCCCTTAATGATTCCTATACGTTGCTAGCAGCATCCTTTCCTTGCAGCTTCTTATGCCGTGATAATGCTCCAGACGTTCCAAACGCCCTCCAAAATTTGTCAAAATCACCGTCTGTGCTTGTCCTCATATATCCCGCCGGCGTAGGCGGCCGAGTGATTAGCGTATCCGCTCTCCAGCCAAGAGGCTGTGGATTCGAATCCCGCCAAGGGTATAGATGTTTCTGGTTTTCCTATTAACCGATTACCATATGTCCAGCTGTGACTTATGTTCTGGCGCAGTATGACGTTTGATGTCTTTGCGACCAAAGAAATCAAATCAAACAAACAAACAAACAAACAAATCATATTTACACTTTCTTAACCGAAATTTCTACATGCTTGGCTACCTCCGAGGCGAACTCTGAATGATCCCTTTCTCCAGTCAGAGTTGAAATGCTCGCCTTGGATATGAACAAATCCTTTCATATTATCAGCAATATCAACACTCTCGAACCCCCATCACTTACTGTTTTCATCTTTCAGAAGCTGTATAAATTCTATTCCCTTACTATCTATATCTACGTAATTAATGTCTTCCATGTGCTAATTATTCTTCCTCTGCAAATCGTACTAATTAGTAAATCGTAAAAAATCAGATATTTTAGTATGCTTAAACTTTTAGTATAAAGTGATGCATTTTTATTGAATTATGTCAAATTATTTAATTATTTGTAATTAGATAATTTCACAATGAAATTATGAAATTTAAGGTTAATTATGCCGTCGTCATCCTACATAGAATGACAAAGGCCTTGATAATAATAATAGTGAAAAAACAGTAAGAATTAATTACTTAATAAATTGTGTATTTTTCTAAATATAAAAATCTATATAGTTTTTCTCGTAAGCGGAATTATTTTTGTAAGTTATTCGCAGGCCTATAAGGCTCTTCTATCTTTTTCTGCTCTCCCCTCCCTCTCCACGTGTGACTACTTAGGACTTGATTATGCATCGTCGTTCATATTTATACAAGTGATTTGTAACTAGGTCAGCTCACAATATTAACACGAAGATCATATCATCTTCCTGATATAAAAAATGACTTAATAGTTATTCTGCGTGTCAGAATCACGTAAATACTTAGGGTAAGTTTATAAATCACATAAAAAGTGCATATAAACAGAGCAATGCATGTCATGTTTCGACACAATTTTCAAAAGAATACAACATCTGATATCTTGGAATATAAGACGACTTAAATGCATTCTTGCATGCTAGTTTAAATTTCTTTCGCTGAAAGAATATATGAGGCAATTCAGTGCACTTTAAATTCGACTCCAGTTCAAAATATATAATACATCTTATCTGAATAAGGCGTCTTGATTAAAATTTCCCAAATTGCACATTTATGACTACTGTTAATGAGAACTGCATATTTATTTCGGAACACACAATCTGTTTTAACTAACATAACAAAATAATGGCTTATGCTTGAAATTGAAATTAATCGAGTCTGTTTTCCGGACTGGTTTGCATGTTTTGAGAGAGGGGATTTTTTCCCATCTCATGAAAAAAACATTCACCAGCTGAAAACTCCATATAAATATTCCTCGTGGAATTCGAACTCAAGTCTTCCCAGCCAAAGGGCACACCTCACATCATTCTTCTGACTGGGTCATAAATAGACATTGGCAATATTTACAGCAATATCTGGAGATATTCATAATATAAGATATTGAGATCATTGATATTAAGAAGGTTTCGTTACTAAAATAATTACTTTGTGATCAAGATGAAGCAATCTTTATAATCTAATACAGTGTTTCTCAGCGTGTGGCGTACGCCCCACAGGGGGACAATTTGAATATTTTGAGGGGCAATTATAAAATGATGTTGCATTTGTCACCTGATCATTGATATACTGAAAACACTCATCATTGTCGGCGAGAGGGGACATCAAAATCTTTGATGCGTTGAGGTGGGGCATGATCCAAAAAACGTTGAGAAATGCTGCTCTAATATACAAGCGAATACAGACGACAGTTTGTCATGTCACAGTTTGTCGAGATATTCGCGTACATATGCTTGAATGGAGCGCCGACTTGCAAGCTGACCTGCAGTGGTGCATCGATTACGTTTTGCTGTTATAACCAAAAATTTGTCTTCATGCTCCGCGATAGAGCAAGAGCGACCTCAGCAAATTTCTGGAACACATT
Source organism: Typopeltis vanoorti (assembly GCF_054136105.1). Taxonomy (NCBI): domain Eukaryota; kingdom Metazoa; phylum Arthropoda; class Arachnida; order Uropygi; family Thelyphonidae; genus Typopeltis; species Typopeltis vanoorti. Next base: position 138,758,139 of record NC_143560.1, read on the forward strand.
CCAAATTCTTTGGATATCAGTAATTCTGCAGACCTGGATGATGTCTTTGAAAGACATCATCCAGGTCTGCAGGTCATCATTCACATTGCAATACATCCAAGTTTGAAACTTTTATTCCTCCACGAAAAGAACTTCCTTCAAACACAATTCGCTTAGTTAAGCCATTTGCCTTTTATCCTGTTGAGCGCTGCCACGTGACCCATTTGCTGCGATTCGAAAATGTGAACGTGTACTTGCTTTCCATTCGAAATCGTGAGTTATATAAATTGACACAAGCTGATTGTTCTGAATTTGTGGGTTGTAATCCTCAGAAATAATCCTCAGAAATAGTGTTCGTCCTTTGGTTTTGGACATCAATGTAGTCAGGTTTCAAGTATTTTATTTATTAATTTTAATATAATTAGAGATAGACTGTCTGTGAGCTGTTTAATATTATCCTTGTTTCTAATGTCAGCAATTTCTGAACCTTTTCTTGGAATTATGTTATTCCTTTCAAAGAGCTGCTCTCTTATGGTGAGAAACCACAATGTCTGCTTTACTTGTGGTCTTAGCAGAGCTTCATGCTTTGTGAATTTAGTAATTTCATGAATAGAATCCACAAGAGTACCGGTTACAGTAAAGTCATTTACTAGTCGATGGAAAGGTGTTTGACGACATTCATGAAGTTGTTTCAAAGGTTTTGGAATACAATCCAGCATTTCTTTAATCAGATGTCAGATTTGTTTAATATCATTTTGTTGAGAGATTAATTCTTCTATACAGCAAATTAACGACACTTGTAATGTTTTTCTTAATTTTTTTTTCAGCTTCTAAAGTTACGATACTTGGGTATTGTTTTAATTTTTCATAAATCATTCCTTCTTTCTTTACAACTAAAAGTGTGTTTTGTGTCATTCAAGTACTTTGGCTTGTTCGTGTACTTAATTTGATTTTCTTTGTAGTTTCTTATATACTTTCAGCAATGTCAATTTAATGTTTGAGTAGTAATTTCCTATAGAATTCGTAATGCTATTTGTTTCTAGTTAATTTTTTATTATTTTATTTATTTATTTTTATTTATTATTTTATTTCTCGTTTTTATTTTATTTTACTGTTTTGCAGATTCAGAACATCGCAAGGATTGTGTTTTATTGCGCATGCTGTTGTTGTTGTGTTCCAATTTACGATTATTAGGCTTTCAACTATCCTTACATGTGAAACTCTACTTGTCTTTGTCCAGATCTTATTTATATACGAGATATCACCCAAATACAAATATTCAAGCTTCTTCCCCACTTAGTGTCACTAAATATTTATTTTATACTGCGCCTTTCAGGACATTTAGTTTAAGATATAAAATTCAAAAACAAGAAGCAATTACCAAAATATGTCTGAGTGTGAAACTAATATGCAGTCGTGACCTTTATCTCGTAATTTAACAAATCCCCCCCCCGCGTGATTTGGTTCGTACGTTGTTACAAGTGGTGCATTGAGAGGCAATCTCAGACAATTGTATTTTCAAGGAACAAAAGTTTATTGAACTCTTAAACATGGTACAATTCATTCTTTATCAAATAAAACTCAATTCAATACTAAGAATATATAATGCAAATTTTCACTAGCTAAACACAAGTATTAGGTTAAGTTCCTACATGAGAATTGTGATCATATCGCCATAACAGATTCTATACATACAAATAAGTATAATCCTAGAACTAGTTGATCCTTTGTCTAACCCCTTACTGGTTTGATCACGATATAATTCTGTATTTTCTAGGACATATATAATCAGTTACTCTAATTTTCTCACTAAGACAATATGGATTAAAATTATCCTTTTCCTGAGCTAATACACACTTTTGACCTTTAAACTTTCTTAATTAAAATACGATGTACATGCATAAATCTTTAGGCACATGAATACATATTAAAATTATCCTTTCGCTGAGCTAATACACTTTTGACCTTTAAACTCTCTTAATTAAAATACAATGTACATGCATAAATCTTTAGGCACATGAATTACGTATTAATTAATAATGACAAGCTCAATTTTTATTCTAGTTTGACATGTACTAAAGCCCTAGTATAATTCTCATTTATCCTTTCAACTGTTCAGTAATTGAACAATGACTACAGTCACATATGATTTGAATTGACATGAGATTTTACAGTACCTTTTGACTTGGGTCTTCTACACTGGTCGCTACCTTTTTCCGATATTTTACTTTCCTAGGACGAACTCTTCTATAACTTATCACTCCTAAGTTCTTTTGGCACTAAGATGGGCTTTCACAATCTTTACCTTACATTCTTCAATCAAGGACATACATAGGATCGTCTATTGTATGGCTGTGAAATTCACCTCGTGGGCAATGACTTCTTTATAGATTTTTCCTTCTTTCGTTACGATCACTGGACGATGAAACACACTAACATTATTTGCTTTCTTTTTAACGAAACGGCGTCCCTCCTTTCTTACGATAGGAACACGGAATCGAAATCCTGCACACTTTGTTTCCTTATTGTGTCGGATGGAGAAAACTCCTAACCGGTCACTCAGGAAAACCGCGTGAGACCTATACGAAGACTCGTGAAGAAAACGCCGAGGAACTCAGCCTCGTGGGGGGGGGGGGTTCCTAACCCTTTTATACGATAACCCCTACCGGCGCCTTCTTCAATTTCTTTTCTTCCTCCTTTACTGGAGTCGATTTCACTGACCAATTTGAGTGGCATTTTTCTGTCAAACCTCATACGGTCCGTGTGCACGCGACTGACACGTGACGAAGTCTCAATTCGGGAATTATGACCTTGAACTTTAGTTTTTGTTTAAGCATCTCTAATCCCCTAAATTAATCCCCTTTCGAAAATTTTCTAAGAATTAACTACTCGAATCTTTAATCTCTTATTTCAATTGTTAAAACTAGCCTCTCACATACAAAATCCTATGACTAATCTTCTTTGCTTTGGTTTACTTAACCTTATTTTATCATATCACAACTGTATTAAAATTTCTTTCTTTTTTTATTTAGAATACTGTATTCCATATTACTGTATAGTCTTCCATTACATATTAAGTTATTGATGCTATTAAGTTATTCGTAGATAGCTATAAACTGTGCAATATTGCATCAGTGATTTATATTTGCAAGTATTCAGCTGTGGACTTGTGAACTTGTTTGTTGACGAACTATGACAAATGCGGATCTTGTCAAGCCTTGTTTGTTAAGAACAATCTGCTTCATAATTTGGTTGCAATATTTTTTATTATTATTATTTTTTGAGAGCCGATTTATTGACTAAATGTCATTTTTCCAGAGAGGGTTACCAACTTTCCGTTAACGTAGTTTCAGGCAGGCAGTCTTTAGACAAGATCTTCCTTATATAATACTAATAATCCGTGGTATTTATGAATCCTGAATGGTCCACGCCTTGAAACAATGATTATAGTATAATTTGGTCATCTTTATACTATAAGGCTAACTACCTTATACTTATTTATAATTTACAACTAAAATATATGCGAAGTATGCATTTTTGTATAAAGTGCATGTGTTCTCCTAACCAGTTTGCCGATTACATGATAAAAAATCCAATTTTTCGGGAGTAAAAAATCCTGCCACTTCTGTAATCGTGCCAGGTAACTGTACTAACATTATCTGGCTACGGAGATGATGAATTGGTACCAACTGAAGATTATTTCGTTTCGTTTATTTATCGTTTTTTATGTAAGAGTTCGATAGTTTAACTATTCGTTATCCAAACTATCAATTGCGTTCACGGCTATGGTTTGACGTCACTACTTGGAGTGGCGCGTGAAATCATCGTCCTTGAGGATTTTGTTCACTGTCAGAGAATTCTGTACGAATTCTGACGCAATATTCAAACTCATGATCATACATTTAATTAAATATTTTTTATAATGAAGTAATTAAACTAACTATTCCGTCTTTCTTTTTAATTTAATGTCGAAAATTTCATGAGGAAGACCGAAGATATTTTCTAATGCCTCTTTATAAGGCCTTGATAAAACCACACCTGGATTATTGTGCGCAGATTTGATCTCCGGATTCCAAGGGAATAAAGAAGCCATGGAAAGGCTGCAAAGAAGAGTTACAAAGATTATATCCAGATTATGGGATTTAGATTATGAGGACAGATTTCGAGTATTTGGATTACAGACTCAGGTTAACAGGAGAAAGAGGGATGATATGATGGAATTCTATAAACTTTTGAATGAATGTTATAGAATATCGGGATGAAATTTTTCATTACGTGGAAGGTGAGGAGAGAACGAGAATCCATGGAAGTTAAGTTTGTTCAAAGTAAAGAAAGGGGTGAGAGAGCTAGGTTTTTCTCCCAGAGAGCAGTGAGGTGAGTGAGTGAGTGGAATAATTTGCCCTCAGGAGTAGTAAGTGCATCTAGTGTGGATGAATTTAAGGGACGGTATGACAGCTGGTTTGGGTGATTTATAGCCTTCCCTCAATGGGTCCTTGACTCCTTAGAGGTCTCAGATAATAATAATAAATATTGTAGCTGCCACAATATGCTTCATAATATGTTTTAGTTAGCATTTCTAATTATGAGATTAACTGTAAAACTAAATAAATTTATGTTCGGTTTCAAATTTATAATAAGCGTTGTAACATGGCAAATGCTCAAATTAACATGTAAAATTTCGCTGGCTGCTCACATTTTACATATTGCAATGGTTTGGGATTCTGAGACAATAAACGTAGTCGTGTTTTCTTTCAGTAATAGTGAGTTCAAGTTGGTAAGTTCTTTTATGTTGTCCAGCCAACTCTTTTGTGGTCTTTGGAGTGAGCTCTGTAAGACAGCAGACAAATTAAAGATTTTTTTAAAATTAAAGTCAACAAAAAATGAAAGTCATTTACTGGCTAAATGTCTTTAGTTACAGCCTAAATGACTGCCTAATGTGGTTACATTCAGAAATATCCATGCCTGCAGAGCAAGTTGACCTCACGGTCTGTTGGTCTGAAAGCGGATACGCTGGCCACCTAACCGATTATTTGTGCAATGATAGCGAATCGAAGTTCATTACAGAGATTTTTTTTTTTTTTTGGAAAAAAAAGGTCAAAGAGGCATGAGGGCAATGGTTCTAATTTTTTTTTAAAAAAGTATATCCTTTCTCCAGAATAGAAACAAAGTTTTCAAAATTTCGTTTTCATTAGGCCGAACTCAAATCATTCAAGCGCCGAACTCTAAATGAAATAAACAAAGCTATTAACGTTACACTTAATTAAAAGTGAATTTCAATAATTAAATTTGACTTGATAACAATCCAGATATCAAAACCAGGACATAAAATTTTGGTTACATAATTGAACCCTTTGGTTACATAATTGAACATAATGATATTGATTTTTCTTTGTATAAATACAATGCCTGTCATATTATAAAACAAAAACAAAACAAAAAAATTCTTGAAAAAAAACTCTTTTCCTTGAAGACTTTTTGAAGGAACAGGAAATCGTATTCAAAGGAAGTTAGAGTAAAAATATTAAAACTGCAGGAGTTATTATTCTTTTATATCGGAGGAAAACGATTCCTCCAGTACATCGCTACTCCTCTTATGGATGGTGTGGTATCCCGATACACGAAGTGTGAGCTCGGTATCAATCACACAATCATGCTAAATCAAACTTGAAACTTAGTTTTAGGCAAAATTCAAATAGCACTCTGAAACAGTACTTAAAATAGCATGACGCTAAAAGTAAAATGGATTTACCTGTCTAAGAATTCGAAACAAAAGTATATAAAAATATAATAAAAGTAAAAGAGTAATAAATTAAAATAAACACGACAGAAAATGAAAATAGAAATTTTCATGAAAGCAGTGGCAAATTAGGTGAAAAAAAAAGAAGAAGAATCTGCACACGACATCAGCAGTAGATGCAGATTACTCTATTTCAAATGCGTTCTTCATCAGCATCAGCCACTCAAAGAACGAAAAAAAGAATGGCGAGCATTCCTAGTTTGCAAGATTCTGGTTGTAGGAATTGGTTTGAGAAAGAAATATGGGATTTTTTTTCTCTTTTGTTTAAAAAAAAACAAAAAAATATGAGCTTTTGAGCTGCATTCAATAATTTGGATTTGTTTTAGGATGTTTCAGGTGGTAGCCTGAACTGATATTTCTGGTGAGTGACATTAACTGATTTGATTCCGCTTTATATTTTTTTTAAAAAAAAGTACTCATTATGCCATGGAACAACACAGTAATTCTCGATTATCAGGGAATTGATTCTCGATTATATAATTCATTTTTACTAGGTGGGAAATATTATTAAAAAGTTTTAATGACTGATACCAAGAGATAAAAAGATGACATGGTATATTTGAAAAGATACTACTAGTTTACTACTTTCGTTGATTTGATCAACATCTTCAGGTATCACAATCAAAGAAATATATAAAGAATTACAGAGACTTAAAATTACATTAACAGAACAAGTACAAAAGACAGTAGCGTGTTTGAAAACAAAATGCGAGCTTGAGTTCCAAATACACGTAGACTATGCGCAGTCGCGAGTGCGCCAATACTGAACAGAGGCAACGTGTGCGTCAGAGAGATTGAAACTTAGGCTGTTGTTGATATGGGAAGAATATAGAGAAATTTTCTAGATTCGACAATCTTTCTCTCGTGCTCATCATAGCACACATGGATGTTAGAAGTTTGAGTCCAGTTCACAATGTGTTGGCGGCCTTCGTCTGAGTTAACTGAAAAGAAAATGTGGCTAGAGAGAGCGCTGGCTCTAGTCCTGTTGCAGGAGATATCTTTACGGTGTTCTTCCAAACTTAGAAGGATGGATTTAGCAGTCTGGCCATAGTATGGCTTTCTACAATCACATAAAATCTTGAACACTCCTGGAAACTGAGTTGGAAGATGTTTCTCTTTAGGTTTACTAAGTATTGAACGAAATTTTGGGAGCGTAGTAAAGCAAGTTCTGAAGTTAAACTTCTTAAGAATTTTTGCCAGCAAGAGATCTGATGTAAGGCAAAGAGATGAAAGCTCTGAGGGAAGAGGGATCTTCAGAAGCAGTTGACTCACTGGGGGAAAGAAATTTATCAATTTTCTTAGGAGAGAAACCATTATTAATAAAAGTTTTTTAAGAAAAAGGATTTCATTTTCAATTTCTGCTTCTTCTGTAAGTAAAGATTTAGCTCGGTGAGCTAAGGTGGAAATAATACCAAATTTTTGTTGGGGATAGTGATGGGAGGAAGCATTTGAGTAGGTTGTCTAAAAATTGAAATTTTAATACTCTCAGCACATCTGGTAAGTTTCAGGTCTAGAAAGGGGAGGCAGTCATCGGATTCCAGTTCGAAGGTAAAAGAGATTTTTTCATGACACTTGTTTAGGTGGTCTAAAAATCAATTGAGTTTGTTGACACCATCTTCCAAGATGAGGAAGATGGTATCAACAACAATCAAAGAAATGATGGTTCCCTGCTCAAGAAGTCCTCGATCTTGTCAAGAAAAAATTATCCAAAAACTCTTTACTTTACTCTCCCATTGCATAAAGTCAGGAGACTTCAAATATGACAATAAGATCTACTTACAAAACTCAGGTCTGGCCGTGGGCAGCCCACTCTCTCCGATTCTCGCTGTATATATCTCTTAATGATTTTGAAGAAAAAGCTATTAACTCCTTCCCCCCTTAAACCAAAATTTTGGTATCTTTACATTCATGATACTTTCCTCATCTGGGAAGATGGTGTCAACAACCTCAGTTTATTTTTAGACCACCTAAACAAGTGTCATAAAAAATCTCTTTTACCTTCGAACTGGAATCCGATGACTGCCTCTCCTTTCTAGACCTTAAACTTATCAGATGTGCTGAGAGTATTAAAATCTCAATTTTTAGAAAGCTTACACATACTGATAGATACCTTCTTGCTTCCTCCCATCACTACCACCCCACACGAAAATTTGATATTATTTCCACCCTAGCTCACCGAGCCAAATATTTACTACAAAACAATTTAATACGAATAAATGAATGCATGTAATCTTGCAGTTCAATCCCAAGATGCATTTCAAAGAGCTTCTGCGTCTAATGATCATTTCTGACATTTAAGTTGCTGAGACCTTTCATGCTGCATTTATTAACAATGGCTCGTACAAACGATTCGTTCATTAAGGTAAACTTAAAATTATATTAATTTTAAATTAACCATTCATGTTTAGGTCCTTCACCTCCTTTACATTTACTTTTCTCACTCTTAATTGCTTATAAACAGGCTAATAAGTTGCACTAAAAAGTTTGCAAAATAGTCACGTCTTTGCTGCTGCAACACTGTACTATGGCGGCTCGGAATAGTAGAATGTTCAAGAATGGTTTTGCAACGCTCAATGAGTTTCCTCCTGAATTTTGTAACACATTACTACTCTTCTCTAATGCGAGAAATAACTGTTAATGTTAAATGTAATGAACAGAATTTCTTTTCTGACGAAATAACAATAAATGTACTGTAATGCATTTTGCATATAAAATGCTGCCTATGATATGCCTGTTTTTGTAAATACTTTTTTTCTGAAAAATCGGTCATTCTTCAGTAATGAACGAAAAGGAACACTTGACGTTCTTATTTTCGCAATTTAGCATATTGCGTCATTCGATTACAACACCCAGTACAAAGTTCAGTGTTGTGGTAATGAAAAACGCATTTCAAGGATTTCGTGTTTTTATTTTTTGTCAGGAAGATATGCAAGATGGGCTAATAAGGATGTTTAAACATAAGTCGAATTAAAAATAAATATTAACAAAATTGACTTATTTTTGTTGAGAGAGAGAGAGAGAGAGAGAGAGAGAGACACCCACTCAGCGATGAGCATTTATTCATTTAGAGCAAAAATTTTAGATGACATCTTTCATTTAAAGTGAATCAAAAATGAGTACTTAAAATTAAAACAAATAAAACTTGTAGATTTTAAAGTTAACTATAGTTTTGTTGATAAGGATCGATCATGGAAATATTGTGAATGAGAGATTCGAAAACATATAACAGGGAGCTGATATAGATAAATTTCATCCCTCAGTGTGAGACCCTGTCACCAGACGTTACTTTGAAATTGAAGTTTCACGTTTAGGTGATCTCCAGCACAGGGTTTCATGACTATCCTCAGCTCACGGCAGTATTAATGTACGAGTAATGTACTACAGCGAACCGAACCAAGGAATGGTTTCCTACCATTCGTTGCTAAGAATCACGTGAAAAATTAGAAGGCTTAGTCAGAAATATGTGAGTATATATTTTCAGCACCAGACAAAGACACCATCCTGATAAGTTTTGAAATAATGAAAAGCAGTGCTTATACTAAATCATGATAACATTTTCTTTAAAAAATATGTTGATAGTAAAAAATAGTACTTGGTTTTGGTTTCGGGTTTAAAATCTTATAATAACCTGCCTTTTGCATGCAAACTATGTATATACTTCGTTATTCTTCTTCTTTGGCACTACAGCCCAATGTAGGGCCTTGGCCTCCCATTTTTGGGTTTCATAACACACTACCAAGTGGGGTCGTTACCCACGCTCAACCGTGTGTAATTGTCTGTGAAGCGTTATGTTAAGACTGGTTTGCCGGGAGGAAAAACCCCAGATAAACTGAGGAGAAAAATCCTGCAGTCCACGCCCAAGACCGGCTAACTTGGCTCTGTCTGAGAATCTTTCTCAGACAGAATTTCTGCAGAATTTTTCTCCCCAGTTTATCGGCGGTTTTTCCTCCCGGCAAACCACTCTCAAGAACACAACGCTTCACAGACAATTTCACAGACTTAAAGGTAAATGGGAAGGTGCGCTTGCCAACATTCATCTTACCAGAGAATTTAATAATATCGATTCCACTTATGATGAGTTTCATATGATAAGGAGAGGAGGAGGAGGAGTCAATACCATCGTCAACAACAACACAGGAAATAATATTTTTGAAAGTCTAAAGAAAGATTTTACAAAGTGTACAAGATTCCCCCTGGCAGTTACAACACCCTTTAAACTTCAAGCAGTATTTGAGGTGAGTTCTGTGATTACTGGAAAAAAGAACCCAAACAAACAATATCATCATCAACACCTTTTGTTTCCTAAGGAGTCCCCAGGGTTGGGCCTTCTACTGGGTTTTGATCAGATTGGTGTAAGGCTGAAAGGCACAATCACTGGGAAATATCCAATTGATATAAAGAGGGGTGTAGCCACATATTTTTTTTATTCTGATTTAATCAAAGAGCAGATAGTTTGAGATACATGTGCATCACTGTTACGAGTTTTTCAGTGCAGCACCAAGTGTTCCTTCGTTTTTGATCACCCTGATTATTATTCGTTACGAAAACAAGCATTTCAGTCAATCAGCATTGAAATTCGTTCTAACAGTGACAAACTATTTCTATTTCACTTTTGTAGTGGTAAGACAATAATAATTAAATTACCTTTCTGCCAAGTAAAGTATGAGTGAATATCTTAGATATTACACTCTGCAGGCAGTTAGGGTAAAGTATTTGCAGGGCCATCAATAAAGCATGGGTATGGATTAGGTAGCATTTTCAGAAGTGCCTACTCCTTTTAATTTGCCGATTGTCAAGCCTTAAAAGCCAGTCAGCAAATATATTAGGATAGATGTATTGGAAGGAGTACTTGTACATTGCACCATTATAAACAGAGCATCAGAAGCTGGGAAAGCCATTACTCAAAAAGCTCAGAGTCAATTACTTCAGAGTGGTCAAGGAAGCAAAAAAAAGAAGACGAATATAAAAAGCGTAAGCAAGATGACATCTTTTGCTGAGGATATGATATCAGAGTTAAATCTTTTTTACCACCTTGTGTAACTTATGTGGAAAGAAGTTCCTATGTCACTTACCAATCAATATTGAGTACTGACAGTGGAGGATCCCATGAAATTTTGCGTACCAGTTATGCCTAAAGAATACTTGAATTTGGGATAATCATACCTATGCATTCGTGTGCGCATCACTGACAACGAGGGTAAAACTATTGAACATTCCTCAGGTGGTGTCGTGAACAATTTTGTCCATTCACTGTTCAATCAAATTGACTTTTTCCTCCAATACAAGCTGGTGAATGTGGCATCAGACATGTATCCTTATGCGGCCTATATTGAAAAGATGCTAAATTATGGCAAAGACGCTAAACGTAGTCAACTGACAAACGAGCTATTTGTTAAAGGTAACATGGCTAACGTTCGCGATATGTTTACCAAATGTGAATGTGGGATGCGTAGACGACAATCGAAATGTGTCGAGATGCTTAGGCAAATACACTCAGACATCATGCATCAATACTGTTACTTGAGCAAACTACGTTTCTGTTCGTTTGGTTCGCAGCTCTCCCGAATTTTGTTTATTGATTGCAAGTGTAGATGCTAAAGCTAAAGTGCAAATTGAAGAGGCTACACTTTTTGTCTGCAAATCCAAAATAAACCCAAAGATTCGCCTGCCTTTCCTGTCTATATTACACAAGTCAAACATGGTGTATCCCATCAATTGAGTGCAAATGTCTCATATTTTGATTCCCAAGGGCATATCAGATGCCACACGAGACAACTTGTATCTAGGTGAAATACCATCTAGACTAATTATTCGACTGGTCGCTAGTGATGGATTTAATGGACCTCTCAACAGAAACCCATTTAGTTTTCATAATTTCAATCTGAACTATTTAGTTGTGACAGCTTATGGTATTCAGTATCCCTGGCAACTACTGACTCCGAACTACAAAGAAGGACATTATAGCAGATGCTACATGTCACTGCTCACATCACTCAGCAAGTGGAACAGAGACTAGTAATGACATTTCTTACGAGGAATACGTAAAGGGAAACGTTCTCTATGGATTTCACTTATCACCAGATGAAATACCATTGCTTCCCATGTCAGTCTATTAAGAAGAGGAAGTGTGCGCGTCGAAGTTAAATTTGCTCAACTTCTTCCTGAAAACAACACAGTGGTTCTTTATGCAGAATTTGAGTGCATGTTATCCATAACAAAGGCTCGTTCTGTTATACTGGACAATGAACACTGAACAACTAGTAAGCATATTAGAGCTAGAAGCCACAACAAGAAAGGTAGCTTTAGGAATTTGAGCTCATGACAAATTGCCACTTCATCTGATCAGACAACAGTCGATGTTCATTGTGAATACAGATTCAACTTGGTTGCTTGGACAACATTGGCAAGCTATCTATATCAAAGACAAATGTGGTGATTTTTTCATTAACTTCAGTCATCCACCCGAAAGCAACATTGTTAACTTTCTGAATAGAAAAACTAATTTATGGCATTATAATAGTGTACGTATACAATCTAAGGAATCTGTGGCGTGTGGTTTACACTGTATATATTTTTTAATATTGAGATGTCGTGATGTTTCTATGCAAAATATTATTAGCAAATGTTATTCTAACAATTTGTGGTTAAATGATGTTGATGTTGTTGTCACCTATGCTGTAATAGATCATTTATGGCATAAGTTAAATTATTAAATTTAAATTATTTTCATTAAAAATAAAAAATAATTTAAAAAATTCGCTTACTATTTTTTTTACACACCACTTTCTTATTCCCTTGCAGTTTTTGGGGAGATAAAAAGACGAAAATGGAATTGGTTCTCTGACCTCTCCTGGAGATAGGATGTGGAATGGAAACATCTTCCTCACTGGCTGTGACCAAAGAAGCATGACAGGGAGGGACTGAATATTCTGTTTGCACACTGTGAGAGCTGGGTGCCTTTTTTTCAAATGTGACTGCTGGTGCTCCTGTTGCTCTCCTTTCGTGAGAGCCAGGTGACTTTTCAAACCTAAATAGTTCTGTAGAACAACACTTAAATATCCATTGACTTTTTCATCTGGATTGTCATTAGATCTTTTAAAATGAAGCTCATTTCATCATCTAAATTGTATAACTCATGCTGCTATGGTGGTTGTAGAAGTGTACATTTTTTTAAACACACGATTCATTTCTAATAAGTGAGCTCAATAAAGCATTGTTTCTCAAATTCAGACATCCACGTACCCCTTCTTAAATTTCATAATTACCAAGTACCCCTTATCAAAATAATAATAAAAAAATAAATAAAGTACTAATTATAATGAAGTGCCAAAGGCTTCAATTCAGCGACATGAACATATTTAAGTTAAGGGATATTATCCCATATTATTCCTTAGCCGAATAAGAAACTCAAAGAGTTTCATGCCGAATATAGAAACTATATAAAGTTCGGCGATTCCAAGCGTAAGCAAATACCTGGATAGTGCAGCAACTGACCCTTGAAGGTAGTGCAAGCTGAGGCAACTCATAGGAAGAGTGGAGCAAGCTCCGATCACTATTCTTGATATTTACCCATAATATGAACGTAACTCCTAGGAGCTGTATTATTGTTCAACATTATGAGAGAAGGTCACTACCCAGACCGGTTTCGACCTTTTTTGAGGTCTCATCAGTGAGTAGGTAGACCTAGTTAATACCAAGTTTGTAGCGAACAGAACTTACATCCCTTCTATGAGAATTGCCAAGAGGTGTCCTATTAAATTACTAATTATAATGAAGAGCCAAAGGCTTCAATTCGGCGACATGAACATATTTAAGTTAAGGGATATTATACCTCTTGGCAATTCTCATAGAAGGGATGTAAATTCTGTTCGCTACAAACTTGGTATTAACTAGGTCTACCCACTCACTGATGAGACCTCAAAAAAGGTAGAAACCGGTCTGGGTAGTGACCTTCTCTCATAATGTTGAACAATAATACAGCTCCAGGAGTTAAGTTCACATTATGGATAAATATCAAGAATAGTGATCGGAGCTTGCTCCACCCTTTCTATGAGTTGCCTCAGTTTGCACTACCAAATGGGTCAGGTGCTGCTATCCAGGTATTTGCTTACGCTTGGAATCGCCGAACTTTATATAGTTTCTATATTCGGCATGAAACTCTTTGAGTTTCTTATTCTGCTAAGAAACAATATGGGATAATATCTCTTAACTTAAATAAATAAAGTATATTTCACTTGTCAGAACATTTCATTATAAAAATATTTCATTGAACCGAACAGAATATTTCCTTATAAATGTCTATTTTATTTGAATTTATATGTTCATGTAAACAAAACACATGATTTATAGAACAATAGAACAAATTTTGGAATAGGTTCTTCTTCATTTCCCATCCATGAAAATTGACATTTCAAGTAATTCATATCATACTTACGAAGATTTTTCATCTTCTTCCTAGTTGGTTCTCTAGAGATGTCAGACGATACACCCTTATCAATTTCATTTGATCCAGATACAATATCAATGTTTTCTTGTTGTTTACAGCTACTTGTATTTGCAATATTGCTCTCTTTTGTGCATTTTATAAATCCAGTCTTTAACCAATGATCCACACTTAAGAATTTGAAAGCTAAACAAATTACCGTATTTACTCGACTATAACTCGCATTTGCATTTTTTTACCAAAATTAAAGCAAAAAAATCGTGGAGCAAGATATATGTGGGGATTTTCAGAAACTAAAGTTTTCAGAAAAAAACTGAAAATGGTATGACTTACCAAGAAGCTCCTATTCGCTATCACTACTTTTGGCATCGAGAACAGTTCCCTTGTGTGCAACATCAAAGTCCTCTGCCTAAATAGCTTCATCTTCTTTCCCATTATTTCAAGCAAAAATTACTAGTAAGTTACGAGACTTGAGATACATAATGAACAGTCCTTCACAAATAACTAACGAGAAGTAAAAGCAGAGCTCCAAACAGACAGCAATGGTAGGCCAGTAGAGATAGAACAGCTATGAAGGAGTGCATATGATTAGTGCAGCATTAACAGAAGATCACATGAACTAAAGACAAAGGCAAGTCAACAGATGAGTTGAAATGCTAATTCTCTTCAACAGAATTCCATGTCTGAAACATAATTACTATATATTTCTTAGTTTTAACACGTTCGCGATGGGGTAGTGTCAAGCAAAACCATATGTTGCACCGGCAACATATGGTTTTGCTTGAATCTATACAGCAGTTGCTGTTGGAGGGGAGATGCGATTCATTAGTTAGTGCCGTTTTTATCCCAGTTGTCTCTAATTGCACTATTTGTTGAGAAATATATTACACAGACCGCAAAGTCTGTGTAATATATTTCAATAAAACTACTTCTTTTTCTTATGTCTTCAATATTGTGACAATGTTCAGGAGGGCATGTTGTTTACCGCAGAGAGAGAGAGAGAGAGAGAGAGAGTGACTATCGTCACGACGTTCACGTCCTGGCAATAGTAACTCGCAATTTGAGTAGGAGAATCCATACATAATATATAATTTATTGAGAAATATATATGTATAAACTAATTCTTTTTTTTCTTAATAATGATTTCATGCATTAATGATGCATAGCCGAAAATTGCCACGTACCCCCTGAAGACCTTTTGTGTACCCCTAGGGGTATGCATACCACACTTTGAGAAACACTGCATAAAGGAACAATGATACTGCCTAATAATGGCAACAGTGCTTCCCCATGCTGCAAAACCAGTTTTTTTCGAGTAGTGAATGGAACCGATTTGCTGCTTAGTGTTCTTATAATTTCTTTCTTTCTTAGCTGCACCTTCTGGTGATTATTTAGTGGAATATTGCCAGATGTAACATTTTTACATATTTCGCAAAGCGTCGTGATTCGGTAGGGGGTGCAGTGATTTAGGGCGTCATTTGCATGTTTGGGAGAGGAATGAGATAAGTACTAGATGAGGTAAGCATATTGTTTGAGTCGATTAACCATTGTGGTACATAAACAATGTTATGTTCCTAACCACCATGTAATTTATGTGAACGCAGCCATAAATTATCCGGTGTTTCCTGTCTAAAGTCTAAAATTAAACGCTTTATAATATCTACTGACACCTGAGATCGACCTGGAAAAACTTGAGCAGCAAGATGAACAATTTGTAATGGGTCTTAGGGATTTTTCAACGCAATAACCTACTGGCTAATGGGAGAAACTGTCCAAAAATGAATTCCTTGAGATAATAAATTTTTTATCAGCAGAATGATGCTGAGGTTCCAGTGATGTGAACCTTTTATGAAAACATCAGCTATTTCTGTGCTGTCCTCAGCATGGCGAACCAAATCGTCGATTATGAGTACATTTCTCACATTCAGATCAAATTTAGAATGAATGTCGGCAAATTTTTTTAATTTACCCTGATTTTTACTGTAACAGTATACGATTCACTTAGGTGGTAGCATGAATGTTGTATGAGAGACAACATGAATGTTGTTTTTCCTGACAGAGTAGCTCCCGAAATAATGCAAGTAAATGGATGTATGAACATAGCGAAAAATGATAACATAATTAGGCTGTGATCATTTTCATGTCATCAGAGATCATGTAAGTATAGATACATAATTGTTCTTTTTTAATACCGGTTAAATATCCCCATTAAGCTTTTTTGTATCACTGCCACCATGTAATTATTCAAAGGTGAATTTTTTTTATTCTAAAAAAGAGCTATTGTGGAATACTTGTAACAATGACAATCATGTGTGTATAATTGCACAAGAGAGGGACAAAACTGCAGATTATTGTGTGAGATACAACCATGGATTTTTTACCTATCATGTAGAATGATGTTTAGTTTTTTTCCCCCCTAGATAGAAACTTTTGCTTATGGGGTATAGGAGAGTACGGAATTATCCTTTAAAATATGCATATGGCAAAGTGCATGTGTTGGTTGACACAATGCACTTTGCAAAGGTGCATTGTATCAACCAACACTATAAGAACACTTTTGAGTTCACAGCTCCACTTGTCCCTTTGGACAGAAAATGACACACAGGAATTTGAATGTTTTATGGCTCACTGCTGGTATCATAGATTCCAGATTAATATCTGTGATTGCATGAGAATTTAGAGTAATACCTTTGCACATGGTCACAATCTTACTTCCTCTTCCACATTCTGTAAGAATAAGATTTGGGCCCAGTTGTGACGAACTCAACGATGATATCAGCATTCAGTTCGTCACATAGCATCCCAATGTATTGACCAGTGGATGGTGAAAAATCGCCATGTTTTTGGGTGAAAATGACAGAATTCGTATCAGTGTACAAAAGCCATCTCTGCAAAGGTTCCATGACCTCATATAAATTTATCATACCGTAGACAGCTACAAATGAAGAGATAACAGCTTTCCCTCTCCTATTTTCAGGCTTGGTGCCTTGAATAGTAGGGAACCATTTTGCTGATCTGAAACTCACCTGCATCTTGTAAAATTTTACTGTTATCCAGGAATAGTTCTCTGAGGTTTTCATAACAGGAAACTACTTGGGTTTGATTTCTCAAGGTTCTCATTCCAATTCTTCTGCACATGGAATTCTAACAATAACAACTTCCCTTAGCAAAAATTCATCCATATAAGTTTTTGATTTTATCCCCAGGCCATCCAGATGATTCCTGTTCTAGCTTCAGAAATGTATTAATATGCTGAGCAAAGAAGTTTTCTTCACCTTCAAAGTTTTTAAAAAATGCCACACTTTGTAAATTTCTAAAACTTTAGTCTGCGAGCACAGGCAAGATCATATTCTGGAATGCCCCAAACGCCTGTAAATGACCAGTCTACATGTGAACAGCAGCATGACATTTCAGAACCACAGGCACCACATAAGAGGAAGATCAATTTTTCATTCACACTGATGGGCAAATCCAGTAAAAAGAGTTCGTCTAGCGTTTCCACTTTGGCATTGCTAATACCAAAGTATACCCCTAGGGCTATAGTCGAAATTATTGAGAATTAACTTTGGGATGTCATAGGAAATACTTGGCATTTCATTAAGCATTGATAAAGGCTACTGAAGTCCCAATATCGAATAACTTCCCCTTCTGATTGAGTTTTGTGATACATTTTATAGCAGTCAGTTCTACCATCATGCAGAGCACTATGAACCAAAATGGGATCTGGAATTCTAAGAGCAGAAATATCAAGTTTTTCATGGCTGTTTTCAGATATTTTGGTATTTAGCTGCCATTTCCAAATTGAGATCACATCGCATCCTTTACTACAAAAATTGCATTTGCAATCTTTTGCTTCCTCAAAGAGAGTATGTTTGTATTTCTGTATGTCTGAAAAGTATTTGGTCTGGCATTTATGACAATCATGGTCAAAACAAATATAGAATACATATAAAAAGTTTCCACTTTTCCCAATGACAAAACATGGTCCAATGTAGACTTCACCACCATCAGAATGTGCATGTTGTATGGATATGTTGTTCTGTTGTTCTAGCCATTTTATCCATGCCAGAGCCTTTCGACTTTGAACGTTTGTCCATCCTGTAATCAAGAGCAAGAAGTATGGCCAAGGTGTTGGGTTTTAAAACGCTCAGGAAAAATATTCTCAAACAAATCCCTGTTATTTTTGTCATGAAGAAAAGGTTGATCCATGTCTGCACTAAAGAGAAGGTGGAAAGTATTGCAAACATTATGCAAAACATAGACGTCGTACTTTTGTATAAGCCAGTAGTCCTGATTTCAGACAGTATTCTGTGTGTAACAAATTTTCATACCAATTCTCAAACTCTGTACAAGTTTCTTTCTTCATAAATTCCAGCTGGAAATATGATTTTTCAGGGATGGCTTCATGATAATCCAGCAAATTGGATATATCGAACTCATGAGTAAAGAAAGCCTTAAAGAAAATTTTGGCAATTTGAACATGCTTGGTAGTTTCCTTAGAGATACACTAAGGTATGCAAATGCTATCAATAAATATGACAAATAGGCCATAAAAGTTAGCAAGTATCTTTGATCCATCAAACACTACACAAGGATGGAAATTTTTTGCCAAGAGATATTCCAAAATAAAATACCCGTAAAACCACAAAAACTGCTCACAAGCACATGGATATTTTCGCGGTTTGGTTTGATAGTCTGAAGGATCCTACCATCTTTGGCCTGTTTCCTGATATTTTTGACAGAAAACAACTTATCTAGAAACTTACCCACACAGTTTTCACTCCAGAACTTGCATTCTTAACTGCCAAAATCAGCTACACACAATACTGGGATATGACGACCTTGCTGAACGATCATTTCTGTGTAAAAATAGATCATCGAAACCTGATTTTTGGGACCTCTGGTTTTGATGATCTAAAGTGTTGTTTAGGGTGTACAATCTTGCACTGTTGACAGTAATTTTCAGGTGGACAGACATAGTGGCTTTTATCTGTAGAGAAAAGACCAAATCAACACTGCAACAATGGAATTTTGGACAAATATCATATTTTAGGTGCAAATTCAAACATTCGTCGCCATAGCAAAATCTATTGCATGACATGCACAAAAGAAGGGCAATTGTGATGAACTATGATAGGCAAATTGTACAGAGGATATATATGTTTACCCACCTTACCAGCCATTATGAATCAAATACGCATCCTCATATGCTTCGTATCCATCATATATTTCAATGTAATTATCAATGGTATTACAATTTTAATATGCATTTCGTATCCATGATAACCTTGACGTCTATAGATGCCTTGGCCAGTAGCATGATTAAACAACTATGGAGTTGTAATTTGATTTAGATTTTGAAGATTTTAAAGCAATTTGGGCAATCATACACTGTCCCAAACAGAGCTTGGACACTATAAATTAAGTCATAACGTTTTTATGATATAAAAGATAGATATGTTTATTTGCATTTTTTTTCCTGAAACATTTTTTCCCTAAAAAATTTCAGAGAAACAGCATCTGCTGAAAAAAATTACTATTTGGTATTCCAGAGTCAAATGTTTCTGAAATAGAGCTGCATTGTGAACACCACATGCACTGAGCTGAACCCCCTGCAGTTTTGTGGAGATTTAAAGCCCTCATTGGAAATTACCAACAGCTCTTAGCATAGAGCTGTTGGTAATTTCTGGTGGGCGGAGTTCGAGGTCACAAAATTTGGTACTATTTGGTACTCCATTTCACCGATTTGGTATTTTATAGAGAATCGTGACCGACCCACCAAAACTGTATAAAAATCTCATCGAGTGTGGCATCAGAAGAAGAAGAAGAAGAGATATTATTTTCAGATCCAGAAATGGATGTAAACTTTGTGGGAGATCCCTGCTCCCTCCAGCCACACCATCGATTTTTGCTTGATGACACTCACAACTGCATGAGGATTGTACATTCTCTTCCTGTGTTTCTGATAAATCAACTTCTAAAATCAGGGGAACATAATTTCAAAAATGGCATCAGCATTTGTATATCAAATTATGGATGATCACTAATAAAAAAATCTCATTCTTTATTTAAGGGGATCGGCCTTAGAAAATCAATGTCACTCATCACAAAGGTGCATTTGGCAATATTCTACACTATGCAATCTGTTCTCTGATACGAAATTTTCAATATTCAACCCTTCTCTCCCCTTCCTATCAAACAAAAATATAATAACTTGTGTACACATTTCCGTTAAAAACACAAAACAGTTTTGAAATATTTTCATAAACATAAGTTTTTTTTGTTGCAAAAAGCACCTTAGACATTACTATTATGGATAAAATACGCATCCTCATACCTTCGTATCCATCATATATTTCAATGTAATATCAATGGTATTAAAATTTTAATATTCACTTCTCATCCATGATAACCTTGGTGTCTATAGATGTTGGCCGGTAGTGTGATTAATATTTTTCAAATGATCATTGCTATGCTTAATCTGTACAAAAAAAATTAACTTACAATCTTTCCAGAATGGTTCAACTTGGAACTAACGAAAATCCGACTGCACATAGAGATCCCAAATTAGTCTTAGATAAAAGGAATAATGAAAAACTCCATAACAGAATATAAGGAAAGAACTATCACCAATGGGATAACGAATAACACATGACATCCAATAAACCCACTGCTCACTGGTCACATGAGCTCAAGTTCCAAAGGTTGGTACACATAACCTTTATTAGAAATTCGTTCACTTACTCTAAAACCATAACCGATTATAATCTCAAATTAGTATGACGATGTCTTTAGCAGCATGGAAGGACAACTTATATCCATCAGAAGAGATCATGCGTAATGTTTGCGTCTTATGAATCATGCTTTAGACACCACTGACATAAAGATAACACTCAATAGTCTCAATTCTAAATGTTTGGAACTTGCAACAGAAGATTTAACATGAATATTAGCTCTGGTAGTATACAATAGTATACTACCAGAGCTAATATTCAGCTACAGTCATACCTCGGTTAATGTTACATCTGGTAATGAAGCCTCGATATAACAAAGTCCGCAATTTCAAGCCCCATTTTAAGTAAAAATATTAAAATTTTAAGGTCAACACCCTGCAATCACCCAATTGGCGAACTACGGTGACTTGTCACATACTCCCAAGCTGTGGGTGTA
Organism: Typopeltis vanoorti; assembly: GCF_054136105.1. Lineage (NCBI taxonomy): Eukaryota > Metazoa > Arthropoda > Arachnida > Uropygi > Thelyphonidae > Typopeltis > Typopeltis vanoorti. Next base: position 138,779,528 of record NC_143560.1, read on the forward strand.
TCTGTTTTAACAGTTTCGAGTGTCATCCGCATAATTTAGTTCGTTGCTGACACTTCGTGGGGTGTGTTTTAGTGTCGTGTATTGCAATAAATGGCATATGTTATCTGATAGCAATATTGTAGATTTTGTAAATATTAATATTTGGTTAAAATGTCAGAATTAAGGAAAACAAAAGCAGTTTCTTTAGAAACTAAATTAAATATCATACAACGTGTTGGAAGAAAATCTAATGTGGCGCATTCTTTAGGATTAGCACAGTCAACTTTAACAACCATACTTAGTCAATCAGAAAAAATAAAACAATCTGCTCAGAATTGTACAGATGTTACAGCAGAAAAATTAACTCACTTACTCACTTTTCGAAAAAATTGAGAAAATGTTACGTTTGTGGATAGATGATATGTCGCAACATCATATGCACTCAAATGGTGATTCAAGAAAAAGCATTATTTTTGTTTAATCAACTGAAATCTAAACAAACTGAAGAAATTAAGGAAAATTATGCAGTCTCTCATGGTTGCTTTGTGGAATTTAAAAAATTGGATAGAATTCATAGTATAAAATTATCAGGAGAAGCTGCAAGTGAAGATGGTGAAGCTGGGAATAAGGTTCCAGAAAAACTAAAGGAAATAATAATTGAACGTGAAAAATTTTCACCAAATTTTGTGTTCAGTGTTAATGAAAGCACTTTGTTCTGGAAATGGCTACCTTCAAAAGGCTTCATTTCTATTGAAGAAAAATCAGCTGCTGGGTTCAAAGCAGTCAAAGACTGTTTAATCTTACTTTATGGATATATATAAAATTTATGGATATATATACAAATGCCTCTGGCGATTTTAAATTAAAATTGTTATTAGTTTACCATTTGGAAAATTCGATGACGTTAAAAGGTAACATAAAAACGAATTTACCTGTAATATGGAAAGCTAATAAAAATGCGTGGATTACCAAGGAGTTATTTACTGAATGGTTTGTTAACTATTTTTGTTCAGAAGTGAAACGTTATTGCCAAAGAAATAATTTTGAAGAAAAAGCTCTTTTGTTGTTGGACAATGCTCTGGGACATCCTACTGACCTTAATAGTATGTTAGACACATGCATTCCTGTCAAAGTTGTTTTTCTTCCAGTAAACTTCCCTGGTTCAACTGATGAATCAGGGAGTAATAGCAACATTTAAAGCTTATTATCTGCAGGGTACATTAAGCAATTTAATCGAATTTGAAGATAAAGAGCAAATGTCAATTAAAACTCTGGAAAAACTACACCATTAAAGATGCAATTGAAAACATTAATAGCTCTTGGAAAGAAGTCACTCAGAAATGCTTAAATGGGGTTTGGTGCAAATTATGGCCAGAAGTTGTACTAAAAAAAGAAGAAGGAAATAACATTCAAGGGATTAGAAATGGCTCACTCAATAGGTTTCGAAAATGTCAACGAAGAGGATGTAAGAAATTTATTAAATGCAGAAGATGATGGATTTCAGTGGAAGATTTAGAAAAATTTGTTATCTGACTGACTGATTTTCCCTTTCAGTCGTTTCCGACCGCAGATGACTTTGTAGGCATTGCCCACAAAGTATTCCTGATGAGATTTTTATAGGGTAGTTCACCACTGCTTTCCCCCACCTCAAAATTTTATCCGGGCTCAGAACCGGCATATGGCTGGGACATATTCATGACTGTAATCCATGTGTGTTCATGGGGATGGATTGCCAGTTCTGGGGAACGAAAACACGAGTTTCTAGGATGAAAAAACCACTACCTCTATATGAGACCAGATAACTCACCTTTAGTCGAAAGAAAGAAAATGAAGACAAAATTACAGACGTTCCTACCGAAAATGTGTTAGCAACCAAAGATTTAAAAAGGTGCTTGAATGACATTGAAAACATTTGAAATTTTTTCATTGAAAATTATCCTATTTAGGAAGAAGTGTTATCGTTAAGCGATCAGTGCTAAATGCAGTAAGTCCATATAGGCAATTGTTAAATGAAAGAGAAAAAAACATAAACAATCAACTTTAAATATGTATTTTAAACTGTCGTGATTTTATCTTTGTTGGGTATGTAATATTGACTTTTTATTTAATAAAGCTTTTCTTTTTTCAAAAAAAGTCTCTCATTTTCTTTACGCAGAAACGTATCCCTAGTTAGCAGATCTCATACGGAGGTAGCAGGGTTTCTTCTCCCGGAAACTCGGGTTTTTTTTCGATTTGGGCCGATTTGTTTTTTTCCGAAAGGGCAGATTTGTTTTTTTCCGAAAGGGCCGATTTGTTTGTATGCGGGATGAAAAATCCCGCATACAAACAAATCGGCCCTTCAGAACACACGCAATTTACAGACAAAAAATACTAGTTGTGGTGGTGGAGGTGGGCGGTAGATGGCGTTGATGGAGATGATTCATGGTAGAGGTTCGGTGTAGTGGTTGAGACAGTTGTAAGTGTCCTCCCGCGATGAGTCTTCGGACTCCTTGGAGGTATCAGGAATAATAATAATAATAATAATATTATTATTATTATTATTATTATTATGACCATAGTATTTTTACCTCTGAGAACAAAGTTTCGCTTAACAAAGTAATTTCGTGGAACGCATCCACTTCGTTACTCGAGGTATGACTGTAGTTTAAATAATAATAATAATAAATAACTATTTATTTTTGTTGGAAAAATAGGTAACATAATAAGGATAAAGAATATAGAAAACTATATTCATAAGATGAAAAAAATACCAAATTTCAGAAATGACTAGCAGTATAGATGGGCAATTTCTGTATGATGAAACTCAACTTTATTTCCTAAAGAAATTTGTATTTCAGATGGAATTAGTGTAAGATATACCATGACAAAATCACCTTGTAGGTGAAATAAATTACCTGAAAAAGTAAAAAAGCAGAAGTCTTGGTTAATTAAATACAACCACAAACTGAAATGGGACATTGGTTCTCTTTCTCAGGACAAACTAATTGATTGGATAATACAATCAACATGCAAATATCAAATATTGCTCGCCAAAGATTTTCGACTTTTCTAGGCAGACCTGTTCTTGATTTAATCGATATTGGTTGTCCAAACGTGAAGATATATAGCTTGTACTTACTCATGTTACTGGAAACATAAACAAAGATTTTGTGCCTATGTGAAAACTCAAAAATATATATGTATTAGTTTTTAAAAAAAAAAATTAGAAACATTTACTGGAAACATAAACAAAGATTTTGTGCCTATGTGAAAACTCAAAAATATATATGTATTAGTTTTAAAAAAAAAAAAATAAAAATGTGTGCATTAATTTTACTACAGTAAAAATTTCCAAGACAGGCACAGAGATGAATAAGCTTTGCCTCACAGACAGCACAAAGTAGGATAATCACTCAAAGGTCACATACAGAAGCATGCAAAAACATGCCTATGAGTCATCTGCATGAATGTTACATTTTTAAGGAAATGGGCAGGGTAAAATAATCCTATAATGGACAAGACTTGAGTTCATTTTCAGTTTACTGCAGTTCATTCATTCAACCTAGATCATCGTGTGTGTGTGTGTGTGTGTGTGTGTGTGTGTGTGTGTGTGTGTGTGTGTGTGTGTGTGTGTGTGTGTGTGTGTGTGTGTGTGTGTGTGTGTGTGTGTGTGTGTGTGTGTGTGTGTGTGTGTGTGTGTGTGTGTGTGTGTGTGTGTGTGTGTGTGTGTGTGTGTGTGTGTGTGTGTGTGTGTGTGTGTGTGTGTGTGTGTGTGTGTGTGTGTGTGTGTGTGTGTCCAGTAAAGTAATATAACAGGTGAGCCACAAATGTCATTGAAAATTTCTTTCTTCAATAAAATAGCATGTAACAAAACATTCCACATAGCTCTAAAAGGATAGAAACTGATTGTTATTTTGGAAGATAGATACATTGTGATGTAGTAATCGAGAAGCACTTAGGAAAAATTGTGCAAAGGTGGAACGATATCCTCAGTTATCTGCAATGCAGAGTAGATTATGAAATTGACATCGGTGACTGGAATAATCTCAAATGCCAGGATGGTGAAATTATCGTCGATGAACAAGACATGGTGTAAGTAAAGTTTTCTCTATCAGTTGCAAAGAAGCTGAGAGATTTTCACGAAAATTGAACGATATTGATAATCATTTACTATTTTTGGAAATTGAGTTACCAGTTATCAGAATTGTGGTTCAGAAATAGCTACTCATCTCAACTCTTCGCTGGTAAAATGAGACTTTCAAGAACTTATTTAGTTCAATAAAGATTCTTTATTTTGGGACACTTACGAACACCATACGTTTATATACAAATTTGGTGACAAAGGAACATGGAATCCTTAACCAGGCATCGTGTAGTAGCAAACTAATACCATATCAGATGTATGGAGCTGTGCTTCCTATGGTCTGATCTAAAGACTTTTGCGGACTAGCTATTTTGATATACTTTAACCAAAAAAAAAACAGTGAGTAACGAACAATTTTATTATTAAACTCATTGAAAATGTAAAGAGCGTAAACTAAATGTTGTGAAATATTTGTAGGTAATTACATGTTTGAATACTTCTCTGTGAACATCATCATCATCATCATCAGTGGCTTTAATAGGAATTTAAGCACCCATGGCCTTCCAGCAGTCCTTAGATTTCTTAATCATAATACAAGGATAAGGCAGTTACCCCTATGCCTCTAAGTATCTTGTCTCTAAATTGGGTTTGTTCTAATGGCCACTTCCTTGTTTTGAGGGACAAAAGCCAACGTTTCAGGGTGAAAAAAGCCCTCTACCTCCATATCACGTTTAGCCAAAACTGACCAGATGAAGGTTCCTCACGACATGGACAGGAATCAATCCAGATCTTTCCAACCAAAATATTTCATTTATACAGAATGAGCTATGGAGGTTCTCTCTGTGAGTATACTTGTAAATAATATTTCAGTCAAATAAAATGGGTATTTCTAAACTTAAATGAACAAATTTTGGTGACGTTGATGTGCTCCCCATAATTAAGTAATAACATGTGTAATTGTGAAGTCACACACAATTTTTTTTTTGCTCAGTTATTCTGCTTAGATTTTGTAATAAAGTTAACATTTAATTAGAAAAAAGTAATGACATTTTAAGATCTTAAAATTGAATAGAAGCACTTGTTGATTACAGACAAATCAAAATATTTGGATAAGTCACCTATATATGAGAGTAGTCTGAAAATTTGTTGGCCTAACAATAAAAAAACGAATTCATAATTTCGATATTACTTTTATTTTTCAACATAATCTCCCTTAAGACTAATACATTTATTCCAGCGATGCTCCAGCGCCATTATCAAGTTCTTGTAGTGATTCTCAGAAAGATCTGTAAAATACCTCTCTACACTGCAATCACCTCTTGATTCGAAGAAAAACGCTGACCAGAGAGGAAGAGTTTTAGTTTTGGGAAGAGATACAAGTCAGAGGGAGTCAAATCTGGGGAATAGGGTGGATGTTCCAACAATTCATAGTGCATATCCCTTAATTTTCCCATTGCCAAACACCTTTGTCTATAGGTGCATTGTTCTGATCAAAGTTGATTTTTTTTTTTTTTTTTTTTGCTTCTACAAACCGGGCCTTCTCTCACGAATTTTTTCGTCTAGTTTGGTTAACGATAGGAATAATATTAACCGGTTATTGTTTTACCCTTTTCAAGATAATTAATAAACTAAATGTCTTTAGCATCCCAAAACACTGATGCCATGACCTTTCCTGCTAGTGGAACCGACTTTTTCTTCTTTGGCGCTGAACAATCAGCTTCTGTCCACTGTTTTGTGGGCTGTTTGGATTCTGGTGCAAATTGTGAATCCATAGTAATAGATTGATGCACAAAACCAGTCTTATTCCTGGTAAAATGCTCCTAGCACTGTTCAGAGATTTAGATACGAGGACATTTTCGGTCTGCTGTGAGCAAACGCAGCACCCATCTTTTGTGCTAAGCTTTCTCATTTTCAATTCTTCATGCAAAATATATCCTTTACATTCTTTTGAAATGCTCATGGTCTCAGTAATTTCACGCACTTTGACTCGCCGGTCATCCAATACCATATCGTGCACTTGACCAATGATTTCTGATGTTACACTTTTTGGGCGTACTTCAAGTGGATCATCTTCAAGGCTGGTATACGGCTACATTTAAACTCGGCAGCCCATTTCTTAATTGGTAAAAATGAAGGAGAAGAGTGCCCATAAACTTCTATGAACTTCGAATAAATTTCTTTTGGCGTTAAGCCTTCTTTTACAAAACAATTTTTTAACCGTACGATATTCAATTTTATCCATTTCAAGTGATGCGGACAACACTTTGCTTCAGAAATCTTGCCGATAGTGTTGCCGTCTGTGGTCGAGGTTGAGAACGTTTCAGACCAAACTTGCATATATATATATATATATATATATGGGTAATGGGTAATATATATATATATATATATAAACTAGGGGGACTCTTCCCCCCCCCGGCGCCTACGGCGCCCAACTCCCCAGTTCCAGGCTGGTAAGCCGGTAAGAGCCAATAACCCAGTAAGTTGGTAAGACAAAAAAAGTAACATAAAAATGTTTCAAATTTCGGCTTACCTTTTCATATATATATATATATATAGAATAGATATATAAGATTATTGGAAACACATGTTTCTGCTTAATTATACACGCATAAAATATTTACGATTGCAAAAAACCAAATGGTAGTGCCATGTGTTATCACTACTGTGAAATTAATCAAGCGAACAAAAAGAAAAAAAAGGGGTAACACTAATATTCGGTAATTAATTATTTTAGAAAAATATGTAATGCTATATGTAATGCTACCTGTTGACAAGAAAACATGAATGGAAAAAAATTGTGATGACATCTCTTGACACTAACCTAGAGATTTCTGTAGTGTAAATTAGGGATGAAATACCACACTTGAAATAGCAAATCATACTGCCATCTATTCACACCAGCTTGAAATTAATGCAGGAACAGGAAAAAATTGTGCATGTGAGGGGACACCACTAATATCCAGTAATTAATTATTTTAGAAAAATGTGTACTGCTATCTTTTGACAAAAAAACGTGAATGTAACAGAAAAAAAATACACGGCTGGCACCATCTCTTGACTCTAAAGAAAAAATTCCCATAGTCAAAATTATGAATGAAATATGACATGCTTATATTATTGGAGAATTCATGCTACCACCTATAGACAAATATTCTCCCATAATTCAACACTCGAGCCAAAGACCCCTACACCCTACCAAATATCCTCATCCAGAATAACACTCAAACCATTACCCATAATGCCACACTTGAACCAAAGGAACTCCTGATGTCATTGACAGATGGTGTCACCACGCCACATTGCAGAATTTGACACTCGAACCATTACCCAGAATTTCATGCTTGAACCAAAAGACACAAAATGACATCATCATCAACTGGGTTCAGCAGACCATGTTGCAGAACTCCATAATCAAACCATTACCCAGAATTCCATAATTAAACCATTACCCAGAATTCCATACTCGAACCAATACCCAGAATTCCATACTCGAACGAAAGGCACAACTGACGTCTTAGACAGATGGTTCCCCCAGGGAAATTCCAAGGATTCCATACTGTTAACATTACCCACAATTCCATACTCAAACCAAGACCCATAATGCACCATTACAACCAAGCCAAAAGAGGGAGCTCACACAATTCATGCATCCAGGATACAGATGATGTCACCAATATCTAAGACCGACTACAATGACGTCAGGAAATTACATCTCAAAAATATTGTCACTCGATGGTGAGTTAGCCGATCTCATACGGAGGTAGCAGGGTTTTTTCTCCAGGAAACTCGGGTTTTTCATCCCGCATACATAATGCTACCTGTTTTCCCGCATACATAATGCTACAAATCGGCCCTTCAGAACACACGCAATTTACAGACAAAAATTACTAGTTGTGGTGGTGTTGGAGGTGGGCGGTAGATGGCGTTGATTCGTAGTAGAGGTAAGGTGTAGAGACAGTTGAAGATGTCCTCCCGCGATGAATCTTCGGACTCCTTGGAGGTATCAGGAATAATAATAATAATAATAATAATAATAATAATAATAATAATAATAATAATAATAATAATTATTATTATTATTATTATTATTATTATTATTATTATTATTATTATTATTATTATTATTATTATTATTATTATCTACTTCAGATCAATGGCGTCACTTATGTAAATCTGAAAAATGATATCACTTATCTACTTTTCATAAGAACAGATGTATGACAATGACATCACACTGTTTATCTTACCTGTATTTGGATCATAGTGACCGAACATCTTCTCTGGATATTTGTGACTGTCTTACACCTTCATACATTCATGCAGACAAATATGTGTACACTCTTCGTATACAAATATGTATAGGAAGATGAAATGGATCACCATGCGAGATATAGACCCAATCTTCTCTCAATGGGAGAAGCTTTCACTGAGCAATGATTACAGGCTCATTTCATTCATTCATATAATAGTGTTGTCTAAGTTATTTTCTCTAGCGACACAGCCAGATCAGTAGGAAAACACACAGAGGACACATTAGTATGATGACCTCATATTCTTAGGTGCTTCTGCTAATTGCAACTAAAGGAAATCTCCTAATTAAACTTTTACTTAAATAATTTTGGACAAATTTTACCTATTCCCTGTCATTATTCCCATTTAAACAAGGTTTGGGAAAAGAATATACTACAAAAACACAAATCTAATTCAATATGTCATCATACGTCATCCAAGCAGAAAAACACATTAAGGTTTCCTATGCAGGAAAATTATAAAATGATGTTGGGTAGAAGTTATATTATCTTAATTAGAGAGAATATTCTTAATATAAATTTTAGCTGATCCCAAAACCTACAATGTGTATAATACACATCGTCTTTGATAATCACCTAAAACCTGTTGAGTAGCATGTAGAAGATCAAAGATTTCTTAGATTTTTTTTTCTTATTTTCTTTTATTTCTCTTTCTTCTAAAGTTGAACGTTTTTTATATGAATCCTACCTGTGAAAAGTTTTAAACCTATCTTAGTCAGTTAGGTTTAAAACCTCACTTCTAAAGACTGAACATGAAATATTTTCAAGCGTCCTAGTAGCTTGAAAATCATTTACTGACTGAAGACATTCACTAACATCCATGACTACAATGCATATGGAAAGTGCAATCCATTCAACCAATGAAGCCCATAGACTAAATTTTTCTAATTCGTTTTTCCTCTCCCTTCATAAATACTTCGAATAAAGACAGCTACACTATTTTATCAGATAATAAAATATTTACATATTCCATTTTTTTGTTAAAAATAGTTTGAATCTCTAATTAATAACCTCTAAGCAAGTTTGTATATGGAAATGACCATCAACCAAAACCATACGCTATTTCGTCTCTACTATTTTGTGTATGATATATTTATTAAAAAAATAATAAAAAATAAATTCTCTAATGAGTCTTGTTCCTGATATCTAGTAGGCGGCACTCAATTAGTATTTATTTTTCCCTTAATTGTCACCTATTAATTCATCGCTATCAATGGTTTGAAGACTTCGAGAAGGGAGTACAGCAGATGTTTACTCCCAATCTCCACCCTGTATCTAAAGACTGAGTGATAAAAGTGGTAAATTATAATCTTGAAATACGTGTACTTACTTGTTTCAGGAAATTTCGAGGTTAAATTTCGTGATTAAAATCGACACTTATCTATTGTATATTGAAGGTCAATTAAATTGGAACCAGTAGGACAAAACCCTAGTTATTCTGGTCGGAGCAGAATCGAACATTTGATGGTCTAGCATTATAGAACCAGAAATTGCCACAAGGCTACAGCCAGCCATTTGTTGTTGTTGTTGTTGTTGTTGGAAATCATCACAATCCATTGCTATCACTTATACAGGGTGTCCCAAAATTCACGCAAGAAGTAATTTTGATAGAAAACACAGGTTTTTAATTAAAAATTGTAATTTCTTATTGATTCATAAAGTATACAGTATAGGGTTATGCATGGAATAGCATATCGGGTAAATGGTCTCCACGGCTTGGCTGGCACATATGCACTCTTTTGTCGAAATTTTCCATGACCATTTTGCATAAATGTGGCTGAATTTCGTTGATACAGCGCTCAGTTTCCTCCTTCAAGGCGTGGGTGGTCGTGGGTTTGTTGGCATAAACCTTAGACTTCAAACAACTCCAAAGAAAAAAGTCCAACGGCGTTAAGTCACATGATGTGGGAAATTACACGACCAGGAAATGACTCATGCAGTAATTGAATTGTTTCTCGGGCTGTATAGCATGTGGCACCGTCTTGTTGAAACCATATGTCGTCCACATCCATATCTTGCAATTTAGGCACAAAAAACTGGATTATCATGTCGCGATAGCGAGCACCATTAATGTTATTAATGTTATTGCCTTACCAGCCGCATTTTCGAAGAAGAATGGACCGATGATGCCTCCAGCCCAAAATCCGCACCAAACAGTGACACGTTGTGGATGCATTTGTTTCTCAACAATCACTTGTAGATTTTCTGAACCCCAAATGCGACAATTTTGTCGATTAAAGAAGCCATCAAGATGAAAACGAGCCTCATCGCTGAAGATGATTTTGTTCGAAAAATAAGCATCCACTTGTTGTTGTTCCATAATCCATTCAACGAACTCTCTTCGCTGAGTGTGGTCATTTTTAATAACCCTGAACTGTCAGCTGTCACGTTGTCTTTTTTTTCTCGTTGGCAACACTTTACCGCACAAATGGCGCTAAATTTAAATCTTGCGTGAATTTTGGGACACCCTGTAGATTGCCCAAAGCTATCAACACATCAGACGGATGCCGCCACCTCCTGATCACTAAGCCTAACCCTCTATACTAATGTATCATGTCTAAGTTACCATGAGTTCTACAGTCGATTTTCTTAAGTTCCTAAGTCTTAAATCACAGTTTCCGGGAGAAGACGCATATCTTCTCTGTGCCAAAAATCAGCCAACTCTGGAACCGAATTAGAAATGTCCTCTAGCTGAAACAGAAATTAAGACTTTCTTCTGGAAGCAAATGCTATTTCTTTCCATGGGAACTCTATTCAGCATCATCATCATCATTGCCATCATCAACAATTTCTAGCATTTTATATTCTTTGCACGTTATAAAACGTTAATAAAAACTTATAGTAAATTGTACCGTGGATGGAATAAGGATATTTTTCCTTTTTTTATGAAATTTATATATTTTTTGTTATTTTTTATTTATTTTAGTAGTAAAACAAAACCATGGTCTAGAAATTAAACATTGAACTTTTTTAAGCTACTTCATGCCTCCATTAAGTGGGGCAGTGGTCTCACATCGAGCGATGAAATTCATCTCCCACCTGATATATATATATATATATATATATATACTGTATATATATTATAACTGGTTTTGCTAACTTTTCATCATCCAATCCATTTAAGTGGTTGTACCAACTTAGATTAACTCTGCTGACACATTCTCGAATGCCGATACTCGTATGTCAAGTTCCTTTCTAATATCTTCATTTTTAATATTTACTATTTATATATTTATTTATTTATTTATTCTTATGGCAAAAGCAGCTACAAGTCCACACCAGAAAGCCACTCCAGGGCCTCATCTGTCATCTCTTCGATGTCCTGGAGGACACCAACATGAAACTGACGCCTTGGGCAGTCCATCACAATATGAGTGATCGTCTGGGCCACAGGGGAACAGTCACAACAATGGTGACCTGATAGTCTCCATTTATGCAGTAGGTAGTGCCACATCTGCCCTGGTTAGTTCTGATCCTGTTGATAGATGACCAAATCATCATAGGAAAGGCAAAACTAGGCTGCGTAGCACACGGATCTTCAACCAGGAAACCCTTTGTTAAATGATTGTTGGACCAGTGTTCTCTCCACATGTCAGCTGTTGTTGGTAAGGCAGCTGAAGAGAATTGGCCCATAGACCAGAAAGGGTTTCATGATTTTAGGCCAACACTAGGTGGATTTATGAAAGTCTGGTGCAGGGGCAGGAGCGGGTTTCCTGTTACTTTATTAAATACTTTAATCGAGGCTTGTCCTCTCCGTATATTTGGTGGAGAAATGGTAGATTGGACAGGCAGCCAGGGAAGAGGAGTGCTTCTCAGTGTCCCACTAATTGTGCACATGGTAGAGTTTAGCTGGGTGTCTATAATGTTAGTGTGTGTGTGTGTGTGTGTGCATTTCTTTCCCAGACAGGGGCAGAGTATTCTGCTGCAGAGAATGCAAGGGCTAGTGCATACGACCTGAAGACATCAGCGCCACAAGCCCAGGTTGTTCCAGCAAGCGTGAGATGATATTATTTCTTGTTTTAACTTTGTTGAACAGGTTGGTGATATGCTTTTAATACTTTAGGCGTCTGTCCAAGCTCACTCCAAGGTATTTTGGGTAAGGCTAATGTTCTACCATTTTGCCACAGAAAGGAAGGCTGAGGTGCCGATTTGCCTCTGCATCGGATGGAATGCCGTGAACGCAGTTGTTGTTGGATTTGGCTTCAGGTCTGTTCAAGATTGTTTCCAGAGTCTGTGTTTCAAGTCTGTGTTTCAAGATTGTTGTCAAAGGAGGTAGACTGATGTGGGATAGTGAGGTCATTAGTATTTTCCCATAATGTAAAGCACATCTCACTAGAAGATGTATGCTGCAATGCATTATGGATGGGGTCACGACCCAGACCGGTTTTAACCTTTTTTGAGGTCTCCTCAGTGAGTAGCTAGACCCTAAATACCAAGGTTTTAGTAATACGGAGCCTTATCACCTTTACCTATAGAAGTTGCAACAAGGTGTTTTTATTTTTAATAAAAATCTCTGGAGGAGATATAGATGTAATAATTTTTTTTTTTAAACTTGGGGATATTGTATGTTAGGATAACCAAGTAATTTTATTAACTTGGTTATTTTAACTCCTAATCCCAAGTATGCAAACAATTAAGTTTGCACCTGAAACAAAGTTCAAGTCTAAAGATGTTACAACACCAAGGCAACTCATTGTAAAGGTGGGTAAAGCTCTGATCACTATTCTTAGTATTTTCCCATGATGTAAAGCACATCTCACTAGAAGATGTATGCTGCAATGCATTATGGGTGGGGTCACTACCCAGACCAGTTTCAACCTTTTTTGAGGTCTCCTCAGTGAGTAGCTAGACCCTAAATACCAAGGTTTTAGTAATACGGAGCCTTATCACCTTTACCTATAGAAGTTGCAACAAGGTGTTTTTAGTTTTAATAAAAATCTCTGGAGGAGATATAGATGTAATATTTTTTTTTTAACTTGGGGATATTAAAAATAAAAACACCTTGTGTTTTTAATGCGTTAATATGTTTTTAATATTTAAAATAAAAACACCTTGTGTTTTCAGACATTAAATACATTTTATTTAATGTCTGAAATAATGTGGGTTCTACGGTCGATTTTCTTGAGTTTACGGAACGAAAACCCCGCGTTTCCAGGAGAAAAAACCCGCTTGCCCGAGCCAGAGATCGACTAACTCGGGAACCGGTCGAAAAAAGGCTTAGAAAAATTTCCTCTAGTCGCCGACTAGACTCGAAATCAAGTCTTCCTTCGTGCGGTCCAGCGTCGTGGTATGCAAACGCCACATCCACTGAGCTACACAGGCTATAAAATAAAAAAATTAAATTAAATTAAAATAAACAGTAGCTAAATAGTTGAAATATTTTACTTGTTCTGTAGGTTTCCCATTCAAAATACAGCTGAAGTTTTCTATGTTCCTGCCTATTTTCAAAGTTTTGGTCTCTTTATTGCTGATTTTAATGCCAAATTTGTTACAGCTATTATCCAGTTTAGTTAAAAAACCTGGGGACTTGCACTAGATGTGTTCAGGAGTACAGCATCATCTGCATAAAGCAAAGTGTTAAGATTAACATCTATTTTTTTTTACTTTATTATTCGTACCTACTTATTTACATTATATACATGTATATATATTAGCATACAAGTACTTTCACATAAGCTATAAGAATGTATATTGTAATCTTTTGAACAATGAAACTTTACAATTTTACAACTTTACAATTCTGTAATAAACATCTGTACAATTCGGTACAAATTTTGTCACTTTACTTTCACTTTTTATTACTTCTCAGAGAAATTACAGATATTTCATAATATTTAGGCAACAGGACTATAATGACTTACGTTATACATTTCACTCTTAATATATTTATCATTTGCACAATGTGGAATTCATATAACAGAATAATATCAATCGCAGTAATCGTTTGCAAACATAGTTCACAGTTACACGATGTAGATAAAGTGATTACATGTTGCATTTTACATTTGATTATATATACAAAAAATTTCTGCAACAGATCGGAACCATTAGAAAACAAAATCATGCTAGATGAACTGAAAACCGCATGCACACATTTGCCAAAGAACAAATCTCCTGGCCTTGATGGTCTCACTAGAAGCCCACATCAATGGGCTCCCGCAATCCTTCACGACCTCAGTAGCACGATTGATACCAAAGAAGGGAGACCACACGGATATCTGAAACTGGCGTCCAATCTCCCTAATTAATATCGATTGCAAAACCATTTCCAAAGTTATAGCAAACCGAATAAAGCAAACACTGCCTGAAGTTGTTGGCCAACATCAAACGTACTCTGTCCCAGGGAGATCAATACATGATAACCTCCATTTAATAAGAGATCTCATCCACATCGCAAACAGCCAACATGAAAACCTAGCGCTCGTCAGCCTTGATCAAGAGAAGGCTTTCGACAGGGTAGAGCACGAGTACCTTTATGAAGTTCTAAATGCATTTGGCTATGGTCCTCTCATCATTAAAACAGTGCAGTTGCTTTACAGAGATGACACTTCTGTTTAAAAATCAACAACAGGCTCACTCGCACTTTGTCATACTCTCGAGGGATCAAGCAAGGATGTCCCCTCTCCAGACAATTATACATATTGGCCATAGAACCCTTCTTAAAAAGAGTATACGACACCATCGTCTACAAACGAACCAGCATAATAGAGCCACATCAAAAAATTACCCTATCAGCTTATGCCGATGACGTCACTGCAATAGTCCGAAATGAAGAAGAAATGACAGTAACCGAGGAAGCACACAGACTATATGCACACGTCTCAAGGGCCAAATTATATTCTGCAAAAACCACGGGCTTGTGGTCAGACAGTGGAAGTCTAGAAATGATTCTCTGATCGAATGTACCTGGTCAATCGAAGGACAAAAATACAACACCAAAATATATAACACACTGAACTGGACGCAGCTGCACAGCCGTTTTAAACAGGTGCTAGGTAAATGAAACAGCGTTCGTTCCATGTTTTCACTTAGAGGAAGAGTACTAATACTTAACCAGATGGCTACGAGTGTCTTATGGCATACCCTCAAAGTACTCACACCTTCTGAAGAATTTCTCTACCACATTCAAAAGGAAATCATACGTTTCCTCAGGAACAAAACTGACTGGACAACATACCCCCAACTCTGCAAGCCACTCAGCAAGGGAGGTCAAGGTCTGATTTCCCTTGAAAACAAGATTAGATCCTTCGGGATAATCCTTCTCCTAAAGACACTTCAATGCAATTACACCTTCGATTACACCACGAAATCATCCATCAGAGGACTTAAACTTTCCACAATCGTCCGAATGGCCAGTCCTGCACCATCTCATCCTAAACTACCTCATTTTTACAAAGATGCTCTACAGCGCTGGAAAAACACAGAACTTCATCACACACTTACAGGATCAACAGAGTCAGCTGTACTTACAGAACCACTATTTTCGAACAGAAACATAACAAATCTCTCAACTGGCCAGCCCTTTCTTTTCCTTACATGGAACTGGGCAGGAATAAGAGTCATAGGGGACCTCCTAACCCAGACCCTAAAGTGGAAAACATTTACAAGCCTACCAAGAAGAACCGAAAAACTGAAAAGCAATATCAACAAGCCTCCATTATTAAAGCCTATCCAGATATCGCTACACCTCAGGAAATCCGTGTTCCTTCTAGAAACTGCTCGGGGCCGATATTTCATCTTGTACAATATGAAGCCTCACTTCGAATTCTTCCCTCCAACTATAAGAAAATATACCACTTCCTCATGTCAGTGTTTCCAACCGCGCCCTTCTTATATTCATCCTTAACCCTGTCATCTACAAGGCTGCATATGCCTCTCAGTTTTCAGTGGGATCTGCCATATAAATCGAAGTGGCCAAACCAGATTCCGACATACAGTGGAGACTATGGCATAACATCTTGCCAACTCCTTCTAAGATATACAAATTTTAGCTAAGAGATCTGTGACTATTTTGTGACGTTTCAGGTACCTTGGAACACACATATCTAACCTGTCCCGCAAACAAAGTGATAATCACCTATGCCCTGAATACTGCCTCTAGCACCTGTAACTACGCACACAAAGCCAAGAAAACTACTGGAATTTAGTCCACACAGAAGAAAACAGACACAGAACATGCAATTTCCTCTTCATCTGCGCTAAGGCTATCATCTACAGCTTCTACCTAAAACACACAAGAAATAACCAGCACCCATCCATCACCGAAACTGCACAAACCCTCATGTATATCCTCCGTCAGAAACTAAAAAGCAGGCTTTCACTGGAACTTGAGTACTTCGAAGAAACAAGAACTGTTGCGAAATTCATAGAGGAGTGGAATCCAACTGGTACCCTCTTCTGGATTGACGACGACAACACGCTTCATCTGAAAGATAACTCAGACTGATTCTGAACTGAAAATTTTGAATTCATTTATTGCATTCTCTATTGTATACCCGAAAGGAAAATGTTTCTTTCTCTGTAATATATATACTTATATACTTATAATATGTAAATAGTCCTTGTTACCTATCGTCTAATGTATATTTTAACAAGCTAAATAAAATAAAAATAAAAATTTTAAAAAATTTATATATTACTTGTTTTATTTTAATTTTTTTTTTTAAGTTTGACTAAGTGTTACTATTATCATACAGGTCTGTATATACAAACCAGTTTTAAAACAGCTTGACATCTTTAACATTATATATATATATATATATATATATATATATATATATATGTGGCGATTAGTTTTTACTCGGTTGTTATACATTTCAAAAAATAGATTTAATGACTCCAAGACCGAGATAACATATAAAGATTTTAATGATAAATACTACTAGTTTCGGCATATAGCAGCCTTCTTCAGGTATTTATAAAGGAAAGGAATACTAATAAACATTGAATTATTTAAATAAACAAACTGGAAATTACAGGTACAAATTGCCTCACATAATCGATACATAAAAACGTTGTATTTTTCAAGTTGTTCCAACTGGCGTGCCATTGTTTGTTGCAATTGTGCGTGCAAGTTCACGTGAACGCCAATATTGAATAACTGCAGCATGGCTATCTGGGATGTTATAACTTAAATTATTATTTAAGTGGACCGGGTTCAGTAGGATTTCCCGTGATTCTACGATTTTTCTTTCAAACTCATCTTCACAGCGAAAAATATTTTCTGATCTATTCCAGCATACAGAGTGGCTTTGTTGGTCATCATTAGGATTATTTGAAAAAATAACATGACTGGATAAAGCAGTTGCATGAGATCTTTTGTATGAGATGTCTCTCTTATGCTCTTCTATGCGTTGTTCAATAGATTTGTTAGTTTGACCAAAGTATGGGATATTGCAATCACACCACAATTTATATACTCCAGGGTACTTAAGGTTGTGATGAGTAGGTTTTGGATGGCTGATTAGAGAGCGGATTTTTGGAAGTGTGGTGAAGAAGGTCCTGATATTATATTTTTTAAGGACTTTAGCTATTTTCTTAGAGACTGTGCTAATGTATGGAATAGAGATGCTACCTTTAAAATTAATAGTCTCTGTTGTGCACTGCTTAGGAGGGTTCAGAAGAAGTTTCTTAATTGTTTTTTCAGAGTATCCATTTTGTTTAAAAATAAGAGTGAGGTGATTCATTTCTTTTTGTAGTTCATCTTGTTCATTTAAGAGAGAACGTGCTCTGTGTCCTAAGGTAGATATAATTCCAAGTTTTTGTGGTGGAAAATGATGAGAAAGATTATGCAGATATCTATTGGTATGCGTAGGTTTTTATATATAAGGACTCCATTTACCAACAAAAACAAGGCCTGGCAATGGGCAACCCTTTGTCCCCTGTGCTAGCTAACATCTTCCTTGAAGACTTTGAAAAGAAAGCCATATCTTCCTTCTCATTTAAACCAAAAGTTTGGAAAAGATATGTTGATGATATATTCATTATTTGGAATCACGGGCACACAGCTCTCACAGATTTTCTTCGTCATCTAAACATCCAACATCCTAATATAAAATTTACTGCTGATATAGAAAATAATAACTCTTTACCTTTTTTGGATGTTATGCTTACACGATACTCTGAAAGATTAAAAATCTCTATGTACAGAAAACCTACGCATACCAATAGATATCTGCATAATCTTTCTCATCATTTTCCACCACAAAAACTTGGAATTATATCTACCTTAGGACACAGAGCACGTTCTCTCTTAAATGAACAAGATGAACTACAAAAAGAAATGAATCACCTCACTCTTATTTTTAAACAAAATGGATACTCTGAAAAAACAATTAAGAAACTTCTTCTGAACCCTCCTAAGCAGTGCACAACAGAGACTATTAATTTTAAAGGTAGCATCTCTATTCCATACATTAGCACAGTCTCTAAGAAAATAGCTAAAGTCCTTAAAAAATATAATATCAGGACCTTCTTCACCACACTTCCAAAAATCCGCTCTCTAATCAGCCATCCAAAACCTACTCATCACAACCTTAAGTACCCTGGAGTATATAAATTGTGGTGTGATTGCAATATCCCATACTTTGATCAAACTAACAAATCTATTGAACAACGCATAGAAGAGCATAAGAGAGACATCTCATACAAAAGATCTCATGCAACTGCTTTATCCAGTCATGTTCTTTTTTCAAATAATCCTAATGATGACCAACAAAGCCACTCTGTATGCTGGAATAGATCAGAAAATATTTTTCGCTGTGAAGATGAGTTTGAAAGAAAAATCGTAGAATCACGGGAAATCCTACTGAACCCGGTCCACTTAAATAATAATTTAAGTTATAACATCCCAGATAGCCATGCTGCAGTTATTCAATATTGGCGTTCACGTGAACTTGCACGCACAATTGCAACAAACAATGGCACGCCAGTTGGAACAACTTGAAAAATACAACGTTTTTATGTATCGATTATGTGAGGCAATTTGTACCTGTAATTTCCAGTTTGTTTATTTAAATAATTCAATGTTTATTAGTATTCCTTTCCTTTATAAATACCTGAAGAAGGCTGCTATATGCCGAAACTAGTAGTATTTATCATTAAAATCTTTATATGTTATCTCGGTCTTGGAGTCATTAAATCTATTTTTTGAAATATATATATATATATATATATATATATATATATATATATATATATATATATGTGTGTGTGTGTGTGTGTGTTAAAGATACCAAGCTATTTTAACCTGGTACATTTATTATACCCATGATAAAATACTTTCTACATAATTTACTCGGTAGATAATGTATAAAAATGAATTTAAATGACTCTACAGAGAAAGAAACGTTTAATGTTAAGATACGACTAGTTTCGTTGAAATTCAACTTCTTCAGGTATCATAGGCAAAGAATTAAATAAAAAATAACAGAGACATGATAAAATACATTAACAGATCTAGTATAAAACACACGAATAAATTTATAAACAGGATTGCGTGCTTGAGTTCCAACTGAAGTTGACTACGTGCGTGAGCTGACACGATTGCGCAGTATTGGACAGTGGCAATATGTGCATCAGAAATATTGTAGCTAAGGCTGTTAATTAATATGAGATGAATCAAGCGATATTTTTCGAGATTCAATTAATCTTCTTTCAAGTTCATCATAGCACACATGGATATTAAAAGTTTGTGGCCAGTCTACGAGGTGTTGGCGGCCTTCATCCGAGTTGATAGAGAAGAGAACGTGGCTAGAGAGAACGCTGGCTCTGCTTCTGTTGTAGGAAATGTCTCTTACGATACCATACTTTAGGTTTAAGAGTCGAGGAATTAATAGCTTTTTCTTCAAAATCCTTAAGAAATATGTCAGCAAGAATCGGAGAGAGCGGACTGCCCATAGTTGCCCATATCCAAGAATTTTTTTTTATTACTTTCTCACTGCGTGAACTCAGGATACTTCAAATACGACAACAAAATTTATAAACAAAACTCAGGTTTAGCTATGGGCACTCCGCTCTCTCCGATTCTTTCTGACATATTTCTTAAGGATTTTGAAGAAAAAGTTATTAATTCCTCGACTCTTAAAACTAAAGTATGGTATCGTTATAATGACGATGTATTTCTCATCTGGGAACACGGTATTAACAACCTGAACTTTTTTCTGGACCACCTCAACAAGTTTCATCAGAATATCAATTTTACCTGTGAACTGGAATCCGACGACTGTCTTCCCTTTCTGGACTTAACACTTACGAGATGCGCTGAAAATATCAAAATCTCCATTTTTAGAAAACCCACTCACACAGACAGATACCTTCATGCTTCTTCCCATCACTATCCTCCACAAAAGCTTTGTACTATTTCTACCCTGGCACATCGAGTCAGATCTTTATTAACAGATGAAACAGAAATTGAATATGAACTTAATTTTCTTAAAAGGTCTTTTGTTAACAATGGATTCTCTCGTAAAAAGATTAATAAATTTCTCTCTGTCCACCGCTCAACTGCTTCTGAAAATTCTTCTCCACCAAGAGCTTTTATTTCGTTACCACACATCAGCTCTCTCCCCAAAACTAGCCAAAATGCTTCAGAAATTCAGCATTAGAACTTGCTTCACTACATTTCCCAAACTTCGCTCCATACTGAGTAGATCTAAAATGAAACATCTTCCTGCTCAGTATCCAGGAGGCTACAAGATTTTGTGTGATTGTGGCAAACCATACTACGGCCAGACAGCTAAATCCATCCTTTTTCGCATGAAGAACACCAAAGAGACATTTCCTACAACAGAACCAGGGCCAGCGCTCTCTCTAGAAACGTTCTCTTCATTATCAGCTCGGATGAAGGCCGCAAACATCATACATCTCCTCCTAGGAGGTGTGATTTGCATTAAGGGTAAATATTAAGATTAGTGATCAGAGCTTATTCTACATTTACCATGAGTTGCCTTGCTCTTGCAATATGTGCAGGATCAGCTAGACTTGCAATACTTGCAGGCACAAACTTGACTTGTTTGTCTGTTTGCTTACTTGGGAAATGGAGTAAAACCATATTTAAAATAGCTTGGTATCTTTAACATATTCGTATATATAATATTTATCAAAGCTTGATTTGATTCCTCAGTCTTAAGAACACGCTGGTTATATTCCACTAATTCGGGCCCTACCCAAGGGCCTATGAGGTATGGAAATATTTTCTGAAAATGAAAGCTGTGCCGAACAAAGCGGCCTTTTGCAGCTGCACAATTTTTAATCCATCTAACCCGAGTGCTTCTAGATGTTTTTTCAATGTTTTAGGGATGGCGCCTAAAGCACCTATTATTATGGGAACAACTTTCGTTTTCTTTTGCCAGATTCGTTCAACTTCGATTTGCAAATCGCGATATTTTGTAATTTTTTCATTTTCTTTGTTGACAATCCGATTATCTCCTGGTACTGATATTTCGATAAACGTAACACCCTTGTTTTCACTTTTTTCAAACACTGTGATATTGGGTGTGTTATATTCCAAGCTTTTGTCAGTCTGGATTTTGAAATCCCAGAGTATTTTAGCTTATTCATTCTCAACCACTTTCTGGTGAACTTTATACTCCCTCTTTAGATACTTCAGACCCATGCTTTTTACATAAATGCCAGTGAATTATCTAAGCTACGTTATCATGCCTTTAACGGTACTCAATTTGTGCGATTTTGCTGCATCCACTTATAATGTGGTCTACCGTTTCTTCCTTTTCTTTGAAAAATCTACATTTACTGTCTTCTTGAATTTTTGTATTTTTGCCTTCGTAACGTTAGTTTTAATGGCCTGTTCTTGTGCTGCAAAAATTACCGATTCTGTTTCTTTCTTTAATGCTCCATTTCTCAACCTTCGCCAGGTCAATTTGCTGTCTGCGTTGTCCTCTATGCTGTGAAGGTATTTTCCATGTAATGCCTTATTTTTCCATCTTTCGGTTCTCACTTTTACTTGGTTGGTTTTGTATTCCAATTTTGTCTCCATGGGTTTAAATAAACCCTCTTTCCTTACCTCAATTAGAAAAAAATTTTCCGTTGTTTGCTGCAGATAATCATTTAAATTTCGTTTTTCTTCTTCGATAACTTGCTTCACTTGTAATAATCCTCTATCTCCTTTTTTGCTTGATAGATAGAGCCTATCAATGTCACTGCGAGGATTGAGGGCATGGTGCATTGTTATTAATTTTCAAGTTTTTCGATCTAAATCTTCCATCTATAGTTGGGTCCATTCAACAATGCCTGCTGAATATCTCAGAACAGGCATGGCCCAGGTATTAATTGCTTTTATCAAATTTCCAGCATTAAGCATTGATTTAAGGAGTTTTCTTAATCGTCTTATATATTCTGCTCTAGTTCTATCTTTGATCTTATTGTGCAGAATTTGTGATGCTTCTAAAATTCCCAAATATTTGTAGCTGTCTTCGAATTTTATTGCTTTGATTATTTCACCATTGAGCAGCTCGATTTCGTTCATATCTTCAAACTTTTCTCTTGTTATTCCAGTAATTGCACATTTGTCTAAGCCAAAATCCATTGATATATCTTCTGAATATGTGCACAGTGTTTAGCAACGATCCGAGTTCATTCTCTGATTTTGCATACAACTTCAGATCGTCCATGTATAAAAGGTGAGATATCTTTGCACTCTTTTGCGCAGTTTGATAATCATGAGCAATTTTATTTAAAATTCTAGTTAAAGGGATCAATGACAATATAAACAATAGAGGAGATAATGAGTCTCCTTGAAAGATGCCCCTTTTTATGTTTACCTCTCCAATTTCTTCTCTATTTATAACCAACGTTGTTTTGCAGTTTTTCATGCTGGATTGCAAAAATATTTGCACGTTTTCGCTAATACAAAATAGTTCTGTGCATTTTAAAATCCAATTATGAGGCACCGAATCAAACGCTTTTTTATAATCTATCCAAACCATATGAAGGTTGGTTTTTCTACGTTTGCAATTTTTAAGAATCATTTTATCAATCAGCAATTGGTCTTTTGTGCCTCTTGAATTTTTGCTGTTACCTTTTTGTTCAATTGGAAAAAGAGAATTTGCTTTAAGATAGCTGTATATTTTATCAGCTAATATGCCTGGGAGTAGCTTAAAAGTTGTTGGCAGGCAGGTTATTGGTCGGAAGTTTT
The DNA here is from genome assembly GCF_054136105.1 of Typopeltis vanoorti. Classification (NCBI taxonomy): domain Eukaryota; kingdom Metazoa; phylum Arthropoda; class Arachnida; order Uropygi; family Thelyphonidae; genus Typopeltis; species Typopeltis vanoorti. Next base: position 138,803,037 of record NC_143560.1, read on the forward strand.
CTGGGTTTGGACCTTTTTCTTTATCCTTTATGATCAAAAACGTTTTCCCTGCTGTGAGCCACTCTTCTTTGCATTTTTCTTCTAAAAATCATAAAATTGGTTAGCAAGTCTTTCATGTAAGCCTGTTAGATATTTCAATAGCCATGTAATTCATCCTTCCAGGGTGTTGACCAATTTTTTATTATTTTTTTTGCTTGCTTTTGAACCATTTCAGTTGTTATTTTCAGTTGGTCCATTTTTCGTTCTTGAGATTTGTTCGTAATTTGTTCAATCCATTTTGCCTTGTTATTGTGCCTCTTAGGGTCGTCCCATAGGTTTTTTTCCAAAACTTTAGTGTATTTTCTTTGTCTCCGGTATTTATATTTATATTTTCTTTAAAGTTATCATTCCTGCAGCAATCAATTTTCTTGTAAAACTGGTGCTGATTTGCGCGAAACATCGAATTTTGCTTGTACTGTTCAATGCGTGCACATCTTATTTTAACTGCAACTGCAACTATTTTTTGCTTCACTTCCTCTAATACTTTATCAATAGGTCGTGTTCCAGTATCATATCTCTTTATGAGGTTATTTCAGATTTTTGTGTTTTTCAGCTTCTTTTCCTTAAGGTTTTTCAAAATGCTCACGTCTGCTCTGAGTTTAAGAATTTTATTCTCCAGTTGATGCTTCAATTTTGATTCGTGAGCCTTACTGCTTTTGCGTTCACTAATCTTATATCCTAATTCAGATGTTATGACGTAGGCTGTTGAGTACATAAGTTGATTCGTTTGCCCAATAGTTCCAGTAGGAATATCCCTTGCAGCTTTATTGGCCTCTTGTAAGAGTTCCTTGAGGTTTTGTTGAGGTGGTTGTCTCAATACTGGAAGCCTAACTCGATCCTGGTTGCTGTTCATTTGCTCGATAATTTTTAGTGTGAGTTCTTGTTCCTTATCTGATAGCGTCCTTTCAACTATTTGTATATTTTCAAAATTTTCAGCATTCTGCACTTTGGAATCTGGTTCTGCTTCATGCATATTTTTGGTCACTTCAGGGTCAGTACGGTCTCCTTTTACAGCTTGAGGTTTCAGTGCTTCCAGCTCAAGTTCACTAAATACCTTGCGTTTGATAATGAAGCTGCGTTGCTGCATCAGCCTTTTGAATGAAATTTCAGAATTTAGGTGCCGTTCAAGCCAAAGTTGGAACATTCGTTTCTGAAATCCCCTAACTGATGGGTTTGAACTGTGGAAGCACTGCATGACTTGTCTATTTTCAGCCATGCTCCACTTTCTCCTAGTAAATACTTTAGAGTTCTGTGAATCTTGCTCCTGTAGCCCATTTGTCACTGGCTGTCCAGGAAGCCTAACATCCAGTGCGGTCCTCGATAACCCGCGCGACGACCCATGCGGTATAGTCTTCTGATTTGTCTTCACTATTTTTAACTGGGGGTGGGCAGGTGCATGAGATACAAAACTAGGTAAATAGGACAGAATCACCCCTAGCCCTCGACTACTCTAATAGCTTTGGGGGGAAGGAGCAAGGTGAAAAGAAATACAGAGGGAAAAAAGAGTAGGGACATAGTCTGCAGATAATATAGCAGAAGGTGTGGTCCAGCTTCAGGTGCCTTGGGTTCGCCATGCCCGTACTCACTAGAGTGAGCCCTTGAGGTATATATATATATATAGAGAGAGAGAGAGAGAGAGAGAGAGGCTGGCAAACAAGTACTGCCATCTCTTGGTACCTATCCTTAACAAGATATGTTACTGTCTGAAATAATGTGGGTACTACGATCGATTTTCTTGAGTTTATGTGATGAAAAACCCCGAGTTTTTGGGAGGAAAATCTTGCCCGTGACAGAGATCGACTAACTCGGGAAATGGTACAAGGAAGGCTTAGAAAAAGTTTCTCCTGTCAGCGACTGCACTTGAACTTAAGTCTACCTTCTAGCGACCAAGCGCAAAGGAGGCAAGTGCCACTTCCACTGAGCTACTAGGTCAGATATGATATGCACAAAGAGAGTGAAGTATATGTAACGCGGAATTAAATAGACTGCCGTAAGAGTGAATAATATCATTAATGGTTAATATAGATTAAGATATTGTGACCTGGAAGTAAATTGTAGTGATTAGATAATGAGGATTAGTTAATGACTTCTTGCTGATCCCGCCTACTTCGAAGCTATGGTTAGCTTTTATGAACAGAGTGGAATTTGCATATACTAATAGTTGTGTTGTTTGGTACTTTTTATGAATGGAATGCAGGCGTTGGATGTTGATGATTATTAACTGTGTTGATATAATGCTGCAATGATGTAGAGTTTAGTATGTAAGTATTCTATATGTTTGATCCATTTACGGTGGCAATCTATAAAGGTCAACTTATTCTGCATGTATTAAGGGTGTGATTTCGGGATATTGGCAGCTATTTTTGTTGCATCCCTTGAGTGCACTATCTGGTGTTCTCTTCTTTCACTTACTTTGAGATAGGCTGACATTTCTTATATTTTTCCTACCTGGTCTGTCTTGACCAATTCCTATCTTTTTCTGACTTCCATGCTATTAAAGTAGACAAGGGATAAGGAATTTCGTTTGCTTACCTTAATCTCTTTTTTCCTATTGGTAGAAAGAGCTCATAGTTATAGTGATGACTCTCTCTAATAGTAGAAGTCCCTGCTGCTTACTTTCCTCTATGGCCTGGTACAGGAAATATGGGATTGGGTTCCCACATGCTAGGAGAAGGTACACTCTGAGAGTAAAACTCTGGTCTTCCAGGTTTTGGGTTCGGTAAGGAGCCAGCTCCCATTTCATCTAAAAAAATTGGTTTCCTACTTGCATGCAAAAGAGATGGCATTCCTAAACTTTAGTTTTGGAATGCCATCTCTTTTTTTAGGAATGGAAATTGGCTACAAACACATAGTTTGCGATATGGAACATGGAAAATACCGAGTTTAACACTTGAATATTAGATAAAAAAATAAAGAAATAAAACTCATTAACACGTTATATTTCCTATGGGGAATAGGAGAGGCCGTATATCCCTAACTAATTTTTGGAGACCGAAAGGTGAGTTCATACTCCGCTAAGAGATAGCTGGTCTTAGACTAATTCTAATTATAAACAGCATCCAGTGAAGAGTGAAGAGAGGCAGAGAAGTACCTCCATTCTGTGTTCCCTAACCCGAACGGAGTGTATTATTGTCTGAAATAGTATAAATTCTATGGTTACCTTTCTTGAGTTAACGGTCCTAGATTCCGAGTTTTGGGGAGAAAAAAATCTGCACGACTGTGCCAGAGATCAATTAGCTCTGGAAGAAAGGGTTAGAAAACGTTTCTGCATTCAGGACTACATTTGAACTCAGAACGATTTCCTTTGAGCAGCCAAGCGCTTTGGATGCAAACCACTTTCACTGGACTACACTGGCCTTGGAAAATTAGATGTATTAAAACGGATTACTAGCAAACATTAGTTTTAACAGATTTGACAGAAACAAATAAAATACTCGTAATATCGGATATGAGGTTCAGGGTAGTTACATAAAGATCTGGAATAGCATCGATAAGACAAATAAAGAGAGATATGGGGTCTCATCATGGATTTAAAAAATGGAAGATGTCTATTCAAAGCTGGGAGGAAGCTGAGTTGGTTGTGAAAAGTACACACACACACTAGCTACTGAATTAGAAACATGTAGTTTAGGAAAATATAAGGAAAATTTTGGAACAGATATTGTTCTGAAATTAATCCATCATTAGGATATAATACAGTGGCTTAGGTGTGGAGGGCCATCAGGAAAATGAGAACACCAAACCGTACATCACATCCAGTGAGGTTAATGACTATGACAGCCTGGATGAAACATTTTAAGTATCTTCTGACAGAGGATAGGGAGGAATATATTGAAGAAGTGGTAGATGGTGACATGTGGGTACAGGAGTTATTGGATCCGTTTCTGGAAGACGAGGTGAGAGACGGACTGGAAGGTCATGTGATATGAAGGTTGACAGCCTATAAGGAGTATCCTACTGCAGTTATAGAAGTATAGCAACTGCCACACTTTCATGATTCCATAGGTACTTCCATTTTAAATATATTAAGAATAATCACAAGAACATTCAATCAAGTTCAAGAAGATCTGATTCCTCATGAGCGGTAATCATCATATATAACTCCCATATTTGAAAAGGATACAAATACACTTCAACTTACAGAGGCATCAGTGAGTTGTTAATTAAAATTATAACTAGAAGGTTCCAAAAGCTTACTGCTTTTTGTGCCACAGTTGACGAGACTGATATTACAGCTGGAAAATCTTGCATTGATATTTTTATAATAAGACAGATCATAGGAAAAGGAATCGTCAAAGTGCGGGAAACACATTTGATGTTGCAGATTTTGTAGAGGCCTATGATTCTGTTCTCATGATCGAAATATGGAAATCGATGAGAAAGATGAATGCGAGTGTTGATAATCAATTTGATTAAGAGAATATATAGATGGTGCAGAACAGTTTTTAAGAGTAGAGGGAAAGTATCAGCTTATATCTAAAGATCCAAGACAAGTATATGGGATGTGACAAAAACTATTTATGATTGACCTTGATGCAGTGTAGGCATGTTGTAATGCTTCTTGTAGAGGTATGGAAACTGAATTTGCAACAGTGTCATTCCTTCACTATTTCTGTGATGAAATATGCCAATATATCATCACAGACATATTTCATTGACATCAATATGTCAAAGAAATAATGCAAAATATCAATGCAAGTGATAATTGCTGAAGATGTGGATAACAGTGATATTATGATGAGGAAATTGGTTTTGATTTTTACAGCATGGGAGATCTAAAAGTAAATTTTACCAAGACAAAATATTCTTATGATAGTGGAGAAGGCAGAGAATTTAATCTCCTAGACTGTAAAATCTGGCCAGTAGATCATTTTTCAGATATAATAAATAAATAAATAAATAAATCAGCTAACGCCTTTTATTCCCTTATAGGGAGTAGGCGAGCCTTTTAATCCTATCTAGCTTTTAAAGACTGAGCGGGCAGTTCAATCTCCACCGGTAGCCAATCAGAGATAGTTGGCCCATGTCTATCACTAATTATAGCAGCCACCGATGAAGAGGCTGGCAAAAAAGTGCTGCCATCTCTTGGTACTTAATCCTAACAAGATATGTTACTGTCTGACATAATGTGGGTACTAGGGTCGATTTTCTTGAGTTTACGGGATGAAAAACCCGAGTTTCCGGGAGGAAAAACCCGCTTGCCCGTACCAGAGATCGACTAACTCGGGAATCTGTCGAAGAAAGGCTTAGAAAAAAATTCCTCCAGTCGGAGACTAGACTTGAACTTAAGTCTGTCTTCAAGCAACCAAGCACACAGGACACAGGACACAAGCACCACTTCCACTAAGCTACACACGCCTTGCATTTATTTTTATATTTAGAATAATATTATTCATAAGTTTGGAGCATATCAGAAAGTTGAAGAATAGTGTGTCAACCAATTCCATAATGGTGGTAAGCAATTAAACGGTGTACTACAAAGTCGAGACATTTGACAACAAACCAAGATAATTCCTTAAATGATAGTAGAGAGTGTCCTGATGTTTGGTAATGAGGTTATGAACTATTGTGGGGAAGACGCCTCTTGACCTAACTCGATGCTCTAGTTGATCCCACAGATGTTCTGCATGGTTGAAATTAGATCTCTTCAGTGGCCAGTTAAATGTGATTATGCTCATGTCCAAAAATCATGATGTTACGGTAATAGCCTGATGACACAATGCATTGTCTTGCTGAGAGAGAGACAATGGTCAGTTCCGTAGAAACGCCAGAAAGTAGGAAGTATTGCATTGTCCAGATTGTTTAGATACCTCAAGGAGTTAAATTTTTGCAACACCACAAACAAAGGTCTGAAACCAAACCAGAAAAAACAGGATCGCCTCCGAATTTTATATTCAGTAATGTACTTTGTTGAGAGATTTTAACCAGGCATCCACCACACTCACATACCAACTGCTTAGTATAGGGTGTTGATTGATTCATCGCTCCATAACTCAACTTTCCAAGTATCCATTCCCATACACGCTCTTTGCACCATTGCATGTTTGGTTGGGGTAATGTGGGGCTTACATATTTTTGCAGTCCTACCATGGAAACCTAGGCTATGGGCCTCAGGTTCTGAAAGTTTTTGTGCAGATTCGTGTTCCAGTCGATTCCTAGGACTTTGAATTCAACTCATTCAAAGGATTGTGGGTTTTACATGTTATCCTTCACAGTTACGTTTGGTGAGTGTAGTGGGTCATCCAATGCAGGGTAGCTATGGCTGTACTTACACTTTTCCCAAGGCGGGCAGGACCAAGGCACTAGAATGTTTTGGGACCCCTGTTATTGTTTGGGCCCTTAAAATTTACCTGACTTTTGGGACTCCAGATACAGCCCTCGTGCGCCTTTGCATAAGTATGGCCCTGCTGGTAGCACTTACAGTTGTCCATCTGTTTCCATCTCAGTATGTATCACTGATTGTTGACCTGGAATGGCTCAATTTTTCAACAATTTGCCAAAAGGATGAGCTTGCAACTTGAAATCCTATTTGAAGACTTCTTTGGAACTCCGTTAGTTCTCTTCTCACTGGCAGTTGACCCAGACACAGTTGCACTGACCTGGGAGCATCATATGTCTCTAATTCATATCTGCTACAATCAGGGGACTCGTTATACGGTACGATGCACCTTTTCGATGATTGTGTCTGCTGACTTGTTTCCAACCAGTGTATGTGAACATCTTGTCTCCAAAGAGGTCAAAAGAGTCCGCTATGGAGAAACTGATATTGCAAGAAAATATGAAAATATGATGACCCACTTGAAATGTTGATCTTTACAGTGTTATGATCATGTTCAATGGATGCCACAAGAGAGATGGCCTAAGACAGTGATGAATTGGTCACCACCAGGATGACAGCAGAGCAGACAGTCGCAGCTTACATGGAGAGGAGAAATAGGCGGAATTGTGGAGTTAATGCGAGACAGAGGGTTGCAAGAAGGCTTCTGGAACGACCATTCGCAGTGGAGAGTTACAAGACAACTGATGAACAGTGGAAACGCATCTCTCTTAGAAATTCATAAATCCTTACTTCGATAGTTCTAATATCGGCACCAGAAATAAGCCTACACGAGATATCTGATGTGCCATTATGGATGCCACATTACAATATTCTGCTCGGAGAATCCGCCCTCATCTAATTGTCAAGTATAAATCATTCTGCCTAATTTATAGGGGGGGGAATTCACATTTGACGTGCTTAGACGATGTATAGTTTCTCCCGTGCCTGCCTGAGTTTTGGGAATGAAACCTTCTACAGGGTCTCCCAAAATTCACGCAAGAAGTAATTTTGATAGAAAACACAGGTTTTTAATTAAAAATTGTAATTTCTTATTGATTCATAAAGTATACCGTATAGGGTTATGCATGGGATAGCATATCGGGTAAATGGCCTCCACGGCTTTGCTGGCACATATGCACTCTTTTGTCGAAATTTTCCATGACCGTTTTGCATAAATGTGGCTGAATTCGTTGATACAGCGCCCAATTTCCTCCTTCAAGGCGTGGGTGGTCGTGCGTTTGTTGGCATAAACCTTAGACTTCAAAAAACCCCAAAGAAAAAAGTCCACCGGCGTTAAGTCACATGATCTGGGCGACCAATTCTGATCACCAAAACGGGAAATTACACGACCAGGAAATGACTCATGCAGTAATTGAATTGTTTCTCGGGCTATATAGCACGTGGCACCGTCTTGTTGAAACCACATGTCGTCCACGTTCATATCTTGCAATTTAGGCACAAAAAACGGGATTATCATGCTGCGATAGCGAGCACCATTAACTGTTATTGCCTTTCCAGCCGCATTTTCGAAGAAGAATGGACCGATGATGCCTCCAGCCCAAAATCCGCACCAAACAGTGACACGTTGTGGATGCATTTGTTTCTCAACAATCACTCGGGGATTTTCTGAACCCCAAATGCGACAATTTTGTCGATTAACGAAGCCATCAAGATGAAAATGAGCCTCCTCGCTGAAGATGATTTTGTTGGAAAAATAAGCATCCACGTTGTTGTTCCATAATCCATTCAACGAACTCTCTTCGCTGTGTGTAGTCAGTAGGCTTCAGTTCTTCTGAAGTCAATTGAATTGTTCTTCTTTTGAGTCAATTGAACTTTATAAGCATTGAAAATCTTTCGTGAGAATACGCTGTAGTGAGCTTCTCGAAATGCCCAATTCAAGACCACGGTGCCGAATTGATGTTCCTGGACTCTCAGCAACACTCTCACGAACTGCTTCGATATTTTCTGTTGAACGGCTTGTTGAAGGACGGCCAGAGTGTATAAGATCACTAATTGATCCAGTTTCCTTGAATTTTTAAATTAATCTTTTCACAGTTAATGAAGTTAAATCACTATTCCGACCATATTTTGTACGAAAATTGCGAACTGTAGCTGCCAAACCTTCATTATTTTTAAAATATTGCTCAACAATGAAAATGCGTTGTTCTTTCGTGTAGCGCTCCATTTTTAATAACCCTGAACTGTCAGCTGTCACGCTGTCTTTTTTTTTTCTCGTTGTCAACACTTTACCGAACAGATGGCGCTAAATTTAAATTTTGCGTGAATTTTGGGACACCCTGTACTAGAAGAAGTGGATTGAAGATGCCCTTTCCACATAGAGTAAGTAAAACAATCACAAATCTCTATATCCATGGTGGGATTCGAACCTGCAGTCTCTTTGCCGAAGAGCGGATACGCTGACCATTCGGCCGACCAGGCCTGTTTCAAAGGGAAAGCGCGAAAACATTCCCCGACTGACAAAACATAAACGTTCAATCTATCCCAGTTTGGAAAAGTGGCAGAGGTCAACCGAACCGAGTGTGCAATGAAACATCCTCTCTCTCTCTCTGTCATTGACGCACCCAGGGAGAGGGACAAGGGCCCTTGCCCTCTCCAAAAGAAAAAGATAAAAACACTAGAAAATTTTCTAAAAATCTTTCCCTAATTAGAATTCATTTTTTTTTAAATTTATGTTGTGTCGTGTCTTCTATTTCTATGCTACTTATGAATTAGCCGTCAAATAAGGTCGGAATTCTGGCCGCTGTGAACGCAAGGTGAACGAAGTAGTGCTCGGGTGCTACTTCGTTTGCCCGAGCCGGGCCAGAGGAGATCACGGGTATCATGTATTGGAGATCACTGCAAATGCTCAGTCTGATTTCCCCCCCCCTTTCCCAAAAAAAAAAAAAAAGAGATTAAATCTTGAGTGCTTGGCCCCTTCCAAGATTAAATCCTGAGTGCGCCAATGCTCTCTGGAATTACGCCCTTAATGATCAGCCACAATTCAACGCCAGATAATATTTATTGAAATTTAGAAATCATATTAAATTAGCAGTGTTTGATCCAGAGGGAGCGATTGTCCTTCACTCAAAGAAGAATCAGAATTAAATGTCATGACTTTTCATTTAAAATAACCTTGAAATCTGTCTGAATCCTTTTTTTTTTAATTTTTTATAATAAAAAATTAAAATTTTGAAATAAATGAAATTAGTGAAAAATTCAAGTAAATTATTTTAATAAAAATCTTTAATAAACAAACAAATATTGTCAATCGTTCAACCGCAATATTCCAATTGTCCACGTAATGTGTGGATTAACCTTGCTTACTTTAGAGGAAATTTTTAAAATGTATATATGTATTTAATTATTCATTATTGGTTTGTAATTTGGTGGAATGTAGTCTTCTCGACTTAATGAATTGTGAATTTCATGAAACATGTGTTGATGTTTTATTTTTATTTTGTTTTAAATTGCAGCGTTGCTGTCACAGGCTTACAGCATGTTACTGGTTCATCCTGTGATTTAAGTAGGTGATTATAATGACTGATAGAACTACATTTAAAGAAATTGCCCACGTTTTTAGTCTTTGTGTTATTTGGTACGCTGTGAGTTCTGGAAATAATGTCATTGGCAAAACAGTCCTTAGTGATTTTCCCTATCCTATGACGATAACCATGGTACAACTTCTTACTGCTACCATATGTTCTGGACCATTATTTGCTTTGTGGGGTGTTCGTTGTCGTGTAGATATTTCATGGAGGTATTATTGGAAATTTATCGTGCCTTTAGCTTTCGGAAAGTTTTTTGCATCAGTTTCATCGCACGTCAGCATATGGAAAGTACCAGTTTCATATGCACATACAGGTAAATATTCAGATAAGATCAATTATTATTATTAACATCCAACCTCAATGGAGTCAGACATGTAAGAAATTATGTATTTCATTACCTTTTTTTAATAGATTTATTATATGGTATGATAATTGTTTCTAGTAGTTTTTTCCTTAACTTGATTGCAATCAGTACTTCATTCTTAAATGTAAAATTGGCTGGTATACTGTAAAATTAGGGCAGGAAGATGGTTTCTTTCACAGATGATTGACTCTTCACCATATTTAATGGAAATGATTTCCATAATTTATTGTTATTATTAACATCAAGTAGTAGACCAGTTTAATTAAGTTTAGTTAGTGTAACAAACTAAAGCATTAAAAAAAAAAGTTCTCTAATAGCATCTTGCATAGTTGTGATTGCTGTCTGGTGAAATTATCAAAAATCATTATGTATCTCTCTCTCTCTCCCCACCACTTTCAATAAGCCAAAAGACACATTCATTGAAATGTCAGGTCATTCAATGGGTCATTCAATTGGCAGAGTGGGCAAAAGAGAATGGGTGTCTCTTTAATGTCGCAAAGTATAAGGTTATGCATTTTGGGGTGAAAAGGTTACCAGCTGTATTCCAGGAAACTCACAAAGCTAGAGACTTGGGAGTGTTAGTGGATAGGCATTTAAAATGTAGGGGATGCATAGCAAAAGTGGCTAAAGTAGCTCATCAGATTATTTGGTTACTGAAGAATACTTTGACGAGCAAAGACAAGCAGGTTATTATTCCTCTTTATCGAGCCTTGATAAGACCCCATCTTGATTACGGCATGCAGATCTGGGTGTCAGGATTTCTTGGCAATGAGTAGGAGCTGGAGAGTATCCAGAGGCGAGTAACCGAGATGATAAGAGGTCTATGGAATGAACCTTACAAGAACAGGTTGAAGATTTGTGGGTTACAGAAACTGGTTGATAGACAGAAAAGGGATGATGTGATTGAGACATACAAGTTACTGAGAGGTTTTTACAAGATTAATTCAGAGAAAATTTTCAGAATAGGTGTGTTGGTGGGAGAACTAGAGACCATCTATGAAAACTTAGCAAGTGTGTTAGAATAGGATTTTTGCTTGGAGAGTAGTGAATGAGTGGAATAGGTTGCCAGAGTCTGTTGTGGGTGCTATGACTGTGAATGAGTTTAAAGCGAAGTATGATAGATACTGTGCAAATGTTGGATAAGTCTTGACATGGTGTTTAGGTCCTCCCTAGATGAATCTAAGTGCTCCTTGTATTACTTAGAATAATAATAATAATGTGGTAATAGTTTAATCCAATTCAAGGAAGCAAAAAATATTCAGCATCATAACAGAACACAAATATTGTTATTAAATGATATTTGTGTCATCAACTAACTACTTCACTGGCTTGGTTGGCTGATGGATGGTATCATTGATCTCCAATAAGCAAGCTTTGAGTTCAAATTCTGCTGTGTCATTGATGTTTGTCATCCAGCTTACTGGAGGCCAGAAATTGCTTTAATTAGTGCCATGTTTGGGTCTCAAGAGTAGAGCTTCCAGACATTGCAAACCTGAATCCCCTCACATTATTTATGTACTATTAGTTCATAACATTTCATGAATGAGAAACACGCGCGCGTGTGCACACACACACACACACACACACACACACACACACACAAAAAAACATCTATATGGATCACATTATGAAAGAAAGTGGCATTAGGCTTGCTATTAGAATTAGAGATGTCAAACATATTTCTCTGCTTTATGAAAGGTTTTCATTGGTTTAGATGTTGTACTTCTAAACCAATCTGGTGCAAGTCTCTAGGATTCCCTAACTGAATAACAGCTGTAACAAACTTGGCTGCAAACTTTACATCAAACAGGTGTTTGATGTAAAGATTGCAGGGAAAGAGATCAGGAGGAAGACCAATGTCTAGACAGATTTGATAGTCAAGAGTGTCTTAAAAGCACAAAATGTTAGATATGACAATATTGGAATGCCAAGAAAAATTGTTGATAGGAGATCAATAATAATGCATACTTAATCATGTAATTCTGTTCTAGTAACCTGACCGCCATTTGAGAGTACATATCAGGAAATTGATGAGGATAATGATCTCAATGGAGACTGGAGACTCATCATTGGAGACCTACACTAATTTATACACACAGAACCTTTCATACCTTTCCTCTGTTCTCAAACTGACTCTTCTATCCTTTCCTGGTATAATCAGATTATATCACTAGCATCCTTGACTTCCAAAAATCTTGGTATCTTTTTTGCTCAAGACATTACTTTTTATTATATCCAGCTACTTACTCCTACAAATCCCAAATCAGCCCAATCTTGGAATATTGCCTCATATTGGAAACGGTGCACTTCTTGACAAATTCTTGATGCTTTCATCATCATCAATTTCCAGATATGTACCCTCAAGGGGTGTTCAGGCTGCTATAACTACACTACACAATTACATTTACATTATTATTAATCTCCTATCAGCAGTTTTCCTCCAAATCAGTCTATTACATGTGAGCACTCCAATCAGTCCACCTCGACCTTGGTCTTCCTCTGGATCTCTTTCCTGCCCTCTTGGCATTGCACCCATATTTTGCTCACCTTAACTTTTCCACACAGGGGTGCTTAAGGGTCAAAGCTGTATAACTGAGAGGAGACCTCCACATAGCCTTTAAAGGAATGCAGAGAACCGACCAGGGCTTCTGACCTAATGTCCAATCCTCACCTTCTCGTGGTGCACCCTGTTGGGTATCTACTTGGATACTGAATGAACGAGAATGGGGTGGCAATTTGGGATTTAGCCGACAAAATTGTATTCTTATTGTTAAACTAAAATAAAAAATGATGGTACAACATGACAAAATTTCATGCCGGCTGGGGCATCGCCCGGTTAAACAAGGCTCCCGTTGTTTTCGCCAGGGAACCAGGGCGAACAGCGAAAAGTCAGCTACTGGAACAAATCTGAAAATAAACCGCAACTCAACATCACTAGAGTTAAAGATCGGCACTATCAACGTAAGAAGCCTGAATGGCAAAGAAATGGAGCTAGCTGAGGAATTAGATAAGTACCAGATTGACATAATAGGGGTGACTGAAACAAAAAAGACTAAAACTGGTGAGATCTTTCTGAGCAATAAATACAAAATGTTATATTCAGCCAATGAGAGTCAAGCAAAAGAAGAAGTAGCCATAGTATTCAACACTAAATACGAGTCTAATCTTCTTGAATCTTCAAGCAGTCTCAAGTAGAGTGATGTGGGCAAATATGAGAATTGGGAACTGGACAATGAGACTTATTTGTGCATATGGTCCCACAGAAGGTTCTACTAAGGTAGAAGTGGAGGAATTTTTTGAGGCTTTAGAAAAAGCAACTGACACAATGAAAAAGGAAAAGTTGGTCCTTGATGGGGATCTAAATAGCAGAGTAGGAAATGATTGTGAGACATACAAAAATATTTTGGGAAAATTTGGAGAAAAGAGCAAAGCTAATAATAATGGCAAATATCTGTTGGATTTCTGCTCAGGACATGGACTGGTTATTACTAACCCCATGTTCCAATATAAAAATGTGCACAAATTCACATGGAGAGAAGAGGCTAGGAATAAGAAAAGTCTCATTGACTATGTTATTGTTGATAGTGATGTTTTCTCCCTGGTGCAGGACACCAGAGTGTACAGAGGATTTGAAATTGGAAATTATCACTATTTAGTCTTGAGCAGAATAAAATTGAATTTCATATTCAAAAGAATAACATGTAAGAAAGTTTTAAAGTGAATAAAAGTTGAGCAGCTCTCAGATGTAAACTGTAGACTAAAATACACAAAGATTATTGAAGAAAAAATGAAAGAGTTTGAGAACAGGAATCAAATCTTGGAGATTCAGTGGCAAACTCTGAAGAAAACATTGATTGAGTCTGCCAGAGAGGCATGTGGTGAGGTTGTCTGCAAGGATAAAAAAATCAGAACTTCCTGGTGGACACAGGAAGTTAGAGGCAGTGAAGGAAAAGAAGAAAGCATATCAAAAGTTCCTGTCAAATAAGTCAACATTAAGGCAAGGGCCACTACCCATACCGGTTTCGACCTCAATAAAGGTCGAAACCGGTATGGGTAGTGGCCCTTGCCTTAATGCATAGCATTACAGATATCCGCAAGGAGATGTGCTTTGCATTATGGGAGATACTGAGATAGGAGTGATGAGAGCTTTCTCCACCTTTGCAACGAGTTGCCTGGTGTTGCACTACCTTACCCCAGTCTTGAAGATACTTTCAGGCACAAACTTTGTTTGCTCACACTTGGATAAAGGATTAAACTAAACTTATTATGGTGATATGATTGAGACTTACAACTTTCTGAAAGGGTTACACAGAATTTCAGTAGATGGAATTTTTCATTTTATGGAAGGTGGGAAAAGATTCAAGTGCATCAATGGAAGTTGAGGATGAATGCTGTCAAGAAAGGGATTAGGGCTAGATTTTTTTCCTCATAGAGTAGTACGTGATTGGAATGGATTGCCTTTTGGTGTTTCGTAAGTAGCGTAAATGAATTCAAGAACAGGTGTGAATAGTATGGCCTCCCTCGATGAGTTCTGACTCTCTGAAGGTCTCTCTTAATAATAATTTTGTACTCCATATTTAAATATTTTTGGTCAAGTATTATCTGTCTTTTGCACATTTTTTGCTTCTGATTTCTTTTTCCCTTTTAAATGTCTATGCACTGCATATTGCATGTTCCTTTTGAATGTTCCTACTGCTCCATCACTGCTTCTGTCAGTCATTTTAACAGCCTTTTAGACTGTTTACTTCAGACATCAAGTATATCTTTATTTTCAGTTTTGATATCATCTGTATCATTTCTAATTCCTTTTATAGTATTCTTTCCACCACTGCCAAACATTTTCAGTAATTTGTAGAATATCTGCCACCTACATGATATTTAATTTCCATTTCCATTATCCAAATTATGGAAATAACTACCATCTTAGAGTAAAACTTTAGTTTAATATAAACCAAAATAGGTACTCGATGTTTCAACCTTCACACTAAGGTCATCATCTGGAGTATACACATATATATACAAAGAAACAAGCTACACTACAATCTACATGGCATGCTAAAGTTTCTGACCAACCCTTACAATTGGCCTGACCTGTGATGAAAAAAAAACTTACTACATCAAAGTTGGAGCCTTTAGGTTGCAAAATTAATTAAGCTGGAGAGCAACATGTTTACATAAAGGAAAAAATAATAAATAATAAATAAATAATTATTACTTATATAAGTATGCATATAAATTACAGCCAACTGGTATGAATAGTGGCCAATAAAAGCTGAAGATTGCTTCAAGTCTGAAGTCAGGGTATGCTGGAAACTAAGTAGGCTGAATGTGTGCCATCCAAATTCTTGAGATTTTTATGCCACCATTATGGTTAAGATTGGAGTGGTTAATCAAAATTTCACAAGTACTTAGAGCAAGTACTTTTCCAATCAATTGTGTAGGGTGTTAAGAGCGTGATCTGTGAAAAGCCTGCTTCACCAAAATTGTTAAATTTAATGTGTCGTTTGTGCTCTTTTTTACAGATAGAGATTGTACGTCCCATTTCCCCAATATAAGGTAATAGATGCAATACAAGTGCAATAAACTCCATGATGTGCCAATGGGAGGGAGAGGATCCTTAGAGGTGTTGAATATGTTTTTTAATTTTAAAGGTGGTTTAAAAGTGGCATTAAGATTGTAATGGTGTAGGATTGTATTAATTTTCTTTGATAACCTTTTAATGTATGGGATAACAATGGTTTTACTGCAATCTATATTATTTTTTGATGAAATTTTATGAAGAATTTTATTAATAGTATTTCTGCTATAACCATTATTTATAAATGCATTGCTAATAATTTTTAATTCTTGTTTAAGAGCTTCTTTATTAGAGCAAATTGTTATAGTTCTGTTTTGGCGATTGCCTAACCCACATTCGAAGGTCCATATTCAGACAGCTCACGGCAGTAGACGCAAGTCTTCCTCCTAACTCCAAATTTTTGCGAAGGGTGGTGATATGAGTTAGCATCTATATATTCGCCAGTATGTGTAGGCGTTCGGTAAACAGCAAAGGATAGACAGCCTGAGGGAAGACGTGTGATTAGTGTATATCCAGGAAAGGAAGCAAGTTCTGATTTTCAATTTCAATAGTAAATTGTATGCACTCATGTTGTTTGTTCAGGTGGCTAAGGAATGTGTTTAAAGTTTGACGACCATGTGGCCAGATAATGAAAGCATCTTCAACGTATCTAAGCGAAACTGTAGGTTTTAGCGTAAAGAAAGGAATCAAGAGCACGTTGCTCAAAAGCTTCCATATAAAAGTTAGCATTGGGGGGGGGGATAGAGGTGAGCCCATACCTGTACCTTCTTTTTGTAGTTAAAATTTATTTTACCACACGAAGTAACCTGGAACATAGCATGTGGATAAATAGAGCCATAATGTCAGGCAGAAATTTGTTCTGTAGGAGAGAAATTGTGTCATTGATTGGGACATTTGCGAAAAGGGCAGAAACGTCAAAACTGACTAATAAATCATCTTTGCCAAGTGTTATGATTTAAATTTTGTTTATAAAGTGTTGTGTGTTCTTTATATAGGAAGGGTAAATGGCCTACCAACTCCTTGAGTGTTGACACTAATTTCTTGGCTAGGTGATAATTAGGGCTGTCTATTCCCTCAACTATCGGCCGAAGCGGAGCATTATGTTTGTGTGCCTTGGGAACACCATATATTCTTGGAGAACAGTGTCTGACAGCCAAGAACTGACAGACTTAAGTAATTTTACAGTTTTTTTCCTTTACCCTGTTCGTCAGAAAGGATTCTATTATCTTCCTTTGACTTTTGTTTACTTTTACATTTTTTATATGATCCCACCCATTAACCTTTCTAGTTGGGAGTAAGGTATTCATATATAGTATGTTAGGAGTACAAATGCTTTAAGGATATTTTTTTTCTGTATTTATTTATTTTTTACATAATCCTGATCAGGAGACTAAACATGGAACTTTTTCATACCACCTCAGGCCTCCAGTAAGCAGGTTGGTGGTCAATGCTGGGAATTTAAATTTATATCCCACTTACGGACAATTTCACCACGTTTTCCTCTCCTATCCTGCCAGAAAATGCTGTACCCTGCTACTTCTATTCCTGTTACTATATCATCTTTCATCAACTACGTCTCAGTGATCCCAATAATCTTTGGCCAGGCTGACCTATCAGCGCCATCAATTTATCTCCTTTATTCCAAATACTCCTGGCATTAGTATAAAGCATAAAAATGTCACTTCTTTTATACCTATCATTATCCCCTCCAGATTCCACTAGATTTATTATTACATGATGTCCTCCTGCTTCCTCCAAGCGCTCCATTCCCACAAAAGGCCACCCCTGCTACCATCCACCCTGGGAACTCTAGTTTTCCTTCATTGACACACCGACTCTTTCAGAAAACAGCAATCTCTTCAGGTGTCTGTGTCCTTCCTCCTTCAAATGCAAGCGGTCTCTCGCACATGGTTCCTTTCTGTCCTCAACTGCCTTCCAAGCATCCACATATTCCAGTCCCTCTCTGACACATTCTGGCTATTATGCTATTCATTATTACTGCTCTTCTGCGAAGCTCCTCATTATCATACCTGGGTAACACACACACACACACACTCACTCTTTACTGTCTGTGTTTTCTTTTGTACAACTTAGCATGAATCTCAGATCTCTCACCACTCGATTTACACTGCCACTCAAGTCATTCGTGCCCACCATCACAATCATTTCATCCCCCCTTTCACCCCACTTAACTGCTGGCAAACATTCCTCTGGCATCCTATCTTGCACACCACTGATCATCGAGTCTCCATACATCACATCTCTTACTGCTCTGTTCCTTGATTGCTCATCTGCATCCGTCACTCCTCCCCCCCCCCTCTAACTCTTTCTCTCAGTGTTTCCCTACTTACCTGCTATCCTGGCACCACTCTATCCCTGGTTCCAGCACTCCTTTGCATTCTTCTCATTTCCTCTATCTGACAGTTTCCATTCTTTTCTCTTCTTTTCCATAACTCTCTCTCTTTTACTGCTTCTATTCTCTATTCTTCTATCATTCCAATACCTCTCTCTCATCTATTGTTTCTATTCTCTCCTCTTCTATCATTCCCATAACCCTCCCTCACTCCTCCTCTGATTTGCCTTGCATTCATCTCTTCCATTCGCCTACTCTTATCGTTCATACTTCTCATCTCATTTCCCAGACATTCCACCTCTTCTTTCAACTCATCTATCTCTCTAATGCTGTGCATTATGGGAAGGGTCACTACCCAGACCAGTTTAGACCTTTATTGAATGTTCAAGTACAGGTCAAACTCCAAAAGCTCAGGGTTGTCCCCCTGAGTAACAGTTCTTCTGAGTGGCTCACGCTGCCACTCAGAAGAACTTTCAGAACCGGTTGGCCCTACACTGTGGCAGGCTCACCCCACCACCGAGCAGAGCTGCTCATATCTCATCTGAAGGATAACAGCAACAGCTGTGCCTCAGTTAACTTCAATGGCTACAGCATTGCCATTTATTACCCCCTCCCACACCCAGAACCTGGGTGACAGCAACAGCCAAGCCTCAGTTAAAACTTCATGGGCTACAGCATTGCCATTCATCACCCAAACTTCCAACTGGTTTCGACCTTTATTGAGGTCTCTTCAGTGGGATCCAGACCCAGAGGTGATACCAAGGTTGAAGTAATGAAGAAGTAATATTTTCCTGTACCAGTTGCCAAAAGGTGTCACACATTATTATTAAATTACTCTGGATTAGAGAAAGGTTGTTGGAAGTTTTTTCACTTGGTTATACTATAAATTAAAGATACCAAGAAATTATATACTTGATTTAATCCTTTATCCAATTGTAGACAAAGTTTGTGCCTGAGTTTGCATCTGAGTAGTGACCCTTCCCATAATGCATAGCATGGGCAAATGCTGGTCTTGAAATTCACGCTTGCTGTTGTTATCATTCAGGGAATGAGAGGTGTGATTGAAGTCTGATTAGCAGAATAATGAATTACTGACCATTTAAAACTATGCACAGGTAATAACGTGGATGTTAGGTTCCACAGAAATGCCACGTTATATAAATCGCTTTATGCGAGTCTCATATCACATAGAAAAAGTAGGGTTATGTTCCGAAATTGTTTTTTTTTTTTTTTTAATTATATAAAGAACAATGACATATCCAACAAAAAATATATTTTTATTTAATTCAGGTAATTCATGTAAGTTACGAAAACATATAATCTATTATTATAATTACAGCTATTATAACCTGTTTTTGTTGAGGAGTGTCCCTTATTTTAAATACATTGGCTATTATTACTCATAAAAGGGGTATATATATTTTAGGGCATTATGGGTGAGTATAGAAGGCAATATAGCAGAATAAAAGAGGTGGAAAAATTTTGTACATACCTCGTTTGAATACGATGTCTTCCAATTTCATGATCCTGCTGAAGGTTGTTTATAACCAGAGGGGAAGGGAGCATGGGGGGGGATGTTTTGACACGGGAAAAATAAATTTGGAAACCCGGGTTTTGTGTTAATAATATAAATATATATATATACTATTGTGTTTAGGGGCGCATATTGGGGATGGGGGGAGGAGAGAAGGGGAAGGGTTTACTTATGGGGAAACTGGGGCAGGAGAGAGCGTTAACGGGGGTGTGGACCGTTTCGGTCAACTGACCATCATCGGAACATTTTCGGTCAAAATTATGCCTAATATAATCTATGAAACAAATACATAGTATAAAAGTATAAAAATTACAAATTGTACTGAAACTTCATTGCACATAATGCATAAATGTTTTAGGCAAAATAAAAAGTTCATATTTTAATCTTTCATAGCACGAGGATTTGAGGATTTAAACACTAGTTTTGTCATGTAATCATCCGATGCATTACTACAAAACAGTAAAGTAATTCTATCTTTGGAAACTTGAATCCAGGAGCTGATCTTTCATTTTTCGAAATATAGGTGCATTTTTGCACTTTTTTCCAATATAACCCGGATTCATCTGCATTGAACACCTGGTCTGCACTATAAATGTTTATAAACTTTGAGAGTTTTTTGTTTAATAAGATTTCCATCCATAGGAATTTTCTTTTGAGGTTCAATCTTCTATCGAAATCATTAGAGATTTCTCGATTTTTTCATTAGAATATCGCGAACACAAGCAATGCGCTTTGCACTTATCGTTGACCCAGCAATAAATACTTTATCAGATTTTATGTTCATTTTGTTTGATTGTTCGAATTGTTGATTCATTTATGACATCAAAATCTCGATCCAAGATTTTGAATATTTTTCTTCAAAAGAAATTAATTTTGTTTTCAATGTTAGTTTTTCCCTTTCGTTGCAGTTTGTGGCCATTACTATAAAAAATAATTTTTTACACAAAAAAGCAAGCGTTACATATTGCATGTAACTCACCAGAAAATAAAGTGCTCAGCTTGAGATGAACACACTTGTGATTTTTAATGCACTTTCCTGGCAGAAACGAGGACAATTTTCAACAATAAACGTTTTATACGGTAAACAATTGAGGTACATGCGTGCTAAAGGGTATTTCCCCTAATGTAAATTTGCTACTTATAATTACATGCGGGATACAGGCAGACACAAATTTAACGAAGATAAAATTTGATTTTTAAGTCGTGCGGTGAAAAACACATGAAAAAATTAAAGGTTACTGTAATTTGTAGACTGTGTTTTTATCGGAACCGTGTTGTATAAGTACCGCGTTCAACAAGGGTTACTACAATTTTAGACTGTGTTATATCGAAACCGCGTTGTATAAGTACCGTGTTATACGAGGGTTACCTGTATTTAAAAATTTATGTACATTTAATCATACAAATACAACAATTATTTTACAAATGGTATTCTATCTTTTTCAATTTAGCTACTTGAATACAAATTCTACCCTGCAGTTCTTTATGAACTGGTCAATAACATTGTCATAAAAATATGGTTGTAACTTAATTTTCCCAAGCAACACGCACAATTTTAAAGGCTGGATGAAGCTCACTGGCTAGAGCTACTTTAACTGCGTATGACCCATGTTTAAGCAACAGGGCGAGATGACGTGGAGGGAATGGAAATGGCTATGCGTGCACATGAAATCACAGTGCTGAAGCGAGGACCTAGATGCTCCTACAACCGAGCAAGCCTGGTGTTGGCCTTCGATACACAACGCAAAGCTCAATTATTTCCGTGCAAGCTTAAAACGTTTTCTATCTACAAAATAAAAGCCTAAATGGAATGCTTATAAATGCATGCATTTATTAACAAATAAATATTACTTCTTTCTCAATTAATGAGAATGGAGAATTCGCCACTGATGCATAGCATTATACATGTCTGCAAGGAGATGTGCTTTACATTATGGGATACTAAGACAAGTGATGTGAAGTCATACCACCTTTACGAGTTGCCCCAGTCCTGAAAATACTTCAGGTGCAAACTTTGTTTGCTTACACTTGGATAAAGGATTAAACCGAATAAGAAGAATGTCCAAGATTGGTAAACTACTAGCATTTTCTTTTTTCCATGGTGAATTGAATTTGTGGGTGAAGGCTGTTGATCTATTGTAGGAAAGAGGTAAGCTCATTTTCAGAATAAGTCTAAACAGCAAAGATCTCATTGATGAAACAAAAGAAAGGGTTGGGGATGAATCGATGAGAACATGGTATCTTCTAGATGGTTCAAAAAATAGTTTGCCAAAAGAGGAGACAGAAGGCTATCCATTCTACAGATCTTGTTTTTTCCAGCTGAAATATACTGAATGTATAACAAATTCAAAAATCTTCACAACATCAGGAGGGAAATCATCATATAGTAAACTAATATTGTCAGATAACGGAATGTTAAATAGAGAAACAATGTCACAGCTGACTAACATATCCGACCCTCGTATTTAAATACTCTTGATTTTTAAGAAAATGTGTGAAATTCTTGACAAATCTGTGTGGATTGTTCAGTGGGCAGTTAATAAATGTGAAAGAAATTTAGCAATTCCATTGGTGGGAGAGTCGATACATTTTTACAGTTGGTCTTACTCAACAACCTTCTTTATGAATTTTTGGGAAACCATATAAACAATGAGTCCTTCCAAAATGGTCCTTTTGGAAGGACTACTTGATTTTGGATTTTCTGGATTTTGTATATAAAGTATCTTTATCCCAGCTAACAACTTCATTAAGGAGCAAATTTAATTGTTTAATCTGTGTTTTTGCAGGGTTATAACAAATTTCTTGATAGGTTGAGATATCCTATAAAAGGCAGTCTATCTTCCTCTCATAGTCTGCCTTATCCATTACCACTACAGCTTTTTGTTTATCTGCTTTCAAGGAGGAGATAGTGGTAAGTCCATGCCATACTTTTTTTTTTTTATGTGGGTAAAAATTATTTTGTCGCACAGAGTGACCAGAACATTGTAGGTGAGCAAAGAGTATCATGATATGAGGTGAAAATTTGTCCTGAAAAAAAAAAAAAATAAATAAATAAAATAAATAAATAAATAAAATAATAATCCATGTAACCGGATTGAAAAGGGAACTACAGAATAACATCAAATTTGACAAATTAGTAATTATTCTTTTTGGACACAAGTTAGATGCTTAATGGAGTGAAACACACTGAGAAAGGATTCAAAATATTATTTAATTCTTCCAATATTTTATAATAATAAAAGTCTTCTCCATTTCTTTTTCCTTTTTGGCGTATACTTTAGTATTCTTTTTCATAGTCCATTTGGTGGCATTCTATTCACATGGTCAATCAATTTGTTTCTATAATTATCTGTTGTTTGTCAAGTTAGTTCAAAATTTCTGTTTTATTTATTTATTTATTTTTTAATTTTTTTTTATCTTGTTTAGTGTAACTTGTTATTCTTCTCAGAAACTTTATTTCTGCTGATATTATTCTCTGTTGGTCTGGTGGTAAAGTTTATACATTGGTTATTCATAACTGCAGTTTTTTTAAGGAAATACACTGAATTTTTTTAAAATAAAATTACTTCATGGGAACCTTTGAAGAAAAAGCTTTCAACTCTGTCCCACATAGACACACTGTTTGGCTACTTTGTTGATGTGTTCTCCATTTGGTCATATATGGCCTGGATACTCTCAACATTTTATTTTATTGCATCTAAACAACCAACTCCAGGATCCAGTTCACCTTAGGAGAGTGAAATAACAGTCTCGCCTTCCTAGATACTTTAATTATATGCCAGCCTACTGGATACCTAGCATTCTCCTTTTACAGAAAACCCACACATACTGCTGGATACGTTCACAGTTACATCCCTCCACTCCCAACAGTATGGGATTATTAACACCCTATATAACAGGGCAAAATTAATTAGTTCTGGTAAGTGCCCTCTCCACTAAAGTCTATCACATTCACAAAACCTTCTTAGCCAATGGCTATAATACTGCTGTGTCCAATAAGTATTACTCTGAACAGAGACTCCACAAAAATTATCGCCATTTCTTATATATCCAGAGTACATCTTAAAAACTAGCTAATCCTGGGAAAAAAAAAAAAAAAAGACCTTACGTTTATAGACCATATAAAAAAATTGGGATCCCTTATCCACTCCACTAAAAACCAGCCACATTTACCAGATCCCTTGCAGTTATAACCTCTCCCTACTGTGGCTAAACAATTAGTCCGTCCAACATCAGAATCACATAAGGACTATATCCATTTCCACCACTATAGCCAATCAGGACTTGCTGACCATGATTTTTACATCAGTGGCAAGATATGCTGTAAGAAGGCCACTCTACTCCAGTGTAGCAAATATGAGAGGCTTCCTCTAATCTGCTTCTGCCCTGAGAAATTACCCAAACTTCAGATGAGGTTCGGATTGTTTCTGAGGGTGGATTTGATTGTATGAAACTGCTCCAAATTTGGGAAGCTCTGATCCTCTGTACAGCCCAAAAGCTAAAGACACTCATTTTAACCCATTGGGGAGGGGGAGGGCACTATTTTGGACTTCAGGCCTACTTTCGGTTACCATGCCTTGGCCTCATTACTCAGTATAATGCTTGCATGCACTATTGTACTGTGTTCCCTGATGATGGCAATTTGAGTTGGCCAAAATATTGGAAATATTAATGAAATTTATTGTAGTTAATATTAGTCTACAATTTAATTTCCTTAAAATACTACAGTTATTCTGTGGTTTTTTAAGGAAATTTTTACAGGTATTGTTCACACTTTCACGTCCATGGTTAAAGACCAGAGTTCACAAATGGGACAAGACAACTTTGTGAAGCAGAAGTAATTCACTCACTTTCTATAATAAAGTAACAAGTCAAATTAAATAAAGGAAATTCTTGCAACATGATATTGCCAGACTTTGCAAAGGCATGTTATAGGATATTGAATTAAAATTCAGTGAATATGAATCTGATAGACATCAAAGAGAGGTGTAATGTAGAGTTGAATTAAGGAGAAAGCATGTGGCCAGTGATATGCTATATGGCTGTGTACTTGGACTGTTGTTTAATTTGTTAATGATATTGAGGATGATTTGAAAGGGAATAACCAGCAAGGTACTGATGATCCTATACTGGGAGAGAAATAATAAATTAATGTGATTATAAAGATTCTGCAGAATAGACTGACATTGTAGGTAGAGTAATGGTTTCCTATTCAGTATCATAAAGTTTTACATTTTGGATTGAGGAGATTGCAGCCTTTTGGCTCTATACTTTAGTAATTAATTATGCACTTGAGAGTTCACTTATGGTGAATTTAACTTTTTTTTTTTTTTTTTTGACATAGGATTGCTGTGGTATTGAACAGATGGTTTTTGCTCTCTTTAGGCTGCTGCCTGTCTAATGAGAACCAAACAGCCTGAAACAGCTGTCAGGCTAGTGAAACCTAATTTAAGCACCAATAAAAGGCAAATGAACAGGCTCCTTGTGCAGAGTTTGTATTTTTTTAAGTAGTGCAAACCAAGGCAACTCCAATGCTGAAGATTATATTATCATAAGCTTTGGTAAATTTTGAAACTTTTGTTAAGTTTCTTTCTCTATCATTGTCATAACACTAATTACGGATATAGTTCTGGTCTTGTTATCCATCTAATATTCTTTTTTGAGATCTACCCATGCCTTTCTTTCCAATTGGTTTATATTTTATTATTTGCTTAGGATATCGAGTATTGACCATTCAGTTTATATGCTCTATTTGGCTATAAAATATGGATAACTCCTCAATTTTAATATTAGTTATGTGTTTCATCACAAGATTGCACCACAAGAAATTGAGCATACTATAGGTTTGAAAGTGATAGATCAGGTAATTTGAGTATAGGAAAATGTATTGCAGAAGTAGGGAAAATAGTAGCAATAATCAAATGGATGTTGAAAAACACAATAAGGGATAGGAATAAGGAAGATATTGTCCCTCTTTATAAAGCTTTGATACATCAAGAATCTAAAATAAGTAATGTAAATCCATCAGAATGGCAAACGTTATTTGATGTTGACCATTAATCTAGACATAAAAAAAAAAAAAAAAAAAAAGTAGGATGAAGATGACAAACAGGTAAAATCCTATCATGGCACTATGGCTGAAATGACTGCATTGGATAACAGGTCATACTTCAGTTGTTCAAAAAAAAATTTCCAAATTTCATGATGAATTTATTCCACAGTACAATTTCTCAGAGAAAATTTCTTTTGGTACCATCTACCAGTGTATTTATTGTAAGTTTTTTTTTCTGAAAAGAAAGGGGAGGGAGATTTATGAAGAAACCAAATACACACTTTTCCTAAAACGGCCCAAAAAATTCTTTTTCTGCATCGTAATTTTATCTCGATTCAGTTTAATGAACAAATCCACAAGTATTCTCTATATTTCACACATTCACATTCTCTATATTTATTTATTAAATGAAATAAATAAAAGTACTGTTATTTATTTGTTCTTGGTTTTATGTTGCATTGTTTATTAAATGTTTAATGACAAACCAGAAAAACACAGGATCATACCATCACACTGCCATCTCCAAATTTCATAGGGTTTCACACTCTGGTAAGAGATATTCACCGAGGCTTTCACACCTATACCTGTCCATCTACTTGATAGAGTGTGTAGTGTGATTCGTTGCTCCATAACATAGTTTTCCATGCCTTCAAATGCTACTGTATGTGCTATTTGCACCACTGAAAACTGTGCTGCATGATGTTGGTTTGGGTAATGTGGGGTTTGCATATTGCGTTCCTTACATGGAAATCCATGTTGTGAGCTTTGGTTCTGAATGTTTTTGTGCAGATTCATGTTCCATTCAATTCTCAGAACTCTGCATTTAATGGGTCAGCCAATCAATGGTGGTTTTTACATATTATCCTTTATAGCACCTTACGGCCATGTTCGGTGAGTGCTGTGAGTCATCCACTGTGGGGTAGCACTTGCAGTTGTTCCCTGCACCTCCATCTCAGTATGGTATCACTCATTGGTGACTTGGTATGTCCCATTTTGTCAACAATTTGCCAAATAGATAGGCCTGCAAAATTGCTTCGCATCCTATCAAACACCTCTTTCAAATTCAGTCGGTTCCCTTCTCACATCCATTTCACCCAGACATAATTGTGCCCTGACTTAAGAGCATTATATTCCTCCAATTTATACCAGCTACAAACATATAGCTCATTACTTGGCATGATCCACCTTACCTATGGTGGAATCTGTTGACTTCTTTTCCAGTAGTGTATACAGGACCCAACAAATTATGAAAAATCCTGCTCGTCACTGAAAAAATTTTACTCACCTAAGACAACGTGTTTTGATGATATATTCCAATTAGTCAATAAGAGTTTACACTTCAGTCTGCAGCTACTTGCCAGCTAGCAGTATGTATACATACAGCCTCTTGTGGTATGCAAAATACAGTATTCCTTATTAGACGCATTTCCTCCCAGTGGTGGGAGGACTAGGGGCCATACATGGAAGCTGGGCAAGAGTGTGGTTGGCAAGGGTGTTAGAGCTAGGTTTTTTACTTGGAGAGTGGTGAATGAGCTGCCAGAGTCTGTTGTGGGTGCCATGACTGTGAATGAGTTCAAGGAGAGGTGTGATGGATACTGTGTGAATGTCAAATAGTTGTTCTTGACATGATGTTAGGGCCACCCTCGAGAGTCTATCGACTCCTTATGTGCCCATAATAATAATAATAATAAAAATATATATAGATATATACATATATATGTATATATACATATATATATATGTATATATATTTTGGAATGAAAATTTTTGTCCTCTTAAGGTTTCTGTGATCTTTGATGAGAATCAGCAGTTCAAAACAGTTCCTTGATAAAAGGCAAATATGTGGGCACCTGAACAGGGCTCATAATCTTTTTAAGTAGTGCAAGCTAAGGCAACTCCAATGCCACCAGTTTTATTCTCATAAACTCTCAGGTTTTTTTTTAAATTCTCCCTGTATATATATTTTATTATGAAATAAGGATGGTTCTTTTTATTTTTGCATGTGGTTACATGGTTAGGTGAAGTATTATTACACATATTTTCAATATTTCTTCATTCTGCAATTTGGCTGAAGCATCAAATATTGTACTGAAGCATGCTGAATTAAATTTTAAACATTCTAAATTGGATTTTGTAAACAGATGTTTGAACAAAAAATATGCACACATTAAAATAATTTTTTTTTATTTTCAAATATAAAAATAAAAAATATTTTGAAAATAAAAAATATAAAATATTTTTTATTTTCAAAATATTTCTGTATAAAATTTAATTCAGTATAATTCAGCTGAATATTCAATGCTTCGGCCAAATCATGGTTCAGCATATTCCTAATGGAGATGACTAAATAATAATAATTTGATGGTAAAACTTTATCTTTCTCTCTCATCTTAGAAATAGTTGCATATGGGCTAATTTCCTAACTGCAGGATAAATGCTAGTGGAATAAGTAAATATTAAAAGATATCACTAAACACCAGTCCACTATGGAGTATAAACCTTTGGAACAATTGAAGAATTCCCATCATGGCTAGATGTTGGTATCCAGATTGGGTAAGATTGTTTTTGTCCTCTTTTTTTGGTTAAAAATAAAAAGGAACATTGAATGCTATCTGTCCAGAATGATAGGAAGGTATTTACTATAATCATCACTGCAAGAATTAAAATGAGCCAAAAGATTGGCTTCTTCTGGAGATAATAAAATGATAAACCATCTGGAAGCAAAACACTTGGAATAAGGCTGAACAAAAGTTATGGAACTAAGATGACTTGCTTTGTCAGAGATAGCAGTTTGAACTTGATGCAAGTTTTCTTACCTTTTGGTCATCAGAAAAGCAGTTAGTGAAAACTTGCTTTTAGATTTTTAAAGTTTCAGTACAGGCTAAAAATGGTAATTTGAGATTTCACTGAATGCCTCTTGTAGTATAAAAAATACAGTATTCCTTATTGGAGGCATTTCCTCCCATTAGGAAAGTATGCACTGTGGTTGCCAGAGTTGCATTTGCAAAATGGGCCCCCATTGTGCAAAGTGGGAAGAGGCTAATATTGCTCATCACTAGATCATTAGTGCCATGCTAGTTGATTAAAACAATTAAGGCATGTTTTCCAAGACAAATGGCTCAAGTAATTCAAATGGCTATGTGCTACAAAGACAGAGTTGTATTCTGCAATGTATAAAAAATGTCCTGAGGTTGCTTACAGAAACTCTAGATTACTACAAGATTTTTGAGGCTTTTTAAAAGTAGAGACATTTAGGTTTCATGAGACTTCAGTTTTCACAAAAAATGCTGCACTGTAGATACCTGGGTAACATAACACACCCAGCTGCTTTCCAATAAAGATGGGTTCTAAAATATTTGAGCACCTGAAGTACCTTGTTATAAAGCTAAATTCAGGAAACTATTTACTGACTTCAAAGAACTTCATAGGGCTCAGTAGTAGAACAGTATCAAAATGACTTGAAATGTAAAGAATTTATATATATTGCTGATGTTGTTAAACAAAAATTAGTTAAGAAAATCAATACTCTATTAACTGTGAGTCTTTTTCTAGATACTTCTACAGATATTTCAAATGAGAAGCAACTTGTCCATTATATGCAATGCATAGATAAAAATAGGAAGAGGTATTTGTTTACATAATTTCTTTCCAAAACTCAGCTGCAGTGTATTTTGATATTAGAAAGTGAAATGAAGAAACTTTTCTTGCCAGAAGACTAATAATTGGTTAGCAGGTATAGAAGCACATACTAGGGAAAAATTAAAGAGAAATATGCCAGATTTGTCACATTATTGCACGTAATTTGAATTTGGCTCTTTCAAATTCTATTAAAGATGTTTCCTTTTGTTACTGAAATTGAAACAGTGTATGTAGAAAAGATTTCTGAACCAATAAATTTTTTCAATGGACTGGCAGTTGGGAAATCATTGATAGACTACTAGAAATGCAATTCTTAAAATGCAGCAAAATGGAACTATCCATGACACAGGACATGGAGTTTAAACTCCATGGCTTCTTTCTTAATTTCCCTTTCCTTGAAGGAAATGCATTAAGTGAAAGCCAATGCAGTTTATTCAATTCTAAAACATAAAACTTACTGTGAAATTGAAGCTGTGTTTAGCAATTTAGCATATTAATAGTAGAAGTCGAATTAACTTATTGTTGAAGAAATGAGCAAGCTTTGTTTTATTTTGGCTTCAAAAACTATTATACAGAAGGATAATAAGTATCTATTATCCTTTCAATTAAGAATTAGATGAATGCTTAATTTCCCTGAAAGATTACTTTTTTTTTTTTTTTTCAAAATTTAAATAATTGAGTATAGAAAGTATTCTTTTTTTTCTTTTTCCTACAGTTAAAGCTACAATGCCATTATTTACAGTAGTATTATCAAGATTAATTTTAGGAGAAAAACAAACTTTTAAGGTAAGTTCTTGATTTGAAGCATAAAGTATGAATTGAATTATTTATTTTATAAATAAAAAAATCCTGTAATAAAGGATTTATTACTTTGCACCAAAGATCGACTAACTTGGGAACTGGCAGAAAGAAAAAAAAAAAAAAAAAGCTTCCTTAGTAACTGAAATCAAACTCTTTCTTCTGTCATTTGACTATTATAGAGTTACAAAGTTATGCAGGCACCAGTTATTATATATTATTGTATGCTTATTATTATTTAGGCATTTCCATGAAATCCTAAATGACTCAGTGGAAAGTCCATACTAATTCATATATAATGCCTATCATACCTCTTATTCAGTGGAATGCAGTTGCAACTTCTTCTGTCAACCCATTCTGCTCATTCATCATTTCTTTCCTCCTTCAGATTAGCCACATAATTAACCAGATCACTATCTCCCTCGCCACCACCATTGGCAATGCTTTTTTATGCACGAGAAGTCCTGAATGCAAAGTTTAGTTCTCAACAATTCAATATCACAGTGGATATTTTGACATCAATTCTCTTTTCACCAATATAATCCTCCTTATTGATCATATCGCTAATTAAAAAAAAAAATTTCCCATATATCTCAATATTTTTGCCATCTAAAGCAGTGGATGCCCATTCTTTTTTTTTTAGATGTGCAAATAAGCACATGTACCTATGTTTTGTTGTGGGACAAATATATAATAATATTGTATTATGCATATGATGTTTATTTATTATATAAATAATTGTACGTTTGGGGTAAAAAAAAACACACAGGACCACAGAGGTGGTAAATAAGATGGATATAAAAGCTTAAATATAAAGAGCCAATAGGCTTCGTTTTGGCGATATAAACATTATTCAAATTAAGGGGATATTAAATCCCACATTGTTTTAAAACCGAATAAGAAACTCAAAGATTGGAATCTGAGAGTTTCATGCCGAATATAGTAAACTATAAAAGTATCGGCGGTTACTAGTGTGAGCTAATTTGCATTAACTTGCTAACTTGCATTAGCTCACGCTAGTAACTGCCGATACTTTTATAGTTTACTATATTCGGCATAAACTCTCTGATTCCAATTTGAGTTTCTTATTCGGTTTTTAAAACAATGTTGGATTTAATATCCCCTTAATTTGTATAATGTGTATATCACCGAAACGATTGTACTACGTACTAGGACTACTTGCATTAGCTCACGCTAGTAACCGCCGATACTTTTATAGTTTACTATATTCGGCATGAAACTCTCTGATTCCAATCTTTGAGTTTCTTATTCTGTTTTAAAACAATGTGGGATTTAATATCCCCTTAATTTGAATAATGGATATAAAAAGTATAATAATTTATGTATTTATAATGATTATAAATGCAATGAGAAATTTAATTATAACGTACTTATTACAATATTTAGGTAACGAAAATATTAATATGTAACTTGATACTAATTTTATCTGTAAAATATATATTTAAAATTTAATGTGAAACGTTGGTATCCAATATAAATTGGTGGGCTGATTTGAAAGTCTCCTCAGGCCATAGGTTGAGCATACCTATCTATGGTATTACTTCGCTTGGAAGAACAAAATGAACATAAACATAGAGCCTTGCTATTGTTTTCTCTCTACCTCCCAGGCCAGTGTAGTGTTTTAAAAAGAATCTCTTGACACAGCTAGTGTTTTCTATTTGGCTGCATGGTCAGAACATATTAGGCACATCCCTCCGGCAGCCAATAATCTGGCCTTTCTAGACACCCTTTTTTTCACAACATGAAGAATATGTACTCACAAAGGCAGATATATTCGCAAACATTTTCATCATCTATCCGAGCAGTTTGGTATTATTAAAACACTAACAGTCTGTCAGTCTGTTTTAACCAAATATCTCTCGAAAACAATCTTAATGATTTCACCATACCATCTTATCTGATGGCTACAATTATAATGGAATCAACAAAATACTTAATCTTCCCACAAACCTCTCAACATAAATTAAATAATGCTATTATTATCCCTTATGTCGAAAGTTTTTTCACTTAGTTATACTACAAATTAAAGATGTGAAGAAATTATATTCTCGGTTTCATCCTTTATAGAAGTGCAAGAAAACAAAGTAGTTTTCGCATGAAATGACTTTACAACTGGGTTACTTGTATCTCGAGACTAATGACTTCAAATCAATTGCCTTAGTATCCCATAATCAGGGAAACTAGAACTATTAAGGAGGGGAGGAAGTGGATATTGTTGTGTCCCATTTTACGATTTTTATTCTATCTAGTAATTTCCTCTTATCTATGTTCTACTATTATCTATGCTCGAGATAACACCAAAATTTTTACTAATACTTAAGTTAATTCTCCCCTTAGTATCTCTAATATTTGTATTATGCTGCACCTTTTGGGACATTTAGTTTAAGATATTATATACAAAAACAAGGAGAAAGAACTAAAATATGTCTGAAAGTGAAACTATGTTGCAGTCGTGACACTTTATCTCGTTTCTTAACACATTAATTTCTTGCGTGATTAGGTTCGTAATTTTTCAAGTGGTGCATTGGACAGCAATTTCAGACAACTGTTTTATCATTGGACAAAAGGTTTATTAAATTCCTTAACATGGTACAATTCAAATATTAGTTATTTCTCAATTCAATGCTATACTAAATATTTACAAACTAACATTAGCTTATCACAAATAATTAAGCTATGATCCTATAATGGGTATTACGATCATGCCGCCATTCACTAAATGTCATATACTAAAGTCCTAGTATTGTTTTCTTGGTCACTTCAACAGTTCAGTATTAGAATAATGATAACTAATACAGGCGAATCTTAGTTAACACGAGATATATTTTACAGTACCTTTCTTTCTTGAATTTTCCATATGGGCCTCTACCTTTTTCTGATCGAACTATCTTGGTATAACCTCTCCAATAATCTGTTTCTCCTACGTTCCTTTTGAAATTGAACTTTGCTTACGCGGTCTTAACCTCTCGTAACTTAGGACACACTTTGAATCATCTATATAACAGCTGTACAACTCGCGACGTGCACATCGATTTCTTTACTTCTTTCCCTTTCTCGTAGTTGACACTGGAGTTGAAACACAAAGAATATGCTTTCTTTTCTTTGACTATATGGCATTCCTCACTTCTTACATAGGAAGTACGGAATCAAAATCCCGCTCACTTTCGTTTCCGTGTTGTGACGACAGAGATATAACCCCTATCTCGCCACTCAGGAAAACACCGTGAAATCCCTACGAAAGAGCTCGCGAAGAACTCTCCTGGAACAGAACCAAAACCAAAAGCCAAAAAGAGTCCCATCTCTTCTGGGGGGGGGGGGGTTCTAACCCTTTTATACCCTCTCTCCTAACGGCACCTTGGGTAGGGGAATAGTGAATGCAGAAGATGTCAAAATTTTGCAGGATGATTTGGATAGATTGGAGGTATGGGCAAAGGAGAATGGATGTCAATTTAATGTGGCAAAATGTAAGGTTATGCATTTTGGGCTGAAAAGATTAGCAACAGTATATCACATTGGTGGAACTGTACTGCAGGAGATTGATGAGGCCAGGGACTTGAGAGTGTTGGTGGATAGGGAGTTGAAGTTTAGGGGGCATATCGCAAAAGTGGCTAAATCAGCTCATCAAATCACTTGGATGCTGAAGAATACTTTGATGAGCAGAGATAAGCAAGTTATTGTTCCTCTGTATCGAGCCTTGATAAAACTCATCTTGATTACTGTACCCAGATATGGTCACCTAGGTTTCTTCTTGTTGGGGAGGAAGTTGAGAGGATCCAGAGGCGAGTGACCAAGATGATAGCAGGTCTATGGAATGAACCTTATGAAAACAGGTTGAAGATTTGTGGGTTACAGAAATTGGTTGATAGGCGGAAAAGGGGAGATATGATTGAGACATCCAAATTGCTGAAGGGTTGCTATAGGATTAATTCAGATGATATTTTGTTTCAGAACAGGACTGGTGGTGGGAGGACTAGCGGACATCCATGGAAGCTGGGAAAGAGTGTGGTTAGTAAGGGTGTTAGAGCTGGGTTTTTTTTACTTTTAGAGTGGTGAATGAGTGGAATAAGCTGCCAGAGTCTGTTGTGGACGCTATGACAGTGAATGAGTTGAAGGCAAAGTGTGATAGATATTGTGTGAATGTCGAATAGTTGTGATGGACATGATGTTTAGGGCCTCCCTTGATGAGGCTAAAGACTCCTTGGGGTCGCCCGTAATAATACAATGCACATATATTTATGGACATATATAATGCAATGTATCATGAGAAAAGCCAATACCCAGATGTTTGTGCTTGGAGTCCAAATTGTCCAAAACTTGGGCAATTCCTCAGCTCACCCAACGAGTGACCCAAGGATTATTGAACTCAGTGGCAGTTCAACCCTTCCACAAAGAAGAACTCTCAGCTCTGCCCAATGGCATACTCACCCCACCACCAGCAGAGCTGCTCATAAATCAGGGAAAAACATCCACCAAAGCAGCCACAAGACATCCTCAGACTTCCCACATCAGATGTTGGAGAAGGTCCAGGGACGATTGATTAAGCTGGTTTGTGGTCTCTGGAATGTGGAGTGAGGCCAGATTGAGAGAATGCAAATTACAGAGCCTAGTGGATAGAAGGAAGAGGGAGACATGATCAAGATGTATAAGTTAATAAGTGATAATTGCCAGATTAGCATGGATGAGATTTTTCATAAAATACCTGTAGATACAGGGAAGAAAGAGAGACCATTCCTGGAAGCTGTATATGGTGGGTGTTAACAAGGGAGATGAGGAGTAGATTTTTTTTCATGGAGAGGCTAACAATGTCAAGTTCTTTCCAAGTATCCTTTTTTTAATATGATATTGCCATTGATGCCATCTGTTCACACAACTAATCTTTCTCGGGATTCTCGTATCTGAGGTCTCTAGTCTTTGGTCAAATGTTTTATTTCTGCACCAGCTCTCAGATCAATAAGTTAAAATTGGTTTGAACACAGTCTTATATACAACTAATTTAGTGTTTAGACTAATTTATCTATTATTCCACATAAATTTATTCATTTGACTTCCTACCATACCGATTTTGTTGATTCTGTATTCTATTTCCATATTTAATTTACCTACCTACCTATCATCCGGCATTACAGCCTGTTGTGAGCCTTAGCCTCCTGTACAACTTGCCTATACGATCTTCTATCCTTGACTAGTCTTTCCCAACCTTTCACTTTCATAGTAGTCAGGTCTTGGATTACGCTATCAATCCTTCTTAATCTTGGTCTTCATTTTTTTCCTTGTTGCATATATCTTTTCTCTCAGTATTCTTTACGGAAGTGTTCCATTCTCTCTACATGACCTAATCATTGCAATCTCTGTGCTTTTATGAACCTAACAATATTGATTATTATTATTATTTGTCACCTCCAGGGAGTCCAAAGACTCATCGAGGGAGAGCACCTGCTCTACAACTCAGTATCCACCACTCACAATCCACCAACCAAACGCGACTACACCAATGCCATCTACCGCCGACCACTACCACCAGTATTTCGACAGGAATCACAAACATCCATGCCCACAGCAGGATTCGAACCTGCAGCCTTTTGGCTGGAGAGCTGATACTCTGACCATTCGGCCAGCCAGGCTGGCAAATATCTTCCTCTTTTAGTATCTGACTAATTTCTTTGTTGTACTCTATTCTCCATACATTGTTTTCTTCAATAGGCCCATAAATTTTTTTTATGATCTTCCTTTCAAATTTCCTCAAATTGTCTTGGTCTTTTTCACTAAGAGTCCAAGCTTCACTTCCATATGTAACCACGGGTTTAATGGGCTTTTATAAGTATTTTAGTACAGTTACACTTCGAGTTATGTAAATAATGCGCTCCGTAAACCTTTATGTAACTCAAATTTTATGTAAGTCTAATTTGTAAATTACATACATGCAATAAAATGTTCAATGGCTACTCATACTGCTGTCTTACATTAATTTTTTTGCCATTAATCAGATATTTTTCATTTTTGGGGTGATTAAAAAAAAATTCAATTATAAAAATATTTATCAATTGTATTTGAATAATATACATCACTTTTTTTGAATTTGAATTTTGACTATTTGAATAATAGTCAGCGCCTCTTCTTGGTAATAATTGTAATAATCTTCAAAGCTACCACACCTTTCGTGCTTTCGACAATGCAAACTTTATCCTTCACTGTTGTATTCGCTGTTGAAATAGGTTGATTTATTTCCTGAGCTATTGTTGATAGAATTTTCCTGCCTTCATACATAAGAATTATTTTCAACTTTTCTTCTAAAGTAATTGCAGACCTTTGTTTTTTAAGTTTATTACCAGCGCATTTGGTTTTGTGTTTGCATTCCACTTTAAGGATAAAAAACAATGAAACTAGCAGTAATAACAAGGGACCGAGCTAACCACACGAGGCATCTACTCAAAGCCG
This sequence comes from Typopeltis vanoorti, assembly GCF_054136105.1. Classification (NCBI taxonomy): domain Eukaryota; kingdom Metazoa; phylum Arthropoda; class Arachnida; order Uropygi; family Thelyphonidae; genus Typopeltis; species Typopeltis vanoorti. The sequence continues at coordinate 138,839,717 of NC_143560.1, forward strand.
TGAATGTGTTCATATGCACAAGTAGATTTATTACGTAATCACTGCGAATATACGTAAGTCGCGTGTTACATAAGTTGAGGTGTAACGGTATTTCTGCTAATTAGCTTGCTTTTAATCATGTTCATATTTGCATAATATGCTTTATTACCAGTTTGAATATATTCTTTAATTGCTATAGTTGATCGTGCCTCATTCTCAACAATATCTCCTAGATATTTAAATCTGATAACTCCTTGAAAAATTTTCTGTCCAACTTGCAGATTTTGTGGTTTTCTTCTTATTTCTGAAGTTGACATTACTGTATATTTAGTTTTATTTGCATTGTTCTCTAATCCCATATCATTAGTTTTTCTTTCCAGTTCATTATACACTTCAATTAACAGTTTGATCTAAATCCACATTGGTATTCTCTTATTTTCTTTTTGGTAATGTCTTTAAGCCTGTCATTTATTATGGATGTAAGAATTTTTAAAACTACATTAAGTAATGTGATACCCTATAATTACTACAGTCGAATTTATCTCCTTTTTTATAAATAGGACAAATTATGCTTGCATTCCAGCTGACAGGCATTTCTTACTTGGACCAGACTATCGAAAATATATTCTGTAGTACAAAACATATTGAATCACCTCCATGTTTCAGTAATTCTGCAACTATATTATCTTCTCCTGGCACTTTATTATTTCTCATATTTTGTATTTTAGCTTCAATTTCACTAGTTGTTAGTGATAGGGATATTCTCTTCTACATCAATGTCCTTTCTTGTTTTTAATTGAATATTTTCCTCATTTTCTTCTCCATTTAATAAATCCTTAAAATATTCTGCCCATCTCTCTACTATTTTATTTTCCTCTCCTGATTAATTTCCTTTCATATCTTTACATCCACTAATTCTTGGTTGAAATCCTTTTTTTATTTTTTGGATGGCAGCATAAAATTTTCTACTTACATTTCATTTATTTCTTCTATCTTTTTTTTTAGTATATTATTTGCTTTTCTTCTAAGCTCGTATCTCTCCCGATTTACTGCTAGTGTTTAGCTGCATCATTTGTAGTCTGGCTCTGTTCTCTTTTATAGCTGCATTACATTCTTCATTATGAGTTCTTTCCTTTTCACCTATCGTTTCAGCACCCACTTCTTTAATCATATTTTCTACTCTATTCCATTTTCCATCAATGCTATTGAATCTATCAGCTGTGTTATTTTCCATTTTATTTAATTTAGTTTTCAAGTTATCTTGCATTTCTTAGCTTCCTTTACATCATTACTAAGCATATCTATGTCCCATAACCCAGCCTTCTTTTTTGTCATCTTTATCACATTTGATAATCTTTTTCTTATAATCATTTCCACTAGATAATGATCGCTGTCACAATTCCGGCCTCTACAACTCCTGACATCAATGACAGAGGAGAAATGACGTCTCGACACTAAAACATGATCAATCTGGTTTACTTCATTTGTGCCTGGTATTCTCCAAGTTCCCAGGTGAATTGCTTTATGCGTGAACGATGTGCTTCTTATGAATAATTTGTTTCTGATTGCAAATTGCATCATTAAACCACCATTTTCATTGTTTTTATATTGTAACATAAATATTCCTGCCACTTGCTTTTGATTTTTATCTCTCCTAATCTTATCGTGAAAGTCTCCCATGAATCATAGAAAATCATACCTTTGTGTCTTACAGCAGATTTTGTCAAGTTGCTCATAAAATCGATCTTTATCAATTTCTTCTTTCTCCTCAGTTGGTGCGTGAGCTGACATGTAATAACAGTAATGTTTCTAAATTTTCCTTTTAGGCTTATTTTGCATATTCAGTCACTAATAGCTTCATATTCTAACATACTTCTCCATATTTCCTTGCATACTATGAAGTACACAGCAGATCAGTTTGTTCATTGGGAGCACTATAAATAAAAATATAATGCTGTTTATCAATTCTCCCCTGTCCTTTCCATCACATTTCTTGTAGTGCAATGAGGTCTGTTTTATATTTCATCATTTCGTTAGCAACTTCATTCATCTCTCCTATTTGTTTCATTATCCTTACATTCCATGTTGCCATTTTGATACTCTTCTTCTTATTTTATTCTTATTTTTCTGTCTATTTTGTAATCCAATCATATCCTTTTTTTCCATTACAGGTCGGTCACCATCGAGTACTATTTGGAGGCTTTGTTTGTATCAGTTTCGTAGCATCAAATTTTTTATATCATTGGGTTGTCAGCCCAAAGCACAGCCCTCCTCCTTCATCCAGGCTTTGGATTGTCTGAAGTGATCACTACTCAGAGTAACCAACTTCAGGCAGAGTTATTTAATTTATCATCTTTACTAAAAATCGTGATTGAGTACGTGAAATGTTTTACTTCTTCTATAGGTTCTCCATTCACATTGCAGTTGATATTTTTAGTGTTTCTTTATTTCATTGTCTTTGTCCTGTTATTGATGATTTTCATACAAATTTATTACAACTGTTATTCAATTTATTTATTAAAAAGAACCCAGATTAACATCCCAATTTTAATATCAGGTTTAATGACACTTTATAACATGGTCCATATAGATAATGAATAACAGAGGGATAATGTACATCCTTGTCTGACACCAGATTTAACATTGAACCATCTTCCTGTAGTTCCTTCAATTCTAACTGCTGACTTACAACTCAAATAAAGACTAAGTATTGCTTGATATAATTTCCCATTGATATAATGCCCCAACTGATAACTGAGCTGACACCATATAACTGTAACGCTTTGAATAGTTTTTCTCTTGGCACCTTGTCGTATGCCTTTTCCAGATGTACAAAACTTAAGTACAGATCTTTGTTATATTCCCATCATTTCTCAACTATTTGTCGTAAAGTGAAAATCTGATCATGACAGCCTCTATTTGGCCTGAATCCAGCTTGTTCTTTATCAAGCTTCTCTTCCACAATCCTTCTCAACTGATTCTCAAGTGTACTTGAATAAAGCTTACCAGGAACACTCAGTAGAAAAAATACCTCTGTAATTATCAGATTTAGTTTTCTTTCCCTTTTTGTATATGGGTATTATGAGAGCTCTACTCCAATCATCTGGAATTCGTCCCTCTGTCCAAGCCTTCTGGACTATGCAGTGCAGTCACTGCAAGACTTTTAAACTTTTATACTTTTATACTTGAGCATTTTTGGTCAAATATCATTTACTCCTACTGCCTTTCCACATTTCAGGCTTTTTGATGTCTTTTTCTACTTCAAGTATGGATATGTATTCCTGATTGCATGCCTGTTTAGTGTTTTTTACCACTGTGCTGTCATTACCTGTTTCATTTAGCAATTTTTTGAAGTAATTACTCTATACATCAAAGATATATTTTTCTCCAGTTTTCATGTCAACTTTATCATCTCTAATTCCTTTTACAGCACTCTTTTCTCCATTTCTGAGCTTTTTCAACAGTCTCCAGAATATTTTGTCAGAATATAGATTCAGGGCTCTTACTACTGAATCTCCAAGGTTTGGTTCCTATTCTCAAACGCTTTCATTTTTTCTTGAATTATGTTTGTATGTGTGTATTTTTGTCTACAGTTCACATCTGAGAGCTGCTTAACTTTTACTGCTTTAAAACTTTTTTACATGTTCTTCTTTTCACCATGAAATTTAATTTTATCCTGCTCAAGACTAAATGGTGATCTCTTCCAGTTTCAAATCCTCTATATACTCTAGTGTCCTGCACTAGGAAGAAAACATCACTATCAACAATAATATAATCAGTCCGACTTTTCTTATTCTTTGCCTCTTCTCCCCATGTGAATTTATGCACATTTTTATGTTGAAACATTGTGTTAGTAATAACCAGTCCATGTCCTCAGCCGAAATACAACATGTATTTGCCATTATTATTAGCTTTGCTCTTTTCTCCAAATTTTCCCACAATATTTTTGTATGTCTGACAATCATTTCCTACTCTGCCATTTAGATCCCTAACAAGGACCAACTTTTCCTCTTTCATTGTGTCAGTTGCTTTCTCTAAATCCTTAAAAAAAATTCCTCCGCTTCTACCTTAGTAGAGCCTTCTGTAGGAACATAGGCATAAGTATGTCTCATTGTCTAGTTCCTCATTCTGATATTTGCCCACATCTCTTTACTTGATATAGCCTACCATTCAAAAAGATTAGCCTCATATTTAGTGTTGAATACTATGGCTACTTCTTCTTTTGCTTGATTCTCATTGGCTGAATATAACATTTTGTATTTATTGCTCAGAATGATCTCACCAGTTTTTGCCTTTTTCAGTCACTCCTATTATGTCGATCTGGTACTTATCCAATTCCTCAGCTAGCTCCATTTCTTTGCCATTCGGGCTTCTTATGTTGATAGTACCGATGTTGAACTCCGGTGATGTTGAGTTGAGATGGGTTTTAGGATTTGTTCCAGTAGCTGACTTTTCGCTATTTGCCCTGGTTCCCTTGTGAAAACAACGGCGGCCTTGTTTAACCGGGTGACGCCCCACCAAGCATGAAATTCTGTCATGTTGTACCATCATTTTCTATTGTGATTTAAGCAAGTAAGAATACAAGTTAGTTGGCTAAATCCCAAATTGCCAGCCCATCCTCGTTCATTCAGTATCTAAGTAGATACCTAACAGGTTGCACCATGAGACGGTGTGGATTGGACATTAGGTCAGAAGCTTGGTAGGTTCTCTGCATTCCTTTAAAGGTTATGTGGAAGTCTCCTCTCAATTATACAGCTTTGACCCTTTCTGGATTTTTTTAGAAGTATAATATCTGCATCGAGTAAAGAGCTGAGATTAGCATCTCACCTGTTTACTTTATGCAGATGTTATTCTCATGTTTTATGTGATGTGATCCATATAGATTATGAATAATAGTGAAGACAGGTGCAATAGTGTTCTCCCTTGCCTCTCACCTGATTTTACATCAAACCATTTCACATTTATTCACAATGAAAAAGGAAAAGTTTGTCCTTGTTGAAGATCTAAATAGCAGAGTGGGAAATGATCCAGACATATAGGAATCTTTTCTGAAAATTTGGAGAAATGAATAAAACTAATAATAATGATAAGTACTGCTGGATTTTTGTTCAGGACATGGACTAGTTATTACTAACACCACTTTCCAACATAAAAATATGCACAAATTTACATGGAGAGAAGATGCAAGAAATAAGAAAAGTCTTGTTGATTGTTATTGTTGATAGTGAGGTTTTCCTACTGGTTCAGGACACAAGAGTATACAGAGGATTTGAAATAGGAAGTGATCACCATTTAGTGTTGAGCAGTATAAAACTGAATCTAATCTTTAAAGAATAGAATTTCATATTAATAAGAAGAATGAATGTGTAAGAAAGTTTTAAAGCGATTCAAAGTTGAGCAGCTTTCAGAGGTGAATTGTTGACTCAAATACACAAATAGTTAATTAAGAAAAAATGAAAGAGATTGAAAACAAGTACCAAACTTTGGAGATTCGATGGTAAATGCTGAAGAAGGCATTAATTGATTCAGCGAGGGAGCGCCATGTGGTGAGGTTGTCTGTAAGGATGATAAAATCCAAACTCCATGGTGGACTAAAGAAGTTTAAGGGGTAGTTAGGAAAAGACAAAAACATGTCATAAGTTCCTGGCAAGTAAGTCAGCTTGTGATCTTAAAGAATGTAGAGAAAAATGTAAGAAAGTGCGGCACTGAGTATAACTAAGTAAACAAATGTTTACTTAGTTATACTTGCAAATGTTTCTTGTGGCTATTGAAAAAAGTTTAGAAATGGAGGAAAAGAATCAGAGATAAAGATGACATGAAAACTGAAAATAAAAATATTCTACTTGGAGTAATTACTTTGAAAGATTGTTAAATGAAACAAGCAGTGACAGCATGATGGTGGAAAACACTCAACAGGTATACCACCAGGAATACATATCAGTACTTGAAGTTGAAAAAAGTAATCAAAAACCTGAAATGTCGAAAGCCAGCTGGAGGTAGATGACTGGTCAGATTCCCGTAGTACATATCTCATAGTGTCCATCTATATAAAGCAATGTGAGAATTACAGAGAAATTTCTCGATTGAGTGTTCCTGGTAAGATTTATGCCAGAAAGTAGAAGCTTATAATGGATGATGATATCAGCTTGCCAGTCACTCATCCCAGTTTATACTTGAAAACATGCTAGAATACTGTAATTGTGAAACTCATTATTTTATAAATTTGGGTGATAGTAGCAGACTTAGCATCACTTTTACTTTTGGAGTGCATCAGTAGATAAGCACCATATAATTTTTGCCAAAATATTAACTTTGAAAAAAAAAGCTATATGAACTTTTTTTTGTCATCTAATTATACTAAGTATCATTATAAATCTTAGCGATTGAGAGTAGATTTCATTGTTATGTTTCTGTCTCAGTTTTTTATTGATTCTTCTTCTTCTTCATGGTTGCCAACCCCCTAGAAGGAGGTTGGCAACCATGTCACGGAATCTTTTTCTTTCTTTTGCTGCTCTGGAACATTTATGGTAATTCAAGCCAGTCCAGTCCTTAATATCTTCAAACCACATTCTCCTAGGTCTACCTCTCCCTCTTTTTCCATCCAATTTCCCTTCTAATATTAATTTCTGAATGCCTTCTTATCTAGTTAGATGTCCAAAATATTTAAGTTTTCACTCTTTAATTATTTTCAATAATATACTTTTAATTTTTGCTTTCTTTAAAACATCTTCGTTTTTCATTTTCTCTTTCAATGGTATTTTCAACATTCTTCTGATGGTCCACATTTCGAAAGCTTCTAATTTTTTCTCTGCTTCTTTATTTAGAGTCTAAGTTTTACTGTTGTAGAGAAGTCTTGACCAGATATAGCATTTTATTAATCTTTTTCTTGTGTCTATATTAATGTCTCTGGATGCTAAACAGTTTTCATATCAGTAAAGGCTTTTTTTGCTATCTCTATTCTTCTTTTTATTTCTTTAAGGGAATTTCCTCTGTCTGTAAACATTTGTCCCAAATATATAAAAGACTGAACCTGTTCAATTTTCTTTTTGTTAACAGTTATGTTCAGTTTCTTATTTATTGGTTATTTTGATATAATCATGCACTTTGTTTTCTTTAGGTTAATAATTAGTCCCATGTCTAAGCTTCTGTTATAAATTTCTGTGATTAAGTTCCGAAGATCATCTTCAGATTCAACTATAAGAACTGCGTCATCTGCATACCTGAAGTTGTTGAAGTTCCTACCTCCAACTTTTACATCCTTCAGTTCTGAAATATTTTCACAAACTTGCTCACTATATATATTGTATAGTAAGGGTGATAAGACACATCCTTGCCTTACTTTTTTTTGATTTCAAAGTTGGCAGAATATGCATTTTTATATCTTATTGAGGCTATTTGATTCCAGTATATATTTGTAATTATACGTAGATCTTTTCTTTTAACCCATTATTCTGTAGGATATGTATTAATTTCTTGTGATCTATTGAATCAAATGCTTTGGTGTAATCAATAAACCAAAGATATATGCTATTCTGGTTGTCAAGGCTTCTTTCACGTAATGTTTTCAAATTGAAGATTCCATCTCTTGTACCTTTGTCTTTTTGAAAACCTGATTGAGTGTCTTCTGTTTCTACTGACAAAGTGCCTTTTATTCTTTTTAGGATTATTCTCAGTAGTAATTTTGTAACATTGCTTGTTAAACTTATTAGTCTAAAGCGTGGTGGTGGGGTACTGCTTATGATAAGTGATGACCTAAGTCCTCTAAGAGTGGAGGCTTTGGAAGGAAGTGAGGCAAATGATTTTGAGAGAGTATGGTGTGAGGTAGAGGTAGGCAAGACAGGATATTTAGTGGGGTGTTGCTACAGACCCAGGAGCACAGAGGATGGGGACCAGGAGATGTTTAGACAGCTAAGTTTGGCAAGTGCAAGAAGAATGATTGTTATGGGAGATTTTAACTACAGTAGTATAAATTGGAGAGAGGAAGATGCATGTAGCAATAGGGGAATGGAATTTCTAGAATTCTTGAGGGACAAATGTCTTAGACAACATGTAACAGAGGGAACAAGAGGTTCAAGAGTTTTGGATTTGGTTATAGCATCAGAAGAGTTGATAATAACTGAATTGACATCTCTGCCACCAGTTGGAGAGAGTGACCATATGGTTTTGAATTGGAAAATGAATAGACATGCAGGACTATCAAAGAGACAGGAACTTATGTTGAATTATAATGCAGGTGATTATAATAGTCTTAGACGTCAACTTCGGGAAGTTTCATGGAGGGAGATTTTGGAAGGCCGGGATATCATTAGTGCATGGGAAATTGTGAAAGAATATTTGTTAGCAGCATTGTTAGGTTGTATACCACGAGTGAAGAAGAGGACACAATTTGGAGTAAAGTGAATGACAAACAATATTAAACAGGAATTGCATGCGAAAAAGAGGCTATGGAAGAGATATAAGGAGACAGGTGAAGAGAAGATGCATGAAGAATATAAGACACATGCCAGAAGAATGACTAGTGTGGTAAGGAAAGCGATGGAATATGAGAGATTGGCCCTAAGATCCAAAGAAAATCCTAGGGAATTTTTTAGCTGTGTGACCAGTCGGAGGAGAAATGATTGTGGAAGAATGATATTGTGGGATAAAAATGGGAATAGAGTGACTGATGTAGAGGACATAGTGGAATTGTTCAATTAACACTTTATTGGAGTATTTCATCCTAGAGGAGTCAGTTTTAATGCTAGAGGGATAGAGCTGGTTCGAGGTTTAGAAGTACAGGAGGAGAGTGTGTTTCAGATACTGAGTACTCTGGATGTCAGTAAAGCTGTGGGACTGATGGTATTTCACCTCGAGTTTTGAGAGAATGTGGTAGGGAACTGACAGTGCCTTTAATCTGGCTTTTCAATGAAAGTCTGGCTTCGGCAAAGGTGCCCAGGGAATGGAAGAAAGGTAAGATAGTGCCATTGCATAAGGGCGGTAGCAGACTGGAAGTGTCTAATTATAGACCAGTTTGTGTGTCATCAGTAGTTGTTAAGATCTTGGAGAAAGTAGTGAGGGACCATATACAACATTGGGCAGATGAGGGTAATGTTATCTGTGAGAGCCAACATGGATTTGTGAAAGGGCGCTCTTGTTTTAGCAATATGCTAGCCTTTTATAATAAAGTTACAAGAACATTAGATGAGGGAAAGGCATATACTGCAATTTTCTTAGACTTAGCGAAGGCATTTGACAGGGTGCCAGATGATAAGCTGATATTTAAGTTGCAGCACATGGGTCTGGATGTCAGATTGGTCAACTGGATTCAGGATTGGCTGTCTGATAGGTATCAGAGAGTTGTGTATGGTAGAGCAGTTTCAAGGAGGCAGAGGGTTACAAGTGGGGTCCCACAGGGCTCAGTATTAGGACCTATATTGTTTAACCTTTATATCAATGACATTGCCAGTGGATTGCAAGGGGATATTCAGTTGTTTGCGGATGATGCGAAGCTGGGAAGGATTATTAGTAATAGTGTAGATGTGGTATCCCTGCAAGAGGATTTGAATAAGTTAGATAGATGGGCAAATGAATGGGGGTGTCAGTTTAATGCAGCAAAATGTAAGGTCTTTAGGTTTGGGAAACATCGATGGGATGCTGTATACTCTATGGGAGGAGTTATACTGGAGGAAATAGGGGAGACAAGAGATCTTGGGTTGATGATTGATAGAAACCTGAAGTTTAGGGGACATATTGCAAAGGTGGTGAAGGTAACACAGAGGATTGCTGCAATTATGAGAAGGACACTGACCTGCAGAGGTAAGAGGGTTATCATTCCGTTGTATAAGTCTCTGATCAGACCACACTTGGACTATTGTTCTCAGATTTGGTCCCCAGGATTTGAAGGGGATAAATTAACTGTGGAAATTATACACAGACTGATGACAAAGATGGTTTCAGGACTGTACAAGGATAGTTATGAGGATCGGCTGAGGGAATGTGGACTGCAGAGTTTGGTGGATAGAAGAAGGAGAGGTGATATGATTGAGACTTTTAAACTGTTGAGAGGTGGTTGCAGGGTTGACACTGGGGAGCTCTTTCGCTTGGTTGAACAGCAAGATGGAGTGATGACGAGGCCATCCCTGGAAGTTACAAAAGGAAACTGTGAGCAAGAGGGTGAGGAGTGGTTTCTTTGCATGGAGGGTGGAACCAGGAATGCATTGCCGGATGGAGTGGTGAGAGAGAGAACGGTCAATGAGTTTAAGGAGTGGTATGATAGACTTCGTGTTTCTTAGGGGGCCTCCCCTCGATGAGTCTTGACAGACTTTATGTTCTTAGGAAGGACCTCCCACGTTGAGTCTTTTGATTCCATGGAGGCCTGAATAATAATAATAATAATAATAATAATCATTATCAAATTCCTGGTATATGTACCCTTAGGGAGTGAACAGGATCTTATAATAATGCAACATGAAAAAATTACATCATTACTAACTTTCTATCAACAAGTTTCCTCCAAATTAATCTGTTATCCATCAAGACTCCAGTATTATCAGATCTTATATTTTTGTCTTCTAAGGCACTTCTTACTGTATAAATCCACCTAGACCTTGGTCTTCCTTTTTCTATCTTTCTTAGCATCTTGAAAAAAAAAAAAAGTTTTCTAACTTTTCTTCTCCCTTTAAGTGACCATACTACCTGATATTAGCTCTGGTAATCCATTGTTTCTTATTATTCTCATGTTTATTTGATCTGTGAATCCCATCCATAATATGTTGTAAACTGAATTTTAGTATAGGTATTATTTCTGGGAAATTCCCATGTTACTCCTCTTAAAAACTATTATTTTTATGCCTGTTTTTGTGTTTTTGTTTAGGAGTGTCCCTTATTTTAAATACATTGGCTTTTTACTCAAGAATTCATAGGGTATTATATGATATATGATATTTTAGTATTGGAGAATATATTATAGTATTAAGGATTAGCTCATCTGGATACAGGTAATAATGATAGCTGCAGTTTCAGTATCCATAAATATTATATAAATACGATGTTCTATAAATATTATTAAGACCAAAAACTTTTTCACTTTTCTGTTGCTTTTAATAGTTTAGTTTCTAATTTTCTTGGTAATATATATATATATATATATATATATATTATATATTTATTATATATAATATATATTTATTTTTTTATTTTTATTATTTTATTAATTAATTAAATAATTTATTTATTAATTAATATATTTATTATATATTATATTTATTTTTTTATTTTTATTATTTTATTAATTAATTAAATAATTTATTAATTAATATATTTATTATATATAATATTATATATATTTATTATATATAATAAATATATATTTTTATTATAAGGTCATTTGACATAATATCTTCTCTTATCTGGTCTTCTCTGATATTACTTAGAAGATGGATCAGAACAACAACTTGATGTTCTTGAGACCAAACAAAACTAGACTTAGAAATTCCAAAAAATATTCCTCTCATCCTTTCAGTTTACATCGCATTTATGAATTTGCTTTTTTGCTCTTTATTGATCTCCTGTTTACAATTTATTAACTTGTAGTATTCTTGATCATTTTATATAATCCTCTTGTATTATTGAATTATTGACTTTTATTACTTGTATGTCTAATTTTGGCAGTTTCATGGACATTTCCTATATCATTACCTCTTATTTCTCAAATTCAACAAGGATTGTTTTCATTTGCTACCTATAACTGTATGCTCTATTTCGGTATGCATTTTATGATCGCGTCAACCCGAAATAATGACATGTACTAATTAATACTCTGATCTTATAGTTATTCTTGAAAAAGATGCCCAGGTTTTTTTTAACCTTTCAAGAAATATTTAAATTTGGGGTGTACCCACAACACCATAACATACTAGAGAGGCTACCCCCTCTGATTCTATATAGGCAAAGATTGGGAAGTCTTTTGTCCATATTTTTAGTATTACAGCCTTTTGCAATAAGCTGACTTCTTTCTTATTCAGACTTCAGTGGGCAATTCAGTTCACAGTGCTATTGATATATGCATTTATTTTTTTTTATTACTCCATATGAAATATATACTAAGTAACCAATTCATGTTTTTTAATCAAGTAAAAAATTGAGGTATAGGTATATGTCACAAAAGATTGCTTGAGATCTGAAAATCTGTGCAGTTTAAGAGTTTAAATTTTATATATCTTTTATTATTTGTGTCTTTACTAAAGTTTATGAATCACACACACACACACACACACACACACACACACACACACACACACACACACACACAGATTTTATATTCATTCTTCTTGATTGGATAATGTGGATAATAGTTTTATTTTATTTTTTTGTGAAGATTTAATAGTCTTTTATTTCTTATAAAGAGTTAATATTCTTTTTCTGTCATAGGTATATTTATCTCTTGTACCTATCATAATTGGAGTATTAATAGCAACTATTACAGAGATATCTTTTAATATGGTTGGGCTTATAAGTGCCTTATTGGCTACTGTGGGTTTCTCTTTACAGCACATATTTTCTAAAAAGGTAATAACAGTTTTTTTAATTTCCTGTATGTATCATTACATGTGTTTCTCATAATGTTAAATGCATATTTTGACATTTAAAATTTTGTAAATATATATGCATATATATGATTACATTTGAAAATTATCACATGCATTTTTCTTATACAATAATTCTGTTTGCAATAAATGAAATTTTTGATTGCTTGTTACCTTTCCGCATGTAGAAATTAGAAAAGGAATGCAATAATATTGCATTATATCTAATTACTGTGCCATTAGATTCCTTTATTTAATTTATTTAAGAGGTTTAATTTTTTCCTTCCATCAGCCTTTCTTGCCCATATATATACACACACACACACACACACACACACACACACACAAGCAACAATATTTACTTATACATTATTGCTTCTGAGTATGTCTTCATATTTTTATATTCAATAGAAAACTGCATGAATTCTATTTCAAATCAAATTTTATTTCACTAAAATTAAGAAACACTGATTGTATGTTGTACATATTTCCATCTTATGTTACTGATTAATTTTGATTACATTTAAGTTTTGTTTAGGTAACACCAGGGTTTGCTCAGCTATTCAATTTTATTAACTTCTAAAGAGGGAGGAAAAAAATTATGTGACCTTAGAATTCTGAGAGAAGGGAATATGAAGAGTTGATGTGCAGATTATGAGCCTCTACAGGCAAATTCATGTAGTCATGCATAGAACTCAGAGATAATAAACAAATATCTCTATCTTTGGAAAGTTATGAATGATGAATTCTTTGGTAACCTGTAAGCCATTATTTATCCTACTGGATTAGGGAAATTGCACTGGAATGACATAGAAATCCTGCTTGTTTATTTCTGAATAGATTATTAATCTTGCCAGAATCATCCATATATTATTCTTTGGATGATTCTAGCAAGATTAAGAAGTCATTGAGGGACAATTTGAACACATGAATGGGGATGTCAATTCAGTGTTGCCACTCATAATAAAGTCATATACTCTGACCAGAAGAGATGGAACTTTGCTTTAAGAAGTGAGAGATCTGGGAAGTTCAGGAGAGACATTGCAAAAATTATAACAGTTGTTATCCAGAAAATTGCTGCCATGCAAAGAACATGGACAAAGAGGTCATAGTGTCACTTCATAAGATACTGATCAGTACCTTATACACCAGCATTGATATTGTCACCTGGTTATCTGGACGATAAGAAAATGTTAAACAAATTACAACGGCAAGTAACAGTCTCAAGATGTGAGTCAGGGACTGACTGTCTAAGAATGTTGAGTATAAGGACAGATCAACAGAATATCATCTGCAAAGTTTTGCAAATAAGAGAAAAAGGTAATATCATCATCAAATTCCTGATATATATACTTAAGTGGTGTACAGGATATGATAGTATTACATGAAAAATTTACATCATTACTAACTTCCTATCTACAGTTTTTCCTCCAAATCAGTCTGTTACCTGTCAAGACTCCAACATTATTAGATCTTATATTTCTGTCTTCTAAGGCACTTTTTACTGAATTAATCCACCCATATCTTGGTCTTCCTCTGGGTCGATTTCCTGCCAACCTGTAAGAGAACACTTGTTTTGCTAATCTTTCCTCTCCCATTCTGTTTAAGTGACCTGAGATTAGCTCTGCTAATGCAATCCTGAATGCTGACAATGTCAAGTTCTTTCCTAATATCCTCATTTTTAATATGATATTACCATTGATGCCATTTGTTCATCCCCATAATCTTTCTCACGACTCTCATATCTGCGGTCTCTAGTCTATGGTCAAGTGATTTACTTCTGGCCCAGCTCTCAGATCCATAAGTTAACATTGGTTTGAACACTATCTTGTATAGCGCTAATTTAGTGTTTTGGCTAATTTCTCTCTTCTTCCATATAAAATTTTTCATTCGACTTCCTACTATACCAGCTTTGTTGATTCTGTTGTCTATTTCCATATTGGAAATAGACAACAGAATTTAATTTCCCATCTTCACTAAAAATCATGCTTAAATAGCGGAAATGTTTTACTTGTTCTATAGCTTCTCCATTCACAGTGCAGTTGATATTTTCATTGTCTTTGTCTTGTTATAGCTGATCTTCATAGCATATCTATTACGACAGTTATCAATTTAGTCAGGGAATCTTGTAGCGGATTTATTTAGAAGTATAACATCATCTGCATAAAGCAAAGAGCTGAGGTTAACATCTCCAATTTTGATATCAGGTTTAATGCCACTTTCCCTCATGACGTGATCCATATAGATAATGAATAACAGATGGGATAATGTACATCCTTGTCTCACACCAGATTTAATATTAAACCATCTTCCTGTACTTCAATTCTAACTGCTGACTTACAACTCAAATAAAGACTAAGTATTGCTTGATATTATTCCCTATTGACACCATATAACTGTAGCATTTTGAATAGCTTCTCTCTTGGCACCTTGTCATATGCCTTTTCCAGTTGACAAAACTTAAATATCTTTATTATATTCCCATCATTTCTCAACTATTTGTTGTAAAGTGAAAATCTGATCTTGACAGCCTCTATTTGGCTGAATCCAGCTGGTTCTTTATCAAGCTTCTCTTCCACAGTCCTTCTGAACTGTTTCTCAAGTATACTTGCATAAATCTTACCAGGAACACTAGTAGAGAAATACCGCTGTAATTCTCACATTCAGTTTTATTTCCCTTTTTATATATGGGTACTGTGAGAGCTCTACTCCAATCATCTGAAATTCCTCCCTCTGTCCATGCCTTCGGAACTAAGCAATGCCCCCCTTTTATTCCTCCATACCTGAGCATTTCTGGTCGAATATCATCTACTCCTGCTGCCTTTCCACATTTAAGGCTTTTGGTGGCTTTTTCTACTTCAAGTATGGATATGTATTCCTGACTGCATGCCTGGTCAGTGTTTTTTACCACTGTGCTGTCTTTACTGCTTGTTTCATTTAGCAATTTTTCAAAGTAATTACTCCATACTTCAAGGATATCTTTTTCTTCTATGGTATTTATTTCTGAGAAAATTCCCATGTTACTCCTCTTAAAAAAAAAACTATTATTTTTATTGCTATTATAGCCTGTTTTTGTTTAGGATTGTCACTTATTTTAAATACATTGGGTTTTTCGTCAAGAAATTTTTAGGGCATTATAAGTGTATTTTAAAGGAAAAATATAGCAGAATAATTTAGGAAGAAAATTTTGTACATTCCTTGTTTAGATGCGAGGATGACCTCATTCTCCATACTTCTGCTGTTAGGTTGTTAAAAAAGGAGGGGGAGTGTTTGTATCAAGATGGGAAGAATAATTTTTTTTTTTGAAAATCTCGTTTTTTTTAAAATAATATATATACAAATATGTATATATATTATTGTACTTAAGGGCGCTTTTTTGGGGAAGGGTTTTATGGGAAAACTGGGTGGGGGAGAGTGTTAATGGAGTGCGAGCCGTTTCGGCCGTGTGACCATCATCGGAACATTTTCGGAATGGGTGTAGGGCTATGTCATGACCGCATGTTGTATCTGCCAAAAAAGGGCATTTATTGTCGCTTATTGGTTGTAGGCATGACCTGATTTGTAAATTGTGGGGTTTCCAAAATTCGGAAATTAGGTACAGATGATGGATGTTGATTGAGTTTTTCTTCTATTTTCATGTCACCTTTATCAACACTAATTCTTTTTACAGCACTCTTTCCTTCATTTCTGAGCTTCTTTAACAACCTCCAGAATATCTTGCCACCTTCTTGATATTTATTTTCTGTGTTCTTTCCAAAGTCTTCCCATCACTTTTGTTTAGCTAGTTTTACAATGTGATTTGCCTTCTTACATTATTCTCTAAGAGCACAATCTGACTTACCTGCCAGGAGAAGTATAACATCATCTGCATAAAGTATTGTACACCCGAACTTCGTAGAACCTGGCTTTGTGCCAAGAAGAGTCGATTAATGCTGAAGGGGAGAAAGAAATAAAGGATGCACGAATTGGTCACAACACTCGAAGTCACGTGCTTTATACATAAATTTTCCAGCTGTTGTACAAGCAAAATAGTTTGCTTGTACAACAAGCAAAACCACTAAGAACTAGAATTTTCTAATAAATTTAGTTTAATCCTTTATCCAAGTGTGAGCGAACAAAGTTTGCACCTGAAAGTATCTTCAGGACTGGGGTAAGGTGGTGCAACGCCAGGGCGACTCCTTGCAAAGTTGGAGCAAGCTACTATCATTCCTATCTCAGTATCTCCCATAATGCAAAACACATCTCCTTGTGGATATGTCTAATGTTATGCATTAAGGGAAGGACCACTACCCAGACTAGTTTCGACCTTTATTGAGGTCTCTTCAGTGGGAGCCAGGCCCAAGTGGAGATACCAGCCAGAAGCATTAGCAAAGTCATCTCTACCTATAGGAGTTGCCAAATAGTGTGCCACCTTTTTATTAAATTACTCTGGATTTAGAGAAAGATGTTGAAAGTTTATTTTTCACTTGGTTAGAATGTAATAAATTTAGTTTAATCCTTTATCCAAGTGTGAGCAAACAAAGTTTGCGCCTGAAAGTATCTTCACGACTATGGTAAGGTGGTGCAACACCAGGGCACTCCTTGCAAAGATGGAGCAAGCTAACAACAATCCTATTTCAGTATCTCCTATAATTCAAAACACATCTCCTTGCAGATATGTCTAATGTTATGCATTAAGGGAAGGGCCACTACCCAGACTAGTTTCAACCTTTATTGAGGTCTCTTCAGTGGAAGCCAGGCCCAAGTGGAGATACCACTTTATGGGAGATACTGAGATAGGAATGATAGTAGCTTGCTCCACCTTTGCAAGGAGTTGTCCTGGTGTTGCACCACCTTACCATAGTCCTGAAGATACTTTCAGGCGTAAACTTTGTTTGCTCACACTTGGATAAAGGATTAAACTAAATTTATCACATTCTAACCAAGTGAAAAATAAACTTTCAACTAGAATTTTCATAAAAGGAAAGCTAATTTTCTAACTTACAATAATAAACACTCATTCCACGAAATGCATGAATTGGCCACCAACAATCGAAATCACGTGTTTTATACATAAATTTTCCAACTGTTGTACAAGCAAAATACTTACCACTTTAAGAACTAAAATTTTGTTATAAGAAAAGCTAATTTTCCGACTTACAATAATAGACACTCATCCCAAGAAACAAATTGATTACTCTATTATCAGAATGGATTCTCCTTCTTTTGACATGCGCAGAAGTGTGGAAGAGTCTCGCATCTGTGGGCCTACAGTAAAGAGCTAAGATTGACATCACCAGTTTTGTTATCATGATTTAATACCAATTCATAATCTGACCCATATAGATGAATACAGGTGGAGATAATGTGCTCCTTTGTTGCATGCTTGATTTTATCTCAAACCATCTTCCTATACCTCCTTCAATTCTAACTGCTGACTTACAGCTTAAATGGAGGCTATGTATTGCTTGATATATAATGTCCCATTTACATCATATAACTGTAGCGTTTTCAAGAGCTTTTCTCTTGGTACCATGTCATATGCATTTTCCAGATGTACATCATTATCATCAAATTCCTGCCATGTACCCTCAAGTAGTGTACAGGATATGATAGTACTACATGAAAAATTTACATCATTACTAACCTCCTATCTACAATTTTCCTCCAAATCAGTCTGTTACTTGCAGGCGTAGACTTCTGTGGCTAATTTGTTCAAAAGATATATTTCGGTGATTACACCACATTTTTTTATTATTCAGTTATATAAAACACTGAAATAATAGTTCCCGACAAGTTTCGTAAATCGTAGGATTTACATCGGGGGTAAATAGTATAACTTAAAGTTTAAACAAGAGAAATTAATAACTACAAATCATAACCGTCTGGCTATTGATAAACTCAAATAACAGAATGCAGATATAAAATATTATTGACGTTGAACAATGCTAGACGATGTCACGTGTTGTTCTCTTTCATACAGTCCGAGCTCAGATTGAGGTAGATTTTTTATTAGAGCTGACCACACTTGGAGAATTAAACCTTGATTTTTATTGCATTGGGTTGGGTTTTTTAGCATATAGCAGCTTCTTTAAGTTTTCTTATATAACTGTTGTTTTCTATGTATGACATCATCGTTTTTTGCCAGAGTACATCATGTCCAGTGGAAGTAGTATGGAAAGCATGACCCGTTTTTTGTTCTCTTTTGTATTGTACATCTTTTTGGTGTTCAGCCATGCGTATTTCTCCAGATCTTCCTGTCTGTCCTATGTAGCAAAACCCACAAGAGCAATGGATTTTGTAGACTCCTGGTTTTTTAAGAGAATGATGAGGTGGTTTTGGTGGATGTAGGAATCTTGAGATTTTTTCCATAGGAAGGAAGGCTACTTTTATGTTGTGTTTGTTCATTAATTTGGCTAGCTTATCTGTAACATTTTTGATATAAGGAAGCAAGATTGCGTTTTTGTAATCCTGTTTTATTGTGTTGTTAGCTGGAGGCATTTTAAGGATTCTCTTGATGATTTTTGTTTCATATCCATTCTGTTGGAGAATTTGTGTTAAGTATTTTAGTTCTTCATTACATCTTTCTTGTGTGCTGGAGATATTGTATGCTCTGTCTCAAAGAGTTTTAATTAAGTTTATTTTTTGTGAAGGATGGTAGTGTGAGGTTGCATTTAGAAATCTTCCAGTGTTTGTCGGCTTCCTATATACTGAGAAGGAGAGTTTACTTTCTTCATTAACTTCTAATAGAATATCCAAAAAAGAAAGTTTTTTATTTTTTTCTTGTTCTAAGGTGAATTTTATGGTGTTGTGCAAATTGTTGAGATAATCTTTGAAATTGATAAATTCATCTGTTGTTCCACTGAATATGATGAAAATATCGTCCACATAGCATAGCCATATTTTTGGTTTTTTATGGTAATTCTTAAGAGCACTGTTTTCAAATTTTTCCATAAATAGGTTTGCTAATACTGGTGATAATGATGAACTCATGGCCAGTGCTTCTTTTTGTTCCCAGATTCTATCTTTATAGGTGAAAAAAGTATTGTTTATACAATGTTTAAAAGGATTCAAGATGTCCGGAGGGAAGAGGTCTTCTAGGAGAGTCAAAATTTCTTGTCTTGGGATGTTTGTAAACAAGCTGATAATGTCGAGACTTGCTAAGATGTCTGTTGGACCAATATGTATATCTTTCACTTTTTTTATGAAATGTTTACTATTTTTTATGAAGGAAGATGTTTTTCCTATATGTTGTGAGATCATGTTGGTGAGGTATTTCCCCAAGTTGGAAGTCGGTGAATCTCTTCAATCTACTATTGGTCTTAAAGGTATATCTGTCTTATGGACCTTTGGAACACCATATATTCTTGGTATCAAAAGAAGTTTTGATTGTAAGTATTTTTTAAGTTCTTCCGTCCAGAGAGGCACTTTATTTATTAGATCATTTGTTTTTTTTGTGTGTAGGCCAAGTCTGGTCTCTGTCTATGGGTTTGTAGGTGTTGGTATCTTCCAGGAGACTTTTCATTTTGTTATCATATTCTGTAGCATTTAAAACGACAGTTGCATTGCCTTTATCCGCTTTCATTATGACAATATTTTTATCATCCTCTAACTTTTTAAGGCAAATGTATTCATTGTAAGGTAGATTCCTACGAGGTAATCTGCTTTTTAATAGTAAAGCTGTACTTTCTATATGGATAAGATCTGCCGTGTTGTCCGGTAGATTTCTAATTCCTTTTTCTCTTTGTGCTATGATATCAATTTTTGGAAGGAAACATGGGGTTAAGGCGAAGTTAAAACCCTTAAGTAAAGCTTGTCAAGATTCCAACATTGTCAGATCTCATATTTCTATCGTCTAAGGCAGTGCTTCCCAAACTTCTGGATGTCAGGGCCCCCTTTGGAAAAATTAAAATATTTCACGGCCCCTCTCAAAAAAAAAATCGTAATATAGACATATATTATTATAATATTTATTGTATTTATATTCAATACAAAAACATATGCAGTGAATATTTAAAAATCAAACACAAATATTACATTTTTAGCATCTTACATACGCATTTGACATGGCATATTATCTCATATTTTTATACAGATAGATATATTGTTATTGTACATTTGCAGTACAAGCACATGAAATGTAAAACGATTAGTAATAAAGAAAGAATTAAAAACATAAAAGGAGTTTAATGACAATTTAATGTGATGGATGTTTGGATGGATGTGATATATTCAATACTGCTACACAAAAAGTCAATATCAGGTGAAATATTTGAAACTGCAATTCTTAGATTTCTGCTTTGAAATGAAACATATGAATTAGCATATATTTACTAATATTCATTTAGTGCCGAAATACGCAGGAAACAAAATTTGTGAACCCGCACCAATGTGAGATTTTTTTTACATTAAAATATAAAAAATAACAAAAAAGAAATAATAAATAATAAAAATTAAATATGTTTCTTTTACGATAAAAAAAATCTACTTAGTCTTAAAACCAATAGCCTGTGTAGCTCAGTGGATGTGGCGTTTGCCAACCACGCCGCTTGGCCGCACGAAGGAAGACTTGGTTTCGAGTCTAGTCGGCGACTAAAGAAAATTTTTCTAAGCCTTTTTTCGACCAGTTCCCGAGTTAGTCGATCTCTAGCACGGGCAAGCAGGTTTTTCCTCCCTGAAACTCGGATTTTTCGTCCTGTAAACTCAAGAAAATCGACAGTAGAACCCACATTATTTCAGACATTAAATATATTGTGTTAGGGTTAAGGACCACGAGATGGCGGCACATTTGAGCCGTCTCTCTTCACTGAGTACCGCTTAATTAGTGATAGCCTTGTGCCATCTATCTCTGATTGGTACCAGTGGAGATTGAACTGCCCACTCAGTCTCCAAAAGTTAGATAGGACTAAATGGCCTCGCCTACTCCCCGTATACGGGAATAAAAAGGCGTTAGCTGATTTTTTTTTACAGCCCCCCTCAACAAAACCTATGGTCCCCAAGGGGCCATGGCCCATGGTTTGGGAAGCGCTATTCTAGACCAGTGCTTCCCAATTTTATGGATGCCAGCCCCCCCCTTTTGAAAAAATTAAAATATTTCATGACGCGTATCGAAAAAAAAATCATAATATAGACATATATTATTATAATATTTATTGTATTTATATTGAATATAATTTATATTCAAGATTTTGGGTTTGTAAGCTTTTTGTGCTTCTTACCAATTCCTTTGAAATGAAACTTATATGAATCAACATATACAGTATTTACTAATATTCATTTATTGCCGAAATAAGCAGGAAGCAAAACTTGTGAACCAACACCAATGTGTGATTTTTTCCATCAAAATATAAAACAGAACAAAAAAAGAAATAATAAATAATAAAAATTAAATACATTACTTTTAAAATAAAAAAAAATCTACTTAGTCTTAAAACATTTTCATTTTGTTTTCATTATTTCATGGCCTCCCTCAACAAAACTTGCGGCCCACAGTTTGGGAAGCACTGGTCTAAGGCACTTTGTACCATATCAATCCACCTATATCTTGGTCTTCCTCTGGGTCATTTTCCTGCTAACCTGTCGGAGAACACTTGTTTTCCTAATATTTCCTCTCCCATTCTGTTTAAGTGACCATACCACCTGAGATTAGCTCTGCTAATGCATTCCTGGATGTTGACAATGTCATGTTCTTTCCTAATATCCTCATTTTTAATATGATATTGCCATTGACGCCATCTGTTCACGCCTCTAATCTTTCTCAGGATTCTCATATGTGCAGTCTTTGGTCAAGTGTTTTACTACTGACTCAGCTCTCAGATCCATAAGTTAAAAGTGGTTTGAACACTTTCTTGTATATATACAACTAATTTAGTTCCGACTAATTTTTTCTTCTTCCATATGAATTTATTCAGTTGACTTCCTACCATACCAGCTTTGTTGATTCTGTTGTCTATTTCCATATTTAATTTACCATCTTCACTAAAAATCGTGCCTAAATAGCTGAAATGTTGTACTTGTTCCACGGGTTCTCCATTCACAATGCAGTTGACATTTTCAACAATTTTGCCTATTTTCATTGTCTTTGTCTTGTTATTGCTGATCTTGATAGCATACTATTACAACAGTTATCAATTTAGTCAGGGAATCTTGTAGCGGATTTATTTAGAAGTATAACATCATCTGCATAAAGCAAAGAGCTGACATTAACATCTCCAATTTTGATATCAGGTTTAATGCCACTTTCCCTCATGATGTGATCCATATAGATAATGAATAACAGATGGTATAATGTACATCCTTGTCTCATACCAAATTTAATATTAAACCATCTTCCTGTACTTCAATTCTAACTGCTGACTTACATCTCAAATAAAGACTAAGTATTGCTTGATATTATGCACTATTGACGCCATATAACTGTAGCGTTTTGAATAGCTTCTCTCTTGGCTCCGTGTCATATGGCTTTTCCAGATCAACAAAATTTAAATACAGATCTTTGTTATATTCCCATGATTTCTCAACTATTTGTCGTAAAGTGAATATTGATCCTGTCAGCCTCTATTTGGCCTGAATCCAGCTTGTTCTTCACCAAGCTTTCTTCCACAATTCTTCTCAACCGTTTCTCAAGTATACTTGCATAGATCTTACCAGGAACACTCAGTAGGGAAATACTTCTGTAATTTTCACATTCAATTTTATTTCTTTTTTTTTTTATACCTGGGTACTATGAATGCTCTAATCCAATCATCGGGAATTTGTCCCTCTGTCCAGGCCTTCTGAATTATCCATTGCAGCCACTGTAAGACTTTTAAACCTCCATACTTGAGCATTTCTGGTCGAATATCATCTACTCCTGCTGCCTTTCCAGATTTCAAGCCTTTGATGGCTTTTTCTACTTCAAATATGGATATATATTCCTGACTATATACCTGTTGAGTGTTATTTACCACTGTGCTTTTTTCATTTAGCAAATATTTGAAGTAGTTACTCCATACTTCAAGAATATCTTTTTTCTCCTGTTTTATGTCACTTATATCATCTTTAATTCCTTTCACAACACTCTTTCCTCCATTTCTGAGCTTCTTCAACTACCTCCAGAATATCTTGCCACCTTCTTGATATTTATTTTCTGTGTTCTTTCCAAAGTCTTCCCATGACTCTTGTTTAGCTAGTTTTACACAGTGTTTAGCTTTCTTACATTTGTCTGTGTGTTCTCTAAGAGCACAAGCTGACTTATTTGCCAGAAATATTCTATATGCTTTCTTCTTTTCCTTCATTACCTCTTTAACTTCCTGTGTCCACCATGGAGTTCTGATTTTTCTATCCTTGCAGACAACCTCACCACATGACTCTCTGGCTGAATCAATCAGGGTTTTCTTCAAGGTTTGGTTCCTGTTCTCAAACTCTTTCATTTTTGATTCCATAATCTCTATCTATTTTAGTCTACAGTTTACATCTGAGACTTCTGATCAACTTTTATTTGCTTTAAACTTTCTTACATGTTTTTCTTTTCAATATGAAATTGAATTTTATCCTGCTCAAGACTAAATTGTGATCACTTCCAATTTCAAATCCTCTGTTCACTTTGGTGTCCTGCACCTTAGAGAAAACATCACTATTGACAATAACATAGTCAATGAGACTTTTCTTATTCTTTGCCTCTTCTCTCCATGTGCATTTGTGCACATTTTTATGTTGGAATATGGTGTTTATAATAACCAGTCCATGTCCTGAGCAGAAATCCAACAGGTATTTGCTGTTTTATTAGCTTTGCTTTTTTCTCCAAATTTTCCCAAAATATTTTTGTATGTCTGACAATCATTTCCTACTCTGCTATTTAGATCCTAACAAAGACCAACTTTTCCTTTTTCATTGTGTCAGTTGCTTTCCCTAAAGCCTCAAAAAATTCCTCCATTTCTACCTTAGTGAAACCTTCTGTGGGACCATAGGCACAAATAAGGCTCATTGTCCAGTTCCCCATTCTCATATTTGCCCACATCATTCTACTTGAGACTGCCTGCCATTCAAGAAGATTAGCCTCGTATTTAGTGTTGAATACTATGGCTACTCTTTCTTTTCCTTAATTGTCGTTGCCTGAATATAACATTTCGTATTTATTGCTCAGATAGATCTCACCAGTTTTTGTCCTTTTTGTTTCAGTATTATGTATTTATGTTGATCCGGTACTAATCTACTTTCTCAGCTAGCTCCCTTTCTTTACCATTCAGGCTTCTTATGTTGATAGTACTGATCTTTAACTCTGGTGATGTTGAGTTGTGGTGTGTTTTCAGATTTGTTCCAGTAGCTGACTTTTAGCTGTTTGCCCTGGTTCCCTGGCATAAACAACTGGGCAATGCCCCAGCCAGCATGAAATTTTGTATTTTGGTTTAAACCAATAAGAATACAATTTGGTCGGCTAAATCCAAAATTGCCAGCCCATCCTCGTTCTTTCAGTATCCAGATAGATACCCATCAGGGTGCACCACGATAAGGTGAGGATTGGACATTAGGCCAGAAGCCGTGGTCGGTTGTCCGCATTCCTTTTAAAGGCTATGCGGAGGTCTCCTCTCAGTTATACAGCTTTGACCCTTCCAGATCAACAAAACTTAAATACAAATCCTTGTTATATTCCCAAGATTTCTTACCTATTTGTCTTAAAGTGAAAATCTGATACTGACAACCTCTATTTGACCTGAATCCAGCTTGTTCTTCACCAAGCTTCACTTTCACAATTTTTGTTAGCCATTTCTCAAGTATACTTTCATAAATCTTACCAGCAACACTCAGCAGGGAAATATCTCTGTAATTCTCACATTCAGTTTTATTTTCCTTTTTATAGATGGGTACTGTGAGAGGTCTGCTCCAGTCATCTGGAATTTGTCCCTCTAACCAGGTCTTCTGAATTATGCAATGCAGCCACTGTAAAACTTTTATACCTCTATATTTCAGCATTTCTGTCCAAATTTCATCTACTCCAGCTGCCTTTTCACATTTCATGTGTTTGATGACTTTTTCTACTTCAAGTATGGATATGTATTTGTATCTCCATTACTGTTGGGAGATTTTTTATCATCATCTTATGCTGTTTGTTTCATTAAGCAGTATTTCAGTGTATTTACACCAGACATCTAGAATGTCATTATGTTCAGTTTTCAATTATTATTATTATTATTGTTCCGGGCAACTCCAAGGAGTCGACAGACTCATCGAGGGAGGCCCTAATATCATGTCAAGAACAACTATTCGACATTGACACAGTATCTATCATACCTTGCCTTGAACTCATTCACGGTCGTAGCACCCACAACAGACTCTGGAAGCTTATTGTCATTCACCACTCTCCAAGTAAAAAACCTAGCTCTAACACCCTTGTCAACCACGCTCTTGCCCAGTTTCCATGCATGGCCCCTAGTCCTCCCACCACCAGTCATATTTTCAAAAATAGCTTCTGGATCAATCTTGTAGAAACCCTTCAGTAATTTGAATGTCTCAATCATATCACCCCTCCTTCGCCTATCGTCCAATCTCTGCAACCCACAAATCTTCAACCTATTCTCATAAGGTTCATTCCACAGACCTTCTATCATCTTGGTCACTCGTCTCTGGATCCTCTCCACTTCCTCCCCATCACAAAGAAACCCTGGTGCCCATAACTGGGCACAGTAGTCCAGATGGGATCTTATCAAGGCTCGATACAGAGGAACAACAACTTGTTTGTCTCTGCATGTTAAAGTATTTTTCAGAAGCCAAGTGATTTGATGAGCTGATTTAGTCACTTTTGCAATGTGCCCCCTAAACTTCAATTCCCTATCCACCAATACTCCCAAATCCCTGGCCTCATCAATCTCCTGGAGTACGGTTCCACCAATGCGATATACTGCTGCTATTCTTTTCACCCCAAAGTGCATAACCTTATACTTTGCCACATTAAATTGACATCCATTTTTCCTAGCCCAGTCCTCCAAACTATCCAAATCATCCTGTAACATTTTGACATCCTGTGCACTCACAATTGCTCTACCCAACTTTGCATCATCAGCAAACAAGTGAACACTTCCTCTCAGATCCTTTCCTATATCATTGATGAACAAATTGAAAAGCAGTGGTCCAAGAACAGAGCCCTGTGGTACACCACTAGTCACATCACAATTTCAATTCACTTTTATCATCTCCGATTCATTTTACAGTACTTTTTGCTCAATTTTTAAGCTTTTTCAATAGCCTCCATCATATTTTGTCACCTTCCTGATATTTATTTTTTTGTTCTTACCCAAGTTTTCCCAGGACTTTTGTTTAGCTAGTTTTGCTGTTCTTTGCTTTCTTACATTATTCTCTCTATTCTCTAAAAGTAAAAGCTGACTTACTTGCCAGGAACTTTTTATTTTATTTTATTTTTTTTTTTATGTTGAGACCATACACGAGTGGTTGGTTGATCGACCTCTAGTACATTAGTACCGTGTATGGGTGGTTGGTTGGGAAAGAAGGTACTTGTTCACATTTGATTTAAAAGTCTGTATATTGTATTCCTTGGGATCAGAGCAAAGACTGCTGTACTATTCCATAGTACAGCAGCTGCAGGGATGAAGGAGCAGGAAAAGAAACTTGTTCTGTGGGTTTCATGGTGCACTGTGAAGGGATGCTAAGCAGCAGCTGCACATGTTTCAATAAGCTTAGTACTAGTGGGGGAATTATTGATGCTATTTCAGATGAACATTTTCCATGGAAATATTTGTAGAATACATATAGTGCAGAGACTGATTGTCTATGTGAAAGTGAAGGGAGTGAGTTGGTAAGAGATGGGGCACTAATAAGTCCGATGGCTCTCCTCTGTATTGAGTCGAGCTTTTTGGGGCCCCATCCGATATGTAAGAGCAGTATTCAGTGGTTGGGCTGATTTGATATGCTTCCTTTTTTCCTTCAACTGCCTCTTTAACTTCCTGAGTCCACCACGGGGCTCTGATTTTTCTATCTTTACAGCAACCTCACCACATGCCTCTCTGGCTTAATCAATGTTTTCTTCAGGATTTGCCATTGAATCTCCAAAGTTTGGTTCTTGTTTTCAAATTCTTTAATTTTTTCTTCAGTGATATTTGTGTATTTGAGTCTATGGTTCACCTCAGAAAGCTGCTCAATCTTAATTCATTTTAAAACTGTCTTACACATTTTTCTTTTCAATATGAAATTCACTTTTATCTTTCTCAAAACTAAATAGTTATCACTTCCCATTTCAAATCCTCTGTATACTCCTGTGTCTTGAACCAATGAGAACACGTTGCTTTCAATTATAACATAGTCAATGAGACTTTTCTTATTTCTTGCATCTTCTCTTCAGTAACAATTTTTTCAAGGTGAGATGTAATATGTATTGTGATCTTTTGAGAGTGCAGCCTCTCATGAGTTTTCTGATTCTATGAAAGTCTGGAAAATTCATAAACTCGTGCTTAGCAACTTTGAACTGAGACTAATTATTATTTTCTCATAGCAGTATTTGTTTTCAATATAGGGATTCTGTATCAGAAACATTCCTTTATCACCGTTTCCAAATTTGCATCATTGTCAAATTTGTTAAACATTATTGTCAGAGGCAATATTATTTATATCCATTCCTAATATCACTATTCTTGGTTTGACATAGAACAACAATACTTTATGCCCATGTAGTTTGTCTGCCTCTTTGACCTCTTATGCCCATGGATTGATATATATATATATATATAAATCACTAAATAATGATGCCGTTTAGTTGGAAAGACCTAGGTTCAAATCTTAATATGTCAAAAACCTTTATAAGGGTTTTTCCACTGAATCTGATCTTGCAGTTTCTTACAGAGGTGACAAGGTTTTTACCTCCTGGAAACTCAGACTTTTCATTTTGCAAAACAGTGAACCTGGCGTAAGAATACACACAATTGCTAAATATAACAGACTGTGCATATAAGATTACTCATTAATCACATTTATATGAAGCTCATTTCCTTGAATTAAAGATACCAAGAAATTATCTTCTTTAATCATTAATCCAAGTATATGCAAATTTGTTTGCTCACACAAGTCATGAAGTATCTTCATCATTAGGCTACTTGTATTTCTATAAATTACTTGATAATAACAGGTCTCGGAGGCCTGTCATGACACACACTGTTAAAATGGTTAAAATGCTTAAATTCAAAATAAACACTGAAACTAAACTCTTAGTAAACCTTGCACATAGGATCGTATCCTAGGATATCTCATATATAACCTAACCACTATTATCCTTAACATCCCTTTATGCCCATTAAACCTATTAAGAGATTGAGTCTTCAGACAGATTTCAAACAAAATAAAAATCTTAAATTCACAAAAAACACAGGTATATACAACATCAAATCACCTACTTAACTATGCAGTGCCAGCATATTCTTTTGTTGTAATATAAAAGAATATGTGCCAGCATATTCTTTTATATTACAACAAGAAAATTACCATTTCAGTGAATGGACTGCTATGAAAATAACAAAAGCCAACTAATTTAGGAAACTACTTCTTATGTTTAACCAAAATATTCCATTGCATTTTAAAGTAAAATGCAATGAATCATACATGGTTTACTGCATTTGCTTCCATACTTTAGGGAAGGGGAAATCTGGAATCTTTATTGCACATGTAGAGCTGGAGAGAAAAGAAAACTTAGAAAAAAAGTATTTAAGACATAAAATCTTCACTAGGAAACAATTACAACTCAAGAATGCACACACAACAGACATTTCTCAATGCGATATAAATGATTCATTTGAGCTAATTGCCTTTGTTATTTTGGAAAAGCCAAAGCAACTTGGACTCTAAGGTCTGTGTATTTTGTTTGTTAACTCTGTGTGTCCCAACCAATGTGAATGTTTTGAATGAAAACTCAACTTTCTGGGAATAAAGTCCCTGCCATCCTAGTAAGAGACTGGCCGACTCATCATCTTCAACCGAAAAAAAACTTGTTTCTTTGCATCTTGATAGTATTCAGTAGGGCAACAATGGTCAACTAATACTTCGGTCCAGTTAACCATAACATATGAAAATTAACTCATGAGTAGTTAGAGGACTTGATCTTCTTCTGATGACAAAGTTATTCGTATTTCTACCCTTTATTGTCAAAGGTGTACCTAAACTTAGATATTTAAGCCTTTAACCTTCAAGTAGACTTTTGACCTGTCCATAGGATTCCTCCTTTCTTTCATAAGCAAATGACAGCTTTTCCTCTCCGGCAGTGTGCTCATGTGATTTATGTTATTTAGGACATTTCAGGAGACCATCCACTGTTATTCTTGAAGAACATAAAAATACATCAAGTACCATGAAACTGTCCTCGTGTTGGAGTGGATAGTAAAATATCCCAACCACACTCCTGTATATTGTAAGAGGCGATAAATAGAGACCGAGTTCCTGGAGGTATAGCTGAGTCCCCTTCGGGGATTGGGAGAAGAGCTAATCGCCCATCCCTGTAAAAATTGTTTGATTACGGAAACTGCAAATCTGGATGAACAAATGCTCCTGGCAACAGACATTACTTTTGAGACCCCAGAAGACAGTTATCTATCTTTGTCTGATGTGGATAACGTATATATACCACACCAAGGGGAAAGCCTTTCAGAACTCTTGTTGTTGAAAGAGTCACTTATGAAGTAACAAAAAATTTTAAAGATCGGATCATGGAATGTCAGAACACTGTACCAGGTAGGAAAAACTAGGCAGGTAACAAATGAAATGGACAATTACAAGTTAGACATTTTAGGCATCAGTGAACTCAAATGGACTGGTTTTTATAGACTTATAACTGAAGGCAACATTGTACTCTGGATCAGAAGAGAAGCATGAAAAAGGAGTTGCACTAATATCGAACCCAAAAGTAACCAAAAGCCTGAGAATGGGAACCAGTAAACGAGAGAATCTTAAAAACCATGTTTTATTCCAAATTTATTTATTAAACTTTCTGTTGTGCAGGTTTAAGCACCTACTAATGATGCAGATGAAGAAATAAAAGAATGCTTTAATGAACAACTCTAAAATGTAATAAATTCTATTTCAAAACATATGATAATGCTCATTGGTGATCTTAATGCAAAAGTGGGTAAAAGATCATGTGCAGAAGAAAACTCCTTAGGTTTCGAGGCTTGTGGAGACCAAAATGAAAATGGCATGATGTTTGTATCCTTTTGTGAAATGAACAACTTTGTTATTGGAGGAAGTAAATTCAAGCATAGAGAAATACATAAATTGACTTGGATCATGCCAGACGGCAGTACACGAAACCAAATTGATCGTGTTGCTTTCAATAGTAAATTCGTAAGATCCATGCTTAATCTGAGAGTCAAACGTGGTGCTGATGTTGGTTTTGACTACTTCTGTTAGTGGTGAAGTTTTAATTAAACTTCATCACTAAAAAGTGTTTTAAGAAAGAAAAGAAGTTCGAGAACTGCATTTGATATTGAAAAGTTGAAAATTAAAGAAACAGGAGAAAAGTTTGATTTGGAGATAAAGAATAGATTCAATATGTTAGAAATAGAGGAAAATGAAGGTGTAACAGTAGAAAACAACAAAGTAGAAGAATGTTGTTTATTATTTTAACGGTATAATAGAACACAGAAACTAAGTAAATAATTAATTTATTAACTTGATGCTGATATTTCGCTGGTATTATAACCAGCATCTTCAGAGCACAAAAACACTGTTTGTCACAATACGCGAGACTAAAACAACATGGTGTACTTAAACAAAATTGTAGCAGCAACACAAAGACTATAGTCCTGATTTTGGCGCCCTCTATCTGAAAAAAAAAAAAAAAAAAAAAACGCTATCATATATTACTAGAAAAGTGCTAGTTTTTTCTTAATATGACTGTCTCCCAGATCTTCGGCAAGTTAATACAGCCATATTTGTTGAGATTTGGAGTATGTTTTAGGGCTTCTGTTGCCTCTAAGAACAATCTCTCTGATTTATATGGGTTTCTGTGTAGTACTTTTGTGTTTTTCCAGTTGATCCTGTGTGCAGGGGTATCCAGAGCATGGTCTGCTAGGCCCGACTTCCCATAATGATAATTCCGGACGTATCGTTTATGTTCGCTGATGCGGATATTCACAGTTCTTCCTGTTTGACCGTAGTAGGCTTGATTGCATGAGCAGGGTACTTGGTAGACTCCTGGATGTGATAAAGGAGGAATGCTGTCCTTGGGTGAGTGGATGAGGGTAGCTAATTTGCTACATGGTCTGAATGTAGTGCGTAGTTTATGTTTATTGAGAATTCTTGAGATCTTTTCGGATGTGCCTTTAATGTAAGGGATGGTGACTGTTTTGTTGTAGTTCCCTGTGGTGGATGGTGGGAGGGGTTTCTTAGGAGTGTTTAGTATTTTGTTTATTTTTTGTGGATTGTAGCCCGTTGGCCAAGAAGGTGTGGCGTAAGTGAGTCAGTTCAGCAGTAAGAGCCTTGTCATTTGAACAGATTGCTCTCGCTCTATGGGTTAGCGTTTTTAATATGCCATATTGTTGAGAAGGATGATGGTGTGATTGTTTGTGTAAGTATTTGCCTGTATGTGTGGGTTTTCTGAAAACTGAAAATGATAAGGAACCATCTGGGAGACGTGTGATGAGTGTATCCAAGAAGGGCAGACAGTTGTTGGCTTCCAGTTCCATAGTAAAGTGGATTTTTGGATGTTGGCTATTTAAATGTGCTAAGAATGTTTTCAATGTCTCAGGGCCATGTGGCCAAATAGCAAGTACATCATCAACATAGCGTAGCCAAAGTGTTGGTTTGAGAGTGGCTGTATTGATTGCTTGTTTTTCCAGGTGTTATATGTAAAAGTTGGCTGGGGGGGAGCCCATGGCTGTCCCATCAATTTGTTTGTATATTTTCCCTTTCCATGTGAAATATCCTGCATGTATTGTGAATTTGAATAAGTTCAAATATATCAGGGGGGAAGTGTGACTTCAGTAGATTGAGGGTTTCTATTAGTGGTACATTTGTGAATAGTGAAGTGATGTCAAAGCTTACTATTAAGTCTGAGCTTTTTAGGGTGAGGTGTTGTAAGATGCTTTTTAGGTGTGCTGAATTTTTGACAAAGGAGGATTGTTAGTGAGAATTGTTAGTGAGAGTGGCTAGTAGCTTCGCTAAATGTCTAGCCAGTTTGTATGTGGGACTATTTATACTGTCCACAATTGGGCGTAGGGGTGTGTCTGGTTTGTGAATTTTTGGTGATCCATAGATCCTCGGTGTTTTAACATGGAAGGGTTTGAGTTTGTTAACTGTGTCTTTGGGCCAGGAAGTGACTTTTTTTAATAATTTTCGTGCCTTATTCTTTTGTGTGTTGGTGGGATTGCGATCTATAATTTTGTATGTTGACTGATCTTGTAATAATGTGTGCATTTTGTTTTCATATTCAGTTGTGTCCATCACCACGGTTGCATTTCCTTTGTCTGCTTTTGTTATGGTAATCTGGCTGTTGTTGTGTAGCTCTTTTATAGCAATGAATTCCTTATGTGGGATATTATTTTTGGGAGGCTTGGACTTGATTAGGATGTTGGCCACATCTAAACGTATGTTGTTAGCTATTGTTGGAGGCAGGTCGTAAATTCCTCGTTCGATGGACGCATTATTTCGGCATTTGGAAC
Source organism: Typopeltis vanoorti (assembly GCF_054136105.1). NCBI lineage: Eukaryota > Metazoa > Arthropoda > Arachnida > Uropygi > Thelyphonidae > Typopeltis > Typopeltis vanoorti. The sequence continues at coordinate 138,872,868 of NC_143560.1, forward strand.
TTGCTTGGGAGTTATGGCAAAGTTGTGCCCTCGACTTAAAGCAGTCGTGGCTTCTTTGCTTAAGGTGAGTGACGATAGATTCACGACGACGAGGTCTTGTTGTAATTGCGGTTGTTGTATGGTGTTCCGTTGTTGTAGATTTTCGAACTTCTTTTGGTGCCGGTATCCACACATACAGGCAGATACTTACACAAACAATCACACCATCATCCTTCTCAACAATATGGCATATTAAAAACGCTAACCCATAGAGCAAGAGCAATCTGTTCAAATGACAAGGCTCTTACTGCTGAACTGACTCACTTACGCCACACATTCTTGGCCAACGGCTACAATCCACAAAAAATAAACAAAATACTAAACACTCCTAAGAAACCCCTCCCACCATCCCTTATTAAAGGCACATCCGAAAAGATCTCAAGAATTCTCAATAAACATAAACTACGCACTACATTCAGACCATGTAGCAAATTAGCTACCCTCATCCACTCACCCAAGGACAGCATTCCTCCTTTATCACATCCAGGAGTCTACCAAGTACCCTGCTCATGCAATCAAGCCTACTACGGTCAAACAGGAAGAACTGTGAATATCCGCATCAGCGAACATAAACGATACGTCCGGAATTATCATTATGGGAAGTCGGACCTAGCAGACCATGCTCTGGATACCCCTGCACACAGGATCAACTGGAAAAACACAAAAGTACTACACAGAAACCCATATAAATCAGAGAGATTGTTCTTAGAGGCAACAGAAGCCCTAAAACATACTCCAAATCTTAACAAATATGACTGTATTAACTTGCCGAAGATCTGGGAGACAGTCATATTAAGAAAAAACTAGCACTTTTCTAGTAATATATGATAGCGTTTTTTTTTTTTTTTTTTTCAGATAGAGGGCGCCAAAATCAGGACTATAGTCTTTGTGTTGCTGCTACAATTTTGTTTAAGTACACCATGTTGTTTTAGTCTCGCGTATTGTGACAAACAGTGTTTTTGTGCTCTGAAGATGCTGGTTATAATACCAGCGAAATATCAGCATCAAGTTAATAAATTAATTATTTACTTAGTTTCTGTGTTCTATTATACCATTAAAATAATAAACAAAAAGTAGGAGAATATTGGAAAAACTTCAGGAATACCTACAATGAAGTTGCTAAAGATGTAATTGGTAAACAAAGAAAAAAGAAAAATAAAGAATGGTTAACTGCAGAAACTTGGAAGATCATTGAAGAGAGAAAAGTGATTAAATCATTAATGACCAATACAAATTCAGAACAATTATACAAAATACATAGCTATCGCAATAATGAACTAAATAAAAACTTAAAGAGCGCTGCAAGAGCTGACGAGAAAATATATTGATAAATTAGCAAAAGAAGAACAATATACTGCAGAAAATGGACAAATTAGACAACTTTATCAGATTATAAAACAAATCAATGATAACAAAAAAGCAATCCCTTCTTCCGTTAGAGACAAACAAGGAAAGTTATTGACAATTGACTCCAAAATCGAAGCAAGATGTGGAGAATATTTTGATGAAACTTTGAATGTAAATGTAGATACAAGATCTCAACAGGTGCATAATATTACAACTAATGTAATACCCACTTTGAACATTTCCGAAGATGAGATTTCGTTGACTGAAGGCACTAAAATCTAACAAAGCATGAGGAAATGATAATATCAATGCCAAAATATTAAAAGCTGATCTTAACACAACTACTACTAAATTACTAAGGTTATAAAATGAAATATGGAAGACAGAAAAAAATTCCTCGACAATGGAAAGAAGCAGCAATTATAAAAATCTCCAAAAAAGGAGATTTGACCCAATGTGAAAATTGGGGAGGAATAAGTTTGCTTTCAGTAAAAGTAAAAAATTTCTGTAAAAACGTTTTTGCAAACGTTTTTACAGAAATTTTAATTAATACATTAAAAAAAAATCGAAAATTTATTAAGAAAAGAACAGGTTTCTGAACTGGTTGTGGAACCATCCAACAAATATTCACTCTTTGAAATATAATCAAAAATGTATAGAATTTCAAGCCCCACTTTACTAAACTTCATCAATTTTAGTAAAGCTTTCGACTCAATAGATGGAGAGAAACTTTGGAAACTAGTAGAGGAATACAGAATACCTTATAAATATCTCAACATTATATGTATAATATCATCATGTCTTGCGTGGAAGTAGATGGAAAACTGACAAACTTCTTTATCATTGAAACTGGAGTTAGGCAGGGTTGTGTTATGTCTTCTTTTCTATTATTTATAATTTTAATTGATTGGATTATGAAAAACTCAATTAATCATCAAAAGAGAGGAATAGTTGGGACTTTACATCCACACTGGAAGACCTTGATTTTGCTGATGACATAGTGCTCCTGTCCTCCAAGTTAAATGACTTACAGCTAAAAACTGATGACTTTGCTCGCTGTCCAGAAACTATGGGTCGTCATATAAACAAAAAGAAAACCATGGTCATGTGAATAAATGAAAATTCAAATAAAGCAATTAAGTTGAAAAATGAAACAATTGAAGATGTTGACATATTTACATACCTTGGATCTTTTGATTACATATCTTTTGATATCTTGGATCAGTAATAAATAAACAAGGCGGCACTGACGAAGATGTTTTACAGAGAATTGCTGAAGCACAAAATTGTTTCGGGTGATTAAATAAATTATGGAAAGCATCAAATATTACAGTTAAAGTGAAAATTAATATATATAAATTGATTGTACTAGCAGTACTGCCATGTGCCTCTGAAATTTGGAAACTTACCAACATGACAAAATTTCATGCCAGCTGGGGAGTCACCCGGTTAAACAAGACCCCTGTTGCTTTCCCCAGGGAACTAGGGCAAACAGCGAAAAGTCAGCTACTGAAACAAATCCTAAAACCCACTCCCAACTCAACATCATCAGAGTTCAACATCGGTACTATCAACATAAGAAGCCTGAATGGCAAAGAAATGGAGCTAGCTGAAGAATTGGGTAAGTACCAGATCAACATAATAGGGGTGACTGAAACAAAAAAGGCAAAAACTGATTAGATCATTCTGAGCAATAAATACAAAATGTTATATTCAGCCAATGAGAATCAAGCAAAAGAAGAAGTAGCCATAGTATTCAACACTAAATACGAGTCTAATCTTCTTGAATAGCAGGCGGTCTCAAGTAGAGTGATGTGGGCAAATATGAGAATTGGGAACTGGACAATGAGACTTATTTGTGCCTGTGGTCCCACAGAAGGTTCTACTAAGGTAGAAGTGGAGGAAATTTTTAAGGCTTTTGAGAAAGCAACTGACACAATGAAAAAGGAAAAGTTGGTTCTTGATGGGGATTTAAATAGCAGAGTAGGAAATGATTGTCAGAATCATTTCCTAATCTTTTCTCCAAAATTTGGAGAAAAGAGCAAAGCTAATAATAACGGCAAATACCTGTTGGATTTCTGCTCAGGACATGGACTGGTTATTACTGGCACAATGTTCCAACATAAAAGTGTGCACAAATTCACAGGGAGAGAACCAAGGAATAAGAAAAGTCTCATTGACTATGTTATTGTTGATAGTGATGTTTTCTCCCTGGTGCAGGACACCAGAGTGTACAGAGGATTTGAAATTGGAAGTGATCACTATTTAGTCTTGAGCAGGATAAAATTGAATTTCATATTCCAAAGAATAACATGTAAGAAAGTTTTAAAGTGAATAAAAGTTGAGCAGCTCTCAGATGTAAACTGTAGACTAAAATACACAAAGATTATTGAAGAAAAAATGAAAGAGTTTGAGAACAGGAACCAAACCTTGCAGATTCAGTGGCAAGCCTTGAAGGAAAACCCTGATTGATTCAGCCAGAGATGCATGTGGTGAGATTGTCTGTAAGGATAGAAAAATCAGAACTCCATGGTGGACAGAGGATGTTAAAGAGAAAGTGAAGGAAAAGAAGAAAGCATATCAAATGTTCCTGGCAAATAAGTCAACTTGTTCTCTTAGAAAATATAGAGACAAATGTAAGAAAGCTAAAAACTGTGTAAAACTGGCTGAACAAAAATCATGGGTGGACTTTAGAAAGAACATAGAAAATAAATATCAAGAAGGTGGCAAGATATTCTGGAAGTTGTTGAAGAAGCTCAGAAATGGAGGAAAGAATGCTGTAAAAGGAATTAGAGATGATAAAGGTGACATGAAAACAGGAGAAAATGATATCCTTGAAGTATGGAGTAATTACTTGGAAAAATTGCTAAATGAAACTAAATGAAAAATTGCTCAATGATCACAGCATAGTGGTAAAAAACAAGTATGGATATGTATTCCAGGCATGCAGCCTGGAGTACATATCCATACTTGAAGTAGAAAAAACTGCTAGAAGCCTGAAATGTGGAAAGGCAGCAGGGGTAGGTGATATTCGACCAGAAATTGCTCAAGTATGCAGGTATAAAAGTCTTACGGTGGCTGCATTTCATAGTTCAGAAGGCCTAGATATAGGGACGAATTCCAGTTGAGTGGAGTAGAGCTCTCATAATATCCATATACAAAAAGGGAAAACTAAATCTGATAATTAAAGAGATATTTTTCTACTGAGTGTTCCTAGTAAGCTTTATGTAACTACACTTGAGAAAGAGTTGAGAAGAATTGTGGAAGAGAAGCTTGGTGAAGAACATGCTGGATTTAGGCCAAATAGTGGCTGTCAGGATCAATTTTCACTTTACGGCAAATGGTTGAGAAATCATGGGAATATAACAAAGATTTGTAAATAAGTTTTGTAGATCTGGAAGAGGCATATGACGAGGAGCCAAGGTAGAAGCTGTTCAAAATGCTACAGTTATATGGTTTGAATGGAGCTTAATATCAAGCAATACATAGTCTTTATTTGAGTTGTAAGTCAGCAGTTAGAATTGAAGTACAGGAGATGGTTCAATATTATATCTAGTGTCAGACAAGTTCATTATCTATATGGATCACATCATGAGGGAAAGTGGCATTAAACCTGATATCAGAATTGGAGATGTTAATCTTTGCTTTTTTGCTGATGATGGTATACTTCTAAATAAATCCACTACAAGTCTGCAAGATTCCCTGACTAAATTAAATAACTGTTGTACTAGATATGATATGAAGGTCAGCATTAAAAAGACAAAGACAATGAAAATAGGCAGAAACATTGAAAATATCAATTGCATTGTGAATGGAGAACCTATAGAACAAGTAAAACATTTCAGCTACTTAGGCACGATTTTTAGTTTAGATGGTAAATTAAATATGGAAATAGACAACAGAATCAACAAAGCTGGTATGGTAGGAAGTCAACTGAATAAATTTATATGGAATAAGAGAGAAATGAGCCAAAACACTAAATTAGCTCTATAAAAGACAGTATTCTAACCAATTTTAACTTATGGATCAGAGAGCTGGGTTAAAAGTAAAACACTTGACCAAAGACTAGAGACCACAGATATGAGATTACTGAGAAAGGTTAGGGGTATGAACAGATAGCATCAGTGGCAATACCATATTAAAAACGAGGATATTAGGAAAGAACTTTGTCAGTATTCAGGAATGCATTAGCAAAGCTAATCTCAGGTTGTATGGTCACTTAAACAGAATGGGAGAGGAAAGATTAGCAAAACAAGTGTTCTCTGCCAGATTGGCAGGAAAAAGACCCAGAGGAAGACCAAGACATAGGTGGACTGACACAGTAAAAAGTGTCCCAGAAGACTAAAATATGAGACCTGATAATATTGGAGTCTTGACAGGTAACAGACTGATTTGGAGGAAAACTGTAGGTAGGAAGTTAGTAGTGATGTAAATTTTTCATGTTGTGCTATCATATCCTGTACACCCCTTGAGGGTATATATCAGGAATATGATGATGAAGACAGATGACATCCTGTCATTTTTAAGGTTCTGTATTATGATTTGTTTTGGGCTGGTATGTTTTGTAGTGGCTGATCAAATTACATCCACTACACAATATAATAGACTAAAACAAATGATTTACTCAAAATGGAAGAACATAATTCCCATCATTATCTTCAAAGAAATGACATTCATATTATCTGGTGTTTGGCTTGCCAAGTGCTTAGCATATCTGCCTGCCAACCAACAGGCTGGAGATTCAAATCATGCAATGAGCATGGATGTACGTAATTGTCTTTAGGTAGCAGATGAATTTCATTGCATGGTATGAGACCATTGTCCTTTATTGGATTCCTGATGTGGCTTGAAAAAGTTCCATTTTTGGTCTCTAGAGCATGAATAAAAACAAACTAATTACAAAAATTTTATTAAAAAATAAAAAATCCTTAGTCCATCCACAGTACTATGTACTATATGTTTACAACTTGTATACAGAGCTTGAAAAATGCACTTGTCTGCTCTTCCATGAGTGAGTGAGAATTTTAGTTGAGGGCAAAAAAATTGGAACAGGAGTTCTGGTTTAATCAACAGTTTTATTTATATAATGTTGATTCTGTTTCATGTTTTATATCATAAATATTTTTTATACCTTATTTATTGTATCCATTGCAGAATGTCAATCATTACAAATACCTATTTTGCTGATTATCACTGATTTTGTTGTAATGGGATAAGTATAAGTCATTTTATTTTTCTAGAGTGCTCAGTTGTGCTATGATGTTACCAGGACATGGCAAACTAAAATAGGTATGCAGCACACAGTTATTTTTCATTTTTATGGTGCAACGACATCGAAGGTCATATTGTGCCAGGACACAGATTACAGCATTACATATGATGAGTAGGACAATCGCAAACATCCATATCCCTGGTGGGATTCGAACCTGCAGTTTCTTGGCTGGAGAGTGGATGCACTAACTACTTGGCCAACCAGACCACTGCACACCTGTGAGCCAGCACAAAATTTATCAAGCCCCAGTAATGTATAGAGAAAGTCTCCATCCATAGCTCAGTCATTATCAGTGTTGCTGTTTGATTGGAAAGACCTGGATTCAAATCCAGTCCAGAGATGAAGAACCTTTATCAAAGCTTTTTAAGTGAAGGTGAATTAGTCTCATATGAAAATATATGGGTTTTTCCTCCCAGAAATTCAGGTTTTTTGTTGCACAAAGCAGACAAACTGAACAGAAGAAAATATGTAATTTACAGATTTTGCAGACAGTGCAATATTTGACTTATTATTCCCTGAATATTTCACCTACCAAATTTAAGCTGTTCTCATTTGTCATGTATTCTAATTTGTTGTAAATAATGTTGTACCACTTACTTAGTATTGTACCACTTGTGTTTCGACATGAAATAAGTATATGATATCCTCAACAGCCTTTTGTTACACCACATCTCAAAAGCAGCTATTCTTTTCTTATCCAACTTCTTTAGGTTTCAAGTCTCACATTCATAAGTCACACGAATGAAGAGTATTTTCTTGGAAAAACAGCTGCATCCAAAATCCTCAACTTTGTTCCCATGGAGATAGAGCCATCCTTCCAGATTTCAGACAAGTCTCTGACTGTTGTTTTAGCCATTCCTAATCTTCTTCTGATGTCTTCTGAACAGCAATTCTTCACATTAATAATGGATCCCAGGTACTCAAACTTGTTGACTTCCTCAATTCTTTCTCCATTAAGGTACACTTGTTTCTCAATAGCTTCCCTGTTTGTATTTCCATTGAAAACCATAATCTTTGTCTTGCTAGGATTTAGTTGAAGTCCTCTGTTATTATGTTAACTTTATCAAGAATTTGTCCTAGGTCTTAGATTACTGATCTAGGTCTATAGATTACTGATCAATCTATCACCTATCCTCATTCCTGTCTTGAGCTTATCCAATGTTTCATGCATGATGTCCTCTGTATATATACTAAACAAGTGAGGAGAAAAAGAAACATCCTTGCCTAACTCCTTTTCAAACCTGAAGCCAATCAGGCAATCCAACACCTGTTCTTACCATGGCTTCTTGCCCCCTGTAGAAGTTGGCTATCAACTGATAGTGTGTTGAGGAAAACCCATTCTTTTCATTACTTCCCACAGTTTCACATACTGTACAAGTCAAAAGCTTTAGAGTAGTCTAATTAACACTTTACCAGACGGAGTCTGAATTCTTTATTTGCACATCTGAACACATAAAAGATGTCAGAAAAAGAAGAGAGCATAAATCAGGCCTAGCATTCCATACAACCATACTGGCCATCAAGTGCTTTGGCAATAAACAAAAAATGTCATATATTGATCATAACTGTTTTACAAGAAACTTTAAAGAAGCCTTTCAAATTCTTAGGATCTCTACACAATGCAATAAAGATCAATCCTTAATTTTACATCAAGTATGGTCTTCTTTCATCAAAAATTGAATTGCCATGGACCTAGGGTATAACAGAATGTGGTATCATGTTCTGATACAGAATGTGATAGCAACAACTAGCAATGTTCCAACATGCATACAGTAACAAATTTACCATTTGTGTTCTGGTTTATCAATTATGTGTTGCAGTTGTAAAGTTATCAAAAACATCTAATATGTGTAATCAATTGTTAATAGGCTTTTCTTGTGTTAAAACTTTTATGTAGCAGTATCCCTGATGGTGATTTACGACTTACGAAATGTATCACGTTTTAATTGCTCATTTTTCATTAAACTGTTTGGTAGAGCCTCTACTACTAATGGCTCAGTTAAGTAAGTTTGAGCATGGTTAGTAGTTGAAAATGGGCCAATGGTTCAATGCTGTTGGCACACTCTCCCTCAATGAGTCTTTGGACTCCCTGAAGGTTTCAAATAATAATAATATTTATTTACATCATAATGTGGTCTCAATACCAAAAACTTCCCACAATTTGTTTAGTTTTTAGGTGCATTTTGCAAAATTCATAAGCACTTATATAAGAGCTCTTTTATAAGTGCACGCATATTATTATGAGACTCTGATTGTTAATAGGCTTTTCTTGTGTTAAAACTTTTATGTAGCAGTATCCCTGATGGTGATTTACGACTTACGAAATGTATCACGTTTTAATTGCTCATTTTTCATTAAACTGTTTGGTAGAGCCTCTACTACTAATGGCTCAGTTAAGTAAGTTTGAGCATGGTTAGTAGTTGGAAATGGGCCAATGGTTCAATGCTGTCACACTCTCCCTCAATGAGTCTTTGGACTCCCTGAAGGTGTCAAATAATAATAATATTTATTTACATCATAATGTGGTCTCAATACCAAAAACTTCCCACAATTTGTTTAGTTTTTAGGTGCATTTTGCAAAATTCATAAGCACTTATATAAGAGCTCTTTTATAAGTGCACGCATATTATTATGAGACTCTGACTGGATGGATTTTAGTTGTTTATTTAATTTTTTATCCATATTTGATATTTGGAATAATTACAAAAATTCATTATGCAAAATTATAGAGATCATGATTACTGCCATATTGCGGTAATGACTTTATTAAAAATAAACTAATTACTTTGTTGTGGTCTTAATATTAACCCTGTGGAGGTCGCGACTAATCTGACAGATACAAACAAATTGTTTTAACATAAATATTCTTACACATATCCAGTGTATAGCTTGGAGGTCATGAATAGCTGCACATGTGTATATTACGAGTAAATATTCTGCACTGTTTATGCCGTTAGTTTGATTTAACATGTGTTATGTAAAGGTGTATGATATTCGATAGTAAATAAATTGTATCTGAGATATACCACAAACTCTGATGTCAGTATAGTATTAGTTTAGTTGTTTTTTTTTTTATTTACCATTGAATATGACTGACAAAATATATTTATTGGATAATTCATCAGATTGTAAGAATAGGTTTCTGTGGTTTAGCAGTTCAAAAGAAAGATTCCGGTATTGTGACCACATGTTTATTAAGATAAATAAAGATAAACAAACCCGACATCTTTCGTATGTCATTTGACTTACATCTTCAGGGGTTACAGGTAACTAAAAATTTAAACACAAGAAATGAGAAATTACTCAAAATAATCCATTAGATGTTGCGGTCTAACTGTTCATCAAATTAAAAAATCCGAATATGGTATCTATACATGCGTTATTGCATGCTATGTTTGAACATTGCTGAATGTTGTCACATTCTGTTGTTCACATTCACTCTGTCCGAGTTCTGACTTAGGTATATTTTTTATGAATGTTGACCAAACTTGATGTAGAATTAGACCCTGGTTTTTGTTGCATTGCATTGGGATTTGAAAGATATTTGCAGCTTCCTTGAATTTTCTTGTGAAACAGTTTTTTTCAATATAAGACATGTTCATTTTATGCCAAAATACATTATGGCCGATGGAAGTTGTGTGGGATGCTGAGCCTGATTTGTGTTCTCTTCTTTTTTGTACGTCTTTTTGATGTTCGTTCATACGAATTTCCCCCGATCTTCCTGTCTGGCCTACATAACAGATGCCTCAGAAACAATAAATTTTATAGACACCTGGTTTTTTTAAAGGGGGGATGTGGAAATCTTGATATTTTTTCTAGTGGTAGAAAAGCTACTTTAATGTTATGCTTGTATAGTAATTTGGCCAATTTGTCTGTGACATTCTTGATGTATGGTAGCATAATTGCATTCTTGAAATCTTGCTTTCGTGAGATGCTTGTAGGTGGTGTGTTGAGGATTTTCTTGATTATCTTAGGTTCAAAACCATTTTTTTTTTTTTTGAGGATCTGTGTTAAATAATGTAATTCTTCATTCCGCTTTTCTTCTGTGCTGGGAATTATTGTAAGCTCTATCCCTCAAGGTTTTTATTAAACCTATTTTTTGCATTGGGTGGTGGTGTGAGGCAGCATTAAGAAATCTATCTGTGTTGGTGGGGTTTCTATAAATAGAGAAAAATAATCTGTTTTCTTTTTCATTGATTTCTAATAGGATATCAAGGAAGGGTAGTTTTTTGTGTTCTTCCTTTTCTGAAGTGAATTTTATATTGTGCAGATTATTAAGGTAATCTTTAAAAGCAGTGAGTTCATCTGTTGTTCCTGGCCATATGATGAAAATATCGTCTACATAAACCAAATTTTCAGTTTTTTATGATAGTTGTTTAATGCATTATGTTCAAAATTTTCCATATATAGGTTTGCTAAAGCTGGGGAGAGGGGGAAGCCCATTGCCAGTCCTTTTTGTTCCCAAAATTTGTCTTGATACATGAAAAACGTATTTTCTACAGTGGGGTAAAAAAAGAAGAATGAGCAAAAGCAGGTATAATGATTATGTTACATAAATCCCTCAAGAACAATATTATACATTACAACTATTTGAATGAAAGACTAATAGAAATCAGACTATGCAATGTTTATATAGTTCTACAATGTCCTGTGGAAAAAGATCTTTAAGGAGATTCACTGTTTCATTTCTGGGAACATTTGTAAAAAGGCCAACTACATCCAAACTTACCAAGATGTCTGAAGGTTCTATGTATATATCCTTTACCTTCTCAATGAAATGTACGCTGTTCATAATGAATGATGTTGTTTTTCCTGTGTGTGGTAAAATCATGTTGGTGAGGTGTTTTGCCAGATTTGAGGTCAGAGAGTCTCTTCCATCTACTGTCGGTCTTAAAGGAGCATCTTTCTTCTGTAATTTTGGTACTCCATATATTCTAGGAACTAATGGGTGTTTTGAATGTAAAATTCTTTTTAGTTCTTCAGTCCAATTGGGTACATTTTTAATTAGATCATTGATTTTATTGTGAGCTTGCCAAGTGGGATCTCTGTCTAAGGGTGTATAGGTATTGGAATCTTCAAGAAGAATTTTCATTATTTTTTTTTGTTATAGTCCTCTGAGTTCATGACCGTCACATTCTCTTTATCCAGCTTCATTATAACGATGTTTTTGTCTGATTTTAGTTCTTTTAGGGCTGTGGATTCAGTGTATAGTAAGTTCCTGGGTGGTAATTTGCTTGGTATGTGCACAAATTCACATGGAGAGAAAAGGCAAGGAATAAGAAAAGTCTCATTGACTATGTTATTGTTGATAGTGATGTTTTCTCCCTGGTGCAGGACACCAGAGTGTACAGAGGATTTGAAATTGGAAGTGATCACTATTTAGTCTTGAGCAGGATAAAATTGAATTTCATATTCCAAGGAATAACATGTAAGAAAGTTTTAAAGCGAATAAAAGTTGAGCAGCTCTCAGATGTGAATTGTAGACTAAAATACAAAAAGATTATTGAAGAAAAAATGAAAGAGTTTGAGAACAGGAACCAAACCTTGGAGATTCAGTGGCAAGCCTTGAAGAAAACCCTGATTGATTCAGCCAGAGAGGCATGTGGTGAGGTTGTCTGCAAGGATAGAAAAATCAGAACTTCATGGTGGACACAGGAAGTTAAAGAGGCAGTGAAGGAAAAGAAGAAAGCATATCAAAAGTTCCTGGCAAATAAGTCAGCTTGTGCTCTTAGAGAATATAGAGACAAATGTAAGAAAGCTAAACACTGTGCAAAACTAGCTAAACAAAAGTCATGAGAGGACTTTAGAAAGAACATAGAAAATAAATATCAAGAAGGTGTTAAGATATTCTAGCGGTTGTTGAAGAAGCTTAGAAATGAAGGAAAGAGTGCTGTAAAAGGAGTCAGAGATGAATAAAGGTGACATGAAAATGGGAAACAAAGATATCCTTGAAGTATGGAGTAATTACTTCGAAAAATTGCTGATTGAAACGAGCAGTGATAGCACAGTGGTAAAAAAACACTCAACAGGAATACAGTCAGGAATACATGTCCATACTTGAAGTAGAAAAAGCCATCAAAGGCTTGAAATAGGGAAAAGCAGCAAGAGTAGATGATATTCGACCAGAAATGCTGAAGTATGATGGTATAAAAGTCTTGCAGTGGTTGCACTGCATAGTTCAGAAGGCCTGGACAGAGGGACTAATTCCTGATGATTGGAGTAGAGCGCTAATAGTACCCATATATAAAAAGGGAAATAAAACTGAATGTGAGAATTACAGAGGTATTTCCCTACTGAGTGTTCCGGGCAAGATTTATGCCAGTATATTTGAGAAAAGGTTGAGAAGAATTATGGAAGAAAAGCTTGGTGAAGAACAAGCTGGATTGAGGCCAAATAGAGGCCGTCAGGATCAGATCTTCATTTTACGACAAATAGTTCAGAAAGCATAGGAATATAACAAATATTTTATTTAAGTTTTGTTGATCTGGAAAAGGCATACGACATGGTGCCAAGAGAGAAGCTATTCAAAACACTACAGTTATATGGTGTCAATGGGACATTATATCAAGCAATACTTTGTCTTTATTTCAGTTGTAAATCAGCAGTTAGAATTGAAGGAAGTACAGGAAGATGGTTTAATGTTAAATCTGGTGTGAGACAAGGATGTACATTAACCCCTATGTTATTCATTATCTATGTGGATCACATTATGAAGGAAAGTGGCATTAAATCTGATATCAAAATTGGAGATGTTAATGTCAGCTCTTTGCTTTATGCAGATGATGTTATACTTCTAAATAAATCTGCTACAAGTTTGCAAGATTCCCTGACTAAATTGAATAACTGTTGTTATAGATATGGTATGAAGGTCAGCAATACAAAGACAATGAAAATAGGTTGAAAATGTCAACTGCATTGTGAATGGAGAACCCGTAGAACAAGTACAACATTTCAGCTATTTAGGCACGATTTTTAGTGAAGATGGTAAATTAAATATGGAAATAGACAACAGAATCAACAAAGCTGGTATGGTAGGAAGTCAACTGAATAAATTCATATGGAAGAAGAAAAAAATTAGTCGGAACTAAATTAGTTGTATATATACAAGAAAGTGTTCAAACCAGTTTTAACTTATGGATCTGAGAGCTAGATCAGAAGTAAAACACTTGATCAAAGACTAGAGACTGCAGATATGAGAGTCCTGAGAAAGATTAGAGGCATGAACAGATGGCATCAATGGCAATATCATATTAAAAAAGAGGATATTAGGAAAGAACTTGACATTGTCAGCATCCAGGAATGCGTTAGCAGAGCTAATCTCAGATGGTATGGTCACTTAAACAGAATGGCGAGGAAAAATTAGCAAAACAAGTTTTCTCTGCCAGGTTGGCAGGAAAACGACCCAGAGTAAGACCAAGATATAGGTGGATTGATATGGTACAAAGTGCCTTAGAATAGAAATATAAGATCTGACAATATTGGAGTCTTGACAGGTAACAGATTGATTTGGAGGAAAATTGTAAATAGGAAGTTAGTAATGATGTAAATTTTTCATGTAGTACTATCATATCCTGTATACCTCTTGAAGGTACATGTCAGGAATTTGATGATGATTGTAATGCTGTACTATGTATGCGGATGAAATCCGATGCATGGTTTAATAAAAACCTTGAGGGATAGAGCTTACAATATTTCCAGCACAGAAAAAAAGCGGAATGAAGAATTACATTATTTAACACAGATCTTCAAAAAAAATGGTTTTGAACCTAAGATGATGAAGAAAATCTCAACACACCTCCTACAAGCATCTCACAAACGCAAGATTTCAAGACCGCAATTACTCTGCCATACATCAAGAACGTTACAGACAAATTGGTCATATTACTATACAAGTATAACATTAAAGTAGCTTTCCTACCTCTAGAAAAAATATCAAGAACCAGCTTTCTATAAAATTTATTGTTCCTGTGGCATCTGTTATGTAGGCCAGACAAGAAGATCGGGGGAAATTTGTATGAATGAACATCAAAAAAGAAGAGAACACAAATCAGGCCTAGCATCCCACACAACTTCTACTGGCCATAATGTATTTTGGCATAAAACAAACATGTCTTATATCGAAAAAAACTGTTTCACAAGAAAATTCAAGGAAACTGAAAATATGCTTAGAATCCAAACGCAATGCAACAAAAACCAGGCTCTAATTCTACACTAAGTTTGGTCAGCATTCATAAAAAATATACCTAAGTCAGACCTCTGACAGAGTGAACGTGAACAATAGAATGTGACAACATCCAGCATTGTTCAAACATAGCATGCATTAACATATGTATAGATACGTTAATGCATGTGTTAACGTATGTATAGATACCGCATTCGGATTATTTAACTTGATGAACAGTTAGACCGCTATAACAACATCTAATGGACTATTTTGAGTAATTTCTTTCTTGTGTTTAAACTTTTAGTTACCTGTAACCCCTGAAGATGCAAGTCAAATGACTTACGAAACTTGTTGGGTTTGTTTATCTTTATTTGTCTTAATAAACATGTGGTCACAATACCGGAATCTTTCTTTTAATCCATCAGATGTTGAAGAGATTCAGCAAATGTTACTCGAGTCCGATGATGAGAATGATAGAGTCAAATGTGAAGATGATGATTATGTGAAAGTTTGTTCAGAAGATTCGGATACCGAACAAGATATTTCTAGTGAAGAAAATGAAAATGAATTACACATGAATGAAGAGTATTTTCTTGGGAAGGATAAAGAATCAAAATTGAGGAAAAATCCAATAGGAAGACAGCCACAGAATAATTTGTGTCTAATTCCATTAGTTCAACCAAAACACAAAAAATGCCAAGACAAAACTTGGAATTGCTTTATCACAGATGATATTTTAGATCTAATCTTATTATATACAAATAAATACATTGATTTTATTTTGAACCAGTATTCAAGAGAAAGAGATGCTATATGAATAGACAAAACAGAACTGAAACCATCTTTAGGCCTCTTATATCTACCTGGTTTGCATTGCAACAATCAATGATGAACGATGATGTGAAAATACGGCGCGAAATATTTATTAGAAATCTCATAATGCAGTTAGTGTCAGAACAAATAAAAAGACATTCAGAAATCTCTACGGGTGTGCATAAGCCTTTACACCTGAAACTTCATCAATTTCAGACACATTTTGAAGGAAATTCTAACGACGACATAGATATGGCACCCTCCACAAACAGAAAAAGATGTTTGACATGCTATGCATCCAAAACGAGTCACTTATCAAAATATTTTTGCAAGTATTGTAAAAGGTATTTATGCTTTGAGCATATCACTATTGTTACTGTTATGACTGTTTTGTAAATCCAACTATTGAAGATTCTGATTAATTAACATTAAATGCATTTGTTTAGTTTTATTTTCTTTCATTAACCATGTTTGCGTTATTTTGTAACAAAAATTTTTATTCTTTATATTTCTTTGTTCAATAATTTCTAGATTGTAACTGAAAATAAATAAACCATCATGTTATATTTGCAGTGTTTTTTTTTTTTTTTTTTTTTTTTAAGTTTTATCGCATTTCATCACATACTAGTAATGAATGTATCTCTCAGATACACGTGGCCTAAAGCTGCAATTTTTTCAACCACGAACGCCGCAGGGTTAAGATCATCTTAATATGCAGTATACAGAAATACAAAGAAATACAGACTGTGTTACATTTCACCAAAGTATATTAAGCATTACTAATATGGCCAGTTGTTTACCTTTACCTGTCCTCTGGCAGAGTAAGAAAATAAATGTATGAAACTACATCAATAGCTATTGATGAGAGTTTAATTCTCTAGAGTCCTGTTATTTTTAAATAGCTCGAGTAAATTTGAGTCATTATCCAGTAGCTTCAGGTTGAAGAATGCTGGTTTAATGTAGGCAACATTCCAAGGCATTTATGGCCTGTAGTTCTATACTTGTTAAATATGGACTGAGATTGTACTATTTGTAGCATCCTCGAGTTAGGGATTGCTGTTGACCTAAAGTGCTTATCCGTTTTATTTTTTAACTGGTTGAACTGGAGTCCTGTTACTTAGATTAAAAACCATTGTTCTACTATTGTAACAGATGTGAGTTGAATGTGAGCCATCAATATCCCTGAGCTATTTAGGCCATTCTTATTGTTGAGATTAGAGTGATTGATTAGCATCTCACATGCCTTTGTTTAAAACATAAAATGCAAAGAAGATAGCTGTTCAAAATGATACAATAAAAATTTTGAACATTATTATGTTTGAAAAATTTCTCTTATGTTGTAAATGCCATGTTTTGTCACCAGCATTCCCCTATTGCTTGTTTTTTGGCGAATTTTAGCATAATCGCAATCTGAATTGAAATTGTATCACTGTTTAAAAAAACATAATTTTTTTTAACAGACAACAATTCTATTAATGTTTATTAATATTTCTATTGAAATATTAATAGAATACAATAGAAATAATAATAGAAAACAATTTCTTGGAAAGAGTCTCTTCATATACTTACTTAGGTCATCTCATTGATCTAAACTGTGGACTCCAAAAGGAAATAAATAGGACAGTTCAACTTGCCTGGAGTGCATTCAGAAAATTGAAAAGCATTTTCAAAACAATGATGTCCCACTCTGTTTAAAAAGGAAGACATTTAACCAGCGTATACTTCCAGTCATCTCATATGGTTCTGAAACTTGGTCGCTAACAAAATCACTGGCAAATAAACTAACAACAACTCACATTAAAAGATAAGAAGTGAAACATCTGGATAAGAAGCCAGACTCACATCACTGATATTATTCTTTACCATAAACGACTAAAATGGAAATGGACCAGATATTTATCCAGAAGAGAAGATGAGCAATGGACTACCATACTAACAAACTGAATTCCAAAAGAAGGGAAATGAGGCCGAGGACGTCCTAAAAGAAGGTGGAGTGATGAATTGTCAAATTTTGTTGGGGAAAATTGGTCAACCATTGCCAAGAACAGAGAAAGGTGGAAAGAACTGGAGGAGGCCTTCATCCAGCAGTGGACAGAAAATGGCTGAAAAGAAGAAGAAGAATATTCTTTTGCTTTTAATATGTATCAAGTCATGTATTCAATGTGTTAACAGTCCTCGTGTTTCTGGTGTGCATTATAATGTATGGGAAATTAGTAGAATCTCAGACACTTAATTATGTGTTTATTCCAGATTATTTTAATGATAATGATGGCACCTCCGTAGCGCAATTGGAAGAGCGATGGTACGTTGCGCTCTTCAATTGGAAAAGGCCTAAGCTCGAGTCTCGTCATGATGGGAGGAATCTTATATGGACTTTTTCAATCTAAAGTGAGTTAGCTGATCTCATAAGGAGGTAGCAGGGTTTTTTCTCCTGGAAACTCAGGTTTTTCAACCCACATACAGACAAATCAGGCCTTCAGAACACATGCAATTTACAGACAAAAAATACTAGCTGTTATGGTGGTGGATGGCACTGATGTAGATGATTGGTAGTAGAGGTTCAGTGTAGTGGAGGAGATGGAGAGTTGTACAATGGGTGTCCTCCCGCGATGAGTCTTCGGACTCCCTGGAGGTGTCACAAATAATAATACTAATAATGATAATTTCATTTCTTTTAAAGCCCATGTACCTAGACTATGTTTTGATACAGTAGTCAATTGCTATAGTGAACTCAGAGGGGGGCTAGAGGCATAATTTATCATAATACAAGGTTTGCTATACTGAATTTGGGATAAATATACTAATTCCTGTACTCCATTCACATGAAATTAAAGAAATCATGGGAAGTAACACAAAAGAAATCACTAGAAAAAAAAAACAAAAGAATGCAGCCGATTAATGCAGACTGTCCTATCCTGTTAGGTGTCTTCTCCCTCCAGGAGATTGACTACCACGTGTCTCCACCATGTCCTATTCTACGCCTCTCTGCTGCATTCCTCATATGAGAGATAGGTCCAGTCTTCTGTATTTTTCATCGACTCCAATCTTTGTCTTCCTCTCCTTCTCTTTCCCTCAACATTTCTCTGAGAAGTGTCCTTTGTAGGCAGTTATTGTCTCAGAATATATCCAAAATAGCTGACTTTTCTCTTTTTAATTTCTTTTCATCAGGCTCCTGTTTACGCCTGCCATCTCTAGTACCTCTTCATTTGTCTTTCCATGATATCCTCATAATTCTTTGCAGCATCCACATTTTAAAGGCCTCCAGTTTTTTCACACTCAGATTGGAGAGTGTCCATGTCTCTACTCCGTATAATAATGTGGACATATGCAACATTTGGAGATTCTTAGTCTTGTTTTCAGATTTAATTCTCTAGATGTCAGTAGATTTTTCATACTGTTGAAAGTTGACCTTGCAATTTCTATCCTTTTTCTAATTTCATCTTCTGTCCTGCCATTCTCTGTGATCAAGTGTCCGAGATATATGTATGTTTGCACCTGTTCTAATTTATTTCCTTTTATATTGATGCATATTTTTGGTATTTCCTTTTCTCTTGAAATTATCATGATTTTTGTCTTTTTAAAGTTGAAACTGAGGCCATACTGTTTGCTGTACTTGAGGGTTTCATCTATAACAGTCTTGAGGTCATATTTGTTTTCAGCTAGAAGAACCGTGTCATCCGCATATCTTAGGTTATTAATATTTCTGCCCCCTACAGTGATTCCTTTGAGGGTTAGTTACTAATGTTATTAAACATTTCTTCTGTGTACAGGTTAAAGAGAATCAGAGAAAAGATGCAGTCTGTTCCCAGTAAAGATTAGTTATTAGCCTAATGTATTTTCCATCCATGCCTATTTATGAAAGAATTTTAATTAATTGTTCATGTTGAACATTGTCGAATGCCTTTTTTGTAATCTATGAAGCAGAGGTACACATCTTTTTGTTTTTCTAGATATCTTTCTATGATGGTTCTGACGTTGAAAATACCTTCTCTTGTACCTACATTTTCCTTGAAGCCACTTTGTGTATCATTTATTTCTATGCTTATTTTTCTTTTATTTCTTTCAAGAATAACAAATAGGAGGACTTTTGATACTTGACTGATGAGGCTGATTGTCCTGAACTCTTCACATCTTGTAGCTTTTGTATTTTGGGGAATTGGAACGAAAATTGAGTGATTAATATCTTTGTGTAGAAATCCAGTCTCGTATATTTTATTGCATAATTTTGTTAGAAATTTCGGTTCTCCTTCATCGAGAGCCCTCAACCATTCTGCCAAGATGTTATCTATTCCTGCAGCTTTATGTGGTTTTAGTTTTCTGACGGCGTTTTCAACTTCACAGAGTAAAATGGGTGGTCCTGCTAAATCAGTCTGCTCAGGAATATTATTTCTTTGTTGTTCGTATAATTTCCTTGTGTATTCAATCCATCTTTCCATGATTTCTTTTTATCCATTAGAATATGGTCTCTTGAGTCTCTAATGACACTTGCATGATTTACTGTATTTGTCCTTCTTGTCATTTCTCTGATCTTTTCATACATTTCTCTGCTTCCGTGTTTTCTATCAAGGTTTTTTTATATCTATACATTTATTCTTAATCCATTCCTCTTTGGTTTTCCTGCATTCTTTTTTTATTTCTTTATTCATGCTTTTATATTCAGGTTTGTTCCTTAACTTTTTTCTTTGTTCCATCAACATTAGTATTTTTCCATTTATTATTTCTTTTGGCTGCTTCGTTGATGCTATTCTTGAATGTTTGCCAGTTCATGTTAATTTCATCAATTGGTGTTCAATTTTCTGTGTGAGATGTGGTGTCGACTTGTTAAGGGATTTTGTGAATTCTTTTGTAATGCATTGGCTTGGTATCTTAAGTTTTATTTTGATTTTTGCACTCACTGGGTTGTGATCCGATCCTATGTCTGCTCCAGGATAGGTTTTTATTTGTGTTATTGCATTTTGGAATCTTGCTTATTATTATATAGTCAATTTGGTTTCTATAGATGTCCCCCAGAGCTTTTCCATGTATATCTGGGAGAATGTTTAAACAGTGTGTTGGCAATTATTAGGTCATTGGTTTTATGTAATTGAATCAATCTTTCAGCCATGCAGACTAATGTATAGAGTAATATTGAGCTTAAAATAATATTGGTTCTGTGCGACTTTTGTGTAATTCATTATAGCACATCATTATGTTATACTGTTGTTTGCTGTAGCATGCATATAGTACATTTCTTGAGTTGTTCAGAAATTAGTCTAGGCCACTTGCTGAACTGAATGTGACATAATGGAAGCATAACATCACATCAGTTTCATGTACATAAAACTTATGCGTATGTATGTATATAATTTTTTTTTCTCTTCTTAGGTTTTGAGTGAGACGGGGATTCATCATTTACAACTTTTGCATATTTTAGCAAGACTTGCTTTATTCTTTTTCATTCCAGTGTGGTTGTTGATTGATCTTAGGATTATAATTACAGATGAATCTTTGGTAAGTTATGTTTAATACCATTGATGTAGAAAAGGGTGAAATATATATTTTTTCATTAACAGTAAAAGGATTGTTATATAAATCCTTTCTTTAGAAAGTTTTCAGTGCTGCACTATCCCTGTGGAGAGTCAATTTTTATAAACCCTTCAAGTTATTCAGTAATTTTAAAAGTTTTTAAAAATTGAAAACAATGTACAAAACTGGTTTCTTTCGTAGTCCAACTTTTATGCATCAGTACATTTGTTATTATGTTTACTAATTGGGTAAATTAATTTCAGCTTTTTCATGATATTATATAATAATGTCATGATGATATTATGTTGATGTTTAGTCACATCTGAAAATAATAATTAACTATATTTAGGACTTGTGTGGAACATTACCAAGGAAAGGAGTGGCTCTACAGCATCTGATGATGTCTAGTGATCAGATGGATGGATAGATTTAACTAATTAGATTATTAAGCCAGTATTTTGCCATGGTCACCAAGGCATCTTCATGAGCACAAAGAAATATACTAAGCACTCACACACAGACACACAATCAGGCAAACACAGACTGTAAAATGCAGGTTCCTACAGTTCCTAATTGGCATCATCTATAAGGGCAATAATGGAATCTTGGTGAAGGTGTCACAAAAGGTGTCAAAAAGATGGTCTCAGAGACCATCATTTTGACACCTTTTGTTAAATGCTGTGCAGCTGAACTTATGGAGAGCAGTATAATGCTGTGGCCATTTCTATAAATAGTTTCACTGATTTACATCTATTTCTGTATAAGAAAGTTTATATGATTACAGGTAACCCTCGTATGATGCGGATGTTAGGTTCCATAGAAATGCCGTGCTATATAAATCGCGTTATACGAGACTTAGATCACATAGAAAAAGTAGGGTTAGGTTCCAAAATCGTTTTTTTTTTTTTTAATTATATAAACAACAATGACATATCCAACAGAAACAATATTTTTATTTAATTCAGGTAATTCATGTAAGTTAAGAAAACATAAACTATGAGACAAATACGTAGTATAAAATTATAAAAATTTACAAATTGTACATAATACTGTATTTAGTTATATTTCATTTTATTTAATTATATTTAGTGTACTTAAATTTTTTTTGCTTGTAATTGTTTGTACTTTTTTTCTTATTTATTTAACGGAATTTATTAATTGAATAATTATTAAAGATTACGCTACTCATCAGTAAGGAATGATGGCAGATTCGGCTGCAGTCGCAAGTGGCGTATCGCCAAGTCCTCTGCCCATTTAAGAACTCTATTATAAGTAATATCATAAGGGACTTTGTGGCATGCAGTACTTGCGGCATGTATGCGACTCGGGAACTGAATATGTGGCTTGTGAAAGAGAGCGGAGAGCATATGTGTGCAAAATGCAGGCAGCTGGAGGAAATAAGTTCATTAGAAATATCAATATCCGACCTTGTTGCTCCAGGAACAGGGAATGAATGTAGGAAGACAAGTAGTGTGATAGGAGAGAATGACAAAAATATATATATGCATGAGAAAATAATAGTTGATAGTGTGGAAGGTGTGAGTGACTGTGAAAGTTTAGGAGATGGTTTTGTTTGGGAGAGTGAATTTAGATTAAGAGTGACTGACCTGCAGAGGGAGATAGATGAGCTGAAAGAGGAAGTGGAATGTCTTGTGAATGAGAGCAGAAGTATGAAAAATAAGATTAGGAGAATGGAAGAGATGAATGCAAGGTGAATCAGAGTAGGGGAGAGAATTTAGGGAGTACGAGTGAGAGGTATGGGGGTGCTAGAAGAGGAGAGAATGGAAACAGTAGAAGAGAGGGAATGAGAGAGAGAGGTATGGGAATGCTAGCAGACGAGAGGATGGAATGAGAGAGAGATATGGAAGTGCTAGAAGAGGAGAGAATGGAAATGGTAGGAGAGATGGAATGAGAGAGAGGTATGGGAATGCTAGAAGACGAGAGGATGGAAACAGTAGGAGAGAGAGGTATGGGAATGCTAGAAGAGAGAATAGCAGTAGAGGAGAGGGAATGAGAGAGACCTATGGGAATGAAAGAAGAGGAGAGAATGGAAAAAATAGGAGAGAGGGAATGGTAAGAGGTATAATGTATGGCGACTCAATGATCCGTGATGTTCAAGATTGGATGCTTGAGGAGTGTTTGCCAGGAGGAACAATAGAAAGGGTAGCTATGGCAATTAAGAGAGGTGAAAGGGTGGATGAGATGATTGTGATGGTAGGAACAAATGACTTGAGTGGTAATGTAAGTTGGGCAGCGAGAGATATGAGATTTTTGCTTGAGGCTGTACGGAAGAAGGCAGAGAGAGGAAAAATAGTGTGCGTGTTTCCTAGGTATGATAATGAGGAGCTGAGCAGAAGAGCGGTGATATTGAATGGCATAATAGCGAGAATGTGTGACAAGAGAGGACTGGTATATGTGGATGTTTGGAGTGCGTTTGAGGAAAGAGAGGAATTGTATGCGAGAGATCGTTTACATTTGAATGAGGAAGGACGTAGGCATCTGGAGAGATTGCTGTTCTGAACGAGTCAGTGTGTCCCAGGGAGGATGATAGCAGGGGTGGCCTCTTGTGGGAATGGATACTTGGGAGAAGGGAGACGATGTCAGGTAACACTGAGCCCAGTGGAGGGATAATGCTGGGTATAGAAACAATGGCATTTATATGCTTTATACTAATGCCAGGAGTATCTGGAATAAGGGAGAGGAATTGGTGGCGTAGATAGCATCAGCCTGGCCAAAAATTATTGCGATCACTGAGACATGGTTGTCAGAAGGAGATATAACAACAGGAATAGAAGTCGCTGGGTATAGCATTTTTCGTCAGGATAGGCGGGAAGGCGTGGTGGTGGGGTACTGCTTATGATAAGTGATGACCTAAGTCCTCTAAGAGTGGAGGCTTTGGAAGGAAGTGAGACAAATGATTTTGAGAGAGTATGGTGTGAGGTAGAGGTAGGGAAGACAGGATATTTAGTGGGGGTGTTGCTACAGACTCAGGAGCACAGAGGATGGAGACCAGGAGATGTTTAGACAGCTAAGTTTGGCAAGTGCAAGAAGAATGATCGTTATGGGAGATTTTAACTACAGTAGTATAAATTGGAGAGAGGAAGATGCATGTAGCAATAGGGGAATGGAATTTCTAGAATTCTTGAAGGACAAATGTCTTAGGCAACATGTAACAGAGGGAACAAGAGGTTCAAGAGTTTTGGATTTGGTTATAGCATCAGAAGAATTGATAATAACTGAGTTGACATCTTTGCCACCAGTTGGAGAGAGCCATATGGTTTTGACTTGGAAAATGAATAGACATGCAGGAGTATCAAAGAGACAGGAACTTATGTGGAATTATAATGCAGGTGATTATAATAGTCTTAGACGTCAACTTCGGGAAGTTTCATGGAGGGAGATTTTGGAAGGCTGGGATATCATTAGCACGTGGGAAATTGTGAAAGAATATTTGTTAGCAGCATTGTTAAGTTGTATACCACGAGTGAAGAAGAGGACACAATTTGGAGTAAAGTTGATCACAAACAATATTAAACAGGAATTGCATGCGAAAAAGAGGCTATGGAAGAGATATAAGGAGACAGGTGAAGAGAAGATGCATGAAGAATATAAGACACAGGCTAGAAGAGTGACTAGTGTGGTAAGGAAAGCGAAACTGTAATATGAGAGGAGATTGGCCCTAAGATCCAAAGAAAATCCTAGGTAATTTTTTAGCTGTGTGGCCAGTAGGAGGAGAAATGACTGTGGAAGAATGATATTGTGGGATAAAAATGGGAATAGAGTGACTGATGCAGAGGACACAGTGGAATTGTTCAATTAAAACTTTATTGGAGTATTTCATCCTAGAGTAGTCAGTCGTAATGCTAGAGGGATAGGGCTGGTTCGAGGTTTAGAAGTACAGGAGGAGAGTGTGTTTCAGATACTGAGTACTCTGGATGTCAGTAAAGCTGTGGGACTGGATGGTATTTCACCTCGAGTTTTGAGAGAATGTGCTAGGGAACTGACAGTGCCTTTAACCTGGCTTTTCAATGAAAGTCTGGCTTTGGCAAAGGTACCCAGGGAATGGAAGGAAGGTAAGATAGTGCCATTACATAAGGGTGGTAACAGACTGAAAGTGTCTAATTATAGGCCAGTCTGTGTATCATCAGTAGTTGTTAAGATTTTGGAGAAAGTAGTGAGGGACCGTATACAGCATTGGGCAGATGAGAGTAATGTTATCTGTGAGAGTCAACATGAATTTGTGAAAGGGCGCTCTTCTTTTAGCAATATGCTAGCCTTTTATAATAAAGTTACAAGAACATTAGATGAGGGAAAGGCATATACTGCAATTTTCTTAGACTTAGCGAAGGCATTTGACATGGTGCCACATGATAAGCTGATATTTAAGTTGCAGCACATGGGTCTGGATGTCAGATTGGTCAACTGGATTCAGGATTGGCTGTCTGATAGGTATCAGAGAGTTGTGTATGGTAGAATAGTTTCAAGGAGGCAGAGGGTTACAAGTGGGATCCCACATGGCTCAGTATTAGGACCTATATTGTTTAACCTTTATATCATTGACATTGCAAGGGGATATTCAGTTGTTTGCGGATGATGCGAAGCTGGGAAGGATTATTAGTAATAGTGCAGATGTGGTAGCCCTGCAAGAGGATTTAAATAAGCTAGATAGATGGGAAAATGAATGGGGTGTCACTTTAATGCAGCAGAATGTAAGGTCTTGAGGATTGGGAAACATCAATGGGATGCTGCATACTCTATGGGAGGAGTTATACTGGAGGAAGTAGGGGAGACAAGAGATCTGGGGTTGATGATTTATAGAAACCTGAAGTTTAGGGGACATATTGCAAAGTGGTGAAGGTAACACAGAGGATAAGGACACTGACCTGCAGAGATAAGAGGGTTATCATTCCGTTGTGTAAGTCTCTGATCAGACCACACTTGGACTATTGTTCTCAGATTTAGTCCCCAGGATTTGAAGGGGATAAATTAACTGTGGAAAGGATACAAAGACGGATGACAAAGATGGTTTCAGGACTGTACAAGGATAGTTATGAGGATCGGCTGAGGGAATGTGGACTGCAGAGTTTGGTGGACAGAAGAAGGAGAGGTAATATGATTGAGACTTTTAAACTGTTGAGAGGCAGTTACAGGGTTGACACTGGGGAGTTCTTTTGCTTGGTTGAACAGAATGGTCAATGAGTTTAAAGAGTGGTATGATAGACTTTGTGTTTCTTAGGGGGGACCTCCCTTCGATGAGTCTTGACAGACTTTATGTTCTTAGGAAGGACCTCCCATGATGAGTCTTTTGACTCCATGGAGGCCTGAATAATAATAATACTACTACTACTAATAATAATAAATTTCATTGCACATAATGCATAAATGTTTTAGACACAATAAAATAAAACACATATTTTAATCGTCATCACTGTCTTCAGAAATAACATTTCGTAGATGTTCTTTAAGTGGCTGGTGGTCGTCACCACTTGAAATCTCTTGGACATCATTTGTATAATTCTCATTGCATACTTCGGCTGGTTTAGTGATCAAGTGAATAATAAGACATTGCTTTCCACTATGCTGCAATTTTTTATTAAGTTCATAATATGGCGCTAAACAAATATCCAATTGTCTCATGAATTTTCCCAAGCGCTCCATTGAGGGATCATTATCCGTAAAATAACTTCCTAACTTTCTTGTCAAGTTCAATCCTTCTACTGATTTCTTTAAACTAAATTCTTTAATGCATTCATCACAATCAGAATCTTCGACGGAACTTTCCCTGCCATTTGGTTCGACGCCATCTATTAATTGTACCAGTTCCTCTTCATTTAAATCTATTTCTCCATCATTTAATTCGCTAATTTCGTTTTCAACCATATCACAAAAGCCCCTCCACCAAAAATGTGTGTGACGTTTATTATACGACATAGCTCGGCATCCACTGAAGGTATGAAATTTTGTTCCAGAACGGCTTCAGGACATATTTTTTTCCAGCAGCATTCAGCATAAAGGGTTGTGATTCCTTAATGGACAGAGAAATAATTTTTACACAATTCAATATTGAAAACTCTTTCCATGCTTGAGGCAGTATCATGTTTGGATTAGATTCCATTTTTTCCAAAATTAATTGAAATGTTTGCCAAATATAATATGACTTAAATGTTGATATTATTCCTTGGTTGAGTGGTTGAATAAGTGAAGTAGTATTAGGTGGCAAAAAAGTTATTTTAATATTCTAATGGCTTAAATTTGTTGGCTGGACTGGTGCGTTATCTAAAATTAGAATTTTGCAGTTCATATTCTTTTTCTTTGTGTAACTTTCTAGATTGGGTACAAAGCACTTGAAAAACCAATTTTCAAACATGCTCGCTGTAACCCATGCCTTTTTGTTGGACCGCCAATAAACAGGTAGGGTGGACTTGTCGAGCCCTCTCATCGCACGAGGATTTGTTGATCGGTTAATAAACATTGGTTTTGTCATTTAATTACCTGATGCATTACTACAAAATAGTAGAGTAATTCTATCTTTGGAAACTTTGAATCCAGGAGCTGATCTTTCATTTTTCGAAATATAGGTGCGTTTTGGCATTTTTTTCCAATATAACCCACATTCAGCCGCATTGAACACCTGGTCTGCACTGTAACCACCTTCTTTAATGATTTTTAAAAAAGTCCTGCTGGGTATTTCCAAGCAGCTTCAATGTCTGCTGATGCTGATTCTCCCTGGATTTTTAGATTATACAAAAAAAATTGCTTTTAAAGGTTTCGAACCAACCCTTACTGGCACAAAATCCATTCTGAGAGATTTCTTCTGAAGAATCTTGATCGAGTTCTTTTAAATGTTTATAAACTTTGAGAGCTTTTTGCTTAATAAGGTGTCCATCCAAAGGAATTTTCTTTTGAGTGCAATCTTCTATCCAAATCATTAGAGATCTCTCCATTTTTTTCTATTAGAATATCGCAAACACAAGCAGTGTGCTTTGCACTTGCCATTTACCCAGCAATAACACTTTCTCGGATTTTATATTCATTTTGTTTGATTGTTCAAATTGTTGATTCATTTAAATTCAGTCCTTGCAACAACTCCTGGTTTTTCTCCAATTTTCAGCCGATCCAAGATATTAATTTTTTTCTTCGAAAGAAATGAATTTCCTCTTCAATGTTGGTTTTTTCCCTTTCGTTGCAGTTTTAGTGGCCATTACAATAAAAATAAACTTTTACATAAAAAAAAGGGATTACATACGTATGTAACTCACCAGAAAATAAACTGCTCAGCTTGAGAATAACACACTTATGATTTTATAAATGCACTTTCCTGGCAGAAAACGAAGACAATTTTCAACAATAAACACTTTATACAGTAAACCCTAGATGGCGAACCTATGGCACTCGTGATTTTAAATTACTTTCGATTTCAAATAGAAAGCAAGTACACATTCAAATTTTCAAATCATGTACAAATAGATCACGTGGTAGCACTCAACACGATAAAAAGGCTGCATGCAGCGAAATGTGTTTGAAGGAAGCTCTTTTTGTGAAGGAATAAAATTGCAAAATGAAAGTTTTGTAATGTCTCAAAGACATCATCTAGATGATTTCATGTGGGGAAGAATTATTGGAAAGCTTGAAGAAGGCCGAAGAATTACTGATATTGCCAGAGTTTGCAATCCCATTTCAAATCCGTGAATGTGTTCCAAACATTTGCTAAGAGGTCGTCCTCACTCTACCACAGAGAATGAAGATTGGTTTTTGGTTATAACAGCAAAACATAATTGATGCACCATGGTAGGTCAGCTTTCATGGTGGCTCCATTCAAGCACAGATATGCAGATATCTCAATAAACTGCGGCAAGACATCTGCAACAAGTAGACCTATACGCCTGAAGGCCTGTATTCTGCATCCCTTTATCTACAGCTCATCGTAGAGCACATTTTCAGTGGTGTTGGATTCATAAAAATTGGACTAGACACCGATAGACTAATGTACTATAAATTAACGATACCAAGAAATTATATTTTTGCTTTCATCCTTTATCCAAGTGTAAGGAAATAAAATTTGCATGTGAAGTCACTTCATGACTGGTCTATTTGTATATAGGGGCTAATGACTTCACATCGGTTGCCTTAGTATTCCATAATGCAATACATATCCTTACGGACATGTTTGCATTATGGGAAGGGGCGCTATCCAGATCAGTTTCAACCTTTATTGATGTCTCATCAATGGGAACCAGACACAGATGTGATACCAAGGTTAAGCAATGCAGACGTCATATTTCCATATACAAGTAACCAAAAGGTGTCACACCTTGTTACTAAAATACTCTGGATTTGAGATAGATATTGAAAGTTTTTTCACTTGGTTAAGTGAAAGTGACTTCATGTGCAAACTTTGTCTTACATTTTAAAGGATGAAACCAAGAGTATAATTTCTTGGCATCTTTAATTTATGGTTTAACCAAAAAACTTTCAACATCTCTCTCAGATGAGGATGGGATAATGAAAACCAAATAATTACTTAATTTAATTGACCTTGCTGAAGTTCCTCTAAATCTACTCAGTACCAGCATTTGTGTCATATTCTTAGTTTGAAGCAGTTGTCAGGCCAGCGAAACTTTTATTAGTGCATTTATCAAATGCACTAATAAAAGCTGAATATATGGACTCCTGGGCAGCACTTGTGTCTTTTAAGTAGTGCAAGCTAAGGCAACTCTGATGCCAAGGATTGTATTCTCATAAGCTCTCTGGTCAAAATTTCGAAACTTCCAAAGTTTCTACATACATCAGACTTTGAAATAATGCCGGATCTTTAACTATATATGCCGAACCTCAGATATAATGCTGTGGCATTATATCTGAGGTTCTGCAGCTTCCTAATGAAAATCCTTCCACCAATCAAAATGCCTTTAGATCACCAATACAGCCTACATGATGTGCACAACAAAATTTTGTTCCATTATTATGATGATGGTTTTCCATAAATGAAGTAAAGTCATTTTTTCAAAAACGACGTTACTTCATCCTGTAAATGAATTTCATTGTTTCACCATATATTTTTATATTTCTAATTTTTACATTAGCTTTTTTTTTCCATCCTTTATGGTTTTCAAGTTCTAGATTTTTAGTATTTTAATGTATTTTGACTTTTAATCTTTAAGTTTTATAGTGCTTGTATTATTAACATCACATTTATTCTTTGTTCACATTGTATATTTTATTCATATTCTTTAATAATTTTTATGCTTTTATACTCTCTCACTTATATCTTAACTTTTACATTTTTAAGATTCAATGGAGTTCTATCTCTCTACTTTATTTATCAGTAGTATCTTATTCATTCATCAGTGTCACTAATATCCTTTATCTTCGCACCTGGAAAACATGCTTTCATTGCATCTTATTAGGTACACCTTTTATCATAAAATCCCCATACAATACTATCTCTTTTCTCCCAGTCTCTTGCACTTTTATGCTTTTCTCAGTCACTCTTTCTTTCATGCTCCATCCTTCTGTATCTTGTACTACTCATATATATATATATATATATATATATATATATATATATATACCCTTCACAACATTGTCTTCTATTGCAGCTTTATTTAAATGGTTTTACTAATCTGGTTTTACTATGAGTATGTATGAAGAAGAATTCAGTAAACTAGTTGCTTGTATTGGCTGCCACAAATGATTTGAAAGGTGAGAAATATGCAATAAGAGAAGATATGAAAGAGTTATTAGTGGAAGTGAAAATGAAGAGCAAGAAAGTAAGATTGGGAGTCTGCTGCTTAGGTATGATAGACAGAACTGAGAAGAAGAGCCATGATTGTCAATGAGAAAATTGTGCAGCTTATTGATGTGTGGAGTGAATTTGATGGACAAAAGGACTTATATATGCTTGATGAACTACATTTAAATGATTTTGGAGTTAGATGTTTGAAGAAAGTGTTGTTTAATGACAGTGTGGTAGTGCAAAACCATGGAAACTAGATATTAGGGAGGATGAAACCACGCATGTGTCTGGCCACCTCTATGATAAACAAGCATAGGTACAGTAATGATTATGCAATGCCAAATGAGATCTCACAGGTCTTCAGTTTAAATGGGTTGGTAGTGACATTACACAAGGATACCTATGGGAACAAAGGGATGTTGAAATGCATGTACATGAATGCAAGAAGTATCAGGAATAAGGGTGAGGAGTTTTTGGCATTGGTAAGCTTGACTTTTGCCAAAGATTATAGGCATCAGTGAGACCTGGTTGATTGAAAATAATATAGTTACAGGGATAGAAGGAATGGGATGGGAGGTGGGTATTGGTAATGATAGCTGTAGAATTACAACCAACAAAATTAGAAGTTAAAGAGGATGTTAGGTCTGAGGGAGATAGTTCATTTGAGACTGTTTAGTGTGAGATAGAGGCAAATAGGACAAAATACATTGTTGGGTGCTGCTGCTGTAGCATCTTCCTGTGGACCAGGGGGTCCACAGGAAGATGCCATGTATCAGCAAATTAGCACAACGAGTGTAGGCCAAACAATTATTATAGGACACTTCAACACTTTATTATGGGGACATCATTTCGAGAGAAGAAAGGGGACATGGCAAGATGGAAGTGGGATTTATGCAGTTGCTAAGGGATAATTACATGAAACCACATGTTGTAGAGGGGATAAGGGATTTGAGGGTGTTGGATCTGATAATAGCATCAGATGCATCCATAACCAAGATGTTATGAAGATATTTTGCTTCCCACTGGGGAGAGTGACCGTGCAGTCTTTTTCTGGGAAGTTTGCCAAACGTGAAATTCTCTGTCAAGAAGGGGTTTACGTTCAACTATAATGCTGGTGATTATGAGAAACTCGGGACTGATCTTGGAACAGTGCCATGGCTTGAGAAGCTACAAGGAAAGAATGTCAGTAGTGCATGGCAAGTGGTCAGAGATTGCTTGAGAGTATCAGTATCAGACTGCATACCCAAGGTCAGGAGGATAAACCAAATTGGAATTAGGTGGATGAGTAGGGATATAAAGGAAGAGCTGCAAAAAAGAAAACATTGTGCAGGAAATATTAGGAAAGAAGTGATCAGCATACTCATGAGCAGTACAAAGGGCAAGCAAGAAGGTTGACTAGTATGGTAAGGAAGGCCAAATCACACTATGAGAGAGAATTAGCCAAACAGGTCAAAGTAAACCCAAAAGAGATTTTTCATTTGTAGCAAGTAAGAGGAAAAATAACTATGTTAGAATCACTAAACAATGCCTGTGGTAGGAAGGTAACTGAACCAAAAGAAATAGTTGAGTTTCTGATTGATCATTTTGCAAAGGGGTATCCAGGTGGTGATTTTACAGCTGCTGATGCTATAGAGATGCATATCAACATTGAGGTAAATGAACAGGTGTTTAGCATATTAAAAAATATGAATGTGAACACAGCACTGGGATGGGATGGTATATCAGCCCATGTACTACATGATTGTGCAAGAGAATTGGCATTGCTTCTGACAAAGTTATTCAATTTAAGTCTCAGCTGACAAAGTTATTTAATTTAAGTCTCAGCTGACAAAGTTATTTAATTTAAGTCTCAGCTCTGGCATGGTTGCAAGGGCTCCAAGACAGAGGTAGCAAACTACAAACCAATTAATATATTGAGAGTGATTGTTAAAGTATTGGAAAAGTTGGTGAAAGATAAAGTACAACAGTAGGTATATAGGGATGTGCTACTCTATAGTGGCAGCATGACTTTATAAAGGGTAGGTCCTGTCTTAGTAATTTATTCACATTTTATAATGAAGTGACAGTAGATTTGGATAAAGGTAATTGCTACACCATGATACTGCTTGACTTTTCCAATGCATTTGACAGAATACCACATGGAAAACTATTACAAATACTGGAGAGGATGGAATGAATATGAGGTTAGTAGCATGGGGGGGGGGGCTTACAGATACAGTCTAGAACAGCTTTTCTCAACCTTTTTACACCTGCGGACCGGGGAAAATAGGAGAAGTATTTTGTGGACCGGTTGACGTGACTGGAGTACTGTTTCTGAGAGACAAGGAAATTTCCACAGACCACAGGTTGAAAAACACTGGTCTAGAAGACTAGAATGATTAGTGGAGTGGAGTCTAGAAGAATGATGTTTAATTTGTATATCAATGACATAAGAAAGATTTAAGAGGGAATATTCAATTCTTTGCTGATGATGCAAAACTGAAGAGAACAGTAGTTGATAAAGGTGAGGTAGATATCCTGCAGAATGATTTAAATAAATTGGCATTGTGAGCAAAGGATAATGATTGTCAATTTAATGTTGCAGAATGTAGGGTTATGCACTTCAGGTTGAAAAGATTGCATATGATTTATCATATTGATGGTATTGGTTGGCAGGAAATTGATGAGGCTAGGGACTTGGAGATAATGGTGGATAAAGAGTTGAAGTTCAGAGGGCATATTGCAAAAGTTGGTAAAATAGCTCAACAAATAACTTGAATGTTGAAAAACTCGCTAACAAGTAAAAATAAGGACGTTATTATCCCTCTTTATATGTGACTGAATCATAGCCTTATGGCTATGATTCAATCGCATCTTGACTTCTATATGCAGATTTTATCCTGGGTTTCTTAGAGACCAGGAGGTGGTCGAAAGGATTCATACAGGAATGACCAAGATGATGATAGGTCTGTGGAGTACTCCCTATGAGGATAGGTTGAAGATTTGTGGTTACAAAGTTTAGTTGAAAGTTTATTTTTCACTTGGTTAGACTGTAAAAAATTTAGTTTAATTCTTTATCCAAGTGTGAGCAAACAAAGTTTGCACCTGAAAGTATCTTCAGGACTGGGGTAAGGTAGTACAACACCAGGCAACTCGTTGCAAAGGTGGAGCAAGCTAACATCACTCCTATTTCAGTATCTCCCATAATGCAAAACACATCTCCTTGCAGATATGTACAATGTTATGCATTAAGGGAAGGGCCACTACCCAGACTAGTTTCGACCTTTATTGAGGTCTCTTCAGTGGGAGCCAGGCCCAAGTGGAGATTCCAGGCAGAAGCATTAGCAAGGTCATCTCTACCTATAGGAGTTGCCAAACAGTGTGCCACCTTTTTATTAAATTACTCTAGATTTAGAGAAAGATGTTGAAAGTTTATTTTTCACTTGGTTAGACTATAATAAATTTAGTTTAATCCTTTATCCAAGTGTGAGCAAACAAAGTTTGTGCCTGAAAGTAACTTCAGGACTGGGGTAAGGTAGTACAACCTGGTGTTTTACTACCTTACCCCAGTCCTGAAAATACTTTCAGGCACAAACTTTGTTTGCTCACTCTTGGATAAAGGATTAAACTAAATTTACAAAGTTTAGTTGATATGCAAAAAAGAGGGGATGTGATAGAAACTTTTTAGATAATTAAAGTGGTTTTATAAAATTGATGCAAATGAAAATTTTTCAATATATGACAATAGTCAGAGAACTAGGGCCCATCCATCTAAGTTGTGTAAGAGTGTGGTTAGTAGGGATGTGTGAACCAAATTTTTTGGGTGGTGAGTGAGTGGAATAGATTGCCAAAATTGGTTGTGAGTTCCCTGATGATGAATGGATTCAAGGAGAGATATGATAGGATTTGTGTGTATGATGGTTGATGTGGATCTCCTGCAGTGAGTTTCCAGACTCCATGGAGATGCTGTAAATAATAGTAATAATATTAATCTAACTCTCGTCTAAATTATCCCGCTGATCTTGAGTATACATTCTAATACTGATTTTTTTTCAGACACCCATCCCACCTACCGCTTTTGACCATCTTCCATGCAATCCTTTTTAAGCACTGCTTCAAACTTATTTTAAGAGCTTATTTGTTTGGCTTAGTTATGGACAGATCTGCTGATGCTATCACCAAATCTGTTACTCTCAAATCCCAATCTCCTTTACCACTTTCTATTTCAAGCAATTATATTTTAATAGGTGTATAAATTTCATTTTCTTTCTGTTGTGTGATTGTTACTCGTAATTTGTATCTATATAATTGAAGCCCAGCATAATAATTATTGAGCCTACACATATCATGTTGATTTTCCAATGCACATTATCTACATCTTTTCCATCCCCTAGCCTATAGCATCTAACTGCATATTTTGCAGTATATTGTCTTATTGATCTCTCTCTCAACAGATGGTCGCATATGAAAACATTTCAAAACATTACTTCTTGCCTGCTCAACTCCTAACACTTTGTCTCAGCCCCAACCAACCTTCGAATATTGTTAACACATCATACTGTTTTTTTTCCCAATGAGTTCCCTCTCCAACTTTTTAAGAAACATATTAAAGATTACTTTTTTTTCTTTAAAAACTTGCCTGTGCAAGGTACTTTTGTGTTGTAGGTCGTGTGATTTTTCGTGTGTGAGGTTGTTATAAAAAAATACACATACACACGCCTCCATAACTAATCCATTATTATGTATCTCTTTCTCTCTTGCATGCGTGCTGTGTGTGTGTGTGTGTAAGAGAGAGAGAGAAAAGATGCACTTTCATTTAACATTTTGTTAATTTGAAATAAAAGTGCTAATCAGGTATCATTTTAATTATTTTTGTAGCTTCAAAATACTGACAAGTTTGTGGTCATCTTCCTGTTAACTGTTGATGGTATCTGCAATTTTGCTCAGAACATTGTTGCCTTCAGTATATTATCAATGGTGTCTCCTCTGACCTACTCTGTCTGTAGTGCAACAAAACGAATTTCAGTTGTTACCGTGTCTTTGTTATTACTTCGTAATCCTGTTACAGTATTCAACTTTTTTGGTATGATGTTGGCTATACTAGGGGTTCTTGGATATAATAAGGTAAGTATAATTTTTTTACAGAATTTACTTTTTATTCATGTAGAAGCTTTTGGAAATTATGAAATTGATAATTTACTTTAGTAAATTATCTACTTCATTCTATTTTGTCAGGTGTAAATAAACTAAATATTTATACTTGACGTTTTGCCAGCTCATGTTAGCATTATTTAAGGTACATTGAAGATACACACTTAGCAAAGACAAATGAGCTTCACAGCAAGGACAGTCACATGTATAAAGGGCAATAATAGTGCTCTCTCTCTCTCTCTTTCTACGGTGATGTTCTATGATTATCATTGGGCTGGGCAGATAGGTTGGTGCTTTGAAATTTGAAAGGTTCAAATTTAAAATTGTACAGATGATTTGAATTTGAAAGTGATCATCATTTAGTGATGAGCAGGATAAAATTAAATTTCATATTGAAAAGAAGAACATGTAAGAAAGTTTTGAAGCAAATAAAAGTTGAGCAGCTCTCAGATGTGAACTATATACTAAAATTCACAAATATTATTCAAGAAAAAATGAAAGAGTTAGAACAGGAACCAAACCTTGGAGATTCAGTGGTAAGCCCTGAAGAAAACATTGATTGATTCAGCCAGAGAGGCTGAATGTGGAGAAGTTGTCTGCAAGAACAGTAAAATCAGAATTCCATGTTGGACACAGGAAGTTAAAGAGGCAGTTAAGGAAAAGAAGAAAGCATATCAAAATAGAAATTAAATATCAGGAAGGTGGCAAAATATTCTGGAGACTGTTGAAAAAGCTCAGAAATGGAGGAGCTGTAAAAGGAATTAGAGATGAGAAAGGCGACATATAAACTGGAGAAAAAGATATCCTTGATGTATAGAGTAATTTCTTCAAAAAATTGCTAAATGAAACAAGTAATGACAGCACAGTGGTAAAAAACACTCAACAGGCATGCAATCAGGAATACATATCTATACTTGAAGAAGAAAAAGCCTGAAATGTGGAAAGGCAGCAGGAGTAGATGATATTCGACCAAAAATGCTCAAGTATGGAGGTATAAAAGTTTAACACTGGCTGCATTACATAATTCAGAAGACCTGGTCAGAGGGACAAATTCCAGATGACTGGAGCAGACCTCTCACAGTACCCATCTATAAAAAGGAAAATAAAACTGAATGTGAGAACTACAGAAATATTTCCATACTGAATGTTCCTGGTAAGATTTATGCAAGTATACTTGAGAAACAGTTGAGAAGAATTGTGGAAGAAAACCTTGGTAAAGAACAAGCTGGATTCGGTCTAAATAGAGGCATCAGGATCAGATTTTTACTTTACGACAAATAGTTGAGAAATCATGGGAATATAATAAAGATCTGTATTTAAGTTTTGTAGATCTGAAAAAGGCATATGACAAGGTGCCAAGAAAAAAGCTATTCAAAACACTACAGTTATATGGTGTCAATGGGGCATTATATCAAGCAATATTTAGTCTTTATTTGAGTTGTAAGTCATCAGTTAATATTGAAGGAAGTTCAGGATGATGGTTTTATGTTAAATCTGGTATCAGGCAAGGATGTACATTATCCTGTCTGTTATATATTATCTATATGGATCACAATATGAAGTATTAAACCTGATATCAAAATTGGAGATGTTAATCTCAGCTCTACTTTATGCAGATGATGTTATATTTCTGAATAAATCCAGTACAAGTCTGCAAGATTCCCTTACTAAATTGAATAACTGTTGTAATAGATATGTTATGAAGATCAGCAAGACAAAGGCAATGAAAATCGGCAGAAGTATTGAAATATCAACTGCATTGTGAATGGAGAACAAGTAAAAAATATTTCAGCTACTTAGGCATAATTTTTAGTGAAGATGGTAAATTAAATATGCAATTAGACAACAGAGTCAATAAAGCTGTTATGATAGGTAGTCAGCTGAATAAATTTATATGAAATAAGAGAGAAATTGGTCAGAACACTAAATTAACTGTATACAAGACAGTGTTCAAACCAATTTTAACTTATGGATCTGAGAGCTAGGTTAGAAATAAAACACTTTACCAAAGACTAGAGACTGCAGAAATGAGAGTCCTGAGAAAGATTAGGGGATGAACAGATGCCATCAATGGCAGTATTATATTAAAAACGAGGATATTAGGAATGAACTTGACATTGTCAGCATCCAGGAAAAAGACCCAGAGGAAGACCAAGATATAGGTGGATTAATACAGTAAAAAGTGCCTTAGAAGATAGAAATATAAGATCTGATAATGTTGGAGTCTTGATAGGTAACAGATTGATTTGGAGGAAAATTGTTGATAGGAAGTTAGTAATGATGTAAGTTCTTTGTGTAGTACTATCATAATATTCTGTACATCCCTGAAGGGATGTACAGAATATACATGATGATGACATACGAGTAACCTTGTTAACATGTTACTCTTGAGCTTAATCTAGTTTTGTTACCAGATAGATAATTAATATTAACAGGACTCTAGCATTTGTGTAGTTAGGTTTTTTTTTTTTCACCAGAGGTTAGGCCAGTAGTTTTAATGGTTGACCACATCATTGTAACTTTAACGTACCATGTAGATTGTAGTGCAGCTTGTTTCTTTGTTATATGTGTATGCTCCAGATGATGACCTTAATGTGAATGTTGAGTGATTATTTTGGTTTATATTAAACTGAAGTTTTTCTCTTACCTGGTAGCTGTTTTTCAATGAATTAGATCTGACAATACTGGAGTACTGGCAAATAATAGTTATTTGGAGGAAGATTGTTTATAGGAGATTAGTAAGAATATAAGCTTGATCATGAGTACTGTCATGGTATCCTGTACATTCATTGAAAGTATATATTTCAGGAAATAGATGACAATTATTATGATTGCTGATTTTCATGCTAAATTAGTTACATCAGTGATTCAATTTCAGTTAGTCTTGATGACATAGTGAAACTTAATTATTAGTACTATATTTCTGACATTAATGTCTTACTCAGTGGTTTAGGTCTCCGACGAGAACTAGCTTTTTCTTTATTAGGTTGCTTTCTTTAATGATTCAAAGAATTCCTATGTTTTGCTACTGGTGCCTTCACTTGGCATGATATGCACAGATAAGTTGTATTTTCTAATTTGAAATGCATGCCATTCAAAAAAAAGTTAATTTTCATGTGTATTGACCAATGCTTGAGCTATTACTTCTTTTTATTATTTGAAATTATCTGAATAAGTCATATGATAATTATTTTTGAGAAGCATCTCATCTGTTGTAGTCTTCTTTATTTCAGTCACACCAATTATACGAACGAACAGAGTATTTCTTTAATTTCTCTGCTATTTCCACTTTTCCTTCCACTTGTTCAGGAATGACTTTTTACTGTTCTTCCTGGTTCTCTGATGGGGGGGGGAGAAAAAAAAAGCAAGGTTCTTGAATAACAGGTGATGCTTCTGCTGACATAACATTCAGTCATATTGTACGATCATATTTCTGTGTGGTTTTAGCTAAGATGGAGTACAGTTTGATTGGCCAAGTCCTAAATTTATATATGTCCTTTTCTATAATTCTTGATAAAATCAATGAATTTTGTTTAGTAGGTTTATTTTATATTTGTTTTGCAAATTGTAATTAAAAAATTCATTTGTAATGAGTAAGTTGTGTTAGGTTGCACTTTGGAATATGTTGACCTAAACAGCTCCTTGTTTTATAATTGTCAAAGTGATTTCCTTCATAAATTTAACCAAGTATAACTGTAGCAGCAACAGTTTTTTAAGTGCTTAATATCACTACAGAATCTGTAAGTACACAAGCGTCCCGCAACGGTATTTTTATTAGTTCAATATTGGCCACGTGCAAGCACCTGCTAATGCCTACTGCAAAAAAGCCTAGTGGTGACAGATTATTCCTAGCATAGCTAATGCAGTGCTGTAGACTAGACTAGACTTGACATCATAGACACCAAAAAAAAAAAAAGTCTTCTGTCCAAATTTTGTTGCCATTGTACATGCTCCTCACATAAAAATTGATGAATTGGCATATAAATTTCTCCTGAATCTGAACCACCCTTTCTTCTGTGCACTGTGCCTCCCTTCCTTATAACAGTTCATGAACTTAGGAAAATGCATTGCAACTTGAAGCACTGTCCTGATGCTTTTGAGGAAACATTCTCCTTCAAAATCAAATGAAACTAAGCTATAACAGATCCATAATCAGCACCTCAACAAAAAATCACCCACCACCAATACCAGCCAGCTCCATAGTCTTCTGTCAATGTCACGACTCAATCGAGGCAAAAAAAAAAAAAAAAAATCCAGTTTCAGTCCCAGAAAAATGAGCTGCCACTGCTTCAGATCCACAAATAAAAGAAGGGATGGCACAAACTTTCTGCAACTGGTGATAATTAGTAGTGAGTGCATCAGAACTAATGGCAACTATGAACAACCTCAAAGTAACTTCTCCCCAGTTGTGCATACGAGCCTGACTCAATCTTATCTTCAGCTAGTGTGAATAAGGTCATTGACTTTGCCACCAAGTGGGGAAAAAAAAAAAGAAAAAAAAGATGACAACATGTGAGTGAAATTTGGAACATCGACTACAAGAGTGCAGTACTAGTGTAGAAAGTGAGTGCCACTAATAACTATCTTGGAAACCAAAATACAAGTACTCTATAAGGTCAAACATGTTCCTATAAGGAACATGTATTACTCACTCGGTCAACAAAAAACACCATAGATACTTTCACATTCACTTGACAGATATACGTGGTCTCATCTCCAACCTCAACAGTATTAATTTCCATCTCCACTGTGCAAAAACTGCATCTGCTTTTCCTGACAGAAACCTAAATCTTGGCTCCAAGGGTATTGTTTGTGCATACTTTCACTCTGACATCCCATGTCAAACAGCATTCAACTTGAAATCTCTCAGTTTCAATCTACTTTGGCTGAAGATCTCTCTCTGCTCCACTCTGTCAAATTCATATGCTTTCTCTATCACTCTTCCAATGTTACCAGCCAGTCTGAACTTTTCAACTTCCTCTACTTAAATGTCATGTCCTTCAGTCCAACTTTCTTAACAGTGAGGTTATCTTTCTCAAAGAGTGTAACATTCACAATACTAACCAGTTTTATTCTCTAACTGCACAAACCAAGCAGCTAAGAGATGCTAAAATATTTGCCATCACAAATGATATTACAACAAATTGTTCACATGCTCACCAG
Organism: Typopeltis vanoorti; assembly: GCF_054136105.1. NCBI lineage: Eukaryota > Metazoa > Arthropoda > Arachnida > Uropygi > Thelyphonidae > Typopeltis > Typopeltis vanoorti. The sequence continues at coordinate 138,914,037 of NC_143560.1, forward strand.
AATACCAGATAACCCCCCCACTCTCCAAACACTCTGGACCCCTTTCCTCACTAGTGATCTCACCAAATATACTCTGAAGGTTGTATACCCCTTAGGTAATTTAGACTATAACCTTCTGCTTATCCCTTCTCTTATCTCTCTTTTGGTACATCTTATGAAGAAGTAAGTCTTACTTCCCCAAAAGATGCACCAGGTCTCTACAAATGAAGAACCAAGCATACCACAACTATCTATACTCAAGAATTCCACCTTTCATCACTGTTTACACCAAAGCATGAAACAGCTGCAAGAAAATGCATTGAGAGCTGATTTCCAGAGAGCCAGAAGCAGGAAGCTGCATCATGCTCAAATGTCAGTCATGCCTTTGGTCTCTTTCCGAAGCAGTTTGCCATAACTTTTGCCCACTGCACTCAGTTGATCTCTTGCATTGACACCTACCAAAAAAAAAACCAATCTCTTGGCATCATACTTTCCTATCTAATCTAGACAGGAAAATCCTGTCTAGATTAGATACCAAAAAGTCTCCTGGCCCCGATGGCATTTCTCCAATTTTCCTGAAGATTTGAACTCCAGAGTTGACTCCTGTCCTATGTCACCTCTTCAAGATCTGTTATTTCTCTGGTATCTTACACATTAGAAATTGGACTATGTCTAACTCATTCCTCAGAAGGATGATTACCATTAAACTACCACTCAATCTGTCTCACCTCAATCCTCCACAAAGTAATGAAGAGAATGATCAGCAACCGACTCCTATTCTACTTTGAAGGTACTCAACCAATAAACAACCACAACTATGGATTCTAGTAGTTATTTATTTAGAAATTTAGGTTTAGAACCATGAGTAAATTAAGAAGACAAAAGTTTTATCTTACACAACTCAAATACCACTAAAGAATTATTTAAGACAAATCTTGCTTCTGCTCGTTCGGAAATCCCTGCTGACTCTTGATCATGACACCTCTTACCAACAGCTTTCAAGGGCAGTCATTGAAATTTATCATGTGGCACTTTCTCAAATTCTTTGCAAATTCCAAAATAATGATATTATATATATTTTTCTCTCGTAAACTGTTACTTTATTCTAAAAGTCAGGCAGATGACAAAAGCAAGAAGACCCATTAACAATTAATGCTGTCTCTCATTGATAATGTTAACCTCATTAGTAAAATTTTCTGTATGATCTTAGATGAGGGAAAGGCATATACTGCAATTTTCTTAGACTTAGTGAAGGCAGATGATAGGGTGCCACATGATAAGCTGATATTTAAGTTGCAGCACATGGGTCTGGATGTTAGATTGGTCAACTGGATTCAGGATTGGCAGTCTGATGGGTATCAGAGAGTTGTGTATGGTGGAGCAGTTTCAAGGAGGCAGAAGGTTACAAGTGGGGTCCCACAGGGCTCACTACTAGGACCTATATTGTTTAACCTTTATATCAATGACATTGCCAGTGGATTGCAAGGGGATATTCAGTTGTTTGCAGATAATGCGAAGCTGGGAAGGATTATTAGTAATAGTGCAGATGTGGTAGCCCTGCAAGAGGATTTAAATAAGCTAGATAGATGGGCAAATGAATGGGGGATGTCTTAAAAGAAAGGAAATGGGGGTGTCAGTTTAATGCAGCAAAATGCAAGGTCTTGAGGTTTGGGAAACATCGATGGGATGCTGCATACTCTATGGGAGGAGTTATACTGGAGCAAGTAGGGGAGACAAGAGATCTGGGGTTGATGATTGATAGAAACCTGAAGTTTAGGGGACATATTGCAAAGGTGGTAAAGGTAACACAGAGGATTGCTGCAATTATGAGAAGGACACTGACCTGCAGAGATAAGAGGGTTATCATTCCGTTGTATAAGTCTCTGATCAGACCACACTTGGACTATTGTTCTCAGATTTGGTCTCCAGGATTTGAAGGGGATAAATTAACTGCGGAAAGGATACAAAGACGGATGACAAAGATGGTTTCAGGACACAAGGATAGTTATGAGGATCGGCTGAGGGAATGTGGACTGCAGAGTTTGGTGGATAGAAGAAGGAGAGGTGATATGATTGAGACTTTTAAACTGTTGAGAGGCAGTTACAGGGTTGGCACTGGGGAGTTCTTTCGCTTGGTTGAACAGCGGGAAGGAGTGATGACAAGAGGCCATCCCTGGAAGTTACAAAAGGAAACTGTGAGCAAGAGGGTAAGGAGTGGTTTCTTTGCATGGAGGGTGGTTGAACCGTGGAATGCATTGTCTGATGGAGTAGTTGGAGCGAGAACGGTCATCGAGTTTAAAGAGTGGTATGATAGACTTTGTGTTTCTTAGGAAGGACCTCCCACGATGAGTCTTTTGACTCCATGGAGGCCTGAATAATAATAATAATAATCTTTCACTAATTTCTCTAAAATCTTAACAACTACAGAAGAAATACGAAATACAAACTGGCCCGTAGAGTGACACTTCTATTCTACCACCACCCTTATGTGGTGGCACCATCTTACCCTCCTTGGGCACTTTTCCCATAGCTAGACTTTTTTTGAACAGTCATATCAGTATAGCTGTCAGTTTCTTAGCACATTCTACTTAAAATATCGTAAATCTCTTCCAGTCTCACTGCCTTATGGACTTCCAGAGTACTTGGTATTCCAAATAAGTTCTCCTCATGCATTTCCATTCATGAGGAGAACCATGAGCCTGGATAAAATTGTGGGGTTGGGGAAAGCAATGGTAAACTACCCTGTAAAAAGTCTCACCAGGAATATTTTATGAGCAATGCCTACAAAGTCACCTATGGTTGGAAACAATTGAAAGGGAAAATCATATCATTCATTTCCAAACTTTCAACCCTTTCCATTTCTTGGTATAAAACCAGGATGAAATACTCTAATAAAGTGATCATTATACAGCTCCACTATGTTATCTTACATTTGTCACTCAAACCCCATTGGTCATTCATCCATAGTAATATCTCCTCCCTACAGGCCACAAAATGAAAACATTCCTTATACTTTTTCTTGGATTGCAGTGCTAGACTCTTCTCATATTCCATTTGTCTTCCTTACTATACTTGTCACTTTCCTGGCTTTACTTTTTTATTCCTCATATATATAATATTACTTTTTTCATAAACTCTTTTATCTGCATTTCCTATATTATTTCATCAGTCATCCATTTTACATCAAATTGCATTATCTTTTTTGCTTGAGGGTATGCAGTTTGCCTGCTGATGTTTCCTAACTAGCTCCCATATGCTGCTATCTCTCGCTTCCAATTATTTCCCCTATGCAACTATCATAAGCTGATTTCTGAGATTATTTTAGTCATCTGCCTTATAATTTCACATAAATTCCTTTCTCTGATATTACTTTATATCAAGGCATCATCCAAGTCAAGATTACAGCTGTGTCAAGAATGACATCTCAGTTACAGTCAGATCCTCTGATGCTAAGACCAAATTCAAAACTCTTGATTCTCATGTTGATTCCGCTACATGTTGCCTAAGACATCTGTCCCTCCAAACTTTTGGACTGCTCTGTGTTGTGCCCAATTTTATGCTGTTGTAGTTAAATTCTCTAATAATGATCTTCACTTTGCAGTTGCCAAATTTATCTGCCTAAACATTTCTTGCTTATCATCCCCCATGTTTCCTGCCCTATAGCAACATCTCACTAAATATTCCATCCAATTCACCTCACACTATACATTCCCAAAACTAGTAGTGTGTGATTTCCTTTCAAATTGTCTACTCTGAGAGACAGAAATCATCATTTATCATATATAACACTCCACTACCCTATTTAACCTTCCTATCCTGCTGAAACATGCAATATTCTTCTTCCTGTTAGGATGTGATTTGGTCAACCAAATTTCACTGATTCCAACAATATCTTTGGACATACTGAGGCTATCAGTGATGCTAATTTATTCCTGATACTCGTGGCATTTGTATAAAGAAACATCAGTGCATTATTAGAATTCCTTTACCCATTATTATTCCCCAAGGCTACATTTGACTCTACGATATACCACACATTCTGCAATCTCCTATCCACACAAGAGGCCACCCCTGCTTTCATCCACCACAGGAACTCTAGTTTCCCTTCCCCAACACGCTCTCTTGCTTAAGAAACAACAATCTCTTCAGATGCATTTGAACATGAAAGGAAGTAGGCATCTGAAGAGATGCCTACTAAAGAGATTGTTGTTCCTTAAGCAAGTGAGTATTAGGAAGTACTCCAAACATCCACATCTTTCCAACCATCTGCGCGGTTAGCCTAGTAGCTATGCGCCTCGCAACCATATGCCTGGGGAAGGAGTGTCCTAGGTTCGATTCCCGTCGGTGACGTGAGGAGCTGAAGGATCTTCCTCAGCCATAGTCAAGTTAGCCAGTCTTGGGCGTGGACAGCAGGGTTTTTTCCCCAGTTTATTCTGGGGTTTTTCATCCCGCAAGCAGGCAAACTGGCCTTGAGAACTCAACACTACAGGCCATGGGATACACCGGGGCATAAGGCTGACCACCTTATCCTGTAAACGGATTGAGGTCCGATGATCAATGGACCCTCGACACCGCAAGGTAAAAAGAGGGTATAAGGAAGATGATGATGATGATGATGATGATCTTTCCAACCTCTTTTAACTCATTCTTTTACCATCATCATTATTATTATTACGTAACACCTCCAGGGAGTCCAAGGACTCATCGAGGGAGGGCACCTACTCCACAACTCTCTGTTTCCACCAACCACAACTACCTTCATCTACACCAACGGCATCTACCACCAACCATCACCACTAGCATTTTCAGACAATCACAAACATCCATGCCTACGCCGGGATTTGAACTCACAGCCTTTTGGCTGGAGAGCGGATACGCTCGCCACTCGGCCAACCAGGCATCATATTATTCATTATTAATGAATGAATGAATGATATTACTTTTTGATATTACACACACACACACACACGCTTTTTCAACTGCACAGTTCTTAACATTAACCTTAGATCTTTTGCCATGCAATTCATGATACCCGAAGATCATTTGTACCAGTAATCACTAATCATCTCTTCCATGTTCTTACCTCACTTCATTACCATAGTTGCACTTCTTGTTCCTCCTCCAGAAAGCACTCCCCAACATTCTAGTATGCACACTATACTAGAATGTTGGGGAGTGCTAGTATGCATACCATGAATCAGTCTCTACCCTCTCAACTTCCTTTCTCTCTCTTTTCCTGGTCCACCATAATTTTCACTTCTGCTCATATTAGCCTCACATCAGTTAGCCTTTCAAATCTCTATTCCCTCCTTCATGTGAATCAACTTATTTTTCATACCATTTCACTTCCTCTCTATTGTGGTACCTGTATCTCTCTCTCTCTCTCCAGGCATCATATCCTCACTCAAGATTAACTGATAAGATGTATACATGCCATGGGTGAAGCATGCTACAAATCTTGTATGATACTGTGCAAAAGATAATCTTTAAATCTTTGGCAACTGCCATAATTGAAAGAAAGAAAGAAACAGTACAAGAATGTATCAGAAAAATACTTCCAACTCCAAAATGCACACATTCCATCACAACTGACTCTGGCTAAATTTACAATAAAATCTCTAATAATTAATATGAAAACACTCCTTCCCACTTTACTCTACACAGTACCTTGCTTTCTGTTGTCTTAATATGCCTGAGAACCTGCTTATGTAATGCTATAATGCTTGTATGTTTCTGTGACTGGTTTTTCTTACATGACAATAGAGTCACTGTTTCATTGTTGGTAGCAAGGTAAGATGCATGCTTTTATTTTCAATGGGTAGCAACTTATTTATTTGAATAATTGATATTTTATAGAAAATTAACACACACTTCTAATTTCTGTGGTATGGTGACTCAATTTTAAAATTTGCACTTGCCCAGGGAGTCACTACTTCTAGTTTCCCTGGGAGCAAAAATTAAAAATATGACAAACATAATTGAAAAACAAAAAATAAAAATAAAAGAGATGGTAGTTCTCATAATTTAATATAATTTAACATATAATTTAAGTAGTGACAAATATTGTGTGAGAGAAGATATGAAAGGTCTATTGGTAGAAGTGAGAAAGAAATGTGAGAGAGTAAAAATTGTTGGATTACTACCCAGATATGACGGTGCTGAGTTAAGAAGGAGGGCGACGATAGCAAATGATTTCATGTGAAGGCTGTGTAGAAGATATGAATGCGAGTTTTGAAGATGTGTTTGATGGCAGAAAAGACTTGTATAAGAAGGATGGCCTGCACTTGAATTCATTTGCAATCAGAAGCCTGGAGAAATTACTTCTTGGTAAGAGAGCTAATGCAGAGAGTCAGGAAAACCAGATCATCAAGGGAGGAATGGAAAAAATGTGAAAGTTCACCTATGCTGTGCAAAAATGATAAAGATATAAATGTCTTCAAACATGGTTATGTATGTGATGATGGATAATATGCATTAGGTTCGGGTGTTTTAAGTATATCTGGGGAGGGAAAAGAGAAAATTGTAGAACAAGACCAAATAGATTGCATATCTAATTATAAGAATAGGCTAGGTGGTAATTTATTGTGTCTATACACAAATGCCAGGAGCATTAGAAACAAAGGGGTTGAGTTCATTTGCTTTATTGAATACGATGTGGCCTAAGATTGTTGGCATTAGTGAAACCTGGCTATCAGAATCAGATATAGTAAGTGCGATCGAGTGTAATGAGTATACTATTTTTAGGAATGACAGAAGAGATAGGAGAGGAGGACTACTAATGATATCGGATGACTTAAGTCCAGTTAGGGTAGAAACACAAGAAAACAATGATGGTAACAATGTTTCGTGTAGCAGTGAGTTGGACTATCTGGTGTGAAGTGATGGTTAACAGAATGAAATATATGGCGGGGTGTTGCTACAGACGTGGCAGCTCAGTTGCAAGGGATAAAGAAATGCATCGCTAATTTAGCCATGTGGTACCAAACAAATGATCATTATGGGTGATTTTAATTTTCCGAACATTGATTGGGTAGAAGAGAAATCTCATGTTAAGAAAGAAGAGGAATTTATTAAATTGTTCAAGACAACTTTCTCAAGCAGCATGTGAAAGAAGGAACTCAAGGTCAAAGAGTGTTGGATTTGCTCATAGCATCAGAAGGGCTCTCTGTCAAGAATAGGGCTATTTTATCACCAATTGGCAACCACTATCATGCTTTACTTTCTTGGAAGTATCTAATTGTATTGATGCTCCAATTAAAACAGGTTACATGCTGAACTACAAAGCTGGAAATTATGATCAACTTAGGAGAATACTATCTTTGGTCCCATGGTGTCAGCAATGCATGGGAATCTTTGAAAAGGTGCTTAAATGAATCAGTATCTGATGTATCCCTAGTGTTCGAAGAATAAATAGGTTCGGGGTGAAATGGATGTCCAACCTTATTATGCAAGAAATCCACAAGAAGATGATGGTGTGGAAAGAATAAAAAAAAAAATCAGCTAATGCCTTTTCATTCCTGTATATACAGGGAGTAGGCGAGGCCGTTTTTAGCCCTATCTAACTTTTTGGAGACTAAGTGGGCAGTTCAATCTCCACTGGTACCCAATCAGATAGCTGGCCCAAGGCTATCACTAATTAAGCGGCACACAGTGAAGAGTGACGGCTCAACAAGTGCTACCATCTCGTGGTCCCTAACCCTAACATTCATATTTAATGCCTGAAATAATGTGGGTTCTACGGTCGATTTTCTTGAGTTTACGGGACGAAAAACCTGAGTTTCCGGGAGAAAAAACCCACTTGCCCGTGCCAGAGATCGACTAACTCGGGGACTGGTTGAAAAAAAGGCTTAGAAAAATTTCCTCTAGTCGCCGACTAGACTCAAAACCAAGTCTTCCTTCGTGTGGCCATGTGCCATGATGTGCAAACGGCACATCCACTGAGCTACACAGGCTCCCTGTGGAAAGAATATCATGAGAATAAGAGTGAGAGGAGTTATGAAATATATAAAGCTCAAGCCAGAAAAGTTATGAGTATTTTGAGTATGAAAAGAAATTGGCCTGCAAGGTAAAGGCAATCCCAAAGAACTTTATCGTTATGCTGCAAGTAAAAGAAAGAATGAATGTGGAAGAATAACTTTATTGAATGCAGATGGTACTCGAGTGTTGGAAGCTAATGAGATTGTTCAGTTAATGAGTGCTCACTTTCCTAAGATATATCAACCAGGTGTATGTAACATGGTGCAGTGCTACTGTTACATTGGGTGAAGAGTTAGAGGTGCACGAAAATGAGGTTGAAGAGCTGTTGCATAACCTGGATAAGAATTTGTCTATAGGGACAGATGGAATATCAGCCTGTTTGATAAAGGAATGTTCAGCCAAATTGGTTATGCCTTTCACATGTTTGTATCACTTGAGTTTCAGCTCAGGAATGATACCACAGAAATGGAAAGGAATGTATGATAGTTCCATTGTCTAAGGGTGTTGCAAAAACTGGTGTGTTTAACTATCAACCTATCAGTATCTCTGGTGTGGTGGTGAAGATTTTAGAGAAGTTAGTAAGAACTTGCATACAGAAATTGGTAGACATACATACTATAAGCTACAAGAAACAGCATGGGTTTACTAAAGGAAGGTCATGTTTTAGCAATCTGCTCATATTTTATAACAATGTTATGGCCAAGTTGGATAAAGGGAATGGATACACTATGATAATGTTGAATTTTTCTAAGACATTTGATAGGATACCACATGAAAGGCTGTTGCATAAACTGGAGAATATGGGATTAGAATATAAACTCTTGATTTGGTCAGGGAATGGTTGACAGACAGACATATCAAAAAGTGGTATATAGTGGGTGTGAATCTTCCAGATTTAAGGTGACCAGTAATATACCTCAGGTTTCTGTCCTTGGGCCATTATTGTTCAGTCTAAACATTAATGACATCAGGAAGGATCTAACATCAGATGTGCAATTTTTGCCAGTGATGCAAAGATAGGCAGGGCAATCAGGGATGCTACTGATATTCAGCAATTACAAAATTATTTGAATAGACTGGAAATTTGGGCAAACGAAAATGACTGTCAATTTAATGTTAGTAAGTGTAAAGATTATGCCCTTTGGTGTGATTAGAGTTCCAGCACCATATTATATTAGCAGGATTATGCTACAAGAAACTGAAGAGGCAAGGGATCTTGGCATATTGGTGGATAGGAATTTAAAGTTCAAAGGTCACATAGCAAAAGTTGCAAATACAACTCAGGATAATTGTGATGTTGAAGCGAACATTGTAAGGATAAGGAAGTCATTTTGCATCTTTATAAGACTTTGATAAGACCACACCTGGATTATTGTGTGCAGATTTGGTCTCCTGGGTTCCAAGGGGATATAGAAGCTGTGGAAAGGGTGCAAAGAAGAGTTACAAAGATTATATCTGGGTTATGGGATTTAGATTATAAGGACAGATTGTGAGTATGTGGATTGCAGACTGGTTAACAGGAGGAAAGAGGGGTGATATATAGAGGTCTATAAACTTTTGAATGGGTGTTATAGGATATCAAGTGATGAAATTTTTCTTTATATGGAAGGTGGGGAAAGAACACGGGGACATCCATGGAAATTAAATTTATTTGCAGTCATAATAGCTAGGTTTTTCTCTTAGGGATAGTGAGTGCATCTAGTGTGAATGAATTTAAGGGAAGGTATGGCTGGCTTGGGTGATTTATAGCCTCCCTCGATGAGTCCTTGACTCCCTGGAGGTCTCAGATAATAATAATAATAATAATCCCATAAATATTCTTTTAAATTAAAAAAAAATAATAATAATAAATAAATAAAAGTGATATGTTGACATTCTGCATGCATGCTGAAAGAGATACATACCTAGTAATTTACTGACTAGAACACAAGTTTTGGCTCTTGGCCAGTCTTTAGTTCTTATATTACATGAAATACAACTGAGACTTTAATATATATTTGTGAAAACAAAGTTTTATTATTATTATTTTATATGGATCCTGTCTCTTCCCTTTAATTAGCCGATACAGCTGTCACAACAATGGTTTCATTCTCAAATTTTTTTGTATATTACCTAGGCCTCTGGCTTTACAACAGGTTGCCTTGGTATTGCATTATATATAACTAGCACTTCTTTGGTAGTAAGAGAAAGATTGTTTCTTCAATTGCTAAGGGCTGTCCATTTTATGGTTGTTGCCATATTTTGAACTTGATGAATGTTAACTGTGTTTGGCAAAAAATAACAATACTTAGTTAACAAGAATTAGTTTCGGAGGTTCTCTCACAAGTTAATTTTTCTTATATATCACCTTAATTCAACTGCTGAACTATTTCCATAGTATTTACCTACCTTGATACAGCAAGAGACTTGTTTCTATATAGTGTTAACAATGGGGAAATTCATGAATTTTAGCTATATTAGGATTAACATGAAATTCACCTTTCAATATTTTGAACTGCTATTTATCTCTTTTGTTTACTTTCTCTTTACCTGCAGAATTCTCTAGTATCCTGTTATTGCAAAATAAAATTTCAGATATTTGTATGCTTAACCACAAATATTCATACTTATTCATTTTTTGCAGGCTAAATATGATTCTAATGTGATTAAGAAACAGGGATATATTTTGCCTTATACCAAGAATGATGTCAATATGTTAGAGGAATATCAAACCAGTAACCATGTTCATCATTTATCTGATACAAAATTTAGTTTACAAAATGGTTATATGCACGTAATTTCCAATGGATCACCAAAGAATATTATAGAGAATATTTAGCCTTTTTTTTTGTAAGTTAAGCATTTTATTTACAAAAGAAAATTAATACCATAGTTATTACAATATATATATTTTTAAATTATTGTATTTCATGCTTGTATTTCAAATGGTTTTAATTTGAGGTGTTAAGAAGATGTAAATTTACTAGTCTTTTAAACTCCAAAGCGTTTTTTAGAATGTTAGTTTTTTTGAAATACATTTAAATGGATATGTGACATGCATTTATGTTGAATGAATATTTATTTTTTTAATATACATGTGTGTGTGTGTGTGTGTGGTTTACATTCCTCGGTATAACTTGTCATTCACAATGTCAAATTGATTTTAGGTTGCGGAAATAAAATATTTATTTATAACTTATTTAAGTTTAGGTATACGTAGATGATCAAATTTATCAGGAAAAAAATGACTATAAAATATTTGCTAGTATATCTTATTGCTGCAATGTGAAATGCATCTATAAACAAATCTTTTGTTGCTGAATCTAATGCCTAATGGTCTCCTAAAGAAAATAATATGAATAAATATAAGTATCAAAATGAAATTTTATTGAATATTTGAAATAATATACAGTAGCAAGTACTACAGTGAACACCACCATAAAATTATGAATTACAAGAAGTGGTCTAAGTCCCATAGAACCAGCATTGTTTTAAGCTCACTGGTGCAAACAATAAAAGCATAACCATCATAATAGCAACTGAATTTCCTCGCAAATAATATCAACCAATGTCAAAAAAAAAAAAAATCCAGCTGTTAAGTGTAATCACGTGAGAAACTGCATAAAATTCAGTTACATTTTGTATTAAAACTATAAAATAACAGAAAGGAGGAAACTATATCACAGTTTCCTCCTTTCATCCTGCATTGATAACAAAAGAGGATTAACAGGAGCCTACATAAAGTACACAAAACAACATGTAAAAGTATGTATGCAAATGCAGATATTAATAGGAGACATAAGAAAGAAGAGTTATGAAATTATCAAAATGAAAATCCAGAATTAATGTTTACATTTTGAAATGTTACAATGATGTGAATAAGTAAGCTTCCTAAATGCACAGATGTCTGTCCATTTAGGAAGAATGGTCCATCTTTAGATCTCCTATTTAAGAAAACTAACTTGTTCACATTAACTGTGCCAATACCTTAAGTTGACTAACACAGGCTAGCTCTTTATTACTTTGTGTCCCTTTTCTGTTTGTAATTGAAGGTGATCAATAAATTGTTTCTTTTATCCTAGGAGTTTGCTATAGCAAGCAAGTATCTACTGTAATAAAAAGTAAACTTTAATCTGAAATGTCATATTGTAACTAACAAACATACTTTTTAAATTTTTATCATGATGCTGTTGCTTTCTTGTTAGTTTCTAGAACAAGTGTTTCTAAATACTTTATAAGATGTCTTCCTCTTTGATGATTATATATTTTGTATCTCCCTTTCTCCTCTCCTGTTGATTTCCCAGGGAAAATAAATTTTTTATAGAATTCATGGTCCACATTTAATTAGTGTTGGAGACAACATTAAGCTTATATTATGGGAATTAAATATAATAATTAAATAATGTAAATATTACATTTTATATATTGGTATTTAGAATTTGTTTAAACTTTGTCAAGCTATCTTAATTTTTTAGTTTTTGTTTGTATTGAATTAGATCATATTGGAGTTAAATTGTGCAGAATCATATGACTTGTATGCCTCACTAATGTACCAAATTTTTAAGATTTATAGTGCACAACTGAAATCATAAAATTTTTGAATCCATGAATGAATTACATTAGCTTGTAAGGTGCCATTTCATTATAACACATGTTGAACATTTCATATTTTAAGATATTAATAATTTAATTCACTAAGTATAGTAGTTTAATTAATTAAATGGTTAAAGTTGATTATAATTATAGGGTGTTGGCAACCAAAGAACAAGCTCCACTTGGGAGTTGAGCCTTAAATGCATTTTGTTTCCTTGCTTCACCAGGATTAAGCATTATAGTATTTATTTTATTTAATGATAGACTTAAGAGTTTTGACAAAATTAAATTGAGTTAGTTGTAAGTAAATGGCTTTATTTTAATTCTTCAATTTCAAAGCAGTATTTTGTTCCTTTTTATCCTTATCATATACCATTAAGAAGTAACTTTTGCATTTTTTGAACCAGGAACTGAATCAAATGTCTTATAAACAAAGCTGATAGTAGCAGAATGCCTTTTATCTCTTAAACTGCTTTTATCAATTTTGATATTTATCCTTACTAAAAATTTATTTCTCACTTTTGATTTGGATTGGACATTACAAACTATTCTTTCTTGTAGGTCCTCAGTTATATGAAATTCATGTATTTAATGTTTCCAGTTCCCAATTTAGCTTTTTTTTTAACTTTCTGCTGCTGCTATGCCAAGAACTAAGGATGAAATTTTTAATGCTTAAAATCACGCATCTTCTCTTCTATATGGAATTTTGAATTTGTATAGAAGTTGCATAAATTCCAAATTGGATAAATTTTACAAGATTATAAAACAAACCACATAAAAGCAGAGTTTACTTGGCTTATCTTTGTGAATATCTACAACCACATACCTTTATGGCATTGTAAAAAGAGCAGTGGGTTTGTGAAATAGAATACTACCTCCAAGTAATGAGACTATTAATATGGCATTTTTTAATGATTTTTGTTTTTGAGAATAGACAGATTTAGAAGTTGCTTTAAACACTGTATAACATGCCACCCTCAAAGTAGTTATTATTCATAGTTGATATATACCTAAAGATTTGAGATTCCATTCAGTGGTAGGAAAATGCTGCAAAGTCACTTCCAGATTTCAAAGCAAACATTTCCCATTATATGAATTAAAACAAAAGTAATGAATAATAATAGTGTAAATTTTATTATTTGAACATGTGTTATGCATATTATCCTTTTCACATCAGTTCCATATCCATGAAAGTATTTCTGTTAACACAAGCAGTTGGTGTTACTTTGAACTTGCATGACAAAATGCAGACTACTCTGGAAACTTTGATAATTTAATATGGGGGGTAACAAGTGATAATTACTCCATTTTACTTTGTTGAGTATGTTATTCAGGTTTCCCTCCCTTTCCTGTGCCACAGGCATTTGATTAAGCTTACCGAGCTGTCAAAATTATCAACTTATCTCATACACTTGTAAAAAACTTATTTTTGGCTGTTTCATTTATTTTGTTTTATATATATATATATATTTTTCTTTGTTCTAACCTTAGATTAGAATATATAGAAAACATTTGTGCAAGTTGCAGTCCACCCTCCTCAAAACTCATTTATACTTATCCTTGAAGCAAAAGAAAAAACAATTTTCTCTTCCTATTATTATATGAGTATATTTCCTCTTGAATGTGATTACCATTGAAAAAAATTATAACTGGAAAAAAACTCATGTAAAATACTTTATTAGGCATAGAATTTTTGCCCAAGTATAAGCATCATCAGTACAAGATCACAACATTGCAATTAAACATTAACAGACAATTCTAAAAAGTAGCAGATGTGATGTAAGATAACTGAAAAGGTCAAAAAATTTCCTGACTTATAAAAAAAAAAAAAAATTCTAAAATCAGTGACATTGACAACCACATTTTTTTTTAATTCAAAAAATTTTACTTCTCTGAAAAGTAACAACTGAATTATACGAGGGTGGTCTGAAACGTTCTTGGCTTTGACCATAGATGGCAACACTATCAGCAAGATTTTTTTTTTTCTTTTCTTCTAAGTTTGGACATTTGTCAAAAGCATCCGTGTGACATTCCAAGTCATTCTATCAAGTAGTTTTTTTATACAGCTGTCTGAAGCAAAAGTGTTGTCTGTATCCCTTGAAATGGATAAAACTGAGTATCGAGCGGTTATAAAATTCTTTGTAAAAGAAAGTTTAACACCAAAATAAATTCATTCGAAGTTCATAAAAGTTTATCAGCATTCTTCTCCTTCATTTTTGACAATCAAGAAAAAATGAGCTGCCAAGTTTGAACATGGCTGTACCAACCGTGAAGATAATCCACATGAAGGACATCCAAAAAGTGTAACAACACCAGAAATCATTTATCAAGTGCATGATATAGTATTGGATGACCAGCGAGTCAAAGTGCATGAAATTGCTGAGACTATAGGCATTTCAAAAGAACATGTAGGATACATTTTGCATGAAGAAATGTAAATAAAAAAGCTTTGCACAAGATGGGTGCCCTGCTTGCTCACAGCAGATCAAAAATGCATTCACATTTAAATCTCTGAACAGTGAACTTAGCATTTTAACAAGAATAAAACTGATTTTGTGTGTTGATTTATTACTATGGATGAGACTTGGATTCACCATTACACGACATAATCCAAACAGTGGACAGAAGCCAGTTGTTCAGCGCCAAAGAAGACAAAGTTGATTCCATCAGCAGGAAAGGTCATGGCATCGGTTTTTTTGGAGGCTAAAGGCATTTTGTTTATTAATTATCTTGAAAAGATAAAACAATAACTGGGGAATATTATTCTGATCTTTTAACCAGGCTAGACGTAAAAATTTGTGAGAAAAGACCCGGTTTGCAGAAGAAGAAAAAAATCATCTTTCATCAGGACAATGCACCTGCCCACAAAGGTGTTTTGGCAATGGAAAAATTAAGGGACATTCACTATGAATTGTTGGAACATCCACTTTGTTCCATAGATTTGGCTCCCTCTGACTTCTGTCTCTTCCCAAAACTAAAACTCTCCATCGCTGGTCAGCGTTTTTCTTTGAATCAAGAGATGATTGCAGCTGTAGAGGGGTATTTTGCAGATCTTACTGAGAACCACTATAGGGATGGGATGATGGCACTGGAACATCGCTGGAATAAATATATTAGTCTTAAGGGAGATTATGTTGAAAAATAAAAATAATTTTGAAATTATAAATTCGTTTTTTCATTGTTAAGCAGAGAACTTTTCAGACCACCCTTGTATTTTTTCTTGTAATATTTGTTTATTAGTTAATAATAGAAATAGAAGCCACTCAATCAGGTTTTCAAAAAAAGACAAAGGTACAAGATTTTCAATTTGAAAACGTTATGTGAAAGAAGCCTCGAAATTGTAAACCAGAAAAGCATATATCTTTGTTTTATTTGATTACATCAAAGCATTCGATTCAATAGATCACAAGACATTAATACATATCCTACAAAATGATGGGTTAAAAGGAAAAGATCTGCATATAATTACAAATATATACTGGAATCAAATGGCCTCAATAAGATATAAAAATGCATATTCTGATAACTTTGAAATCAAAAAAGGAGTAAGACAAGGATGTGTCTTATCACCCCTACTGTATAAGTTACATAGTGAGCAAGTTTTTAAAGATATTGCAGAATTGGAGGGTGTAAAAGTCAGGAGTAGGAACTTCAACAACTTCAGGTATGTAGATGACACAGTCCTTATAGCTGAATCTGAAGATGATCTTCAAAACATAGTCACAGAAATTTACAACAGAAGCTTAGACGTGGGATTAATTATTAACTTAAAGAAAACAAAGTGCATGATTATATCAATCTGGTCAAGCCTTCTCTACAGCAGTGAAACTTGAACTCTAAATAAAGAAGCAGAGAAAAATTAGACGCTTTCGAAATGTGGACCATAAGAAAAATGTTGAAATTATCATCGACAGAGAAAATGAAAAATGAAGATTTTTTAAGAAGCAAAAATGAAAAGAACATTAATGAGAATAATTAAAAAGCAAAAACTTAAATATTTTGGACATCTAACTAGACAAGAAGGCATTCAGAAAGGAAACTGGATGGAAAAAGATGGAGAGTTAGACCCCGGAGAATGTGGTTTGAAGACATTAAGGACTGGACTGGCTTGAATTACCATAAATGTTCCACAGCAGCAAAAGAAAGAAAAAAGTTCCATGACATAGTTACCAATGTGCTTCTAGGGGATGACACTTGAAGAAGAATATTTGTTTATTAGTTAATAATTTCTAGCTTTTGGATCCTTGTTCAAGGAATGTATATTGTTTATACCATACCAAGTTGCTTTTTTTGTTCCTCTCCAGAAATACTTGACAGTATACCACATAGCAAAATTTGATCCTATTCAGATTATTTATCTAATTTAACTGTGTAAGCTGTTAATGAGTATTATATGCTAATGAATCATATTTTCTTCTTGTTACCGATTATACAGATTTTCATCTGTATAATCCTGTCAAAGGTGATTGAGAGTTCTTATGGATATTGAGTAGATTAAATCTTGCAACCATACTTCATATATTTAGTACACAAAATTTTAAAGAAATATATTATTCCTAATAATTGTTTGCTATTTATAAGATTCAAGAATTATGTTGCTGTTGGTTTTATATATATATATATATATATAACCAACAGAAACAAAATAACAAATGTATAATAAACTAGATATCTGATCTACACACTGTTGATCAGATATCTAGTTTATTATATATGTATATAACAGGCACATTAGCAATATATGTACTTTTTATTGATAGCATAATATTTTTTCTAATGTTCACTCCATAATAAACATATTTGCATTAAACAGAATGTCATTGTTAAGATAATTTATTTTTATAATAGATATTAGTGTGTCAAGTGCTGATGGAGGGGAGAATATGTCTATCATTGGAATAGTTCAGTAAATGTTAACTAAATGCTTGGGACTGTGTTTAATAAACGATATTTTAAAGTACAACAAATAACACTGTTTTATTCTGTAACTGAAATATTGTCATTCTCTTCAGTTATTTGTTCATGGAATGTAATAAATGTCTTCTCAGCACAAAACAGTGAATATGAAAAGTCAGTGCAAAAACTAACTCATGGTGCAAATATTCACTGCCATAAGAGTTGTGGAAAAATTAAACTTCTGCAATATACTGTATCTTTAACAGATTTAAATGATATACATGAAAAGTTATTTCATGTATACTCTGAAGGTAGCATGTAAAAAATGTCTTGCATTCACTATACATAACTATTGTATATAACATCTACAATTTATATGCATGTACAATATGTACACGTTGCCCATTAGAATTAATGTCATAAGTTATGTCATATCATCATGCTGGCCTTCCTAATAGTGGATATAAAAGCTAATATTCATATAGCCATCATTTTTGATGATACCGATTCATAAGTATGTGAGGTGCGTTGTTCAAAATAGTCTAAATAATTTATTTTGTTTAGACCTTAAGTTTGGTATCTGATCACTTCTCTAATAGCATTTATCTGATTTATGGACTTCAAAAAATAAATTTATGTTTGTAGTTTTATAAACAAAATATTTGCTTGTGTGCTTCTACTTTGTTTTAGCAATTATATTTGTTTCAGCATACAGTAAAATTCTGATGTCAGTTGATAATTGCTTAAATTTGAGATTGTTTTCCATAATTTTCAGCTAAAGTTAATATGAATTGTGTATAAATTCTTGTATTAATTCAATATTATCAATGTTTCTAAGCTTTGACAAGTAAAAAAATCTTTCTCCCAGTTCTATTTTAAGTGTTGTTACATCAGCTTGCTATATAATATAATGTAATGTTAATTGTACATTAAAATTGTACATTATCATATTCAAAAAATACGACAGACTATAATCTAGAATAAAATGCCTATGGTCTTTGCTTTGAGAATTCTTTATATTCCTGCTGTGTGTTAATTACCATAATTACAAACTGGTCACATGCAAAAAAAATAGAACACTTGCTATTAGCTTATCTGAAGATCCAAGATTTGAATTAAAACAAAAATAGTAACTTGTTATATATTACAAAAAAAAGGAATAATTGTATTAATCCCATTACTAGTAACCTCATTATTTATTGATCATCCACCCACCAGCTTTTGCCTTGCTTTGTATTGTGAGGCTTTGTCAAGGATTGGAATTTATCTACTCAGATGTCACATTGTGTTTGTATGGTGTGTTACATTATAATAAAATTAGTTTTATCCTTTATCCAAGTGTGAGCAAACAAAGTTTGCGCCTGAAGTATCTTCAGGACTAGGGTAAGGTGATACCACACCAGGGCAACTCGTTGCCCTGGTGTGGTATTATGTTGCCCTGGTGTGTTACATTGTTGCTTCTTGTGTAGTCTCCTTTTTTGTTGTTGCTGCTGTGTTTTTTTGTGAAGCCATATCTAAGGTATGACAAAGCATAATATGCTTTAAAAGAGATGAAAGGAAGCTGTAATCCAGAATAACTGAGTGATTCGTGTGGTATTCATTAAAATAAAACAAAATAGAAGCATGAAAGTTTTTTCCCCTAATGACAGCTATTAACCCTCTCATGCATAAGGGCCTCTCATGCATATGAGGACCTAAAAATGATGTCCTCAGATGAGGACATAATTTTTAACATATACAGGGCACAAATTTAGCAAAATTAATGAATTCATGGTAATACTGTAAGAGTAAATGGTACTGTATCATCATTATAATTTTTTATAAATGAATATAAAAATTCATGCATGAAAAGGTTAATAATTATGCAAACAATGAGAATACAGCCAAATTACTTGAGAAAGTAAGAGAAATCATTATATTGCAGCTAGAAAACACTAAGATTGTGTGCACACATAATCATAATGATGAGAAAGCTAGCAGTGGCAAGCATATTATCATATCTCAGACCTCTGTATTTCATTAAAGAAGTACAGCAATAATTCAAATAGTGCAGTTAATGTGTACCGAAAATATTAGGCACTAACTGAAACCAGCCGAGCAGAGCATTAATATAACGAGTTAGTTTCCACGTAATGTGCTCCAGACAGACAATTATTTGTGTAATGCTGTGCTCTTGTAGATAGATATTTCAGTGAAATATCTAGCTGCATACAGAGTACAGCTATATATTACAGTGAAATATCTAGCCACAAGAAAAAAAGATTTTGAAAATTTTTTTTTGGAAAATGCTTAAATGCAGACCATTCAAGAATGTTTCACCTTAATTTTGTAACACATTCATATTGCGATGCAGTGAATAACTGTTAATGTGAAATGTAATCAGTATATATATAATTGCCCTTCTTATAGAATTACAATAAATGTACCATAATGCATTTTTCACTAATTACAAACTGCATTATGTGAGGTGTTACTCAATACTTTATGTTACATCATATGATAAATATGTATATTGTCATATATGTTATGATATGCATTATAGGCTTGGGTTGAAAACAATCCAATTACAGCTAAATCAGCAAATGCTGTAAAGTCAGTTAATTGCCTGTGATCTTCTGGCCAAATTATCAGTATTACAGGATGACAAACCCATGTTTCTGGGAGGAAAATATTTACATAGGCAATAATTAATACACATACCAGACATGCAATTGAATGAGCATACAGATCTCTTCTTGTGATGGTTGCTTGCATTGTTCTATGGAGTATCTGATGACTTTCATATAGACACACCACATTTTTATCAATTAGGCAATTTATATAATTAAGCAATCTTAATTTTAAAAATTAGAAAGAAACGGAGATAAAACTTGTTTCCCCCCCCATTTACTGTTACTTTAATTTACTATTATCATTAAATTCATTTATCTTTATCTACATAAGGAGAATAAAGAATTATGTTAATAAATCATTTTGTAAAATGTATCATTAAAACAGTTTGTATCTTTATGTTATAAAGTATCACTAAACTTTGACGTTTTGTAATGGAGAAAATTCACCCATGTTCGGAGTTGGCAGATTTCATAGTTCAAGTGCACTACATTTCAGCCAGCAGATATCAAGAAACTATCATTATTTTACTTTAATGAAGTGAAGCTGTACAATAAATTTTCTTCCAACATGCATACAGAGTACGGCTATATATTACAGTGAAATATCTAGCCGCAAGAAAAAGAGCTTTTGAAAACTTTTTTTTTTTTATAGAAAATGCTTAAATGCAGACACATTATTTCTTCCTACTGTTTAAGGAAAGTGCCATTGAGTTACACCAGAAATTTGAAGCTAGCGTACGCATGCACAGACTTTTGAGGCATCTGCACAGCTAATCAGCAATGTTTTCACTGCTGGGAAGATTGCAATGAGCAGGAGAATGTGAGTTCCATTTAGAAAGAAGTTATAGGAATATATTCAGAGACCTTTTGATTTATCTGAAAGTATTTATTTCTTTCAAATTGTGTATGATCACCAGAAGATAAAAAATCTAGGGCTCTGTAATGTTCTTGTTTTTAAAGGACAAGCTCAAAGTTTGGAAGGAGCAAATTCCAATACTAGTTTTGGTCTACAATTTTTTTTTTTTTTAAACTTGAGTTTGTTCCTGACACTGAAGATAGAGCATTCTGTATCAAGCAGAAGGTTGTTTTTTTCTTTTTGATTGGTGTTCTTCATGATTGTGAATATATTTCATAATACTGAAAGCAAGATGAAAATAAGATGTTTATTTAGAGAGCTGTAAAGCCAACAGTTCATGCTAAGTATTTTCTCTTAATAGATAACTTTCTAAAGCAGGGTAATTTTTACAATATTGTTTACACAAAAGTCCTGTGGTAGTACAAGGTTATCTATTTTCAAAGAGTGTTAACTTTGATCTAGAATGAGCAACTCTTATTTGGGAAGTGATTATATTGAAAAGCTGAACTTGTAACTCTTAGAGAGAATTTAGGAAAGGAATTTTTTTTGTGAGAGAGAGAGAGAGTGTATGTCTCATGAATTTTATGTAAATAACTAATCTGTATAGCTAATTGAATTCAGTGTTTCTTTTGTATTACAATTCTCTTGTATAAGCCTAAACACCAGGATTACTATTGTCCATGGAAATATAGTTGCACCCAAGGCCCACAATTTCGGTAAGTTAAAACTGAAACTAGCAAGAGAACTCAACAGTCTAGCCTTCCTTAAACAGTGTAGGGATAATAAAGTCATCCCCAGTTGTGTAAAATTAAAACACCAATTCCATTCCGACAAAACATTGTGTTTATAAGCGCACTAGTTTTGCTCTACTACGGTAACAAATTGGTGCAATGTGCTCAGTGCTTGCCGATACTCAAAGAAGCTGTCATACGCTGCAAGAGGAGCTCTCCATGAAACTGAATGCAAACCTTTGGATGATCCTCTTAGACATCTCGAATGCATCTGTTGCTAAGGAATTCGCAAAAATAAAAAGTCAGCATATCAAAAAGTTCGAAAATTTAACAAAGTTACCGACCCCTCCAAGACCACCCAAAAACAACGTGGTTAATCAAAATTATCCTCAAAGCAGACTCCAACATACACAGCTAAGTGTTGATGCAGTCAACATATGTGATGTATTGACTACTGGCAATACCTCATCACATATCAGAAACTCAGCCCATTTTAAGTTCAGTATACAAGGCCTCACACTCTGCCACACTGACTTAATGGTCATTTTCGATGTCTCTTCCTTATTCACAAATGTCCCACTTAAGGATGCCTTGGCACTGATCCAAGCAGAATTTCCTCCGGCTATCTCGGCACTGTTTCAGTTCATTATGAACTAGGACTACAAACAAATCAAAGGTACAGCCATTGACTCCCCTCCCCTCCTTGGCTAACATTTTCATGGAAACATTTTAAAAGGATGCCCTAAATTTCTTCTCACTTAAACCACTATTTGGCTATGTTATGTGGATGATGCGTTTTAAATTTGACCACATGGCTGGGACACCTTACACACTTTCTTATCCCATCTGCCCTTCCTAGACATCTAAGTTACAAAACCAAATAGATTCCTGACATTCACAGTTTACAGAACTCCCCCCCCACCACCACTACACACACAGGTAGATACATCCATCAACACTCACGTCTTTCCTCCAACAATTTGGAACTATAAAAACCTTAGTCCACTGGGCAAAATTAATTTGCTCAGGTAAACACTGCACTTAACACAGAACTTGCCCATATAAAAAACACTTTTTTGACCAATGGCTACACCTTCCACCAAATAAAAAAAAAATTATAACTCCACATACCACCCCCCCCTCCTTGCAAACATAGATTACAGCAAATCCATCGCCATTCCCTATATCCATGATGTCTCAGAAAAGGTGTCCAAGATATCAAAAAGCAAATCTTATAACCAACTTATAAACCACACAAAAAGCTACCTTATCTGCTCTTCCAAAGACCAGCTACAACCTTTGGAGCGTACCAGGTATCCTGCAGCTGCAACCTTTCTTATTATGGACAAACATGCAGGACAGCCAACATCCATCTAGCAGAGCACCTGGATTACATCCACGTCCACCACTACAGCCCCTCAGGATCAGCAGACCATGCCCTGGATACCAGGCACAGAAGTCGATGAAAAAAAGCCACGTTACTCCAAATTAAATTTAAGTTCAAGAGGCTTTTACTCGAATCTGCTGCAGCTCTTACCAACTCTCCCAACCTAAACAAATATGGGTGTATTAGATACTCCACATATGGGAAACCCTCATCCACAGGCAGTCAGCCCAGTGCTGGCCAAGAGCACCCACCCAAAGCCAATAGGTGGTGTAATCATAGGACTTTAGGTCTCCCCTGTATCTCTCCTGTTTTCTTCTTTGTTACTGAAATGTGCCTCTGCACATGTGTTTAATACCATTGTATTAATCCCTGAAGATGCTGATTTAACTTTGGCAAAATATAGAAAATAAGTATTTTTAATTACTATCAAGTCTACCTTGTCAATTTCCTTAATACTGTATACTATACAATTCTCCTGTCTTTTTTAAAAGGTAGTAGATGAGATTTTAATAGCTTGGGGAAGCGAATTGTTTTTAAAATAGATAAATGTATTGATTTGAAAGAAACCAGAAATTATTCAAAATTAAGAGGATATTGAGTACCACATTCTTATTGTTAGCCGAATAAGAAACTCAAAGATAGGAAATCTAATCTAAGAGTTTCATGCCGAATATAGAAAACTGTAAATGAAGTTCAGAGAGTCCAAGCTTAAGCCAACACCTGGTAGTGCAATGTTATGGCAACTTGTAGTAAAAGTGGAGTAAGCTCCCATCACTGTTCTTAGTATTTTCCCATAATGTAAAACACAGCTCCTGTTCTACATTGAGAGAAGGTCAGTACCCAGACTGTCTGGGTACCTTCTCTCATAATGTAGAATAGGAGCTGTGTTTTACATTATGGGAAAATACTAAGAACAGTGATGGGAGCTTACTCCACCTTTACTACGAGTTGCCCTAACATTGCACTACAGGTGTTGGCTTAAGCTTGGACTCTCCGAACTTCATTTATAGTTTTCTATATTCGGCATGAAACTCTTAGATTAGATTTCCTATCTTTGAGTTTCTTGTTAGGCTAAGAAATAATGTGGTACTGAATATCCACTTAATTTTGAATAATTTTACTTTGCTGAAGTGAAGCCTATTGGCTCTTATTTCAGAAACCAGAAATGTTTAAATCTTATGGTATTGACTTAACCTGGTTTTTATATCTGCAGGAAACACAAAAAATGTACACACATACATGTTTCACATACATACTATTTTAACAGTTCCTTGGGTTAAAAAAAAAAAAAACTTGAACTATCCTTTCCCCATGGAACTGCCATTATATATATAAAGTTATTTTGGATGGGAAAGTTTTTACTGTGTGTAAAAAGTAAAGTTTCTCATTTGATTCTTCCAAATGCTTCTTTTGCAAAATATTTAAGAGCAAAAAAAAATAAAAAAGTTGTTACACTCTCAGAATGAATATTGTAATCATGACAGTATTTATGGAATTAAAAATATGTTGATACAAAAGTCCACTTCAGAATATTTCAAAACTATGGCACAGCTATATTTGATTTTGTTAGCGATACTTTTTCCAGATTACTGCTAAGAAAATCTAATTTTTCTTCCGTAAATTGTGCATCCAAATTGCTGTCAGTTTTACTACTTCTGACTGGTGGCAGCGGTTGTGAATCTTTATATGATCCAACAAGAGGAATAATTTTTTCTATTATCTCAGAGGATTCTTTATCAGATATGCTTTCAGTCATTGCCCAGTTATGTTGCTTGCCATAAGAGTCCTGTAGATTTAGATCTTTCTCATTCAGGCAATGAGTTCTCCTTTTCTCTAAGTGGTATTTTGATTCCCAATACACTGGACCATGAATTTTCTGAGTTGCAACATCAACTGGATCCAATGTTGGTTTAGAGTATTTCTGAGATGATCGACAGCTGTATGTATTTGTGATCCAAGAATTGATTTTCCAGTCTGCTTTATTCCCTGAAGATTTTGGTGAATCAGAATGCACTGTTATGCTTTTCAGTGGTGGTGTTTTGGAGATAAGTATGTTATGTTTCATATTTTCTTTATGCATAATTAAAGGAATTGGTTTTCTTTGTGGAGTATATGCATATTTAATGACTTCTTTTGATGCTAAATTCTTCTGATCCTCCAATTGTTGACTATCTGGAGAGTACAAATATCTATCTGAAGTAGCATCCTTACATATTTTATCTGATTCTTTTATACTACCTGGTGTAGGTGCCCTCTCCAAAATTTTTGGGCCAGGAAACTCCTGCATTACTTTCGGAAACTGTTGTGCTTCACGCGTTAGCAATCGTGAACAAGCATCATGTTGGTTTCTTGATGCAAGATGCAGAGCAGTCAGTCCATGAATATTTTTCTGTCCTACATATTCGGTTCTACTGAGGGATCGAAATAAATTCAGAAATATTGAAACAACATCACAGTGTCCAACAGATGCTGAATACATAAGAGCTGTGTTTCCTTCAGGATCTTGTAAAGTAGGATTTGTTTTTTTCTGTAAAGAAAGAATAACGTAAGACACTTAATGAACAGCATATCCTTATTTCTATTCTTAGAAAAAGACAGTGAATAATTAATAATAATTAAAATTAACCTAGCTACATTATAAATATTAATGTAATCATCTTTGTACCAGCAATGTATTGTGGGTAAGAATCCCATTGTGGTATGGAAGCTTGTCTTTTCATTACTGAGGATTTGGCTTCTAATGCAGGTATTACAAGGTTTCTAGATTAGTTGGTACCCACAATACAGGATAACCTTCTGTAGCTCAGTTGATATTAACAATGTTCTTTGGTTGGAAAGTCCTGTGTTTTGAATCTCATCTGAGACATAAAGAACCTTTATCAGAGTGTTTTCAGTGGATCTGGTCTCATACAGAGGTTGCAGGATTTTTTTCTTCCAGAAACTCTGGTTTTCTTCCGGCAGTGAACTGGCAGAAAAACACATGGAATTCTTTATATGAATTTTGGATGGGAAAGTTTTTTACTGTGTTCGAAAAGCATCTCTCATTTGATTCTTGTTACATTGAAAAAATCTGTCCAAATGCTTCTGTTGCAAAATATTTAGAAGCAAAAAATAATTCTTATAATAATTATATAATTATAGCTGAAGCAACTATGGTACACCTTAGTTGTTTTAGCCATAATTCTAAACATCCAGCAGCCAACCAACAGTATAAGCATGCAGTAGGTGTAAAGCATTGCCTGTTTTGTGATCTCAAGCCCATGTCATTGCAACCAGTTCAAACAGAAATGGCATTGTTACTTTTCTGCAGGCCTGCATTCCAAAGAGATAATGATCATTGTGAATATTTGAAAGGATCTTAATATAAGAACTAAACTGAAGAGTCTTCAATTTCCTACCAATAGAAAAGTGAAAACTTTATCCAGTGGCTTTGAATACTATTGTTGCATGGATATTTGAAGAAATTAAGTAATAATAGATTATTATTTCCCATTATGAGGCCATGCTATCTTGCTTATTGGAAGACTAAAGTGGCTGGAAAGATTCCTGGAATCTAAAAAGTCATGGTGCCCACCAACTAGCAGATATACTGAAAAAATGTGTACTATGTTGAAGCTCTAAGGGGAAAAAAAGATTTTTGTAAAGATAAGCAGCTATAGTGTATTGTTTATTATTAAGATTGGTTGTTGCAGTGCACGATGTTTATGGAGTTGTTTTCCAAAGTTATTTTATTGTATCTTTTTCCTCATACTTCGCCATCATGGCAACTGCTCCATTTAAGCACTCTCTCTCTCTGTCTGCCATCATTCAAGAATTACACTCTGGTCAACATACTGCAGGTATAGGTTTCTGTAGTGTTTATGCAAGTACACTTCCCACCAATGTAGAAGGAACAGGTACAAACATGTATCCAAAATTTAGACAGTGTGGAAGATGACAGTGTCATTATTCACAATTTCAACTGGGATTGTGTGGGAAATTATTATTTTGGGCAACTCCAAGGAGTCGACAGACTCATCAAGGGAGGCCCTAACATCATGTCAAGAACAACTATTCGACATTCACGCAGTATCTATCATACCTCGCCTTGAACTCATTCATGGTCATAGCACCCACAACTGAAAGTGGAATAAACTCTAGCAGTTTATTCCACTCATTCACCACTCTCCAAGTAAAAAACCTAGCTCTAACACCCTTGCTAACCACATTCTTCCCTGCTTCCATGTATGGTCCCTAGTCCTCCCACCACCAGTCCTATTCTCAAAAATATCTTCTGGATTAATCTTATAGAAACCCTTCAGTAATTCGAATGTCTCAATCATATCACCCCTTTTCCACCTATCAACCAATTTTTGCAACCCCACAAATCTTCAGCCTATTCTCATGAGGTTAATTCCACACACCTGCTATCATCTTGGTCACTCATCTCTGGATCCTCTCCACCTCCTCCCCATCAAGAAGAAACCCATATCTGGGCACAGTAGTCTACATGGGGTTTTATCAAGGTTTAATACGAGGAACAATAACTTGTTTGTCTCTGCATGTTAAAGTATTTTTCAGAAACCAAGTGATTTGATGAGCTGATTTAGCCACTTTTGCGATGTGCCCCCTAAACTTCAATTCCCTATCCACCAACACTCCCAAATCCCTGGCCTCGTCAATCTCCTGGAGTACAGTTCCACCAATGTGATATACTGCTGCTAATCTTTTCATCCCAAAATGCATAACCTTACACTTTGCCACATTAAGACATCCATTTTTCTTAGCCCAGTCCTCCAAACTATCCAAATCATCTTGCAAAAATTTGACATCCTGTGCACTCATAATTGCTCTATCCAACTTGGCATCATCAGCAAACAAGTGAACACTTTCTCTCAGATCCTTTCCTATATCGTTAATGAACAAATTGAAATGTAGTGGTCCAAGAACAGAAATCTGTGGCACACCACTACTCACAAGCCGTCTTTTGGACTCAACTCCTGAATAAACCACTCTGGTATCTCTCCATCAACTATCCATCTCACCAACCCTATATTCATCCCCATCTGCTAAGTGAGTGAAAGTAGAGAACGAGTGGGTGATCACATTAAGATTTCAGTTATGGTAATACAGAATGGACAGAAGAAATAAATAATATGGGAACCCACTTTCTGTGATTCTCAGACAATTTAAAAGTATATGATGAAGTGAAAATGAGAAGAGTTTTGGATTTTATCTTAATGTCAGAAGCCTTGATTGTGACTGAATCAGGCATGCAACAATCTCAAGGGAGAAGAGACAGGTGGAATTATAAGCCTTAGGAACTATTTTGATGCAAATAGGAAGGAGGAATTTGAATATGGGAAGCAACTAGTCCAATGTTTTTTGTCATTACTCTCCACCATGTAGCCAGGAGAAGAAATGGCTGTGAATTATCTTCAATGGGTGGTCAGGTGACTACTACAAATGAAACAGAATTGTGTAAATAATTACGAGCATGGCTTTAGGAATCACAGTGCAGAGGTTGAAATTGGCTTCATGGAAAATGTGGAGAGGTAAATGTGACAAATAAATGAAAAAATTTTCATTTCATCTATTTCCTTCTATAAAAAGCAAAACTAATTGCATTCTCCACATTTTCCATGAAGCTGAACAGCTAATTTTTTACTTCTGCATTCCTTCCATAGGATTTCATGGCTAGCAATACCCAAAAGTGCAGCTTTTCAAGTACAGAAATTATGTATTTTCTTTATTTACACGTTCTTAATTATCGAAAAACAGCAAGAATTTCATTATTTTACTGTCAATTTTGAGGAAGTCATGCTGTTATAACAAGCCAAAATAAATTTATTTTGGCTGACATCCTGACAGGAATAGAGTGAACGAATATGATATTTCTCATGAAGCCCATTTAAGGTGGATTTGCAAGGTGCAAATAGTGGAAATTTTGAGGCAGTATGATATGAAAAAGAGGTAAACAGGATGAAGTATTTAGTTGGGTGTTGCTATAGACCTGATAACGAGAAGGAAACGTATAGGCAATTTGGCCTAGCTAGCAAGAAACGAGTGATCATTATGAGCGACTTTAAGGATTAATATATAGACTGGAATCAAGAGACTGAATCTGAAGCAAAGAAAATGAATTTTTGGAGTTTTTGAAAGACAATTACCTTAGGCAGTATGTAACGGAGGGTACATGAGGATCAAGAGTGTTGGATTTGATCATCTCTTCAGATGATATGTTATAAATGGGATGTCAAATCAAATCTTCCACCAGTTGGTGAGAGCGACAACGAGGTGATTACTTGCAGGGTGACCAGTCATTCAAGGACGTCTGTTAGAAGGGATATATGTGGAATTAGAAGACTGGTAATTATGAAAAGCTCAGGAAACAGCTTACGGTAATAAAATGGAAAGAGGAACTGGATGGAAAAGATATCAATGCTGCTTGGGTCCTACACAAGAACTACCGTATTTACTCAAATATAACTCGCTTTCGCGTATACGTGTAGCGTTTGCACACCACGGTGCTTGGTTGCACGAAGGAAGACTTGATTTCGAGTCTAGTCGGCAACTAGAGAAAATTTTTCTAAGCTTTTTTTCGACCGGTTCCCGAGTTAGTCGATCTCTGGCACGGGCAAGCGGGTTTTTTCTCCCTGAAGCTCAGGTTTTTCGTCCTGTAAACTCAAAAAAATCGACCGTAGAACCCACATTATTTCAGACATTAAATACGAATGTTAGTGTTAGGGACCACGAGATGGCGGCACTTGTTGATCCGTCTCTCTTCACTGCATGCCGTTTAATTAGTGATAGCCTTGGGCCAGCTATCTCTGATTGGGTACCAGTGGAGATTGAACTGCCCACTCAGTCACCGAAAGTTAGATAGGGCTAAAAACGGCCTCGCCTACTCTCGATATATACGGGAATAAAAAGCGTTAGCTGATTTTTTTTTTCGCGTATATCTCGCACCCGTAATTTTGCTTGACGAAAAAATAATTTTTTAGTTTCTCATATACATCGCACACACGAAAACTTTAAGAAATAGTGAATGTTGTTATGGTAGTTTCATATATTTTGAAATTACGTTTTAGAGAATCAGCATTTCAAATCAATTATCGGTTTTCCTTTGTCATTGAGTTGCTCAATCTTTTGTTAATACTACACCAATCATATGAATAGAGATGGACGCAACCAGTAGAGGAAATGTGAGAGTGAGGGGCATTGACTTCTCAATCTTGGATTGCATGAGGGTGGATTAAGAGCCCATCGTTACGACTGTTGTGGAACTGGATTTTGAGAACTTGGGACACGATTTTGCCAGAAATAATTAATTTAATTACAGAAACATTGTCTCTAAAAGATTCAAATATATTTCGTGATGATGAGCTGCCGATCTCGTAAATAACGTTGATAATTAACATTTAAATGCATTCATTTTATAAATAATGTGAGCAATTATAATGAATACTGAGGATTTAATTATAAATATCAATTTAGTTTTTTCCCGAAAATTTAAGCTTCCGATAATCATCGCATATATCTCGCACCACGATTTTTTAACTTTAATTTTGGGGAAAAAAGTGAGTTATTGTCGAGTAAATACGGTATTTGGTGGAGGGAATATCAGAATGTATTCCAAAGGTAAATAGAAGAGATGTAAAATGGATGAATCAAAAGATAAGGTATGCAATCTGGAAGAAGAAGATATTATGGAAGAAACACAAGATGGGTAGTTATAAGAACCAGTTGCATGAGAAGTACAAAGAGCAGGTGAGGAAGCTGCCTCGCTTCATAAAGGGAACAAAGGTGCAGTATGAGCAGCAGTTAGCTAAACCTGCAAAAAAAAAAAAAAAAATCCTAAGGAGCTTTTTCGATATGTGGCCAGTAGAAGAAAGAATGATTATGGTAGGATGGAATTGATTGGTGAAAACAAAAGAATGATAACTGCTGCGGAGGATATAATTGAGATATTTAATGAGCAATTTATAAAGGTATTTCATTCTTATGAATGTGCCATGCAGAACTTGAAAGCAGTGGGAAAGAAGGAGGCAGAAGAACTGTTAGTAATTGAACAGGAGGTTTATATGGAATTGAATAGACTTGATGTAAATAAGGCTGTGGCACTCGATGCTATTTCACTGCATGTTTTGAGGAAACGTTCCAGAGAATTAACAACAGCTTTTACCCAGCTGTTAACTTTTGTTGTCTGGAATGTTTTGTTGTCTAACTATTGTCATGTCGCATATCTTTTCAACATGAGTCTTTCACTGGTCATGTTGCAAAGGAGTGGAAAGAGGGTAAAATTGTTTCAATTCCCTCCACTAACTTCTCTATGATGTTAGAGAAGTTAGGACCAAGATTCAGAACTGGGTAGACAACATAAAAATACTCTTTGGTGGCCAGCATGGATTTACTAAAGGAAGATCGTGCTTTAGCAATCTGCTTACTTTTTGTACACCTGTTCAAAAAGAAAGTGAACTTTTCGAAAATGGAAAAAACTAGTGGAGTCACTGGTTGTATCTTTTTGTTGTCGAAAGCGGCAACTTCATTAGTGTTGTGTCACCTGTTTATGACATTTGTTTCATTAGAAGCCGAGTTATAATGGCTGTGTGTTTTGACGGACGGTCGGAAAATGAGTTTCAAACGGAGAGCTGCGAATGACTTTTGTGTTAAACTTGGTAAAAGTTTTACCGAAACGCATCAAATGCTTCAAAAAGCATACGGTGATGAATGGGTATCCGGTACTCGAGTTTACGAGTGGTTTAAGCGATTTTAAAGTGGTCGTGAGGCGCTTGAGGATAGCTAAATTTGAGCCGTCCAAAAACTGAACTGAGCGAAGTTAACATCCAAAAAGTGCGTGATTTCATCAAAGAATACCCGAAATCGTCCGTGAAATTGATTGAAGATGAATTGGGGATTCCAAAATCAACTGTGCACAACATTTTGACCAAGAGTTTGGGTCTTCTTAAATTGAATTCGCGATTTGTTCCCCACAAGTTGACAGACGACCAAAAAATGTACCGAATTGAGCACTGCAAGGACATTGATAAAACCACTCGTAAGGACTCAAACTTTCTTGAAACGATCGTTACTGGTGACGAAACATTTTGACTATGAGCCCGAAACAAAGCTGAAGAAACAGAGTTGACCAACAGAAGATGGGAATCCGAAAAAAAGTAGCTTGGAGAAGTCAAAAGTAAAGACAATACCGATTTGTTTCTACCATTCCAAGGGTATTATCCACAAAGAATTCGTTCTGCCTGGCCAATAGTCAATGGTGAATTTTATCGCGAAGTTTGGAAGCGATTGATAGCGAGAATTCGTCACGTACGGCAAGAATATCGTGATGCAGGCAGCTGGTCGCTTTTGTACGATAATGCACCATCTCATCGTTCGAGCATCGTGAGACAGTTTTTGAGCAAAAACCAAGTTTGTGTGTTGGATCACTCGCCGGATTCACCTGATTTAGCACCCTGTGACTTCTTTCTCTTCCCCTGACTTCATTTTCCAATGAAAGGACAGCGACACGACACCATTGAAAATGTTCGAGCGGCAGTAACCACGATCCTTAACAGTATCCCAAAAACCGATATAAAAAACTCATTTAACGAATTAATTGACCGTGTCAAACGCTGCATCGAAGCTGAGGGAGAGTATATTGATTGAAATAAATGATGTGAATAATTATAATTGGCCTGTGTTTTACTTTCTATCAAAAGTTCGATTTATTTTAGGACAGAGGGTGTAATAAAGTGACAAATGCATTAGATAAGGCTGTTGCGTATAGTTGTATGTTTAGATTTTGCAAAGGTGTTTGATAAATTGCCACATGACAAGCTGCTAATTAAATTTGAACGGATGGGAGTGAACAGTAGATTAGTTTGCTGGGTTGGCTGTCTGATAGGTATTCATGAGTTGTCTATAGAGGAGTGATATTCAGAAGAGGAAAATTACTAGTGATGCACCACAAGGGTCTGTTTTGGGTCCATTGCTGTTTAATTTGTATGTAAATGATATTTGGAGAGGTCGGAATGGTGATATGCAGTTTTTTGCAGATGATGTAAAGTTAGGGGATGGTGCTATCAAGAGTAGAGCAGATGCTTTGGATTTGCAAAAGGACTTGAATACACTGGCTGAATGAGTAAATGGGTGGGGATGCCAATTCAATGCTGCAAAGTGTAAGGTTTTGAAATGTGGGAGGTAGAGATGGGATGTAGAGTACACAATCGGTGAAAATATCTTGGAAGAGGTACAGGAGATGAGAGATCTGGGAGTGATTGTAGACAAGGACTTAAAATTTCGGGGACATGTTACTAAAATTGTGAGGACAACACAGCAGATAATCGGAATGATGCAGAGGGAACTGACTTGCAGAAGTAAGGATGCTATGGTTCCCTTGTATAAGGCCTTGATCAGGCCACATGTGGATTACTGTGTGCAGATTGGGTCACCTGGTTCAGAGACGATTGACTAAGGTGGTTTCTGGCTTTGGAATGTTTAGTATGAAGACAGATTGACAAAATACAATTTGCAGAAAATGGTGGAGAAGAGGAGGAACTGACTCCAGAATCCCTGGAGTGGATTTGGGATTTAAGGATTAAGCTCCGATTGTTAATTTTTAATGTTTAATTATTTCAACCTATTGTACCTTTTAATATAATTTTAGAGTTGTTTTACGTAATATGTATCTATTATCCTGAGACCCGTACATCATATGCTAAATAAAAGAAATAATAGAAGTAGTTAACTTATTACTTCAACAGTGGTAGTTATATGTATGATAAAATTTGGCTTTATTATTAACAAAAACTTATAAATTGTCCAGACTCTGATTAACCATGTGATTCACATGTTGTGAATATAATATAATAGGAGGATTATACACAGGTGAAATCTAGATAGCGAAAAATTTGTGTGACTGGTGAACCAGCACAATTTTTTTTTAGATCCTGATTATATTATACTTGGAACTGGTAATCCATCAATGAAAGGTATCAGTTAGTACTATGGATGGACTAATACCTGGTAGTCTATCCCTAGAGACTAAACATAGAATTATTTAAGCCACTTGAGCCTTCAATAAGTGTACTGGTCTTACAGCAGACCAAAAATTTTATCCCGCCTAAAGGTTTTCACAAATATCCATGCCCACATTGAGATTGGTTCCCCCCCCCCCCCCCGGGAAACTCAGATTTTTCATCTGACATACAAATCAAATAAATTAAGCGGATATTAAATCCAACATCATTTCAAACTCGAATACAGAAACTATAAAAGTTTCGTGCAAAAAATTACCAGAGAGCTTGGGGGAATACACCGCCGCTATACTACAGTTGCCTGCCCTAGTCTAACCTTATAGGAAGTGACGAACGCTCAAAGTGCCCGTATATTCGCTTCCTATTGGTTCATTTTGATAAGGTTTCACTAGTCTGACAGCTGTTTCAAACTCACTGGTTTTCGTCAGAGACCAGGCAGAAACCTAAGAGAGCAAAAACTCTCAGTATTAAGGAACTTGATGCGTCGGAAAGATGTATTTTCCTTAAGCTAACTCTGAATTCTGAATTGCTGGACTTAAAGGGAACCCGCCAACCAGGTCGGTCATCTAAACCAGTGCTTCCCAACTTCTGGATGTAAAGGCACCTTTGGAAAAATTAAAATATTTCACTGCACCCATCGAAAAAAAATCGTAATACAGACATATATTATTATAATATTTATTGTATTTATAATCAATACAAAACATACACAGCGAATATTACAATGATCAAATGCAAATACTATTACATTTTTAGCATCTTACGTATACATTTAACATGGCACATTATCTTATATTTTTATATAGATAGATTTTATATTGTTATTGTACATTTGCAGTACAAGCACGTTAAACGTAAAAGATTAGTAATAAACAAAGTAAGAATTAAAAACATAAAAGAAGTTTAATAACAATTTAATGTGATGGATGTGTTTCGATACCGCTACACAAAAAGTCAATATCACGCGAAATATTTGAAACTGCAATTCTTAGATTTCTTTCCAATGCTTCCATTAATAAGCAGGACCTGTGTTTATTTTTAATTACAAATAACGATGTAAATGTTGTTCACAAAGGTATGTAGATGGGAGAGGAATTAGTATATCTAAGGCTGCGTTTGCTAATGAAGAACATTCTTTTTGTCATCGAATCCAAAATTCGGATAAATCACTGTTAATAAATTTTGATTCGAGGGTTGAATCTGCTCTCATATCAATTAGTTCTTCTTGGGATGACCATGGAATATTACTAAATTGTAGAGAAGGAGCAGCTTGTGTTCTTATCCAATCATATTCTTTATCTTCATTCAAATTAGGAAAATATTTTTCGGAAAAAAAAAACAGAATTTGTGAGGTGGTTAATTATTATCCTTTTATTTTCTGTTGATAGTAAAATATTATTTTCTTTAACATATTTATGAAAAGAAGTAAACATTTCCGCTTTATTATCCTTAAAACTTTTTAAACTTTCTGCGTGGTTAAAAAGTTTTAAGGATAATAAAGCGGAAATGTTTACTTCTTTTCATAAATATGTTAAAGAAAATAATATTTTACTATCAACAGAAAAGCACCAATATATTAACACTAAACATTAAATGCTTGCAATTTAATGTTTAGTGTTAATATATTGGTGCTTTTTCCTTGCAGAGAAAGATTCAATTCATTAACTTTTTCGAAAAAATCCGACAGATAAGAAATGAAACACAACCAATTTTGATCACAAGAATGAGATGCTAACATGGGATTCTTATCAAGAAGAAAAATTCGTAGTTCATCTTTCAATATTAAAACTCATTTTAGAACTTTTCTGCGGGACGACCACCTTATTTCTGTGTGATATAAAAGTGTCACAATTGGAATCCATTTCTTGGCAAAAAATACGAAACAGTCTTGTATTAGTAGCATTACGTTTTATATAATTAACTATAGTAGAAACTTCTGCTAACACTTTACTCAGCGATTCTTCCATTTGTCGAAATACTAAGTTTTCTCTACGGCTAAGGCAATGAACGTGTCTTGCATTCGGATAAAATTTTTTTACTACTACTACAAAACCTGAAATTCTCCTCGTCAAGGCTGCGGCACCGTCAGTGCAACCCCGATGCACTTTTGCCAATCAAGTTCATATTCTTTAAAAAAACATTCACTTTTTCAAACATATCTTTTCCTTAGGTTGTATCGGAAAGATTTCTGCAAAATAGATCTTCATGATTTTGAAAATTATACAGGTATTTAACAAAACCATTAAATTCGCGTCATTTGTGTTAT
Organism: Typopeltis vanoorti; assembly: GCF_054136105.1. NCBI lineage: Eukaryota > Metazoa > Arthropoda > Arachnida > Uropygi > Thelyphonidae > Typopeltis > Typopeltis vanoorti. The sequence continues at coordinate 138,950,328 of NC_143560.1, forward strand.
CCGTAGATTCATCAAGTTGAATAGCAAATGTACTTGCTTTGTTTGATTCGGGAAATTAATATAGACATGATACTATCGGCGATGCAATCTATTCTTCTTTTAATTGTGTTATTAGACACAGGAAGGTTCTGATATTTCGTAATCATGGATAGTTTCGCAAATTTTTATTGCTGCTGGTAGACGAGGTCTTCACCAATTGTATGAGGTTTCTTTGTTTTTGCAATTAACAAAGCATTTTCGAAATTTTACTAATTTGTCATTCAGTTTAGCATGCTTTGAAAAACATTTAGTTTGTCGTTTTAATTCTTCAGCCTTTCTCTGAAAAAAACTCAATTGTCTTACTCTTATATTCCCCATGAACAGTATCTAAATGGCGACAAAGTTTTCCGGGTCGCATGCAATCATTTGATAACTGTTTCCAGCAGATTACACACATAGGTTTGTTTGCATCATTATACTAAGAAGAATCGTATTTTTGAATTTTTTTCATACGACATTTTTTGCCTCTTACCGTTTGGAGCTGAAGACGATGCTGACTGTTCTGGTAAAATATGAGATGTGTCGTTTGTCTCTGTTTCTACTTCTGCTTATTGTATTTTTATCAGCCACTTATCCATCTCAGGATTAAAATTTGAACGTAGAATAGATCAAATAATAGCACCATGTGCCGATACCAGCACACCACAGACTTACAAGATGAAATTAGTGAATTACGTGAATAAGGGAATCATCATCGTTTATAGTTCTGATACATGTGAGCTGTGCTATCAGCGCAAGTCGCCCTACACTCCGAACGTATTTCTTTCACGCGCATCGCTTGCACCTGTATACACTAGCAATGAAACATTATTTTAAATTGGAAAACTTGGCCGTTTTAAATGAGCGCAAGATTTTGCGTTTGTAAGCTTCTTTGTGCTTCTTATCAATATCTTTGAAATGAAACTTATATGAATAAGCATATATTTACAAATATTCATTAAGCGCCGAAATAAGCAGGAAGCTTATTTCGGCGCTTAATGTGTGATTTTTCCCATTAAAATATAAAAAATAACAGAAGAGAAATAATAAATAATAAAAATTAAATACGTTTCTTTTAAGAAACGTATTAAATAAAAATTAAATACGTTTCTTTTAAGAAACGTATTTAATTTTTATTAGACATTTTTATCTTTTAAGATAAAAATGTCTACTTAGTCTTAGAATATTTTAAATTTGTTTTCATTATTTCACTGCCCCCTCCAAAATCAACGGCCCCAAGGGGACCGCGGCCCACAGTTCGGGAAGCGCTGATCTCAATCATGAAAAGTTCTTCCATCTCAGTGATAAAACTGTCACGTTTACAGATCACAGTATCATTAACTACTGTGGCACTTTTCACTTCACTAAGAATTTTATCTTTGTTTTTAACAACAGTAAGAAGAGTGATGCGATGTTTCGGCCTCTGTCAGTGTTCAATACACCATCGTCACTAAATTGAATCATTTTTAATCTTAATATGGGTTTACGCGTAAATAACTTTGATTAACGTTGATCTGAGTTTTATCTGCCATTATTAACAACTATAAAAATTGAATCATCGTTATGAACAGTTTATAATTCACAGCGAAACACAAAGAAACAATGATCAGGATTGCAAGGGGAAGAACAAATCTGAAGGCCATGGATAACATCTGGAAAATTAAAGTGATCAGCCTGCAAACAAAACTAAGAGTGCTGGAAACATGCATCTTTAGCGGTGTAGTGTATGGGTCTGAAACGTGGGTGATAAATAAGGAATCAAGAAAAAGAATTTTGGTATTTGAAAGAACTTGCTACAGGAAGATTCTAAGAATAGGTTGGGTATAGAAAATCACAAATGAAGAGCTTTATCGGAAGATACAACCAGAGGAGAATCTAATGCAGAAGATTATACAATGGAAGCTGCACTTATTTTGACACATCCGCAGAATGAGTGAGGACCAGAAGATAAAGACATTCATGTTTGGAATTTACCTCTTCTGTTTACGCCATCCATAATACCAAACATGAATGTCTTTATCTTGCGGTCCTCACTCATTCTGCAGATGTGTCCAAATAATTGCAGCTTCGATTCCCAGGGGGGAATGGAAGCTGCAATTATTTACATTCCAAACCCAGGGGCGGCTCGTGCATAGGCACTACGGAATTGCAGCAGCCCCAATTTTTCTCGATATATAAATATATGTATTAATTTATTAATATTTGCTTGTAATATTTAATTTCTATCAACAATCCTATACAATTCTCTTATTTTGTATAAAAAATAATAAAAATCCCTCTTGTAGCACTTAAGAGGGCGAAGGACGCTAGCAGCACTGTGTTTACTACAGTGTCATATTGCTATGCGTCAAGCATATGCACGTCATAGTGAGATGCGAGCTATTAGCGTAATGCGGTACTGTCCGTCGCGCAGTTCCATTGTTGTTTATATGCAGTTTGCGCCAGTAGTAGAGTGTTCGTAGTGCTTATCGTGTTTACTCCGTCTCTTTAAATATTTGGACATTACAATTAAAGGATTTAATTGTAATGTCCAAAAATTGTAAATCCATTCCTTTAATTACAATTAAAGGAATAGATTTTATTTTTAAATAATTCTGAATTATACTAAACTGTATAATTTTATCGATAATAAACAATATTTTTTCATGTTTAATTTTTTTGAAATTTTTACCATAATTTTGATATTTTATCCAAACACGTTAGTCGGTCTCTGGCACGGGTAAGCGGGTTTTTCCTCCCGGAAACTCGGATTTTTATCCCGTAAACTCAAGAAAATCGACCGTAGTACCCACATTATTTCAGATAGTAACATATTTTGTTAGGATTAGGTACCAAGAGATGGAAGCACTTGTTTGCCAGGCTCTTCAACGGTGGCTGCTATAATTAGTGATAATTATAGCATTGGCTTCACCTGTAGCCAATCAGAGATAGCAGTGAACTGTCCACTCAGTCTCCAAAAGCTAGATAGGGTATAAAGGCCTCGCTTACTCCTCATAAAGGAATAAAAGGCATTAGCTGATTTATTTTATTTTATTTATCCAAACTCATATACATTGTATTTACAGTATATTTCGAAAGTTGCAGCACCCGCACGATTTCAAGCCACGAGCCACCACTGGGTAGACCATACAGAGAATGGATAGACGACATAAAGGACTGGGTGTACAGAAACTGCGACACTGCACTGGACAAAGAAAGGTGGCAGATAGTGATGGAGGCAACCGGCAGTGACCCCCATGGTTCGTGATGATGAAACGCAAAGGGATGTAGCGACTAGATAGGTTGTAAACACGACAACGTTCATAAAGACGTTTAGGAAAATTGCCCATCATTTGATTCACGGGAGAGTTATGTCGCTACGAGCGACGTATGCGCGAATCGTCATAAGCAGGGGCATTATTGCACGTACTCCAACTATCTATATATTATATACTGTACCTACTATAATAACCTCCACTTTGGTTTGCTTGCGTTTGTACACTATGCTACCTGCGATGGACAGAATGTTTTTTACTACACAAGATCACTTGTATTAGGTACTAAATTATTATTGTATACAGGCGCAGCTGTTATTATTGGTCAGTTGTATATTTCTCGACAGATCTCTGTTCATAAGTTTCTTTTTTCTTCTTCTTCTTTTCTCACAAATTATGCCTATCACAGGGAGATTAAAGGATCACATGTAATTCATTCCGTCTCACACAGCTTGCCTGACACATGTAATACCACAATTATTGGCTCGTCATTTTATCTCTCATTAATAGATTTTTCGTTATGCCTATTCTAGCCCTTCTTAAATCATTCGCGCATACACTGCTTGGAAATGGCTGCGAGAAGGGAACTGACAAAGTTTGAAAGAGGCATTGTGATAAGATACCATGTTGCAGGCCCTTTGGCAAATCGTTGACAAATTGGGCCATCCCAGATCAACAATCGGTGGTACCATACAGAGATGGAAGAGGGGGAAGTCAACTGCTACCCGCAGTGGACCACCCACCACACTCACTGTAGAATTCAGATGCTACGAATGATAATATGTAAAAACCACTATTCGTCGGCCAACACGTTGAATGGGGAGTTCCGGGTATCGACTGGAACACGAATCTATCCATAAACATTCAGAGCATAGCCTCGTGACATGGGCTTTCATAGTAGGACCAACATCGCCTACAGTGGGACGTGGAAGATTGGAGCATATTGGAACATAACAATGGAGCGACGAATCGCGCTAAACCCTCACCCTGCCAGTTACAACCTGTTAACCCTTGGCTCACTCATGTTACTAATGCGCGATAGGGTTTTCACATCTCAGGAAGTGTCCGCGCGGTTAGCCTAGTGGCTTTGCGCTTCGCAACCATATGCTTAGGGAAGGAGTGTCCTAGGTTCGATTCCCGTCAACGACGTGAGGAGCTCAAGGATCTTCCTCAGCCATAGCCAAGTTAGCTGGTCTTGGACAGCAGGGTTTTTATCGCCAGTTTATCTGGTGTTTTTCATGCCGCAAGCAGGCAAACCGGTCAGGAATACTGACCCAGCCATAGGTCTGATTCGTCAGCCTATGCCGGTTCCTGAGCCCGGATAAAATTTAGGGGGACTAGATGGTACCATGAACGCCTGTAAAAAGGGGAAACGAAGCATCATCGTACGGAATTTATTTATTTATTTATCTCAGGAAAGAAAACTGTCTTATGCTTGCTCTCCTTAAATGTACACGAGATCAATGCAGTCAGTGAGGAGGAGGGGGGGGGGTTAGGAGTAACCGAGTGAACATATTTTTCAGCTTCCTGTAAGTATGTAATGAAATATCCTGAATGGTGTACGGCTACATGTTGCTACGGGTATAGAAATGGGAAATACTCGAGAGTAATTCATGAACACCTGGTTTGATTAGTGATCTTATAAAAGATCACAATGTTAGTAGCCGCCGATATCCAGGAAATGCCTATAGAGAAAAGTTTGGAGAAAATTAAGGAATTACCCCCCCCACACACACACACACTTCCAAATAAAACAACCACACTTTGTATCTGTAAGTTTGTTAGATAAAAATATCGTTGTTATCGTTCAGGTTGGAAAAACTGGAGGAGTAATACTTAGGAATGCCACGTACGATCAATAACAAGCAGAAGTTGCCGTTATTTATTCTATACCAACAGCGAGGGTCGATGACCTCTCGCCTTGATTGTTACAGAGAGAACAGTTTACAAAGTTCCAGTTCATTGACCTGTATCGTGTGTTGTACAAAATTATAAAACAGTTCACGTTGGTCAGCTGACTAATATGAAAAAAGATACCTTATGAAAACACTTCCGACTTTTGTAGGAAATCTTCCGTCCAAGTTTCTGAGTTTGAAGTTTTCATCACATCGTGATGTTAACTAATAATTATTCGAATCTGATGATAAAGCCCAGTGAATTAAATGATTCCAAATTTTTCATGCATACAAAAAAGGGGTCACCCTTTTTCATTCTTAAAAAAAAAAAAAAAAAAGGAACATAAAATGTTTCTTCTTTAAAACAAGGGACCTCGATTACTGGGGATCTGAAAAATTTCCGTGTTTGTTCTCTAGCGCATGAGTATTATCTTAATTTTAGCACACCCGCATTAGTACCGCGGTTTATAACCTTTCGTGGATGGAATTTATGTGTGTGTGTGTGTGTGTGTGTTTTCGGGCTTTTTTTTATTAAGACAATATGAAATTATCGTAACACAAACATAGCAGCTTCGTAGTACTTAATTTTTATTTAACATCAAACATGATTCTCCGTAGCGCAGTCAATAACCATGATGCTATTTAGATGGAAATATATGATGTCAGACGTGAAAGAGGTCTGAATGAATAAGTAACATCTCTTTCTGGAAACACTCTCGTTCAGCATGGTGAACTCATGTTCAGTTTCAGCCAGTGGTGGCTTGTACATAGGCACTGCGACACTGCAGCATCCCCAAGGAAAAAACGAAAAAATTAAATTTTGTTTGTTTTATAAATAATAACAATGCTTACAACATTATATAAATGCAATACAACATGTTAAAGGTTACAGCTTATGTTTCGACATTGACTGAATAGTTAATAATTGGAATTGTTCGATTAACACTTTAGATTACGAAACAAATGAACTGCGATCTAACGCAGTTCATTTGTCGCAATTATCATGTTCGGTCAGTTCCGGAATGTCACTTTGTCATTTTTCAATGTCACTTTCCTGACATTGAAAGTGAATGTCAATTTCAGTGACATTCACTTGTCATTGCACGTAACAAGTGAATCCGACACTGCTCGTGGAGCAGTGTTGCGACAGATAAATTGTATGCTTGCGCGCGTGATTTCTGTGAGATACGAAACTTTTATTATTGGTGTGTGTGTTTGTGGTGAAGGTGAAATATTTTTGGTAAATCTTATTTTATTCTGTTAAAATAAAATATAATTATTTATTTATTATAAATACAAGGCTAATTATATTTTCTCAATTATCGTTACAGGAAACAAATGCACTGCGGTCTAACTAACGTAGTGTCGAATGTCGAAACTATATCTGTTTCGACACTGCTCAATGAGCAGTGTCGAAACAGATATATTGTGAAACAGATATATTGTATGCTTACGCACGTTATTTCTGTGTACAAAACTTTTATTATTCGTGTGTGTTCGTGGTGAGGGTGAAATATTTTCAGTAAAGCAAATTTTTAATATGTAAATTTGCTTATTAATAAATTGGTTAGTAATTCGGAAAAAATGAATTATTTTTCTTATTTTGTATATGCAGCACCCCCACTTAAAATTTTCACCGGCAGCCACTGGTTTCAGCGCTTCCAATTGTAGATAATATTCCGGTATAGTTAATTGGTTGGCAGCAGCATATTTTCGTAGCTCGAGTAGAGTCAGATTTTAGCAACATCTCTATACAATATTTTCCTGAATGATGCGATTACTTTTTTCCCCTTGAACTCCTATCCACGAAAAGGCTGTAGCCCTATAGTACATTAGTGTCGTGGGTGGACTAAGCTTTCATTATTATTATTTTATACACTTTTTTTTATTATACAGCATATGTATATAATTTTTATTTGCTTTTTACATAAGAACTTTTTCAACTATCAATGTGCGAGACCACCGCTTCGCTTATTGATAGTTGAACCAGCAGCCTATTGGTGATGAGCAAATACACTATCCACTAGGCCAGTGTTTCTCAAACTTCAGATATCCGTGTACCTCTTCCTAAATTTTCATCATTGCCAAGTACCCCATTATCAAAATAACAATAAATAAATAAATAAATAAAATAAGTATATTTCGTTGTAAATGTCTATCTTATTTGAATTTAGACGTACATGTAAACAAAAAGATATGCTTTATTTGTAATAGAACAAAATTGATTCATATAATTACTTTTTAACAATCGCTATCGTACGATCTTCGTGTTGTTGCTGGCTCACAGCGTACATTCATGTACTAAGCTGAACGAAGATTCACGAGTGCTCGCTCGCAAATTTTGCAAACTATGAAGCAGTTATCACAATTTGAGTAGGAGAATTTCGTAAATAATATATAATTTATTGAGAAATATATACTTTTAAAATAATTACTTTTTCTTAATAAAGATTCCATGCTTTAATGATGCATAGCCGAAAATTGTCCCCCTGAACACCTTTCACGTACCCCCAGGGGTACGTGTACCACACTTTGAGAAACACTGCACTTCAACGCGGCAACATAAACGAACATAATTTGTCGAGTCTTACTTCTGAGTTTATCTCACTTCAATTATTAAGCCGAACAGAATTCAGCGCCTCTACTTCCAAGTCGTATAAATTCGAAATGTTCACCTTGGTGAAAACTTTAAAGTCCTTACTTGCGAATGGCACTTAAATTCTTATCAGCAATGAGATAATCTCGGGTTGTATATGGAGAGATTGTGTAAAGAAATAGCGGGTCAAGGCAAGTTTCGACGTTAGTGCGGTGCTTCAATGCATTCCGATTATATTAGCATCGCTTGCAAATTAGGTCAAGTCCGTTTTCACTCACATCGAATCTCTTTCAGTAAGATTTGTTTATGTTTCTTCTAGGATTGGCACTAGAGAAATCTTGAGGTATACAGTGAATATTGGCTGTCCGAAGTCCAAAATCTTCATTAAGAAGGCTTTCTTTGAGAAACGCGATCACCACCTTATAGAGAAGATGCGAGGCTCTAAACTTCACTATCACGTCGTCCCTGCCTTGTGCTGCCATCTACATTTAACACTACCTGCTGGGTTTGCCTACTTGCTTAAGGTACTACAACAAATTTGCCCTGAAAAGTAATCGTTCGCAATGCGATATCACATGAAATGAGTTTGGGAATCAGATTTTTCTAAGTGCTTCGGTCCGAAAAATTTCAAAAGGTCACTCATGCTATCTAATCATCAAAAGAATATATGATATTAATTAATTTATTAATTTGTTTAAAAATTATGGGATATAACATCCCATATTGTTTCTTAGCCGAATAGGAAACTCAAAGAGTTTCATGCCGAATATAGAAACTATATAAAGTTCGGCGATTCCAAGCGTAAGCAAATACCTGGATAGTGTTACAACTGACCCTTTAGGGAGTGCAGCACTGAGGCAACTCATGTAAAAGGTGGAGCAAGCTCCGATCACTATTCTTGATATTTACCCATAATGTGAACTTAACTCCTAAGAGCTGTATTTGTTCAATATTATGAGAGAAGGTCACTACCCAGACCGGTTTCAACCTTTTTCGAGGTCTCATCAGTGAATATATGATATTCTGATTTTTTTTTTTTTTCATTTATTCGACCAAATGTTTTATGTCGAAAGTCTTAGAACCGAAACCCTTAATTTGCAGACCTCGCACCCTAAACAAAGTGTTATCTTTTAAACTATCAATTCCTGCACACTGTAACTCCTTCAGACAAGCTGCGACATACAACATAACTGAAAATGAGAACAGCATTTGGTGTTGTTCTCACTACCATTTCCAATTTTGACTAGAACGCTAAATGGAAGTGCGATTGCTTATGCGGAACGTGTACGCAGTCACAGCCCACATTTGTAACCTACATTTTTTTTTTTAAATGCATTGCTAGTTAATATACGAAGAATGTCGTATTCCCAGTTCTGCTTCCCAAGTACCTTCCATTTTTCCAGATTTTACTCTGAGCACTCCCGATCCCTTAGACCAGCGATTCTTAACCAGCGGCCCGCGGCCCCCGGGGGGACCGCTGGAAATTTATAGAACGTTTAACGTTTCTAGTTTTCAAAATTTTGAAATCTCTTAAAATAATTATTTTTTGCTCTTTATTTTACTTTGTTTCAAATTTATATGGTCTTGCATTAGTAATCTGAATTATGCAGCAGTGGCGGCTCGTGGCTTGAAATCGTGGGGGTGCTGCAACCAACTTTCGAAATATACATACACACTGTGAGTACAGTGTATACGTGTTTGGATAAAATATCAAAATTATGGTAAAAATTAAAAAAAAATTAAACATGAAAAAATATTATTTATTATCGATAAAATTATACAGTTTAGTATAATTCAAAATTACTTTAAAATAAAATCATTATCATAACCCCAATAATGTTCTAAAATAAGCTATAACAAATGTTACGTGTTTAATTGTAATGTCCAAATATTTAAAGAGACGGAGTAAACACGATAAGCGCTACGAACACTCTACTACTGGTGCAAACTGCATATAAACAACAGTGTAAATGCGCGACGGACAGTGCTGCATTACGCTAATAGCTCGCATCTCACTATGACGTGTATATGCATGCGCGCGTACCAAATACTAGCAATATGACATTGGTAAACACAGTGCTACTAGCGTCCTTCGCCATCCGAAATGCTACAGTTGGATTTTTTTTATTATTTTTTATACAAAAGAAGAGGATTGTTGATGATAAAATTAAATATTACAAGCAAATATAAACAAATTAATAAATATATTTATATATCGAGAAAAATTGGAGGTGCTGCAGTTATGTAGTGCCTATGCACGAGCCGCCCCTGTTATGCAGTTTAACAAAGTAGTTTCTTTTGCGATGGCGCCACAAGCCGACTTTTCGCTGATGGTAGGTAATACTGCAAGTCGTGACATCTGCCTACTAGACGTGCGAACGTGTGATAGAAGTGATTCTCCGAAGTTTTAAACAATACTAGTACAACTGAACGTTGCGCTCAAGTGCTACTTGAGTGCAATTACTGTATTTTTCGATACTTTCAGTGCTATAATACTGATTTGTTATTTCATAAAATGTATCCATTATAAAATGAGCAAACAAAGAACATTATTTGATTTCCTAAAACAAATAAATTCCCTAAAGTTTTTACAGTAATATTCAAGTAAAGTTGATTTCTGTTTTCTGATTTTTTTTAATAATCATTATAATCAGTAAGTAAAATCACTTTTGTAAAAAAAAAAGTTGAATTATTATTTTGTCCCTACAAACTAGGGGACCGCGAAAATATTTTAGGATACTTAGGGCGCCGCGACTACTAAAACGTTAATACCCACTGCCTTAGACTACACCTATTTTCAACAGCAGTGATTTCTAGTTCCCCGCACTCTAGTCACTCCACGCAAGTCCGATATTGTGGTCTCAATAACTAGTGGTTTCAGGCAGGTTTGTCTGCAGGCGAGATGAAATAAACTCTCTCCCCTCCCCTCTCCGCACGAGACTACAGATGGAGAACTCACCTACAACTTGGCGCTTGTATTTCTCAATAATGTTTCGCACTCTCTACGAACTGTTTTCATTTCAAATCACGCACGTCGCATCATCCCATTCGACTGCGCAGGCGAGGAGCTATTTAAAAACCAGACAACCAAGTTGTTGAAAAACCTACAATAAAACCAACAAAATAAAATAAATAAATAAAATAAATGTTTTCGTTTTCGGATATGAAAAAATGCATTATTTTAAATGAAATTATGCTTTTTCCCCCTCATTATTCTCATACATTTTATAGAATTTGGCGAGAAATGAATTTTCTGGAAAATTACTTCGTTGTATAACGTGATATAGTGTACAACGCGAAACCAATTTTACTCCCCCCCCCCCCCACCACCACACAAGAACTGCAGACAGACAGTGTAATATGTAATTTAAGAGAAGGAACTAATGTTTTCTACTGTGTGTGTTCTGGCTCGCTTCCCCCCCCCCCCTGACTGCTGTCAGGAAAACAAGATAAAAGTATGCGCTGTTTTCAAGAGCAAAGAGATTTTCTCTTCCCATATCGTTAATGTATTTCTGAACATTAGCGCGCGTCACGCAATTCCGTGAACTGCCATGTGATTTCGTTGCCCTGGCAACAATCAAGGAAAATTGCGCAGCTGAATACGGCCGTTTCCTTGACAACGAAATAGAAGCGAGCTGTTTATACGTGCTCTTGCAGTGATGTGGGGTTATTTTCAGTTATTAAACCAACAATTCATTAAAGTTGATGGGTTACAGAGCGTATGCATTGAGCCAAGTTATGCGTAAGCGAAATAATCCATAAAAAAAAAAAAATCCTGAATTGAAGACAATTGAGAGATGCAAAGGCGTCACATATATTTGCTATCACTTCGCTGATAATTGCAGTCATTATGCATAATATAATAACGATTACATCTTATGAGCACGCATCTTATGCTGTGCTCATAAGATGCGTGCATCTGAATAACTCTTGATGTCTTCGATCGTCTTTTCATCCCATGGGTTCGCAATAGCTTTCGGAACAGCTCGTTAAGGTAGGTTAGCTTAGAACATGGCAGCACCAACTAAGACTTTGTGCGGCAGAAGAGGGAGATAAACATAAATGTGATTGGTTCTTCATTTTTGTAGTTTGGTTAAACTACTGAAAGTCTTACAGGGTAGCTTACGTCTCCCAGAATTTGGCATCGTCCATAAATTATACTTTCCGGGATATATGTGCGTTTGGGGGGGGGGGGATTTTAAAAATCCAGAAAGCACCATTACGCAATTCTTGGAAGAGATGCTCTTCATTACGCTCTTCTTGCCATTTCCAGGAAAAAAACAGTCTCTCAGAATTTCATCCGTACACGTGGTGACAATCTTGAATATCTAAAAGTCTGCATTTTAGAGAGGAGTGCAAGATGAACGTTTATATTACACGCATAACATATTGGCAACAATGAAAACCTTCTCTGGGCAAGAATATCCAACGTTTGGCCCGCCAACAATTTTTATGCAATCGGAACAAAGATATTGAGAAAATGATTATATATATATATACTTTTGAAATCCCGTCTCCATGTCCGAAAATGTTGCCCATCACGTTACAGTACAAGTGTTTCCAAACTAAAATAATTATAATAATAATTAAAAATAATAAAAATCAAAATAAAGACTTTCAAGTCCATTCTGTGCTATGAACAGAATGGACTTGAAATATAAAGGGTGTCAAATAGAAAGATTTGGTCTTTCTCATAAAAATAGCACCTACACTTTTCTTTGTTGACAACTAGGTCAGCTTGAGGTGGCCCACTTTCCGAAGCTAGTTTGTTCGATTCCAATTACTACTGTGCGGAATTCAAAGTAAATTTCTAGATCGATTGAGTTGGGCTTCGTCCTCACAAACAAGAAAAAACTAGCTTTTCAAATTATCTTCAAACGAAACTAACATGTGGAGGGAATTATTTCACACGGCTTGTCGCTTGTTTAGCGTCAAGGGCAGAACAGCGGGAATAATGCACTGCACCATCCTCAGTAAATTAAAAATGACCGAGATAAGCACAAATTAATTGCATAATTGTGTCACTATGACAATATTAAAATAAAATTTCAGGCAAAAGCAATTTTATTTATTTTTGCTTAGCATTTTAACCGATAATTGCGTTTTACGAAGTAGTATGAGTAACATAATCCCAGCAAAACTTCAAGAACAGAAATTCGTCTGCGTTTGTTTTTTAACCACTTCTAATAGCGCTGCTTTGGACAGATGAAAATAGTATTCTTAATTTTTACCGTCTTCTTAGTAATAATAAAATCTTCCATTAATTCTGACTATTTGATTTCGTGAAAATCTCAGACGACACTGACTGTAGTATTTTTTTTTTGACATTTGTTGACGTTTAGTGTGTTTCTTCCCTCCCCCCCTCTACGACACTATAGACATATTAAAACTTGCGTTTATTCGAAATGTTGGAGAGTTAATGCTTATGGCATGCTATACTAGTGATAGAGCAAGTAAGAAAGGATAACTACCCTGAATGAACATTTCGATTTATTTAATGGGGAGAGGGGGGAAAACAGAAAAAAATAATCAGTACGCACACTCAGTCAACAACCAATAATATACTGAATGAATGGCTTTTATTTCATTCTCAATCTGAGGATGTGAGCGGATTACCTTATACGGTAACAATCTCTAATGAGATTAGAGCTGGCTAAATTTCTTCAGCCTGTTATTTGACAGCCTTTATGTAAATCGAGGATTCATGTCCGTCAAACGGAAAAAATAAATAACACTCAATTACAATTCACCTGTACTGTGTAGATGTCGAAGTTCATTGCAGAGAATGACTTCGTTCACAATTATCAGCACCCCGCGGCCCTTCCATTATACTTTACAGGATCAGCAGAATGTTCTGCGAAATATATATTTGGCCGATGGTTTATTATTTTTAATGTTTTAGTGACTTGATTTTTCATTAAATATATTATTAATATTCATTTTATTATAACACTATAATCACGTTTATTATTAATATTCATCTTAATGAAGATGAATATTTGCCTAAAAACAATAAACATTAAAAGAAAACAACTCCTAAAATGGGATCTGCAAAATCCAACAGTAAAATCAAAATTTAATGAAAATGCTTCAGAACTGCTGCTTGCAAAATGAAAGTGAACCTTCCCAACAAACAAACAAACTACAAACAGCTGTTATAACATCTGCTAAAAACCACATCAATAAACATTAAGAAAGAAAGAAAGAAAAAACCATGGATGACACAAGAAGAAATCGACTTTATCGATGAAAGAAGAACATGGAAAAGAGGAGAAAATGAAGAACAAAGATTAAGATATAAAACATTGGATAAAAGAATCAAACATTTATGCATGAGATTGAATGAAAACCGGATAAATGGAAAGTGCACCGAGATAGAAGAATTACAAAATAAAAACAAAACCAGAGAAGCATTCCTGAAAATGAAAGAACTTAATGGAAAAGCAAAACGTACACATCCTAATAACATCAAGGACAAAGACCCTTGATGTAATATATAACATTGATAAGGAAAAGATAAATGGAGTACTTATCAGATCTCTATGATGATGATGATAATGGTAACATGTTGGATGATTCACGACACCTTAAGTTAAACGTAGCAACAGATACCACTCTACTCACAGGAAAGGAGATACAACACATAATTAAGAATCTTCCTAATAATAAATCCCGTGGGTGCGATAATATTCCGGCTGAGCTGCTGAAAGCTTTGACTAGCTATAATAACAACTATTTAGTAGAATCCATTCAGGGCATCTATAAAACAATAGAATTACCTGAAGTTTTTACAACATCTATCTGCATACCAATTCCAAAGAAAATAACGCACAAAATTCCAAGGATTACAGAATTGTGAGTCTAATATCCCATGCATCTAAAATTATTTCAGCCATTGTTAAACAAAAAATAGAGTGTCTTTTCACTTTATTTAATTTCTGTATGTTAGATTCAGAAATACAATATTGTAAATAATATTTCAGTCAAATAAATGTAACATAGAAATTAACAGTGTATACTACTACAGAGCTAATATTCATTTGAAATATAAGAAATAACTATTTATTTGTGGTGGCAAAAGAATTTTCTAATAAGATATCGCTAACGGAAATTTCCAAACCCAAAAACAGGAAGTCACACATAGCCACGACAAAAATGCGTTTCCAATTCAAATCGATTATGCTTTTGAATTTGTATAGAATTGTAATAAAAGATAACATATTCAGTTGAAATAAGAATAAATAATTATTTATTTGTGTTGAAAAAAATACCTAATATAATAAATGAGTTAATATATATATAAATATCACTACTGTGAAATTAATGCAAGGGGTGAGACGACAACAGTCACCTTTCATCGCATACCTTGATGGTAAACTGGTGCCTCTCCTGTAAAATCATAGTTAAACTTGTTTTGAAAAGCATATTTTGAATTTTTTTAAAAGTAAAATAGAGAAAATACAACCAAGCAGATTGAAAAAAAAAAAAAAAATTACGAGTCCAAAAACCAAGTCTTAGTACAAACTGTCTCACTATCGTGAAAATTAACAGAATAGGCAAGCGGTGAGGTTACTTTTCTTCAAATGATGTCTCTAAGTAGAGAACCTCCAGAAGCGTGGGTAAAAAACATAGACATGAGCGAAGAAAATAAACGAAATGCACAGTAACCTATAAGGAAAAGAATCAACTGCATTTTCAGACCTTGTGTTTGTGTGTTTTGTGCTGTGAATATATGGTTATAATTCAACTATTTTGGAAAATCTATTGAATTCAGAACCTCGTTAGTTCCAAGATGACCAATTCTGGAAAGAAAGTAAGTTAATCTTTTTTGTGTAACTTAAACATAGCAAGTGATATTTGTATTTTCAAATGACCACTGCTTGTATGTTTTGGTAAGCGCAATTCTAATTCTAATACTGAATAGTTTTTCATGGTGATACTCTACATTAGAGAGTATCACCATGGGATACATTAGCGACTTTAAGGTGTTTGGGCAACGAAAAAAAAAGTGTGTGTTTGAGGTGACAGAAATGATAGCCTATAATTAATTATTCAGAAAATGTCTAAATACTGCCACCATCTCTTGAATCTAAACCAAAAATTCCAATAGTCATAAACAGGAACGAAATTTCCACACACTCATATTGGAAAATTCGTGATATCACCCACAAACAACCTAACACAACACGTGATGACAATAACGATGTGTCCCCCTGGGAAATTCCAAGAATTACGTACTCTATCTTATCTCTAGCCACCACCCACAATACCATACGCGAACAAAAACACACGACTTGATGTCACTGAGACATATGTTCCCCAGAAAAATTCCAAACTCATAACTTCACAATTCCTTATCTCTAACCATTACCCACAATTCCATACGCGAACCAAACACACAACAGGATGTCACAGAGAGATGGGGGCCCATCGAAATTCCAAACAATCCCTACTTTATCTTATCTCTAACCATCACCGATAATTCCATACGCAAACCATTCACTTATCTACATCTGATAACAACACACATCCATGACACTGACGTCGCTTCCCCCATTCACCCTACCCCTATTTGGTTTAAAGTGTCCCACCAATCAAGGCACGGATCGTTATCCACTACTATAACTTCCTTTCCACTTCAACTCAATGACGTCACTTATTTACAACTAACAAATGACGTCACTTATTTACATCTGATAACAACACCCATCCAGGACATCGCTTCCTCTATTCACCCTACCCCTATTTGGTTTTAAGTACCCCACTAATCACGACACGATTACTTATCTCTAACGACCACCCACAATTCCATACGCGAACAAAACGTGATGTCATTGACACATATGTTCCCCAGAAAAATTCCAAACTCATGACGTCACGCACACACAATGACGTCAATGATTTTATCAACCAATGACGTCACGATTTCTTATCTTATCTTGATCTTGTTCAGAGTGACCGGTATTCTACTTCTGCCACCATGACCTGCCATCCATTATGGTCAGTAGGATGACTAGAGTGGACAAAAGCCCTATGCCTCTGGTTTTAGTGGAGATTCATAAAGCTTAGAAAAATATTTATGACCTAAGAAGTCTGTGGGCTCCGGATCACCTCTGAGGAAGAAATCTGCTTTAACTGGACAGTGCCACAGGTGTCAAAGATTTGGAGAAAGATTCAATATAAGCGTCATCTTCCTCCTCGCTCATGGTGATGACGGCACTACAATAGTCCATAATCTGTTGTTTATAATATCCGTAATATATACGAGGGCTGTTCAATAAGTAATAAGACTAATTTTACTGTCGCGAATCCACTCATCACAATATTAATTTCTGTGGAATAAAGAAATGTTGCTGTCTGTATTAACAAAAGAGGTTGATAGATGGCGTATACGGGCTGATGTGCCAGAGTGTCACGTGACTAAACGCAAGCGTGTTTCGGCGCGCCTACGAACCGCGATCAGTCGTCGAAATGGAAGCATCTTTGGAACAGCGTTATGCGATTAAATTTTGTGCGTTTGCAAAAATCGGCATCGGACACTTTTAACATGATACGCGAAGCTTTCCACGATGAAGCAATGTTGAGGGCAAGTGTATTTCGCTGGCATAAAACTTTTAAGGAAGGAAGGCAAAATGTGGAAGATCTTGAACGTGAGGGAAGACCTTCAACGTCCATCACAGAGACAATGATCAACACATCAGCGATTATCATCAAGGAGGATCGCAGAATTTTAGTACGCCAGCTGCATGTTGTCCTGAATATTTCTGTGGGAAGTATTCACTCAATCATGGCTGAACATTTGGGACTGAAACGTGTTTGTGCCCGATGGATTCCCAAACTCTTGACACCGGAACAAATGCAGCATCGAGTGGATGTGTGCACAGAATGGAAAGAAAGACTGGAACAAGAAGGCGACAACTTCTTAAAACGCATCATTACAGCAGATGAAGCTTGGTTGTATCACTATGACCCTACAATGAAACAACAAAGCAGTGAATGGAAGCATCCGTCTTCGCCTACCCCCAAGAAAGCAAAAACTGTAAAATCGGATGGTAAAGTTATGACCATAATGTTTTTTGACTACGAAGGCATTGTTTACCAACACGCTGTAGAAACCGGGAATGCTGTAAACGGCTCATACTATGCGGATGTTTTACGGACAATGGCACAGCACGTCAAAAGGAAGCGTCCATTGCTGAAGAATGCCTTCTTATTGCACCACGATAATGCAAGGCCACATATTGCTGGTTGTGTAGTGGACGTTTTGCAGAAGAACAACATACTGTACATATCCTACCACACCCTCCATACAGTCCTAATCTCGCACCGTGCGATTTCTGACTGTTTCCTCAGCTCAAGAAACACTAAGAGGCCGCCATTTCGAAAGCAACAAAGCATGTGCAAAAGCTGCGGAGGCGGTTTTGAAAGAACTCTCAAAAAATGGACTTTCACATGTGTTTAAGAAGTGGACGCAACGTTGGGACAAATACATCGCGTCTCACGGTAGTTACTTCGAAAAAGACCATATAAATGATTACGATTAAAGGTAATCTGTTTTCTGTATAAATATAGTCTTATAACTTATTGAACAGCCTACGTATATATATATTATGTCACATTTTTTTCTTACCAGCTTACCCGCTCTTACCGGCTTACCAGCCCGGAACTCGGAGGGTTGGCGCCGTAAGCTTAGTGCAATAACGTGGACTCAATTTGTTCTATTCATACCCTGGGAGTGGTCGGATGGAAACAAACAGTGGAATGGCTTAAAATGTAATGATTCCAAGTATGCCCAATTAGTGTAAAATCTGTCCAACATTGAAAATGCCTATACATTTTGGTTAATCACTTGAAAACTAACTTCAAAAGATAATGAATTATAATAATGGTGGCGGCTCAACATATTTATTTAAAATGTGACAATAATGATGAGGACAAGTGCTACTCATTATAATCAGCATGCATGAAATGATGAAGACCAGCGATGGTCGACTGACAATATACAATGGAGTACAAAAGAAAAGGACGAATTATATTTTTACCTGTATAATGAAAAAAAAAAAATTCATGATTACAGCCAAATGTGGACATAAATTTATTGCAGAGTATTAACAAATTATATTACATAAAAAATGTGTTCTAAATTTCGGCAAAAGTTACACGTTTTCTAGGGATGCAGTTAAGGAATTAATGTACAGTGCTTACAGAAAACTATGCTGAGAGACATTTTAGAATGGAATATGACCACCGCGAAATGCGAAGTAGCTCTCACAACGTCGTACCATGCTTAACACAGTGATTCAGGAGCTTTTGAGGCAAATTGGCCCACTCCTTATTCAGAGCCAAGATATATTTTCTGGAGGGGAATTTCGAGCAATAATGCGTCTCCCTGTTGCCTCCCTCGATCTCCAGAAGTGTCTCCACTTTGGATAATAAATAAGTTGGAGAGTTTATCCCATCTACAATCGGAAGAAGAGGTATATCGGTCTTGTGTACTTTCGGCGATCCATATAAATGTGGAGTTAACGGATGCATGGATTTCAGTTTGCGAATGATATTAGGTTAAAGACTGTGATTCTTCTCTCTTCTTCTCGTCCTCCAAAAAAAAAACATTACCCACTTAGAAAAAAGAGCAGCTAATTTAAAGAAAAACTAAGGGATAATAATACTTAAGGCTGACAGAGGCAATTCTACTGTCATCTTAAATACTGGTGATTATGGATCAAAAATCTCAATTTTGCTCTCCGACACATCTACATACTGTCAATTGGATTCTGACCCCACTTGGACGAACAATATAGAAACCAACAGCCTTCTCTGCGTAACATCAACACATGGCCCACAAATCTTAAGTGGAAACTGAAATCCATGTATCCATGGATTCATGATACTATAATAATGGTGGCGGCTCAACATATTTATTTTAAATGTGACAATAATGATGAGGACAAGTGCTACTCATTATAATCAGCATGCATGGAATGGTGAAGACCAGCGATGGTCGACTGACAATATACAATGGAGTACAAAAGAGAAGGACGAACTATATGGAAGAAGGACCTTCCATAAATCCTCCATTTATATGGATCGCCGAAAGTACACAAGACCGATATACCTCTTCGTCCGATTGTACATGGGATAAACTCTCCAACTTATTTATATTATCCAAACATCTCGCACCTCTTGCGAAGGTTCGTTGGTTGGTAGGCGGAGAAGAGGAGATATGATAGAAACATTTAAATTACTTAAAGGTTTTTATAAGATTGATTCAAGGGAAATATTTCAGCTATGTGATAGTGATGGAAGAACAAGAGGTCATCCCTGGAAATTAAGGAAAAGTGTGGCTAAGAAGGGTGTGAGAACTAGATTTTTTGCTTGGAGAGTGGTGAATGAATGGAACGCATTGCCTGACTCAGTTGTGAGTACTTCGTCTCTAAATGAGTTCAAGAAGAGGTATGATAGATATTGTTTTGATAGTTTGTGTCTCTCGCGATGAGTCGTCCGACTCCATGGAGATACCCATATAATAATAATAATCTTCTAAAAGCACATATTAGAAATATAGACGCATATATCAAAAATACACAGCACTTTCTTGAAAAGTTAAGAAAAATCTCCATATCAAGAACAGGCATTTTAGCAAGTTTAGATGTCGTGTCTTTATTTACAAATGTTCCAGTGAATGAAGTTATGACTATCATAGAATATCTGTTTCCTCAAGACATCTCTCAACTTTATAAACATTGTCGCAATTCAAATTTCTTCAAGTAGAATGGAAAAAATGGATAAAGAACTTTCAGGACCTAAGATGGGAAGTCCTCTATCTCTTCCATGTGCGGACTTATTCATGGAAAAATTCGAAAATGGCGTCTTATTACTTACGGATCCTAAACTGTCTGTGTGGTAGAGATATGTTGACGACATATTTATAATATGGAAACACAGTATGGCAGAGTTAATGATTTTCTAACTTCCATAAACTCATTTCACCATAAAATCAAGTTCACCTTAGAAATTGAAACTGAAGGGAAATTACCTTTCTGGACATTAATTACAAAACAAACGGACGAAAGCATTTGTCTTAATGTGTACCCGCAAGCGTAACAACCAATGCAGGTAACGACCGACACATGTCGTTACCTGCATTTCGCCTCATTATATCATATTTCGCAGAAATTAAACACATATGCTGAAGAACAGGGCGATATGAATAGGCGATAAGATATGAAAGAATATTAACAGAAGAATTAGATTTTATTCTCCAAATATTAACCAAGAATGGATATCCGAAAAAGTAACATAAAGAATACTTTTCTCCAATCCCTCTTCACAGCATATCCAGGACGCTCATTACAGGACTTTAATTTCCATACTTTCAAAAAAAAAATTGCCAACCTCCTAAGGTCTCACGACATTTGGGTAGCCTTCAAACCGTTCAGGACAGTACGGAATATGTTACACTCACCTAAAGACCAGAATACTTTCAATAAACACCCTGGAGTTTACAACATTCCTTGTTCTTGTGGCCTGAATTACATCGGACAAACTTCAAGAAGTCTAGAAATAAGACAAAAAGAGCACATTGAAGAGGTAAACAACAACAGAGAGGACAGTTCTGGTTTAACATTCCATTTTTCCAACCGTAACATTGAATGGGATAAAGGTATTATGCCATACATAGAAGATGACTACTGCTCCCGCAACATAAAAGAAGCCGCAGTAGTAATCCGCTCACAAGGCACCCTGAAGAGAAACATAGGGATGATCTTCGGTGATATCTGGAAATCATTCATAAGATCTCTCTACACATCAGAGTTTAATTTCGCAGCTAATATAGAAAGCACCTGCTTAACAATGACTAACCAAGTGCTAGCATCCACGGTCCACGTTACTGTGTAACGGTTCCTATGAATTTGATATTTTTCATTTTTCAGTTATGTGTTGATTTGTAATCTAAGCTCGTTTGTTTTAAGCTGTTATATGTATATTCATCTAATACAGAAGAAGCCACCAGTTAACGTGGCGAAACTAGTCGTTTACTAGTTGTATCAAATTTCCGACCAATTAAAACCCAATTTTCAGTTATCTTATTTAAGTAGTTAGTGGTCGGGAGGGGAAAAAATCATAAAAAAATAGAAAATAAAACTAAAATCATTATTAACCATCCAAAATTTATGGTTGAAAATACGAATTAACTCTTCAGAAAACCTAGATATCGTTCACACATTATTTTCCCCTCTTCTTTGAGTTGATGTATACGTTTTTCGATTTGTTTTATAACGTTGAGCAGGGTCTTCATTGATTTCCTTGTCAGTGTTAAAATCATTAACGATGTCTAAACTTTTATTACGGTAATCGGTTTTCTTAATTATTAAGTAATTTCCTCTTTATCAGCTTTATTGATAATAATATTAGTTTTTTTTTATATATATATTTTTTAATTCATAGCATGTGCGTGCAACGTGGGACAGATATTTGATTTTGGAATTAATCTACTATTTATGAAATTATTTATCTTTTTAAAAAATATACGTTTGCTTGATGCATTTTTTCCTAGAAAAAAATTTAAGGAGATTAATAAAATTTAGACCTTTATTTAATACCTCTATTTTGTCTGGAGAAAGCATATCTGAATAAATTTATTTTCGACCTAACAGCATTGTTTACGAACTTTGGGCGCGGCGCAAATGAAGTTGGGGGCAGGAAGGTAGGATGTGCTTGTTGGTGTTAATACATTAGTTACATTTATTCCATTTTTTTTATTATGTCGCACTTCTATTATGTAGGAACTGCTGCTAATTAATAATTGTATCTGGTGGGAAATATTTTACTATTTCTTGAGACCTAAAAAAGGTAATTAAGCGATTTTAATTTTTATGGATAGTTATATGCTTGTGTTTTTACGTTGTATTTATAACTTAGTGCTCGTTTTATGAGGATTTAGAAGCATGATAGTACGGTTTTTTTTTTTTTTTTTTTTTTTAAATTACCAGAATTGGATTTATTTCCTTGTTCTTCAACAAATCTGACATAATGTTATGTGCAAAGCTGTTTTTAACTTCTTAAAAATTATATATGTAATCAGCAAAAAGGAGTATTGAATCAGCAAAGAAGAATACTAAAAATAATCTGATAAAATCATGATGCTAAAATTTGATATGAAAGTGAAAAAAAAAACTATTTTAAAAATGTTGCAGTCCCTTTTTTTTTATCCAAGGTGGTTAAACGCTGTTAATTAAATGAGATTATATTAAAGGATTATTAATTGGCATCTGTGAGCATTTTTTTAAGGATGGGGTGACCATTTTTTGCTCACGCCAATCAGAGAAAGAAAACTTGTTTATATAAGGAAAAAAAAATCACGTCAGTTTCCATTTTTCTTGTTCAATTCCTGAATTTTCTTTCTGCAGATACATATTTTCAAATATGAATTAATGTAGTTGATTGTAATCCTACAGTATATTCGTACCGCGAGCAGGTTAAGGATTTTTTTCTATTTTTATTAATTTTATATAGTTTTTCGTTTATTTTTTACATAGTCCGGAAACCTTGTTCAAGAGACTTAACATGGAACGTTTTACAACAACAACGTTACTGACCTAAAGGGTGAAGCAGATGCTTTTCATATTTCCCGCTATCTGATGAGGAAACTGTGATTGGAAAAAAATTATGAGCCTATTGCTCGCCCTGAGTGGGCTTGAGGATTAATCATCAAAATTGCAGTTTAAAATGGCTTTTGGTCTTTTATGCTTAAAGTAATCTGTTGCGTCATAATTTGCAGCGAGTTGAATCAGTATGTTAGGGTGCACAGATGCTTTTAAGAAGAACTTAGTTGCTATAGTCTGCATGAAGGTGTAAATATAGGGGACATTTGTGTCCCGATGAAGTTGGACAGTTCGTACGAACCATGGTGCGTTGAGGATCATTCTTAGACATTTATTTGCACACGTTGTAACTTGAGAATATTGGTATTAGCAGTATGGCTCCAAGCTGGAGAAGCGTAGGTGAGTATAGGACGAATCATCAATTCATATATAAGTAGTTTGATTCTGGTGTCCAGTTTGCTGTTCCTGTTGATCAGAGGATAGAGCTGGGCTATGATTTTTGATGTCTTTAGACAGAGAGTCTTGATATGGGAGCTGAAAGTCAGCTTACTTCCCAGTAGTACGCCAAGATATTTGATCTCAGTTAGCCATGGGATTTTTGTGTTAAATAGGAGGATGTCTCCTTTGGGAAGCATTGATCTTCTGTAGAATAGCACGGCTACGCACTTTTGAGGATTCACTTGGAGTCGCCATTTGGTGAAGTATTGTTCGATTAGCAGTAGGTTTTCCTGTATTTTCTTGATGGCTAGGTGCGGCTGCAAAGATATGGCTAATATCGCTGTATCAATCACGTATAGGGCTTTGATAAATGACAATGGGTTGTGCGGGATATCACACATGTATATGGAAAACAGAATCGGTGCCAGTAAGGATCCTTGTGGGACTCCAGCCAAGATGCGTTTTTGTGTTGAAATTGTACCGTTTATCTTAATATGCATGCGCCTGTAAAAAGTCGATTGTAGCTTAAATATTCTAAGGCGCTTTACATCGATTTTTTTACAGAGGTCAAGTCCCATGAGAATGTTGTAAAAATAACTTGTTTGTCTCTGTATATTTTGTACTACATATTTTTGTAAATAACCCTTTGAAAGTCAACTGTATATACTCCTTTAATAAGAATATTTCAGAGTGTTAAAAAAAGCTATTAACTTTATGTAATAGCTTTTTTAAAAAAAAACTCTGCTGTTAAAGTTCCGGCGGCTAAACATTGCCACCGGGACTTTATGTAATAGCTCTACATGACAGCATAAGAAAGGTTGTTTATGATTTTTTTTTTTTTTTGTGTGTATGAGAATGACTTTCAAGCTCTGCACGTAAACACTTCCGAAGTCAGTCAGAAAGGTTAAAACAACTTTCCGATGGCCGGCAACTTACAATCAAAAGAAAGCAGAGGAGAACAGAAAGTGGGCCGAACTTGAATGAAGATGAAAGAGTCATGCCGAGTTCTTTGGGGTTACAAACTTTGTGCGAGGTCTTAGAGAAGGCATAATAAAAAGGGACAGAGCTAAGCATAGGGGGCTTCCTGGTTCGAGACGTCGCTAGAGACATGACTTCTAGGCCAGAGAGAGGGTTTCCAGAGGCTGCAGACGGAGCTCCCCGCTTCCAGCAGTTGCCAGAGAGGGGCTTCCCATTTCCAGTCTAGAGAGAGAGAGAGCTTCGAGTTGCCGAAAGGAGAAGTTCCAATTGCCGGAGAAAAGCTTCCAGCCCAGAGAGGGATCCCGGTTGGCAGTTGGCAGCAATTACAGTTTCTTAGAGGCGGGAGTTCAAACTACTTGAGACGGCAGTTGTTCAGGCATTTTCGGCGAGCCAAAGCAGAGGAGAAAAAGCGATGTAAATTATCCGAAGCAGCTTCGCTCGGAAGTTTTTCTTTTCACCGTGGGAGAACAACATTTTGCTGGTGCTGCATGAGTACCACAGGTCGCTGTTTACAGCCCACTATTTTTCCGATGACATATCGAGATCTGAGATGAAAGAATTGTCATAGAACTTTTAATGAAAGACTTTTGACCGAATGTGCGATATGAATGTGCCTTTGTAAGTTACGCACTTTTGTATATTCCCTCTTATAGTTGTTATAGAAGGACGTTTAAGATTTTTGTTTAATAGTGATAAGAAGTGTCCTTAAGAGAGTCAATTGGCATGTTGGAAATTGATATCAAATTTGTAAAAATAACTCTAACCTCTTTGCAAGTAAACTAGGAGTTTAATAAGTTGAATTTGTAAGCAGAGAGTTAAAGAGATTAATCAATGTTGAAGTAAAAAGGTTCTAATTTGTGCTAAAGATTTTTATAGGTGGATAGAGAAAGCAATCTTCCTATTGTATTCAATAGGGAGATTGAATTTAATTCATACTAATGTAAATAAAATGTGTTTTGATTTTTTTGTTAAAGGAGTGCTGGCTGATTGTTTATTTTTACAACTGCACTGTTCCTAAATAAAAAAAAATCGCACTTGTGAGCGGGAAACTAAGTGAGATAGCCGAAGCATAAAGTTAAATAAAAAATTAGACCACGACTATTTGTGTAAGGTTTTATTCAAGGAATTTGTGTTAGAGAGAGAAATCTGCTTGCCCGTATTATTGAGTTTTATGCTGATTAAATTATATTAGTGGTGCAGTCTAAATTAAATAAATTTTCTAGTATCTTAGGCATAAGACTCGTAGTGCGAAGGGTAGATAAACATAGTATTCAGTAGAGTAAATGAGAAAGGATAAGAGGGAAAAAGTGCATTAGAGTAAAGCTAAAAAGAATGAAGATAAAGAGATATTACATATATAGGCAGAAAAAATAATATATGTTTACAGAATCACAGACAGTAGGAGATATTACACGCCTATCATAGAGATATGACTTAATTATATGAATCATTCCCATTGGTATTCCAGTTGATATCAGTTTGTATAGCAAACCATAATGCCAAACCTTATCGACTGCACTGGCTATGTCAAGGAAAACAGCCCCAGTGCATTGCCGCCAGTTGAATCCCATGGTGACATATTCCACTATTCTGTATATCTGTTGCATGGTGCTGTGAAATTGATGGAACTCAAAATGCTCCTCAGGAAGAATGTTTAGCTTGTGTACTGATTCTTGGAGTCTGATAAGAATAACTTTCTCGGCAATTTTTCCCAGATTTGAGATGAGGCTGATTGGTCTGTAACTTTGAGGTAATCGCGGATCTTTTCCAGACTTATGGATTGGCATTATGTCAGCCAGCTTCAAGTGGGAAGGGAAATGTTTGTAGTGGAGGATGGAGTTTATTATGTTAGTCAGATGTGCAATAGCTGTACGAGGTAGTAGTTTTATCACCTTGTTGGTGATTCTGTCAGGTCCAGCAGCCTTTTGTTCTTTAACTTCTTGATTATATCATATATTTCTGCAGGTGATGTAGGTGCAATTTGACTGGAGCATGTGACAGAAGATTTGAGCGGACCTCTGACATGTCGATGGATCTTATATATGTGATTGAAGTCGAGGTGGTTATATAAGAGTTTACATTGCTTTTCTAAATTTTTTGCTATTGCTTTGGCTTTATCTGCATCAGTGTGGATGAGGCCAAGATCTGTTTGGAGAGGGTGAAGAGGTTTGTTTTTATTCTTGATCTTTCTGATTAGGTTCCATATGGAGTGGTTATCAGGAGAAATGGAAGTCAATTTTTCTTCCAAAAGTTGACTTCTATGAGCTGTAAGGGCATCTCTTACTGCAGAGTTGAGTCTTTAAGATTCGTTTGTCTTGAGATGCTCGAGTGTTGTGATCTCTTTCTTGCTTTGCTTTTCCACCTAATCAGGTTCATGATATCTTCTGGCAAATGGTTGGGTCAGAGGGTAGTTTGGAAATAGTAACTGGTGCACAGGCTGTGTTAATTTGTTTTGTTAGATCCTTTACAGCTATTTCAATTTCATCTTTCGATTTAATAAGGGACACGGGATCAATATATTTGGGGAGTACCTTGGACAACTTTTCCAATGGTATGAATGAGGGGAGGAAGAGTTTTTCTTGGTTTCCCAACTTTAATAGTATTGGATTGTGATCAGATGAAAGATTATTAAGTGTTACTATACTGTACTGGAGTCTTAGATTCTGTGGCATGACTATGTCCAATACATCAGCCCGACCATGTGTTGTGATAGGTAGGTTCAGTGGGACCTGCCACGACCACGTTGTTGGACCCTGTATAGTTTGCTAATATCTGTCCATTTTTATTGGTAGAACGGCTATTCCAGACAGGATGCTTAGCGTTGAAGTCGCAGGCCATGACAGGCTCCCTGTTGTCCAGTACGGAGTTCAGATCTGAGGAGAGTAATGTTTTTTGCAGAGGATTATATGCTGGATTTTTAGCTTACCAGCCGAGCTCGTGAGAATCTTTATGCCAGTAATCTCAAGATTATGGTAGGTGGGATATTTAGAGTGATGACTAATGTAATTCTTAATGAAAATAGCAGTGCTTCTGCCTCTATGGGACAATCTGTCTGTTCTGTACAGATGATATCGCTTAATTTTGGGATTGTCAGATGGTTTCAAATGGGTTTCGTTTAGCAAGCGTACATCCGGCTGATGTCTTTGGGTGAAGTCCTGGAGTTGCAACGTTTTATTTCTTAGTCCGCGTTCCACGCAATGATCCGTAATGAGTCTGGATTTAATTTATTCCGGTTCATCAGTGAGCACTGTGATGATGGTTTGAGTATATCCTTTAGGAATCTTTTAGTGGAGGATGGTGAGGAGTTGGATCTGCTAAAGTCCAGCAGCATATTTGCTAGAGAAGCAGTGATAATAGGTGTCAAATTAGAATGTGGTGCTGGTTGATCCTGTTCCTGGGTTGTCTTTTTAGTACGGACTACATCTGCATATGTCTTTGTCTGTTGTTGAGTTGGTCTTTTAAAGACCTCTGATTTCGGGAGATGGGTTTGTAAGCATTTGTTCTGATCTTTGGGGCTGTGGAGCTGTGGCCTCTGGCATAGGCCTGCTGGGGGAGGAAGAGAGTGGTTGTTTCCGATTGTCTGTTTTTTGGGTTTTGAATACAACCTCTATAGTTGGCTGTTTGAGGGTCGCCGCAGTTGGCTCATTTAGCCGGTGTGGTTTTTGGTTTTATGCAGGTGTTAGTGGGGTGACTCTTTGCACATTTCACACATTTGTACTCTGCTTTTCAGAGTCTCTGAGCATGACCAAATCTTTGACACCTATGGCATTGCCGAGTTGAAGCCTTCTTCCTCAGAAGCTCTGGGATGATTTGGAGTTCACATACTGCTCTAAGATCACAAATATTTTTATAAGCTTTATGGATCTCCACTAAAACCAAAGGCATAGGGGTTTTGTCCGCTTTGGTCATCCTACTGACCTTAATAGGCAGAAGGTCCCGGTGATGGAGGTCGGCCTCTATTTCATCAGTAGTTATATCTTCTGTAACACCCCGTAGGACCACCTTCAGATTTCTCTCCGAGCCAAGAGAGAAGGTGTGGTATTGTGTATTACTTGAATCCAGCTCTTTAGTTAGTTTTCTGAAATCTGTTACAGTAGCAGGCTGGATTTTGATGCCATCATCGATGTTTTTTTTAGGCTGAGATTTACTGTATTTGTAGGTTTGTCATAGTGGATCTTAAGTGTGTCCATTTTTTTCTTTTCCCGGAGGACAATCAGTTGCACCCTCTCTTTGGGCGAGGCCGAGGAATCGGAACTGGGAGTGTCTTCTTCCATACAAAAATCCATGAGAGGCTCTGCGTCGGTATTTCAAGTCACTTTAGGATTCTAATAAGTGGGGAGGTGGTCTCGCATTATGAGAATTTTTATTTCCATCTGAAGACCATCACAAACATCCATGCCCAGGCAGCATTCAAACAAGCAGCCTGTTGGTCGAGAGCGAATTCGCGAACTACTCGGCAATCAGGCCGGCATGGAAGGTAGGTCTGACAACCCCCCTTGATAAAATTAACATCTCCTCTACATCCTTCTAGTCAATCGCACTTTTTTTTGTTACCCATTTCTCTTCATTTCAAGAGAATAAATATTTATTTAAATTATGAATTCGCGAATTGTTCTAATAACATCAAGAAAAAAGGGTAAGTAGCTGTCGGTCGGTGACATTACTCGCCTTTTTAAATAATATTGCCACCAATACTGACGACGACTTAATACAGAGGGCGGATTATATTTATTCTGAAAAACACCTTAAGCATAAACGTTGACAAGCATACAAACAACGTTATTTTCACGCCAGAGTAAGTGCTAGTTTCTAGCATTTTAAAATTGGAAAAAGACTTAATGAGATCTGTATTCTGTAGTAAATAACGTTACTTGGAGTCTTTCAGATATTCCGAAAGTTACATAAACAACAAATGCAGTCTCAATTTTTATGCTCTCGAAAGCAAACAAGGAATTGCTTCACATAATGACGTCTTAACATTCATTAAATTATTCATTAAATGAGCAGACCCAGTGGTTGATAATCTGTCCAGCTGCATCTTTAAATCAACAAAATGCTTTGAAGTTTCCACGGGTCTCCAAAGAAAGACTTTTTTTTTTAATACCTTGAAAAAAAAAAAGAAAAAGAAAAGTAAAGTAAACACTCCCTTAATATCTCCCTTAATCTATGCGGATTTTTGGAGGATATTCTTCAACTTGAGTTACAGAACTTTTGATGAGCATAGTTTTAGAGCATGTGGTCAGAAGTTGACGGACAGCACCGTGCTTTTCGTTTTTATGATGAAGGACGCTCTTATGTTTAAAGGCAATGGGATTGGTTTGCTTATTTTAGTGCTCTTATTCAAGTCGCACTTGCGTTCTTTAGGTGTGTTGCGGTTATAACAGAGCGCAATGTCTGCTTTCGCTAATTATTTCCTCTCTTTCAGAAATAAGTGATGGTAGTTATTGCTAAACAACAGAACCATACGGCTATATATAATTACATAGGCAAAGTGGATATTAGATCTCACATTATTTCAAAGCCGAATGTTTGTTGTCCGGTCAATTTTGTGGAACTTTCATAGTTTCTACAAACATTCAGCTTTGAAAGGTTGTTGGTTCTAATATTCACTTTGCCTGCGAAACTGAACAATTCTTGATTGCACCGAACGAAATTTTATTGGGGAGTTAGGGAAAGAAATCTTCTCCTCACTCCCGTCTTTCCAACTGATTTTTATATTATCAATTTTTTGTGTGGCTCCCACAAACGAAAAGTTTCTGTAAACCTATAAAAAAAAAAAAAAAAAAAAAAAAAAAAAAAAAAAAAAAAACAGCTCACTCACGAGTGAGCTAATTTTTGTCTGTTTTTTTTTAAATTAATTATATATATATATATATATATATATATATATATATATATATATATATATATATATATAATTAATATATATATATATATATATATATATATATATATATATATATGTATATGTACAAAGTATTTTTACCTTGGGTATAAATATGTTAAAGATACCAAGCAATTTTAAACCTGGTTTTACTCCATTTCCCAAGTAAGCAAACAGACTAAAAGTCAAGTTTGCGCCTGCAATTGATGCAAGTCTAACTGATCCCACAGGTAGTGCAGAACCAGGGCAACTCGTGGCAAAGGTGGAACAAGCTCCGATCACTAATCTTAATATTTACCCTTAATGCCAAAACACATCTCCAAGAAGGGGATGTATGATGTTTTGTATTAAAGGCAAGGGGCCACTACCCAGACCGGTTTCGACCTTTATTGAGGTCTCGTCAGTGGGAGCTAGGCTATGAATACCAAGATTTAGTAATACAGAGCTTGTAAGTATTTCACCAAAACAAGTTATTTCACCAAAACAAGTTACCATAAGGTGTTTTAACCTTATTAAATAAAAATCTCTGGAGGAGATATAAATGTACAAAGTATTTTTACCTTGGGTATAAATATGTTAAAGATACCAAGCAATTTTAAACCTGGTTTTACTCCATTTCCCAAGTAAGCAAACAGACTAAAAGTCAAGTTTGCGCCTGCAATTGATGCAAGTCTAACTGATCCCACAGGTAGTGCAGAACCAGGGCAACTCGTGGCAAAGGTGGAACAAGCTCCGATCACTAATCTTAATATTTACCCTTAATGCCAAAACACATCTCCAAGAAGGGGATGTATGATGTTTTGTATTAAAGGCAAGGGGCCACTACCCAGACCGGTTTCGACCTTTATTGAGGTCTCGTCAGTGAGAGCTAGGTCGAAACCTTTTATGGCAGAGCGACAGTAATAAAAACAATCGTCACCCCAATGCTGATGCACACGGTCAATATCACAGGCATCACACTGGCACAAGAAAATAAATTATCAAAAGAACTCCTGGATTTCTTCTGGAATGGGAGAAAACGCGAAGTAAAGAAAGAATATCTACAACTCAAACAGGAAGAAGGGGGTTATGCTCTGCCCGATCACAGAAGCTTGCTACAAGCAAACACGTTCAAAACCGTACGGAAGGCCTTAAACTCCAACCACATTTCTGGCCTACTAATTAGATATTTTATAGGACTTTTCCTCCCCCTCTTTGGGATCACGGACTATGCTGGACCCCGCGCAAGGGGGGTGCCCAAGTGGTACCGTACAGTAGTGAAATCGATCACAACACTCAGAGACAGAGGAATAGCAATCCTCACACACAAACCCAAAGCAGTATACTGGGATTTCTTCCAACTTTCCAGGCGTGATACACCCAATCTTCGTACAAATAATGAAATTCTCTTCAGAAACATCAAAAATAGCTGGGGACAGCCTTTTCATCGGGATCTAGCCTGGAGAATAGCCTACGGGCGGCTCCCGGTGAAACAAATAATGAAATTCTCTTCAGAAACATCAAAAATAGCTGGGGACAGCCTTTTCATCGGGATCTAGCCTGGAGAATAGCTCCCGGTGAAACAGGTGAAATCCCGGTATGTACCTAACCCGTGCGACCCATTCTGCGATGTCTGCCGGGACGTGAAAACGGTGGACCACTTCTTTTATTTTTGCCCACCAGCCCAACGCATCTGGCGGAGACTCAGCACAGCATTGGGAATCCCCATGCTGACAGTAGAAGAGGTAGTACGACTACAATTCCCGCCACCAGTCCAAAAAACCCAAAAGTTCACTATCTTCCTAATCAATGTACTAAAATATCACATCTGGAAAGTACGGAAAAAATCCCAGGTACGAGACGCAAATTTAATGTATGCAAGAATAAGAAAAGGTTTCTTTTTCTACTTACACAAATTTCTTGCACAAGAAAGGCACTTACTAGGAGACTTTAAATTTGTGAATCAATACTGCAAACCACCGATGATATGCTTTCTTATACAGGGACGCATCAAGCCCTGTATATCTCTTTAGAACCCAAAAAAATCCACCATCCCCCCCACCTCAGGAAAAAGAATAACCACTGTTTCCCCTAGCCACAAAGCTTTCGCTGGCACGGTTTCTTTACTCCAAACAAGGGGGGGGGGGGGGAGCTGAGAACCCGGGCGGCGAAGGCTTACTGCGAGACGGTGCCGCTCCTCGTGAGCGGCATCTCCCGGGCCAGTCTCTTCCCCATTCTAAGTCCCAGTGGTAACAGGTATACAAGTTCCTCAGTAAGTTCCTATTCATTCCTACTTACCGGACCTTAAGTCCCGTTATTTTAGATTTAAAATAAATATTTAAACAAGTCCTATTATTTACATCCTGTTTTATAAAAAAAAAAAAAAAAAAAATATATATATATATATATATATATATATATTTACCTGGAATAAAAATAAGGATATCATATCTAGTAACATAAAAAGAACCTCCATTAATACTGGAGTAAATCATTACTTTAGATAAAATAATATGAGAACTATAGACAAAAGTCTATGTTTAACCTTTTCTGAACAGGTAAATTGAGATTATATGTTACAGACCAATTAGCCAATAAAGCTAAACAGGTTGACTGAGGCCTCTTTTTACCTCCTACTATCCTACTCTATCTTATATCATACTCCTCTTTTACTGTCTGCTGATCCTCAGCATGCTTTATTCTCCAAAGGCCAATGATGAGAGACATGAACTCCCATTCTACCTCAATAAAGGTCGAAACCGGTCTGGGTAGTGGCCCCTTGCCTTTAATACAAAACATCATACATCCCCTTCTTGGAGATGTGTTTTGGCATTAAGGGTAAATATTAAGATTAGTGATCGGAGCTTGTTCCACCTTTGCCACGAGTTGCCCTGGTTCTGCACTACCTGTGGGATCAGTTAGACTTGCATCAATTGCAGGCGCAAACTTGACTTTTAGTCTGTTTGCTTACTTGGGAAATGGAGTAAAACCAGGTTTAAAATTGCTTGGTATCTTTAACATATATCTTTAACATATATAGTTTCCGTATTTTAATTTATTTTTTACACTGTCTGGAAACCCTGTTTTAGAGACCAAACATGAAACTTTGTCAGGCCACTTCAGACTTCCAATAAGGGGGCGGTGTTCTCACACTGGGCGATTAATTTCATTTCATACCTAAAGACGGTCATAAACGTTCGTGCCGAAGGCGAGATTCGAACCTGCAGTTTGGTTGGAGAGCGGATTCGCTAACTGTTCAACCGATCAAGCTGGATCGAAATTATTTTATTGAAAGAATTTATTTATTTATTTATTTATTGAGATTTCATTGCAGGGATAAAAGTTATGATTATCTCCTTGTTTAAAATGTGGTACTTATTTCATTCTTTTCATTACAAGAGTTCGAGAAATACTCTCGCACACGTGACGATAGAAAAGTCTCACGTGTGCGAGACTTTTCTATCGTCATTTGGAGAGTAGCTGCAGACTGGGCAAAACAGAACATATTTTGTTTCACAATAAACACAAACGTTCAACATAACATCTTTATCAACTTTAATAAAAACTTCTTTTTTCGTCCTCGAAAGAATGACAACATCTTATTTGATGGATATAGCGCATTGTGCAGTGCTCTTGTCTGCCATGATTAAAGACAATTATGTTGTTCTGCAATTTAACGTAGGTATCATACCTGTGGCAGGTTAAGGTATCTTTAAAAATGGAGAGTCTTGGACGAGTACATATTTTGGATGGCAGATACGGGTTGCCTAATTTTTCGGGCCGTGCTTAACTAACTGCAGAAATAAGCTGTGTGCATATTCAAAAATGCGCAGCTTATTTGGTGCTTGTCGTTAATGCTTGTAGAGTTTTATTGCAAATACTTCGCTCATTTTCCGTGCCTGAAGGAACGCCTTGCTTTCGAACCTTTGAAACGTACACAGCGCATCATAAACGGAATATAATAATAATAATAATAATAATAATAATAATAATAATAATTATTATTATTATATTATTATTACGTGTCGACACATCCACGGAGACATGAGGACTCATTCTGAGGAAACGTCGCACTGTTATGCCATCCACCAACCACCATGGTATTTTTGTCTGTGGAGTGCGTGTGTTCTCCTCGCTGATTAGCCTGCATGCTGGATAAAAATCCCTAGTTTCCAAGATGAAAAAATTCTGCTATCTCATCAGCAGATAGTCTAAATTTTAATTTCAGAAACCTTCACATAAATATTCCTCTCGTCACGACGAGAATCGAACTCAGAGTTTCTCACGTTAAAAAAAAAAAAATAATAATATATATGTATTTTTAAATTAAATAATAAAAAATATATATATATATATATACAGTAAAACCCCGAAGTTACGCGGTAGGTGAGACCAACAAAAAGCGCGTAAGTTGAATTCGCGTAACTCGGGGTATAATTTTGCATGTCATTTATATATACAAACATACAAATGGGA
Organism: Typopeltis vanoorti; assembly: GCF_054136105.1. NCBI lineage: Eukaryota > Metazoa > Arthropoda > Arachnida > Uropygi > Thelyphonidae > Typopeltis > Typopeltis vanoorti. The sequence goes on from NC_143560.1 coordinate 138,985,451, forward strand.
CCAAAGGTTTACAAAATTCTTAAAAAATATAATATGATTATATTTTTTAAGAAATATAATCATAATTGTAGTTTTTCGTACATAAAAAAAAGAAAGTTATTTCGATGTCGATGGTTTCATAAAATCTAATAGATTCGTTTGACGACATAATGTCTTTTTCTTGTCACGCAAAATTTCTTCATAGAAAGCTAATGATTTTTTTTATTGCTTGCCTTGTGGCTACAAATCGTTTCTCATTAGAATCTATGTCCTCCAAAATCTGTAAATCTTTCTTTTATAATTGTTCTTACTGTGGATTCCTGTAGATCGAACTTCTTTGCTAGCTCACAAATTTTCATTCCGCCTTCAAAATCCTTAATAATGCTGAGTTTTGTTTCCAAAGTCAATGTTTTTCTTTTCTTGCTAGCTCTAGAAGAATCGGACTTACTTCTTTTGGATGCCATTATTATTTTTTATGTGATAAAATTTTTATCAAGAACATAACATTAAACAATCGCAAGGTTTGTAGACTATAAAAATCGTGTATGAATGGAGACCGCGCGAAAACACGTCAGTGCTTGTTCACAGCATGTGCGACACTGGCGAATGCGGCCGGCACCTGAAAGATACGACTAGTGGTGAGGCGGGACGGGAATACGTACATATAAGAAACCACGTAACTCCGGATTCGCGTAAGTCGGGGTATAACTATATATATATGTGAAAAGTTTTTTACCTTGGGGATAATATATATAGATTAAGGATATATTAAGGATACCAAGTAATTTTATAAATAAACTTGGTTTTTCTACTCCTTCTCGCAAGTAAGCAAAACAGTTAAGTTTGCGCCTGAACGTAGTTCAAGTCTAAAGGCAGTGCAAACCAGGGCAACTCGTTGTAAAGGTAGGTAAAGCTCTGATCACTATTCTTAGTATTTCCCATAATGTAAAACACATCTCACTAAGAGATATATATATACTGTTATATATACTGTTATACATTATGGGTGGGGATGGGTCACTACCCAGATCGGTTTCAACCTTTTTTGGGTAGCTAGACCCTGAAATACCAATATTTTTAGAGCATTATCAATTTTACCTATACGAGTTGCTACAAGGTGCTTTTACCTTGAATAAGAAACTCTGGATGAGATAAAGAAGTGAAAAGTTTTTTACCTTGGGGATAATATATATTAAGGATACCAAGTAATTTTATAAACTTGGTTTTTTTTTTTCACCCCTTCTCTCAAGTAAGCAAAACAGTTAGGTTTGAAGGAGTAGAAAAACCAAGTTTATAAAATTACTTCGTATCTTTAATATATATTATCCCCAAGGTAAAACACTTTTCACATCTTTATCTCATCCAGAGTTTCTTATTCAAAGTAAAAGCACCTTGCAGCGACTTGTATAGGCAAAGTTGATAAGACTCTGTATTACTAAAAATCTTGGTATTTCAGGGTCTAGCTACTCACTAAGGAGATCTCAAAAAAGGTTGAAACCGGTCTGGGTAGGACCCCCCCCCCCACACACACACACCCATAATGTATAACAGTATACATCTCTTAGTGAGATGTGTTTTATTTTACATTATGGGAAATACTAAGAATAGTGATCAGAGCTTTACCTACCTTTACAACGAGTTGCCCTGGTGTTGCACTACCTTTAGACTTGAGCTACTTTCAGGCGCAAACTTAACTGTTTTGCTTACTTGGGAGAAGGAGTAGAAAAACCAAGTGTATAAAATTACTTGGTCTCATTAATCATTTATATATATATATATATATATATCAGGTGAGGCAAGCGGATATTTTGAGGTAGTTCTTCTATAAATTAAAATTTAATACAATTAAATTTTTTATTTTATTCACTATTCGCTTGATGTTTGGTTCGAGGTGAATTTAGCACTCCTGTAAAATTGGCGACTTTTGTCTGTTTTATTATGTTTTTTCATTAGAAAATTTATTTTTATAGTATATTGCTATAGATTTTAGTGTTTGTAATGTATTTGGTATTATATAACGTATTTTTATTAAGATATTTCAATAATAAGTATAATTTTAAAATGGCGGCAAACGTGCACAAGAAAAGTAATGCTAAAAATAGCTCTGTAGGCGAGAACAAGAAGGCTAACGAGGTTATTGGTGTTATGGAGGAGGATAATGAATTAACCTCCAAAATAGTAAAAGCAGGTCATCAGAGAAACGACTCGAGAATTACAAAAAAGTCGAGAGGAGTTTAAATGAGCATAAGAAGAAAATGAAAATTAAACAGCAAAATAAGAAACAGCCAAGCAAGGAAACAGGTAAGGCAGGAAGTGACGAAATCAGGTAAGTGACGTTGTTAGTAAAAAGAAAGACGTTATTTGGTATGGGACTCTATAATAAAACATGCCATTGATGAGGGAGTTATAACTTCGAGTTTTCCTGGAGCGAAAGTTATATAAAGGAGAGTTCAAAAACGGAAAAGAAAAGTAAATGAGATTGTAATTGTAGTAGGTACAAACGACTTAACTAGCGATAAGTTCAGTATGAGAAAGGACATGAAAAGGTTGTTGAATGAGGCGAGAGTGAGAAAGTGAAAATCGTCAGTATTTTACCTCGAAGTCATTAGAGAAGAATAAAACCGCAAGTTGTCCAATTGTGTCAGGCAAACTGCAGACAAGAGTATACAAAAGAACAAACAGGTAGATTATTATGTCTGTACACGAATGCTAGGAGTATCAGAAACAAAGGGGTAGAGTTTGTTGCCTTATGCAGTATGTTGGGACCTCAGATTGTAGGCATTAGTGAGACCTGGCTATCAGAATTAAACATACTAACTGGTATCGAGTGTAAAGGGTATAGTATTTTTAGGAAGAATAGAGAGGCTGGGGCATGCTGCTAATGATATCGGATGACTTGAATCCAGTTAGAGTTGAGACCTATGATTGTATTACTGCTACTAACAGTATTTCATGTGGCAGTAAGTTTGAAGCCATGTGAGGTGGAATCTAACAAGATCAAATACATAGCGGGGTATTGTTACAGACCTGGTGGATCGGTTGCTAGTGATGAAGAAATGCATCACAAAACAGACAAGATGAGCGCGTAAGGAGTATTCATAATGGAAAACTTTAATTATCCAAATACTGATTGGGTAGCAGTAGAATCTCATGAGAAGAATGAAAATACATATATTGAGCTGTTACGCGGCAACTTCCTCAAGCAGCATGCGACAGAAGGAACTCGAGGTCAAAGAGTGTTAGATTTGATTATAGTGTGAGAGGACGTTTCATTTAAAGATGTAACTATTCTGCCTCCGGTTGGTGACAGTTATCATGCGGTACTCACTTAGGAAGTGACCAAGTTTAGAATGTTCCATTCAGAAAAAGGTTACCTGCTGAACTACAAAGCAGGAAATTATGACCAAGTGAGGAGTATTCTGAGTTCAGTGGGATGAGATCGGTTGATGGATGGGAAAAATATCGACAGTGCATGGGAAGCGATTAAACAATACTTAAATGATGCGATATCAGAGTGTGTCCCGAGAGTTCGAAGAATAAATAGGGCGGGAGTCAAATGGATGTGTAATCTTATTAAGCAAGAGATTCATAAGGAAAGATGATGTGGAAGGAATACCATGTGCATTATGAAAATTATAAGAAGCAGGCTAGAACAGTCACAACTGTTATATGGAAAGCAAAATCCGAATATGAAAAGAAACTGGTTCTGCATGCTAAAGACAACCCACAAATATTCTATCGATATGGTGCAAGTAAAAGAAGGAATGAATATAAAAGAATAACTCTTCTAAATGCAGATGGCGTGAGGGTTACAGATGCAGAAGAGGTTGTTCAAATAAGGAGTACCCATTTTGTTAAAAGCTATCAAACTGGTGTACGCGACATTGAGCTCACTGTTACCACTTCACTGGATGAAGAAACTCAGGTGTATGAGTACGAGGTATTAGAACTGTTCCGTAAAACTAAATGAGAATTCAGCAATTGGGACTGATGGGATATCAGCACGTGTGCTAAAAGAGTGTTCAGCTAAAATGGCTATTCCTTTGACCAGGCTATTTAATATCAGTCTCAGAACAGGAAAGATTCCGCAGGAGTGGAAGGAATGTATAGTAATTCCATTGCATAAGAATTGTGCAAAGACCGGTGCATCCAACTATCGACCAATTAGTATCTCAGGAGTGGTGGTAAAGATTTTAGAAAAAATGGTTAGGGCTCGCATTCAGAAATGAGTTGGCAGTGAATCCCTACTTTGCAATGAGCAACATTGGTTTACTAAGGGAAAGTCCTGTTTTAGCAACTTGCTCACATTCTGTAACGATGTGGTCTTCAATCTTTTTTAATTGCGTACCCCGAAGACATGAAAGGAATTGATTGAGCAAAAATCTATTGTAATAAGTATTATAAAGAGGAAATATGCCTTGTATCATCATATATAATTAAAAACGCTAGATATTTTTACACATTATTTTTATTATTAACAGCTTACAAACATACTTATTACAATATTTAATGTGAACAATGGCCTTGCATTTCTTTCATAATTTCTTGAAATTCTGGTTTGATGACTTCTGATACTGCGATACGAAGGTCTGGTTCCAAGTTTAATTTATTTCGATATTTGATTTTAATACCTGTCATTGCAAAAAATGATACCTCACATAAATAAGTAGAACCAAACGGTAGGAGTGCATCGTTTGCTGTGTTTACTAAATTGCTATACTCCGACTTCAGTCCCATCCACCAATTATGAAGAGATTTCTTTTGAAATTCGTTTTTCAAAGTTGTGTTATATCTAATGTCAATTAATTGCTCTAAGTATTATAAAGAGGAAATATGCCTTGTATCATCATATATAATTAAAAACGCTAGATATTTTTACACATTATTTTTATTATTAACAGCTTACAAACATACTTATTACAATATTTAATGTGAACAATGGCCTTGCATTTCTTTCATAATTTCTTGAAATTCTGGTTTGATGACTTCTGATACTGCGATACGAAGGTCTGGTTCCAAGTTTAATTTATTTCGATATTTGATTTTAATACCTGTCATTGCAAAAAATGATACCTCACATAAATAAGTAGAACCAAACGGTAGGAGTGCATCGTTTGCTGTGTTTACTAAATTGCTATACTCCGACTTCAGTCCCATCCACCAATTATGAAGAGATTTCTTTTGAAATTCGTTTTTCAAAGTTGTGTTATATCTAATGTCAATTAATTGCTCTAAGTATTATAAAGAGGAAATATGCCTTGTATCATCATATATAATTAAAAACGCTAGATATTTTTACACATTATTTTTATTATTAACAGCTTACAAACATACTTATTACAATATTTAATGTGAACAATGGCCTTGCATTTCTTTCATAATTTCTTGAAATTCTGGTTTGATGACTTCTGATACTGCGATACGAAGGTCTGGTTCCAAGTTTAATTTATTTCGATATTTGATTTTAATACCTGTCATTGCAAAAAATGATACCTCACATAAATAAGTAGAACCAAACGGTAGGAGTGCATCGTTTGCTGTGTTTACTAAATTGCTATACTCCGACTTCAGTCCCATCCACCAATTATGAAGAGATTTCTTTTGAAATTCGTTTTTCAAAGTTGTGTTATATCTAATGTCAATTAATTGCTCTTGAAAAATAATCGGAAGGTGGTCAATTTTTACATTTTCTGCAAATGGGTATAAAATCCATTGAAATTCTTCGCCATGAAGATCTGTGAATAAGTTAGAAAAATATGTCTCTAAACTTTTTAAATGTGCAGATATTAGACTTTTTGTTTGTTTTACATTTACAGTATTTTCTGTAACGAAATCAGATAAAGATGGAAACATTTCTAAACATCCCTTTTCAAATTTCTCTCTCCACAACACCATTTTCTTTCGAAATGCAGTTATTTTCTCATTCATTGTTAAAATGCTACCTTTTCCTTGAAGAGACAAATTAGGCATGTTTACTTTTTCAAAAATATCAGCTAGGTAGCATAGTATTAATAACCACTTATCGTCATTGAAAATATCTGCAAATTTCTTATCTTTATCCAGTAGGAAAATGCGTAACTCATCTTTTAGTTCTACAACTCTCTTAAGCACTTTTCCTCGAGATAACCAACGAACCTACGTGTGGTATAGAAGATTTTCGTGGATACTGCCCATCTCTTGACATAGTACTGTAAATATTTTACTATTCAAAGGCCTCGTTTTTTATAAAATTAACTATATTGATAACATCCTGCAGTATTTTGTGTATATCAGGCTACATTGTTTTTGCCGCAATAGCTTGCCTGTGGTAATACAATGAATGAATTTGACATGTGGGCTATTTCAGTTACTTTTCCTTTGAATCCTTTCTTTGTACCAATTAAAGCAGCTGCTCCATCGCTAGTTATGCTGAAACAGTTTTTCCACAAAATATTGTTTTTAACAAAGAAGTTATTTACTGTTGAGAAGATATCTTCCCCTGTACATCTTTCCTGAAGTGCCTCACAAAAAAGTAGTTCTTCGTGTAATTCATTATTAAAATAATATCTAGTAAATACCAATAGCTGAGACACGTTGGCAACATCTGGGCTTTCATCAAGCTGTATAGCAAATTTTCCATTGAGTCATTTGTTTTAATAGTTGCTTCTTTAAATTATCTGCAATGATTTCTACACGTCTACCAATAGTATTTGCTGATAAGGGAATACATTTTAGTTTATCTGCATATTCTTTTCCATGGATTATTTCTACCATTTTTATGGCGGTTGGACGTACAAGTGTTTCCCCAATGGTGTGTGGCTTTTGGTCTTTTGCAATTAAGAATGCAACCTCAAGAGATGCCTCCAAATATTTATCATTAATTTTAGTGAATTTTCTTAAGTTGTTGGATTGAGAATTATAACATATTTCAAAGAATTGTAAAGATTTGTTCAGGATGTTTTGTTTTTAACTGTTTTACTAATACTGATGGTTTCATACTTCCATTACATAGCGTCTCATGACAAAATACACATGTAAGACGAGGTTCATTGTTGACTATCGTCGATGTAAATCCCCATTTCAAGTAGTCTTCTTGATAATTTCGAACTTTCTTGGGCAAGGTTTTGTTAAGTTTCAGATTAATGTTTTTATCCCTTAATTTGACTGCTAACGAACTTGTTTGAATAGAAGAGTCAATCCTATTTTCTTGTTGTTCATCTGATGTAGAAGTACTATCATAATTATCTTCAATTCGCGGTTTATTTGGAGGAAATTTTTTTAACCATTTATCCATTTTGTGAGGGTTAATTTGTAAAATTTAAATATAATTCATTTACTATTGATGATATCAAACACTTTTAAAAAATGTAAGCAATTTTGATAATATTAATTCACTATTTCTAGTGTAAAGCACAAAAAGGCGTTGGAATTGCACAGAAACAATATATACTAAAAAATCGTTAAACTTACTACTAATAGTCAAATAATTAATACAACTGTGGTGTCATCTGTAGATAGCAGGATAACTAAGCAATTTTCCTTCTCTAGTTGGGCTTGTCAACACTAGGATGCTCTACAAACAATGGCAATGATAGGAAGTAAGAGATTTACTGCCTAGTTTTAAAAAAAAAACATGACAGTTTTTGCCATGGACGATTATGTGTGCAAAGTCGCCCAGTGTGCGCTACTCGCAAATTTAAGTTTACAGGATCTTTATAACGTCTTTGTCTATATTAGATATATGTTTAATTGATGAAAGAAAGTAATATTCTTTATCTTTAATTAATTACTTAATTTTATTCCTATCAATACAAAACTTTTTTTGATGTACCCCCATGTATCGACTCACCTACCCCCTGGGGTACGCGTACCACACTTTGGAGACCACTGAATTAGACAATGGGAATGGATACACCATGATACTTTTGCTAAGGCTTTTGACAGAATACAGCATGGTAGACCGTTGCATAATTTGGAGAATATGGGTTTAGATTATAAAATATTAACTTGGATAAGAGTATGGAGACTGACATATCAAAAAGTGGTATATTGGGGATGTGAGTCTGCAAGATTTAAGATTTAACCAGTGGTGTACCACAAGGATCAGTGATTGGTCTACTGTTATTCAATCTATACACCAATGTGGGAAGTATTTGACAAGCGACATACAGCTATTTGCTGATGATGATGCAAGGATAGGTAAGGTAATTAGGAATGCTGCTGATATGCAGCACTTGCAGAATGATTTGAATAGGCTGGAATTATGGGCATGGGAAAATGGATATCAGTTCAATGTCAGTAAATGTAAAGTCATTCACTTCGGCGTGATTAGATATCCAATGTTGTATTATATTGGTGGGATTATGTTTGAAGAAACTGATGAGGCTAGGGATCTTGGAGTGTTAGTAGATTGGAAGTTGAAATTCAGGGGTCATGAAGCAAAGATTGCAAATACAACTAAAAAAATATTTGCAATGCTGAAACGAACGTTCACATGTAAAGATAAGGATGTCATTTTGCCTCTTTACAAAGCCTTGATAAGACTTCGCTTGGACTATTGTGTGCAGGTCTGGTCTCCTTATTTCCGTTGTGATTCTGATACAGTGGTGAGAGTGCAAAGGACAGTTTTGAAAATCGTATCAGGACTGTGGAATACTGATCATGAATATTTATTGAGAATTTGTAGACTGCAGACACTGGAAAACAGGAGAAATAGAGGTGATAAGATTGAGAGCTATAAACTTCTAAAATACAGATTTCAGTAGATGGAATTTTTCAATTTATGGAGGGTGGGGAAAGGCAAGAGGGCAGGCTTCCTTGGAAACTGAGAATGAAAATTGAGCCACTGAGAAGGGGGTGAGGGCTAGATTTTTCTTTCATAGGGTGGCGCGTGATTGGAATGGATTGTCATTGGATGTTGTGAGCGCAAGCAGTGTGAATGAATTTAAGAATAAGTATGATAGCTGATGACTGGTGTATGTATCCAACTATCGATGAGTCCCCGATTCCTGGAAGTCTGTCTTATAATAATAATAATAATAATAATAATTTACCCTTTAATTCATTTAAGTAGCTACTATAAAGATAACATTACTTATCATTAATATTTTGTTCCAATAAGAATTAACAGTCATTGTAATCAAAATAGTGAATTTTATTGTCATTGAATATAATTTTCAATTTTTTGAGGAAATCAACCCACTCCCCCTACCGTGACAGTTGATGTCCCATTTCTTTCTTTTACCCCCAATTATGGGCACCTATTTTATATGCAATGTACATTTTTATGAACGATAATAAACAAATTACAAACATGAACTCAAAATATCGTTAAATTTAAAAAACAAAAGAACTTTTCCAAAAGTGTGCCTACTTATGGATCGTAGGCTATGTCAGATCACACTGATTCCTCCATTCCAATGACAAGTGAAAGCTGTGAAGAATACATTATATTATTAATTCTGGTTTCGGCCTTGGCCTTCTTTCAAAAGTCCATTTAAAGTTTTTGTACAATTTGTAGTTAATGGAAATTGATTCAATTCCCCGTGGAACGAAACAGTTTAATCCAACGAAGAAATATTATTTGAAATGCAATTTTGCGTATACGAAACTCTACATTAGCGGCGTAACACTGTTAACCTTTGAGAAGAGGAGCGTGTATTCCTGAAAGTACTCAAGAGAGTCACGCTTTACGTACTTAAAATAATATCGTTGCGGTCTCACTCTAATTTTGATTAAAGTGATCAGTGGATACTTTCATGCCGCATTTATATAGAAACAGTTTCTTCACAGTCTGATCTACATAAAAGAGAAGAAATTTCAAGCTCAGCTTCAGTGTACCCGGTCAGTAATTATTCAAAATAACGTGTTTTAAATAGGGTTCCCATAATGTTTTACTAAAATCTGGGACATTCTGAAATTTTTACTTAAAAAACCCGGGACATTTTGTAAAAAAACGGGACATGTTAAAAATTAAGGAAACCAAAAATAAAACTATTATATATGTTGCACTTTAAATTAAATACTGCTATGAACATAAATTAACATTAAATCTATTTAAAAAAGGATTATTAATCGCAAACATTTTAATTAGAAAAATATTTATCAGATTTATGGACCTGTTCAAGAATTTTTTTTTTCCTTTTGATCTTTGATCATAGAACTCAGCACAAGGGAAATTCTTAAAATATGTCTTTACAATGATTAAAGCTTTTACTGTCTCAATTTTAAGTCAGTTTATGTTTCACCTGTCCAGAACGCATTTATTAATGAAAAAACACGTTCAACAGCTGCATTAGTTCCTGGCAGTGCTAAACAAAAACTAACTAGGCATTTAATACTCCCAGAATTTATACCCTGCTTTGTAAAATGAGCAAACATTTCACACCATTTATCACTGACACTTTGATCCTTTTGTTCATTCCGCACTTCAAATTACTTTCACAATATTTTTTTACACATACAAACTCATCAAATAAGTCCTCATGCATTCACAGTGAAACTTGGTGACACTGTCTGCATGAATATGTAGTTTCTTGTATGTTCTTCCAAGTCACAGGATCCTTTCCCTTCAAATTAATCCAATCCATAGACTGAAATGATGTATACCACTCCTGAATATATTCAATACAGGTGCCGTAGAAATCTACTGCATAGCTTTCAAACTTTTCACTGTTATGTGTCCTTCTTTTTATAATTCTTGCAACTGTTTTCTCACAGTAGTTGTAAGAAACTTTTCTGCCTTCCTACAATTTAACCTTTCCACCAGTTTGTTTGTTTCATCCTTCACTTCAATTACTGTTATATCTTGCTTTTCAATACATTTAATGGTATCATAAAATGTTTTTAACTGGCTGGCAAGGAAATGAAGGAGTGTAATTGAAAGTGGATTTTCAAAGAAATTTTTGAGACTGATAGGACATTTGTCAATACAAAGAAAATACGACTTCAATGACAGGAACATGTGAATAACCCTCTGGATTGCAGGCAAAAGAGAGAGCCATCTTGCCTTGCTGCTACCCAAAACGGTTTTATACTCTGTGTTTGTGAATCCACAAAATGATTTAAGTTCCTCAACTCGTACACAATATATGTGGAAATGTTGATAAATCTTGTTAATTATTAACTGAAGATCGATAGGTAAGCAATCTGAAGCACTGTGCACAGCATTATGTATCATATGTGCAGGGCAACCAATTCCAATTAAATTGTTCACAGTGTTCTCTTGCATTTTGAAGTACAGATTATCCTTTCCCTTTTTTCCACCAAAGTTTGTATTTGTATTATCTGCTAATATAGCAATAACCTTTTTCAGGAGATCTAACTTCTGTAATACTTCCAACACACAAGAAAATAAAAATTGTGAAGTTTCACCACCTAAATTAACGAACTCCAACACATTCACCTTCATACCTTTTTCTGGATGATAGTATCTAATGACCAGAGGCACTAATTTCATGTCAAAGTGGTTTGATGAATCAATTAGTACTGATATAAAACGTACTTCTTTTAGCTCTTCTTCAATCTGCTTTGTCGCTAATGGCGCAATAACAATTGATTATTATTGCCTTGCACTTTGTTTGCGAACACCTGAATTTATTGTTGAAAATTTTTTTACGATGGTTGTTGTGCAGTCCATGGAGTTAAAGCTGTGGTTATGCACCGCTGTGTGATACACGAAGGTTGCTTCCTGCACTGCCAGTGATAACTCTTTTCCCCTTTCACTCTTGGTTTTCACAATTAAAAAAATTATTTATACTGCAGTTGGAAGCCTTACTTCGAACAGCAGCTTTATGTTTTTTCGTTTTCACGTGGTTGACTACTTCTGACCCACCACCATGCGAAATGCAAAATTTACAGTTACATAAAGTACATGCCACATTTTCATCTACTCTCTTCTAATATTATCATTAATACTACACTTACGTTTCGGCATTATAGGGGTAGAAAACGATGCAAATTATAACTCGCAAAGTACTGATCAAGTAAGATACTGTTATAAGAGAAGCATAGGAAAAAAGAACATCACCATTAGTTACTATTAGTTATTATTTGTTAATTATATTATTTATAATACTAATGATTATTATTATAAATAAAATTTATTATTATCAACATTGTAATTGGTACTAAAAACGATATAAAATCAGTTTATCCATTTTTTCCTGAAGGACACTTAAAAAAACGGGACTTGGAATTAACTCGGGATATTTTTATAAAAAACGGGACTGTCCCGGGAAAAACAGGACGAATGGGAACCCTAGTCTTAAAGCGAGTTTTGTATCGTTTTTTTACAATTCCGCTAAACATGAAACAAACAGAGAAACGCATTTTTTTATTCATTTATTTGCGAAATAAATGTATTTATTTCGATGTATTCGAAATTTATTAACAAGTCATTTTTAAATCAAATCAAATAATAAATACGATGTATTTATTTGATTTGATGACGTTACTGGGATCACGTGAGAATGCTTCTTTCTCGTTTTAAGCATGTTGCGTTTGGAATATTCCAATGTAAAAATTGTCCGTTCTTTTGGTTTACTGATGATCTTATATTTGGTTTGCAATTTTTACTGATTTTACTGGCTTTGTCAGTATATTAATAAATATATTAGACTCACAAAGAATATTAAATTGATATGTTCTCTCCATTCTGATCCTTTTATTATTATTAATTCGTTTATTGGTTGTAACTTTATATAGAATATATATATATTCCACTTTTTGTTATGCACTGTTTTAACTATTTATTAATATTTTTAATTTTTGTTTCACGCGTATTGGTTAAACTACTGGTTTTTAGATAATATTGTATTAACAAAATATGAAAGTAACGTAAAGACCCCACACTTCTTCATATTTTTGTTGAATTTAAACAATGCTGTTGAATTAAACATAAATAAATAAAAAACTTTCTATATTAATGCTACAATGTTAGTTATATTCCAGTATAAGAAGGAGAGGTGATATGATACAGGTAGTTACATGATTGACACCGGGGGGGGGTTCGTTTGGTTGAACGGGGGAGGAGGGAGGACGGAGGGGGAATCCCTAGAATTTACGAAAGGAAGCTGTGAGAAAGAGGGTGCGAAGTGGTTTCTTTGCATGGAGGGTGGTTGAACTATGGAATGCATTGCCTAATGAAGTGGATGAGTTCAAGGAGTAGTATAATAGACTTTAGGTTGTCTGGAAAGGCCTCCCACGATGAAATTTGTGACTCCATGGAGGCCTCATTCATAATAATAACATGGATAGCTTTTAGAGTTTTTTTTTTTTGTGTGTGTGTGTGTGTGTGTGTGTGTGTGTGTGTGTGTGTGTGCGCGCGCGCGCGCGCCTTTGATTGGCATATTTTCACTCTTACCGGTTCTAATAATTTTCCAATTTAGTTTACATCATTTTTTTTTTCTTCAGTTACCATTTTTATTGATATTTCCCTATTAAATTTATAATGCATCTGTTGCTGTGACTTTTACTTTTTTTTTACTTTTACTGGGGCTCCGAGCATCGACTAGAACACTAATCTTCACGAAAACATTTGGAACGGAGGCTCACAACATGGGTTTCTATGGTAGGACCTCAATATGCAAGCCCCACATTACCTGAACTAACATTCAGCGTCGTCTTCAGTGGTGCAAAGAGAGCGTGTACCGTGGGACGCGGAAGCTTGGAAAACTGTGTTATGGAGTGAGGAACACGCTACATCCTCTACCGAGCAGATGAATGGTGTGAGTGTGGCAGATGTCCGGTGAACGTCTCTTACCAGAGTGCGTAACCACAGCTATTTGGAGTGTCGGGTGAGGTCAGGGGACGTCCAGACAATCTAGGATCCACAACAGTCCAGGGCTTCATTCTTCATTAAGAAGAATGGTTCAGTATTCCCATTGATCGCTATCGTACGCGTGTGTGTGTGTGCCTCCGTAGCACAAATTGAAGAACGACGGTGTATTGCGACCTTCGCTTGGAGAAGAACTGAGTTTGATTCTCGTCGTGATAAGAGCAATCTTTATATGGACTTTTCCAATTGAAGGTGATTTAGCCGATCTCATACGGAGACAGCTGGGTCCCCCCCCCCGGGAACTCCGGTTTATCATCCGGCATACATGTAAATCTGCCAAGAAAACACAAGTAGTTTACAGACAATAAATACCTGTTGGTGGCGATGTTGCGGATAGTAGTGTGTAGATGGAGGGTGAGTTGGGGGGGGGCTATTAAATGAGTCTTTGGACATCAGAGATATAACGGAATTGTCATAAAAATAAGAATCATAGAATGTGTCCACTGAATTTCAACTCGTCTCCCCCTCCTTCTTGCAATACAGCTCAACCGCAAACAGATATGAGTATTTTGTTGGCGGGGCTCTATTGCGGAAAGTGAAGGTCTTGTTTCCTAATACCAATATCTAGCATAAAGTTACGCTGAAGCGGTATCCCTGCTCTTCCGTCCAAACTCTCATAAAATTTAAATCTCGTTGAAGGACCATAACATCATCATTATCTATAATGAATTTTGCAAACTAGGGCCTGGTATAAAGCTGTGAATAAAAGGTTAATATCTTGTTTGAACCACCTGTGATTCTGATTTCAGTTGTCACATTTCAGTAGACAGACCTTAATGAAGTACGGCTCATTCATTTCAGGTTCCACAATTTTGCAGACCTCTTCTGCTTGAGTCACGATTACACTTTAATTATACTAAAATCGTTCTTCATTCAAATGTAAGAAGATTGTATTTATAATTATTAATAGTTTTATTAATTAATTTTATTTATCAATAAAAACAAACTATATATCATGCTTGTATGAAGCCTGTTAGCGCTTTATATTTAAGTAAAGTTATATATCATGCATTTCATTTAGTTAAATTGAATATACTCTAAAATATATTTCGTAGGAAATATATTTTAGAGTAAAATAACTGTGGGTGGGACTTCTGTTGTTATTGAATGACAAGCAGTTCCGATGAGATCAAGCTGAATAGTGATGTGACCCATATACCCTTCCCCCCTCCCTCTCTCTCACCACACACACACACACACACACACACACACACTGATACATTAGGAAAACCCTGGATAATAATGCCCCGGTTGATGAATTTCTAAACTCGCCCAATCTTCTTCTACACTCCTTATCTTCGCAAATTACCTTACCTTACATTGTGGAACTCTCTCCCCAAGAAAATCTTCCATAAGTCCCGCACACATATTTAAAAATTAAAATAAAAGTAGAGGGGTAGTAACTGGAAATTTGCATACCGCTTCGAAAGTTCTTACTAGGGTGTTTATTTTATTAAAAATAAAATACTACTAATAATAAAAACTTGGCGTTCTTTATGCAAAGTATCCGCTTAAAAACAAAACAAAACAAAACAACAACAACAAAAAACGTTTTCTGCTTTCTTAGCACCCAGATTTTTTTTTTTTTTAAAGCTGATGTAAAATGAACTATGTATCTCGCTGATAGTTATTTACTCATACTGCGATTAAAGACTTAAGAATACAAAATAAGTTATTTATTCATTCTCTGCAAGTATCAAGATATTTGAAATGGAACCAATCTCAACACATCAGTATTTTCCAAACAGTACTTAATCTTCGGACAATGTCATTTTAATTCGGTTTTCACTTTCGTATGAAAAGAAATAAAAAAAAAAAGAGAAAGAAAAAAAAGCGACTTACACATTCCAAGAGGACCTTGATTACCTCCGCTTGGCCTTGTATTGCGGCGTGCATCAGTACAGTAAGTCCTTGCCAGTCTTGAATGTTGGGGTCGGCGCCAGCATTCAGAAAAAGTTGCACAAACTTCACGCAGCTCTTTACGTTGTCCACGTGCGTAGTAGTGTAGATCAAAGGAGTCTGACCTCTGTGATTACGACTATTCAACTCAATACCCGCCTCCACCAGCAACAAAGTCTGACGGTGCCGACAATGACGGATCGCTTCGAAAAGAGCATAATGTGTTGGAGATCTCCCCGGTTCCTGTGTTACCGAAGGAGGACCTGACATCGATGAAAGATTTGGGCCAAATGCAACTGTATGTTTCATCCGTTTGAAGTTACCACTTTCAGGGAAATGAAATGGGTAAATCAATTTTCTTTTTTTAATCCAATGTCAGAAAATTTGCAGGAAATACTACACGAGTAAAATGTCAAGATTTGAATTGCTGTCAGAATGATAAATAATAGTAACTGCAATACAAACTAAATTGCAAGCGGGACATTTCTAAACTTACATGAACGTGAATAATTTTTTTTTTTCATTAGGACATGTGCTAATACTAATACTAATATCATGAAAAAGCAGTTGCATCACGTGCCTAGAGTCATGTGGTAACTTTAATAATATTTCAATCCATCTTAGTTCGTATGATTAAAAAAAAAAAATACGCGCACAACAGAAGTGCTTACTAAAACCGTCCAGAAATTATCACTTTCGCTGAATCTGATTTCTGAATCTATACTGCACAGCACTTAGGGTGCTTCACTCTCGACTGATCCTAAGCACCTGCACTTCTTGACAGCAAGCAGAACAACCGAGGTGCTCCATAGCGATCACGATTAGTAGCGCATGCGCTAATCGTGCACATTACGTTGTATGGTTATCCAAGAGCTACTGTCGTTCTTGTTCTCTGAAACAAATTGTAATAACTGTTGCGAAACGACCTTGAAAATATCATCAAGTAGAGTGCAACTGATATAAATAACAACCACATATTCGAGTAATTACATTCCCACAGTGGACTGTTAAGCACTGCTGCAGTAATTCCACAGTAATTTATAAAATGTCATCAGAAATCGGATACAAATACAGGTAACCCTCTTATAACGCGGATGTTAGGTTCCACAGAAATGCCGCCTTATATAAATCGCGTTATGCGAGACCCAGATTACATAGAAAAAGTAGGGTTACTTTCCGAAATCGTTTTTTTTTTTAAATTATATAAACAACCATGACATACCCAACAAAAAAAAATATTTTTATTTAAGTTAAGGGATTTACATCCCATATTGTTTCATAGCCGAATAAGAAACTCAAAGAGTTTCATGCCGAATATAGTAAATACATAAAGTTCGGCGAGTCCAAGCGTAAGCAAATACCTGGATAGTGCAACACATAACCCATTTGGTAGTACAAACTGAGGCAACTCATGGTAAGGGTGGAGCAAGCTCCGATCACTCTTCTTGATATTTCCCCATAATGTGAAACCCAGCTCCTAGGAGCTGTATTACTGTTCTACATTATGAGTGAGAGAAGGTCACTACCCAGACCGGTTTCAACCTTTATTGAGGTCTCATCAGTGAGTAGGTAGATCTAGAAATACCAAGTTTGTAGCAAACAGAACTTACATATACCCTACTATGAGAATTGCCAAGAAGGTGTCCTAGTAAATTATTAATTATATGAAGAGCCAAAGGCGACATAAACTTATTTAAGTCAAGAGTCAGTTGTAACACTATCCAGGTATTTGCTTACGCTTGGACTCGCCGAACTTTATATATTTACTATATTCGGCATGAAACTCTTTGAGTTTCTTATTCGGCTGTGAAACGATATGGGATGTAATATCCCTTAACTAAAATAAGTTCATGTCGCCGAATTGAAGCCTTTGGCTCTTCATATAATTAATATTTTTATTTAATTCTTGTAATTCATGTAAGTTAAGAAAACATAAACTAAGAAACAAATCTACTCTATAATATAAAATGATAAGCTTTTTTTGTAACGTTTTTGTGTCACGTTTTTTGTCAAGTTATTTGAAACGTTTTGAAACTCAGGGGCTACCCTGAGTCTCGAATCTTCAAAATTCGAGTCATCAGAATTCAAGGAGAATCGGCCTACCAGTCCGGAACTCGGGGATTGAGCGCTGTAGGCTCCAGGGGACTTCCCCCCTTTCGAGCCTTCAAAATTCGAGTCATCAGAATTCAAAGAGAACCGGGCATACCAGTCCTGAACTCGGTGGTTTGGGCGCCGGGGGGGGGAACGAAACCCACTTTCGAGTCTTCAAAATTCGAGTCATCAGAATTCAGAGAGAACCGGCCTACCAGTCCTGAACTCATGGGGTTCGGCGCCAGGGGGGGGGGAGAACCCCCTTTCGAGTCTTCAAATCCGAGTCATCAGAATACAAGGAGAACCGGCCTACCAGTCCGGAACTCGGGGGAGCCGTAGGCGTCAGGGGGGAGATCCCCTAGTTTATAGTATAAACTTATAAAAATACAAATTGTATAAACTTTATTACTCATAATGCGTAAATGTTTTAGGCAAAATAAAATAAAGTGCATATTTTAATCGGCATCACTGTCTTCAAAACGAATATTTCGTTTTGAAGACAGTGATAAGTCTGCTCATGGCCTTGCTGTGACTTGTGCATATTTTAATGCACAAGTCACAGCAAGGCCACTCGTAAATAGATGTTCTCTATTTACGAGTGGCCGGATGTCGTCATCACTTGAAATCTCTTGGACATTATTAGTATAATTCTCTTTGCATACTTCGGCTGGTTTAGTTGTCAAGAAGTCAGTAATAAGACCTTGCTTACCACTATGCTGCAATTTTTTTTATTAAGTTCATAATATGGAGCTAAACAAATGTCCAATTGTCTCGTGAATTTTCCGTAGTGCTCCTTTGAGGGATCATTATCCGCAAAATAGCTTCCTAACTTTCTTGCCAAGTCCAATCCTTCTGCTAATTTCTTTAAATTCGACAATTTAAACACTGAATTCTTTAACGGATTAATCGTAATCAGAATCTTCGGCAGAACTTTCCCCACAATTTGGTTCGACGTCATCTATTAATTGTATAGTTCCTCCTAATTTAAATTCATTTCCCTATCAATTAATTCACTAATTTCGTTTTCAACCATATCGTAAAAGCTCTTTATGGTGGCCATTACTATAAAAATAATTTTTTTACATAAAAAAGCATTACATATTGGATGTAACTCACCAGAAAATAAAGTGCTCAGCACACTTATGAGTTTTAATGAGCTTTCCTGGCAGAAAACGAAGACAACTTTTAACAATAATTAACACAGTTCACGTACATGCGTGCTTAAGGGTATTTCCCCTAATATAAATTCGCTACTTATAACTACATGCGCGATACGGGCAGACACAAATTTAACAAAGATAAAATTTGATTTTTGAGTCACGCGGTGAAAAATATATGAAAAGATAAAGGGTCACTACAGTTTGTAGACCGCGTTATATCGAAACTGCGTTGTATAAGTACCACGTTGAACAAGGTTTGCAACAATTTGTAGACAGCGTTGTAGACGTACCGCGTTATACGAGGGTACCTGTATACCTAAAGTTTGCATCCCACGAACACCATTGTTGAATCCAACTTGACTTTCTGGAAGGACGTTTGAGACAGTTATTACGAAGGTGGCAGAGGACAATTGCGAAATCCTTATTTAGATTTTTTTTATTATAAAATGTTTATTAGGTTTTAATTATAATATATATGTGTATATCAAATCAGCTAACGCCTTTTTATTCCCGTATATAGGGAGTAGGCGGGGTCGTTTTTAGCCCTATTTAACTTTTGGAGACTAAGAGTGGGCAGTTCAATCTCCACTGGTACCCATCAGAAATAGCTGACCCGCAGTGAAGAGAGACGGCTCAACAAGTGCCGCCATCTCGTAGTCCCCAACCCTAACGCTCTTATTTGATGTCTGAAATAATGTGGGTTCTACAGTCGATTTTCTTGAGTTTACGAGACGAAAAATCCGCTTGCCCGTGCCAGAGATCGACTAACTCGGGAACCGGTCGAAAAAAGGCTTAGGAAAATTTCTTCTAGTCGCCGACTAGATTCGAAACCAAGAAGTCTTCCTTCGTGCGGTTGGTATTCGATTAATAGAACGATTAATTTTTTTTCTTTCTTTTTACAATACACCCACCTGTAAGCAATGGAAAGAGAATTTTGATTTTTATAATTAGAGTTAAAATATCATTTATGGAAAGATAGGAAAAACAAGGATTTGAAAATCAGCAGATATACAAATGCTTTATGCTATATATATATATATATATATATATATATATATATATATATATGCGAAAAATTAGGTCCTTGAATATCTTTCTAATCTTTTCTTCCTATTTCTCTCCCTCTCTCTCTTTTCTTTAAAGGAATTACAGCTTGAAAACGCATTTCGATGTATTTATTTATTTATTTAATTTTTGGAATTTAAGCAAAAGATTCTTAAGATTTTCGTATGCCAAGAGCTGTGGCTCAATCGCGCCAGGGTTCCTCAAAAGTCAGATCCTACTTTTGGGGATCGCTAAAATTAGGAAACTAAACAAATGAAATTAACACTTTTAAACATTTATTATTATGCGACACCTTCTAGGAGTCCAATGACTCTTCGCGGGAGGGCACTCTATTCCATCCCTCTACAAAACCACGCCATCTCTCCCTACTACTTAATTCTCTCATTACACACAACGACCACCATCCAACCCTATTTTTTGTCTGTAAATTGCGAGTGTTCTGCTCGAATAAAAAATGATTGCGATCATCAACGTTTTATGTTTAATGACAATATAAAGAAAATTATTTAAAGAAATAGAATTTCATGGCATAATTATTACAAAATTTTCAACTGTAAGAGGTAGAAAATTCCACATTTTTAAACTTATTTAATGTTTTGAAAAAGAAACAAACTTATTTTGTTTCTTTTTTATTGTTATAAAATTATATAATAAAGTAAAATAATTTTTCTCTGTAACTAATTTTGCTTTTATGTTTCATTATTGCTCTTGATATACATATTTAAAACACACGGCCCCTGAGGACTATATGTGCCAGAGTCCAATATATCCTAATCCGGCATTGCCTAAGGCCATATATTATATTAGTAAAATAAAAGAAAAGTTTATATACCAACATGAAAGAAATTGTTGTTTATCAAGAAACAATAAGTTTAACGAAATCCACAATTATGCAAACTTGTATCTCGTTTTGACTGCTACGCTCATTTACTTGAATCATGCAAGATTTGAAAGTTTAAATGAATCATTCAATATTAAAAAGGTGGTTTTGCTTTTCATCGGGATTATTTTCCAAACGAGGGCCAAAGTTATATTATGTTATACAGTGAGTTCGCTCTGCATTAGGAACACCCACCAAATTACGCGTTGGTCCACCTCTCTGTGCAATCGCCTTAGGAAGCCTAGGAACATATTCTACAAGGTGTCAAACATACTCCATGCATAACTAGATCCATGTCCGATGCAACAACTCTGACAGTTCACGCTCATCACGTGAAGGAGAATCAGCAGTTCTCGAACACACATGTTCAATTGGGTTACAGTCAGGAGAGTTTGGGACCAAGGCGGTTCGTAGTCGTGTTCCTCTAACCACTCAGTGCGTTGTCCTGTTGAAGGATGGTATTGTGGTAGGGATAGACATCCTGCAGATATAAATGGAGATGGTCAGCTAACGGATCATCCCTATAGCATTCACCATTCAGTGTTTGTGGAATGATAAACCAACAGACCTAGGGAGTGCCAATATGAAGCTCTCCAGATCATAGCACCACCTCCATCGGCCTGTTCGGCACCAACTGTGCAACCAGGGGATAGAGCTTTATGCTGTTTATGCCAAATGCGAATCAGGCTATCAGCATGATGCAGCAGGAAACGGAATCACCACCCCCAGATGAGCTTCCATTTGTCGAGGATCCATTGCCAACAAACAACGTCCATGCGAGACGTTATTTGCGATACCTGGTCGTAATCATGGTGGTACCTTTGTTGGTTTCCGGCTGTGGAACCCCAGGCAAAGCAAGGTATGGTGTATGTCAATATGGGTCAAACTGCCCATTTATACCGGTGGGCGAGTTGTGTGGCTGTTGCAAGTAGTTGCTGAGATACCAGTCATGACACCGACGCTCACCTCGAGAATCAACCATGCGTGGGTAATCAATATGAGTTCTTTTGCTTGAGGCCTGTTGGGGGTTAATCCGGTTTTGGTACGCCCTTGATACAATAGTACGGGAGCAAACAAGTGTGGCTGTTTCCAAAATACTCACACTCTCCCTCCAAGCCCAAACTATCTGACCACAGTTAATTTGGTTGGCGTGGTGAAAGAGTGGAGGAATCTCATCATTGCCTATTTAAATACAAGAGGCAATAGATCCCCTGGAAATTAGAGGAAGGGGAGGGAAACGGAAGGTGTGGGAAGAAGAAAGGTAAGGGAGAAGAAGGAAATAGAAATGGTAAGGAAGAAGGCAATAGGAAAGTCAAAGGGGAATACAGAGATGGGAGAGAGGAAGGGAAAAAGGCCTCAGCTAATATTTTTCATCTTTCTAGCTCTGTGCTATCATATGTTTAACTCTTTCACAATCTCTACTGCAGGTCTGCTGGACGACCAGGACCACGGGGGAAACCGGCGCCCAGGTGATCAACGTGTCCATAGTAGACCGCCTAGAGTTGGCCTTCGCTTCCCGGGTTCGCATCCAAGTTAACTACCGTGGACGACCTAGAACTAGAACCTGAATTAAACTAACAGATGTTATAGATGCCATTGCTAAAGCAAAAGGAGTGTGAACTTAATGACTTCTTCCCTAAAGGTGCATAGGATGGGAAGAGAGTACCAGATGGACTTGAAATTCTACTCACCCAGTCTCTTTTCTCGATCATCAGGAAACGTCGCGTAGCTCTTTAGAAACAGCAGAGCACCAACGAGAGATGTCTCTCCAGCTAGGAGGATTAATGTTGTATGTTTTTTCCCTCACCTACCAGATGTGATATTTGATCTCATTTATCACGAAGATTAGTGACCTCTGCTTGTTTGTTGGTGGTGGGAACTGCAGAAAGATGACTTGATCCTATGTTAAGATTGGGATGCAGAGTACGTTACTCATTCTCCTCCAGATGTTTTAGGAGACTGTGCACCCATAGAAGGCATGCTCCACGTCATTCACACCCAGGCAGAAGTTACAGAAAGGGTTCCTGGTGCTGTGGAACAGCCAGTTGTTAAAGTTGACTGGAATTCTACGTATGCTAACCTCCATGTCAGGCATTTTATCGTCGGAAGTGTTGTTACTGATGTTACCGAAATGTTGTGCCTCACCGTCTCGACTCTAGAAAGGAGCGACGATGTTAAGTAAAAACTGTCTAGCTGAGTACCAACTCCTTTACAAACCATGTGTAGTCACGGGTGTTGGGATTACGATGTTGCCAAACATCGGCGAGCTGAGCATTTCTAAGGTGAATTTCAAGGTCTCTGTAGTCGAATTCTTTTTACTTTGTCTAATACTGAGTTCGCCACACAGTTGAAGTAACTCATTATGATAATGTGAGGGTACTATGCAGATAGTTGTTGAGGCTCTAGAAGAATGCTGGTCTTGCAGTTGCGTTATCCAAGGCATAGATGTTAAGGAACCTATTGGTACAGCCCCAGTACTTCCAATATATGGCAAGAATTCTTCCTTCTGCATCTCTTTGGATATTATGAAAGGGTCCTAGGAGGAGAGGCAGTGGCGCGCCATGGGTAGGAGGCGCCCTTGTGCAAAACGTTTTTAAGCGCCCCCATAAAATAAGTTTCCATGAAAAATTTTACTTTGTTAAAAGTACGAAACAGTTTATACGCATATAAATAAAAATAAATTTTATTTTTATTTAATATATATTTATTTTATTTTTTTATATATTTATTTTATTCATATATATATATATATATATATATATATATATGAAAAAAGCTTTAATGACTGATACCGAGAGAAAAAGATGACATGGTATATTTGAAAAGATGCTACTAGTTTCGTTGAGTTGATCAACATCTTCAGGTATCACAATCAAAGAAATATATAAAGAATTACAGAGAGACTTAAAATTGTAATAACAGAACAAGTACAAAAAAGACAGTAGCGTGTTTGAAAACAAAAAGCGAGCTTGAGTTCTAAACTAACGTATACTACGCGCTGTCGTAAGTGCGCCAATATTGAACAGAGGCAACGTGTGCGTCAGAGAGATTAAAACTTAGGCTGTTATTGATATGAGAAGAATCTAGAGAAATTTCTCTAGATTCAGCAATCTTTCTCTTGAGTTCATCATAGCACACATGGATGTTAGAAGTTGGAGTCCAGTTCGCAATGTGTTGACGGCCTTCGTCTGAGTTAACTGAAAAGAGAACGTGGCTAGAGAGAGAGAGAGAGAGAGAGAGAGAGAGCGCTGGCTCTAGTCCTGTTGTAGGAGATATCTTTACGGTGTTTTTCCAAACGTAGAAGGATGGATTTAGCAGTCTGGCCATAGTATGGTTCTCCACAATCACATAAAATCTTGTATACTCCTGGAAACTAAGTTGGAAGATGTTTCTTTTTAGGTTTACTGAGTAGTGAACGAAGTTTTGGGAGCGTAGTGAAGCAAGTTTTGAAGTTAAACTTCTTGAGAATTTTTGCCAGTTTTGGTGAAAGGGAGCTGATGTAAGGCAAAGAGATGAAGGCTCTGGGGGAAGAGGGATCTTCAGAAGTAGTTGAGTGACTGGGGAGAAAAGAAATTTGTTAATTTTCTTAGGAGAGAAATCATTATTAATAAAAGATTTTTTAAGAAAAAGAAAAGATTAAAACTTAGGCTGTTATTTTCAATAACAGCCTAAGTTTTAATCTCTCTGACGCACACGTTGCCTCTGTTCAATATTGGCGCACTCACGATATTGGAACTCAAGCGCGCTTTTTGTTTTCAAACACGCTACTCTCGTTTTTGTACTTGTTCTGTTATTACAATTTTAAAAGTCTCTGTAATTCTTTATATATCTCTTTGATTGTGATACCTGAAGATGTTGATCAATTCAACGAAACTAGTAATCTAGTAATATCTTTTCAAATATACCATGCCATCTTTTTCTTTCGGTATCAGTCATTAAAACTTTTTTCATAATATTCCAACCGAGTAAAAATGAATTCTTAAAAAAAATAATATTAATATATATATATATATATATATATAAATTACTGTTATTTTAATATAAAAAGAAATATTACACAACAGAGATAATTTGGAGGTATGCTTTTAACTACACAACAATTATTGTAAATGTAGATTCATTTTAGATATTTATCCGTCTTGCTTTGGCCGCCACAAAAATTTAATAATATCTTTAATGTCTAATTGCGTCCCATAATATTATTTTCAATTGATATAATTGATAAATTCGTTAGACGCTCTCCAGACATTGTTGACCTCAAATAATTTTTTATCAATTTCAATTTTGAAAAACTTCTTTCCCCTGATGCTACGGATGTTGGTAATGTTAAATAAATATGCACACAATCACAGTATTCGGAAACATGTCGGTTAATTTATTTTCGTATATATAATTTAAAACATCCTGAGGAGCCGACTCTTTTTTAATAAAACATTGCAACGTGCAGGGTGACCAGTCATTCGAGGACGTCTGTTAGAAAGGGATATATGGAATTATAAGACTGGTAATTACGAAAAGCTCAGGAAACAGCTTGCGATAATAAATTGGAAAGAGGAACTGGATAGAAAGGATACCATTGCTGCTTGGGCCATACTCAAGAACCATTTTGTACTTCTCATGCAACCAGTTGCATGAGAAGTACAAAGAGCAAGCGAGGAAGGTGACTAGCTTGATAAGGGTAGCAAAAATGCAGTATGAGCAGCAGTTAGTTAAAACGGCCAAAAAAAAATCCTAAGGAGTTTTTTCGATATGTCGCCAGTAGAAGAAAGAGTGATTATGGTAGGATGGGATTGATTAGTGAAAACGGAGGAATGATAACCGCTGCGGAGGATATAGTTGAGATATTTAGTGAGCAATTTCTAAAGGTATTTCATTCTTGTGAATGTGACATCATGCAGAACTTGAAAGCTGTGGCAAAGGAGGAGGAGGAGGAGGAACTGTTAGTAAGTGAACAGGAGGTATGAGGAATTGAATAGACTTGATGTAAATAAGACTGTGGGACTTGATGCTATTTCACCACGCGTCTTGAGGGAATGTGCCAGAGAGTTAACAACAGCTTTTGTATATCTTTTCAACATGAGTCTCTCACTGGGTCAAGTTCCAAAAGAGTGGAAAGAAGGTAAAATCGTTCCAATTCATAAGGGAGGTGATAAGAGTAAGGCTTTGAATTATAGACCAGTCTGTGTATCTGGAGTTGTGGTCAAGGTATTAGAGAAGTTAGTTAGGAATAAAGTTCAGAATTGGGTTGACAACAGAAAAATACTCTTTGGCGGCCAGCATGGATTTACTAAAGGAAAATCGTGCTTTAGCAACTGCTTACTTTTTATAATAAAGTGACAAATGCGTTGGATAAGGGTATTGCATATACAGTTTTATATTTAGATTTTGCAAAGGCGTTTGATAAATTGCCACATGACAAGCTGGTAATTAAATTGGAACGGATGGGGCTGAACAGTAGATTGGTTCACTGGATTGGAGATTGGTTGTCTGATAGGTATCAGCGAGTTGTCTATGGAGGAGCGATATCCCAGAAGAGGAAAGTTACTAGTGGTGTACCTCAAGGGTCTGTTTTGGGCCCATTGCTGTTTATTTTGTATGTAAATGATATCTGGAGAGGTCTGAATGGTGATATGCAGTTGTTTGCAGATGATGCAAAGTTGGGCAGAGCTATCAGGAATAGTGTGGATGCTGTAGCTTTGCAAGAGGACTTGAATACACTGTCTGAATGGGTAAATAAGTGGGGATGTCAATTCAATGTCTCAAAGTGTAAGGTTTTGAAATTTGGGAAGCAGAGATGGGATGTAAAGTACACAATCGGTGCGAATATCTTGGAAGAGGTAGAGGAAATGAGAGATCTGGGAGTGATTGTAGACAAGGACCTAAAATTTCGGGGACATGTTGCTAAAATAGTGAAGACAACACAGCGGATAATGGGAATGATGCGGAAGACATTGACTTGTAGAAGTAAGGATGTTATGGTTCCTTTGTATAAGGCTTTGATCAGGCCACATATGGATTACTGTGCGCAGATCTGGTCACCTGGTTTTAAAAAAGATGAAATTGCGTTGGAAAAAGTTCAGAGGCGATTGACTAAGGTGGTTTCTGGTCTCTGGAATGTAGAGTATGAAGTCAGATTGACAAAATGCAATTTGCAGAAATTGGTGGATAGAAGGAGGAGGGGGGATATGATTGAGACATTAAGTGGTTATTATAGTTCGCCCACCGTTTGCAGGTCGCTGCTTCGCGTCTTTCCAAGAATAGTCGATTCATGCTGAAGGGGAGAAAGAAATGAAGGACGTCCGAATTGGTCGCCAACACGCGAAATCACGTGCTTTATAGGTAAAATTTTCCAACTGTTATACAAGCAACATAGTTAACTACAATAATCATAAAAGAGAAGTTAATTTTCCGACCGGTAATAATAAACAACTCATCCCACTATACGGACTGATTACCCTATTATCGGAATAGATTCTCCTTTTTCTGAGATGCGCAGAAGTGTCGAGGGACCTCAAATCGGTGGGCGAACTATACCAGATTAACGTCGGGGAGGTTTTGCACAGAATGGGTGAGGATAGCAGGAGAACAAGAGGTCATTTCTGGAAGCTGTATAAGGAGGGTGTGAGCAAGGGAGTGAGGAGCAGGTTTTTTGCATGGAGAGTGATTGGAATGCTTTGCCCGAGAGTGTGGTGTGTGCAGAGACAGTGAATATATTTAAGGCACAGTATGATAAACTGTGTGTATAACAGTGGACCTCCCACGATGAGTCTTTGACTCCATGGAGGTTTTTATAATAATAATAATAATAATAATAATAACGTTTTTAATTCCTCAAATAAAGTCATACCATCAATATCGCGATTGTCGGAATCTTGATTGTCTCTCAGTTTTAAGTGCAAATCTTTACAACGTTTCATTAAATCTTCATCGCTCCAATCTTTTAATTTGCTAATGTCTCTTATAACTTTAAAGTCCTCGCTATGTTGTTTTAAGAGAATGAATCTTTCCGTGACTGAAGTTATTGTCGTGTCTAAAATCGCGAAGAAAAAAATTATTTTAAAATTTTGTTTAGGATCATGCGTTGTCTTATCTGATGCTTCGTAACCAAACATTTTTGTTTTTGTTCTTTTGCGAATGTCTGGAAAAATAAGATCAATATTAAGATCGTTTGCTACTTCTTTTGCAGTTCTAATAATATTTTCAAAATACTGGTCTGTTCGGCGAGTATAACATAATCAAGATTTTCTGTAATTTTTCCTATATTTTGCTTGCAACACTTACGAGACTTCGTAAATAATTCGTAAAAACTTCGTAATTACAAGATTTCGTACCAAACATGAACAGAGCAAATAAATTTAAACGAATAAATCTTTCAAATTAAGTTGTCTGCCTGAACTCTAGAATCGATATTTTTAGTTTCATCTTCTGTAATATCAAAAAGAGCCTGGTAAATTTCCTTGATATTATTTTTAAGTGGCTTTATTTCTTTTACTCTACTTTCCCACCTAGTAGCAGAAAGTGGTTTCAAATTTAAAACACGAATATGTTTTTTTAATATAGCCCAACTTCACAGATATTGAAAAATAATTATATTATTCCTGTATTACCCCCCAAAAATTTACAGTTTCACAGGATATTTTAGCTGCATCATTAACTACCAAATTTAACGAATGAACATCACACGGAATAAAAAAAAAGCCCTTGAATTTATTTCAAGGATTTTTTTCTGCAGTCTATTATGTTTGCCTCGCATATCTGAACTGTTATCATAATAAGCTTGGCCGCGTAAATCCGAAATGTTAATATTCAATAATTTTAAATAATTTTTTATATATTGAAATAGTCCTTGCCCAGTGGTATCTTCTACAGATTGAAAACCCAAAAAATGTTCATGAATTTCTGCTATATTTGTATCTTTATTTTGATTAACAAATCTAATAACAATAGATAATTGTTCTGTGTGGCTTATATCAGGAGTAGTGTCAAGAATTAATGAATAATATTTTGCTTCTTTAACCATTTCTAAAATTTTTTGTTTTATAGCTTCAGAAATTATACGAATGATTTCATTTTGTAATTTATCACCTAAATAATGAACAATGTTCCCTTTTTGTGATGTTTGGATGAGATGCAAGTGCTCTGCCATTATCGAATCAAATTTAGCGACAGCTTCTACTAACTTTAAAAAATTGCCGTTATCATTTTCAAAAAGTTTTTGTGAAGAACCTCTAAAAGCTATACACTGTTTTGATAAATATTGTATTATGTAGATTTAGAACCGGCGCTACGGTCTTTGCTGCATGCATGCAATTTCTATCTAAGCGCCCCTGTAACGATCCGGGCGTGTGTGTTTCTTTTACGATAATAAAATTTTTAATTATTTGAAATTTCTTAAATAAATTTTGACAGAACAGCCACACATTGGTTCGCTAAATGTAACGAACTGGGGGTGTTGACTAGGCAGGATAATCGTTAAAAAATCGAATATTCAAAAATTTCTCAAAAGTTAAAGCAAATTTTGATAACGCCACTTCACTTTAATCGTTGAATATAATGATACAGGGATTATAGCCTTCTAACCGACCCGAATCGCTAACAAAATTAAAATGAATTTTAATTAAAGTTAAAATTTATTTGAACTAAAGTTTAAAAAATTCTTGCATTTTACAAGTTACTAAATTCTTAGTAACTTGTGAGAAATTTTTCAATAATTTTTATAAGTGGAACTATCTTTTATGAAAATAAAAGAAACTCAAGATAGATGAGAAAACAAGAAAAGAATTCAGAAATAATGAGAACATTTAATATAAGTATTCAAAAAATAACATCTTTTCAGAATAAGAGAAAATAAATTAAATTACACATATATATATACTTGAAATTTTTTTAATTAAAATTTTAGGGTTTTTGATTTCATATTTACACAATTAGAAATAATGGTCTTAATGTCTAATTCTGCACATATATCATTTTCAATAGCTATTAACGCCAAAACTAACAAGCCTTTTTTGTGACATACTTGTTCTTAAGTAGGTTTTAATCAGTTTCAACTTGGAACGTTCACCGCTCGCTACACTAACATCTAAGGTTAATAGTATTCTTAAAACAATTGAAAAGTTAGGGAAAGATAAATTATTGGACACGATAAAATTAAGAATATCGAAAGGGTTTTGAATATTTAAATTATTCTTCCGAAAAATATCCCAGAAAGCACATAACTCGTCATATAGTTCTATTGCATTTACGTCTTTATTGTCGCCGTCCTTCAAGAGAATCTCTAAATCATCACAATTTTTTCGTAAATCTTCGTTATTAATTTGTAGTAATCTATACAAGAAATTGTAATTAATTGAAATTAATTGAAATTTTGAACAACTAAAAACATATGTTTTTAGTCGTTCAAAACGTTCTATTAACAAACACATTGCAACATCTAGAAGTGTATAAAACACATTCACGCTAAATTTATCCTCTGGCGATTGTGGCGTTTCTTCATGATGCTCATAGTCAAATTGTCGTGTCTTCTTTCGTCGTCGAACTCCGTACCAGTTTTAAATTTTTGTTCTCCATCCACCTTTGCACTTAATTCTTTTACCGTTTTTAGAATTTCTTTAAAATGTGTATCTGATCGATACTCTTGTAAGAATATTTTTAAGTTTTCGATAGATTCTAAAGCAAGTGTAATATTCATATTTTTGCCTTGAAGCATTTTACTCACAGGGTTTATTCTGTTAAGTAACTCATGCCAAGTTATAAGAGAGCACATAAATTTGTAGTCCTTTATTTTAGCACATAATGTTTGTGCTTCATGCTGAGTTTCTTTATTAAAATTTTCATTATTTAAAATTTCAAAAAGTGCATCGTAAATTTCTTCTAACTGATATCGTAGAGAGCGGATTGCATTAATTTTACTTTTCCATGGCGTCTCTGATGGCTGTTTCAATGTTTATTTTTTTACGAATTTAAAAGGATTGCCGAACGTTTGTAAGAGAATGAAGAGAAATTGAATATTTCTTGAATAATTGCAAAGAAACGAATTGTATCTGCATTCATTTTGGCTGCATCGTTAATGATTAAATTTAGAGTATGCGCAGCACATGGCACGTAAAAAGCTTGAGGATTTTTGTTCAAAAGCAAATTTTGGAGCCCATATTTTTTCCCTTTCATATTTGCCCCGTTGTCATACCCTTGACCTCGCATGTCTTCAAAGGGAATGTTCAATTTTTCCAGCTGTTCCATTATTGTTGCACATAAACCACATCCTGTGGAATCTGATATATCTGCAAAACCTAAAACGTTTTCCCTGATCTTTACAATTCCATTGTCACAGGAAACAAAGCAAATAATAATGGTCATTTGTTCTGTTTTCCTTGCATCAGGTGTGCAGTCTAAAATTATGGAATAATATTTATATTTTCGAATTGATAATAAAATTGGATCCCTGATTGCGTTACGTAAAGTTTCCAATATTTCATTTTGACTGTCTTTACTCAAATAGTGTACTCTATTGTTTCGTTGTGGGGCCATTACAACATGATTTTCCATAACGGGATCAAACTTCGCAAACAGTTCGACTAATTTTAAAAAAAAATTGCCGTTATTCATTTCATATAATTTATCAGATGATCCACGAAAAGCTAAATTTTGGCTACCAAGGAATTTTATAATTTCAATCAAGCATTCTAAAACACTCGTCCAATGTTTCTTTTCCATTTCATACATGCTTTGAGTCTTGCAATTCCATAGTAGTTTTGTTTTTTAAATTTTTATCAAGCTCCTTCCATTTTAAGAAATTTTTCATGTGAGTTAAACTAGTCTCATGTCTATGCAAAGTTGTACTTCCATTTCTCCAATCGTTATAACCTTCTACAAGACTACTTGATTCAGTATGTGTGAAAAGTTTGCAACAAAAGCAAAAAACAGAATTTAAAGTTTCGGAATAAATGAGCCATGTTCTTGGCACGAGCTCCCCGTTTTCCATTTTTCTATTATAATACATGTCGCCAAATTTACGACCATATGTATCTTTGGGATATATTATATTTTTCTTTTGAACAGGCCCAATTTCAATTAAAACAACTCGTAATTTTTCATCAATATTTTCCCATTCACCTTGATCTTCTAAATTTACAGAGACTAACAATGTGTTAGTTTTGTGGTCAACTACAACTAAATCTTCTCCAAACTGTTTTTCAATTAAATCCTGCATCTTGTTATCTTGTTCAATAGTTGCAATAGTACTTTTATGAAAACTGAATAATGTGAACGGTTCTTCAACTCTGATTTCTGATGTATCGAGTTGGTTACAATCTGTATCAGAATATTTTAATATTTTAACAAATTTATTAAGAGCCCCAGTTTGTTTCTTAATGTCTGCTTCTTTCGCAGCATGACGCTTACGATTTTGTGCACTAGATAACTTTTTTTAATTTTTGATTCCATTTCTATTTTATACCCACAAGAAATTATTACACAACACGAGACAGAGACGAAATATTAGTCCGCACTGCGCTACTGTCAGTAGCCTATGAGATGCGTACCATATGACTGGTTAACTAGCAACAAATGTTTCGTACGAAAATTCGTTTCTGCGCATAAAAACCGTTCACCGTTTCACTTTAGATAGACTGCAGCAGACACAACATTCTGCAGGCAAGCATTTATCCTGCTCTCGCTGCAAAATTGTAAACAGCCGGCTGATCAAAGAGGTGGCAATATACAATTTTTTTAAATTTTTTATTTGGTGTATCCGGTCTTATTTATTTTAATATTGATCATTCTAAGAATGTTTTGTTTTTATGATAAAAAAGTTTGTTTCTTAAAAATGAACTTATGAACCGGCGGCGGCGCCCCCTTCGTAGCGCTGCCTGCATGCATCGCATGCTCTGTATGCCCACTTCTGCCAGCCCTGTGTAGATTAACCGTTCCATGACAGATTGCCAATATTTTTTCTCAGTTTCGTATAATCTTTGTTGTGTGCAATGAATAATGAATTTCTTAATCAACGACATTTTAAGTTCGCCGTATTTTGAACAGTTTTTAATGTGCGTGGAACTTGTCTTGTGTATTTTTAGTATATGACTCAAATGTTGCCAATCGTTACAATCGTTTTCTTTAGTAAGTTGTGAATTTTGACTGCCAAATATTTTGCAATAATAACAGAAAACCGAATTTCGCGATTCTGAATAAACTAAATAACTTCGTAAAAGTTTTTCTCCATTTGCTAAAGTTCGATAATAGTATGAATCGGAAAACTTGCGGCTAGATTCATCTTTGGGAGATTCTTTATTAACTACTTGATGCGGGCAATGCTCAGCTAAACAATCTCTAACTTTGGTAGTTATATGATTCGGCCAAGTACCTGGATCATTAACATTAAAATTTAAAGCAAAATTTGAAGTTTCGTGTTTCGCTGAATCGGAATCCAATATTTCTGCTGCTGCAACTTCTGTAGACAGAAACCCAGTCAGGCCAGTTTCATTTTCGATCGTAACATTCGTTTCTTCATAGTTATCTTGTGTCCTCTCTTTTTCTGTAGTAGAGCTACACGGAGTACTTGCTTCGTCAGAACTTTCTGTTCTTCGTTTTTTATGTGGTCCTGAAGTTAAAAATTTATTCAGCGATCCAGCCAATTTATGTTCTAGTTGTACTCGTTGCAATTGTCTTTTCCTGTTTTGTGCACCAGATAACTTCTTTGGATTTTTTCCCGACATCTAGGGATTAAAGATTAAAGATTTAAAGATTTAAAGAATTAAAGATAATAAAAAATTAACACACTTGGTTAGACTTTAAAATAAGAAGAGCGTTAAAAGTTGTCCACCGAAATAAATAATAATTTCCGAAATTTTCCCTTAAACTTATTTTTTTAACCCCTGAACCGACTATTATTTTTAAGGTGAATGGCCCAAGACTGATTATTTTTTTAAATTACAGAATTTGATTTTTCAGATGTTTTGAATAATGAATATGCTTACATTTTAGGTATTTTTTGAAAATTAACGTGTAGAGCTATTAGCCACTGATTGATTTCTCAGTGCTGTTTATTTAATATATTTTGCATTCTGGTAATTGTTTAATAATATTTAATAATATTTAATATTTAATAAGAAATTTCTAGAATATTAAAACTATAAAAAAAAATCAGCTAACGCCTTTTTATTCCCATATACGGGGAGTAGGCGAGGCCATTTAGCCCTATCTAACTTTTGGAGACTAAGTGGGCAGTTCAATCTCCACTGGTACCAATCAGAGATAGATGGCCCAAGGCTATCACTAATTAAGCGGTACTCAGTGAAGAAAGACGGCTGAAATGTGCCGCCATATCGTGGTCCCTAACCCTAACACAATATATTTAATGTCTGAAATAATGTGGGTTCTACGGTCGATTTTCTTGAGTTTACAGGATGAAAAACCCGAGTTTCCGGGAGGAAAAACCTGCTTGCCCATGCCAGTGATCGACTAACTCGGGAACCGGTCGAAAAAAAGGCTTAGAAAAATTTCCTCTAGTCGCCGACTAGACTCGAAACCAAGTCTTCCTTCATGCAGCCCAACCCTAACCCCAATGTCTTCCAACCAGAACAAGAACAAATATATAAATAAATCTCTTATTGAAAATTATTTATTTTCTAGACGTCTACCCAACATAACATAAAAATCTTTTTTTTTTAAAATAAGATAATTAACTAAAATGAAACAATTTAACTGATTTTCAAACTTAGCAAAAATATAATAGATGTACTTACTTCATGAATAATAATCCAAATTCACAAAATATTTACTAAACAGCAATAAATATATTTTATAAAACAAAAGGCAACTGCACAGTAACACTGTTACTATAATGCACAAAATGAAATGATGCAAAAATACACCAAACAAGTATCAAGAAAAGGCCATTTGCAGTATGTGTAAACTAACTTAGATCATATAAAGAGTTCATAAATAACCTATGTTTATTAATTTAATTTGAGCCGCGTCAGCCTGATGCGCCGATAGTCTATCCCGCATATATACGGGATTTTTAGCTAAGGTCCCTCAGCTGATTAATATGTTTATAATTTATAAACTATTATCTTTAAAATTTTATTTGTCTATCCAAAATCCAAAAATAAGTACACAATTAAAATCAAAGTCAAAAATTGTCCAAAGTCACTTAAACACAGAATGCACAATACACTCAATATGTTTCACATTCAAAATTGAAATGACGCTGAAAAAAATGTAAGAAGTGCATATTTGGATAGACGCTATTTCGTCTATCCAAATTTGAACCGGAATTTAAGAAAACGAACATGTTTCAGACTATATATTTTTGGATAGATCAGTGTTTCTGAAACTTCACATATCCGTGTACCCCCTCTTTAAATTTCATTATTACCAAGTACCTTATCAAAATACCCTTATCAAAATAATAATAATAATTTCTTTCTCCTTTTTATTGATACTACATTTTAGTATATTAGGTGTTCAGCATTTTTGAGGGAAAATGTACACTATATTATTTGTCTTTTTTATGTTGTTAAAGTATAAGTCAAAAATCAAAAGTTCTATAGCCAACGTTACTAAGGTTTTTCATGAAAAATAAAGGAATGTAAAAAAAAGAAAAAAAAATCTTTGATTTGAGAATATTTGAAATCTAGAGAATTCGTGGCATTTATTTGAATGCAAGGTGAACTTTTGTCTCCAAGAAGATTTTTTTAAATTAAAAAAAATTTTTTTTTTTTTATTGATTGCTAAAATATTTATACATACAATAAACATCTTGTGTGACATTGCATCTTATAATTTTACAGTTCAGCACTAAGTGCTGCAATTCCTACATTGGATTTCAATTAAAATTTTTAATAATACATTTTTGCCTTTATATTATGTATTTACAACACATGTTCTTCTAATATTAACAATGAAGATTATACAGAATTTTTGGTATACTTTTTTATTTTATTTTTATTTTATTTATTTATTTTTTTTTTAAGTTTGAGAAAGAATGATTATACATACAAATTTCTGCATTTGCTTATAAGGATTACTTGTAGATGA
This sequence comes from Typopeltis vanoorti, assembly GCF_054136105.1. Classification (NCBI taxonomy): domain Eukaryota; kingdom Metazoa; phylum Arthropoda; class Arachnida; order Uropygi; family Thelyphonidae; genus Typopeltis; species Typopeltis vanoorti. The sequence goes on from NC_143560.1 coordinate 139,021,380, forward strand.
GTGAGGCAAGTTTTGTGCACTAGATAACTTTTTTTAATTTTTGATTCCATTTCTATTTTATACCCACAAGAAATTATTACACAACACGAGACAGAGACGAAATATTAGTCCGCACTGCGCTACTGTCAGTAGCCTACTGAGATGCGTACCATATGACTGGTTAACTAGCAACAAATGTTTTGTACGAAAATTCGTTTCTGCGCATAAAAACCGTTCACCGTTTCACTTTAGATAGACTGCAGCAGACACAACATTCTGCAGGCAAGCATTTATCCTGCTCTCGCTGCAAAATTGTAAACAGCCGGCTGATCAAAGAGGTGGCAATATACAATTTTTTTAAATTTTTTATTTGGTGTATCCGGTCTTATTTATTTTAATATTGATCATTCTAAGAATGTTTTGTTTTTATGATAAAAATTTTGTTTCTTAAAATACTTCGAAGCTTGGGTTAGCTTTTATGAAGAGAGTGGGATTTAGCCTTCACTATTTGTGTTGTTGCTACTGTTTATGTACGGGATGTAGGCATTGGATGCTAGTGATTTGTGATGTGTATATTAGTGTTAATGGTTTCTTAACTTTGTTGGTATATTTTCCAGAGTTCGTTTTTTAATTCTGTAGTTATCTATGTGTTTTAACTTTCTTAGTAGGTTGTTGAGTTGCGTGGGTATCTGATGTGATCTCACAAAAGAACCGTATGCGTTGTTGAAGGGGTGTGGGGATGTAGAGAGTTGTAGGTCGTGTTATACGATATGTGTCTCTGTTGTTTCGATAGATGATGTTGAAGTAATTCCTTATTAATGTCATGTAGTGTTTCAGGTTTTTAATGCTCAGAATTCTGTGTATCGCCATGTACTTGTCGGATATTGATTTTTGCGTGTAAGGTGTCCAGATCACTTTTGACACGATTTTCCTGTGTAGTGTTTCTAATTTTGTTAGGTGGCTGTTTGATGTATTTGTATAGACTGTTATTCCGTATCTGAGTAGGGATTCGCAGATACCGTGATATAGAAGTTTTTTTATGTTGGGTGGAATAATGTCTTTAACTTGGAAGAGTTTTGCTGCGATGATCCGGAGTTTGGTATGTAGGTATTATTTATGTTTTGTCCATTTAAGGTGGGAATCTATATACAGACCGAGGTATTTTGCGTGTGTTACAGGTTTGATTTCGGAACATTGGCAGGTATTTTTGTTGTTAATGCAGCGGTATGTGTGACAATGTATCGATAGTGATGCAGGGCGTATGATTCTTGGGTTGTGTATTATCAGCATCTGTGTTTTGGTGCCGTTGATTAGAATTGCGTTTTGGTGGAAGTATGTTGTGATTTCGTTTAGGTCTTATTGTGCTTTGCAGAGAGCTGTGTTAATGTCTGTGTGGATTGCTAGTAGTGCAGTGTCATCTGCGTATTGAAATATTTCACTTCTTATGGATATGTTATGAACATCGTTAATGTATATGTTGAATAGAGTGGGTGATAATATGGCACCATGAGGTACACAGTGTTTTACTTGTATACTCCGACTGTGACATGTACCTATTTTTGTTACTTGTGTTCTGTTTGAGAGATAGTGTTCTTGAACCATGCATGCAATGTTCCTCTTATACCTATTGAATATAGTTTGGTGAGTAGTATGCCATGTTCAAGTGTGTCAAATGCTTTAGTTAGGTCAAGCAGTATAAGGACAGCGTACTTGTTTTTGTCGAGAGCTTTGTTTATTGTGTCGGCGATGTCCTCTAATAAAGTAATGGTGCTTTTTGTTTTCTGAAAGCCGTATTGGTTTTGTGAGATGATGTTGTACTTCTGTAAATAGTTCTGTAGTCTGGTGTGTGTTATTTTAATATATAATAATAATATATATATATTATATATAATAATAATAATAATAATAATAATAATATTAAATAAAAAAATACATTTCATTGTAAATGTCTGTTTTATTTGAATTTAGATGTACATTTAAACAAAAAAAGATTTATTTTTAATAGAACAAAATTTATAAAGATGCTATACATTTTTACTTAATATAAATAATTTATCATCAATGAGAGGAGTGAAACTGCTTATTTCTATATCTGCTATATTGCTCTCTTTTGTGCGTTTTATAAATCCAGTCTTTAACCAATGAAACATACTTAACAATTTGAAAGCTAAAAAAATTACCGTATTTACTCGACTATAACTCGCACTTTTTTCCCAAAATTAAAGTTAAAAAATCGTCCTGCGAGATATATGTGGGGATTTTCGGAAATTAAAGTTTGGAGAAAAACAAAAAATGAAAATGAGTATGACTTACCAAGAAGCTTCTATTCTCATTACTTCTTCTGCTCTCGAGAGCGGTTTCCTTGTGTGCAATCAAAGTTATCTACCCAAATAGAGTCTTCTTTCCCATTATATCAAGCAAAAATTACTAGTAATTTAAGACTTGAGATACGTAATGAACAATCCTTGACAAATTACTAATGAGAAGTGAAAGATGTGCGCGATTGTAGGCCAGTAGAGAAAAAGCAACTATTAAGAAGTGCATATGATTGGTGCGATATTAACAAAAGATCGCGCGACCCAAACAAAACAAGCTGACAATTGAATTGAAATGCTAATTCTCTTAAACCGATTTCCATAATATCTGAAATGCATTCACTATATATATCTTAGTTTTAACACGTTCATGACAGGGGAGTGTCAAGCAAAACCATATGTTGCAACTGCAACAAGTGGTTTGCTTGAGTGTATATAGCAGCTTCTGCTGGAGGGAAGATGTGATTCATTAGTTAGTGTTTATATTCCCAGTTTTCTGTAATTACACTATTTGTTGAGAAATATATTACAGTGAACCTTTTCCAGTGACACGATAAAACTAATTGGTGTTCGTGTTTCTGCAGTATAATAGCTGTTGGGGATTGTGTATTGTTTACTGCAGGGAGCGAGTTATCGCTCCATTGTGAAATTCGGGGCGATAGAGACTCAATTTGAGTAGGAGAATTCATGCGTAATATAATTTAATATATATATATACACACACACTCATATAGATATAGATTATAAAAGTTTATGAAATTCACATCGTATGATACTTTATGGGTTGTTTCCTTAAGTATCTAATAAGTTGGTTCTAAAATGTTTAGTTTTAGTATGTATGGCTATAATTTTTTTTATTAATAAAATATAATAAGCACATATTTAACACTAAATGGAAAATGGCTCCTTTTTTATTTGGTAAACTAAACGCTGTATTTTTGTAAAATATCTTGTTGCCGTAATACGGTTGAACGAGCGCCCTTATAAAGCAGCGCTGTGAGGCAGGCTGCCTCTATGCTCCATCCTGTCACGGTACTGGGCAAAGCACAGCGTAAGAATGAATTCACAATCTGTCTTAAACTAACAATTTCCACTAAAAATATAATAAACAATCGAGAATATTTATAAAATTTTCGCTGAGTATGCTTACTCTGTGAAATAAAATCTGCGGTAATATTGATAACGTTTCACTTCAAACAAATTATAATAAAACTGTATTAAGTTAAAAATGTTGTTGGATTATTAAAAATTCATAATAATTTGACTGATTTAAAATTTCATTTTTATTGCATTAACTATAATTTGTAATTGTGTAATTTATATAATACGATATAATTCAAGAATAAGAAAATTTATATATTTTTGTTTATTATTTCCTGTGGTGAACTGGCGACCCTATCTTCCAGCACCCTTGTGCAACGCACAATCTGCACAACCACACGGCACGGCCCGAGGAGAGGCTAGTGTAAGTACTCCAAAACCGGCACTGAATAGTGTTGGGAGTTCCAGTATGATGTCAAGGGGTACTTTTGGCTAAGTTCCTGCACGTCTCTGCAGAGGTAGAAGTGTGTTTCTTGCAGGAACAGCAGTCTGATGTTATATCCTAGCATCAGTTTCCACACCACCTCCTGTTTGATTGTAATCGGAGGCCTCTGCTGCTAAGCGAGGCGATGCAAAAGGCTGGTGGCATCATTGGTTATTTATACCCGGTCTAGGTCCTTGATGCTAAGGTCTTTGGTGAATCTAAGTAAAAAGTCAGTTCTTGGGGGAGGGGTGGAATATCCGGATCCTTGCATGCTTACTTCAAGTTTGGAGCACGAGTTCCTCAGGACTTCGAACTCATTCATTATCTTCAATTTAATTTATCCTTGATGTTGTCTTCTCTTGAAAGAGGTGGAAATCCACTTCCATTTCTGATTCCGATGGGTTGTTTTTCTGGTTCTGGATTTTTGTATTTTTCTTTCTTTGGAGCCAGTTCCTCTTTGCGTTTTGCCGCCTTAGATGTTTCTGGTGGTGGCCGCATGGGTGATATTTTCCTCTCTTCAACTTGCATGCCTTCTGCAGGGGAGGGGTCACTGGCTTCGCAATAAGAAGAGTCTTGTGCTTGGTTTTACTGGCTTCTGTTTTTGCCTGTAAAACAACGGCTTCTGTAGGAGTTTCCGTTTCAGATGATGATTCCAGCTCGATTTCAGGTGTTGGTTTTGTTGGGATCTCTGATATGTTTTCCTGATGGATGGCAATTACCGGTGTCGTCGTAGCCCACGTAGTTGCGGTGGAAGGAGCTATAGGGATGTGAGTCGTAGCTACTTTCTTTATCTTCCCGAGGACTGTCTGTGAGTAGGTATTCTCCCCGGTGTTCTTAGGTATTTGTGGAAATTCACCTTGATCCGTAGTCATGGCAGGCTGTTGTGACAGTGGCTCAGTTAGTGCCCCTGCTCTTTCCGTGAAGGTGCACGTAGTGGACAGAAGTGCCAGCTCTAGGGTCCTGGCACCCCGATGCAAATTTAAGTTGAGCGCCCCTTACTTTTTTTCATCATCATCATCAAATTCATGACATTTACCCTCAAGGGGTGTACAGGATATGATAGTACTACATGAAAAATTTACATCATTACTAACTTCCTATCTACAATTTTCCTCCAAATCAATCTTACCTGTCAAGGCTCCAACAATATCAGATCTTCTATTTCTATCTGCTAATGCACTATTTACCATATCAACCCACCTATATCTTGGTCTTCCTCTGGGTCTTTTTCCTGCCAATCTGGCAGAGAACACTTGTTTTGCTAATCTTTCCTCTCACATTCTGTTTAAGTGACCATACCACCTGAGATTAGCTCTGCTAATACATTCCTGGATGCTGACAATGTCAAGTTCTTTCCTAATATCCTCGTTTTTAATATGATATTGCCATTGATGCCATCTGTTCACGCCACTAATCTTTCTTAGGACTCTCATATCTCTAGTCTTTGATCAAGTGTTTTACTTCTAACCCAGCTTTCTGATCCATAAGTTAAAATTGGTTTGAACACTATCTTGTAAACAGCTAATTTAGTGTTTTCACTAATTCCGTATAAATTCTCTCTTATTCCGTATAAATTTATTCAGTTGACTTCCTACCATAATCACTTTATTGATTCTGTTGTCTATTTCCATATTTAATTTGCCACATTCACTAAAAATCGTGCCTAAGTAGCCAAAATGTTTTACTTGTTCTATAGGTTCTCCATTCACAATGCAATTGATATTTTCAATGCTTCTGCCTATTTTCATTGTTTTTGTCTTTTAACTGCTGACCTTCATACCATATCTATTACAACAGTTATTCGATTTAGTCAGGGAATCTTGCAAACTTGTAGTGGATTTATTTAGAAGTATAACATCATCTGCATAAAGTAAAGAGCTGAGATTACCATGTTCCATTTTAATATCACTTTCCTTCATCATGTGTTCCATATAGATAATAAATAACAGACAGGATAATGTACATCCGTGTCTGACACCAGATTTAATATTAAACCATCTTATTACTTCCTTCAATTCTGACTGCTGACTTATAACTGAAATAAAGACTATGTATTGCTTGATATAATGCCCTATCGACACCATACAACTGTAGTGATTTGAATAGCTTCTCTCTTGACACATTGTCATATGCCTTTTCCAGATCTACAAAACTTAAATTCATATCTTTGTTATATTCCCATGATTTCTCAACTATTTGGCATAAAGTGAAAATCTGAAAAGTTAAAAACCTTATTTTTTTAATGTTATTAAACTTTAAAGGTTTAAAAACTCAAAACACAGATACTTTAATGTAAAATTATACACTTTGAAAAATACATATATTAACAATACAGCAAAAATCACAAAACATACAAAAATGCACATAGACTAGAATTACAGATACATTGGTTGCTGATGATTGGCTATGAGCTATTATAACTAGAGATGTATTATACAAGCTAGAAAAATTGCACAATGATAGGAATAATGCCAGTTTTAATGAAAAAAGCAATGTATGAAAAAAAGAATAATGATTTAAAAGTTTACTTTTCTTGATTTTATGGAAGCAAGTTCATCCAAAACTTCACTTGTTTCCAGTTTCTCGCAGATATCACCTATCTAAATCATTTGTGCGCGCGCGTGTGTGTGTGTGTGTGTGTGTAAAAGGGTGGTCTGAAAAGTTCTCGGCCTATCAATGAAATACGAATTTATAGTTTCCAAATTAGTTTTATTTTTCAACAAGTCTCCCTTAAGACTAATGCATTTATTCCAGCGATGCTCCGGCGCATTATCCCGTCCCTGTAGTAGTTCTCAGCAAGATCTGCAAAATACCCCTCTACAGCTGCAACACCTCTTGATTCGAAGAAAAACGCTGACCAGCGAGGAAGAGTTTTAATTTTGGGAAGAGATAGAAGTCAGAGAAATCCGATTCTGGGGATTAGGGTGGATGTTCCAACAATTCATAGTGCAGATCCCTTAATTTTCCCATTGCCAAAACACCTTTGTGGGCAAGTGCATTGTCCTGATGAAAGATCATTTTTTCCCTTCTGAAACCGGGTCTTTTCTCACGAATTTTTTCATCTAGTCTGGTTAAAGGATCGGAATAATATTCCCTGGTTATTGTTTTACCCTTTTCAAGATAATTAATAAACAAAATGCCTTTATCCTCCAAAAATACCGATGCCATGAGCTTTCCTTCTGATGGAACCGATCTTGTCTTCTTTGGCGCTGAACATACAGTAGACTGTTTGGATTCTGGTATGTAATGGTGAATCCACGTCTCATCCATATTAATAAATTGACGCACAAAATCAGTTTTATTCTTGTTAAAACACTCCAAACACTGTGCGAGTGCGTTTTTGATCTGCTGTGAGCAAGCATGGCACCTATCTTGTGCAAATCTTTTTAATTTGCAATTCTTCATGCGAAACATATCCTACATGTTCTTTTGAAATGCCTATAGTCTCAATATGCACTTTGACTCACCGGTCATCCCATACTTATGTGACCAGGTGTACAGCATTTACTGGTCCTGTACAGCATTAGTATGTGTACAGCAAAATGTACAGCATTTAAAATATTTTATTCACCTTAATAGAAAGAGTAAACTACGAACATACATTAGTTGTTTATTCTGAGGAACTTTCTCATGTAAAATTATTTTTTGATTATATGCCAAACTTTTAAAGTTAGACAAAATTATTATCGTCAATCAATGTAATCTAAATTTACGTAATACCAAAGTTTTATGTTTTGTTTTTATTACTATAATTTACATAGTGTATGGTTGTGCAGCTCATATAGTTCACAATGCCATTCAAACTGCTGCTGATCTTTTACCACTAGACAGAGTCTATTGTAACAAAAATTTATAGCCATTTTTACATTTACACTGTCAGAGTAGAATCTTTGAAAGAACTCTGTGAAGAAGCAGAAGTTGAATATCACAAAATACTAGGCTACAATAAAACTAGATGGCTAGCTTTAATGCCTTTGATTGAGAGGATTCTGAAATTATATAGCCCATTGAAGTCACATTTCTTATCCCTTGATAAGTATCCAAGAATAATTGAGCTCTTTTTCAATGATAATACCTCTCAGTTGTGGTTAACATTTCTTCCTAGTCAGGCATCAGTATTTGAGCAATAGTCAGAAACATTGAAGGAAATGATTGTACTCGTACAATAACGGAAGTCTCAGAGGAACTTGATATGCTGAAAACAAAAGACAGAGAATGTCTCGAAGCAAACTACGTTCCTATTGGCATAGGAAGAGATTTAAGAATTTTAGAAAACGAGGGAAGCATAAAAAAAAAATTGTTTATTTCTCATGTTAAAACTTTTTTCAGTAACTGTTTGGAATATTTGGACATGTGGTCATCCCAGTTCCTGGAAATTAAGACATTTAAATGGGTGAACCTTAAAAGTAGGATATCATGGCATGATTTTGAGGCATCGTGGTAGTATATAGATTCTAATTTTGGAAAAAATCATGGAATATATGAAAATAACCTTTTTGATGAGGTTTCTTGTTTAAAGAAGTAGATAATTGATTCAAAAATTCAAGAATGGAAGGAGAAAAAATCCTACAGGAGATAAATGGGTTGAGATATTTGTGTTTTTTTTTTTTTTTTTTGAGAAACAAAAAGTGCCTTATGGTAATATAAAAGAAACAGTGGAATTTGCCCTTTGCTTACCTGGGACAAATGCTGTTACAGAAAGAGTATTTTCAGTTGTGAATTAATTATGGCATTAATTTATTTATTAGTTTACTAGTTAGTTAAAGGCCATTCTTATTGTGAAATATAATATGGATGATTCCTGTGAAAATTTCGTGAGTGAAATATCAGAAGATGAGAATTAACAACTCAAGTTGTTTATTCTCCATATGTATAAAAGACCATGCAAAGACCCAGTACTACTCTCTTGCTCACAACGTCCAGGAATGGCACCTTGTCCTTGTTCCTTCTTCCTGTTCCACCAAATGAAAGAACTCTTCAGTATCAGCTCTGTAACTATCTCTCAACAGTCTAAACATCTCAATCATACTACCTCTCCTTCTATTTACCAAACTTTACAGCCCACATCTTCAGTTTATCCTCGTAGCTAAAAATGTATAGTCCTGATACCATCTTTGTTATCTGCCTCTGCACTCTCTGCAGTTAATTTATTACCTTCAAATCCTGGGGACTAAATTTGAGAACAATAGTCCAAGTGTGGTCTGATCAGGGCTTTATACAATGGAATGACAACTCTTTTAATTTTGCAGGTCAGCATCCTTCTCAGTATTGTAGCTGTAATCTGGGTTACTTTCGCCACCTTTGCAATATGTTCCCTGAATTTCAGGTTTCTATCAATCATCACTCCCAGATCCCTTGCCTTCCCCACTTCCTCCTACAGAGTATGCAGTCTCCCATCGATGTCCCAAACTTCAAGACTTTATCCCCCACTTCAAACCATCGACAATGTCATTGATATAAAGGTTAAACAATACAGGTTCCAGTGCTGAGCCCTGTGGGACCCCAATTGTAACCTTCTGCCTCCTTGATACTACTCCCTCATACACAACTTTGTTACCCATTAGATAGCCAATCCTGAAGTCAGTTTATTAACCTGATATCTAAGCCTATATGCAGCAACTTAAATATCAGTTTATCATGTGGTACCCTGTCAAATGCCTTTGTAAAATCCAAAAACATGGCAGAATATGCCCTTCCTCTCATCAACTACTCTTTTCCTTTATTATAAAATTTGTATCAACTCTGTAACTATCTCTCAACAGTCTAAAAGTCTCAATCATACTACCTCTCCTTCTATTTACCAAACTTTACAGCCCACATCCTCAGTTTATCCTCATAGCTAAAAATGTATAGTCCTGATACCATCTTTGTTATCTGCCTCTGCACTCTCTGCAGTTAATTTATTACCTTCAAATCCTGGGGACTCAGTTTTTTTCGTGCAGAGTTGTGAATGATTGGAATGCCTTGTTTGAGAGTGTGGTGTCTGCAAGGAGTTTGAGTGTGTTTAAGACATGGTATGATGAGATGTGTGTGTGATAAAAGGACCTTCCAGATGAGTCTTTGACTCCAAGAGGTCTTGGGGTAATAATAATAAATAATAATAATAATAAAAGGCAATCATATTACTAAAGCAAAACTTCCCCTTAACAAATCTATGTTGACTTTCACAGATGACATTACTCTCATCTGCCCGCTGCTGTAAATGATCCTTCACAAATTTCTCCAAGATCTTAAAAACTACTGATGAAATACAAATTGGAGTATAGTTTGACACTTTCAGTCTGCTACCATCCTTGTGCAGTGGCACTATTTTACCCCCAGTAACGCACTCAGGATTTAATCTTGGGGATGGGGAGTTGAGAATACACACTATGCATCGCATATGACCTATGACTGAGCATATGCAGTGATTGCTAATTCATAAGTAGTATAGAAATAGAAGACACAACACAACATAAATAAAAAAATGAATTTTAATTAGGAAAAGATATTTGGAAATTTTGGTGCGCCACTGATTTTATCCTCTTTCGACTCCTTGGGTACCTTTCCCAATGGCTAGATTTTCATTGAAAAGTCAAGTCAAGGGAGATCTTAGTTCTTTAACATATTCTCTCAAAACACATGGCGAAATTCTATTCAGTCCCACTGCTTTATTGACATCTAGAGCAGTACCGTCTTAATTGTAGGCTCCCTGTGCAAAGCAATGCACTGGGGTCCCTACCCACCTACAGGGATAAAAATGTAAATGGTGAATACTTAGTTTATAACTATAACTATTTTTTAGTTTATAACTATTAATAATTAGTATTGGATTTATTGGTACTTTTAACACAATGTTTAAACATAAAAACATGCTGTAAAGTGAGGATTAATCAACAGAAACTTTTGAAAAATTTCTTTGCAGAGAATTTATTTATTTATTTATACAAGTAATTTATATACTCTGCCAAGAGATCTCTCATGAACAATATGGGAGCATGAGGCCCCCCCCCCCCTGGGCAACTGCCCAATGTGCACATGCCTTAAGACGGCCCTAATCTAGAGTACTCAGTTTTTGAAACATGCTTTTCTTTTGCATTTGTACATCTCAAACCTGCCCTATCCCTTTGCTATTAAAAACCTACTTCTTCAGGATGAAATACCCCAATATGTTAATTGAACAACTCCACTATGTTCTTTGCATCAGTCACTCTATTCCCATTTTTATCCAACAATGTCATTCTTCCACAATCATTTCTCCTCCTACTAGCTACATAGCTAAAAAAATTCCTTAGGATTGTCTTTGAATCTCAGGACCAATCTCTTCTCATGTTCCAGTTTTGCCTTCCTTTCCATATTAGTCACTCTCCTGGTCTGAGTCTTATATTCTTCATGCATCAAGCACTAATGATCTCACTAATTCAGTTCCTCCTCCTTCCATGGACTGCCCCAAGTTGATACCTAAGACTATTATAATCACCTGCTTTATAATTCCATCTACATTCCTTTCTCTTTTTTATCTTCATGTCTTTCATCTTCCAAAACTCTTGAACTTTGTGTTCTTTCTACTACATGTTGCCTAAGACTTTTATCCTTTAATAATTCTATTCCCTTATTACTACATGCAATTTCCTCTTCCCAATTTATTCTGCTGTAGTTAAAATTATAATAATTTTTCTTGCACTTGCCAAGCTCAACTGCCTAAACATCTGCTTCTCACCCTTTATGCTCTCTGGCTTGTAGCAACATTATATGCTGTCCTGCCCACCTCTACCTTACACCATATGCTTTCAAAACCATTTATTATACTTGGAAAGTAAGGACTTATGGAAAGGTGACTGATATTTTACATTATTTTAATAAAAGATTCAATGGTCTTCAAATATCAAGTCATTTTTATCAAAACTGATAAAAATGCCTGACAATTTTTAGCAGTGACATGTCTTGAAGTTACTGTATGATTAGGTCCAGATGATGAGGGAGATGTGATGATTATTCTTTCTACCCCATACAATTAAAAAAAAAAGTCTAGTAATTTAATATTTGGTACTAAAAACTGAATTTTTCATTAAATACTTCCTTTTCACAAATCTAGAATTTAATTTCAAACTGGTTATGTGAAAGCATTGCAATTTCATGAATTAAGCAGTATTATTATTAATCTCATTCTAGACAACTCATGGAAAAGTGATTGATATTTTAGATTATTTTAATAAAAGATTTGGTGGTCTTTATATCTGGTAAAAATTCCTGACTTTGAATTTTTAGCAGGTGATGTATCCTAAAACTACCCTATGAATGGTCAGTGAGAAAAGGAGAATAACATGATATAGAGGCAAAGGGACTGGATCCAGCATTGAACAGAAGTTGAAAATCTGAACTGAGGTTCTTTTTGTAGAATTAATGATATCTATATACACATACAGGCCACTGAAATAAAGACTTATTTAATACTGTGTTTCTCTATACATATACAACTGTCAAAATTATCCTCTTCATTTTCCTGCCATAGTTCAGTGAGATATGGGTTCATCACAGACTTCATTAAATGCTTCAGTCAGTTACTATGCATAGGATTTGTCTGTCTGTACAAGCCTTCACAGACAACAGTGATCTCATTCCTGACAGACTGTTTTAGGACCACAGTTATGCCTCTTAGACATACAATGCGAATTATTTTTCCACTGATTGAACACCTGTCATATCTCAACTTTTGAGAAACCAATCTTCTCTGCTGTTTACAAAATCATGGCACCCACAATAAGCCCTTTATAAAACTCTGAAAGATCCTTTGTTTTCCCATTGTGATCAACACTGTTGACGATTACTGACCAGCAGTATTCTTAAATAGTTCAGAGAACAAGCAGTCATACATGAACAGTCGGAATACTTCTGGAGACTGAGGATATTAACTGAATCAAATGCTCAGCACACTTCCCAGATCTTAGTCCCATAAAACACTTTGAGGATGCAATTGGGAGATGCATTGCTTCTCGAAATTACCCTCCAGAATACAAGCATTATCCTTGCTCTGAAATAGAAATTCCACTGACTCTATGGAGATACCCGTAATAATAATACTTTACTCATCAACAATGATTAAGTGAAACAATTCAAATTATAACAGATTTCGGCAGATTAATGTAGCTATAATTGTTAGGGTTAGGAGACTGATTCATAGCTGATTCATTGAGAAGAGGAGAGAGTTGAGAGTTAGAAAGTTAGAAAGATTGAATGTTAGAGAGAATGTGTCACGAGATTCGGAATTTGAAATGGATTGGATGAGGCAAGAAATGAAATTAAGAAAATTCGGGTAAAAACTATTAAAATAAATAATGATGGCATGAAAGAGTTAACGAAAGATGAGCATGTGGCGTTGTATGGCGACTCCATTATTAAAGGTGTGCTAGAGGATAAAATGCACAAGGTATGTTTTCCAGGCGGTAAAATGAGTAGAGTGATTGAGGCACTGGATATGAGGCAGGAGCGAGCAAAAGAGTTAATAGTATTAATAGGTACGAATGATTTGAGAGAGGACAAAGAGTGTGTCAGAATGGATATCAGGAGGCTGCTTAGAAGGATAAAAGAGAATAGTGTGACAGGAAGGGTAGTTAACGTGTTGCCTAGGTATGACTGTGGTGAAATGAGGTGGAGAGCAAGGATTATGAATGATATACTGGCTGAAATGTGTGAGGAGACAGGAGTACAGTTTGTTAATGTGTGGAATGAGTTTGAGGGACGAAGTGAGTTGTATGGGAGTGATGGACTGCATTTGAGTGGTTATGGTGTGAGTCGCTTGGAGAGACTGCTGCTGGAAGATAGAGAAGTGAACAGAGAATGAATCAGATCAAGTGGGAAGTGATGTGGAAGAGTAAGACAGGAGAGATTGAAGAGGTGGTTATGAATGGGGAAGTGAGTATAGAAAATGAGAGAATGGGTGTGCAAGAGGAGCAGGGAAAAGGAGAGGCTCAGGGTGGACAGGGGTACACAGCATGAGAAAGGTGGATGCTCCAAGAGGATGTGAGCATGTGTAGGCAGGAAAGGAATGGGATGATCAGGGATCAAGAGGAAACAGTTGGAATTGAAAAGGGTTTTAAAATGAAGAAGCAGAAAGGGAAATGGCCCCAGTTGAGCCTGAAGAGATCACATTGAGTGAGTGGTATCAGTGGAACTAGCTGTAGATCCAGAAATGAGCTGTTGTGTTTGTATACAAATGCTAGAAGTATAAGAAACAAGGCAGATGAAATGGTTTTCACTAATTGCATCTGTTGACCCAAAAACTGTCAGAATAAGTGAGACATGGTTGGAAGAGGATGACATCCTGACAGGAATAGAGATGGAAGAGTATGATGTGTTTCGTGAGGACAGAAGGGGTAAAAAGGGAGGGGAAGTGCTATTGATGATAGAGAAAGAGTTATGTCCATATAAAGTAGAGATGCAACAGGGAAATAGTGCCATTGGTTTTGAGGCAGTATGGTGTGAGATAGAGGTGAATGGAATCAAATACTTAGTGGGATGTTGTTATAGACCAGGTAATGTGGATGGTGGTGGTGATAATGAAATGTACAATCAAATTAGCCAAATAAATAAGAAAAAGGTGATCATTATGGGTGATTTTAACACGTTCGCTGCCACGCTACTTTGGCATGGTCTGTTCCCCTACGCCGAGCAGTTTTACTTCTTCAAGGTCAGTACGATAATCTCGTTACCGGAGGTAAACGTCCTACGAGTATACTCGTAGTTGGCTTGTACAGAGCATATACGGTCTATGAGAATACACAGTTTTGAAGCTAGCCCCACAAGCCAAGCATTTTCACTTCTTCAAGGTCACTGCAATAATCTCGTTCCCGGCGGTAAGGGTCCTACGAGTATACTCGTAACTGGCTTGTGAAGCAGGTTTACCCACTACGAGTATACTCGTAGTTGGCAGCGAACGTGTTAATTATGGCAATATAGACTGGAATGATGAAATAGCAACTGGAAGTAAAGAAAATTAGTTTTTGAGGGATAACTAGCTCAGAGAGTATGTAACACAGGGCACATGAGGATTGAGGGTCTTGGATTTGGTCATCTCATCAGAAGATGTAATTATAAATGAGGTGTTAAATCATCCACCAATTGGTGAAAGTGACCATGAGGTGATTACCTGGGTGGTTGCCAGCAGTGTGAGGACTTCTGTGAGAAAAGGGTATATGTGAAACTACAAGGGGAGGGGGTGATTATGAAGAGCTCAGGAGACAGCTTGCTGGTGTAGCGTGGAATGAGGAGTTAGCTGGAAAAGAGATCATTGCAGCTCGGGGGACTTTCAAAAACTGTTTAGTAGATGCAATGTCTAAATGAATTCCAAGGGTGAGAAGGTTAAATAAAGTGGGTGTGAGATGGATGAATAAAGAAATTAAGCATGCGATACAGAGAAAAAGAGCATTGTGGAGGCAGCATAAGAGAAGTGGAAATAACCAATTCCATGAGGTGTACAAAGACCAAGCAAGGAGAGTGACTTAGTTGGTAAGGGTAGCTAAAGAGAGGTATGAACAGCAGTTGGCTAATGAAGCCAAAAAGAATCCTAAGGAATTTTTTCGATATGTAGCCAGCAAAAGAAAGAATAATTATGGAAGGATGACATTGATTGGAGAAAATGGTATAAAGACAGCTGATGCAGAATGTGTGGTGGAGATACTTAATGAACAGTTCATAAAGATCTTTCAATCTTGTGAATGTGACTTCATGGAAGGATTGAGAGCAGTTGATGATGGGGAGGAGAGACTGACTGTAGGTGAGCAAGAGGTGTATGAGGAGTTGAGTAAACTAGATGTTAATAAGGCTGTGGGACTTGATAATATATCACCACGTATTCTTGCACTCAGTCAAGTTCCTAAGGAGTGGAAGGAGGGCAAGATTGTACCACTTCATAAAAGAGGTGATCGAACTCAAGCATCAAACTATAGGCCTATCTGTGTGTCAGGTGTTGTGGTTAAGTTGTTGGAGAAGCTTGTGAGAACTAGGATCCAGATTTGGGTTGATAACAATGGAATTATCTTTGATGGACAGCATGGATTTGTTAAAGGTCATGTTTTAGTAATCTATTTACTTATTACAATAAAGTGACTGCTTCCTTGGACAGAGGAAAAGGATACACAGTAATATACTTGGATTTCGCAAAGGCTTTTGATAGAGTACCTCATGATAGGTCGAACAGTCAAACTAGAGCAGATGGGGTTGGATATTAGATTGGTGCACTGGATTGGAGACTGGCTATCTGATAGGTATCAACAAGTTGTGTATGGGGGAGTGATATCCAGGAAAAGGAAAGTCACTAGTGGAGTGTCTCAGGGGTCTGTTTTAGGGCCATTACTGTTTAACTTGTATATTAATGATATTGGCGAAGATTTGGATGGAGATATTCAGTTGTTTGCAGATGATGCAAAGTTGGGACGAACCATAAAGAGTAGTGAAGATGTTGCTGCCTTACAGGGAGATTTGAATAGATTGAGTGATTGGGCATGGAAATGGGGATGTGAATTCAATGTTGCAAAATGTAAGGTTTTAAAATTTGGAAAACAAAGATGGGATGCAGAATTTATGCTTGGTGAGAATATATTGTTGGAAGTAGAGGAAATAAGAGATCTGGGAGTGATAGTGGATAAGGATCTAAAATGTAGGGGACACATCGCCAAAATTGTGAAGACAACACAAAGGCTTCTGGGAATGATGCAGAGGACACTGACGTGTAAAAGTAGGGAGATTCTTGTTCCGTTGTATAAGGCTTTGATTAGGCCACACATGGACTATTGTGCCCAGATTTGGTTACCAGGTTTTACAGAAGGATGAAGAGATGTTGGAAAGGGTTGAAAGGAGACTGACTAAGGCAGTTTGTGACCTCTGGAATGTCGAGTATGAGGAAAGATTGAGAAGATATAATTTGCAGAGTCTGGTGGACAGGAGGAGGAGGGGAGATATGATAGAGACCTACAAGTTGGTAAGGGGTTGTTATAGGATCAGTGCTGGAGAGGGTCTACAGAAATAGTGGGAGATCAGGGGAGAACCAGAGGTCATCCCTGGAAACTGTATAAAGAGAGTGTGAGTAGGGGAGTGAGGGGAAGGTTTTTTTCGTGCAGAGTTGTGAATGACTGGAATGCCTTGCCTGAGAATGTGGTGTCTGCAAAGAGTTTGAATGTGTTTAAAACACAGTATGATGAGCTGTGTGTGTTATAAAAGGACCTCCCAGATTAGTTTTTGACTCCATGAGGTCTTGGGATGGTAATAATAATAATAATAGTTGCCCACTCTAAAAATTGTCTTTTTTTAGACATATAACAGCTTCGAGATAGCAATTTTTTTTCTTCCATCTAATTCTGTGGGAATGGTGGTGCAATATATTCACTACCATTATTATGGCATATGTCTTGGAGAACATTATTATGTTCTCCAAGACAGATTTTAACAGATCTTCCTTTTGTCTATAGTAGGCTAAGTCACACTTACAGGGAACTTTGTACACTTCAGTATATGCTAGAGGATAAATATTTGCCCTTAGGAAAGCAGATCAATGCTAATTTGACATGTGGTTTGAATGTGGTGTGAAGGTTATATTTTATTAGTTCTTTGGCTATGTTTTCAGATGTACCTCAATTATATGGAACAGGAATGGTCATGTTTTGTTCTTGTGTTTGGGAAAGGGAAAATGGGGAAGGGGGGGATGTGTATTATTTTACATTTTGTAGGAGTGCTGTAGCCATTGGCCAAGAAAGTATGGTGAGGATAGTTGAATTCTTTAGAAAGGGCTGCATCATTAGAAGAAATAGCCTTGGCTCTGTGTGTAAGTGTTTTTAGAATTCCATACTGTTGGACTGGATGATGATGTGATTAATTATGTGGATATCTTCCTGCATGTGTTGGCTTTTTATAAATGGAAAAAGATAGTGAACCATCTGAGGGGTGAGTCACTAATGTGTCAAGAAAAGTCAAACAGTTATTTAATTATTTTTCTTATGTGAAGTGAATTTTGGGGTGTTTGCTGTTATGTTACAAAAGTATCTGAAGTATTTGCCCATGTGGCCAAATGGCAAACACATCATCAACAAAGCATAACCACACTAAAGGTTTCAAATTAGCCATGGTGAATACTTTGTTCATAAATTGTGTGTTCCATGTAAAAGTTGGCTAAAGGGTAAGGATACCATTGCAGTACCGTTAATCTATTTGTAGATTTTTTCTTGCCAAGTTAAGTAACTGACATACATAGAAAATTTGAGTAATTCAAAGATATCAGGGGAAGTTAGACTTCAGGGCCGTATTCATGGGTCTGAGAACTGTGCGGTGGCACAGAGCCCTCGCAAAGAGCAAAAAATTGATAAAAGAAAATCAATTATTTTTTAAATTATTATATAAATTAATATTGTAATTATTATATGTACAAAATATTACTATATAGAAAAATATATGCATAAAATTTACAACAAACTGTTGTTGTTATAATAATCGAAATAATATCGTAGCGCTAGAGCGGTAGTATTTGGAACTAATCTAAGGTACGCTATAACAATAGCGTACAACATAGTGTTAAATAGGAAAAAGTGCATTTTAAAACATATGTTTTTAATAATTTTAAGGAGTTTTTTTATTTTAGTTTATGATTTTATGAACAAGTAAGTATATAGACGTACTGTCATGGCAATATTTGTATCTGACATTACTTGCACAACATCTTAAAAAATATATTTTGTAAACTGGTTTTAGGTTATTCTACATCAGAATTTTTGTTCAATAGCAGTTTTCAATCTATTAGATTTATTTATTTTCTAATATTAGATATTTTAGATATATTTTAGCCATAAGCTAGCCACCTATTGAGGCTAGCTTGCCACCGAAGGAGGCAAGCTAGCCTCAATAGGTGGCGGTCCCAAGCCCGGATAAATGCGAGGATTGATGTCAGGAAGGGCATCCGGTCGGAAAACTTCAATGCCAGCTCAAACTATGATATGAATCAAAGAGAAAATGATATAAGGGCTAGGGCGTACCCCTTAAGCGACGCGCAGCCACATCGCCATACAGCTACCAGAAGTGGACTAGGGCTACCGCATCAAGGGCGGGTGCAGTTAAAGAAGCGAGCCCAGCAGGTGGAGAGGATGTTGCGAGTGGGAACACTGAATGTTGGAAGCATGACTGGAAGGGGAAGAGAGGTGGCAGACATGATGAGGAAGAGGAAGTTGGACATTTTATGTGTGCAGGAGACAAGGTGGAAGGGGGGGAAGGCAAGGGAAATGGGAGATGGATATAAATTGTTCTACTCTGGAGCGAATAACGAGGGAAGAAATGGTGTAGGAATTGTGGTGTGTGGCAGAATGAAGGGAGATGTAGTGGAAGTGGGTAGAAGGAACGACAGGATCATGCGAATGAAATTGGGTCTTGGAGAAGAGCAGGTGGTCGTGTTATGTGTATATTCCCCGCAAGTTGGTTGTACAGCAGAGGAGAAAGATGAGTTCTGGAACGTGTTATATAAAGAAATGAGGGAATTGGAAGAAAATGAGATGGTGATTGTCAGAGGAGACCTGAACGGACACATAGGAAGACAGAATAGAGACTGTGAAAGGGTATATGGTGGCCACGGAGTGGGAATGATGAACCAGGAAGGAGAGAGGGTTGTGGACTTTGCAGTAGCGTTTGATCTGGCAATTGTGAACTCGTTTTTCTACAAGAGGGAAGAACATTTGATAACATTTAGGAATGATAACAACAGTTCACAAATTGACTACATTTTGACTAGAAGAAAACATCTCAAGGTTGTGACAAATTGTAAAGTAATTCCAACAGATCAAGTAGCATAGCACCACCGACTGCTGTGCGCAGACGTTGAAATAGGATCGAAGATAAGAACCTCAGGATGCCATGGGATGAATAAATTAAGTGGTTTCGCTTAAAAGGGACGAGTGTGAGGAATCGTTTTAGGGAGAGGGTGTTAGAGAGGATTCCGGATGGACTGGAAAGTGTACAAGATTGGTGGAAACATAATTCAAAAGTAATCCTGAGCTGTGCAATAGAGGTGCTTGGTGAGACATCTGGAAAGATTAGAGAGAAGAAGGAGGGTTGGTGGTGGAATAATAATGTACAAGTGGCAGTGACAGCTAAGAGGAAGGCAAAGCAGAAGTGGGATGAGTCAAGAGTGGAAGAGGACAGAGAGGTGTACAGAGAGAGAAAGCAAGAAGCCAAGAGAGTTGTGGCACAGGCGAAGGCCATGGCATATCAAGATCTGTATGATCAATTAGAAACAAAGGAAGGAAAAAGAAAAATTTACCAACTAGCGAAATGTAGAAATAAAGCTGCAAAGGACATCTTACATGTGAGGCAGATCAAAGACGCTGAAGGAAGAGCATTATGGAGGGATGTGGACATAATAAACATATGGAAAATATACTTTGAGGGACTTTTGAATGAGTTAAATGCAAGGACTCACAGAGGAGATGGGCAGCCTTCTGAGGGGATGGTGCAGAACATCAGTAGAGTGGAAGTAACGGAGGCCATGAAGAGGATGAGGAATGGAAAATCGGTGGGTACCGACATAATTCCAGTGGAGGAATGGAAGGCACTGGGGGAAGAGGGAATTGACCTGCTGTGGGACCTGTTCATGAAAGTTTGCCAATAGGAAATATACCCTAGGAATGGAGGAAGAGTACTCTTGTCCCCATCTACAAGGGTAAAGGGGATGCACAAGACTGCAAAAATTACAGAGGAATAAAGTTGATGTCCCACACAATGAAAATCCTGCAAAGAATTCTTGATGGTAGATTGAGGAAGGAGGTGGAGATTTGAAAGGAACAATTTGGCTTCATGCCTGGTAGATCAACAACAGATGCTATCTTTGGGTTACGGCAGATGATGGAAAAGTATCGAGAGAAATAAATGGAGCTACATCTGGCATTTATTGATCTGGAGAAAGCACACGATAGAGTGCCAAGGCAAGACAGAGTATATGTCTTGCACAGTGGGCGGCGGACAGGAGACATATCTGGAGCTGGAAGGAAATGTCATCAGGAAGGTGAGAGACTTTAGATACTTAGGTTCAACAGTGGAAGAAGATGGAGGAGCTGAGAAGTCTGGAGGTGTCTGAGGGAGAAGAAGGTGCCGGAGAAAAATATGTCTGGTTGTTGCGGGAAATGAACAGAAATGTGAAGACAAGTGCTCGGACCTGTCTGGGAGATACAGAAAGTTTTCAAGTAACAGTTGGCTTGCATCAGGTGTCAGCATTAAGTCCGCTTCTGTTTAATATTGTGATGGAGGTGGTAACAGAGGAGGTGAGAGAAGATGTGCCTTGGACAATGTTGTATGCAGATGACATCTTGCCGTGTGCAGAATCAAGAGAAGAAGCGGGAACTAAACTGGAAAGATGGAGAAAAGTACTGGAAGAGAGAGGTATATGACTGAGCAGAAGTAAAACAGAGTATATGTGTTGCACAGTGGGCGGCGGACAGGAGACATATCTGGAGCTGGAAGGAAATGTCATCAGGAAGGTGAGAGACTTTAGATACTTAGGTTCAACAGTGGAAGAAGATGGAGGAGCTGAGAAGGAAGTGGGATGCAGGATACAAGCGGGTTGGAGGAACTGGAGGGAGATGGCTGGAGTGTTATGCGATAAGAGGGTGCCGATCAATCTGAAAGGCAAAATCTACAGGACAGTGGCGAGGCCAGATATGACATATGCTATAGAAACTGTGGCCCTGAGGAAAAATAACATCAGCAGAATGGAAGTAGCAGAGATGAGAATGCTTAGGTGGATGCGCGGTGTGACCAGAAGGGATCGTCTGAGAAATGACTATGTCAGGGGAACAGTGAAAGTTACGAACTTAGGAGCGAAAATACAGGAGGCAAGATTGAGATGGTATGGTCATGTGATGTGGAGGGAGGACGAATATGTGGGAAGAAGGGTCATGCAAATGGATGTGCAAGGAAGGCGGAGGCGTGGGCGGCCAAAGAAGAGATGGAGGGAGCTGGTAGAAGAGGACTTGAAGATGAAGAACTTGGATGTGGTGACAGCCCAAGACAGGAAGGTGTGGAGGAGACTCTTTATGAACAGTGACCCAACTTAAGTGGGAGAAGCTGCAGAAGAAGAAGAGAAGAGGATATATTTTATTTATCAGGTAAGTAATTTTGTTTTAATTTATTAGCTTATTTTATAATTAAATCTATCGTATTTAATTCTAGAGTATGACGAGTCGTGAGAGAGATTATTATGGAAGTAGATATCCAAGTGGGCATGAAAAACAAAAGCGAAACAAGAAAAAGAAGCGGCTGAGGAACATCAAAGAAATTCACTGTTTAAATTTAAGAAGTTGAACTCATATATTTGTTCAGATATATCAGTTGGTAACGGCAGTTCTGAAATAACTACAAACAGTCCTTCGGCGTCAACATTAATTAATAATGAGAGTTCTGAAATACTCAAAGGAAGCGGAGAATATGACGCGTTTGGTCAAACAATGAGTATTGAAGATGCTAAAACTGAGACACCAGAGGAAGGTGAACTATTTACTATTGATGATCCAGCAACATGGCCCAAAATTTTGAACAACGCAACACTAACACAAATTGTACAACGTGGTCCACCGTCTCCTCCTACTGAAAATTATTTTCCAAAAGTTGACAACAAGAGGTGTTTTTCCACAGCTCACTATGTTAGGACAATTGCAAATGGAGAGAAGCAAAACAGAAGATGGCTTGTATTATATATTCAAACTCTTGCAACTCTATTTTTTGTTTCTGTTGCAAATTATTTTTTTCTGATGATAATTTTTTATTTAATAATTGCTTTTCTGACTGGCGACATGTAAGTGAAAGATTAAAGTCGGACGAACGAAATCCAGTGCACAAGAAATGCATGTATTCATGGACACAAATGGAATGTAATTTAAAAATCACAATACAATTGATCAGGCAAATCAAAATGTCATAAAATTTGAAGCAGAACGGTTAAGAAATGTTTTAAGACGAATAGTAGCAGCAATTCTTTATTTATCCGAACATAATTTAGCTTTTAGAGGTAATTTTGATTCTTTTTTACACAGCCCATAATGGTAATTTTTTTAGAATCAGAATATTTGCAGAATTTGTTCCACTTTTAAAAGATCATTCAATGCGATGTTCGGAAAAAAAATTATAGGTAAGAAACAAATTTCGTATCTATCACCCATTGTGCAAAAGGAATTAATTGTTGATATGGGAACCAAAATTCAACAAAATATTGTAAAAATGATACGACAGGCAAAGTACTATTCAATTCTCGATTGTACTCATGATGATCAGCAGCAAATTTCAGTAATTCTTATATTTTTACATATATAAAACACTGTTTGACGTTTTTAACAACTAATGACCCTACTGATAAAGGTATATATTGAAAATTTAAAATAACTTTTGAATGAATTAAATCTTAAATTGTCTGATTGTAGAGGGTTAGGGTATGATAACGGAGCGAATATGAAAGGAGTATATAAGGGAGTCCGTGCTTACATTTTAATTGAAATCGAAAAGGCATTTTATACTCCTTGCGCCTGTCATAATTGAAATTTGATTTTAGGCGATGTCGCAGAATCATAATTTTTTTATTTTTAATGTTACACAAAAAAGATATATACAGAATTTGCTGCCTCAACTTCATCTTGGGAGACATACTAAAGAAATTTGTTAAACAATTAACTCCAAAACCGTAATGTGATACAAGATGGGAATGCAGAATGGAATCAATTAGAGCTGTAAATTTTCAAATTCCAGAATTTTTAAATGCACTAAAAGAATTATTTAAAGCTGCATCAGATAATACTATCAAAGTAGAAGTGGTTTCAATATATGAACAAATAGATTTATTTGATTTCATACTAAGCCTTGTAATGGTATGAGATTTTGTTAAAAGTTAATTTAGTAAGTCAAGTATTACAAAATGCAAAAATTCCCATAGACGTAGCAACTAAGCATATTAAAGAGTAAGTGCAATACTTTGAAGAGCAGAGAATATGAGGATTTGATAGCTGTTTTGAGATTGTTGAAGTCGACGTTCTCGACTTTAAAGAAAGTCGATTATGTCGATGAAAAGTAAGTATTTTCTGATTATGAAACGCCTGGTGTATCACACACGGGTAACAAAGA
Organism: Typopeltis vanoorti; assembly: GCF_054136105.1. NCBI lineage: Eukaryota > Metazoa > Arthropoda > Arachnida > Uropygi > Thelyphonidae > Typopeltis > Typopeltis vanoorti. The sequence continues at coordinate 139,045,311 of NC_143560.1, forward strand.
TAATTTTAGGATAAATTTCTTTGTTGTAATTTTAGATAATACTGCTCTACAATCTGTCAAATAAACATTTGAATTGTATGAAATTCACGAAAAATCATTTGGATTTCTTTATGATATGAAATTAATAAGAAAAATGACGGAAATGAATTAAAATTTTGCTGCAAACATCTGTATCAAAAATTAAATACAGATATTGATGAATCTGAATTTTACAATGAATTAATTATTTTTAGAAGTATTGTTCCAGAAGATGCACCCATTAATATTTTAAAATTCATAATTGCAAATAATTTGTCGGATATTTATCCAAATATTACTACGAGATTTAAAATATTATTGACCTGTCCAGTTACGGTCGCATCAGCAGAAAGGTCATTTTCCAAATTAAAATTAATAAAAACCTATTTGCGATCCTCTATGTCTCAAGAACGTTTGTCGTCCCTGGCAATAATATCTATAGAGCATGAAATTCGAAAAAAATTGAATTTTGATAGCGTTATAAATTATTTTATTGATAAACGCATTAGGTTAAATAAAATTTAATATTTTAAGATTTCTTTTAAATCTTATAAGTTGTTATACATATATTTCATTCTTTATAGTAAAAATGGATATTTTTTTCATATTTTTATATTATTATTCATATTATTAAATAAATCATTGTTCCGGCGTATTTATATGATAATGTGTACTTACCTACAAACTCATTTATTTTTTAACTAATTTTTTCCCTTTACTTAAATTGATGCTAAAGAGCATACTTGTTTATTTATGTGAATAAATATTTTTCATATTTGATTTAATAAATTAAGTAACAAGATATTCTTCCATTTGAAATTTCCCTAAATGTTACTAACTTTCAGGGGCCCCGCTTTTCCATTTCTCACAGGGCCACGGAAAATGTAGAAACAGGCCTGTTAGACTTTATTAAATCAAGAGTTCGCGGGAGATATTAGTAAATAAGGAAATGATATCGAAACTAACCATTATGTCTGCAGTTTTAAGGATGTTATTTTTACTAATGATCTGAAATGGATATAACGTTTTCATGAAAGTAGAGAAGTTACTAGGGGGACAAGTGGCTGATTGTATACCTAGGGTCCGAATAGTAAAACAAGTAGGTGTTAAATGGATGAATAACACCATTAAGCTTGAGCTGCAAAAAAAGAAACAACTGTAGAGGGAATTTAAAGAAACGGGTGACCTGCAGGCACATGAACGGTATAAAGTGCAGGCCAGAAGGGTAACGAGTGTGGTAAAAACAGCAAAAGCCGATTATGAAAGGAAACTAGCAAGCAAAAGAGAATCCCAAAGAGTTCTTTCAATATGCTGCAAGCAAGGAAAAAACTCTACATGGCAAAATGATTTTAAGGAATGACGATGGTAAGGAGGTCACTGAACCAGTCGATATAGTGGAGTTACTGAGCATGCACTTTGCAAAAGTATATCATCCAGGTGGAGACATTGAAAAAATGAAGGAGCCATTAGTTTATACGGGAATTGTGATGAATGAAGTGGAGGTGAATAGTCTATTACAGAACCTTAATGTGAATACATCTGTGGGATTGGATGGTATACCGGCACGGGTCTTGCGTGAAGCAGCTAAGGAATTATCAGTGCCCTTTACCATGTTGTTTAATCTGAGTCTCGGGTCTGGTATAGTCCAGAAGGTGTGGAAAGAGGGGAAAATAGTTTCACTGCATAAAGGAGGATCCAAGACTATGGTTGCAAATTACCGACCGATTAGCATATCAGGAGTTGTTGTCAAGGTCTTGGAGAAAGTAGTCGAGAAAAATACAGTAATGGATTGATGAAAATGAGATACTGTACAGGGACAGCATGGCTTTGTAAAGGGTAGATCATGCCTGAGTAACTTGCTCAAGTTTTATAACAAGGTGACGGCTGAACTGGATAAGGGAAATGGGTTTACAGTGATACTGCTGGACCTGGCAAAGGCATTTGACAGGATACCACATGGAATTCTAATCCGTAAACTACAACATATGGGAATGGATATAGGGTTGGTGAGATGGATAGGTGGGTGGTTGATGGAGAGATATCAAAGAGTGGTTTATTCAGGAGTGGAGTCCAAAAGACGGCCTGTGACTAGTGGTGTGCCGCAGGGTTCTGTTCTTGGACCACTGCTGTTTAATCTGTTCATTAACGATATAGGGAAAGATCTAAGTGGAACAGTTAATTTGTTCACTGATGATGCAAAGTTGGGGAGGGCGATAGTGAATGCAGAAGATGTCAAAGTCTTGCAGGATGACTTAGATAGATTGGAGTTCTGGGCTAAGGAGAATGGATGTCAATTTAATGTGACAAAATGTAAGGTTATGCATTTTAGGGTGAAAAGATTAGCAGCAGTATACCACATGGGTGGAACTGTACTCCAAGAGATTGATGAGGCCAGGGACTTGGGAGTGTTGGTGGATAGGCAGATGAAGTTTAGGGGGCACGTTGCGAAAGTAGCTAAATCAGCTCATCAACTCACTTGGTTGTTGAAAAATACCTTAACGAGCAGAGACAAGAAATTATTGTACCTCTGTACCGAGCCTTAATAAGACCTCATCTTGACTACTGTGCCCAGATTTGGTCACCAGAGGCGAGTGACTAAGATGATAGCAGGTCTATGGAATGAACCATATGAGAACAGGTTGAAGATTTGTGGGTTGCAGAAACTGGTTGATAGGCGGAAAAGGGGAGATATGATTGAGACATTCAAATTGCTAAAAGGATTCTATAAGATTAATTCAGAGGATTTTTTGAGATCAGGACTGGTGGTGGGAGAACTATGGAAGCTGGGCAAGAGTGTGGTTAGCAGTGGTGTTAGAGCTGGGTTCTTTACTTTTAGAGTGGTAAATGAGTGGAATAAGCTGCCTGAGTCTGTTGTGGGTGCTATGACAGTGAGCGAGTTCAAGGCAAGGTATGATAGATACTGTGAGAATGTCGTTCGTATAGTTGTGTGGACATGATGTTTAGGGCCTCCCTCGATGAGTCTAAGGACTCCATGGAGTAGCCCGAAAATAATAATAATAATAAAATAATAATAACAAGTGACTTAGCTAACTGTTGAGCAAGTTTATAAGTTGGACTGTGTACTGTCAACTATAGGGCATAGGGGAATATTGGATTTATGGATTTTATCCATAAATATTGAGTGGTTTAATGTGATCAGGTTTTAATCTGTTAATATTTCTTTGGGCTAAGAAGTAACTCTTTTCAATAATTTATGAACTTTCTTCTTTTGAGACATAGTGGGGGGGATCCCTATCTAAGATCATGATTTAGTGCATAGAATTGTCATCTAGGAGTCCCTACATTTTTTTTTTCTTTGCTGTAAGAAAAGATCTTATATCAAGTTTTATTCTTATAACCTTTTTTAAAGCAGATATTTCTTTCTCTGCTATATTTAAGATGATTTAGATTAGATATAGCAAGCATCCTAATCAAAGTAGTGTTATTGGCTATTATATATGGAAGATTGTAGACCTGATTCTATGTTCATCATAATTTCTTGTTTTGGAACTTCTTTAGGTGCAATAGCGAAGTTATGACCTTGACTGAGAACATTGGAGAATTTCAAATTTCTTCAGGTGCCTGCTTTTAACATGTTTGAATTTACTTTTTGAAGATACTTCAGAGATGTGATATAGAACAGTTCAGAGTTCAGTATTTAAGGCATTAAATACTTCATGTAGAAGTGCTATAGTGCTATTTAATTCTAATCTCTATGCGAGCAGTGGCAATTTCTTTATACAGGAGTGCTAAACTTACCTCTCTATAAATATGATGTGCCTTAGCCAAATGAAACTTTTTGTTGAAGTTGAGAAAAGCAGAAATTGTATTTGTATCCCAGAATGATTTAAAGAAGGTAAGTTTGTGTGGCTAACTGTTGCTCTTTTTATATGATATCATCACCATGGAAATCTAGTTGACAGGCTTATGTGTTGGATGTTATTCTTAAATTATTTTAATTTTAATGGTATTACAACATCAAACAAAGGTAAACTATAAAAGAATGTCTATGAATTATAACAAATATACATTATAAACGTTGTTTATAATGTTAAAAGGTTGTTTGGTTGGTACAAATTATCTGAGAGGCAAGAGGTATTCTAATGAGGGAGGATGTAAAGGAGTTGTCAGAAGAGGCAAAACTAAAGAGTGAGAAGGTGAAGAATGTGAGTCTCCTACCACGCTGTGCTAGAGACAAACTGTTCTCCAAGCATGCTGAAGGGCAAATTCAGAGAAACTTAGGCCGTTAGGGTGGAAGCAAGTGAGTTTGTGTGAAGGCACCCATGAAGCAAGTGAGTGTGAGAATGGCCAAGTGTCTCAAGCAAAAAATATTGAATAGGGTAGTCAATTCAGAAAGTCAAGGTAGGTGGGAGGGGGTGTAAAGAGATGTTGCAGTTTCTATATACTAATGCCAGAAGTATCATGAACAAGAGGGAGGAATTTTTGGCATTGTTAGTGCAACCTCACCAAAATTTATAGGCATTAGTGAGACTGATGATGTAATTACAGGGATTGAATGTGAACGGTTTAGTATTTTCAGGGAAGATAGAGAAGATAGGAGGGGGAAAGGGTATAATGTTGATGATAGCAGATGAATTGCAGCCAAAAAGAATAGGGGATAAGCAGGAGGATGGCTGATCATTTGAAGCACTATGGTGTGAGATTAATACCAGTAAGACAAAATATACAGTTGGTTGTTGCTAGAGGCCAGAGAGTTCCACAGATGATCTGGAAGCAATGCATCCCCAAATTAGTACAATGAGTACAAGTTGAGTGATTATTATGGGGGAACTTCAACTTTGGAGATATAGACTGGAAAGAAGAAAGATCACATTGCAGGAAGGAAATAGAATTTATACACCTAAGAGATAATTACTTAAGGCAGCATGTGATGGAAGGGACTAGGGGTGGGAAAGTATTGGACCTGATCATAGGATCAGAAGAGCTATTCATAACCAAGGTAGCCACATTGCCTCCAATCAGATAGGAGTTTGATGGATGAGTAATATCATTAAGCATGAGCTGCAGAAGAAGAAAATGCTGTGGAGGATATATAAAGAGAAAGATGACCAGCAAACTCATGAAGAGTACAAGGCTCAGGCAAGAAAGGTGACCAGCAGGACAAGGAAGGCAAAATCAGATTACAAGAAGAATTTAGCCAAGCAGGCCGAACAAAATCACAAAGAGTTCTTTCGTTGTGTGGCAAGTAAGAGGAAAAATTACTATGGAAGATAACGTTAATGAGTGATGATTATCATGAGGTTACAGAAGCAGATAAAATAGTTGATTTACTGAATGACCACTTTGCAAGGGTATATCATCCTAGTGAGGTTACTGCTTTAACATGTGACAGACACTGATGTGGATGAAACAGAGGTGGACAAATTGGAGGTTTTTAGGATACTGCAGAATCTCAATCTAAATACAGCTGTGGGATTAGATGGGATATCAGGTAAGATTTTGTGAGAATGTTTTTTATATCTGGTCCACACACAAAAGGTCACAAGACCAATAGCACACTAGTACTGTGTGTGTGGGCAAGGGAACTGGCAATGCCTATGACTAAGCTTTTTAATTTAAGATTCTGCTATGGTAGAGTTCCAAGGGTGAAAGAAGGTAAAATAATTCCCTTGCATAAGGAGGTTCTAAGACTGAAGTAGCAAATTACTGATCAGTCAGTATCTCGGTGTGGTGGTAAAATTGATCAAAAAGAGAATTCAAGAATGGGTAGATAGAAATGTGATAATGTGTGAGGGTCAACATGGGTTTGTGAAGGGTTGGTCTTGCCTTAGTAATTTACTATCTTTTTTTTATAATAGAGTTGTTCAGCTGGGGTTGGATAATGGAAGTGGCTACACGATGATTTTGCTGGATTTTGCGAAGCCACTTGATAGAACACTGCATGGAACTGTGTTATGCAAGTTAGAACAAATGGGCATGGGCATTACACTGGTTAAGTGGATAAGAGGGTGGCTGCTGGAAAGATATCAAAAAGTGGTATATGGAAGGACAGTATTGAGGTGAAAACAGGTAACTAGTGGTGTGCTGCAAGATTCAGTGCTGAAGCCATTGCTGTTTAATTTGTATATAAATGATATAGGAAATAACCTGAAAGGAAATCTTCAATTGTTTGCTGATGATGCAAAATTAGGTAGAGTAATAGTTAATGAAGGTCATGTGGAGAGCTTGCTGGACGATTTAAATAGGTTGTCAGTATGGACAAAAGATAATGGGCATCAGTTTAATGTGGAGAAATGTAAAGTTATGCCTGTTGGGTAAAAATTGATCGATGGCACAGTACTCCAGGAAATAGATGAAGCTAAAGATTTAGGGGGTGGTGGTAGGAGTTTATAGGACATATTGCTGAGATAGCCCATAAGATTACTTGGCTATTGAAGAACACATTAAGAAGTAGAGATAAGGAAGTTATTCTCTTTATAAGGCCTTGATATGCCCATATCTGGATTACTGTACTCGAGTCTGGTCTTTTGGGTTTCTTGAGGATGAGGAAGTGGTGGAGAGGATTCAGAGGCAAGTGACCAAGATGGTGAGTGGCCTGTAAAATATTCCCTATGAGGATAGATTGAGTGTGTGTGTGGATTGCAGAAGTTTGTTAATAGGAGAAAGAGAGGGTATGATAGAAACATTTAAGTTGCTTAAAGGGTTTTATAAGATTGATGTAGGGGAAATGTTTCAGCACTTGGCTAGAGGAACCAGAACAAGGGGTCAACTCTGGAATTTGAATAGAGGTGTGAAGACTAGATTTTTTGCTTGGAGAGTAGTGAATGTGTGGAATGGGTTGCCAGAGTCAGTTGTGTGTGCTTTGTCTGTTAATGGGTTCAAGGAGAGGTATGATAGAATGGGTATCCTACGATGAGTCTTCAGACACAGTGAAGGTACCATGCATAATATTAATAATTAATATTAATATATTAATAGGAATGGAGTGAAATGGAGTTTAGGAATGGAGGAAAGAGTGCTGTAAAAGGAGTTAGAGATGATAAAGGTGACATGAAAATGGGAGAAAAAGATATCCTTGAAGTATGGAGTAATTACTTTGAAAAACTGCTAAATGAAACAAGCAGCGATGACAGCATAGTGGTAAAAAACACTGACCAGGCATGCAGTCAGGAATACATATCCATACTTGAAGTAGAAAAAGCCATCAGAGGCTTGAAATGTGGAAAGGCAGCAGGAGTAGATGATATTCGACCAGAAATGCTCAAGTATGGTGGTATAAAAGTCTTACAGTGGCTGCACTGCATAGTTCAGAAAGCCTGGATCAGATCTTCACTTTACGACAAATAGTCGAGAAAGCATGGGAATATAACAAAGATCTGTATTTAAGTTTTGTAGATTTGGAAAAGGCATATGACAAGGTGCCAAGAGAGAAGCTATTCAATACGCTACAGCTATATGGTGTGAATGGGGCATTATATCAAGCAATACTTAGTCTTTATTTGAGTTGTAAGTCAGCAGTTAGAATTGAAGGAAGTACAGAAAGATGGTTTAATGTTAATTCTGGTGTGAGACAAGGATGTATATTATCCCCTCTGCTGTTCATTATCTATATGGATCACATTATGAAGGAAAGTGGTATTAAACGTGATATCAAAATTGGAGATGTTAATGTCAGCTCTTTGCTTTATGCGGATGATGTTATACTTCTAAATAAATCTGCTACAAGTTTGCAAGATTCCCTGACTAAATTGAATAACTGTTGTAATAGATATGGTATGAAGGTCAGCAATAAAAAGACAAAAACAATGAAAATAGGCAGAAGCATTGAAAATATCAATTGCATTGTGAATGGAGAACCTATAGAACAAGTAAAACATTTCAGCTACTTATGCACGATTTTTAGTGAATGTGGCAAATTAAATATGGAAATAGACAACAGAATCAATAAAGTGATTATTGTAGGAAGTCAAATGAATAAATTTATATGGAATAAGAGAGAAATTAGTCAAAACACTAAATTAGCTGTTTACAAGATAGTGTTCAAACCAATTTTAACTTATGGATCGGAAAGCTGGGTTAGAAGTAAAACACTTGATCAAAGACTAGAGATATGAGAGTCCTAAGAAAGATTAGGGGCATGAACAGATGGCATCAATGCAATATCATATTAAAAACGAGGATATTAGGAAAGAACTTGACATTGTCAGCATCCAGGAATGCATTAGCAGAGCTAATCTCAGGTGGTATGGTCACTTAAACAGAATGTGAGAGGAAAAATTAGCAAAACAAGTGTTCTCTGCTAGGTTGGCAGGAAAAAGACCCAGAGGAAGACCTAGCAAAACAAGTGTTCTCTGCTAGGTTGACAGGAAAAAGACCCAGAGGAAGACCAAGATATAAGTGGGTTGATTTCTATCGTAGCAGATAGAAATATAAGATCTGACATTGTTGGAACCTTGACAGGTAAAATTGATTTGGAGGAAAATTGTAGATAGGAAGTTAGTAATGATGTAAATTTTTCATGTAGTACTATCATATCCTGTACACCCCCTTGAGAGTACATGTCAGGAATTTGATGATGGGTTCAAGGAGAGGTATGATAGATTGGGTATCCTGCGATGAGTCTTCGGACACAGTGAAGGTTCCATGCATAATATTAATAATGTTTCAGTATGTTGAAACTAAAATTTAGATTTGTTTCTAACTTATCGTAACAACCAATACTCCAAAATTCACTTCACATAAGAAAAGGAATATCAAATAATTGTTTGCCTTTTTTTTTTCACACATTAGTAACTCACCTTTCAGATGGTTCACTATCTTTTCCCATTTATTATTATTATTCAGGACTTCCATGGAGACTCTTCATGGGTAGGGTTCGTATACGTCCCGTATTTTACGGGATTGTCCCTTATTACGAGTTTTTGTCCTGGCATCCCAATAAAACTCTTCGGGACACAGAATTGTCCCGTAATTTGTGGATTTGAGAAAATTCTCATTCTTAAACATAAAACACGTAATTGCCAAGAAATCGATATTAGTTATCGATCATAAAATTGTCTTATCAATTGACAATACTGACATGTTGCGAGAATAGTGCAACTAGCAGACGTTGTAATAACTAAGCACAGCCTTATTTGATATGACACAGATCTGTTATGAAACGTAATTAGTTTTATTATTTTATATGGCTTTAAAATGCCGAAAAGAAAGTGTGCTCTCACAGAAAAGCTAAGGACCGAATATTCTTTTATTATACCATGTAATTGTGATGGCAAAGTCGACAAGAAAGTGAAATGTACACAATGTAATGCAATATTCAGCATACAACACTCGGTCAGACATCACGCAGCAGATCGCTACGAAGAGACACAAATTAGCAGAAAATGCAAGTGTAAGTAGTAAAGTGCCAGATTATTTTTCTAAAAAAAGAATGGGTGAAATGGAAAGAAATCTTGCAGCTGATGAAGCTACATTTGCATATCATATATGCATGCACCACCTGAGTTTCAGTTCGATGGACTGCACATCGAAAATAATCCAGAACCTATATGACAAAAAGTTCCCTTGCGGTAAATTGAAGATGGACTCATCACTGAGAATTATGGTAATTATAAAAATGAATTTTATAACACCTGTATAGAATATATCCAAGAATGGTCTTCTGACACTCTTACTTTTGAAAGTTTGTCTTGGATTTTATTGAAGAATCCAGAAGCCAGTCTCAGTTGGAAAAGTGTAACCACTGTTGAAGAGGTCTGTCCAAACACAAAAATCAATGAAACTGAACTGTTCGACGAGGTAATGATCTTGAAAAAGGCAATTACAGAGAAGAAAGAAGAAATTAAAGCAAAATCTACAGGAGAAATTTGGTATGAATTATTCAACAGTGTTGGAGTAATTGAATTAATAAATTTGAAGAAGATTGTTGAGTTCTCATTCCTGGCACAAATGCTAGTATTGAAAGACTATTTTCCCAGATGAACTCCTTATGGACAAACGAAAAGAATAGGTTATCTGTAGAAACTGTGAAAGCTATGTTCATTGTTCAAGTGTTTTTCAATAAGGACTGTGTGGAATTTCATAACTTGGTAAAACAATCATTCTTTACTTGAGAAAATACAGTCATCTGAGAAGTATATCACAGGGAAAGATCAATGATTTAATATCGTTTAAAGTTCAATTTTAAGATTGCTATAATTAATTAAATTCATTTCCCTTTGCTGATGTTCGTAAGTCAGAAAAGCAAAAACATTTTGTTGGTTTATTCAAACCAAAAGTGTCCCGTATTTTTTTTTTCAAAAATATATGAAACCTAATCATGGGAGGCCCATTCTTAGAAGCCAATGACTGCTTGCCCTTCCTGGACACACTGATCACACATCTTCCAGAAGGTTCCTTATCATTTTCGGTTTATAGAAAACTCAGACATATAGGGAGATATTTACACAAACAATTACACCATCACCCCTCTCAATAATATGGTATCTTATAAACACTAACCCATAGAGCTAGAGCAATCTGTTCCAATGACATTGCTCTCACCTGCGTCACACCTTTCTAATCAATGGCTATAATCCCCATAAGATAGATAAAATACTAAATACTACCCAGAAATCCCCCCCCCCCCCACTATCTACCACAGAAGACTACAACAAAACTATCACCATCCCATACATTAAAGGCACATCTGAAAAGATATCTAGGGTGCTTAACAAACACCAACTGTGCACCATATTTAAACCTTATGTGAAATTGGCAACTCTCATCCATTCACCTAAGGACAGATTCACTCCTTTATCACGTCCAGGAGTCTATGAAGTGTCCTGTTCTTGTCATCGAGCTTACTATGGACGGAAAGGAAGAACTGTGGACATCAGCCTCAGTGAACACAAAAAATATATCTGCCACTTTGGATATGGCAAGTCAGGTCTGGCAGACCATGCTTTGGATACCCCGTTTCACAGGATCAAATGGAAAAAAACAAAAGTACTGCACAGAAGCTTTTACAAGTCAGAGAAGTTGTTCCTGGAATCAACAGAAGCCTTAAAACATACTCCAAACCTTAACAAGTATGGCTGTATAAATCTACCAAAGATTTGGGAGACAGTCATCCTAAGACCAAATTAATATTTATTTATTTTAATTTTATTGTTTTCAAAACTTTGGACCTACTGTTTTTTTTTTTCAACATAGCGTAGCCAGAGACTAGGTTTGAGAGTGGCTGTGTTGATAGCTAGGTTTTCCAGATGTTTTATGTAGAAGTTGGCTAAGGGGGGAGGAATTCCCATAGCTGTCCCATCTAATTGTTTGTATATTTTCCCTTTCCATGTAAAATAACTTGCCTGTGAATTTGTAGAAAGTATTTTTAACTTGGGTATAATTATGTTAAAGATACCAAGCAATTTTAAACCTGGTTTTACTCCATTTTTTCCCAAGTAAGCAAACAGACAAAATGTCAAGTTTGCGCCTGCAATTGATGCAAGACTAGCTGATCCTACAGGTAGTGCAAGACCAAGGCAACTCGTGGTAAAGGTGGAGCAAGCTCTGATCACTAATCTTAATATTTACCCTTAATGCCAAAACACATCTCCAAGAAGGGGATGTATGATGTTTTGTATTAAAGGCAAGGGGCCACTACCCAGACCGGTTTCGACCTTTATTGAGGTCTCATCAGTGGGAGCCAGGCTAGAAATACCAAGGTTTAGTAATGCAGAGCTTGTAAGTATTTTACCAAAACAAGTTACCATAAGGTGTTATAACCTTATTAAATAAAATCTCAGGAGGAGATATAAATGTAGAAAGTATTTTTAACTTGGGTATAATTATGTTAAAGATACCAAGCAATTTTAAACCTGGTTTTACTCCACTTTTTCCCAAGTAAGCAAACAAACAAAATGTCAAGGTTGTGCCTGCAATTGATGCAAGACTAGCTCTCCTCCTGAGATTTTATTTAATAAGGTTATAACACGTTATGGTAACTTGTTTTAGTAAAATACTTACAAGCTCTGCATTACTAAATCTTGGTATTTCTAGCCTGGCTCCCACTGATGAGACCTCAATAAAGGTCGAAACCGGTCTGGGTAGTGGCCCCTTGCCTTTAATACAAAACATCATACATCCCCTTCTTGGAGATGTGTTTTGGCATTAAGGGTAAATATTAAGATTAGTGATCAGAGCTTGCTCCACCTTTACCACGAGTTGCCTTGGTCTTGCACTTCCTGTAGGATCAGCTAGTCTTGCATCAATTGCAGGCGCAAACTTGACATTTTGTCTGTTTGCTTACTTGGGAAAAAATGGAATAAAACCAGGTTTAAAATTGTTTGGTATCTTTAACATACCTGTGAATTTAAATAGCTGAAATATATCAGGGGGAAATTGTGAATTTAGTAAGTTAAGTGTTTCAGTCGATGGTACATTAGTGAATAATGAGGTGATATCAAAACTCACCATTAGGTCTGAACTATTTAAGGTGCAGTTTTCTAAAATACTTTTTAGGTGGGTAGAATTTTTAACAAAAGAGGGAGAATTGTTTGTGCAAGTGGCTAGTAGAAAAAAACAAAAGTACTGCACAGAAGCTTCTACAAGTCAGAAAGGTTGTTCCTGGAATCAATGGAAGCCTTAAAACATACTCCAAACCTTAACAAGTATGACTGTATAAATCTACCAAAGATTTGGGAGAAAGTCATCCTAAGACCAAATTAATATTTATTTTAATTTTATTTTTTTCAAAACTTTGGACTACAATTTTTCAAAACTTTCAAGGACTACTATATTTTTTCAAAACTTTGGACTACTGTTTTTTTTTACTTAGATGGGCCGTATTAGGACTTTAGTCTTGTGTTGCATGCTGCAATTACTTATATACTAGTCCCACTTTTACACAGGATTGTGGTTGTCTTGCATTTGTAACAAACTTTGTTTGTGTGCTCTGAAGATGCTGGATATAATACCAGTGCAATATTAGCTTTTAAATTAATAAATAGTTATTTTCTTATCAATCTGTGTTCGCATCAATACCGTTTAAATCCAATTCAACATGTGTGACGAACACATAAGCCTATCCACGCATTAAGATTATACAGTCCGGATATCGTTTTTTGCTATCCACCTCTGCACTGTTTCAAAAGATAATTTATTTCCTTCAAATCCTGGTGAACAAATCTGAGCATAGTAATTCAGGTGTGGTCTGATGAGAGCTTTATACAAAAAAAAAAAAAAAAATCAGCTAACGGCTTTTTATTCCCGTATACGGGAGTAGGCGAGGCCATTTAACCCTATCTAACTTTTGGGACTGAGTGGGCAGTTCAATCTCCACCGGTACCCAATCAGAGACAGATGGCCCAAGGCCATCACTAATTAAGCGAGATGCAGTGAAGAGAGACGGCTCAAATGTGCCGCCATCTCGTGGTCCCTAACACAATATATTTAATGTCTGAAAATAATGCGAGTTCTACGGTCGATTTTCTTGAGTTTACAGGACGAAAAACCTGAGTTTCCGGGAGGAAAAACCTGCTTGCCCGTGACAGAGATCGACTAACTTGGGAACCGGTCGAAAAAAGGCTTAGAAAAATTTCCTCTAGTCGCCGACTAGACTCGAAACCAAGTCTTCCTTCATGCAGCCAAGCGCGGTGGTATGCAAACGCCACCGCGCTTGGTCGCACGTTTATACAATGGAGTCACAAATCTTCTATCTCTGCTAGTCAGCATAATTCTCAGTTGCAGCAATTCTCTGTTATCTTCACTATCTTGGCAATATCTCCCCTGAACTTCAAGTTTCTCTCAATCAACCCAAAAGTTCCCTTGCTTCCTCCATTCTTCTAGTACAGTTCATTCCACAGAGAATACAGCCTCAATGGATTCCAAACTTCAAGACCTTACTTTTAGCTGAATGAAATTGAGAATCCAATTCATTTGCTTACATGTCCAGCTTATTCAAATCCTAATGAAGAACTACTACTACTAATTACCCTTCCCAGCTATGCATAATCTTGCTAACAACTGAATTTTTCTCTCTCTGCAATCCATTAACGTCACTGATATAAAGGTTAAGCAATGCAGTTACAGTTTCCAGTACTGAGTCCTAAGAGACCCCACTTGCAACCTTATCTGCTTCCTTGATACCACTTCCTCATACACAACTCAGATATTTATCAGACAGCCAATCCCCAATCAAATTCACTAATCTGACATCTAAACCATGTGCTGTAACTTAAAACATCAGCTTATTGTGTGGCACCTTATGAGATGCCATTGTAAAATCAAAAGGGCCTTTCTCTCATCAACTGCTTTGTTAATTTAGTAACAAGTAGACCCTAAAGAAATCCATGCTGACTCTCACAGATAACATTACTCTCGCCTACCCATGCTACATGTAATATATCACTGATTTCTCCAAACCCTTAAATGCTACTAAAGAAATACAAACTGGTCTATAGTTTGACACTTCTGTTCTACTACCATCCTTATGCAATGGCACTATTTTTCTATCCTTCGCACTCCTAAAGTTTCAAGACTCTCACTGAAAAGCAGGTCAACAGAGCTGTCAGTTCTTCAGCACATTTCTCAAAACACATGCAAAATTCCATCCAGTCTCATTGCTTTATTGACATTCTAAGTGGTGAGGATTAGAAACATATTCTTCTCTTGCACTTCTAAATCTCAGTCATTTTCCATTTTTCTAGTATTAAAATCTACTTCTTCAGGATGAAATACTCCAAACAAAGTGATCATTATACAACTCCACTCTGTCATCTGCCTGAGTTGCTATACTCCCAGAGCCACCATAGCTCAGTCGGTTGGAAAGACTTGGGTTCGATTGCCATCCGTGACGTCAGGAACTGGATGGCAATGGCAATCTTTAGTCGAAAGAGACCAGATTTATCTGGTCTCTTTCGACTAAAGATTGCCATTGCCATCGCGGGAGGACACCTACAACTGTCTCAACCACTTGCCATTACTCATCGCGGGAGGACACCTACAACTGTCTCAACCACTACACCAAACCTCTACTACGAATCATCCCCTTCAACGCCATCTACTGCCCACCTCCACCACCACCACAACTAATATTTTTTGTCTGTAAATTGCGTGTGTTCTGAAGGGCTGATTTGTCTGTATGCGGGATGAAAAAACCCTGCTACCTCCGTATGAGATCGGCTAACTCGCCTTCGATTGAAATCGTCCAGATAAAGATTCCTCCCGTCGCGACGATTATAATCATCTGCTATATTATTCCACATAAATTCCTTTCTCCTTGATACACCTGCTTGTCTATTCATTCTCTAAGTCAGATTAGTCCATTATGCAACATTGTTTTGCTTGAAATCCAGCAAAATATTAGCCAGTTAATAAACTTCTTTTTATAAGTAAGCTTTGTTTAGTGTTCTGTTATTATTAAAATAGAGCCTCTGTAGCTCAGTCGGTACAGACAAAGCCCTTTGGTCAGAAAGACCTGGGTTCGATTCCCATCCACGATGTGAGGAACTCTTATCTAGTCTCTTTCGACTAAAGGTAAGTTAGGTGGTCTCATATGGAGGTAGAGTATTTTTTTTCACCCAAAAACTTGAGTTTTTAGTCTCTCAGAACAGGCAAACTGGCCTGAACACACAGATTCCTGTGTGTTCAGGCCAGTTTATGATCACACACAGTCATAAAATACATACTGAATCCTTCATAGGAGGACTGGTTGAGGGTTTCAAGAGACAGTCGAGGAACGGGGGAACCCCTCATACGAATAAATAAATAAACTAAAATTACAATAATTTATGAATAACATCCAACACAAGTCTGTGAACTAGATTATTAAACAGTAAATTACAGCAAGTTAAAATATAGTTCAATCTAGAGTTAATAGAGTTCAAACATTTTTTGAAGCCAGAGTAATATTGCAGATGGTGATAAGAAAATATTGCTGGCTACTATTTATGGTAATATTAAGAACATATTATAACACTGCTCCTTTGCTGCTCTTGCAATGATGTCTTGAATTTGTAATTGTCACTTTATTATACTGTATTTTGTTTTAAGAAAAAAAAAACATTGATAGGATTTATTATTATTATTATCCTATGACCACATGAAGTCAGACTCATCTAGGAGGTCTGTTTTGTCATACACAGTTCATCATACCGTGCCATAAACACATTCAAATTCTCAAATGCAGACACCACACTCTCAGGCAATGCATTTCAATCATTCACAACTCTCCATGCAAAAATCTTACTTCTCACTCTCCTACTCACACCCTCCAGGAATGATCTCTTGTTCTTTTACAAATCTCCCACCATTTTATGAAAAACCTCTTCATCATTAATCTTTTAACAACCTCTTAAAAACTTGTTTCTATCATACCACTCTCTTCCTCTTACCACTAGACTGCAAATTCATCGTCTCAACCTTTCTTCATATTTAACATTCCAGAGATCAGAAACTATTTTGGTCAATCCCTCTGGACCCTCTCCAACATGTCTTTATCCTTTTGAAAATTAGGTGACCAAATCTGGGCACAGTATTCCATATGTGGCCTCATCAGGGCCCTATACAATAGAACCAAAATATCCTTACCTACTTCTAGAAGCCAAATTTTAAAACCTTACATTTGAACTGGCATCCCCATTTTCATGTTTATTCAAGTCTTCTTGTAAGACCACATCTGCTCTACTCCTCACACTTCATCCCAACTTTGCATCATCTGAAAACAACTGTAAATCCACATTCAAATCTTCCTCAATATTTAACATGAAAATTAAACAGCAATGACCCTAAATCAGACTCCTGACACACACCACTAATGACTTTCATATTCTGGGATACTGCTCCCCCATACACAACTTGTTGATACCTATCGAAAAGCAATTCTCCAATGCAATGCAGTAGTCTAGTATCCAACGCTATTTGCTCTAGTTTGACTATCACAACTTATTATTATTATTATTAAACAAGACCTCATGGAGTCAAAGACTCATCTAGGAGGTCCTTTTATCTCACACACATCTCATCATACCGGGTCTTAAACACATTCAAACTCCCTGCAGACACCACACTTTCAGGCAAGGCATTCCAATCATTCACAACTCTGCACGAAAAAAACCTGCCTCTCACTCCCCTACTCACACCCTCTTTATACAGTTTCCAAGGATGACCTCTGGTTCTCCCCTGATCTCCCACTATTCTCTGTAGAACTTCTCCACCATTGATCCTATAACAACCCCTTACCAACTTGTAGGTCTCTATCATATCTCCCCTCTTCCTTCTCTCCACTAGACTCTGCAAATTACATCTTTTCAATCTTTCCTCATACTCAACATTCCAGAGGTCAGAAACTACCTTAGTCAGTCGCCTTTGGACCCTTTCCAACATCTCTTCATCCTTCTGAAAACCAGGTGACCAAATCTGGGCACAATAGTCCATGTGTGGCCTAATCAAAGCCTTATACAATGGAACAAGAATCTCCCTACTTCTACACGTCAATGTCCTCCTCATCATTCCCAGAAGTCTTTGTGTTGTCTTCACAATTTTGGCGATGTGTCCCCTACATTTTAGATCCTTATCCACTATCACTCCCAGATCTCTTATTTCCTCTACTTCCAACAATATATTCTCACCAAGCATAAATTCTGCATCCCATCTTTGTTTTCCAAATTTTAAAACCTTACATTTTGCAACATTGAACTCACATCGCCATTTGCTTGCCCAATCACTCAATTTATTCAAGTCTTCTTGCAAGGCCACAACATCTTCACTACTCTTTATGGTTCGTCCCAACTTTGCATCATCTGCAAACAACTGAATATCTCCATCCAAATCTTCGCCAATATCATTAATATACAAGTTAAATAGTAATGGCCCTAAAACAGATCCCTGAGGCACTCCACTAGTGACTTTCCTTTTCCTGGATATTGCACCCCCATACACAACTTGTTGATACCTATCAGATAGCCAGTCTCCAATCCAATGCACTAATCTAATATCCAACCCCATCTGCTCTAGTTTGACTGTCAACTTATCATGAGGTACTCTAACAAAAGCTTTTGCGAAATCCAAGTATATTATTGTGTATCCTTCTCCTCTGTCCAAGGAAGTAGTCACTTTATTGTAATAAGTAAGTAGATTACTAAAACACGACCTCCCTTTAGCAAATCCATGCTGTCCATCAAAGATTATACCATTGTTGTCAACCCAACTCTGGATCCTAGTTCTCACAAGCTTCTCCAACAACTTAACCACAACACCTGACACACAGATAGGCCTATAGTTTGATGCTTGAGTTCGATCACCTCCTTTATGAAGTGGCACAATCTTGCCCTCCTTCCACTCTTTAGGGACTTGACCAAGTGCAAGACTCATATTAAAAAAATATGTCAAGGTAGGTGTCAACTCTCTGGCACATTCCTTCAGAATACACGGTGATATATTATCAAGTCCCACAGCCTTATTTACATCTAGTTTACTCAACTCCCCAAACACCTCTTGCTCACTTACAGTCAGTCTCTCTCCCCATCATCAACTGCTCTTAATCTCTCCATGAAGTCACATTCACAAGATTGAAAGATCTTTATGAACTGCTCATTAAGTATCTCCACCACACATTTTGCAACAGCTGTCTTTATACCATTTCCTCCAATCAATGTCATCCTTCCATAATCATTCTTTCTTTTGCTGGCTACATATCGAAAGAACTCCCTAGGATTCTTTTTAGCTTCATTAGCTAACTGCTGTTCATACCTCTCTTTAGCTACTCTCACCAACCAAGTCACTCTCCTTCCTCGTCTTTGTAGACCTCATGAAATTGGTTACTTCCACTTCTCTTATGCTGCTTCCACAATGCCCTTTTTCTCTGTATTGCATGCTTAATCTCTTTATTCATCCATCTCACACCTACTTTATTTAACCTTCTCACCCGTGGTATACATTTTGACATTGCATCCACTAAATATTTTTTGAAAATCCCCCAAGCTGCATTGATCTCTTTTCCAGCTAATTCCTCATTCCATGCTACACCTGCAAGCTGTCTCCTGAGCTCTTCATAATCACCCCCCTTGTAGTTCCACATATACCCTTTTTTCACAGGGGTCCTTGCACTGCTGGCAACCACCCAAGTAATCACCTCATGGTCACTTTCACCAATTGGTGGATGATTTGATACCTCATTGATAATTACATCCTCCGATGTAATTATCAGTGAGGTATCCGACCAAATCCAAGACCCTTAATCCTCTTGTGCTCTCTGTTACATACTGTCTGAGGTAGTTATCCCTCAAAAACTCAAGAAACTCATTTTCTTTAATTCCAGTTGCTATCTCTTCATTCCAGTCTATATTGCCATAATTAAAATCACCCATAATGATCACCCTTTTCTTATTTGCTTGGCTTATTTGACTATACATTTCACTATCACCACCATCCACATTACCAGGTCTATAACAACATCCCACCAAGTACTTGATTCTATTCACCTCTATCTCACACCATACTGCCTCAAAACCACTGGCCCCATTTCCCTCTTGCATCTCTACCTTGTATGGACATAACTCTTTCTCTATCATCAATAGCACTCCCCCTCCCTTTTTACCCCTTCTATCCTCACGAAACACATCATACCTTTCCATCTCTATTCCTGTCAGGATGTCATCCTCATTTAACCATGTCTCACTTATTCCGACAATCTCTGGGTGCACAGACGCAATTAGTGCAACCATTTCATCTGCCTTGTTTCTTATACTTCTAGCATTGGTATACAAACGCAACAACTCATTTCTGGATCTACAGCTAGTTCCACTGATACCACTCACTCGATGTGATCTCTCCATGCTGGACTGGGGCCATTTCCCTTTCTGCTTCTTCATTTTAGAACCCTTTGCAATTCCATCTGTTTCCTTTCGATCCCTGATCATCCCATTACTTTCCTGCCTACACATGCTCTCACCTCCTCTTGGAGCATCCACCTTTCTCACGCTGTGTATCCCTGTCCACCCTGAGCCTCCCCGTTTCCCTGCTCCTCTTGCACACCCATTCTCTCATTTTCTATACTCATACCACTCACTTCCCCATTCATTTCCACTCCACTCTCTCCTGTCTTACTCTCCTGTTCTTCCACATCACTCCCCTCTCGATCTGATTCATTCTCTCTCACTCTACTCACTTCTCCACTTTCCAGCAGCAATCTCTCCAAGCGACTCACACCATAACCACTCAAATGCAGTCCATCACTCCCATACAGCTCACTTCGTCCCTCAAACTCATTCCACACATTAACAAACTGTACTCCCATCTCCTCACACATTTCAGCCAGAATATCATTCATAATCCTTGCTCTCCGCCTCATTTCACCACAATCATACCTAGGCAACACACTGACCACCCTTCCTCTCACACTATTCTCCTTTGTCTTTCCAAGCAGTCTCCTGACATTCATTTTGACATGCTCTTTGTTTTCTCTCAAATCATTTGTACCAATTAATACAATTAACTCTTTTGCTCGTTCCCGCCTCATATTCAATGCCTCAATCACTCTACTCATTTTACCGCCTGGAAAACATACCCTGTGCATTTCATCCTCTAGCACACCTTTAATAATGGAGTCGCCATACAATGCCACTCGCTCATCTTTTGTTAACTCTTTCATGCCATCATGATTTATTTTAATAGTTTTGACCTGAATTCTCTTAATTTCATTCCGCATCCATTTCATTTCTTGCTTCATCCAATCCAATTCACCTTCTGAACCTCGCGCCACATTCACTCTATCATTAAATCTTTCTAACTCTCGACCCCCTCTTCTCACTTTCCCTCTCATTCATCCTTCTTTGTTTCCATACTTTCGGTCCAACATACGTCCAACTTTCACTATCATTCTTCTCACTTTCACTCTCACATATCTTTCTTGGTTTCCGTACTTTCGGACTAACATGCGTCCAACTTTCGATATCATTCTTCTCACTTTTACTGTCATTCATCTTTCTTTGGTTCAGTACTTTCGTTCCAACATGCGTCCAACTTTCGCCATCAGTCATTCTTTTTTCGCTATCATTCATTCTTTCGATTTTTTTTTACTTGCGATTTCTGCATCACGCCATTTCTACTTTCATTCGTTCTCACAATTTCGTTTCTTTCCGCCTCACTCTCGTCCCTTTTAACATCCGTTACGGTTGTCAAATCGCTCTTTTTCTTTTTTCCTGATTTTTTAACATTTTTTCGCCTGTCTTTCTCACCATCCTCTTTCAAACGTGCACTCGCGACACAATCGGTACTAGCACTTTCTGTCATCAACTTCATATTCATGCAGTAATCTACCAAAAGTCTTTGCAAAGTCTAAATTTGCTGCATAGCCATCTCCCACATCCAATGCTGCTGTCACCTTATTGTAATAAGTAAGTAGATTGCTAAAACATGACCTTCCTTTAGCATATCCACGCTGTCCATCAAAGATAATACCATTTTTGTCAATCCAGAATTGCGTTGACAACAATGGTATATGTTGTGGTAAAACCATAATACCTGACACACAGATTCGTCGATAATTTGATGGTTGAATTCTGTCACCTTCTTTATGAAGGTGACAGAATTCAAGGAAACTCAGTGTAGATAGACTCATATTAAATAAACACGTCCAGGTAGATGTCAACTCCCTGGCCCATTCCTTCAAAATATACAGTGATATATCATCAAGTTCCATAGGTTGCTTAATTCCCCATATACTTCTTCACTCACAGTCAATCTCTCCTCCATATCATTCACTGCTCTCAAACTCTCCATGATGTCACATTCACAAGGATAAAAGACCTTTATGTACCACTCATTAAATATCTCAACTATACCCTCTGCAGCAGTTGTCCTTATACCATTATCTCTATTCAATGCCATCCCACCATAATCATTCATTTTTTTGCTAGCTACATATCGAAAGAACTTCTTGGGATTTTTTTTTTTTTCCCCATTAGCTACATGCTGCTCATACTGAACTTTTGCTACATTTACCAAATGAGTCACACTCCTTGCCTGTTCTTTGTATTCCTTATGGAAATGATTATTACCACTTCTCTTATGTTGCCTCCATAATGCCTTTTTTTCTCTCTCCATATTGCATTTATTAATTAATGCTAAAGTAACTTATTAACCTTCTGACCTTTGCAATACATTTAGACATTACTTCTACTAGACAATTTTTGAATATCACCCAAGAAGCATTGATCTTCTTCCCAACCAACTCCTCATTTCATGCTACAACTGCAAAATGTCTCCTGACCTTCTCATACTCACAACCTTGCAGTTCCAGATGTACCCTTTCCTCATGGATGTCCCTGAAGGGAGATTTGACATATCGTTTATAATAACATCATCTGATGAAATGATCAAATTCAAGATTCTCAAATCCTCGTGTGCCCTATGTTACATACTGCCTGAGGTGGTTCTCTCTCAAAAACTCAAGAAATTAATTTTATTTAAATTAAGGGGATATTAAATCCCACATTATTTTAAAACCGAATAAGAAACTCGAAGATTGGAATCAGAGAGTTTCATGCCGAACATAGTAAACTATAAAAGTATCAGCGATAACTAGCGTGAGTTAATGCAAATAGTCCTAGTACGTAGTACAATCTCGGGCAACTCGCAGCAAAGGTGGTAAAGTTCTGATCGCTATTCTTGGTATTTTCCATAATGTAAAAACACATTTCCTAGGAAATGTATGCTGTTATTACATTATGGTGGGAGGTCACTACCCAGACCAGTTTCAGCCTTTATTGAAGCTTCATCAGTGAGTAGTTAGACCAAATTAATACCAAAGGGTATAGCGAAAAGAATTTATATACTCTGCTATACGAGTTGTCAAAAAGGTGCACCCATTAAGTTACTTAAATATAAGAGCCAATAGGCTTCATTTTGGCGATATAAACATTATTTAAATTAAGGGGATATTAAATCCCACATTGTTTTAAAACCGAATAAGAAACTCAAAGATTGGAATCAGAGAGTTTCATGCCAAATATAGTAAACTATAAAAGTATCACCGATACTTTTATATTAACTTCAAGACTTTATGTTTTGCAACATTAAGCCTACACCTCCCATTCATTAGCCCACCTGTTTAGTTTATTCAAATCCTCTTGCAGGGCTGCCATATCTGTACTATTACTAATAACCCTTCCCAGCTTTACATTATCTGCAAACAACTGAATATCCCCCTGCAATCCATTGACAATGTCATTGATATAAAGGTTAAACAATATAGGTCAGAATACTGACCCCGGTGGGACCCCACCTGTAATCTTCTGCCTACTTGATACTGCCCTACCATACACAATTCTCTGATACCTATCAGACAGCCAATCCTGAATCCAGTTGACCAACCGACATCTAAACCCATTTGCTGCAACTTAAATATCAGATTATCATCTGGCACCCTGTCAAAAATGCCTTTGCAAAATCCAAAAAAATGGTAGTATATGCCTTTCCCTTCATCAACTGCTCTTGTCACTTTATTATAAAAGGCAACCATATTACTAAAGCAAGAGCATCCCTTAACAAATCCATGTTGACTAACAGATAACATTACCCTCATCTGCTATTGCTATATATGGTCCCTCACTAATTTCTCCAAGATCTTAACAACTACTGATGAAACAAAAACTGGCCTGTAATTAGACACTTCCAGTCTGCTACCATCTTTATGTAATGGCACTATCTTACCTTCATTCCATTCCTTAGGTACCTATCCTGTAGCCAGGCTTTCATTGAAAATCCAGGTCAACAGAGCTGTCAGTTATTTAGCACATTATTTCAAAACCCATGGTGGAATAACATCCAGTCCCACAGCTTTACTGATATCCAGAGTATACTCAGTATTTGGAACACACTCTCCTCTTGTCCCTCTAAACCTTGAACCTATCCTATCCTTCTATTTAGTATTAAAACTTACTTCTTCAGAACGAAATACTCCAATAAAGTGTTTATTGAACAACTCCACTATGTCCTCTGCATCAGTCACTCTGTTCCCATTTTTATCCCACAATGTCATTCTTCCACAATCATTTCTCCTCCTACTGGCCACATAGCTAAAAAAATTCCATAGGATTCTCTTTGGATCTTAGTACCAGTCTCTTATCATATTCCAGTTTTGCCTTCCTTACCATATTAGTCACTCTCCTGGCCTGAGTCTTATATTCTTCATGCATCTGGTCTTCACTCCTCTCCTTATATCTCTTCCATAACCTCTTTTTCATCTGCAGTTCCTGTTTGATATTGTTTGTCACCCACTTTACACCAAATTGTGTCCTCTTCTTGACTTGTGGAATACAGCTTATTATTGCTGCTAACAAATATTCCTTCACAATTTCCCATGCATTAATGACATCCTGGCCTTCCAATTCTGCTCTCCATGGAACTGCCTCAAGTTGATATCTAAGGCTATAATAATCACCTGCCTTATAATTAAACATATGTTCCCATCTCTTTGATACTCCTGCAAGTCTATTCTTCTTCCCAGTCAAACCACATGGTCATTCTCTCCAACAAGGGGGAGAGATGTCATCTCAGTTATTATCAGTGGTTCTGATGCTAAAACTCTTGAACCTCTTGTTCCCTCTATTACATGTGGCCTAAGACATCGGTCCCTCAAGAATTCCATTCACTTATTACTGCATACATTTTCCTCTTCTGAACTTATACTGCTGTAGTTAAAATCTCCCATAACAATAATTCCTCTTGCACTTGCCAAGCTCAACTGCCTAAACATCTCCAGCTCCCCACCCTCTGTGCTTCTTGGCTTATCCTAATAAATATCCTATCTTGCCCACCTCTACCTCACACCATATGCTTTCAAAACCATTAGTGTCACTGCCTTCCAAAGCCTCCACTCTTAGAGGACATAAGTCATCACTTATCCCAAGCAGTACTCCACCACCACATTTTCCCTTCTAAAATCCTATCAAAAATGCTGTACTCTGCTACTTCTATTCCTGTTATTAAATCATCTTCCATCAACCAGGTCTCAGAGATCCCAATAATGTTTGGCCAGGCTGATGCTATCAGTGCCACCAATTCATCTCTCCTTTATTCTGGATACTCCTGGCATTAGTATAAAGCATAAAAATGTCACTGCTTCTATACCTATCATTATCCCCTCTAGACCCCACTGGACTCAGTGTTACCTGATGTCATCCCCATTCCCACAAGAGGCCATCCTCTGCTACCATCCACCCTGGGAATTCGAGTTTCCCTGCATTAACACACTGACTCGTTCAGAAAACAGCAATCTCTTCAGATGCTTATGCCCTTCCTCATTCAAATGCAAGCAGTCTCCTGCATACAGCTTCTTTTTGTCCTCAAATGCCCTCCAAGCATCCACATATTCCAATCCTCTCTTCTGACACATTCTGGCTATTATGCTATTCATATTGCAAATGGATGTACTCAAAGTAGGCAACAGTTTCACATTAGACAGAACAGCATTGTTAAACAATGACTATGTTACTCACATGACATACTATTTATTTCATCCTGACAAAAGCTTCTAATGCAAACTGTAAGAACTGTGCAAACATGAATACATCAGAAGGTACACAAGTATATTTCATGACTTATGGAAATTATCTTGGCTGTTAAAACAGATCATTATTACATAATAAGTATTTTGAAGAAGCATGGATACCAATAAAACTGGCAATTTATTTTATATTTAGTATAATTTGGTAATACTAGTTTAGATTAAAAAAGATGCAACTGAATTAGTTTATTTTTATATGAATCAGCATCTACATGATGCAAACTTAGTGTTTTGCCTTTTTGGAAATTATGGAGACAACTACCGTGTTTGAATAAAAACTTTAGTTTACTATTACTAAAATTTTTTACAATTCGACGTTTCGACCTTTATGTCAAGGTCATCTTCTGGAGCGTACAAATATACACAGGAAACAAGCTATACTACAATCATCTAGCCACAAGCTATACTACATGATTGTAGTATAGCTTGTTTCCTGTGTATATTTGTACGCTCCAGAAGATGACCTTGACATAAAGGTCGAAACGTCGAATTGTAAAAAATTTTAGTAATAGTAAACTAAAGTTTTTATTCAAACACGGTAGTTGTCTCCATAATTTCCAAAAATGCATTCGGATCACCGTGCAAGCCTAAAAGAAAGGATTAGTGTTTTGCCATTTGTGGAAATTTAACAAAGTGCAGTCATAACTTTTTTTATTTATAACAGATTATATACCGTATTTTCTGGTGTATAAGACGCACTTTTTTATCTTAAAAATTCATCTTAAAAATGGGGTGCATCTAATATAATGAAGGTAAAGATTGTTTTCTCTTTTCAAAGTTATACGCACTCCCTTTTATGTTCCAAGATCTTTGTAGGCATTTAATGGTGCAATCAAATTGATGCGTGACCTTCACGTAACTTCTAGCGCATCATTGGCTAAGAATGGGGAGCCCCTATTCAAGTTTCATAATATCTTATCCGAGTAATCAGTTACCGATGTTTATCAGTATTGAGTTGACGTGTTGAGATATTTTGTGTTCAGTTTGATATTTCCCCGTAATTTTAGTGATGAAAAAAAACAGGTGATATTCATATACTTCAAGTTACAAATTGCAGGTTGTAAAATATGCGGAACACAGGAATAGGGAAGCTGAAAGACATTTTGGACCTACGCCTACAGAAAAAATGATTAGAACTTGGCATGGTCAGAAGGAGATTTTATACAATTTGCGTAAAGAAAAGCGCGCAGAACGTGGAAAAATTGCAAAGTGGCCAGAACTGGAGACCGAAATTTTGAAATGGGTGCAAGAAAATCGGCAAAATGGCATTGCCATTTCAACAAAAATGATTTGTATACATGCAGTCAAAGTAGCCTGTGAGTGTAACATTGAAGATTTTAAAGGTGGTGCGTCATGGTGTTACTGTTTAATGAAACGCAGTGGACTTTGTATGCGTACAAAAACAAAAATCAGTCAAAAAATGCCAAAAGAATATGAAGACAAAATTATTTCTATATTATAAGAAATTAATGATGATAGAGAAGAGTCAGATGACAGTGACATGGGTTTTGCAGGTTTCTGAAAGGTCAGTTTACTATTAAAAATTACCTATTATTTTATCCATTTTTCTTTTAAAATCATAGTTTAAAGTTTAGGTTTTTTCCAGAAAATTGTATTAAATTTTTTGGTTGTGTCTTATACACCGGAAAATATGGTAATATTAGTTAATCAGCATATCAAAGTTATGGGTTTAATTTTTTTTTTTTTTAATTTTTTTTTTTTTTAAACATTAGTTTCATACAGGACCTATAGTATATCTCTACTGTGTTGGGCTAGGAGATGACAAGAGAAAAAAAAATCTTGTGTTCTTCTTCTTGAACAGCTAGATGAGGAAGGCTATTCCAAAGAATAGGGATATAGTGTACATTTGTTTTTGCTGTTGCATTAAAAAGCAATCATCAAAACATTACTGGAAATTCTTTTATTTCTTTGTTCCGGTAATTGACAACCATAATATACATAGTATTACAGAAAAATCTCAAACATTTCCACATTCATAAAAACTCCCTGTATATGATACGAATTAATATGCTTGGAATGTGATAACGTGCAAAAATTTGCACAATGTGTACTGCAAATATAATTGTTGAAGTATATCAAATATGATTATTCCATAATTTTCATTAATCTGTAAGTAAAAATAATCTCACATAGCCATTATTATAATTTTGCTGTAGAAAGTCAAGAGCATAATTTCTTTCTCAAATTCTCTGCTAGCTTGTCCAAGAATTCAAATGTATTCAAGTAATCTGTTCTTGATACACTGAAAAGAAATAAATTCATCTGAAATTACACATGCTACATATTTTCACTATAATGAAGAGGTATGTTATAAAACACCAACAGGTATGTGCAGATATAGTTTAATACAAAATTATAAATCAAGTGGATATTAAATTCAGCATTATTTCAAAGCCGAATGTAGAAACCATGAAAGTTTCGTATGAATTTGACAGGAAAGCTTATGGGAATATACTCGCCGGCATTTAAAAGTTGCCCTAGCACAGGCCTTATATAAGACATAATTGCTTTGTCCAAGTGTCCATATATGGCAGAAATAATGCTAGATTTAATATCCACTTGATTTATATAATTTTGCATCACCGAACTGAAGCCTTTTGGCTCTTTATTTTAGTAACTAGTTTAAGACAATTACTTTTTATGAGCTGGAAAGGATTTGTCATTTTAGGTTTTAAACTTAAAGGTGATATGGCCTAGCTCAAGAGTGTGTTATGTTACCAACCTCTTGATGTTGTGATTGCTTTGGTGTTTACTTAAAGACCAGATAAAACTTTAAATTTTGAAAAAAAAAAAACAAAAAAAAACAGTAAATGATATGTTTAAATTATACTAAAACAGGTATTGTCATACATAAATAAACATGCACATACACACAAGCACTAATCACAAATGAACTGGACTGAATTTTTATTTATGTTCAGATAGAAGTTTATTGTCTTGGTAGCCTATAATAAATTTAGTTTAATTTTTTACCCAAGTGTAAGCAAACAAAGTTTGCACCTGAAGTATCCTCAGGACTGAGGCAACTCTAGTAAAGGTGGACCAAGCTCTCATCACTCCTTGTCTCAGTATCTCCCATAATGCAAAGCACATCTCCTTGCAGACATGTATAATGTTATGCATTATACATAGCAGTCCTGGTAGTCATTCTGAGTTGTAATATTCCATTCCATGTCAGTGAATATTGTAAAATGTAAATATTTGAAAAATAATTGAATTTAAAATATTAGCATTCTTTTATGGAAATCCCATATATCGTTTTCTCAGACATACTTAGAAAGATTTTCTGTTCTGGAAGTATCAATGTTGTAAATAGAGAGAGAGAATGCTAGTCGGTACGAAATCTATCACACCACTCCTTAAACTTATCCACTGTTTGCACTACCTCCTGCCCCACCCACCCCCCTGCCTTCTATCCACTAAACTCTGCAGTCTGCATGCCCTCAGTCTATACTCATATCAATGTTGTACAGTCCTGATATTATTTTTGTTATCTGTCTCTGCATCTTCTCCAAGGTTACTTCATTCCCAGTCCCAGTGACCAGATATGAGCACAGAAATCCAGATGTGGTCTGATCGTAGCTTTATTCGATGGGACCACCAGCTTTTTATCTCTCATGATCAATGTCCTCCTGAATATTGCAGTAATTCTCTGATATATCTTCACACTCATTGCAATATACCCTCTGAACTTCAAATTTCTGTCTACAGTCACCTCAATATTCACCCTATCTATGGATCCAGAATTTCAAATCATACAATTAGTTGCATTAAACTAATATCCCTATTCATTTGCCACTTTCCAGCTTATTCAAATCCTCTTGAAGAACCAAAACATTAGCATTATTAGTAACAACTCTCCAAAACTTCACATATTCTGCAAACAATTGAATATCTTCCTGTAATAATATCATTGACATAAAGAACAGTAATGGTCCATACCGAACCTTGTGGAACCACACTTGTAACCTTCCTGTTCCCTGATATTGCTCCCCCATATATATACAACTTGATATCTGTCAGAAAACCAGTTAATAATCCAATAACTTGATATCCAAACTCATATGTTGCAACTTAAAAACCAATTTGTCATATGGCACCTTGTAAAATGCTTTTGCAAAATAAAAAAAAAAAACGACAGTGTATGCTTTAGCCTCATCCACTGCTCTTGTTAATCTATTGAAAGAGGTGACCAGATTACTAAAACAAGAGTTCCCCTTCACATCAGGATAATTAGACATCTTTCACTGCCACCTTAACCCCTTCTGGTAGGGCAAAAGAAAATGCTCTCTCCCCCACTAGAATTTCTTGCTTTCATATTGGACATGCAACATATTGTGACAGGTTCCTCATTTGTAACCAAATCTGTGTGTGTATGGGGGGGGGGGGGAAGAGGATATATTAGAAATTATAATTAAGGAGAATGCTATATTTGTTTTGCATATCTGAATTACTAAAATGTATGCATTATCATTAATTAGCAATGTCTCACAGTGGGGAATATAAGGGAGAGAAAGAACAGCTGTGATTAAAAATACTTTGCCTTACTGGCAAATAAATTATTAATCATTTACATTAGTGATGTATGTATGTCCTGTAAGTTTCTGGGTGGAGCAAATACCCCAAGAATGTCCACATCAATAACAGTAACAATGGAGCTAAGAGCAGGAATGTACAGGGTGTAACATAACAATTGTAGGTTAGCAGCTTATCGGGATAAGGATAAGATTTTTCAAATTATTATTTACACATAATTTATACTTGAAATTCACAGACTGTAGAAATGCAACTGAGTTAAAATTAAACTAGAACAATTTAAAATTTCAGTGCCAGAAGAAATATGGAGGAGAAACATGCAACTACATTACATCATTCAAGAAAAACTGAAAGAGTTTGAAAACAAGAACCAAACCTTGGAGATACAGTGGCAAACTCTAAAAAGGATAGAAAAATCAGAACTCCATGATGTACTCAGAAAGCTAAAGAGGCAATCAGGAAAAAGAAGAAAGCATATCAAAATTTCCTGGCAAGTAAGCCAGCTTGTGCTCTTAGGGAATACAGAGAAAAATACATGCAAGAAAGCAAAGCATCATGTAAAATTAGCTAAACAAAAGTCATGAGAAGACTTGTAAGAACATATTCTTATAAGTCAGAACATATAAAATAAATATCAGGAATGTGGCAAATATTCTGGAGGCTATTGAAAAAGCTCAGAAATGGGAAAAGAGTATTCTAAAAGAAATTAGAGAAGGGGACATGAAAACTGAAGATAAAGATATTCTTCATGTACGGAGTAATTACTTTGAAAGATTACTAAATGAAAACAAGCAGTGACAGCATGGTGGTAAAAAACACTCAACAGGAATGCCATGTGGAATATCTAAATATATCTGTACTTGAAGTAGAAAAAGCTATCACAGACCTGAAATGTGGAAAGGCAGCTGGAGTAGATGATATTTGACCAAAACTTCTAAAATATGGAAGTACAAAAGTTTTACAGCACTACACTGCATAATTCAAAAGGCCTGGTCAGAAGGTTGAATTCCAGATGATTGGAGTAGAGCACTCATATTACCAATCTCTAAAAAAGGGAAATAAAACTGAATGCAAGAATTATAGAGCAATTTCCCTACCAAGTGTTTCTGGTAATATCATTATTATTATTGTGACAACTCCTAGGAGTCAAAGGACTTATCATGGGTGGGTGCTCTTCTCTGCTACATATCTCTTGCTGTCTCCCCTACTACTTAATTCTCTAACTATACACAACAGCAACATTACTACTATCAACTCCATCTACCATCCCATCACCACTACTAACAACAGTATTTTTTGTCTGTAAACTGCATGTGTTCTCATGGCTTATTTGCATGTATATGAGATGAAAAATCCTGCTACCTCTGTATGAGATTGGCTAGGGTCCTCTCATCACAACGAGAATCAAACTCAGGTCTTTTCCAATCAAAGGGCACGATGTTCCATTGTTCTTCCAATTGTGCAATGGAGGCTCTTAGTGGTGATTTATGCAAGTATACTTGAGAAACAGTAATAAAAATTGTGGAAGGGAAGCTTTGAAGAACAAGCTGGATTCAGGCCAAATAGAGGTTGTCAGGATCAAATTTTTATTTTAAGACAAATAATGGAGAAGTCATGAGAATACAAATAGGATCTGTATTTAAGTATTGTAGATCTACAAAAGACATATGACCAGGTGTCAACACAAAAGCTTTTTAAAATAGTACAGTTATATGGTGTAAATAAGACATTAAGTCAAGCAATACTGTTCTATATTTGAGTTGTAAGTCGGCAATTAGAATTTTAGGAGGTACAAGGAGATGGTTTGATGTTCATTTCAGACAAATTATGAACTCTACAACCATGTTATAAATACAGGAAAACCTCGCTTAATTCGATTAATCAATTAATGTGCTTTAAGCAAATAAGAATCGTAATTCATCCATCAGTTAAAGTATAAGCTATATTAGATGATAAAATCATAAAAATGAATAAAAATCAATTGGTTAAATTTTTATTTTATGTCTAAACATTTGATTGAGCTATTTTTGTATGAAAAAAAAAAAAAGAAAAGAAAAGAAATTAAGTAAAAATGTTTGAATTGTGTCAACTTTTTCATCTTGTCATGCAATTTGCAATAGCTGGCAATCACTTTATACAGATTTCAGCAGACTCCAAAACTTTGTCCATATCAGGCATCAAACAAAATTTCCTTAGCATACTCAATGTGATTGAAAACTAGCTCAAGTTCTTTTGCAGTTAGCTTCTTAGTTGTAACATTCTCTTCTTGTTCTCACTCCTTATCTTCTTCTTCTTCATATGCACACTATTCTTCTAGTTGAAATAGATCATTCTTGCTTAAATGTTCTGAATGGGTATCGAGCAAATTTCTCACATCTTCATTATCCAGTTCATTACCAAGTTCTTTTCCAATTGTGCTGATTTCTTTAATAATGTTAAATCTTGGATTTTGCGCACAATAAACTAAAATAGGCTTGAATTTAAAGTCGCCTTCTGCATTGCCTCCTAATAAAAAGTGTAAGATGATCTTTAGATACTTTGTATCCTGGTTGAGATGCTTCAGTTTTGGCCAGTGGTTAAATTCAGCCGGGGCCTGGTCCCGGAACTTTTTTATGCACTGGGCCCGAACCCAGAACATTTTTCTGTTTTGTGACTTTTCTCCCTTTACAGTAATTATGCTTATATTACTGTGTTATTATTCAACAATTGTTTATACTTTTGAATGTGTATATAAAGTCAATATCAACAGTCACCTGATTACAAATGCATAATGAAAGGGATAGGGAGGTTTGGAGCTATCTGTAATGTCAATCTTGCAGTGATCGACAAGCAAACATTATTGCAGCATAGTGTAGTGGAATTTTGACAGACTCATAGCATTATTTTGTCTTTTCTAGTTGGCAACACTGTCAACAACGGTTAGTAACCAACAGTTAAACAGCAGATTAGCAGTTTAACTGTTGGTTACTAACCGTTGTTGACAGTGTCATGATTGTGAGAAGCACAAAGAAAATAGTGTAATATTTTTGTGTTTATGTAGGCCTACTATTTCACCTATGGATAAGTACATTGGTACCTTCTTTAAAATAGCTCGGATGATAGTGATAATACAAAACGAGTTTGTAATGACAGTTTATGTGTAGTTTCTGAAGAGAAATAAGTCTGCAATGAATCCACAGAAACACAGGATTCCCATCATTTGCAATGCAATAATATGAATACATTGAATGAAAGGAAAGATTTGCCGACTTGTTGGGCACTCGACCAGTGCATAGCATTCAAAGGTAAATACAATTGGTTATTTTGTAAGGACAGAGGTTTGGGGTGTATGACATGTGCAGAAGTACTGACCCTATGCACAAGTTCTTCATATCAGAGTATTCACTTAGCATCAGAATGGATAAATGGATTAATATGTATTAAAGGGGAAGAGTTTAAACAATGCCAACAAAAGCAACTCAGAAAGAAAATTTACGAACATAGAGATACCAAATCTCACAAAAGTGCCAGAAGCAATTATTATTGTTATTATTATTATTATTATTATTATTGAGGCCTCCATGGAGTCAAAGACTCATCGTGGGAGGTCCTTTCTAAGAAAGGCAAATCTATCAAGCCTCATTGAGGGAGGTCCCTCTTAGGAAACACAAAGTCTATCATACCACTCCTTAAACGCATTGACCATTCTCGATCTCACCACTCCATCAGGCAATGCATTCCATGATTCAACCACCCTCCATGCAAAGAAACCACTCCTCACCCTCTTTCTCACAGTTTCCTTTCATAACTTCCAGGCATGGCCCCTTGTCATGACTCCTTCCCACTATTCAACCAAGCGAAAGAACTCCCCGGTGTCAACCTTGTAACCACTTCTCAACAGTTTAAAAGTCTCAATCATATCACCTCTCCTACTTCTATCCACCAAACTCTGCAGTCCATATTCCCTCACCTGATCCTCATAACTAACATTGTACAGTCCTGACACCATCTTTGTTATCCGCCTCTTTGTACCCTTTCCACGGTAAATTTATCCCCTTCAAATCCTGGGGACCAGATCTGAGAACAATAGTCTAAGTATGGTCTGATCAGAGTCTTATGCAATGGAATGATAACCATTTTATCTCTGCAGGTCAGTGTCCTTCTCATTATTGCAGCAATCCTCTGTGTTACCTTCACTACCTTTGCAATATGTCCCCTAAATTTCAGTTCTCTATTAATCATCAACCTCAGATCTCTTATCTCCCCTACTTCCTCCAGTTTAACTCCTCCCATAGAGGGGATGTCAGTTTAATGTCCCAAACCTCAAGACCTTACATTTTGCTGCATTAAACTGACATCCCCATTCATTTGCCCATCTGTCTAGCTTATTCAAATCCTCTTGTAGGGCTACCACATCTGCACTATTACTAATAACTCTTCCCAGCTTCGCATCATCTGCAAACAACTGAATATCCCCTACAATTCACGGAGTCATTGATATAAAGGTTAAACAATATAGGTCCCAGCACTGAGTCCTGTGGAACACCACTTGTAACCTTCTGCCTCTTTGATACAGCTCCATCATACACAACTCTCTGATACCTATCGGACAGCCAATCCTGACATCCAGACCCATGTGCTGCAACTTGAATATCAGCTTATTATGTGGAACCCTGTCAAATGCCTTTGCTAAGTCTAGGAAAATGGCAGTATATGCCTTTCCCTCATCTAATGCTCTTGTAACTTTATCATAAAAGGCTAGCATATTGCTAAAACAAGAGCACCCTTTAACAAATCCATGTTGACTCTCACAGATAACATTACCCTTATCTGCCCAATGCTGTATACGGTCCCTCACTACTTTCTCCAAGATCTTACTAACTACTGATGACACACAAACTGGCCTATAATTAGACACTTCTAGTCTGCTACCACCCTTATGCAATGGCACTATCTTACCGTCCTTCCATTCCATGGGTACCTTTCCCGCAGCCAGACCTTCATTGAAGAGAGGTCAAAGGCACTGTCAGTTCCTTAGCACATTCTCTCAAAACTCGTGGTGAAATACCATCCAGTCCCATCGCTTTACTAACATCCAGCGTACTCAGTATGTGGAACACACTTGCCTCCTGCACCTCTAAACCTTGAACCTGCCCTATCCCTCTAGTATTAAAATTGATTCCTCCAGGATGAAATATTTCAATGAAGTGTTCATTGAACAATTCCACTATGTCCTCTGCATCAGTCACTCTGTTCCCATTTTTATCCCACGATGTCGTTCTTCCACAGTCATTTCTTCTCCTACTGGCCACATAGCTAAAAAAATTCCCTAGGATTTTCCTTGGATCTACGAGCCAATCTTTTCTCATATTCCAGTTTTGCCTTCCTTACCATACTAGTCACTCTCCTGGCCTGTCTCTTATATTTTTCATTAGAAATAAAAGTGAGAATTCATTGTGACACATTGTAGAAGAACAGAAGTCTTTAGCTCATGAAATCATGTGCCGTGTGTTTTACACTGCATATCATATTGCAAAGCATAATCGTCTTTTTGTAGATCATCCAAAATTAATTGATCTTCAGATTCTTAATGGACTAGATGTGGGGTGTGCATTACATAGTAATGTGACATGCACTGAGATAGTGAATCATATTGCAAAACTAATGAAACACAAAATTGTTGACAGCATTATAAACCATAGAACAAAAATTTCTATTATTCTGGATGAAAGTACATCCATATCTAACCAGACTGTTCTGATAGTGTATATACAGGGTGCAATAAATGCTGGTGATGTTATAAAACTATTCTTTGATTTAATTCAATTAGAAAGCACCAAAACAATGGACATTAAGAACTCACTTATGAAGTGTCTTGAAAATCAAGGTCTGAAAAATGAAATCCTGCAGGAAATTCTAATTGGATTATGTACGGATGGGGCCTCAGTTATGCTAGGGAAACGAGCAGGTTTGGCAACATTGATGAATGAAAGATTTTACAACATTTTTAATATAGCACTGTATATCATTGCTTAGAACTTACTGTGCATGATTCAATGAAAGATGTTATGACAACAAATCGTTTTGTAGTGTTTCTTGATAAGGTATATTCGGCTTTTAGTATGTCTCCAAAGAACTAACATGAAGGAAGGAAATGTGCAAAACAGTTATTCTGCAGTCTCACGAAAGTGAGAAAGATGTTGTCAACTCATTGGGTTGCATCAAGTTTTCGGGCTGAAAACTTGATGCAAAGATCAATAGCTATTTGGAATAACTACTGATCATTGCACAGTTTCTTTACACATGCAGCTCATGATGGAAATCAAGAAAGTAAAGAAAGAGCAAC
This sequence comes from Typopeltis vanoorti, assembly GCF_054136105.1. Lineage (NCBI taxonomy): Eukaryota > Metazoa > Arthropoda > Arachnida > Uropygi > Thelyphonidae > Typopeltis > Typopeltis vanoorti. Next base: position 139,081,712 of record NC_143560.1, read on the forward strand.
ATTTCAAGGGCTAGCCAGTAAACTTAAAGAAATGTACTTCATAAACAATTTAGGAATAATGATGGATGTGTTATCTGAGCTTTCTAGCCTCATTCTTATAGGGATTTTAAGCACAGTGGAGGTAAGCATGTGTCAGATGGCATGAAGAAACTTCGGAAGTGTGTTGAAACAATACCAGTGAGCAATGCAGTGCAAGCAGGGGTTCAGCATTATGAACAATATTGTGACACCAACAAGAAATGTGCTCATGGTTAAAAATGTCTCATCTTTGCTGACAGTAAGTAGTTGTGGTCCACCAATTTCCCAGTGGGATCCTCTTCCATATTTTAAACACTGGATGACCCAATGAAGAAACATTGCTTATTGTAAAAAGAGACTTTATGCAGACAGACAAATCGAAGGAAGCCTTGTGAAAAGTATTGTAGACCTCCTGAAAACTGATAACTAAGAGTAAGCCCCGATATTTTTGTGCGCTTTCCTGTACATTTTACTAGTTATATTTCAAATTTAATTTACTGATATGAGTAAGCACATATGTTTATCTATCTTAAATTGAATTATCTTTTAATATGTTAGAAGTATTATATTAATTTGAAAATTTGTATTTGTATCTGCATTTAATGTTTCTGGTGGTGGTAGAGAAGGCCTGATGGCTTTTAACTCCACCAGAATGAATAAATAAATAAAATTTTTAAAAATGTTGCAACAATTTAGCAATAGTCTGACATTTATGATCCTTATTTTAAGGGCCCCAGAGCTTATTTATAATTTAACCACTGGTTTTAGCTAGAAAAGTTTTTGCTGGCATATGCTTCCAAAAGAGACCAATTTCGTCAACTTTTAATACACACACATATATATATATATATACCACACACTGGCCAATATATACACAAACTCCTACCACCACCTAACACAAAAACTAGGTGTCATTAATACACTAAAAAACAGGGCTTTGAAGATTTGCTCCAATGAACAAGCATTATTAAAGATGAATTAAAAGTTATCAGCAATACCCTTCTAAAAATTGGTTACAGCCAAAATACTATCAACAAAATTCTGTACAAGATCTCACTTAAAAACAAAAATAAACTAGACTACAATAAAACTGTAACCATTCCATACATTAAAGGGATATCAGATAAAATAAACAAAATACTACAGAAATACAACCTTAAAGCCACCTTTAAACCTCCTGCAAAATTAAAGAACTTACTGAACTCATCCAAGGATCCTGTCCACCCTGGAGTATAGCATATTCATTGTACCTGTAATTTGCCCTATGTAGGGGAAGCAGGATGCACAATTCCTATCCGAAGAAAGGAACATAAACAACACATTAAATATAATAACTATGGTCAAGCTGGAATTTCTGATCATGCCCTGAATGCTTTACATAGAATTAACTGGAAAAGCATCTGCTGTTTACATCTCACCAAAGCATGGTATGAACATAAATTTAAGGAGGCCTGTGAGATGCTTATCAACCACCCTAATCTTAACAATAATGAGGGTCTAAAAATCCCAAGAATATGGAAGGCACATATTCTACCCACTTAACCTTTCTCCCTAAGAGTTAATTATAAATAGGACCATAGATAATCCAGGATCTTATATCTAATATAACAATTGTCATGTTAAATTAGGACATCATTTTTACCGTAATAAAATTAATCTATATGAAAGAATGTTTTTCTGATGTTGTCTTAAACAGAATATAGCATTGATGTAGTTATTTTAATTTTATTTTATTTTTGCTAGAGGTCAGGTCAGCAGAATAACTGTTGATCAAATCATTGTCTCCTTAGCATACTATGTGAAATGTTATTTAGCTTGTCTCTGTATATACATGTGTATACTCCAGATGATGACCTTAATATGAAGGTCTAAACGTTGGGAAATTAAAAATTATTATTTATAACACAGTTGTAGAGTCCATAATTTGTCTAAAATGAATAATAATTACCATGTAACACTAAAGGAAAGGATGGTTTGATATTAAATCAGGTGTGAGACATGGGTGTACATTATCTCTTGTTATTCGTCACCTATGTCAATCACATTATAAAGGATAGTGGTATTAAACCTGATATCAAAATTAGATATGCATATCTCAGCTCGTTACTTTCTATAGATGATGTTATACTTCTAAATAAATGCCATACTACATCTTGACATTGTCTTTGTTTTTTTATTGCTGATTTTCATACAAAATTTATCACAGCATTTATTCAATCTAGTTAGGGATAGATCTTAGCAAAGTAAACACTCATTATTTAACAATCACATGAGCTTTTGACAGAAGGGTACCATCTGCATTCCGTAAAGTCATGCTTCCACATTCATTCTTTCTGTTACATGCAGCAAGTAAGTAAATCCTAATAATAAAATTCCTTAGGATTGCCTTCAACCTGCACAGCCAGTTTCTTTTCTTATTCCAATTTAGCTTTCTGCAGAATACTCATAACTTTTCTAGCCTCTGCTTTAGTGCCACATTTAAACATCTTTTGAAAGTTCTTGTGCATTGCTGACATCCTTTTTTCATTCAGTAACTAATATCACGAGAAAAAAAAAAAATTCTCTGAGTTGATCATAATTCTGGAGTTTTTTTAGATCACAGGCACCAGCAGGTGGGAAAAACACACATTTTAACTGAGATCCCTTTGGAGGCTATAATTAATAACACTTTTTGAGTTCAAGTTCTTCCACATGCTGCTTGAGAAAGTTGTCATGCAACAGCTCAATAAATTCTCTCATCTCATCTCCCTTTTCCCTCTTTTACCTTGAGGTGTCGAGGGTTAATTAATCATTGATTGATTAACCCTCGACACCATTCACAGGATAAGGTGGTCAGCCCTATGCCCCAGCGTATCCTATGTCTGTAATGTTTAGTTCTCAAGGCTGGTTTGCCTGCTTTGTGGGATGAAAAACCCCAGGATAAACGAGGGGGAAAACCCTACTGTCCATGCCCAAGACCAGCTAACTTGGCTATGGCGGAGGAAGATCCTTCAGCTCCTCACGTCACCAAGGAATTGAACCTAGGACACTCCTTCCCCAGGCATATGGTTGCGAAGCGCACAGCCACCAGGCTAACTGTGCAGACAAATTCTCCTTCATTCTTATTATGAGCATTCTCTACTGCCCAATCAATGTTTGGATAATTTAAGTCATCCATATTGATTATTGACTTTGTACTTATCAGAGTAATTTGGCACTGCATTTATTGACTTCAGCAACTGAACACCAGGTATAAAGTAACATCCCCACCAAAAATTTCATCCTGTTGACATCCACTTCATACCAGATATCTTCAAATGCACTCTGCTACATGGGACATTGTTTAGTGCTTTCATCCGTTGCTATCTCAACTGAACTCGAATCATTGGATATTAGCAATACTGTCCCTGATCTCTGTTCTGTTATTCCTAAAAAAACTATACGTTTTACACTTGATCCCAGTTACATCTAGCTTTGATAGCCAGGTGGCATTAAGTTTGTTGGCAGAAAAGTGTAAGATCTTGAAATTTGCTAGGCAAAATAGAGTGTACAATTTAATGGAAAAATATTGAAGGAGGTGGAGATGAGAAATCTGAGTGAAGGTGGATAGAGACTTGAAGTTTAGGGATCACATTGCTAAAATTGTAAGAGCATTCCAATGGATTATGGCAATAATGAGAAGGACATGACATGCAGAAGCAAAGAGGTTAAGATTCCCTTGAATAAGGCTTTGATCAGCCACATATGGACTACTGTGTGCAGATTTGATCACTTGGTTTTCAGATGGATGAGAATGTATTAGAGAGGGTCCAGAGAAGTATCAGTATCAGGTTAATAGAAGAAGGGGAGAAGATGTGCTATTCAGACGTATAAGTTGGTGATGGGTTGTTACCAGATCAATGTGAAATAGATTTTTTATGGAGTTGAGGATGACAAGGGTAGAATCAGAGTCCATCCCTGGAAGCTATATAAGGAAGGTGTGAGCAGGGAAGAAAGAAGTAGGTTCTTTTTATGAAGAGTGTTTGGTGAGTGGAATGCATTGCTTGAGTGTGTGGTGACTGCAGAAACTATGAGTGGATTTAAGGCACAATTCAATTATCTTTTTACATGAGAGTATGGACTTCTCACAATGACTCCTTTGACTCCATGGAGGTCAGATGTTAATAATAATTATTCAGCAAAGTTTAACTTCTTTGTTCCTGGTGCTGCTAGCATTTGTGTACAGACATAAGTTATCAACTGACTTTTTTTTCTTATACTTAAATCTGTAATTTGCTTGGTACAGTAGGGCAACTTTGTCGTTTTCCTCCCTAGATACACTCAAAAAGTCAGAACCCAAAGCACACTTTTTCAGATACATAACTATGCTCAGTGACATTCATATCACTACTGTGTTAGCATACCTTAGCTGAATTTGCACACATATTCTTACCATTTCTCCCATGATGATCTAGTTTCCTCTTATACGAGCATTTTCTACTGTAGAACTCACTCGACACATCCAAAATCTCCCATCCATTTCTTCTACACAGCCTTTTCAATGAATCATTTGCTATCAATACATCTTAACTTGATACTGTCATATCTCAGTAATAAACTAACAGTTTTCACTCATTTTTTCTTTCTTGCTTCTTCCAACAGTCCTTTCATTTCCTCTCTCATATTATATTTGTCATTACTTCCACAACAAACACTACCATCTACTTCCACTGCATTCTGTAAAGTCAAGCTTCTACATTCACATATATCTACAAGGTATATGTGACATCACACACACACACACACACACACACACACACAATGCTACCACTATATTGGATGAAGAGACAGTAGCAATGAAAATGATGTTCAAAAACTATTGCATAACCTGGATAAAAAAAAAAGGAACGTTCAACTGAATTGAGTAGGCACTTGCATGTTTATATAACTCGAGACTCAGCTCAGGAAAGACACTACAGGAATGGAAATAATGTATGATGGTTCCATTGCACAAGAGTAGTGCAAAAAACCGATGTGTCTAACTAGTGGGCTATCAGTATTCTGGAGTGATGGTGAAGAATTTAGAGAAGTTGATGATAGCTTGTATACAGAAATGGAATTGAGATAAAAAGCTATACTTTTCAAGAAACAGCAAGCAAGGGTTAACTAAAGAGTGGTCACGTTTTAGCAATTTGCTTGTATAATATAACAATTTTACAGATTATTTGAATGAAGGGAATGAATACACTGCAATAATGTTAGACTTATAAAGGCATCTGATAGAATACTATGGTTAAGAAGGGGTGGGAAATAGATTTTTCTCTTAAAGAGCATGAAGTGGCAGAGTTTGCCTGTTGAAGTGGTGAGTGCATATAGTTCTTGAATAGCTAGAGGTCTCAGATATTAATAACTGAGAAGGATAAAAGATAAGTGTGATAGGAAAGGTAGTATGTTGCCCAAGTATGACAGTGATGAGATGAGGTGGAGAGCAAGGATTATGAATGATATATTAGTGGAAATGTGTGAAGAGAAAGGAATGAAGTTTATCTATGGAATGAGCTTGAAGGACGATGTTCTGGTACAGGTCATTTGGAGAGACTGCTGCTAGAATGAATAGTAATGAGTGCAGAGAATGAAGAATGAGCAATGTGAAAGAGCAGGAGAGCAAGGAAGGAGAGATTGAGAAGGAGAGAGAGAATGAGAAGTGGGTTGCACGAGCATAGAGAATGAAAGAATAAGTGTACAAGATAAACTGGGAGACTCAGGTGACCCACTTTTCCATAGAGAATGAAAGAATAAGTGTACAAGACAAACAAGGAAATGGGGAGATTCAGGGTGGAAAGAAGAACACAATGTGAAAAAGGTTCATGCATCAAGAGGATGTGAATGCATGTGTAGACAAAAAAGGGAAGGGGATGAAGTGGGATGTAGGAAAAACAGTTGGATTTGAAGAAGGTTCTGGGATGATTAAGGAGGAAAGTATAAAGTATGGAGAAGTAACATCTAATAAGTGGCATCAGAGAAACTTGTTGTAGATCCAAGAATGAGATGTTAGGTTTGTATATGAATGCCAGAAGTATCAGACACAAGGGAAATGAAATGGTTGCAATGATTGAGTTCATTCACCCAAAAATTATTGGAATAAGTGAGACATGGTTACATGAGGACGATATCCTGACAGGAATAGAAATGGAAGGGTATGATGTATTTCATGAAGACAGAAAGAGTAAAAAGGGAAATGGAGTGCTATTGATGATAGAAAAGGAGTTATGTCTATACAAGGTAGATAGGCAAGAGGAAAATAGTGGCAGTGATTTTGAGGCAGTATGGCATGAAATAGAGATGAATAGAATGATACTTACTCAGATGTTGCTATAGACTTGGGAATGTGTAGGGTATTGACCATGAAATGTATAAGCAAATTAGCGAAGCAAACAGGAAAACAGTGATCATTATAGGTGATTTTAATTAAGGCAATATAGATTGGGATGACAAGAGCAAATGGAAGTAAAGGAAATGAATTTTTTGAGGGAAAAACTACCTCAGACAGTATGTAACAGAGAGCATGTGAGGATGTGTCAATCTCCCTCCAGTTAGTGAGAGTGACCATGATATAATTACTTTAGTTGCCAGCCATGTGTGGACTTTGTGAAGAAAGGGTATATGTGGAACTACAAGATTGGTGATTATGTGATGACAGAATTTCTAATTTACAGTCAATAATTTTTGTATGTACTTTAAAAATTAATTACATAATAAATCTTACTTGCCTCTTATTTTATTTAGTAATTTCTCCAATGTCTTTACTCCAATATTACTCTAACCCATTGCAATTCAATATGCTCTGATAGTTACTTTTAGCCTGCACACCATGTGGGAAAATTGATGCTGATGTCAGCAAGTTGCAGAGGCATATTTGTTCAGAGTATCCTACTGTCCTACAGTACATTCAGTTGAACTCAGCAAATAGCGATGGATTTTTGTAGCTATGCAGATTTAAGTGAATTAATTTACTGCTTGCAAGTTTACAGGTTTATGACTTGACAAGAAAAGGGCAACATTAATATGATAAATATCACATTAGTGGTTTTTGTGTGTTAAACTGTAGATTGTTGGGTTTTGTTATTGTCGGAGGTGGAGGAAATAAGAGATCTGGGGGTGATAGTGGATAAGAATCTGAAATTAAGGGACACACAGACAAAATTTTGAAGACAACACAAAGGCTTCTGGGAATGATGCAGAGGACACTGACATGCAGAAGTAAGGAGATTCTTGTTCCATTGTATAAGGCTTTGATTAGGCCACACATGGACTATTGTGCCCAGATTTGTTCACCTGGTTTTCAGAAGGACAAAGAGATGCTGGAAAGGGTCCAGAGATAACTGACTAAAGTAGTTTCTAACCTCTGGAATGTCAAGTATGAGGAATGATTGAGAAGATGCAACTTGCAGAGTCTGGTGGACAGGTGGAAGAGGGGAAATATGATAGAGGCCTACAAGTTAGTAAGGGGTTGTTATAGGATCAGTGCTGGAGAGGGTTTACAGAAAATAGTGGGAGATCAGGGGAGAACCAGAGGTCATCCCTGGAAACTGTATAAAGAGGATGTGAATAGAAGAGTGAGAAGCAGGTTTCTTTCATGCAGAAAATTTGAGTGTTTTTAAAGCATGGTATGATGAACTGTGTGTGTGTGTGTGTGTATGATAAAAGGATCTCCCAGATGAGTCTTTGACTCTATGGGGTCTCGGGTAATAATCATTTCATGAAATATGTAAAAAAAGGTATGATCTGGCCTGTTCTCCATTCTGTTGGTAAATTTCCTTTCTTTAGTATTTTGTTGAACAGTTCCCTTAGGTAATTTATTATGCTTTCTCCCCCTTTTTCTAGAAGTTCTTTTTGAATGTTGTCTATGCCTGGTGCTTTATTATTTTTCATTTGTTTAATTACTCTATGTATTTCTTCATTTAGTATGTCTTTTGTGTCAGAAGTTTCTTCTGGGTTGAATTCATCTTGATCTATGTTTTCTTCAGCTGCAAATGTTTCTTTAAAATGATTAATCCAGATTTCTTTTATTGTTTCAAGGCTACTTGTTGTGGTTCCATCTTTTTGCAATATTGAAACTGGATCAGGTGAGTATGTTCTAGTTATCTCTATTTCATAAATGGTCTTGGAGTCATATTTTTTGTATGCTTCTTCACATATTCCTGCTTTTTCTTCTAAATACATGATTTCTGATAATTTTCAGAAATATCAGAAGAAAATAGAATATTAGACAAAAATTGCAGATTATAATCTGCAATTTTTGTCTAATATTCTATTTTCTTCATTATCTTCTTTTGAGAGGTTAGTTTTGGATATTCTTTTTATCTAAACAAATTTGTTTGGATAATTATCCAAACAAAACAAATTAAAATTGAATAAGTAAATAAAAATTATTGAAATAAAATTAATACTTAAAAAAAAATGAACAAATAGCGGTAGAATGTTCCATGAACATTCCGTCGCTATAATAATTTGTATGCAACAGAATGTTCACGTAATAAAAGATGGGTGAAGTGAACAACAATAGGGTTTTATTGCTTCCACTTTCCCTTGCTGTTTTGTCAGATTTGAAATAAACATTTGTTATCCACATTTCAACCAACTGCTTGTTGTTTATTGATTTTTATTATTGAAGGTTTTTCTCCTTTAACTAAGGATCAGTATATCTTCAGAAGTGCTAACTGATAATTGGACAAAGTGTGTCATGAGTTAACCCCAGTATTTATATATTTTTCGGAAACGATTTTTAATAATGGAAAAGTGGCTTAGAACTAGGACTTTGAAAAGAAAAAGCAAATGAAACAGTTGATGCTATCCCTAATTGTGATACACATGTAACGGCAAGTAAATCTGATACTATTAAAGTAGAAGAAACAAGTTCAAAGAAAAAATACAGTAGGAAATATAACAGTTCATATTTGGAATTCAGGTTTACTTAGTGTGGAGATGAAAGTGAGCAAAAACTCCAATGTGTTTTATGTTATGAAGTGTTGTCGAACAAGTGCATGAAACCTGCGAAACTCCAATAACATTTAGAAACTAAACATTGTGATGTGAAAAATAAGCCAATTGAATTTTTTTCAGCGACACTTAGGGACATTAAATCATGAGAAAGATATATAGTTTCGGCCATGGGTTTGATTAATAGGATGCTTCCAGTGCAAGGCACTGGAAGCATCCTATTAATCAAACACCTAGGAAGAAGATGGATTTGGCAATCACCAAATGGAGACACAAAAAATGAAATTGACTACATTTTAACAGACTGTAAAAGACTGTTACAAAATGTTTGTACAATAGGCAAACATGCTTCAACATAGATTCTGACCACAGACTCCTCAGAGCCATTATAAGTATAGACCACAAAAAAGAACAACATATCAGGGCAACATCAAACCATAAAACAAATAGACTAACACAAGTTCAGGAAGTACATAGAAGAGACCGAATGGACTATTCAAAACTGTTACACAAATGATGACTATATCGACTTTATTAATAAATTCAACGAGTGCAGGAAAAAATTAGAAATTCCTGTGAAACAAAAGAAAAGAGAACGACTCTCACCTTAAACTATAGAACTACTGAAAAAGAGAAAAGAACTGAAGAAATCTGAAGAAAAATTTCTAGAATACAAAATTATCTGTAAGTTACTAAGGAAAAGAATTCCAGAAGACTACAAAGCTTTCAGGATACAAAAATTAAGAGAAGCAGTGCAGGCAAAAACCAGCCTGAAAATCATGAGAAAGATATATAGTTTCGGCCATGGGTTTGATTAATAGGATGCTTCCAGTGCCTTGCACTGGAAGCATCCTATTAATCAAACACCTAGGAAGAAACAAATGCCTAGGAAGAAGATGGACTTGGCAATCACCAAATGGAGACACAAAAAATGAAATTGACTACATTTTAACAGACTGTAAAAGACTGTTACAAAATGTTTGTACAATAGGCGAATATGCTTCAACATAGATTCTGACCACAGACTCCTCAGAGCCATTATAAGTATAGACCACAAAAAAGAACAACATATCAGGGCAACATCAAACCATAAAACAAATAGACTAACACAAGTTCAGGAAGTACATAGAAGAGACCGAATGGACTATTCAAAACTGTTACACAAATGATGACTATATCGACTTTATTAATAAATTCAACGAGTGCAGGAAAAAATTAGAAATTCCTGTGAAACAAAAGAAAAGAGAACGACTCTCACCTTAAACTATAGAACTACTGAAAAAGAGAAAAGAACTGAAGAAATCTGAAGAAAAATTTCTAGAATACAAAATTATCTGTAAGTTACTAAGGAAAAGAATTCCAGAAGACTACAAAGCTTTCAGGATACAAAAATTAAGAGAAGCAGTGCAGGCAAAAACCAGCCTGAAAAAAATAGAGAAAGACTTAAATTTTAAACAGTCAATTCCATCTGCTTTACAGGATCAAAATGGAGAAAAACATACTAATAGAAAAATGATAGAAGAAATTGTGCAGAAATTTTATAATGATCTCTATTCAACTAAGTGCCAAGTTTCAGAACCTATCATTCCAAAACCAAGCAATATACCAGATGTACTTCCAGAAGAAATAGAACATGCCCTAAAGAAAATGAGTAAAGATAAAGCCTTAGGACTTGATCATGTTAAGGCTGAAGAAATCAAACAAGGTGGACCAATTATTTTCAAAGCCTTAGCTGCCAGATTCATGTGGTACTTCAAAGAAAGAAAGATTCCAGAGGAATGGAAAACCTCAAAAATCATATATAAGATCATGATCACATATATAAGATCATGAACAGAGTAATACTGAACAGAATCCAAAACACTCTCAAAGACAACTCCAGCAGAGAGCAGGCAGGATTCAGAAGAGGCTTCTCCACAATAGATCATATCCAGGTCATTTCACAACTAATAGAAAAATGCAGAATACCGAATCCCTCTATGTTTCCTCTTTATTGATTTTAAAAAAGCATTTGATACCATAGAACACAATGCAGTCATTAGTGCCTTACTGGAAATAAATGTAGACCCTACTTATATCCACATGATAAAAGAAATTAATAAAAATCAGACCACACAAATAACCCTATTTGATCAACCTATAAATATAGATATAAAGAGAGGGGTCTGCCAAGGCAATGTGATGCCCCTAAATCTATTTACCAGCACTTTAGAATACATTCTGAAATAGACCTAAACGGAGGAATAAGCATAGATGGTGAAAAGTTACAAATTCTTATGTTTGCCAATGATCTAGTACTGATATCCGACAACCCAAAAGACCTAGAGGAAATGGGTGAAAAAGTATACACAAACAGCAGTAAGATAGGCTTAGAAATGAATCTAGAAAAAACAAAATGGATCAAAAACGTCTACACAAGTGACAGTCACCTATGTGATAACATCCCTATAGAACAAGTTGACTCATACAAGTACTTAGGACAAACAATAAAAATGAATAACGATATTCATTTTTATTGTTTGCTAAATTGTTTCCTGAATACGAGTGTACTTCAGTGGTTGTTTTTTGGAAGTTAGTTGCTGTCGCGATATAATATATTTTGGTACCGTCAGAATCGAACGCGTAACGGTGGAAGACAAAACGAAGCTAAGTTACTGTATTTAGTTATATTTCATTTTATTTAATTATATTTAGTACTTAAATGTTCTGATGTTTGTACTTTTTTTCCCTCTTATTTATTAATTGAATAATTATTAAAGATTACGCTACTCGGCAGTAAAGAATGATGGTGGATTCAGCAGCAGTCGCAAGTGGCGTAACGCCAAGTCTTCCGCCATTTAAGAACTCAATTATTAGCAATATCATAAGGGACTTTGTGGCATGCAGTACTTGCGGCATGTATGCGTCTCGGGAATTACATATGTGGCTTGTTAAAGAGAGTGGAGAGCGTATGTGTGCAAAATGCAGGCAGTTGGAGGAAATAAGTACATTAGATATATCGATATCCGACTTTGTTGCTCCAGGAATGGGGAATGAACGTAGGAAGACAAGTAGTATGATAGGAGAGAATGAGAAAATAATAGTTGATAGTGTGGAAGGTGTGAGTGACTGTGGAAGTTTAGGAGATGGTTTTGTTTGGGAGAGTGAATTTAGATTAAGAGTGACTGACCTGCAGAGGGAGATAGATGAGTTGAAAGAGGAGGTGGAATGTCTTGTGAATGAGAGCAGAAGTATGAAAGGTAAGATTAGGATAATGGAAGAGATAAATGCAAGGCGAATCACAGTAGGAGAGAGAGAGAATTTAGGGAGTATGAGTGAGAGGTACGGGAATGCTAGCAGACGAGAGGATGGAAACAGTAGGAGAGACGGAATGAGAGAGAGATATGGAAGTGCTAGAAGAGGAGAGAATGGAAACGGTAGGAGAGATGGAATGAGAGAGAGGTATGGGAATGCTAGAAGACGAGCGGATGGAAACAGTAATAGGAGAGACAGAATGAGAGAGGGATATGGAAGTACTAGAAGTGGAGAAAATGGAAACAGTAGGAGAGAGGGAATGAGAGAGATGTATGGGAGTGCTAGAAGAGGAGAGCATGGAAACAGTAGAAGAGAGAGGTATGGGAATGAAAGAAGAGGAGAGAATGGAAACAATAGGAGCGAGGGAATGGTAAGAGGTATAATGTATGGCGACTCAATGATCCGTCGTGTTCAAGATAGGATGCGTGAGGAGTGTTTGCCAGGAGGAACAATAGAAAGGGTGGCTATGGCAATTAAGAGAGGTGAAAGGGTGGATGAGATGATTGTGATGGTAGGAACGAATGACTTGAGTGGTAATGTAAGTCGGGCAGCGAGAGATATGAGATTTTTGCTTGAGACTGTACGGAAGAAGACAGAGAGAGGAAAAATAGTGTGCGTGTTGCCTAGGTATGATAATGATGAGCTGAGCAGAAGAGCGGTGATATTGAATGGCATAATAGCGAGAATGTGTGACAAGAGAGGACTGGTATATGTGGATGCTTGGAGTGCGTTTGAGGAAAGAGAGGAGTTGTATGCGAGAGACCGTTTACATTTGAATGAGGAAGGACGTAGGCATCTGGAGAGATTGCTGTTCTGAACAAGTCAGTGTGTCCCAGGGAGGATGATAGCAGGGGTGGCCTCTTGCGGGAATGGATTCTTGGGAGAAGGGAGACAATGTCAGGTAACACTGAGCCCAGTGGAGTCCAGAAGGGATAATGCTGGTTATAGAAACAATGGCATTTATATGCTGTATACTAATGCCAGGAGTATCCGGAATAAGGGAGAGGAATTGGTGGCGCAGATAGCATCAGCCTGGCCAAAAATTATTGCGATCACTGAGACGTGGTTGACAGAAGGGGATATAACAACAGGAATAGAAGTCGCTGGGTATAGTATTTTTTGTCAGGATAGGAGGGGAAAGCGTGGTGGTGGGGTACTGCTTATGATAAGTGATGACCTAAGTCCTCTAAGAGTGGAGAATTTGGAAGGAAGTGAGACAAATGATTTTGAGAGCGTATGGTGTGAGGTGGAGGTAGGCAAGACAGGATATTTAGTGGGGTGTTGCTACAGACCCAGGAGCACAGAGGATGGGGACCAGGAGATGTTTAGACAGCTAAGTTTGGCAAGTGCAAGAAGAATGATTGTTATGGGAGATTTTAACTTCAGTAGTATAAATTGGAGAGAGGAAGATGCATGTAGCAATAGGGGAATGGAATTTCTAGAATTCTTGCGGGACAAATGTCTTAGGCAACATGTAACAGAGGGAACAAGAGGTTCAAAAATTTTGGATTTGGTTATAGCATCAGAAGAGTTGATAATAACTGAGTTGATGTCTCTCCCACCAGTTGGAGAGAGTGACCATATGGTGTTGACTTGGAAAACGAATAGACATGCAGGAGTATCAAAGAGACGGGAACTTATGTGGAATTATAAGGCAGGTGATTATAATAGTCTTAGACGTCAACTTCGGGAAGTTTCATGGAGGGAGGAATTGGAAGGCCGGGATATCACCAGTGCGTGGGAAATTGTGAAAGAATATTTGTTATCAGCAATGGTAAGTTGTATACCACGAGTGAAGTGGATGCAATTTGGAGTAAAGTGGATGACAAACAATATTAAACAGGAATTGCATGCCAAAAAGAGGCTATGGAAGAGATATAAGGAGATAGGTGAAGAGATGCATGAGGAATATAAGACACAGGCCAGGAGAGTGACTAGTGTGGTAAGGAAAGCGAAACTGGAATATGAGAGGAGATTGGCCCTAAGATGCAAAGAAAATCCTAGGGAATTTTTTAGCTATGTGGCCAGTAGGAGGAGAAATGACTATGGAAGAATGATATTGTGGGATAAAAATGGGAATAGAGTGATTGATGCAGAGGACATAGTGGAATAGTTCAATGAACACTTTATTGGAGTATTTCATCCTAGAGGAGTCAGTTTTAATGCTAGAGGGATAGGACTGGTACGAGGTCTGGAGGTACAGGAGGAGAGCGTGTTTCAGATACTGAGTACTCTGGATGTCAGTAAAGCTGTGGGACTGGATGGTATTTCGCCACGAGTTTTGAGAGAATGTGCTAGGGAATTGACAGTACCTTTAACGTGGCTTTTCAATGAAAGTCTGGCTTTGGCAAAGGTGCCCAGGGAATGGAAGGAAGGTAAGATAGTGCCATTGCATAAGGGTGGTAACAGACTGGAAGTGTCTAATTATAGGCCAGTTTGTGTGTCATCAGTAGTTGTTAAGATCTTGGAGAAAGTAGTGAGGGACCGTGTACAGCATTGGGCAGATGAGGGTAATGTTATCTGTGAGAATCAACATGGATTTGTGAAAGGACGCTCTTGTTTTAGCAATATGCTAGCCTTTTATAATAAAGTTACAAGAACATTAGATGAGGGAAAGGCATATACTGCAATTTTCTTAGGCTTAGCGAAGGCATTTGACAGGGTGCCAGATGATAAGCTGATATTTAAGTTGCAGCACATGGGTCTGGATGTCAGATTGGTCAACTGGATTCAGGATTGGCTGTCTGATAGGTATCAGAGAGTTGTGTATGGTGGAGCAGTTTCCAGGAGGCAGAGGGTTACAAGTGGGGTCCCACAGGGCTCAGTACTAGGACCTATATTGTTTAACCTTTATATCAATGACATAGCCATTGGATTGCAGGGGGATATTCAGTTGTTTGCAGATGATGCGAAGCTGGGAAGGATTATTAGTAATAGTGCAGATGTGGTAGCCCTGCAAGAGGATTTAAATAAGCTAGATAGATGGGCAAATGAATGGGGATGTCAGTTTAATGCAGCAAAATGTAAGGTCTTGAGGTTTGGGAAACATCGATGGGATGCTGCATACTCTATGGGAGGAGTTATACTGGAGGAAGTAGGGGAGACAAGAGATCTGGGGTTGATGATTGATAGAAACCTGAAGTTTAGGGGACATATTGCAAAGATGGTGAAGGTAACACAGAGGATTGCTGCTATTATGAGAAGGACACTGACTTGCAGACATAAGAGGGTTATCATTCCGTTGTATAAGTCTCTGATCAGACCACACTTGGACTATTGTTCTCAGATTTGGTCCCCAGGATTTGAAGGAGATAAATTAACTGTGGAAAGGATACAAAGACGGATGACAAAGATGGTTTCAGGACTGTACAAGGATAGTTATGAGGATCGGCTGAGAGAATGTGGACTGCAGAGTTTGGTGGATAGAAGAAGGAGAGGTGATATGATCGAGACTTTTAAACTGTTGAGAGGTGGTTACAGGGTTGACACTGGGGAGTTCTTTCGCTTGGTCGATCAGCGGGAAGGACTGATGACAAGAGGCCATCCCTGGAAGTTACGAAAGGAAACTGTGAGCAAGAGGGTAAGGAGTGGTTTCTTTGTGTGGAGGGTGGTTGAGCCGTGGAATGCATTGCCTGATGGAGTGGTGGGAGCGAGAACGGTCAGTGAGTTTAAAGAATGGTATGATAGACTTTGTGTTTCTCAGGGGGGGACCTCCCCTCAGTGAGTCTTGACAGACTTTATGTCTTAGGAAGGACCTTCCTCGATGAGTCTTTTGACTCCTTGGAGGCCTGAATAATAATAATAATAGATATATCTGAAGAACTAGCAAAAAAAAAAAAGTTGCACGGCTATCATTCAACAGACTAAAAGAAACACTTACTGATCCAAATCTCTCTGAAGGCAAAACTATTTAATAGTGATATTCTATCATCACTCACATATGGATCAGAAATATGGAACATGACAAGAAAAGAAGAAGAGACTCTCAGAATAACTCGGCGTATAATAGAACGCAGGATTTGTAACATCAGCAGAATGGAACATGTTAGAATCATGGAACTAAGAAAGAGATCAGGCATAGTATGTGAAAGCAAGATGAGATGGGCAGGTCACATAGCCAGACTCAAGGATAACAGATGGACATATAGAATACTCAACTGGCAACCAAGAATAAAGAGAAAACCAGGAAGACCACCTACAAGATGGGAAGATCCACTAATGAAATCTATGGATATAACATGGAAGAGAGAAGCTATGGATCGAGATTGGAGGCATCTTTGTGATCTGCACTCATGGAGAAATCCTGAGTGAAACACGGGTACATCAAGGTAATATATATTATGTTATACATTTTCCCAAATGTTAGTAATCCCCACATAGGTTTTATAAAAAAACCTATGTGGGGATTACTAACATTTGGGAAAATGTTAAATGTCAGTAAAATGCTTAAAACAATTCTATAGAATTATTTTAAGCATTTTACTGGTCCTTGGGCTTGGAAAGGGTTGAGAAATGCTGATATAGTCTATACAGTTTTTGATTTCATTGTTTGGTGATGTCCAGGTGTATTTGTGTTGCGGCCTGTGGTAGAATAAGGTATTTGTGATTAACAATTGATTTATTTTGCAAAAATTAATCAAGTCCTCTCCTTTCTCATTCATCTCTCCATGACCGAATTTTCCCATTACTTCTTCTTTATCTTCAGAGTACTGACTGATCTTTGCATTAAAATCTCCCATAATAATCAGGATCTCTCTTGTACTTGTTTGCCTGATTTCTTCTTTCAGTTGTATAATTTTACATGTTCAAGAAATTGGACATTCCTCCTCTTCATGTAATTGGTCTGGGCCATAAACTTCTATTATTTATATATATATATATTCCTTTTTCTTGCTTTGAATTTTATTGAGATGATTCTAGAGGAAATTGGTCTTACATCAACTATTGAGTTTAGGGGCAATTAAAGATGCAAACATCTTAATTTAATGTTAGTGATGAATTTAGTAATTTCCTTGTTAATCCTGCTCTCTGCCATACATTTTTACATCTTTTACTGAGCTTTGCTTGCTTTTGCCTTTCAGTAATTTTTTTTTTACAATTGTGTTAATGACTGATGTCCTCAGTTCCCAGCTTCTCCAGTACTACATGAGTGGTCAGTGAGCAGCAGAGCAGAAGCATTTTGTAACCTTCATTCAGTTTTCTTGCTTCATGTAGCTTCAGATCTCATTGTATGTTTTCACTCTGATGTGATGAAATGTTAATCACAAAATATTAGTAGTGTACATTAAATTATTTATCTCATTACTTAATTTTACATGTATAGTCAACTCCCATATCTTACAATTATGGTAACATTAACAATCTACTAAAGGTTTATATAAAGTATGGACGAAGATTAAAATCAGTTTTGGTTGCAGAGTTGGTAAATTTTTTCAGCTATGACATCAGATATTCAAATACTGAAAGTTTAATACAGATAACAGTTATTCACAGCTTATGGTAATGCAGTGACTTGTATAAATTTGTTACTGAAAATTATACATCTAATCAGAAACTTTTGAAAAGTCTGAAATGTTTCAGAGCCTAGCAAAAAAACAGAGGAATATCCTACTATCTTGTAGCTATTCTCCAATAATCAGACAAACTGATAACGCATACAAAATTTATATTTAATTCATGAGGATATGGGATCCTCTTTGGATTAAAAGATATGTTGAATTATGTTGAATAACCAGGATTATTGCATATTATTATTGACGATGAATATCATTAAATAAGGGAATATTTAGTTATTTAATTTCTTGAAGCTGAAGCATAATACTTACTTGCTCATGCCTTTAATACAGATAGCTAAGTCTTTTGTCATATATCCTTCTTCAATTGTTTCAATGCAGACTGATTCCAAGTGTTTAGAAAACTCTATTAATTTGTTATTGTTATCCAATTTACCCCTATGAATTAACCCTCTGGTCCATGCAAAAATTGAAGCTTACAAAAAAAATAAAAAATAAAATAAAATAAATAAAATTAAATAAAACTAATTTAATAAATAAACACTTAATATTTGTAGTTTTATTGAATTATCACAGATTTTACTTTCAAAATTAAACTATTCCATATTATAGAAATGTGGAAAGAGATCATGATATATAAATTTTTTTTTTATGTGACTCATGAATGATTGTGGATATTTGACTATTATATGGTTTTTCAGAAGTAGATAGATGAAAGTGGAGAAACAGAAGACAGCAACAAATAGTTTCTTTCAGATGGTGAATATTATCAGAAGATCCAAATCTAAAAAAGTCTCATAAAAGTTGTTTTAAAGGTTAATACTAATATAGTTTAAAACTTCAATTTCAGCATATAATTAGAAGTGACGACAGAATTTGATTCTATAGTTCATTTGGAAAGAAAAAAAAAATATACAGGTAACTCTCATTATATGCGTCTCTATTTCATTTTGTTACATATGGACTATCGCTGTTTCCTATCCATGGTTGGGGAAATTCCATGCATGTGCCTTGTTTGTTACTTCTGTCCACTGTACTCAGTGTCCAATTTATTGCCCTATTAGTCTATTTTGGTATTTTCTTTATTTGTAAATAACTTCTACACCTTAAGCAATGAAGATCTTCTGGCTATGGAAAAGCACATCAATAAAGAATCTGAGTAAAGTTCTGTGGAGGTTGAGCCTGAGGAAACTTTCACAACGAAGGTCATGTCTCAAATTTTTAAGCTGAAAGACAATGCCATGGCTCTCTTTGAAGAACATGATTTTGACCACATGAGGAATTCTAAAGAGAAAAAGGAGATTGACACTCTCTCTTGTAGCCACTAAAATCAGGGGATGAAAACTGCAAGTCAGGTTTCAATTGAGACATTCTTGAAAAAGCAGCTTTCAATCTACTTCAACTTCAGCATGCTAGCTAAAGATGTGGTCACTATATTACTCTTATATGTACTGAATATTTCATTTTGCATACATATGCCTTAATATGTATGCAAAATAGGGGCATTTTTGATTAATCTTGAAAGATTAGAATCACATCCATTTAGAAATGCAACTTATATTATTCCATGTTATATGCCTCCCATTTTACGCATTTTCAACATGCATAGCAATTCTTGAGAACATAACCCCTGCATATAATAAGAGTTACCTGTACTTCTTTTTAATAGTATTAATGTTGTGTGATATTTATACATTTAAAGATGAATGTGCATTACACAGAGACAAAAACTATATATTTATATTATCTTGAGACACAAATACAAACAGTTCATGAAATAAAAGGACTGTCCTGTGCTTAGTTTGTTCATTTTGGATATTTACTAAGTGAGCGAAAGTTTTTGGGTGGAACTTTCACACTGAACTCTGTTGAAGTAGAACAAGTTTATATTTATGTATTTTATTCTTTATTTATTTATCTTACTTTTTTTTTGTTTAAAAAATTGGAATGAAGGTGCCAAAAACTGTTCTATTTCTCTGGGATTTTTTAAAAGTAAATTTAAGAAGCTAAGGAGACAACTGTAAAACAGCTGAATGATGCTAGCACTTATTTTAATTGAGTGAAGTACTTACATTTTGTTTTAGGTGAGTAAGTGTAAAGAATTCTTATCTGAACTGATTACATATACACAGTGATAAGCCATAGTAGGTTCACATGAACTGGTTGTTTAATTTTGATGCAGTCTTAGATCTACTGTTAATAACTTCCACAAAAATAATATAATATATATATATATTATTTTTATAACAATATGTTTTGTTTTTATAGAAGATTTTCATCTTTATCTTATAAAATGGTGCAGAAAACGTGCAATGTAACAAAATAAAACTTCAAATGAAAAGGAGCATGAAATTCTAAAAATTAAACATTACTTTCTACAGCAGATGCATCAAGATTTGTAGTGATATTCATGAGTAGGTCTAATGTGGATTGGTCTAGTATCTAAGTTTGTTTTCACATAAAATCACTGAGAAAATTCCGAAAAGGACATTTATGGGTACCTGACTAGTATCCTCATTTGAACTGGTCTATATCATTGAGAGACACGCATCAGCGTGTTGGATTCTGAATATATAGCGATTTGAGTAATTAATATTTGATTCAGAATCAAACATGATCTTCCATCACATAAGCGAAACTTGTAATTATTATTTAATGTAAATCACTTGTTTATAAATTAATATTCATGGTAACTACCTTTAAGTTTTATTAATATTTAATTATTTAATCAAGGATATATATTAATAGTGAAAAGACTCTGTATTAAAATATTAAGTTTATTTTATTTATTGCTATGTTAATATTATAAGAATTTGTATTCAACATTTTAACTGCGTATTAATTGAAGTGTAAATATTCCTTATTTGTTCCTATATGTAGAGGTATAACGTTATGCAATGCCTCAGTTTTATTATATTTTGTTTTGGTTGTCATGGAGATTTCTGTAAGATAGCTAGCACGAGTTTAGAACAATGCGTGACAGAATAGTATTGAAGGGCTGGAAAGGGAAAGGATTTTAGTTGAAGAGAGCACGAGAATAATTTCGGTGGGAAGAAGGGATATATAAGCGAAGAACAGAGAAAACGATTCATTCGGATGGAATCGGAGGAGATTGATTCGGGGAATCAGAGTGCGATAACAGCGAGTCACTCAAGTGGCTAATTTAAGTTTACTAATCGAGGAGAGTTAGCTAGTAAGTCGTAGAACAACAAATAAAGCAACGGAAGATAGCAAGGTGACAACTGGATGACTAGCTATACTTTAGTTGGCATTTAAATTTAGGACTGACTTTTCAGGGACACACGGAAACTTGAAGCTTAGCACGGAGTAACTAAGAGAATAAGTAGAGGCAGCAAGGTTGAATTTAAACGATAGCTGTGTTAAGAGATATAGTGCCTAAAATATTAATTAAATGCCAGAAGTATAGGCAAATGTGTGTAAAACTTCAAGTTAAAGAATTACTGTGTGTTATCTTAGTTCAAGAGTTATTGGTAGAATACTAAATTGGTCAAGTGATGTCAAAGATAGTACAAGCCTTTTGATCTGAGCAAGAACGTTTAACTATGTGAATTGCGATCATTAATTTATTCAGTTATTACTAATAAGATTTGTTTTAATGAGTGTTGTTAATTGTTTTAAGTGAATACAGTTTTAAAAGGTGTCCGTATATAAGTAGATGAACAAGGAAAATTATCAGTAAGAATTAACCAATTTTTGTTACTCCTATGCGGAGATATGTGTGTGATTCTTCCTAAAATATCCCTACATTACCAGTAACTTTTGTGGAGATTAGCTGGAGCGTGGATTTAAGAGTGTATGCTTGTGAAGAAGCGTTGCTGCCCTTGTATTGTATTTGAAACTTAAGTAACTATGAGATATTAATGTAATTGGTTACTAAGGAACTTTATGACATTGAACTTTATCAAATAGTTAATTGAATTTTGTGAAAGCTGTATTTCTGACAACAGATTAACCATTGCCTGAAATTATATGACTGTATTACCAGATGAGCTAAAATGTTTGTAATACCTTATTCGGTGATTTAAACTAAAGTGTATAATTTGTAAGCCTATATTAAATGTTTGTTTTGTTGATCTAAAGTTGTACTTTGCCAATTTTTTTACTGCACCGTTCATAAAATAATCGAACCAAACCGGGTAGAATTAAATAAGTTAAATAAACTTGGCCTGTATACATAATAATAACATATTATGTGGAAATAGTTGAGAGTTGGTTTTACTTTAATTCTTGGACTAATTTAGATATAGAGTGGCGCAGTCAATAAATACAAATTTTCTCTATATTTGGATTAGAAATCAACTAGCAACTTATTTTTTTTGTTTAAGAACATCGTAATAACAAATTGACGGATCCAAAGTATAGGTTAATCCAACAAGCGTTAGTTCACCTGGGTGTTGTGTCAGTGTGATATCATCTGTAACTTTGTTTAAGTGTGTCTCAATTTAATGATCAATTTAATCATTTGAACATAAAATATGTTCAAATGATTAAATATAAGTTGGTCTGTTTGTACTAAACTGTAAAATACTGCATTAACAAGCAAATTATCAACATAAAGGTGTGCTGAAAAGTTATGATAATCATCATGAAGGAAATGACATATCCGACATGTTTTCTTATATATCCTAAAAAAAAATATTACAATCTGATGAAACATGGGGGTTAAAGGGGCTTAAGATATATTCTTTCTCATGGTTATATCAGTTGCTTTAATATCATTTTTGTTCTTGGTGTTTATCAGCCCCCCCCCTCCCCTAATAGTTTACATCTTAGTGAAAAGAAACCAACCAATGTCAGACATGGAGGATGAAGTAGAACTACAAATTAATAACCTAATTAAATTGAATGATTTAATAAAAATTAATCTAATTAATAAATCCAAAATGTTCATATAGCATGGAAAGAGGAGTTGAATGGGAAGGAGACAAATGTTGTGTGGACACTGATCAAGAGCTATTTAACGGAAGATGTTGCAGTGTATTCCAGAGGTGAAAAGGCTAAACATAAAGATTAAGCATGAAATCTGGAAGAAGATAGCAGCACTGTGGAGGCAACACAAGACGAATGTTGGTAATGATCAGTTACATGAAGAATAATAAAAAGAGCAGGCCAGGAAAGTGACCCAGTTAGTAATGTCAGTAAAAGTGCAGTATGAGAAAAAATTAACCCATCAAGCTTAGAAAAATCCCAGTGAGTTCTTTCGATATGTGGCAAGTAAAAGGAAAAATGCCAATAAGAGGATGATGCTAGTTGATGACACTGCAGATTGGTAACCAATGCAATAGATGATAGTTGAAGTATTAAATGAGTATTCATCACACTGTGTTTAGTGTATTTTATCCATGTGAAGGCAACATCATGAGAAGCTGGAGTGTAGAGGGTATGGTAGAGGAAGGACCAATGGTGAATGAGCAAGAACTATATAAGGAATTAAGCAAATATGTTAATAGGACAATAAGATTTGATGGTATATTGCCATGTGTATGCTCAATGGAATTAATGGAGCTTTCGGTAAACCTGTTTAACAGGAGTTCTGAAACAGTGCAAGTCCCAAAGGAATGGAAGATGGGAAAAATTGTTCCACATCACAAGGGGGGGGGGGGAAGACTGAGGCTATAAATTATAGGCCAGTCTGTGTGTCTGGGATTGTTATTAATATGTTAGAGAAGTTGGCGAGTACTAGGATTCAGAAATAGGTTGATAACAGTAATATTGTTTATGATGGTCAGCGTGGCTTTGTTAAGAGGAAGGGTCATGATTTAGCAATCTGCTTACGTATTACAAGATGACAAATTCACTCAATAAATGAGATGCATATACGGTAGCATACTTGGATTTTTATAAGGCCAGTGATAAACTGCCACGAACAGGTTATAAATTATATATTTAGTTTAATCCTTTATCCAACTCATGGCAAAAGTGGAGTAAGTTCTCATCACTTTCCTTAGTATCCTATAATGCAAAGCACATCTCCTTGCAGACATGTATAATGCTATGCATTATGGGAAGGGTCACTACCCAGACTGGTTTCGACCTTTATTGAGGTCTCTTCAGCGGAAGCCAGACCCAGGCGTTATACCAAGGTTGAAGCAATGCAGAACTCATATTTCCATATGCCAGTTGCCAAAAGGTGTCTCACCTTATTATTAAATTACTTTGGACTAGAGAAAGATGTAGGAAGTTTTTTCCCACTTGGTCAGACTATAAATTATATATTTAGTTTAATCCTTTATTAAGTGTAAGCAGGGGTGCTTAAGGGTCAAAGCTGTATAACTGAGAGGAGACCCGCACAGTCTTTAAAGGAATGCGGAGAACCGACCAGGGCATCTGACCTAATGTCCAATCCTCACCTTCTCGTGGTGCACCTTGTTGGGTATCTACTTAAATACTGAACGAACTAGGATGGGCTGGAAATTTGGGATTTAGCCGACCAAATTGTATTCTTATTGGTTAAACCAAAATAAAAAATGATGGTACAACATGACAAAATTTCATGCCGGCTGGGGCGTCGTCCGGTTAAACAAGGCCCCTGTTGTTTTCGCCAGGGAACCAGGGCGAACAGCAAAAAGTCAGCAACTGGAACAAATCGGAAAACAAGCCCCAACTCAACATCGCCAGAGTTAAAGATCGGAACTATCAACATAAGAAGCCTGAATGGCAAAGAAATGGAGCTAGCTGAGGAATTAGATAAGTACCAGATCGACTTTATTATTATTATTATTCCTGATACCTCCAAGGAGTCCGAAGACTCATCGCGGGAGGACATCTTCAACTGTCTCTACACCTTACCTCTACTACGAATCAACGCCATCTACCGCCCACCTCCAACACCACCAAAACTAGTAATTTTTGTCTGTAAATTGCGTGTGTTCTGAAGGGACTTAATAGGGGTAACTGAAACAAAAAAAAGACCAAAACTGGTGAGATCTTTCTGAGCAATAAATACAAAATGTTATATTCAGGCAATAACAATCAAGGAAAAGAAGGAGTAGCCATAGTATTCAACACAAAATACGAAGCTAATCTTCTTGAATGGCAGTCAGTCTCAAGTAGAGTAATGTGGGTAAATATGAGAATGGGGAACTGGACAATGAGATTTATTTGTGCCTATTGTCCCACAGAAGGTTCTACTAAGGTAGAAGTGGAGGAATTTTTTGAGGCTTTAGAAAAAGCAACTGACAATGAAAAAGGAAAAGTTGGTCCTTGTTGGGGATCTAAATAGCAGAGTAGGAAATGATTGCGAGACATACAAAAATATTTTGGGAAAATTTGGAGAAAAGAGCAAAGCTAATAATAATGGCAAATATCTGTTGGATTTCTGCTCAGGACATGGACTGGTTATTACTAACACCATGTTCCAACATAAAAATGTGCACAAATTCACATGGAGAGAAGAGGCTAGGAATAAGAAAAGGCTCATTGATTATGTTATTGTTGATAGTGATGTTTTCTCCCTGGTGCAGGACACCAGAATGTACAGAGGATTTGAAATTGGAAGTGATCACTATTTAGTCTTGAGCAGGATAAAATTGAATTTCATATTGAAAAGAATAACATGTAAGAAAGTTTTAAAGCGAATAAAAGTTGAGCAGCTCTCAGATGTGAACTGTAGACTAAAATACAGAAAGATTATTGAAAAAAAAAATGAAAGAGTTTGAGAACAGGAATCAAACCTTGGAGATTCAGTGGCAAACTCTGAAGAAAACACTGATTGATTCTGCCAGGGAGGCATGTGGTGAGGTTGTCTGCAAGGATAAAGAAATCAGAACTCCCTGGTGGACACAGGAAGTTAAAGAGGCAGTGAAGAAAAAGAAGAAGTATCTTCAGGACTGGGGTAAGGTGGTACAACACCAGGGCACTCCTTGCAAAGGTGGAGCAAGCTACCATCAATCCAACAACCCTTGGCTCCCACTGAAGAGACCTCAATAAAGGTTGAAACTAGTCTGGGTTGTGGCCCTTCCCTTAATGCATAACATTAGACATATCCGCAAAGAGATGTGTTTTGCATTATGGGAGATACTGAGATAGGATTGTTGGTAGCTTGCTCCACCTTTGCAAGGAGTGCCTGATGTTGTACCACCTTACCCCAGTCCTGAAGATACTCACACTTGGATAAAGTGTCCCAAGCTCACACTTGGATAAAGGATTAAACTAAATTTATTATAGAATAAGAGAGAAATTAGTCGGAACACTAAATTAGCTGTATACAAGACAGTGTTCAAACCAGTTTTAACTTATGGATCTGAGAGCTGGGTGAGAAGTAAAACACTTCACAAAAGACTAGAGACTGCAGATATGAGAGTCCTGAGAAAGATTAGAGGCGTGAACGGATGGCATCAATGGCAATATCATATTAAAAACGAGGATATTAGGAAAGAACTTGGCATTGTCAGCATCCAGGAATGTGTTAGCAGAGCTAATCTCAGGTGGTATGGTCACTTAAATAGAATGGGAGAGAAAAGATTAGCAAAACAAGTGTTCTCTGCCAGGTTGGCAGGAAAACAACCCAGAGGAAGACCAAATAAAGGTGGATTGATACGGTACAAAGTGCCTTAGACGATAGAAATATAAGATCTGATAATGTTGGAGTCTTGACAAGTAACAGACGGATTTGGAGGAAAATTGTAGATAGGAAGTTAGTAATGACCTAATTTTTTCATGTAGTACTACCATATCCTGTACACCCCTTGAGGGTACATGGCAGGAATTTGATGATGATAAGTGTAAGCAAACAAAGTTTGCGACTGAAGTATCTTCAGGACTGGGACAACTCATGGCAAAGGTGGAGTAATTCCTTATTTAATAATAAGGTGAGACACCTTTTGGCAACTGGCATATGCAAATATGAGTTCTGCATTGCTTCAACCTTGGTATCACCTCTGGGTCTGGCTCTCACTGAATAGACCTCAATAAAGGTCGAAACTGGTCTGGGTAGTGACCCTTCTCTTAATGCACAGCATTGTACATGTGTTTGCAAAGAATATTTGCTCTGCATTATGGGATACTAAGGAAAGTGATGAGAACTTACTCCACCTTTGCCACGTGTTGCCTCAGTCCAGATACTTCAGGTGCAAACATTGTTTGCTTACACTTGGATAAATGATTAAACTAAATATATAATTTATAGTCTAACCAAGTGGAAAAAAACTTCCAGGTATCATCAGGTCAGTAGTGGAATGCAACAGGGATTTGTTTTGGGAACATTATTGTTTAACTTGTATGTTAATGGCACTGGACTGGCTTAACTGGAGGTGTGTAGCTGTTTGCTGATGATGCAAAGTCGGGAAGAGCTATAAGAAGTAGAGCAGGTACTGTGGCCTTGCAGGAGCACCTGAATAGACTGTGTGAATAGGCAAATGAATAGTGCATTTGGTTTAAAGTTGCACAATGCAAGATCTTGAAATTTCGTAGACAAGGTTAGCATGTAGATATTCAATTTAATGGAGATATTTTGAAGGAGGTTCAGGAGATGAGATATCCGAGAATGATGGTGGACAGAGACTTGAAGTTTAGGGATCGCAAAATTGTAAGACCATCCTATCAGATCAGGGCAATGATGTGGAGGATACCATAACCTCTTTGGTTTTGACATGCAGAAGCAAAGGGGTTATGATTCTCTTGTAAAAGGCTTTGATCAGTTGATATATTGACTATGTGCACAGATTTGGTCACCTAGTTTTCAGGTGTGTGGGGGGAAGGGGAGGGGGGATGTCTTTGAGAAGGTCCAGAGAAGATTTATTGACTTAGTGTCTGGTCTATGGAAAGCTCTATTTTTGGTCCATAATGGGTTTCTTGTAGCCTTAGATCTGGCAGAGTGCTCTGGATAGTCTATCCAGCTCTTTAATTGTTCAGAAAAAAAAAAGATTGAAAAACAAAACATTTTTAAAAGATTTGGCATTGACAATAGATGAATCTGCCTTATTATATGCACTAAGCAAGATAGCGAAGTTTAACAAAAGGTACATAAACAAATCAAATGAACAATTAATTTTTTCATCATCTTCCTTTTATCCTCTTTTACCTTGCGGCGTCAAGAGTTTATTTATTAATCACCGGACCTCAAAACGTTCACAGGATAATGTGGTCAGCCCTATGCCCCGGTGTATCCTATGTTCGTAGCATCGAGTTCTCAAGGCCAGTTTGCCTGCTTTGCAGGATGAAAAAATCCAGGATAAACTGGGGAAAAACACTACTGTTAACACCCAAGACCAGCTAACTTGACTATGGCTGAGGAAGATCCTTCAGCTCCTCACGTCTCCAACGGGAATCGAACCTAGGACACTCCTTCCTCAGACATGGTTGCAAAGTGCATACCGACTAGGCTAACCGCGTGGACTATTAATTTTTTTCACACATTTAAAAGATATTTTTGGTATATGTGAAAATGAAATGATACAAAGTGTTGTTTTTAAATGTATAAAATTTGAAGACAAATATAACGTTAAAATCACCACCATAAGACAGTTTAGTACTGAAAAAATGAAAACAATTATTAAACGAACATTGCATTAATTTGCTCAGTGTTAATTGAAATGCTCAGTGTTATGGATCTCACTTTAGAGAACACTGAAGACATCAAGTTACTTTAGAAATAGAAGAAAAGTTACATAAAGTAACTTTAAAAAAATCTTCCTGATCCAGAATCTTGATCCAGATAACAAAACCTCAACAATGTCTTCTGCATACGCACCAGAATCCAAACAGCAGAAGAATGATGATTGTAAGATGATGTTAATGGATGAAAATGGTAGAATGGTAACTGCCATTTTTTCATCCATTAACATCATCTTACAATCATCATTCTTCCTTCCTTCTACTTGCCACATATCTAAAAAAACTCTAAGATTTTTCTTTGTCTGATTTGTCAATTTCTGCTCATATTGCACTTTTATTTTCCTTACTGAGTCACTCTCCTGACTTGTTCTTTATGCTCTTCATGTGACTGATTATTGCCATTATTCATCCTATACTGTTTCCTAAGTACCTTCTTCCAGATTTCATGCTTAAGCCCATCATTTTGTACTAGCTTAATCAACCTTTTGGTTTTTAGAATACATTCACACATTGATGCTGTTATGTATTTCTTTGTCAGTTCCTAAACAGCATTTATTTCCTTACTATTCAACTCCTCATTCTATGCTATACAAAGGTGGTCTGAAAGGTTCTCAGTCTCGACCATAAATGACAACGCTATCGGCAAGATTTTTTTTTTTCCAAGTTGGTACATCTGTCATAAGCATCTATGTGAAATTGCAAGTCATTCTATCAAGTAGTTTGTTTTATACAGCTATCTGAAGCAAAAGTGTTGTCTGTATCCCTTGAAATGGATAAAATTGAGTATAGTGTGGTGATAAAATTCTTTGTAAAAGAAGATTTAATGCCAAAAGAAATTCAAAGTTCATAAAAGTTTATGGGCACTCTTCCCCTTTGTTTTCGACAATTAAGAAATGGGCTACAGAGTTTAAACGTGCCATACCCATGAAGATGATCCATGTGAAGGATGTCTAAAAAGTGTAACAACACTAGAAATCATTGATCAAGTGTATCGCTCGCATGAAAATCTCTGAACAGTGCTTAGAGCATTTTAACAAGAATAAAACTGATTTTGTGCATCGATTTATTACTACGGATGAGACTTGAATTCACCATTATACACCAGAATCCAAACAGCAGTCAAAACAGTGGACAGAAGCCGGTTGTTCAGTGCCAAAGTCGGTTCAATCAGCAGGAAAGGTCATGGCATCGGTGTTTAGGGATGCTAAAGGTATTTTGTTTATTAACTATCTTGAAAAGGGTAAAACAATAACTGGGGAATATTATTCCAATCTTTTAATTAGACTAGATGAAAAAATTCGTGAGAAAAGACCCGGTTTGCAGAAGATAAATATCATCTTTCATCAGGACGATGCACCTGCCCACAAAGGTGTTTTGGCAATGGGAAAATTAAGGGATCTGCACTATGAATTGTTGAAATATCCACCCTATTCCCCAGATTTGGCTCTCTCTCTGACTTCTATCTCCTCCCAAAACTAAAACTCTTCCTCACTGGTCAGTGTTTTTCTTTGAATCAAGAGGTGATTGCAGCTGTAGACGGGTATTTTGCAGATCTTACTGAGAACCACTACGGGATGGGATAATTGCACTGGAGCATTGCTGGAATAAATGTATTAGTCTTAAGGCAGATTATGTTGAAAAATAAAAATAATTTTGAAATTATAAATTAGTTTTTTCATTGTTAGGCCAAAAACTGTTCAGACCACCCTCATAGCTCCAGGCTGTCTCCTAAACTTGTCATAATCAGCAGCCTTATAATTCCACATATATCCTTTCCTCACAAAAGTCTGCATATGATGCCACAACCCAGGTGATCATGTCATGATCACTCTCACCAACTGGAGGAAAGTGTGAAACTCCACTCACAATTACATCCTGCCTGAGATAGTTATCTCTCAAGAACTCAAATTCATTTTTCATATTACCAAATGCTCTCTCTCCATTCAAATCTATACCACCATAATTAAAATTACCCATAATAATTACCCTTCCTTTGTTCACTAATCCAAGTTGTTTATACATTTCTTGATCACCATCCTCCACATTCCCTTGTCTATAGCAACATCCAACTAAAATATGCTTATGTCTACGTTACACAACACTGCCAATATTTCCCTCTTTCATGTCTACCTTATGTGGACATAATTCCCCTGTTATCAGCAGCACTCCCCCCCTCTCTTCTTGTCCTTTCTATCCTCGCAAAAAATACTGTAATCTTCCATTTCTATTTCTGTCAGAATATCATCTTCATTTTCAAACATGTTTCACTTATTCCAATGATTTTGAAGCAAATAAACTCAGTCAGTGAAACCATTTCATCTCCTTATTTCTGATACTTCTGGCATTTGTAAACATACACAGTATTTCACTTTTTGGTCTATAACCAGTCCTATCCAAGCCACTTGTTGGTTTTGATTTCCACATCACACCTGCCCAATCACCTTTATCACTACTTACCACATACATCTGCTCAGTCTCAATTTCTCCACCCACATCGCAATATACTCCATCTTCATACACACATTCACTGCCTCTTCCAAATCCACTCTCCCTATCCCCTATTTCTCTTGCATTCCTACTCTCTCTTCATCTCTCTCACTACTAGTACTGTTTCCCTACCAAGCACTTCTATCTCTTCAATCCCACTCCTAATTTTTCACTCCATCTCTTACTTTTGATCTCTTGCATACATCACATACTGTACTTCAATCTAGCAGCACTTTCTTTAGTGTGCTCACTCCATTCAAATGAACCCATCATGCCCGTATAATTCCATTTGCCCTTCAAACACGTGCCATACATCCACCAACTTCTCCTCACACAGCTCCACTAGAATACTATTCGTGATTTTGGCTCTCTATCTCAACTCATGATTGTCATACCTCGAGAACACAATGAAAACCTTTCCCACTACACTACTATCTTTTGCTTTTCTCAATAACCTGATATATTTCCTCGCATGCTCCTTAAGTCCACTTAGGTCATTTGTCCCCACAACCACCACTAATTCTCTTGCTCATTTTTAGCTCATGTACAATGCCTGAATTACTCATTCTCTGAACTACTTATTCTTCCTTATGGACAACAGATGTTATGGACTTTCTCATTAACTAATCTTCTAACCATGGAATCACTTGTCACCTCTTTTCTCTTTCATCCTATTCTTTTGCACACTTTCATTTCTAAAATATCACTCCTCATATTTCTCATTTCATTTTCAATAACTTTCATCAAATCTTGCATTCTGACAATTTCACTCTCTGTCAAGTTTTCCTAGTAATGATGAAAGAACAATCTGGTTTGACACCGTGGAAAGATCCTGTACAGATAATATATTCTCCTTGTAACAAATATCCCAGAAAATGGTTGCCGAGAATAAAAAAAAAAAATGTCATTTGATTTTTGTAAATCTGGAAAACGCTTATATCCCAAGGAAGAGAAAGTGGCAGGTAGTGAAGAGAATAGGTATAATGAAGGAATGGTAAAAATGGTGCTTTTATATCTAAAAATTGGGGATGAATTTTCAGAGGAATTTAATATTAGTAAGTAAATTTAATTATTAAATTTAGTAGAATTTAATATTAGTAATTAAGAAGTAATTACTATGACTCAATATGATAGCAAGTAGATGCTATATTGGGTGATTATAGAAAGTATAATGACTTCTGAATGCAGTAAGATGTGGAATTACATGGGGAAAAATAGGCTTATGTGATAAGATTGGGAAAAATCACTGAGAATGGAATCTGGGAACACAGACCGCTGACAAGTGGAAATGCTTGTAAAAGTAGGATAGAACAAGGGAGTATGGTCAGGGTTTTTTTTTTTTTTTTTTTTTTTTTTTTTTTTTTTTTTTTTTTTTTAATTAGATTTTTTGCTTGGAGAGTGGTGAATGAGTGGAATGGGTTGCCAGCAATGTTCTCTCTCTATGCTGAATGTGGCTACACAGTGGTCAGCACACTCTTATGAATGATGCTCGGTCTCTCACTCACTGTGAAAGATGACATTAACAAAGTGTGGATTTGTAATCATAATATTAACATAGCAGTGGATCAGTAGTACGCGAATTTTAAGTTTGAACCCACCAAGATATCAAAACATACATTACGAAAACTAGTGCAGAATAACCATGGTAATATTAAGAAACTTAAAGCTGCAGGAAGTTTTAAATTATCTTGGCTAAATGAATTAATTTAAATTGAGATGATATGCACAGTTAACTATAACTCTACTTATAACTGTACATTTTATGTACAATTATAGGTTTTCAGGTGAATAAAAATGTTACTTCTCAATTATTTTTTATGATTTTGAGCGCTTTTAAATGTAAAATATGTTATGCACTTTCTTCCAGAATCACTTCCCCACCCTGCTCTAGGGTTGCCTAAACCAGCCTAATTGCTGCTCAGAAGACAACTCATACATTTGCTTTCCTGGCTTAGAGAATGTTAGCACCAGAGTCTGTTGCGAGTGATTTTGAGATTCTTTGTTGTGCTTATGAAATTTCCATGTAATAGTAAAATAATAAAGTTTTGGAGTGTTTCAAGAAGATACCATATGGTGTGATTATAGAAAGTATAAGTATTTTTGATGTGTGTTGGACTCTGATTGACCAAACAAAACAATGTTTCAAGGAAAAATGGATTACTTCAGATGAAGAATGGCTTATATGGAGGAATGCATGTATTTGAACAGAGACAGAAGTTGAAAAGTCTGTCACAGACAGAATGGAGGTTTTTACCTTGAAATTGTATGGACTTGTCAAGAGAATGGGAGAGGAATCATGGCCACTGAGAACATAAAACTGGAAGACATAAAAGAGAGGTGAAGAACAGTTATATGAGAAATATAGGACTTGTGCTAGGAAAATAACTAGTATTGTAAGGAGAAGAAAAAAAAAATAGAATAAGAATGTTTTTTTTTTTGCTGTGGTGAGTAAGAAGAAAAATGATAGTGGATGGATTACCTTGTTGAATGGAGATGGGAAGCAGATGACCAGAAGTGAATGAAGAAGATGTATTCTGAATACGCTGTATGCTAAATGTGAATAAATCAGGGGGAATAGATGGCATTTAATCATGTGTTTTAAGGGAATGTGCTGAGGAAGTGAGTGTGCCATTAACTTGGCTGTTTAATATTGATAGTCTTGCAGTGGAACAGGTTCCTGGATGATAGAAGGAGTTAGATTGTGCCACTGCATGAAGGTGTAGAATGGAGGCTTGTTTGTATTTCTGCTATAGTTGTTAAGAATTAGAATAAATGATAAAAACTCATATACAGAATTGGACAGGTGAGGGTAATATTATTTATTTAGGCCAGCACTGATTTCTTAAAGGGCACTCTTGTTTTAGTAATCTGGTAACCTTTTACAATAGAGTAACAAGCGCAGTGGGAGGGCAAGGCATACACTGTCATTTTATTAGACTTTTTTAAAGGCATTTTACAAGGTATTGCATGACAAGATGATTTTTAAGTTGTAACATATGGATTTGGATAGCAGATTAGTGGATTGAATTGACTGGCTCTCTGGTACATATCAGAGAGTTGTATATTTGATTCAAGATTTGTTATTGTGTCAACCAATCCAATTGAATGTTGTCACTTGTCATGAGTTGAGCCCTTTCTGTATCCAGTGGCTGTATTACAAACAGCTGTTACCCATCGATACAAAAGTAATAATGGAAAAAACTCACGTACAAAGATTATTTAATAGTATAATTTCTGTTATCCTAGTTTTTTCCATTATTAATTTTGTATCGATATGTCTACTCACAGTATACCTCTTTTAAAACTTAGCTGTTACACATGGTGTGACTTTTTTTCTTGACTACTTGTATTAGAAACTATAACACATTTTAGGAATGTTAGTCGAGTAATAAGACTAAAAAGAAATTATATAGTAACCATGTGCAGTTTTTTTGGTCCAGCCAATACCAAGAAGTTAAAAAGGAATTTCTTTAACTATCAAAGAAGCATGGAGAACTTGGGATTCCAGTCTTAAAATTCTGCAATTTAAGCAATACAGCTTCAAAAATCCAGACCAATGACATGTGCAGACCTATTCCTGTACTACTTTTCATCATCCCCTGTTTGTAGTAAATGATTATAAAGGTCCAAAATCTGAGATTGTTTCTGAATTGTACAACACTCTGTGCTAAACTCTAAGACTGCTACAACATACTGGCAGTGATATTCTTTCCATTAAAAAAAAGTAAAATTTGGTATAAAAAAATCTTTGATCTCTTTTGCTGAGAACTTACACAGTTGGGTACTGACAATACTTTGTTTCATAAATTTATTAAAGTTCCAAGGATAAACTAACTGGAGGGATCTTGCTTCGAGAATTGCATATGGCCACCTTCCAGCCAATACCATCGAATGGAGGTACTTTAACATTGGAGATCCAATCTGTGACATCTGTTACCAACTGGAAACAATAGAACATATTCATATTTATGAATTTAGGGACACAAAACACACCTGTTGAAAAGATTATTTTACTGATTAATAATAAAATAATTTGACCCCTGTAAACAATTCTGTGGGATGTTTGGACTGCGTGGTCAGAAAGGCCGGTTTTTCCAAAATGGAGGTATTTTATGTGACGTTTGAGTTCATCCTTTCTGATTGGGATGGTTCGCCCTGTTTCCCCTATGTATGGTATGTTACATGTGCAATCTATTTTGTAAACCCCTGGGTGGGCTAGGTGTGGCAGGGGATCCTTGGAAGAACTGAGTAGGTGTTTTAATTTTGTCGAGGGTTTAAAGGTGGTTTTGATGTTGTATTTGTGTAGTGTTCTGTCTATTTTTTCTGAAATGCCTCTAACATATGGTATAGCAATAGCATTCTTGAAATCTTTTTTGTTATTAGCGGTATCTTTGTGGAGGATCTTGTGAATGGTTTTTATGCTGTATGCATTTTTTATAAAGGTTTTTATAATGGTCTCATATTCATGGTTAAGAGCTTGTTCATTTGAACAAATTGTTTGAGCTCTGTGTTTAAGGGTGCTTATGACCCCTAGTTTTTGTGTTGGGTGGTGATAAGAAGTTTTGTGCATGTACTGGCCTGTGTGTGTAGGTTTGCAGTAAGCTGAGAAAGAGAGACAGCTTGAAGGAAGATGTGTGACAAGTGTGTCTAGGAATGGAAGAGAGTTGTTTTTTCTACTTCATGGTGAATTGGATGCGTTTGTGTTGGTTATTCAGGTGGCTAAGGAATGTATGTAGTGCTTGACGGCCGTGGGGCGAAATGGCGAAAATATCGTCAACATATCTGAGCCAAATTTTGGGCTTTAGGCACGCCGATTCTAGAGCTCGTTGCTCAAAGTCTTCCATATAAAAGTTCGTTGTTTGGGGGGGGGGGGGGGGTGAGCCCAAGGCTGTACCCTCTTTTTGAAGGTAAAATTGTTTTGCCACACGAAATATCAGGAGCGGAGTACATGGGCAAAGAGGGCCGTGATGTCATGTGGAAATATGTTCTGTAAGAGTAAGAGAGTATCATTGATTGGGACATTGGTGAAAACGGAAGTTATGTCAAAACTGACTAATAGATCTTGGTCATTGAGTGTAATGTTTTTAATGTTTTCAAGAATGCTATTGCTATACCATGTGTTAGAGGCATTTCAGAAAAAATAGACAGAACGCTACACAAATACAACATCAAAACCACCTTTTAAACCCCCGACAAAATTAAGACACCTACTCAGTTCTTCCAAGGATCCTCTGCCACACCTAGCCCACCCAGGGGTTTATAAAATAGATTGCACATGTAACATACCATACATAGGGGAAACAGGGCGAACCATCCCAATCAGGAACCATCCCTGATTGGGATGGTTCGAAATTTGGCTACCCACACACTCCAAACATCCCACAGAATTGATTGGAAAGGTACCAAGTCCCTACACTGCACCAAAACCTGGTTCGAGCGGAAATTCCAGGAAGCGTGTGAAATGCTCAAACATGATCCGAATCTGAATAAAAATGGTCTAACCATTCCAAGAATGTGGAAGACCCATCTACAACCTTCATAGCAACCATGAAGAAAAATTTCAATACAAGAAGACTTGGTGAAGTGTTTTTTTTTTTTCCCTGAATATTCAATAGCAACCTGTACAAATCCAGAAGATAATCATAATATAACAGCATAAACCGTATAATTCCAGAAGAATCCTAGCACGTGAGGACTTTAGCAGAGTTTATTGTAGTTTTTATTATTATTATTTTTTATTTATTTTTTTATCACTAGATGGCAGGCTAAGAAAAAGATTAGTTAACAACATAGATGTAATTTACCTGTATAGAGTGCAACAGCATGTAGCTTGGTTCTTATACACATGTATCCTTCTGAAGATGACCTCAATACAGGGATCGAAATGTAAAGTTATTATTTTATTATTAATCAGTAAAATAATCTTTTCAACACGTGTTTTGTGTCCCTAAATTCATAAATATGAATGCTGATCACCATGTAACCTTAAAAGAAATAGAACATATATTCTACAGCTGCCCTCTTGCCTTGCATGTTTGGAACTGATTATCTCATGTGATATGTCAGCAATGGGAAGAGAATTTTGATTTTTATAATTAATGAATTAAAATACTGTTATGGACGATTAGGAAGAAATGTGGATTTGAAAACCAGCAATATGACATCCAAATGCTTTATAATATTGTATTGTGAAAATTTTATTGTTTAGAAAATGTTTGTATTTAGAAAGAAGTATTCTCGGAGATATCAAATTTTTGACGAACTGGTGTAGACCACCCACATTATGCAATATTCACCAGGGGTAGATAAAAGTCTGTCTATTCTTGCTATGAGAGGTTTTTTAAATAGTTACATCCTTTTATTAAATGTGGTCTTATAGTAAATTGCAGGGATGACTGGAGAGCAACCCCAGACAGAGAAGGCCAACTCATGGCCTGAGATAAGGCTAACTATCTGGGTATCAGTCATCTTTGTGCTTTAGTTTCAATTGGTCTTTTGGTTGTTCATCTATATGAGATTGGTGAAAAAGGCAGACTGATAGCTTTGTTTATTATGATATAAAACAGCCGAGGCCTTTTCTCTATCTCTCATACTATTTATCTGTCTTTTTCTTTCTCCTAATACTACAGGCTCTCTTGCATTATTAACTACTCTATGCCTATGATGAGCACCCCTATACTTTTTCATCTCAATAAAGGTTGAAACTGGTCTGGGTAGTGGCCCATCCCATAATGCACAGCATTATACATGTACATAAGATTATGTGTGTTGCATTATGGGATACTAAATGCAATTGAAATGAAGTTATTAGCCTCTATATACAAGCAGCCCAGCCATGAAGTTATTTCATGCACAAATTTTGCTTGCTTATACTTGGATAAAGGACTAAAACCAAAATTATAAGATGGCAAGAATATAATTTCTTGGCATCTTTAATTTATAATAGAGCCAAGTTAAAAAATATTTCAACACCTTAATCTTAGGTTATTATTATGGCACAACAGGACCGTGACTTGTCAGACTAATTTACACTAAAATGAATGGGCATGTTCCCCAAGTGATTAACGTTTGTAATAGTTGTCTTGTGAACAATTTATAAAATAAATTATTTGAAATATTTGCAGGTTGAATAGCTCTACCCCCCCCCCAAAAAAAAAAAAGATTATGTAATGCATATGCTCATTTTCTTTTAAAATAATTCAAATCCTCTTTTTCAAGATAATTATATCAAATAATTTATAATTTTTCGATAATAAAAATGAAACTGATCATTATAAATTAAGAAATTATTTTGGCATAAATAATGTATCAGCATGTAAAAGAAATGTCAGTATTTCTGTGTTAGGATGTCTGCTAATCAACAATTGAAAATGAAACAAGACATTCTTATGTATTCTGCACTACAGCTTGAGGCACTTTAGTTTGACTGCTGGCAAAATGTTCTGTCTTTTCTTTCTCAATAGCAGTGAGAGTAATCTAAGCCTTAACTTTTCTTCCAACTAAGAGGATTATTATCAAGTATTTCTAAGACAGATTATTTCAGAAATAGCAACTAGCAGTATAAGTAGTAATATTTAGATATTTTTAAGAAAAAGAAACAAAAATAATACTACTGAGCTTTCTTGTGTAGTATACGTATAAACATATTTACATGGTGAAAATATTATTATTATTATTATAGCATAGCATTATAGCATAAAACTTCAAGTAATTTCAGCATAAAGTAGACAGCTGATTTTAGATTGCAAAGAAATAGTACAGAATTAGAAGCATCATGGTACAACAATATTATTGCCTTATTTCTTTTGTCAAAACGGTAAAATATAGTAATAGATTTTGGATACTGTCTGGAAAAGCTTTTAGACCTGTAGAAATTTTGAGTAGTCATGTAAGTGAGTTCCAGGAGAGGATAAGAAGGGGGGAAAAGCATTAGAAAATCATCAAAATGAGTATAAATTTTGAATCATCCTGTATATGATATCTTTCATATTATATTTTCAACATATCTACGGTGGTAACGTACTGGATATTATCGTAATGTGCATCCTATAACAAAAGAGTCCTTGCTTATATATCATTGGATATAAATTTTTGATACTAAAAAGACTCGCAATCTGAAACCGAGTAATGCAATTTTACATCATTTGTTGTTCATAAAAACAAAAAAAAAAATAGTTTCTAAAACTGAAATGTGATGATCCATATAATGGTATTTCACTAGGAAAGAAAGCAAAAGGTCATATTTATTTCGATAAATATTATTTAAAATATAAATATTTGACTTATTTTCAATGCAAACACATTTGAAAATTCACAAAAAAAAAGTGTTTCTATTTTGTAAGTAAAGTGAAAGAACAATCAGTGCAACTGTTCTGTTGCACTATTTTGAAGAATAAAATACAGCAAATTTACTATTACTAAATAGGCTAACTGCAAAGGCTGATCGGTGGTCATTTCAGGATTGATTATTTTCGCACATGTGAAATTTGTTTCAATTTTTGGGAAGAGACACAATAAATAAATTGTGCAGCAAAAAAGGGTCAAATATCATAGAACAGTAAAGGAAATTCCAAGTAACACAGTACACGAAAAGAGAGGTGACACAAAGGTCGCTCACCAACAGTTAATCCCACTAATGACTCTAAAATAGCCGTAAAGAAATTAATGGTGGAGGGAGGTAATGGCATGATAAAAGGTAGAATGCTGATGAAGTTTTGATCCACGTAAAAAGCTAAGGTGGTCTGGCTATTTCATCCACTTTGGCTGGTTGGGAGGTTAATGAAAGTCTTGCAGTGGGTAGGGTTCTTAAGCAGTGGAAAGAGGACAAAATAGTACAACTCCACAAGCATGGTTCTAAGACAGAAGTCTCCAACTATAGGAGGGATAAGAGTGTTTCATAGATTGATTGCAAAATACTTAGTTTCCATACTATTACATAAGAAGGGAGATATAACGGATTGCAAGAACTATTAGTTTAACACATTTGCTGCCATGCTCCTCGGGCATAGTTTGTTACCGCATGCCAAGCACTTTCACTTCTTCAAGGTCAGTACGAGTAATCTTGTAGCCGCCGATAATCGACATATGAGATATTCGTAGTTGGCTTGTGAGGCTCATATACCAACTACAAGTACACTCGTAGTTGGCAGCAAACATGTTAATCTCTCCAGGGGCATGCCGGCAATATGTACAATGTGTGCGACGCACACAGGTGCCAAAAATTTCAGGTGAGGAGGAAATACTTAAAAAAATATTATTCATTAATTATATCAAAATAAATTACATTTTTGTTTAAATTTTAATTACATTTTATAGATTTGTCTTAAACAAATTATTTATAATCACTTATTTCTTATTATTCCTTAAGATTCCTAGTTCTAACAAGTAGTTTAGCGTAAACAAGTAAAAACACAACAAAAAGGCATGGATTACAGTTAGCATGTTCGAAAATTGGTTTTTCAAGTGTTTTGTACCCGATGTAGAAAGTTACACAAAGAAAAAGAAAATGGACTTCAAAATTCTACTAATTTTAGATAACGCACCAGGCCATCCAACAAATTTAAATCATCCGAATATTAAAATAACTTTTTTGCCACCTAATACTACTTCACTTATTTAACCACTCAACCAAGGAATAATATCAACATTTAAGTCATATTATATTCAGCGAACATTCCAATTAATTTTGGAAAAAATGGAATCTAATCCAAACATGACACTGCCTCAAGTGTGGAAAGAGTTTTCAATATTGAACTGTGTAAAAATTATTTCTCTCTCCATTAAGGAATTACAACCCTCTACACTGAATGCCTGCTGGAAAAAAATATGGCCTGAAGCCGTTGTGGAACAAAATTTCATACCTCCAGTGGATGCCGAGTTATGTTGTATAATAAATGTCACACACATTTTTGGTAGAGAGGGATTTTGTGATATGGTTGAAAACAAAATTAGTGAATTAATTGCTGCAGAAACAGATTTAAATGAGGAGAAACTGGTACAATTAATAGATGGCGTCGAACCAAATGGCGGGGAAAGTTCTGCCTAAGATTCCGATTGTGATGAATCTGTTAAAGAATTCAGTTTAACGAAATTAGCAGAAGGATTGGACTTGGCAAGAAAGTTAGGAAGTTATTTTATGGATAATAATCCCTCAATGGAGTGCTGGGGAAAATTCACGAGCACTCCATTGGATATTTATTTAGCACCATATTATGAACTTAATGAAAAAATTGCAGCATAGTGGTAAGCAAAGTCTTATTACTGACTTCTTGATGACTAAACCAGCCAAAGTAGGCAATGAGAATTATGCAAATGATGTCCAAGAGATTTCAAGTGGTGACGACCTCAGGCCACTTAAAGAACACCTACGAAATGTTATTTCTGAAGAACGTGATGACGATTAAAATATGCACTTTATTTTATTGTCTAAAAAATATATGCATTATGTGCAATGAAATTTATCTACAATTTGTAATTTTTATAATTTTATACTACATATTTGTCTCATAGTTTATGTTTTCTTAACTTACTTGAATTACCTGAATTAAATAAAAATATTGTTTTTGTTGGATATGTCATTGTTTATATAATTAAAAAAAAAAAAAAAACGATTTCGGAACCTAACCCTACTTTTTCTATGTGATCTAAGTCTCGTATAATGGATTTATAATACGCGGCATTTCTATGGAACCTAACATTCGCATTATACGAGGGTTACCTGTACTTGATTATTTATAGTACAGTCAAAAATTATTGACTGTAAATTAGTAATTCTGAAAGCAAAAATTTTGTGCATGTGTAAAACTTAGAGGGAGTATTGATCACAGGATTATTTCACTTTCAGGCTTTACAACTGAAAGGTTTCTCTTATAAATAAATACCGAGTTTTTAATTTATTTTCTGAGATAATGGTCCAATTCCTCCAAGGGTGTGCTAAGAACTGAAATTCCAGGATGTGAAGAGGTAAGATATGTGAGTAAGGCTTTAAAAGAGATAGTAGGATTAACTATCTATTTTAAAGATTAACTAGTAAGATTAACTGCTTTATACTGTCTAACTGAGGGAAATATTTTTAATTATAGTTAAATATGTGTGAACCAAGGAAACTATTACATGGTTTTACATTCTAAGGTACTACAATATTTCCTGTAACTGCAAGAAGCCAGGTTAAAACAGTAAAAACTGAGAGCAATTTCCAGTGGAATATATAGAAAGCAATGGCAGGAACTCAGTGGCATAGAAAGGCTCAAGATAGGAATGAAAAGACTCTGGAAGAGGCCTTCGTAAAGCAGTGAACAGAAAACGGATGATAATGATATAGAAAGCAGCAATGAAATCCTTATTCAGAGATTCTAGATAAATATTTCATTGTCGGGTTGGTCCACCTCTGATTCGTAATTTTTTTTTCCAGAAAAGGTAGCATAACTTACCATACATCCTGTTTACCCTACCCCAAAACATGCTATATTATTATTCAGGCCTACATGGAGTCAAAAGACTCATCGTGGGAGGTCCTTCTTAGGAAACACAGTCTATCATACCACTCTATCAGCCAATGCATTCCATGGTTCAACCACCCTCCATGCAATGATACCACTCCTCACCCTCTTGCTCACAGTTTCCTTTCGTAACCTCTAGGAATGGCTCCTTCTCATCACTCCTTCACACTGTTCAACCAAGTGAAAGAACTCCCCAATGTCAACCCTGTAACCACCTTTCAACAGCTTAAAAGTCTCAATCATATCACCTCTCCTCCTTCTATCCATCAAACTCTGCAGTCCACATTCCCTCAGCAAATCCTCATAACTAACATTGTACAGTCCTGAAACCATCTTTGTTATCTGCCTTTGTACCCTTTCCACAGTTAATTTATCCCCTTCAAATCCTGGGGACCAAATCTGAGAACAATAGTTTAAGCGTGGTCTAATCAGGGTCTTATACAATGGAATGATAACTCTTTTATCTCTGCAGGTCAGCGTCCTTTTCATTATTGGAGCAATCCTCTGTGTTACCTTCACCACCTTTGCAATAAGTGCCCTGAATTTCAGGTTTCTATCAATCATCAATCCCAGATCTCGTCTCCCCTACTTCCTCCAGTGTAGCTCCTCCAATAGAGTATGCAGCATCCCATCAATGTGTCCCAAACCTCAAGAACTTACATTTTGCTGCATTAAACTGACACCCCATTCATTTGCCTATCTGTCTAGTTTATTCAAATCCTCTTGCAGGACTACCACATCTGCACTATTACTACTAACCCTTCCCAGCTTCACATCATCTGCAAACAACTGAATATCCCTTACAATCCACGGACAATGTCATTGATATAAAGGTTA
The DNA here is from genome assembly GCF_054136105.1 of Typopeltis vanoorti. Lineage (NCBI taxonomy): Eukaryota > Metazoa > Arthropoda > Arachnida > Uropygi > Thelyphonidae > Typopeltis > Typopeltis vanoorti. The sequence continues at coordinate 139,124,892 of NC_143560.1, forward strand.
AACAATACAGGTCCCAGTACTGCACCCTGTGGGACCCCACTTGTAACCCTCTGCCTCCTGGAAACTGCTCCACCATACACAACTCTCTGATACCTATCAGACAGCCAATCCTGAATCCAGTTGACCAATCTGACATCCAGACCCATGTGCTGCAACTTAAATATCAGCTTATCATGTGGACCCTGTCAAATGCTTTTGCTAAATCCAAGAAAATGGCAGTATATGCCTTTCCCTCATCTACTGCTCTTGTAACTTTATTATAAAAGGCTAGCATATTACTAAAACAAGAGCACTCCTTTACAAATCCATGTTGACTCTCACAGATAACATTACCCTCATCTGCCCAATGCTGTATATGGTCCCTCACTACTTTCTCCAAGATCTTACTAACTAATGATGACACACAAACTGTCCTGTAATTACACACTTCCAGTATGCTACCACCCTTATGCAATAGCACTATCTTACCTTCCTTCCATTCCCTGGGCACCTTTTCTGTAGCCAGACTTTCATTGAAAAGCCAGGTCAAACGAGCTGTCAGTTCTTTAGCACATTCTCTCAAAACTCGTAGTGAAATACCATCCAGTCCCACAGCTTTACTGACATTCAGGGTACTCAGCATCTGGAACACACTCTCCTCCTGAACTTCTAAACCTTGAACCTGTCCTATCCTTCTAGTATTAAAATTTACTCCTCAAAGATGAAATGCTCCAATAAAGTGTTCATTGAACAATTCCACTATGTCCTCTGCATCATTCACTCTATTCCCGTTTTTATCCCACAACATTAATCTTCCACTGTCATTTCTCCTCCTACTGCCCACATAGCCAAAAAATTCCCTAGGATTTTCTTTGGATCTTAGGGTCAATCTCTTCTCATATTCCAGTTTCGCCTACCTTACCATACTAGTCACTCTTCTGGCCTGTGCCTTACATTCTTCATGCATCTGCTCTTCACCTGTCTCCTAATATCTCTTCCATAGCCTCTTTTTCGCATGCAGTTCCTGTTTAATATTGTTTGCCATCCATTTTACTCCAAATTGTGTCCTCTTCTTCTTCACTCATGGAATACAGCTTACTATTGCTGCTAACAAGTATTCCTTCACAATTCCCCAAGCACTAATGATATCCCATCTCTCCAATTCCTCCCTCCATGAAACTTCCCGAAGTTGATGTCTAAGACTATTATAATCACCTTATAATTCCACATATGTTCCCATCTCTTTGATACTCCTGCATGTTTATTCTTCTTCCCAGTCAAACCACATGGTCATTCTCTTCAACAAGGGGGAGAGAGATGTCATCTCAGTTATTATCAGCGGTTCTGATGCTAAAACTCTTGAACCTCTTGTTCCCTCTATTACATGTTGCCTAAGACATTTGTCCCTGAAGAATTCTAGAAATTCCATTCCCTTATTGCTACATGCATCTTCCTCTCCTCAATTTATACTGCTGAAGTGAGAAATCTCCCATAACAATCATTCTTCTTGCACTTGCCAAGCTCAACTACTCACCCAGATTTTACTGACCACAATACATTCTTTCATCTTCCCAGCCACTATCCACACATAAAGTTATTCCTGTTACTCTCTTCAAACTGGCAACTTAGTTTGTCTGTCAACACTCATTTGCCCAGAGAACAACTTCTCTAAATGCTTGTATCCTTCTATGTTCAACTCCTTTTGTGTACAGTTCCAATATCAAATGCACTCTATGCATCTATGTATTCCAGACCTCATTTTGTACATATTGTTGCCATCATGTCATTTATTATCACTGTTAGTCTCCTCAATTGTGCATTTTCATACATAAGGCAACACATGCTCACTCCTCAAACAGAAACTTTTTACTGTACTTGACTATTTCTTTGGTGCTGTGGAATGAACTGTATGAAACTGACTAATCTAGAAGAAACTTTTAATAAAATAGAAATCTTGTATTGGTCCAGTGTACACTAATAATTTTTCTCCCATGCCGGTAGAAATTTATCTAAAAGCTATATTATTTCTACATGTTATGGCAATGAATAATGCATAAGTTCAAAAAAAAAAAAAAAAAATTATGATTTTCTTAGTCAGTCTGATGTAGAAATAGATAAAGGTGCCACACACGTGGTGAAGTGTCATTAAAATAATCCTAAGAAAAGATTCCCTCCAGTAACATATGTTATATCTATCAGCATGATGTGATAAGAATTTAAAAAGAGGGTAAAATATCTGAGTATAAATATATCTATGAGTAAATAAAGTAAATAGAAATAGGATTAAGGTGCCACAGATGTGGTGGAGTGTCATTAAAATTAACTTGTGAATTTAATAATAACTTTATAATTAAATTATCAAATGCATACTTTAAAATTAATAATTTTAATATTAAAAAAAATAGTATACCTATAGGATTTGTTGAGGTTTCTTTCCCCTCTTGATGCATTCTATAATGGCGTGTTACAGTTCCATGAGCTGCTTCTGCTTCAATAGTTTTACCATCAGGACAAACTAAAACACTTGTCATCATGCCAAGAGATCCATAACCTGAAAATTGGTTGCCAAAATTGTTAACCAGGAAATACAAATTCATTTTATGTTAGCAGGTATTAGTTATCAAAAAGACTTTAAAGAAAATGAGCAGAGATGCAAAGTTTATAACTTAATTGGTCTTGGTGCAAGAGCTAAAATAGTGTGTGTGTCATATGGTTGATCACTTGAGAGCATAGGTGCAATTACCCAATCTTTTTGCTACTTCTACATGTGAGTTGGGTAACTCTTTCCATTTGGCTGGATAACTTACTTTCAATTCCTTACCATACAGAACCAAATGCATGCTTCAAAATTCTCCTTTAATAAATCCAACTGTTTACTAAATTAAACAGTATTCTATACATAGTCAGCATATTTGTTTATCAATTCAGTAACTAAACATTAATTAATTCATTTACTAAAAAGTAAAATGCTAATGATATTTTAAGAATGGAATTACTATATATAATCCGGTCTGGGTGGCCAAGTGTGAAATGCACTTACTAACCAACAGACTAAGGTTTCAAATCTCACCTATGGGCAAGAATATTTGTGTTTGTCCTTATGTTGGAGAAGAATTTCATCGTTTGGTTTGGTATCAAGAACAGAGTTTTCTGCATATTAGGTTAAAAAAAAAACTTAGTGCAAACAGTACAAAGGAAATCAAGTTACGAATACTATGAATTAAAGATTTTTATTTATTTTTTTTAAATGTGTCTTCCACCCACAAAAGGATTTTATTATTAATATTATTTAGGCCTCCAAGGAGTCAAAAGATTCATCGTGGGAGGTTCTTACTAGGAAACACAAGTCTATCAAGACTCATCGTGGGAGGTTCTTACTAGGAAACACAAGTCTATCAAGACTCATCGTGGGAGGTCTGTCCCAGGAAACACAAAGTCTACCATACCACTCCTTAAACTCATTGCCCGTTCTCGCTCTCACCATTCTATCAGGCAGTGCATTACACGGTTCAACCACCCTCCATGCAAAGAAACCACTCCTCACCCTGTTGTTCACAGTTTCTTTTCGTAACTTCCAGGGATGGCTCTTTCTCATCATTCCTTCCCACTGTTCAACCAAGCAAAAGAACTCCCCAGTGTCAACCCTGTAACTGCCTCCCAACAGTTTAAAAGTCTCAATCATATCAACTCTCCTCCTTCTATCCATCAAACTCTGCAGTCCACATTCCCTCAGCAAATCCTCATAACTAACATTGTATAGTCCTGAAACCATCTTTGTTATCTGCCTTTGTACCCTTTCCACAGTTAATTTTCCACTGTTCAACCAAGCGAAAGAACTCCCCAGTGTCAACCCCGTAACCGCCTCCAAACAGTTTAAAAGTCTCAATCATATCACCTCTCCTCCTTCTATCCATCAAACTCTGCAGTCCACATTCCCTCAGCAAATCCTCATAACTAACATTGCACAGTCCTGAAACCATCTTTGTTATCTGCCTTTGTACCCTTTTCACAGTTAATTTATCCCCTTCAAATCCTTGGGACCAAATCTGAAAACAGTAGTCTAAGTGTGGTCTGATCAGGGTCTTATACAACGGAATGATAACTCTTTTATCTCTGCAGGTCAGCGACCTTCTCATTATTGCAGCAATCCTCTGTGTTACCTTCACCACCTTTGCAACAAGTCCCCTGAATTTCAGGTTTCTATCAATCATCAATCCCAGATCCTTGTCTCCCCTACTTCCTCCAGTATAGCTCCTCCAATAGAATATGCAGCATCTCATCAATGTGTCCCAAACTTCAAGAACTTACATTTTGCTGCATTAAACCGACACCCCCATTCATTTGCCTATCTGTCTAGCTTATTCAAATCCTCTTGCAGGACTACCACATCTGCACTATTACTAATAACTCTTCCCAGCTTCACATCATCTGCAAACAACTGAATATCCCCCCCACTGCAATCCACTGACAATGTCATTGACATAAAGGTTAAACAATACAGGTCCCAGTACTGCGGCCTGTGGGACCCCACTTGTAACCCTCTGCCTCCTTGAAACTGCCCCACCATACACAACTCTATGATACATATCGGACAGCCAATCCTGAATCCAGTTGACCAACCTGACATCCAGACACATGTACTGCAACTTTAATATCAGCATATCATGTGGTACCCTGTCAAATTCCTTTGCTAAATCCAAGAAAATGGCAGTATATACCTTTCCCTCATCTACTGCTCTTGTAACTTTATTATAAAAGGCTAACATATTACTAAAACAAGAGCACTCCTTATCAAATCCATGTTGACTCTCACAGATAACATTACCCTCATCTGTCCAATGTTGTATACGGTTCCTAACTAATTTCTCCAAGATCTTAACAACTACTGATGACACACAAACTGGCCTATAATTACACTGTGGATGGAATAGAGATTTTTTCCAACTATTTTTAATAATATTATATATATATATATATATATATATTATTTTTTTATATATTATTTGTTTATTTTTTTTTAGATACTACTCCAGAAATCTTGCTCTAGAGACCAAAGACTGACCATTTTTCAAACTACTTAAGGCCTTCAACAAGCGGGTCTCACATTAGGCAATGAAATTCATAATAATTAAACATTAATAATTTTATATAAGCGTGAATCAGTGAGTTCATCTATTAGATTTTTTTTTATTCTTTCTCATATTTCTTTGAGGGATAGATTTGAGCAGTATAACTTCTTTTACATTTAGACAGATTCTTAGCCCTAAGCTCAGTAAATGGAGTTTCACCAATATACACTTAAAGTTTTTCAAGTATTCATTTTTAAATTTTTTAAGTTTTCATCAGTTTGATGAATTCATCTCCCAGTTAAGGTCAGTCACAAATATTCTTGCTATGCTCTCCAGCAAATATGTCATGCATTCAATCACAAATATTCTTGCCATGGGCAAGAATATTTGCAATTGTCATTAGCAGAGAGATGAAATTCATCACCCAATGTGAGACCACATCTCATTTTGGAGGCTTGAGGTGGATTTAAAAATATTCCACATTTAAGTCTCTAAAATGAGACTTCTATGTAAAAAATTATGATTAAAAGGCCTCCATGCAGTCAAAAGACTAATCAATATGAAATGAATCTTGTGACTCCATGGACCTTTTAAAGCTCATTAAACTGTGTTTTAAACTCATTCAATGAGTCTGCATTCACCACACTGATAGGCAATTACATTCACCAACCACTATTGATGCAAAGAACCTGTTTTGTACTCACATCCTCCTTGTACATCTATGGATGCCCCTTGTTCTACTACCTCTTCTCCCATTCTAAAAAAAAAGCTTCTACATTAACCCAGTAACAATCCTTCACCAAATGAAATGTCTCATTCATATCTCCTCTCTTCCTACTATTCCCAAATTTTGCAAAGTGTTTCCCTCAATCTGTCCTCATTTCCCACATCCTCAAGACCAACTACCACCTCAGTCAATCTTCTCTTTATCCCTTCTAATATATTCTCATCACACTGAAAAACAGATGACGAAATGTGTGCACAATAATCAACATGAGGGGTGATCAAGGCCTTATACAATAGAACAATTACCTCCATTTCTGCATATTATGGTCCCCTGCATCATTGCCATAATCTGATGTGAAGACTTCAAAACTTGTACAATGTGAACCCTGAATTTCAGGTCTTTGTCCACCACCACTCCAAGATCTCTTGTTTCTTCAACCATATTCAAAATTTCACCACTAAGCATATACTTTGCATCCCATTGTTGCCTACTAGAACACTTTACCTTACACTATGCAATATTTTTGAATGGACATCATATAATATATTCAAGTCCTTCTGAAAGGCTAACATTTTTTTGATTCCTCATCATTCTCCCCAGTTTTGCATTATCTGCAAACAACTGTATATCTCCAGTTAAATCCATCCCATATCATTAATATAGAAGTTAAACAAACACAAGAGCCCAAAAAAACATGGCATGGCAGACCACTAGTGATTTTCCTCTTTCAGGATAAAGCACCCCATACATAATTTGCTGGTACCTATCCAATTAAATAATCTATCATGCAATCCCATCTTCTCCAATTTAGTTGCTAACTAGTTGTGTGACATACAAAGTTTTTTCACTTGGTTATACTATAAATTAAAGATGCCAAGAAATTATATTCTTGGTTTCATCCTTTATCCAAGTGTAAGCAAACAATCTGCAAGTGAAGTAACTTCACAACTGGGCTAATTGTATATAGAAGATAATGACTTCACATCAATTGGCTTAGTATCCCATAATGCAAGCCACATATACCTGGGCTTGCCCTCCAGTCATCCCTGCAATTGACCATAAGACTACATTGAACTAAGATGATGAAACTACTTAAAATAAAAATCTCTCATAGTAAAAGTAGACAGAATTTTATCTCCCTCTGGTGAATACTGCATAATGTGGGTGATCTACACTACCTAGAATGCTTCTTTCTAAATACGAAAATCGTGTGACTGAACAATAAATTTTCACAGTACAATATTATAAAGCATTTGGATGTCATATTGCTGGTTTTCACTCCTATTAGGATATCCTTGGAACTTCAAGTTATGAAACAAAGTGTTGTTGTCAGAAACTAACTGTGGAAGTTTGTGGTGAAAGAGGTTAAAGATTTCTCTATACCAAATTTTACTTTTCTTTTTAATGGAAAGAATGTTGTAGCAATCTTAGAGTAAAGCACAGAATGTTGTAGTGTTCAGGAACAACTCAACTTTTGAATCTTTATAATAATTTTCTCCAAACAGGGGAAGATGGAAACCCAGGTAGTACATGAGAAGGTCTGTAACATTTTATGGATTTTTGAAGCTGTATTGCTTAAATTGCAGAATTTTAAGACACGAAGCCAAAATCCTCTTTGATAGTTGAAGAAATTCCTTTTTAACTTCTTGGGATCAGCTGGACCAAAAAAATTGTACAGGCTTACTATATAATTTCTTTTCTTCTGCTTCTGTGATGTCTGTAATATTTATTATGTACAACTGAGCAGGAAGTATTATGGTTTTGAGTACTATGTCGTTAGATGAAAAGGAAAGTGGCCCTGCTTTCCAGTCTAAGGTTTCAAAGTTCTTGTATATAAGTTCTTGAACTGGTAATATTGGATAAGTGGAGAAGGGAATTCCAAGTATAACGAGGGGTTCTCTCTCTCTTAGGGGTAAACCCAAAAGGAATGCCTCCAATATTCCACTTTCCAAAAACTTTTAATTTTGTCTTGTCTGCATTAGCAGTTAATCCACTGACCTAGCTGAATTTTTCCAAAATACCAAAAAAGATGTATATGGAATCATTATCTTTCAAAGTGACTACTACACCATCGGCATATGCTAACAATTTATTTTCCTTCATAGGTGAAGGAAAATAAGGTATTAAGAAAAGTATTATTGCAAGGCAAACTGTTATTCCTTGCACAGCACATGTATTGTTGACTTTCTGCAAGAAAGGTTGAAGAACCAATGCAAACAGTCATGGACTAAGATGGCAACCTTGCTTGACTCCTTTTTGAATTTTTACAAGATCTGATATGAACTCAGTAACTAGGAGGTGGGTAGTTGAATTGGCATAGTCTCCTTTAATAATGGATAGCAGCTTTTTACCCAAGCCAATTTGCTAGAGAATGTGGAACAGAAAGGGATGCTGGACATTATCAAATGCTTGAGTAAGGTCTACTGATAATACTGCCATTGGCTGCTTTTTCTTATTAACTAAGTGGAGTAGATCATATAGCAGAAACAGATTAAATTCTACTGCTCGGCCTGGAACTCCATACACCTGTGTGCTTTTAATTACATATCTTATTCCTACTTTGAACCTGTTATTGATTATGTGGAAAAATATCTTGTAGTCAGTATTAGAAAGAGAAATAGGTCTCCATCTGCTGATTAAGGTATGATCTGTATTTTGGAATGAGGACGGTATAGTTTGCTACAAATTCACTTGGTATGTGTCCTGATAAGAGAAAAGAATTAAATAGCATAAGTAGAATGAGAAGAATAAAATCCCAAGCCTCACAGTGAAATTCTATCTCTAGACCATCAGGTCTTGGAGATTTTATTGTCTGTCATCGACTTTTATTGAGGTATATTTAAGTGCAGGGATACCTCTCCAAAAATTCTGAGTGATCTACAAGATCAATCTAAATCTCATCAAGTAACCCTAAGGGATCATTACTAAACTTATTATTCCTGACCTGAATCACTCCAGTACAGGAAACTCAGCACTGGTTCCACCCTGTTACAGACAAAAACCTGTCACAGAGTGGAACCTCTCTACTCCCCAGGAAGTAATGAAACCCAATGATCAGAAATTAATAAATGTCATCAGTGGGAGTGCCAGACCCAGAAGAGATATCAAGGCTGAATTAATGCAGAAGGCATATATTTCCTATATATAAGTAGTCACAACTTATTACTAAAATACTCTGGATTAGAAATAGATTAAAGTTTTTTCACTTGTTATACTATAAATTAAAGATGCCAAGAAATTCTTGGAATCATAATTTATAATTTTAATTTAATCTGTAATTCATGAAGGGGAAATAGTGGCATTGCTTTTAAGGCAGTATGGTGTGAGGTGGAGGTTAACAGAAAGAGACATTTAGTTGGCTGTAACTATAGGTCAGATAATATGGAGGTTGATGATGAAGAAATGTATAAGCAACTTGAGTTAGGGAAGGATGATCATTATGGGTGATTTTAATTATGGTAAATAGAGATTGGGATGAAGAGACTGAATGATGCATTTGGGAACAAGGAAAATTAATTTCTTGAGAGACAATTATCTTAGGCAGTATGTAAAGGGCATGTATTTATCATTGATCAGAAGTATAGCATTAATCAGAAGATGTGATTGTGAGTGGGATGACACACTTCCCTGCAATTGGTGAGAGTTATCATGAAGTGATCAGTTGGGTAGTGGCTAGCTACATGATGGCTTCTGTTGTATGTGTAATTACAAGGCTGGTGATTATGAAAAGCTTAGGAGACAGCTTAGAGTTTTGGCATGGAATGAATAATTATGCAGGAATGAAATAAATGCTACTTGGGAACTGACAAAGATACTTAACAGCATCAGTGTGTGAATGTATTCTGAGGGTCACAAAAGCTGAATAAAGGTAGGCATCAAATGGATGAATTGGAGAATTAAGCATGAAATATGGAAGAAGGCACTCTGGAGGCAGCACAAAATAAATGGTAATAATCAGTTGCACAAAGTGTATAAAGAACAGGTGCCAGAAGGATAACTCAGTAAAGACAGCAAAAAAGCAGTATCAGTAGAAATTAGCAAATCAGGCCAAGAAAAACTCTAGGTAGTTTTTTTCAATATGTGACAAGTAGAAAGAATTATTATAGCAAAAGATGATGTTAATGGATGAAAGTGGTAGGTGGATAACTGCTTCAGAGGACATAGTCGAGGTATTCAGTGAGCAGTTCAACAGTTTTTTCATCTTCAGTGTGAAATCAGAAGTTCAAGGGTAGAGAATGAAATGAGAGAAGACTTACTGGTGAGAGCAAGTGGTATATGAGGTGTTAAGTTAGCTACATGCCAATAACGGAATAGGACTTGATGATGTATCACAACGTGTCTTAAAGGAATGAGATAGTGTCAGCCTTGGCTTACAATTTAGCAAGAGTCTTGCAACAGCAGAAGCTCTAAAGTGAAGTAGATCACATAGCAGAAACAGATTAAATTCTACTGCTTGGCCTGGAACTCCATACACCTGTGTGCTTTTAATTACACATCTTATTCCTACTTTGAGCTGTTATTGATAATGTGGAAAAATATCTTGTAGTCAGTATTACACAGAGAAATAGGTCTCCATCTGCTGATTAAGGTGTAATCTCTATTTTGGAATGAGGACAGTATAGTAAAATTAAGCAAGGTAAAATTATTTTACTTCACAAAGGTGGTGAAAGGCTACAAATTATAGGCTGATCTGTATGCCTGGAGTTGTAGTTAAGGTACTGGAGAAGATGGTGAGAGCTAGGATACAAAAGTAGGTTGATAATAGTAATATTCTCTGTGCTTGTCAGCATGGATCTGTTAAACGGAGTTCATGCTTTACCAAATTACTTATGTACTACAACAAGGTGATGAATGTATTGGACAAGGGAAATGCATATACAGTGATACATTTAGATTTTGCAAAGGCTTTTGATAGATTGCACACCACAAGTTGCTAACTAAACTGGAATAGATGGGATTGGATAGTAGATTAGTGAGATGATTAGGCAACTACCTCTCAAATAGTTATCAGCAAGTTGTGTATGGCAGTGCATAATCCAGGAATGGGAAAAGTCACCAGTGGTGTGCTGCAGGGGGTTTATTTTGGTGCTGCTGTTATTTAACTTGTATAATAATGATATTGGGATTTAACTTGAAATATACAATTGTTTATGAAATTAGGCCCGAAATGCCTTAAATCGAGACGGGGGTTCTCTGGCTGACTCGAGTGTGTCAGGCTGCTTAGATATCTGGGCGAGCACCAAAGCAATGGCAGACAGGCATAATAATACCAGTCTTCAAGAAGGGAGACCAGAGAGATTGTAACAACTATCGTGGCATCTCTCTGCTTAGCCTGCCTGGGAAAGTATATGCTAGGTGCTTGGAAAGAAGATGCAGGAGCATAGTTGAGTCAAAGTTCCAGGAAGAACAATGTGGCTTTCGTCCTGGTAGAAGCACAACTGACCAAATCTTCACTTTAAGTCAAGTCTTTGAGAAATCTTGGGAATATGCCAAGACTGTCTACACATGTTTTGCGGACTTGGAGAAAGCATATGACCGGGTTACTCGGGATAAGCGAGTATGCAGTGGATGGCCAACTATTAGCTGCCATCAAGTCCCTGTATGAATGCCCGGAGTTTTGTGTCAGAGTAAACAGCACAGAGTCTGAACCTTTCACAGTCTCCGTTGGCTTCTGCCAAGGTTGTGTTCTGTCATCCCCTCCTTTTCATAATATTTATGGACTGGATTGATAAGCACAGCCGAGACAGTGAGTGTGTCAGAATTGGAAGATGTAGCAATGGACATCTGCTTTTTGCAGATGACCTAGTTCTACTTAGTTCTTCCACAGATGACCTCCAGCAGACCTTGGATAGGTTTGTAGCTGTTTGTGCAGAAGCCGGAATGAAGATCACTGTGGCTAAAACTGAAACATTTGTGGTCTCAAGACAACCATCCCAGTGCACTCTACATGTGAGTGGAGTCCCACTGAGGCAGGTGGAGAAGTTTAAATATCTTGGGTCCATATTCACGAGTGATGGAAAGTGGGACATAGAGCTAGATACTTGGATTGGCTCAGCAAGGGCAATATTGCGTGAGCTTGGCCGTTCGGTAGTATTGAAGCAGGAGTTAAGCCAGAAGGCAAAGCTGGCTGTCTTCAATATAGTCTATGTCCCCATTCTCACCTATGGTTATGAGAGTTGGGTAATGACTGAAAGAATGCAGATACAAATCCAAGTGGCTGAAATGAGGTTCCTTCGAGGGGTTGCGGGGCTGACAAGACTCGACAAAGTCAGAAGCTCTGCAATTCGGGAAACCCTCAATACTCAACCGTTGCTTCTCCATGTCGAGAGATCACAGTTAAGTTGGTATAGGCACCTGGTCAGAATGCCAGAAGAGAGGCTCCCCCAGCAGGCCCTCTTTGCCAAGCCAAGCCAAGGTGGGAGGCCACGAGGAAGGCCAAGGACTCGCTGGAGATTATATCCAAAACCTTGGATGGACTCGTTTGGGAATCCCACCAGAACACCTGAGCTTGGTGGCAGAGGAATGTGACCACTGGAAGTTCCTTTTGCAGCTGCTGCCCCCACAACCCAGTTAGGAAAGGTGGGCCTTGAAGATGAATGAATGAATGAATGAATACAATTGTTTGCAGATCATGCAAAACTGGGGAAAGCAATGATAAATCAAGCAGATGTTGTTGTATCCTTTGCAGGAGGACTTGAATGAATGGAACTATCAGTTCAATGTTAGAAAGTGTCATTATCATCATCAATTTCCTGATATGTTGTTAAATATGTTGTTATAAAATTATATCTTGTCCTCTGCTCCTTTGTAAAAGCTATAGTTATCTCTTTTAAACCCTTCTTCTTAACCTTTACTATACTTCTGATTTATGGCCACAAATAATATAAAGCTCACATGTGCAAAACTTACAGAACAAAGAAATCGCCTCAGGCCAGAGCCAATTTCTTTGTCTGACCCACTGGTGTTTATTCTCAACTGAATTTGGAAAATTTATTTAGTTTCTAGCTGCACCACCAAATTCATGGGTGCTAGTTGAATCTCCCTCCAAAAAATAACACAGTAAACCACACGGAACTTTTCTCTCTTAATACTAAGCAAATCTAACAACCTAACTTTCTGTTATGCAGTCGTGATCATACCTACTTTTAAGGCTCACACAGATTCGAATTTATGAGCAGTGCATTGGAAATAGAAATCAGGCAAGTTATTTAAACAAGAAAACAATTTATTTAACATCAATGAAATGTACAATGGGTCAATTTTTAGTACTAAGTAAATTAGCTTCTATGCTTCAAATCACAACTAATGACTACCTTTAGACCACGTGTAACACCACGGGTCTATAATTTTCTCTCATTAAACTTGGTAATACTCAAATCAATTTTTACATAACATTCTGCAGGTTTAGGCAATAGTTATAACATTAAATACATGATGCTTCACCTTAAATTTTAGCTAGACCTTCTCTCACATATAAAATACTTCAGATATTAAAGTAAGGCCTAAAGTTCTCAAGTATCACTACAAAACAAGTCCCTTAAATAAATCACTGTCACAATCTTCTTATTTCTAGCTAATCAAAGGAAAAATCTTATTTAAACAGGTGTGTGGTCTTTTCTGAATGATCCCTGAAATCACTTCTTTCTATTACCATATGACTTTAGTACTGCACTTGGATATCATCTCTGGGATTTCATGAGATCTCCTCTTAATATTGGCGAACATTTGGATCTTGGTAGCATGAAAACTCAACATCTAATTTCTTCTAAAACCGTTTATCTTAGTCACGTCACTTTCTTGGCATTTTCTATCTGGAACACAGGTCTCCGATGGCGATTAGAAATCATTTCCCAAGTTGTTATCAAAACTCTGATACCATAATGTACGTCGTATCATCGTACATCTCGACTCTGTGACCTCGTCAACTTCTGGAACCCATAACCCCACGTGACCTCGAAACTTCTCGCTGACCAAGGAACCACTAAAAAACCCCTTTTCGACATAGCGAACTGCTATTTATACGGTTCCGATGACCTTCATTTTTGCTTACGTCATCGTCCCCTCGGTACTTTGGTGGTTTGCACCCGTCACCCTTGTCGATCGGTGGAATTACTGGTGACTAAGAGGTCTTTAGACACTATTAACCTTACACTTATTTTTCTGTTCTTTTACAAAACCCTTTGAGGTGACAATATTCAACAATATCCAAATTTTATTATTTCCAAATGAAAAAATATGAAAATTTCTCTATTAACTCACAAATATTTTTAGTGAATTTGTTTACCAGTAAAATCGGTATATAAAGTACTTTTGTATAAAAATCCTTCTATACACTATTTTACAATGTACACTCAAGTGGATGTTCTGTATACTATGACAGCACTGCATGATTAAGTTTACATTATTAGTAACCTCCTATCCACAATTTCTTCCAGTCTCTTACTTGTCAGCACTTCAATATTATCATATCTAACATTTCATGCTTCTAAGGCAATTCTGACTGAATCATATCCACCTAGACCTAGTTCTTCCTCTAGATTGCTTTCCTGCTATCTTGGCATTGAACACCTGTTTTGCTAACCTTTCCTCGCCCATTCCATTTAAGTGGCCATACCACCTTAGATTAGCTCTGCTTACACATTCTTGAATGCAAAGAATGTCAAGTGTTCCTATCTAATGTTTTCAATTTTTAATATGATTCTGCCATTAATGCCATCTATCCACTTTCCTAATTTTTCCCAGAACCCTCATTTCTGTGGTTTCTAATCTTTGACTGAGTGATTTATTTATTTATTATTTTTTTCTTTTTATTATGTGACACCTCCAGGGAGTCCAAAGACTCATCGAGGGATGGCATCTGCTCTACAACTCAGTTTCCACCAACTATAATGAACTGCAATTGCACTACCGCCCACCACCACTACTTTCACAGACAATCACAAACATCCATGCCCACAGTGGGATTTGAACCCACAGCCGTTTGGCTGGAGAGAGGATACGCTAACCACTCAGCCAACCAGGCTGGCAAATACAAATGCAGGCACTGATGGGATTGCAGATGTTGTACTCTTAAACACATCTAGTGCAAGTCTCCAGGCTTCTCTAACTAAATTGAATAGCACCTGTAACATATTTGGCATTAAAATCAGCAGCAGAAAATCAGCAATTTCTAACCTAACTCTCAGATCTAACTTAAAATTGGTCTGAACAATCTTGTATACTACTAGTTCGGTGTTTTGGCTAATTTCTTTCTTATTCCATATTTATTCAGCTGGCTACCTACCATACCAGCTTTATTATTTAGTTGTCTATTTCCAGATATAACTTGATATCTTCACTAAAAACTGTGCCTAAATAGTTGAAATATTTTACTTGTTCTATTGGCTCTCCATTCAGAATGCAATTGACGTGTTCAATGTTTCTGCCTATTTTCATAATTTTGGTCTTTTTAACTGCTGATTTTCATGCCAAATTTGTTACAGCTGCTATCCAATTCAGTTAGAGAGGCCTGGAGACTTGCACTAGATGTGTTTAAGAGTACATCATCTGCATAAAGCAAACAGCTAAGTTTGACATCTCCAAATCTAATATCAGACCTAATGCCACTTTCTTTCATAATGTGATCCATATAGATGATGAATAAGAGTGGAGATCATGTGCATTCTTGTCTTACCCCTGATTTTACAAACCATCTTCCTGTATTTCCTTCCTTTCTAAATTCTGACTTACAACTTAAATATAGATTATGTATTGCTCTGTATAATGTTCCATTTACTCAATATAATTGTAGTGTTTTGAAAAGCTTTTCCCAGGGCACCTTGTCATATGCTTTTTCCAATCTACAAAATTTAAGTTCAGCTCCTTGTCATATTCTCATGATTTCTCAACTATTTGCCATAAAGTGAAAATGTGATCCTGGCAATCTGTATTTAGCCAGAACCCAGCTTGTTCTCCAAGTTTTCTTCTACAACCTTTCTCAACCTCTTTTCAAGTATGCTTGCATAAATCCTACCTGGAAAACTTAGTATAGAAATTCTTCTGTAATTCTTACATTAAGTTTTATTCGCTTTTTTATAGGTGGGAACTATTAGAGATCTACTCCAATCATCTAGGATTCGACCTTTTGACAAGGTCCTCTGAATTATGCAGTGTAGCAACTGCAAAACTTTTATATCTCCATACTTAAGCATTTCTGGTCAAATATCACCTACTCCAGCTGCTTTCTGCATTTCAAGTTTTTGATGGCTTTTTCTACTTCAAGTATTGATATGTACTCCTCTTGCATTCCTCTTGAAAATGTTCTGGTATGGTTCTGTCACTTAACAGTCTTTGAAAGTAATTACTCCAGACATCCAGAATATCCTAATCTTCAGTTTTCATGTCACCTTTATCATCTTTGATTCCTTTTTCAGTACTTTTTCTTATATTTCTAAGTTTTTTGATAGCTTCCAGAACATTTTGTCACCTTCCTGATATTTATTTTTTATATTCTTATTCAAGTCTTCTCATGACTACATGTAAAAGTTAGCTACTTTTACATGTAGCTTAGCAGTCTTACATTTTTCTCTGTATTCTTTTAAGGCATCTGCTGACTTTCTTGCTAGGAACCTCTGGTATGTTTTCTTCTTTTTCAGTACTGCTTCTTTAACTTCTTGTGTCCACCATGAGGTTCTTATTTTTCTATCCTTACAGACAACTTCGCCACATACCTCCCTAGCTAAATCAGTCTTCTTCAGACACTCCAAGATTTGGTTCTTGTTTTCAAACTGCTTCAGATTTTCTTCAATAATATTTGTATAGTTGACTATACAGTTTACTTGTAAAAGCTGCTCAATTTTAATCATTTTTGAAACTTTCTTATATGCTGTTCTTTTCAATGTAATATCAACTTTTATCTTGCTTAGCACTAAACGATGGTCACTTCCAATTTTAAATTCTCTGTACACTCTTGTATCCTGAACCAGCATGAAGATATAGCTATCAACAATGATGTACTCAATGAGGCTTTTATTATTCTCGTGTCTTCCCTCCATGTGAACTTGTGCACATCTTTATGTTGGAACATAGTGTGCACAATAACTAGTCCATTATTATTAGCTTTGCCCTTTTCTCCAAATTTTGCCAAAATGTTTCTATATGCTTGGTGGGATTTATTTTCTACTTTGCTGTTCAGATCTCCAACAAGGACCACTTTTCCCATTTTCTTTTGTCAGCTGCCTGTTCTAATGACTCAAAAAATTCCTCATCTTCTTCCTTAGAAGAATCTTCTGTGAGACCATAGACACAAATAAGTTTCATAGTCCATCTCCCCATTTTGAAGTTTTCCCACATAACTCTACTTGAAACTGCCTTCCAAACAAGAAGTTTATCTTCATGTCTGGTGTTGAATGCTGTCACTACTCCTTCCTTTCCTTGATCATCATTGCCTGAAGCTATTATTTAGTAAGATCTCACCTGTTTTTGTCTTCTTTGTTTCAGTAATGCCAATTATGTCCATGTAGGTTTTCTAATTCTTCTGCAAGTTTGATTTCCTTTGCTTTAATACTCCTTGCATTGATGGTTCCTATATTTAGTTCTTCTGATGTTGGGTTGGAGCTTGTTCCAGTAGATGACTCTTCACTGTTTGCCCTGGTTCCCTGATGAAAACAGTGGGTAGTCTTGTTTAATCAGGCAATGTCCCAGCTGGCATGAAATCTCGTGTTGTACCATTATATGCATTTGTGGTTTAAGCCAATAGAAAGTACAATTTGGTCAGCTCAGTCCCAAATTGACAGCCAATTCTCATTCATTCAGTACCTAGCAGATACCTACTAATCGGGTGCACCACGTGTGGGTGAGGATTGAATATTAGGTCAGAAGCCCCAGTCAGTTCTCCACATTCCTGAAAGGCGATGTGAAGGTTTGCATCCAGTTCTTTGGCTTTGACCCTGTTGCAAAATGTAAGATTCTCAAATTTGGTAGGCAATAATGGAATGCAAAATATACACTTGATGGGGAAATTTTGAAGGAGGCTGAGGAGACAAGAAATCTTGGGGTGATGGTGGACAAGGATCTAAAGTTCAGAGGTCACACTGCAGAAGTTGTGAAGTCATCACATCAGTTTGGCAAATGATGCAGAGGACCTTAATATGCAGAAATAAAGAGGTTACGATTCCAGTGTATAAGTCCGTGATCAGACTTGAAATGGATTGTTCACAGATTTGATCCTGGGGTTTTCATGGTGATGAGTATATATTAGAAAGGATCCATAAAGAACAATAAGGTGCTAACTGATCTTTGGAATATGAAAACAAGTATGGTATTAATAACTAGCTTCTGTCACTCTAAAGAGTTTGATTATGTTTGGAATCAAGACCTCTGAAGCAAACTTGCATCACCTGGTCTTTTGCAAATGTTTTGTCATTATGTTCTTTAGCTGCCCACTATGTGTTATGTTAATGTCAATATTTTACAGTAACATCCTAGCGTCAAATACTTCCCCATGCAGTTCACATGTCTAACAGTTGTGACATGTGAATTTCAGTAGAAATCAAACTACGATAAGTTAAACCAAGACTAGCAATGTAACAGATTGTTGACAGCTAACCCACATAATTTGCACATAACACTTTCCTGCCTGTTTTGTGAAGTGAGGTAGACATCAATGAAAGAGGAGGGGAAATGCTGTCTGACCACACATGCGAGAACCCTGCCTGGCACTGTACCAAGAAGATTCAATTAATGTTGAAGGGGAGAAAGAATAAGGTGATGTATGAATTTGTCACAAACACGTGAAATCACGTACTTTATATGTAAAGTTTTCCAACTGTTATACAAGCAAAATGGCCACAGGACTGATCCCTTACAATGAAAGAATAAACTATATGAAGATGTTTTTAATAATTTTCATGGATACTTTTTCTGAAAGCATTTTCTATAATTTTTTTCACTTTCTTCTTGGTGTTTCTTCTGTTGGTTATGAAAGATAACCAACATTAATTTTTGAACTAATTTCTACATGGAAATTACACTCTTCAAAAATTTTAAATTTAAATTAACATCTTTCTTTTCTGCTTTGTCCCATTCAATACTAAGGATATGTTCATTTAAAGTATCTTTGGATTTCACGTAAGTATCAAACTCATGCATGGGATTTACATTTAAAAATAAAAGTGTGTAGAGATGTATGTATATATTCCAGATATTAAAATTATTCTTTACCTTGTGCTACAGAATCTGACTGTACATCACCATCATAATTTTTGCATGCCCACACAAATCCCCCTTCTGATTTCAGAGCTTGTGCTACCATATCATCAATTAAACGATGTTCATACCAAATTCGTTTTTGTTCAAATTTAGATTTGTATTCTCTGGAAAGAAAATACAGCAATTCATTAAATGGTTGTAGGTATCTTAGACACAAGCACTTATTATTATATATAAACCTTATATGTTTTTTAAAAATTTAGCAGTTTTTCTAATTTATTTATTTACTGAGCCAACAATGCATATACCAAATGAAAGTTGCACCTGAAATAATTTCCTGTTTAATAAATTATATACCTACAAATTAAGAAAGCAGATTAAACAGTGAAGTTATATGTGACCACTTTTCAAAGGTCTGCCATCCAAGCAAGGATATTTGCATGTCTGATGTGGCAGGAACTGATATGAGATTTGAGGTTAGTCAGTCATAGGTACTTAGGAACAAATACCACCATGGGATTGGGTGGAATACCATGAATTTTACAAAAGAATTGGCAATGCCTCTTACTAAGTTCTTATGTCTCAACTCTTGAAGTCTTAAAGAAAATGGAAAGAGGTTCTTTGCATAAAGGAGGCTCCAAGACTGTCGCAGAAAATTATAGACCAATCAGTTTTTTGGGAATGGTGGTAGAAATACTGGAAAAGTTCAAAGACGGAACTCAGGAATGGATGGATAGGAATATGATACTCTATGGAGGCAGTATGGTTTTGTTAGAGGTCAGTTTTGCATTAGTAATTTGTTAACTTTTTATAATAGAGTGACAGCTAAGTTGGATAAAAGGAATACTTATAAGACAGTACTGCTGTATTTTGCAAAGGTGCTTGATAGAATGCCACATGGAGTATTGTTATGCAAATTGGAGTAAGCAGGGATGGATACGCTAACCACTCGGCCTGGGTGGCCAAGTGGTTAGCATATCTGCTCTCCAGCCAAAAGGCTGTGGATTTGAATCTGCAGCCTTTTGGCTGGAGATCCATCATGGGCATGGATATTTGTGATTGTCTGTGAAAATACTAGTTGTAGTGGCGTTGGTGTAGATGATAAAGGTAGTTACAGTTGGTGGAGACTGAGAGCTGTAGAGTAGGTCCCTCCTCGATGAGTCTTTGGACTCCCAGGAGGTGTTACATAATAATAATAATATGAAATTGGTGATATGGATACAAGAGTGGCTGATAAACCAAACAGTTATATGATGGACCAAATATAGAACAGCTTAGTTCAAGAAAGAGCATTGCTTGACTCATTGCTGTTTAATTTTTACATAAATGATATAGGAAATGATTTGAAGGGAGATATTCAGTTTGCTGATGATGCAAATTTGGGTACTTTAGTAGTTAATGAAGATGATGTAGTGGACTTGCAGGATGATTAAAATAAACAACTGGAAGTATTGGCAAAAGATAATGGATGTCAGTTTAATGTGGAAAAATGAATTTTGGGATAAAGTAGATTACAAGCTGTGGACACCCCACTGATGGAAGAGCATTCCATGAAATTGATAAATCTAGAAAATTGGATGCATTGGCAGGCAGAGAGCTGATGTACAGAGGGCATATTGATAAGGTGTCCAAGGAGAGATCTTAGGATTACTCAGTTATTGAAGAATGCACTAACATGCAGAGATAAAGACGTTATCATTCTCTTAATGAGGCCTTAATATGTTCACATCTGTATTCCTGTGAAGAGGAAATGGTGGAGAAAATTCAGAGGCAAGTGGCCAAGATGGTGAGTGGTTTGTGGGTTGCAAGTTGGTCGACAGGTAGCTAAAAGTGTAGCTAACAGGGATATGCAAGATACTAGATTTTTTGGTTGGAGAGTGTAAATGAGTGAATAGTTTGAGTCTCCGTGATGAGTCTTTGAACTTCATGGAAATGGCCATATAACAATAACAAAATTATAAATTAGACTCCAGATTACATAGGCAAAGTGGATATTAGATCCAGCATTATTTTAAAGCCAAACGTAGAAACTACTAGGATTTTGACTGAGTTGTAAAATTTTATTCCATTTCATGTGGTGCTTGAAATATTCATACAAAGTTACCTTAAACAAATGTCTTTCCTTCTGAGAGATTTATTCCACTTTCATTGATACTAAACTGTTTCCCACAATATCTGAAATAAATAAAGAAAACAGTCTAATATCTATACATTATGTACACACACACATATATATATGTACACACACACACACACACACACACACACACACACACACACACACACACACACACACACACACCAGCCTAACACATGGGAAGTCACCAATGCTGTAACAAAACATGGCTGTGTGGGAGCAAAAGTTAAGAAGGAAGAAGGAAATTTTCTAATGTGTTCCTTGAATTGGTAGAAGTTGTATTCTGTGAGGAAAACAGATTGGAAGGCTGTTCTAAAGAATTCCAAACTATGTATGATGTTGACTAGCTCAGATTCTCTAATCATGTATTTTTACATGATTAGAGAGAAATGGTGATGTCCAATTCAGTGGAACAGTGACTATTTTATATACCTATAAAAATGACAATGCAAAAAGATAAAACAATGGAAGTCTGTGAGAGAAAGGGCCATCTATTAAGTAGTGAATTACCTGCTCCTGGATACTTATAAGCACTGGACACTAGCCCAAATGTGAGAACAATATTCCATGGTCAGGTAGATTTGAGATTGTGCAGGCGAGAAGTGCTCTGAATGAAAAAGAATACAAAGCTTTTTTTAGGCTATAGATGTGATGTGTTTATTATTATTATTTAGGCCTCCAAGGAGTCAAAAGACTCATCACGGGAGATCCTTCCTAGGAAACACAACATCTATCAAGACTCATCGTGGGAGGTCCCTCCTAGGATACACAAAGTCTATTATACCTACTTAAACTCACTGACTGTTCTCGCTCTCACCACTCTATCTGGCAATGCCTGATAGAGTGGTGAGAGCGAGATAGAGAAAGATGTTTCTAAATCCAGAGTAATTTAATAAAAAAAAGGTCGCAAACCTTTTGGCAACTTCTATAGGTAAAGATGACCTTGCTACTGCTTCTGCCTGGTATCTCCAACTCTGGGCCTGGCTCCCACTGAAGAGACCTCGATAAAGGTCGAAACTAGTCTGGGTAGTGGCTAATCCCTTAATGCATAACAGTATACATATCCACAAGGAGATGTATTTTGCATTATGGGAGATACTAGGATAGGATTGTTGGTATCTTGCTCCACCTTTGCTACGAGTTGCCTTAGTGTTGTACTACTTGCCCAGGTAAGATAGTACAACACTACATTCAGTCCTGAAGATATTTTCAGGCACAAACTTTGTTTGCTCTCACTGGGATAAAGGATTAAACTAAATTTATTATAGTTCTGTGGTGCTGTAGGCAAAGAATTCATTTTACTGGATGACAGTGCCACACCACATCATACATGAACAGCAGAGATACTTCTAGAGACTGAGTACAAGGGTGGTCTGTAAAGTTCTTGGCCTTGACCATAGATGGCAACACTATCAGCAAGATTTTTTTTTTCTAAATTGGTACATCTGTCATAAGCATCCATGTGAAACTGCAAGTCATTCTATCAAGTAGTTTGTTTTATACAGCGGTCTGAAGCAAAAGTGTTGTCTGTATCCCTTGAAATGGATAAAATTGAGTATCACGTGATTATAAAATTCTCTGTAAAAGAAGGTTTAACACCAAAAGAAATTCATTCGAAGTTCATGAAAGTTTATGAAAACTCTTCTCCTTTATTTTCAACAATTAAGAAATGGACTGCCCAGTTTAAACATACCAGCCTTGAAGATGATCCACGTGAAGGACTTCCAAAAAGTGTAACAAAACCAGAAATCGTTGATCAAGTGCACAATATGGTATTGAATGACCGGCGAATCAAACTGCGTGAACTTCGAGACTATAGGCATTTCAAAAGAATGTGTAAGATATGTTTTGCATGAAGAATTGCAAATGAAAAAGCTTCTCACAAGATGGGTGCTGCGCTTCTCACAGCAGATCAAAAATGTACTCGCATGAAAATCTCTGAACAGTGCTTGGAGTGTTTTAACAAGAATAAAAATGATTTTGTTCGTCGATTTATTACTAAGGATGAGACTTGGATTCACCATTACACACCAGAATCCAAACAGCAGTCAAAACAGTGGAATTACAGAAGCCGGTTGTTCAGTGCCAAAGAAGACAAAGTTGGTTCCCTCAGCATGAAAGGTCATGGCATTGGTGTTTTGGGATGCTAAAGGCATTTTCTTTATTAATTATCTTGAAAAGGGTAAAACAATAACCGGGGAGTATTATTCTGATCTTTTAACCAGACTAGACGAAAAAATTTGTGAGAAAAGATCCAGTTTACAGAAGAAAAAAATAATCTTTCATCAGGACAATGCACCTGCCCACAAAGGTGTTTTGGCAATGGGAAAATTAAGGGATCTGGACTATGAATTGTTGGAACATCCGCCCTCTTCCCCAGATGTCTCTCTCTCTCTCTGACTTCTACCCCTTCCTAAAACTAAAACTCTTCCTTGCTGGTCAGTGTTTTTCTTCGAAACAAGAGGTGATTGCTGTAGAGGGATATTTTGCAGATCTTACTGAGAACCGCTACAGGGACGGGATAATGGTGCTGGAGCATTGATGGAATAAATGTATTAGTCTTAAGGGAGATTATGTTGAAAAATGAAAATAATTTTGAAATTATAAATTCGTTTTTTCATTGTCAGGCCAAGAACTTTTCAGACCACCCTTGTATATTAATCAAATCAAATGGCCAGCATGCTTTCCAGATCTCAAACCCCATAGAACACATTTAGGATGCAATAGGGACACGCACCGCTATACGAAATTCCCATCAAGAAAAGTAACAATGTCTTATGCATTTTTGAAAATTATGGAGACAACTACCGTGTTTGAATAAAAACTTTAGTTTAATATAACTAAAATCTACATTCAACGTTTCGACCTTTATGTCAAGGTCATCTTCTGGAGCATAAAAATATACACACACACACACACACACACACAGGAAACAAGCTACAGCCGATAACAACACATATAAGCTGGTAAATTATAACCCAACAAAAAGGATAAAGGATAAAACAGGGAAACTACTCAAGTCCATCACTTCTTGGCCACCTGACACGGTTAAAAAACTCAAAATCCCACTCCCCCCCCCCGGAATATATGGGGTCCCGAAAATACACAAACAAAATGTCCCCCTTCGACCAATCGTGGAAGGAATAGACAGTCCCAATTACCACTCAGTCAAGAAATTGGTGGCAACACTCAAGGAGTTGGTAGGTCATTCCCGCTCCTACATAAAAAACACACAACACTTTATAAACAAAATTAAAAACATAACACTTGACAAAGACGACTTATTAGTCAGTTTCGACACTTCTGCCTTTTTTACTAATCCCATCAATGACACAATTCTCCTACTATAGAACAAATTTCTGCCCGATATTACGGCCCTCTTTGCCCACGTACTACAGTCCGGTTACTTTGTGTGGCAAAACAAATTTTACCTACAGAAAGAAGGTACAGCCATGGGCTCACCATTATCCCCCCCCCCCAATCGCTAACTTCTAAATGGAAACCTTTGAGCAAAGGGCTCTCGATTCCGCCATGCTAAGACCGACAGTCTGGCTTAGATACGTTGACGACGTGTTCGCGATCTGGCCGCACGGGCGACAAACGCTAAACACATTCCTTAGCCACCTGAACAAACAACACGAATGCATACAATTTACCATCGAAATTGAAAATCAAAATTTGCTCCCGTTTCTAGACACACTAGTCACACGTCTTCCTTCAGGCAGTCGATCCTTCAAAAAACTGACACACACTGGCCAATACATACATGCTAATTCATACCGCCACCCATCACAAAAATATGGAGTCATTAACACCCTTAAAAACAGAGCTAAAACAATCTGCTCTAACCAGCAAGTCCCGAAACAAGAACTAAAAATCATCAGCGACACATTCATAAATAATTGCTATAACAAAAATACTATTAATAAAATACTCCATAAAACAACAATAAAAACAAATCTAGATTACAGTAAAACCATAGCCATCCCATACATTAAAGGGTTATCAGAAAAAAAAATGAACAGAATCCTACAACATTATAACCTCAATGCCACCTTTAAACCACCCACTAAACTTAAAACCATATTCAACTCCTCTAAAGATCCTCTCCTCCCATTAGCACATCCTGGAGTCTATTACATCCACTGCACCTGTAACTTACCATACATTGGTGAAACAGGACAGACAATCTCTATATGCAAGAAAGAACACATTAGACACATTAAATATAACCATTATGGTGAAGCAGGCCTCTCAGAACACGCGCTCAACACCTTACACCAAATCAACTGGAAAAGCACCCGCTCTTTACACCACACAAAAACCTGGTATGAAAGGAAATTTAAGGAAGCCTGCGAAATCCTGATAAATCCTGATAAACCACCCAAATATCAACAACAAAAATGGCATGAAAATTCCAAGGATCTGGATGGCACACATTCAACCTACCTAATATATAAGATCCGGCATAAGTTAGGACTCTAGCCAATCTCCAGCTAGTATTAGAAACCATTCCATACCAATTGGCTGGAATGTACAAGTATAATAATGATGTTAATATATGTATATAAATAGATACTTGGTGTTGCGCCCTATGTATTTCTACAACCAACAGATAACACTAATAATAGGACTCTAGCGTTGATGTAGAGTTTTTTTATTTTTTTATTTTTTCACCAGAGGTCAGGCCAACAATTGTTGTAGCGGTTGGTCAGTATCTTTAACAAACCAGTTTGATTGTAGTGTAGCTTGTTTCCTGTGTATAGTTTTATGTTCCAGAAGATAACCTTGACACAAAGGGTGAAATGTCAAATGTAGATTTTAGTTATATTAAACTAAAGTTTTTATTCAAACATGGTAGTTGTCTCCATAATTTTCAAAAATGCATTCGGATCACCGTGTAAGCTTAAAAGAAAGTAACAAGGCCTTATCCTTGCTCTGAGGGAGAAGTAGACCAGTTTGCCTCGAGGCCTCCTTAATTACTTGCTGCTAAGCATGGTACAACATTGTGAGAGCTGCACTGCAGTTTGAGGTGGACATATTCCATACTAAAATGTTTCTCTGCATTGTTTTCTGTATGCACTGTACATTAATTCCATAACTACATCTTCAGGAAATTTGTAACTTTTGCCAAAAACAATTTGCAATTTAATTTGTACAAAATTTAAAAATTTTGTACAAATTTTTAAATTTTGTTAAAATTATCTTACACATTTTTTGTGTAAGATAATTTATTCATGTGATATCAATAAATTTATGTCCACATTTGGCTGTGTCATGAAAATTTTTTCATATACAAGTAAAAATGTAGTTTGTCCTTAGTTTTCCAGTGTATTTTTGTTTAATCCTTTAAGGGGATGTGCTGTGGAAATAACCATATCATTAACCTGGCTGTTTAATGAAATTTTGCAATGAGATAAATTCCTGGACAGTAGGAGAAGGGTAAGATAGTGTCATTGCATGAAAGTGTGTGTGGAGGGGTAGAGGTAGAATGGAGGTACATACTATAGGCCAGTTTGTAGTTCTTCTGTGGTTGTTAAGATTTTGGAAAAATTAGTAAGAACTCATATACACATTAATAAATTTAGTTTAATCCTTTATCCAAGTGTAAGCACACAAAGTTTTGTTCGGAGTTGCCTGGTGTTGCACCACTTTACCTCAGTGCTGAAGATAGTTTCAGGCACAAACTTTGTTTGCGTACACTTGGATAAAGGATTAAACTAAATTTATTATAGTCTAACCAAGTGCAAAATAAACTTCCAACTCATATACACAATTTTGTAATATTTATGCAGATCAGCATGGACTTTTTTAATGGGTACTCTTGTTTTAATAATCTGGTTGCTTTTTACAATAAAGTAACAAGAGCAGTGGATGAGGGTAAGGCATATACTGTGAGATCATTATAGATAGAAATGTAAAATTACAAGAACATTTGCAAAGATTGTGAATACATCTCAGGGAATATCTGCAATATTGAGGAGAACAATCACCACCATAGGTAAAAATATGAAGAAATTTTAGATATGTGGAGTAATTAACGGGAAGGATTTCTCAATGAAACAAGCAATGACATCACAGTGGTGGAAGACATTGAAGAAAATGCAATCAAAAGTATATATCAATACTTGAGGTAAAAACAGTCATCAAAAACTTGAAGATAGCCATAGTAGATGATATTTGATCAGAATTGTTCATATATGGTGGTATGAAAGTTTTACAGTGGCTACATTGCATAACTGGGGTGCTTAAGGGTCAAAGCTGTATAACCAAGAGGAGATCTCCACATAGCCTTTAAAGGAATGCGGAGAACCGACCAGGGCTTTTGACCTAATGTCCAATCACCTTCTCGTGGTGCACCCTGTTAGGTATCTACCTGGATACTGAACGAATGAGGATGGGCTGGCAATTTGGGATTTAGCTGACCAAATTGTATTCTTATTGGCTTAAACTAAAATATAAGATGATGGTGCATTGTATAATTCAGAAAGACTGGTCAGAAGGTCACATTCCAAATGATTGGAGTACAGCTCTCATAGTACAAATCTATGAAAAGAGAAATAAAATGGATTGGGAGAATTAGAGGAATTTCCCTACTAAGTGTGTTGGGTAAGATTTATGCATGCTTACTTGAGAAGAGGGTAAGAAAAATTGTGCAAGGGAAGTTTGGAGAATAGCAAGTGCTCAGTTTAGGCCAAATAGCAGTTGTCAGGATCAGATTTTTCACTTTAAGACAAATAACTAAGAAATCATGTAAATATTTGTATTTAAGTTTTGGAGATCTGGAAGAGGCATATGACAAGGTGCTAAGAGTAAACTTTTTTGCAAAATGTCACGATTATATGGTGCCAACGATACATTATATCGAGCAATACACCGTCTGTATTGGAGTTGACAGCCAGCAATTAGAGCTGAAGGATGTACTGGAAGAAGATGGTCTGATATTAAATCAAGTATGAGACAAAGGGACACATTATCTCCACTGTTATTTATCATTTATATGGATCACATTATGAAGAAAATGGATATTAAATCTATATCAAAATTGGAGCTCTTTACTTTACTAAGGAGTATGCAGATGATATTATACTCCTAAATAAATATAGAACAGGTGTACTTGATTTCCTAACTAAACTAAATAACTGCTGCAATAAATCTGACATGAAATTTGTCAATAAAAAGACAATAAAAATACGCAGGAACATTGAAATTATTGACTTTGTGTTGTTGACTAGTGCCAACCTCCTACAATGAGTTCCATGGAGGTCAAGAAAATAATTCAAAAAGGGCAGAAGGGTGATCATAAAATGGTAACGGAGTAGGCTCAATCAAATGCTTTGGAAATATTAAGGGCATCCATGTGAGTTTCTCCAAACTTTTCCAAATTTGGAGAAACTCACATGGACAAATGAAATGGCAGATCTCTAGGTAGTGAAGAAGGCAATTAATGACATAGAGCCTCGGTAGCTCAGAGTTTCAATGATGCCTTTTTGTTGGAAAGACTTTGGTTTGAATGCTGTCTAGGATGTGAAGAACCTTTATTAGGACTTTTAAGTCAAAGGTGTGTTAGCCTGTCCTATACTGAGTTTGTAGTTCTTCTGTGGTTGTTAAGATTTTGGAAAAATTAGTAAGAACTCATATACACATTAATAAATTTAGTTTAATCCTTTATCCAAGTGTAAGCACACAAAGTTTTGTTCGGAGTTGCCTGGTGTTGCACCACTTTACCTCAGTGCTGAAGATAGTTTCAGGCACAAACTTTGTTTGCGTACACTTGGATAAAGGATTAAACTAAATTTATTATAGTCTAACCAAGTGCAAAATAAACTTCCAACTCATATACACAATTTTGTAATATTTATGCAGATCAGCATGGACTTTTTTAATGGGTACTCTTGTTTTAATAATCTGGTTGCTTTTTACAATAAAGTAACAAGAGCAGTGGATGAGGGTAAGGCATATACTGTGAGATCATTATAGATAGAAATGTAAAATTACAAGAACATTTGCAAAGATTGTGAATACATCTCAGGGAATATCTGCAATATTGAGGAGAACAATCACCACCATAGGTAAAAATATGAAGAAATTTTAGATATGTGGAGTAATTAACGGGAAGGATTTCTCAATGAAACAAGCAATGACATCACAGTGGTGGAAGACATTGAAGAAAATGCAATCAAAAGTATATATCAATACTTGAGGTAAAAACAGTCATCAAAAACTTGAAGATAGCCATAGTAGATGATATTTGATCAGAATTGTTCATATATGGTGGTATGAAAGTTTTACAGTGGCTACATTGCATAACTGGGGTGCTTAAGGGTCAAAGCTGTATAACCAAGAGGAGATCTCCACATAGCCTTTAAAGGAATGCGGAGAACCGACCAGGGCTTTTGACCTAATGTCCAATCACCTTCTCGTGGTGCACCCTGTTAGGTATCTACCTGGATACTGAACGAATGAGGATGGGCTGGCAATTTGGGATTTAGCTGACCAAATTGTATTCTTATTGGCTTAAACTAAAATATAAGATGATGGTGCATTGTATAATTCAGAAAGACTGGTCAGAAGGTCACATTCCAAATGATTGGAGTACAGCTCTCATAGTACAAATCTATGAAAAGAGAAATAAAATGGATTGGGAGAATTAGAGGAATTTCCCTACTAAGTGTGTTGGGTAAGATTTATGCATGCTTACTTGAGAAGAGGGTAAGAAAAATTGTGCAAGGGAAGTTTGGAGAATAGCAAGTGCTCAGTTTAGGCCAAATAGCAGTTGTCAGGATCAGATTTTTCACTTTAAGACAAATAACTAAGAAATCATGTAAATATTTGTATTTAAGTTTTGGAGATCTGGAAGAGGCATATGACAAGGTGCTAAGAGTAAACTTTTTTGCAAAATGTCACGATTATATGGTGCCAACGATACATTATATCGAGCAATACACCGTCTGTATTGGAGTTGACAGCCAGCAATTAGAGCTGAAGGATGTACTGGAAGAAGATGGTCTGATATTAAATCAAGTATGAGACAAAGGGACACATTATCTCCACTGTTATTTATCATTTATATGGATCACATTATGAAGAAAATGGATATTAAATCTATATCAAAATTGGAGCTCTTTACTTTACTAAGGAGTATGCAGATGATATTATACTCCTAAATAAATATAGAACAGGTGTACTTGATTTCCTAACTAAACTAAATAACTGCTGCAATAAATCTGACATGAAATTTGTCAATAAAAAGACAATAAAAATACGCAGGAACATTGAAATTATTGACTTTGTGTTGTTGACTAGTGCCAACCTCCTACAATGAGTTCCATGGAGGTCAAGAAAATAATTCAAAAAGGGCAGAAGGGTGATCATAAAATGGTAACGGAGTAGGCTCAATCAAATGCTTTGGAAATATTAAGGGCATCCATGTGAGTTTCTCCAAACTTTTCCAAATTTGGAGAAACTCACATGGACAAATGAAATGGCAGATCTCTAGGTAGTGAAGAAGGCAATTAATGACATAGAGCCTCGGTAGCTCAGAGTTTCAATGATGCCTTTTTGTTGGAAAGACTTTGGTTTGAATGCTGTCTAGGATGTGAAGAACCTTTATTAGGACTTTTAAGTCAAAGGTGTGTTAGCCTGTCCTATACTGAGGTGGGGTTTTCTTCTCACAACCATTTCATAAAATGGTGCCATACTTTCAGTTATGAATTTCATGCCTGTTGAATCATCATACATTAAATAAATAAAATAAATTAAAAGCTTCTTCGTTACTTTTGAGATTATTATTGAGGTCAGGGAAAGGGTATATTAGTTTGATGGCCAACATTTATTTTCCTTTTAGGAAAATGAACATCACTCTGCCAAACAGACTGGTACTATGCTGTTAGGTATATGCCAGATGAGTATGATGCTTGTATAAGTAAGAGGGGGCAGATGTTAATTCTGGAGCACAAGTTTTAGCACAACTGGAGGGCTACCAACTGGAACAAAGGATTAGTATTGAGCATGGAAATAAAGTACACTGTGACTTGTACATCTCGTTGCTAGCTAAGAACATAGTTAGGATCTTGGGGTGGGGGATAGGTGTAGGATCCCAGGTTTGCAAGAGTCTGAAAGTGACAGCAAGTTTTCTTCCTGTCTGGAATCAAAATTTTATTTTATTTTATTTTTTTCACTCTGTAATCAAAATAAAAGCATTTGTAGGTATTTTCTGTGTTAGATGATATTCATAAAAGATGGCTCTTGGCTGGAAAGGAACACTAAATAATGGGTGGTTGCTGTTTCTCCAGCAAAAGATGTGCCATCTAATAATTCTTTCTTTTAAGGTTACACAGTAGTCAGCATTCATAGCGAATTATTTATAGCCACACATGTTATAATAATTACTTAACACTAAGCATGTAACAATCGACGTGTTGACCTCTGTATTGAGGTCATCGTGAGGAAAGCATACATACAAGATACAAGCTACATGACACTGCACTATACAAAAATAAAATGAATCTAAATGTTTGTTAATCATTTATCCTAGCCTGACCTCTGGTGAAGGGGGAAAAAAAAAGGAACTACATTAAACAATTTCTAAAGTCCTTACGTATTGAGATTTTCTTTTGTCTGTGGTAGTTCTGGTTGCTATATGGATTGAAGATAAGTTCTCCACATTCTTGGAATAATTAATAGATCGTTTTTGTTCAGATTTGGATGATGTTTCAGCATTTCACAAGTTTCTTTGAATTTTCTTTCAAACCAGGTTTTGGTGTGGGGCTTAGTGCCTTTCCAGTCAATTCTGTGGCATGTTTGGACTGTGGGGTCTGATAGGACTGTTTTACCATAGTGGTAAAACAGGCCTAACATGTGTGTTGTGTCTCCATAAATTCTTCACTAGGAATAGTTATGTAATAATGTTAATGGAACAAAAATTTAAGATTAGCAAACTGTCCTCCACTCTGTTAAAAACAGTTACTAACTGATTGATTGGCTAATAAAGTTGTTTTAGTAAGATAGTATGACAGTAAGTAAGACTGTAAGAGTTCTAATGAATTCTTAGCATCTATGAACAAGACTGATTAAACCAAGCTTAAACCATCAGTGATATTAAACAGTATCTGGTGAACATCAAATGCCTTCTGCCATCTCGTGGTCCCTAACACAATATATTATTGTTAGGTGCATAACTTAACACCTACTAATGATGAATTAACAATTATATCAATTGCATACAGCCTATTCAAGTCATTCTGTAAGTATTGCATATTAGAAGAATCTCTCTTGACTGCTCTGCTTATCTTGGCATTGTCAGCAGACAACTAAACATCTCCTATCAGGTCCTTCCCAATGTCATTAATGTATAGAATGAACAATAATGATCCAAAGACTGATCCCTGGGGAACACCACTTGTTACCTACAAATCTGGCAAACTCACACTTCCCATATACCCTGTTCTGATACCTCCCCACCAGCTGCTCTCTTATCCAAATCAACAGTACGTGCTCCAATACTGTATCCTCTAATTTATGCAAGTCTTTCATGTGGTATCCTGTCAGATGCCTTAGAAATGTCCAACAGTATCACAGTATATACCTTCCCTTTATCCAACTAAGCTGTAACATTATTATAAAATATGAGCAAATTATTCAAATATGACCTCCCTTAAGTCCATGGTGTTTCTGGAAAGTATAGCTTATCTATCAACCAATTTCTGCATGTGAGCTCTTGCCAACTTTTCTAAAACCTTCACAACCACTCTATAACAACACCAATAGGTCAACAGACAGATCAGTAGTTTTTGCACTCCTTATACAATGGAATATACATTCATGCATTCTTTCCATTCCTGTGGAATCTTTCCTGGGCTAGAACTCAAATCATGTATCAGCTCTAGAACCTCCTTCTCAAGCATCTTGCTTCCCTCCCTCTCTCTCTCTCTGCATCCAATGTAGTAGTTATACTCTGTATGCCATGTTACAAACACTAGGTTGACAGATCTTAGCAAAGTGACTACCCAGTATCTGAACAATTGCAACTGCTTTTGACATTTGCATTCAGTAAAATTCTTCTCAGTTGTTGCCAGCCTGGTTGGCCAAGTGGTTAGCAAATCTACTCTCCAGCCAAAAGGCGGCAGGTTTGAATCCTGCTGCCTTTTGGCTGGAGATAGATGTTTGTGACTGTTTGTGAAAATACTAGTGGTGGTGGGCAGTAGATGGCATTGGCATGTATGATGATTGTAGTTGTGATTTGTTGTAGTTGGTGAGTTAAGTGGTGGAGACAGAGTCGTAGAGTGTGCCCTCCCCAGATGAGGCATTGGACTCTCTGGGGGTGTCATGTAATAATAATAATTGTTGCCTGCACAGCCAATTTCTTTTCATACTTTGACTCAGCTTACCATACAATACTTGTAACTTTTAACTGGCCTGTGTGCTTTTTTATATTTCATTAACTCTTCTCATCTTTATTCTTATAATATTCCTTTCACATCATATTTTTTATGGATTTCTAATAAGGTCGTACATTTACTTTATTCCCACCCTATTTATTCTTTAAATTATAGGGATATTCAGATACTGCATCATTTAAGCAATTTTCAACTGGTGTGCTGCAATATTTAGATATAAAGGAATAAAAATTGATGTAAAAGTAGTTTTTTTTGGCATTGTTAAGAATGAATAAAATTTATGATTATATCGGTATAATATAGATTTATTATACCTTTTATTATAGATATGCATAGTTATGTGTTTATGGGTGTCATAAATAAATGGGGGTTTCAAAGAGATGTTTCAAAAAGAGGGTTGTGACAGGTTTCATCTTTATTTGAAACAGTCGATATATTTCTTAATACTTGAATGGTGTGCTGTAGAACTTTAATAATTAGTTTTAGTGTGCCATAAGATAAAAAATGGTTGAAAACTGCTGATTTAAGCATCTTTTCTTTGTTTCCCATTCACTGACAATATCTAACCTGTTCAGGAAATAAATGATACCATGGGACCAAACAGTATTTTCCTAAGTTTGTCAAAATTCCCACCTTTTAAATTCAGCAGGTATCTTTTCCTAGTTGGAACAAGTATATACTTAACTACTTCCTAAGTTAGTATATCATGATCACCATCACAAACCGGTGGCAAAAGAGTTGCATCCTTAACTTAGACCTCTTCAGATGCTATAATCAAATGAAACACTCTTTGATCTCAGGTTCCTTCTTTCACATATTGCTCAATAAACTTGTCTCATAACAGTTCAATAAATTCTCCTTTATTCTTACCGGCTTTCTCTTCAACCCAATAAATATTTATTTAATTTAGGTCTCCCATAATGATTTCTCATAAACAATTAATCAATGTGTTGTGGGTATCCATCAGTGTAATTTGGAAATGCATATCATCATCCCCACAACTGAACTGCTGTAACAACATCCACTGTATATTTCATTCACATCAGATAGCCTCATATTCACTACTACTACTAACTACTACAACAACAACTATCCTAAATTATCTGTTATAATTAGTAGTACCCCATCTTCTCCTGCATCTTCTATCCTTCCTGAAAATACTGTACTTTTTACACTTGATTCCAGGTACTACATCTGAGAGCCAGTTTTAATTAATGCCAACAGTCTTAAGCCACCACACATTAATCAAAGCAACAAACTCGACCCCTTTGTTCCTGATGCTCCTGGCATTTATGTATACACATTAATGTCTGGCTTTTTTGTATATTTAATCTGCAATCTACTTGGCCCAGTTGGACAACTTTCTCTTTTCAATTCCCACAAACACATACAAAGTATCCAAACCCAATGCATATGGATCCACCACTTCACTAGATTCATAACCACACTCATTGACATTTATATCATTATCATATTTGTATACTTTAAGGGCACTAACAACATTCCTCCCATGATGATCTAGTTTCCCAAACTCTCTGCATTAATTCTCATTTCAATAAATAATTTCTCCAAACTCTCAATGCCAAATCCCTCTTACAGGTCCATCCTACCACCAAAACACTCACTCCACAGATCCAAAACACACTTCTTCACAGTCTACACATTTTCTTATTAGAATATGAGAATAGGTGAATGTTTTAGCATTCATTTAATATGAAACTAACATGCTCACACATGTGGATGTGGTTTCCATGTGACAGCACATCAACTTAGCATTAGTGTTGCCAAATGAAAATTATTAAAAACAGCTAAATCTTAAAAAAAAAAAAAAGTTAAAAATAAAAATTTGAATCTAAATTTTTAAAAGTAGTAGCTGATACTTTAAGTTACTTACTTTATTCAAGATGAAATGATACTTGCATATAAGTGGCTAAATACATCTTCCATGTGGTCTTCACTTAATTCACCCACGTTTTCACTTAGATTTTCAGCTTTATTATATGTGGCCATCATTCCAATATTACTCAGTGTAGATGCTGGTAAATGACAGTCTGTATAGCACTTGTTGTTACACCTGAGGCCATACTTGACTGACAAAATAGCTGTCGGCATTGGCAATTCCATCTTGTTTCTTAATTTAGTTTTAACTACATTCATGAAACTAAAAATTCGTTCAATTTCCGCATTAGAATTTGGCAGTATTAATAAATTTATTGCACACTGAGCAATTTTTTTAAATGGATTCATTCCAGATGCATCTTTATATTCTCGTACTTCAGTCCAGAATAGCTCAGTGTTTTCTATATTTGTCCATTTATTTCAGTGGATAATATTGTACTGGTATTCAGCAGCAGCAACATCTTTTTCTGTTTTCAGGATTATTTTTAAGATGGGAGTAACAGGTTCTTTTATATGTTTTAGGGTATTGTCAACAGAAAAAGAAGGAATCATTCTTAAAATATTCAAGTTTTCAGGCAACCTTTGCTTAAGCTGTTTGAAGAGACCAAGAAGAAACTGTCTTGCTCTACTTCTAAGATTTTGCTCATCATTTTGCGTTATTTTCTATTGTATCATCAACCTCTGAAATTTTTCTTTCAAATCTGTAACCAAGATTTGGATTGGGATCCAAATAGTTATCGATCTCTGACTCTAGAGGGGCAACTGTGGATGATGGCAGCACTAACATATTAGCAATCGAGCGAATCAAACAAGAAAGGTCTTCAAATAATCTCATCTTATCAGCACCATTAGATTCGAAAATTTTGTTAACTTGCTGTGTAAAATCTCTATGTAGCTTAAAAAATCAAAGCACTTTACATCGATTTTTTACATAGGTCAAGTCCCATGAGAGCTGTAAATAACCTTGTTTGTTTCTATGTATATTTTGCAAAAATATTAATGTAGTTAACCCTGTGGGAATTTATTTACTTTTTAACGTCAAAAACAAAGGCAATCTTTCCCAGGGGAACTTTGTATATGTAAGAGCACAGGAAAATTTGTTTACTAGTTTTGTATATAAGAGTTGCTTACTACGCTAACACCTTTAATGATAGTATCTAAGAGTGCCGCTAGGTTTAGACAAGTTTCTGCACCCAGCAAAATACAATCAAAAGATTGCATGGGGAGAACAAAGAGCAGGTTAAACTTAAAAGATAAAAGAGTCATGCCGAATTCTTTGGGGTTTACTACCCTTAGTGCAAGGTTCTGAGATCGCGAAATAAAAAGGGACTGAGCCAAGCATAAGGGGCTTCCTGGTTCTAGTCGCCAGAAGAGCGGAGCTTCCAGGCCCGAGAGAGGGCTTCCAGACATTGTGAAAGAAGGAAAGGCTTCCAGATGCCAGGGAAACGGATCCCTGGTTGAGAGTTGGCAGCAGTTTCAGTTTCTTGGAGGTGGCAGTTCGAGTTATTGGAGATGGCAGTTTCAGTTTCTTGGAGGCGGCAGTTCGAGCTATTGAAGATGGCAGTTGTCCAGGCATTTTTGGCGAGCCAAAGCAGAGGAGAAAAGGCAATGTAAATTACCCGAGGCAGCTTCGCTTGGAAGTTTTTCTTTTTCGCTGTGGGAGAATAACCTTTTGCCGGTTGCAGTCCACAGCACACTATTTTCCCGATGAGATATTACTGAAGCCAGACATTCCTGAGGAAGCTGAAGAGCTGAGATGAAAGAAGTGCCATAAGACTAGTGAAAGACTTTTGATTGAATGTGCAATGCAGATTGCACATTCAATCAAATTTTCTTTTTTGTAACACATTCACTTTTTTGTAAGTTCAAACCTTTTGTATATTCCCTCTCATGGTAGGTTATAGAAAGACTTAAGAAATTGTTCAATAGTAGTAAAAAGTCGATTGGCATATTGGAAGTTGATATAAAAATTGTAAAGATAACTTAACAGAGAGTTAGCTAACCTCTTTGTAAGTAAACTAGAAGTTTAGTAAGTTGAATTTGTAAGCGGAGAGTAAACAAGATTGTGAGTTAAAGAAGTTAATTAGTATTAAAGTAAATAGGTTATAATTTATGCTAAAGATTTTATAAATGGATAGAGAAAGCAATATCCCTATTGTTTAATTCATGTATAATTTGTAAATAAATGCTTTTTAATTATTTGTTAAAAGAGTGCTGCCTGATCTTTTATTTTACAACTGCACTGTTCTTAAATAAATCGGACTTGTGAGTGGGAAATAATTTAAGACAATAAAAACACAGTTCAGTTACTTACAAACCACGACTGTTAAAGTAAACATTGATAAAAGAAACTTTACTCGTGAGAGAGAGGGAAATCTATTGGATTTTATTTAGTCTTATGCCAATTAAATGATATATTATGGCGCAGTCTGACAAATAAAAATTTCCAGTATTCATAGGCATTCGACTAGTAAATACGGAAGGTGGATAATCATAGTATGCAGTAGAGTAAATGAGAAAGGATAAGAGAGAAAGCGCACACAGCTAATTAGAATGACAGTATTTAAAGTATAGAATAAAGACATTACAAATAATAGCAATAAACAACAGATATTACAGCTGAACCTGAACTAGAGCAGGATGCAAAAATAAAAGATACAACAGATTCCTTTCATCTTTGTACATCTCCCACAAAATTTGAGCTTTGTAACATTTCTCAGTCACACTCACGACTTCGAAGTGAGTTTTTAATTTCAACAACTGGCTGCGAATTCTGTCTACTGCAGGTTCAACAGAGAGCCACCTTGTTTCACAATTGTTTACAATTTTCAGAGGAGCATCATTTTCGTTGATAGTTTGATACAGCTCTTTGTATGCTGCTTGTCTTGAAGAAGAATGTGAAAACCACTTATACGTTTTGGCAACTAAAAATTCAAATTTTCTTGCAAGAGATTCTGCACAAGTGTGAGACATTGCCAGTTGTAATGAATGGCATACACATCTAATTAAAATTAAGGAGGGAATATATGCCTTCAGTTGTTCATAAACGCCATTATTGAGACCGACCATAACACTGGCGATGTCTGTACCAATTGCAATGAGATTTCTGATGTCCAGTTTCTTGGTCAAGAGCTCTTTTTTTTTTTTTTTTTTTTTTTTTTTTCAGTGCAGCCACAATACCACTAGCATCACAGTTTTCTAGAACCACCATGCTCAGAAATATATGCATACTTTTGTTGAATTTCTTGCTATAATAAATGATGGCCATTCCTAAAATCGTATTCCCAGTAAATATCATTCGATTTGTCTATTAGCAAGCAGAAATTTTCATCTTCAATGTCCACAATTAGATCTTCAAAATGCTCACTTAGAATATTCTTTACAATTGCAGAGCACTTAGTTCGGTGCATTTTTACCTTTGGCATAATTTGACTGTCTGGGATGATATTTTTGTAAAGATCTACTAGATGATCATAACTGTTGAATGATGAACAGGGCCAGTTTTATCATTAGGCAAACCTAGGCAATCACCTAGGGGCACTAAGACTATATATATATATATATATATATATATATATATATATATATATATATATATATATATAGACATACATAAGCCTATATATAGAGAGACAATGTATAGGGGTGCCTAAATTTTCTTTGCCTAGGGGTATCAGATACTCTCAGACCGGCC
Organism: Typopeltis vanoorti; assembly: GCF_054136105.1. Taxonomy (NCBI): domain Eukaryota; kingdom Metazoa; phylum Arthropoda; class Arachnida; order Uropygi; family Thelyphonidae; genus Typopeltis; species Typopeltis vanoorti. The sequence goes on from NC_143560.1 coordinate 139,163,983, forward strand.
CTGATGATGAGTGACAACAAAGAAATAATGCTAACCTACGTTCAAAGTTCGCGGCCTCATCAGACTTTTTCACAAGCATATTTGTAATAGCAACAGCCTTATAATGAACTGCTGCAAGATGTTTCTTAGTTTTGCTATGCTTTACAAGCTGACTATATTTAGCAGCTATATCACATCTGCGAAACTTACAGTGGCCTTTTGTAGCGTCACCAGAAACTTTCACACAACCATTTACTAAACATTCCCACTTGCAATCAGTATCTCCTAAATTTTTGCTTGTAAGCTTTATTTTTCTCTTTGATCATTTTTGAAGAAGGTTATGCAACTCTTTATGCAGCGAATTACGATCAGTCTTTGAAAACTTCCCACTTGCTATCGTAACTACCAACCAGAACACTGTGCAAAGACCAACTTGTAGCTGTGCTATTAACTTTAAGGCGAAAAAATGACAGACTGTTGGGCCACATGACTGAATGACATCATCATGCTTTTGAAATGTGTACGATGCTCGCACCAAACGTACAATACAATTCCTTATCAAATGAGAACATCTGGAAAATTTTTAAAACAATTTCTTTAACAGTAAGTTATAAAACAACTAAAAACAGCTGAAACTAGTTCTGAAGGAGTTAGATTTAGAGCTAGATGTTACATTAAAATTTTTGGAGCTAGGGAAGAAAAAAAAAAAAAAGAGCTTGATCTAGCTCCAAAAGAGTTAAATTGGCAACACTGCTTAGCATTCCTCTTTTTTGATTTACAGATCTCAGCTTGTTCAGCCTATACCAATGCATTCACAGGTGATACCATATGTAAGCATATCAAACACAAATTCTAAACAGTATGTCATGTTGGAGGCTTAATGGATTTTTTACAACACTCAAAAAGAATTAAAATAGAATTTAATGCTTCCTATATTTCGTCCTAGTCACTAGGACATCTACGGGGATTACAAAAACAATTAATGTAACATGCACACACAAATCTTACAATACTAAGCCCAACCACGTGGGTGACACTGAAGTCCTATCTAGGTGGAGTGCCCTCTAAGAGCGATAGTAGGTAGCCTGGAATGTAAGGTGGGATCTCTGGTGATGAGTGTTTCCCAAATCTTCGGAAGCTTAATGCAACCGTATTTATTAAGATTTGGTTGGTTTCTGAGAGCTGCTGCTGGTTCTAAGAAAAGTCTCTCTTTCTTGAATTTGCTGTGGTGGAGCATGGTGGTTTCTTCCATGATACTCTGTGGGTGGTGTCCAAAACGTGGTCAGCCAAGCCTGAATGGCCATAGTTGTGTTTACAGAGGTAAGACATGTGTTCCTCCAGGCAGATGGATGCTGATCTGCCTGTCTGTCCAAAGTATGCCAGCTTACAGGAATAGGGTACTTTGTAAACTCCAGGCAGTGAGAGAGGAGGGAGCTGATCTTTCTGATCCACCTGGAGGAACACGTCTTACATCTGTAAACACAACTATGGCCATTCAGGCTTGGCTGATCCATTAAGCCTCCAACATGTCCTCACAACACTTAAGCCTCTACACACGAATTCTAAACAGTATGCTTGATACTGCTGATACAAAATACAAACAGGGCCGGTTAGAGCTGTAGAAACATTTCCTAAAGTGTTTCGTTGTAACCTAAGCAGCCTGACATTCTTTTCTAAATAAATGCAGTCTAAGTGCTAACAATGTGTATAGAATAGTTTTGAGAGAAACAGCAGGCTTTATTTTACCTACTTCTCTGACAAAAACAGTAGAAACTTTGTTTATCCATATTACTCCTAGTTGGTGTGATTTCTCATCAGTATGTTATATTATCACTGTGCATGTTTTGGTTTTATCAAATGAACACACAATTTACTTGGTTGAATATTTTAGCAGCATTAATTTGAAATGATCATATTTGTTTGAAAGTGAAGCTTCATTATATTACCATATATTGAACTCTTATTTCTCTTGTTTGATTTCTAGGGCTCAGCTTGTTTGGTCCATTCATGTCAAAATAATAAATTGTACGTGTTTTACAACAACTGGGAATGTGAGCTCACACTCAGTACAAACAGTACAACTCAGTACAACTAGAGATCTACCACTCCGTACAGCCTGAGTGGTAGACCTCTAGTTGATATATTTCAACATATCAGAAAATCTATACATCATATCATAAATTTGTTTCATAAATACGTGTCTACAACACTTTTGAGATTTTTTTATTAATATGAGGCAAAATGAGAAAAGCACTTTACTCACTTATCATAAATTTCTTGAAAAATATCTTTGAATCTTCCATCATATTTCTTCAAGATTGTATTCTTTGTACTAAAAAAGAAAAAAAATCCTTAAATAGAAGCTGAGTTTATAAGATATTCAACATGAAAAATGTATTTTGCATTATGATACTTATCAAGAGGACAAAGACAATCTTTATAATAATAATAATAAAAGATCTGCAGCACTTCAGGCCCTTAAGGATATGCTCAAACTGGATTTCATGACCAGTGTTTTTTTTTTTTTTTTTTTTTTTTTTTTTTTTTTTTAGGATAAGGAGGTTAGTCTTTCACAACCTTTGTGATACATCAAAATAATAATAATGTTTTCCTTTACTGCGTTTTACAGTAAAACATAAGAAGCATTCAGAAAATGTGATAATCAGAATATCATCTTTAAAATTCTGAAAAGCATATCATATTTGTAAACCAACTGCCATGCTTCTACCATAATTTAAAACAAAAGATAATATAAAACTCAGAAATTAAGAAGATATGATTATTTTATATTACTAGTACAAGTAACAATGTGCTAAGTAAAACTTTTTGGTGATATTTGATTATCAAATATTTTCAGGTATTATAAACCAGTTCACCAGTTTCTGTAAAGTTTTATATGTCAAGGGGTGTATATTGTTATTTTAAATGTTATCTTATTAAAATATGTGTTATCAAATCTTCAATTATATCTTGTCTTCTGCGCCTTTGTAAAAACTATAGCTATCTCATTTAAACCTTTCTTCTTAACCTTTACTATACTTTTGACCACAAATAATATAAGGCTCATGTGTGCAAAACTTACAGAACAAAGAAATCGCCTCAGGCCAGAGCCAATCTCTTTGTCTGATTCACTGGTGTTTATTCTCAATTGAATTTGGAAAATTTATTTAGTTTCTAGCTGTGCCACCAAATTCATGGGTGAGAGTTGAATCTCCCTCCGAAAAATAACACACAGTAAACCACACGGAACTTTTCTCTCTTAATTCTAAATAAATCTAGCAACTTAAATTTTCTGTTATGCAGTCGTGACAATATCTATTATTAAGGCTCACACAGATTCGAATAAATGAGTAGTGCATTGGAAATAGAAATCAGGCAAGTTATTTAAACAAGAAAACAATTTATTTAACATCAATGAAATGTACAATGGGTTAATTTTAAGTTCTAATTAAATTAGCTTCTGTGCTTCAAATTACAACTAATGACTTCATTTACAATTTAGTTCCTCATCATATCAATTCTAGTAAGCCCACGTGACTATAATTTTCTCTCGTTAATCATGGTTATACTCAGATCAATCTTACATAACATTCTGCAGGTTTAGGCAATAGCTATAACGTAAATTACATGCTGTCTCACTTTAAATTTTAGCCAGACCTTCTCTCACATATAGCAAAATATTTTAACTATTAGCATAAGGCCTAAAGTCTTCAAGTATCAGTATAAAACAAGTCCCTTAATTAAATCACCGTCACAATCATCTTATTTCTAGCCAAACAAAGGAAAAATCTTACTTTGAACAGACGTCTGGCCTTTTCTGAATGATCTCTGAAATTACTTTCTTCTATTACCACCTGACTTACCTTAGTACTGCACTTAGATATCATATCCGGGATTTCGTGAGATCTCCTCTTAATATCGGCGAACATTTGGATCTTGGCATCTAATTTCTTCTAAAACCGTTTATCTTAGTCGAGTCGCTTTCTCGGCATTTTCTATCTGGAACGCAGGTCTCTGATGGTGATTAGAAATCATTTCCCAAGATGTTACCAAAACTCTGCTGCCGTAACGTACGTCGTATCATCGTACTTCTCAACTCTGGGACCTCGTCAACTTCTGGTCAGAACCCCACTTAACCTCGAAACTTCTTGCTGACCCGGGACCGGATCGACTTGAACTCTTACTCCAAGAAAAAGGCAAGATCAAGACCCTTTTTGGATGTAGCGAACTGCTATTTATACGGTCCCGATGACATTCGTGTTTGCTTATGTCATCGTTCCCCCAGTACTTTGGTGGTTTGCACCCGTCACCCTCGTCGATCAGTGCAATTAGTCGGGAGAACTCCGTGTACTGTTGACCCTCGAGGTTGCAGTAGCCCCATGTTATTTGGTAATGCCTTAATCCGTTTGGAATTACTGGTGACTAAGACGTTTCTTCAGGCACTATTAATCTTACACTTATTTTTCTGTTCTTTTACAAAACCCTTTGAGGTGACAATATTCAGTAATATACAAATTTTATTATTTCCAAAAATGGAAAAATATGAAAATTTCTCTATTAACCCACAAGTATTTTTAGTGAATTTTGTTTACCAGTAAAATCAGTATATAAGGTATATACACGATTTTACAGGGAGGGGGGGGTAAAAATCTTTCTCTTTTATTATATTATATTGTGTTTTGTAGGAGAGAAAACCTGAGTTTCCAGTAGGAGGGGAAAAAAAAAAAAATGCTTTTTTTTTTGTAGATCAGCTAACTTCCTTTGAAAACTTTTTTCATCCCAGAGAAAAATTTTCAAAGAATTTTCAAAATTATGAATCAGATCGAAATTCTCTGTGATGGTCACGTGTGAAATATATTGATGAGTACTTCTCACAGCCAAAACATATTATTTGTTTTGGCTGTGAGAAGCTATTTATTATTATTATTTTCCTGACCTGCCCATGGAGTCAGAAGACTGATCGTGGGAGGTTAACACTAGTGAACACAAAGTCTATCTTACCCTTCCTTAAAATCATCAACAACATGCATGTTCAACACCCTCTCAGGCAATGCATTCCTCTGCTAGAGGGATTCGTAGTCGTTCGTGTTTGTTGAGAGCTCTTCATAAGTGTTATTTTAAGTTATCATTGATAAATTTACTTGAATATTAAGTAGTTTTGTTTGCCTTGTCTATATTAGTGTGTCTGTTTGTGTGTTTTTGGTGTTTCATTTTATAATTTGATAAAATACGTTAGAAGTGAGTATGGCTCCCGTACGAAGGAAAATGGCAGCCAGTAATGATGGTTTGCCATCTTTATTCAAGAACAGTAATAACGGTAATATAAAGGAGATGATTCAGTGTACTATCTGCGAAATGTACGCTTTGCGGAGTGCAGTCGGAGTATGGTTAGATGATAATAAAAGAGTGAATGTGTGTAGAAAATGTAAGGAGAATGAGGAATTAAAGTGTATTTCAGGTCGTGAGTGTGATATTTTTGTCAAACTTCAGAATGAAGAAAATAGTGATATGACAAGAAATGGTGCAGAGAACTGTAAGGGCGTGAATGCAGAAAGTGTGAATGATGGTATTAATTCAGAGCAAATTAATAGTTTTACAGAGAATAAAAAAGATGAGATAGATGCAATGAGTGAGATCACGTTTTTGAGTGGAGCGATACAAAGGGCAAAGCAGCAGCTAGAGCGTATGAACAAAAGTTGACTGAGTGTACCAGCCAATAATAAAAAGTATGATAGGAAAAATAAGTGTATGAGTGTGAACGTAAACAAAATGAAGAAGAGAGTGCTGTATGGAGACTTGTTAGTATGAGGTGTGTTAGTAGAGGACTTGACAAAATCGTACCAACCTGGTGCGACCATAAAGGATGTAACTGAGTCTATTAGGGAGCAAAAGGAAAGGGTGAAAGAAATGATTGTTGTGGCAGGTACGAATGAATTGAAAGGAGATAAAATGGAAATGATAGAGGACCTGAATGAATTGTTTGAGGTAGCAAAAGAAAAGAGTGAGAGAGTTAGGATGATTAGTCTTTTGCCGCGGTATGACAGTGAAGTGTTTAAAAGGAGGACCATAATTGCAAATGACTTTATGCGTGGGTTATGTATGACGAGTGGTGTGGAATTTGTGGAGATGTGGAGTGAGTTCGATGGGCGAAAGGATCTATATAAGATGGACGGCTTGCATTTGAATGGATACAGTGTAAGGAGACTTGAAAAAGTGTTGCTGAATGTAGTGGATGTGCAAAATCATGGAAACTAGATTTATTAAGGAAGGGGGGAGTAGATATACAGACCTTAAGGAGGCAGCTGAATGTATGAATGAGTATAATATGCCCGAGCAAATAAGGACAACAAATCAGAATGGGACAGTTAATATAAGGCATCAAGGTAGGGATGGGGCTAATGGGGGTCTTAAATTCATGTACACTAATGCTAGGAGTATTAGGAACAAGAAAGAAGAGTTTTTGGCCATGGTTGGCACTTTCACACCACAGGTTATTGGCATTAGTGAATCATGGCTGACTGTAGATGATATAGCTAGTGGGATTGAATGTGATGGGTATAGTGTTTTCAGGAATGACAGGAAGAATAAAATGGGGGCAGGAGTATTGTTGATGATAGCTGATGAGCTGCAGGCCAAGGAGAATAGAAGTTGAATTGCAGGATAGAGAAAAGAGCACATTTGAGGCCATTTGGTGTGAGATTGTGGCTAGCAGAACAAAATATACAATTGGGTGCTGCTATAGACAAGGTGATGGAAAAGATGGTGGTGACAGTATTCACAAGCAAATAGAAGAAATGAGTGGAAGGAGGGTAATTATTATGGGAGATTTCAACTATGGTTGCACTGATTGGAGTGAGGAGAGGACACACGGGAGGAAGGAATTGGATTTTATGTGGTTATTAAGGGATAACTATCTGCGACAGCATGTAATAGAAAATACTAGGGGTCAGAGAGTGCTTGACCTAGTAATTACATCTGAGGATTTTGCTGTAACAAATATGACCACATTGCCACCAATTGGTGAGAGTGATCATAGGGTCTTGACTTGGGAGGTGGCTAAAGGTGTGGAATTTATAATTAAGACAGGGTACATGTGGAATTATTGGGCTGGAAATTATGACAAGCTTAGGAGTTTGATTGGTTCAGTGCCATGGCATGTACAACTGCAAGGACTAGAAGTTGATAGTGCATGGGAGGCAGTTAAGAAGTGTTTGCATGAAGCAATGGTTAACTGTATACCTAGAGTCCGAATATTAAATCAAGTAGGGGTTAAATGGATGAATAACACCATTAAGCTCGAGCTGCAAAAAATAAACAACTATGGATGGAATTTAAGGAAAAAGGTGACCAGCAGGCACATGAATGGTATAAAGCGCAGGCCAGAAGGGTAACGTGTGTGGTAAGAAAAGCAAAAAAGGATTACGAAAGAACATTGGCCATGCAGGCTAAAAGGAATTCTAAAGTAATTAGAATATGTTGCAAGTAAAAGGAAAAATGTATATGGCAAATGATTTTAAAGAATGCCGATGGTAGGGAGGTAACTGAATCAGTTGATATAGTTGAGTTACTGAGTGAGCACTTTGCAAGAATATATCATCCAAGTGGTGACATTGCAGAAATGAATGAACCAGTAGATTATACAGGAATTGTGGTGAATGAAGTGGAGGTGAGTAGTCTATTACATAACCTCAATGTCAATACATCTGTGGGATTGGATGGTATACCAGCTCGTGTCATACGAGAAGTGGCTAAAGAATTGTCAGTACCCTTGACCATTTTGTTTAATTTGAGTCTCGGGTCTGGGTTAGTCCTGAGGGGGTGGAAAGAGGTGAAAATAGTTCCACTGCATAAAGGTGGTTCCAAGACTGCTGTTGTAAATTACTGACTGATTAGCATATCAGGAATCGTTGTCAAGGTCTTAGAGAAATTAGTCAAGAAAAGAATACAGGATTGGATAGATGAAAATGGGATATTGTATGGGGAACAACATGGTTTTGTGAAGGGTAGATCATGCCTCAGTAACTTGCTCACGTTTTATAACACAGTGACCGCCGAACTGGATAAGGGTAATGGGTTTACAGTGATTCTACTGGACCTTGCCAAGGTCTTTGACAGGATACCACATGGAACCCTAATCAGTAAACCGGAGCAGATGGGGATGGATATAAGGTTGGTGAGATGGATAGGAGGGTGGTTGATGGAGAGATACCAGAGAGTGGTGTATTCAGGAGTTGAGTCTAAAAGACAGCTTGTGACTAGTGGTGTGCCACAGGGCTCTGTTCTTGGACCACTACTTTTCAATTTGTTCATCAATGATATAGGAAAGGATCTGAGAGGAAGTATTCACTTGTTTGCTGATGATGTAAAGTTGGGTAGAGCAATTGTGAGTGCACAGGATGTCAAAATTTTACAGGATGATCTGGATAGTTTGGAGGACTGGGCTAGGAAAAATGGATGTCAATTTAATGTGGCAAAGTATAAGGTTATGCATTTTGGGGTGAAAAGAATAGCAGCAGTATATCGCATTGGTGGAACTGTACTCCAGGAGATTGATGAGGCCAGGGATTTGGGAGTGTTGGTGGATAGGGAATTGAAGTTTAGGGGGGGCACATTGCAAAAGTAGCTAAATCAGCTCATAAAATCACTTGGCTTCTGAAAAATACTTTAACATGCAGAGACAAACAAGTTATTGTTCCACTGTATCGAGCCTTGATAAGACCCCATCTGGACTACTGTGCCCAGTTATGGGCGCCAGGGTTTCTTCGTGATGGGGAGGAAGTGGAGAGGATCAAGAGACGAGTGACCAAGATGATAGCAGGTCTGTGGAATGAACCTTATGAGAATAGGTTGAAGATTTGTGGGTTGCAAAAATTGGTCGATAGGCGGAAAAGGGGTGATATAATTGAGACATTCAAATTACTGAAGGGTTTCTATAAGATTAATCCAGAAGATATTTTTGAAAATAGGACTGGTGGTGGGAGGACTAGGGGCCATGCATGGAAGCTGGGCAAGAGCGCGGTTGACAAGGGTGTTAGAGCTAGGTTCTTTACTTGGAGAGTGGTAAATGAGTGGAATAAGCTTCCAGAGTCTGTTGTGGATGCTACGACCGTGAATGAGTTCAAAGCAACGTATGATAGATACTGTGTGAATGTCGAATAGTTGTTCTTGACATGATGTTAGGGTCTCCCTCGATGAGTCTGTCGACTCCTTGGAGTTGCCAGGAATAATAATTATAATGCTCCTTCCACTCTCCATGAAAAAAACTTACTTCTTACTCTTGTCCTCACCACCTCCTTTTGCAACTACCAGGGATGGCGTCTTGTTCCTTATTCCTTTCCCTCATTCTGTATTATACGGAAAATCTCCTCAGCATTAATATGATAATGACCCTTTGATAGCTTAAATGTCTCGATCATATCTCTCCTTTGCCTTCTATCCACAAAACTCTGTGGTCCACATGCCATCAGTTTATGTGCATAATCAACATTGCACAGTTCTGATAATTTTTCTTATCTGTCTCTACACCCTCTACAAGGTTACTTCATCCCTTCAAATCCCAATGAGCAGATCTGAGCATAGAAATCCAGATGTGGTCTGATCAAAGCTTTACACAATGGGACCAGCACACTTTTATCTCTCATGGTCTTCTTGTGGAAATTCTCCGAGATGTCTTCACAACTTTTGCAATTATGTTCCTGGAACTTTAAGTCTCTATCCACAATCACTCCAAGATCCTTTGCATCCTCCACTTCTTCCAGTATAACTCCACCAAGTGAGTATGAAACATCCCTGATGTTGATCCCAAATTTTAAAACCTTACATTTAGTTGCATTAAACTGAAATCCCCATGCCTTTCCGCACCTTCTTCTTCGAGTGCCATCTCCTATCAGAGGTCGACGACCACCTTGGCAAATTTTGAGAGAGCCTCAGCCACTCTGAGCAGTCTCTCAAAGTTCATTCCAGTTCACTGTCTGATGTCTGCCAGCCAAGATTTTCTTCATCTTCCTTGTCCTCTTCTTCCATTTATCAGTCAATTGATTGATAAAGGGATATATCAATCAACTGAAATATCTTATATTTTTCATTACAAAGTAGGTGGTGACCAAGATATGCAGTTTTTCTTCTTTTTATGGTATCTAAAAGTTCACGTGATTTCCCCATTTGTTCCAGTACTTCCTGATTGGACGTTTTTGCAGTCCATGGGATTTTTAACATTCGTCTGTATAAGCACGTCTCAAAGGCTTCAAGTCTTTTTATTGTTGTTATCTTCAAGGTCCAAATTTCTGCACTGTACAGCAGTGCTCACCAAACATCGCATTTAACCATGCGTACTCTAAGCTCTAAATTAAACTGCAGTTACACAGTGTTGATTTCATCAAGAGAAAATTTTTTCTTGCCATTTCAATTCTAACTTTTATTTCCATTTCTAAATTGCAATCTTCATTTAACCAGCATCCGAGATATTTAAACTTTGCTACTCTTTCTATTTGTATTCCATTTAAAGAAAGTGCTGAGTTAAGAATTGGCTTCTTGCTTATGACCATGAATTTGGTTTTGGTGATATTTATTATTAATCCCATTTTTTCACTCTCTTCATTCACTGGTTCCAGAAGATTTTGAAGATCCTAATTATTGTCAGCCAGGAGAGCTGTGTCATCAGCATATCAGATGTTACTGATTATTTCACTATTTATATTAATCCCTTCCTTTTAAGACTTTTTGAAATATGGCTTTTGAGTATATTTACCAGTACTTCCTCATTCCTTGCCTTACTCCTCATTTGATGTTAATGGAGTCTGTAATAATGTCGTTGACTTGAACACTTTTTGGTTCCAATATGTTTTCAATGATCCTGATGTCTTTACCATCTAATCCAATTCTTTTTAATAGTGCAATCATTTTAGCAAGTTGGACTTTGTCAACTCTTTCTCGAAGTTGATGAAGCAAATGAATACTTCCTTGTTTTGATCAATACCTTTTGGAATAAGATTTGAAAACAGAAAAGAGCCTCTCTTGTTCCCAAACCGTTTCTAAAGTCGAATTGGATATCACTGATGGTATCTTCACATTTTCTGTATATTCTTTTTTGAATTATTTTCAGAAACATTTTGAGAACATGATTCATTAGGCTGATCACATTCTATAGTCATTACAAGTTTTTGCATTTGCTTTTTAGGTAGCATGATGAAGGTTGACTGTAACCAGTCTTGAGGGATTATGCCTGTATCGTAGACCTTATTAAATAGCTTTACTAATATATTAATGTTGTCATCTTCTAATAACTTTACTATTTCTGCTGGTATTTTATCTGGGCCTAAGGCTTTACCATTTTTAGCTGAGTTCAGTGCACCCATATTTGTTTAGGTTAGGAGAATTCTTCAGGCTGACTCAAAAAAATAATCTTTCAGATCTATAACAACTTCTAAATATCACATTTGTTTTCTTCCATCTAATCCTGTGTGAAGGGGTGTCCAATGTGTGGTCCCATTAAAATCCTCTAGAAGGACCAAAATACCAGCACTCTTACTAATAACCCTCCCAAGCTTCACATCATCTGCAAACAACTGAACATTTCCCTGTAGTCCTGTAACAATATCACTGACATAAAGATTGAACAGCAATGGTCCAAGTACTGAATCCTGTAGAATGCCACTTGTAACCTTCCTACACATTATAATGCTCCCACATATTGCTGCAAAATAGAGGCAGCTACATTTTTAAATAAAAAAATTGAGTAATAAGTTACACTAGATGTAAAAAATACTCATAAAAAATAATCACTGAATAGATTGCTGTAAGATCAAGACAGCTCCAATAAGTAAGTGCAGAGTTATAATAATTATAATACTTGCACCTAAGAACTCTGTTAATAATATTCATGATTTATTGTAAATATCTCATTGTGATTCACATAAAACTGTGTTTAATATTTTCTGATATATTTACATGTAGTAACAAATGGTTTTTTTATAATAACAAATAATTTATACTCATAATCGACACTGTACACTCTGATATTATTTTTGTTATCCACCTCTGCACCCTCTTACTTCATCCTCTTGAAGTCTTAGTGACCAGATCTGGGCACAGAAATTTAGATGTGGTCTTATCAAAGCTTTATAAAATGGGACCAATACACTTTTATCTCTAGCAGTCAATGTTCTCCTCAACAATGCTGCAATTCTCTGAAATTGTCTTCACAACCTTTGCAATATGTTCCCAGAACTTTAAATCTCTATCCACAATCACCCAAGATCCTTTGCATCCTCCACTTTTTCCAGTATAACTCTTCCAAGTGAGTACGAAACATCCCTTCAGTGGATCCCAAATTTTAAAACCTTACATTTAGTGGCATTAAATTGTGTCCCCTTTGCCCACCTTTTCAGCTTATTCAAATCTTCTTCCTCTTGAAGAGCAAAAACATCAGCACTATTACTAGTAACCCTCACAGGCTTCACCTACACCTACTAACTTTCCTACTCCCTGATATGGCTTCCCTATATACAATTCCCTGATATCTATCAGTGAGCTAATCATCAATAAAATATACTAACCTGATATACAAACCCATATGATGCAACGAAAAAATCAACTTGTCATGTGGCACCCTGTCAAATACCTTGGAAAAATCCAAAAAAAATGACAGTGTATGCCTTACCTTCATCCACTGCTCTTGTATTGTAAAAGGTGACCAGATCACTGAAACTATTGCAGCCTTTAACAAATCCATGCTGTCCAGCATAAATAATATTACCCTCATCTGTCCAATTCTGTATGAGTTCCTGCCAATACAAACAATTCCATAGTATGATACCTACATTCTACCACCACCCTTATGCAATGATACCATGGCACATTGCCGTAAAACATGTTGTGAAATTCCATTTGGTCCCCCTGTCTTATTGACATTTAGTGCAATCAGTATTCAGAATAAATCCTCTTCATTCGTTTATAATATTTTACCAGTTATCCCTTTATTCCTTCTATGAATAAATCTTGTAGTACCAGGATGGAACACCCTCATCAAGTGATCATTAAATATCTTGCTTATGTCATTTGCTTTGGTCACTCAATTCCTATTTTCACCATCAAGGTAATCAGTCCACTATAATCTTTCCTCCTACTCGCCACATAGCGAAAAACCTCCTTGGGAATTCTCCTTGGATTGCAGTACTAGTCTCCACTCAAGTTCTAATTTTTCTCTCTTTACAATGCTAGTTACTTTCCTAACCTTATATTCTTCATGCAACTGATCTTCACCTCTCTCTCTTCATATGCCTTCCATAATCTCTTTTCTGCAAATACTCTTTTATTCCTCTCATCATCCATTTATTTCGGACAAATTATGGAGTCTACAACTGTGTTAGAAATAATTACTTTAATTTGCTGACATTTCGACCTTCATATTAAGATCATTCACTGGAGCATGCGTGCGCGCGCACACACACACACACACACACACACACACAAGCTATATTACAATTCAAACAGTATGCCAAAGAGACAATGATTTGATCAATGGTTATTCTACTGGCCCGACCTCTAGTGAAAATAATAAAATAAAATAATTTAAAATAACTATATCAAAGTTATATTGTATTCATAACATCATCAGAAAATAATTTCATACAGATAGTTTTATTACAACAAAAGTGGTGTCCTAATTTAACATGAAAGATGTTATATTAGAGTTAAGATCCGATTACATGAACTCTTATTTATAATTAACTCTTAGACGGAAAGAGTATGTAGGTAAAATATGTGCCTTCCTTATTCTTGGGATTTTTAGACCATCATTATTGTTAAGATTAGGATGGTCGATAAGAATTTCACAGGCCTTAAATTTATGTTCACACCACGTTTTGGTGTGATGTAAACAACAGCCTCCTTTCCTGTCAATTCTATGTTCAGTATTCAGGGCATGATCAGAAAGGTTGGATTTACCATAGTTATTAAAATGAATGTGCTATTTACGTTCCTTTTTTCGGATAGGAATTGTGTATCCTGTTTCACCTAGATAGGGCAAATTACAAGTGCAATGAATACAGTATACTCCAGGGTGGGCCATCAGAGAAATGGATCCTTGGATAAGAGATGAGTTGAGTCATCATCATAGTTTATTCATAACATAATACAATGTGAAAAAGGAAAAGTGATTTATATTAAAAATTAAAGTTTACAAATCATGGTCTTCCAAGTCTCTATCTTGAGCTAACTGGTAGATGTCAGATGGAGTTTCTACAGTTCAGCCTATTGATGGTTTCACATATGTATTGCCAAAATTGTTTGCATGGTACAGTTGAACACCCAGGGAGGGGGCCAAGGGGTCCTCCCCCCCCCCAAAAAAAAAAAGAAAAAGGAAATAAACACTAGAAAATTTTCCAAAATCTTTTCCTAATTAAAATTAATTTATGTTGTGTCTTCTATTTCTATACTACTTATTAACGATCACTGCAGATGCTCAGTCATAGGTCGTATGCAATGCATAGTGTGTATTCATAAATCGTCTACTCGACTCGTTTTCACCCCCAGATTAAATCTTGAGTGCTCTCTCCCCAAGATTAAATCCTGAGTGTGCCACAGGCATGGTCTTCCTCTACTGCAATTGCCATCTTCTGGTTTGTAAAGAATGAGGAGTTCCAAAAAGGGTGAGATTTCAGTATGTCTGAGTTTATGTCCAAGCCATCTGAGTTGTTGTTTTTGACTATATTGACAAGTGGTTCTTGCTTAGCCAGATTTAGCACACAGCAGAATTAGTGACACGGTCATCCAAGTGTACCCAAGGATCAACCTGAGACATGTAATTCCAAAGGAGTTAATTAGATCTGTATTTTTTTTTTTTTTTATGCTTATTGTCCAGGTTTGAGAACCATACAAGTTGAGTTGAGTAAGTTCTTTAATTTTGCAGGAGGTTTAAATGGCATTAAGGTTGTAATTCTGAGTATTCTGTTTATTTTATCTGCTATCCCTTTAATGTATGGAATGGTTACAGTTTTATTGTAATCTAGTTTATTTTTAAGTGAAGTCTTGTGAAGAATTTTGTTGATAGTATTTTGGCTATAGCCATTTTTCAGGAAGGTATTGCTGATAATGGTTGGTTGATTGGTAGAGCTTCTGCTACTAACAGCTCACGCATAAAGTTAAGCAAATTTGAGCATGGTTAGTAGTTGGAAGGGGTTTAATCATCCAATGCTGTTGGCACACTCTCCCTTGATGAGTCTTTGGACTCCCTGGAGGTGTCAAATAATAATAAATAAATAAAATCCTTTTAAGTGCTTGTTCATTGGGAGCAAATCTTCAAAGCCCTGTTTTTTAGTGTGTTAATGACACCTAGTTTTTGTGGTGGTAGGAGTTTATGTGTATATATTAGCTAGTATGTGTAGACTGGTAAACGAAGGAAAGACTGCCAGAAGGAAGATGTGTGACAAGTGTATCTAGAAAAGGAAGTGTGTTCTGACTTTCAATCTCAATTGTGAATCTTATGTGTTTGTGTTGTTTGTTTAGGTGGCTGAGGAATGTGTCTAATGTCTGGCAGCCATGGGACCAGATAGCGAAAACATCATCAATGTATCTAAGCCAGACTTTGGGTTTAAAGTAGAGGAAGCTAGAGCACGTTGCTCAAAAGCTTCCATATAAAAGTTAGTAATTGGGGGGGGGGGGGGATAACGGTGAGCCCATGGCTGTGCCTTCTTTTTGTAGGTAGAAAGTGTTTTGCCACACAAAATAGCCAGAAACGTAGTACATGTGCAAAAGCACTGTGATATTGGGAGGGAATTTGTCCTGTAAAAGAAGAATTATGTCATTGATTGGAACAATCTATGACATAATTTTGCAAGTTTTAATTTGACATTTCTAATTTGATGTCAAAACTGACTAATAAATCACTTTTTTCCAGCGTAATGTCTTTAATTTTGTTTAACCATTCCATACATTAAAGGGATATCCGATAAAATGCCGGCTTGGTTGGCCAAGTGGTTAGTGTATTCGCTCTCCAGCCAAATGGCTGTGGGTTCGAATCCCGCCATAGGCATGGATGTTTGTGATGTGAAAATACTAGGATGGTGGTCAGCAGTAGATGCCGTTGGTGTAGATGATGAAAGTAGTAGCAGCTGGTGTGGTGGTGAAGACAGAGTTGTAGAATAAATGCCCTCCCTCGATGAGTCTTTGGACTCCCTGGAGGTGTTATGCAATAATAATAATAATAAAATAAACAGAATACTATAGAAATACAACCTTAATGCCTCCTTTAAACCTCCTGCAAAATTAAAGAACGTACTCTACTCATCAAAGGATCCACTTCCTCTGCTGACCTGCCCTGAAGTATATCATAATTATTGCACCCGTAATTTTGCCCTATCTAGGTGAAACAGGATGCACAATTCCAATCCGAAAAAAGGAACATAATTCACACATTAAATTTAATAACAATGGTAAATCCAGCCTTTCTGATCATGCCCTGAATACTCTGCATAGAATAGACTGGAAAGAAGCCGGTTGTTTACATCACACCAAAACGTGGTGAGAACATAAATTTAAGGAGGCTGTGAAATTCTTATCAGCCATCCTAATCTTAACAATAATGTCATTGGGATTCCTTATTCTTGGGATTCTAAAAATCCCAAGAATAAGGAAGGTACACATTCTACCTACATAACCTCTCCGTCTAAGAGTTAATTATAAATAAGACTGTGCATAATCCAGGATCTAATATAACAACTCTCATGTTAAATTAGGACACCACTTTTGCTGTAATAAAACTATCTATATGAAATTATTCTCAATGTTATAAACAGAGTATAGCTTTAATGTAGTTATTTTATATTATTTTATTTTTTCACTAGAGGTCAGGCCAGTAGAATAACCATTGATCAAATCATTGTCTCTTTGGCATACTATTCAAAATGTAATATAGCTTGTCTCTGTCCATATATATGTGTATACTCCAGATGAAGACCTTCATATGAAGGTTGAAACATTGGGAAATTAAAGTAATTATTTCTAATATGGTTGTAGACTCCATAATTTGCCTGAAATGAATGCTGCTCACCACGTAACACTAAAGGAGAGGATGTCATCTATTTGACTCTTTATCATTAGAAGTATGTAATCTATTACTGCAGTCAACAATTTTTTTCTTAAGTATCTCCTATGCACTAATGATCCCTATACTTTCAAATTGTTTCATCTGTTGTACTGCTGCAAGCTTGTTTCTAAGTCTATGATAGCCATCTTCCTAATAATTCCACAGAAATTCTTTCTGTTCTGATACCTCTGTTAAATTATAATACTGGTTTATAATTTAATTGTTAATTGATGTCGACTGCACCATCCTAATATTCTACGTGTATTATCAACTCTGTATTTCTATCAACTGTGCCTTTTACACGTGCACCTTAGGCCTTACTTTTACTTTACTCAGTCATAACTATAATCTGCTTAAGATAGACCTCTCTATTAATCCCTTATAATCTTCTTTATGTTTCCACTGTTAGTGAATGACTTTTGTTATTAGTCTATCCATGATAAACAGGTTACCAACTCTCAAACTAAGCAATTAGAAAAAATTATTGTAAAAATAATCATAATTTAAAATTCTGAATTTTTTACGTATTGTTTATGTTAGAATGTTTATTAGTTTTAGTTTCATAACACGCATTGTCGGCACTCGCGATGTGCCCGTTATGGAAATTGTTTTGTCAAAAGTGATATGTAAAGCAGTTAAAAAGTTAACATAGTTACTGGATTCGAATAGTTGTATTACTTTAAGGAATTTTATTGTAATTTAAAATATCAAGTTTTGTGTTTTTATGAAGACATTCCCTTGTCGCTAACGGAGATGATGTGTCAGCCATTATTTATACTTAACTTCTTGCTTACCAGTTTCATGGAGTGCGCATGCTCGCTGAGAAGTTTGTTGTGTGATTGACAGCTGACAAGTTCAGTATCGAAGCAACGGGAGAGTAAACAAGAATAGCGTTCAGAAGAAAAATTAGAACACAGACTGCCAGATATTTAGATTAGGAGGAACTTAAGTTTTCATGTGACAGTCGGAGGAAAATTAATAGTATATTCCGAAAAAGGAATCATGGAACTATTAAGTTTAAAGTGGAATAAGTATTGATAAATAAAAGGGAAATATTACTATAGGTGTTTTAAAAGGAATATTGGAGGAAACACTAATTGAAAGATTTATATTAGATTCCAAAAAGGGAATCATAGAACTGTAAATTCTTTTAAAGTGGAAGAGTTAAGACTGTCAATAAACATTAGTGAATAAAAGAAGAAGTTGCTATTTACGTTCTAAAGGAGTGTTCGAGAAAACTGATTAGGAAGTTTCATCTGTATTAAGGACGCCAGATCTAACTATTATTTCTACTAAAAAGAGACAGAATTAAGTCAGGAAGATTTAATGTGTGCTACACGAGTGACGAAAAAGGATCCTGTGAAAATGAAAAATAGAGTCATATAATCTTTGGAAAAGGGCCTTGACAGAGAGAGAAACTGGCTATGAAAATTTTGTCATTGTGCAAACAAAGTGTTTAGTATAGTCTTAAGTGTAAGTTTATTTTTAAAAGGCCTTGGATCCAATTAATTTGTAGTTATGTAATATTGTTTGAAGTGTGTGTATATATATATATATATATATTGTTTTTGTTTTATTAAATGTGTTTATTTGGTATTTGGGTCTTGAGTCAGTGATTATTTGGATTCTGAAAGAAAGAGTTAAGGTCATTGCACCAATCAGAGTGAACCCTTGTGCACATATAGGTACACTCAGAATAAAAAAAAATAATTGTTAGAAATAAAGAGATCAAATAATTTAAACATCTCTATATAAAAATCTCATAAATATTAACATATCCATGATAAACAGGTTACCAACTCTCAAACCAAGCAATTAGAAAAATTTATTTGTTTAACGACTGCACCATTGTAATTTGTATATATATAGCTTGAGTATTAAAGTATGGAACATGGGTAAGAATCAAATTTAACATACACAATCTCTTATAGCTAGTTGTGGCGATTTTTAATCAAACAAGCTCACAGGTTCGCTAATTTTTTGGGAGACAGTGCATTGCAATAGATAAGGCAAGATAGTTATACAAACAAAACATTTTATTTTGATCTTAGTATGAAACTACAAATCACAATGTAAGAGGGAGAAAATCTCTTTCTCAACCTAGTCATATACACATTAAGTGCAACATACAATTAACTTTCTCAGTAAGATCTTGGAGAAAGTAGTGAGGGACCATATACAGCATTGGGCAGATGAGGGTAATGTTATCTGTGAAAGTCAACATGGATTAGTGAAGGGGCACTCTTGTTTTCTTGTTTTAGCAACATGCTAGCCTTTTATGATAAAGTTACAAGAGCATTAGATGAGGGAAAGGCATATACTGCCATTTTCCTAGACTCAGCAAAGGCATTTGATAGGGTGCCACATGATAAGTTGATATTCAACTTGCAGCACATGGGTCTGGATGTTAGATTGGTCAACTGGATTCAGCATTGGCTGTCCGATAGTTATCAGAGAGTTGTCTATGGTGGAGCAATATCAAAGAGGCAGAAGGTTACAAATGGGGTTACAAGTAATAGTGCAGATGTGGTAGCCCTGCAAGAGGAGACCCATGTGCTGCAAGTTGATATTCAACTTGCAGCACATGGGTCTGGATGTCAGATTGGTCAACTGGATTCAGCATTGGCTGTCCGATAGTTGTGTATGGTGGAGCAACATCAAAGAGGCAGAAGGTTACAAATGGGGTTCCACAGGGCTCAGTACTGGGACCTATATTGTTTAACCTTTATATCAATGACATTATCCATGGATTGCAAGGGGATATTCAGTTGTTTGTGGATGATGCGAAGCTGGGAAGGGTTATTAGTAATAGTGCAGATGTGGTAGCCCTGCAAGAGGATTTGAATAAGCTAGATAGATGGTCAAATGAATGGGGATGTCAGTTTAATACAGCAAAATGTAAGGTCTTGAGGTTTGGGACACATTGATGGGAAGCCACATACTCTATGGGAGGAGTTAAACTGGAGCAAGTAGGGAAGACACTAGATCTGGGGGTAATGGTTGATAGAAAACTGAAATTCAGGGAGCATATTACAAAGGTAGTGAAGGTAACACAGAGGATTGCTGCAATAATGAGAAGGACCCTCACCTGCAGAGATAAAATGGTTATCATTCCATTGTATAAGACTCTGATCAGACCACACTTAGACTATTGTTCTCAGATCTGGTCCCTGGGATTTGAAGGGGATAAATTAATTGTGGAATGGATACAAAGGCGGATAACAATGATGGTGTCAGGACTGTACAATGTTAGTTATGAGGATCGACTGAGGGAGTGTGGACTGCAGAGTTTGGTGGATAGAAGAAGGAGAGGTGATACGATTGAGACTTTTAAATTGTTGAGAGGTGGTTACAGGGTTGACATTGACAATTTATGCTTACTTACAGTAGCCTTTACAGATACAGTCCAGTTAACATGAACAATCCTCCAGCTAGGTTTGCTTAACCTTGCAACCTTTTCCTGGAATACAACTGTTGATTGGACGATATGGCAGTTCTTCACTCTTGCAGTTGCCAGAAAATTTAAGTAGATTTCTCTGTCAGAAACAGGAAATGAACTGCCGATGTCTTCTGCTATGCCCACAGTATGCTCTGAGCACATCGTTGCAATCTGGCTGGAGTTTCATTGAAATACGGCCTCGCTTTCACCACCAGAACTCCATCCACTGAAAGGGACCAGCACCAGAAGCCTCAAAACTCAAGAAGGAGAGCGATAGTGAGAGTCTTCTAAATCCTCTATTCTCTATACCTTTGAGAGTCCTCTCAGCCCTGTTAAATATCTTGTCTCATTCTATGTAGCCACATAATTGTTGCCAGGATCACCTGCCAGCACAATGACATCACATCGGCAGGCTCAATGTGAGACACTATATCGTGGGTGCATATTTTTATGTTCACAAGATCTTGCAAACATTTGTTTATGTACAGTGATCGTTATAATTTCCTCTAATACTCTTTCCTTCATTTTAAATTCAACTTTATAAAGGTTATTTTTGTGCACTTTTACAATAAAATTTAACATTCATACAATTACTACATAAATTCATGCAAAATATATGAATGGAAACCTCTGTAAAATCGAACTCGGAAAAATTAATTCCTTCAATTTTTCGTGAGAGGTTTTACATCTCCATATGCCAAGTCAGGACTACATACACAATCTCATCAACTGGGGACAAGTATGTCATCTCAGTCACAATCATATTGTCTGATGCTATGAACAAATCAAAAACATAATCCTTGTGTGTCCTCCACCACATGCTGCCCAAGTCAGTTTTCTCTCAAGAAATCCCAAAATTCTGTTTCCTTATTACTGCAGGCTGTCTACAATAGCCAATATAGACCAATAGTCATTTTCCTAGGCTGAGCATTATATTCCTCATGCAAGTGCTCTCCACCTCTCTTTATATGCTTTCCATTATTTCTTTTTCTTCTGCAATTACCCTTTTATTTCTTTTGTTATCCATTTAATTCCAAATTGCTTTATCTTCTTCATTTGGGGTATACAATGTCATTGCTGTCAATATTTTTTTTCTTAAGTATCTTCCATGCACTATCTTCCTTTAACTCTTTCATCTATTGCACTACTGCAAGCTTGCTTCTAAGTCTATTAGAGTCACCTGCCTTATAATTCCCTATAACTTCCTTCTGTTTTGATACCTCCCAGTGCCTATTCATCCTCCAAGTCAGGACTACATGGTGACTCTCACTAATGGGGGCAGTGAGAGACCCATCTCAGTCACAATCACATCCTCCGATGCTATGACGAAATCTAGAATTCCTGATACTTGTATTCCCTCCACTACATGCTGACTAAGACAGTTGTCCCTCAAGAAATCCAAAAATTCAGTTCCCTTATACTGCATGCTGTCTCCTCGGCCCAATTTATACTGTATCGTTCCGCCATAACGACTGCTCACTTTGCACTTGCCTAAATATTTCCTGCTCATCAGCATCTATATTACATGGTCTGTAGCAACATCCCACTAAATAACTTGTCTTATAAACATCTATCTCACACCATATATGCTCAAAGCCATTGGTGTTATTTCCATTGAGATTGTCCACCACCACGTTTGCCTTCTCTATCCTCCGAAATATGCTATATTCTTCAATTTCTATTCTTGTTATAACATTATCCTCAGTTAACCAAGTTAACTGAGGATAATGCTATAAAATAGCGTTATCCTCAGTTAACTGATACCAGCAGCCTTTGAAGAGTCAATCAAGGTTACAAACTCATTCCCTTTATTTCTAATGCTTCTAGCATTTGTAAACAGACAAACCAATGTATTTCCAGTATTCTTATAGCCATTATTACTACCCTCATACTCCACTCACTCTGTAATATAGGGAGGCCATCCCTACAACATTCTGCCTGTGCAATTCTAGTTTCCCTGTCCTGACACACACACTTGCTCAGGAAACAACAGTCTCTCCAAATGCCTGTGCCCTTCTATGTTTGAATGTAATCCATTTCTTGCATACACCTCTCTTCTCTCCTCAAATATACTCCATGAATTCACATAATCCATACTCTCTTCCTGCACATTCTCACTATCATCTCATTCGTCATTGCTGCTCTTCTCCTCCATTCTGCATTATCATACTGGGGCAACACCCTCACTATCTTTCCTCAGACACACTTCTGCTGCACTATCTTTAACATCAATCTCAAATCTCGCACCACATGATTCATGCTACGTCTCATTCTGGTAAAACATTTCAAGTAATGGTCTAATTTTTTGTTGTTGTTGTTGGAATAGTTTTTACTTAATTTCCAAAAGTTGATAAAATTGGATGCTGTTCCCTTCTTGCAGCAAACTATTCAATAGTAATTGTATGGTATACATATCTCCTCCACTTCCTCCATTAACTAAATATAGGCTAAACATTTCACACCTATAGATGTTTTTTTCTTCCCTCTCACAAATCTGTTCAACTGATACAAAATCTGTAGTTCCTCTCATTCTTCCAAACCATTAAAACCAAAGGACCACTTGTCAATTACGTCTGCTTATATGCTTGCCCATAATTTATTAGAACTTGTCTATTTTAAGAATATGAAATTATTATTACAAATATAAATAACTATCTGCTTTTTTTTTTTTTTTTTGTATGGTACTTCTGAAACAAAAATACTATTAGACTTCCAAGAAGTTTGCACTTATTATTATCGTTGAATCTGATCTCCTAAAGGCTATAAGCATACAGCACATTAACCTGGAAGTCCTGTTCTGGTAACCAAACCTGAAACATTTTTCAAGTTTCTGGCCTCTAATAAATATGATGGTGGTTTTGCAACAGGGAACAAAATCTTCTACTATCTAAAGACTATCAAAAGCAGCCACAGCAGGATTCAAATTCACACTTTGTTGGTTGGACAACAGGCATACTATTTCATTCAGCCAACCAGGCTGGAAAATATAGTTGATATAACCAATAAAATTTTTATCAGAAATGTTTCTGTTGAGATCATGCAAATTCTGGATATTAAAATACAGTTAGTCCTCAACTAATGATGAAGTTCTATTCCGATGAATGTGTTGCAAGTCAAAAGGTCATTAGTGGAAATCACTATATGAACCAAAAGGATATGTTAGGAGTTAACACGTCTGAATGTTAAAATGTGCAAGTCTGTTGTGTTATATTTCTTTAATGGTACCTGTGGTACCATTAAATCAAACAATGAAAATAACACGATAACAACAGTAATAAACTTTAAGGAAAAGCACAGATATTTCATACTGAAACTAACAGTACATCATCAGTATGTGGAAACAAGAAATTCAAAGAACAGGAATACTTTGTATTCCTGTTCTTTGAATTTCTTGTTTATACAACAACAATCGATTTATCAATTAAATACAACAATTGATTTATCAATTAAAAATGGTTGCTACATGCTAGAGAAATATTATTAACATAGACAGACATTCAATCCAATTCTCTAGAAAAAAAGAACTTATGAACATCATTGCTACACAGAATACTTGAAACCTCAACAGTCTAGTCAGGAAGAGCATAGTACTGATACTAAACACAGTATCCAGTAGGATGAAGCTTGCCACAGAAGCAGTCTAATATGAATGCCTTTTCAAGCTTTGGATTCTCATCATACGTAAACATCATATATATATATATATATATATATATATAAAATGTACACTATCTGATCAAAAGTATCCGGACACCTACTTGAAAATGTAATCAGACTTTCCCTGCAACACACTTTCCAGTAGTGGATATTAATATGGGAGTGGGCCCACCCTTTGCTTCTATAACAGCTCTAACTCTGTCGGGGAGACTTTCTACCAGGTGTTAGAATTTCTTTGGAGGAATGGCAGCCCATTCTTCCTGAAGAGCTGTAGCCAGAGCAGTTCGTGATATGAGTCATTGGAATCTGGAGAAAAGTTGGCGTTCTAATTCATCCCAAAGGTGTTCTATGGTATTCAGGTCAGGAATCTGGGCTAGCCAGTCCATTTCTGGAACGTTATTGTCCATAAACCATTCTCACAGACCTTGCATTATGGCAGGTAGCATTGTCATGCTAATACAGACAATAGTCATCACTGAATTGATCTTCTACCATAGACAGTATGCAATGAGTCAAAATGTCCTTGTATCCTTCCACATTTAGATTTTCATGTAGTGTTACGAGAGGGCCAAGTCCATTCCATAAAAAACACTCCCACACTGTAACGCCACCTCCTCCAAATTGTACTGTTGGCACTACACAAGCTTGCAGGAATCGTTCTCCAGGCATTTGCCACACCCAGACCCTCCCATCAGACTGCCACATGGTAAAGCATGATTTATTACTCCAAATCACGTTTCCATTTGTCCACTGTCCAATGGAATCGCTCTTTACACCACTGCAGGTGGCACTTAGCATTCACAGGAGAAATGTTTGGTTTATGAGCAGCTGATTGACCATGGAACCCCATTCCTCTTAATTCTCGATGCACAGTCATGGTGCTTGCTGGACAGTTAGTAGCACTGCAGAACTCCCAGGTGATTGTTTCACTCAATGTCTGGCGATTTTCATGAACCACCTTCTTCATTGCTCAATGGTCCCTGTCTGTCATTAAACACAGCCTACCCTACCGTAGTTTTGTTGTGGTTGTGCCTTCACGTTTCCACTTCACAGTCACATCACCAACTGTTGACTTGGGCAACTTGACGAGGGTTGAAATGTCTCTGATAGATTTTTTACTGATGTGGCAACCAATAACTAGTCCACATTCGAAGTCACTGAGCTCCCTTGACCTATCCATTCTGCTCATACTTATCACTGAACAACACACAGCACCACGCCTCCTTTTATACCGGTAAGTGAGGTCACAGTGACATCTAGACGTCAGTTTAAGAATTAGAGAGGGTGTCCGGATAATTTTGATCAGATTGTGTGTGTGTGTGTATATATATATATATATATATATACACATACACACTATTTTTTTTTTTTTTCAAGAAGGCATATTTCTCTAGCACAAAATTGAACTGCTTGTTGTTCTCATACACTCTGATGATGTACTGTCAGGTTTTTTTCTTTTTTTTTTTTCGATACGAAATATTTGTGCTCTTCATTAAAGTTTATTATTGTGTTCTTTTCATTGTTCTAATATTATTCTTTGTTTATAGAAAAATACCATCTACAAGTTATAACACGAAATTTCTTTATACAGTACTGTACTATGCTGTCATAAATAATAAAACATGCATGTGTGCTTCTCTGCATGTACCAGGAAAATTATCACCTGGAACACATGGAGTAGAGTAATTCATCAAAGCTTCTGCTTTATTAATTGGACAGTTCTTCAAAAAAAATGGCGATGGGGTGGCTAGGTAATCAAAAACGATTTCTTCAAATTCAGGAACTGCAACAAAGTGTTCTGATGATGGTTCATCAGGTACATAACTCACCTGCTGAAGTTATGCATCATAAGATGGATAACATCAGATGATCAAGAGTTTTGAATCCTTACATCAGAGGATCTGATTATAACTGAAATATCAGTCTTGCCCCTTGTTGATGAGAGTGATGATGCAGTCTTGAGTTGGAGACTGAATAGACATGCAGAAGTAAAGTTATCTTATGTAAAATAATATGGCAGGTGACTATAACAATCTCAGCAGTGTATGGGACTAGCAAAGAAATATTTATCAACAGCAATGGCAAATTCTGTTCCTCAAGTGAAAAAGATAACATGATTCGGTGTAAAGTTAATGACTAATGAAATCAATCAGGAACCACAGATGAAAAAGAGGTTATGAAATGTAAAGAAAGATGGAGACCAGTTGCAGAAATAAAATAAGACTTATGTCAGGAAAGTGACTAGTAAGTAAGAAAGACCAAAATGGAAAACAAGGAGAGATTAGCACTACAGTCTGGAAAAAAAAACAAAGAAAAAAAAAAAAAAAACCCAATTCTTTCATTGAATTCTTTTGTTATGTGGCCAATTGGAGGAGAAATGATTGGATGAATGACCCAGTTAGATCAAGTGATCAATGTAGATGATATAATGCAACTCTTTAATGATCACTTTACTAAGGCATTTCTTTCTAGAAAAGTAGGTTTTCTTCCTTGATAGATAGGAAGGGTTGAAGGCTTAGAAGTGCATGAGGAGAACATGTTTCAAATCAATAAGACAGTGGACTGGATAAGATTTCCTTGCATGTTTTAAAGAATGTACTAAGGAACTGACAGCTCCATTGATCTAGCTGTTCAATGAAAGTAACTACTGGAAAGTGCCTCGCAAGTAGTTAGATAGTGCAATTCTACAAGAGTGGTGGTAAAATGCAGGCATCAAACTATAGACCAGTTTGTATTTCTTTTTGGTTTTTAAGATGCTGGAAAAATTAGTGAGAGATTATACACAAAAGTGGATATATGAGGGTAATATTATCTGTGAAGGTCAGTATGGATTTGTTAAAATGAGGTGTTTTTATTTCAGCAATTTGCTGGCCTTTTATAATAAAGTGGCAAGAGCAATTGATGATGCAAAGGCATATATTGACAAGTGGGATTCTACAAGGATCCATACTGGGACATTACATTTTATGCCAATAACATTATCATAGGATTGTATGGAGATATTCAGTTATTTTCAGATGATGTTAAGCTTGGAAGGGTTATAAGTAATAATGCCAATGTGGTAGCTCATAAGGATTTAAATAAGCTGGACATATGGGAAAATGAATGGGGATGTCAGTTTAATGATGATAAACACAAGGTTTTGAAATTTGAGATCCCCCAATGGGAGTCTGCATACTTTACTGGTGAATCTATACTAGATGATGTGGATGAGACAAGAAATCTTGGGATATAGTCAATAAAAATTTCAGTTCGCAGCACATATTGCAAAGGTAATGAAGGTAACCCAGAGAATTGACGCAATATTAAGGATTTTGACCAGTAGAGATAAGAGTGATGATTCTATTGTATAAATCATATGTCATATATAAATCAGGCTATACTGAATTATGTTATGAAGACATGCAAAACAACATAGTGGATAGAAGACAAAGGAGTGACATGACTCATCACAAGGCCTCCTGTGATGAGTTATGATTCCATGGGGGTTTGGAATAATAATAATAAAATATTGTATGCCTCCACAGCTCAGTTTGTTTTGGTGATGCCTTTCACTTGGTAAGACTTGGATTTGAATCCCATCTAGGAAGCAAAGAACCTATATCAGAGCTTTTAAACTGAAAGTGAGTTAGAAATGACTCATACAGAGGTGGCAGGGTTTTTCGCTAACAGAAATGCAGGTTTCTTATCCCACAAAACACACAAACAGATCAGAAGAATATGCACATGACAAGTCAATACATAATGCAGAAAGGATTAACTGTGTTATCAGAGCATTGATTAGGTTTCAGAGAAGCCAAGTCATTTGGCAGTAACAGGTCACCAAGCCTAACATGCAAAGGAGATGGGAATGGGGAAATATCTCATTTAAGAAAACTAACATTCATGACTAAATAACATTAAAATATAAATTCTGAAAATATGGCAATGTTTTCAGAAATAATGAGAAAATTATTTTTAACCTACTTTCATGAAAGTCACATAATATTAGTAAAAATTTACTGAATATTACTATAAACATGCGTCTAATAAACATGCTGATTTAACTGCCTACACCTACATTGATTCTACTTAACAAATGCTCAGAACTAAAGTTAAGAACTTAACTAATGAAACATTACCTGAGATAAAGAGGATAGCCAGCTTGCAATGCATATTGAAATGAACTGTGTGCAAAATCGGTTATGGACTGAAAGAAATTAAGCAATATTAATATTCAGAAAACTAAAACAAATATTTGCATTCTTAAGCATAATGTACCACCATCAAATAATGGCTGTACCTCTCAAGTGTAGAACGAACACAGAATACATAAAAGTAATTAAAATGAGAGAAAGCAAAATATGCAAGTTGCATGATATGTAACTCCTATCTGGTGAATGCTATGGCAGAGAAGTGAGAGAATGGGAGAGATGCAAGGGTAGAGAAAGTAGAGTATGAAAGAGCAAATAAGGAAGATAAGAATAATTTCTTATGAGGAGTGCTTGAGGAGAGTCTAGCAAAATTATGCTTCTCTGGGATCAAGATAAAGATGTTAGCAATGCAGAATGGGAAAGTGAAAGATGATTATTTTGGCTGGTACTCATTATCTAAAAAGTGACAAGTATGATATGTGAGAGAGTAAAGACTGTTTGCTGCTGTAGTAAGAAAGAGAGCAAGCTGAAAAGAAGTCTATGATCGCAAATGAGTCAATGTGCAGGAAAATGGTGTGTAGTTTGTGGATGCTAGGACTCTAGCATCCATGAACTACAAATCTATTTGTAAAAAAATCCATTCAAATGCAAACTATGGTTTGCATTTGAATGGATTTGGAGTTAGGTGTCTTAAGACATCTAGGAAGTATTATTCATTATTGCTATTATTCAGTAAGAGTTTGAAGTGCAGAATTACATAAATGAGAATTATGAAGCCTTTGGCTCTTCGTATAATTAATAAATGAGAATGTTTAGAGAGGACACAGGTTAATGTGGCTGCAAATATAGAGGTAAATGAACAGAAGGGTGATCATACAATGCTGAAAGTAGCTCACAAGGTTCTTAACTTTAGTGGCATCAACACTAAAGAGTGAGGGAGGTTGTGAGATGAAGGAGTACTGAAGTTTATGTATACTAATGTGAGAAGTATTCAGAGTAAGAGAAAGAAATTTTTGGAATTCGTTAGTTTGATTTGGCCAAAAGTCATTGAGACTTGGATGATAAAGGATGATATATGAATGGAATGTAAGAGATATAGTATTTTCAGAGCAGAGAGAGAGAATTGACAGAAGAGTTTTGCTAATAATAGCAGAAAAATTTAAGCCAAAAAAAAAGAGAAGTACATCAAGAGGACATGGATTCAGAGGGCATTTGAGGCTACATTATGGGAGATAGGACCAACAGGATGAAATAGGAAGGTTAGGATAAGGAAGTTATTGTTCCATTTTGTAAGGCATTAATAAAGCCACATCTGGACACAGATGTGGCATTGAGCACAGATCTTGTTGCCTGGATTCCTTGATGATGAAGTGGTGGAAAGGATGTAGATGCGAGTGACAAGATTGTGGCAGGTC
Organism: Typopeltis vanoorti; assembly: GCF_054136105.1. NCBI lineage: Eukaryota > Metazoa > Arthropoda > Arachnida > Uropygi > Thelyphonidae > Typopeltis > Typopeltis vanoorti. Next base: position 139,193,689 of record NC_143560.1, read on the forward strand.
TGTGGAATGCATCCTATGAGAATAGATTGAAACTCTGTGGACTCCAAAAACTAGCTGGAAGGTGTAAGAGATATGATAGAAGCATATAAGTTACTAAATGGGTTTATAGGATTAACAATCATTACTTCTTTCAGTACAGTACAAGAGTAGATTTTTTTTTTTCACAGAGAGTGGTGGGTGATTGGAATGATTGCTTGAGAGTATGTTGAGTGCAGGGACAGTGAATGCATTTATTACCCAACCACAGATGTGAGAACCATGGGTGGCAATGTGCCAAGAAGAGTCAATTCCTGTTGAAGGGGAGAAAGGAATAAGACAATGTAGGAATTTGTCACCAACAAGCGAAATCACGTGCTTCATAAGTAAAATTTTCCAACTGTTGTACAAGCAAAATAGTTACCACTTTAAAAATTAAAAAATTCATAAAAGAAAAGTTAATTTTTCTATGTATAATCATAAACACTCATCCTATGAGATGCATTGATTATCCTATTATCGAAAAGGATTCAGCTTCTGCCATGTGCAGAAGTGTTGAGGGGGTCTCGCATCTTTGGTTACACAGTAAGTCAAGGAATGATGAGCTGTGCATGTGAGAGTTGGATCTCCCATGATGAGTCTGGACTCCATAAAAGTCTTTTGATAATAGTAATAATAATATATTTAATTTTTTAACTGTGAGCTCATTTGAAATATTTCTGAATATATTATTATTATAGTTGAAAATACAATATATAGTCTAAAATACAATCATCTCATCCTGTATTGACCACATAAATATAGGGCCCCTCCAAACAGCTATACAGCAGCCGTCATAATGTGCAAGCTGACAGACTGCTTTTGCACAAATGATTGGTCTCTACACACTATGTGTATTCTACAAATATTTCCATGGAAAATGTTCATTTGAAATAGAATCAATAATTTCCCCTACTTAGTACTAAGTCGTTGGAACATGTGCAGCTGCTGCTCAACATTCCTTCAATGGCAAATGTCCCCCAACCATTCCAGATGCCCAACATACAAGGCCCACTATCCTTTTGCCAAAAAAGAGATCAGTAAAATACTGTCCAAATTAGACACAAAAAAAGACTCTTGACCCTGATGGGATTCCTCCAATTGTCCTGAAGGTTTGTACACCAGAACCAACTCCTGTCCTATGTCACCTGTATATAGTGTCTTACTCCACTGGTCTATCCCACAGCCTGGAAATTGGCCTATATTGAACCCATTCCCAAGAAGGGTGACAAGTCACTGCCGTCCAACTACCGCCCCATCTTGCTCACCTCAGATCTGTCCAAAGTAATGGAAAAAATCATCAATTCCCAACTCCTATACTACCTTGAAGCTACCCATCTAATAAACAACCACAAGTATGGATTTCATTGCTGACGATCAACAGGAGATCTGTGCAAATATGTCACCCACCTCTGGACAAATGCCAGGGAGAAGTTTGGTGAATCTCAAGCAGTTGCACTTGATATCTCCAAGGAATTTGACTGGGTCTGGCACAAGGGCTTACTAAGCAAGCTGCCATCATTTGGTCTATCTCAAGACCTCTGTAGTTAGATTGCTAGCTTTTTGTCTGGATGCACACTATGTGTGGTGATGGATGGTTCCTTATCCTCTTACCATTCAACAAATGCTGGGGTTCCACAAGGTTCTGTCCTCTCACCAACCCTCTTCCTACTATATAGCAATGACCTACTTCAGCTTACCTCCAACCCAATACACAGTTTTGCAGATGACAGCACTTTGCATTTCTCCCTTTTTATGATAAAGCCTACTCCACACAACTCACCTCAACAACCACTGCCCTCAATTCTGATCTCCAAGCCATTTGCCAATGGGGGTTCATATAACCTAGTCAATTTCAATGCAAATCAGTACTGTCTTACTTCTCATAAAAAAAGAACCATTTTTTTTTCCAGTATTATTTACAGATATCTCAAATTTCCAGACAATGAGATTTCCCTTCTTGGAATTACTTGGACATCAAGCCTCTCCTGGCATAAACACATATAACAACCAATGCATCCTCAGCCTCTAAAAAACTAGGATTTCTCTTTCATTCAAGACATTACTTCACCCCTATCAGCTGTTAACCTTATACAAATCACAAATCTGCTTGACCATCGAGTACTGCTCTCACGAATGGGGTGTGGGCCCCCAAAAGCTCCCTCAAAATGCTCGACTCAATACAGAGGAGAACAATCAGACTTATTAGTGACCCATCTCTTACCAACTCACTCCCCCCACTTTTGCACAGATGATCAGTCTCTGCACTGTGTATTCTACAAATATTTCCATGGAAAATGCTCATCTGAAATAGCATCACTAATTCCCCTACTTAATACTAAGCTCGTTGGAACACGTGCAGATGCCACTCAACATCCCTTCACATTGCACCTCGAAACCCACAGAACAAGTTTCTTCTCCTCTTTCATCCCTGCAACTGCTGTGCTGTGGAACAGTCTTTCCCTTGTTGTGTTCCCCAGGGAATATGATATACAGTCATTCAAATCAAATGTGAACAAGCACCTTCTTTTCCAACCCACCACCGATACATGGTATTGGTGGTGGGTTGATCAACCAACTATCTCGTGTATGGGCTCAACATAAAAATAAAAAGACCATTATGTTACTCTGCACTACAGTTATATACTGAACCAGAACCCTTAAAACTCGCTGAGACTACAAAACAGTATAACAGCATCACAAACAAAACTACAGTAAACAACAAAATCAGAAAAACAGACTGGATGCAGATGACATCATTAGACTCTGCTGATGTTGTATATAGTATTAAACTTACATTTAATAAAATATATAACAAAGCATTAACAAAAATAAAAATCATCAACATCATAACACTAATTATGGGTATCGACTATATTGGTCTGTTCTGGTCTCATTATTCATCTAATATCCTTTTTTGAGGTCTACTACCCTGCCTTCTCTTTCCAACTGGCTTATTTTCCAAAAATAAAAATAAGCTCCCAAACCAATGGAATCCATATATAACTATGGATTCTGTAGTTCACAGACAATATTAATAGACATACAAAGTAAAGATGCCCTATGGAAACACCTTAAGAGGTCACCTAACAACACAATTTTACAAGCTCAATACAAAAGAAAACGGAATCTCTTAGCAACACAGATTAGAACTGCAAAAAGAAACTATTATAGAGACAAATTAACAACAGCTCAGAATGACATAAAGGAAACCTGATCAAAGAAATGCTGGACAATATACACAAAACCACTGCCTCAGAAACAATAAAACACAACTTTGCTTGCGAGCCCAAATCTCTCAAACAGTTGGCAAACAACTTTAATCAGCATTTTGCAAACTTTGTCTCCTTACACAAAGAAATATTCTCCACTAGCAAGCAACTCACTCAATATGGTTCCCCACAGTAACAAAAGAAGAACTGTCAATTACAATTCAACAAATTAACCCTAACAAAGGACCAGGTAAGACAGAATCGGACCAAAAGACATCAAAAAACACTCAATTACCAGCAAAAGTTATACTGAATACTTATACTGAAACTCTTAAATAAAATCTTCGAAACAAAGCACATACCTGGAACACTAAAGACTACATTAATCACTCCCATACATAAACATGGAAAAAGAAACATCAGTAATTACAAACCCCATTGCCACATTGTCTGTAATCAACCAAAGCATGGAACATATTGTGTGTTCCATGATTTGGAACACACAATGTGTTCAACAACACTCCACATACATTAAAAAATTCTATTCTGAATCATCCTAAAAACCCAATATGGCTTTCAAAAAAATAAAAAATAAAATAAACGAACAGCAACACTCTAGGAAGATTTTACAGACTAATACATGGTTCATTAGATAAAAACAGAATTGTATTCATTTTTATTGACCTAACAAAAGCGTTTGACACACTAACATATTAGAATCGAAGGTCGTATACTCCAGTGGTTCAAAGCATACATGAAAAATAGAAAGCACATCACATGTATAGAATCAGGTACCAGTAATATGTGGAGTACCATAAGGAGCTATTCTATCTCCCATTCTGTTTAACATATAGACACATATTAGCCATCTTCCCCTAAAAAGTAAAATCTTCCATTACGCAGACAACACGGCCACAGTATCCATTCACAACAACACAAATAGCACTTAGACAAATATGCAACTTGACATCAATCAAATCACTAATTGGCTAACTGAAAATGACATATAAATCCTGAAAAAACAAAGCTAATGATATTCAAAATCCCCGAGACCCTACCCACAGAAATTAAATATCTCACTATCTGACATCAAACCTCCTATACACAAAGCACTGATCCCAAAATCACAACCATCATACAGGCGAAAACAACACGTTATCTCGGACTTCACTTCGATGCTGATCAAAGTTGAAATAGCCATACAAATTACAACAACAACCTTAGAATAATAGCAAGCTAACTATATCGATCAAAAGACATTGCTCCGACACATATAAAAATACTAATATAAATGTTATGCAAAACCATTTTAAGATACAAATTAGCAGATTATAATCGTTGCAAAACAAAATGGTAAAACTGATATTTTGGAACAAAGAGAACAGCCCAGACTTATACAGGCAGCAAGAACAGAACACAAAATATTTAAAGTGAAAAACTTATGCTTATGCTGTTGGACTGAAGTAATGCTAAAACATTACTTCAGTCCAACCTACAGAGTAACCAGAACAACATATCAGATAACAAGACCACAGTCAACTAACTACATAACATAAAAATATAATAATCACTATGGAAAAGCCACCTGAAACTTTTACATACCTGGCATAGTAAACAAACTGCCATTTGAAGACAGAAACCTAGAGACCTACAGAGAGATGAAACACGTGCTATATTATAGTGAGACTGAAAATTAGAGGAAAATTAATTTCTCTCTCACACACAAACCTTAACAAACCCCTCTCAAACATCCATATCCAAAACCTTCCCCCCCCCCTTGCAAAAAAAAACCGTGCTCAAGCAGTGGTAGTCCCTGGGCACGTATAATCGCCTCTATACGTTAACCAGAATAAAGCATTTATTTATATATATATATATATACACACACACACACACACACACACACACACACACACACACACACACACACACAGTGGTATCTTGCTAATCCGAACCTCTTTAGTCCGAACCCTCTAGTACTCCGAACTGCGGTTTGAAAGGAAAAAACAGTTTTATTTATTACGTATTATTTTGTGTACTATTATTTTTATTTAATAATTATTAGTTTAACTATTATTATTTATTTTATTATTATTACAGTACAGTATAACTGTGGTGATACACAAAAAGGGGAAATTCAAAACGTGCATAATTTGGTTAAAAACATAAATCCAAATGTTGAAATTTCACAAACAGATGTTACGGAATGGATTACAAGTAGAACGAAAGTGAATTCGAAATCAAATCAGATGCTGAAATTATAAATATGACGATATAGAATGAATTAGAAGACAATGATGACGATAAAGAACTCGAAGAAGAAAAAAGTGAAACACAAAGAGGTAATTGACAGTTTTAATGTGTGTATAGAATGGGCTAAGCAGAATGATACGCCATTCCACAAAATATTATTGCTAATGAAGCTCCGAGAAAAAACATTCAAAAAAAGTTTAGCTTCCAAGAAGCAAAAGAAAATCAGCAACTTTTTTACAAAGAAATAAAAAAAAACTTTTTTTTTGTATTATTTTGTGAAACTTTTTTTGTGTTGTGTACAAGAAAGTGATACCTTTCACGCAAATTAAGTTATGTACTGAACTATGCAATTTTATTAAATCAGAGTCCTGAACTAGCTAATGCAGATACAAGCTAATTTTTTTACTAAAATAAACTTGTGTGCTGTGTTATTCTTTAAGTTTTACATTACAGTACAGTAGCTTTTTTTCCTATCAGTTACTTCATTTATTTACAGAATTAAATTGATGTTAGAATCTGATTATTTTGGTCTTAAACCCTAGTTGCTATTGTATCTCTGGGGAAAATTCGCTAATCCGAACTTTCCCTGATCCAAACGAGCACGATTTTTATTAGTTCAGATTAGTGAGGTACCACTGTATATATAAATTTCCAAGCACATACATATAAACAGTTAAATCTACTCCTGGCTCATGATGGGTATTGAAACAAAACCACCAAACCACTGCTATCTGTTATCTTCCTCAGATAAGCTCTGGAGAAGCTTTGAGTGAGAAAGCAGAATTGCCACTCAAACAAAGAAACAAACAAGTATATCAAAAAGAATGCAGTAACTTGTATACTGAATATTTGTAGAAAAGTAAAATATCTATGTTAACCACCTTACCGGCCATTATGGATCAAATACGCATCCTCATATGCTTCATATCCATCATATATTTCAATGGTATTACAATTTTAATATGCACTTCGTATTATCCATGATAATTTTGACGTCTATAGACGTCTTGGCCGGTAGCATGGTTAAATACAGAATCTATAAAAAAAAAATATACCGAAAAAAAAAAAGAAAAAATGCAGAAAAATTATGTATTTTAATAAAAAGTCATTCCATTATTATTATTAGTATTGAACTGGGTGTTGTATTACTGCATTGTATAGTGAACATTCATACCAATCTATATGTAAATATGGTGGATAAATATTTAATTAGTTTAAAAAAAATGTATAATTATATTTATAAAGAATTAAGTATTCTGTGTTTTGTACTGAATCCTTGTACTGTACAGAAAATATGTCTCATGTATATATATATGTAAATATTCTGCGTGATAGAGCTAAAAATTCAGTCCGCAGAGACGAAGCGCTTTGATCTGAAAGAAGTGGGTTTGATTCCCGTCAGTGATGTGAGGATCCTTTATCTGGTGTATTTCGACTGAAGCTGAGTTAGCTGGTCTCATACGGAGTAAGGGTATTTTCCATCCAGAAACTCAGGTTTTTCGTCCTCCAGAACAAGCAAACTGGACCTGTATTCACAGGTCTAGTTTGCTACACACTTCTACAGACATAGGAAAAAGGAGTAACCCACCTATTCCATAGGATTTTGGTTCCAAATACTTACACAGAAAAATGTATAGGTCTAAGCATGAGCGTAAATTAGGATAGGACTTTATAATAAACTTTGTCATTGTCAAAAAAGTATTATTATTATTTTAGTTATTCATTATACAAAAAATTCTGAATAATCTTCATTGTGAATATTAGAACATATGTTGAAAATACATAATATAGAGGCAATAAAGTATTATTAAAAAAAAATAATTTAAATCCAATGTAGAAAATTAACCACATATGCAGCACTTAGTGCTGAATTTCATAAAAATTACAAGTTGGAATGTCATTCAAGATGATTATTGTATATGTGTAATATCTTAGAAATCAATAAAAAAGATTATTATTATTTAAAAAAAAAAAAATACGGGAACCTCCATGAAGTCTGAAGACTCATCACTGGATACCCAAATAAAAATTTGTAATATTTTAAAAATTACCCTAAAAATAAGAATGCAAGGCAATTTAACATAATTTTTTGTTCATAAATGCAGAAAGAATTGTTCACAAGCAATTTAAATACAACAGTGTATTTAAATCTGTAAGCATAATGAGATCACATGCATATTTCCATATATTAGAATAGTGCAAGAAAAAAAAATGCTCAAACCATAATTATTTATATTTCAATAAATGTTGCTTGATAGCATCATTTATCATTTTATTATTATTATTATTTTTTTTTTTGAGTAATAGATATGGATGTAGCAGAAGTTGAAAAACAGAGTGCAATTAAAGTAAGGTGGCAAGTGGCAGTGACGGCAAACAAGCGTGTATGGCTGGCACCAAAATTGAGAGTGAAATTGTGATGAAAAATTTGAAAGCTGAGTTGGTTAAGATGAGGTAGATGAAATGGATGTGGAGTGAAATTCAGAGAATTCAAGATATTTATGAAAAAGGGAAAATGAAGAAAACGAATGATATCGGCATGAACGCCTATAGATAGTGAATGATATGAAGGACCCACACGTGGCATTGTATGGGGATTCGATTATTAGAGGTGTGGTAAATTAGAAGATGCACAAGGTTTGTTTTCAGGGAGGTAGAATGAATGGAGTGATTGAGTTGCTGGATATGAGTAAGCGAGCCAAAGAGTTGGTAGTGGTAATAGGGACAAATGACTTGACTGGAAACAAGGAACACATAAGATTGGATAACAGGAGGTTGTTGAGAAGGATAAAAGATAATAGTGTGATAGGAAGGGTAGTCAGTGTGTTGCCCAGCTATGACAGTGAAAATGAGACAGACAGCAAATATTGTGAATGATATGTTAGCAGAAATGTGCAAGGAAAAAGTAGTGCACTTTGTTAATGTGTAGAATGAGTTTGAAGGATGAAGTGAACTGTATAGGAGTGATGGACTGCATTTGAATGGTTTTGGTGTCAGTCATTTGGAGAGACTGCTACCAGAAGGTAGAAAAATGAGTACAGAAAACGAAATTGAACAAGTAAGAAGTGATGTAAAAGAGTGGGAGAGTGAAGTGGTAGTAATGAATGAAGAAGTGGGTAGCATGAGTACACAGAATGAGAGAACAGGTATGCAAGACAAACAGGGAAATTGGGAGGCTCAGGGTGAACAGGGAAACACGGTATAAGGAAGATTGATGCTCCAAGAAGATGTGAATGTGTGTAGAGGAAAAGGGATGACTGGGATCGAGAGAAAATAGTTCAATTTGAAAAAAAGGTTATCAGATGAATAAGGAGAATTCACTTCTACTAATTCACTAATACCAAAGTAGTATTAGTGAAACTTGATATAGATCCAGGAATGAACTGTTATGTTTGTACATGAATGCTAGAAGTATCAGAAACAAGGCAAATGAAACGGTTGCATTAACTGAGTCTGTTCACCCATGAATTGTTGGAATAAGTGAGACATGGTTGGATGAGGATGACATCCTGACAGGAATAAAGATGGGAGGATATGATGTGTTTTGTGAAGAAAGGGTAAAAAGGGAGAGGGAGTGCTATTGATGATAGAAAAGGAGTTATGTCCATACAAAGGTAGAGATTCAAGAGGAAAATAATGGCAGTGGTTTTAAGGCAGTATGGTGTGAAATAGAGATGAATAGAATAAAATACTTAATCAGATGTTGCTATAGATGTGGTAATGTGTAGGGTAGTGACCATGAAATGTATAAGCAAATTAGCCAAACAAACAGGAAAACAATGATCATTATGAGCGATTTTAATTAAGGCAATATAGATTGGGATTATAGTATTATATATATATATATATATATATATATATATATATATATATATATATATATATATATATAATTGGGATTTTAATTAAGGCAATATAGATAAATTGGGAGAGAAGCTATTCAATATACTGGTTGCATTGACACCATATACAAATTGCAGTTATATGGTGTCAATGGGGCATTATATCAAGCAATACTTAGTCTTTATTTGAGTTGTACATCAGCAGTTAGAATTGAAGGAAGTACAGGAAGATGGTTTAATGTTAAATCTGGTGTGAGACAAGGATGTATATTATCCCCTCTGTTATTCATTATCTATATTGATCACATTATGAAGGAAAATGGTATTAAACATGATATCAAACTTGGAGATGTTAATGTCAGCTCTTTGCTTTATGCGGATGATGTTATACTTCTAAATAAATCCGCTACAAGTCTGCAAGATTCTCTGACTAAATTGAATAACTGTTGTAATAGATATGGTATGAAGGTCAGCAATAAAAAGACAAAGACAATGAAAATAGGCAGAATCATTGAAAATGTCAACTGTGTTGTGAATGGAGAACCTGTGGAACAAGTAAAACATTTCAGCTACTTAGGCACGATTTTTACTGAAGATGGTAAATTAAATATAGAAATAGACAACAGAATCAGCAAAGCTGGTATGGTAGGAAGTCAATTGAATAAATTCATATGGAATAAGAGAGAAATTAGTCAGAACACTAAATTAGCTGTATACAAGACAGTGTTCAAACCAGTTTTAACTTATGGATCTGAGAGCTGCGTCAGAAGTAAAACCCTTGACCAAAGACTAGAGACCGCAGATATGAGAGTCCTGAGAAAGATTAGAGGCGTGAACAGATGGCATCAATGGCAATATCATATTAAAAATGAGGATATTAGGAAAGAACTTGACATTGTCAGCATCCAGGAATGCGTTAGCAGAGCTAATCTCAGGTGGTATGGTCACTTAAATAGAATGGGCGATGAAAGATTAGCAAAACAAGTGTTCTCTGCCAGGTTGGCAGCAAAACGACCCAGAGGAAGACCAAGATATAGGTGGATTGATACAGTACAAAGTGCCTTACATGATAGAAATATAAGATCTGATAATGTTGGAGTCTTGACAAGTAACAGACTGATTTGGAGGAAAATTGTAGATAGGAAGTTAGTAATGATGTAATTTTTTTTTCATGTAGTACTATCATATCTTGTACACCCCTTGAGGGTACATGGCAGGAATTTGATGATGATGGTGATTAATAAGGGTGTGTGGACTACATTTTTTTCATGGAGAGTGGTGAATGAGTGGAATACATTGTGAGAATTAGTTTTGAGTACAATGACAATGAATGAATTTAAAGAGAGGTATGATAAGTTTTGTGTATGATAAGTTTTGTGAATATAAAAGTTATTGTTGTGTCCCCCAGCGTCTCCAGACTCTGTGGTGATTCCCATATAATAATAATAAAATAAATTCATTGCAAAGGCTGATTTGTGGACATTTCAGGATTGGTAATTTATTTTTGCACATGTGAAATTTGTTTTTATCTTTGGGAACAGAAACAATAAATAAATTGTGCAGCAAAAAGTTCAAATACTTATAATAATGAAAGAAATTCCAAGTAACAGTATACTTTAAGTCAAGGGACATAATGGTTGCTCCATTACAGTTAATCCAGTAATAGTACTACTCACCGTTAAGGGATTAACAGCAGAGTAGGGTAATTACATGATAAAAGACAGAATGCTGATGATGTTTTGATCCATGAAAAATCTTGCAGTGGTCGAGTATTTCATTACTTTGGCCAGTTGGGGGATTAAATCAGAATGAATAATGAAAGTAGACTAACCAACCTTGCAAGATAAGTTGAAATCAAACAATTCTATGTAGAGTTCAAATTTAAGCAGTTCATTACTTTGGTTGGTATGGATATGGACTTGCAGGTGCATTATATTCATTTTCAAAGGATAACTTAATAATCTGCAACAGACAGAAGTAACATAAACAGAAGATTGTAAAAAGGCAATGTGTTGCACTACAGTATTACTTCATGTGTTGAATCAGAATTCAAATTCTCTTAAATCTACCAAATTCAAGTATAATTTTAAAAAAATAAAAAAATTATTCTCTCTGATTGCAAACCTGTTTGACATAAAACACCAAAACTGTTATCTTAATTTGATTATCTATATATGAGATCTATCACAAAGTTATTATATCTGCTTAGAATGAATGAGTGGGATTATTATAAGAATGCTGTGATGAAATAACTGGCAGGATTGATATAGTATAATACACCTTAATTCACTGAAAAACAGTTTTCTGGTATAAATAAAAATAAAAAATGTAATACACCCGATATAACAGTGGTTGAAAAAAGTGAAAACAAGGGTGTTCACAGTTTATAAAAATATCAGTACCAGGAGATAGCTGAATTGACGAAAAAGAAACTGAAAAAATTAAAATGTATCGTGAGTTGAAGGTCAAAGTTGAATGAATTTGGCAAAAGAAAATTAAAGTTGCTTTAGGTCCCATCCCCAAAACATTGAAAAAACATCAAGAACCACTCGAGTTAGATGGATTAAAAACTGGGCAGCTGTAAAAGGCTGCATTGTTTGGCACAGCATTCATATTCAGAAGGTATTTCCACAACTCACAGGCCCTTGGGTAGGACTCAAATTATTGGAATATAACCAGCCTTTTAGTTAAGGCTGAGGAAGCAAATCAATCTTGGATGAATATTATACACCATAAAGGACGAATATTCCAAGTGTGCAGTGCAGATCCACAGAAGATTACTAAATAATTTAAGGAATTCACAACGTATACTGGAATATAAATTAAAATGAACGTTAATATATACTTCCCATATTTCGGCAACGTCATGTTGCCATCTTCATGGAAACACAAGATTAAGACATGTGCACGCAGGCACTAAAAACAGCAAATAAAGTCGAAGCGAGGAAACTATTGTTTTTCCTAAAGTCCTGATGGTGCCTCCTAGCAGGCTAATATTAGGTATTCTTGGCCGTTGGGCTGAAGTTCTCAAGATGTACGTCTCCCAAATTCGGGACAGTCTCATGCATCCAAATTTGTTGAGGTTTGGCATGTTTCTTAGGGATGAGGCTGATTCTATGAATAGTCTTTCAAATTTATACTTGCTGCGGTGTATTACTGTGGCTTTCTTCCACCATATTCTGTGGCATGTATCCAGAGCATGGTCTGCAAGCCCAGAGTGGCTGTACTGGTGAAACCGGATGTAGTCCTTGTGTTCTGATATTTGTTGTCCTGCCTGTTTGGCCAAAGTAGGACAGCTTATAGCTGCAAGGGACCTGGTATACATCAGGTAGGTCTAGGGAAAGTGGCTGGTCTTTAGTGGAGCAGATAAGGGATGAACATTTTCTATATGGTCTGTAACAAGAGGTCAGGTCATGTTTATTCAGGATTTTGGTAATTTTTCCCGAGGAGCCCCGGATGTAGGGAATGGTGATGGATTTAGAGTAATCTTTTTTTTTGTGAAGTGGGGGGGGGGGGGCTGTGGTTTACAGGTTTAGTATTTTTCGGATTTTTTTTTTGGTGGGGTGGGTGGGGTTGTAGGCATTGGCTGAGAAAGTGTTAAGGATGTGATTTAGTTCAGTGGTTAGGGCACTGTCATTTGAACAGATTAGTTTAGCCCTGTTGTATAGTGTCTTAACTCCATATTGTTGTGAGGGGGGGGTGAGATTGTTGGTGAATGTACCTGCCTGTATGGGTGGGTTTTCTATAAACTGAGAAAACCAAGATCCCATCAGGCTGGAGGGTGACTAATGTGTCTAGGAAAGGGAGGCTGTTGTTTTCCTCTTTTTCTAGGGTGAACTTGATTCTGGGGTGTTGGTTGTTTAAGTGCATTAAGAAGGAGAGGAGTGTATCAGAGTCATGTGGCTAAATAGCGAACATCATCAACATAGCGAAGCCATATGGTAGGTTTTTGTGGGGCAGAGTTTAAAGCTTTCTCTTCAAAAGTCTCCATAAAGAAGTTGGCCAAGAGTGGGGAGAGTGGTGAACCCATGGCTGTACTCTCTATCAGTTTGTAGAATTTTCTCTTCCAAATGAAATAGCCTGAGTTCATTGTGAACTGAAATAGGGCTGAGATATCGGGAGAAAATTTGGCTTGGATGAGCTCTAAGGTTTTCTTGAGTGGGACATTTGTGAATAAGGAGGAAACGTTAAAACTGACCACTATGTTGGAGTGTAAGGTTTTCTACACTGGATTTGAAATGGGCTGAGTCTTTTATGTGTGATGGTGTGTTGCCAGTATAGTGTGCGAGAGCTTTGGCTAAATGTTTGGCTAATTTGTAAATGGGGGAAATCAATGCCATCCACTATGGGAAGTAATGGCACATTTAGTTTATGTATTTTTGGGAGGGGGGGGGTCTAGAGTTAAAAGGTTTTATTTTGTTAGTAACTTCCACAGGCCAAGAAGTAACCTTCTTAAGGAGCCTATGGAGTTTTCTAATTTGTGAGTTGGTGGGATTGTATTCAATGGGGAGATAAGTAGCCCAATCTAATAATAAAGCCTTAAGCTTACCTGTGTAGTCAGTATGGTTGAGCACCACGGTGGCATTCTCCTTATCCACTTTGGTGATTACTATTTCTTTGTCTTTCTTCATTTCTTATAGAGCGTTATATTCACTATTGGATATGTTGGTTTTTGGTGGTCTTGCTTTGGTGAGAACACTGGCTACATCCAGTCTAATATTGTTGGTGATGTGGTTTTGAAGGTGGTGGATACCGCGTTCAATCTGGATCATAATTTCTTTGGCCGATATTTTTCTAGGAGCAATGGCAAAATTGTGGCCATGTGCAAGAGCGTTGAGTGCTTCAGGCTTCAAAATAACAGAAGAAAGGTTGATCCAGATTGAATGCTATATATAGCAAGTATATATTAAAGTTTATTTTAATTTATATTCCAGTATACGTTGTGAATTTCTTAAGTTATTTAGTAATCATGTGCAACCAACGTATAAGCCTTTTTATGAGAATCCACAGAAGAGCATTATCACTAATATATTTTTGCACTAATTGCTGTTAAAGATTCCCATAATTGTTTCCTGGGTTTACATGAATCCTAAAATTACAAAAAATTTATTGATTTTGGAAGTTTTTTCCTGCTTGGTTAGACCATAATAAATTTAGTTTAATCCTTTATCCAAGTGTAAGCAATCAAAGTTTGCGCCTGAAGTATCTTCAGGACTGAGGCAACTCATAGTAAAGGTGGACCAAACTCATCACTACTTGTCTTAGTATTTCCCATAATGCAAAGCACATCTCCTTGCAGACATGTGCAATGCTATGCATTAAAGGAAGGGACACTACACAGACCGGTTTCGACCTTTATTGAGGTCTCGTTGATGGGAGCCAGACCCAGAGGTAGTGATCAACTAAAGTGGAAACAATGGAGAAGTCATATTTATCTATACTTCAGGCACAAACTTTGTTTGCTTCCACTTGGATAAAAGATTAAACTAAATTTATTACAGTCTAACCAAGTGTAAAAAAACTTTCAACATCTTTCTCTAAATCCAGAGTAATTTAATAAAAAGGTGAGACACCTTTTGGCAACTCGTATAGGTAAATATGACTTCTCCATTGCTTCCGCCTTAGTATCACCACCTCTGGGTCTGGCTCCCACTGACGAGACCTGAATAAAAGTCTAAACCAGTCTGGGTAGTGGCCCTTCCCTTAATGCACAGCATTATACATGTCCGCAAGGAGATGTGCTTTGCATTATTTAAAATACTAAGACAAGTAGTGATGAGAGCTTGTCCACCTTTAGCACGAGTTGCCTCAGTACTGATAATTCAGATGTAAACTTTGTTTGCTTACACTTGAATAAAGGATTAAACTAAATTTATTAAAATTGATTGATGTTTTATGAAGAGGACACTTTTCGATGTGTAAACATTGCATCACATTCACATTAATAGTCCAGGTGTGTGGTCACAAATATGGATAACTTTGAGCCCATTAAACAGACGTGCAGATGATGCAGTGTGTCAAATTCTTGGCTTTCCGGTGGTGTTAAATGGTCCAGAAGGTGAGGCAGGGTGTATGCTGAGACACAAAAGTACTCAGAAATCCTTATTGGCTATGACTGGTTATTGTGTGAAGCAATCCAATTGAACATTGCCATTTGTCGTGAGTTGCTGTTTTTGTTTTCCGAGTTTCTTCTGTTTTACATGCCTGAAGTGTTAACTGGCGGGTTTATGACACCAATATAGAAAGGTTTTTAATATATATTTATAATTTCTATAAATAATTTATAACTTTTTTTCTCATATTTACAATGGGAAACAGTGTTGACGATGTATTGAATGTTCCTTTTTCTGTCAGAGCTTTTGTGGGTGGAATGATTATAGTCAAATTATGTTGAAAATTATGTATAAGTAAGTAAAACATGTTATTTCAACCTTTCTTTGGTTCAGTCTGGAAAAATAATAATTTCCCAAGTGATTGCTTTTTTCAATTTTTGTGCATATTATATGGCTGTATTTAAAAATCTTATCAAAATTCAAATTATCTGTATCTCACTCTAGTATTTGACAATGATAATCTAATCTCACCACGAAGCCTAAATGCTCTGTGCTTCTCACGTAAATAGCAGGTGTGAAGCATAGCAATTCTTCACTTGATCTTTATGCTTTCCATATTTAAATTATATTGACTGATAAATTAAAGCATTCAAAGTTATCTGACAATTAATTGCACTGGACCAATTAAGATGAACGTTGATGCACTATGCACTCTTAAAACTTTCATATATTGATAAAAATGCAATCAGTATGGTCAAATTGATGTGAATTTTGTAATCCAGGTTGTATAAGCCACACAACAGCACACCCAACCTAAGTGGGCATGTGATGCCACACACACACACACACACACATATATGTGTGTGTGTGTGTGTGTGTGTGTGTGTGTGTGTGTAATATATACATACACACACACATATATATACATACAC
Source organism: Typopeltis vanoorti (assembly GCF_054136105.1). NCBI lineage: Eukaryota > Metazoa > Arthropoda > Arachnida > Uropygi > Thelyphonidae > Typopeltis > Typopeltis vanoorti. The sequence continues at coordinate 139,209,996 of NC_143560.1, forward strand.
ACACACACACACACACACATATATATATATATATATATATATATTTGTATAGTGTGAGATTATGCAGGTTTTAACTCGCATCAAGGAAATTGGCAAACAATGAATAAATAACTGAACATGTCAACTCTATGTGTGTGTGCACGCGCGTTGATATTTGACATAACCTAGTGTGCTATGTCAAATAGGTTCTACCCAATTTTATAGTTTGCCTTACATCAACTTTTCCACAATTACATGTGACATTGTATATGCCCCAATATTTTATGAGCAGATGAGGATCTTCAGATGATCACAATACTAAATAGAATTCTAAGGGAGGATGTACCTATATGGTATTGGGTACTACCCAATTTTTTAGTTTGCCTTACATCAACTTTTCCACAATTACATGTGATATTGTATATGCCCCAATATTTTATGAGCAGATGAGGATCTTCAGATGATCAAAATACTAAATAGAATTCTAAGGGAAGATGTACCTATCATAGCATGACACGATTCCATGGCAGAAATAAGTGGAGGAGAAAAAAAAAAATCTCAACAGTATTTACATCTCAATTGCTACAATGAAAATTTTAAAACAAGATACTTTGAGGATCATTTTAGGTAAAAATCTCACAGCAGAAGAATAAAGAAAACAGAAAACCCAAATCAAAATCCACTCAATAAGCAATATTCATCATCAGAAAAATAAATAAATAAATACAGGTAGTGGCGGAAGAAAGACAAGGTGGACATCTACATCTCATTCAGAGCAACATATTACATGAGACAGCTGACAAAACTTGTTCAAATAATGTAGCTCAGAGAAAGCTATTCTAGAGCATATCTAAGAGTATATAGCACAAACTACATTAACATTTCTATTAGCAAAATATTAGTTTTAATTAATGCTTTCCTAATAGCATGTTAAGTGAATAAGTACTCTTAAATATGCGTAATAACTTAGAATCCTCCAGATGAAGTCTTAAGATATGAAAACACAGTAGATAAATACTGTCTTTAGAGATACCAAGCAATTTTATAAACTTGATTTTAATCCTTTTTCCTAAGTAAACAAGCAAGCAGGTAAGTCAAGTTTGCAGTTGAAGTATTTTCAGGTCTGAGGCAACTTGTGGTAAAGGTGGAGTAAGCTCTGATCACTTTCCTTAGTATCTCCCCTAATGCAAAGTACATCTCCTTGTGGAGATGTATGATGCTATGTATTAAGGGAAGGGCCACTATGCAGACTGGTTTCGACCTTTATTGAGGTCTCGTCAGTGGGAGCCAGATCCTAAGATGCCAAGGTTGAAGTAATGCAGAATTTATAAATTTTACCTATACAAGTTGCCACAAGATGCTTTGACCTTATTGAATAAAAATCTCAGGATGAGAGAAAGATGTAGAAAGTTTTTTACCTTGGGTATACTATACGTTAGAGATACCAAGCAATTTTATAAACTTGGTTTTAATCCTTTTTCCAAAATAAGCAAACAAGCAGGTAAGTTAAGTTTGCACCTGAAGTATTTTCAGGTCTGAGGCAACTTGTGGTAAAGGTGGAGTAAGCTCTGATCACTTTCCTTAGTATCTCCCCTAATGCAAAACACATCTCCTTGTGGACATGTATGATGCTATGCATTAAGGGAAGGGTCACTACCCAGACTAGTTTCGACCTTTATTGAGGTCTCGTCAGTGGGAGCCAGACCCTGAGAAGCACCTTGTGGCAACTTGTATGGGTAAAATTTATAAGTTCTGCATTACTTCAACCTTGGCATCTCAGGGTCTGGCTCCCACTGACGAGACCCCAATAAATGTCGAAACTGGTTTGGGTAGTGGCCCTTCCCTTAATACATAACATCATACATGTCCACAAGGAGATGCGCTTTGCATTATGGGAGATACTAAGGAAAATGATCAGAGCTTACTCCACCTTTACCACGAGTTGCCTCAGACCTGAAAATACTTCAGGTCTGAGGGGTATGTGTAAAACTTGACTTACCTGCTTGTTTGCTTACTTGGGAAAAAGGATTAAAACCAAGTTTATAAAATTGCTTGGTACTCTAATGTATAGTATAACCCAAGGTAAAAAACTTTCTAAATACTGTCTTTGTTGATCAATTTCTTGAACATGATTTAAAAGTCAAAATCTGAAATCATGCAAAAAATATTTGCACATATAAGAAAATATAAGATAATATCAGGAAAATTTTGAATGTTACTGGATTCTTAATAGAGTTAGCCCTGCAAATGGATTTTTTTTTTCACCCTTCTGAAATGTACATTTTTTATTCTTATTTATTATTAAGAATATTATTATTCTTATATTAATAAGAATAATAATATTAACCTATATTAATTTTTTTTTTCACCCTTCTGAAATGTACATTTTTTATTCTTATTTATTATTATAAGGTCAAACAAACTGACCATTAAGGAATGAAGATGAAATTTATATCAATGGTTATAAACTTTGAATATTCTTATTTTTACATTCAGATCACCACTAACTTAATTACAATCTCAAAGTTTTAATGCATGGAGCTTCCAAAAATATTGGTTTTAATGTGTACTCAATTTCTCTGTTGACTGTGAAACTACATATGGTAAGACTATTTTCTTTCAATAGCCAACTATATATGCTGTTTTGAACTTAATGGTATATCATGTCATGATATATATACTATATTAATGCATTCCAAGCTGATGCCACTTCAGACTAGATAAAGCACAGCAAATTCTGAAAAATTTATTCCTCTTAACATTGTTTTGGAAAAATAATTTAAAGATTATCAAATTTCTCACCTTGTCAGTATTATACATAGCTAAGGCTACACCCCCACAATCACTAAATTCAAACACAGTGTGGTGAATTTCTGGCTTTCCATCTGTTGGAGTAAATTTAATTTCCAATTGTCCAGGTCCAGGTACAACAAAATCAGTAGCCCTATACTGTAAAATTTAAAAAATAAATAAATTATTATATAAAATAATGCAGTTTCATTAAAATATCTGAAATCATTCAGATAATTTTAGATATCTAAATTTCCCCTTAAAGCAAACAAATTTGTTTATGGAGAAATTCCAATTCTGTGCTAAAAGGAAAATAATAAATGAATAAAGGAAAATAAACCAAATAATTACAGATTCTGAAGATAACTTACAGAAAGCTATTTTAGATCTAAATGAGATATCTAAAGATTATGGTATGATAATATCAACGGAAAAATCAAAAACTATGGCCTTTAAAGGACAAGATCCAGCAAGAACTAAAATAGTAACAGACAACAAGATCTTAGAACAGGTGAATTCATTTAACTACCTAGGATATATGATCACGTATAAAAATAAGAAAAGATATAAACGTAAACATTTAAAAATATTTTTAAAAAATATTTAAAAATAATAGGTGTAATTTACTCTATATTTAAACCAAACCTAGTTCAAAAACAAACCAGGTTAAAAGTATACAATACATTAGCCCTGCCAGTCTTAATGTATGGAAGCGAAATCTGGACAATAAAACAAAAAGACAAAGATTAACAACAGCAGAAATGAAGTTTATGAGAAAAACTGCAAAATATACTCTATTTGATCACAAACGAAACGAAGATATTATGAAAGAATTAAACCAAGAACCAGTAATAGAAAAAATTAAAAAATATAAACATAAATGGAGGGAACACGTTCAAAGAATGAAAACAGAAAGATTACCAAAACAAGCCTTAAAGTACAAGCCATTAGGAAAAAGAAAACTAGGACATCCTCTTAAACGATTCAACGATGACTTCTAAGGCCGGAACAGGCCATGCTAGGCCTAAATCCTTGATGATGATGATGATGATAAAGGAAAATAACAGACTACTATAGAAAGGTTTTTTTTTCACTTGGTTATAAATTAAATTAAACTTCCCAAGAAATTATATTCTTGTTTAATCCTTTATCCACATAAGCAAACAATGTTTGCACATGAAGTATCTTCACAACTAGACTACTTGTACACAAAGACTAATGACTTCACATCAATTGCCTTAGTATCTCATAATGCACACACCCTTTTGGACATGCATAACATAATTATTATTACTTGACACCTCCTGGAGTCCAAGGACTCATCGAGAGAGGGCACCTACTTTACAGCTGTCTCCACCACTCAATCTACCAACTACAATGAGCTGCAACTACACCAACACCATCTACCGCGAACCACTACTATTTTCACAGACAATCACAAACATCCATGTCCACAGTGGGATTCGAACCCACAGCCTTTTGGCTGGAGAGTGGATATGCTAACCACTCGACCAACCAGGCCAGCAGCAAAAAAGGGTAAAAGGACAGTAAAGGAAATTCCAAGTAACACAGTACACATAAAGACAAGTGACACAAAGGTCGCTCCACCACAGTTAATTCGTTAACGGCTCTAAAATCACCGTTCGGGAATTAAAGGCAGATGGGGGGGGTGTAATTGCATGATAAAAGGTAGTATACTGATGAAGTTTTGAGCAACGAAAAATGCTGGGGTGGTCTGGCTATTTCATCTACTTCAGCCAGTAGGGAGGTTAAGTGTTGTTCATAAGCATGTGTAACAACTGATAGTTTAGTTACCATTATTTGGTTAGTATTTGTAAAGCAGTATACAAGTGTATATTCCTGATTATATGGTTTAAAGTAGTTGTCACAATCGGTTTATTTATTTATTTGTACGGAGTTCCCTCCCTTTTTCTTCCCCAACCCTAATGGAGCGAGTTGAGCCCCCTCATGGGGGGGTTAAGTATTTATGGCTGCAGATCTGTGTGTGCTTACAGGGCCGGTTTGCCTGCTTACGGGATGCTATGCATTATGGGAAGGGCCACTACACAGACCTGTTTCCGAAACCTTTATTGAGGTCTCATCAGTAGGAGCTGATGATGATATACATACTACCTTTTAATGGGGCAAGGATAATCGGGTCACCTTCAAAACCCCAAAATTCTGCATTTTCTCTTGCAGAAGAGATCTCATTTCACCCCAGAAATTCACCAAATACACTACGGTGAATTTCTGGCTGTGCATCCATTGAGAGTAAATTTAATTTCCAATTGTCCAAGTACAACAAACGGTAACTCTATACTGTGAAATAAAAAAATAATAAATAAATATAATTATATAAAATAATACACAAATCACCAGACAATATCTCTCTGCTTGAACTTGCACTTACCTCCAGTCTCTCCTCTTATAAACACATTACATCAACCAAAAAATTACATTCTCTTTTGTTCAAATGCTATTTTACACCCAATCAACTCAGCTTTATATAAATCCCAAGTCTATTTGTTCTCAGAATGCTGCTCGCACATTTTGGATGGTGTACCTGAAACTTCTCAAAAAAATTCTTGATGCTATCCAGGGGAGAACAGCAGGCCTATAGATGATGCCTCTCTTACAGATTTACTTCAACTTCTATCTCATGGACACAATGTTTCAGCTCTGGGTCTATTCTACTGTTATTTCATTGCTCTGCTGACCTAGCAACCATCATTCATTCACTTTCTGTTGCACTTGTAAATACAAGAGGAGGGCTTCCCAGCACCTGCTTTACCAACTGCAAACACAACAAACTTGCTTTTCCTCTTTTATTCCATCTACGTCTGTCCTCTGGAATAGCCTCCTGCAAGAAGTATTTACTAACTACAATCTGAACCCCTTCAAAACAAGCCACCTTAAGACAGATCCTCATGTATGGGATCTGTATTAAAAAAAACTTTTCATCCCAAAGTGCATAACCTTACAATTTTGGAATATTAAACTGCTAACCATTATTCTTTGCCCATAATGCCAATTTCTTTAAATCATCCTGCAGGATATCAACATCCAGTTTTGCATCATTAGCAAACAGCTGAATAGCCTCCTTTAAATCATTTCCCAAAGCCTGTGGTGCTCCATTAGCTACTCTTATTCTCCTAGATTCCACTTCACCATATACTACTTCCTGGTGGCTATCAGCTCCACCCCCCCCACATATCCATTCCAATTTTTTTAAACAGTTTTCCATGTTTATTCTATCAAATATCTTTGCAAATTTCATCAGTAACATGGTGTAGCCCAAGTACAACATGCTACTCGCACCGATTCCCTTATCCAATTCTGTTGTTACTTTATTATAAAATGTAAGTCAATTACTGAGGCAATACCAATCTTTTACAATGTCATACTGTCCTTTCATTGATGAATTTTACTTTTAAACCAACTTTTCCAATACTTCAGACACTGCTCCTGAGATGCTAATTGGTCTGTAATTTACTACTTCTGTCTTGGAGCTACTGTTATGTAATCGAACTATCTTGCTCTTTCCCTGAGAATTGCCATTGCTGATATGTAGATTAAACAACTTTGTCAGAGGACTGTCAACTGTCTTGCAAATTCGGAGTCCACATAAGGTAGACATGAAAGGGAGAAATAGTGGCAATGGTTATGAGGCAGTGTGGTGTAACGAGGAGGTTGAGAGGAAGACATATTTAGTTGGATAGTCCTGGGAATGTGGAAGGTGGTGATGAAGAAATGTATAAACAACTTGGATTAGGGAACAAAGGAAGGGTAATTATTATGGGTGATTTTAATTATGGTGGTATAGACTGGAATGAAGAGACAGCATTTAGGAATAAGGAAAATGAATTTCTCGAGTTCTTGAGAGATAACTATCTCAGGCAGTACGTAAAGAAAGGCAAGCGAGGATCAAGAGTTCTAGATCTCATCATTTCATCAGAGTATGTAATTATTAGAGGGGTTTCACATTTTCCTCCAGTTGGTGAAAGTGATCATGAAGTAATCACCTGTGTTGTGGCTAGTCACATGCAGACTTTTGCGAGGAAAGGATATATGCGGAATTATAAGACTGGTAATTATGACAATTTTAGGAGACAACTTCGAGCTATATCATGGAACAAGGAGTTGAGTGGTAAGGAAATAAATGCTGCATGGGAACTGACAAAGAAATACATAACAGCATCAACGCACGATTGTATTCCGAAGGACTAAAGGTTGAATAAGGTGGGTGTAAAATGGATGAATGTGGAGCTTAAACATGAAACTGGAAAAAGAAGGTTGGAGGAAGTAAAAGAAGAAATAATAAAAAATGTATTATTTCTTCTTCTTTTAGATTTCCTTTTTTAAATACATCTTTTAATTTTTTGTTTATCCTCACTTTTTTTATTAATTCATCTTTTCTCTTTGATGATCTTGTCTACTACTAAGTTTTTTCAGTTGTCTTATTTTCTTTTCTGTTTTTTCTGTGGTTTCTCCTTGTATAACAGCTTCAGTTGTTATACTAGTTTATTATTGGTAATTTCAAGTAATGTTTTTTCATCTATATTTGACTGGGAAAGTAGCTCCTGTAGTTCTAGAATTTTGGGCCTAATTTCTGGCTGATTTGATCATGCACGTTTTGTGATTTTACCAAGTAGTTTGTTAGAAAAAGCCATCTTTACTAGACAGAGTTGGAAGATCTGGCACCCTTCTTTATGCCTCACCATCATATCTTCATTTCAGACAAACATGAAGGTTAAAATGTCCGGAAAGTAAAGGAATTATTTCTAACACGGTTGTAGTTTTCATAATTTGTTTGAAATGAATGCTGATCAGCATGTAACACTAAAGGAAAAGGTTGTGGATCATCAAATGAAGACTCTTCAGGGTCAGAAGAGTTTATGCGCTATGAGGAACCATCTCATGCTAATAAAAGAAATGCAAGAGAAAGAATAAAAATAAAGTTGGTTGATTCAAAGTTTTCTCAGTATGATTATGATCTACATGAAAAGAAAATAATTAGCTTCCAAATCAAGAATGACAGGCATGAAATTGAAATAATGGAAAGCAATTGCTCCTTCACAGATTAAAGACTTGAACAGGTTCATCCAAAATCTAGAAGTTAAAGACTTACCAGTGACACTTCACTAATCATATAATCCCCTTTCTGAATTGCCTCATTAAATGTATGAGGATTCCACAGGCCAAATGAACAAGAAGCTGTATGGAAACTTATGCTATGCCATAATATCAGGTTTTTGCTTCTTCAAGAAACATACTTCTGCAGATATAATATAAAAACTTTAACAGATAGATATCTGTTAAAGTTTTTAAAGTCTATCAAGACTCATTGTGGAAGGTCTCTGCTAGGAAACACAAAGTCTATCAGACCACTCCTTGAATTCATTGACTGTTCTCGCTCTCACCACTATCAGGCAATGCATTCCACAGTTCAACTACCCTCCATGCAAAGAAACCACTCTTCACCCTCTTGCTCACAGCTTCCTTTCGTAACTTCCAGGGATTGCCCCTTGTCATCACTCCTTCTCGCTGTTCTAAACCAAGCAAAAAAACTCCCCAGTTTCCCATGTAACCGCCTCTCAACAGTTTAAGTCTTAATCATATCACCTTTCCTTCTTCTATCTACCAAACTCTGCAGTCCACATTCCCTCAGCTGATCCTCATAACTCATATTGTACAGTCCTGAAACCACCCACGTGGGGAAACCCCAATGGAATTATATGATTCCCATTACACTATGGTAGCTGGAGAATTGAATTGTATTGAAAACCCCACATTGGACAAATAGGAGGACATCCCAGGAGTGGAAAAGTGGGATATGCACAGCTAAAAATATGTCTCAACAATGTTCAACTAGTAGACATATGGAGGATTTGGAATTCTAAACTCTAGGCTTGCGCATACATGAGTCAAGGTACTGGTATTCATCTTCATCGAATTTATCTCTTCTTCCCTTATAAATAGGATAATTCTGATAAAACATCATGACATCAACATGTCAGATCATAATCTAGTTCTACTTAAATTCTGCTGTGGAACAAGTAGAGATCAGTTCTGGACCATGGAAATTTCCATCAAATTTTCCATTGATCTTTTCAACAAAATTCCAGACTCTCTGTTCAAATTGGAATAACGTTACCTAGAAATGGGATATGTGGTTAAAATTTAAACCACATATCCCAATCATAATATCCGATATCACTCACGGCCCTCTTAGCCGATGTACTTTGCTCTGAGTATTTCGAGTAGCAAAATAATCTGAACCTGCAAAAATAAGGTACAGCCATGGGCTAACCACTCCCCAGCTAACTTTTACATGGAAGACTTCCAGCAAACAAGCTCTACATTCAGCAAGTCTAACACCCAAAGTCTGGCTCAGATATGTTGATGATATATTCTCCATTTGGCATCACAGCCACCAAACTAAGTAAATTCCTAAACCACCTAAACAAACAAACAAGATGAATGTATCCAATTTACCACTGAGATTGAAAACAATAACTTGGAGCAAAGTATGTGAAATTAGAGGACCATGGATGATATTGAGTGGAAATTTGTTGTGTATGAGAAGAATCATGTCATTGGGACATTCATGAAAAGGGCAGTTACATCAAAGCTAACTAATAAATCTTTGCTGTTGAGGTGTTGTTTATGAATTGTTGTGTATTTTTCATATAGGAGAGGGAATGACCTACCAACTCCTGGACTTTTTCCACTAGTTTCTTCGATAAGTTATATTCAACTATCAGTCATAGTTTTGCTGAAGATATATGTTGAAGATATATTTGCCATTTGTCTCCATAGCTGCCAAACTTTAAACGTGTTCCTAAGCCACATTAAAAAACAACATAAATGTATCCAATTTACTATTCAGATGAAAACCAATAACTTTCCTTCAGCTGTAAGGCCAGTGAACCCTTTTCAAAATGGACTAATAAAAAGCAAATATGCAGATGCTTGGGCAGCACCTATGTTTTCTAAGTAGTCTGAGCTAAGGCAACTAGTGAATGCCAGTGAGCGTATTCCTGTATTCTGGTCAACTTATTTTTAAGAAATTTTAATGGTTTTTACATTAAGCTTTGAAATGAGGCTGGATCTAATATCCATTTTACTTATATAATTTTGCATCGCTGAACTGAAGCCTTTTGGTTCTTTATTTTTGTAAATAACTTTCCTTTTCTAGACACGTTTGTCACATGTCTTCCTTTAGGCTGTCTTTCCTAGACCGTTAACTGTAAACCTACACACATTGGCCAGTACATACACAAAGATTCATACCACCATCCAACACAAAAACTAGGGGTCATCAGCATCCTCAAACATAAAGCCCTAACAAATTGTTCCAATAAGCAAGTGCTGATGAAGGAATATGAAATTATTAGCCAAATTTGTATAAAAAATGGCTACAACAACCCATCTGCAACATATATAGCATCCAGAACATGAGGGCAGAACAACACAAGAAAACTTTAAGATGACAGAACTGTAGAGATTCATTTCATGCATTTCCACTGAATTTTTTTTTATCATCTGTATATTATTTTACACATTATATATAATTAATAATGGAACACGTATAGACCACAGTAATAACTTTAATTAAATCAAGGTACAAATATTTCGTACTGAAAGTGACAGTGAATACAAAGTACAGAACAGTCTTGGTGGATCACCAAATAAATTGTTGCCGCATGCCAGATTAATTACTAAAATATTATTAAATAATTCTTTAAAGATAATTATTTCATTGATGGTGCATAAAATAAGAGTCTCCCGAACTTTTGGGAGAGAGACACAGTCATTTCAATTTAAATTCGGCTGATGTAAGAGGGCCTCACAACTTTCTTTAAAAAGGCATTCATATTTAAACCTGCATCTGTAGAGAAGACAAGCTTTATCTCACTGGATATTATGATTAGTATCAATGCTATGTTGTGCTAGACGAAACGTATAAGGTTTCATGTATTCGATATAATATTGATATTCCTTCATTCTTTTTTCCACAGAACAGCCTGTTTGTCCAAAATATGACAAATTGCATTCACATGGTATTTGGTTAAACACCAGCCAATGACAAAGGTGACAGTTTGTCTTTTGTAGATGGCAACAAGTGAGAAATTTTGTTGATAGGAAAATATGTGAGAACAAGATGATACTTCTTCAAAATTCTGCCTATAGGTTCTGAGATGCCTGAAACGTAAGGGATTAGAACTCTGCAGTCTGTTGAAGAATCCTGAGGTGTTGGAACATAGGAGTCAATTATCTGTTGGATTTGATTAGGGTTGTAACCATTAGATTCTATTAACTTTTTTATAGTGAAAAGTTCTTGCAGTAAGCTTAATGGAGAGGAGCACACTTTATGTGCTCTATTAATTAAAGATTTGATAATGCCAATTTTTTGAGAGGTGTGATGAGCAGACTTTTGATGAATGTATTTGCCAGTAAAAGTAGGTTTTCGATAGACACTTGTAGACAAAGTACCAGAAGATGTGCGTATAAGGAGGATGTCCAAGAATGGTAAACTACTAGAGTTTTCTTTTTCCATGGTGAACGGAATACATGGGTGAAAGCTATTTATCTGTTGTAGAAATGTGGTAAGTTCCTCTTCAGCATGTGGCCAAATAGCAAAAACATCATTGACATAACGAAACCAAAGAGAGAGTTAGAGATGAATGGATGAGAACAAAGTGTCTTTCAGATGTTTCAAAAAATAGTTTGGCAAAGGTGGAGACAGAGGGCTACTCATGGCAGTACCTTCAACTTGTTTGTAGATCTTGTTTTTCCAGCTGAAATAACTTGAATATATAATATAACGAATTCAGAAATCTTTGCAATATCTGGAGGGTAATCATCATATAGTAAGTTGACCGTGTCAGCTAATGGAATATTGGTAAAAAGGGAAACAATATCAAAACTGACTAGTAAGTCAGACTCTTTGATTTGAACATCCTTGATTTTTTCAAGAAAATGTGTCGAATTTTTGATGAAAGATCTAGAATGTCCAGTAAGGGCAGTTAATGGTCGTGACAAAAATTTAGCAATTCGATAAGTGGGAGAGTCAATACAATTCATGATGAGTCTTACTGGATAACCTTCTTTATGGATTTTTGGGAAGCCATATAAGCGAGGAGTTCTTCCAAAATGAGTGCGCAGTTTATCCATGAAGTTTTGATCCCAACTGATAACTTCAAGCAACTTATTTAATCATTTAATTTGCAGGATTATGATTGATTTCTTGATAGGTGAAAGTATCTTGTAAAAGGCTGGTTACTTTTCTCTCAATAGTCAGTCTTATCCATGATCACAACAGCTTTTCCTTTATCGGCTTTTGAAATAGATATTTCATTATTTTTTCTTAATGAAGTTAGCCCATGGATTTCAGCACTCGATAAATTAAATGGTGGTAACTTGCTTTTAAAAAGAGAAGCCGCAACTTCAAATCGTAGTTTATTAGCATCTTCGTTAGAAAGTCCTGACAGATTACGTTTGATATTATGCAAAAAATCAAGATAAGGAATAAGTTTAGGTATTACGGCAAAATCAAGGCCTTTAGCTAATGCACTAGTTTCAGTGTCAGATAACGGGCGTCCAGAAATATTAACAGTCCATTTATTCATAGGAGTATTGTCAGAGGTAACGTTTTTCTTTTGCTTATGGTATAACCATCCATATTTTTGCATAAGTTGCAAGAATTTTTTTCATAGGAACTGGCCAAAGATTGTTTAGACACCCGAAGAATGATATCCATTAATTCGTCCTGAAGGAATATCGACAATGCATGGGGAGCATTTAAACAATACTTAAATGATGGCATATCAGAGTGTGTCCCAAGAGTTTGAATAATAAATAGGATAGGAGTGAAATGGATGTGTAATCTTATTAAAGCAAGAGATTCATAAGAAAAGGATGATGTGGAAGGAATTCCGTATGAATAAGATGATGTCCGTTACTAAAATGATAAGCAGCAGGATAGAATGGTCACAACTGTTCTGCGGAAATCAAAGCCTGAGTATGGCAAGAAACTGGCTCTGCATGTTCAAGACAACCCACAAAAATTCTATTGATATGCTGCAAGTAAAAGAAAGAATGAATATGAAAGAATAACTCTTCTAAATGCAGATAGCATGAGGGTTACAGATGCAGAAGAGGTTGTTCAACTAATGAGTGCCCATTTTGTTAAAAGCTATCAACCTGGTGTATGCGACATTGACCTCACTGCTACCTCTTCACTGGATGAAGAAACTGAGGTGTATTCTTACGAGGTATTAGAGCTGTTGCACAAATTGAATAAGAATTCAGCAATAAGGACTGATGGGATATCAGCACATGTGCTAAAAGGAATAGCCAGTTCAACTGAGCAGGCTATTCCTTTGACCAGGCTGTTTAATGTGAGTCTCAGAACAGGGAAGATTCTGCAGGAATGAAAAGAATGTATAGCAATTCCCTTGCACAAGGGTGGTGTAAAACAGATGTATCCAACTATTCACCAATAAATATCTCAGGAGTGGTGTTGAAGATTTTGGAAAAATTGGTTAGGGCTCATATTCAGAAATGGGTTCGCAGTGAATCTGTATTTTGCAATGAGCAACATTGGTTTATTAAGGGGAAGGTCATATTTTAGCAACTAGCTCACATTCTCTAAAAATGTTACCATTGAATTAAACAAGGGGAACAGATACACTACGATACTTTTGTATTTTGCTAATGCTTTTCACAGAATACAGCATGGAAGACTGTTGCATAAATTGGAGAATATGGGTTTGGATTATAAAATATTAACTTTGATAAGAGTATTGTGACTGACAGATATCAAAAAGTGGTATACGGGGGATCTGAATCTGCAACATTTAAGGTAACTAGTGGTGTACCACAAGGATCAGTCCTTGGTCCACTTTTATTCAATCTGTACATTAATGATATTGGGAAAGATTTGATTGGTGACATACAGCTATTTGCTGATGATGCAAAGATAGGTATGATAATCAGGAATGCTGGTGATATGCAGTACTTGCAGAATGATTTGAATAGATTAGCTATCCAATGTCGTATTATGTTGGTGGGATTATGCTTGAAGAAATCTTGGTGTGTTATAGTAGATAGGAAGTTGAAATTCAGGGGCCATGTAACAAAGATTGCAAACACAACTCAAAAGATAATTGCAATGCTGAAAAGAAATTTCACATATAAAGACAAGGAAGTCATTTTGCTTCTTTACAAGGCCTTGATCAGACCTCATTTGGACCATTGGTGTCCAGTTCTGGTTTCCTGGTTTCCATTGTGATTCTGATATATTGGAGAGTGCAAAGGAGAGTGTTAAAAATTATATCAGGATTGTGGAAAACTGATTATGAAGACAGACTGAGAATTTGTAGACTGCAGACACTAGCAAACAGGAGAAAGAGGGGAGGAGGGATGATGTGACTGAGACTTACAAACTTTGGAAAGGTTCATACAGGATTTCAATTGATGGAATTTTTCAATTTATGGAGGGTGGTGAAAGGACAAGAGGGCATCCTTTGAAGCTCAGAATGAATGTCGCTAAGAAGGGGGGGTGAGTGCTAGATTTTTCATAGGGTAGTGCATGATTGGAATGGATTTCCATTGGATGTTGTGAGTGCAAGCTGTGTGAATGAATTCAAGAATAAGTACGATAGCTAGTGTGTGTAGTATATGGCCTCCTTCGATGACTCCCCGAAGGTCTCTCTTAATAATAATATTAATAATGATGGAATTAGTTTATTAATAAGTGTCTCTGTGATGGGTCTTCTGACTGGAAGATATCCATATTAATAATAATAATTAAAACCCAAACATTGCTATAATCTCGTATAGAAAAGCTATATCGCTTATGATTTAATGAAACAAAACTAATCTATCTTAACAGCTTCCTTACATTACATTTCCATTACATGTTTCCTTTAAGTACCTAAATTTAAAGTAGATTTAAAATCTAAATTTAAATTTAAACACTCCCATTTTTTTATTCATTCATTTTATTTAATTGAAAGCTGGAAGTTGTAGTCCTTGGAAAACACTACGAGGAGAAGGCTGTTTCTAAGGAGAGAAACAGAGGGAATGAAATGAACATATTAATTGTTCTATAGAGTGCTTGGTAGAGTGATATAAAAGTACTTTGTACTGATCCAGTGAGCCTGCATCAGTATTTCATTAACTTGGAGTATCTTTGAGAGTTTTTACAAATTGATATCAGAGATATTTTAGGTGCAGTATCAAAGCCTACTTTCTCTATATATAACTAAAAGGGGCCTGTGCTGAAATTTTCTCCCATGTAACAAGAGGCTTTTGCATGCATAACTGAGCTGTCAATGCATATTTCATCACAAGAAAAAAAAGTATGTATTTGCAGCTCAATGGCAAGATGTTTGCCATTATTTCTAATTGTTCTACATTACAGTCCAACTTATATCAAAAAATGGAAATTGTTAAAAAAAGGATAATATTTGAGGATTATACCTTAAAGTTCTGGTTATGAAACAAATTGTGCTGTGTTGGTTTTCAAAAATGAAGCTGTGAAGATAAGTACAGATAAACCTTGTATAACGCGGCACTTATATAACGCGGTTTTGAAAAAACATGGTCTACAAATTGTACCAATCCTTTATCTTTTCATATTTTTTTTTTACCACGCAACTTAAAAATCAAATTTTTTCTTTGTTAAAGTTGCATCTGCCCATATCACACATGTAGCTATAAGTAGTGAATTTATATTAGGGGAAATACCCTTAAGCAGGCATGCATGTCAATTGTTTACCGTATAAAGTGTATTGTTGAAAGTTGTCTTCGTTTTCTGTCAGGAAAGCCATTAAAAATCATAAGCGTGTTAATCCCAAGCTGAGCTTTATTTTCTGGTGAGTTACATACAATATGTAATACTTTTTTATGTAAAAATTTTATTTTAATAGTTATGGCCACTTAGAGGACTTGCAATTTGGTGGAAAACAAAATTAGTGAATTAACTGATGGGGAAATAGATTTAAATTAGGAGGAACTGATACAATTAACAGATGACATCGAACCAAATGGGGGGGAAGTTCTGCCGAAGATTCTGATTATGATGAATCCATTAAAGAATTCAGTTTAAAGAAATTACCAGAAGGATTGGACTTGACAAGAATGTTAGGAAGTTATTTTACAGAAAATGATCCCTCAATGGAGCGCTCTTGAGAATTCATGAGACAATTGGATATTTGTTTAGCTCTGTATTATGAACTTAATAAAAAATTGCAGCATAGTGGGAAGCAAGGTCTTATTACTGACTTCTTGATATTTAAACCAGCTGAAGTATGCAATGAGAATTATACAAATAAGATCCAAGAGATTTCAAGTGATGATGATGTCTGGCCACTCATAAATAAAGAACATCTATGGAATGTTCGTTTTGAAGATGGTGATGACAATTAAAATATACACTTTATTTTGCAAAAAGCATTTTATGCATTATAAGCAATGAAGTTTACGTACAATTTATATTTTTATAAGTTTACACTATGTATTTTGTTTCATAGTTTATATGTTTTCTTAACTAAAATGAATTACCTGAATTAAATAAAAATCTTTTTGTTGGATATGTCATTGTTGTTTATATAATAATAATAAAAAAATGATTTCAGAACATAACCCTACTTTTTCTATGTGATCTGAGTCTCGCATAACATGACATTTCTATGGAACCTAACATCTGAATTATATGAGGGTTACCTGTATTTGTTGTCTGTATAAGTATTTTGTTGCATATACTAATTTTTCTGATAAGGAAAACAATATTTGTATAATTTTTATTACTCTATAATAATAAATTGTTATAATTATCACTGAAACAGTAATGTTCAAAAGTACCTTGAAAAATCTGTGAAAATTATTAAATTGAAACAGAAATGATTGTCATTTCACATTACTGCAAATAAAAAAAATGCAAATATATTTAAAATCTTTTTTCTAAGTCAAGAATCTAAGTGAAAATTAAAACCTCTCTCTTTCTTTCTCTCTCTTCATAAACTTTATTTGTAGAATTCTACTAAAAAAAAAAAAACCTTGAAAAAAAAAAAAACATTTTCACAGAATTTTCAAGGTTCAAAAGTACCTTGAAAATTCTGTGAAAATTATTTCATTGAAACAGAAATGATTGTCATTTCACATTACTGCAAATAAAAAAAATGCAAATATATTTAAAGTCTTTTTTTCTAAGTCAAGAATCTACAGGGTGTTCGGGATAAATTTGACAGTTTCGTAAGGAAAAAGAAAATCTTCTTTGTATCTATTAAATTTAATGAATTGACAAAAAAACATTACAGGCAGAGTTAATTACAATACTATCAACAAGATTTACTCAAAATAACCACCATTAGCATCGATCACAGCTTCAATTCTGCTTCGGAACCTCGAACAAGCTGATGCTACAGTCTCCCTGGGAAGGGCCGCAAAAACTGTTTTAATTTTATCCATTAACTGGGCTTTTGTATTACTGGAAGTGCGATTGGTGTCTTTTTCAACTGCGCCCCATACAAAATAATCCATGGGGTTAAGGTCTGGGGAGTTTGGAGGCCAAACATTTGGACTGGTGAAGTCGTAGAAATTTTCAGACAACCATTTTTGACTTTTCCCAGAGGTGTGGCAAGGGGCCGAATCCTGCTGCCATACATACGGCCTACCATTGGCTACCCTTGTTATCCAGGGCTTGACTACAGTTAGCAACTCCACGAACAAAGCCCGAATTCCAATGCCAGGGTTCTTCAACACCTGTTCCTGCAGATTTGCGAGGAATTCTGCTGTACGAACGCAATCAGATCGTCTGCTAGGGATCTTTCTTCTTGCTACATCCTCGTAGTCACCATTGCAAGTCTCTAGTTCATGCCTGATTGTTTTTACTGTATTCAGGGAGCATTGGGCAGCAGTCGTAATATCCTTATTTTGATGGCGGGCACGAATCATCATGATACAAGTTATTCTCTTCCATGATTCAGGTGGGTTCCAGCTATCCATCCTTTCTGACATCTTGTATGTGAATGAAGAAGGGTCCAAACTTTTAAATGAAGAGAAGTGTGTGTTAATACATGTAACTTACGGAAAAATATAATTAATTATAAATATGTCAAATTTATCCCGAACACCCTGTAAGTGAAAATTAAAACCTCTCTCTCTCTCTCTCTTTCTTTCTTTCTCTCTCTCTCTCTCTCTCTCTCTCTCTCTCTCTCTCTCTCTCTTCATAAACTTTATTTGTAGAATTCTACTAAAAATGGTAACCTTGAGAAAAGTACTTCAGTCAAGATTTTCAGCTACATGATTTACATTAGATGTATGGTATTTTACATATTTTTAGCATTCAACCATCCTACCTGATCACCATAAGCATGACGACCAATGATGATGGGTTTTTTCCATCCTGATACAAGACGAGGAATATTCTTGCAAATAATTGCTTCTCTGAATACAGTTCCTCCCAGAATATTACGAATAGTTCCATTTGGCGATTTCCACATTTTCTTTAATTTAAATTCTACAAAATGTTATATACACATAATTTTTTTCTGAAAACAGTCATATTAAGTTTATTTCATAATTTACTACATTAATCAATAAATCTACTTTTAGTATAAAATATGTATTATTTACAAAGATAAAAGTGATTTAATTCCCATATTCTGGAATGAAATTGTTTTAAAAATCATTCACTCTGCCAGCCTGGATGGAAAAGCACACCCAATGCAAGAAGCTGCAGGTTTGAATCTCGCCATGGGCTTGATTTTTTTTTTTTTTTTTTTTTTTTTTTTTTTTTTTTTTTTTTTAATTTCACTTAATTTTATTATTATTTTTTTAATAACGGCAACCTCATTCACAAGAGTTTGGTGAACATATAGTACACTAGTACTGTGGATGGATGGATGCACAATGAATGTATACTAATGCCAGGAGTATTAGGAACAAGAAGGAAGAATTTTTGGCCTTGGTTGGTTCTTCCTGGCCACAGGTTATTGGCATTAGTGAAACATGGCTGATGGAAGATGATAGTGTTAGTGGGATAGAATGTGTAGGTTATAGTGTGTTTAGGAGGGACAGAGAGATTAAAATGGGGGGAGGAGTGTTATTCATCGGCTATCATCATATTGACGATAGCCGATGAACTGTAGCCAAGGAGAATTGAAGTTGTATTGCAGGATAGTGAAAAGAGCTCATTTGAGGCTATTTGGTGTGAAATTGAGACTGGCAGAACAAAATACACAGTTGGGTGCTGCTATAGACCAGGTGATGGAATAGATGGTGGAGATAGTATGCATAAACAAATTGATGAAATGAGTGGAAAGAGGGTAATTATTATGGGGATTTCAACTATGGTAAAATTGATTAGAAGGAGGAGAGGACACATGTGAGGAAGGGGATTTTATTCAATTATTAAGGGATAACTATCTGAGACAGCATATAATTGAAAATACTAGGGGTTTGAGAGTGCTTAGCCTGATAATAGCATCTGAGAATTTGACTGTAATGAATATGACCATGTTGCCACCTATTGGTGAGAGTGATCATAAGGTCTTGACCTTGGAGGTGGCTAAAGGTGTGGAATTTTCAATCAAGGCAGGGTACATGTGGAATTACCATGCTGGCAAGTATGACAAGCTTAGGAGATTGCTTGGTTCAGTGCCATGGCATGTAAAACTGCAAGGGCTGGATGTCGATAGAGCATGGGAAGTGGTCAAGGAGCATTTATAGGAGGTTATGGCTGATTGTATACCTAGAGTCCGAATAGTAAAGCAAGTAGGGGTTAAATGGATGAAAAACATCATTAAGCTTGAGCTGCAAAAAAAGAAACAACTGTGGAGGGAATTTAAAGTGAAAGGTGACCTGCAGGCACACGAACAGTATAAAGCGCAGGCCAGAAGGGTAACGAGTGTGGTAAAAAAAGCAAAATCAGATTATGAAAGGAAACTAGCTATGCAAGCTAAAGAGAATTCCAAACAGTTCTTTCAATATGCTGTAAGCAAAATGATTTTAAGGAATGCCGATGGTATGGAGGTCACTGAATCAGTCGATATAGTGGAATTACTGAGCGAGCACTTTGCAAGAGTATATCATCCAGGTGGTGACATTGAAAGAATGAAGGAACCATTAGTTTATACGGGAATTGTGATGAATGAAGTGGAGGTAAATAGTCTATTACAGAACCTTAATGTGAATACATCTGTGGGACTGGATGGTATACCGGCATGGGTCTTACGTGAACCAACTAAAGAATTATCAGTGCCTTTGACCATGTTATTTAATCTGAGCCTCGGGTCTGGTTTAGTCGCAAAGGTGTGGAAAGAGGAGAAAAAAGTTCCACTGCATAAAGGAGGATCCAAGACTACTGTTGCAAATTACCGACCGGGCATATCAGGAGTCGTTGTCAAGGTCTTGGAGAAAGTAGCCAAGGGAAAAATACAGGAATGGATCGATGAAAATGAGATACTGTATGGGGGACAGCATGGCTTTCTGAAGGGTAGATCATGCCTCAGTAACTTGCTCAAGTTTTATAACACAGTGACGGCTGAACTGGATAAGGGTAATGAGTTTACAGTGATACTGCTGGACCTGGCTAAGGCCTTTGACAGGATATACCACATGGAATTCTAATCCGTAAACTGCAACATATTGGAATGGATATAAGGTTGGCGAGATGGATAGATGGGTGGTTGATGGAGAGATATCAGAGAGTAGTTAATTCAGGAGTAGAGTCCAAAAGATGGCCTGTGACTAGTGGTGTGCTGCAGGGTTCTGTTCTTGGACCACTGCTGTTTAATCTGTTCATTAACGATATAGGAAAGGATCTAAGAGGAACAGTTCATTTGTTCGCTGATGATGCAAAGTTGGGTAGGGCAATAGTGAATGCAGAAGATGTCAAAATCTTGCAGGATGATTTGGATAGATTGGAGTTCTGGGCTAAGGAGAATGGATGTCAATTTAATGTGACAAAATGTAAGGTTATGCATTTTGGGGTGAAAAGATTAGCAGCAGTATACCACATTGGTGGAACTGTACTCCAGGAGATTGATGGAAAGTATCTTGGACTTTGGACAGACAGGCAGATCAGCAACCATCCACCTGGAGGAACACAAGCCATACATCTGCAACCACAACTGTGGTCAGTCAGGCATTGCTGACCCTGTCTTGGATACAACCCATAGGATCTCATGGAAAAAACCACCATGCTACCACAGCAAATTCAAAAAAAGAGAGACTATTTTTAGAATCAGCAGCAGCTCTCAGAAATCAACCAAATATTAATAAATACGGTTGCATTAAGCTTCCTAAGATTTGGGAAACACTTATTACCAGAGGTCCCACCCTACATTCCAGGCCACCTACAACCGCCTTTAGAAGGTGCTCCACCTAATTAGGACTTTAGCGTCACCCACGTGGTTGGGCTAAATATTGTTTGTTATTTGTGTTTATGTTACTTTAGTTTTTTTGTAATCCCTGAAGATGTCTCAGTAACTGATACGAAATATAGGAAGTATTAAATTCTGTTTTAATCCTTTCTGAGTGTTGTAAAAAATCCATTAGGCCTCCAACCTGAAGGAAATGGACTTTGTCATGGAAATGTTGACGAGGAGAGAACGATTGACTGTTTCCATCTGGTTTGGACCCATCAAAAGTTAGCAAAGATGTCTACATGTATAAGGCACTAGAAAAGAAAAGAGGTCTGTAAGTTGTCCAACTGAAGACAAAAGACAGACTGAAGACAAGAATATACAAAAGAACATGCAGGTAGATTATTATGTCTATATACAAATCCTAAGAGTATCAGAAGCAAATGGATAGGATTTGTTGCCTTGGTCAATATGTTGGGACCTCAGATTGTAGGCATTAGTGAGACCTGGCTATCAGAATCACGCATATTAACTGGTATTGAGTGTAAAGGATGCAGTATTTTTAAGAAGGATAGAGAGAATATGAGAGGAGGGGAGAGTGCTGCTAATGATATCAGATGATTTGAATCCAGTTAGTGTTGAGACCTATGATTGTAGTACTAGTAACAGTATTTCACCAGCAGTGAATTTTAAGCCATCTGTTGTGAGGCGGAATCTAACTAGATCAATTACATAGTGGGGTGTTGTTACAGACCTAGTGGATCAGTTGCTGGTGATGAAGAAATGCATCTTCAAATAGAAAAGGTGAGCGCAAAAAGAGTAATCATAATGGGAGACTTTAATTATCCAAATATTGACTGGCTAGCAGTAAAATCTCATGAGAAGAAGGAAACTGAATTTTTAGAGCTGTTGCGAGACAACCTCCTCAAGTAGCATGTGACAGAAGGAACTCTTGATTATAGTGTCAGAGGGTGTTTCAGTTAAAGATGTAACTATTCTGCTTCCAGTTGGTGACAGTTATCAAGCAGTACTCACTTAGGAAGTAACAAAGTTTATGAATGTTCCATTCAGAAAAGGTTACATGTTGAACTACAAAGCAGGAAATTATGACCAACTGAGGAATATACTGAGTTCAGTGGAATGAGACCAGTTGATGGATGGGAAGAATATCGACAGTGCATGGGAAGCAATTAAACAATACTTAAATGATGCAATATCAGAGTATGTCTAGAGAGTTTGAAGAATAAATAGGTCAGGAGTCAAATGGATGTGTAATCCTATTAAGCAAGAAATTTGTAAGAAAATATGATGTGGAAGGAATACTGTGTGCATAAGGATGATGTGCATTATGAAAATTATAAGCAGGCTAGAATAGTCACAACTGTTGTACGGAAATCAAAGCCTGTGTATTATGACAAGAAACTGGCTCTGCATTAAAGACAACCCACAAGAATTCTATCGATATGCTGCAAGTAAAAGAAAGAATGAATATGAAAGAACAATGCTTCTAAATGCAGATAGCGTGAGGGTTACAGATGCAGAAGAGGTCGTTCAACTAATGAATGTCCATTATTCTAGAAGCCATCAACCTGGTGTAAGCAACACTGAGTTCAATGCTACCTTCTCACTGAATGAAGAAGCTCAGGTGTATGAAGAGGAGGTATTTGAACTGGTGTACAAAATGAATAACAGTTCAGCAATAGGGACTGATACCTTTAACCAGGCTGTATAATTTTAGTCTTAGAACAGGAATAATTCTGCAGGAATGAAAAGAATGTATGGTAATCCGAATGCACAATGGTGGTGCAAAGACTGATGTTCAACTATAGGCCAATAAGTATCTCAGGAGTGGTGTTGAAGATTTTGAAAAAATTGGTTAGGGCTTGCATTCAGAAATGGATTGACAGTGAATCTCTACATTGCCATGAACAGGATGGGTTTACTAAGGAAAAGTCATGTTTTAACAACCTTTTCATATTCTATAATAATGTTACATTGAAATAGACAAGGGGAATGGATACACAATGATACTTTTGGATTTTTCTAAGGTTTTTCACAGAATACATCATGGAAGATTGTTGCATAAATTGGAGAATATGGGTTTGGATTATAAATTATTAACTTGGATACGAGTATGGCTGACTGACAGACATGGTGGGGGGGGATGTGAATTGCAAGATTTAAGGTAACTTGGTGGTGTACCACAAGGATCAGTTCTTAGCCCACTGTTATCCAATCTGTACACTGACAGACAACATACAGCTATTTGCTGATGATGCAAAGAGAAGTAGGTAATCAGGAATGCTGCTGACAGTATTACAGAATAATTTGAATAAGCTGGAATTTTGGGCATTGGAAAATGGATGCGAGTTTAATGTCAGAAGTCAGGCACTTTGGCATGATTAGATATCAATGTAGTATTATATTGGCAGGATTATACTAGGAAAAAAACTGATCAGGCAAGGTTAGTAGATAGCGGGTTGAAGTTCTGAGGCCATGTAGCACAGATCGCAAATACAACTCAAAAGATAACTGCAGTGCTGTAATGAACTTTCACATGTAAAGATAAGGATGTCATTTTGCCTCTTCACAAGGCCTTGATAAGACCTCACTTGGACTACTGTGTGCAGGACTGATCTCCTGGTTTCTGTTGTGATCCTGATACAGTGGAGAGAGTGCAAAGGAGAGTGTTAAAAATGATACGAGGATTGTGGAATACTGATTATGAAGAAATATTGAGAATTTGTAAACTGCCAATACTAGCAAACAGAAGAAAGATGGGTGATATGATTAAGACTTAAAAACTTCTGAGAGGGTTATACAGGATTTCAGTTGATGAAATTTTTGATTTTATGGAGGGTGGGGAAAGGACAAGAGGGCATCCTTTGAAGCTAAAGATGAATGCCGCTAAGAAGTAAGAAAGAGCTAGATTTTCTCTTATAGGGTTGTGCTTGATTGGAATGGATTGCCATTAGATGTTGTGCATGCAAGCAGTATGAATGAATTCAAGAATAAGTATGATATCTGTTGAGTATAGTATGTGGCCTCCTTTGATGAGTCTCTGACTCTCTGGAGGTCTTAATAATAATAACAACAATAAAGAATAAAGAATTTGCAAATATTGAGCATATCCAGGTCATATATTCTCTTGTCTATTTCCACCTCATAAAAACACAGCATCCATTTTAATTATATACCTTGACAAAATGATAACTCAGTAATTTAACTATTTCTTTCACTGCTACCACCTTCCTAATATCTGCATTCATTAAGAGCATCCTTTCATGATCATTCTTTTTTCTCATACTTGTCACATAATGTAAGATTCTAAGATATTCCCTTCGGCCTTCTTAGTACACTTTATCTAATAATCTGATTTTGCATCTTACCATTAATGTCACTTTTCCAGTCTAAATCACTCGATGCTTATTCTGTGCACCTAATGAAAGGCAGATTTAATGCAGGAATATTCTTTATTTTTTTAAGAAATGTAAGAGGATAAGAAGAGAATTTTTTGCATGGAGAGTGCTAGGAGAATGAAATGCATTGCCTGAGTTGGTACTAAGAGTGTAAGGAGTAGGCGAGTTTAAGGACTGGTACAATTTACTGTTTTCTATCATATAAAAACACAACAAAAATCCAACCAAAAAAAAAAAAAAAAATCAAACTTCAGTGCAATTTTTTTTTTTTGCATCCACTTCAACACATGTATGGTTCTAAACAGCAACTTAAATGATGTGCATGACCACTTATTGTCTGACTACAGATGCGAGACCTCTCAAATTGGAATACATTGGAATATTAACTTTTATTTTATGAAAATTCTAGTTTTCAAAGTGGTAAATGTTTTGCTCTTACAACAGTTGGAAAATTTTACATAAAAGCTACATGTTTTCGCATGTTGGTAATGAATTCATACATTGTCTTATATGTTTGTACATGTCTCCCCCCTTCAACACGAATTGATTCTTCTTGGCCATCTTCCAGCCAGGGTTCTCACATCTTTGATCATACAGTACAGTCATATAAACCAGAATTACCACTCCTAACAGAACCTCAGCCTACCTCAACTGCCTAAACTATGCATTATACAGTCCTTCAGGGAAGGACTTGTGCATTGATCAGAAGAACATCTTATATCAGAGATTGCAAACCTTGAATTCTCCCTGTTTGATCTACTTGGGTTCAAAATTTCCTTACCAAACCAACCAGTTACTTTCATTTGCTGTCACTATTGCTCCCCAACCCCGATAACCATTCTGATCCCTTCAACTATCTCTTTTTAAAGCTCAATTTTCTGCAGTCAAAATACTCTAATACTGAGGTCATCCTTGGGGGGACTTCAACATCCAAAACTCAGATTAGCTCCCCTTCTCAAGTTTTACTGACCAAGCAGGCAGGGATGATGAGGTATTTGCCTTTAGCAATGATGTATCACAAGTTCATCAATCTCCCTACTAGAATATCTGACAACCTTCATTCTGCCAACACACTTGATCTCTTCGTAACAAGCTTCCCTTCCCAATATGATGTGGACGTCAGTTCTTCTCTTGCAACTCAGAGCATAACCTCATAAAAGTTTTGTTAATAATTGGTGTATATATAGATAAGGATATTCATAGATATTATATCTTAATATTAATCCTACCATAGAGAATGATCTCTGTTTCTAACAATTATTTTTTTTATTCCGAGTGTACCTATATGTTATTATATGCACAAGAGTTCACTCCAATTCGTGCAATGATCTTAACTCTTTCTTTCAGAATCCAAATAATCACTGACTCAAGACCAAAATACAAAATAAACACATTTAACATAACAAAAACAATATATATACACTTCAAATAACTTTACATAACTAACTACAAATTAATTGGATCCAAGGCCTTTTAAAAATAAACTTACACTTAAGACTAGACTAAACACTGTTTTCACAATGACAAAAATGTTCATTGCCAGTTTCTTTCTCTGTCACGGCCCTTTTCCGAAGATATATGACTTTATTCTTCATTTTCACAGGATCCTTTATCATCACTTATGTAACACACATTAATTCTTCCTGACTTAATTCTTTCTCTTTTCTTCAGTAGAAGTAATAGTCAGATCCGGCATCTTTAATGAAACTTCCTAATCAGAGTTTTCTGGAACATTCCTTTAGAACGTAAATAGCAAATTCTTCTTTTATTCACTAAATGTTTATTGACAGTCTTAACTCTTCCAATAAAAAAAACTTACAGTTCTATGATTCCCTTTTCGGAATCTACTATAAATCTTTTATACTATATACTATTAATTTTCTTCTGACTGTCACATAAAAAAAACTTAAGTTCCTCTGAACCTAAATATCTGCCGGCCTGTGTTCTAAATTCCTTCCGAACTCTCTCTTCTTTACAGGCATTACCCAGATACCGAACGCTTTATTGTCAGCTATCAATCACTCATCAAACTTCTCGGCGAGCATGCGCACTCCACGAAAGTCAGAAACTAAGTACTGTAAAATGGCTGACACGTTGTATCCGTTAGCGACAAGAGAATGTCTTCATAAAACACAAAACTTAATATTTCAAACCACAATCAAATCCTTAAGTAATACAAAGATCAAATCTAGTAAGTACATCAATTTTTTTTTTAACTTCTTTACATATCACTTTGGACAAAACAATTCCATAACGGGCACATCGCAAGTGCCGACAATGCGTGTTATGAAAACAAAACTAATAAACATACTAACAAACAATTCGTAAAAATATTCAGAATTTTAATTATGATTATTTTTACATCAGTTTCATCTTTCTCTGAAATTTTTTTTTTTTTTTAAATTTTAAATATTTAACCTATATCTAACAAAACTTTTAATGCTTATTCCTAGATCTTAAAAAATAATGAGATTCCTGCTGATCATTATTTACACTTTCAGAATCACTAGTTTCAGAATCATCTGATGCTAGAGATAATTCTGAATTTTCTTCTTCCAATTTACTATACTTACAAATTTCATTTCTATACCTTTCAAATATCTCACTTAAGTTATTTGAATTATGCCTTAAATCTACAGAATCATCACTATCAGAATCAAATTCTACAGGTTTATGAGATTCTACAAGTTTCTGAGATTCCTTATCCTTACCAACTAAATTAGAGGTATTTTCACATTCCTCTGGCTTACTTAACTCTATGTTAACTAATCTATGATATTCTGCTATAATTTCATCAATGTTAGAATCAGTTTGATTATCATCACTCTTACATTGTACATTATCTGAATTATGTACCCTGATATTTCTAAAATTTCCTGCATTTGATTTTGTTTTACCCAAATTAAATTTTCTCCTTTGCTGCATATTTGAATTATGAGCTTTAAAACTATTCCGTTTTTTACTATTTGATTGTGAATGAGATGCACAATTAGTACAAGGAAAACAATGCTCATCTTTCAATATTTTATTCATATTGTCACCTAATGTAACTAAATTTCTACTCCCTAAAAAGTACCTTTTTAACCTATCAGAGCGTACCTTTAAAATTTTACTAGGATTTTTTATATCTTGAATTCTAAAATTCACAGGAGAAAATTTGTCTAAAATTCTATATGGACCAAAAGCTTTCTTTCCTAATTTCCCAGCTCTTTTTATACTAGATTTATCATCTAACAATACTAAATCTCCTGGTGCAAATGACTTATACTTTCTAAAACGATTTATATACTGCCTAGTTTTCTGAGAACTTAATCTACTTATTTCACCTACTAATCTGTGAGTAGTGGAAAATTTAGGAATTACTGAAACAAGTTCATTAGGAAAGATTGGATCAAAGCCATATAAAGCAAAAGATGGTTTTTCTTTGATAGCAGAATGAAAAGCAGATCTGCATGCAAATAATGCTTGAGAAATATATGTATCCCAATCATTCATTTTAGTGTTTGCCAGATTGCAAAGTATTTGCTTTATATTTCTATTCAGCCTTTCACACATACCATTACACTGTGGGTGATAAGGTGTTGTAAAAATCTTCCTAACATTAAGTAATTTACATAATTGTAACAATAGTTCAGATGTGAAATTTGCTCCTTGATCTGAAAGTAAGGTCTGAGGAGTTCCATATCTACAAATAATCATATTCAAAAACTTTCTTGCAATAGTCTTTGCAGTTTGATCCTTCATATCCTTCATTGACTGCTTCAGGAAATCTAGTTAGCATGTCTATGACTACTAGAATATACCTATTGCCTTTTTTTAGTAATTGGCAGTTGACCTACCACATCAATAGCAACAGCCTGAAAAGGTCTAGTTGGAATTGGAAATGATTGTAATGGAGCTTTTCCTCTGAAAGGAGATCTTATTTGGCACTTATGGCATGATTTGACATATGTGAGTATATCACTCTTCATACCTTTCCAGATGTAATGATCCTTTATTCTTTCCCAAGTTCTAGAAAATCCTTGGTGTCCTGCCAAGTCTGAATCATGGAAAGTGTACATAATCCAAGAAATCATTTCAGTTGGTGCCAATATTTTCACTTTCAACCTTCCATCTTCCATTTGTCTAGATAAGAGTAATCCATCTTTATCTAAATACAAGTTTTCCAGGTTCAAAAATGTATCTAGCTGAGTCTCACCCTTCAGTACTGCTTCATAGATAGTTTTGAGTATGGGATCATCTTTCTGAGCTTGAGCAATCTTATCTTTTTCCCAAATTTGTGAACTAGGTTCCTTATTCTTTAGAGTCTCAATATTGAACACTTGATCATTATCATCAGTGTCTTGAAAAACTTCAGGAGACTGCTCTAATTTTCCATTTCACCTGATTTCCTGTTTAAACGGCATTCTAGTCCACACAAGGACACTGTATTATCAACAAAATTACATGCAAAACCATGACGTTTCAGAAAATCAATTCCAAATATTACTTGTACATTAGGATTTGATGATTCTGGAAGAACTATTAATGGATGACAAACTTTCAATGGAAAACAAGGACTTGAAATAAAAACATTTATTTGCTTATCAGCTGAAATTTCTGATTCAAATATTCCCTTTAATTTAATTGGATAACTTAAAACTGAAATATCACTTGGAATTAGAGATTTAATTTTGTTAAACAAGCTATAAGAAATGAGTGAGATATGTGAACCTGTGTCAAGTAAGATTTTCACACGGCACATCTTCAATAAATCCTTGTAGAACTGTCAAAGGTTTACCTCCATTAGCATAAGGAGCTAATGATACATCAAACTCTCTTGTAGGGTTGGAGCTGTCTTTAGCTTTACCCATGTTTGATGAGTAGTTTGACATTTTTGTCTTTGCCAGTATGATATTGGAATAATAACTATTTCCAGATTTCTATTTCTTCTCTGATTTCTTATGTTGAAAACAAGATTTATCTCTAACATAACAATCTTTAACAAAATGACCAGGTTTATTGCATCTAAAGCATTTTGGAACATATTTCCTATGAGATGCTTTATTCCTGTCAATACCATCAGATTTACAAGATAAAGATTTATTATCTGTAAGATTCTTGGATATTGTGAAATCAGATAGATATCATTTTAAGCAGAAGTTCCTGTCCTTGTACTATTGGTCTCTGTTCTTTCTATTTCTTCATTCAGAAATGTTTTCAGTTCCTCTAATTTTCCCAAATCATGTAATTTTACCTTGGAATCAGATTCTGGAACATTTTCTGTTAGATTTTCTGTTAAATTTCCTTAGACTGTTTCTTAGCACCTTTTAATTTTTGAAACTTTCCTTTTCTCACTTTATCTATAGCCACTGTGTTAAGAGAATGAGTTTCATTATACTGAGAAAAGTTCACCTGATTATTGTTTGAGGAATGAAATATATCTCTAAATCTCTCTTCCTTTTCTTTAACAAGTTCAAAACATTGTTCAAGATTTTTAACCTTTTTCTTGTATGCTGTTTCTTTCAAATTATCTTTAAGGCCAAGCCTAAATTGATTAAACAGTAACCATTCCAAAGAGGATCTCTCGTCAGATGAAACATTAAATCCATGAGCAATGCTCCAAAATCTGTGATAATATTCTGAAACAGACTCCCTATTACCTTGAATGCACTGTTGAATTTTCCAAATGTTAGGCCCTAATTCTCTTACACTTGAAAATTCTGATATTAGCAAACTTTTAAAGGTTGCATAATTGTCAGTGTCTCTCAATAAAGGAGATGTGTTTAAGAATGTTTTGGCTTTGCCCAATAATTTACTACGAAGTATAATTAATAAATGAAAATCTGACCACTTACCTAAATCTCTCTAATTTTTTCTGCATATCTGAAAAATGTTTCTACACTTTCACTACTATCACCTGAGAAAGAAGGTATTACTAAAGTTGGATTAATTAATCTAAAAAATTCCCCATCTTTAACTAAAGAAACTTCACTACTAAAATTGCTATCTTCTGTAGCCATTTTACTTGAGTCAAGATTTACTTTCTGGATTCTAAAAATAAGTTAAGTCATAACCAATCCTGCCGACTGCACCATTGTTAATAATTGGTGTATATATAGATAAGGATATTCATAGATATTATATCTTAATATTAATCCTACCATAGAGAATGATCTCTGTTTCTAACAATTATTTTTTTTATTCCGAGTGTACCTATATGTTATTATATGCACAAGGGTTCACTCCAACTAGTGCAATGATCTTAACTCTTTCTTTCAGAATCCAAATAATCACTGACTCAAGACCAAAATACAAAATAAACAAATTTAATATAACAAAAACAATATATATACACTTCAAATAACTTTACATAACTAACTACAAATTAATTGGATCCAAAGCCTTTTAAAAATAAACTTACACTTAAGACTAGACTAAACACTTTGTTTTCACAATGACAAAAATGTTCATAGCCAGTTTCTCTGTCACGGCCCTTTTCCGAAGATATATGACTTTATTCTTCATTTTCACAGGATCCTTTATCATCACTTATGTAACACACATTAATTCTTCCTGACTTAATTCTTTCTCTTTTCTTCAGTAGAAGTAATAGTCAGATCCAGCATCCTTAATACAGATGAAACTTCCTAATCAGTTTTCTGGAACATTCCTTTAGAATGTAAATAGCAAATTCTTCTTTTATTCACTAAATGTTTATTGACAGTCTTAACTCTTCCAATAAAAAAAAAACTTACAGTTCTACGATTCCCTTTTCGGAATCTACTATAAATCTTTCAATCATTGTTTCCTCCAATATTCCGTTTAAATCGCATATAGCAATATTTTCTTTTATTTATCCACATACTTATTCCACATTAAAACTTAATAGTTCCACGATTCCTTTTTCGGAATATACTATTAATTTTCTTCCGACTGTCACATAAAAAAAACTTAAGTTCCTCCGAACCTAAATATATGCCAGCCTGTGTTCTAAATTCCTTCCGAATGCTCTCTTCTTTACAGGCGTTACCCAGATACCGAATGCTTTCTTGTCAGCTGTCAATCACTCATCAAACTTCTCGGCGAGCATGCGCACTCCACGAAAGTCAGAAACTAAGTACTGTAAAATGGCTGACACGTTGTATCCGTTAGCTACAAGAGAATGTCTTCATAAAACACAAAACTTAATATTTCAAACCACAATCAAATTCTTAAGTAATACAAAGATCAAATCTAGTAAGTACATCAATTTTTTTAACTTCTTTACATATCACTTTGGACAAAACAATTCCATAACGGGCACATCGCAAGTGCCGACAATGCGTGCTATGAAAACAAAACTAATAAACATGCTAACATAAACAATTAGTAAAAATATTCAGAATTTTAATTATGATTATTTTTACAGTTTCCTTTGCTATGAAACAACCTTCACCCAACAGCTTCTTAGTCTTGTGTCCGTTGGTACTATAAGGAGATGCCAAATGGAATGATTACCATGATTTCTACTCCGCCTCCCTCCAAGCCTTGGTTCTCAAACTAAGCCTAGATGTGACTGACACCAATCCAATGCAGTACAAGAAAAAAAAAAATTCAACAATATCACAAGTAGCTTAAGACCAAAATTCTAGCTGCTCACCTCACTCTGCCAATATCACAGCATAACCTCATAAAGCTTGCAATGACTGTAAAAGAACAATCAACAAATCCAAATCAGACTTCAAAAGAGCCAAATGCTGCAAACTCACTTATCCAAATGTCAGTTGTAGTTGATGGTCCATTGCCAGGGCCATTGGTTGCAACTTTTGTCCATCCATGTTTCTGGCACTCTCATATCCAGATAGTACCATAGCCACCTCATCTTAAGACAAGGCCGACTTACTGGCATCACTCTTCTTCTCTCTTTGAATTCCTGCATTGATCACCAAGAAAAGTGCCTTCCATGTTACCAAGAACCACTCACTCCATGTTACCCATAGTCTTCTTCCAGAAAGAAATCCAAAGAATCCTTAATAGCCTGAACACAAACAAATGGATCGGTCCCAATGGTCCCACCTACTGTTAAAAACTTGTTCACCAGAATTATTGCATATCCTGCATTGCCTCTTCAGTCTTTCCTGTTCAACTGGCATCTACCTTATGGCATGGAAACAGACCCACATCCAGCCCATACAAAGAAAGGTGATAACAGTCAGCAACAAACCATCATCCAATTGCTCTTGTTGTTGCTCTCTCTAAAATTATGAAGGTTAACAGTAAGCTTCTGCACTACATGGAAACCTGCCAAATAAGCAGTGACCAGCAATGTGGATTCCATAACTGATTTAGCCTTCACCACTGACATCTTGACTTAAGCCATGAAAACATTTGGAGAAAAGCACGTAGTTGTTCTTGACATCTCAATTGTAGCTGATCATGGTTGTCACAAGGACGAAATCACTCTTTTGAAAAATTGTCATTTGTCAAATGAAAATTGCATTTTTTCATTTGACAAACCATGTAGAGTCCAATTGTTAGAATCCTCAGTGTATTGAACTTTAATCTCCTAGCTATGTCTCAGTGGAATAAGGACAACCTTGTAGACTTCAATGTCATTAAAATTTAGTCCTGTCTGATCTCTTGCTAGAGAGAGCTCACATTCCTTCCACTAATCATCAGTAATAACCTGATATCCAAACATGATCAGATTTCCCTCTTAGGCTGACCTACACCTCCAACCTTTCATGGTACAAACACATCTCAACCATAACGTCTACAGCTTCCAAAAAACTTGGTATACTCTTCTGCTCAAGATATATTATTATTATTATTATTATTCAGGCCTCCAAGGAGTCAAAAGACTCATCGAGGGAGGTCCTTCCTAAGACAAATTCTGTAAAGACTCATCGAGGGGAGGTCCCCCCCTGAGAAACAAAGTTTATCATACCACGCTTTAAACTCACTGACCGTTCTCGCTCCCACCACTCCATCAGGCAATGCATTCCACGGCTCAACCACCCTCCACACAAAGAAACCACTCCTTACCCTCTTGCTCACAGTTTCCTTTCGTAACTTCCAGGGACTTTTACAGCGGCTAACTCTACACAAATCCCAAATCCACCCAAACATGGAATAATGCTCATATATATATATATATATGGAGTGGTGCACCAAAATCCTCTCTTAGACTGCTCAATGCTATCCAAAAGAGTGCAATATGGTTAATTAATGATCCATCTCTCACAGATCCATTTCATTCCTTTTCTCATAAACATTTAGTTTCCTTATGCATGTTTTACAGATAAGTCCACAGATGATGTTCTGCTGAATTGGCAACTATCATTCCTCAGAAATCATGAAAACAAGAGCTACTCTTAACTAATACTCATTTACAGTCCAGCATGAACTTGCCAAATCAACTTTTCTGCCTCCTCTTTCATTCCATCTACTTCTATTCCATGGAACAGCCTACACCCCTCCCCCAAGAATACCTTCAGCAGTTCCAAAAAATATAAATTAATTAAAAATAAAAAAATACAGTGAATGGATTTCTCCTTTCCTCTCTGCCCACACATGGCACTAATATGCTATAGTTCTTGCAGCCTTTTGTGTGTGTGTGTGTGGGGGGGGCTCATATATACATATAAATATGAATTATAGGCAGAAGTGAGAGAAGGTGTATAGGGGGAGAATGTAAAGGAAACTATGTTTTGAAAAGAGAGAGTAAACAGGATGTGGGAAAGGAGTATAGATACTACTGATGACAGCATTTTTATTTTTATTATTATTCAGGCCTCCATGGAGTCAAAAGACTCATTGTGGGAGGTCCTTTCTAAGAAACACGAGTCTATCAAGACTCATCCTAGGAAACACAAAGCCTATCATACCACTCCTTAAATGAAGTTACCATTCTCGCTCTAACTACTCTATCAGGCAATGCATTCCATGGTTCAACTACCTTCCATGCAAAGAAACTGCTCCTCACCATTTTTCTCACAATTTCCTTTCATAACTTCCATGAATGGCTCCTTGTCATAACTCCTTCCTGCTGTTCAACCAAGCAAAAGAACTTTCCAGTGTCAACCCTGTAACCACCTCTCAAAAGTTTAAAGGTCTCAATCATATCACCTCTCCTTCTATCCACCAAACGCTGCAATCCACAATCCCTCAGCCGATCCTCATGACTAACATTGTACAGTCCTGACACCATCTTTGTTATCTGCCTTTGTACCTTTCCACAGTTAATTTATTCCCTTCAAATCCTAGGGACCAGATCTGAGAATAATAGTCTAAGTGTGGTTGGATCAGTCTTATACAACAGAATGATAAGACTGATCATTCCGTTCTATAAGACTGATCAGACCAGTCTTATACAACGGAATGATAACCATTTTATCTCTGCAGGTCAGTGTCCTCATTATTGCAGCAATCCTCTGTGTTACCTTCACCACCTTTGCAATATGTCCCCTAAATTTCAGATTTCTATCAATCATCAACCCCAGGTCTCTTGTCTCCCCTGCTTCCTCCAGTTTAACTTCTCCCATAGAGTATGCAGTGTCCCATTGATGTGTCCCAAACCTCAAGACCTTACATTTTGCTGCATTAAACCGACACCCCATTCATTTGCCCATCTATCTAGCTTATTCAAATCCTCTTGCAGGGTTATGACATCTGCACTATTACTAATAACCCTTCCCAGCTTCGTATCATCCTCAAGTAACTGAATATCCCCTTGCAATCCACGGACAATGTCATTGATATAAAGGTTAAACAATGTAAGTCCCAGTACTGAGCCCTGTGGAACCCCACTTGTAACCTTCTGCCTCTTTGATTAATCTCCACCCACAACTTTCTGATACCTATCAGACAGCTACTCCTGAATCCAGTTGACCAATCTGACATCCAGACCCATGTGCTGCCCCTGTCAAATGCCTTTGCTAAGTCTAGGAAAATGGCAGTATATGCCTTCCCCTCATCTGCTCTTGTAACTTTATCATAAAAGGCTAGCATATTTCTAAAACAGGAGCTCCCCTTCACAAATTCATGTTAACTCTCACAGATAACATTAACCTAATCTACCCAATGCTGTATATGGTCCCTCACTACTTTCTCCAAGATCTTACTAACTAGTGATGACACACAAACTGGCCTATATTTAGACCCTTCCACTCTGCTACTGCCCTTATGCAATGGCACTATCTTACCTTCCTTCCATTCCATGGGCACCTTTCCAGCAGCCAGACTTTCAATTGAACCGCCAGGTCGAAGGCACTGTCAGTTCCTTAGCACATTTTCTCAAAGCTGGTGGTGAAATACTATCTAGTCCCACAGCTTTACTAACATCCAGAGTACTCAGACCTCAAACCACAAACCTGCCCTATCCCTCTAGTATTCAAATTGACTCCTCCAGGATGAAATACTCGAATAAAGTGTTCACTGAACAATTCCACTATGTCCTCTGCATCAGTCACTCTATTCCTATTTTTATCCCACAATCATTTCTCCTCCTACTGGCCACATAGCTAAAAAATTCCCTAGGATTTTCCTTGGATCTAAGGTCTTTTCTCATATTCCAGTTTCACCGTCCTTACCATACCAGTCACTCTCCTGATATGTGTCTTATATTCTTCATGCATCTTCTCTTCACCTGTCTCCTTATATTTCTTCCATAGCCTCTTTTTCGCATGCAGTTCCTGTTTAATATTGTTTGTCATCCACTTTACTCCAAATTGTGTCCTCTTCTTCACTTGTGGAATACAGCTTACCATTGCTGCTAACAAATATTCCTACACAATTTCCCAAGCACTAATGATATCCCGGTCTTCCAATTCCTCCCTTCACGAAACTTTCCCAAGTTGACATCTAAGACTATTATAATCACATGCTTTATACATATAGCAATCAGTTATATGTTTTGTCCAAGAGGACAAAACATATAGCTGATTGCTATTATAGGCTAGGGGATGCCCAAAAAGATGCACACACACACAGCATGCATCAATAGATGAAAACAATGGATGCAAACTGTAATTATTATGAGAGGAGGACTTCAGCTATTTGAACATAAATTGGAAAAAGCACTTGGCAGAAAGAAAATGGAATTTCTACAGCTACTAAGAGACAATTATCAAAAACAGTATGTGATTAAGAGGATCTGGGGTTCAAGTGTACTGGTAACAGCATCAGAAGGTGTATTCATAATCCAGGTAGATATTTTATAGCCTACAAGATGGGGAAGGAATATAAACAGAAAGATGATCAGCAAGCTCATGAGTAGTAAAATGCAGGCAAGAAGCATGATTTTCATGGCAAGTAAGATAAATTTAAATTATGAGAGGAAGTTAGTACTGCATAAAGGCTAACTCCAAACTAGAAGTAGCAAATTACAGACCAATCAGTATCTCAGGAGTGATAGTTCAGATACTAAGAGAAGTTAGTCAATAGCAAAATTCAGGAGTAGGTTTTGTGAAGGATAAATCTTAAGTGATGGCTGAGTTGGACACACCAACTAGCCACATCATGTGATTCTGTGAGACTTTGCAAAAGCATTTGGCAGGATGCCACATGAAACTGTTGCACAGTGCCAACCCAAGCAAATTTTTGAGTGTCGGCAAGATTTTTTTTTCTGCCCTTTGGTCGAAATTGTATATGTATATATAATAAAAATTATATATATATATATATATAGTAAATAAATAAATAATAATAATAAATAAATAAAATATTTTTGTGTTTATTATATAGTGAGTACATTATTTTACCCCAATTTATAAATATTACAAAAATCACATTAAATATGACAAAGCAAATATGGAAAAATCTAAACTAAGAATTAACAATTTTAATTATTTAAAAAAAAGAAACCTTTCTAGCCTTAATTTCAAAAAATACTTTACTACTCCTTCTAGATCTAATGTCTCGACTATGTCACTTTCAATAGATAAAGTTGCTAAGCCATCTAATCTCTTTTGGGACATTGTGGACCTCAAATAAGTCTTAATCAGTGGCAAATTCTCCATGCTTGCTGCGCAAGCGCATTAATTGAGAAAGAAGTAATATTTATTTGTTAATAAATGCATGCATTTCTAAGCATTCTATTTAGGCTTTTATTTTTGTACACAGATGTCTTAAGCTTGTACAGCAATAATTAAACTTTGCGTTGTGTATCGAAGCAAGCTGCTTTGGCTTGCTCAGTTATAGGAGCTTACAGGTCCTCATAGCAGCACTGTGATTTCATGAGCGTGCATAGCCATTTCACGTCATCTCACTCTGTTGCTTAAACCACAGGCCATACACAGTCAACATAGCTCTAGCCAGTGAGCTTCAGCAGCCTTTACAAGTGTGTGTGTGTGTGTGTTGCTTGGGAAAATTAAGTTACAACCAACTTTTTATGACAATGTTATTGACCAGTTCATAAAGAAGAACCATAGGGTATAATTTGTGTTCAAGTAGCTAAATTGAAAAATATAGAATATCATTTGTAAAATAAATGTATTTGTATGATTAAATGTATATAAATTTCTAAATATATAGTTTTAAATGGTCAGTACAGGTGACCCTCGTATAATGTGGCACTTATACAATGCGGTTTCAATATAACGGGGTCTACAAATTGTAGTAACCCTTGTTCAATGCGGTACTTATAACACGCAGTTTTGACAAAAACACAGTCTAGAAACTGTAGTAACCCTTTATCTTTTCATATATTTTTCACTGCGAGACTTAAAAATCAAATTTTATTTTCCTTAAATTTGTGTCTGCCCATATCGCACAGGTAGTTATAAGTAGCAAATTGATATTAGGGGAAAACACCCTTTACCATGCACGTACGTCAATTGTATACTGTATAAAGTGTTTATTGTTGATAATTGTCTTCGTTTTCTGCCAGGAAAGCGCATTAAAAATCATGAGTGTGTTATCTCAAGCTGAGCACTTTATTTTCTGGTGAGTTACATACATAATTAATATGTAATGCTTTTTTATGTAAAAAAATAATTTTTTGTAATAAGCCACAAATTGCACTGAAAGGGAAAAAATTAATATTGAAAAGAAAATTCGTCTCGAAGAAAAAAAATTAAAATCATGGATCAGTTGAAAAATGGAGAAAAACAAGTT
Organism: Typopeltis vanoorti; assembly: GCF_054136105.1. Classification (NCBI taxonomy): domain Eukaryota; kingdom Metazoa; phylum Arthropoda; class Arachnida; order Uropygi; family Thelyphonidae; genus Typopeltis; species Typopeltis vanoorti. The sequence goes on from NC_143560.1 coordinate 139,248,637, forward strand.
GTTGTAAGGACTTTGAATTTAAATGAATCAACAATTTAAACAACCAAATACAATGAACATAATATTCGAGAAAGTGTTTATTGCTGGATCAATGGTAAGTGCAAAGCTCATTGCTCGTGTACGCAATTTTCTAAGAGAAAAATTAAGAAATTTCTAATGATTTGGAAAGAAGATTCACTCAAAGGAAAATTCCTTTGGATGGAAATCTTATTAAGCAAAAAACTCTCAAAGTTTATAAATGTTTATAATGCAGACCAGGTGTTCAATGCTGATGAATCCGGGCTATATTGGAAAAAAATGCCAAAACGCACATTTATTTCGAAAAATGAAAGATTAGCGCTCCTGGATTCAAAGCTTCCAAAGACAGAATTACTCTACTGTTTTATAGTAATGCATCAGGTGATTACATGACAAAACTAATGTTTATTAACTGATCCTCAAATCCTTGTGCTATGAAAGATTAAAATATGCACTTATTTTTATTTTGCCTAAAACATTTATACATTATGTGCAATGAAGCTTAATTACAATTTGTAATTTTTATAATTTTATACAATGTATTTGTGCCATAGTTTATGTTTTCTTAACTTACATGAATTACCTGAATTAAATAAAAATATATTTTTTGTTGGATATGCCATTGTTGTTTATATATATATTTAAAAAAAAAAAATTATTTCTTAACATAATCCTACTTTTTGTATGTGATCCGAGTCTCGCATAATGCGATTTATATAATGTGGCATATCTATGGAACCTAACATCCGCATTACACGACGGTTACCTGTAATTCATTATTCCAATAATCAGATTTCAATCACACCTCTCACTCCCTGAATGATAACAAGAGCAAGCGTGAATTTCAAGACTAGCATTCGACCCTGGTCTTAATTTAGAAAAACTGCACTCTGCACTTGCAACTGTAGTTGGGAGATTGTTAAAAGAATTCGTAGTGATGTGTGCACATTAGGAAAAAGACTTATGCAGTTATTTGCACAAATATAATTTATACTTCTTTGGGAGAATAATTGTTTGATATACTCCAAGACAATATTTTTAATTCATCTAATAAATCTATTGCTGAAATATCTTTTTGATCACCATCAGACAGAATAATTTCTAAGTCAAAACAAGCTTTTTCTACTGTATCATTATGAAATTTTAAGTTACAATGTTAAAGAGAAACCCAAAAATCTAAGACATATTTATTTAGCTGTTCAAATCTCTCAGTAATTGACGTCATTGCTGAATCAAGAATTACATTAAAAAAAAAAAATTAATTTGAAACTGTCACTCAAAATTAGTAATTGATTTGTCAGGACATTCATAATCGAATTGAGTTTTTACATGTCAAGTTTGTGTGCTTCCGTTAGTTGGGAAATCAGCATTTAACCCAATATTTAGAGCAAAGTTATGGGCTTGGTGCTTAACTTTCAAAAAATTATTTTTGCTTCTGTATGAAGTTAAGAATTTTTTTGTGACATCTAATGATATCAAGGCTTCCATAATATTGCAAGAGATATTTTGCAATTGTTTGCTAGATGCATTGACTTCACTTAGAATGTCATACCAAACAAATGTGCCAAATATAAACTTGAAAGAATTAATTTTTTTGCTAATGAACTAGCTTCCAATTTTGTTTTAATGCCTTGATGCCCAATTAAGCTGTCATCTTCTGTGATGAAAATTAAAGCTTCATGTATTTCTTTTACTTGAATTAGTATTGCTTTTACAGCTTCAACGCAACTTTCCCATCTCATTGCGCATAAAGGTTTTAAAGTAAACTTTGGATGTGGTTTAGAACTTCCCATTGATGACACGATGAAGAAAAGAAATTATAGATTGACTGAATAATGTCAAAAAATATAATTGTATCTACACTGTAGCTTGCTGCATTGCTCAAACCAAGTTCAAGGAATGCATACAACATGGAACAAAAAATGCTCTAGGATTTTTGTTCCTTAAAAGTGCTTGTACTTCTGCATTCTTCCCCTTCATATTTGACCCATTGTCATATCCCTGACCATGGATATTTTGAATATTTCATTTTTTTTCTTCTAATAATTTTAAAATTACTTTAGCCATACCACTTCCTGCTGTATCATTAATTTTAATAAAATCTAGAAATCTTGTATAATATCTTGGGTTACTTCATTTTTTTCTTTTATAGAAACACATCTTACAATTAAGGACATTTGCTTAATTGTAAACAAATTTACAATTAATGAAATTAATTGTAAATTTGCCTTAAAATATCAGTGGTGCAATCAACAATTATTGAAAAATACTTAGCATTCATTATTTTAGATACAATTTTTTTAAAATTTCATTACTCAATATATTAATGATTTTGTTTTCTATACATTTCCCTAAATAATGAACAGGAATTTCATTGTTTTTTTTTATGCGTTCCACTTGTTTTTGTAATACACTGTCAAATTCGGCGAATAATTCAATCAGTGTCAAAAATTTTTCATTATTTGTATATTGAATATCTGAATTTCCTCTGAACGCTATGTTTTCTTTTGAAGAAATTTAATAACCGATATTATGCATTTTAAAACATGCATTCAGTGTTCTTGTCTTTTTTGAGTAATTTTAGCTGATGTTGATCAATTGTAGTTTCATTTTTTAAATTATTCTTTTTCTATTAATTATTAATTTTGAGTTTATTTATTTTTAAGAGTTTTAAAACAATTAAATCTTATTTTTAAAAAAATCGATTTAAAACAGTTGCCTTCTATGGATTTTTACTATAAATAATTCATTTATATAATAATTTGAAAATTAAAGGTAAACTATAATTATTAAGGCAATGTAGGACGTAAAATATGCTGCCCAACGAGCTATTTTGGCATTTTAGAAAAATGCGTCTCTGATTAATATGTTTATAATTTATAAACTATTATCTTTAAAATTTTATTTGTCTATCAAAAAAAAAATAAGTACACAATTAAAAACAAAGAATACACAGAATACACAATACACTCAATATGTTTCACATTCAAAATCGAAATGACGCTGAAAAAAATGTAAGAAGTGCAAATCATGCTGTTTCGTCTATCCAAATTCAAAACAGAATTTAAGAAAATGGACAGCGTAATATACACCTATGTTTCAGACTAAATATTTGGATAGATCAGTGTTTCTGAAACTTCAGATATCTGCATATCCCTTCTTTAATTTTCATTATTACTAAGTACCTTATCAAAGTAATAATAATAAATAAAAATATATTTTGTTGTAAATGTCTGTTTTATTTGAATTTAGATGTACATTTAAACAAAAAAAAAATTTATTTTTAATAGAATTTTTATAAACATACATAAAATTTATAAACATACTATACATTTTTACTTAATATAAATAATTTATCAATGCGAAATTGCTTATTTCTATATCTGCTATGTTGCTCACTTTTGTGCATTTTATAAATCCTGTCTTTAACCAATGATCCATACTTAATTTGAAAGCTAAAAAAATTGTTGTATTTACTCGAATATGGCTCGCACTTTTTTCCCAAAATGAAAGCTAAAAAATCGTGGTGAGATATATGTGGGGAGTTTTGGAAACTAAAGTTTTCAGGAAAAAAACAACTGAAAATGGGTATGACTTACCAAGAAGCATCTATTCACTCACTTTTTCTGTCCTCGAGAGCTTTGCACACAAGGTTTCCTTGTGTGCAACGTCAAAGTTATCTACCCAAATAGAGTCATCTTCTTTCCCATTATATCAAGCAAAAATTACTAGTATTTTAAGACTTGAGATATGTAATGAACAATCCTTGACAAATTACTAACGAGAAGTGAAAGATGTGTGTGATTTCCATAATATCTGAAATACATTCACTATATATTTCTTAGTTTTAACACGTTCATGACAGGGTAGTGTCAAGCAAAACAATATGTTGCACTGGCAACATGTGTTTTTTCTGAGTATATACAGCAGTTTCTGTTGGAGGGGAGATGTGATTCATTAGTTAGTGTTTATATTCCCAGTTGTCTCTAATTGCACTATTTGTTGAGAAATATATTACACAGTCTTCAAATGTCTGAGAACCTTATTCAGTGACATGATAAAACTAATTGTTTTCCATGTTTCTGCAGTATAGTTGCTGTTGTGGAGGGAGTATTGTTTACTGCAGGGAGCGAGTTATCGTTCCAGCGTGAAAGTCGGGGCGATGAATTGCATCCTACTCAAATTGCATAATATAATTATTCATGAATAAATTATATTATGCATAATTCATGCATAATATAATTTAATATATATAGACTATAAAAGTTTATGAAATTCACATCGTATGATACTTTATGGGATGTTTCCTTAAGTATCTAATAAGTGGGTTCTAAAATGTTTAGTTTTAGTATGTATGACTATAATTTTTTTATTAATAAAATATAATAAACACATATTTAACTATCAATGGAAAATGACCCCCCCCCTTTTTTTATTTGGCAAACTAAACTCTGTATTTTTGTAAAATATCTTGTTGCCATAATACGGCTGAACGAGTGCCCTTATCAAGCAGCACCGTGAGGTAGGCTGCCTGTATGCTACACCCTGTCAACGGGACCAGTACCATTGACAGGGTGTAGCATAAATTATCAAAATAAAAATAATTATTTGGAGCTTATATAATTATCGTTATAAATATGTATAAATAAATTTAATATTTTTTAAATATATGATATATCCAATTTAATTTTTTTTAAAATTTTTTCTGCCTCCAGTATAATTGTAACATAAACTCTAAGTTTTCCACCCTTTTACTTTTCCGCCTGTGGTATTCGCCCATTCCGCCCTTGCCTCACGCCGGGCCTGCTGTTACATAAACCTAGAGGAATGGGATGAATATGAAGCAACTGGTGATATGGATAATGGGACAACTATCAACAGACTAAGAGTAGTATATGAAGGACTCAAATCCAATAGAAGGTGCTGCAGGGCTTTGTACTTTTTTATTATTATCATTTTATTATGATGATTCAGGCCTCCATGGAGTCAAAAGAATAATCTTGGGAGGTCCTTCCTAGAAAACAGTTTATCATTCTACTCCTAGAACTCAATGAACCACCCTCCATGCAAAGAAACCACTCCTCACCCTCTTGCTCACAGTTTCCTTTTGTAACTTCCAGGAATAGCCCCTTGTCCTTGCTCCATCCCCCTGTTCCACCAAGCAAAAGAACTCCCCGAGTGTCAACCCTATAACTGCCCCTCCACAGTTTAGAAGTCTCAATCATATCACCTCTCCTTCTATCCACCAAACTCTGCAGTCCACATTCCCTCAGCCGATCCTCATAACTAACATTGTACAGTCCTGAAACCATCTTTGTTATCTGCCTTTGTACCCTTTCCACAGTTAATTTATCCCCTTCAAATCCTGGGGACCAAATCTGAGAACAATAGTTTAAGTGTGGTCTGATCAGGGTCTTATACAACGGAATGATAACTCTTTTATCTCTGCAGGTCAGCGTCCTTCTCAGTATTGCAGCAATCCTCTGTGTTACCTTCACCACCTTTGCAATAAGTCCCCTGAATTTCAGGTTTCTATCAATCATCAACCCCCAATCTCTTGTCTCCCCTACTTCCTCCAGTATAGCTCCTCCGATAGAGTATGCAGCATCCCATCAATGTGTCCCAAACCTCAAGAACTTACATTTTGATGCATTAAACCGACATCCCCATTCATTTGCCTATCTGTCCAGCTTATTCAAATCCTCTTGCAAGACTACCACATCTGCACTATTACTAATAACCCTTCTCAGCTTCACATCATCTGCAAGCAACTGAATATCCCCCCCCCCTGCAATCCAGTGAAAATGTCATTCATATAAAGGTTAAACAATACAGGTCCCTGTACTGAGCCCTGTGGGACCCCACTTGTAACCTTCTGCCCCCTTGATACTACTCCACTATACAGAACTCTGATACCTATCAAATAGCCAATTCTGAAACCAGTTGACTAACCTGACATCTAAACCCATGTGCTGCAACTTAAATATCAGCTTATCATGTGGCATCCTGTCAAAATCCAAAAAAAATGGCATAATATGCCTTTTGTTCATCAACTGTTCTTGTCACTTTATTATAAAAGGTAATCATATTACTAAAGCAAGAGCATCCCTTAACAAATCCATGTTGACTCCCACAGATAACATTACCCTCGTCTGCCCAATGCTTATACGGTCCCTCACTAATTTCTCCAAGATCTTAACTACTGATGAAACACAAACTGCTCTATAATTTGACATTTCTAGTCTGCTACCATCCTTATGCAATGGCAGTATCTTACCCTCCTTCCACTTCTTGGGTTCTTTTTTCCCTTAGCCAGACTTTCATTGAAAAGCCAGGTCAACAGAGCTGTCAGTTCTTTAGCACATTCTCTCAAAATCCATGACGAATTCCATCCAATCCCACTGCTTTATTGACATCCAGAGTACTCAGTAAAGCAGTGGGAGTAAAGAAGTGCAATAGGAGAGTGAACACACTCTCTCCTCTTGCACTTCTAAACCCTGAACTTGCCCTATTCCTCTAGTATTAAAACCTACTTCTCCAGGATGAAATACCCCATTAAAGTGTTCAATGAATAACTCAACTATGTTCTAGTCACTCTATTCTCATTTTTATCCAACAATTTCATTCTTCCAGAATCATTTCTCCTCCTACTGGCCACATAGCTAAAAAATTCCTTAGGATTTTCTTTTTATCTCAGGGCCAATCTCTTCTCATATTCAAGTTTTTCCTTTCTCACCATACTAGTCACTCTCCTGGCCTGAGTCTTATATTCTTCATGCATCTGCTCTTCACCCCCTCTCCTTATATCTCCTCCACAAGCTCTTTAACCTGCAGTTACTGTTTGATATTGTTTGTCATCCACTTTACACCAAATCGTGTCCTCTTCACTCATGGTATACAGCTTACTATTGCTTCTAATAAATATTCCAATTTCCCAAGCACTAATGATATCTCACTGTTCCAATTCCTCCTCTCTATATAACTACCCCAAGTTGATATTTAAGACTATTATAATCACCTGCCTTATTCCACATATATTCCCTTCTCTTTGATACTCCTTTATATCTATTCATCTTTCAAGTCAAAACCACATGGTCACTCTCTCCAACTGGGGGAAGAGATGCCATCAATTTATACATTTCATACAATTTATACATCAGTAATAAAGAAAATAATTTAAGGGGAAATATCTAGTTTCTTTTGCAAAGGGTAATTTTTGGCAGTTTAACAGTAAGGTGGAAAAGATATCACGCTGTATACTGCACGGAAGGTAAAGAAATGGAATGGAAAGCAGGAAAGTCATGAAACTAGGGAAAGTGAAAGTACAAGTTCATACAGTCAGTTTGATAAAGCCATATCTGTGGCTGTATCAAAATCTTATATCAAACACTATTGTGCATTTGGTCAATTAGGTTTCTTGTGGATGAATAAGTGACAAAGGATACAGAATTTGGCCAAAATAGTGACATATCCATGGAATCTTCCATATGAGCATAGATTGAAGGTGTCTAGAGTTACAATGTTCAGTTGACAGTGGAAAGGGGAAATATGACAGAAACATAAGTTACAGAAAGAGGTTTAATATGATTAATACAGAAGAAATTTTGCAATAGATAACAACAAGACAACAAAGATGTTACCTCTGAATATTGTGCAAGACTGGCTATCAAGAATATAAAGACAAGATTTTTTGCAAGGAGAGTGGCGAATGGGTAGAATGAGTCAGGAGTGCTTTGTCAGTGAATAAGTTCCAGAAGTATGATAGATACCGTGTAAATCATGATAAGTGTGGATTCTCATGATAAGTCTTTTGACTCCAAGGAGAAGCCTAAAAAGAATTTTATAATAATGATAATAAAATAATTCAAAGGATCACTTGAATATTAAAGAACAGATTGACAATAAGAAATAGTTATCTTTCTTTATAAGGCTTTTTTTACATTTCCAGCTTGATACTGTGCACAAGTTTTGTCAGCAGCTCACTTTCATGTAAATGAGGAGTCTATTCAGAAATGAATAATCAAGATGCAGAATAAAATGAAGATATGCAGGTCACAAAGTTTAGGGAGGGGACATGACAGAAATATTTACTAAAGGAGTTTCATAAAAATTGATGTAGGACAAATTTTTCAATACATGGCAAGTAGTAAGAGCAACTGGAGTTGTACTAGTAAAGGCATAAGGACTAGATTTTTTTTACTTGAGGAGTGGTGAATGAATGAATGAAATGCAAAGGGAAGTTGTGAGTGTTCTGTGATTGAATGGATTTAAGGAAATATGTGTATTGTGTTAATAATTGTCAGCATGGGCCTCCAGTGGTGAGTTTTCAAACTGGATGGAGATGCCTATAACATAATAATAATAGATGATTGCAATAGCAACTCCCCCCCCCCCTTGGTACCAGGGACAGTTAGTTATAATGAAACGTTTGCTAGTGAATTACTAACATTCCCACACTTAATTCCCATACATAGTGAGAAATAAAACAAAAGAAACTGGAAAATTATATAAGTAAGGATTAAACCAAGTATATAATTGACTGGTATCTTTAATTTATAGTATAACCAAGTGGAAAAACTTCCAAAAACTGTGGAAAACAGAACAAAGGAAATAGTCAAAAGAAAATGCATGAAATAAAAGTAATAACAGGAAATAACACTAAAGCAATCATGAAACATAAAGAAAATTGCAGGAAACAGAAAAAGGAAACTGCATGAAACTGAATTATTTATGACCATTTCATGCAATGAAATGGTCAAAACAATCATAAGGAAATAATCTGTTATTTCCTTATGATTGTTTGAAATTGTAAATTTCAAACAATCAAAAGAAATTGTAAGAAATAAATAGTGGGAAATATTATTATTAATAGTAGGGTGGTGCTAGTGAGACAAGCACAGTGGATGTGTATAAGAAGAGCTCCTGATTGAGATAAGTTATTCTGGGAATAATTAAGTATATATGCATAATTGTTTGAGTAAGAACGGCTGTAAACTTTGTGCGCTACCGGTATTATTAGTGTGGGGATTTTTCTTGTCTAAACTTAATTACGAAATTGTTATTATTAGACCTAGTAACCTGCAGGGAGAAAAAAAAATTGGCAGTGGCATTGTCATTCCACGATTTTAATTTAGATTTCAGTCATTTCATTAAGTGTGAGGTCCGTTATATGTATTCCTTTGTTTACATAAATGATTTGTGGATGTTTAGCATGGATGTAAGAAGGGTGTGTGCAAAGTGTGACCTGAATGAGGAACTGATGAATGCAAACATGAAATTGATGACAGAAAGTGTTAGTAAAGATTGTGTCACGAGTGCACGTTTGAAAGAGAAGGATGGTGAGAAAGAAAGGCGAAAAAATGTTAAAAAATCAGAAAAAAAGAAAAAGAGCGATTTGAAAACCATAACGGATGTTAAAAGGGACGAAAGTGAGGCGAGAGGGGCAGAAAGAAATGAAATTGAAAGAACAAATGAAACTAGAAATGGCGTGGTGCAGAAATTGCAAGTGAAAAAAATCGAAAGAATAAATGATAGCGAAAAAAGAATGAATGATGGCGAAAGTTGGACGCATGTTGGACTGAAAGTACTGAAACAAAGAAAGATGAATGAGAGTAAAAGTGAGAAGAATGATAGCGAAAGTTGGAAGCATGTTAGTCCGAAAGTGCGGAAACAAAGAAAGATAAATGAGAGTGAAAGTGAGAAGAATGATAGTGAAAGTTGGACGTATGTTGGACCGAAAGTACGGAAACAAAGGATGAATGAGAGGGAAAGTGAGAAGAGGGGGTCGAGAGTTAGAAAGTTAGAAAGATTTAATGATAGAGAGAATGTGTCGCGAGATTCGGAAAGTGAATTGGATTGGATGAGGCAAGAAATAAAATGGATGTGGAATGAAATTAAGAGAATTCAGGTCAACTATTAAAATAAATCATGATGGCATGAAAGAGTTAACGAAAGATGAGCGAGTGGCATTGTATGGCGACTCCATTATTAAAGGTGTGTTAGAGGATAAAATGCACAAGGTATGTTTTCCAGGCGGTAAAATGAGTAGAGTGATTGAGGCATTGGATATGAGGCGGGAACGAGCAAAAGAGTTAATAGTATTAATTGGTACAAATGATTTGAGAGAGAACAAAGAGCATATCAGAATGAATATCAGGAGACTGCTTGGAAAGATAAAAGAGAATAGTGTGACAGGAAAGGTAGTCAGTATGTTGCCTAGGTATGACTGTGGTGAAGTGAGGTGGAGAGCAAGGATTATGAATGATATTCTGGCTGAAATGTGTGAGGAGATGGGAGTACAGTTTGTGAATGTGTGGAATGAGTTTGAGGGATGAAGTGAGCTGTATGGGAGTGATGGACTGCATTTGAGTGGTTATGGTGTGAGTCGCTTGGAGAGACTGCTGCTGGAAGGTAGAGAAGTGAATAGAGAGAATGAATCAGATTGAGATGGGAGTGATGTGGAAGAGCAGGAGAGTAAGCCAGGAGAGATTGAAGAAGTGGCTATGAATGGGGAAGTGAGTGGTATGAGTATAGAAAATGAGAGAATGGGTGTGCAAGAGATGCAGGGAAACGGGGAGGCTCAGGGTGGACAGGGGTACACAGCGTGAGAACGGTGGATGCTCCAAGAGGAGGTGAGAGCATGTGTAGGCAGGAAAGGAATGGGATGACCAGGGATCAAGAGGAAACAGATGGAATTGAAAAGGGTTCTAAAATGAAGAAGTAGAAAGTGAAATGGCCCCAGTCCAGCATGGGGAGATCACATCGAGTGAGTGGTATCAGTGGAACTAGCTGTAGATCCAGAAATGAGCTGTTGTGTTTGTATAAGACAAACAAATCTGATACTACACGTAGTGCAAGACCAAGGCAACTCATGGTAAAAGTAGAATAAGCTATGATCACTAATCTTAAAATTTACCCTTAATGAAAAGCACATCTCCTGGAGGAGATGTATGATGCTTTGTATTAAGGCAAGGGGCCACTACTGAGACCGGTTTCGACTTTTATTGAGGTCTCATCAGTGGGAGTCAGGCTAGAAATACCAAAATTTTAGTAATACAGAGCATATAAGTATTTTACCAGAACAAGTTACCATAAGGTGTTTTAACCTTATTAAATAAAAATCTCAGGAGGAAATATAAATGCAGAAAGTATTTTAACTTGGGTATAATAAATGTTAAAGATACCAAGCTATTTTAAACCTGGTTTTACTCCATTTCAGAAGTAATCAAACAGACAAACAAGTCAAGTTTGTGCCTGCAAATGTTGCAAGTCTAGCTTGGTATCTTTAACATTTATTATACCCAAGGTAAAATACCGAGACATGGTTAGATGAGGATGACAGCCTGACAGGAATAGAGATGGAATGGTATGATATGTTTCGTGAGGATACAAGGGGTAAAAAGGGAGGGGAGTGCTATTGGTGACAGAGAAAGAGTTATGTCCATACAAGGTAGAGATACAAGAGGGAAATAGGGCCAGTGGTTTTTGAGGCAGTATGGTGTGAGATAGAGGTGAATATAATCAAATACTTGGTGGGATGTTGTTATAGACCTGGTAATGTGGATGGTGGTGATAGTGAAATGTAGCGTCAAATTAGCCAAGCAAATAAGAAACACAAGTCTATCATTATGGGTGATTTTAATTATGGCAATATAGACTAGAATGAAGAGATAGCAACTGGAAGTAAAGAAAATAAGTTTGAGTTTTTGAGGGATAACTACCTCAGACAGTATGTAACAGAGGGCACAAGAGGATTAAGGGTCTTGGATTTGGTCATCTCATCAGAGGATGTAATTATAAATGAGGTGTCAAATCATCCACCAATTGGTGAAAGTGACCATGAGGTGATTACTTGGGTAGTTGACAGCAGTGCATGGACCCCTGTGAGAAAAGGGTATATGTGGAACTACAAGGGGTGGTGGTGGTTATGAAGAGCTAAGGAGACAGCTTGCGGGTGTAGCATGGAATGAGGAGTTAGCTGGAAAAGAGATCAATGCAGCTTGGGGGATTTTCAAAAACTATCTAGTAGATGCAATGTCTAAATGTATTCCAAGGGTGAGAAGGTTAAATAAGATAGGTGTGAGATGGATGAATAAAGAGATTAAGCATGTGATACAGAGAAAAAGGGCATTGTGGAGGCAGCATAAGAGAAGTGGAAGTAACCAATTTCATGAGGTCTACAAAGACCAGGCAAGGCAGGTGACTTGGTTGGTGAGAGTAGCTAAAGAAGGGTATGAACAGCAGTTAATGAAGCCAAAAAGAATCCTAGGGAGTTCTTTCGATATGTAGCCAGCAATCTACTTACTTCTTACAATAAAGTGACTGCTTCCTTGGACAGAGGAGAAGGATACATAGTAATATACTTGGATTTCGCAAAAGCTTTTGATAGAGTACCTCATAATAAGTTGACAGTTAAACTAGAGCAGTGGGGTTGGATATTAGATTAGTGCATTGGATTGGAGACTGGCTATTTGATAGGTATCAACAAGTTGTGTATGGGGGTATGATATCCAGGAAAAGGAAAATCACTAGTGGAGTGCCTCAGGGGTCTGTTTTAGGGCAGTTACTATTTAACTTGTATATTAATGATATTGGTGAAGATTTGGATGGAGATATTCAGTTGTTTGCAGATGATGCAAAGTTGGGACGAACCATAAAGAGTAGTGAAGATGTTGTGGCCTTGCAAGAAAACTTGAATAAATTGAGTGCTTGGGCAAGCAAATGGGGATACGAGTTCAATGTTGCAAAATGTAAGGTTTTAAAATTTGGAAAACAAAGTTGGGATGCAGAATTTATGCTTAGTGAGAATATATTGTTGGAGGTAGAGGAAATAAGAGATCTGGGAGTGATAGTGGATAAGGATCTAAAATTTAGGGGACACTTCGCCAAAATTGTGAAGACAATACAAAGACTTCTGGGAATGATGTGGAGGATACTGATGTGTAGAAGTAGGGAGATTCTTGTTCCATTGTATAAGGCTTTAATTAGGCCACACATGGACTATTGTGCCCAGATTTGGTCAACGGGTTTTCAGAAGGATGAAGAGATGTTGAAAAGGGTCCAAAGGTGACTGACTAAGGTAGTTTCTGACCTCTGGAATGTTGAGTATGAGGAAAGATTGAGAAGATGTAATTTGCAGAGTCTGGTGGAGAGAAGAAAGAGGGGAGATATGATACCTACAAGTTGGTAAGGGGGTGTTATAAGATTAATGGCAGAGAAGTTCTACAGAGAATAATGAGAGATCAGGGGAGAACCAGAGGTCATCCCTGGAAACTGTATAAAGAGGGTGTGAGTAGGGAGTAAGAGGCAGGTTTTTGTCGTGCAGAGTTGTGAATGATTGGAATGCCTTGCCTGAGAATGTGGTGTCTGCAAGGAGTTTGAGTGTGTTTAAGACACAGTATGATGAGATGTGTGTGTGATAAAAGGACCTCAGATAAGTCTTTGACTCCATGAGATCTTGGGTAATAATAATAATTATTATTATTATTTAGGCCTCCATGGAGTCAACAGACTCATCGTGGGAGGTCCTTTCTAAGAAACACAAGTCTATCAAGACTCATTGAGGGAGTTCCCTCCTAGGAAACACAAAGTTTATCATACCACTCCTTAAACGCATTAACTGTTCTCGCCCTCACCACTCCATCAGGCAATGCATTCCATGGTTCAACCACCCTCCATGCAAAGAAACCACTCCTCACCCTCTTTTTCAGTTTCCTTTCGTAACTTCCAAGGATGGCTCCTTGTCGTGACTCCTTCCCACTATTCAATCAAGCAAAAGAACTCCCCAGTGTCATTCCTGTAACCACTTCTCAACAGTTTAAAAGTCTCAATCATATCACCTCTCCTTCTTCTATCCACCAAACTCTGCAGTCCATATTCCCTCAGCCGACCCTAATAACTAACATTGTACAGTCCTGACACCACCTTTGTACCCTTTCCATGGTAAATTTATCCCCTTCAAATCCTGGGGATCCGATCTGAGAACAATAGTCTAAGTGTGGTCTGATCAGACTGGTATACAAACTATAAGATATAAGATCTGATATAAGACTCTGATCTTATATCATAAAAGAAATTATGATAAACAACAAAACTCATGGAAAACAGAACAAATGAAATCACAAGAAATAAAATCTGCCAGAAAAAAAAAATAATAATAACAACACGAAAGAAATCATAGGGGAAAAAAAAAAAAAAAATTAAAGCAACTACCAGAAACAGAACAAAAGAGATTCACAAACAATAAATTACATGATAACCACAGTAATTAACTTTAAAAGTAAATAATATTTTTAATAATATCATTTAATATTAATTTCTAGCATGCAGCAACAGTTTTTAATTGGTAAACCACCAAATGCTGTATGTACCTTTTATTCCCATTCCTTTGATTTGCTTGTTTCTACACACTGATTATGTACTGTTATTTTCAGTATGAAATATCTGTACTTTTGTTTCATTAAAGTTAATTACTGTGGTTATTATGTAATTTATTGTTTATAGTCATGCCACAGGTACTTTAAAAAAAAGAGATTCATGACGTAGGGGGAGGGGGAACTAGAAATAGGACAAAGGAAATTATGTGAAATAGATATCAAAGGAATTTCGGCTAGAACAACTTCAAAACAATTTACTAAACTGCCTAAAAAGAAAGATCTACAACCAGTGTGTACTCCCAACAATGACCTATGGTATTAAAACCTGTTTTTTTTAGTTTGGATTGAAACTAAACTTAAAAATACCTACAGAAACTGAAAACAATGCAAAGAAAGATGGAAAGAGCCATTTTGGGAATAACAGTTAGATAAAAAGAATAATACTTGGATAAGGAAGCAAACAAGGTAATGGCCAAAATATTATTATCACCATTCCTAAGGCAACAAATGATGCTGGTCAGGATGTGATAAGAATATCTGACAACAGATGGACAGAGAGAACAAGAGAATGGACACTAAAAACTGGTTATCAGAAACCAGGTAAACCAGTGGTAAGATGGGATGATGTTATGGACATTTATGGTGGAGAGATGCACAAGACCAGTTAAAATGGTGGCAGTATGAAGAGGCATTTGTCCAATAGTGTGCTGAAGAAAGCTGTTGATGACAATTTCACAACTTGTGCAACGTAACCTCTGATACTTGTCCACAATCACTCCAAGGACTCTTGTCTCCTCAAATTCCTCCAAAATTTCCCCACCAAGTATATACTTTGCACCCCATTGTTGTCTACCAAATTTCACAACTCCAAACAACAGTATGGAACTGTTGCAGTTCCATACTGTTGCTCACTTAATCTATAGCCCTCCTATAAGGCTACAAGCTTGATTGATCATCAATCTCCCATTTTGCATCATCTGGAAACAGTTGTACATCACCAGTTAAACCCATTCCAATATCACTAATATACAAATTAAACAACAATGGTCCCAAAACAGACCCCTGTGGTACACCAGAAGTGACTTTTCTCTTTCAGGATATTGCACCTCTATATGCAACTTGCTGATACCTATCTGAGAGCCAGTTGCCTATCCAACTCACTAATCTATCATCCAATTCCATCTGTTTCAATTTAGTTACTTGTGGTGTGGCAATCTATCAAAAGCCTTTGCAAAATCGAAGTGTATCATTGTATGCGCATCTCCCTTGTCCAATACATTCGTCACCTTGTTTCAGTACATAAGTCTTCTTTCACTACACGTTATTCCTGCTTCCTATGCAGTGTCTGCATGTTACTTAGATGCACCTTCTTTGTTAGTACCACTCCCAACCGACCTGTCACCTAGTCTGCCGCTGGGGGAGATATATTTTTGGCTGTAGAAACATATGTTCACGGGGCCAGTTTGCCTGCTTGCGGGATGAAAAACGCCAGATAAACTGGCAGAAAAAACCCTACTGTTCACGCCCAAGACCAGCTAACTTGGCTATGCCTGAGGAAGATTCTCAAGATCCTCACGTCTCCGATGGGAATCGAACCTGGGACACTTCTTCCCCAGGCATATGGTTGTGAAGCGCAAAGCCACTAGGCTAACTGAGCGGCCAAATTACTTATGTTGCAGTACATAAGTAATTTGATAAAAAATGAACTCTCTTTAACAGACCCATGCTGACAAGCACAAAGAATACCACTGTTATCAACCCACATTTGTATCCTAGATCTCACTATCCTCTCCAATACTTTAGCTACAACTCCAGACATACAAATCTGCATATAATTTGTAGCCTTAGCACCACCTTTGTGAAGTGGAACAATTTTACCTTCTTTCCACTCCTTTGGGACTTGTGCTGTTATGAGACATTTGTTAAACAGTAGGCCAAGGCTGATGCTAATTCATTAGAACAAGCCCTTAGAGCATGTGGTGATATGCCATCGAGTCCTATTGAGTTGTTTATTTAATCTTGCTTACTTAACTGCTCGTATACCTCTTGCTTGTTCATCATTAAGTCTTCTCTCATTTCTTTCTTTACAGTTGAGTTTCTGATTTCATACTGATGATGAAACACCTTGATGAGCTGCCCACTGAATATTTCAACTACATCCTCTGCAAAAGTTACAAATCTCCCACTTTCATCCATTAACATCATCTTACCATAATCATTCTTTTTTCTACTTGTCACATATCAAGAAAACCTCTGAGGGATTATTTTGGCCTGCTTTCCTAATTTTTGCTCATGCTTCACTTTTGCTGTTCTTACATGAAATTTGTTTGGTACCAGCACATTCTGTTTCAAAATCTATTTATTACTATTATTATTATCCAAGACCCATGGAGTCAAAAACTCATCTAGAAGGTCCTTGTGTCATACACACACAGCTCATCGTATTGCACCTTAAAAACACTCAAATTCTGTGAAAATACCTTGCCTGTATGAGGGATATTGCTCCCTCATACAGGCAAGGCATTCCAATCATTCACAACTCTGCATGCAAAAAATCTGCTTCTCACTCTGCTGCTCACAAACTCTTTATACAGCTTTTACATTTTCTGTAAAACCTCTCGAACGCTAATCCTATAACAACCCCTTACTAACTTTTAGGTCTCTATCATATCATCCCTCTTCCTCCTATCCACTAGACTCAGCAAATTGCATCTTATCAACTTTTCCTTATATTCGACATTCCAGAGATCAGGAACTACCTTAGTCAGTCACCTCTGGACCCTTTCCAACATCTCTTTGTCATTTTGAAAACCAGGTGACCAAATCTGTGTGCAGTTCTCCATGTATAGCCTAATCAAAGTCTTATACAATGGAACAAGAATCTCCCTAGTTCTGCAAGTCAGTGTCCTTTGCATCATTCCCAGAATTCTTTGTGCTATCCTCACGATTTTGGCAATGTGTTCCCTAAATTTCAGATCCTTATCTACTATCAACCCCAAGATCTCTTATTTCCTCCACTTCCAACAATATATCTCCACCAAGCATAAATTCTACATCCCATCTTAGTTTCCCAAATTTTAAAACTTTACATTTTGCAACATTGAACTCGCATCTCCATTCCCATTCACTCAATTTATTCAAGTCTTCTTGTAAGGCCACAACATACATCCTCTGTCCAAAAAGAAACCGAACTTTTTGAAAATGGAAGAAACTAGTGGCGCCACCTATTGTATCTTTTTGTTGTCGAAAGCGGCAACCTTCATTAGTGTTGTGTCAACTGTTTATGACATTTGTTTCATCAGAAGTCGAGTTATAGTGCCAAGAGTAACAGTGTGTTTTGACGAACAGTCGGAAAATGAGTTTCAAACAGAGAGCTGCGATCGACTTTTGTGTTAAACTTGGTAAAAGATTTACCGAAACACATCAAATGCTTCAAAAAGCATGCGGTGATGAATGCTTATCCCGTACTGAAGTTTACGAGTGGTTTAAGCGATTTCAAAGTGGTTGTGAGATGCTTGAGGATGACGAAAAGCTGGGCCATCCAAAAACTGGACTGAGCGAAGTTGACATCCAAAAAAGTGCACGATTTCACCAAAGAAAACCCAAAATCGTCCGTGAGATTGATTGAAGATGAATTGGGGATTCCATCCAAAAAAAAGTCACTTGGAGAAGTCAAAAGTAAAGACAATGCTGATTTGTTTCTACGATTCCGAGGGCATTATCTACATCCTCCTGGCTAAACGGTCAATGGTGAGTTTTATCTCTAAGTTTGGAAGTGATTGATAGCAAGAATCTGTCGTATACAGCATGAATGTTGTGATGCAAGTAGCTGGTCACTTTTGCACGATAATGCACCATCTCATCATTTGAACATTGTGAGACAGTTTTTGAGCAAAAACCAAGTTTGTGTGTTGGATCACTCACCGTATTCACCTGATTTAGCATCCTGTGACTTCTTTCTCTTTCCCAGACTTCATTTGCCAATGAAAGGAAAGTGATACGACACCAGTGAAAACATTCCAGCAGCAGTAACCACGATCCTCAACACTATCCCAAAAACAGATATAAAAAACTCATTTAATGAATTAATTGTCTATGCCAAACACTGTATTGAAGCTGAGGGAGAGAATATTGATTGAAAATGATCTGAATAATTATAATTAGCCTGTGTTTTTTTTTCTATCAAAAGTTCGGTTCCTTTTGGGACAGAGGGTGTAAATTGACTATTCCATAGTTCATCCCAACTTTGCATCATCTGCAAACAACTAAATATCCCCATCAAAATCTTTATCAATATCATTAATATACAGGTTTAACAGCAGTGGCCCTAAAATAGACCCCTGACACACACCACTAGTGACTTTCATCTTCTGGGATATTGCTCCCTCATACACAACTTGCTGATACCTATTAGATAGCCAGTCACCAATCTAATGCACTAATCTAATATCCAACCTCATCTGCTCTAGTTTGACCATCAACTTATTATTATTATTATTTGACACCTCCAGGGAGTCCAAAGACTCATCGAGGGAGAGTGTGCCAACAGCATGGAACGATTGGTCCACTTCCAACTACTAACCACGCTCAAACTTACTTAACTGAGCCATTAGTAGCAGAGGCTCTACCAATCGACCAACCTTTGCCGGCAAGTTCTTTCCTAATATCCTCGTTTTTAATATGATATTGCCATTGATGCCATCTGTTCACACCTATAATCTTTCTCAGGACTCTCATATCTGCGGTCTCTAGTCTTTGGTCAAGTGTTTTACTTCTGACTCAGCTCTCAGATCCATAAGTTAAAACTGGTTTGAACACTGTCTTGTATACAGCTAATCAAAAGCCTTTGCAAAATATTGCACAGGGTCAAATGGGCAAAACACTACTATGCATCACTGCAACAAATACAAACTTGAAAGAATTTTTTTAAGAATTATCAGCAAATTTAAAAAACGAACACTTAATATAATTAAACTAACATCCAGAGATAAAGAGGTTATTATTCCCCCTATAAGACATTGATACTTCCACATTTGGATTATTGTGTTCAAGTCTGGTCACATGGATTCCTTGGAGATGAGGAGGTTGTGGAGAGGGTTCAGAGGAGAGTGACTAAGTTGGTGAGTGATGTAAAAAATGCTCTCTACATTAAGAGTTTGTGGATTGCAAAGGTTGGTTGATAGGCAGAGAAGAGGGAATATGATAGAAACATTTAAATTACTAAAAGGTTTTTATAAGATTGATGCAGGGGATATATTTCAGCCGTGTGAAAGTGATGGAAGAACAAGAATTCATCCCCTGAAATTAAGGAAATGTGTGGTTAACAAGGGTGTGAGAACGAGATTTTTTGCCTGGAGGGTGGTGAATGAGTGGAATGCACTGCCTGACTCAGTTGTGAGTTCTATGCCTGTAAATGAATTCAAGAAGAGATATGATAAATATTGTTTTGATAGTTTGGGTCTCCAGCGATGAGTCTACTGATTCCATGGAGATACCGTAATAATAATAATAATAAAAAAATCTAACTATATTACTGAGTATCCCTCTCCTATGTCCAAGGAAGCTATCACCTTATTGTAATAAGTAAGTAGATTACTAAAACATGACCTCCCTTTAGCAAATACATGATGTCCATCAAAGATAATATTATTGTCATCAACCCAATTCTTGGATCCTAGTTCTCACCATCTTCTCCAACAACTTAATCACAACACGTATTACACAGATAGGCATATAATTTGATGGTTGAGTTCTATCACCTGCCTTATGAAGCAGAACAATCTTGCCCTCCTTCCACTCCTTTGGAACTTAACTCAGTGCAAGACTCATATTAAAAACAGAAATCAAGGGGAAGATGTCAACTCCCTGGCACATTCCTCAATCTCTCCATGATGTCACATTCACAAGAACGAAATACCTTTATGAACTGCTCATTAAGTATCTCCACTATATCTTTCGTAACAGTTGTCCTTATACCGTTTTCTCCAATCAATGTCATCCTTCCATAATCATTCTTTTTTTTTTTTTCCTGGCAACATATTGAAAAAACTCCCTAGGATTCTTTTTGGCTTCATTAGCTAACTGCTGCTCATACTTCACTTTTGCTACCATTACCAACCAAATCACCCACCTTGACTGGTCTTTGTAATCCTCGTGGAAATGGTTATTACCACTTCTCTTATGCTGCCTCCATAATGCTTTTTTTTCCCTTTTTTTTGTATCGTACTTAATATCTTCATTCATCCATTTCACACCAATCTTATTTAACCTTCTGACCCTTGGAATACATTTAAACATTGCTTCTACTAGATAGTTTTTGAACATCCCCCCAAGCTGCATTGATCTCTTTTCCATCTAACTCATCATTCCATGCTACACCTGCAATCTGTCTCCTGAGCTCCTCATAATCACCAGCCTTGTAGTTGCACATATACATTTTTCTCACAGAGGTACTCACACTGCTGGCAACCACCCAGGTAATCACTTCATGGTCACTCTTATCAACTGGAGGGTAATTTTATACCTTATTTATAATTACATCCTCTGATGAGATGATCAAATCAAGGCCCTCAATCCTCATGTCTTCCGTTACATACTGTCTGAGGTAGTTCTCCCTCAAAAACTCATTTTCTTTACTTCCAGTTACTATCTCATCATTCCAGTCTATATTTCCATAATTAAAATCACCTAGAATGATCACCCTTTTCTTCTATGCTTGGCAATTTGATTATAAATTTCATAGTCACTTCCATCCACATTACCAGGTCTATAACAAATTCAAACTAAGTATTTCATTCTATTCACCTCTATCTCACACCATACTACTTCAAAATCACACTATTTCCCCCTTGCATCTCTACTTTGTATGGACATAACTGTTTCTCTATCATCAATAGCATTCCCCTCCCTTTTTACCCTTTCTATCCTCACAAACATATCATATCCTTCCATTTCTATTCCTGTCAGGATGTCATCCTTATCCAACCATGTCTCACTTATTCTAACAATTTTTGGGTGAACACTCTCAATTAATGCAACCATTTCATTTGCCATGTTTCTTACACTTCTAGCATTTGTATACAAACACAGCAGCTTATTCCTGGATCTATAGCTAGTACCACTGATACTGCTTATTTGATATGACTTTTCCATACTTAACCTTCTTCAGATCCAACTGTTTTCCCTTGATCAAGGTCATTCCCTTCCCTTTTTGTCTACACATACATTCATGTCCTCTTAGAGCATCTACCTTTCTCATGCTGTGTTTATCTGTCCACTCTGAGCCTCTCCATTTCCCTGATTTGTAAACCTGTTCTCTTATTCTCTATACTCATGCAGCTCACTTCTTCATTCATAATCACCTCTTCAATCTTTCCTGTCTTACTTTCCCATTATTCCACGTTGCTTCCCACTTGATGAGATTCATTCTCTGCACTCACCTCTCTACCTTCAAAGAGCAGTCTCTTCTAGTGACTCACGCCAAAACCACTTAAATGCAGTCCATTGCTTCTATACAGTTCACTTCATCCTCTAAATTCATTCTGTACATTAACACTCCTTTCTCCTCACACATTTCCGCTAACATATAATTCATAACCCTCGATCTACATCTCATCTCACCACTGTCATACTTGGGGCAACATATTTACTACCTTTCCTATCACGCTATTCTCTTTTATCCATTTCAACAACCTCCTAATATCCGATATGATGTATTCTTTGTTCACAGACAAGTCATTAGTACCTATTACAACTTCCAACTCTTATGCTCTCTTACTTCTTATCTAATGCCTCAATCACTCTATTCATTCTACCTCCGGTAAAACATACTTTGTGCATGCTCTCATCCAGCACACCTTTAATAATTGAATTACCATAAAACGCCACTCGCAGGTCTTTCGTTACCTCTTTTAGACCAACATTTTTTTTTTCCTTCATCATTTTCACTCTTCCATACATATCTCAAATTTTCTTAACTTCATTCTGCATCAATTTCATCTCTTGCCTCATCTTAACTCAACTTATGAATCTTGCATCACATTTTTGCTGTCATTCATTCCTTCGAATTTTCGAACCTTGCATTACATTACACTTTTGCTTTCATTCATTTTCTCAATTTTGTTGCCAGCCCTATATGCTTGGTTGCAGTTAATGCCGCTTGCCATCTTATTTTTAACTGCACTTTGTTTTTTAACCGCCACAATATTCACTTTCATCTTTCTTACCATTGATTGTTAAGTTTCTCAGATAGTTTGTTCTTTTTTTCCAACAGTTTTTTGCTGCTCTTTTACACTGTCCTTTGCTATCAGTCGAGCACTCATCCTCCTCCTCCTCATAGTATTCTCACTACTAACACTTTCAGTTATCAACATAGGGGATAAATTAACTGTGGAAAGGGTACAGAGGCAGATAATAAAGATGGTTTCAGGACTGTACAATGTTAGTTATGAAAATCGGCTGAAGGAATGTGGACTGCAGAGTTTGGTAGATAGAAGAAGGAGAGGTGATCTGATTGAGACTTTTAAACTATTCAGAGGTAGTTACAGGGTTGATACTGAGGAGTTATTTCACTTGGTGGAACAGCAGGAATGACAAGGGGCCATCTCTGGAAGTTACAAAAGGAAACTGTGAGCAAGAGGGCAAGGAGTGGTTTCTTTGCATGGA
The DNA here is from genome assembly GCF_054136105.1 of Typopeltis vanoorti. Lineage (NCBI taxonomy): Eukaryota > Metazoa > Arthropoda > Arachnida > Uropygi > Thelyphonidae > Typopeltis > Typopeltis vanoorti. The sequence continues at coordinate 139,271,694 of NC_143560.1, forward strand.
AGGTGGTTGAACCATGGAATGCATTGTCTGATAGAGTGATGAGAGCAAGAACGGTTGATAAGTTCAAGGAGTGGTATGACAGATTTTGTGTTTCCTAGGAAGGACCTCCCATGATGAGTCTTTTGACTCCATGGAGGCCTGAATAATAATCATAATAATATTAGTACTCATCAAGTCCTCATTCATCTCACACATCATCCTTCCATCTGCCTTAAATATCCACAATTTATCTATATGATCAAACGAGTACGCATAACACACCTCACATTTCACCAAACAACTGAAACTAAAGTTGAATTCCTGCATAATCAAAGCCGCCGCCATCTTTCCTTCACCGGTTACTGTACTAAGCTCTAATTATAAAAATTCATAAATAAACTTAAGCAAAAAAATCCACACACTAATAACACCGCAAGTGTTATTAGTGTGTGAATTCACAGCAACTCTTACTCATGAACACACATTTATTTAGTATTAATTCTTGTAGATAAACTTATAAGTTGGTAATACATAACTGTCAGATTTTAGGGAACGATGACTTATAGTAGAATATTAATTAAAAAACTTTAATTAATATTCCTATATTTCAATAATGTTACATTACCATCTTCAGGGAACATTCTCTGTTTACAGAAAACCTTCACATACAGGTAGATACATTCACCAGCAATCACATCACTCTCCCTCCCAACAATATAGGATTATAAAAACCCTAAACAGGGCAAAATTAATCAGTTCAGATAACAATGCTCTAACTAATGAACTTAACCATATTCTTAACACCTTCGGTAGCCAATGGCTACAATCCCTCAAAAATATTAAAACCAATTAACCACAACTCCCCTTCTCTCCTCATAACAGAGATTATTCTAAATCTATCACCAACCCTTATATCCAGGATACTTTTGAAAAGCTAATAAAAATCCTAAAAAAATATGACCTGACAACTTGTTACAAACCATATAAAAAATTGGCATCTCTTATCCTCGCCACCAGACCAGCTACTTCCCCCTAGACCAACATGGAGTATACCAGGTCCTTGTAGTTGTAAACTGTCCTACTACGGCCAAACAGGCAGGACAGCTAATATCAGGATATCTGAACATAAGGACTATATCTGGTTCCACTAATACAGCCACTCAGGACTTGCTGACCATGCTTTGGACACCCACCACAAAATCCGCAGCAAGTATAAATATGAGAGATTATTCCTGGAATCAGCCTCAGCTCTAAAAAAACTCCCCAAACCTCAACAAATTCAGATACATGAGACTGCCCCAAATATGGAAAGCCTGCATTCTAAGAACATCAGCCCTACAACTAAGACAACCCAATTTAGCCCACTCGGGGGCACCTTTAGGACTCTAGGATCGACTTTGGTTGTTTTCTTCAGCAATATTTGTTTAGTGTTAGTGCCTGCATGCAAATATCATTATTTTTATGTTCCCTGAAGATGGTAATGTACCATTACTGAAATATAGGAAGTATTAATTCAAGTTTTTTTTTATTAATATTCTAGTATATATTATCTTTCCCTAAAATCTGACAGTTATATACTAGTAATTATTTGAAAAAACTTATCTGAAACAGGCACACTCTTTACATGTTGCTATTCTAAATTTCTGATTTAGAATTTTTGATCTAAATTTTCAATTTTAATTGCAAAAACCTAAATTTTTACAGTCTGCACATATTTACAACAAGATTTCAGGTAATAACATTAATTTAAGACAATGTAACCTTTAGAAATTTAAATGTCAGTTCTAAATTTTAATAATTTCATGCTTTTATGAAGGTGTTTATCTAGCTCTTTCTTGTGTTCTATTATTGTTTGCATATGTACTTATTCGTCGTTTTGTACACTTTACGTATGGTTTCTGAATCTTCTGCTCTCAATGTTCAATTTCTTGCCATTTCTTTTCTTTTATTTTATTTCCCACAATATGTAAAAAAAAGAAAAAAAAAAAAGAAAATGAAACTGAATGCAAGAAATTACATGGAATGTTGTACTGAGTGTTGCAGATAAGATTTATGGATGTATACTTCAGAAAAGGGTGAACTTTTCCTGTTATATTCTTGTGATTTTCTTTTTTTATATGTGCATATAAAGAACACACACAACACAAGCTTCAGAACACACACAATTTACAGACAAAAAATACTAGCTGTGGTGTGGTTGTGGATGGTAGATGGCGTTGGTGTAGATTATTGGTAGTAGAAGTTCGGTATAGTGGTGGAGATGGGGAGTTGTACAGTGGGTATCCTCCCATGATGAGTCTTCAGACTCCTTGGAGGTGTCACAAATAATAATAACATTTAAAAAAAAAAACAAGATCTTTATAAACTCAAGGAGATATACAAGCTCATCCAGAAGAGGCTTTTAGAAACATCAATGGCCACAGTGAGATTCAAACCCATTACCTGTTGTTTGGAGAGTAGGTGTATTATCTACTCAGCCAACCAGGCCAGTGGATATATTTCCCACCATTTCCAATGACCCCCAAACGTGATATCATTTGCTATGAAATTCAGTTCATTTACAGTGAAGGTGTTTAGTATTTACAGTTTGTAATAGTGAGCTTGAAATACCATTGATTCTATGGTTCTATGACCTGTTGTTTGGAGAGTAGGTGTACTATCTACTCAACCAACCAGGCCAGTGGATATATTTCCCACCATTTCCTATGATCCCCAAATGTGATTTCATTTGCTATGAAATTCAGTTCATTTACAGTGAAGGTGTTTAGTATTTACAAACTGTAAATACTAAACAACCTAAGTCCCATTGGTTCTATGGGACTTAGGTTGGAATGTTTTCATAGTTCATTATAGCACATCATAGTGATGTTTGCTATAGCACACATTTACACAATATAACTGTAGTGAATACCTTTCATCTTGGCACCTTATCTTTTCCACATCCACAAAACTTAAATCAGATCATTATATTTCAAGTATTTCTTAACCATATGTATTAAAGTAAAAATATGGTCACGACAAACCCTATTTGGTCTGAATCCAACTTGTTCTAACTGTTTTCTCTCCTATGTTTTTTTCTTCACCCTTTTCTGAAGTATACATCCATAAATCTTATCTGCAACACTCAGTACAACATTCCATGTAATTTCTTGCATTCAGTTTCATTTCCTTTTTTTAACATATGTAAGTATTATAAGAGCTTTATAATACTTACATATGTTAAATTTTACAATCATCCAGAATTTGACTTTCTGACTGGACCTCAATACTGTGTAACTGATTATTATTAAACTGAATTTGATAAGGTTAATGTTAAATAATTAATGCATGAAGATATATGTATATATAAAGCACATATACCTCATAACATAACCAAAACTAAATTTATAATTACGTTACTTGGAGACTGACAAAGATACTTGATAATCCAAGTATAAAATACTACCTTAGTCTTTTCTGTAAGAAATCCAACAAGGCTATTTATCATAATTATATGATTTTTATATTTCTAATATAAAAAAAAAAGTAGGGAATCAACTCACCTTCAACTCGCTTTTCATCAGGAGTTATAGTGGCACATTTGATTCCAACATTATATTTTTTTATGGCATTTGCACAGTCTATAGTCACTGAGAATTAAAATAAAAAAAAATAACAATTACAAAAAATATAGTATACAAGTCATATGATATGAAATAAACAAGACACAATATAGTTTACATTAATAATCAGTGATCAATCAAATCTGACAGTGTTCAATATCAAACTACTTTTTACTCACACAATGCTATGTTCAAATGCTATGGCTTTGTTTACGTTTATGGACTTTAATTATAATAATTAATGTCTTTGATACTACTAGTTCAAAGTATATTTATTGGCTTGGTTGGCTGTTCGATATTCCATATCTGTTCTCCAACTAACAGGCTGTGGGTATGATTCTTTTGTTGTTTTTGAATTATGGTCAAAACAACTAATGCTATGAGGCCAGTGTATTATCTACTGATTGTGTATGTTCAATTACAAAGGTTGTCCAGGGTATTGTCTATTAATTGTATATGTTCTTTTGGCCCATTTCCCTCTTTTGTGAGAAGGAAAACCCAATTTTACAGAAGGAAAACCTCTATCATCTATGTATGAAAAAACTAACTCACCTTTGGTTTAAAAGTCATTATATAAAGTGCAGAAAGGAAGGTGAGTGGGAGAGCAAGAATGGATGGTATCAGAGGAGGGGGAGGGAGAGAAAGAGAGAGAGAGGGTGGGATGCAGGTGTGGCAAGAAAGGAATAGAGTAGTAAGAAGTATGATATATGCAGACTTGATGATACACAGGGTGCAAAATAAAATGCTAGAGTAGCGTTAGCCTTTGACCTCCATGGAGTCAGAGACTCATCGTGGGAGGTCACACTATTGCACACAGTACTCATTCAACACACTATTGCACACAGTGCTCATTCAACCATGTCTTAAACTGATTCAATGTGTCAACACCCACAACACACTCAAGCAATGCATTCCAATCACCAACGACCCTCCATGCAAAGAACCTACTCCTCTGTTCACACCCTCCTTATACAGTTTCCAGTGATGGCCCATCATTCTACTCCCTTATCACATTCTATGAAAAATTTCTTCCATGTCTACCCGATAACAACCCCTGACTAGCTTGTATATCTCAATCATATACCCCCCCCCCCTTCCTCCTATTCACAAGGCTCTACAACTTATATTCTTTCAATCTGTCCTCATACTTCACATTCCAAAGACAAGACCACTGACTACCTTTGTGAATCTACTCTGGACCCTTTCCAACATATCCTCATCACCATGAAAACCCAGCAACCAAATCTGAGCACAATAATCCATATAAGGTCTCATCAAGGCCTTATACAATGGAATCATAACCTCTCTATTTCTGCATGTCACTGTCTCCGTATTATTGCCATTATCAGATGTGATGTCTTCACAACTTATGCAATGTGGCCCCTGAATTCAGGTCCTTGTCCACCATCACTCCAAGATCTCTCATCACCTCTAATTCTGTTAAAGTTTCCCCACCAAGTGTACACCTTGCATCCCATCATTGCTTACCAAATCTCAAAACCTTACACTTTGCAACATTTAACTGACAGTCCAACTTACCTGCCCAATCATGCAGTCTATTCAAGTCCTCTTGTAAGGCAATAACATCCACTTGACTCTGCATTGCTCTCCCCAGTTTTGCATCATCTGCAAACAGCTGGATATCACTAGTTAAACCTAATATCGTTAACATACAAATTAAGCAACAATGGCTCCAAAACTGACTCATGCAGCACACCGCTAGTTACCTTTCTTTTTCGGGATACTGCATCTCCATATACAACTTTCTGATACCTATCTGACAGCCAGTCACTGATCTAACTCAGAAGTCTGTTATCCAATCCCATCTGTTTGGATAACAAGACTTTATTTAAGAGCTTATCATGTGGCAGTCTATCAAAAGCCTTTGCAAAATCCAAGTACACCACTGTATATGCATCTCCCCTATCCACGGTATTTGTCACCTTGTTATCTACCCTATATAAAATGATAAGCCTTTTTATATCACATTTTTTGAAACGTTTTGAAACTCGGGGACTACCCTGAGTGGCGAGTATTCAAAATTCAAATCATCAGAATTCAAAGATAACTGGCCTACCAGTCCGGAACTCGGGGGATTGGGTGCCGTAGGCGCCAGAAGGGTGGAGGCCCCCCCCCCTTTTCGAGTCTTCACAATTCGAGTCATCAGAATTCAAGGAGAACTAGCCTACCAGTCAGAACTCGGGGGGGGGGGGGGGGGGGGGGGGGGCACCATAGACGCCAGGGGAAATAGCCCCCCCTTTTGAAAACTCGACACTCAGAGTAGCCCCTGAGTGTCGAGTCTTCAAAATTCCAGACATCAGAATTCAAGGAGAACTGGCCTACCAGTCTGGAACACAGGGGATTGGGTGCCATAGGCCCCAGGGGCATAGCCTCCCCTTAGTAATCTCCCTCTTAACAAACCCATGCTGATAACCACATAGAATACTGCTGTTATCACCCCATTTCTGTATCCTACTTCTCACCAATCTCTCCAGGACCATCACCACAACTCCAGATATACGGACCAGCCTATAATTTGAAGTTACAGCATTATCACCACCTTTATGCAGTGGAACAATTTTACCCTCCTTCCACTCCCTTGGAACTTGTGCTCTTGTAAGACTCTTATTAAACAGGCATGCCAATGCTACTGCCAATTCCCTGGAACATTTCCTTAGGATGCGTGGCGATATGTCATCAAGTCCTATTGCCTTATTGATCAAGTTTATTTACTTCCTCAAATACCTCTTGCTCACTCACAATTAAGCCATCCTGTCCTATGTCCTCTACACTAAGTTCCTCATGATTCCACCCTGATCAGAATTAAATATCCTTATAAATTGATCACTGAATACCTCAACAATGTCTTCTGCAGCAGTTACCGTTCCATCACTTTCATCCTACCATGATCATTGTTCCTTCTACTTGCCACGTATCTAAAAACTCTCTAGGGTTTTTTTTTGCATGATTTGCCAATTTCTGCTCATACTCTACTTTTGTTTTCCTTATTAACTGAGTCACTCTTCTGGCATTATACTCTTCATGTGACTGATTATCACCATTATTCATCTTGTACTTCCTCCAATCTTCTTTTTCCAGTTTCATGTTTAAGCTACAGACCGGCCATTTTATTTTTCCATTCATCTATTTTACACCTACCTTATTCAACCTTCAGGCCTTCGGAATACAGTCATACATTGGTGCTGTTATGTATTTCTTTGTCAGTTGCCAGGTAGCATTTATTTCCTTACCACTCAACTCCTCATTCCACGTTATAGCTCCAAAGCTGTCTCCTAAGCTTGTCATAATTACCAGCCTTATAATTCCATATATATCCTTTCCTCACAAAAGTCTGCATATGACTACCAACAACATAGGTGATTATTTCATGATCACTTCCACCAACTGGAGGAAAATGTGAAACCCCTCTAACAATTACATCCTATGATGAAATGATGAGATCTAGAACTCGTGTTCCTCGCGTGCCCTTCGTTACGTGCTGCCTGAGATAGTTCTCTCTCTCTCTCAAGAACTCGAGAAATTCATTTTCCTTATTCCTAGATGCTATCTCTATATTTCAATCTATACCACATAATTAAAATCACCCATAATAATTACCCTCCCTTTGTTCACTAATCCAAGTTGTTTATACATTTCTTCATCACCACCTTTCACATTCCCAGGCCTATAGCAACATCCAACTAAATATGTCTTCCTCCCAACCGCCACGTTACACCACACTGCCTCATAACCATTTCCCTCTTTCATATCTACCTTATGTTGACTTAATTCTCCTGCTATCATCAGCAGCACTCCCCCTCCCTTCTTCCCCTTTCTATCCTCACGAAAAATACCAAATCCTTCCATTTCTATTCCCATTATGATATCATCTTACTTCAACCATGTTTCACTTTTTCCAATGATTTCGCAGTGAATAAACTCAATCACTGAAACCATTTCGTCCCCTTTATTCCTGATACTTCTGGATTTGTAAATAGACACAGTTCATTCTTAGGTCTATAGCCAGTTCTACCCAAGCCATGTGTTGGTTGTGATTTCCCCAGTACACCTGCCCATTCATCATTATCACTGCTTACCACATACATCTGCTCAGTCTCAACTTCTCCACCCACATCACAATATATTCTATCTTCATACACACATTCACTCTCTCTATGCCATGACTCCCAGTCTACCCAAGCTCCTTCTGTTTCCCTGTTCCTCTTGTATTCCCGTTCTCTCTCTTCCTCTCTCTTACACTACTACTGTTTCCACTGCAAAGCACTTCTGTCTCTTCAGTACTATTCTCCTGATTTTTCCTTTCATTTCTTTCTTCTCATCTCTGGCACGCATCACACACTGTACTTCCATCCAGCAACACTTTCTCCAGCACACTCACTCCAAAGCCATTTAAATGCAGCCTGTCACGCCTGTATAATTTCATTCTACCCTCAAACACATACCATACATCCACAAATTCCACTCCCTTCTCCTCACACAGCTCTGCTAGTATACCATTCATAATGAAGAGGGAAGATAGTAAATGTATTACCTGGGTATGATAATGCAGAGTTGAGAAGATCACCAGTAATTAAATGAATGATAGCTAGAATGTGTCAAAAGAGAGGCTTAGATTATATGGATGCCTAAAGTGCATTTCAGGACAAAAAAGAAACAGCTTGCATTTTGATTGAGCAAGGACATAGGCATCTGGAGTGAATATTGTTCTCTGGACAAGTGAAATGTGGATGCACGGAAACTAGAGTTATCAGAGCAGAATCCAGTGAATTCTGGAGGGGAATAATGATATGTCCAGAAGCACTGACAATGCATTGATGTTTCTTTATACAAATACCAGGAATATCTGGAATAAAATATATGAATTGGTGGTGCTGATAGCCTCAGAGTGTTCAAAGATTATTTGGCAGTGAGACATGGTTGATAGATGATGACATACTGACAGGAACAGAAGAAGGATAAAGCATTTCTGATGCTTTTATGTATTTTTTCAGCAGGATAAGCAAGGAAAATGAGGTGGTGTAGTATTGGTTATGATGAGTTATGTCCTCTCAGAGTGGAGGATTTGGAGGGGAAGAGCACTAATAGTTTTGAAAGTATATGGTGTCAAGTGGAGGTGGGCAGGTCAGGATAGGATGTTGCTATAAGCTGGGGAGCATAGACAGTGCCAGAGAGCAGATGTTCAGGAAGATGAGCTTGGCAAGTGTAAAAAGAATGATTGCTATGGGAGATTTTAACCACAATAAGAAAGAAAACAGCATGTAGTAGTAATTTCTGGAATTCAGTCACAAATATCTTAAACAACATATAGTAGAAGGAATACGAGGTTGATGAGTTTTGGATGTGATCATACTGTTAAGTTCTGAATTAAACAAAAATTAAATTAATTTACGTTTCCTTCAGACTTAACATGGGCTTGCAATTTTGAATCAATTATTGATATACCAGAATGTACTAGACTCTTGTAAATTTCACTAAAATGTTACTAAACTGAGAATCCTTCATTTTATATGTGATATTATAGAGTATTGCGAATTGCTAAACTGCTTAAGTGTAAGTACTTATAGATTGTTGGAGAGATAATCTGATTAAATAGAAATGGTCGGAAATGAAACATGTGCATATCATAGAGTACAGGTGCACCTTGCACCTTTCGTAAGCAAATAAGTCCCCCCCCCCCACACTCATATGTGCAGAAGAGTAGGCTGATATTTCCGTGTGTGGCGCACAGTACTGGGTGACGTGAGGTGATGCTGAGAAAATGGGAGGAGTAATCGATGACATGGAGTAAACGTGTGGCGCACAATTTAAAAAGTCATGCAGCACCAAGGAAACTCTCTTATGCTCTTGTTCTTCAGGCAGAGTTTTTACTCTTAATCTTGTGTGGAGTTGCACTCTGAAGTTTTCGGGTGGTCTTGCTGATATGTATGTAGTCTCCTCGTGGCGTCCCCTCATTCCCCGTGGATTCAAGACGATGACGGAGGAACTTTGCCGTAGATTTTCCAACAATTTACTGGTCAGTGACCAGCCCAGCAGAAGGTATTCATCGTTGCTTACGGAGATGTCGTTATGATATTGAACGAGTTCACCATGGAACAACATCTACCTATTTTTGGCGGCAGAAGTAAGTGCAGATTGAAACCTTGAAGAATACCTCAGAGAAAGCAGAAGGAATGTGGTGTCGAAAGTAATTGTCCAGACGAACATGTAAAGTGGCCAGATAATTCCCCAGCAATTGGTAATGTACAATCCATGCTTTATTATTTGTATATGTGTTTTAGAAAAATATATGTAAACCTTAGGAAGGACTTTAGAGAAAGTTTTCTTTGAATGATAAAGTAATAATGAGAATTTTGAGTATTTTGTTAAGTGAATTAATCGAGAGCACGTGGAGCCTAAGAATTGTTTTTTAATGATAGAAAGGATTATGAGAATTTTGTGAGAAGAAATTGTACAAGAGCATATGAAGCTAGTTTAGTAGTTCAGCTAATAATTGTCCTTAGTATTATCGAATAAAGTGTGATTTTTCAAGTGTAAATTGTAAGCATTAACTGAAGTTCTTTGTCATGCATGCTAAGATAGATATTGAGAATCTAAGTAAATTAGTGCTCATTCATTAGCAATTGCAGATTAAATATTAAGAGTGAATTCATAGTATGTACAATGTTTCAATTGAATTAAATGTTTTGTTCTTTTTGTTTAACTGATGACTTGCCTGATTTTCTTCTCTGTTGCACTTGCTCATAAATTACGGACCACAGCGAGAGATTAATTTATAGAGAGGCTACGACTGCAAACGTAACGTAAGACTGTATGCTAAACTGTGTTCTGGTTCCTCGATTCTACACTATCTGTTAATCTAAGATTCGGGGTGGCTCAGTGAAAAAATAAATTTTCCCTAAATCTGAAAAAAGAATTAGAACCAGTGTGAGACAAAGGAATAGGTATCTGCCATTAGTAATTCCTTTGTCCCACAAACCACTAGCATCGTTCTTGTAAGTATAGATCGGCCAAGAGAGATATTGAAGTTAAGAGAATTAAGATTGAAGATAAAGTTTTAATATAATTAAGAATAATCATGAGGTAAAGATAAGAGAATATATACTAAATATAGAGTAAAATAATAAGAATTAAAATAAGAGTAAAGATTTTACAATACACCAGAGGATTTGACTCTAACTGAGATAGTATCCCTGCCCCTGGTTGGAGAGAGCAAATGTCCATGTTGTTTTGACTGGGAGGATGAATGGAGATGCAGGAATATTAAGCAGAAAGGAACTTTTAGGGTATTATAAGGCAGATGATTATAATAATCATAGAATTCAGCTTGAAAAAGTTCCATGGATGGAGGAATGGGAAGGGCAAGATATTATCAGTGCATGGGAGCTAGAGAGGAAATATTTATTTGCAGCAATATACCTTGAGTGAAAAAAAGAACACAATTTGGTGTAAAATGGATGATAAACAATAAACTGCAATTCAAGTATAATTCAAATGAAATTGCAGTTTCCATCTACAGTTTCAAATGGAAACTGCAGATGGAAATAGAAAAAAAAAAGTTGTGGAAGAGATTTAAGGAAAGGAGTGGAAAACAGATGCATGAAGAATTAAGACTCAGGCTAGGATAGAGAATAGTATGGTAAGCAAGGCAAACACTTAAATATGGAAAGAGACTGGTCTGAGATCCAAAGGAATTCTTTGTTATGTGGCCAGCAGGAAGAAGAGGGGGAATTATTGTTTGTAATGAATTACATTGTTAGAGAAGACATGAAAGAATTACTGGAAGTAGCAAAAGAAAAGAGTGAGAGAGTTAAGATAGTGAGTCTGTTGCTGCCATATGACAGAGTAGAGCTGAGGAGGGCCAAATGACTCAATGCATAGGTTATGCTGGAGGAGTGGTGTGGAATGAGTTTGACAGGTGAAAGGACTTATACATTTGGTGTTCATAATCTAGAAAAAGTGTTGTTGAATGAAGTGGATGTGCAAAATCATGAAAACTAGAGCTTTTGGGGGGGGGGGGCTGTTGAGTGGATATACAGATATAAGTGAGGCAGCTAAATGTAAGAATGTATATGATATGAATAAGTTAGTACCAATGGTAACAAACCAGAATGAGATAGTTATTATAAAGTGTCAGGATAGTGGTTGGCCTAAGCAGTTTTGCACTTTTTGTACACTAATGCCAGGAGCATTCAGAACAAGCAGGAGGAATTTTTGGCATTGGTTAGTTCATCCTGGCCAAAGGTTACTGGCATTAGTGAGACATGGCTAAAAGAAGATGATATAGTTAGTGGAATAGTATATGAAGGGTAAGGTCTGTTCAGATAGGACAGAGAAAAAAAGAATGGGGGAGGAGTGTTATTAATGATAGCCAATGAAGTGCAGTGAAGATAGCACAATTTTAAGCTATCTGGTGTGAGATAAAGGCCAGCAGAACAAAATATACAATTGGATGCTGCTATAGACAGGGGATGGAGATAATGTGCATCAGCAGCAAATAGACTCAATGAGCGGAGGGCAGGAAATTATTATGAGCAATTTCAACTATGGGAACATAGATTGGAAGGAGGAGGAGAGGACACATGAGAGGAAGGAAATGGAATTTATGCAGTTATTAAAGAATAATTACCTGAGACAGCAAGTGATGGAATGCAATAGGAGTTTAAGAGTACTCGATCTAGTAACTGCATTTGAGAATTTGTCTGTAATGAATATGACCATGTTGCTGCCAACTGGAGGGAGTGATCATGTGGTCTTGACCAGGGAAGCGGCAAAATGTGTGGAAGTTTCAGTTAAGATGAGGTATATGTGGAATTACAGGGCTGATAAGTATGACAAGCTTAGGAGATTGCTTGGATCAGTGTCATGGCATGTGAAACTGCAAGGACTGGATGTTAACAGTGCATGGGAAGTGATAAAGGAGTGTTTGATGGAAGTAATGTCAAACTGCATATAATATTAAGGAGTGATGTGGATATAAGAAAGACGGAGAATATATTCTGAAGGGCTCTTGAACGAGGAAAATGTGAGGACTCACAGAGAAGATGGACAGCCTTATGAGTGAAAAGTTGAGGAGTCTCCTCAACTTTCCACTGTACTGGTTCAGAACACCAGTACAGTGGAAAGTTGAAGAGACTGTAAAGAGTAGATGAAGAATAGAAAATTAGTGGGCCCCTGACAGGATCCCAATGGAGGCATGGAAGGCACTGGGGGAAGAGGGCATTGACCTGCTGTGGGATCTGTTCATAAAAGTTTGCAAACAGGAAAAAATGCCCGAGGAGTGGAGGGAAAGTACTACTGTCCCAATTTACAAAGGTGAAGGGAATGCAAGACTAAGAATTAAAGAGGAATAAAGTTTATGTCCCACACAGTGAAAATCCTAGAAAGGGTCTTGATGGAAGATTGAGGGAGGAGGTTGAGATTGCAAAGGAGCAGTTTGGCTTCATGCCTGGTTGATTGATAATGGATGCTATCTTTGGGTTAAGGTAGATGATGGAAATGTTTTGAGAGAAACAACGGGAGCTACATCTGGTGTTTATTGATCAGGAGAAAGTATACGATAAAGTGCCAAGGCAAGAAGTCTGGAGGTGTCCCAGAGAGAAGCAGCTACTGGAGAAATATGTCAGGTTGGTGCAGGAGATATACAGGAATGTAAAGACAAGAGTTCAGACCTGCCTGGCAGAGACAGAAAGCTTTCAAGTGACAGTTGGTTTGCATCAAGGGTCAGCATTAAGCACGTTCCTGTTGAATATTGTGATGGAGGTGGCGACAGAAGAGGTGAGAGAAGACATGCCTTGGACAATACTGTAAGCGGATGACATCGTGCTGTGTGAAGAATCAAGAGAAGAAGTGGCAGGTAAATTAGAAAGATGGAGGAGCGTGCTGGAAGAGAAGTATGAGTTTGAGCAGAAGTAAGACAGAGTACAAGTGTTGCAAAGGGGATGGCAGCCAAGAGACAGATCTGGAAGGAAATGTCATCATGAAGGTTAGTGACATTAGATACTTAGGTTCAACAGTGAAAGAGGATGGAGAGGCTGAGAAGGAAGTGGAATGCAAGCTGGAGGAGAGAGATGGCTGGAGTGCTATGTGATAAGAGGGTGCTAGTCAATCTAAAGGGAAAAATCTACAGGACGGTGGTGACACCAGCTATGGAAACTGTGGCCCTGAGTAAAAATAACATCAGCAGGATGGAGTTAGCAGAAATGAGAATGATTATGTGAATGTGTGGTGTGACAAGAAAGGATCGTCTGAGAATTGTCTACATAAGGGGAACGGTGAAAGTTGTGAACTTAGGAGCGAAGATACAGGAGGCAAGGTTGAGATGGTTTGGTCATGTGACAAGGAGGGAGGACAAGTGTGAGGGAAGAAGGGTCATACAGATGAATGTGCAGGGAAAGAGGAAGAATGGGCGGCCAAAGAAGAAAGGGAGAGAGCTGGTAGAGGAGGAGTTGAGGATGAACTTTGACGTGGTTACAGCCCAAGACAGGAGGATGTGGAGGAGACTCATTAAAAACGGTTACCCTACTTAAGTGGAATAAGCTGAAGAAGAATAAGAATGTCAGGAGAGTAAATCAGGTGGGAGTTAAATGGATGAATATCATTAATCTGGAGCTGCAAAACAAGTAAACATTGTGGAGGGAATTCAAGGAGAAAGATGACAGTAGGCATATGAGCAGCACAAAGCACAGGCCAGAAAGGTAACTGGTGTGATAAGCAAGGCAAAAGCAGAGTGAAAGGAAATAAGCAATGCAGGCTAAAGATAATCCCAAACAGTTATTTCAATATGCTGCAAATAAAAAAAAGAATGTTTATGGCAGAATGATTTTAATGAATGTCGATGGTAGGTATGTAACTGAATCAGTCGAAATAGTAGAATTACATAAATGTACACTTTGCAAGAGCATATCATCCAGTGGAGATATTGCAGTAAAGAGAGGAGCAAAGGGGTATATGGGCACTAAGGTAAATGAAATGAAGGTGCATAGCATATTATAGAACCTTAATGTGATTACAGCTGTCAGTTGGATGGTAGACCAGATCGTGTTTTATGTGAAACTGCTAGGGAATTGTCAATAAGCAAGGCAAAAGCAGAGTATGAAAGGAAATAAGCAATTAGTTTGACCATATTGTTTAATCTAGGTCTCAGCTCTGGGTTAGTCCTGAGAGGTGGAAAGAGGGGAAAATAGTTGCATTGCATAAAGGAAGTTCCAAGACTGATGTAACAAATTACCAACTGATCAGAATATCAGGAGTTGTCAAAATACTGGAGAAGTTGGTCAAGAGCAAAATACAGGAATAGATAGATGTAAATGAGATACTGTATGGGGGACAACATGGTTTTGTGAAGGATAAGTCAAGCCTGAGTAACTTGCTAATGTTTTATAATACACTGACAGCTGAGTTGGATAAAGATAATGGGTTTACAGTAATACTGCTGAACTTTTCAGAAGCCTTTGACTGGATATCACATGGAATTCTAATCAGTAAATTGTAGCATATGGGGGATGGTTAGAAGGTTGTTGAGGTGGATAAGAGGATGGTTGATGGAGAGATATCAGAGAGTAGTGTATTCAGGAGTAGAGTCCAAAAGAAGGCTGTGACTCATGGTATGCTACAGGGTTCTGTTCTTGGGTGGGTACTGTTTAATTTGTACATTAATGATATAGGAAAGGATCTGAGAGGAACTGTTCAGTTGTTTGCTGATGATGCAAAGTTGAGTAGGGCAATAGTTAATACAGATTATATTAAAATTTTGCATAATGATTTGGATAGACTGGCAATCTGTGCAAAGGTGAATGGATGTCAGTTTAATGTGCCAAAGTGTAAGGTTATGTATTTTAGAGTGAAAAGATTATGAGATGTATACCACACTGGTAAAACTGGACTCACGGAAATTGATGAAACGAGAAGTTCGGGAGTGTTAGTGGATAAGGAGTTAAAGTGGCTAAAAACAGCTCATCATATTATTTTTATTATTATTACCCAAGACCACATGGAGTCAAAGACTCATCTGGGAGGTCCTTTTATCACACACACAACTCATCATACCATGAACACACTCAGATTCTCTGCAGAGACCACACTTTCAGTCAAGGCATTCTAATCATTCACAACTCTGCAAGAAAAAAACTTGCTTCTCACTCCCCTACTCACACCCTCTTTATACAGTTTCCAGGGATGACCCCAGGCTCTCCCCTGATCTCCCACTGTTTTCTGTAGAACCTCTCCAGCACTGATCCTATAACAACCCCTTACTAACTTGCAAGTCTCTATCATATCTCCCCTCTTCTTTCTGTCCATCAGACTCTGCAAGTTGCATCTTCTCAATCTTTCCTCATATTCAACATTCCAGAGGTTAGAAACTACCCTAGTCAGTCGCCTCTGGACCCTTTCCAACATCTCTTCATCCTTCTGAAAACCAGGTGTCCTCTGCATCATTCCCAGAAGCCTTTGTGTTGTCTTCACAATTTTGGTTATGTCCCCCCTAAATTTCAGATCCTTATCCACTATCATCCCCAGATCTCTTATTTCCTCTGCCTCCGACAATATATCCTTGCTAAGCATAAATTCTGCATCTCATCTTTTTTTTCTAAATTTTAAAACTTTACATTTTGCAACATTGAACTCGCATCCCCGTTCCTGTTCCCAATCACTCAATTTATTCAAGTCTTCTTGTAAGGCCACAACATCTTCTCTACTCTTCATGGTTCATCCCAACTTTGCATCATTACTTTGTTACTGAAGAATACTTTGATTAATAGAGACAAACAGGTTATTGTTCCTCTTTATTGAGCCTTGATAAGATACCGTCTTGACTACTGCATGCAGATCTGGGTGCCAGGGTTTCTTGGTGATGAGAAAGAGGATCCAGAAGTGGGTGACCAAGATAGTAGCAGGTCTATGGATTGAATCTTATGAGAACAGGTTGAAGATTTCTGGGTTACAGAAATTGGTTGATAGGCAGAAAAGGGGTGATATGATTGAAACATAAAAATTACTGAAAGGTTTTTACAAAATTAATCAGAGGAAATTTTTCGGAACAGGTTTGGTGGTGGGTGAACTAGGGGACCATCCTTGGAAACTGAGTAAGAGTGTAGTTAGCAAGGGTGTTGGAACTGGGGTTTTTGCTTGAAGAGTGGTGAATGAGTGGTATAGGTTGCCAGAGTCTGTTGTGGATGCCGTGACTGTGAATGAGTTCAAAGCAAAGTATGATAGATACCGTGAAAATGTTGAATAGTGCTTGACGTGATATTTAGGGCCTCCTCGATGGGTCTAAGAACTCCTTGGAGTAGCTAATACTACTACTACTAATAATAATAATAAAACAAAGAAAGGAGTATATTGACTGATATAAAGGACTTAGTGGAGTAGCTTAATGATCACCTTATTGGGGTATTTCATCCTGAAGAAGTGAGTTTTGATACTAGAGGAATGGAGAGAAAAGAGTTTGTTTCAATACTGAGTACTCTAAATGTCAATAAAGCAATGGAACAGGATAAGATTTTGCTAGGTGTTTTGAGGAAATCTTCTAAAGAACTGACAGCTCCATTGACCTGGCTTTTCAGTGAGCTACACAATACAGATTATCAGTTTGGCTACAGAACAGGTGCCCAAGGAGGGTAAGATAGTGCCAGTGCATAAGGGTGTCAAACTAAAGCCTAGTTTCTATTTCATCTGTAGTTGTTAAGATTTTGAAGAAATTAGTGAGGGATCATCATTTACAGCATTGTGCAGATGAGGATAATGTTATCTGTGAGAGTCAGCATGGATTTGTTAATGGACATTATTGTTTTAGTAATCTGATTGCCTTTTATAATAAAGTAACAAGAGCTTTTGATGAGGGAGAAAGATATATTTTTCCTTTCCCCCCTTTTTTTTAATGAAGGCATTTGACAGGATGCCACATGATAGGCTGATAGTTAAAGCACAAGGGTTATGATATCAGGTTATTGAATTGAATTGGAGATTGGTTGTTTGATAGATATCATAGAGTTGTGTATAAAGGAGTAGTATCAGTGGTGGTTCTACAAGGCTCAGTACTGGGACCTGTACTAAATGAAGTCTTGAAGTTTGGGATACATCAATGGGAGGCTGCCTACTCTGTCAGAGGAACTTTACTAGAGGAAGTGGGGAAGGCTGGGTACTCTTGGAATTGAGAGACACTTGAAGTTCAGGGAACATACTGCACAGGTGGTGAAGGGATTATAATTATTATTATTTATTACATGACACTTCAAAGGAGTCCAAGGACTCATTGTGGGATGGCACTCTACTCCACTCCTCTACACATATCACATCCTCTTCCCTACTACTTAATTCTTCAACTACACATAATGACACTACTACCATCATCACCATCTACTGACCACCACTGACAGTGGTGGTCAGTAGATGGTGATGATGAGAAAAAACCGTGCTACCTCTGTAAGAAATTAACTAACTCGCCTTCAACTGAAACAGCCCATATAAAGGTTCCAGAGGATTGCTTCAATACTGAGAAGGATGCCGACTAGCAGAAATAGAATAGCAGCAATTCCATTGAATAAAGCTGCCTGATCAGATCCTATCTGGAGTATTGTGCTTATATTGTCTACAGTTATTAAAACTTGAGTTTTAATAACTGTAGACAACATCCCAGGCTGTGATAACATCCAGTTTGTATACTTGAATCTTTTTCCTAACACCATTTAATCCTTCAACCTCTTCACCAAGGTACAATATGCAAATACCACACTGTTTCTTGGATCATTAATGTATTAATGAAGAGCCCAACTAGTCGACGACCATGAATGCATCTTGCTGTCATTCAAGGGAAGAAAGTAGTAACTTATTTTACAGCTTTCTGTATTGCTGGCAATGAGGTAAAGAGCAGGTCTGGTTTTGCTAAACAAACTGAATGGCAAATAGTTTGTAGACTGGAGGAAAGTGAAGTAAAGTTTCTCTGCAGAACTAGAGAGAACCTAAACACAAGATCTGGAAAAGCTTGTAAAAAATCATGTGATGAGAAAGATGAGGTAGTTATTGAGTGTTAGATCAAGCTGGATAGATTCCTAAAGCATTTTCTGAGCTCTTTCATCATGGCAAGGTATTAATGTCATGCAAGATATATATCCATATATCAAAGCATTAATGTGGTGTATGGATATATATCCATACACCACAAGTTAGTGAATGAGATGAAGAGAAAGAAGAAGAAACAGTTACCCATTATCACATGTTTTAAGAAATAAATATTTACTTAATATATCCCCTCACAAACCCTGTTGCTGCTTTTCTCATTTCATTCGCTACCTGCAACTTCATCCTACTGAACAGTACATTTTGTCATCATCATCATCATGCATGATATGATTCCTAGTTTGATTAGCTGAATGGATAGTACCCACTCTTTAACAGGCTATGGATTCGAATATTCCACTGTGAATGTTTGTGTTAGAATTTTATAGCCTGATGTGGGATATAAATTTTCCCTCAATAATTCAGAATTATGTCTTGTTGCCTCTAGAACTTTATGTCCTAAGGATGATCATCAGTGTTCCTTCGAATAGGTGCTTGATGGTGCACCATTAAGTAGATAAAGCTGCATTACAAGAATCTAAGCATGTTCCTCCTAACATGAATGGACCAGGGATGGGACTGACCTACTACTTGTATTTGAATATATATATTTAATGAAGACAAGAATCAATGCTCTGCTGACTCAAGTTTGTTCTGTCATAGAAGAGAAAATTTGACTCATGTCACACAGTGTTGTTATTGAACACCTATATGTATCAGAAGCCACAATGTAAAAGTGAGGTTATACAAAACAGGCTAAAGAACCAAGTTGGATAACAGCAGTGGAACCCCACTATCAGACTAACATAGGATTGAGAAAGTCTGACCTTGTTAGTAGTAGAGAGAATATGAGTTGGTCATTATTAATGTACAGGTTGCAGATGCTGGGCAACCACTCACTGCCTTCCATTGTGATAAAGTTGCTTACTATGCTGAAAATAAAAACTTGTGTGTCTACTTCCAGAAGAACACCATAACATACTAAAATTTACCTCTGAAATAACCTTTAAAGATGTATGATATCAGCAGTTATATGATTCTTTCTTTTAAGTTTACATGGTGGTCATCATTCATGGTTAAGAATTTAGGGAGACAACAACACACGTATTAAAAAATATTTCACTTAATATCAGGAAAGTAACATTTGACGTTTCAACCTCTGTATTGAGGTCATCATCAGAAATGCTTCTATATATGTATAGAAGCAAGCTGCATGCTACTGCACTTTACAAAGGTAAAATCAATCTAAGCTGCTTATTAAACTTTTATCTAGCCTGATCTCTAGTGGGAAAAAATAATAATAATATTAAAAATAAATAAATAAAATAAAGTTAAAAAAATTAAATATAAAAATAAATTAAAAACAGAACTATATTAAACATTTCTAAAGTCCTCTCATATTGAGATTTCCTTCTGGGCTTGTTCTGGTTGCTATAAGGGTTACAGATGGGTTGTCCACATTCTTGGAATGATTAGTCCATCATTTTATTTCAGGTTTCAATTGTGTTTTAGCATTTCACAGGCTTCTTTAAAGTTTAAAATTTAAACTTGATTCTCCAGGTCTAGAATTGGATAGTGCAGTATACAGCACTGATTTCATTGTAAAGGTAGAAAAATAAAATAAGTTTAGAACCTTTCATGAGTGGAATACACATAAGAAATCTATTAATCTGTCTATATATGCTAACATTTATATATATTATGAATATATTTTTTAAGAAAGTCCTCAAAAGAAAACGGACATGGAGAAGTCCAAATGGAGAAATAAAAAATGAAATAGATTATATACTGTGTAATAATAAAGAAATAGTTCAAGATACCTCAGTACTAAATCAAGTAAAACCAGGAAGTGACCACAGACTAGTCAGAGCCAAAATTAAAATAAACCCCAAATTGAAAATAATAAAATGGCTAAACAACAAAAAATCAAGAAGTTTTGACTTAAAATCTATTGAAAACAAGAAGGATTATGAAGAAAAAATCAATCAAAAACTAGACTTAATAAATATATTTGAAGAAGAAGACAAATAAAATAAGCAAAAACCTAATGGAAGTAATAATCTCAGCAGCCAATGAATTCAAAAGCAACAAAAAGACCATAAACTTTCAGAGGAAACCTTACAACTACTAAAAACGAGACAAAATATGAAAGAAGATAAAAACTTAATTTCCAAAATAGAATATGCAGAGCCATGCAAAACAATAAGGAAAAAGATGAGAAATGAAATAAGATCTTATAACATTAAAAAAAAAAAACAATTGAAAATAATAAAAATACTAAGAAAACATTTATCAGTTAGCAAAAGTCAAACAACTGCAATAAAAGATAAGAATGGAACTACAATAAGGAACTAAGAACAAATCCTAAGAAGGCTAGAAGAATTTTATAAAGAACTCTATAGTGATCCTTCAATAGATAAATCAAATATAAATAACTCTTCTCCATCGCATATGAAATTCACCCCCCCCCCCCCCATTCACTTCAGATGAAATAAAACAAGCATTAAAACAAATGAAAAATGTCCTGGTGAAGACCTGATTCACATAGAATTAATTAAATGGAGAGGACACAATATAATTCACCATGTCACAAACTTACTAAATCTATGCCTAGAAGAGGGGAAGATACCAGAAAATTTGAAAAATGCTACTCTGATACGGTATCTGATACTGTATAGACCAATTAGTATTCTCTGTAATCTGTATAAAATTCTCACAAAAGTAATAACAAACAGGTTAACACCTCTTCTAGATTCAAATCAACCAGCAGAACAAGCAGGATTCCTTAAAGACTTTAACACAATTGATCATATTCATGCAGTAAAACAAATAACAGAAAAAGAAGAAGAAAACCAATTGCCTCTTTGTTTAGCCTTCACTGATTATGAAAAACCATTTGATTTCATCAAAACTAATGCAATAATCAAAGCACTCCAGAAACAGGAAGTTTCTGGAAAATATATGGACCTCCTCCAGGCAATATACCTCACTGCAACAGCAACAATCCAACTTCACACAAGTACCAATAAAATATCAATTGAAAAAGGTGTCCGACAAGGAGACTATCACCCAAAATCTTTACAGCAGTCCTTCAAGAAATATTTAATAATATAAACTGGACAAACCTTGGTATAAAAATTAATAACAGAAACATAACACACCTAAGATATGCAGATGATATCATAATTTTTGCAAACACTCCAGAAGACCTTAATATAATAATAGAAGACTTATATCATGAAAACAGAAAAGTCAGTCTAAAAATAAACAGAGAAAAAACTAAAATCATGTTTAATCATTTTGATACTCTACACCAAAAAACTATTATTATTTTCTAATAATAGAAAACAATTTCTTGGAAAGAGTCTCTTCACATACATACTTAGGTCATCTCATTGATCTAAGGATCTGTGGACTCCAAAAGGAAATAAATAGGAGAGTTCAACTTTCCTCGAGTGCATTCAGAAAATTGAAAAGCATTTTTTAAAACAATGATGTCCCACTCTGTTTAAAAAGGAAGACATTTAACCAGTGTATACTTCCAGTCTTCTCATATGGATGTGAAACTTGGTTGCTAATAAAAGCACTGGCAAATAAATTAACAACTCAAAGAAAAATGGAGAGGTTGATGCTAGGCATCACATTAAAAGATAAGAAGCGAAACTCCTGGATAAGAAGCCAGACTCGCATCACTGACATAATTCTTCACCACAAGCAACTAAAATGGAAATAGGCCAGACATTTATCCAGAAGAGAAAATGAGCGATGGACCACCATATTAACGAAATGGCTTCCAAAAGAAGGGAAGCGCAGCCAAGGACATCCTAAAAGAAGGTTGAGTGATGAATTGTCAAATTTCGTTGAGGAAAATTGGTCAACCATTGCTAAGAACAGAGAAAGGTGGAAAGAACTGGAGGAAGACTTCGTCCAGCAGTGGACAGAAAATGGCTAAAAAGAAGATATGCCAATAATGAGTCTACATTTAATACTCTGCTACTAAAATGCAGGCTAACTGCCTAAGATAGTATCTTGTTCCATATTTATTTTGGTGGCAAAATCAGCTATAAATTAATTGCTTTTTTTTTTTGGATCCTTCGTTTAAGACTTTCTGCACTGAATTATACCAGTTGTTCATGGTTCACAGTGTACATTATATTTCATTAGTAGGGAAAGTACGTACCAGGAAATATAGTTATTTAGAAATTTAGCTACTAGAAGAAACCTTAGAATATATCCTTCATAAATGTGAAGAGCCTGCTATACTTTAAATAAGCATGTAAGTGCATATGGAACATATGAATGATTAACATCAGGAATTACAAAAAAAAAAAAAAACACTATTATTTTGATCATTATAAGAGTAATATTTACTTAAGAGTAATATTTTTACTCTTCATTCATAAAGACGCTTAAAACAAAAAACAAATGTAAACAACAAACCTTGATCATTAGTAGCATCTCTGTTTTCAATTCCTAAGTCAAAACTATGGATTTCAAGATCAAGAAATGGAAAAATAAGTTTGTCTTTTATCAATTCCCATATTATTCTGGAAAAAAAAAAGCATGTATATAATAAAAATCAATATAGTTGAACACTAACATACATGGATCAAAATTTAGCACTACCATAGGCTTAAACCATTATGAATGTTTTGTTGATAGGGAGATATCCACATAAATTGTCATCAAATCTTACTTCCAAACAACTTTATTAGCGATTATTTACTACATTATTTTCTGAAAAACTTTAAATTTTATGCTTTTTTTTTAACTCCTAAAATTATTGAAATTTACTTAAAATATTAATGAAATACTAATAAAATTTAGCTAACTTATGAATAATATTAAAATAATGAATTTACTTTAATCCTTTATCCAAGTGTGTGCAAACAAAGTTTGTGCCTGAAAGTATCTTCAGGACTGGGGTAAAGTGGTAAACACTGGGCAACTCCTTGCAAAGGTGGAGCAAGGTACCAACACTCCTATCTCAGTATCTCCCATAATGCAAAACACATCTCCTTGCAGATATGTATAATGTTATGCATTAAGGGAAGGGCCAATACCCAGACTAGTTTCGACCTTTAATGAGTTCTCTTCAGTGGGAGCCAGGCCCGAGTAAAGATATCAGGCAGAAGCATTAGCAAGGTCATCTCCTTCTATAGGAGCTGCCATACGGTGTGCCACCTTTTTATTAATCTTTCCAAAAATAATACCTATACTCATAAGTGTTTTACAACATACATATCCAAAGAATATTCAGTCATATCTCATGATCATTGTACCTCAAGGGCTCACTTTAGTAAGTACGGGCATGGCAAACCAGAGGTACCAGATGCTGGACCATGCCGTACTTCATGTAATATATATCTGTTATATTAGTAGACTAGTCCCTCCTCTTCTTTCTTTGCTTCTTTCCCATCTCCTTGCTCCTTCCCACTGATGCTATTAGAGTATTCGAGGGCTCGGGGTGAGTCTTTCCTATCTTGCTAAGTCATTTCGTCTTATGCAGCCACCGAAGGAGGCAAGCTAGCCTCAATAGGTGCCGGGCCCAAGACCGGATAAATGCAAGGGTTGATGTCAGGAAGGGCATCCGGTTGGAAAACTTCAATGCCAGCTCAAACTATGATATGAGTCAAAGAGAAAATGATATAAGGGCTAGGGCGTACCCCTTAAGCGACACGCAGCCACATCACACTACAGTTGCGAGAAGTGGACGAGGGCTACCGCATCAAAGGCGGGTGCGGTTAAAGAAGCGAGCCCAGCAGGTGGAGAGGATGTTGCGAGTGGGAACATTGAATGTTGGAAGCATGACTGGAAGGGGAAGAGAGGTGGCAGACATGATGAGGAAGAGGAAGTTGGACATTTTATATGTGCAGGAGACAAGGTGGAAGGGGGGAAAGGCAAAGGAACTGGGAGATGGATATAAATTGTTCTATTCTGGAGCGAATAACAAGGGAAGAAATGGTGTAGGAATTGTGGTGTGTGGCAGAATGAAGGGTGAAGTACTGGAAGTGGTTAGAAGGAACGACAGGATCATGCGAATGAAATTGGGTCTTGGAGAAGAGCGAGTGGTCGTATTATCTGTATATGCCCCGCAAGTTGGTTGTACAGCAGAGGAGAAAGATGAGTTCTGGAACGTGTTAGATGAAGAAATGAGGGAATTGGAAGAAAATGAGATGGTAATTGTTGGAGGAGACTTGAACAGACACATAGGAAGACAGAATAGAGACTGTGAAAGGGTGCATGGTGGCCACAGAGTGGGAATGATGAACCAGGAAGGAGAGAGAGTTGTGGACTTTGCAATAGCGTTTGACCTGGCAATTGTGAACTCGTTTTTCTACAAGAGGGAAGAACATTTGATAACATTTAGGAGTGGTAACAACAGTTCACAAATTGACTACATTTTGACTAGAAGAAAACATCTTAAGGTTGTGACAAATTGTAAAGTAATTCCAACAGATCAAGTAGCACAGCAACACCGACTGCTGTGCACAGACTTTAAAATAAGATCGAAGATAAGAACCTCTGGATGCCATGGGATGAAGACAATTAAGTGGTTTCGCTTAAAAGAGGAGAGTGTGAGGAATCGTTTTAGGGAGAGGGTGTTAGAGAGGAATCGTTTTAGGGAGAGGGTGTTAGAGAGGATTTCGGATGGACTGGAAAGTGTACAAGATTGGTGGAAACATAATTCAAAAGTGTTTGGAAATTATGGAGACAACTACCGTGTTTGAATAAAAACTTTAGTTTAATATTACTAAAATTTCACAATTCGACGTTTCGACCTTTATGTCAAGGTCATCTTCTGGAATACAAATATACAAATATACACAAGTATACACAAGAATATTATGTACAAATATACACAAGAAACAAGCTATACTACAATCATACTGGTTCGTTAAAGACACTGACTAACTGCTACCACAATTGTTGGCCTGACCTCTGGTGGGAAAAAAAAAAAAAAAAAATTATACATCAACGCTAGAGTCCTATTATTTGTTTTGTCTACTATATACATATATTAACATCATTCCAGCCAGTTGGAGTGGAATGGTTTCTAATACTAGCGGATTGGCTAGAATCCTGACTTATGTTGAATCTTTCATATTAGGTTGGCTGAATGTGTGCCATCCAGATCCTTGGAATTTTCATACCATCTTTATTGTTGATATTTGGGTGGTTTATCAGGATTTCACAGGATTCTTTAAATTTTCTTTCGTACCAAGCTTTTGTGCGGTGTAAGGAGCAGGTGCTTTTCCAGTTGATTTGGTGTAAGGTGTTAAGTGCATGGTCTGAGAGGTCTGCTTCACCATAATGGTTATATTTAATGTGTTCTTTCTTGCGTATAGGGATTGTCCGTCCTGTTTCACCAATGTACGGTAAGTTACAGATGCAGCGGATGCAATAGACTCCAGGATGTGCTAATGGGAAGAGAGGATCCTTAGAGGAGCTGAATATGGTTTTAAGTTTAGTGGGTGGTTTAAAGGTGGCATTGAGGTTATAATGTTGTAGGATTCTGTTGATTTTTTCCAATAACCCTTTAATGTATGGGATGGCTATGGTTTTACTGTAATCTAGATTCGTTTTTGTTGTGGTTTTATAGAGTATTTTATTGACAGTATTTTTGTTATAGCCATTGTTTATGAATGTGTCACTAATGATTTTTAGTTCTTGTTTCAGGGCTTGCCTGGTTAGAGCAAATAGTTGTGGCTCTGTTTTTAAGGGTGTTTATGACTCCATATTTTTGTGCTGGGTTGTGGTATGAATTCGTATGTATTGGCCCGTGTGTGTCGGTTTTCAGTAGACCGTGAAGGATAGACTGCCTGAAGGAAGACGTGTAACTAGTGTGTCTAGGAACGGGAGCGAATTTTGGTTTTCGATTTCGATGGTAAATTGTATGCGTTCGTGTTGTTTGTTTAGGTGGCTGAGGAATGTGTTTGGTGTTTGTCGCTCGTGCGGCCAGATCGCAAACACTTCGTTAACGTATCTGAGCCAGATTGTCGGTCGGAGTGTGGCGGAATCAAGAGCCCTTTGCTCAAAGGTTTCCATGTAGAAGTTCGTGATTGGGGGGGGGGGGGGATAATGGTGAGCCCATGGCTGTACCTTCCTTTTGTAGGTAGAGTTTGTTTTGCCACACGAAGTAACCGGACTTTAGTACGTGGGCAAAGAGGGCAGTAATGTCGGGCGGAAATTTGTTCTGTAGTAGGAGAATTGTGTCATTGATGGGAACATTAGTGAAAAGGGCAGAAACGTCAAAACTGACTAACAAGTCGTCTTTGTCGAGTGTTATGTTTTTGATTTTGTTTATAAAGTGTTGTGTGTTTTTTATGTAGGAGGGGGAATGACCCACCAACTCCTTGAATGTTGCTGCTAATTTCTTGGCTAGGTGGTAATTGGGACTGTCTATTCCTTCCACTATTGGTCGAAGGGGCACATTTTGTTTGTGTATTTTCGGAACCCCATATATTCTTGGGGGGGGGGCATAGTGGGGTTTGAGTTTTTTAACTGTGTCTGGTGGCCAAGAAGTGACGGACTTTAGTAGTTTTTCTGTTTTGTCCTTTATCCTTTTTGTTGGGTTATAATTTACCATTTTATATGTGTTGTTATCGGCTACTGGTTGGTTCATTTGCAGTATGTATGTTGATCTGTCAAGGACAACAGTGGCACTGTCTTTATCAGCTTTCGTTATTATTATGTTTTGTTTGGCTTTTAATGATTTAATTGCTGCTAATTCTGTTTTAGTCAGGTTGTTCTGTATGGTTTTCTTGGTATTTAGGACATTACTGGTTTCTAGTCGTATTTTGTCTGCTATGTTGTTAGGTAGGGATCTGATGCCTCTTTCAATGTGGTAGATAAAATCCAATTTGTTTACCTTTTTAGGCGCTATTGCGTAGTTCAGTCCTTTATTCAGCAGCGTGAGTTCGCCGTTGTTCAGGGTGTGGCTTGATATGTTAATCACATGGTTCTTGCTTGTCGGTGGTTGGTCGCTCCTTGTCTCCCTTGTTTGTTGTTCATTGTTGTTTCTCGGGGAGGCTAGCCAAATAATCTTATGTGTGCTGCCTTAGCAATATGTTCTCTAAACTTTAACTCTCTGTCTACCCCTACCCCTAAATCTCTAGCTTCATCTATTTCCTGGAGTATAGTGCTATCAATGTGATAAGCAGTTTGTAATCTATTTATCCCAAAGTGCATAACTTTACATTTCTCAATGTTAAACGGACACAATTTATCTTTTGCCAATACTGACAGCCTAATTAAATCCTGTAAGCTCTCCACATCACCTTGATTAACTATTACTCTACCTAATTTCATCATCAACACTCATCAGTAAACAAATGAATATTTCCTATCAGGTTATTTCCTATATCATTTATGTATAAATTAAACAGCAATGGTCCCAGCACTGAACCTTGTAACATATCATTAGTCACCTGCTTTCGCATCAATTCTGCCATTACATATACCACTTTTTGATATCTGTCCAGCAGCCACCATCTTATCTACTTAAACAGTGTCATATCCATACCCATTTGTTCTAATTTGCATAACAGTGTTTTATGTGGTATTCTGTCAAATGCCTTTGCAAAATCCTGCAAAATCATTGTGTAGCCATTTCCTTTATCCAACTCAGTTGTTTCTCTATTATAAAAAGTTAGTAAATCAATAAGGCATGACCGACCCTTCACAAAGCCATTTTGACCCTCATACAGTATCATATTTTCATCTACCCATTCTTTCTCTTTTTTATCAATTTTTCTAATATTTTTACCACCACACCTGAGATACTGATTGGTCTATAATTTGCTACTGTAAACTTAGAACGTCCCTTATGCAAATGCATAATTTGGCTCTCTTTCCACTCTCTTGGAACTCTACCAGGGCTGAGACTTAAATTAAACAGCTTAGTCAAAGGCACTGCCAGTTCTCTTGCACATTCTGACAAAAACCTAGCTGATATTCCATCTAATCCCACAGCTGTATTTACATTGAGATTCTCCAATATCATAAGGACCTCCAATTCATCTGCCTCTGTTCCCACATCAGTGTGTCTGTCTGTCTGTCCCATAGGTTAAAGCAGTAATCTTACTAGGAAGATGTATGCTTGCAAAGGGGTCACTCACTAACTCAACTATTTTATCCGCTTCCATCTCCTCGTGACCATCATCACTCATTAAGAGGAAGAATGACTTCCACAGTCATTCTTCCTGTAACTTGCCACATAACAAAAAAACTCTTTGGGATTTCCTTTGGCCTGCTCAACTAAATTCTTCTCATAATCTGATTTTTACCTTCCTTGCCATGCTGGTCACCTTACTTGCCTGAGCCTTGGACTGTTCATGAGTTTGCTGGTCACCTTTATATACCTTCCACTTCTCTTTATATACCTTCCATAGCATTTTCTTCTTCTGTAGCTCATGCTTAATGATATTACTCGTCCATCTAACTCCTACCTGATTAACCCTCCTTAATCAAAGTATACAATTTAATACTGCTTCCTCTAGATGACACTTAACTATATCCCATGCACTACTAACATCTTTACCCTGCAGTGTTTTATGCCATGTTACAGATCTAAGCTTCTTCCTAGGCATGTCATAATCACCTGCCTTGTAGTTCCACAAATACCCTTTCTTGATAGAATATTCCTCATGTTTTACAATTCCTGGTTAAGACTGCATAGTCACTTTTTACCAATTGATGGCAATGTTGTCAACTTGGTTATGGATAGCTCTTCTGATCTTATGACCAGGTCCAATACAATGAATACACTTGACCTGTATTCATTGTACTAATTTAGCGATGTATGTCTTCCAGATCATCTGTGGAATTCCCTGGCCTATAGCAACAACCAACTGTATATTTTGTCTTACTGGTCTTACTTTCACACCAGAACTGCTTCAAATGAACAGCTGCCCTCCCACCTGTCTCCAATTCTTTTTGGTTGCAATTCATTTGCTATCATGGACAGTACTCCTCCCCCCCATCATTTCTTCTCTATCTTCCCTGAAAATACTAAACTGTTCACATTCAATACCTGTAACTACATCATCTGCTGTTAGCCAAGTCTCACTAATGCCTATAATTTATGGCAAGGTTGTACTAATCAATGCCAAAAACTCATCCCTCTTATTCTTGATACTTCTGGCATTAGTATATAAAAACGGTAACATCTCTTATTCCCCCACCAAACCTTTACTTTCTGAATTGATTAATCTATTCAATATTTTAGCTTGAGACTAGATTCCTCACTTGGTTCATTCTCACACTCACTCACTTCATGGTTGTCTTACCTTCACACAAATTCACTTGCTTCAATCCTAATTGCTTAAGTTTACCTGAATTTGAACGTCAGCATGCTCGGTGAACAAAGCTCTCTCCAGACATCTAATACCAAAACCATTCAGATGTAGTCCATCCACATTGTACAAATCTTTCTTTCCAACAAACAGAGACCACAGATCCACAAATTATACATCATTTCTTTTGCACAATCTATGTAAGACTCATTGGCTATCCATGTCCTCCTCAATTCGCCTCTATCATAGCATGGTAGGAGACTTAGATTCTTCACTTTCTCCCTCTTCAGTTTTGCCTCTTCTAACAACTCCTTTACATCCTCCCTCATAGAATACTTCTTGCCTCTCAAATCATTGGTACCAACCAAGACAATCGTTTCCTTTGACTTCACTTTTTGCATCCGGATGGCGTGGCTAATATCATGAATTTTTGCACCTGGGAAACACGATTTTGAAATACTTTTGTTACGTACTCCCCTGATTATTAAGTCACCATATATAATTTTCTCCTTTACTTATTTGTTTATTATTCTTTCAGATATTTCGAATGAGTGTCACTAGTGAACGTGGCAGTCATGTTGAGTTATGCTAGAAAGCATGTTTTTAAATTATAGTATAGTGTGGTTTTTTATCTCAAATTGTGCGGCAGTTTTGTGCTTTGGTTGGATACAAGTGTCCATCAGTGGTGTTATTGTTTGTAACTCTCTCTTGTATATATTGTGTTTTCGCTGCTGTTTGTTTCACTACTTCAGCGTCTAAAGATGGTGTCCAACAAGAGATGTAAGCCAGCAGTTCGGAGGACTTCTATACGAAAGTCTGGCTCTGCCTTGGATTTTTCGCAATGGATGCATTGCGGAAACTGCTATATGTATGCACCAAAGAATGTGAAGGCTCTGTGGACTGTTTGGCTAAATGAGAAGAATGAAAACGTCGACATATGTGAGAAGTGTCAGGATAGACTGGAGCGATTAGGAATGGAAGCAGACATCAGAACCACAGCGGAAGAGCTTTGGCAGGAGTTCAATACATCTTCTAAGAGATAATTACTTGAAACAGCACATAAAAGTGAATTTCATCTTCTGCAAGAGGAATTGGAAGTGCTCTCAGTAAGGAGGTTCTGGAAATGAAAACCTCAGTTAAATGTGTTGAATAGAGAAATTAGGACTATGGAGATTACTTTAGCTGAAGTAACTAGAACAGGATTAAGTATGGGAGAGGCTTTGGTGATTGATGAAGTAATAAATAGTGTGGGAGTGATTGGGAGTCAACAGAATGAAAGCACAAGAGGTCTAGAAGAAACAAGATGTCATGAAAGTGAGGGAGTAAGTAAAAGAGAATTGAGGGAAAGCAATGAAACTGAGAGAGTCATGCTGAATAGTATAGAAAATGAGGCCATGAGTGATGCTTGTTTGGACTTGCATGAAGTTATGAGTGGTACAATATATGGTGATTCTATGATTAAGGGTATGGAGAGCAGTATACTTGAGGAGTGCTTGGCTGGTGGAACAATAGAGAGAGTGGCTTTAGCAATAAAGAGAGGGCATGATGCAGAAAAGATGATAGTTATGGTGGGTACAAATCACCTGAGTGGCAGTATTAATTGGGTAACAAAAGATTTAACAACATTGTTAAATATCATGAAGAAGAAAAGTGTGAAAGGGAGGATTGTGTGTGCTGCCTCATTTTGACAATTATGAGTTAAATAGACAAGCAATGATAATGAATGATATGATTGCAAGAATGTGCAAAAAAAGAGAGATCTGGAATTTATTGTTGTCTGGAGTTTGAATGCAAAAGACAGCTGTATGTAAGAGATGGGTTGCATCTGAGCATGGAAGGTATAAGCGATTGAAGAAGTTACTGTTTTCTGAACAAGTTGAAGTAATTGGGCAGGGAAACTAAAATTGAAAAGGTTGAGTGTAAGAGGGAGAAACTTATGCAGTGATTGTATATTTGTTGATACTTATTCACAGAATAAATTGCAGAAGAAAGTGGATAAAAATCAGCACGGGACTACTGAAATTAGTGACATGTATATCAGTTCTAAAGCTGGTACAAGAAAGAACTAAAGGGAATCTGCAATTTTTGTATACTAATGCAAGAAGCATTCAAAATAAGAGGGAAGAATTTTTGGCATTAGTCAGTGCAATCTCACCAAAATTTGTATGCATTAGTGAAACTTGGCTGTCAGCAGAAGATGTGGTTATTGGAATTGAATGTGATGGGTACAGTATTTTCAAGGAAGATAGAATGCGGGGAGGAGTACGGTTGATGACAGCTGATGAGTTGCAGCCAAAGAAAGTAATACAATCAAGAGGATAGACATGTGAATGATAGTTCATTTGAGGCAGTCTGGTGTGAAATAGTGACCAACACAACCAAATATACAGTTGGTTGCTGCTTTAGGCTGGGGGGGGGTTTACAAGGGGTGATATTGAATTCATGCATCAGCAAATTAGTGCAATGAATGCAGGGTTAGTGATTATTATGGGGGATTTTAATTATGGTAATATCAATTGGAAGGAGGAAATATCACGTGGCAAAAAGGAAATGGAATTCATACATCTTTTAAGAGATAATTACTTGAAACAGCACATAACTGAAGGGACACGTGGTGTGAGAGTGTTGGACCTGGTCAGAGGACATATGCATAAGTAAGGTGTCCTCGTTACCTCCAACTGGTGAGAGCAGTCATGTGGTCTTGATTTGGGAGGTTGCAAAATTTGTGGATTTCTCTCTTAAGAAGGGGTATATACGGAACTACAGTTTAGGCAATTAAAACAAGCTTTGGAGTAAGCTTGCAGCCGTCCCATGACAGAACATATTGCAGAGGAAAGATGTTAGCAGTTCATGGGATAAAATCAGCAGGTATCTGAGGAAGGCAATATCAGATTGTGTCCCCATGGTCAGGAAGACAAACAAGGTAGGCATTAAATGGATGAGTAGTAGTATCAAGCTTGATCTGCAAAAAAAGAAAATGTTATGGAGAATTTACAAGGAGAAAGGTGATCAGTACACCCATGAGAGATACAAGGCTCAAGCTAAGACGGTTACCAGCATAGCAAGAAAAGCTAAATCAGATTATGAGAAGACCTTAACCAAGGAGATCAAGTGTAATTCCAAAGATTTCTTCTGCTATTTGGCAAGTAAAAGGAAGAAAACTTTGGAAGGATAACTTTAGTGGGTGCTCGTGGTATTGAGGTGACCAATTCAGATGTAATAGTAGGGTTACTGAGTAATCACTTTTCAAAAATCACCCAAGTGAGGATATCTCTGTACCTGCAGCAATAACTAATGTGAGAATTGTAGTTAATAAATCAGAGGTACTTAGTATATTGCAAAATTTAAATGCAAACACTGCTGTAGGTTTAGATGGAATATCAGCTCAGGTGTTGCGTGAATGTGTGAAGTAATTGTCAACGCCTCTTACTTGGTTATTTAACTTAAGTATGAACTCTAGTATGGTCCCTAGGGAGTGGAAGGAAGGCAAAGTAGTTCCTTTGCATAAAGGTGGTTCCAAAACTGCGGTAGTTAATTACAGATCAATCTCAGGAGTGGTGGTAAAAGTATTGGAAAAGTTGGTTAAAGACAGAATTCAAGAATGGGCGGATCAGAATACGATACTCTATAGGGACCAACATGGCTTTGTTAAGGGTCGATCCTGTCGAATGGCTCAGGAAGAGATACCAGAAAGTGGCGTATGGAGGAGCAGGTGACCAGTGGTATGCCTCAGGGCTCTCTGCTTGGGCTGTTATTGTTTATTTTGTACATAAATGATATAAGAAATGGCACTTAAAGGGAGATATTCAGTTGTTTGCTGATGACGCAAAGTTGGGTAGTGCAATAAAAAATCAAGCTGATGTTGATGCAACATGATTTAAATAAGCTGACAAAATGGGCAAAAGGTAATGGATGTCAGTTCAATGTGGAAAAGTGTAAAGTTATGCATTTGGGGATCAAAAGATTATCAGCTGTGTACTAAATTGATGGAACAGTACTCCAAGAGATTGATGAGGCTAGGGACTTAGAATGTTGGTGGATAGGGAGATGAAGTTCAGAGGACACACTGCTAAGGTGTCTCCAAGATTGCACACAGGATTACCTGGTTATTGAAGAACACACTAACATCCAGAGATAAAGAGGTTATTATCCCCCTCTATAAGGCATTGATACTTCCACATTTGGAATACTGTAATCAAGTCTGGTCACCTGGATTCCTTGGAGATGAGGAGATTGTGGAGAGGGGGGTTCAGGGGAGAGTGACTAAGTTGGTGAGTGATGTAAAAAATGCTCCCTACATTGAGAGCTTGTGGATTGCAGAGGTTGGTTGATAGGCAGAGAAGAGGGAATATGATAGAAACATTTAAATTACTAAAAGGTTTTTATAAGATTGATGCAGGGGAAATATTTCTGCTGTGTGAAAGTAATGGAAGAACAAGAGGTCACCCCAAGAAATTAAGGAAAAGTGTGATTAACAAGGGTGTGAGAACGAGGTTTTCTGCCTGGAGGGTGGTGAATGATTGGAATGCACTGCCTGACTCAGTTGTGAGTTCTTTGTCTGTAAATGAATTCAAGAAGAGATATGATAGATATTGTTTTGATAGTTTGGGTCTCCTGCGATGAGTCTACTGACTCCATGGAGATACCCATAATAATAATAATAGTACTCCCCTGATTATTAAGTCTCCACACATAATTTTCCCCTTTACTTATTTGTTTAGTAAGTGTTTATGATTCTTTTGGATCACCTGCTTCTTTCTTTTTTCAGCTTTGCATAACTCTTGCCATTTCTGCAGTTTTTTAATTTTGCACTTTGTCCTATGAAGCATAACATTTAAGTGCGCTATTTCTTTATTGATATCCATTTTGTTCTTGTCTATTTCCACAGCTGCACGTTCGATATTATTTTCATCATTTTCCATCTTATTGTAGGTATTTGTTGCATTCTCATCACCTAACAGACATTCACTTTCAAAGCACTTAATACATACTCTCTCTCTCTCTCGTTTTAACTTCTTTCCACATATTCTTTAATTTTTGCAACACATACATATCGCATACACTGCACTGAATAATATCCCACAAATTCAAATCGATGGACAATGTGGTCTTTGTCGCCATTAATATCAAAATAAAAATGTTATAAATATACTAATACTCTAAAAGCATGAAAATCTACACTAATACTCCAATTTTCTGATGAAAAAAAAAAAAAAAACTGATAAAAATTGCTAATTTCACACAACTACAAATTACATGACAGTGGTCACTTGCACCATAACCTCAAACCCCTGAACAATACTTACATTGAGATTCTGCAATATCCTAAGAAACTCCAATTCATGTCACATATGTTAAAGCAACCTCTCTAGGATGATATACCCTTGCAAAGTGGTCACTCAGTAACTCAACTATTTTATATGTGTCTGTCATCTTGTGACCATCATCACTCATTAAGTTTAATCTTCCATAGTCATTCTTCCTCTTACTTACCACATAACGAAAGACCTCTGGGATTTCCTTTAACCTGTTCGGTTAGATGTTTCTTATAATCTAATTTTCTCTTCCTTGCTATGGCTGGTCACCTTTCTCTTTATATATCCTCCACAGCATTTTCTTCCTGCAGCTCATGCTTAATAATATCCAGAGTTGGGTTGATAACAATTGTATTATCTTTGATGGACAGCATGGATTTGCTAAAGGGAGGTCATGTTTTAGTAATCTACTTACTTATTACAATAAGTAAGTAGATTACTTATTGCTAAAGGGAGGTCATGTTTTAGTAATCTACTTATTACAATAAAGTGACTGCTTCCTTGGATGGAGGAGAAGGATACACAGTAATATACTTGGATTTCACAAAGGCTCTTGATAGAGTACCTCATGATAGGTTGATAGTCAAACTACAGCAGATGGGGTTGGATATTAGATTAGTGCATTGGATTGGAGACTGGCTATTCTGATAGGTATCAACAAGTTGTGTATGGGGGAGCAATATCCATGAAAAGGAAAGTCACTAGTGGAGTGCCTCAGGGTCTGTTTTAGGTCCATTGCTGTTTAACTTGTATATTAATGATATAGGTGAAGATTTGGATGGAGATATTCAGTTGTTTGCAGATGATGCAAAGTTGGAACGAACCACGAAGTGTAGTGAAGATGTTGTGGCCTTACAGGAAGACTTGAATAGATTGAGTGATTGAGCACGGAAATGGGGATATGAGTTCAATGTTGCAAAATGTAAGGTTTTAAAATTTGGAAAACAAAGATAGGATGCAGAATTTATGCGTTGTGAGAATATATTGTTGGGGGTAGAGGAAATAAGAGATCTGGGGATGATAGAGGATAAGGATCTAAAATTTACGGGACACATCGCCAAAATTGTGAAGACAACACAAAGGCTTCTGGGAATGATGTTTCATTGCATAAGGCTTTGATTAGGCCATGCATGGACTATTGTGCCCAGATTTGGTCACCAGGTTTTCAGAAGGATGAAGAGATGTTGGAAAGGGTCCAAAGGAGACTGACTAAGGTAGTTTCTGACCTCTGGAATGTCGATTATGAGGAAAGATTGAGAAGATGTAATTTGCAGAGTCTGGTGGACAGGAGGAAGAGGGAAGATATGACAGAGACCTACAAGTTGGTAAGGAGTTGTTATAGGATCAATGTTGGAGAAGTTTTACAGAGAATAGTGGGAGATCAGGAGAAAGCCAGAGGTCATCCCTGGAAACTGTATAAAGAGGGTGTGAGTAAGGGAGTGAAGGGAAGGTTTTTTCGTGTAGAATTGTGACTGATTGGAATGCCTTGCCTGAGAATGTGGTGTCTAGAAAGAGTTTGAATGTGTTTAAAACACGGTATGATGAGATGTGTGTGTGATAAAAGGACCTCCCAGATGAGTCTTTGACTCCATGATGTCTTGGGGTGGTAATAATAATAATAATATTATTATTACTCATCATCTAACTCCTACCTGATTAACTCTCCTTATCCTAGGTACACAATTTAATGCTGCTTCCTCTAGAAGATGTTTAACTATATCCCATGCACTACTAACATCCTTACCCTGCAGTGTTTTATGCTATGCAATAGTTTTAAGCTTTTTCCTAAGCATGTCATAATCACCTGCCTTGTAGTTTTACAATCTCCCAAGTCAGGAATGCATGGTCACTTTCACCAATTGGAGTCAATGTTGTCACCTTGGCTATGGATAGCTCTTCTGATCCTATGACCAGGTCCAATACTCTCTAGTCCCCCCTCTATAATATACTGCTTTAAGTAATTATCTCTTAGCAGGTGTATAAATTCTATTTCCTTTCTGCCATGTGATCTTTCTTCCTTCCTTCCAGTCTATATCTCCATGGTGAAGTCCCCATAATAATCACTCAACTTGTACTCGTTGTACTAACATGTCTTCCAGATCATCTGTGGAACTCCCTGCCTATAGCAACAACCAACTGTATATTTTGTCTTACTGGTGTTAATCTCACACCAAATGATCAGCCACCCTCCCGCTTATCTCCTATTCTTTTCGGCTGCAATTCATCTGCTATCATCAGCAGTATGCCCCTCCCCCAATCCTATCTTCTCTATCTTTCCTGAAAATACTAAACCCTTCACATTCTATCCCTGTAACTACATCTTCATTCATGATACTTCTGGCATTAGTATATAGAAACTGCAGCATCTCTTTAGGCCCCCACCTACCACTACTTCTTGAACTGACTACCCCATTCAATATTTTTGCTTGAGAGAATAGATTCTTCACTTGGTCATTCTCACACTCATTTGCTTCATGGGGCCTTCACACTAACTCACCTGCTTCCCCCTAATTGTTTAAGTTTTCTTGAATTTGTGCTTCAGCATGCTTGGAGAACAAAGCTCTGTCTAGACACCTAACACCATTTAGATGCAATCCATCAGCATTGTACAAATCCTTCTTTCTGTCAAACACAGACCACAGATCCACAAATTCTACATCATACATCCTACAAAACCTATAATTTTCTTCTTAACTTGTTTTTCTTATTTGTTCGCTTGGTCTTTATAATTACTTCAAACCACCTGCTTCCTGGTCTTTTCAACCCTGCTAATCTCATGCAGCTTCTGCAATTTTTCAATTTCTTGCTTTGTCCTGTGAAGGATAATATTCAAGTGTGCCATTTCTTTATCAATGTCCATTTTGTTCTCCTCTATTTTTATGGCCACATGTGCAACATTAATAATATCATTTTTCATCCTATTATCATCTACTGCATTCTCGTCACCTAATAAGCATTCACTTTTGAAACATTTAATATACACTACTCCCTCTCTCTCGCTCCAGTTTCAAATTCCTTTCACATATCCTTTAATTTTCTCGACAAATACATTTCACACACACTGCACAAAATCCTGCAAATTCAAATCACCCGACGTGGCCTTTGGCCAATTGCTCTTCCGTACCAACAAAATAATACAAGGTTTACTTACAAACTAAATAGTTCATTCAATCACACACTGAATTGAAACAAGAACTGCAACAAGTTGATCTATCTATCTATCAAGAAACAAGAAAGAACATAACTTAAAACCCTTTAAATCCCATGTTTCATCAAATTGTAATAATTAGTTCTTTTTCTTTTAGGATACATAAGAAGACATGTCATGGTTTAAGAAATTTGAAGACACAGAGGCGAGGGGCATCATCAAGTTTTTCGTACTGATAGAAAAGTCTGCAACTGAGATTCACCAAACTGTGCGAGACTTTAGGGGACTATGCCTCAGCATATACAAGAGTTGCAGATGGATGGCCAAATTTAAAACTAGACATCCTGAGACAACAGATGCCCCCAGGTCAGGAAGACCTTCCATAGTGATAACACCTGACAACATCGATGTAGTGAATACTACGATTATTATTATTATTATGTGACACCTCTAAAGAGTCCAAAGACTCATCGACAGAGGGCACCTACTCTATAACTCTGTCTCCACCACTCAATCCAGCAACTACAGCACACCGAAACTACATCAACATTTACACCAACACCATCTACTCTCCACTACCACCACCAGCAATTTCACAGACAATCACAAACATCCATGGCACTGGCAGGATTTGAACCCACAGCCTTTTGATTGGAGAGCAGATCAGTAACCACTGGGCCAATGAGGCTGGCTAGTTGGTACTAGATACATCCAGATTTCCTGTTGAATATCGCACAACATCTAGGTAAAAAAAAAGGAGCAATCTCAGGCACATCCGAGCCTACTTGGGTGTTTTAATCCTTGATAATAGATGAATACAGGCCAAAAACATTGCAAAGACTTTGGGGATATCCAGGGAATGAGTTGGAATCATTATCCAAAAACATCTGGACATGCAGAAGCTCTCAGCAAAGTGGGTTCTCAAATGTTTGAATACCAGCCAAAAGAGAGAACATGTGCTGTCATCTCAAGGGATTTTGGGTCATTTTGAGCAATTAGGTACAAATTTTTTTTGTACCTAATTGGCTTGTATTGTGACTGCTGATGAAACATGGCTTCATCACCATGAGCCAGAGACCAAATAACAGCCAATGGAGTGGAGTTGCAAAGGTTCTCCATGGCCAAAGAAGGTCTGAACCCAAAAGTCAGCAAAAAAAAAGGTGAAACTGTTACAGCAGCAGTTTATTCAACTGCTCTGAGGGAAACATGCTGTGAGGAAACTGAGCAGGGGTGTGTTGTTTTTGCAGGACAACACACCTGCATACAATACTCATGAAACCCAACAATACAGCAACTTAGGCTCTCAATGTCTGCCTCACTCACTCTATTCGATAGACCTGGCCCCATCTGTCTATTTCCTATTCCCAAATTTAAAGAAACATTTGAAAGGAGCAAAAATTACCACAGATAATGTTGTCATATCTGCAGCTGAGGAATGGGTTGTGCAACAAGACTTTTTTCTCAGAGGATTGCAAATAATGTAGCAGCATTGTAACAAGTGTATAATACTTCGTTGGGAATATGTAGAATAATATGTAATTT
The DNA here is from genome assembly GCF_054136105.1 of Typopeltis vanoorti. Classification (NCBI taxonomy): domain Eukaryota; kingdom Metazoa; phylum Arthropoda; class Arachnida; order Uropygi; family Thelyphonidae; genus Typopeltis; species Typopeltis vanoorti. Next base: position 139,311,652 of record NC_143560.1, read on the forward strand.
ATATGGTTCTATCTCAGTTCCTTCATGGTGATTGTCACAACTTTTCAGCACAATCTCATACATCCTAGAATTATCACTCTACAAGTAAAACTAATCATAGTCTCCCTTTCTTAGATGAGCTAAGTCTAATCCAGCCAGATGGTTGGTTTACAGAACAGAAAGTAAACCAAGACTGGAGGATGTGTTGATACTATTTATCATCCTTCATAAAAATCTGGCACTAACATGCATGTCTATGAACACTAGCAACCAATTGAAATTTTTGTTTTGCCTTAAAGAGGAAGTAGACAAGCCTGATTAATTCTGATGCTCTGAATTCAATATATATAATCCTTAAAACTGATCTATTGCTCTTCAGTTTTTTTGGAATTATAATTACATGCTGACATACTAATTATATAATTATTTGAACAGAGACACAAGAATATTTATTAATAGTAATATAAACATATATTTCAATCTGAAACTTACAGATCATCTTCAGTAATTAAGAATTCAAAATATAGAATTACAATGGATTTCAAAACACATATCAGCCACACATCCTAGAGTGGTATTGTAAGTTATTATTATATCCTCCACAGAGTCAACAGACTCATCATGGGAGGTTCCATTCAACTGACCACATATTTATTGTAGTAAATCTTAAAATCTTTAACACTACCTGCATTACCAACATATACCAATAATGCATTCCCCTCAATGACAATTCTCCATGTAAAATATCTTCTCCTCACTCTTACATAACTTCCAGGGATGGCATGTGATTCTTCCCCTGTCATCTACTCTTTTCATAATCCTCTCTGGATTAATCTGATAAAATCCCCTCCCTAAAAATGTCTTCCTAAAAATTAACTCTTTTCCTCTTATCCACCAAGCTCTGCAATCCACATTTCTTCAACCTCTCTCTCCATAGCCAACATTTCAGAGCCCTGATATTGTCTTAGTCACTCATCTCTGGAACCTCGCCAATGTTTACACATCACAATGAAGACCAGGTCATGAAATCTAAGCACAATAGTACAAGTGTGGGTCTGATTAGCGCTTTAAACAGTGGCACAACCACCTCCTTATCCCTACATCCTAGTGTATTTCTTATCATAGTGACACTATGATGTGCAGTCTTAGTGAGACTTGCAATATGTCCTCTAAACTTCAGTCTACTGTCAACAATCACTCCCAAATCTCAAATCTAATTTGCTTCCTGCAGTTCAGTTTTGGGTGATGCAAATTTTTGGATATGTTTAGTGAGGGTGAAAAAAGATTGGAACTATATAAGAGGGATGACTTACACTTGAATATGTTTGGCATTAGGAGTCTTGAAAAATTATTAATTGATGTAAGACTTAACACAGAGAGTCAAGGGAAACTAAATTCTTATGGGAGGAATCATGAGAATATGTGTGTAAGAGCAACAATGTTAGGTAACTGTGTTAATGATGGGAATGGTTATTATTATAGAAATGATTATGAAGAGAGAATAATTCTGTATTCGTCTGGTTCGGACCTATCGAGCATAGGTGATGATGTGTGCATAAGGAGTATCAGAAACAGAGGAGTAGAATTTGTTGATTTGGTTAATATATTGCGATCTCATATTGTAGGCATTAGTGAGACCCGGCTGTCAGAAGCAGATGTGTTAATTGGTACTGAGTGCAAAGGGAAGAGTACTTTTGAGAAGGATAGACAGGATGGGAGATGAGGAGCGTACTGCTAATAATATCAGATGACTTGCAGCCAGTTAGTTAAGCCCTATCACAGCAATACTAGTAAGTTTTTCATGTGACAGTGAGTTTGAAGCCATCTGGTGTGAGATGGAGACATAGTGGGGTCTTGTTACAGACCAAGTGGATCGGTTGCTAGTGATGAGGAAATGCTTCACCAAATAAATACAATGGGTGTGAAAAGAATAATCATATTAGAGGACTTTAATTATCTGAACATTGATTGGGTAGCTATGAAACTGCATGAGAAGAATGAAGATGAATTTATTGAGCTGTTGTCAGAGGAACTTGTGGTCAAAGAATGTTAGATCTGATTATAGTGTCAGAGGTGGTTTCAGTTAAAGATGTAACTATTCTGCCTCTGGTCCGTGACAGTGATCATGCTGTACTCACTTGGGAAGTGGCTAAGTTTATGAATGTTTCATTCAGAAAAGGCTACATGGTGAACTGCAAAGCAGGAAATTATGATCTCCTGAGAAGTATACAGGGTTCTGGCCATATCAGTAATTGGATGGGAAGGATATCAATAGTGTGTGTGTGTGGAAAGTGTTTAAAAAATACTGAAATTATGTTATATCAGAATGTGTCCTTGAAGTTCAAAGAATAAACAGAGTAGGAGTGAAATGGATATGTAATCTAATTAAGCAAGAGTTTCGTAAGAAGAAGATAATGTGGAAGGAATATTGTGTGCATAATGATGATGTCAGTTATTATAATTATAAGCAGCAGGCCAGAAGAGTCACAAGCGTTGTACAGAAATCTGAGTCTGAGTATGAAAAGAACCTAGCTTTGCAAGTTAAAGACAATCCAAAAGAATTTTCTATCGTTATGCTGCAAGTAAAAGAATGAATGAATTTGAAAGAATAACTTACTGAATGCTGATGGTATTCAGTTGACTGTTGCAGAAGTGATTGTTAAACAAATGAGCAGCCATTTTGCTAAAAGCTATCAACCTGGTATACATAAAACTGAATTCACCACTACTTCTTTGCTGTATGAGGAAACTCTTGTGTATGAGAGGGAAATACTAGAGCTGTTACACAAATTGAATAAGAATTCTGCAATAGGAACTAATGGGATATCAGCACAGATGATAAAAGAGTGGTGGTCAGTTAAACTTACTATTCTCTTGACCAGGCTATATAATCAGTCTCAGAACATGGAAGATTACGCACATGAGTGGAAAGAATGTATGGCAATCCCATTGCACAAGGATGGTGTAAAGACTGATGTATCAAACTATTGGCCAAACCAATCAGTATCTCAGAAGTACTGGTGGTGAAGATTTTGGAAACACTGGTCAGGGCTCGCATTCAGAAAGGGGCTGACAGAGAATCTCTACTTTGCAATGAACAGCATGAGTTTACTAAAGGAAGGTCATGCTTCAACAACTTGCTAACATTCTATAATATTGTTACCAATGAGTTAGACAAGGGTAATAGATAGACCATGATACTTTTGGAATTTGCTAAGGCTTGGTCCACTGTACTAAGGTACAAAAGACCACGTATCATCCTTGGTCCACTGTTATGCAATCTCTACATTAATGATATTGAGAAGGATTTGACAGACAACATACAGCTATTTGCTGATGATGCAAAGATAGGTAGGGTAATCAGGAATGCTGTTGATATGCAATACTTGCAGAATGATTTGAATAGGCTGGAAATGTGGGCATGTAAAAATGGCTGTCAGTTCAATGTTAATAAATGTAAGGTCATGCACTTTTGTGTGATTAGATATGCAATGTTGTATTATATTGGTGGAATTATTATTATTATTCCTGATACCTCCAAGGAGTCCAAGGACTCATCGCGGGAGGACAATTATGCCAGAAAAAACTGATGAGGCTAGGGATCTTGAAGTTTTAGTAGACAGGAAGTTGAATTTCAAGGGTCATATAGCAAAAACTGTAAATACAACTCCAAGAATAATGGCAGTGCTGAAACAAACCTTGACATGTAAAGAGAAGAAAGTCATTTTGCCTTTTTACAAGGCCTTAGGAAGACTTCACTTGGACTATCTATTGGTGCAGGTTTGGTCTCCTGGTTTCCGTGGTGATACAGTGGAGAGAGTGCAAAGGAGAGTATCATAAAATGATATCAGGATTGATAATCCTGATTATGAAGACAGATCAAGAATTTGTAGGCTGCAGACACTATGAAAGAGGGGTGGTATGATTGAGACTTACAAACTTCAGTAGATGGAATTTTTTTTTATTTTATAGAGGGTGGGGAAATGACTCGTGGGCATCCATGGAAGTTGAGAATGAATGTTATCAAGACGGGAGTTAAGGCTAGATTTTTCTCTCATAGGATAGTGTGTGACTGGAATGGATTATCATTGGATGTTGTGTATTCAAGTAGTGTGAATGAATTCAAGGAGAGATATGACAGCTGGTGCAAATAGTATGGCCTCCCTTGATGAGTTCCTGACTCTCTGAAGGTCTCTCTTAATAATAATAATAATATAATAATGAGTCTCCTTTATCGAATGCACTCATTACCTTATCATAAAATGCAAGTAAATTGTTAAACAAGAACCATCCTTTACAAACCTTACAAACTTTAAAAACACAGAGAGGAAAGATTGTGTGTGTGTTGCCCAGGTATGATAGTGACGAGATGAGCAGAAGAGCAGTAATAATGAATAGCATAATAGCCAGAATGCTCAAAAGAGAGGATTGGAATATGTGAATGCTTGGATGGCATTTGAGGATAGAAAGAAGCTGTATGCGAGAGACCGCTTGCATTTGAATGAGGAAGGACATAGGCATCTGGAGAGATTGCCATTTTCTAAATGAGTTGGTGTGTCAATGCAGGGAAACTAGAATTCCCAGGATTGATGGTACCAGGGGTGGCCTCTTGTGGGAATGAGTGCTTGGGGGAATGGGGATGGCATCAGGTAACACTGAGTCCAGTGGGGTATGGAGGGGATAATGATAGGTATAGAAGCAGTGACATTTTTATGCTTTATACTAATGCCAGGAGTATCCAGAATAAAGGAGAGATGAATTGGTGGCACTGATAGCATCAGCTGGGCCAAAGATTACTGGAATCTCTGAGACGTGGCTGAAGGAAAATGATATAATAACAGGAACAGAAGTAGCAGGGTACAGCATTTTTCAGCAGGATAGGAAGGGAAAACGTGGTGGTAGAGTACTGCTTATGATAAGTGATGACTTAGGTCCTCTAAGAGTGGAGGCTTTGGTAGGCAGTGACACTAATGTCTACTGTTGAGAGACACTTGTGACATAAAATTAAGAATTATAAACACATTAACGCAAGAATATTTTGATGTTTGCCAAATATTTCAGTCAGAAATTAACAGACTATCCTCAGTGGCCTGATCAATTATTTACAAGGTGGAATGCAAACAATTGATCATTCAAAAGTAGAACGAGCCATGTGATGTTACATTGCTAAGCATTAAAGAGAGTTTAATTAAGGAAAGTTTAATCCAGATAACACACTAAACGTTTTTTTTTTGTTTTAATTGAAACCTTTAATTCTTACATTAGTCTATGTTATCTTTAATTGAATTTATAAATTAAGATTGTAATATGAGACTGTAAATTAATTTGTATTCCACCTTGTAAAAACTGTTCCTATGAAGCCAGTGAGGATGGTCTGTTAGTTTCTGACTGAAATATTTGGCAAACATTAAAATATTCTTGTATTAACGTGCTTATAATTCTTAGTGACACTAATGGTTTTGAAAGCATATGGTGTGAGGTAGAGGCGGGCAAGACAGGATATTTAGTGGGGTGTTGCTACAAGCCAAGGAGCTCAGAGGGTGGTGAGCAGGAGATGTTTGGGCAGTTGAGCTTGGCAAGTGCAAGAAGAATGATTGTTATGAGAGATTTTAACTACAGCAGTATAAGCTGAGAAGAGGAAAATGCATGTAATAATAAGGGAATGGAATTTCTAGAATTGTTGAGGGACAAATGTCTTAGACAACATATAATAAAAGGAACAAGAAGTTCAAGGGTTTTGGATTTGGTCATAGCATCAGAAAAACTGATAATAACTGAGATGACATCTCTCTCCCACCACTTGGAGAGAGTGACCATGTGGTTTTGACTAGGAAGATGAATAACATGAAGGAGTATCAAAGAAAATGAAAAGTATGTGGAATTATAAGGCAGGTGATTATAATAGTCCTTAGATATCCTTGAGACAGTTCCATGAAGGGAGGAATTGGAAGGGCGAGATATCATTAGTGCTTGGGAAATTGTGAAGGAATATTCGTTAGCAGCAATAGTAAGCTGTATTCCATGAGTGAAGAAGAGAACACAATTTGGTGTAAAGTGGATGACAAACAATATCAAACAGGAAAATGCAGGTGAAAAAGAGATTATAGAAGAGATATAACGGGAGGGGTGGAGAACAGATGCATGAAGAATATAAGACTCAGGCCAGGAGAGCGACTAGTATGGTGAGGAAGGCAAATCTGGAATATGAGAAGAGATTGGCATTAAGATCCAAAGAAAATCCAAGAATTTTTTAGCTACATGGCGTAGGAGGAGAAATAATGGTGGAAGGATGACATTATGGGATAAAAATGGGAATAGAGTGACTGATGCAAATAACATAGTGGAGTTGTTCAATGAACACTTTATTGGAGTATTTCATCCTGGAGAAATGGGTTTTAATACTACAGGGATAGGGCAGGTTCGAGGTTTAGAGGTGCAAGAGAAGAGTGTCGCTAGTGTCGCCATAGCATGTGGTGGTGAATTTGAGCTGTGTAGAAGAAAGTGATTTTTAATTGGTGAATAGTCCATTTTTTTTTTCCCGTTTTTCTATGTTTTTTAGTGCTAAATTGTTTCTCTGAATACGAGTGTACTTCAGTGGTTGTTTTTTGGAAGTTAGTTGCTGTTGCGATATAATATATTTTGGTTACCTTCGGAATCGAATGCATAACGGTGGAAGACAAAATGAAGTTAAGTTTTAGTGCTAAATTGTTTCTCTGAATACGAGTGTACTTCAGTGGTTGTTTTTTGGAAGTTAGTTGCTGTTGCGATATAATATATTTTGGTTACCTTCGGAATCGAATGCATAACGGTGGAAGACAAAATGAAGTTAAGTTTTCATTGCTGTATTTAGTTATATTTCATTTTATTTAGTGTACTTAAATGTTTTGTTTTGCTTGTCATTGTTTGCACTTTTTTTCTATTTATTTAATGGAATTTATTAATTGAATAATTAACGATTATGCTACTCTGCAGTAAGGAATGATGATGGATTCAGCAGCAGTCACAAGTGGCATATCGCCAAGTCCTCCGCCATTTAAGAACTCAATTATTAGCAATATCATAAGGGACTTTGTGGCATGCAGTACTTGCGGCATGTATGCATCTCGGGAATTAGATTGTGGCTTGTGAAAGAGAGAGCGTATATGCGCAAAATGCAGGCAGTTGGAGGAAATAAGTGCATTAGAAATATCGATATCCGACTTTGTTGCTCCAGGAACGGGGAATGAATGTAGGAAGACAAGTAGTGTGATAGGAGAGAATGAAAAAAGATATATATGAATGAGAAAATAATAGTTGATAGTGTGGAAGGTGTGAGTGACTGTGAAAGTTTAGGAGATGGTTTTGTTTGGGAGAGTGAATTTAGATTAAGAGTGACTGACCTGCAGAGGGAGATAGATGAGTTGAAAGAGGAGGTGGAATGTCTTGTGAATGAGAGCAGAAGTATGAAAGATAAGATTAGGAGAATGGAAGAGATAAATGCAAGGAGAATCAGAGTAGGAGAGAGAGAGAGAATTTAGGGAGTATGAGTGAGAGGTATGGGGGTGCTAGAAGAGGAGAGAATGGAAACAGTAGGAGAGACAGAATGAGAGAGAGATATGGAAGTGCTAGAAGAGGAGAAAATGGAAATGGTAGGAGCGAGGGAATGAGAGAGATATGTATGGGAGTGCTAGAAGAGGAGAGAATGGAAACAGTAGGAGAGACAGAATTAGAGAGGGATATGGAAGTGCTAGAAGTGGAGAAAATGGAAATGGTAGGAGAGAGGGAATGAGAGAGATATGTATGGGAGTGCTAGAAGAGGAGAGAATGGAAACAGTAGGGGAGAGAGGTATGGGAATGCTAGAAGAGAGAATAGCAGTAGAGGAGAGGGAATGAGAGAGACCTATGGGAATGAAAGAAGAGGAGAGAATGGAAACAATAGAAGAGAGGGAATGGCAAGAAGTATAATGCATGGCGACTCAATGATCCGTGGTGTTCAAGATAGGATGCGTGAGGAGGAACAACAGAAAGGGTGGGCATGGCAATTAAGAGAGGTGAAAGGGTGGATGAGATGATTGTGATGGTAGGAACGAATGACTTGAGTGGTAATGTAAGTCAGGCAGCGAGAGATATGAGGTTTTTGCTTGAGACTGTATGGAAGAAGACAGAGAGAGGAAAAATAGTTTGTGTGTGTTGCCTAGGTATGATAATGATGAGCTAAGCAGAAGAGCGGTGATACTGAATGGCATAATAGCAAGAATGTGTGACAAGAGATGACTGGTATATGTGGAGGCTTGGAGTGTGTTTGAGGAAAGAGAGGAATTGTATGCAAGAGACCATTTACATTTGAATGAGAAAGGACATAGGCATCTGGAGAGATTGCTGTTCTGAACGAATCAGTGTGTCCCAGGGAGGATGATAGCAGGGGTGGCCTCGTGTGGGAATGGATACTTGGGAGAAGGGAGACGATGTCAGGTAACACTGAGCCCAGTGGAGTCTAGAAGGGATAATGCTGGGTATAGAAACAATGGCATTTATATGCTTTATACTAATGCCAGGAGTATCCAGAATAAGGGAGAGGAATTGGTGGTGCAGATAGCATCAGCTGGCCAAAAATTATTGGGATCACTGAGACGTGGTTGACAGAAGGGGATATAATAACAGGAATAGAAGTCACTGGGTATAGCATTTTTCGTCAGGATAGGAGGGGAAAGCGTGGTGGTGGGGTACTGCTTATGATAAGTGATGACCTATGTCCTCTAAGAGTGGAGGCTTTGGAAGGAAGTGAGACAAATGATTTTAAGAGCATATGGTGTGAGGTAGAGGTAGGCAAGACAGGATATTTAGTGGGGTATTGCTACAGACCCAGAAGCACAGAGGATGGGGACCAGGAGATGTTTAGACAGTTAAATTTGGCAAGTGCAAGAAGAATGATTGTTATGGGGGATTTTAACCACAGTAGTATAAACTGGAGAGAGGAAGATGCATGTAGTAATTGGGGAATGGAATTTCTAGAATTCTTGAGGGACAAATGTCTTAGGCAACATGTAACAGAGGGAACAAGAGGTTCAAAAATTTTGGATTTGGTTATAGCATCAGAAGAGTTGATAATAATTGAGATGACATCTCTCCCACCAGTTGGAGAGAGTGACCATATGGTTTTGACTTGGAAAATGAATAGACATGCAGGAGTATCAAAGAGACGGGAACTTATGTGGAATAATAATGCAGGTGATTATAATAGTCTTAGATGTCAACTTCGGGAAGTTTCATGGAAGGAGGAATTGGAAGGCCGGGATATCGTTAGTGCATGGGAAATTATGAAAGAATATTTGTTATCAGCAATGGTAAGTTGTATACCACGAGTGAAGAAGAGGACACAATTTGGAGTAAAGTGGATGACAAACAATATTAAACAGGAATTGCATGTGAAAAAGAGGCTATGGAAGAGATATAAGGAGACAGGTGAAGAGAGGATGCGTTAAGAATATAAGACACAGGTCAGAAGAGTGACTAGTATGGTAAGGAAAGCAAAACTGGAATATGAGAGGAGATTGGCCCTAAGATCCAAAGAAAATCCTAGGGAATTTTTTAGCTATGTGGCCAGTAGGAGGAGAAATGATTGTGGAAGAATGATATTGTGGGATAAAAATGGGAATAGAGTGACTGATGCGGAGGACATAGTGGAATTGTTCAATGACCACTTTATTGGAGTATTTCATCCTGGAGGACTCAGTTTTAATGCTAGAGGGATAGGGCAGCTTCAAGGTTTAGAGGTACAGGAGGAGAGTGTTTCAGATACTGAGAACTCTGGATGTCAATAAAGCTTTAGGACTGGATGGTATTTCACCACGAGTTTTGAGAGAATGTGCTAGGGAACTGACAGTGTCTTTAACCTGGCTTTTCAATGAAAGTCTGGCTTCGGCAAAGGTGCCCAGGGAATGGAAGGAAGGTAACATAGTGCCATTGCATAAGGGTGGTAACAGACTGGAAGTGTCCCACAGGGCTCAGTACTAGGACCTATATTGTTTAACCTTTATATCAATGACATTGCCAGTGGATTGCAAGGGGATATTCAGTTGTTTGCAGATGATGCAAAGCTGGGAAGGATTATTAGTAATAGTGCAGATGTGGTAGCCCTGCAAGAGGATTTGAATAAGCTAGATAGATGGGCAAATGAATGGGGGTGTCAGTTTAATGCAGCAAAATGTAAGGTCTTGAGGTTTGGTAAACATCGATGGGATGCTGCATACTCTATGGTAGGAGTTATACTGGGGGAATTTGGGGAGACAAGAGATCTGGGGTTGATGATTGACAGAAACCTGAAGTTTAGGGGACATATTGCAAAGGTGGTGAAGGTAACACAGAGGATTGCTGCAATTATGAGAAGGACACTGACCTGCAGAGATAAGAGGGTTATCATTCCATTGTATAAGTCTCTGATCAGACCACACTTGGATTATTGTTCTCAGATTTGGTCGCCAGGATTTGAAGGGGATAAATTAACTGTGGAAAAGATACAAAGACGGATGACAAAGATGGTTTCAGGACTGTACAAGGATAGTTATGAGAATTGGCTGAGGGAATGTGGACTGCAGAGTTTGCGGATAGAAGGAGAGGTGATATGATTGAGACTTTTAAACTGTTGAGAGGTGGTTACAGGGTTGACACTGGGGAGTTCTTTCACTAGGTTGAACAGTGGGAAGGAGTGATGACAAGAGGCCATCCCTGGAAGTTACGAAAGGAAACGGTGAGCAAGAGGATGAGGAGTGGTTTCTTTGCATGGAGGGTGGCTGAGCCATGGAATGCATTGCCTGATAGAGTGGTGAGGGCGAGAACAGTCAATGAGTTTAAGGAGTGGTATGATTGACTTTGTGTTTCTTAGGGGGAACCTCCCCTCGATGAGTCTTGACAGACTTTATGTTCTTAGGAAGGACCTCCCACGATGAGTCTTTTGACTCCATGGAGGCCTGAATAATAATAATAATAAAATACCGAGTACTCTGGATATCCGTAAAGTTGCGGGACTGGATGGTATTTCACCATGGGTTTTGAGAGAATGTGTTAAAGAACTGACAGCTCCGTTGACCTGGCTTTTCGATGAAAGTCTGGCTATGGGAAAGGTACCGGGAATGGAAGGAAGGTGAGATGGTGCCATTGAGTGGGAGCGGTTGTTTGGGGTCCTGGAGAAATTGGTGGGGGGGGGGGGGGGACCATGTACATTCTGCAGATAAGGGTAATGTTATCTGTGAGAGTCAGCATGGATTTGTTAGGGGGCGCTTTTGCATTAGTAATATGATTGTCTTTTATAATAAAGTGACAAGAGCATATAGTGCCATTTTTTTTGGATTTTGCAAAGGCATTTGATATGGTACCACATGATAAGCTGATGCCTAAGTTGCAACACATGGGTTTAGATGTCAGGTTAGTCAACTAGATTCAGGATTGGCTATCTGATAGGTATCAGAGATGTATGGTTAGGCAATATCAAGGAGGCAGAAGGTTACAAGTGGGGTTCCACAGGACTCAGTACTGGCACCTGTATTGTTAACCTTTATAGCATTGACATTGTCGATGGATTGTAAGGGGATATTCAGTTTAGTAATAGTGCAGATGTGGCAGCCCTGTAAGAGGATTTGAATTAACTGGACAGATGGGCAAATGAAAGGGGGTTCAGTTTAATGCAGAAAAATGTAAAGTCCTGAAGTTTGGGATACATTGATGGGAGGCTGCATACTCAATTAGAGGAGGTGTATACTGGAGGAAGTAGGGAAGACATGAGATCTGGAGGTGATGACTGATAGAAAACTGAAATTCAGGGAGCATATTGCAAAAGTGGTGAAGGTAACTCAGAGGATTTGCTGCAATACTGAGAAAGATGCTGACCTGCAGAGATAAAAGAGTTATCATTGAGTTGTATAAGACTCTGGCAAGACAACACTTAAGACTATTGTTCTCAAATTTGGTTCCCAGGATTTGAGGGGATAAATTAACTGTGGAATGGGTACAAAAGCGGATAACAAAGATGGTTTCAGGACCATACAGTGTTAGTTATGAGGATCGGCTGAAGGAATGTGGACTGCAGAGTTTGGTGGATAGAAGAAGGATAGGTGATATGATTGAGACTTTTAAACTGTTGAGAGGCAGTTACAGGGTTGACACTTGGGAGTTCTTCACTTGGCAGAACAGCAGGAAAGAGCGATGACAAGGGGCCATCCCCAGAAGTTACGAAAGGAAGCTGTGAGCAAGAGGGTAAGGAATGGTTTCTTTGCATGGAGGGGGGTTGAATTGTGGAATGCATTGCCTAATAGAGTGGTGAGAGTAAGACCAGTCAATGAGTTCAAGAAGTGGTATGATAGACTTTGTGTTTCCTAGGAAGGACCTCCCACGATGAGTCTCTTGACTCCATGGAGGCCTGAATAATAATAATAGAATCCATGCTGACCATCATAAAGAATATTATGCCCATCAACCCATTTCTATTCCTAACCAACCTCTCCAACACCTTGCCTACAACTGCAGTTATAAACTAGTCTTACAATCGGAAACTTCTGTTTTGGAACTATGCTTGGGGAGTGGTACTATTTTACCTTCTTTCAGCTCTTTAGGAACCTCATCTGCTGCAAGACTTTCATTAAATAATCAATGCAAGTGCATAGCTAACTATTGTGCACATTCCTTATGGTGATATGTTATCCATTTCCACAGCCTTATTAACATCTAATCCAATCAACACCTGATACACCTGATTCTTTCACTTTCAATTCTCCGAATACTTGCTTTCCTTCTACATATTGCACAACATCATTTACACCAGTATGATATACACTGATAGTGCTCATTCAAGTAATTCCACTCTGCTGCCATAACTATTCACCAGATTCAACCTACATAATTATTCCTCAGCATGCAGCTGAGACAAACCAAACTGTTAGGGTTATTTGTTTTATAAAGAATGCAGGATTGATGTTCTTGTATGCCATAATTAGAAGGAAAGAGACTATATCCTGGACAGAAGTTAACATGGAAGAGAGTTTATTGACAGGAAAGAAAGTAGGCACCGAGTTATAGGTGACTGCAAATCTCTAACAAATTAATACCTTCAGTATATAGAAAAATGCTCATTATTAGCCTCAGCCATCATTCTCTGTACAATATGCCAAAGATATCTTGGATCTTGATTATATCTTGAAACTGTTCTACCATAATTTCTTGCCTCCCACCTCCCCAAGTGTTTTTATATAAACCAACAGCCTGGTCAATATCAGCACATACTCAACACTAACCTCAGAATCTTCTCATCAAAGATCAGTTTTATGGATCAATACCACTCTAGCATACAGCTCTTATTGTTATTATTATTGCATGGGCACCTCCATGAAGTAATAAGAATCATCACAAGTGATCTAAACTATCAACATAATATCTATCTTACCTTTCCTTGAAACCATTAACAAAGCACTCACAATTGACTCAGACAACCCATTCCATTCATTCACCACTCTCCAAGCAAAAAATCTAGTCCTTACAACCTTGTTAACCACACTCTTACCCAACTTCGAGGAATGATCTCTTGTTCTGCTCCCCCCCCCCACCCTGCCCTAACCAAGTGAAACATTTCCCCTGCATCAATCCTATAAAAGCCTTCAAGTGAATTAAAGGTTTCTATCATACACCCCCTTTTTCACATATTAACCAACTTTTGTAAACTACAAACTCTCAACATCCCGCAGACCACTCACCATCTCTGTCACTTGCCACTGGATCTTCTCCACTGCTTCCTCGTCCCCAAAAAACCCAAACCTGAGCACAGTAATCCAGATGTGCTCGTATCAAGGCTTTATAAAGAGGAATGATAACTCCCTTGTCTGTGCTTGTTAGTGTGTTCTTCAATAACCAAGTAATCCAGTGCACTACCCTGGCTACTTTAGCAATATGCCTTCTAAACTTCAACTCTCTATTTACTACTACCCCCCAAATCCATGGCTTCATCAATTTTCTGGAGTAAAAGTCTTTCAATGTGATACACAGCTTGTCTTTGCATCTCAAAATGCATAACTTTACATTTTTCTAGATAAAATTGAGATCCATTATGTTTTGCTCACACTGTCAGCCTGTTTAAATCATTCTGCAAGCTCTTCATAACCTTGATAACTATTATTTACTCAACTTTGCATCATTAGCAAACAACTGAATATCTCACTTCAAATTATTTCCTATATCATTTTATGTAAATAAAAACCAGTGATCCAAGCACAGTTGTTTATTTACAGTACAACAACATATTTACAGTATCCCTGTAGTACAACAACACTAATCATCTACCTTTTCCTAGTTTCTGCTTCTCCATATACTACCTTTTGGTTTCTGTTCATCGCCATCCTTTTATCCATATCACCAGTTTCCTATCTATCCCCATTTGTTGCAGTTTGCATAACAGAGTTCCATGTGGTATCCTGTCCAACTCCTTTGCAAAATGCAGCAGTTTCATTCTGTAGTCATTTCCTTTATCCAACACTGCTGTCATTCTATTATAAAAAGTTGGTAGATTACTAAGGCATGACTGACCCTTCACAAAGCCATGCTGTCCTTCATAGAGATTATATTCTTATCCACCTATCCTGAATTTCATTTTTGAACAACTTTTCTGGTACTTTTAGCACCACTCATGGAGATACTAATTGGTCTATAATTTGCTAATCCAGACTTAAATCTCATTTATGCAAAAGAATTATTTTGCCCTCCTTCCACTTTCTTTCTACTTTACCAATGCTGAAACTTAAACAGGCCTAGGCATCAACCAGTTCTCTAGAATATTCTCTTAAAATGACAGGTAACATCCCATCCAATCCCACAGCTGTATGTACATTCAGATTCTGCAATATCATAAGTACCTCAAATTCATCAACCTCTGTTCTCATATCAGTCCCTGTCACCTCTGCCATAACAATATCTTCACTGGGATGACATACCTTGACTAAATGGTCACTCAGTAGTTCAACAATTTCATCTACCTCTTTTACCTTTCTACCATCTCATTAAAGCTAATATTCCTTAGTCATTCTTTCTCCTGCTTGCCACATAAAAACTGGGATTTCCTTTCACCAGTTTGGATAATTTCTCATAATCTGATTTTATCTTCCTTACCACTCTGGTCACCTTTCTTGCTTGATCCTTGTACTGTTCATAAGTTAGCTGGTCACTTTTCTCCTTATATACTCTCCACAACATCTTTTTTTGCAACTGTTGTTTAATGATATTACTCATCCATCTAACTCCTACCTAAATTAACTCTCCTAACCTGGGGTAAATTGTGTGATAGTGCTTCCTCCAGATAATCAAGGGGTATCTAGAGGAAGCAATATCACATAATTTACCCAAACTGCCTCCTAAGTGTGTCATAATCACCTGCCTTGTAGTTCCACATGTATGCATTCTTAACTGGAATTTCCATATGTTTTGCTGCTTCCAACTCACATGATCACTTTCCCCAATTGGTGGCAATGTAGCCACCTTAGTTATGAAAGGTCATGTGATCCTTGTGATCCCAAGTTTCTCCCCCCTCCCATCACATTGTGTTTCAAGTAAGTGCTCTCAGTAAGTATATAAATTCCATTTCCTTCCTGCCATGTGACTTTCCTCCTTCTAGTCTAAGTCTCTGAAGATGAAGTAAGTTCCCATAATAATTACTCGACTTACATTTGTTGTATTAATCTGCTGATGCATATCTTCCACATCATCTCTAGCCCCATCTCTCATCTCTTAGAAAATTCACTATCATCAGCCATCTTCTGTCTTAGAAGCATTAACATAGCATTTAAGGAAAAAAAAAAGATAAGCATCAACATATATAAATATTAAAGTATTTATTCTAAATTTACAGGGAGATCTTTTTTGTTTTGAGGTTTTTGTTGTTTAGAATATAGGTATAGTATATCTTGTCAATGCCTCTGTAATATGCTTAAATAATAGCATTAACTGTAAGTCTGTTTGCTGATATATTATCATCCTGCCTGACACCATTCACACTACACTGTATACTACAAGATTTTGTATCGTGCAATGCTTGTGGCACTATTGCATCCCATCAGTTAGAAATATGGTAGATAAGAAATGGGGAATACAGGTGTGCACAAAATGGGAAGAGCTTGGTGACATTGATGTAAGTGGCTGTGGTTTGTCAGAACAAGTGAACTGCAGGGGGGAGGGGGGGAGAGAGTAGTGTGATCGAGGGCAAGGAAGATGAGCTTCATGTGGAGATCAATATTGCATTAGGTATTGTAGTAGATTTAGATGATGGTAATGATTGGGCAAGTGCATGTCGAGTGAGAAGTTGCTTGAAAAGAGATAGAGATACTGAGGGAAGAAATGAAATGCATGTATAATGAGTTCACAAGATATGAAAGAAGGGATTAGGAGACTGGAAATGCTAACTGACATGAAGCGAACAAGTAAGGGGAGTGAGTGAGTAAGAGTTATGAGAATATGACAGAAGGAGAGAATAAGACAACCAGGGGACAAGAAGGATGACAGCAAAACAGGCAGGTAAGTAAGACTGCAAGGAGGGACAGAGGAGAGGCAGGAGCTAGAGATGTAGTGCTGATATGGGAAAGCAGGTAAGTGGGATTACAAGAGAGAGTGAGGGATACAGATAAGCAAGAAATGAGTGGAGCAGTGAGAGGCATGATGTATGGTGATTCAACTGTGGAGTGCAAAACAGAATGTTAAAGGTGTGCTTGCCATAGAGAATGTGGCTATGGCAATAAAGCAAGATGAGGTGATTATGATGGTAGGTACAAATGACTAGAGAGGTAGTGTGAATCAGGTAGTGAAAAATTTGAGGTTGTATAGCAGAAGAGTGGAGATGGGAAGATATTAAGTGCATTACTTAGGTATGATAAGGCAGAGTTGAGAAGAGCATCAATTATGAATGACATGATAGCAAGGTGCTGAAAGAGAAGCTTGGAAAGCATTTGAGGATAGCAAATAGCTGTATAAGAGATGGACTGCATTTGAACAAGAAAGGACATAGGCATTTGAAGAGAATTCTTGGGGCAAGTGAACATATTTTTCACATACCGTTTCATGACGAAACATACCTAATTTTCATTATTAACTATCCTCTATGGTTACATGCTGATCACAATTCATTATTAAAATTATGGAAACAACTACCATGTTATAGTAAAACTTCAATTTAATATAAACCAAAACATTAACTATCTTGGCCAAAGGGTCTTTCTTCATTATCACTTTCCATAATTTCCAATAATACTAAGATATCCAAAAACATGACTGGATTTTCTTCTTGGGCTGACCTTCACCTCTAAGCCATTGTTGGTATAAATACCAACGAGACAGAGGTGCTTATGCTGCTGCCGAAAAACTATTTATGACTACTTCCAACCTGTACAATCAATAACACTGTATAAATCCCAAATCTGCCCATCCATGGAATAATGCTCACACAATTGAGGTGGTGCACCCAAATCCTCTCTAAAACTACTTAACACTATTCAGAGAATCACTCAAATTTCTCTGACATTCATTTTCTGCCTTTTGGCTGTTCTACAGATACTTTCAAGGACGATGCTCTGCTGAACTGGCCCCTATCCTTCCTAGAATTTCTTATAAAGCTGTAAGAACAAATTAAACAGCTGTACTGTTTAACAATTCAGAACTGTAAGAAATAAATTAAACAGCAATTGGGGCCTAAGAACAGATGATGATGATTTATGGTTTTAATGCCACAAGGACAGCAAAGGTCATAGTGAATCATATCAAAAGGTACAAAAAGCAGTACAAAGGCTCACAGTCACAAACATCCATGTCTGCAGTGGGATTTGGACCAGTGACCTGTTGGTCGGAGAGTAGGTAAGCTAACCATTTGGCCAACCAGGCTGGCCCTATGAAGAAAAAATATATATTACAAAATAAATACATAATTAAAGATATATATGCATATCTAACTATGAACGCATGGATATTTGAAGAGCAACTTACCTTGTCATTTCATCTCCTTTAGCTTCAACCACAGGTCCACCTATTACACAAAGTACAAAATTACAGTTTTAAACTTTATTATTAAACTTAATATTCTATCTTCTACTGAAAATAGAACATTAAGCTGATTTCCAAATTGTTTCATTGACTCTCATCTATTAAAAGTATTTATGATCACATTCAGCAGTAAGTTAATGATATACTTAAAATTGAGAAAACTCATTCTTATTAACAAATTTATGAATGATCAGAGGAAAACTATAAAAACAGAAGTGTTTTATAACAGCATTCTAACATAGTGATATTATTCATTAGCACCACAACTGAACTTAGAGCCATTTTCTTGCTTATGAATGGATGGCACACTATTTTGTTCTGTCTAATACTGAGACTTTAATATGGTCTAACAAAAACCAAAATTGAGGTGAAAGTGCAAATTGTAGTTGAGATTCTGGATTCATGTAATCTTAAATGTGTTAAACTGCTATTATATTTGATGCAACCCCATGTAATCTTAATAGTGTTAAACTGCTATTATATCTGATGCAACCCATAAGCATGTACACAATGATAATTATAATACCAAACTTCACTAAATTCCATCCATCCAGGGCAAAATTAGCACTGTTATTTTTAATAATTTTGTCAAATCACCATCATCATCAATTTCCTGATATGCACTCTCAAAGGCAGTAAAGTCTATAATAAATTTAGTTTAATCCTTTATCTAAGTGTGAGCAAACAAAGTTTGTGCATGAAAATATCTTCAAGACTGAGGAAAGATAGTGCAACACCAGGCAACTTGGAGCAAGCTATCGTCACTCCTATCTGAGTATCTCCCATAATGCAAAACACATCTCCTTGCAGATATGTATAATGTTATGCATTAAGGGAAGGGCCACTACCCAGACCAGTTTCGACCTTTACTGAGGTCTCATCAGTGTGAGCCAGGCTCAGAGGTAGAGATATCAAGGCAGAAGCAATCGAGAGGTCATCTTTACCTATAAGAGTTGCAAAAAGGTGTGCCACCTTATTATTAAATTACTCTGGATTTAGAGAAAGATGTTGACAGTTTATTTTGCACTTGGTTAGATTATAATAAATTTAGTTAATCCTTTATCCAAGTGTGAGCAAACAAAGTTTGTGCCTGAAAATATCTTCAGGACTGAGGAAAGGTAGTGCAACACCAGGCAAATTGGAGCAAAGGTGGAGCAAGCTATCATCACTCCTATCTCAGTATCTCCCATAATGCAAAACACATCTCCTTGCGGATATGTAAAATTTATTTATAGTCTAACCAAGTGCAAAATAAACTTTCAACATCTTTGTCTAAATCTGGAGTAAAGGCTATTATGATAGTACTGCATGATTAAGTTTATATTATTACTAATCTCCAAACAATAATTACCCTTCAAATTAATCTATTATTTGTCAGCATTCCAATATTGCCATATCTAAATTTTTTTTTTTTCTTTTTTTTTCCAGTTACTATATTGTTAGAGCTTGTTGTGCTCCTGCCTTTTGTAAGTTCCTATAGAAAATGGCAATGAGACATTGCCGAAATATCGGAGATATCTATTAAAGTATTATTTAATTTATATTCGTATCTACGTTGTTTCAATTTCCTAAGTTATTTAGAAATGCATAACCAACGTATAAGCCTATCTACGAGAATGCCATATCTAAAATTTCAGTCTTTTAAGGAACTTCTGACAAATCCATACACCTAGATTTGGCCTTTTGCGAAATCTCGGTAATAAATGCCTATTTTGCTAACCTTTCCTCACTCATTCTATTTAAGTGGCTATACTACCTTTTATTAACTCTGTTGACAGATTCTTGAATACTAAAAACATCAAGTTCCTTCCAAATATCTTCATTTTTTAATATTATTAGTATTCATTATTATTATTATCCAGGTCTCCATGGAATCAAAAGACTTATCATGGGAGATCGTTTTTAGGAAACACAAAGTTTATCATACCACTCCTTGAACCCATTGACCGTTCCTGCTCCAACCACTTTCTCAGGCAATGCATTCCAAGGTTCAACCACCCTCCACGCAAAGAAACCACTCCTCATCCTCTTGTGCACAGCCTCCTTTCGTAATTTCCAAGGATGGCCCCCTTGTCATCGCTCCTTCATGCCATTCCACCAAGTGAAAGAACTCTCCAATTCTACCTCTCAATGCCTCTCAACAGTTTAAAAGTCTCGATCATATCACCTCTCTTCCTTCTATGCACCAAACTCTGCAGTCCACATTCCCTCAGTCGATCCTCATAACTTATATTGTACAGTCCTGAAACCATCTTTGTTATCCGCCTCTGTACCCTTTCCATAGTCAATTTATCTGCTTCAAATCCTGAGGAACAAATCTGAGAACAATAGTCTAAGTGTGGTCTGATTAGGGTCTTATACCAACGGAATGATAACTCTTTTATCTCTGCAGGTAAGTGTCCATCTCAGTATTGCAGCAATCCTCTGAGCTACCCTCACCACCTTTGCAATATGCTCCGTGAATTTCAGTTTTCTATCAATCATCACCCCCAGATCTCGTTTCCACTACCTCCTCCAGTAAAGCTACTCCAATCGAGTATGCATCCTCCAATCGATGTATCCCAAACCTCAAGACTTTACACTTTGCTGCATTGAACCGACACAGCCATTCATTTGCCCATCTGTCTAGTTTATTCAAATCCTCTTGCAGGGCTGCTGCATCTGCACTATTACTAATAATCCTTCCCAGCTTCGCATCATCCCCAAACAACAGAATATCCCCTTGCACTCCACTGACAATGTCATTGATATAAAGGTTGAACAATACAGGTCCGAGTACTGAGTCCTGTGGAACCCCACTTGTAACCTTCTGCTTCCTTGATATTGCCCCACCATACACAACTCTCTGATACCTATCAGTCAGCCAATCCTGAATCCATTTGACTAATCCGACATTTAAACCCATATGCTGCAACTTAAATATCAGCTTATCATGTCAAACGGCTTTGCAAAATCCAAAAAAATGGCAGTATATGCCATTCCCTCATTAACTGCTCTTGACACTTTATTATAAAAGGCAATCATATTACTAAAGCAAGAATGCCCCTTAACTAATCCATGTTGATTCTCACAGATAACATTATCCTCATCTGCCCGATATAGTCCCTCACTAATTTCTCCAAAACCTTAACTACTGATGACACACAAACAGGCCCATAATTAGACACTTCCAGTCTGCTACCGCCCTTATGCAGCAGCACTATCTTACCTTCCTTCCATTACCTGGGTACCTTTCCTGCAGCGAGACTTTTATTGAAAAGCCAGGTCAAAGGAACTGTCAGTTCTTTAGCATATTCTCTCAAAACCCATTGTGAAATACCATCCAGTCCAACAGCTTTACTGGTATCCAGAGTACTAAGTATTTGGAACACACTCTTCTCTTGCACCTCAAAACCCTGAACCTGCTCTATCCCTCTAGTATTAAAACCTCCTCCAGGATGAAATACTCCAATAAAGTGCTCATTGAACAACTTCACTATGTCCTCTGCATCAGTCACTTTATTCCCATTTTTATCCCACAATGTCATTCTTCGACAATCGTTTCTCCACCTACTGGACACATAGCTAAAAAATTCCCTAGGAATTTCTTTGGATCTTAGTGCCAATCTCTTCTCATATTCCAGTTTTGCCTTCCTCACCATTCTGGTCACTCTCCTGGCCTGCGTCTTATATTCTTCGTGTATCTGTACTCCACCTCTCTCCTGATATCTCTTCCATAATCTTTTTTCAACTGCAGTTCCTGCTTGATATCATTTGTCATCCACTTTACACCAAATTGTGCCCACTTCTTCACCCATAGAATACAGCTTACTATTGCCGCTAACAAATATTCTTTCACAATTTCCCAAGCACTAATGTTATCCTGGCCTTCCAATTCTGCCCTTCATGGAACTGCCCCTAGTTGATACCTAAGACTATTATAATCACCTGCCTTATAATTCCACATACATTCCCTTTTCTTTGATACACCTGCATGTCTGTTCATCTTCCAAGTCAAAACCACATGGTCACTCTCTCCAACTGGCGGGAGAGATGTCATGTTACTTATTATCAGCTCTTCTGATGCTATGACCAAATCCAAAACTCTTGAATTCTTTCACCACCTCTTGTTCCCTCTATTACATGATTCTGCATCTGTTCAGGCTCCTAATTTTTCTTAGAACTTTCATATCTGTGATCTCCAATCTTTGATCAAGCGCTTTATTTCTAATCAAAGAATATAACAAGGATTTGCATTTAAATTTTGTAGATCTTGAAAAGTAATATGACAAAGTTCAAAGAGGAAAGCTCTTCAAAATGCTACAGTTATATGGTGTAAATGGGACATTATATCAAGCAATACACAGTCTCTATTTAAACAGTAAGTCAGCAGTTAGAACTGAAAGAGGTACAGGAAGATGGCTTGATGTTAAGTCAAGTGTGTGACAAGGGTGTACATTATCTCCACTGTTATTCATCATCTATATCAAGATTGGAGATATTTGTTTTAGTTCTTTGCTTTATGCAGATCATAAAGCAAATTCAGTTTGTTCAGGATTCCCTGAACAAACTGAACAACTGCCGTAATAAATTTGATGTGAAAATCAGAATTAAAAAGACAAAGACAATAAAAATAGGCAGAAACATTGAAAACATCACCTGCATCCTGAATATACAAAAATGTATGAAAATAGTACTTAACATTTCAATATATGCAAATATTTTCACTGTTTTCACTTTTATAGAATTTGTATATGTTTTATTTCTATATGCATAATGTCATCAGACAGCTTCAAAGAAATCCACTGTCACTACTTTCTACTGATTTCACTTGGAGTGAACATAATTCCTCAATAATTCTATGTCTTCTTTCTGTCCAAGAAAATTCCATACCTATCTCTATGAGTACTTACTTTTATTATGTTAAGAATATTGCTTATTTCAAATATTTTTTGACAAACTCAATTTATGCGATAATTTGAACTGCTTATTTCTGATACGCTTGCTATTTATAGATAAATAAAACAAGTTATTACACACACACACACACACACACACACACACACACACACACACACACACACACACACACACACACACACACACACACACACACATCCTCCCACTAATTTTCATGTACAACACTTATACAGACTGAATTCTTGCTTAACAACAGTCTAACAAATGCTTTATGCCAAGCTTGTTAAATTCAGACTCCTTCCCACACAATTCACCTAACTATTATTCTATTCATTATCACTACTCCTCAAATTCTGTGACATAAGACCTTTATAATAAATATGAAATTTTCTCACTGCCATTTTTAAGAATTTAGTGTTTGCTCTGTTGAATTCCAAGTCATTCCTTTCATTTCTGACAAAATTATTCTTTAAATGTATGTTTTGAAGACTGGGTTATGATTTTTATTATTCCCCATGTTTCAGTTCTTTTCTAACCACCACACCCTTGTTTATGATCCTTCTCCCCCCCCCTACCCCCACTGCTATCCTCTATGCTGTTGGATAGTATGAGAATGGCAGGGCTTTACCTCTTATATTCTGCTGTTTCTGTATATATTTCCCATAAACCAGAAAGCAAATGTCTATATAAAATTTCTACATAGCAAAATACCTTTAAAATTTACAATTTTCTGAAAATAATCTAGTAAATATATAAAAAGTTGAAACTGTTCTTTTTTCCATATGAACAGAGTTATCAGAACAGAATGCCACAAGTGGCTGATAAAAAACATTTCGATGATAAGGAATACATATGCCACGTTATCTCCAAGGACTCTGAACAAAGATATGACAGTCTAGTGATAGAAGCAACAACTTAAAAAAAATAAATAAAAGTACTGTAAGAGGAGGCTTCTCTAATATCTATAATAATTACGAAGGATATTTCAGTATGATTTCTGAAGATATAAATCAAGTGTTCTAAATTATATTTATTGCATATAAAATATTTTACATTTGATAATTTGAAAACAAAAAGAAAAAAAGTTTCTAAATTTGTAATTTTCAAATTTCAGATGGACATATCTGAAGTTTAAGATAATCAGTAAAACTCAAAATTACAGATAATGAACACAATTTTCATTTCAGGTGAGGGAGTTTGGAAAGGATAGATAACTGAAAATCATATATTAGGAGTCTAGATACCACGTAACTATTACTTAGTGTAAACAGCAAAGCATAAAAAATTCCAGCAGAACAGGCTGAAAAAGTTCCAAAATTCCTGAAAAAATGAACTTCTAAAACTATGTTTTTCACTTTGATGTGCCTTAACTGCCAGTGAAACATATCAGAGCATACGTATATGACTGATTGCCTATGATTTATTTTAAGCTTCCTTCACAGCTCAATATCTGCAGTGTATTGGTCAAATTTGACCAATACAATGCTTAAATTTAAAATGAATTCCATTGGAAAAGTATGGAATTCAGATCACCCAGCCAATACTGTGATGTACTTTCATTAACATTTTTTCTTTTTGTTTTAATAATGTGAGTCCCACCCACAAACAGTTGCAAATTTAGTGTATGTACAATAGTGCCATTAGCAGGCTAAGTGAAGCCAAACAAGGCTGAAGAAAAAGCATACTGAAGAGTTGACTATTCAGATGTTTCATAAAATAGTCAGCCAAAGTTGAAGATATAAGAGTACTGGCTATTTCCTAAATTTGCTTGTATACTTTATTTTGCCATGTGAAATACACGCATTTATGATGAGGTGAAGTAAATAAGGTTATGATTATATTCAGGAAAATCACCATGCAAGAAATGAAGTTTCTTGGAGTGGTATGTTGGTGAATAGGAAAACCATATCAAAAGAAATTACTGTTTCATTGTCCAGCAAACATAGATATTTAATTTTATATCTGAACTCAATGCAACTTTTAATATAAAAACTAGTGTGGCCAGTAAGGTTTCAAAGGAGATTAGAAAGACATTTAGGAAGATAGTATATGGAAGAGACAAAAACAATGAAATATAAGATGTAATGGATAACCTTCTTTATGCACCATGGGAAGACTGTAGGACAAGATACATGGAGTACAAGCACAACGAATCTCTAATTTCTCAATAGTGGATGTATCCCAAGAATTCCCAAAGTATAATAACGCATTTAATTTATTTACTTGACTGAGTCAGATCTCTGCTGATTACAAAATGAGTTCTGCTGAGTAAAATATGGACTAAGATGGTATTCATCAGAATATTGGCATCGCATTTATTATTATACAAACACCTCCTGGAGTCAAGACTCATCAGTTTAGTTCACAAGAAATGAAGAGATTCTGTAAGACAATACATCCAACTCCCATCCATCCATATATCTGTTCAGTGGACATCAACAGATACCATGTGATCACTTAGATGCTCAGTGATGTACTACACTAGTCCTTGCCAAGCAATCTTGTTGTATGCTTTTCTGGAAGCTTCAGATCTCTGAATATCAGTCACAATGGACACACCATCCAACCATCTCACTGATGGTCTATCCCTTCCTCTTTTTTCCATGAACTTTCTGTTACTGTTCTGAGAAGTCTTTCTTTCATCCTTTCAATGTGTCCAAAGTATTTTAACTTTCTTCTCTCAATATATTTAGGATGCCTTAAAGTTCTACCAATCCTTTTTTTTAGCACACACATCCATTTGTTTGCCTTTTAGTATATGATATCCTCAACCGCCTTCTGTAATACCACCTCAAAAGCAGCTATCCTTTTCCTGTAAGACTTCTTTAGGTTCCAAGTCTCACATCCATAAGTAGTTGTTGGAAAAACGGCTACATCCAAAGTCCTTAACTTTGTTCCTGTGGAGATCCATCCTTCCAGATTTTAGAAAAGTCTCTGACTGTTCTGTTAGCCATTTCTAATCTTTTTCTCACTACTTCTGAGCAGCAATTCTTCACATTAATAATGGATCTTGGGTACTCGAACTTGTTGTCTTCCTCAATTCCTTCTACATTAAGGTACACTTGTTTCTCAGATGCTTCCATGTCTCATTGAGAAACATAATCTTTGTCTTGGATTGAACGAATGTCCTCTGTTCTTGCTGATCTCGTTAACTTTGTCAAAAATTTGTCCCACTTCTTCCTTGTCATTACAAGGAAGTACTGTATCATCAGCATACCTCAGAATACTGATCAATCTACCACCCACCCTAATTCCTGTCTTAAGCTCATCTAATGCTACACACATGATGCATAGATTCTAAACAAGCGAGGAGAAAGTAGACTTCCTTGCCTAACTCTCTTTCCAGCCTGAAGCCAATCAGTTAATCCAACAACTGTTTTTATCATGACTTCTTGCTCCCTGTGCAAGTTAGACATCAGCCTGATAGTGTGTTGATGAAAACCCATTCTTTTCATTAATTCCCACAGTTCCACATGCTGAACATAGTCGAAAACTTTAGAACAGTCTACAAAACATTACTATAGGAGTCTAAATTCTTTATACTTTTCTGTGATCTCTCTAAGACAAAGGATCCGATTTCTGGTACCCTTACCTTTTCTAAAACCTGCTTGTTCCACAGGCATCTCTGCCTCAACTTTGGTCTCAATCCTATTTAGATTGATCTTTAATAAAATCTTGCTTGTATGAGATATTAAATTAACAGTTCTATAATTCTTGCAATGCTTCAAATCTCTCTTCTTATGTGGTGGTATGAAAACAGACTTCTTCCAGTCTCTAGGCCATGATCCGGTCTCTCATATCCTTGTAATCAATCTATGAAACACTCTTATCTCTCCAACCCCTGCAGCCTTAATTAACTTTCCATCTGCAACTGGAGTCTTATTGTTCATATGCTGTTTAACTGCTGTTTCCACTTTATGCCTAAGTGGAGGAAGTTCCAAATCAAACTGTTTCTAGTGAGGGGGCTGCTCAAAAATTTTCTTTATCCACTCTAATGTGCAATTCCTCACAGTATTCTTTCCATCTGTTTCTGATTTCTAGTTCTGTTCTTACTGCTCCATTCCTGTCTTTGATGACATTCAGTTTGGGCTTAAACATGTGCTTTAGGTCAGAGGTTGGCAACCCCTTTTCAGACTCGCGGGCCACATTCGACTTTTATTTTTAATAATTGGGCCACAAGCATTTAATTAAGAGAAAATAGTGGTAAAATACTTCATTTATCGATTTTTGATATATCAATCTTAAAAAACACAGAAATATTTAAAGTATGAGATATGAAACAAGTATGAAAATGAAACTTATTATCACATAAAAACAAAGTAATATAGTTTATGCATCACAATGTGTGTGTCTCCCTGATTAATGTGCCTTTTGTGATCGTTTTTCCCTTAGCCAAATTATCTATATTCACTTTATAACCTGATGTGCAAATTCGAATCAAAGCATGCAAATGTTCATCAGTCAAGAAGAAAATTTACTTTTTCTAAAACTCATGGTAGAAAATGCTTGTTCGCAAATGTGTGTGCTTCCAAATGCGACCATCATCTTCTTTGTGAAACTTATTAATCCTTCAAATTTTTTGCTAAGCATCGATAAAATGTTTCAACATTTTCTAACGAAAATGCGTTCTTCGATGTTTCATTCTGTTCCAAAACTTCCATCTGTAGTTGGTTTAGTACGTCATCAATGTCGACATTAAAAGGGTTCAAAAATAATCACATTTCGATGCAATTTTTATGAAAATCCACAAATCTTGTTGAAAATTCCATTTGTAAATCTTCAATAATAGCAACAAAAGTTTCCTTTTCTGTTTGCAATCCAATTGTATGTAGATGCAGATTTGCAACATATATAATGATGTAGATTTTCTTCCATCATATATTTCTTCAACAGACATAGTTTTTCCTTCAAAAGCTTTTATGTCAGAAAACAGTTCAACTAGTAATTACCTTGGCCCTACAGGTTCACATTAAATTCATTAAGGTATGTTGTAATATCTACCATAAATGAAAGAGACATAATCCATTTTTTATCCGATCGTTGTGAGCAGTATTTTCATGTTCCCTCATGAAAATATCTATTTCTTTATGTAAAAAAATGATTTTAGCACAGCACCTGTACTTAACCATCTAAGAGCTGAGCAGTAGATAACATTTTTACACTCTGATTCTATTTCTATCATGAATTCTTGAAATTAGTGGTGGTTAAGACCGTTGCGTACGATGTAATTTATAGTTGTATCATGATGTCCATAACGTCTTTCATTGATAGAAATAGAATACCCCCATTTTCAACAAAGAGGTACTTGCTGTTCCATTCATCATTAAGCCTTCTTCCTTCATCTGCAATTTTATGTTTTCTTGAACCCATTTTTTAAATTATTTTTAACAAATATATATCCTCTGAAAATAATAGTTGATGTTATTGAATTATATTAAAAGACGGACCAGGAATGCGACTGCAAAAGTGCTCCCAAATCTCGGTTGTCGTCGGAAGTTGGTTTTGTTATCCCCACTCATAATGACTCGCACAGTTAACTCATGCCAAGTTGCACAGCAATATCACGAAATATAGGTATAAAATTATTTTTAATTTATTATTCGTATTATAAAATGCATTATTTAAATAATTCAACATGCAGGCCACATGCCATGTAAGTATGGTCAAACTATTATGGGCCACTAAAAATGCACGTTTGGGCTGGATGCGGCCTACAGGCTGCTGACCCCTGCTTTAGGTCACAAACCAAACGAAACATCCTTTTATAATTGTGCCTCCTCATCTGGAACTCCATCTCTTTACATTTATTAGTATAAAACATTTCCCTGTTCTGCCTCATGGCTAACTTCTCTATGTAATCTCATATTCTTCAGTCCCTGTGTCTCTTTGTTTTTCCAACTGCCCTCTTTCGATTAGATCCCAAGTTGAATCTAATATCCATGAGTCTCTTAGTTTTCTTATTGGGCTAAGATACTTCTTGGCCATACCCTGTATTATAACCTTGACTCCTTCCCAAAGTATTTCTGGTGAGTTCTCCTCATTAGTCTCCAAAAAATCATCCAACAAGATAGATGTTTCTTCTGTGAACCCACTAGTAATTACTCTGACATCCAATCCACTAGGATGTGCCTGACTTGGAAGGTTTAGGAAGCAGTCTTACTATGGCTCTTACTAGCTGATGGTCTATACCACAGTCAGCTCAGGATAAGTATGCACATCAGAGATGCTTGTCTTCCACTGTTAGAGGGCCAGGATGTAATCAATCTGGTGCCTTGACCTATCAATGTCAGATGCCAAGTATTGGTCCATCATGGTTGTTTCTGAAAGCAGGTATTGGGTATTAACTAATTAGTTAGCATGGGCAAATTCCAACAATCTTTCACCATGGGCGTTCATCCAGACCAAACATGCCACACTCAGGCCTAACTCTCACACTCTTTCCCACTTTTGCATTAGAGTCCACTAAGATGTAAAGTACATCTCTCCTTGGTAGGCAGTCCAAAACAATCTAAGTTTTCAGAGAATTCCTCACTCTCTTCACTAGGCCTATCTGTGTGGGATGCATAAACTACCACAACTGATACATTGGTAGGGTGAGCCTTAAGTCTAATACAAAGTATCCTGTCATTAACGGGATTATAACCAAGAAGGACTCTTGCCTGAAATGTCTTCAGTTCATCTGCCTCTGGGTAATGAAAATCCACACCAATTATATAACACGAATGAGACAGCACAAAACTGTTTTCTTTCCGTTGCCAGTAAAGAAAAGGCACCCAGTTAATTTTTTTTTTTCAGTGAATACAACATGACAAATATAATCTACCTCAGCTACAACATAATTGGATCTTCATTTGTCAGCAGAATGGGAATCCGCTGCACTAAAGCAGGTGTGCAGCAGTTTTTGAACCAGAGTTGACTGAACTATGCATATCGGGATTTACCATTGAATTAGAGACTTTTATTACGACTTTTACATAATAGTGTGTTGACACTCCTTTAGCTCAAATTACAGAACATATGCAGTTTAGCCCAGATTTCACAAGATGTTCGATTGCATCTACAACACACCAGACATTCACTACACAGTCCTTTAATTGCCTCAGATTTGAAAGAAGAAAACTTTGTCCAGGATCTCTTTTTCTAACATGTCCCATATATATTCTTGATGGGGTTCATGTCTAGGCTTTATTTGTAGCCAGGGAAGATGGTAGAAGTCGCTGCCATGCTCACTGAACCGCTGTTGAACAATTCTTGGTGCAAATGATAGCAGCACTGTCTTCAATTAAACAGCTGTCATCTACTGGATTAAAAAAGTCAACATTGAAGGATGGACTTGATCAACAACAATGTTCAGATATTCCTTGGAAAACACCCAACCTTTCAGCAATATCAAGAGATCCATTCAATATCAACAGAACATGTTACATGCCATGACACCACCTCTAGAACCTTGAGTTGTGTTTACAAGGCAAGCTGGGTTCACTGCTTCATGGAGTTCCCCCCCAAACTCTCTGCCTACTGTCAGTACGGCACAAGGTACTATGATTTGTTGGGACCACATGACTATTTTCCAGTCTTTAAGTGTCCAGTCACAGCGTTCCTGATATCACTGTAAACGAACATTTCAGTTCTTCAAAGAAATTAGTGGTCTACATATAGGCATGCAACTGCAATACTTATCTTCTTCATTTCCCTGTGTATAGTTCAGCGAGATATGGGTAAGTAACAGCCTCCATTAAATGCTTCGGTCATTTGCCACACAGGAAGGTTTGTTTGTCCAAACAAGCCTTCTCAGATGATGGCGATCTCATTCATGATAGACTGTCTAACAATCACAGTTATGTTTCTTTGACAAGCACTGTGGGTTATTTTGCCACTCCTTAAACACCTGGAATATCTCTCCTTTTGAGAAGACAGTCAACTCTACTGTTTTCAAAATTGTGGCTCCCATCAGATGGGCACCCACAATAACAAATTCTGAAAGATCCTTTGTTCTTCCCATTGCGATCAACACTATTGACAGTACCATCGACAGGGTGTAGCATAGAGGCAGCCTGCCTCACGGTGTGGTTTAATAAGGGTGCTTGTTCAGCCATATTGCATTAAGCAGCAGCACTACGCTAACAATTCCTGTTAGCGTAGCAACTGCAGAAAGAAGTTTTTCCAATCTTAAACTGATTAAAAATTATTTGCTAACAGCAATGACCAAAGAAAGACTGGTTGGTCTAGCAACTATATCGATAGAGGCGGACATACAAGGCAGTCTGAAACGTTCTCAGCATCGACCATAGATGGCAACACTATTGGAAAGATTTTTTTTTTCTAAGTTGGTACATCTGTCATAAGCATCCATGTGAAACTGCAAGTTGTCCTATCAAGTAGTTTGTTTTATACAGCTGTCTTAACCGAAAGTGTTGTCTGTATCCCTTGAAATGGATAAAATTGAGTATCATGCAGTTATAACATTCTTTGTAAAAGAAGGTTTAATGCTAACAGAAATTCATTCGAAGTTCATAAAAGTTTATGGGCACTCTTCTCCTTTGTTTTCGACAATTAAGAAATGGGCTGCTGAGTTTAAACATGGCCGTACCAGCCATGAAGATGATCCAGTGAAACAACACCAGAAATCATTGATCAAGTGCATGATATGGTATAGGATGACCGGCAAGTCAAAGTGCATGAAATTGCTGAAACTATAGACATTTCAAAAGAACATATAATTTTGCATGAAGAACTGCAAATGAAAAAGCTTTATGCAAGATAGATGCCACGCTTGCTCACATCAGATCAAAAATGCACTCACATGAAAATCTCTGAACAGTGCTTGGAGTATTTTAACAAGAATAAAATGGATTTTGTGCGTCGATTTATTCCTATGGATGAGACTTGAACTCACCAGAATCCAAACAGCAGTCAAAACAGTAGACAGAAGCCGGTTGTTCAGCGCCAAAGAAGACAAAGTCGGTTCCATCAGTAGGAAAGGTCATGACATTGGTGTTTTGAGATGCTAAAGGCATTTTGTTTATTAATTATCATGAAAAGGGTAAAACAATAACCAGAGAATATTATTCCAATCTTTTAACTAGACTAGACGATAAAAATTCATGAGAAAAGACCCGGTTTGCAGAAGAAAAAAAATCATCTTTTATCAGGACAATGCACCTGCCCACAAAGGTGTTTTGGCAATGGGAAAATTAAAGGATCTGCAATATGAATTGTTGGAACATCCATCCATCATATTCCCCAGGTTTGGCTCCCTTTGACTTCTGTCTCTTCCCAAAACTGAAAAAACGCTACCTCGCTGGTCAGAGTTTTTCTTTGAATCAAGAGGTGATGACTGCAGCTATAGATGGGTCTTTTGCAGATCTTACTGAGAACCACTACAGGGACAGGATAATGGTGCTGGAACATCGCTGGAATAAATGTATTAGTCTTATGGGAGATTATGTTGAAAAATAAAAATAATTTTGAAATTATAACTTCGTTTTTTTTATTTTTAGGCCAAGAATGTTTCAGACCACTCTTGTAGCTTATAATTTAAATTTAGAAGAGTTTATAAACAGTTTTATTGCAATATCCCCGTAGAGCAAACATTTACTGAATGTTATTATGTAATCATTTTGCATTAATGTTTCTCTCGTAATAAAAACAAGATAGCAATTGGAGATTTTCTTATATTTTTGTATTATAATCCATCAGGGGTGATATTGTTTGCCTCAGGACACAATCTAATCTGGCAATGGCCCTGACTGTTGATTACTGACCAACAGCATTCTTAAATAGTTGCCTAAAGCATGTGGTGACACACTTGCCAAGTATTATGCATATAGGCTACTATGTAAGTGACATTTACGTACAACTGCATAAAGTTTCTAATTCAGTGCCTAGTATGTGTACCAAACAGGACCTAACTGTGATGGCTATCCAGATTACTGATACTAATGGATGTTTATTAGGGAGGTATGTGAAGAATACTGTATGTCATCACCAGGACCAAATGTGAAATAGAAGTAGCAACATATCATTGCTACAGTTGCTGAAGTTGAGAGGCAGATGCAGCAGAATGTATCACAAAAGAAGACGTATTGAGCTATGAATGATAACCAGTGGTGCATGCAGCAAAGGAATCAGGTATGATCAAGTTTGAACAGCTGTGCTATCGTTTAACAAAATGTTGTCTTTACCAATGTAATCACTTTCATTTTAATGTAATTACTAACACAATGACTTTGATTAATCCACACATGGACTATTGTGCCCAGATTTGATCACCTGGTTTTCAGAAGGATGAAGAGATGTTGGAAAGGGTCCAGAGGCGATTGACTAAGGTAGTTTCTAACCTCTGGAATGTTGAGTATGAGGAAAGATTGAGAAGATGCAACTTGCAGAGTCTGTTGGACAGGAGGAAGATTGGAGATATGATAGAGACCTACAAGTTATTAAGGGGTTGTTATACGATCAATGCTGGAGAGGTTCTAAAGAAAAGAAAATAGTGGGAGATCAGGGGAGAACCAGAGGTCATCCCTGGAAACTGTATGAAGAGGGTGTGAGTAGGGGAGTGAGAAGCAGGTTTTTTTCATGCAGAGTTGTGAATGATTGGAATGCTTGCCTGAGAGTGTGGTGTCCGCAGAGAATTTGAGTGTGGTTAAAGCACGGTATGATGAACTGTGTGTATAATAAAAGGACCTCCTAGATGAGTCTTTGCTCCATGGGGTTTGGGTAATAATAATAATAATAATTACATTAAAATGTTATTAAAACTGTATTCTTCATTTCAGCTAATTCTGCAAGGAGAGTGAAAACTTTTCTTTGGTATTTACTTATGAAAGCTACTGTTTTCCAATAACCAAAAATTCAAACCATGTGATCTTTACATGTGTTGATGAACATAATTGGTAGTGATGTTATTAATTGGCTTACATTATGTTTATGAGTATGTGTTTCTTAAGTAATGAATTGATTTGTTAATTTTCTTTTTATTTGAAGGCTTTGTTAATGTTTTTTGTACTTTTTTTAAATGAGTATTGATAGCAGTGTTTTTGCAAATGGGTTTACTGTAATGCTGGTATGCCTATTTTAATCTTTTTTTTTGTTTGTTTGTTTATTTTTAAATAACAATGTGATGATACTGTGCTTTGTGTGTTTATTTTTCTGAAGGTTTTTTTTGGGGGGATTAGCAAATGACTCGACTTACTTGACTTATTGCTCTTTACACCTATAAGGTGCATGAGGCCACAAGTTTAGTGTACCATCCTCTTCGGTCCAGTGCTGCTTCTCTTGCTTTCTCCCAGCTTGACCATCCTAGTTTGTTTTGTTCTTGAATTACCATCCGGCGCCATGTCAGTTTGGGTCTTCCCCTCTTCCTTTTACCATCAGGCATCCACGTCAATGCTATTCTTGTGTTTTCTGATGTTGGCATTCTCAATACATGGCCTATCCATGTCCATCTGTGATTCTTTAACTCTTGTAATGGGTTTGGTTTTGTTGTAAATTTCAATATTTGAGATTTTATTTGGCCAGTAAATTTTGAGAATTCTGCAAAGACATTTTGTTTTGGAAGACATCTATTTTATTTTCTTGTTGTTTGGTTAATTGCCATGATTCACTTCCATAAAGTAATACAGATTTCACAGTTGAGTTAAAAATTTGCACCTTTAAATTTGTTTTTATATTGGATTATTTTCAAATTTCTTGTAAAGTTTTAAATGTGTAGCAAGATTTTTTTTATTCTTTTTGCAATGTCTTCGTTGGTACTGCCTTCCATGTTGACAGTTGCTCCGAGGTAATTAAAAGTGTTTGTCACTTCTACTTGATTTCCATTTATAAAGATTGGGTGATTCTTTTTACTGTTGATTTTTAATATTTTGGTTTTCTTCCCATTCATGTGTAAACCTATTTGTGTAGCAGTTTCCTCTAACTTTGCTGTCTTAATTTTCGTGTCCTCAAATCTAGATGATAGTAGTACAATGTCGTCAGCATAGTCCAAATCTTCTAACGTGGTGTCAATGTTCCATCTTATTCCAGTTTTCATGTTTATCAGAGTATGCTGCATTATCCAATTTATGACAATAATGAAAAGTGTTCCAGACAGGCCAGCAAAGGTTGGTCAATTGGTAGAGCCTCTGCTACTAATGGCTTAAGGAAGTTTGAGCGCAGTTAGTAGTTGGACAGGGAACAATCGTTCGATGTTGTTGGCACACTCTCCCTCGATGAGTCTTTGGACTCCCTGGAGGTGTCACATAATAAATGACACAACCTTGCTTAACACCAGTTTTGATGTAAAAACTTTCGGAAGCTGTTCCATTAAATAGAATTTGTCCTTTACTTTATAATATTTATTATTTTGTCAGGAAATCCATAAATTTTCAGGATTTTCCATAGACATTCTCTGTCTATGCTGTCGAAAGCGTTGGCAAAATTAATAAAACTGAGATACATAGTTAAATTTAGTTCAACGCTCTATTCAATTATGTATCTAAGAATAAAATTTGATTCATTGTGCTTCTTCCATTTCTAAAGCCTGCTTGTTCTATTCTCAGAATTTTCTCAATGCTATTTTTTATTCTGCTTATTATGATTCTAATGAAGATCTTTGATGGTACTGACAATAGGCTGATTCCTCTCCAATTGGTGTATTCTGTAAGTGGAAATTATAACTAATGTTATAATTTCCACTTGCTTTTCTATTCTTTTCGATCTTGATTGCTTCCATGATTTCTTGCACTGTGATCTCTCCCATGTTTATGTGAAATTCAAATTGATTTGGTATCTCTTCAAAAGGGGATTTGATATTTGGATTTATAGAGTCATGCTTAACATTTAATAATTCTTCAAGGTATCATTCGCTCTCTGAGAATCCTCAGCCAACAGCTGATAGTAGTTTCTCTTGTCATTTCGGCGGAGCGCTTTACCATCTTATGTACTTCTTGGTATTGCTTCTGATATTCTCCACGTAATCTTTCTGATTTGCAGTTGTTTATTTTCTCTTTTATCTTCTTCCTTTCATTTTTTATTCTTCTTCTTCTTTCTTCTTCCTTCCTTTTTTATCGGGCCTTGATAAGACCCCATCTGGACTTCTGTGCCCAGCTATGGGCACCAGGGTTTCTTTGTGATGGGGAGGAAGTGGAGAGGGTCCAGAGATGAGTGACCAAGATGATAGCAATTAGTTTTAATGTCTTCAATTAGTTTTAATGTCTTTCTTGTAATCCATTCTTTGAGTAACTTCCCACTTGTCACTCCTAAAATATCTTCTGCAGTTTCATTGAAGGCTTCTTTACTCTTTTTCCAGTTGGCTTCAATCTTATTTTCCTCATAATTTTCATTTGATTCTTCTAAAACTGAGAATCTATTCTTCAGTTCATTGGTAAATTTCTTTTATTATCTTTTCCTTCAGTTTATCAATGTTATATTTAATTTTCTTATTCGTTTTTAGTTTTGAATTTCTTGCTAGCTTTAATTTAACTCTTGCAGTCAGCAGAAAATGGTCTGAAGCTGCATCAGCTCCTCTTTTAACTCTAACATCTTGTAATGTCCTCTTGAAAGTATTACATATATGGGGAGATCCATGTTAGTTTGTGAATTTCCTTATGTTTAAAGATACTACCTCTTATAATGAGGAAATTTAATTCACAGATTAATAAATTTAGTTTAATCTTTTATCCAAGTGTGAGCAAACAAAGTTTCCGCCTGAAAGTATCTTCGGGACTGGGGTAAGGTGGTACAACACCAGTCAACTCGTTGAAAAGGTGGAGCAAGCTAACATCACTCCTATCTCAGTATCTACCATAATGCAAAACACATCTCCTTGCAGATATGTCTAATGTTATGCATTAAGGGAAGGCCCACTACCCAGACTAGTTTCGACCTTTATTGAGGTCTCATCAGTGGGAGCCAGGCCCAAGTGGAGATACCAGGCAGAAGCATTAGCAAGGTCATCTCTACCTATAGGAGTTGCCAAACGGTGTGCCACCTTTTTAATATATTACTCTGGATTTAGAGAAAGATGTTGAAAG
Organism: Typopeltis vanoorti; assembly: GCF_054136105.1. Taxonomy (NCBI): domain Eukaryota; kingdom Metazoa; phylum Arthropoda; class Arachnida; order Uropygi; family Thelyphonidae; genus Typopeltis; species Typopeltis vanoorti. The sequence continues at coordinate 139,348,578 of NC_143560.1, forward strand.
TTTATTTTTCACTTGATTAGACTATAATAAATTTAGTTTAATCCTTTATCCAAGTGTGAGCAAACAAAGTTTGTGCCTGAAAGTATCTTCAGGACTGGGGTAAGGTGGTACAACACCAGGCAATTCATTGCAAAGGAGTGATACTGAGATAGGAGTGATGTTAACTTGCTCCACCTTTGCAACGAGTTGCCTTGTTGTACCACCTTACCCCAGTCCTGAAGATACTTTCAGGCACAAACTTTGTTTGCTCACACTTGGATAAAGGATTAAACTAATATTTATTATAGTCTAACCAACTGAAAAATAAACTTTCAACATCTTTCTCTAAATCCAGAGAAATTTATTAAAAAGGTGGCACACCATTTGGCAACTCCTATAGGTAAAGGTAACCTTGCTAATGCTTCTGTCTGGAAACTCCACTTGGGCCTGGCTCCCACCGAAGAGACCTCAATAAAGGTCGAAACTAGTCTGGATAGTGGCCCTTCCCTTAATGCATTACATTAGGCATATCTGCAAGGAGATGTGTTTTGCATTATGGGAGATACTGAGATAGGAGTGATGTTAGCTTGCTCCACCTTTTCAACGAGTTGACTGGTGTTGTACCACCTTACCCCAGTCCCGAAGATACTTTCAGGCGGAAACTTTGTTTGCTCACACTTGGATAAAAGATTAAACTAAATTTATTATAATCTAACCAAGTGAAAAATAAACTTTTAATTCACAGAAGGATGTAAAAAGTTCGATTATTATCATCATCATCATCATCAAATTCCTGCCATGTACCCTCAAAGGGGTGTACAGGATGACAGTACTACATGAAAAAATTACATCATTACTAACTTCCTATCTACAATTTTCCTCCAAATCAGTCTGTTACTTGTCAAGACTCCAATATTATCAGATCTTATATTTCTATCGTCTAAGGCACTTTGTACCGTATCAATCCACCTATATCTTGGTCTTCCTCTGGGTCGTTTTCCTGCCAACCTGGCAGAGAACACTTGTTTTGCTAATCTTTCCTCTCCCATTCTATTTAAGTGACCATACCACCTGAGATTAGCTCTGCTAACGCATTCCTGGATGCTGACAATGTCAAGTTCTTTCCTAATATCCTCATTTTTAATATGATATTGCCATTGATGCCATCTGTTCCCGCCTCTAATCTTTCTCAGGACTCTCATATCTGCGGTCTCTAGTCTTTGGTCAAGTGTTTTACTTCTGACCCAGCTCTCAGATCCATAAGTTAAAATTGGTTTGAACACAGTCTTGTATACAGCTAATTTAGTGTTCCGACTAATTTCTTTCTTATTCCATATGAATTTATTCAATTGACTTCCCACAATACCAGCTTTGCTGATTCTGTTGTCTATTTCTATATTTAGTTTACCATCTTCAGTAAAAATTGTGCCTAAGTAGCTGAAATGTTTTACTTGTTCCACAGGTTCTCCATTCACAACACAGTTGACATTTTCAATGATTCTGCCTATTTTCATTGTCTTTGTCTTTTTATTGCTGACCTTCATACCATATCTATTACAACAGCTATTCAATTTAGTCAGAGAATCTTGCAGACTTGTAGCGGATTTATTTAGAAGTATAACATCATCCGCATAAAGCAAAGAGCTGACATTAACATCTCCAATTTTGATATCAGGTTTAATACCACATTCCTTCATAATGTGATCCATATAGATAATGAATAACAGAGGGGATAATGTACATCCTTGTCTCACACCAGAGTGCTTAAGGGTCAAAGCTGTATAACTGAGAGGAGACCTCCACATAGCCTTTAAAGGAATGCGGAGAACCGACCAGGGCTTCTGACCTAATGTCCAATCCTCACCTTCTTGTGGTGCACCCTGTTGGGTATCTACTTTGATACTGAACGAACGAGGATGGGCTGGCAATTTGGGATTTAGCCGACCAAATTGTATTCTTATTGGTTAAACCAAAAATAAAAAATGATGGTACAACATGACTCGATTATTATTATTATTTTATTATTATTATTGTTCCGGGAAACTCCAAGGAGTCGACAGACTCATCGAGGGAGGCCCTAACATTATGTCAAGAACAACTATTCAACATTCACACAGTATCTATCATACCTTGCCTTGAACTCATTCACGGTCGTAGCACCCACAACAGACTCTGGAAGCTTATTCCACTCATTTACCACTCTCCAAGTAAAGAACCTAGCTCTAACACCCTTGTCAACCACGCTCTTGCCCAGCTTCCATGCATGGCCCCTAGTCCTCCCACCACCAGTCATATTTTCAAAAATATCTTCTGGATCAATCTCATAAAAACCCTTCAGTAATTTGAATGTCTCAATCATATCACCCCTCCTTCGCCTATCGTCCAAATTCTGCAACCCACAAATCTTCAACCTATTCTCATAAGGTTCATTCCACAGACCTGCTATCATCTTGGTCACTCGTCTCTGGACCCTCTCCACTTCCTCCCCATCACAAAGAAACCCTGGTGCCCATAGCTGGGCACAGAAGTCCAGATGGGGTCTTATCAAGGCCCGATACAGAGGAACAACAACTTGTTCGTCTCTGCATGTTAAAGTATTTTTCAGAAGCCAAGTGATTTGGTGAGCTGTTTTAGTTACTTTTGCAATGTGCCCCCTAAACTTCAACTCCCTATCCACCAACACACCCAAATCCCTGGCCTCATCAATCTCCTGGAGTATGATTCCACCAATGCGATATACTGCTGCTATTCTTTTCACCCCAAAGTGCATAACCTTACACTTTGCCACATTAAATTGACATCCATTTTTCCTAGCCCAGTCCTCCAAACTATCCAAATCATCCTGTAAAATTTTGACATCTTGTGCACTCACAATTGCTCTACCCAACTTTGCATCATTAGCAAACAAGTGAACACTTCCTCTCAGATCCTTTCCAATATCATTGATGAACAAATTGAAAAGCAGTGGTCCAAGAACAGAGCCCTGTGGCACTCCACTAGTCACAAGACGTCTTTTAGACTCCACTCCTGAATAAACCACTCTTTGATATCTCTCCTTCAACCACCCTCTTATCCATCTCACCAACCCTATATCTATACCCATCTGCTCCAGTTTACTGATTAGGGTTCCATGCGATATCCTATCAAAGGCCTTGGCAAAGTCCAGTAGTATCACTGTAAACCCATTACCCCTATCCAGTTCAGCCGTCACTGTGTTATAAAACGTGAGCAAGTTACTGAGGCATGATCTACCTTTCACAAAACCATGTTGTCCCCCATACAATATCCCATTTTCGTCTATCCAATCCTGTATTCTTTTCTTGACTAATTTCTCTAAGACCTTGACAATGATTCCTGATATGCTAATCGGTCGGTAATTTACAACAGATTTCATTCATCACTCGCTTCGTTTCCTATAGCACGTTCATCCTCCGTCTTTCTTTTCCCTACTTTAGCATTCATGTCTCCCATCAATAGTGGCGAATTCTCCATGCTTGCTGTGGCAGCTCATTAATTGAGAAAGAAGTACTATTTATTTGTTAATAAATGCATGCATTCATAAGCATTTCATTTAGGCTTTTATTTTTGTAGACAGAAGACGTCTCTTAAGCTTGCGCTGCAATAATTGAGCTTTGCGTTCTATATCGAAGGCCGATGCTTACTCGTCTAGTCAAAGCTACCTTGGCTTGCTCAGTTGTAAGAGCTTACAGGTCCTTGCAGCAGCAGCACTGTGATTTCATGTGCAAGCATAGCCATTTCACATTGTCTCGCTCTATTACTTCAACCACAGGCCATACGCAGTCAACGTAGCTCTAGCCAGTGAGTTTCAGCAGCCTTTACAAGTGTGCGTGTTGCTTGGGAAAATTACGTTACAACTAACTTTTTATGACGATGTTATTGACCAGTTCATAAAGAAAAACTGTAGGATAGAATTTGTATTCAAGTAGCTAAATTGAAAAATATAGAATATCATTTGTAAAATAAATGTTGTATTTGTATGATTAAATGTACATAAATTTCTAAATATATAGTTTTAAATGGTCAGTACAGGTAACCCTCGTATAATGCGGTACTTATACAATGCGGTCTACAAATTGTAGTAACCCTTTATCAAATTTTATCTTCGTTAAATTTGTGTCTGCCTGTATTGCACGCAGTTATAAGGAGCGAATTTATATTAGGGGAAAGCACTCTTTAGCATGCATGTACGTCAATTGTATACCGTATATAAAGTGTTTATTGTTGAAAATTGTCTTCGTTTTCTGGCAGGAAAGTGCATTAAAAATCATAAGTGTGTTATCTCAAGCTGAGCACTTCATTTTCTGGTGAGTTACATACATAATTAATATGTAATGCTTTTTTATGTAAAAAAAAATATTTTTACAGTAAGCCACAAATTGCATTGAAAGGGAAAAATGAATATTGAAAAGAAAATTCGTCTCGAAGAAAAAAATTAAAATCATGGATAGGTTGAAAAATGGGGAAAAACCAGTTGTTGTAAGGACTTTGAATTTAAATGAATCAATAATTCAAACAATCAAATACAATGAACATAAAATCCGAGGAAGTGTTTATTGTTGGGTCAACAGTGAGCGCAAAGCTCGTTGCTCATGTATGCAATTTTCTAAGAGAAAAATTAAAGAATCTCTAATGATTTGAAAAGAAGATGCACTCAAAAGAAAATTCCTTTGGATGGAAATCTTATTAAGTAAAAAACCCTCAAAGTTTATGAACCTTTATAATGCAGACCAGGTGTTCAATGCTGATGAATCCAGGTTATATTGGGAAAAAATGCCAAAAAGCACCTATATTTCGAAAAATGAAAGATCAGCTCCTGGATTCAAAGTTTCCAAAGACAGAATTACTCTACTGTTTTGTAGTAATGCATCAGGTGATTACATAACAAAACTAATATTTATTAACCGATCCTCAAATCCTCGTGCTATGAAAGATTAAAATATGCACTTCTTTTTATTTTGCCTAAAACATTTATGCATTACATGCAATGAAGCTTAATTACAATTTGTAATTTTTATACTATGTATTTATGTCATAGTTTATATTTTCTTAACTTACATGAATTACCTGAATTAAATAAAAATTTTTTTTGTTGGATATGTCATTGTTGTTTATATAATTTTTTTTTAAAAACCGATTTCAGAACATAACCCTACTTTTTGTATGTGATCTGAGTCTCGCATAACGTGATTTATATAATGTGGCATTACTATGGAACCTAACATCTGTGTTATACGAGGGTTACCTGTATTCCGATAATTCACAGCCATGATTGTCTAGTGGTTAGGACATTGCATTGTGGTCGCAATAACCCAAGTTCGAAAGTCCGTGCGGTTAGCCTAGTGGCTTTGCGCTTTACAACCATTTGACTGGGGAAGGAGTGTCCCAGGTTCGATTCCAGTCGAAGACGTGAGGAATTTGAGGATCTTCCTCAACCATAGCCAAGTTAGCCGGTCTTGGTTGCGGACAGTGGGGTTTTTTCTGCCAGTTTGTCTGCCGTTTTTCATCCCGCAAGCAGGCGACCTGGCCCTGTGAACATATGCTGCTACAGTCAAAAATATATCCCCCCAGTGGCAGGCTGGGCGACAGGTTGGTTGGGAGTGGTACTAACAAACAAGAAGTCGCATCTAAGTAATACGCGGATTCTGCATAGGAAGCGGGAATAACACGTAGTGAAAGAAGATTAAGAATATTGTATTCTTTGCCTGCCTGGTTGGCTGAGTAGTTAGTGTATCCGTTCTCCAGCCAAAAGGCTGCAGGTTCAAATCCCGCCATGGGCATGGATGTTTGTGATTGTCTGTGAAAAAAATACTATGGTGGTGGTGGACAGTAGATGGTGTTGGCATAGATGATGTTGTAGTCGATGTACTGAGTGGTGAAGAAAGAGAGCTGTAGAGTAGGTGTCCTCCCTCAATGAGTCTTTGGACTCCCTGGAGGTGTCACGTAATAATAATCAGATTTCAATCACACTTCTTACTGATTTCTCCATTTCTTCGGCTTCATTTGTGTGTGCATAAACTTGTACAATGATCAATTTCATGAACCTGGAGAAAAATCTAGCTTTAATTATTTGGTTATTTAAAGGGAGATCTAAATTTCATTCCATCAGACTTTTCCTTGCTTTGTCACTTGCAATCACTGCAACTCCTTTCTCATGTCTTTCATCATCTCCCGAATACAATATGCAATATTTGTCGGTTGTTCTTATCTCACCAAAACCTGTTCATCTTGTTTCAGCAATTCCTAAGATATCAAGATCGTATTTACTCATCTCGTTGACTATCTGCCTAGTTTTTCCAATTTGGTACATTGTGCGAATGTTCCATGTTCCAATTTTAAGTTTAATTTTAGGGCAGTGATTGAATTCATCCGCAAGTGAGGTTCCATGAGACTTTGCCCCGCCTGCATCATAGATGTTGGCTCCCCTCTAAAGTCCTGTAAATGGGTTTACTGTAATCTTTTGTGCATGCTTTTGTTTGTAATGCTGGTATGCTTATTTCAATCATTTTTTTTTATTTGTTTGTTTTTAAATAGCAATGTGATACTGTGCTTCGTGTGTTTATTTTTCTGAAGGTTTTTTTTTGTGATTAGCAAATGGAGTTTATTAATTTTTAAGGTAAAAGTGATATTATTATTATTATTATTTATGTTGGCACTCCATGGAGTCAAAGACTCATCATAGGAGACCCACTCTATCCATTAACACAATACCTATTCAACATTAAGGAAAGACAGACCAGATCATTCTGGCAGAGGTCAAGCTATACTCCAATGGACCAAACACATCAAATATACAGAAATCGTATCAACTACAAACAGCAGTATAAATAGTAAGACAGAGGCTCAAGCAGTCAAGATATTTCTACCAAAACGCATTATTACAATAGTCAATGCATATCACCCAGATAACACAGATATAAATACAAAATTACTTCAACAAATAAGTCATACAATGTCGGACACAAAGATCCTTTTAGGAGATCTAAATGCCAAAAGCCCAACTTGGGGCTTCCCACTTCTCGATCAGAAAGGAGCACAAATAGAAGACTTAATTGATGATCTAAACCTTGAAATCATAAACAACAAACAAACAAAATACATATCTGTCAAAAACAATGGGTACAGAATTAGCATTAGACATCACAGCAGTAGATTATAAAACTGCAAATCTTACCCAGTGGAAAATACTAAACAATGCCATCAGTGATCATAGGCCTATCATCACAACCATTAAATTGCAGTTAGACCAAAAACCACAGAAAATAGAGACCTTGAAACTTCAGAAAAGCAAATTGGCCTAAATACACACAACTATTAGAAACATATTGCACTGGCATATCCACTAGTAAAGAACTTGATCAGAAACTACTAGAACTAATTAACAGTATACAGAAAGCTGTAAAAAATTCAATTCCCAGAGGTCTCAGGAAAAACAATTAGGTTCCATTTGAAAGATCACAATATCAGTGTTATGATCACTGAAAGAGATATTATCAAAGAACAGTTAAAACAAAATAATAAGAAGACAACAGAAAGAAGTTAATAGAATTAACTCAAAACATGGAAGATGAAATTTCTAACTGCAAACAAAAAAAATGGGAAGAATTCTGCAATAGACTAGACCCAAGAAAAGACTCAACACTGAAACATCATCAGATTATTAAACAACGCAACACTTCCAGATACTGATCACTCTTCAAACACAGTCTCCTCAGAACCAATACAGCAGCAACAAACAAACAGATGGCAAATTTACTAGCCAAACATTACTCTAAGCATAAGCAAAAGTGCAGGAAAATTGCAAAACAACTGCTAATACAATCCAGAACCTATCCTTCTGAAGACATCTTTACTCAGGACCTCACAATGACAGAATTAGAAACAGCAATTAGTCAAATTGGCCTTGACAGATCACCTGGAATTGATCTTATGTTGGGACATATGATTAAAAACATGGAAAAAATAGCCTTCTGAAGATATTTAACACCTCTTGGAATGCAGGAAGACTACCAAAAATCAGGAAAACATCAGTCATTATACCCTTACTAAAACCTAACAAAAACCCTAGTGACTGTAACAGCTACAGACCAATAGCTTTGATTAGCACTCTCTGTAAACTAAAGGAAAGAATAATACATACCAGACTTACGAATTGGCTCTTAGAAAATAACAAGATCAACTTCTACCAAACTGCATACAGGTCTCAACACAGTACAGAAGATCAATTATTTTATCTTTGCCAATCAGTCATAGATGGCTTTCAAGAAAAACCACCAAAGACAACAGCAATATTCTTGAATCTCACAGCTACCTACGATCACATCTGGAGACAAAAGTTAATAAAAATTACATACAATACTGGAATAAGGGAGAATACGTTAATTTGGATTTCAGATTTCATGAAAGGAAGAAAAATGAAAGTAAAAGTTATTGGAATTTATCCCAACATGCACTGAACTTGGGCTTGAGTCCCACAAGGTTCTGTTTTAAGCCCACTCCTATTTCTCATCTATATGAACAGTATCCATCCTCACATAATAAATGACACAAAAATAGCATGCTATGCAGATGATATAGCAATCTGGCACACAAGCATCAATCCTCAAACAATCAGAAACCACAGATAAATCCAGAAAAAACAAAACTGAGCATCTTTTCCACTGATAGAAAAGATACACAATTATAATCCTCAAATTAAAATATATACTACTAAAATAGAAAAAACAGAATCTCCAAAATACTTAGGCCTAACCCTAGACACTGAACTGAGATTTACAACTCATATTACAAATCTATCTAATAAAGCTCTTAAAAAGCTTGATATCATCAAAAGCCTTTGCGGAGTGCAAAACCGAAGACACACTCAAAACAAAATATACGGCACACATACCACCAAACATGGAATATGCCTCATCAATCTGGGCTCCAGCTTCTACTAGCTCAAAAGAAAAACTTGACAGAGTACAATCAATAGAGGCAAAAATTATCATAGGTGCAGTCTTATCCACAAATGATTTAAAAGCTCAACAAGAGTGTGTGGGCTTCACATACTAGAACAGTGCTTCCCAAACTGTGGGTCGTGGCCCCCTTAGGGGCTATAAGTTTTGTTGAGGGGGGGGGGGGTGAAATAATAATAATTATTATTATTCAGGCCTCCATGGAGGTCAAAAGACTCATCGTAGGAGTTCCTTCCTAAGAAACACAAAGTCTATCATACCACTCCTTAAACTCATTGACTGTTTTCACTCTCACCACTGCATAAGGCAATGCATTCCATGGTTCAACCACACTCCATGCAAAGAAACCATTCCTAACCCTCTTGCTCACAGTTTCCTTTTGTAACTTCCAGGGATGGCCTCTTGTCATCACTCCTTCCTGCTGTTCCACCAAGCCCAAGCAAAAGAACTCCCCAGTGTCAACCCTGTAACCACCTCTCAACAATTTAAAAGTCTCAATCATATCACCTCTCCTTCTATCCACCAAACTCTGCAGTCCACATTCCCTCAGCCGATCCTCATAACTATCATTGTACAGTCCTGAAACCATCTTTGTTATCTGCCTTTGTACCCTTTCCAGAGTTAATTTATCCCCCTTCAAATCCTGCAGACCAAATCTCAGAACAATAGTCCAAGTGTGGTCTGATCAGGGTCTTATACAACGGAATGATAACTGTTTTATCTCTGCAGGTCAGCGTCCTTCTTATTATTGCAGCAATCCTCTGTGTTGCCTTCACCACCTTTGCAATATGTCCCCTAAATTTCAGATTTCAATCAATCATCAACCCCAGATTTCATCTCCCCTACTTCCTCCGGTATAACTCCTCCCATAGAGTATGCAGTGTCCCATCGATGTTTCCCAAACCTCAAAATCTTACATTTTGCTGCATTAAACCAATACCCACATTCATTTGCCCATCTATCTAACTTATTCAAATCCTCTTGCAGGGCTGCTGCATCTGCACTATTACTAATAATCCTTCCCAGCTTCGCATCAGCCACAAACAACTTAATATCCCCTTGCAATCCACTGACAATGTCATTGATATATAAAGGTTAAACAATAGAGATCCCAGTATTGAGCCCTGTGGGACCCCACTTGTAACCCTAAGCTTCCTTTGAAACTGCACCACCATACACAACTCTCTGATACCTATTGGACAGCCAATCCTGAATCCAGTTGACCAATCTGATGAACAATAATGAAAATAAATTTAAAATGTTTTAAGACTAAGTAGATTTTTTTAAATCTTAAAAGAAATGTATTTAATTTTTATTATTTCTTTTTTGTTATTTTTTTATATTTTAATGGAAAAAATCACACATCGGTGTTGGTTCACAAATTTTGCTTCCTGCGTATTTCTGCGCTTAACGAATATTAATAAATATATGCTTATTCATATAAGTTTCATTTCAAAGGTATTGATAAGAAACACACACACAAAAGCTTACAAACGCAAAATCTTGCACTCATTTAAAACAACCAAGTTTTTCGCACTTTAAATGAATGTTTCACTGAGAGTGTACACAAGTGGGACGATGCGTGGGAAAGAAATACGCTTGGTGCATATGTTTTGTATTGAATATAAATACAATAAATATTATAATAATATATGTCTGTATTAGGATTTTTTTTCTGATGGGGCCATGAAATCTTTTCATTTTTCCAAAGGGGGCCTTGTCACATCCATAAGTTTGGGAAGCACTGTAGTAGAAGACAGAAGAAAACTCTCCCAGTTAAATTCACTAACAGAATCAGTAGCCACCAACAGGATCACATATCACTCAGGACTTTTGATGCCTGGACAAGTAATTAAAATCCATTGAAATAAGCAAAGAGCCATTCTTTTCCACTATTCTACCAAAAAACACAATGATAAACTTAAATCTCCTTGAACCTTGTTCAAAAAAGGATTCACAGCAAGAAAATAAAAGAAAAGGACTTGACACTATACATCACTTAAATAATCCAAACCATGTCATTGACTACACTGATGGATCATCTGATGAAATACTCAAAACCGAGGAGGTTCACGGGGTTTTCTAACTATACCTGGAGGTGAAGAAATGCAAATCAAAACCAAGCTGGCAAAATAGCTTCAAACTTCACTTGTGAATTTTAACAGCCATACAAACAGCTGTCAAATTCTATCTTTCAAATCTAGTAATAAACATTACAGAAGGAATAACCATCTACAGTGACTCAAAGGATCCACGGTCATATCTAGAAGCTCTTCAATGGACTCGACAACAACAACAATACTTATCATACATTATTATTATTATTATTATTAAACAAGACCTCATGGAGTCAAAGACTCATCTAGGGGGTCCTTTTATCTCACACACATCTCATCATACTGGGTCTTAAACACATTCAAACTCCTTGCAGACACCACACTCTCAGGCAAGGCATTCCAATCATTCACAACTCTGCACGAAAAAAACCTGCCTCTCACTCCCCTACTCACACCCTCTTTATACGGTTTCCAGGGATGACCTCTGGTTCTCCCCTGATCTCCCACTATTCTCTGTAGAACTTCTCCACCATTGATCCTATAACAACCCCTTACCAACTTGTAGGTCTATATCATATCTCCCCTCTTCCTTCTCTCCACTAGACTCTGCAAATTACATCTTTTCAATCTTTCCTCATACTCGACATTCCAGAGGTCAGAAACTACCTTAAGGGTCCAAAGTCAGTCGCCTTTGGACCCTTTCCAACATCTCTTCATCCTTCTGAAAACCAGGTGACCAAATCTGGGCACAATAGTCCATGTGTGGCCTAATCAAAGCCTTATACAATGGAACAAGAATCTCCCTACTTCTACACGTCAGTGTCCTCCTCATCATTCCCATAAGTCTTTGTGTTGTCTTCACAATTTTGGCGATGTGTCCCCTAAATTTTAGATCCTTATCCACTATCATTCCCAGATCTCTTATTTCCTCTACTTCCAACAATATATTCTCACCAAGCATAAATTCTGCATCCCATCTTTGTTTTCCAAATTTTAAAACCTTACATTTTGCAACATTGAACTCACATCCCCATTTGCTTGCCCAATCACTCAATTTATTCAAGTCTTCTTGCAAGGCCACAACATCTTCACTACTCTTTATGGTTCGTCCCAACTTTGCATCATCTGCAACCAACTGAATATCTCCATCCAAATCTTCGCCAACATCATTAATATACAAGTTAAATAGTAATGGCCCTAAAACAGATCCCTGAGGCACTCCACTAGTGACTTTCCTTTTCCTGGATATTGCACCCCCATACACAACTTGTTGATACCTATCAGATAGCCAGTCTCCAATCCAATGCACTAATCTAATATCCAACCCCATCTGCTCTAGTTTGACTGTCAACTTATCATGAGGCTTTTGCAAAATCCAAGTATATTACTGTGTATCCTTCTCCTCTGTCCAAGGAAGCAGTCACTTTATTGTAATAAGTAAGTAGATTACTAAAACACGACCTCCCTTTAGCAAATCCATGCTGTCCATCAAAGATTATACCATTGTTGTCAACCCAACTCTGGATCCTAGTTCTCACAAGCTTCTCCAACAACTTAACCACAACACCTGACACACAGATAGGCCTATAGTTTGATGCTTGAGTTCGATCACCTCCTTTATGAAGTGGCACAATCTTGCCCTCCTTCCACTCTTTAGGACTTGACCAAGTGCAAGACTCGTATTAAAAAAATATGTCAAGGCAGGTGTCAACTCTCTGGCACATTCCTTCAGAATACGCGGTGATATATTATCAAGTCCCACAGCCTTATTTACATCTAGTTTACTCAACTCCCCAAACACCTCTTGCTCACTTACAGTCAGTCTCTCCTCCCCATCATCAACTGCTCTTAATCTCTCCATGAAGTCACATTCACAAGATTGAAAGATCTTTATGAACTGCTCATTAAGTATCTCCACCACACATTCTGCAACAGCTGTCTTTATACTATTTCCTCCAATCAATGTCATCCTTCCATAATCATTCTTTCTTTTGCTGGCTACATATCGAAAGAACTCCCTAGGATTCTTTTTAGCTTCATTAGCTAACTGCTGTTCATACCTCTCTTTAGCTACTCTCACCAACCAAATCACTCTCCTTGCCTGGTCTTTGTAGAACTCATGAAATTGGTTACTTCCACTTCTCTTATGCTGCCTCCACAATGCCCTTTTTCTCTGTATTGCATGCTTAATCTCTTTATTCATCCATCTCACACCTAACTTATTTAACCTTCTCACCTGTGGTATACATTTAGACATTGCATCCACTAAATATTTTTTGAAAATCCCCCAAGCTGCACTGATCTCTTTTCCAGCTAACTCCTCATTCCATGCTACACCTGCAAGCTGTCTCCTGAGCTCTTCATAATCACCCCCCTTGTAGTTCCACATATACCCTTTTTTCACAGGGGTCCTTGCAATGCTGGCAACCACCCAAATAATCACTTCATGGTCACTTTCACCAATTGGTGGATGATTTGACACCTCATTTATAATTACATCCTCTGATGAGATGACCAAATCCAAGACCCTTAATCCTCTTGTGCCCTCTGTTACATACTGTCTGAGGAAGTTATCCCTCAAAAACTCAAGAAACTCATTTTCTTTACTTCCAGTTGCTATCTCTTCATTCCAGTCTATATTGCCATAATTAAAATCACCCATAATGATCACCCTTTTCTTATTTGCTTGGCTTATTTGACTATACATTTCACTATCACCACCATCCACATTACCAGGTCTATAACAACATCCCACCAAGTATTTGATTCTATTCACCTCACTGCCTCAAAACCACTGGCCCCATTTCCCTCTTGCATCTCTACCTTGTATGGACATAACGCTTTCTCTATCATCAATAGCACTCCCCCTCCCTTTTTACCCCTTCTATCCTCACGAAACACCTTTCCATCTCTATTCCTGTCAGGATGTCATCCTCATCTAACCATGTCTCACTTATTCCGACAATCTCTGGGTGCACAGACGCAATTAGTGCAACCATTTCATCCACCTTGTTTCTCATACTTCTAGCATTGGTATACAAACACAACAACTCATTTCTGGATCTACAGCTAGTTCCACTGATATCACTCACTCGATGTGATCTCTCCATGCTGGACTGGGGCCATTTCCCTTTCTGCTTCTTCATTTTAGAACCCTTTGCAATTCCATCTGTTTCCTTTTGATCCCTGATCATCCCATTACTTTCCTGCCTACACATTCTCTCACCTCCTCTTGGAGCATCCACCTTTCTCACGCTGTGTATCCCTGTCCACCCTGAGCCTTGCCGTTTCCCTGATCCTCTTGCACACCCATTCTCTCACTTTCTATACTCATAGCACTCACTTCCACGTTCATTTCCACTCCTTCAATCTCTCCTGTCTTACTCTCCTGCTCTTCCACATCACTCCCCTCTCGATCTGATTCATTCTCTCTATTCACTTCTCTACTTTCCAGCAGCAGTCTCTCCAAGCGACGCACACCATAACCACTCAAATGCAGTCCATCGCTCCCATACAGCTCACTTCGTCCCTCAAACTCATTCCACACATTAACAAACTGTACTCCCATCTCCTCACACATTTCAGCCAGAATATCATTCATAATCCTTGCTCTCCGCCTCATTTCACCACAATCATACCTAGGCAACACACTGACCACCCTTCCTGTCACACTATTCTCCTTTATCTTTCCAAGCAGTCTCCTGACATTCATTTTGACATGCTCTTTGTTCTCTCTCAAATCATTCGTACCAATTAATACAATTAACTCTTTTGCTCGTTCCCGCCTCATATTCAATGCCTCAATCACTCTACTCATTTTACCATCTGGAAAACATACCTTGTGCATTTTATCCTCTAGCACACCTTTAATAATGGAGTCGCCATACAACGCCACTCGCTCATCTTTTGTTAACTCTTTCATGCCATCATGATTTATTTTAATAGTTTTGACCTGAATTCTCTTAATTTCATTCCGCATCCATTTCATTTCTTGCTTCATCCAATCCAATTCACCTTCTGAACCTCGCGACACATTCACTCTATCATTAAATCTTTCTAACTTTCTAACTCTCGACCCCCTCTTCTCACTTTCCCTCTCATTCATCCTTCTTTGTTTCCATACTTTCGGTCCAACATACGTCCAACTTTCACTATCATTCTTCTCACTTTCACTCTCACATATCTTTCTTTGTTTCCGTACTTTCGGACTAATATGCGTCCAACTTTCGCCATCAGTCATTCTTTTTTCGCTATCATTCATTCTTTCGATTTTTTTTACTTGCGATTTCTGCACCACGCCATTTCTACTTTCATTTGTTCTCTCAATTTCGTTTCTTTCCGCCTCACTTTCGTCCCTTTTAACATCCGTTACGGTTGTCAAATCGCTCTTTTTCTTTTTTCCTGATTTGTTAACATTTTTTCGCCTGTCTTTCTCGCCATCCTTCTCTTTCAAACGTGCACTCGCGACGCATTCGGTACTAGCACTTTCTGTCATCAACTTCATATTCGCATTCATCAATTCCTCGTTCAGGTCACATTTCGCACACACCCTTCTTCCATCCACACTAAACATCCACAAATCTTTTATGTAATCGAAGGAATACATATAAAAGACCTCACACTTAACGAACCGACTGAAATCCAAATTAAAATCATGGAATGACAATGTCGCCGCCATTTTTTTTTTTTCTCTGCAGGTTACTAGGTCTAATATTAACGTTTTCGTATTTAGTTTAAGCAAGAAAAAAAAACCCACACTAATAATATCGGTAGCGTACAACGTTTACAGCCGCTCTTACTTAAACAATTACGCATATATACTTAATTATTCCAGGTAAAACTTATCTGAATCAGGAGCTCTTCAAAACACGTTCGTTTCACTGAAAAATTTTTCTTATTACATCTCCTTAAATTTATTCACAATCACCTCTAGCAATCCATTCCACTCATTCACCACTCTCTCCAAGAAAAATAACCTAGTCCACATACACACACACCCTTACTAAATCACACTCTTAGACAGATTCTTAGTGTGACCCCTTGTTTTCCCCACCTCCTCATGAATTGAAAAATTTCTTCTGTCTCAATCTTATATACTGCTCAAAACAATTAGGGGATATTTGTAATGTTGGTTTTCTTGTAAATTATAAAGTTATAAAAAATAATTTACAAATGTAACACAATTTGTAATAAATAGATTATTTAAACAATATCTCATCAGTTACACCCTATCTCCATAAATAAGAAATATTTATTCATGTATAAAGTACCCAATAGTTATAATTATTTGCAGAAATTTATAATTATCTGACAGTAATCCTTCAGTAACTCATAAATTTCTAATCATATCTCCTCTACCTGTTCCCTCAATCTATCCCTATGAGGATAGATTGAGAGAGCATTCCACAGACCTGTCACCAGCTTGGTCACTCATCTCTGAATCCTCTCAATCACCTCCCAATCCCCAAGAAATGCTGCTGACCAAATCTGTGCACAGTAGTCAACATGTAGCTGAATCATAGCCTTATAAAGAGGAATAATAATCTCCTTATCTTTACTTGTCAATGTGCTCTTTAGCATCCAAGTAATCCTCTGAGCTATTTAATCAATTTTGCAATATGTCCTCTAAATTTCAAATCTCTATCCACCATCACCCTCAGATCTCTAGCCTCATCAATTTCCTATAAACTAGTACCATCAACATAATATGAAGTGTGTAATCTTTTCATCCCGAAGTGCATTACCTTACATTTTACAACATTGAATTGACAACCACTGCCATTTGTACACACTGCCAATTTATTTAAATCATCTTGTAAGATATCTACATTACCTTTATCAACTATTGCCCTCCCTAATTTTGTATCATCGGCAAACAACTGAATGTCCCCTTTCAAATCTTCTGCTATATCATTAATATACAAATTAAAGGGTGGTGGTTCTAGTACAAAGCCCTGGGGCTCCACTAGTCACTCTCATTCACCTTCATTCCATGCCACTATATACCACCCTCTGATGTCTGTTTATCAGCCATGATCCTATCCATGCCACTAGTTTCATATCCATTCCCATTTGCTCCTGCTTTTGTAGCAGTTTTCCAAGTGGCATTCTGCCAGATGCCTTGGCAAAAGTTGAGCAGTATGATGTAACCATTTCCTTTATCCAATTCTGCTGTCCTTATTATAAAATGTGATAGAGCAGACTGAGGCAGCACTTTTTCAAAGCCATGCTGACCCTACAAAGAATCATATTCCTATCCACCGGTTCCTGAATTTTACTTTTAACCAACTTTTCCAATATTTTAACATCCACAAAAGAGATATTAACTGGTCTATAATTTTCTACTTCTGTCTTGGAGCCATCTTTATGTAAAAGAACTATCTTACCCTCTTTTCACTCCCTTGGAGCCTTGCCAAAACTAAGACTTAAACAACTTCATCAGAGGCATTGCCAGTTCACTTGCACATTCTCGTAGCACACAGGCTAACATACTGCCCAGACCTAATGCTGTATTCATATAGATATTTTTCAATATACTGAGTACCTCCAGTTCATTTACCTCAATGCTCACATCAGTTTCTGTAACCTTAGTAACTGAACTATTTCTTCTACATCTGTCACTTTCCTACCATCAGCACTGAGTAAAGTTATCATTCCATAATCATTCTTTCTCTTACTTGCTACGTATCGAAAAAACTCTTTTGGATTTACTTTGGCATGCTTAGCTAATTTTCTCTTGAAATCTGATTTAGCCTTCCTTACCATGCTAGCTACTCTTTTTGCTTGTGCTTTATACTGCTCGCGAGCATGCTGATGCCGATTACCTTGTTTATATTTCTTCCACAATTAGATAAGATATAAAGATAATATATAAAGCAGAAACTGCTTTATATATTATAGTCAATCACAAGCATTAAAGCTAGCCATCTAGTTTTACTGTAGCCTAGTATTTTGTGATTTTCAAATTATGTTTCTTCACAGAGTTCTTTCAAAGATTCTACTCTGAGAGTATAAATGTAAAAATGGCTATAAATTTTTGTTACAATAGACTATGTCTAGTAGTAAAAGATAAGCAGCAGTTTTTTTTAATGGCATTGTGAACTATATCAGCTGCACAACCTACTCCAATAATACTTTGCTCTAAACCTCTGTTCAATATAGCAAAGACATTGCTAATACCCTTTCTACCTACACCACCAAAATTGGTATTTGCATTATCAGCACAATATGCAACAACCTTCTTAGATAAATTGTTTTTTTCAAGAACAGTTAAGATAGAATTGCTCATAAGCTCTGCAGTTTCCCCAGGTAGGGACACAAAATCAATAATCTTATTCTTCATACCACTTTTTGAATCAAAATAACAAATGATAGTAGGAAAACGTTTTACATCTTTATGGTTTGATGCATCAGAACACAGATATAGTTTATATTTTGTAATTATTTACCAAGCTCTTTCAATGTGGTGCTAATACATTCTTGATGATAGCTTACACATGTGAATTTGCTGTCAAATAATTTGCAGATCAATTTGGATGTAGAGTCCATGGATTTAAAAGTTTGATTGTGATATATGGTATGGAAAGAAAACACAGCCTCTGCAATGGCTAATTATCTTTCTTTCATCCCAAATCCAGTTTGACAGAGAAAATTCATGTAAAGATGGCAGAGACTGGTCATCTTTACAGATGAAGAAGCTGCCTGTAGAGCTTCTTATGCTTATCAGAAGCTAAATGCGTTGTGATATCTTGCTTTCCTCCAGAGGTCACAGAAAATTTTCCCAAACAGATTGTACATGAAATATATCCCTCCTGTTCATACTCCTTAATAAATGGATACTCTTTTTTCAAATTATCTGTCAGTTTGCAATCCCTTTGTTTTCTTTTTACTGACATGGTTTAAACCTGATTATTAAAAAAAAAATTAAATATTTTAAAATAATTAATTTTAAAATTTTAAATTTCCAATTTTTAAACATATAAAAAAGATATAGCAAAATATCACTTATGCGAATACATGGGATCTATGATATCAAAAACAACAATTGTAATACTATGTCTACAGGTAAAACTTTGATTTTGAAACATACAACAAAATATCATTCTTTAAATTACCATTACTATAATCATGGTCGATATATATCGTTTCGTGGCTTCCTTTGCTCCGCAATCGATTTTGTATCGACATGAGTGAGGTACTGAAAGACCTCAAACGAACAATAACTTAAATTACCTTTATTATTAAAAAAAGAAAAAATACAGCTCTTGCTGTCACGCGTAATTGTTTATTTTATGAATGAAAATTTAAAAGCAACGGATATCATATCTAAACTTTGTTTTATGATAATAATAACGTTTATTACTTGTATTAGTCCAATTACAATTTGTTACAGATGGTTGTGAATTGCATAGGTAATATTTTTACAAAACAGCAAATTACATGCATTAAACATACACTATGTAAATTATAGTAGTAAAAACAAAACATGAAACATTGGTATTACATAAATTTAGATTACATTGATTGACGATGATAATTTTGTCGAACTTTAAAATAAAAGTTTGGCATTACATGAAAAAGTTCCTCAGGATAAACAACTAATGTTCGTAGTTTGCTCTTTCTCTTAAGGTGAATAAAATATTTTAAATGATGTACATCGGGTCACATAATCCTACATGTATTTTGTTTATTAATACTAACATAATATTTTGTTTATTACTGTTGTCTATTTGGTTAAAAACAAACAAGATTTGTTATTGTTTTATGGCTTTTATCGTCAACTACTGTATATGGTTTTTTTTTTTTTTTCAAACTTTGTATAGTTTTATCTTCTTAGTGCAGTATCACGTGTTCGACGTCTTTTTTTCTCGCCAATCGGCTTGTTGATATGAGAGTTATCGGAGATCAGTAGCTTGCGAAAATCGTACCTCTTCTTCTTCAGGTAGAACTGAGAACTCGATTAACAAGATCAACTACTTACTTGAAATAAAAAAGGTAGTAGCACGATGAAGTCAAACTACTTAAATGATCGTTTTATAACAAATACTGTTTTCGTTTCCAGTTTTGTTTCTTTTTTAACCCATCGTCAGTGTTAAAATAAGAGAACAATGGGGTAATTCAAATATAACAGGTTATCACTATTGCTGTAACAATGGTTCTTTTTAGATACTGTGGCGGGTGTCAGGTTTAAAAGTTAACGCTAAACCTGTTAAACTTTTAAACGTTACACTAAACCTGGGGGGGGTAAAAAAATAAGTACAGGAATCCCTCGATTAATGCGCTCTTTAAAACTGCCGTATTAATCGAAAACGGACTAATCAAATATAATAACCTATAAGTTATAACTACGATGGAAAGCCAAAAGGCTATTTTTTTTCTGGCGAGGTTGATATGTTAATGGAGGATAAAAATCCCTTATTGTTTTTCAGCCAGTAAGCGAGTTCGTCGGCATGAAACGTTCAGGTCGTAGTTTTCGATCTTAGTTTCGCTTACTGGCTGAAAAACAATAAGGGATTTTTATCCCCAATTAACATAACCTATAAGTTATTATATTTAAAAAGTATAATTCGTTCCTCAAATTTCTTTTTTAATCCATGAAGCGGAAATACAATAAAACATATTCAGAATATAAATTTATTATTCTACTTAAAAAAGGACTGAACTAAAGTAGTTTGGCGGCTATTCTTTTTTTTTTTTTTTCATACAACTGACGGTAATTTGCGCCCACCACCTTATCTGCACTTGCAGCTTCGTCTGTGATTCAAACATTATATAGGCTATTTCTCTTTTTGAAATGCTCAAACCACCCAGCACTAGAGTGGAATTCTTTTCCATCATTGATAGTCCTTTCTTTCCAGGTTGCAAAGAGATAATGATTTTGATTCAATAAGGTTAGTGCTTAGCGGGATCCGTTTTTGGTTACAATCTTCGATCCATATAAAAAGAAGTCTCTCTAATTCAATCATCATAATATTTGATTTCGAGTTGTCTGCATGCATGATGAACTTGAAGCAACCTTACCTTTCTCTTTGTATTCAGCAGCTTTATTTAAAATTGCTCTTATAGTTGATTCACCCATTTTGTGAATATCCTATCTTGTCTTATTTTTGCTCTGAATTCGCCTTGTTCATTTTTCTTTATTATTTCAAGTTTTTCTTCCAATGAGATTACTTTTCGAATTATCTTTTTTACACTTCCGCATTTTTGCTCACTAATTCTTTTATTCAGATTAAAGGTTGAGAAAATATTTAAAATAAAAAAGTAAGGAAACAGTTGCAAAGGAGACATTAGATATATAATACATCGTAATATCCTAATATCTATGCAATTAGCAGACGACAAATTTTGGCGTTAAATTTGGAACATAGTGTACATGGAAAATAGTGTAGTACTGTACGTCATTAAAAAAATAACTTCGTAAAATGTTTTAAATCGGTAACTAAACTATTTCATCCTGGTGAGTGATTTTTTTAAATAGTTAGCCATAAAAAATGTATAGATAGAAATATTTTTTAAATCTGTAACATTTATTTTAAAGATGTATATAGGCGCACTAATCGAATTTTAGAGTCGCATTAATTGCATTTGGGTATAGAAAAAGAAAAAAAAATGACGGACTAATTGAAAACGCATTAATTGAGGGATTCCTTTATTTGATGCAATAGAAAATCGCAATATTTCCAAACTTTGGGAATGGACAGTCCATCGTTGCAGTCATGATTTGGATGATGTAATATCGTTTCAGAGCTTTCTTTCAAAACATATAAGAAAAATAACTAAAATTACTGCCAATACCGTAGAACATTTGACGATAGAGTTAATTCTTACTGATTATATATAAGACTGCAGCGTATTCATCAGTGCTAAATTTGAGATCGATCTACAATTTCGGTGTCGCATATAATAGAAATATCAAATATTGTTATTTTAGAGTAATCAACGATGTCCGTGATAAATTTACATTATGTAAAGAATTTTGGTACCACTATAAAAATCCAATGCGTTTGTCAAGTTGAGTCGGTTAATTATAGTTAAAAATTTTGTTAGTTTTTTTATAAACTCTAGATATGTAACACTGCTTTGACATAATTCTGAACCAACTAAATTTTAACAGATTCTAAATACCGATGAGTCTTCGTACTCCTTGGAGGTGTCAGGAATAATAATAATAATTTCCTTTCCATCCACCCGTGTTGAAATAATTAATAACAACGAATCACTAGCCAATAACATGCTCCAACTACAAATGAATCAGAGGCCTCTTCTCGTATGTATCCTAAATCCCAGATTTTAATATCCAGCCAGTGCGAAGTTTTTATTATTATTATTTCGATAAGTTTTGTCTGTTTATTTCCTGCAAATAGTCTCCTATTGAAAGAAACACTGAAATGACAGCCATTATTTGTAAGAAACAGAAATATCAAATTACAGTAAAATTCGTCCGAAATGAGTCAAGGAATAACTCGGGATCGGACGAATGAACAAACGACTCTTATACGTTCTTTTGCGCGTTTCGCGAACCGTACCTAAAAATCGACTATCATTTGTTTGTTTCAAAATCAAAGTTTGTTTGCTTTCTCCGGAATTCTCTATAAACAAGCATTGTAATCAATTTTATTTCGCAATGATTAAATTCTGCCAATGGCAAAATCATCATATTGCAAAACAAGCGCAATCGAACATAGGGTCAGGAACCCAAAAGTTCTTGAAACGATTCATGTAAATAGGGTTCGAAAGTTTCAAGAATCACTGAAAGAATGTGCTACAGAAAAAAGAAAAAAAATAATAATAAATAAGTGAAATATTTATGAGGACTTGATATTCTCTGTGAACCTATGGTTCATGTCGATTCTTTTATAATTTTAGATATACAGAGATGAGCAAATTTTTATTTTTATGGAGCACCCTTGGATCAGAACGCGTTTTCTTTTTTGACTGCAGCTCTTTTAAATAATAAAAATAATCAATGAAATAATCATATATAGGTGTTATTGCCATTGTAAATACATTGTTGTATTTTTGGCAGTTACGATCTTTAAAACTTGAAGTCGAAATTGTAGATGGTGAGTAAAATAATGAGATAGAATCCCATTTAACCTTTTAAAAAAATAAATAAATAAAATCAAAACCTGAGATATAAGTTAAGAAAGTCTAAAAACATAAAAATGACAGGATATGATTTAAGCGATACAACATGAACAAAGAATAGATTCGGTAATGAATGATGTGATGTTTAATGAAAAATGTCACAATAAAACTTGTAAAGATTCAAAGTCAAAAATACATTAAAGAGTTCATATCTAGAACTTAAAAACGGTGAAATAGATTTCATCTTTCATCATATATTTTTAATATTACTACTTCTGAGGCTTTTACATTAGTCTGTTTTCAGCTTTTAAGTTCAAACCTAAGCTTCATTTTTTAAAAGTGCTAACTTACAAATGTACAATGCAATGCATACGAATCGTAGTCTCTATGTAATCAGTTGCACACTGACCATGAACCTAAATCAGTGTTTCTCAACGTGGGAAATTTGAATTTTTTTTTTTTTTTTTGGGGGGGGGGACAATTAGAAAATGTACATGTACATATTTATATTATTCTTTTTTCATAACTTGGCTGACTATTATGCTAGAGGGGTGGGGAGGGGCATCAAAATCTTTGAGACGTTGAGGTGGGGCATGATCCAAAAAACGTTGAGAAACACTGACCTGAGTCATGATCCACATAACGAAGAATCGCAGTTATGGCAGTGTCTGATTATTTTAGTCTGTTTTCAGACTAAAATAATCAGACACTGCCATAACTACGATTAAGTCTGTTTTCAGACTAAAATAATCAGTGGTGTAGTGCTAAATATTATTACTTTTTTTTTTTTTTTAAAGTGCCAGAGAACAAGGAGCAGTCATTCATTTTTTCATGTCCCGCTAGCCCCTCTTCGTCCTGGAGAGAGCAACGGAGCTCCGACCTGGTACGCTTAGGCTGATCACAAGGCATTTGACTGCTTTGCGCTAGAGAATGTAAACTGCATGTATTCTCCATCGGGTTCGTACGTGGAAGGGAAAAATCCTGATCGTTGGGTAGGGGGGGGGAGCAGGTTACACCTAAAAATGATTGAATAAATCTTCATGATGAATGAAAATGGTTTGTAGTGGAATCGGTTAATATAGGATTCGAAATCTAGAATTCAGAAAGCAAATTATTTCAAAGCAAATAAATAAATATTCTAAGTTTAGATTACTTATTATTTATTTATTTAAACTAATTCGTATCAATCCAAAATAAATATCTTAACCCTTTTGAAAGGATCAAAAAATGAGAGATTGTGCACTATACAGGCAATATATTTCAACACGGTAAAAGGATTTACAGTCTTAAAAAGAGAGAGAAAAAAAAAAACGTGTTTCAAGACTGCAAAGGTCGCTCTATTCCTCAGCTCTTTAAATTTTTATCCCACTCCCCTGGCATGCAACTCTACTAAAAACCTTCGGAAATTAATGTAAAACAGGAAACGAGGAGGAAAAAAAACTTACACTTTGTTTTGTCCATGTTAGTTTATTTCTTCAAACAAACAAAAAAAACCCCTACAAAACTTAACTAAGAAAGCAAATGATTAAACTTCCTTAAAGGACGCTAATAAGAATAAGTCTTGCTGCAAGATACCGAAGTTGACGAAACACTTCCTGTTACACAGACGAGTGTACGTGCGCCCTCTGGAATACAGCATATAAAAACAAATTAATGCCAATGGCAACTAGACATCATTAAATGAGGGAAAAAGATGGCGTCTCGCGTGTTAGTGTTTCGTGCCGTGTATTTTTGATGGTGAATTGTGAATTTGACTGATATGTTTTTTAGAGATTTATGCTCATATACATTAATAATATCAGTTAATTACTTGCTGCCATAAACAGGCACTTTATTTTCAATACTGGTTTACCGAGGTAAGTCTATTGAATTTACAAGGGCGATACGCTAGGCCTACTGCCGCTAGTATCGCCATTGTTGTATTTTATATCGCCACATCTTATTGCTGGTAGACACCTTAGTGTGTCTACGGGATTTGCTAGTAGACTCTCAGTCTACAGGATTACCTGGGAAGCTGTTAGTTTCTCTCAACTATGGAGTCTCCATATGACGAGCTTGATTTTAAACAGCTATTGGCTATCTTTAAACATGTAGGAGGCCTGCTACAAAGGAAATGGCCAGGTAAGGTGGCAATCCACCAGGTTGAGGAGGTAGAAACAGAGGACTGCCAATCCCCTGACCCTCTCCCCTGCACTTCTCAAGATAACATTAGAGAGATCATGTCACCGATTAATGATCAGACCCTAGTGGACTCAGATAACTCATTAGATTATCAGGTTGTCAGCAGGAAAAAACGTAAGAAAGATTCGCCAGCAACAGAGCCTGAAATAGTCCTTCAATCCCTGGAAAAAACAACTCCAATGGAGTTAACAGCACAGCCTGACGTAAGAATAGAGACCGAATCCAGGACACAACCTAAAGAGAGGATCCCACCTATAATCTTGAGAACCAAAGAAAAATGGTCATCAATAACAACCAAGATGAACGTAAACATCAAATTTACATCAGCAAAGAGCACAGATGAAGGAATCCGAATCCAACCTGAAGGTATTTCTGACTACCGCCAACTCACCAGATTGCTGGATGATCTCAATGCTCCTTATCACACATTTCAGCTTAAAAGCGAAAAGAACTTAAAAGTAGTAATTAGAGGGCTGGCTGAGACCATTCCGGCCGAAGAAATAGCTACTGATCTGAAATCACAAGGCCTAGAGCCGATTAAAATTTCACGGATGTACCGATCGGACAAGCGCCCTATGCCTCTGGTCCTGGTTGAGATCAGTAAAGAGCATAAAGAGATTTACGATCTTAAAGTAGTTTGCAGTTTGGTCATCAAGATTGAGCCTCTCAGAAGAAAGGCTTCAGCTGGTCAATTCCATCGCTGCCAAAAGTATGGACATGCACAAAAGCTATGCAAAGCAAAATTCAAATGTGTCAAATGCGGCAACAACCACCCTTCGCACACTTGCGTCAAGCCACGAACCACACCTGCTAAGTGTGCAAACTGTGGCGGCCCACACCCAGCAAATTACAAGGGATGCTGAATTTATCCACTCAACCTGCAGAAAACTAGAGAGGTTCTACCCATGCCCAATCAGAAGAGAATTACACCAGAAAGCAAAACGCGGGTTGTTACTTCTGAAAAGTCATATGCTTCTGCCGTCTATACTAATAATAAACCGGCATCTTGCAACCAAGCCACTGCAACAATCCTAGCTGCCACACTAGGAGAAATGTTGACAACCTTTAGCAAAACAAATCCCAGTCAGGCTGACACCAATAAATTCCTCAAAAGCACACAAGTCATCTTCTCTATGATTAATGGATAACATGGTCAATTTAAATAATTCACTACAGATTGCTTATTGGAATGCTAACGGGCTAAAAAACAACCTCCTAGAACTAAAAGAATTTACTGAAAGATACAAGATAGACATCCTTCTGGTCAATGAGACGCACCTTAGACCTTGTGACAACCCCAAAATAAAGTACTACACACTACTAAGATCAGATAGACTTAATGCCAGAGTGTGCGGAACTGCTATATTTGTTAAAAATAGCATTAGATTCAATGAGATCAAGAAATCAGCAACCATAAACCTGGAAGAAACAGGAATTGAAATACAAACAAAAAACACAGGCAGTTTAAAACTATATTCAGTCTACAACCCTCCAGGCAAATCACTTCTAGCCTCAGACCTCTCCCAACTCCTTGACACAAACGAAGCAACAATAGTGGCAGGAGATCTAAACGCAAAACACCCTGCATGGAATAGTAGAAACACCAACAACAACGGGAAGAGCCTACACAAATTTGCTATGTCAAGAAACATCACCATAGCAGGTCCTGTCGAACCAACTCACTATGGACCAATGGGCAGGCCTGATATGCTAGATATCGCCATTTTCAGAAACACCCCATATCATTTCAAGTTGCAAGTTATTAATGATCTTAGCTCCGACCACAATCCAGTTCTGCTTAGCCTTGGCGGAGAAGCAGTAACCATTCCCGAACAATCCTACATAAACCTCAAGAAGCTCAACTTAATTCTCAGTAACACCACACCCTGTTCCAACTATCTCCTCACCCAAAGAAGTAGACATAGCGATCAATAAACTAGAAAGAACAATCCAATCTGGCCTTACAACAGCCTCCACCGTCACCGTCACCGTTCCAACCCAAACTAACCTGCTCCCTGAAGAGCTCCTAAAACTTATCCGAAGCAAAAACAAAATTAGGCGACGGTACCATTCAACACTATCACCCCAGGATAAAAAAGAGCTTAACAGAGCAATAAACCTAGTCCGATATGCAATCAAAGACCATAAAAATCAGCAATGGGAGAGAAAACTAAGCTCCTTAAGCATTGAAGATAACTCGCTATGGAAGATGACTAAAGCCCTTCGCAGCGATCACCTCAACATAAAACCAATACATGGAGAAAAAGGTATAGTCTACCGAGACGATGAAAAAGCTGAAGCTTTTGCAGACTCATTGGAGCTGCAATTTCAACCAAACTACACTCATGCGGACTTGCGCTTCATTGAAAAAATCCACAAGCAAGTACGCTATGCACTTCGTCATCCCGCTACCCGTGACAACTCAAACTACACTACACCAAATGAAATACACCAAATTATCAAGAACCTCAATAACAGAAAAGCACCAGGTCCTGATCAGATTTCAAACAAAATTATTAAAGTACTTCCTCATAAAACAGTAATGCATCTTGTGGCAATCATTAATGCTATGCTAAGACTCAATTATTTTCCCACTCGATGGAAACAAGCAGATGTAATCCTTATACACAAACCAGGGTAGGCGCCTCAGTTCCCCCAGAATTACAGACCTATCAGCCTCCTGTCGAGCCTGGGGAAAATAGCAGAAAAAGTAATTCTTAAACGCCTCCAAACTGAAACAGAGAATCTGGGTGTAATCCCAAAAGAACAATTTGGATTTAAAACTGGACATAGTACAACCCAACAAATCCACAGACTCATAGAATACATCACTATTGGATACAACTGGAGACAGCATACAGGTGCAATCTTCCTAGATGTGGCAAAGGCCTTCGATAAAGTGTGGCACAAAGGCCTCATCCACAAACTAATTACTGCAAAATACTCACTAAACCTCATTCAAATTATAGACTCTTACCTAAAAGACCGAAAATTTCAAGTGAAACTTCGTGGACTCAGATCAACTACAAGAAGAATTACAGCAGGTGTCCCACAAGGCTCCCTGTTATCACCACTACTCTTTAACATTTTTATCTCTGATGTCCCAAGTACGACATCAACCATCATGGCATTTTATGCGGACGACATGGCAATACTCACCAGATCGCTCAAACCATACCTGGCCACCCAAAGATTACAGACTGCAGCTAAAAATCTTGAAAAATGGTTTCGATTATGGAGAATAGATGTTAATGCAGATAAAAGTACGGCCATACTATTTACAAGGAAGAAAGCAGACCATCATGGAGCAATCACGATGTTCAACACGGTTATTCCATGGCAAACAGAAGTAAAATACCTGGGAATCATACTAGATAACCGTCTCAGTTTCAACTCCCACATTTCTCATGCTTGCAATAAAGCAAATTCAACAATAGCTCAGCTCTACCCTCTACTCAACCGAAGAAGCAAAGTCAGTCCAGAAAACAAATTAAGAATATACAAAACAATCATCAGACCTATACTGTCTTATGGTTCCCCAGCGTGGAGTCACACCTCTCCTAGCAACATCAAACGATTGCAGTTAATCCAAACCAAATGCCTCCGAATGATCTTTGATGCCCCATGATTTGTAAGAAACACCATTCTCCATCAAGATGGAAACCTGCAAGACATACCTACATTTCTCCTCCAGATAGCAACCAAGTACTTTACTCAAGCATCACTCCATCCCAACCTACTCATTCGTGAGACATCCAATTATGATGAAAATGACAGATGGAAACATAAACGCCCAAAGGCGGCCCTGATCACAGAATGAAACCTTTCAACACAGCCCTAATAAGGGCGAGCCAAGTGCTCAAAAATTTCTCCATTAAACAGAGAATTTCAGAGCGATGTAGGGAGTAAAGTCCACGGGACTGACCTCCATCAAGCCACAGAAGATAAAAGATAAAAGAATGGCAACTAGAGGATTTTTATGGTGAGAAGAGAATGGATTAAGATGGCGGCTCGCGTGTTAGTGTTTTGTGTCGTGTATTATTGATGGTGAATTGTGAATTTGACTGATAAGTTTTTAGAGATTTATGCTTATTTATTAGTAATATCAGTTATTTGCTTGCTGCCATAAACAGGCATTTTATTTTCCATACTGGTTTATCCAGGTAAGTCAACTGACTTCACAAAGGCCATACGCTAGGCCTACTACCATTAGTATCGCCATTGTTGTTGTATTTTAACATCTTATTACTGGTTGACAAGCCTATGCTTGATATTACTGGCAATCCTTTGCGGCTGCGGGATATTTTACAAAAATTTCTGCTGGCAGGTCTTCAGACCTGCGGGATATTTTATTAACGCACATACGCAGTTAAACCAATATGAGCGTACCTGACCTAGACGTATTCACTGATTTGCTCGATAAAGAGCCAGCTCTTGAACTCATTGATAAACTCCAAAAGAAGTTCAAGCTGACATGGCCTACCAGCATGATTAACCCCGACACTATTATCGAGTCACTCGATAAAAAGCTAGCACTCAGTTTTATTAAAAAGCTCCTCAAAAAGTTTGAACGGGATTGGCCCGGCTACTTAAATTTGTATTGCTCACCTGAAGTTGATGTTGAGGAAAATGAAGACTCCCCTCAAATGGAGGAAAAACTCAATCTAGTTGTCTCTACCACTAATCCTTCTGATCAAGAAGAAACCCACGCACGTAAGAAGAGAAAAATTCTTGCTGCTGAGTCAACAAATGTTGTTGGTATAGACGAGGATGTTCCCACTTCAGATCCCTCTGTTTCCCCCAATGAAAAGGTGCCACCGATTATCCTAAGGGAAAAGCAGAGATGGACATCACTCAGAACCATCATGGCTAATTCACAGATTCGTTATACGTCTGCTAAAAATGCAGACGAGGGAATACGAATCCAGCCCACCACGGTGGCTGACTATAGAAATCTTACAAAGGAACTGGACACTAGAGGAACCCAATATCACACATTTTAACTTGCCTCCGAAAAAAA
This sequence comes from Typopeltis vanoorti, assembly GCF_054136105.1. Taxonomy (NCBI): domain Eukaryota; kingdom Metazoa; phylum Arthropoda; class Arachnida; order Uropygi; family Thelyphonidae; genus Typopeltis; species Typopeltis vanoorti. Next base: position 139,378,877 of record NC_143560.1, read on the forward strand.
TCTGAAAGTAGTCTTACGAGCAGTCTCCGAGGATATTGACACAGATGAAATACTTACTGACCTTAACCTACAGGAACTACCCCCCATAAAGGTTACTAGAATGTTTAGATCAAATAAGACACCTATGCCTTTAGTTTTAGTAGAAATTCATAACATTTACAAAGACATTTATAATTTAAAATCAATCTGTGGACTCAAAATCACCCCAGAACCATTGAGAAAGAAATCATCTTCTGGGCAGTGCCACCGATGCCAAACATTTGGCCATGCCCAGAAGCTATGCAAAGCTCAGTTCAAATGCCTAAAATGTGGCGAAAATCACCCACAAACACCTGCACCAAGCCAAAATCCACCCCGGCTAAGTGCGCTAATTGTGGGGGTCCTCACCCTGCTAATTATAGAGGGTGTATACATCACCCCAAAAACAGATGGAATGATCCAAGTCATCAATCTACCACGTCATCTAGTGCGAGAGTTCCTGAAGGTCAGGCTACTCAGTTCTCCAAGAGTGAATACATGACAACAGGTGCTCGCCTATCATTAACTGAGCCCCTTAAGAAAACGAATCTTCAACATCAAGTAAGAACATATGCTGATGTGGCCCGCTCCAATCAGATAGTACAAACCCAGAACCGGAATAATCCACACTCAAATCTATCAGCTGTTATCACCTCTTCTCTTGCAAACATGCTGCAGGATTTCAGCAACTCAAATCCATCCTTAAGTGTCACAAAAAAGATTCCTACAGCAAACCCAATTCATATAATCTGCACTCTCTGATGCATAGAAAAAAAAATCGTCCCAAACTCTCTTAGGATTATCGGTTGGAATGCCAACGGTATAAAAAACAAACTGTTAGAAATCCAGGAATTCAATAATAGATACAACCCAGACATACTGCTAATCAATGAAACTCACCTGAGGCCTGCTGACACCCTGAAAATCAGAGGGTATCAGATTTACAGAAACGACAGACTTGGGTATAGAGGTGGAGGTACAGCGACCATTATCAAAAACTATATCAATCATCACTCAATAACCAACCCTACTACCACTAACCTCGAAATCACAGGAATCAATGTTCTCACAAACTCAATTGGAAACCTCAAAATTTTTTCTGCATACACCCCTCCATTAAAGACATTATTGACCTCAGATCTGGATGCCATCCTTGGAGTAAAAGGACCGGTCATCATTGCTGGAGACCTCAATGCAAAGCATCCTGCTTGGAACAGTATATCTACTAACAAAAATGGTCGCATCCTTTCTAGCTACACAGGATTAAAATATGCTGTTGTGGCTGGACTTACCAAACCAACTCATCTCAGTACATCTGGCATTGCTGATATCCTGGATATAGCCATCCTGCAAGACATTAAACTACAGTACAGCCTTACATCACTAAACGAGCTGTCGTCGGATCACAACCCAATTCTACTGCAATTGGGAGAACAAGAATGCCTGTCCCCTCCTTCTCATTCAGGCATATCTTGGGAGAGATTGTCTAAAGCACTTCGGGATCAAATAGGACCCGTCCCTCACGTATGCAAACCAGAAGATGTGGAATCTGCAGTGACTAGCCTCACCCAACAGATTAAGTCTGCTATAATGGTTGCAACCTTCCAGAAACTTGTTCCCAAGCCTGATCGTTTGCCTGAGGACATTATGGACCTGATCAGAGAGATGAGCAGAGCAAGGAAGAGTTTTCATAACACTCCCGCACCTCAGGATAAGACAGTGCTTAACAGATTGAATGGAGCAGTAAGAGATGCACTTAAAACACATAGAAACGAAGTTTGGGATAAAAAGTTAGCCTCTATCTCGCCTATTGATCACTCTATCTGGGGCCTACTGAGAAACATCAAAAATAAAAACAGATCCCCCCCTATAATCTCAAACCAGGGCCTAGTCCACACAGATGCAGATAAGGCAGAAGCCATACTTAAAAATCTTGAGGATCAGTGCAAACCTTCTTATAACAACATTGATTTCAATCATCTGTACAAAATCCACAGACAGGATAGGCATGCACTAAACCTCCCAGATACCAGTGCTGATCATATTGCACCCGCATCACCTGTTGAATTATATGATATTATTAAAAAACTTAAGAACAATAAAGCTCCTGGACCAGACAGCATCTCAAACAGGGTGATCAAGCTGCTGCCTCGAAAAGCTATAGTGCATCTGACCAATATAATAAATGCAATCTTAAGACTTCACTATTTTCCTTCCACCTGGAAAATGGCTGATGTGATTCCTATACATAAGCCAGGCAAAGACCCACACTTACCGCAGAATTATCGTTCAATCAGTCTCATCTCCAATCTGGGTAAGGTTGCAGAGAAGGTCATCCTCTCACGACTCCAAACCTCAGTAAATGACCTAAACATCCTCCCTAAAGAACAGTTTGGTTTTCGACAACACCATAGTACTACCCAGCAAATCCACAGAATTGTGGAATATATCACCACCAGCTACAACTGGGGCCAGTGCACAGGAGCTGTATTCCTAGACCTATCTAAAGCATTTGACAAAATCTGGCATTTTGGACTCCTGCACAAACTTATCTCAGCCGGTATCTCACTAAAAATGGTTCATCTAATCCGTTCATATCTTCAGAATAGATCAATGCAAGTTAAAATTAACGGTTCTACATCGTCCCAGCGCCATATCTTTGCTGGAGTGCCGCAGGGAGCTCTACTGGCTCCATTGCTGTTTTCTGTATACATGTCAGACATCCCACACAATCCGATGACTTCCATTTTAGCACTGTATGCGGACGATACGGCAATACTAACCAGATCTCTCAGACCCCACTTCGTTACCAGAAAGCTTCAAGAAAATCTTCTACAGCTGGAGGGTTGGTTCTCCAAGTGGAGATTGGAAGTCAACCCCCTGAAAAGCTCAGCGGTTCTTTTCTCAAAAAGGCCAATGTCTCCTGCAGGAGATGTGTTACTATTCAATACTAAAATTCCCTGGTAGAAAGAAACAAATTACCTGGGTGTGATTCTCGACAAAACGCTATCTTTCAACCAACATATCAAGTCTGCATGTGCAAAAGCATCTAAAGCCATAGCTCAGATCTACCCGCTAATTAATAGAAATAGCAAACTCAGCAACAGAATCAAATTGCAGCTATACCAGATGACGATTCGTCCTATAATCACCTGTGCCTCTCCAGCCTGGAGCCACACCTCTAATACTAACATCATTAAGATACAGCGAGTGCAAAACAAGTGCTTGAGAATGATTTTGAACGCCCCGTGGTACGTTAGAAACAGCCAACTCCACAGAGACACAAATATTCCCTATATTCTCTCTTATCTACAATCCTTAGCTTCCAAATTTTTTCTAAAGACGTCCACACATCCCAACGATTTGGTTCAACAAGCTGCAGCATACGAGCCAACGGACATATTCAAATATAGAAGACCAAAAACTATATTAGCCTCCTATAGCGATACATAATCTCCATGCCCATTCAGGGAGAGCAAACTGCTCGTAAATTTTACCCTCACTGTAATCCACGACAGATAGTGGGGAATATGAAAAGCATTTTGCTTCACCCTTAAAGAATAAATATCAATCAATCAATCAATGGCAACTAGATTTAATTCATACGAAAGGACGGAACGCTATCTGGAACTGTTCCACCCTCCCCTCCAAGATAGATGGGAAAAATCACATATCTGCTAGAAATATGAATTTTTAGTTACATAATAACATGCCTACATATGTCGTATGTAGTACATATTTTAAATGAAAAGATATTTAAAAAATTCAGCATTATTTCAAAGCAAAAAGTTTGAAAGTGACCAACGTTCTTAAGAATACAACTTTGGTGAATGCAATTGCCCTTACTACACTACTTGAAAAGTGACGTAGTGACTTGATCCAAGAGCCCGTAAATTCGCTTTTTATTAGTACATTTGGTTTCACTGGCGCTTACTGTTTTGTCTAAGTGGACTCAATAATGTTGCTCATTGGACAGCAGCAGATGCTGTATGGCCAATCAGATGCTCGGTGATATGCCACACCAGTCCTCGCCATGTCAGTGGCGGATTACCCACTAGGCGCGTGCCTAAGGCCTCGTCGTCTCGAGCGGCCTCAAAAATTACATAGCAAAAAGATAATATGCCTCTAAAAATTTAGCGAACGTTTATATTTATTATTACTTTATTTTCTAATATATTTTAGATAGTTAATATTTATTTTCTATTTTATTTTTTATTGTATAAAGGGAAAAAATTAGGAACATCTTAAAATGAAAGGACTATTTGAATCGGAGCAAAAAAAAAAAAAAGAAAGAAAGAAAACGAAGAAGAAACTCGAATTTTTTTTTTTTTTGAAGAAACTACAAATAATGAAACGCATTTTATTCCAAGAGAATCTTCTATTATTAATGTGCAAAATGCAATATGTGACGTAGTTATTGCGGAAATCGCAAATAGAAATATTATTTACAACAAAGTCTTGGAGAATTTCCAAATAATTTGTGATAACGATATTGCCCAAGAAGATATAAAGATTTGCTTTAAGACATTATTGAATAGGTACAAAGACAATACTGACACTGAATATTTTTAAGAAGACGTTTTCATTTTTCTTAGCATATATACTAAACAAGTGAGGCGATAGTACATCCTTTCTTAACTCCCTTTCCAACCTGAAGCCAATCAGTTAATCCAACTCCTGTTCTTATCACGGCTTCTTGCTCCTTATACACGTTACTATCCGACCACAAATGCGAGACCCCTCGACACTTCTGTGCATTGTAGAAGAAGGCGAATCCATTCCGATAATAGGGTAACCATTGCTGCTTACCTGTGTAATCAGTGCTGTTTTTAAAGTGGCAACAATTTTGCTGGTACAACAGTTGGAAATTTTTAAGTATAAAGTACGTGATTTCGCATGTTGGTGAGGAATTCGTACATCGCCTTATTCCTTTCTCCCCTTCAATATGAATTGACTCTGCTTGGCATTGTGGCAGATACGGTTCTCTGAACTGTGGACGTGCAACACCTATCAGTCTGATAGTGTGTTGAGGAAAACCTATTCTTTTTATTACTTCTCATAGTTTCACATGATGGACACAGTCAAAAGCTTTTGAGTAGTCTATGCAACACATTACATACATTGTAGAGTTGTATTTTTAATATATTTTTCCCTCTAATGCTTCTCACTGAAAATCATCAATTCCAAACAGCTGCTATGCGGAAATCATACTCAAACTCACTGGCTGCCATGCTAAGCCATCACTCAACACACAGACTCCTGAGCAGAGTTTTTCATATTTAAGTAGTGCAGTGCAAATTCTATTCTGAAAGATAGGATGCAGGAGGTGTACACAAATTAGTGGATACAAAAAAAACAAATTACCATCTCAGCAAACATTCCAAAATGTGTTCTTACTTACAGGAAAGTAGAGTAAAACCCTCAACGGGAGTAGAACAAAAAAACCTGAACCTGGTGCAGTGGAGAATATGGCACAATGCATTCTCCATTCCTACCATACTACACAGCATTGAAGAAAAACAGAGGGAAAAGTTCCTCTTTTGTGACTGAACTGAAAATGTTTGGCACATAGATCCACATCCTACCATCTGAGGCCTCCAATAAGTGGAGCGTTAGTCACACATCAGATGGTGAAATTCATCTTCCACCTCTGAAAAACCACTTGGCAGTAAGTCAAGCCCAAAGGAGAGAAATTCCTGTAAAGTTCCTCTGATTTTAGTATGTATGACTGTTATTTTCAATAATAAAAAATAATAAACTAATGCCTTTTATTTCCTTATCGGATGTAGGCAAAGCCTTTAAACCCGATCTAACTCTTGTAGACTGAGTGGGCAGTTCAATCTCCACTGGTAGCCAATCAGAGATAGCCAGCTCATGTCTAACACTAATTACAGGCAGCAACCATCACGTCATTTTTGAGTTTATGGGATGAAAATCCCGAGTTTCCAGCAGAAAAAAACCCACTTGCCTGTGCCAAAGATCGACTAGCACGTGAACCAGTCAAAGAAAGACTTAGAAAAAGTTACTCCAGTTGGCAACTAAACTCTAACAATAAGTCTATCTTCATATGGCCGAGCACAGGGGATTCAAGTGCCATTTCCACTGAGCAACACAGGCCTCTTATTTTCAATATAATAATAATAATAATAATAATAATTTTAAAGCACTTTACTATATCTTGCATACATATAATAATTACACTACAAAATAATAGAAATTACAAAATTTAAAAATTCGAAAAATTACATACATATAATAATAATAATAGTATTTTTTTAATTCAATGATTTTTATGTTGTTCTATATTTTTGGCAATCAATTTCATACAAATTTTCCTTGTTTTGTATAATGTGTTAATAATAGTTATTATAGATGATAATTTATAGTTTTTAATTGAATAAGATTACATTTTAATAGCATTTATATTATGACAATATGTTATATTTTACAATTTTTGCTTTTAATATATTTTAGCACTATAACTACAGCACTTCAATGTAATAATTATTTTTTTTCTTTCTGTTGATCTCAGTTGAGATGTAATGTCTCAGTTTCCATCCTCGAAGCTTTTAATAAGCCAGCAAAGGTTGGTCGATTGGTAGAGCTTCTGCTACTAATGGCTCTGTCAAGTGAGTTTGAGTGAAGTTAGTAGTTGGAAGGGGACCAATCGTTCGATGCTGTTGGCACACTCTCCCTCGATGAGTCTTTGGACTCCCTGGAGGTGTCAAATAATAATAATAATTATCATTATTATTATCTGTGGATGATACTGGTTAGATATTTTTTATTGATTTGATTGCTGTGTTGGAAGTAGGCTAATGTTTGAGAGGTCAAATGAATGATTTGAAAGCTCTGATCAAAGTGAAATTGTCAAAATATTCTGGTCTTATTACATCTGTCTTGATGGTTCACATTCATTTTTGTTGTGGTCTTCTTTTTGAACTAATTAGGAGACATTTTTTTTTCACTGTGGCAGTCTTTCTATATCTTCTGAGCTTTTGATTTGTATCAGCTATGAAGTTTGTGACTTCCTCAAGAATATCTTGGCACCTCTAATCCACAAAAATTGGTAATTTTTTTCTGTTTTTGCTTTTCTTGCTTGGTACAACAGATTCTGGTTGAATAGTGTTAAATATTCGGTGAAGACCGAATATTTTCGGTCTTCACCGAAACAGGAAGACCGTTTTCACTGTGGCAGTCTTTCTATATCTTCTGAGCTTTTGATTTGTATCAGCTATGAAGTTTGTGACTTCCTCAAGAATATCTTGGCACCTCTAATCCACAAAAATTGGTAATTTTTTTCTGTTTTTGCTTTTCTTGCTTGGTACAACAGATTCTGGTTGAATAGTGTTAAATATTCGGATAGGAAGATTCGCGTATTGCCTTGCAATGCGTTCAAGTCCTTCGCAACTGTCTTTTTTTTGTCTGCTGGCTTTTATGAGATTGTCTCTTGTAGACTTGCTTGTAACACGAACTATGACTGGTGCCGTTCGTGACAAGCCTTGTTTTTTGCTCTTCCTAGGAATCCGATTTACGGTCTGAATATCATTAAGCTGTAAGGGGATATCAATTGCATGGCCTAAATTTAAAACTGTCTCTGAGGTTTTCTGTAGGTTTAGCTTCAGGAAGACCGTTTATGACGAGATCTTCTTTATGTTGTTGCTGATTTAAACGTTCGTATTGTAGTTTTAGAGAATCAAATTCTTGACAGAGTGCAGATATCTCTTTCACCAAATTGTGTTGCCTGCCAGTTAGTGCGTTAATGCTGATTTTAATGTATATTGCCGTTTGCAACACTTCTATCACTGCTAAATTATTATGTTTGACCAAATCTTCATATTTCCTAGTTTTTTTTTAAAAATTATTTGTTGGTTCTGTTTTGTCAAAGAGTTCTTGGATTTACTAAGCTGGCTTTTATAGTCTCTAGACCGTTTTCTATTTAAGGAGCTCAAATTACAGGACTCAGCTGTATTTTTGTCTGTCCAGTTCGTCGTCTGATTTTGCCTCCAGTATAATCGGCTGCGTCGTAGGTGTGTTTTTTTTGTTCTCCCTGCAGAGTAAGCACTACCATTCCTCGCGTGTTGCATTAGATTTACGTTGCCAGGTTGTTTCTGAAAGGCTGGCACATGTAAAGCGCAGACTCCTACTGCATTTCCTACAGGTTATATGATTTCCGCCAGATGGTAAATCCTTCAGGCATTTGATGCACTTCATGACTCACCTTTCTTCCCTTGTGCAACTGTAGTGTTACTGTAAAGATGGCGACTTCCTTTGTTCTTCGCTTGTTGTTGACCACGCCCCTCTCTATTGACTTTTCAGCACTTAAATATTTGGTTTCTTCTTAGCCGTTTTCGGTGAATTTATAAAACTGTCTTCGGAGTGACAAGTAGAGTTACTTGGGAACACTTTGTAATTAAAAACAGGGGTTGAAACCACTTTAAAATTATAAAAAACGGGACCAACGGTATCATCGTGCACCCGTTGGTATGCCTAGACAGCGCCCAACAATAATAATAATAATCCCCGAAGGAGCACGGCCTTGTCGTGGCGGTGGGGCTTGCATGCTTCAGTGATGTTGAGAGCTATTCTGGTGGTAGCATAGCTGCCAGTAGGGCCACCCTTGTCAGACAGTTCTCAACTGAGGAGCCAAAATAACAGTGTTCCATCCCCCATCGAAATTGTGAAAAGTAAGAAGAGATCCATACCGGATCAGTCGACTCCCAGGTCAGATGTTGGGGATCCTGGGCATCAGGCGACAAGTGGGCTACAGGACCCAGCTTTCCTTGCTGGGCAATCAGGGAAGGAAGCTGAAAGGCAACTGGAAGAAACCAAACGTAAAAAAATGGACTGCAGAAGAAAACAGAAGTTTTAAAATGTTTTTACAGATGAACACCAGAAAAGCGAGATTTTAGAAAGCGTATGCATTTAATTTGGAAATAAAAATTCTCAGAATCTGCAATAACCGAACAAAGACTTATGGACCAAAAGAATTTATGGATGAAAAGAAAACATACCTCAGAATGTTTTGACAGAAGTGCAGTGTTAAATGAAGTCAGGGATATTGGAACATATCAACTCCATAAATGACCGCATAAGACTACCACCATTAAAAGCTTTACATAAATCTAAGCTAAAACAGCCCCTCTTAGACGCAAGCTGTGATTAAAACCAGCACAACCAACAGCATAATGGCAAAATCAGCTCCTATACAGCCCAGCCTATATATTTATAGAGAATCTGCACCATGCAAAATCCGGTTGGAACGAAATGTCAAAAATTTCAAGCTGATTTGAGCAAATTAAAGAGTTTTAAAGAAGGACGGCTGACGAATAACATCAAACTGATTAACACATATAATTTGGTCAAGAAAACAATTGCTGAAGTTACTGAAGAGCTAATACAAAGAATTATAGCGACTGCACAGAAAATTAAAAGATATGAAGCAAGAATAAATCAATGTGTGCAAAATATGCAATATCGACTGAACCAACGTCAGTTCTTTTTAGCTCAACAGAGAAATACAAATGCTAACAATCATTCACCAGAAAAAGAAGAAACACTCATATTTTGGAAGACAATCTGGGATAATCTTATTGAACCCAATAAATATACCCCATGGATTAAGGAAATAGAATCAGAAATGAATCTAAAATATCACTAAAGAAATGGTCAGCCCACAAGCTAGAAAAATAACTGGAGTGCGCCTAACAAAGACGAACTACATGGATTTTGTTAAAGCATCTAACCAGCCTACATGATCGAATGGCTGAACAATTTAATTATTTGTTGCAGTCAGGCTCAGTGGAAGACTGGATGATATCTGTGTGCACTTTTCTTTTCATGAAAGATAAGGGTGCATACTCAAGTAACTATCGCCCAATAACATGCCTATCAACGATGCTTAAGCTGCTCAGTGCAATCATAGAAAATTCCATATACCACTACTTATCAGATAATCAGGTTTATCCGATTGAACAAAAAGGCAATTTTCAAAAATCCAGAGGAACAAAAGAACATATCCTTATTAATAAAATGATTCCCAGAAATTCAAAAAGACGAAAAACTAATTTAAACATGGCATGGCTAGACTATAATAAAGCATTCGATTCCCTCCCGCACTCTGGATCCTAAAATCACTACAAATAGTTGGAATTAGCAAATGCATATGTTCCTTTCTGGCTGCTCCTATCAAATCATGGAAAACAACTTTAATAGTGAATAATGAACGATTCGGAGATATCAGCATTAAACGTGAAATTTTCCAAGGTGATTCCTCGTCACGACTGCTCTTCAACATTTCTTTAATACCTTTATCTATGATTTTGAACAAAACAAAATTTGGATATGAAATTCCTAAATATAATATTAAAATTTCCCATCTATTTTATATGGATGACTTGAAGTTATATGGAAAATCAGCCCAGCAAATAGACGTTTACTGAGCACAGTTCGTATTGTCAGTCAGGACAACAAATGGAATTTTGTTTAGATAAATGCAAAATTTTATCTATGAGGAAAAATTTATGATACTAGCAAGTTTAATTTTAATCAAGAGAAATATATAAAAGCCATTTCAGCTGATGAACACTATAAACAGCTAGGCATATTAGAAGCCAGTGACATTCTCCACTCGAAAATTAAACAATAGGCAGCAGCAGAATACACCATAAGAGTTAGAAATATTCTGAAAACAAAACTAAATGGATTAAACCAAATTAGAGCAATGAATTCTTGGGCCTATACCAGTGATCTGATACACAGCTGGAATAATAGATTGGACAAAAGAAGACCTGGACAAATTGGATCGCAAAACTAGAAAACTAATGGCTATGTATCATGCATTACATCCACAAAGTGATGTTGATCGGTTGTACCTACCAAGGAGAATAGGTAGGCCTGTGTAGCTCAGTGAAAGTGGCGCTTCCGTCCTCTACTCTTGGTCGCTCGAAGTCAGTGAAGTCTAGTCGCCGACTGGAGGAACTTTTTCTAAGCCTTTCTTCTACCGAGTCTCGAGTTAGTCGATCTCTGGTATGGGAAAGCAGGTTTTTCCACCTGAAAACTCGGTTTTTTTTATCCCGTAAACTCAAGAAAATCGACCATAGTACCCACATTATTTCAGACAGTAACATATCTTGTTAGGGTTAGGTACCAAGAGATAGCAGCACTTGTTTGCTAGCCTCTTCATCGATGGCTGCTATAATTAGTGATAGACATGGACCAGCTATCTCTGATTGGCTACAATTGGTGATTGAACTGCCCACTCAGTCTCCAAAAGTTAGATTGTGTATAAAGGCCTCACCTTTTCCCTATAAGGGAATAAAAGGCATTAGCTTATTTATTTTAATTATTTGATGAATCAGAAAAAGGTGAATGATCGAAAGAAACCAGAGGGGGTTATGAGAATGAAGTGAATGATTTTGCGGTGTACATGATGACTGGATTTGTGCTCAAGGTAAGACTTTGATTTAGATGCAATTTAATTGCTATTGCTTCATTTAGCCTACGCTTGGTATTGCTGGCAGTCCTTTGCGGCTTGCGGGATTTCTACTAGCACTCAAACGCAATTAAATCGATATGAGCGTGACTGACCTAGACGTATTCACTGATTTGCTCGATATAGAGCCGGCTCTTATACTCATAAATAAATTCCAAAAGTAGTTCAAGCTGATATGGCCTGCTAGCATGATTGAACCCGACATCATTATCGAGTCACTCGACAAAAGGGCTAGCACTCACTTTTGTCAAAAAGCTTCTCAAAAAATTTGAACGAGATTCGCCGGGCTACTTAAATTTATATGCTTCACCTGAACTCGACGTTGAGGAAAATGAAGCCTCTCCTCAAATCGAGGATAAACTCAATCTCTACCTCTAATCCTTCTTATCAAGGAGAGATCCACGCTCGTAAGAAGCGAAAAACTCTCGCTGAGCCTACAATTGATGTTGATATGGATGAAGACGCTCCCAATTCAGACCCTCTCTCCTTCCCCTAATGAAAAGGTGCCACCGATTATCCTAAGGGAAAAGCAGAGATGGACAACACTAAGAACCATCCTGGCTAACTTACAAATAAGTTATAGATCGGCTGAAAATGTAGATGAGGGAATAAAAATTCAGCCTGCCATGGTGGCTGATTATAGAAATCTTACAAAGGAGCTGGATGCAAGAGGAACACAATATCATACATTTTCGCTTGCTTCCAAAAAAAATCTGAAAGTGGTCCTACGAGGAGTCTCCGAGGATATTGACACAGATGAAATAGTTACTGACCTCAACTTATAGGATCTACCTCCCATAAAGGTCACTAGAATGTTCAGATCAAATAGGACACCTATGCCTCTGGTCTTAGTAGAAATTCATAATATTTACAAAGACAGATACAATCTAAAATCAATTTTTGGACTTTTAAATCACCCAGAACCATTGAGAAAGAGAGCATCTTCTGGGCAGTGCCACAGATGCCAGAAATTTGGCCATGTCCGGAAGCTATGCAAAGCCCAGTACAGATGCCTATAATGTGGGGAGAATCACCCCACAAACACCTGCTCCAAGCCAAAATCCACCCTGGCTAAGTATGCTAATTGTGGGGGCCCTCACCCTGCTAATTATAGACGGTGTATAGATCACCCTAAAAACATATGGAACGATTCAAATAATCAATCTACCTCATCATCTAGTGCGAGAGTTCCTGAAGTTCAGGCTCCTCAGTCCTCTAAGAGTGAGGACATGACAACATGTGCTCACCCACCATTAACTGAGTCCCTTAAGAAAATGAATCTTCAACATCAAGCAAGAACATATGCTGATGTGGCCTGCTCCAAAGAGATAGTACAAACCTAGAACCTGGTTAATCCACATTCAAATCTATCAGCTATTATCACCTCTTCTCTTGCAAACATGCTGCAGGATTTCAGCAACTCAAATCCACCACTAAGTGTTACAAAAAGATGCTTACTGCAAACCCTATCCATATTATCTGCACACTCTGATGCATAGGAAAAAATCGCCCCAGATTCGCTTAGGATTATTGCTTGGAATGCCAACGGTATCAAAAACAAAGTGTTAGAAATCCAGAAATTCAATAATAGATATAACTCAGATATATTTCTAATCAATGAAACTCACCTGAGGCCTGCTGACAACCTGAAAATCAGTAGGTATCAGATTTACAGAAACGACAGACTTGGGTATAGAGGTGGAGATACAGCCACCCTTATCAAAAGCTATATCAACCATCATTCAATAACCAACCCTACAACCACCAACCTCGAAATCACAGTAATTAATGTCCTCACAAACTCAATTGGAAGCCTTACAATTTTTTTCTGCTTACAACCCTCCATTAAAGACATTGTTGACCTCAGATCTGGAACAACCTTGGAGTAAATGGACCGGTCATCATCACTGGAGACTTCAGTGTAAAGCATCCTGCCTGGAACAATAAATCTACCAAAAATGGCCCCCATCCTTTCCAACTATACAGGATAAAACTATGCTGTTGTTGCTGGACCTACTGAAAACCAACTCATCTCAGTACGTTTGGCCCTGCTGACATCCTGGATATAGCTATCCTTCAAGACATAAACTTCAATACAGCCTTAAATAACTAAACGAGTTGTAATCCGATCACAATCCAATTCTACTACAATTGGGCAAACAAGAATACCTGTCTCCTCCCTCTCATTCAGGCATATCGTGGGAGAGACTGTCTAAAGTACTTAGGGATCAAATTGGACCTCTCCCTGACATATGCACAGCAGAAGATGTGGAATCTGCAGTGACTGGCCTCACCCAACAGATTAATTCCGCTATAACGGTTGCAACCTTCCACAAACCTGTTCCCAAGCCTGGTCGTTTGCCTGAGGATATTATGGACCTGATCAGAGAGAAGAACAGAGGTAGGAAGAGATTTTGCAACACTCGCGCTACTCAGGACAAAACAGTTCTTAATAGGTTGAATGGGGCTGTAAGAGATGCCCTTAAAACTAATAGAAACCAAGTTTGGGATAAAAAGTTAGCCTCTATCTCATCTATTGATCACTCTATCTGGGTATTACTGAGAAACATCAGAAATAAAAACAGATCCCCCCTCATAATCTCAAACCAGGGCTTAGTTCTCACAGATGTAGATAACGCAGAAGCCATACTAAAGAATCTAGAGGAGCAGTGCAAACCTTCTTATAACAACTTAGATTTCAATCACTTGTATAAAATCCACAGACAGGTCAGACACACATTCAATCTCTTAGATACTAGTGCTCACCATATTGCACCCACATCACCTGTTGTGTGATATTATTAGGAAACTTAAGAACAATAAAGCTCCTGGACCAGATGGCATCTCAAACAAGGTGATCAAGCTGCTGCCTCGAAAAGCTGTAGTGCACCTGACCAGTATAATAAATGCAATCTTAAGATTTCACTCTTTTCCTTCCACCTGGAAACTGGCCTGATGTGGTTCCTATACATAAAACAGGCAAAGACCCACACCTACCACAAAATCATCGCCCAATCAGTCTCATCTCCAAGGGTAAGGTTGCAGAGAAGGTCATCCTCTCAACACTCCAAACTCCAGTAAATGACCTAAACATCCTCCCTACAGAACAGTTTGGTTTTCGGCGACACCATAGTACTACCCAGCAAATACTCAGAATTGTGGAATACATCACCACCAGCTATAACTGGCGCCAGTGCATTTTCCTAGACCTATCCAAAGCATTTGACAAAATCTGGCATTTTGGAATCCTACACAAACTTATCTCAGCCGGTAATTCACTAAAAATGGTTCATCTAATCCATTCATATCTTCAGAATAGATCAGTACAAGTCAAAATCAATGGTTCTACCTCATCCCAGCGCCATATCTTCGCTGGAGTGCCGCAGGGATCCCTACTAGCTCCATTGCTGTTTTCTGTATACATGTCGGACATCCCGCACAATCCTGTGAATTCCATTTTGGCCCTATATGCGGACGATACAGCAATACTAACCAGATCTTTCCGACCCCATTTCGTTACCAGAAAGCTTCAAGAAAACCTTCTAAAGCTGGAGGGTTGGTTTTCTAAATGGAGATTGGAAGTCACCCCCCTCAAAAGTTCAGCCATTCTTTTCTAGAAAATGCCAATATCTCCCGCAGGAGATGTGTCAATACTAAAATTCCCTGGCAGACAAACAAAATACCTGGGAGTAATTCTCGACAAAAAAGCTATCTTTCAATCAACACATCAAGTCTATGTGTGCAAAGGCATCTAAAGCCATAGCTCAGATCTATCCGCTAATTAACAGAAATAGCAAGCTCAGCAACAGAATCAAATTGCAGTTATACCAAATGACGATTCGTCCTATAATCACCTATGCCTCTCCGGCCTGGAGCCACACCTCTAATACTAACATTATCAAAATACAGCGAGTGCAGAATAAGTGCTTGAGAATGATTCTGAAAGCCGTGGTATGTTAGAAACAATCAACTTCATAGAGATACAAATATTGTTGTGACGTTCTATATTCATGTTATGTTCTAAATCCGCCATCTTGGTTCAAGTCACTCTTAATAATATAACAACTAATTGCAAATTGATCACCGATCGAAAAGTAGGGAAATTTATAATTATACTGCGCCACCCTATTTTTTAGATTAGTCTATATAAAATAGTTGGATCAATTCTTAATTAAGTTAGCAGTCTCCTCATTTATTTAGGCCGAATTATTTACTATTTCACTTGGGGTTCCTGCAAGATTCGAATATTTATGAACGGTGCAATAAAAGGGAATTCAGGCAAACACAATATTTAGATTAACAAAATAAAACATTTAATATATGATATATATAACAAATACAAGAATTCTGCTTTAAAATGAAGCAATACAATTAACTTAATACATCTTGCTAAGTCACTCATGCCAATTCAATGTTCTAAACCTTCACATACAATTCACAGCTTCAAAATCATAAGCTTTCTTAACTCAAGTTAATAAAATGAAACTTCCTGTTTAATCAGTCTCCACATATCCATCAGCTGTACTTAATGTTTAAATTCACAGGAAGCACTGATCAAGGTAGACAATATTCCAAGCAATCTTATTTCGGACTTTGAACTTCGAAGATATGTTAATGTTAGAATAAACAGACAAATATGACTACTCTTACTAGATACAATCTTCAATACATCAATTAATTGTGAGCACACATATGGATTAACTTATTTACGTTAGCAGAACACATTAATAAAAATTCTCCAACGATTTGACTGAACTACTGTTAATTGCGTTTCACTACTCAAAAAAAAAAAAACACATCAATAAGGCACTGATATCTTTCCTTGTTTACTTTTCTCAAACTAGTTGATTTCAATATGATTCTTCTCAGGGCAACATAGAATTAAGACGTAATCCTAGACTAACTGGAACTAATCAGAATTTTTCATTGAATGTCCAGTTCTTTATTTATCCGGATACGGCATTAATTTTCCTATACAACACAGCTGATTTCACTTGTAGCTAAGTATATGATTCGCTATGTTTTGGCTCACTTCTAAGCACTATTCTCTTGAATTTCTGCCCTAGAGAACTTATAATTTTCTTCCACTTCCTTTGCTTGTATCCTACCTTCCTTCCCGCTCCGCAAAAACTTCCTCTCTTCTCTCTAATTAAAAATCTTCTATATATAATATCTTTCCTCTCCTTTTAGTCCGAAGGTCACGCTCTCTTCGGCTCGTGCTTGTTTATTTCATGCGTCTCCATGACAACAAATAAACGCAAACATTTCGCTAATGTAATACAATGCTCTTCTACTACTACATGAGTGATTACATAACGTTAAATTTTCACAAATAAGAATAAATAGACTATTTAAGCTACTTAATCAGCTTTTTCATTACGTATAGAATTAATTATAATAATACTTTTCGTTACATCATATATATATATATTTTAGTTATTATAATCTCTGCACATATTATTGCTTAACAATTTAATAGTAGGTTAAGTTTAGTAATAAATATTTAAATAGTAATCCTAAATTAAGGAATAATAAATAATTTTTATACAAATCATGATTAATACATAATAAGCAATGTTAAATGTGAATGAAAAAAAATAAATTACACAACATAGTTTCATTCACAATTTAACAATATTCCCTATATTTTCTCTTTTCTGCAATCCTTAGCATCCAAGTTTTTCCTAAAGACGTCCACACCTCCCAACGATTTGGTCCAGCAAGCTACAGCATACGAGGCAACGGACATATTCAAACATAGAAGACCAAAAGTTATATTAGCCTCCTATAGCGATGCTTAATCTCCATGCACATTAAGGGCGATCAAACTGTTTATAAATTTTACCCTCACTATAACCACAACGGATAGCGGCGAATATGAAAAGCATCTTGCTTCACCCCTAAAAACATAAATGTCAATTATCAATTTTATTTTTTTATAGAAGAATAGGTGGATGTGGTCTACTGCAAGTGAGACAGACTGTGGAAGAAGAAAAAAATTAGCTTTAAAAGTTACATCAACAATAGCTATGAGTAAATGCAGCAGTTACACAAGTGGTGTTCTGAAAGCAAAAGGAAACAAATGCGATTACAAAAAGGAACAGCAAAACACCGATATGTGCGCTGTAAAAATAAACCTTTGCATGGCCAATTTCTTAGAAATACTGAGGACAAAATTGACGTGAACAAGACGTGGCAATGGCTACAATATGGATATATTAAAAATGAACCAAAACGATTTATTCTAGCAGCTCATTACAAACTAACGAAATGAAAGCAAAAATTTTGAACATCAATAATAGTAGCAAATGCAAAAATTTTGAACATCAATAATAGTAGCAAATGCAGTTTATGCATTCAGAAAGATAACACTGTAGAACATCTAATTAGTGCCTGCAGCAAGATAGCTCAAACTGTCTATAAAGAGAACTGGCGCTAGGGTTTTTGATGCCCGCATGCAATTTCTATCAAAGCGCCCCCTGTAACGATCCGGGAGTGTGTGGTTCTTTTACGATAACAAAAATTTAAATTATTTGAAATTTCATAAATAAATTTTGACAGAACAGCCACACGTTGGTTGGTTCGCTAAATGTAACGAACCGGAGTGTTGACTAGGCAGGATAATTTAAAAACCAGTATATTCAAAAATTTCTCAAAAGTTAAAGCAAATTTTGATAAAGCCACTTCACTTTAATCGTTGAATATAATGATACAGGGATTATAGCCTTCTCACCGACCCGAATCGCTAACAAAATTAAAATGAATTTTAATTAAGTTAAAATTTATTTGGACTAAAGTTTAAAAAATTCTTGCATTTTACAGGTTACTAAATTCTTACTAACTTGTAATAATTTTTATAAGTGGAACTATCTTTTAGGAAATTAAAAGAAACTCAAGATAGATGAGAAAATAATAAAAGAATTCAGAAATAATTAGAATATTTAATATAAGTATTCAAAAAAATAATATCTTTACAGAATAACAGAAAATAAATTAAATTACATAAATATACTTGAACATTTTTAATTAAAATTTTAAGGTTTTTGATTTCATATTCACAAAATTAGAAATAATGGTCTTAACGTCTAATTCCGCACATATATCATTTTCAATAGTTAACGCCAAACTGAGAAGCTTTTTTTATGACATACTTGTTCTTAAGTAGGTTTTAATCAATTTCAACTTGGAAAAGGAACGTTCACCGCTCGCTACACTAACAGGTAAGGTTAATAGTATTCGTAAAGCAATTGAAAAGTTAGGGAAAGATAAATTATTGGACACAATAAAATTAAGAATATCGAAAGGACTTTTGAACATTTAAATTATCCTTCCGAAAAATATCCCGGAAAGCACATAACTCGTCATATAGTTCTATTGTATTTACGTTTTTATCGTCACAGTCCTTCAAGAGAATCTCTAAATCTCACAAATTTTTCGTAAATCTTCGTTATTAATTTGTAGTAATCTATACAAGAAATTGAAATTATTATATCTTTTAGTTGTTCAAAACGTTCTATTAATGTTTTGAACAACATTGCAACGTCTAGAAGTGTATAAAACACATTCACTCTAAATTTATCTTCTGGCGATTGTGACATTTCGTAATGATGCTCGTAGTCAAATTGTCGTGTCTTCTTTCGTCGTCGAACTTCCGTATCAGTTTTAAATTCTTGTTCTACATCCACTTCTTCACTCAGTTCTTTAGCCGTTTCTAGAACTTCTTTAAAATGTGTATCTGATTGATACTCTTGTAAGAATATTTTTAAGTTTTCGATAGATTCTAAAGCAAGTGTAATGTTCATATTTTTGTCTTGAAACATTTTACTCACAGGGTTTATTCTGTTAAGTAAATCATACAAGTTATAAGAGAGCAAATAAATTTTATAGTCCTTTATTTTAGCATATAATGTTGGTGCTTCCTGCTGACTTTCTTTATTAAAATTTTCATTATTTAATAATTTCAAAAATTGCATCATAAATTTCTCCTAACTGATATCGTAGAGGACGGATTGCATTAATTTTACTATCCCATCGCGTTTCTGATAGCTGTTTCAATGTTAATTTTTTTTTACGAACTTTAAAAGGATTGCCCAACGTTTGTAAGAGAATGAAAAGAGATTTTATATTTCTTGAATAATTGCAAAGAAATTAATATCTGCATTCACTTTGGCTGCATCGTTAATGATTAAATTTAGAGTATGAGCAGCACATGGCACATAAAAAGCTCGAGGATTTTTGTTCAAAAGCAAATTTTGGAGCCAATATTTGTCCCATTGTCATACCCTTGACCTCGCATGTCTTCAATAAACCACGTCCTGTGGAATTTGATATATCTGCAAAACCTAAAACGTTTCCCTGATCTTGACAATTCCATTGTCACAGGTAAAGCAAATAATAATGGTCACAGCGAAGAATAAAGCGAACAATAATGGTCATTTGTTCTGTTTTACTTGCATCAGGTGTGCAGTCTAAAATTATGGAATAATATTTAGATTTTAGAATTGATAATAAAAGTGTATCCCTGATTGCGTTACTTAAAGTTTCCAATATTTCATTTTGACTGTTTTTACTCAAAAAGTGTACTCTATTGTTTCGTTGTAGGGTCTTTTCAACATGATTTTCCACAACGGGATCAAACATAGCAAACAGTTCGACTAATTTTAAAAAAATGCCGTTACTCCTTTCATATAACTTATCAGATGATCCGCGAAAAGCTAAATTTCGGCTACTAAGGAATTTTAAAATTTCAATCAAGCGTTCTAAAACACTCGTCCAATGTTTCTTTTCCATTTCATACATGATTCGAGTCTGGAAATTAATAGTAGTTTTGTTTTTCTTAATTTTTATCAAGTTCCTTCCATTAAAATGTGACTAGTGGCCCCATTTCAAAAGTGCCACAGGGCTCTGTTCTTGGACCACTGCTTTTCAATTTTTTCATCAATGATATTGGAAAGGATCTGAGAGGAAGTGTTCACTTGTTTGCTGATGATGCAAAGTTGGGTAGAGCAATTGTGAGTGCACAGGATGTCAAAATTTTACAGGATGATTTGGATAGTTTGGAGGACTGGGCTAGGAAAAATGGATGTCAATTTAATGTGGCAAGGTGTAAGGTTATGCACTTTGGGGTGAAAAGAATAGCAGCAGTATATCGCATTGGTGGAATCATACTCCAGGAGATTGACCATGGATTTGGGACTGTTGGGATAGGGAGGTGAAGTTTAGGGGGCACATTGCAAAAGTAACTAAAACAGCTCACCAAATCACTTGGCTTCTGAAAAATACTTTAACATGCAGAGACGAACAAGTTGTTGTTCCTCTGTGTCGGGCCTTGATAAGACCCCATCTGGACTTCTGTGCCCAGTAATGGGCACCAGGGTTTCTTCGTGATGGGGAGGAAGTGGAGAGGGTCCAGAGACGAGTGACCAAGATGATAGCAGGTCTGTGGAATGAACATTATGAGAATAGGTTGAAGATTTGTGGATTGCAGAAATTGGACGATAGGCGAAGGAGGGGTGATATGATTGAGACATTCAAATTACTGAAGGGTTTTTATAAGATTGATCCAGAAGATATTTTTGAAAATATGACTGGTGGTGGGAGGACTAGGGGCCATGCATGGAAGCTGGGCAAGAGCGCGGTTGACAAGGGTGTTAGAGCTAGGTTCTTTACTTGGAGAGTGGTAAATGAGTGGAATAAGCTTCCAGAGTCTGTTGTGGATGCTCCGACCGTGAATGAGTTCAAGGCAAGGTATGATAGATACTGTGTGAATGTTGAATAGTTGTTCTTGACATGATGTTAGGGCCTCCCTCGATGAGTCTGTCGACTCCTTGGAGTTTCCCGGAACAATAATAATAATAATAATAATAATAATAAGGAATTTTTCATGTGAGTTAAACTAGTCTCATGTCTATGTAAAGTTGTACTTACATTTCTCCAATCGTTATAACCTTCAACAAGAATTAGTGGGTGATTCCGTTGATTCAGTAGGTGCGACAAGTTTGCAACAAAAGCAAAAATCAGAATTTAAAGTTTCGGAATAAATAAGCCATGTTCTTGGCACGAACTCCTGTTTTCCATTATTCTATTATAATACGTGTCGCCAATTTATGACCATATGTATCTCTGGGATATATTATATTTTAATTTTGAACTGGCCCCATTTCAATTAAAACAAGTAATTTTTCATCAATATTTCCCCATTCACCTGGATCTTCTAATTTCACAGAGACTAACAATGTGTTAGTTTCGTGGTCAACTACAACTAATTCTTGTTGTAGTTGACTAAATCCTAACTATTTTTCACTGAAACATGTCAATTATCTTGTTCAATAATTGCAATAGTACCTTCATGCAAACTGGATGATGTGCACGGTTCGTCAACTCTGATTTCTGATGTATCGAGTTGGTTACAATCTGCATCAGAATATTTTAATATTTTAACAAATTTATTAAGAACCCCAGTTTGTTTCTTAATATTTCCTTCTTTCGCAGCATGACGCTTACGATTTTGTGCACCAGTTAACTTTTTTTTATTTTTGAATCCATTTCTATTTTATACCCACAAGAAATTATTATACAACACGACACAGAGACGAAATAATAGTCCGCACTGCGCTACTGTCAGTAGCCTACTGAGTTGCGTACCATATGACTGGTTAACTAGCAACAAATGTTTTGTACGAAAATTCGTTTCTGCGGGTAAAAACTGTTCACTGTTTCACTTTAGATAGACTGCAGTAGACACAACATTCTGCAGGCAAGCATTTAGCCAGCTCTAGCTGAAAAATTGTAAACAGCCGGCTGATCAAAGAGGCGGCAATATACATTTTTTTTTATTCAGTGTATACGGCCTCATTTATTTTAATGTTGATTATTCTAAGAATCATTCTGTTTTTATGATACAAATTTTGTTTTTTAAAAATTATCTTGATTCTCGTAGACAGGCTTATACGTTGGTTATGCATTTCTAAATCACTTAGGGAATTGAACAACGTAGATCCGAATAAAAATTAAATTATACTTTAATAAATATTTCCGATATTTCGGCAACGTCACTTCGCCATTTTCAAAAGTAACTTACAAAAAAGCACGTCCACGCAGGCACTACAACACATTAACTGAGAATGAAGATATGAAGCTATCATTCTCGTAGAAATCCTGATGGTGTCCTCTAGGGGTAAGTAGGTGTTCTTGGCCGTTGTGCTGAAGGTCTGCTGATGTATGCCTCCCAAATTTTGGGCAGTCGCATACAACCAAATTTGTTGAGGTTTGGAGAGTTTCTTAGGGCTGAGGCTGATTCCATAAATAGTCTTTCGAATTTGTATTTGCTATGGTGTATTACTGTAGCTTTCTTCCATCGTAATCTGTGGCATGTATCCAGAGCATGGTCTGCAAGACCAGAATGGCTGTACTTGAAACCGGATGTAGTCCTTGTGTTCAGAAATTCTGATATTCGCTGTCCTGTCTGTTTGGCCAAAGTACGACAGTTTACAACTGCAAGGGACCTGGTATACACCAGGTAGGTCTAGGGGAAGTGGTTGGTCTTTGATGGAGCGGAAAAGGGATGCCAATTTTCTGTAAGGCCTGTAACAGGAGGTGAGGTCATGTTTTTTTAAAATTTTGGTAATTTTTTCTGAGGTGGCTCGGATGTAGGGAATGGTGATGGATTTAGAGTAATCTTTGTTGTGGAGTGGGGGAGGGGGAGCTTTGGTTTGTAGGTTTTAATATTTTTTGGATTTTTTTTGGGGGGGGGAGTCATTGGCTGAGAAAGTGTTGAGGATGTGATTTAGTTCAGTGTTTAGGGCCATGTCGTTAGAACAGATTAGTTTAGCCCTGTTGTATAGTGTTTTCACCACTCCATATTGTTGTGAGGGGGTGGTGGGATTGTTGGTGAATGTATCTGCCTGTATGGGTGGGTTTTCTATAAACTGAGAAAAACAAGGTTCCATCAGGCTGGCGGGACACTAGTGTGTCTAGGAAAGGGAGGCTGTTGTTTTCCTCTTTTTCCACGGTGAACTTGATTCTGAAGTGTTAGTTGTTTAAGTGTGTAGGGAAGGAGAGGAGTGTTTCAGAACCATGTGGCCAAATAGTGAACACATCTTCAACGTAGCGAAGCCATATGGTTGGTTTTTGTGGGGCAGAGGCTAAGGCTTTTTCTTCAAAGGTCTCCATAAAGAAATTGGCCAAGGGTGGGGAGAGTGGTGAACCTATAGCTGTTCCCTCTATTTGTTTGTAGAATTTTCCTTGCCAAATGAAATAGCCTGAGTTCATTGTGAACTGAAATAGGGCTGAGATATCGGGAGAAAATTTAGTTTGGATTAGCTCTAAAGCTTCCTTGAGTGGGACATTTGTAAATAAGGAGGAGACGTCAAAGCTGACCATTATGTCAGTATGTTGGAGTGTAAGGTTTTCTATGCTGGCTTTAAAGTGGGCTGAGTTTTTTATGTGTGATGGTGTGTTGCCAGTATAGTGTAAAATATTAAAATATTAAAACCTACAAACCACAGCCCCCCCTCCACAAAAAAGATTACTGTAAATCCATCACCATTCCCTACATCCGAGACACCTCGGAAAAAATTGCCAAAATTTTAAAAAAACATGCCCTTACCGCCTGTTACAGGCCTTACAGAAAATTGGCATCCCTTATCCGTTCCACCAAAGTCCAACCACTTCCCCTAGACCTACCTGGTGTATACCAGGTCCCTTGCAGTTATAAATTGTCGTACTTTTGCCAAACAGGCAGGGGAGCAAATATCAGAATTTCTGAACACAAGGACTACATCCAGTTTCACAAGTACAGCCATTCTGGTCTTGCAGACCATGCTCTGGATACACGCCACAGAATATGGTGGAAGAAAGCTACAGTAATACACCATAGCAAATACAAATTCGAAAGACTATTTATGGAATCAGCCTCAGCCCTAAGAAATTCTCCAAACCTCAACAAATTTGGTTGTATGCGACTGCCCGAAATTTGAGAGGCATACATCAGCAGACCTTCAGCCCAATGGCTAAGAACACCTACTTAGCCCGCTAGAGGGCACCATCAGGACTTCTAGAAGAACAATAGCTTCATATCTTCATTCTCAGTTAATGTGTTGTAGTGCCTGGGTGCAAGTGCCTTTTTGTAAGTTCCTTTGAAAATGGAAACGTGACGTTGCCGAAATATCGGAAATATTTATTAAAGTACAATTTAATTTATATTCGGATCTATGTTGTTCAATTCCCCAAGTGATTTAGAAATAAAAATTAACTTATGAACCGTCCCCTGGCGGCGGCGCCCCCATCGTAGCGGCGCCCGCATGCACCACATGCTCTGCATGCCTGCTTCTGCTGGCCCTGGTTATCGAATCCTATCCTTGGTCCAATGGACAGCGTTTCTTGCTTCAACAAGCTGTCAGTTTTTATTTTACTGTAGCATGAATGTTCATGAAAGCGTTTGAGTGGTGGACTTTTTTTTTTTTGCTGGTGTGATTCCTCTACACTTTACATTGAAAGCCGGATGGGGAGTTTATAATGCCATTTGATTACTAGAACATTGTTTTGGATTATTTAACCACTCTGATACCAAAGGTACAGTAGGTTCAAAACTATTTGTGAGTGGGATTCTCATTAAAAAAGCAATATTTTAAAGGACATGCCATCAGTTTTGAGAAATGGCAATAGTAATATGGATGGCACTTTGAACAAGATCAAGATATAGATAAGATAAGGAGAAGTGACATCATTGAGATTAGCTAAGTGACGTCATGAGTATGGAATCTTTGGAATTTTCCTGGGGACCCATCCTTCTCTGATGTCACCTTCTGTCTTTAGTTCGAGTGTGGAATTCTGAGTAATTGTTCATGCATGGAATTCTGGGTGATGGTTAGAGATAAGATAAGGATAAGTGACGTCATTGAGATGATGATGGTTAGAGTATGGAATCCTTGGAAATTCCCTGGGAACCCATGGTGGCAGGTTGAAACCTGTAAAAGTGTTTATCTCTCAAAGTTAGGCTAAATGAGTGCACATTATGACATCACGTCATGTCTTTGGTTCGAGTGTGGAATTCTGGGTAATGGTTCGCGTATGGAATTCTGAGTGATAATTACAGATAAGATAAGGATAAGTGACGTTATTCTTTTCGTTCGAGTATGAAATTCTGGGTAATTGTTTGCATATGGAATTCTGGGTGATGGTCTGCTGCCGATGGTGTCAGGTTGTTTCTTTTGGTTCGAGCATGGAATTCTGGGTAATTGTCAGAGCGTGTAATTCTGGGATGTGCCGCCATATGGCATTATGGGTAATGATTAGAGAATGGAATTCTGGGAGGATATTTGGTCAAGTGTTGGGGTCTCTGGCTCGATTGTGGAACTATAGGAAAATATTTGTCAATTGATAGCAGTAGACATTTATTAAAATAATTAACTAATGGTATCAGTGGTATCCCCACTCACACCTCAAACACACACATTTTTTTCTTTTGTTCACATTTTCTAAAATAATTAATTATTTTATCTCTATTTTACTGCTTCTATGTTATATTTAAGATCTTAAAAAGTTCATTACTTTTTTTCTAATTAAATGCTAACTTTATTTCAAATTCTAAGCAGAATAACTTAGCAAAATAAAAATTGTGTGAATTCACTGTGACTTCAAAATTAGTTATATGTTACTTTATGTACCATAATATTGAGAATACATCAACATACCAAAATTTGTTCATTAAGTTTACAAAGACACATTTTATTTAACTGAAATATTATTTATAATATTATATTTTTTTGAATCTAACATACAGAAATAGTTTTTTTTTTCTGACATCACCATTGCCTGTGGTATTTTTCTTGTCGTAACATTTCACTGATGAGGAATGTTATGACATGTCCTATTGGTTGTTTTTGATACGGCTTCCCATACGAGAATGCACATTTCACTGCACACTAGAATGAGCATTAGTACTATAAAAACAATCCGCTGACGTTTTTGTGATGGTTGTTTTTTTTCACCTGCAAAGAAAAAAAACTTATTTTTAGCGATGGAAAAGTTAGCAGATTACTAAAATCCTAATACAGTAGGTAGTTTTGGCAGTATCAAAGCTTTACAGAAACATACAAATTTGCCACATGAAACCGTGAAAACTTGGTTAGCAACACAGCCTACTTATGTGAAACATAAACCCATTAAAAGAAAGCTTAAATGCAATCAAATCAAAGTCCCGACACTTTTACACACTTTTCAATGCGATTTGGCAAATATATCATCCCATGCAAAAGAGAATGGGGGTGTGTTTCCTTCTTGTTTGCATTGATTGTTTTTCCCGATTAGCATGGGTTCGAACACTGAAGAAGAAATCAGCAGACGCTGTTATTAATGCATTCGAGTCTATTTTTAAAGAAATGCCATGTTACATAAACACAGATCAAGGAAAGGAGTTTTGCAACAAGAAATTACGTGCATTATCTAAGAACCATAATATTCATTTCTACACAACCAGGAGCGAAATGAAAGCACCTATTGCAGAAAGATTTATCAGAATATTGAGATCTACAAATGGATCTCAATATTCTCAATAACTAAGATCTACAAATGGATGACATATACTAAAAGTTATACAAAAGTATTGCCAATTCTTGTACGTACGTATAACCTCACACTACATCGCAGGATCGGTATGGCTCCTTCGAAAGTTAAAGCAGATTGTCTTGCGTGTGTTGTGCTGTACTGTAATGTTTTGTGTATCCTGTAAAGTAAAAAAAAATGAACCCAAAACCCTTTGAAAATTTTTTCTTCAAGAAAATAGCAAGAGAGACAAATCTTGTGTGAAGTATTTTTATGTAATTATATGTTTGAATTTTTCATTGTGAATACTTGTAAATAATATTTCTGTCAAATAAATCTGTATTTTTAAACTTAAATGAACAAATTTTGGTTGATGTGTTCTCCATATTTAAGAAAAATATTTATTCTGCTTAGAATTTGTAATACATTTAACATTTAATTAGAAAAGTAATGAAGTTTTAAGATCTTAAACATGACATAGAAGCAGTAAAAGTGAAATTCCAGTAATTAATTATTTTAGAAAATGCGAACGTGAAAGAAAAAAAAGTGTGTGTGTGTGTGTGTGTGTGTGTGTGTGTGTGTGTGTGTGTGTGTGTGTGTGTGTGTGTGTGTGTGTGTGTGTGTGTGTGTGTGTGTGTGTGTGTGTGTGTGTGTGTGTGTGTGTGTGTGTGTTGAGGGGTGAGTGCAGATACTACTGATATCCACTAGTTAATTATTTTAGAAAATCTCTACCACTATTAATTGACAGATATGGTTCCACAATCGAGCCAAATACCCCCAACACTTGACCAAATATTTTCACAGAATTCCAATCTTTGATCATTAGCCATATTGTCATACTTGAACAAAAAGCTCATCTCACATCACTGACACATGGCAGCACACCCCAGAATTCCATGCTTGAACCAAAAGAAACAACCTGACATCATCAGCCACTGGCCTCAACAGACAATTACCCACAATTCTATACTCAAACCAAAAGAATAATGTCACTTATCCTTATCTTATCTGTAACCATCACCCAGAATTCCATATGCAAACAATTACCCAGAATTCCACACTCAAACCAAAGACACAATGTGACATCAGAGAGGGATGGGTCCCCAGGGAAATTCCAAGGATTCCATACTCTAACCATCATCAGCTCTTATCCTTATCTCATCTCTGTCCCAGAATTCATATGCGAACAATTACCCAGAATTCCATACAACGTGTCCTCACAGAGAGATGTGTCCACTAAGGAAATTCCAAGGATTCCATACTCATGACGTCACTTATCTAATCACAAACGACGTCATTGATCTAATCAGCCAATGATATCACTTATCTTGTTTAAAGTGCCACCCATACTACTTTCAATTGAAATTTAACACTTCCAAGAACCAAAAATTGAAGAGTGTACAACTGTTTTGATAATGACAAATTCCAAATAGTCTTAAAGAACCTAGGAATATAGAGCATATTATAAATACCGAATGTTATTTGTGATTAATCATTGGATGTTATGAAATTATGGAGTTCTTTTACTTTCAGGAACATGCTAATATTAATATTGTTGGTCCTATTATGAATTTGCTGGTAGACACAATTATGTAATTATTCCTCTGAATTGATGCTGACAAAAATCTCCTCACTGTCCTGGAGAAGGATACAGAACTCAGAGTTTAAGGCATTGGTTATTAAACTGTCCTAGATTTCATATACTAGACATATTAGATTTCATAATAACATTGCACTTCAGCATACTCATCATGCTGAAAACTAAGGCTGTTTTTTTGAGAAGCATAGTAAGCTATTAAGTTGAGGCTTTTCTGAGATGATCATCAGGAAGTTTCCCACTATTAGATAAAATAAATTCTCTAATTCATTTTCATTATCCAAATAAATAGCAAGAACTCTTTTCTGTTCTAGAACCCTTTTTGAATTAGATAGGTATTAGACTGTATTCTTTTTCATGATTAGTAACTGATGTAAATTCTACGAAGATTTCTGGATTAGATGATTAAAAAATATCGCATTCAACTGTGCCATCTCGTATCCCTTACTTTAAGTGGTATAATTTTGCGAAACAGTGTGCGTTCTGAGGTGGACTTTTCGGAGTTGCGGTAGCTAAAGCATCAAGTTCCCAGGAGAAAAAAGTATCTGTTTGTCTGTACAAAAATAAACTTACTTAGCAAATGTTCGTCTAGTTGGCGACTAGATTCCGACACCTATAACTTTGTTCACGATGTAAGTTCAGCAGAAGCCAATCTAATATTATGACTTACATATCGAGACACAGGCACCCCCGCTCTTAGAAATACATAAACTAGTTGTTTTGCTTCATTGCTGTTGCATGTCACTGAGCGTGCGTGTGTGTGTGTGGGGGGGGGTCTGTTTTTCTCTCTCCTCACCTCTTTCATCCACGAATAAGTTCAATCCCATGGGATTGTGTTTATAGGAATTTCAAGTGCTGTTGGCTGCCATCCCCGTGTTGAATCCCACATGGATGGGTGTATTATGTCTGTAGATATGCGTGTTAAATGGGCTCATTTAATGGAGTGAAACAGCACTAGAAAAGGATTAAAATAGTATTTAAATCTTCCCATATTTCGTATCAGTTACAGAGATATCGTCAGGGAGTACAATATGAGACTTTAACACATACAAAAAAGGCAATATAAAACTAAGTGAAACACGTGAAAGAAAGATTACAGTCCTAACTAGGTCGGGTGCCCTATATGGACGCCTGTCGCTGGCCTAGGATATAAACTGGTATTTCGAAGTGTTGGTGTTTCTTATATTTTGGTAAGTTTTATGCAACCATATTTATTCAAATGTGGCTGATTTTTAAGAGCAGCAGGAGGTTTTAAAAATAGTTTTTCTCTTCTAAATTTACTGTGATGGAGCATGCTAGTCTTCTTCTTATTATTATTATGTAACACCTCCAGAGAGTCCAAAGATTCATCGAGGGAGAGTGTGCCAACAGCATCAAACTTTTCCCTTTCCAACTACTAACCACGCTCAAACTTGATTAACTTTTTGCGTGAGCCATTAGTAGCAGAGCTCTACCAATTCACCAACCTTTGCTTTTTCCAGTTGATTCTGGGAGCTGTATCTAAAGCATTCTCTGTTAACAAGCAGTGTCACGTTTACTCAAGCTGAAGTTCTATACTCATTTTAAAAAAGCATTAAATTCTCTCTGTCAAAAACTCATCTAGCAGGACGTTGTGTTTAATAAATTTTAATTCTGCATTGCAAAAATTATTAATTAAATGCTGTTTAATTGTTGAATTGATATTATGCCCAAAATTCTAAAAATTTAATTTTATTTTCTATAATTATTCTAGAAGCACGAAATATAAGCATAAGTTCTGCATGAAGTGTGCGTAGGAAAGTAAATGGCAACTGAAAAGTTTTGAGAGCTCCGGAATACATGTAGTAATAGAAAAGAGTCTCGAAGAGGAAAAAAACTGCGATTTCCTAAACGATAAACGCAGATAAACGATTGGTTATCTGCGAACTATGTCTTTATATAGATAAAACAGCACTGTCACTCTTTGGCTGAAAGGGAAGCGTAACTTATATTAAAAGTTACGTGATAAATGGAGACTTTAGAAAATGCTACGCTAAACACAACTGAAGTTGGTGGTGACCAGGCGAAAACATTGAAAACTGTACATGACATTCTGATTATAACAATACTGGTGTTAATAATGGCAGCCATGGGGGCCGATATCACATGGCTCCAGGTGAGTGTAGATTGTTCAATATTATTGTTCCTTAAGAAAAATAGTGAGGAATTGCGCACTCCTGATTGCAGGTGGGTCAATTAAACTTCCAGATAGAAAGAAATTTAATATACACTAGAAAACCTAATTATGATCAGTGGATATGTTTACTGTTCGAAGTACTAATAATACAATACTCTAAAGTAGCAAACAGTCGAAATAAAAATAAAATGAAATAAAATAAAAATATCGTTGCGGTCGAGATCGATTTCAGTAGTCGAAAGTCAAAAATATAATCATAAATTAATTTTTATGTAATGGCTATTTTTCTCAATTAATTAATGAGAAAAATAGACACTACTATCCCTTTTTCAAAAATGTACAAGTGAATTTATGCTCGACATTTGTACAGAAAATTTTTAACGGTTAATTAGATCGAAAGACTTGTGTTTAGAAACTTTTTGTTTTCGTAAATGTTGATTCGCGTTGTGCTCAACCACGAACTTGTTATTGTCCTTGTTATTATTAGTCTTATTAATATTGTTATCGTGGCTGTTGTTTACTGTTGTTTCCGAGCAATGATTAGGTTTATAGTACGACTGGAATTTCACCGCAGATGTGAAGAAAGACTTCGCTGGTTCATTTAATTAAACGCGAGGCCAAAATGTTTAAATGTCGCGCATCAAAAGAAAGATATTTGCAAAAATGCAAAACTGAAATAATTACTTTATACAGTTAATGATTAAGACTAAAAGGCATCGTAGTCCGATATTTGCGAATCCTGCCCTAAGCACTATGTTACTTAAGCCTAATCATCAATGATGCAACGCTTTTTTCATATAACGAGAGCTTTCTTTAATAATTAAGTAGCATGTAAATACAAGAGACATCAACCGTCTGTTTGTCTAATGGTTTGCCAAATGTCACAAAATAATCCTCCCCTCCCCCACGTGCCTGTCTGTCTCTCTCACTTCAATTTTTTTATTATTATTTGACACCTCCAGGGAGTCCAAAGACTCATCGAGGGAGAGTGGGCCAACAGCATCGAATAATTGGGCCCCGTCCAACTACTAACCGCGCTCAAACTTACTTAACTGAGCCATTAATAGTAGAGGCTCTACCAATCGACCAACCTTTGCCGGCTTATATTGGATAATTGAATAATTTGTAGTAGAAAAAAGTTATTTTGTTAACATCTAAATAAATATGTAAGTAAATTGCTTAATTTATTTATTCTGTGAATATAAACAGCCAGTATTTTATTAGCTATATGATTATAAGGAAGCACTAATTCTGGTCTACGTGACGCAAGAGTAAATTTTAAATTTTGCTGCTGCTATTCTCATAGTTTCTTTTATTTATTGATTGATTTTTAAAATTTATTTTAATTTCAAGATTGCTAATTATATCTTTCATTTTGCTGCATGCCATAATTATGAGCTCTTAAGGTGAAATGTAATAATTATGGCAGTACTTGCTGTAATAACATCTATTTAGAACAGTGTTTCTCAATGGGGTACGAAAATTGTTTTTTGTCTTGAAAAAATACTATCTGGCTGAAAGTAGTTTTAGTTCAGTGAATAAAATCTTTTAAAACAAGAAAGTAACAGATTTGTTATATGTTCAGACTTCAGAATTAAACTATCTAACAAAAGCTATCAAACCAAATACTGAGTATTTAGCTAAAAATCACCAGACATGGGAATCTCATTGAATAAAAACAATAAGTATAAAGAATGTTATTCTTTTAAATTTCGTTAGGAAGAAATTAGAAAAAAAAAGATTAAAAAATCTCCTTCAGGTGGCAATAACTAAAGAAAGGCTGAGAAACACTAATCTAGAAGAAAAGAGTGAAACTGTTAGATGTTCAGTATTATGGGCAGTGATTGAATTTATCTATCTTTTAGATGCTGATGTTTTTCTTATATGAAGATGGCTGAAGGTTGAAAAATCACTAATAACAATAAAATAAAAAAGAAAGAAAATAATAAAGACTTTTGTGCCAAACCTGCCGTTATCTAAGGCATAGAAATCTAAGCTTGTTCCAGAGTATACAGCTGCTGCAGCATTCTGGAACAGCCTCCCCTCCCTGTGTTTCCCGAAGAATACAATGCACAGGCCTTCAAATCTAATGTGAACAAGTACTTCCTTTTTCAAATCTCTTCTCGTACAAGGTGCTACTGTGTGCTATCAGTTAATTAAACAACCTCTCGTGTGTGGGTCCAACATAAAAAAAAAATGAAAACAGTTAGACTATAGATGGTTTTTATTCTGTGTGACGTCACGACCTTGCCTACACTGACGCTCCCCCTCAAAAAATTTCATCGCGGTACTTATGAAAATAATCATTTTAGGAACATCTATGGCTCTCATATGATTCGTTATAATATTTGTAAGATGACAAAACTATCTTACAAATAGCATAATGATCGGTTACGTAGTTTGTTCCCGATTTGTTATTCACAAATGAGAATGAAATAATGAATTGTTAACATTTCTGAAATAGAAAAAATAATTAAGAATTGCTTTAACATTTCTTTCTTTCTTTCTTTCTCTTATCAGGAATGTGATTATTAACAATGTCTGGCTTCCCAG
The DNA here is from genome assembly GCF_054136105.1 of Typopeltis vanoorti. NCBI lineage: Eukaryota > Metazoa > Arthropoda > Arachnida > Uropygi > Thelyphonidae > Typopeltis > Typopeltis vanoorti. The sequence goes on from NC_143560.1 coordinate 139,412,237, forward strand.
TTTGACGATATTTTTATTTTTATTTTATCCATATTCTAGTGATATTGATTTTTATCTGATTACATTTCCTTGCTTTTATTTCATCTTATAATTATCATGTTGTTAACAAAAGGTTAAACTGTAATCCTGTTATCTCTTATCATATAGTAAGGCTAATCGATATACTTGATTGTACATTTGTAATAATCAGTACGTTAAACTAGAAGCTTTGCTTCTCTGCACTTTAGCTACTAGCACGTTGTTATGAAAGTACACCTATAGGCAGAAGTATATATATATATATATACCCAAGGTAAAAAACTTCCTATATATATATATATATATATATATATATATATCTTATATATATATATATATAAGATATATATATATTATTTTCATATCAGATCAGAGCTTTATATATATATATATAAAGCTCTGATCACTAAGAATAGTGATCAGAGCTTTACCCACCTTTACAATGAGTTGCCCTGGTGTTGTACCATCTTTAGACTTGAACTTTGTTTCAGGGCGCAAACTTAATTGTTTGCATACTTGGGATTAGGAGTTAAAATAGCCAAGTTTATAAAATTACTTGGTCTCCTTAATATATATATATATATATATATATATATATATATATATATATATATATATATATATATATATATATATATATATATATATATGGTTCAGTAAAGAAATTTTGGACTTATACGATTTATTTTTATACATGTATTCATAATTGGAGATTCCGCAAAATTTCCGAAAACTGAAAGTTAGTTTTTAACATTTACAATTAGCTTTTCTCGGAAATTACAAACCAAAAGGGAAGTGTGAAGTGAGATATTTGTTTCATTTTGTTTATTTTTATTTTATATTTTTTCTTCCTACACAAATAAGATTGTTATTGTTAAATAACCTCTGTCTGTTTTTATTCTAGCTTCTATTATTCGTTCATTCCATAATTTATATTTTAACTGTTTTAAAGGGAGTTATGAATCTAAATCATAACACCTATACTGGTGTTCTTTGGTCTTTGTCGACTCCATTATATATTGCATTAAAATTTTCAGGTTTCATGGTTCCTTTTAATTTCTTTTTTGTTTCAGTGTTTACTGCTATTTGAAATTTTCTTCCATTTAATATTTGATCTAAATCTATTTCTTATATGCTATTCCTCTTACGTTCCAGTTTGTTATATATATATATATATATATATTATATTATATTATATTTTTTCGTTTCCATTTTCGTTTTACCTTTTCTATTCCAGGGTCGTTTTCCATAGATTCATTTCGAATACCTTTCTCTATTAGCTTAGAAGTAAATTAGTGTTCTCCATGTTAGGTTCTCCATACTAGCATGGCGATGGATGGTCCAGTGATAGGGATGCTACCTTAAAGCTTCTGAACTTGCCTTCTTCCAAATTTTAACCAGTAGGAGAAATAGGGTATATTGAAGGGAAAAAAGTAGATTTTACAGGGGATATAAATATAGGTCAGAAATGAAAGGCCCAATAGCTCTCGAGTACTCTAATAGCATAAGGGTCATAAAATAAGAAGAGTTGGCTGATAAAGCCTTTTAGGAAAGATTAAGTGAGTGGATCTTCCTCAAAGTAGAGGAAGAAGAGGATAGATTCAGCTAAGGAACCAGGGGAGTGCCATTTCCCTTACAATTAAGATGATTGCTCCTTATGGACTGTTGGTCCACGAGTCCTTATTCAATGTATTCGGACCACCTCACTATATTTGGTCGGTTCCCCTATCCATCACCTAGGAGACGCGCTATCTAGAATTACAGGGTCCCCAGAAAGTAAAAATATTATTAGATATTAATTTTTCAAAATATTTTCAATGCCGGCAAAGGTTGGTCGATTGGTAGAGCCTCTGCTACTAATGGCTCAGTTAAGTAAGTTTAAGCGCGGTTAGTAGTTGGAAGGGGGCACAATCGTTCGATGCTGTTGGCACACTCTCCCTCGATGAGTCTTTGGACTCCCTGGAGGTGTCTAATAATAATAATAATTTATCAAAAATGAATAAAAAATGAATTATTTATCAGAAATAAATATACGCAATATATTGCATACTGAATTTTATAGTGATCAAAAAAGTAACGATAATGATTTTAATTGTATATATTAAATATATAAATATTTAATATATATATGAGTGCAAAGCCCAACTCTACCTCCCCGTAGTGCACCTGGAGTGTTGGGAATCCTAGCCATTATCGAACCTGGACCCAATACCACTAACAGAGCTCTGGTGAACACTTCAGAACCCTAATCAGGAGAAGTGTATATCCGACTACAGCAAAGAAGCCACCACTACAACAACAGAAATGGCCCCCAGTCCTGCTCGACCCATGCTCACATTTTTACGGCGGCGGTAAGGCATTGAGTGGGGCTAGGGGTGCTAAGATGCAGGCAGGCTTCCTATTAGATCTTTGAAAATGGCAGTAGGTACCCTCATTACTCGAGCTTTGGCAGGAGATTACAGAATACATTTATTAATCAAAGAACTAACCAATATCAACTTAGATATCATCCTAATGAATGAAACAAAAAAGATTAAAATAACTGACAGCAAGATGGCATGATGGCTCACAGATACTCCTGGGAGCATTCTCAAACAGTGGCAAACGAGGCGGAGCGGGCTTTAATGTTAAATCTAAGCGCACCAAATCAGTCCTTTCTTGCAACATCATATCTGGAAGAATAGGTGTGCTCCTAATTGGAATACATAACAATAACAATAAACATTAACAATATACAGGTATCCCTTGATTAACGCGATTAATTAATCCCTCGATATTACCGCGTATATAAAAATCGCGTTAATCAAATATAATAATCGATGGTAAAAATTACAATTCGTCCATAATCGATTACCGTATTAATAATTCGTTTTATGTGGTACTCCTTTAGGAAAGATAAAAAATGAATGCAAAGTAAATGTTTAATAAATGCTTATACCTACATTAGTTATTGCAATTTTTTTATCAAAAAAGTTATCAAGAGTCGTTTGAACAGTTTTCGTTTTTCTTATCAACATAAATTCTATGATAACAAGCAAAATGACTCTCTAGACCTCGGAAAACAAGCATTCTTTGATTAACATCTGGATCCACATCTATTACTTGCTGTTTAAGCGATTCTAAACTGCGAAATATTCCATCCGATTCCTTGATCGTTATCTCCTTTGGAACTTCATCTTCACATTCCATTTGTTCGTTGTTTTCATATGCGAGTTGTTCAATTTCAAGAGGATCGTTATCACTGAAATCTTTTGAGTTTGAATCCAATACTTCTTTAACATCTTCTGCATCAACACCATCAAAACCAAAGTCTTCACCAATTGCAACGATTTCTTCAACCACGTTGTTCACAGGATTTTGAAAATCACCTAAGTCAGTGGTTCTCAAACTTTTTATCTCTGAGCCCTACCTGACAAGAGAAAACACTGTCAGCGCCCCCCCCCCCGCCTGTTTTATTTATCAAAATAGAAGTCATACTAAGTTTGACGTTTTATTCAGTTTATTTTGTGTTTTCTACATACTATTTAACAGTTTTTGACACAAAATAATTAAAGTATCACAATATTAGGCCTACAATAAAATTAGTTTTAACACTTGCAATTAACCAAAATATGTATTGAAATGAAACAATATTTAACTAACAAGTATTTAATTTTTCTTTGTAAAAATAATCAAACATTTAAATGTCAAAGTCGAATGTGATGGAATGGCCTGCTTTTGAGAACAAAGTTTATCAAAACGTGGTGTAATATCAGAAATGACCACTCTAAGTTCCTTAGTAATGTTTAGTCTTGAATGATACTTTGACTTCATAGCTGCCAAAGCAGAAAAGCCTTTTTCGCTTTCTGGCACACGCGCTTTATAAGTGAGAGTGAAGAAAATAATTATTAGTTATTTTGAAATTCATGATAATTAAAACCTGTATCATAAAAAGATTTTCTTTCTGTATTTTTATTTGTTATTTTGGAAACTGATTTAGGGCAGTTTTAATGTTTATCTGTAGATAAGTATGCGCCCCCTTTCAAGCTATTCGCGCGCCCCCTGTGGGTCGCGCCCCACAGTTTGAGAACCACTGATCTAAGTCAGCGCATTCTGGCAAAAGGTTTTTCCAAACAGCTCTCATGCAGCTAAAAGACACTTGCTCCCACGAGTCATGAATGTTTTCAATTGTATGTTTAATGTTAAAATTTTTCGAAAATTCTTGTAGCGTAATCGCATTTTCTCCCGTTTTTGTTTCTACAGCTTTGAAAGTTGCAATGAAGCCCATGTCCATTGGTTGTAGCAATGATGTCGTATTTGGTAGAAAAAATAAAATTTTCACATCACACAGATCATTAAGAGAATTTGGATGACGAGGTGCGTTATCTAAACGCAAAGTTCTGCTGTATTTTTTAAATACACCAGAACAATTGGAGCTTGTAATATATCCACTCTTAATGGAAGGAATGACATCATCTGCTTACGACTTTCTCTCTCTCGGCCAGGAAACACTCCTCGAGGCTTGCATGTTTTTGCATGGTAAATTTAAAGGCTCGTTAATCTAAAACTTTTCCCGCGTATATCAAGGGATTGTAGCAATTTATTTCGCTGCGTTAATCAAATCCCGCGTTAAGCAAAACCGCGTTAAGCAAGGATTACCTGTAACAATAAAATTAATATCCTGTTATGCCCCAACATCCGTAGCTGATAATCAAGGAATAGAAAATTTTTACATGAATCTTGAACAGACATTAAATTACTAGTTAATATACACATTCATTTGGTAAAGACTTTAATGCCAAAATAGGATGCGGAAAACAAAACGAAAAGTTTATAGGTTGAAATGGCCTTGGAGGGAGAAATAGAAGAGAGAGAGAGAGAGAGAGAGAGAGAGAGAGAGAGAGAGAGAGAGAGAGATTAGCCCAATTCGGTGCAGCTGAACAACTCTTTATTATGAATACTTTTTACAACAAGTGCCCAGGAAAAAGATGGACTTGGCAATCACCGAATGGAGACATAAAAAATGAAATTGATTACATTTAAAAGACTGGTACCATATATTGGTACAATAGGCGAAACATATTTCGACATAGACTCTGACCACAGCCTCCTCAGAGCCATTATAAGAATAGACCACAAAAAAGAAGAACATATCAGAGCAACATCACACCACAAAAGACAGCCCAAATAAATAGACTACAACAAGTTTAGTAAGTGCACAGAAGATACTGAATGTACTACTAAGAACTGCAACATAAATGACGACTATATTAAATTTATTAATAAATTCAATAAATGCAAGAAAAAATCAAAAATTCCTGTGAAATAAATGAAAAGAACGTGTCTCACCTCAAACCATAGAACTAATGAACATGCCCTTAAGAAAATGAATAAAGGTAAAGCTTCAGGAAAATGAATAAAGGTAAAGCTTCAGCACTAGATTTTTTCAGGACTTAATCATTTTAATGATTAAGTCCTGAAGAAATCTAGTGCTGAAGAAATTAAGTGCTGAAGATCTCCAACAAAGTGGAATAACTATATTCAAAGTCTTAGCTACCAGATTCACGTGGTACTTCAAAGAAGGAACGATTCTAGAGGAATGGAAGACCTCAAAACCCACACTTCTGTTCAAAAAGAGGGAACAAGGAAGACATAAAAAATTATCGTGCAATCTCTGTTTACTCTCTCACATCTATAAAATCATGAACAGAGTAATGCTGAACAGAATCCAAAACACTCTCGAAGACAGCTTTAGTAGAGAGCATCGAGGATTCAGAAAAGGCTTCTTCACAATAGTTCATATCCAGGTCATTTCGCAATTAACAGAAAAATGCTGAGAATATCAAATCCCTCTATGTTTCCTTCTTATTGATTTAACAAAAAAAAGGATTTGATACCATAGAACACAATGTAGTCATCCGTGCCTTATTGGAAATGAATGTGGATCCCACTTACATCCACATGATAAAAGAATTTAACGAAAATCAAACCATACAAATAATCGTATTTGATCAACCTATAAATATAGATATAAAGAGAGGAGTCCGCCAAGGCGATGTGATCTCTCCAAATCTATTTACCAGCAGTTTAGAATGCTACTATAATTATTACGTAACACCTCCAAGGAGTTTAAAGACTAATCGAGGGAGGGCTTACTCTAAAACTCTCTGTCTCCACCACGCAATCCACCACCAACGCCATCTACAGCCCACCACTAGTATTCTCACAGACAATCACAGACATCCATGCCCACGGCGGAATTCGAACCCGCAGCTTTTGGCTGGACAGCTGATACGCTAACCACTCGGCCAGCTAAGCCAGCAATACATTCTGAGAAAAATAGACCTAAACGGAGGAATAAGTATAGATGGCGAAAAACTACAAACCTTTATGCTTGCTGATGATCTAGTACTAATATCTCAAAACCCAAAAGATCTAGAAAAAATGGGTAAAAAAATATACACAAATAGTAGTGAGATAGACTTAGAAATGAATCTAGAAAAAACAAAATGGATTAAAAACATCCACACAAGTGACAGTCACCTATGTATTAATAACATCTCTATATAACAAGTTGACTATTACAATTACTTCGGACAAACAATAAAACTGAATAATGATTTATCTGAAGAACTAATAAAAAGAAAGAAAGCGGCATGGTTATCATTCAACAGACTAAACGACACACTTATTAATCCAAATCTTGACATCTCTGCGGAAGTAAAATTATTTAATAGTGAAATTCTTCCATCATTCACATGCGGATCAGAAACATGCAACACAACAAGACAAGAAGAAGAGACTCTCAGGATAACTCAGCGTGCAATAGAACGTAAGATATGTAACATCAGCACAATGGAACACGTTTGAAATACAGAACTAAGAGAGAGAGAGAGAGAGAGAGAGATCAGGCATAAAATATGTGGTAACTGCAGTTATACGAAAGTAAGATGAGATGGGCAGACCACATAGCCAGACTCAAGGATAATAGATGGACATACAGAATTCTTGTAGGTGGTCTTCTTGGTTTTCTCTTTATTCTTTGTTGCCAGTTGAGTATTCTATATGTCTATCTGTTATCCCTGAGTCTGGTTATGTGACCTCCTCATCTCATCACTAATGGGAAGACCCATTAGTGAAAACTAGGGGTATAACATGGAAGAGAGGCTCACAATCGAGATCTTGGAGGATCGTTTCTCCTGCACTCATGGAGAAATCCTAAATGAAACACAGGCCCATCAAGGTAATATTAAATATGCCGTATAATAATAAACATTGATATTGAAATTGATAAGAAAAATATTATAGCAAGTTATGGAAACTGAAAAAATTAGCTCCTATATAAATAAAAATACTTATATACAAGACATTATGTGAAACTAGTGAGGAGATGCTATACCAAGTTATGTATTCCATGCAGATCATAACCAGATTAATATCATTTTATACTTCAGTATATCAGATCAGCTTTATCATTTCATACCTACTTCGGTATAAAATGATAAAGCTGATCTTTTGAGAGAAAAGAGATAATGTCTATTTTATCTGCACAACAATGAGAGCACATGAAATATTTACAGCTAGATATACGAAGTAGTGGCATAGATATTTAGAGCTATCTATGCCACTACTTCGCAGCTAAGCTAAAAGCAGTACTAATTATTGCTATAGAACAACGAAAATCATTATTGGAAAACAATCCTGAACTTTTATGTTTTATATAAATTACTTTTATATTTATATTCCAGAACTTTTATATTCCAAATACGAGTATACTGTATTATATTCAGCGATGCATCATCAAATTCCTAGATTGTATCTGTGCGTGCGTGCGCGTGCATCTGTTCTTGTGGCCAGTTTACCTGTTTACGAGATCGTTGGAGGCACCTAGATGACCAGCACTCATGGAGAAATCCTAAATGAAACACAAGTCCATCCACAGACTAAAAGACACACTTACTGATCCAGAACCAAATTAACAGAAAAATGCAGAGAATATCAAATCCCTCTATGTTTCCTTTTTTTAATTTTTTTATTTTAAAAAAGCATTTGATGCCATAAAACACAATGCAGTCATCCGTGCCTAACTGGAAATAAATGTGGATCCCACTTACATCCACATGACAAAAGAATTTAACAAAAGTCAGGCCATACAAATAATCTTATTTGATCAACCTATAAATATAGATATAAAGGAAGGGGTCGGCCAAGGCGATGTGATCTCTTCAAATCTATTTACAGCACTTTAGAATATATTTTGAGAAAAATATTTTCCCCTGTTCTGGGCGGAGATATTCTTTTCCACCTTCAGGGCTCATGAGTCTCTAGCAGCACTCTTGCAGAGGTGAAAAAAAGTTGCCACCACCACCACCGTATGAGGCCGACCTAAGTAGCATTCATTCATTTGAAAATACTCATGAAGCTTTTCTCACGTCCTAGAAATGATTCGAACCTAGATCGCTTCAACCGGAAGGAATGTTACGAGTATCTCTTGGCTGTGCACACATAAACTGTGCTCTGTATTTTTCGACATTGAACCGCTCTAAACAAAAAATATTTAGTCTTATTACATAAGAAAAGAGGATATTAGATCCAGCATTATTTCAGCATATTTTAATAATTATTTAGTCTAGTGACCACAACAGATTAATGCTACCTTAGAGACTGGCCTATGGTTTAATATGCCTAAATCTTTACAAATGTGTGTTTGAAAAAATATTGCGAAATTCGTACAGGTAGCATGATTTTAGTCGTACACTGTATATCTTCATATAACATAGCTTATTAACAACCATCCATTTAAAATCTCTCTCTCTCTCTCTCTCTCTCTCTCTCTGTTTGTTTGTTTGCTCGCTTTATAGAACTTGGCAAAAACTGCAATAACTTAGGACAAATGTACTTTTGTTTCTTTTTTCCTAAGATATGGCACCACGTGCGACGTCCCACTGGAATAGTTATCGGAATGGTATGCCAGTTCGTAATTATGCCATTCGTCGGATTTGCCATGCTTCGAATTTTTCAAGTAACAGGAGAGTTAAGTATTGGAGTGTTGATCATTTCCTGTTGTCCCGGAGGTGCTTTGTCCAACATTTGCACCTACTTCTGCGATGGAGATGTGTCACTGAGGTAAGATTGTTATTGTTGTCATTTTATTCTCCATTTGCTACATACCCCATAAACTGGAGATACTGAGAAGAGAAAACTTAGTGAGCTTAATGAGAGTCCTGCAAATACTGTAAAACGGATTCGGTTTAAACTGAAGGACTAATCCAAACTTATTTCATTTTATTTCATTCTTATTTTTTCGGGAGGATCCAGAAAAATCATAGTTAAAAAAAATAATAGTTTCAATTATGATTATGTGTTTTATATGGCATAAATAATATATTTTTCGTAAGTGAATACAAAAACATAATAAGAGAAAGCAAGAGGGGGGGGGAAGAGAGAGAGAGAGAGAGAGAGCATGATGGATTTATATGAATAAAATGAATAAAAAGAAATATTTACATGTTGAAAATTGACCACAACTCTTCAAAAATCTTTAACCAAAGAAATGGAAAAAAATTTCTTTATACTGAGCTTCAGTATGCGTAAGCATCGCATGAAGTAGCTGGAAAATAGCCCAAACTTAATCCTACGAAGTAATGCATTCAATATATATTTTTACTGTCTTTATATTATTATTATTATTGTTATGAGAGACCACAGAGATCAGGAACTCATCAAGGGAAGCAATACTATTCGCACAAGCTGTCATACCACTTCTTGAATTTATTCACGCTACTTGCACACGCAACATCCAACGGCAATCCATTGCAATCACGCACTACTCTAAGAGAGAAAAATTTAGCCTTAATCCCCTTCTTGACAGCATTCGTTCTCAACTTCCATGGATTCCCGCACTTCCTATCCACACCCTCCAGAAATGAAAAATTCCATCTAAAATTCCGTATAATCCTTTCAGAAGTTTGCAAGTCTCAATCATATCACCACTCTTTCTTCTGTTTGCATAATCTGTTGCATAATCTTGATATCATTTTTGACACTCTACTTTGCACTCTCTCCACTGTATCAGAATCACCACGGAAACCAAGAGACCAAACCTGCGCGCAATAGTCCAAGTGAGGTCTTCTCGAGGCCTTGAAAAAAGGGAAAAATGGCTTCCTTCTCTTTACATTCATTTCAGAATTGCCATTATTCTCTGAGTTTTATCTACAATTGTTGCTACATGGTCCATGAACTTCAGTTCCTATCTACTAACACTCCAAGATCCATAGCCTGATCACTTTCTTCAAGCACAATCCCACCAATATAATACGACATTGGATATCTAATCACACCAATGTGTGATTAGATAAGACACCTTAAACACATATTAACATTGAACTGACAGCCATTTTCACAATTCCCACATTTCATGCGCACAATTCCAACCTATTCAAACCATTCTGCAAGTACTGCATATCAGCAGCACCCTTGATACCCTACCTATCTTTGCATCATGAGCAAATAGTTGTATGTCACATGTCAAATTCTTCTCAATGTCATTAATGTACAGAGTAAATAACAATCGAGGCACACCACCTATACTTTGAATCTTGCAGATTCCCACTCCCTCGTTATACCTTTTTATATCATTCAGTCAGCAATCCACTTATCCATTCCAATAGTTTATAATCCAATCCGATATTCTTCAATTTATGCAACAGTCTTCCATGCTGTCAAAAGTCGTAGCAAAATTCAAAAGTATCATAGTGTGATATTCATTGCCCTTGTTGAACTCAGTGGTAACATTATTATAGAATGTGAGTAAGTTGCTAAAGCATCACATTTGCTATAAAGCAAATGAAAGCAAGAAAGAAGCAAGTTGCTTTTTCATTTGCTAATAAAGTAGTCTATTATTGATTTTTGTCCTCTTGCACACTATGTGTATTTATGTATATTTTTATGTTTGTAAAATAAATTCATTATTTTAAAATTATTATATACAGTATTATATAATCAATGAGTTGCTTTCGATTTTTGTTTACTGTTGGTTCTCCAACATATTATATTACAACAAAATATTATACATATAGAAATCTACACCGCCATCCCACAAAAATAATAGAAGCACCCACCAGGGACCCTCTCTAAGGCTAAGAGATACGAAAAACATCCCCGTCCCTACACAACCAGAGAAACACCCAGGGGAAAACAAACAATTACCTCTCTCAACTCACCACTTTCTCCACTCCCCATCCCCTGCTCTCCCTTCCTCCACTCTTCCATCCTGTTCACTCCCTCTCTCCTCACATGACCGGCTGGTACCTGTGGGGGCAACGAACACGCCACCCTCTCTCTCTCTCTCTCTCTCTCTCTCTCTCCCCTCTTCCTCTTCGGAAATGCCACCGAACTCGCATTAGCTGGCCCTACTCACACCCTCAGGGGGATCATAAGTTTGATTTGGAGTGTCTCCATATCTTCTGAGCTCAGTCTATGGAGAATAAAAAACGTTAAAGGATTTATTTTGCGTATTCTTTTATTTTCTACAACATATCAAATGGATAATATGATCAACGGCTAAAATGACTGAGTTTTTTCAAACACTCCAATGTACTATTTTTTTAAAACTAAAACCGTATAATTATTTCAGCAATGTTTTGTAAACACATGTTCAAAATTTCATGAAAATCGAAGCAACGAGGTGGCGCTGTCGATATACCAGGATTGACATATTGACTTTTGTATGGACAAATCTGACAAAATTTAAAAGGTCACTGGCCCATAAAAGTTTTGCTTTGGCTATATTTATAATTTTGGCCTTTTTGAAAATAATATTTACTTTCATATATCTTCCTTCATAAATCTAGTAATTTAACTTTTTGTTTCTTGCCAGTTAAATTCTAGTAATTTAACTGGCAAGTTTCTTCTGGATATTATTAAAATGATAATATATATATATATATATATATATATACATATTTTTTTTTTATTGATTGCTAAAATATTTATACATCTTGTGTGACATTGTACCTTATAATTTTACAGAGTTCAGCACTAAGTGCTGCAATTCCTGCATTGGATTTCAATTAAAAATGTTTAATAATACTTTTTTTTGGCCTTTATATTATGTATTTACAACACATGTTCTTCTAATATTAACAATGAAGATTATACAGAATTTTTTGTATAATTTTTTATTATTTTATTTTATTTTATTTTATTTTTTTTAAAGTTTGAGAAAGAGTGATTATACATCAAATTTCTTCATTTGCTTATAAGGATTACTTGTAGATGATTGAGGCAAGTTAATCCCACTACTTCGAAGCCTGGGTTAGCTTTTATGAAGAGTGGGATTTAGCCTTCACTATTTGTGTTGTTGCTACTGTTTATGTATGGGATGTAGGCATTGGATGCTAGTGATTTGTGATGTATATATTAGTGTTAATGGTTTCTTAACTTTGTTGGTATATTTTCCAGAGTTCGTTTTTTAATGTTCTGTAGTTATCTACGTGTTTTAACTTTCTTGGTAGGTTGTTGACTTGCGTGGGAATCTGATGTGATCTCACAAAAGAACCGTATGAGTTGTTGAAGGGTGTGGGGATGTAGAGAGTTGTTGTAGGTCGTGTTATACGATATGTGTCTCTGTTGTTTCGATAGGTGATGTTGAAGTAATTCCTTGTTAATGTCATGTAGTGTTTCAAGTTTTTAATGCTCAGAATTCTGTGTATCGCCATCTGCTTGTCGGATATTGGTTGTTGCGTGTAAGGTGTCCAGATCACTGTTGACACGATCTTCCTATGTAGTGTTTCTAATTTTGTTAGGTGACCGTGTGATTTTGCATAGACTGTTATTCCGTATCTGATAGGGATTCGCAGATACCGTGATATAGGAGTTTTTTAATATGTAGGGTGGAATAATGTCTTTAACTTGGAAGAGTTTTGCTGTTTTGTCCATTTAAGGTGGGAATCTATATAGAGACCGAGGTATTTTACTTGTGTTACAGGTTTGATTTCGAAACATTGGCAGATATATTTGTTGTTAATGCAGCGGTATGTGTGGCAATGTATCGATAGTGATGCAGGGCGTATGATTCTTGGGTTGTGTATTATCAACATCTGTGTTTTGGTGCCGTTGATTAGAATTGCGTTTTGGTAGAAGTATTTTGTGATTTCGTTTAGGTCTTGTTGTGCTTTGCAGAGAGCTGTGTTAATGTCTGTGTGGATTGCTAGTAATGCAGTGTCATCTGCGTATTGAAATATTTGACTTCTTATGGATATGTTATGAACATCGATAATGTATATGTTCAGGGCCGGCGGAAGTGGGCATGCAGAGAATGGGGTACATGCGGGCGCCGCTACGAAGGGGACGCCGGTGCACGGGTCATAAGTTCATTTTTAAGAAACAAAATTTTTATCATAAAAACAAAAAATTCTTAGAATGATCAATATTAAAATAAATAAGGCGGGATACACCGAATAAAAAAATTGTATATTGCCGGCTGTTTACAATTTTGCAGCAAGAGCAGGCTAAACGCTTGCCTCCAGAATCTAAAGTGAAACGGTGAAAGGTTTTTTTGCACAGAAACGAATTTTCGTACAAAACATTTGTTGCTACGTAACCAGTCATATCGTACTGTAAAAATTCGATTGTATCTTAAATATTCCAAAGCACATTACATTCGATTGTTTACTTAGGTTAAGTCCCATGTGAATATTGTAAAAATAAACTTTGTTTGTATCTGTATAGTTTGTTTTAGATGTTATTGTAAATAACACTCTGGAAGTTAACTGTATATACTGCTTTAATAAGAATATGTTAGAGTGTTAAAAACAAAGGCATTGTTTATATCGCCGAAGCTGCATGTAATAGATCTATATGGCGGCATTAGAAAGATTGTTATTAAAATTTGTTTGTATGAGAAAGGGTTGCAGGCTCTAAGTGTAAACATATGCTAAGTAAGTCAGAAAGGTTCAAACAACTTTCCGATGGCCGGCAACTTACAATTAAAAGAAAGCGGAGGAGAACAAAAGGCGTGCCGAACTTAAAACTTAAGATGAAAGAATCATACTGATTCCTTTGGGTTTGCCAAACTTTATGCAAGGTCTCAGAGAGGTATAATAAAAAGCGACTGAAGCAAACAGAAGGGGCTGCACGGATCCAGAGATTGCTGCAGAAGTAGAGGGGGGGCCCAGATTCAGAGGCATCCACAGACAGGAGAGAGACAGGAGAGGCTGCCCAGTTCCAGACGCTGTCAAAGAGGAGGCAGCTCGGTTCCAGACATTGCAAAGCTGCCCGGTCCCAGACGTTGCCGAAGAGAGACAGAGCTGTTCGATTCCAGACATCGTCAGAGAGCATCCCAGATCCAGACGTTGGTTGAGAGAGGAGTTTTCCGCTTCCAGAAAGGAGCTGTTCGAGACGTCGCTAGAGAGAAACGACTTCTAGGCCACAGACAGGGCTTTCAAATTGCCGAAAGGAGAAGTCCCAAATGCCGTAGAAGAGAAACGTTTCCAGTCCAGAGGGATCCTGATTGACAGGTGACAACAGTTTCATTTTTCTTGGAGGCGGCAATTCAAGCTACTTGAGACGGCAGTCGTCCAGGCATTTTCGGCGAGCCCCTTCGCTCGTAAGTTTTTCTTTTCGCCGTGGGAGAATAACAATTTTCCGGAACTGTACGAGTCCCGCTACTTTCCCAATTGATGTAGCTGAAGCCAAAATTCCAGATGAAGATCTGAGATGAAAGAATTGCCATAGAACTTTTAGTGAAAGACTTTTGACTAATTGTGAGACACAGAGCCTTTGTAATTTCAAACCTTATATAATTCCTCTTATAGTTGTATTAGAAAGACTTTTAAGATATATGTTTAATGTTTAATAAGGTTAAGAAGTGTCCTTAAGAGAATCAATTGGCTGGTTAGAAGTTGATATCAAATTTGTAAAGATAACTTAACAGAGAGATTTAGGTAACCTCTTTGAGAGTAAGCTTGGAGTTTAATAAGTAAAATTTGTAAACTGAGAGTAGATAATGTTTTGTGTTAAAGTATTTTAAAGTTGAAGAAAAAAGGTTCTAAATTTTGCTAAAGTTTTTATAGAAGGATATAGAAAGCAGTCTCCCTAATGTTTAAATTCGTGTACATTTCATAATAATGTAAATAAATGTTATTTGACTTTCTTGAAAACATAGCATGTAATAATATAAACAAGAGAGATTCTGAGAGAGAGAGAGAGACAGAGAGAAAGCGCGCACAGCTACATTAGAATAACAGAGAATAAGGTATAAAGTAAAGAAAAAAGACATCACAAGTAATTAATAGAAATTACAAGTATACAAAGTTAAAATAATAATAAAGTTTTACAATGTCGCAGTAATAACAGGATAGCAACAGTAGATTTATAACAGTACGCATCTGAATAGGCTACTGAGAGTAGCGCAGTGCAGACTATTATTTCGTCTCTGTATCGTGTTGTGTAATAATTTCTTGTGGGTATAAAATAGAAATGGATTCAAAAATAAAAAAAAGTTAACTGGTGCACAAAATCGTAAGCGTCATGCTGCGAAAGAAGGAAATATTAAGAAACAAACTGGGGTTCTTAATAAATTTGTTAAAATATTAAAATATTCTGATGCAGATTGTAACCAACTCGATACATCAGAAATCAGAGTTGACGAACCGTGCACATCATCGAGTTTGAATAAAAGTACTATTACAACTGTTGAACAAGATAACAAGATGCAGGATTCAAGTGAAAAACAGTTAGGAGAAGATTTAGTTGTAGTTGACCACGAAACTAACACATTGTTAGTCTCTGTAAATTTAGAAGATCCAGGTGAACGGGGAAATATTAATGAAAAATTACGAGTTGTTTTAATTGAAATGGGCCTGTTCAAAAGAAAAATATAACATATCCCAGAGATACATATGGTCGTAAATTTTGGGACACGTATTATAATAGAAAAATGGAAAATGGAGAGCTCGTGCCAAGAACATGGCTCATTTATTCTGAACTTTAAATTCTGTTTATTGCTTTTGTCAAACTTTTCGCACCTACTTAATCAAGTAGTCTTGTAGAAGGTTATAACGATTGGGGAAATGTAACTACAACTTTGCATAGACATGAGACTAGTTTAGCTCACATGAAAAATTTCTTAAAATGGAAGGAACTTGATAAAAATTAAAAAAACAAAACCACTATTGTTCGCCAGACTCAAAGCATGTACGAAATGGAAAAGAAACATTGGACGAGTGTTTTAGAACGCTTGATTGAAATTATAAAATTCCTTGGTAGTCAAAATTTAGCTTTTCGCGGATCATCTGATAAATTATATGAAAGGAATAACGGCATTTTTTAAAATTAGTCGAACTGTTTGCGAAGTTTGATCCCGTTATGGAAAATCGTGTTGAAAGGGCCGTACAAGGAAACAATAGAGTACACTATTTGAGTAAAGACAGTCAAAATGAAATATTGGAAACTTTAAGTAATGCAATCAGGGATACACTTTTATTATCAATTCAAAAATCTAAATATGATTCCATAATTTTAGAACTGCACACCTGACGCAAGTAAAACAGAACAAATGACCATTATTATTTGCTTTGTTTCCTGTGACAATGGAATTGTCAAGATCAGGGAAAACTTTTAGGTTTTGCAGATATATCAGATTCCACAGGACGTGGTTTATGTGCATCAATAATGGAACAACTGGAAAAATGGAATATTCCCATTGAAGACATGCGAAGTCAAGGGTATGACAATGGGGAAAATATGAAAGGGAAAAAATATGGGCTCCAAAATTTGCTTTTGAACAAAAATCCTCGAGCTTTTTAGGTGCCATGTGCTGCTCATACTCTAAATTTAATCATTAACGATGCAGCCAAAGTGAATGCAGATATTAATTTCTTTGCAATTATTCAAGAAATATAAAATTTCTTTTCATTCTCTTACAAACGTTAGGCAATCCTTTTAAAGTTCGTAAAAAAAAAAACTTACATTTAAACAGCCATCAGGAACGCGATGGGAAAGTAAAATTAATGCAGTCCGCCCTCTACGATATCATTTAGGAGAAATTTATGATGCACGTTTTAAAATTTTAAATAACGAAAATTATTTAACGAATGGGAGTTTTCCCAGAAATAATATACATAAATAATGAAAATTTTAATAAATCGATACAAATTTATTTGTTCTCTTATAATTTGGCATGATTTACTTAACAGAATAAAGCCTGTGAGTAAAATGCTTCAAGACAAAAATATGAACATTACACTTGCTTTAGAATCTATCGAAAACTTAAAAATATTCTTACAAGAGTATCGATCAGATACACATTTTAAAGAAGTTCTAAAAACGGCAAAAGAACTGAGTGAAGAGGTGGATGTAGAACAAGAATTTAAAACTGGTACGGAAGTTCGACGAGGAAAGAAGACACGACAATTTGACTACGAGCATCATTACGAAATGTCACAATCGCCAGAAGATAAATTTAGAGTGAATGTGATTTATACACTTCTAGACGTTGCAATGTGTTCGTTAATAGAACGTTTTGAACAACTAAAAGATATGATAATTTCAATTTCTTGTATAGATTAATAGAAATTAATAACGAAGATTTACGAAAAAAATGTGACGATTTAGAGATTCTTTTGATGGACGGCGACAATAAAGATGTAAATGCAATAGAACTATATAACGAGTTATGTGCTTTCCGGGATATTTTTCGAAAAGATAATTTAAATATTTAAAACCCTTTCGATATTCTTAATTTTATTGTGTCCAATAATTTATCTTTCCCTAACTTTTCAATTGCTTTAAGAATACTATTAACCTTACCTTTTAGTGTAGCGAGCGGTGAACGTTCCTTTTCCAAGTTGAAACTGATTAAAACCTACTTAAAAACAAGTATGTCACAAAAAAGGCTTGTTAGTTTGGCGTTAATAGCTATTGAAAATGATGTATGTACGGAATTAGACGTTAAGACCATTATTTCTAATTCTGTGAATATGAAATCAAGAACCTTAAAATTTTAATAAAAAAATTTCAAGTATATTTATGTAATATAATTTAATTTCTGTTATTCTGTAAAGATGTTATATTTTCAATACTTATATTAAATGTTCTAATTATTTCTGAATTATTTTCTTATTTTCTTATCTATCTTGAGTTTCTTTTATTTTCCTAAAAGATAGTTCCACTTATTATTATTAAAAAAATTATTAAATTATTAAAATTATTAAATTATTAAAAATTTCTTAAATTATTAAAAAAATTTTACAACTTACTAAGAATTTAGTAAAATGCTTTTAAATTTTAGTTCAAATAAATTTTAACTTTAATTAAAATTCATTTTAATTTTGTTAGCGATTCGGGTCGGTGAGAAGGCTATAATCCCTGTATCATTATATTCAACAATTAAAGTGAAGTAGCTTTATCAAAATTTGCTTTAACTTTTGAGAATAACTTTCGAGAATTTTTTGAATATTCGGGTTTTTAATGATTATCCTGCCTCGTCAACACCCCCGGTTCGTTACATTTAGCGAACCAGCGTGTGGCTGTTCTGTCAAAATTTATTTATGAAATTTCAAATAATTTAAATTTTTATTATCGTAATAAAAAGAACCACACACGCCTGGATCGTTTCAGGGGCGCTTAGATAGACATTTCATGCGGGCTACAAAGACCCTAGCGCCGGCTCTGTATATGTTGAATAGAGTGGGTGATAATATGGCACCTTGAGGTACACCGTGTTTTACTTGTATATTCCGAATGTGACATGTACCTATTTTTGTTACTTGTGTTCTGTTTGAGAGGTAGTTCTTGAACAATGTTGCAGGGTTCCTCTTATACCTATTGAGTATAGTTTGGTGAGTAGTATGTCATGTTCAAGTGTGTCAAATGCTTTATTTAGGTCAAGCAGTATAAGGACGGCTTACTTGTTTTTGTCGAGAGCTTTGTTGTGTCGGCGATGTCTTCTAATAAAGTAATGGTGCTTTTTGTTTTCTGAAAGCCGTATTGGTTTTGTGAGATGATGTTGTACTTCTGTAAATAGTTCTGTAGTCTGTGTGTGTTATTTTTTCTAGAATTTTTGAGATGACTGGTAGTGTAGCTATTGGTATGTAGTTCTGAGTGTCGTTTCTTTTGCCGTGTTTGTATATTAGCGTAATTACTGCAGTTTTTAGTTGTTGGGGAATAATGCCTGTGTCGAATATTATGTTCACGAGTTTCAAAAGTATTGGATTTATTTGTTCAAAGTGTGTCTGTGAGTCTTATTTTGTCTATTCCTGGAGTGGTCTTTGGTTTTAGTTGTAGGATTGCTTCTTTCAGTTCCTGTTTTGTTATGGGTGGAAAATGCATCGTTTGTTGTTGACTTTGTGTCGGTAGTTTTTTGTTGATCGTTGGTAGTTTGTCTTTTTTGAATTGTGCGATGTTGTTTGTGAAAGCATGGTTGAATGAGTCTGCTAGTTCCTCTTGTTTTGTGTCCTGACCGAAACTTTTTGCAATAAAATCTTGTGCTGAAGTTTTATTTTTTCAGGTTACTAATTCGTTGAGTATAGCCCATGTTTGCTTAATGTTGTCGTTATATTCCATGAATTTTTGGAAGTAGTAGCGTCTTTATGCCCTACGAATTTTTGTTGTTAGTTTATTTCTTGTGTTTTTGTATAAGGTTTGTAAATGTGTGTTACTGGGTAACTTTTTAAGTTTTTTCCATAGATTTACTTTTACAGTAATAGTATTTAGTATGTCGTCATTTATCCATGGATTGTTGTCTGTTTGTCGCCTCGTTTGTGTAGGTTTGTGAATTCGTTTGTGAACTTTAGTTGAAAATTCTCGTATAATGTTACAGGATCGTTTATTTTAAGTAGGGAATTCCAGTCTGTATTTTTTACTTGATTATCGACAATGCTCTTTAGTATGATTGAGTTTTGTCGACTTTTGTGATGGTGGGAGGGGGTAGGAAACGTAATAAAACGAAGTTGAGACAAAGTAGTGATCGGCAATTTTTGCATTAATTACTGATGATGTATATGTATGGATGGGAGCCCGTATGTTGATACGATCAATGCATGATTGTGTTAGTGAGTTATTGAGTATTTCTTCTCTTGTTGGGGAGTTAATGGTAGGGTTTATGTTGTACTGACTTAGTATATCAAGACATGTGTTAGTGGTTGAAGAAGCGTGGTCAAGAGTATTTATGTTAATATCTCCTATTAGGATGAGCCTGTATGTTGTACGCGGTTCGATGCTGCTTAGCCATGTTTCTAACTCGTGAAGAAAACTGAGTGGATTATTATCTGGGGGGTCTGTATATTGTGTTTATTCTGTATTTGATACTATTGTGGCTATTTGTGAGTTCCAAAATTAGTGTTTACGCATGTTCGAAGTGAGTTTGTTTTTCTGTCACATTGTATTTTTCTTTGATAAATGCCACAATGCCACCTCCTCTTTTGTTTGGTCTACATAAGTTGTGGCTTTGATAATTATTTATGTTGTATGCGTAAATTTCTGTGTCGTTTATTGTAACTTCGATCAGTATTAGCGCATCTATGTTTATCATGGTATAATTGAGCTATGTTATCAATGTAAGCCAGTGTTTTTTTATACTTCTTATGTTTGTGTGTATGATAGTGAAGTTGGTGTTGGTGGAAATGTTGTCTGACCATTTCTTCAAAGAGTCAAAGACCTTGATGTTTATGTTGTCTGACTGGATATTCTTTAGTATGATCGAGTTTTTTTTCGACTTTTGTGGTGGTGGGAGGAGGGGGGGGGTAGGAAACGTAATAAAACGAAGTTGAGACAAAGTAGTGAGGAAAACACACGCACGCACCCCCCTCCTCCCACACACGATAACTTGGAATGTCTTGATGCGTCGCTGAACTGGAAGCCTTAACGATATATTATAAATAATAATAATAATAATAATAATAATTTAACATTTTTATTATTTTTCAGATAAATTACCTACATACAAACAATAATATATTTTTTTTTTCATTAAAATTCTGAATACATATTTAAATTACATGTGATACATATGATACGTACATGCAGAGCCGGCGCTAGGGTCTTTGACGCCCGCATGCAATTTCTATCTAAGCGCCCCTATAAAGATCCAGGAGTGTGTGGTTCTTTTACGATAATAAAAATTTAAATTATTTGAAATTTCTTAAATAAATTTTGACAGAACAGCCACACGTTGGTTGGTTCGCTAAATGTAACGAACCGGAGTGTTGACTAGGCAGGATAATTTAAAAACCAGTATATTCAAAAAATTCTCAAAAGTTAAAGCAAATTTTGATAAAGCCACTTCACTTTAATCGTTAAATATAATGATACAGGGATTATAGCCTTCTCACCGACCCGAATCGCTAACAAAATTAAAATGAATTTTAATTAAAGTTAAAATTTATTTGGACTAAAGTTTAAAAAATTCTTGCATTTTACTAAATTCTTATAAGTTGTAAAATTTTTTTAATAATTTTTATAAGTGGAACTATCTTTTAGGAAATTAAAAGAAACTCAAGATAGATGAGAAAATAATAAAAGAATTCAGAAATAATTAGAACATTTAATATAAGTATTGAAAAAATAAAATAATAAAAGAATTCAGAAATAATTAGAACATTTAATATAAGTATTGAAAAAATAAAATCTTTACAGAATAACAGAAAATAAATTAAATTACATAAATATACTTGAAATTTTTTTATTAAAATTTTAAGGTTTTTGATTTCATACCCTTGAGCTCGCATGTCTGTAATGGGAATGTTCCATTTTTCCAGTTGTTCCATTATTGTTGCACATAAAACACGTTCGAATCTGATATATCTGGAAAACCTAAAACGTTTCCCTGATCTTGACAATTCCATTGTCACAGGTAAAGCGAATAATAAAGCGAATAATAATGGTCATTTGTTCTGTTTTACTTGCATCAGGTGTGCAGTCTAAAATTATGGAATAATATTTAGATTTTAGAATTGATAATAAAAGTGTATCCCTGATTGCGTTACTTAAAGTTTCCAATATTTCATTTTGACTGTTTTTACTCAAACAGTGTACTCTATTGTTTCGTTGTAGGGCCTTTTCAACATGATTTTCCACAACGGGATCAAACATAGCAAACAGTTCGACTAATTTTAAAAAAATGCCGTTGCTCCTTTCATATAATTTATCAGATGATCCGCGACAAGCTAAATTTCGACTACCAAGGACTTTTATAATTTCAATCAAGCGTTGTAAAACACTCGTCCAATGTTTCTTTTCCATTTCATACATGCTTTGAGTCTGGAAATCAATAGTAATTTTGTTTTTTTAAATTTTTATCAAGTTCCTTCCATTTTAAGAAATTTTTCATGTGAGTTAAACTAGTCTCATGTCTATGTAAAGTTGTACTTACATTTCTCCAATCGTTATAACCTTCAACATGACTTAGTGGGTGATTCAGTTGATTCAGTAGGTGCGACAAGTTTGCAATAAAAGCAAAAATCAGAATTTAAAGTTTCGGAATAAATGAGTCATGTTCTTAGCACGAACTCCCGTTTTCCATTTTTCTATTATAATACGTGTCGCCAATTTATGACCATATGTATCTCTGGGATATATTATATTTTTATTTTGAACAGGCCCCATTTCAATTAAAACAACTCGTAATTTTTCATCAATATTTACCCGTTCACGTGGATCTTCTAAACTCACAGAGACTAACAATGTGTTAGTTTCGTGGTCAACTACAACTAAATCTTGTTATAATTATCTAAATCCTAACTATTTTTCACTTAAATCATGTTCAATTATCTTGTTCAATAATTGCAATAGTACCTTCATGCAAACTGGATGATGTGCACGGTTCGTCAACTCTGATTTCTGATGTATCGAGTTGGTTACAATCTGCATCAGAATATTTTAATATTTTAACAAATTTATTAAGAAAATTTATTTATTATAAGAAACAAATTTATTTGTTTCTTAATATCTGCTTCTTTCGCAGCGTGACGCTTATGATTTTGTGCACCGGATAACTTTGTTTTAAATTTTTGATTCCATTTCTATTTTATACCCACAAGAAATTATTATACAACACGACACAGAGACGAAATAATAGTCCGCACTGCGCTACTGTCAGTAGCCTACTGAGATGCGTACCATATGACTGGTTAACTTGCGACAAATGTTTTGTACGAAAATTCGTTTCTGCGCATAAAAACTGTTCACCGTTTCACTTTAGATAGACTGCTGTAGACACAATATTCTGCAGGCAATCATTTAGCCTGCTCTAGCTGCATTGTAAACAGCCGGCTGATCAAAGAGGCGGCAATATACTTTTTTTTTTTTTTTTTTATTCTGTGTATACGGCCTCATTTATTTTAATATCGATCATTCTAAGAATTATTTTGTTTTTATGATAAAAATTTTGTTTCTTAAAAATTAACTTATGAAACGTTCCCTGGCGCCGGCGCCCCCATCGTAGCGGCGCTCGCATGCACCGCATGCTCAGAATGTCCACTTCCGCTGGCCCTGCGTACATGCATTTCATTACGTATGATATATACATTGATTACACACACACATGTTAATCAATACTTGTAAGCTACACGTAATATAAGCATTGTATGCTATGGAGCATGTAGGAATAAATTACCTCCCAGTAGTGTTACTATTGAGAGCAGTGGCGCACCCAGAGGGGGAAAAAATGGGTCCTGGCCCCTCAAAGAAAAAGGATAAAACACTAGAAAATTTTCCAAAAATCTTTTCCTAATTAATGAAATTCATTTTTTTTTATTTACGTTGTGTCGGGTTTTCTATCTCTATACTAATAGAAATAGAAAACCCGACAAAATACTAATAGGAATAGAAAACTACTTATGAATTAGCGATCATTACAGAAACTCAGTCATAGGTAGTACGCGATGCGTAGTGTATTCTCAAATAATCACACACAAATCATCTACTCAACTGATTGGGAGGAAAACACACGCACGCACCCCCCTTCCCCCCACACGATAACTTGGAATGTCTTGATGATTCGCTAAACTGGAAGCCTTAACGAATATATTCTGTTTCATTAAGTGTATGGTATTTTGGGTGCGTGTTTCTTGTTCATAGTATGTCCTTAGGGCTCTTTTCAGGCTATTGTAGTTTGTAAGTTTCTGTATTTAAAAGGTAATTTGTTTTGCATGTCTGGGATGGAGAAGCTCCGTGTGGCCTTTCCGTAGTTATTATTGTATTTATATATGATATGATTAGTTGTCTGTGGACCTTTTATACGGTACGTATTTCTGAATGTCCTGTAGTTGGCATCGAAGTAATGTTTTAGCAAAGCTAAAATAGTGATATAAGAGTTTTGCTGTCAGTAATTTGTGTTTTGATATTGTAGTGTATATAAAGTCGATATTGTCTCTTTGTTCCAAAAAGATCAGTTTTATCATTTTGTACTGTAACGACATTAATCTATTTAGTTTGTAGGGTGCACAGAAAGCATACGTTGTTATAGCATATCTTATTATATTTTGGCATAGTGCTTTGTACATTAGTGTTTTTAGGCGTGTGGGAACTATGTCTTTTAATCCTGTAGAGTTTGCCAGTTATTTTATTTATTTATTTATTTAAATAATAATAATTTTATTTATTATTATTTTTTTAATAGTAAGCAAGCACTGAAAACAATATGGAACAGAATTATACTGCGATTAATATGTTATGCTGGACCTGCCCGGAAACATGCTCTAGAATCAAAGAAAAATCGACAAAAGCTTAAACAGAGTTCAACACTTTATACCCATACGAATAATTCAAGGATATAGGACAATATCTTTCGAGGCAGCCTGCGTTATAGCTGGTCTAATAAAGATCTGCAAGAATTCTCTCTTATATATGAAGTCGCTTCTGGAAAGAAGCGACTTCATATATAAGAGAGAATTCTTGTACGCATATCGTAAGATACTCGTATAACGTAAATTCCAACATTGATCCAAATTGCTACGAACGTTCGCTTCACTACAGTAGGTGGCCTCACCCAGCAAAGAAAACATGTCTTAAGTAGAAGGAAGCTCTGAAAGTGATAATTTCGATATATACACACTGATGCAATGTCGGTTATTCTTTCATTGCATATTATAGACAGTCCATTATACAATAAAAGAACGCTGCTCTAGACCAGTGACGGCGAAACTTTTAGGCTCGTTGTCGAAAATTCCTAAAAATTCTAACTTGACTCTGCTGGCGTGTGTCCTCCCCTCCACTCCCCAAACAAAAGGGAAAAAATTCTTTACGTATTCATGTATTTAAAAAAACACAGTTTGGTCATGTATAAATATGAATATTGATAAGAAATATAAATATAAATATTAATCAGTACTTGGAAGATACATGTAACATATGTATGGTGTGCAATGGGACATGTAGGAAATATATTAGCTCCTGGTAGAGTTACTATTGGGAAGAAAACACACACACACACACACACACACACACAAATTAAAATACGGTGCCAGTTTACAAAATTTTAATTAAAAAGATGTTGATATACAAATATATACTTTACAAGGCGCCAATTTACATAAATTAAATTAAAATAAATAATTTTAAAAGCTCCGAATTATTGTTTGTATCAGGCAAATAAAGCTAAGCGCAAACCCGAATGGACATGCCTTAAAACATGAACATCGAAGTGGAGTGTTGAATCTTAATAACAAAGCAGAAGGAAGCGACAGACCTCCTACTCGCATTCCGATGAGTCTGTCGGCTGGTCGGAAAGGGGGGGGGGGACAAATTTACATGTTTGACGAAACTTCAAAAATCATGTGCGATTCAGAACTTCCAGGTTACTGACAGACAGACTTTTCTCTGGGTTTCTCAACCCTAATGCAGTGAAATATATCTGTTACCAGCTTTTAAGTTACTGAAGCTATAAATAATTTCCTGTCCTCTGCAGAATAATCTCTTTGTTTATTTCTATATAGACTCTATATAGCATGCCTTTAAACATCTGTCTCACGAGCTCACAATGTCTATTATGCTGCGATATGAGCTAAAAAATATTCTTCAACAAAGTTTTTTCAATGAAAAAACTTTGTTGAAGAATATTTTTAAGCACAATTATTGAAGCACAAAAAGAAATTAATTGGTTTGTTTTTTATTCCTAGTGTTTCAATGACTACATTATCGACACTTCTGGCATTAGGGTTTATGCCTCTCAATCTTTGGATCTATGGAAGGACTATTGAGTACATTAACATTAGCATACCATATGAAAACTTAGCAATGTCTCTGATTTACGTTGTTTCTCCAGCAGTGGTTGGTATGATAATCAAGTGGAAACTCCCAAAAATTGCAAACGTTCTTACGAAGGTAGGAATTAAGATATTGGTCATTATAATATAATATAATATAATATAATATAATATAATATAATATAATATAATATAATATAATATAATATAATATAATATAATATAATATAATATAATATAATATAACATAATATAATATAATATAATAGGACCATTCGTCCCCTATCCTGAGCTTAAAGTTAAGAATATATTAATTAACGAACCCATATCGATACTGGTTTGTTAGGATTAAACAACTTTTATTTACATACCATCCAAATATATTTATTTCGTATACTTTGTTGTATGGTTTCAATGAATATCATTCGTTTCATCTTAAGGTTTTAATGCAATAAATACAGCACATATAAATACTTAAACAACACGTTTGATCACTCATGTATTTCATCTCAATCACTGAGAAACGGTTAGGAAAACAATATTAAAATTACAAAAACATACGCAACTTTGCGCAGAACAATAAGTGGAAAAGATTAGGTTGAAAGTCTAAAGTCCTACGAGGAGCGCCTTCTATGGGTTCTTTTGGTTAGCCTTAGCTATGTTGAGAGGGAGGCTTAAGAATTGAATTTTCTCAAATCTTGAAAAGTTTAATACAACCATATTTATTAAGATCAGGTTGATTTTTTAAGTCTGCAGCGGATTCCAACAACAACAAAAAAAACCTTTCAAATTGGTGTTTTTTTGTAGTGAACACCTTAGCTCAGTAGGTATAGACGAAGCCTTTTGGTCGGAAAGACATGGATTCGATTCTCGTCAGTGAAGTGAGAAACCATCACTAACGTGAATCGAACGCAGACAAAACGGCTTCGTCTATACCTACTGAGCTAAGAAGACACGAATTTGAAAACGAATTTAAAACACGAATTTGAAAAGTTTTTTTTGTTGTTGTTGGAATCCGCAGCAGACTTAAAAAATCAACCTGATCTTAATAAATATGGCTGTATTAAATTTTCCAAGATTTGGGAAACTTCAATTCTAAAGTCTCCCGCTCAACACAGCTAAGGCTAACGAAACGAACCCATGGAGGGCGCTCCTCGTAAGACTTTAGGCTTTCAATCTAATCTTTTCCACTTATTGTTCTGTGGATTTGTATATGTTTTTGTAATTTTAATATTGTTTTCCTGGCCGTTTAGTGATTGAGATGAAAATAGACGAGTGAGTTCTCATACGGAGATAGGGGAGTTTTTTCACATGGAAACTTTTCGCACCGCACACCCATCTCCAGATATAGGATTCATCCGGAAGCATAGGGCTATCCTCGAGTTACGGTTACCTTGATGGACCTGTGATTTTAATCAGGATTTCCCCATGACTGCAGGTCGTAAAGAGTCCAGCTATTCCTGTCTTGGGCCTTTCTTCTCCATTTTTTTCTAGCAGATGGACAGTCAGAGTAACTTTGCACGTTGAGTTGTTATTAAGCTTTGTTCTTCTTTTGAAGTTGTGCTCTATGTTTCACTGCCATAAGTTAATGCTAACAGGATGTGACTATTGAAAAGGTGGGCTCTTATTTCTATATCTATGTTTTGGTTGAGGATTGTTGATTTTATTTTGTTGAAGACAATCCAAGCAGCTCTTTTTCTCCTTGATATTTCATTTGACATGTCGTTATTCATTTTTAGGGACTATCCAAGGTAGATGTAATCTTCAACTTTTTCGATGGTGTGGGATTCTAGAGTGATTATGTAATCTTTATTCCTCTTGTTTTGTCTGGATGTATTTCCAATGCAGGTTTTTGGCAGTTTCAGCTTATGTCGTTCACCATTGATTATAATAGTTCGGGGGAGTGAGATATTAATACCACATCGTCGGCGAATAATAGAATATTTAACATTTCACCATCAATATTTATTTCACCTTTCACATCAGTTTTTCGAATGATGCTGTCCAGATTAGATGTGAAGAGATTAGATGATAAGACATCACCCTGACGTACTCCTCCTTAAGTTAATTTTAATCGAGTGATTGAAAAAAGTGATCTTTGTTGTGCCTTCTTTATAGATATCTTTTATGAGCTGGATACATGCTATTTCTACTCCTTGTTCTATTAAAGCTTGGAATAGTGCATTTTGTTCAACAATGTCATATGCCTTTTTAAAATCTATAAAAATAAGACAAAGTGGAATCTGGTATTTTCTGCATCTTTCTGTTAGTTGAGTAATAGTTTGAATGTGGCCTATTGTCGAAAAGTCTTTTTTGAAACCGGCCTGTTCTTTGCAGCTATTTTCATTGATGGAGGTTTGTATTCTGTTTAGGATGTCTCTGGTGAATATTTTATGCGTGTGATAATAGACAGATGGGTCTGTAATTACTTATGACTTCCTTATTATCTTTTTTATGCAGAATTATGGTATTTGATGTTTTCTATTCAGTTGGCTTTCCTTAATTGGATATATCGAGTAAATCTTTCTGCTAGAGCTTCAAAGAGCACTTGTCCACCCGTTTTTAATTCATCGGATTTTATACCATCAATTCCTGGAGATCGATCAATTTTCATGTGGATAGTCATTTTTACTTCTTCAGGTAGGATTTTTAGTATCTCAAATTTTTCCAAATTTTTATCTGGTACTGGCGCTGTGACTACCTGTTTAGATGAGTAAAGGCTCTCGAATAAAACGATTTTATTATTTTTTCCATTTCACTCTGTTTGTGTGTCTGTTTCCTTGATTACCTATGAAGGCTAATGGTAGTGGTTGCTTTAGACTTATTTCTTTTTCTATTTTTTTAGGCTACTACGGAGCCTGGCTTCTTCTGCCAATTTTGCCATTCTATATATATTATGGTCGTCTTTGATGTTCTTCTTCAGTTGTCTACAGATAATTTTTTATTCTAAATGGTCTTTTCCTGTATCTTTCAGTACTCTTCAATAGTTCTATCATTCTTGCTGATAGGCGTTCCCTGGTCTTAGGAGGAAGTTCAGAGGAGGCTCTTTCTTTGCAGTTCAATGCAAGATGATTAAAGTTTGTTAAATCTTTGATGTCGTTTTTTAATTTCCAGTCGGTTTCTTCCACATTTTTTTCTAAATTCTTCTGGATTTATCTGTTTTGAGCGTTGTTTATGTGTTCTTCATTTTTTTAATGTATTTTGAGAGTGTATATTTTTGGGCGGTGGTCTGAATGAATATCGCAGTAGGTTTTCCCAATGACCTCAACATTTTTTATAATTCTTTTGCAATTTATTACGATTTAATCAATTTCATTTCTTGTCTCTCCATTCCTGGGACTGCCAAGTTCATCTTTTTCCAGTTCTCTTTTAAAAGAAACTATTCACAATGTAAAGCCTTTCTGCTTCAACAAATTCTGCCAGGAGTTCACCTGGCAGAATTCGTTTATTTCGTTCCCCTTTTCCCCACGGTCCAATGTATTTTTTTTTCAATAGCTCCTGTACAAATCTTTGCAGTGAAATCCCCACACACTATAGCGTATGTTGTTTTTTTCTGTAATGTTTCCCGCAGATGTTCATATAAATTTTCTATTTCTTCTTTGTCAGCTGTTAAAGCAGGTGCATATTCTACTATTATTTTTGTTGTAACTGATTTTCCTATTTTTAATTTTAGTGTTCCTAGTCGTTCAGGATGGATTGCGCAAGAAATAATATCTTTAGTTAGCTTTCCGTTTATGATGAAGCCAACTCCTTCAGCTCTTGCAGCGTTATCTGCAGCTCCCAGTAATTTGGTTGCCATTGTTCCATTTTTCTGTTCAGAGCTTCTTTAGGTTTTACAAATAGCAAGGACATCAAACTTTACGTTTAGCATTTCTCGAAACAGGAAATCAATATGGGAGTCAGAAGTTTTACGGTTGCAGTTATAAGAATAAAAATCCTCGACACCATAAAAAGTAAAAGAGGAAAGGATTAAGAAGAAAAAGATTTTTTGTGCTGAAGCATAGTAGGTTTTTCCCATTGGATTCTGTGCAAAGTATCAAGGCAAGGCGAGCAAGTCCTGACCATACCTAAGGCGACAGATCTATTTTTTATGTTCTTCTAGTCGGATATTAGTAGATCTCCAAGTTTGATCATAATATGGTAAGTTGCAAGAACAAGGAACCTTTGTAAGCACCTGGAAGAACTGAGATAGGAAAGGGAAGATCCTTGGGAGAGCAGATGAGTGTGGTCCGATTCACATAAGGTTTGAATGCAGTGTAGAGACTGTACTTTTTTTTAGAGTTCTGGCTATTTTTTCTGGGTGTCCTGGATATAAGGAACCAGCTCAAATTTGTTCAAAGTGTAATTAGTCGAATATTATTCGTACATTATTCAGAAATCCTTTTTATGTACAAATGTATTTATATACTTATGTGATTTAAATGTATTTATATAGAAATTATAATTTTTATAATTTTATTAAAATTTATAATGTGTACATATATGTTACATAATTTTTCCAAACATAATGCTCTAGCATTTTTCAAATATAAATAAATAATTTTCTATATCGAATTGGTTAATACTATAAAAAACCATTTACCTTCCTCAACAACGTCTATGTCTGGAGGGAGCTCTTTTCCA
This sequence comes from Typopeltis vanoorti, assembly GCF_054136105.1. NCBI lineage: Eukaryota > Metazoa > Arthropoda > Arachnida > Uropygi > Thelyphonidae > Typopeltis > Typopeltis vanoorti. The sequence goes on from NC_143560.1 coordinate 139,443,061, forward strand.
CTGCACACTGGATAAATATTATTTTCATTTCATTTCGGAATACTAAACTCTCTTCTAAGAGAATAATTACCAAAAATTACTCGAAATCCGCTATAAAAACACTTGTAAATAGAAAAGCCTAGATATCAGCCGTTGAAGTGTCACTTCTAGAAACAAGCAGCAAAGCTGTAAGTACATTTTCTTAAACATTGTGCCTTAGAAAACTTAGCAGTTCAATAGAAACTTACAATACTACAACTTTGAGTAACATTAACGTGGCTGGAAGAATTAGAGTTCGAAAAATCCCTCGATTTGCTGCGTAACGTTGCCAAAGTAAGCGGTAATTTAAGAAATGATTTAAAAAAGGATATACTAACTGCAGTGAGCAAGCTAACGAAGGTTTTCAATAAAATGAAAAACGAAACTAAACTATCAATAAAACTATTGTGGTCCAAGTGGAGGATCACGTTTTGAGATTGGAGGGATATTTCTCTGTAGCTCTTGGCTGGAGTCTAAAATGTATTGGTTGAAGTCATTTGCTAGTTGTTGGATAGATTTTGCGTCTTTCCTGAAGCTGTGTTTTATGGTTTCAGAGGAAGCGATGTTGGGAGCACAATCTAGCATCTCATTGATCAGATGCTAGATTTTTTTTCATGTTATTTTCTGCAAAAGTTAATTTGTCTCTGTAGTAGTTTATTTTTGCATTTCTTATTTGCATAGTGGGGCAATTCCTTGTCATCTTATATTCGGTTTTTAAAGCTGCATTATTTGGATATTGCTTTAATTGTTTCCATAGGATGTCCTTTCTATGTATATCTAGGATTGTTTTTCATTATCCAAGGATTTAGGCTTATTTTTTGAACGAATTCTGACTTTCTTTGCAGCTTTTTTTTATATATTTCATCCGGTGAGAGTTGTATTATTTTGATTAAGGTATACAAAATAATGTTCTTGTATAATGTAGATATTGAATCTGGTTACGCCATGTGTTTCCAGTCGATTTTTCTTATTTCGTGGTTGAATATTTCTTCGTCTAATATTGATTTGTGTTGCTTTTCATATGTGGAGCATCGCATGGATATTTTCTTAGTGTGCTGGTTTAGAGCCGTGAAGTAATGGTCTGCTACTTTGCGCTTGATGGTAAGTTACTGCTGCGTTTAGTTACAGGAAAATTAATTACAGAATAGACCGCACTTATCTGCGTCAATACGGAGACAAAAATATAAAAGTTAAATAACAAAAATAATAATAACTCTAATAATAATATTAGAAAAAATATGTGCCAACTTTCCTCTAAATACTACACTTTGGGAAAACTTACAGCAACTTCTCAGTTGCTGTAAGTCAGCAACTTGGACAACTTCTCAGTTGCTGTAAGTCAGCAACTTGGACAACTTCTCAGTTGCTGTAAGTCAGCACCAGCAAGAACTGAGAAGATAATATCATCGGCATGAAGCTAATAACGACGCCTTTATTTTTTTATTCTTTAGTAATGTGATGCCCATTGATCAGTGTTTCCCAAAGTGTAGTCTTTAGAGGAAAGTTGGAACATATTTTTTCTAATTTTATTATTAGAGCTATTATTATTTTTGTTATTTAACTTTTATATTTTTGTCTCCGTATTGGCGTAGATAAGTGCGGTCTATTCTGTAATTAATTTTCCTGTAACTAAACGCAGCAGTATATAACTTACCATCAAGCGCAAAGTAGCAGACCATTACTTCACGGCGCTAAACCAGCATACTAAGAAAATATCCATGCGATGCTCCACATATGAAAAGCCACACAAATCACCTGAATACAAAACACAAATCAACTTGCAGAAGTTGCTGCAAGTCATCAACAGCTACCTAGAAGGTGTAATCTGATATGCAGATTACACCTTCTAGCTACTTAGGTAGGATATTCCATGAAGATGGTAAGTTATATACGGAAAAAATAATCGAATAATTTAGGCTTGTAGGATTTTAAGCCTGTCGAATACATTTATGTAAAAAAAAGAGAAAAATTTGTCAAAAGATCAGGATAGTAGCGCAGAGGAGAATTTTCAAAATCAATTCTAACAGTTGATCAAATACGAGAGACCACACATATGATAGTGGAAAAATAGAAAAGTGAACCGATGACATGCATGTAAGAATCTGAATAAAAATGAACGTATCAGAAAAGAATTTGATGTTGTTAGCATCGCAGAGTGTAGAGAGAGAGCTAATTTAGAGTGGTATGGTAATTTTAAACAGAATGGGAGAGGAAAGTTCAGCAAAGAAATGTTTGATATCTTGATGCCAAGAAAAATACTCCAAACAAGATGTAGGTGAATCGACGGCAAGGCATGCTCCGGAGGATCGAAATGCAACAGCTAATCAAATTAGATACCTGACAAATTAGAGACCAGAGTGAAAAAACGTCTATAAAAAACTAATATTTTTGTACTAGTTTTTTATTGAGGATAGTTTTGCGACTCTATTTTGCTAGTGTCATATAAGTTCCATCTCCCTACATTAATGGTAATAGATTTTTATTATTTTATTTTGAAAGACAGGCAGTCTTAACACTTGTAATTATCAGAGCTTTCGTTAATAGTTACTTGATTATTTCATTTACTTTTTTTTTTCTTGTAGTATAGGTAGGTAGTATATCAGGATTGTTATTTATCATCGTATCTACAGTTCTGGAGTACTTAATTTACCCATCCCTCTATAGTAATATTCCTGGAAAGCTTGGAGCGTCCGTCGTTTTGATGCCTTTGATAGGTTCATCTGCTGGTTTCTTCATTAGTCTTTTGTTTCGTCAGGAGTTACCCGTTCGCAAGACTATAGCCATAGAAAGTGGAGTGCAGAATGTTGGTGTTGCCCTCGCTGTAATCTCGCTCTCTTTGCCCACTGAGGTAGGATATATTGTTTCATATGATCGATATTTAGAATAACCTTTTAAAGTTTATTTTCTTAAACTTCGCAAATCGGGTAATTTACAAACTTTAATTACGTATTTTCACCCACATTATTCATTTATTTGTTTTTGCAGTTCAAATATTGATTCCTTTGGTTCATAATAACTGGTTCGTTAAAGTAACCGAACTACTTTCTGATGGCGGGTATGCCTTTCAGAGTCATTGACCAAGAAAAACGGTCTGTTTAAGACTGGTATTTCCACTATAATATGGTTTGTTCCTCTGCTTATGTAGCTGATAATAATAATGTAATAATAAGAAAACTTTCTAAAATCTGCTGCATTTTATTTAGAGCAATGGCTTTTCAGAAGAATTATTTTTAGCTTATATAGTGGCTTTAATTTATATGCTGGTCTGGCTACCTACCAGCATTTACACACCGAATCCACAACCCTTACATATCGCATTTTCAAACATAAATTCAAATAAACTTCATATTTTATTCTTTTTATGTAATATATTTCTTTATTCCCATTTTTTTGATTCTAACTGTTGTTGAGTAAATTTAAATATGTAAATTTAAATATGCTATTTAAATATGCTATTTAAATATGCTATTACTTATGCTATTCTCTCATATATTTAAATCCAGACTGTCACCACGGTCTTCATGCAAATCTGTCTGTTATGCAAAATTAGGTGGTGGGGTGAAAATTCGGTGAAAATTTGCCTAATGAACAAACATATATGAATCATAAATCCCTTGAACAGAATGTCAACTATCTGTGAAATTTTTCAACGTCTCCCTACAGATAAAGAATGGTGTCTTGATTCCATAGTTTGCTAACGACTTGACTAAGTCATGAGCAAATTATCTAAAATGCCAACAAATTTTTCATCCTACCCTTCCATTGAGAAACTACTCTCTTGAAAGTACAACACACGTAGATGAAATTCCACTGCAAACCTGGTAACAGGACCATGTTGAAACGATAATTTGAAATAACAAACGAAGAGTCGATCCAAGATATTTTAAGAGGTGTTCCACTTTAAAGTGCAATCAGATGTGAAAGCAACGTTGATCACCTTCTGTAATGCATTCTGGAACACCCCCCCAAATTCAGACCACGAAATGCACTGTCTACAGAATAATTCTTCAAGATCTTTGAGGTTAGGTTCTTGGGAAACAACATCGCAAAATGAACTTCCGGCAGCGGATTCTCGCTGACAGTACTACTGGGATGCTACTGGTCCTCAATGTCCAAGAATTTGTAACAAAGAACTGTTTTTCTTTCTTTCTTTCCTTTCCCCAGACTGAAAATCACTCTGTTTGGAAAACAATTACAACGCTGAAAGTTTTTTAACTTGGATATACTATGTTAAAGATACCAAGCAATTTTATAAGCTAGGTGTTAATCCTTTTTTCCCAAGTGAAGCAAACAGCAAATACGTCAAGTTTGCACCTGAATGTAGTTCAAGTTTGAGGCAACTCGTAATAAAGGTGAAGTAAGCTCCGATCACTTTCCTTAGTACTTTCCCCTAATGCAAAGCACATCCCCCTGCGGAGATGTATGATGCTATGAATTAAAGGCAAGGGCCACAACCCAGACCGGTTTTCACCTTACTGCGAGTTGCCTCAGACTTGAACTATGTTCAGGCACAAACTTGACTTATTTGTCTGTTTGCTTCACTTGGGAAAAAAGGATTAAAACCTAGCTTATAAAATTGCTTGGTATCTTTAATTACAATGTTGCCATATATAACCAAATACGACATGGAAGTTAAGGAAAATCGACCGCAAAATCTGCACTATTTCTGACAATAATTTATTGTATTAGGGCAGTGTTTCCCAATGTTTTTTGGATCGCCCCACCTCAACGCTTCAAAGATTTTGATGTCCCCCTCTAGCATAAGAGTCAGCCAAGTTCTGAAAAAGTATAATATAAATATGTACTTGAAATGAAAAAGGAGCATTGGTAAAACTGTTTTTAATTTGGCTTTCTTCGATGAATATAAATTTTATATTACACTTTGTATATTATAAAGCATAAATCGAACTGAATTCGGGTAAATAAAATCTAAGTTAATGCGATTTTTGAGCTTGATGTCTGCTGCAAAGAGTTTTTATTTGAGGTACTAATTTAGTCATTTTCAATCTCGAATTCCCATGGTTTGTGATATCCAGATGATTTCTTTATTTTAGTAGCAAGTCATTTAAAGCACTAAAGCCACATTCAACTAAATATGACGATGGGAAGGGCAACAGTATTTTTGTTTTTTGCAAAACTATTTGAATTTCGGTATTTCGTTCCTGTCTCGTCAGAAAGCCATGAATTTGTTCCTTTTATGTTGAATAAAGTTGTAATAGACTCATCATTTTGCTTTTCTGAGAGTTCTTTTTGATACTGTATTTATATCGACTGCTGTACTAGTGATGTCAGCTTTTTTCTCTCGGAAAGTCAGGGTTGCAACATCAACAATTTATCGTCGACAACGGTGAGTTTTTTGAGTATATCGGTGATGAGGTGACGAATGCAACATAGTTTTCTAATTGTCCCCCAAAATATTCAAATTGCGCCCCTGTGGGGCATATGCCCCACGTTGGGAAACACTGTATTAAGGTTAGAGACAGCGAGACTGGGTGCTGTTTAAATTAGCGATAGTCTTAGAGCAGCTATCTCTGAATGGCTAACGGTGGAGTTTGACTGTCCTTCTGGCTCCAAAATTAGATGAACCTAAAACGGTCTCACTGAGGCCCAATGAAAATAAAACGAGTTAATATGGATTTATTTTATAACCGGACTACCAAATATGAAGTGAGCAGTTAAATTATAGGATCGTTGGAATGCAGTCAGGTGGCTCATAAAAGCTGTAGGAGTAACCGAAAGAAACTCATATTTGCATTAATTTTCCCACATAAACTTCTGCGTCGGATATTTTAGATGAACTTTCGTACATAGTGTATATACACAGGCTTTCGAAATATATAGGAGAGTAAATCAAAAAGTAAAGGTTCTGTCATCGTCTAGAACCACTTTCTGAATCAATTTAGAAACTTTTAATAATAATCATCATCATCACGAACCATTGACTCACTGCCCGTTGGTGTCCAATGCCTTCTTCACTATCTTCTTCCACCTTTCTTTATCCAGTACACAGTGTTGCAGTTTCTGTAACCCTATTCCACACCAGTCCTTTATGTTGTCTATCCATTCTCTGTATGGTCTACCTCTTCTGTTTGTGCCATCCATAATACCAAACATGAATGTCTTTATCTTCAGATAAAGACACTCATTCTACAGATTCGTCCAAGTAATTGCAGCTTACGTTGTATAATCTTCTGTACTAAATTCTCCCCTAGTTGTATCTTCCGATAGAGCTCTTCATTTTTGATTTTCTATACCCATCCTATTTTTGGAATCTTCGTGTAACAAGTTCTTTCAAATCCCAAACGTCTTTTTCTTGATTCCTTATTTATTACCCACGTTTCAGATCTATACAGTACACCGCTAAAGATGTATTTCTAGTACTCTTAATTTCGTTTGCAGGCTGTTTTGTTCTTCCCTTTACAATCCTGATCTTTACTTCTTCTTTACAGTCCAAGTTATATGTCATTTTACTTCCCAAATATGTGAATTATTTTCTACATTTTCTATATCAATTCCATCCACGTGTATCATTTGTTTCATGTTCTTCTCACGAAATATCATTGTCTTCGTTTTTACCAAGTTCATAACAAGTCCAAATCTCTTCCTTTCCTCATTTAACAGTGCCAATGCTTTTTTGTAGTTCTCTTTCGTCTTCTTCAATAATATAACAGTGTCGTGCGAATCTCAGATTGTTAATTCTCATCCCGTGTACTGGTATTCCTTTTGCATCTTCTTTCATTTTGTCCATTGCTTTTTCTAAATGTGCGATGAAAATGCTTGGTGATATTGGGTCCCCCCGTCTAGTACCTCTGCTTGTTCTAAACCATTTTCCAAAATCCTCACCTGCTGCCATTGCAGTCTTATAAACTGGGATTCTAGCACTGCTAATGTCTATTTCTGGTCGTTACTCACAAATGCCTTCTGAAAATAAACAAAGCAAGTATATATGTTTTTTTTTCTCCTAGCTTTCTCTGCTATTAACCGCATTGTCAAAATCTGTTGAATTGTAGTTCTGTCTTTTCCTAAATCCTGCTTGCTCGTCTGCAAGGTTATGCTTCCAAACGTGTTCTCAATCTTTCTATCAATATCATCATAATCACCACCTGATCGAGGTGACTTGTCAAAACAGTTGTTCTGTAATTTTTTCATTTGAGCTTATCTCCTTTCTTGTATAATGTCACTAATATGGAAACTTTTAATGCAGTCCAAGAAAACAAAATCGTTTCTTAGCTGATTAAGCAGAGCAGTGCTTCTTTATGTGCTAAAATGTTTTCTTACAAAAAAGGTTTGATAATTATCAAAATATAAGGGTGGACGGGTGAACTGCGAACTATAGGGGTGGAAGAGTGAGGAAGAATTTCACATCTACCTTCTTAAATGCTTCAATAGGAGTATTGGCTGAATAAGGTGGAGCAATGTTATGAAAGCGAATACCTTTTGACAGTAACCATATATGTTTACGGTGAATACCAGGCTTCAGTTTCCCTTCTGAATCAATCCACCAATTCGAACACTTTTCTTTGAATTATACTTTTTATCCTACTGAGCTAACATTCTTCCGTAAATATTGCTGGGTTTGTGAATCAACTGACTATAATATCTGAGGGGAGTATTAAGGAAAGTGTTGAGTATAAAGTATTTTTCACTGGGATAAAAAAGTTCAGTGTGGGCTCCATATGTAGCTCAGCATACATCAGACCTGCAAACTGGCTCTTGCTTTATCCTCTGTGGGAGGACGAAGGTTGTTTTCTACTCCTCACCACTTGGTATCCTAGCACTAATATTATCTTCCATGAGATGTAATCTTGAAACGCAATGAAAGAGTTTGAAGAAACTCTCACTGCCACTCAAAGATATCTTCAAAAAATCTGTTGGCCTACTTAAGAGGGTGGTCTGAAAAGTTCTCGGATTCGACCATAGATGGCAACGTTATCAGCAAGATTTTATTTTCTAAGTTGGTCCATCTGCCAGAAGCATCCATGTGAAACTGCAAGTCATTCCATGAAGCAGTTTGTTTTATACAGCTGTCTGAAGCAAAAGTGTTGTCTTTATCCCTTGAAATGGATAAAATTGAATATTGTGCAGTTATAAAATTCTTCGTAAAAGAAGGTTTGACGCTAAAAGAAATTCATTCGAAGTTCATAAAAGTTTATGGGCACTCTTCACCTTCGTTTTCGACATATGAATAAGCTTTGCGCAAGATGGGTGCCCCGATTGCCCACAGCAGATCAAAAACGCACTCGCATGAAAATCTCTGAACAGCGTTTTAACAAGAATAAAACTGATTTTGTGCGTCGATGTATTACTATGGATGAGACTTGAATTCACCATTACACAACAGAATCCAAACAGCAGTCAAAATAGTAGACAGAAGCCGATTGTTCAACGCCAAAGAAGTCAAAGTCAGTTCAATCAGCAGGAAAGTTCGTGGCATCGCTGTTTTGGGATGCAAAAGGTATTTTGTTTATTAATTATCTTAAAAAGGGTAAAACAATAACCCGGGAATATTATTCCGATCTTTTAACTAGACTAGACAAAACATTCGTGAGAAAAGACCCGGTTTGCAGAAGAAAAATATCAGTTTTCATCAGGACAATGCACATGTCCATAAAGGTGTTTTAGCAATGGGAAATTAAGGGATCAGCATTATGAATTTTGGAACATCCATCCAATTCCCCAGATTTGGCTCCCTCTGATTTCCATCTCTTCCCAAAACTAAACCTCTTCTTCGCTGGTCAGCGTTTTTCTTCGTATCAAGAGGTGATTGCAGCTGTAGAGGGGTATTTTGCAGATCTTACTGAGAACCACTACAGGGACGAGATAATGGCTGTGGAGCATTGCTGGAATAAATGCATTAGTATTAAGGGAGATTATGTTGAAAAATAAAAAAATAATTTTGAAATCATAAATTCGTTTTTTCATGGTTACGCCGAGAACTGTTCAGACCAACCATCGTAGTGAACTGCCAATTTATGATCAGCCTTCCACCCACTATAATTGGAGGGACAATATCTTCGTAGTGCATTCATTATATGCTATGGCAAATAGTTTTTTCTCTCTCCTTCCCTTCCGATTTTCCCTTCATTACCAGAATGCCCCTGGCCTTCACATATTCTTCTAAGCTGCCGCCTATACATAAATGACTTTCTCTCACTGACTACAAATTCTATCAAGTTTTATTATTATTATTATTATTATTATTATTATTATTCAGGCCTCCAAGGAGTCAAAAGACTCATCGAGGGAGGTCCTTCCTAAGATATAAAGTCTATCAAGACTCATCGAGGGGAGGTCCCCCCCTGAGAAACACAAAGTTTATTATACCACTCCTTAAACTCACTGACCGTTCTCGCTCCCACCACTCCATCAGGCAATGCATTCCACGGCTCAACCACCCTCCACACAAAGAAACCACTCCTTACCCTCTTGCTCACAGTGTCCTTTCGTAACTTCCAGGGATGGCCTCTTGTCATCACTCCTTCCCGCTGATCAACCAAGCGAAAGAACTCCCCAGTGTCAACCCTGTAACCACCTCTCAACAGTTTAAAAGTCTCAATCATATCACCTCTCCTTCTTCTATCCACCAAACTCTGCAGTCCACATTCTCTCAGCCGATCCTCATAACTATCCTTGTACAGTCCTGAAACCATCTTTGTCATCCGTCTTTGTATCCTTTCCACAGTTAATTTATCCCCTTCAAATCCTGGGGACCAAATCTGAGAACAATAGTCCAAGTGTGGTCTGATGCCGAGAGTATACCCCATTCCTATTTGATAAACGCATTTGATAAACTTTAAACTTTCAAGATCTTTGATAGTTAATGCCTGAAATACATTTCCTTCTCATTCCTTGGAATAAGGCGTCTTAAACAGTGCTTTTTTGTGCAAAAGGCGCCTCACTCTTTCTTTCTTATTATCTTCGATAATAAACAGATCTTCAAGCATGACCGATTTCTCTTCTAGGTGTCAGAAACACCCTAACATTTTCTGAAATAGATACATCCTAGCACTCGGCTTCATCATTTTCATTTTTTGCTTTTTCTACTCAAAAAACTTTCTCATGTGCTCCAACTAACTATACAAATACAGAATCCTCCCAAATTTAGAATACTGTTCTCACATTAAGGTAGTGCATGAATAAAGCCTCCTGAAAAAATAAAAAGGAAGACGAAAAAGCATTTATGCAGAAGAGCGATCCAGTTAATTAATAGCACCTGTTTTACTAATGTACTATAGGGTTCCTTTTTCACAGACCCTGTTTCTTCTTTATGCTTCTATTTTGCTGAATTAATTTTTGACATTCCTTCTTTAAAAACATACACACTGCACATATAGAAGTAGACATTTATGTCCTCTTCTGTATGCGCAAAAAGTTTAATATGCGAATAACTCTCTTGGATGAGGGAATTATCAATAAGAAAACAAAATGAATCTTCTAAAGCCTTTTATTCTCCAAATCGATTAGGGGATGTTTAACTGTATGGAAATTTTTTGGAAATTGTAGCCGAAGCAGCCAATATTCACGGTTACGGATTACTGGCCGATTACTATCAATGATTTTATAAATTACATCCGGGGAAGATAGTGCGGCAAAACCGCTGTTTCCAGGTCCCTAACCCTATTCTGTGAAATAGTGTGGTTTTGCAATCGATTTTCTTAAAGTGCGGTGACCGATGAAAGAAACAAGAACCAGTGAAGGAAAGGCTTAGTAAAGTCTCTCGATTCCATTCGTCGGTCTTTATTCATTCTTCTTCCTAGTGCTGTAGACGCAAACGCTGTTTCCACATCCTGAGAAATCTTAGCATTGAAATTAATAATATTATTTCGTGGAAATCCTGCATTATGCATGTTTGGAGAATCAAGCAAATGCATCATTCTTCAAGACAAAAGTGGAAAAACAGACTATTTGTATAGTGGCTGCTGAATATCCTTGTAGACTGCGAATACGCTTCTTGGAAAGAAGTCAACGGATACCTACTTGGGTGGGCAAGGTGCATCACGCCAGGTAACGAGTCACGTGTTTGTAGCCAATAGAATTGGAGGAATATGATGCTTCCAACTCAGTGCAACTGTGTCCGAGTGAAATGGCTACGAGAAACGAACTGATGGAGTGTGAAAAGGTATCGTGATAGGATGGCATGTTGCATGCTCTGCAAATTGTCGACAAATTGGGCCATCCCAGATCGCCAATCAGTGATGCCATATTGGAATGAAAGCGCCGGCATTCAACTGCAAGTACTATCCGCAGTGGATCACTCACTGCACTCACCGAATCAAACCGTAGAGTGATACGAAGGATATGCAAAATTCGCCATTCGTCGGCCGACACGTCGACTACGGAGTTCCGACAACGGCTGGAACACGAATCTGCACAAACATTTCAGAACCGACACTCACAACACGGATTTCCTTGGCAGTGCCGCAACATTCATGCCCCAAATTATCTTACTCAATATGCAGCGTCGTCTTCAGTGTTGCATAGAGCTTCAAGCAAAAGTAGGGAAGGTGAAAGCTTGGAAAGTTGTGTTACTGGACGGCGAATCAAACTACACCCTCTACCGAGCAGATGGATGAGTGTAGGGGCGGCAAATGTCAAGTGATTGTCTCTAACCGGAGTGCGTAACCCCAACTATGAAATTCTGAGCTGGCGGTATGAATGGTATGATCCCATTTTTCGTGGTTTGACTCCGACCTCTGTTTGTAGTGCCGCTGACATTGAACTCAGAGAGATATCTGAACATTCTGAACAATGCAATGCTTCCTATTTTGTAGCTTTTCGACGGAACTGATCATTGTCTATTTCAGCAAGACAATGCACCGTGTCACAACTGCATAGTTTGTGGACATGAACGTCACCACAATTGACTAGCATCCACAGAGCCATGATCCCAGTCCTATTAAACATCTCTGAGATGAACAGAAGCGTCAGATGAAGTCAAGGTTCATTTGCCCTCACAACAGTCCAGGACCTCATTACATGCCTACAGGGAAAATGGTCCAAAATTCCCATCGATAACTATCGTAATCTTGTGGAAAGTATGCCCGTAGAATGGCTGCAGTCATAATAGCAATATGAGGCTCTAGAGCTTATTAAGGTGGTCACCAGTGCTGTTTGTTCCTCACATCATGGTCTCCTTTGACTTCATTCCATGCGGTGTATGTTGTGGTGTGTCAACTCATTGTTCATCATATTTGCTTAAATGAAAGAACGAAATATTATCTTATTTAAGCTAATGACATCCGACATAATCGCGAATATTTGATATTCGCGAATGAGGTTTTAGCAGTTCTAGAAACTTTCATTCTAGAAATTTTTAGATTTCAAGACAATGCACAGTGTTGTCTTGACATCTAACGTTCTATTTTAAAGTCATGTCAGGGTCTGGTAAACATATCATCGTAAAATTATAGTATCTGATCATCTGAATTCCATGATGCAGCATTTCTAAGAAAAATACCAGTTTTATCTTCCATCGAACTAATGAGACTCGATGGTCGTGTTTGTAGAAGCATAGCGCACCAGTCATTACAAACAGTTAATTTTCTTATTCCTGTATTAAGTGATAACTGTTATTCTTGTTTTCATTTTTATGTTCAAGTGTACTATTAAAGTTTCAGACATGAGCATATTCCTTCACGCCGACATTCAAAAAATTGTACATTTGAACCATCCTATAACGGCTTCATTGTAATTATTTATATTAGAGGTCTCTACCTAATATTATATACCGTACGTGCCTATAATGATACGAGTACTCGTATTTGCTGTATAGGAATAAGAAAACAGCTTCCCTTGAAAATGAATCTTAAATTTATATAACATTTGTGTTTGCATTGTATAATAAATATTTTTAGGATTAATTTTATTTATTTGATTCTATTGTGGTTTATAGCAATTGGAACAGGTCCTTTTGTTTCCAAATCTGTATGCTTTCTCCATGATGGGACTTGGCTTCATAGCATGTGGAGTTTACCAAGTTTATAAGCGATGTAACAAATCACGGGACGAACTGAAAATACAAGGTAACTTCTAAATGCAATAGTTACTATATATTTCATTTCTTTCCCTTTTGTTATATTACAGTAGAATATAACACCATACTTTTCTTTCTCCCCACAAAGGCAGTGGAGCAAAAATTGGAAGTACTGTATTTCGCTTAATAATCCTAACTGCTGTTATTTATTGTTGCAGTAACATGATGATATAATTGAATGAAAAATTCACAAATTCTGGATGATAGCACCTTCTTTGAACCAAATGTTGAATAAGTCATAGAGGAGCGTCTACGAAATACGTGAGCGTCATTTATGGATCCCCCCCACACACACATTTATAAACACTAATTATGCATTACACTACAAACTGGTAAGCCGTTAATATTAGTTTCGTGAGAGTGGTTCTGTAAAAGTCACAAACCTATCTTCTAAAACCATTTATTTCCCCAAGGGTGAGATCCTTTAGCCCTGACTTTTTCAAGATACGTTGGCAGCTAGTCTCCATCTTTAAAAGCTTCATTGAAAAGGAGTTCAGGTTATCCATCATCAAACAGCAAACAATTGCCGCACTCTTGCAGCTCTAAACACCTTAGCTTTCGTACTATTGTAGTCATATGAGTTATACTATATTTTTTTAGTATTCTATAAAAATAAATATATTTGAATTAGTAATGAAAGTCTCTTCTTCTTCTTCTTTTTTCTGAAGTTATGTCACCATGGGTGTACTTCTACCATGGTGACCCAATCCATCTTGCGAGAGTATATACATATTTGTATGAATGAACAGGAAGGTGAAAGACAGCCAGAAACAATCTTAGAGGGATTCGATGAGATAACCACTCGGCCAACCAGGACAGCATTTTAATTAGTAATGAAAGTATTATATAATAAAAAAAATCAGCTAACGCCTTTTTATTCCCGTATAGAGAGTAAGCGAGGCCGTTTTAGCGCTGTCTAACTGTTAGAGACTGACTGGACAGTTCAATCTCCACTGGTAGCCAATCAGAGATAGCTCGCCCAAGGCTATCACTAATTAATCGGTACACAGTGAAGAAGATGGCTAACAAGTGCCCCATCTCGTGTTCCCTAACCCTAATACAATATTTTTAATGTCTAAAAATAGTGTGGGTTTGACGGCCGATTTTCTTTTACTGGATAAAACACCTGAGTTTCTGGGAGGAAAAAACTGCTTGCCCGTGCCAAAGATCGGCTAATTCGGGAACCAGTCGAGAAAAGTCTTAGAAAACCCTAAAATTGGTACAAGAGAAAAGAGAACTGAAACTTAAAAGAAATAATTCAGAGGCAGCAGATGAGTTATACCGTTAAAAATGCAATGAAAAATGTAAGGAAAGTAGCAAGATCTGATAAAGCCAAATGGTTGGAGGATTAGTGCAAAGACATTGAACAGTACTATGGAGAACTCAAACTTATAGGAAGTGGCAAACAAGATCAGTAGCAGTCAAAGATGAAGATGGTAAAGTATTGATGGACAAGACCGAAATCATACACAGATGGACGAGATATTGCAGCGAACTATATAAAAATCAACTAAATAATACTGCAACAGAAGATATTTTTAATGTCTGAAAATAGTGTGGGTTTGACGGCCGATTTTCTTTTACTGGATGAAACACTTGAGTTTCTGTGAGAAAAAAACCGCTTGCCAAATCAAAGAACTAAAAGCAATCTATCCACCAGCAGAGATATTTGAAAATGACATATTGGAAGAGGAGGTGAATAATGTTATAAAACATCTCAAGAGCAACAAGAGTCCTGTAGATGAAAACATAATAGGCGAGATGCTAAAATATGGAGGAGAATCAGTTGCAAAAGAAATACATAAGCTATGTAATGAAATATGGAGATCAGGGTATGCCCCGAAGAGTGGAAAAAATCGGACTTGGTTGTTCTTCATAAGAAAGGCAGTGCTTTAGAATGCACCAATTACAGAACTATTGCATTAATGAGCCATCTTGGTAAAGTGCTGATGGAAATACTAACAGAGCGCCTGAAGGGGCATATGGAGGCACATCTTCCTGATGAGCAAGCCGGATTTCGAAAAAATCGAAGTACAGTGCAACAAATACTCACACTGAGACTAATAGCAGAAAAAGTTCGAAGAAAGAACAAAAAGATATACTGCTGTTTCGTGGACTTCCAAAAAGCATTTGATAATATTGACCAAAATATAATATGGGCTGTCTTGGAATCCTATGATGTGGACAATAAATTGATCCGCCTGCTGAAAGATATAAACAGCCAAGCACAAGCAAAAATCAGGATAGCAGGTGCGACTGGAGATTGGTTTGCCACTAGTCAAGGCACAAGACAAGGGGACCCAATATCACCACTCATCTTCATCTTCATGTGATGAAGAACACTAGATAAGATTAAAGAGGAAGGTAGAGGCATTTCAATAAATGAAATGAGAATAAACTACCTCTGTTTTGCAGATGATGATATCGTCCTGATTAAATAAGATGCAGCAAGGCTAGAAAGGATACTGAAAACACTATACACAGAAGGAAAAAGATATACGGACTAAATGTCAACTTTGAAAAAACTAAAACAATGATATTTGGACAACAGGAGTAACTGAATAGAGTTACCATAGACAGATTTCAACTGGAAAATGTGGAACACTTCACATATCTTGGATGCCACATGACGCATGACCCCAAAAAAGAGATAAAAATTAGAATAGCCAGAGCAACAACTATTTTAAAAGCCATGGACAAAATATGGAAGAGCCGAGCTATAACGATGCAAACTAAACTCCGCGTTGTAGAAACCTGTATCTTCAGCAGCATGCTCTGTGGATGTCAGGCCTGGGTATTCATGAGAGAATAATCTGGCAGGAGGATATTAGCATTTGAGAGGAAATGCTGTAGAAAGATCTTGAGAATAAGCTGGATCCACAATGAGGAAATCTACAGACGAATATAACCAAAAGAAAACCTGATCCGGAAAATAATCTAAAGGAAACTATAGTAATCCCACACTTTAGAGAGCTGTCTTTGGGTCGGTGCCAAGAAGAGTCAATTCATGTTGAAGGGGAGAAAGAAATAAGGCTATGTACGAATTGGTCACAAACACGTGAAATCACGTGCTTTATACGTAAAAATTTCCAGCTGTTATACAAGCAAAATAGTTACCACTTTAAAAACTACAATGATCATAAAAGAGAAGTTAATTTTCCGACGTGTGATAATAAACAACTCATCCCACAATACGGACTGATTACCTTATCATCGGGACGGATTCTCCTTGCGCAGAAGTGTCTAAGGGTCTAGTATCTGTGGGCGTACTATACGTCTCTTTGGCCATATATGTAGAATGAACGATGAAAGGAAAATAAAAATGCTGCTGTTTGGAATGATTGAAGGAAGGAACAAAAAAGGAAGACCAAACAGAGAATGGGGCGATGACATTGTCAAATGGTGCGGAAACTCTATAAACAAACTGAGTCACCTTGCAGAAAATAGAATGCAATGGAAAAATCATATCAAGATGGCATCAGACACCTACGGGCATTGGACCCATGGTTGTTGTTGATGATGATGAGTTTATACCTTATTGATCGTTTCACGAAATGTTTAGTCATCCAATGAATACTGTAAACATCAAGGTCATCATATCTCATAGTCCATCGAGGCAAATTCGTCCTGGTAATGAACTTTAGCTTTGATTACGCGATTTTATCTTAATTTTCCTTGTGAACGATCATTGCCATCGTTTCTTTACTTCTCCTTGAAGCGATAAGACTGAATTTTAGAAAAACGTCCTGTGACTTATATTAAAATTCACTTCATATGCGCTGCTTGAGCAATTTTAAGCGAAATGAATTTGAGAAAAGTGAATATTCAGCAAGTTTCATTAACGTTTATTGAATTTCAGAGCGGTAGTTGCTTGTCAGTATTAATTTCTCTTTGTTTATTATAAATATATGTTCTATTTCTTTAATAACTGGATAACATTCCCACTTTCATTCATTTAGAATTCAGAAACATAAAAAAAAAAAAATGATACAGAGAGAGAGACCACACACACACACACGCACAGTGAGAGAGAGAGAGAGAGAGAGAGAGGGACTAGGCTGGTCATTTACTCCATGCAAGTTCATATATTCTGAGAGTGTATTATGTACAGGTAAAGAAATGATTGCAGACCGCAAAGAGCATACATCGTTGATTAATGGTGTGGTGTAGGAAGAAACGGATGCGATAATGTTCCGTTCTGGTGGTCTTCTTCTCAAGATTATTGCAGTATAACGATATTCCTTTTTCATCAGAAGATCATGTTTAGCATGCCTACTTCCGTTCTGATCTTCGGTTCTTTCCTGAATCTCAAACCTTTCTACAATAAATGGTTACTAATTACAGAAATGTTGATATCATTTTTCAATTTTCCTAATGCTGTTTCTGCAGTTCGAAAACAGCGAAATGCCTGTTAAATATTCTCGAAACACACAGTCTGCTGTGCATAAAATGCAATTACCACAGGCTATGTGGGCACTGGTAGGAGTGGCATTAACCCTAGCTTTAACGCAGTTTAATATCCGCTCAACTTGGTAACATTCTGGTTCCTTCACGTATCTAAAGATGTTGTAATGGAACTTTGTTTGAACTCCCAAAAGTGCTGTCATCTTTTCTTTTCCAACGAGTTGGTCTCCACAAGTATGCCATTCCAATGGTCCACTGAAATGTGGTAGCACGTTCAGTTGAAGTGAAGGAATATTAAATGCGGCTTTCATACGAACATAGGACGAACTGAAATTTATTTCACCATAGATATTTAAGTAGAGGAACCATCCATTGAAGCTCTGGAAACACGAAGGCCTCCCTACTTAATGGATGCATAATGATATGCAGCATCATTGGGTAAGATCTTGATGCCATGCTTTCATCGCATCTCTTATTAATTTATTGAGCTTATTCAAACTCTCAGAATTAGTGTTCTAAAGGAAAGTAAACGAAATATTTTGAATCAATTTACAAAATAAATTGATTCAAAAGGCAATCTTCTGTTGAGGCTTTGTAACACTTTACATAGTTTCTGAGGATAGGAAGAAAGATGATTAGATTATGACCTGCGATTTGTCACTTAGAATATTATCCCAAGATAATGCCATTCCTCAAGGATACCAGTGAATTTCAGTGGTCAACTAGAGATAATATGGAGATAATCTAGCATTTTTATTTGTCTGTCAAATCCTGATGAAAGGAGAGTAATGGTAAAATTTAATGGTGGTGGTTCTTTTAATTAATTCTAAGTTCATTCTGGGAAAAATATTCAGCAGCATTGTTTAACAATTCCTGTAAGCCAAAATAAGGCTATTGGGAAGTGCCGTTTACTTCCATAACTAGGCCGCCCAAAGAAATAAAGACGTTTTAGCTTTGATTCTAGTGCCTGACTAGAGGAGCTGTCCAGTTTTTGAGCATCTAGAATGAGATCGTCTGTGAAGACCATTGCATTAACTTTATAACCATTGGGATTATAGTTATGGTTTGGTGGAGATCATAAGAATCCATCCATAAACCGAAATAAAAAGAATATAAATGTATAACTTTAGAATCACCTTCATGAACAAGAATAAATAACACTAAACATTTCGCTCTTATCAGATCTGTAATAACTTACTAATAGCTTCATATCAAAATATTTTTGAATATTTAAAGTGGCAGATTTAGTGGTACACAAGCGACGAGCTTCAGATATTAAGGTTAATAATATCTCGGAACACCCATCAGCTAGAATTAACTTTAAAGCAGTGCAGGGTCTTCTAGACTAGGAGCAGAAGAATGTTGCTGATATGCTTCTCCAATTTTAGCTTGTTGAATGACACTATAAATAAAATTTTGATCTAAAGGGGCCACATCAAAGTCTTAGATGTTTCACATGGTTTCACTGAGACGATGACGATTTCACCGATGATGAAGATCACCTAAAATCAAATTAGCACCAGATCCGAGATTCTTTCCATCTTTTACATTTCTGCATATTTTCTCTGTAGTAGTTGACGAGAAGTAAGATGCTGTGTTCAGAATTAACCCATGGAGTTGTTCCCTGAAGAGTTGGAAGACCAAAAGTTGCGTTTAAAATAGCTTTCCGAATTATTCCTTTCAAATATTGATGATAATATGATGATTGTGGATCCTTTAAAGCAGTTTCTCAACCTTTCATGAATGCCCCATTTTTTAATATTAGTTTTTGTGGCAACCCCCACCTTCTCACCTTGCAATTCTTGTGTTGAGACTCTGACAAAACCCATAAAAGTTAGCAAAAAATAAATAAAATAAAATAAATAAATAAACAAAAAAAAACTAGGAATTAATTAAAAATGATAAATATTCATACAGATTTAAATACGTCATGAAATCTTTCGAAAAGTGTATAGATCTGCATCACTGCACAGACCGTTGAATCGATCGTATCGAAACATTTGCGATTTCATCACGGGAAGTCTCGAATGTTCTGGAAATGTTTCTGCGAATATTATTTAAGGCTTGAAGTGACAAGACGGCAGTAACACTGCAACATTGAGAAGTCTATGGTCGGCGTTATTTTACTCCTATTCGCAACGACTGCGATACACGGTATAAAAACAATCTCTGCTAGTGTAGAAAAATGGATAAATTTTTAATTGGACGTAAGCGAGCATCTGACAACTGCGGAACATCGACGTCAACAAATTCAGGTTCACAGAATATCATTCCGAAAGTAAAATCAAGAAAGTGAGACGCTTAAAATGAGACCTTTAAAATCACGTTTTCTGAACTTTGCAAAGACGCGGAGCGGAACATTCAGCGTTATTATTTTATTGCGAGACAAGATGGTTATCACAGGAAAAATGTTTACAACATGTTTACGAATTAAGAGAAGAAATATCACTCTTCTTACAAGAGGAAATCACGAAGCAGAGAAGTTTAGAGATCACTTATTCGATGAAACTGAGCTACTTGGCGGACATATTCGATAAACTAAATATATTAAACCATCAACTCCAAGGAAAACATACACATATCTTAGAGATGAGTGACAAAGTTAATACTTTTTTTGTAAAAAAAACTAGAGTTATGGAACGAAAAGGTAAAGCGACAAAAATGAGAAATGTTTGCAAATGTGGATGAATTTATCAAAACCTACAAGGCGGAAAAGAGCAACACATCAAAGTTTTACTTGCAACTATTGAACATGATTTAACAATGTTGACGAAGAATTTTAGAAACTATATTATAACCGACGACAATATAATGGCAATCTAGGAGTGAGTTAGAAACTCATTTCAAATTACTCCTGAAGGTTTCTCAATTGTTCAAAAGAAGAGGAACTATTTATATATTTATATTATATATATTATATATATTATATATATTATATATTTGTATAATTATCAAAAGAAGAGGAACTATTTATAGACTTCACATCAAGCAGCGATGTGAAGTCTATAAAGATGCACTTTTGTCATTCCCAACATCTTATCTTTATGAAATCGGGTTTTCTGCAGTGGCTGCCTTAAAACAATATAAATCTCAGTTAAATATAGAAAGAGAACTAAGAGTGTCAATTTCCAATGTATCATTTCCATCATATGAAAAGCTATACTCTGCAACACAGCCCAAGGAAGTCATTAATTTTTAGATTCATTGTTGTTTAATTTTAATTAGTTGCTCGGTATATTTTGCAATGTTTCCGTAAGCATAAGTAGTTTATTCAATGCAATGGATTTTATATATTTTATTATTTTATTTTCAAAGTGTATTTTATGTTTTGTTTTTGTGTCAATAAATCGTTTCATGAAATGCTTTTGTTTCAATAAAGTAGTTTTTCAGTTTTTACTTTGTTTTCCACTTTCTTCGCCCCCCCCCTTTTTTGGGGGGGGACGTCTCATAGGTTTAGACTCACTGCTTTAAAGTATTAGATAAATAATGTTCAAGTGAAATATCTCCAGGAAAGAATGTGCATTAAGAGAGCTTGAATCAGATAAAATATCATTATCATTTCAAAAGTTATTTCGAAAATCATTCACAAATTTTTCTACATTTCTATAGCTCTCCATCTAACAATGTGACTTATTGTAACGAATGCTTTATAAGGCAAAACTGAAGATAAGCTAAATTAATACTGGGATCATTAGCAACATTTCAACTTCCTTTCATGTAAGTATGAACTCTTCTGCTAGCGGCCCCTTGCCGTTGTCCTGTTCTACTAAGATAAGAGCAATTGCCTTGGCAGGATATTTAGAGGATCGATGGACACCTAGACCTCAAGCAGAGGAGAAAAAACGACGACAGTATATTAATGAACACTTTTCTCGATTACTGTGTGAAGTGCAGCTTGAGTGGCAACCGATATGAATTAGTGTGCGTTTTACAATTTCTTCCTATGTGAGGGAAGATCCTTGTAAGAAAGATATTGTTGCTTCTAGATGTGTCGAGCAAGAATAAACCCAAGACGAAAGTTAACCCTAATGGGAAAATATAGCATGTACCATTGGCTAGCCAAAGCTAGCTAGACAGCTCACCCTACAAGAATAGTAGTACTCTGCATTTGTCTACCCAAAAGGATGATATGGGATATTTTGCAAGCCATTGAGAGTTACAGTTACTCCCACTGTTTACCCACTCTTTACTTTGACATTCAGAGTACCAGTCAGAACTCAGATTGCATAAACATCTCTCAATGGCCATTTGTTTTGATTAGTTAGATTTCCCTCATGCTTGAGAGTTGTGAGCCACCTGTACTTGCCAGCCAAAATGGTGGCACGATATAGGCCATGTGAAAAGTAAAAACTATCCTTTTTACTTTTCAGTTTGACTGCATGCAAAATCTCTCTTCCACCTAGTAAATAAAATTTACAAGCAAGGATGTTCTACAAACTACAAATACCTTATTGCACTTCACACAAATTGGAATTTACTTTTCAAAAACCAATTGGAAATTTTAGGAAATCAGTAATCGCCAGTTGTTTGGTTTTCTGACTAGAATAAATTCCAGTCAGAAAACAAATAAATATTCAATCCAGTAAATATTCGGTAATTCAGTAAATTATAATTTAGTAAATATTCAATTCAGTAAATAAACCAGTAAATATTCAATCATTTTTAACATTAATTACGGTTATGAGAAAGAAGTTCATTGTATGCAAATTATTATGTAAAAGTAATCTTAAGCTGCATTAATTATCACCTTACGATATTCAGGAATTTCAAGAAATATGGTACACTATTTAAATTTGATTGCAATATTTGTTATTTCAAACTTGATTATAATTTAAGAGCCAGAGTGATAATACATGCATCCGTCAAGGTTGTATGGTATGTCAATTGTTGTGGTTTCTTTTGTTTTGATTTTTTTTGTTGAGAACTCCAATTAAAATTTCTCTTTTAAAAATGGAACGAACTATTTCATCACTTTACTCTTATTACAAACCATGGTAGCGTTTTCCAAAAACATAAATAGAAAGGGAAGAATGTGGGGTGCGTTCGTTTTGACAAAATTTCGATTGCTAATAAAAACTTTCTTGTGTACAGATTAGTTTTACTTCTTGAAATAAAAGCATAGCATAATGAGATAATTCATTCAGCTAAAGATTACTTTTGGAATAACTTTTACATAATAATCTCCATACAACGATCTTCTTTCTTGTAACCATAATTAATGTCACGAATGATTGAAAATTTAAAATATTGTAGTCTGAAAACAAATTTACCTAATTTTCTAAACTTCAAAGATTCTGCCATTTCTTTTAATGTTCACTTATTTGCTGCTCTTCTTAGTTTTCATTTTGAAAGTCGATTTTAATACACTGGTATCCAAAAGCTAAGGACGAACTACACTCTTACCTGCATATGAAAACATTTTCATGACTACAACCAAATGCGAACATAAATTTGTCGACAGCATACTAATAAATTATATTACACAAAAATGTGTCATAAATTTTGCACAAATTAAATTGCAGTACGATTTTTGGTAAAATTTGCAAATTGCTTAAGGACATAGTTAAGTCTTATGTCCTTAAGCAATTAATTAATATAGTGCTTACAGAAAACTATGTGGAGAGACATTTGAGTATGGAATATGTTCACCGCGAACTGCGATGCAGCTCTCACAATGCCGTACTATGCTTATTAGCACAACGTGATTCAGGAATTCCTGTGGCAATCTGGCCCATTCATCCTCCAAAGCAAAGATAAGGCCTTGTTTATTTTCTGGAGGGAATTTCGAGCGGCAATGCATCTCCCTATTGTGTCCTAACCGTGTTCTATGGAGATCTTAGGAACATGCTGGCTTTTCAATTACATTAATAGCAATGTCAAACCACATCGTACACGAGTGGTTTGACATTGTCATAGATAAAAATGAATTCTATGCTTACAGTAATCGAACATGACATTGAAGAATTTCGTTACAATATCATTCACCAGTCATGATCCCTTTTTCCAGAAATTGTAGCTCGATGCTCTCATTAAGCATAATGCCTCCCCAAACCATGGCCCAAGCACAACGGTATCTATCCCTTTCAAGAACATTTTCGTGATGGTAAGCACTACCAATTGCACCCTAGAACAAGTGTCGTATAAAACCGGAGGAAAGACAGTAGTAGGGTGGTCACTAGTGACCAGATCAAGATCAAGATAAGGTAAGGAATCGTGACGCGATTGGTTGATGACGTCATTGTGGGCGTGGCTTCATGGGTGTGGAATGTTTGGAATTTTTCTGTGGGCAAGTGTGTCACTGGCTTCTGTTGTTGTGTTTTGGTTCGCGTATGGGATTATGGGTGATGGTAGAGATAAGGATTCGTGTTGTGATTGGTGGTGCACTAGTGACCAGATGAAGATCAAGATAAGATAAGGAATCGTGACGTGAATGTTTGTTGTTATGAGATGTAGATAAGTGACGTCATTTGTTATTTGTAAATAAGTGACGTTGTTGTTTTGAATGGAAAAGGGAGATATATTAGAGATAAGGATTCGTGTTGTGATTGGTAGTGCACTAGTGACCAGATCAAGATCAAGATAAGATAAGGAATCGTGACGTGAATGTTTGTTGTTATGAGATGTAGATAAGTGACGTCATTTGTTAGTTGTAAATAAGTGACGTTATTGTTTTGAATGGAAAGGGAAATATTAGTGTATAAGTAATCGTGTTGTCATTGGTGGACACTTCTGACCAGATCAAGATCAAGATAAGATAAGGAATAGTGACGCGAATGTTTGTTGTTATTGAGTTTGGAATTTCGCTGGGCCCCCCTTCTGTCAGAAATATCACGTGGTATGATGGGTGATATTTAGAGATAAGAATCGTGACGTTATGTCTTTGTGCGGTATTTTGGTTTGGCTATGGAATTGTGGGCTATGTTTTGAGATAAGATATCTTTGAATTTTCCCAGGGTGACACACATCCGTCATTGTCGTCTATGGGAATTCTTAGCGTATGTCGTGATGGTGGGTGTGATTAGATTTTTCTGAATAATTAATTATATACTAGTGTCACTCAAACATACGGTTTTTTTTTTTTTATTCTTATTTTATTTTATATAGATGGTTGTACTAATTTTCCAATACATTTGCGGTATTTGTTTCCTGTTAAAGGGTGGGAATTCTTAGAGTAAGTCGTGATGGCGGCAGTCTTTCGAGCTTTTCTGAATAATTAATTATATACTGATGTCACTCAAACACACATACCTTTTTTTTTTCTTCTATATACATGTTCTAATCAAGTTCATATTTTATTCATAATTCATCCGAATATTTTGATTTGTCTAAAATTAAGATCTTAAATTCAATAAATAAATAAATAAACAAATCGTGTGTGTATTCACGGTTATTGCAAAAGTGTTCTCTTAAACATACATAACACATCAAAGACACTGTTTGTTCTTTTAAGTTTACATATTTATTTCACAGATATTATTTACAATGCAATATGCAGAAATAGGAATTTACATATATCACCAATGCAAATGGTGTTTTTCTTGGCGTAACATTTCTTTGATGAGGCAAGTTTGATTGCCTGATTTTGATACTGCTTCCCAGATGATTATGGCTATTTCTCCGGTCATTAATGTTAGCAGTACTGCTATAAAAGCAAGTAACTGCCACTTTTGCGATGTTTCTTGATTTTCACCTGCAAAGAAAAAAAAACCATTGATAGTAATGGAAAAGTTAGCAGATTACTATAATCCTAATACAGTAGTTAGTTTTGGAAGTATCAAAGCTTTACAGAAACATATAAATTTGCCACATGAAACCGTGAAAAGTTGGTTAGCAACACAACCTACTTATGTGAGACATAAACCCATTAGAAGAAAGTTTAAACGCAATCAAATCAAAGTCCCGACACTTTTACATACTTTTCAATGTGATTTGGCAGATATGTCATCCCTTGCAAAAGAGAATGGAGGTGTGTGTTTCCTTCTTGTATGCATTGATTGTTTTTCCCGATTTGCGTGGGTTCGAACACTGAAGAAGAAATCAGCAGACGATGTTGTTAAGGCTTTCGAGTCTATTTTTAAAGAGGAAAGGCCATGTTACATAAACACTGATCAAGGAAAAGAGTTTTGCAACAAGAAAGTTCGTGCATTGTTTAAGAACCATAATATTCATTTCTACACAACCAGGAGTGAAATGAAAGCACCCATTGCAGAAAGATTTATCAGAACATTGAAAACAAAGATCTACAAGTGGATGACGTATACTAAAAGTAAAAGTTATACAAATGTATTGCCGACCCTTGTACATACTTATAACCTCACACCACACCTCACTATTGGTATGGCTCCTTCCCAAGTTAACCTTCACAACGAGGATCGTGTTTGGAAATATTTGTACGGAACCCAAGAGGAGGCTAGCAAACGTATCAGACACGTATCCTTATAGGGCTTATATTGAAAACCTACTAAATTATGACAGAGATGCTAAAAACAGTCAACTCACAAATGAACTATTTGTTAAAGATGATGTGGCTAATGTTAGTGATATGTTTACCAAAAGTGAATGTGGGATGCGTAGACGACAAGCTCGAATTAACCAATCAAAAAGTGTCGAGATGCTTGGGCGAATACACGCTGACATCATGCATCAAGACCGGTACTTGATCAATAACGTTACTGTTCGTGTTCGTATGGTTCGCAGTTCTCCCGAATTTTGTTTACTGACTGCAAATGCTGATTCTAAGGCTAAAGTGCAAATTGATGAGGCTACACTTTTTGTCCGCAAAGTCAAAATAAATTCAAAGATTCAACTGGCTCACCTGTCTGTGTTAGACAAGTCAAACATGATATACCCCATCAATCGTGTGCAAGTGTCTTATTTTTCAATTCCCAAGGGTATGTCAGATGCCACACGAGACAATCTGTATCTAGGTGAAATACCATCTAGATTAATTATTGGACTGGTCGCTAGTGATGGGTTTAATGGCACTTTCAACAGAAATCCATTTAATTTTCATCATTTCAATCTGAATTTTCTTGTAGTGACCGCTGACGGTATTCAGTATCCCTCACAACCTTTGACTCCGAACTTCAAAGAAAGGCATTACAGCAGATGTTACATGTCACTGTTCACATCACTAGGTAAATGGAACAGAGACTGTGGTAATGATATTTCTTATGAAGAATACGTAAAGGGAAACGTTCTCTATGGATTTGACTTATCGCCAGATCAAAATGCCGTTGCCCCCCATGTCAGCCTGTTAAGAAGAGGAAGTGTGCGACTCGAGGTTAAATTTGCTCAACCTCTTCCTGAAAACATCACAGTGGTTCTTTATGCAGAATTTGAGTGTACGTTATCCGTAACAAAGGATCGTTCTGTGTTACTGGACTATGAACACTAAACAATTAGTAAGCATACTAGAGTTAGAACCCACGACGAGAAAAGTGGGTTTAGGAGTTTGTGCTCGTGATGAATTACCACTATATCCGATCAGAAAACAACAGTCGATGTTCGTCGTGAACACAAATCCGACCTGGTTGCCAGGACAACATTGGCAAGCTATCTATATTAAAGACAAACACGGTGATTTTTTCGATAGCTTCGGTCGTCCACCCGAAAACGATATTGTTAACTTTCTGAATATTAATACTAATAAATGGTATTATAATTCTGTAATTGTACAAGCTAAGGAATCTGTCGCTTGTGGTTTGCATTGTGTGTATTTTTTAATATTGAGATGTCGTGGTCTTTCTATGCAAAATATTATTAACAAATGTTATTCTAAGGATTTATGGTTAAATGATATTGTAGTAACTAATGCTGTTACAGATCATTTACTGAAAATAAAAAATAATTAAAAAGAAAAAAAAAAATTGTTTTTCACTTACCATTTTTTCCAAACCAGTTTCTTATTCCCACGCAGCTTTCGGGGAGATAGAGAGATGAATTTGGTACTCCTTCTTCGAGCTCTCTTGCGGGGAGGGATTGGAGTGGAAGCATTTTCTTCACTGGGAGTGGGTGATGTTGATGGGAATGGTTCTGGGTATTTGGTTTGTTCAGTAAAGGTTCTGGACGTGGTATTCTATGTTCCTGTTGCTCTCCTTCTGTGAGAGCCAATTGGTTTTTCAACCCTAAATACTTTTGCAGAACATTTAAATATGCTTTTACTTTTTCATCTGCATGTTTATTTCTTATTTTTAAAATAGCACTCATTTCATCATCAAGTGCATACAATTCACGCTCCTCTGGTGATTGGAGAAGCGTAAATTTTTTAAACATATTCATTTTCTAATAAGTGAAGTCAATAAAGGAACAATGATACTGCCTAATAATGGGAACAGTGCTCCTCCGTGCTGTAAAACCAATTTTCTTCTGGTTATGAAGGGAAGCGATTTGTTACTTAGTGCTCTTATAATTTTTTTTTTCCTTCGTAGGCGTGACTTTTGCTTGTTTTTTAGTGGAATATTTCCACATAATACATTTTTGCAAATTTCACAGAGTGTGGTGATTTGGCTGGAGGTGCAATGTTTTAAAGCATCATTTGCTTGTTTGGGAGAGGAATGAGATAAGTACTTGATGAGATATTCATAGCGTTTGAGTCTATCAGCCATTCAGGGATAAATACTGTATTGGGTTCTTCTCCTGGCAAAATCCGTGACCTCAAGCGTAAAATATCAGGTGTTTCCTGTCTAAAGTCTAAAACTAAATATGAGTGGGGTTCCCGTGTTGCATCTTTATAAATCTGAACTAACACGTTCGTTTGTCCTGGAAATACTTGGGAAGCTAAATGAGAAAACTGCAAAGAGTCTCGGGGATTTTTAAAAGCAATAACATAATGACTATTGAGAGAAATTGTACGAAAATGTGTACCTTTACAGAATAAATTTTGTGTCAGTAGAATGACACTAAGGTTACGGTGATGTGAACCTTTTATGAATACATCAGCTATTTCCGTGCTGTCCTTAGCCTGGTGAACCAAATCATCGATTATGAGTAAATTTCTCACATTAGAATCAAATTCAGGTAACTTCAAACCATTCACGAACTCTATATTGGTAAATTTTTTAAATTTATCTTGATTTTCACTGTAACAGTAAACGATTCGTTCCGGTGGTGGTTTGATTAGTTGATTACAATGTTCTATGAGAGACAACACGAATGTTGTTTTTCCTGACTGAGTAGCTCCCGAAATTATACATGTAAATGGATGTATGAACATATTGAAAATGATAACATAATAAGACTGTGATTGTTTTTATATAATCAGAGATCATGTAAAAACAAATAGATACTTGTTTTAATATCAAAAAAATCTCCTTGTCAACATTTTTTTAATTTTTTTTTTTTATCACAGTCACCATGTAATCATGCCAAGACGAATTTTCTTTTTTAATTCTAAGAAAAAAAAGCTATTGTGGAATAATAGTAACAATAACATTGATGTTAAAAATGTACAAGAGAAGGGCGACACTGCAAATCATCGTGTTGGGAAACAACCATGGATTTTTACCAACCAGGTAGAATGTTGTTTAGTTTTCTGTCCCATAGATGGCATCTTTTGCTTATGGGGTATATGAGTGTAAGGAATTATCCTTTAAAATACCCATAGGGAAAAGTGCATGTGTCTGTTGACACTATGCGCTTCGCAAAAGTGTATCCAAATCTTTTTGTTACTGAGGTCGTTTTGAGTTGACAGCTCCATTTGTCTCTGTGGACAGAAAATGGTACAGGAATTTGGATATTTTGTGGCTCACCCCTTACTGCTGCAATCATAGATTCCAGATTAATCTCAGTGGCCGCGCGAGAATTTAAAGTAATGCCTTTGCATTTGGTCACAATCTTACCCCTCCGCGTTCTGTAGGAATAAGATTTGGGGCCTGTGGTAACAAACTCAACAATAAAGTCACCGTCGAGTTCGTCACCTAGCTCCCCAAGGTAGTGACCAATGGACGGTGAGTAATCGCCCGGTTTTTCAATGAAAATCACAGAATCAGTATCTGTGTATAAAAGCCGTCTTTGCAAAGGTTCCATGACCTCGTATAACTTTATCCTACCGTAGGCAGCTACAAATGAGGAGATGACAGCATTCCCTTTCCTATTTTCAGGCTCAGTGCCTTCAACAGGCGAGTAGGCAACCATCATCTGCTCTTCTGAAACTAACCTGGCATCTTGGATAACTTTACTGTTATCTAAAAAAAGTTCTACGAGGTCTTCATAAGAGGAAATCACCTGGGTCTGAGTTCTTAACATTCTCATGCCAAGCCTTCCCCATAGAGAATTCAAACAAAGCTTAGCAAGTGAACGTTTACCAGGGTTTTTACTAATGTGCTCACTATTTAACATAACACCTTCCCTTAGCAAAAACTCGTCCAGATAAGCCTGTCGGTTTTGACCTTCAGGCCATCCAGATGCTTCCTGTTTCAGCTTCAGAAAGGTATCAATATAGTGAGCAAAGAAGTTTTCTTCCCCTTCAAATTTTTGAGAAAAATGCCACACCTCGTAAAATTCAATAACTTTATAACCGCGAGAACGTGCTAAATCTAACTCTGGACTGCACCAATAACCTGTAAATGATCGGTCCGTATGAGAGCATAATGGGGCCATTTCGGAAGCACACTTTCCACACAGGGGGAAGATTAATTTTTCGTTAACTGTGATGGGCAAAACCGGTAAAAAGAGATCTGTAGGTGCTTCCACTTTTGCATGGCAAATACCAAAGTATACCCCAGGAGAATAGTCGAAATTATCGATAATAACTTCGGGATGCCCCATAGGAAATACCTGGTATTTCATTACCCATGGATAAAGGCTATTGAAGTCCAAATAGCGAATAACTTCCCCTTCTGACTGAATTTTGTGATACATTTTGTAGCAGTCGGTTCTGCCACCATGTAGAGCACTACGAGGTAATATGGGATCTGGAATATTAAGAGCAGCAATAAAGGTTTTCAAGGCTGGGTTTTCAGAAATTTCTGCATTAAACTGACATTCCCAAATTGAGATAACGTCGAATCCTTGGCTACGAAAGTAGTTTTCGCGATCCTTCGTTTGCTCAAAAAGGGAAATCATGTCAGTGTTTCTGTATGGTTGGAATGTACTTGGTTTATAACAAAAAATACAACCATGGAAGAAGCACCCGTAATATTCAAAAATTAAGCTTCCACATTTCCCATCGACAAAATAAGGTCCGATGCGGACTTCTCCCCCCACAGATCGTGCATGTTGTATGGTTATGTTGTTCTGTTGTTCTTGCCATTTGAGCCAAGCCAAAGCCTTTCGACTTTGCACGTTTGCCCCTATGTAACCCCGAGCAGGAAGTATGGCCAATGTGTTAGGTTTCAAAAAGTTTTGGAGAAATACTCTCAAACATACTCCTGCAATTGTAATGTCATGGAGAAAGGGATCAATCTGGGTGAGCTGTATGAAGAGAGTGCGAAAAGTGTTGCAACTGTCTCGCAAAACACGCACGTCATCTTTCGTATAAGCTAAAAGTTCCGCTTTCAGACAGTATTCAGTGTCTAGCCGATTTTCGTACCAAGTCTCGAACTCTGTACGAGTTTCTTTATTCATAAATTCCGGCTGGAAATATGATTTTTCGAGGATGACTCCACGATAATCCAGAGAATCGGATGTGTGAAACTTATGAGGAAAGAAACCCTTACGAACTTCTGGGAGATCAAACATAGCAGGCAGTTTCCTAAGAGCGACACTAATGTAGGAAAAACTGTCAAGAAATATGATGTTTAAAGGGTCATAATAGATAGCAAGTATCTTCGATCCGTCAAACACTACACGGGGTTGGAAATTTTTTGAAAAAAGATATTCCAAAATAAAATACCCGTCAAAACCACGAAAATTGTGTGCAATTACACGAATATTTTCGTATTTTGGTTTGACAGTCCGAAGGATTTTACCATCTCGATCTCTTTTCATAATATTCTTGACAGAAAACAGCTCGTCTAGAAATTGACCCACACAGTTTTCACCCCAAAACTCGCGTTCGTGACTACCGAAATCAGCTATACATAATACTGGTACATGACGATGATTTTTAGCTATAGTTTCTGTGTCAAAAAAAACCATAGAAACTTGTTTATTTGAGACCTCAGATTTTTGCACAAAGCATTTCTGTTTTGGGTGAACTGATTTGCAGTAGTTGCAGAAATTTTCAGGTGGACAGACGTGACTTTTATCTGTAGAGAAAGTAGTCAAACACTGTCCGCAACGATGGAGTTTTGAACAAATATTATTTTGTATGTGCAAATTCAGACATTCGTTGCCGTAGAAAAATCTATTGCACGACTTGCACAAAAGGAGGTCCCGCACACTATGACTGGCGTTTGTGCGACAGCGGATGCATATATTTTTGCATCTATGCATTTTCAAATTGATTGGATTTTTGAATGATTTTATGCAAGTGGGGCAATAATAGTTATTCCCAAACAGAGCTGGCACGCTACGCACTAAATCATAATGAGAGTTGCGGTATAAAAGACAGATCTGTTTATTTGCATTTGGGCCCCGAAATACCACAGAAAAATCAGCATCTGCTGAAAAAATTACGATTTGGTATTCCGGAGTCAAATGCTTTTGAAAGAGATCTGCTTCTGGAATACCGCAAGAAATGAGCGGAACCCCTGCAATTTTGTGCAAAGTTAAAGCCCTCTTTGTTTGTAACTTTTTACGATCTAAACGCACTTGTCTGTATGTTTGGGCATCATCACTTTGTGCAGAAACACCCAGAACAAGTGCTCGGGCCATGCAAAGATTGTCTTTGTTGTTAATTTCCACAACAGCTCTTTTGATTTTCATAAATTCATCCAGGCTAAGCAGCGTTCTTCTTTTAACATTGGTTCTGCCACCACCATTGTTACTGATATTGATAAGAATGACGTCGATAATCAGATCATTTGCCAAAAGAAACTCACGTTTCGATTGGGCGACAGCATAAAAAGCATCAACTATTCTTTTGATAGTTAGTTCAGAAAGCAACATGAACGGTAAGTTTATGTTGCTTTCTAAACTGGATGCACTAACGCCCAACCGAACGTGAGAAAAAGTTCCAGAACCCGATAAACGCTGAATGATTTCATTAAGCATATCTCGAAAAATATCAAAAAAATACTCTGGTGAAAAGAGTTCCAGATCACGAAATCGAACTTGATACTCTAATTGTCGAGTTTGATACTTGATAGATTGACGTGATCGGGCCACCGAAACAGTATAAAAGTCCCTGTAGAGTGAGGGTTCAATAGTAGTAGACGTAGAGAGTTTAGTTTCACATCCAGTAACTGAATGTGAATCATATAAATTTTGGGGAGGGTCGCGACTTCCTCCAGCCACACCAGCGATTGTTATATTAGAATTAATACCACGTCCTGTGATTTCCTCATTTTCTCCAGTCAAATCTACCTCTACAATGGTAGGTTGATGGTTGAATATATTCCCATTACCATCAACGAACCGAATAACAGATGATCGCTATTAAAAAAAAATAAAATAAAATAAATTACTTCTAGGTTTCAGAAATATCGTTTAGAAATAAAAACTCAAGGTGATTTTAGCAATTTCAATACTACATAAGAGTTTCACTAACACACTTTTACTAAACATCAACCCTCAAAATTTTCCCCAAAAAATCCTAATAACCAAAATAAATTAAATGTTACTCATCATAATTTATTAGCAATTTCGACACTATGCGATGGTTTCACTATCACAATATTACTAAATAACCACACTCAATATCTTTTCCCAATAATAATAAAAAAAAAAAAAATTATATATATATATATATATATATATATAATGACTTATGGGATTTCACTAAAAACAAAACAGATTGAATATCATAAACATGATTTTTATTTTTCCATTGCAAAAACCACCTTATAACTTTATAGACAAAAATCGCTAATGTAGTCACTAAAATTCAAATGACATTGCTATAAAATGACAAAATTAACTTACCTTTTCTCCAGAAAAACTCATTTTCAAACTACAATCTTCTGAATGCATACCAAATTACCAATACTAGAAACTCAAAGGAATACAACCAAATACTACTAGAAAGTTACTACTAGAAACTCAAATGGAACCACCCACCCACCCCATTAGTCTATTTATAAAAAATCAGAACCAATGGAAAACCAATAATCACAACATGTGACAATGAATAATTTAGTTCTCAACGATCACTCAAGGTCAAATTACGAACCTTTGCTACCCATCAGTAGGGTATCACCTCGAAAACACTTAGTCACAACATTAAGCTGGAGTGCAATATTTGTAGGATAGGATGTGATGCGAACAAGTCAGGTCTCAAAGATCACATGAGGTCATTTACAAATCTTTGCTACCTAACACTATTGTAAACATTACTCACATGAAAGCTTGACTAATACACTACCCTGGAAATATTTTACCTTTGAAGTAAGCGCTATATACGGGTAAGAAAAGAACGATGACTGGCTGACCGGAAATGAGTCACTCAGTTATCTACAGATAAGTTTAATGAAAATTAACAGTGTGGGAAAATAATTCACACACAATTTATTTATTTATTTTACTCAGTTATTCTGGTTATAATATGTAGTTAACTGAATTTTAAAAAGTAAAACCTATAATGAAAAAGTCAAATGGATTTCAGAGTTGTGTTTGTGTTCTGTGCTGTGAATATATGTTAAAAATCAACAATTTGGAATATTCAGAAACCTAGATAGTACTAATATGTTCTCATTCTGGAAAGAAATGTAAGTGAATTTTAACTTAAACATAACAATTGATAATTGTAATACAATAATCAGTGGTCGTATGTTTTTAGTAAACGTAATTCTAAAACTGAACATTTTTTTTTTTTTTTTTTTTTTTTTTTTTTTTTCCCATAAGAATAATCACAGGGTATATTAGAGTACCAACATGGACACATTAGCGAGTTTTCATGTCTAAAGTGTATGTGAAAGAAAAGTTACGCCATGAAAAACACCATTTGCATTGGTGATATATGTAAATTCAATTCCTATTTCTTGCATATTGCAATGTAAATAATATCTGTGAAATAAATATGTAAACTTAAAAGAACAAACAGTGTCTTTGATGTGTTATGTATGTATGTTTAAGTAAGAACACTTTTGAAATAACCGTGAATACACACACGATTTGTTTATTTATTTATTTATTGAACTTTAAGATCTTACTTTTAGACAAATCAAAATATCCAGATGAATTATGAATAAAATATGAACTTGATTAGAATATGTATATAGAAGAAAATACAGATGAGGTATGGAAAAAAAAAAGTATGTGTGTTTGAGTGACATCAGTATATAATTAATTATTCAGAAAAGCTCGAAAGACTGCCGCCATCACGACTTACTCTAAGAATACCCACCCTTTAACAGGAAACAAATACCCCAAATGTATTGGAAAATAAAATAAAAAAAAAAAAAAAACGTATGTTTGAGTGACACCAGTATATAATTAATTATTCAGAAAAATCTAATCACACCCGCCATCACGACATACGCTAAGAATTCCCATAGACGACAATGACGGATGTGTGTCACCCTGGGAAAATTCAAAGATATCTTATCTCAAAACATAGCCCACAATTCCATAGCCAAACCAAAATACCGCACAAAGACATAACGTCACGATTCTTATCTCTAAATATCACCCATCATACCACGTGATATTTCTGACAGAAGGGGGGCCCAGCGAAATTCCAAACTCAATAACAACAAACATTCGCGTCACGATTCCTTATCTTATCTTGATCTTGATCTGGTCAGAAGTGTCCACCAATGACAACACGATTACTTATACACTAATATTTCCCTTTCCATTCAAAACAATAACGTCACTTATTTACAACTAACAAATGACGTCACTTATCTACATCTCATAACAACAAACATTCACGTCACGATTCCTTATCTTATCTTGATCTTGATCTGGTCACTAGTGCACCACCAATCACAACACGAATCCTTATCTCTAATATATCTCCCTTTTCCATTCAAAACAACAACGTCACTTATTTACAAATAACAAATGACGACATTTATTTACAAATAACAAATGACGTCACTTATCTACATCTGAAAACAACACACACCCACCTCACCATTCCTTATCTTATCTTGATCTTCATCTGGTCACTAGTGCACCACCAATCACAACACGAATCCTTATCTCTACCATCACCCATAATCCCATACGCGAACCAAAACACAACAACAGAAGCCAGTGACACACTTGCCCACAGAAAAATTCCAAACATTCCACACCCATGAAGCCACGCCCACAATGACGTCATCAACCAATCACGTCACGATTCCTTATCTTATCTTGATCTTGATCTGGTCACTAGTGACCACCCTACTACTAAAGACTAAAACGACAATCATCTGTCAATAAACAGTACATCAGCCAACCGATGTCTTGTCCAATTTTTGTGGATACAACACCACCACTGAAAACGTGCTCTACGATGAACTGAGAATAAAGGGACATGGACTACAGACTTTCGGGTGTATAGGCCTACTTGTGGCAGACATCTTGCCACAGTTTGTCGAGATATCATCGTATCTGTGCTTGAATGGAACCGTTTTGCAAGCTTACCCGATGTGGTGCGTCGATTATAATTTGGTGTCATAACAGAAATTCTGTCTTCATGGTGGAGCGAGGGCGACCTCTTATCAAACGTCTGCGACACATTCCATTGCTCTTAAACACTGCCCAGAGCTAGGATGCAACGCTATGTGAGATTTCAAGATCTAGCAATATCAGTAATTCTACAGCCTCCTTCTAGCTTTCCAATAATTCTAACCCACGTCAAATCATCCAGATGATTTCTTTGAGACATTACAAGACATCCAACTTTGCATCTTTATTCCTTCACAAACAGAACTTCCTTCAAGCACAACTCGCTTAGTGCAGGCTTTTGTCTTTTATCCTGTTGGGTGCTGACACGTAACCCCTTTTCTCGCGATTAGAAAACTTGAATGTGTATCTGTTTTCTACTCGAAATTTAGATGATTGTGGTTGTAATGTGTGATGTTTAAATGTGTGGTTGTAATCTTCAGAAATAGTATTAGGTTTTGGCCACCAGTGTATTTCAGTTTACTCTGTTTAGCTGATATAGTTTTGTAGTTGTGCAGAGCGAATCGGAATCAATTCCCTGCATGAAAGGGAGTCTGTTGGTTGGTGGTGATGGTGGTTTTATTTTATATTTTAAAGACGTATTGATTGTTGTTTTTCGTTTTCAAACTAGATTAAAAATTTTGTTTTCCTCTACTTGGCTGACAATCTCCAAAGTTGTGCTGGGTGGTTTATTTGAGATGTATTGTTTGTGTGAAGAGGTTAACAGTTTCCTTTCCTGAAACGTAACTTCTCTTCGCCTCCCTGTATCTATCTATCTATTCCCTTCTGCCATACGGCCGGGGGGAGGGGCTATATGCTACCATACTAGGGAGATGATTATGAGCAAGGTGGTTTCCCCTTGCCTTCCTTGCCGTAAGTATTTATGACTTAACGTGTGTGTTCACGGGGCCGATTTGCCTGCTTACGGGATGACAAACCCCAGATAAACTGGCGGAAAAAACCCTGCTGTCCACGCCCAAGACCGGCTAACTTGGCTATGGCTGAGGAAGATCCTTAAGCTCCTCACGTTGTGGACGGGAATCGAACCTAGGACACTCCTTCCTCAGGCATATGGTTCCGAAGCAGAAAGCCACTAGGCTAACCCCGCGGACGCCTCCCCGTGTGGATAAGAAAAATGTCTACTTGATGATTTTATGTTTCCTGTAGTGTGTCTTTCTTCCTGTTTGTTATTTGAACTTGAACTGTTATGAACTTTTGTTATGAACTTGATTCTGTATTTACACTGTGTCATTCGTTGTCCGGTAATCGATGCTACAATAGAAAAAGCATTAAATCCTCAGGAAATCGCACACCATTGCATTAATACGATTAATAACATAAATACATCAATAAAAATTAATAAAATAAATAAAACTTATAGTTCAATTACAGTGTTGCCAATATTCAATTCTACATATAAAAAATTCGTTAAACCCTCAAGAAGTCAATGAGAATCTGAAATAACTTCATCTTCTCGAAGAAATGCAAAACACAAGAATGGTATTTATTTATTTATTTATATTTGATGATTTGGATAAACAAATACCATTCTTGGTATTTATTTATTTGGATAAACAATTACCAATGATGGTATTTGTTTATCCAAATCATCAAAGCAATGTAACATAGCATTAAAATAAGTAACGAAAATGTACGTACGAACAAAATTACCTCAGCTTCCTATTCAAGAAACACAAAACACTAGGCGAACACACCTACTCAAAATTCAAAGCACAACATAAAGAAACAAAAGTATGTTTACCGACAACCCAACTAATCTTCCCATCAAACAAAATATATCTATAGAAATGTACAGCACCATTCCCACAAAATTAGACACACCTGCCAGTGACAAGGAAATTCCCCGAGGCTAATGGATACAAAAATCATCCGACGCTGCCGTAACACGACCAGGGAAAAGTGGGCAACGAATAGGCACTCTCTCTCTCTCTCTCTTACCATCACCTCCCACTCTTGCCCGCCTATCCATTCCCCCACATGACTGGGGATCACTCATGGAGTACAGAGACGCCACTCCCTCCCCCTCTCCTCGAACACGCCTGACCTCTAAGGCAAACAGCTGGGGGACAACACCGTACTCCTAACGGACTCCCTTATACCTCTTCATATCTGGGGGGAATCATAAATTCCATCACGAATATCACCATATCATCTTCTGATAGCTAAGTTTTACATAATAACGCTTTTTGGTTTCTAGAATCAGGGGTTTCAACGTCAGTCAATAATCCATCGCTAAACAAGTGTTAAAATGAAGATGGTTCCGTCAAGAAGAAAATAAGAAGAACAGAGAGAGAGAGAGAGAGAGAGAGAGAGAGAGACATTTCCTGTACTATAAGTGAGCTGCTGCCGCGCCATAATTCGTTACACCATGCGCATATCAGTCATTTTATCGAGTAATTGTGAATGAACATATAGACTATAGCATAATTTGTACTATTTTTATGGGAAAATTATAGCGAAATATATTCTAACCTTCATTATTAGAAGGAAATGATGTTATTACAAAAGGCATTTGTTTGAGGTTTCCATGAGATGTGTTAAGAATTTTATGAAAGAAATAACGATTTTTTTTTTTTTTTTTTTTAAATTTGGGAAATGGAATTCTTACAAAAATTTGTTCAGCCGTTTCAATTCTTGTTTCCTCCTTTTGCAAGTATAACAAGAGAACAAAATGATTTTTATATTATGTATCGAAATACACTGCCATTTGTACAATTGTACCATTACTCAATATTCTTTTAATGACACCACTTTGTAAAAAACATGATTTCAGTCTAAAACCACAGAATACAGTCATCAAAAATTCACGTCTGAGCAATTTCAGATTGCACTTCTATGTAAATAATTATATACTCCTGCTAAGGCGCAATGTACCTTTGTCATTTTTTTATGTGACAACCCCTCACAAAAAGTTGTAAACCTATAGTGTATTAGTACCGCAAGTGGACTAACGATTTTTGTAAAAAACAAGTTATATATATATAAGACCACTATCTTATTTATTGGAGCCCTGAAGTGGCGTGTTTATAGTATTCAGAGGTGGATTATTTCTGGCCAGCACACTTTTTGCGTATCCCGAGTAAGCAAACAGACAAACAAGTCAAGTTTGCTCCTGCAATAGTTGCAAGTCTAGCTGACCCTGCACGTAGTGCAAGACCAAGGCAACTCATGGTAAAAGTAGAATAAGCTCTGATCACTAATCTTAATATTTACCCATAATGCAAAGCACATCTCCTGGAGGATATATATATATATATATATTATATTTTACAGCCTATTTTTCTACCTACTGCAGTGTGAAGGCCTCTCCCATTGCGGGAGATTTTGGGACTAATTACTCCCATGGTGACCCAGTCCATATTGGGAGAAGACAATCACAAACATCCATGGTGACGCGGGATTCGAGCCCGCAGCCTCTTGGCTGGAGAGCGGATACGCTAACCACTTGGCCAACCAGGCCGGCACCCCCTATATATATAATTATTAATATTAAGTATAATTATTATTATTATTAATAATTTATAATTTTACAAATATATAAATATAAATATATAAAACTATGGCCAAGATAATGTGCTTGGACTTGGAAGACATGGCTAGACAGAAAGTTCTTAATAAAAACAGAATATACCCTTAGACCCAATATTAAAAACGTCATTAATATGCCATATCTCCACACTTTATCACAGACTTTTTCCATGTTGAAGAACACTAAAACCACATGTTCCCATTTCAGGAAAGCGTCTGTTATACATAAAGTAGAGAGGAAACTGTTGGTTTTTGAAATAAAATGCTTTAGGAAAATAAATAGAACCAATTGGACA
This sequence comes from Typopeltis vanoorti, assembly GCF_054136105.1. Classification (NCBI taxonomy): domain Eukaryota; kingdom Metazoa; phylum Arthropoda; class Arachnida; order Uropygi; family Thelyphonidae; genus Typopeltis; species Typopeltis vanoorti. The sequence goes on from NC_143560.1 coordinate 139,483,000, forward strand.
GAACGTGAGACTAATGCACAAGTTCTGCAAGATTTCAATATCCTGACCAAACAATTCTTAACACAATTGAAATCCCGTCAACCCCATTGGTTTGATCACACTGTGCGAATGGAACGGACAGACTTCCTCATGGTAATTGAGGGCATTATGGATGATACAAGACCTAGGGGAAGACCAAGGTTAATATGGCATAAACCCTTAGAACTGTTTGGCATTCAAAGCTTTTGGCATATGAAAGAACTTGCTTTGAATAGAGAAGTGGAAAGTTCTCATCCACGTGGGCCTCAACTAGTCTTGGGGGATGGAAGAGAAGAATATATACAGTATATATATATACACACACCTACATACTGTATACACTGCTTGGAAAGAAGTGTGATTAATGATAAATACAGTATTTTTATAGGGAGTCCACCTAAAAGGCTGTTAGTATTAATACTGGGGTTACGCAAAAAGTGTGATAGTTTCACGTTACTTCTGGCCTCCAATAAACAATGTAGTGGTCTTACAACACCTGGCTACGTAGTTCGTCTGGCACCTGAAAATACTGGCATCTATGCCTATGTTGGGATTCGAACTACTACAGTTAGCAAGCGGATACTTTATCTGCTCGCTAACCAGACCGCCATTGATAATCTATTTCTGTTTTAAATTCGGAGTCAGTTCATTGGTTTAAACTGGATCATTTGAATGCCGAAATTCCACCAGAATTATGCTTAATTTATACTTGCGATAATTTTTTTACAAAACGCACCATATTATGATTGTCTGTGATCATTTCCTCACTTGTTTAGTTCTACAATGTGTAATATATATTTCTTTTATTTCATAGATGCTGATCCGAAACAAGAAAAGCACGAAATCTCCAAAGTCCACGGAATCTCATATATTACAAAAAGAAGTGTACTTCCAATCGAGTGTAATTATAAACCTTGAATGACTTGTAATGCTCATTATTATTCTTACTCTCAGGATGCGTGATTTATACTCCCCCCACCACACACACAAATTGCTATCTGTAAAAAAATTGTTAAATTTATATATAAAAATCTAAGTTCTGCAAAGTTTGCTTGCTTTAGTTGATATAAGCATTAGAAAATTACTCCTGATGAGGGGGTATCTTTATATTGTGACCCAGTTTTTGAATGGGAAATGTTCAATTTTCGGAAAACCTGGGATTCGATTTTCATCGAAACGCGAGGAACACTTTTTTAGTTCTTGTTCACAACAGGCGATTCACAGCTACTGATTGCAAGTAATTGAAATCTATAGCATACCTCTTTTGAAGAGAAATAAATACAATAATCAAATGCACCATAAATTTCAAGAAACCAAACTAATCAAAATTCCATGTTTAAATTTCCATAACTGTTGTTGTTGCTGTTATTCATGTTGAAGTTTCTGCAAAATAAAAGTACATGGACACTAAAATGTAAACAAATAATTTATTAGGTTAAATTAATTACTTACAGCCGAAGTTTCACTAGCTTAAGCTAAGATTACCAGAGGCAATTTAACACTGAAATCAGTGAAGACAAACTACGCAAAGACAGAGAGTTAGAGCTGTTGCATGAAAAAAAGTATCGAATTATTGATTAGCTCATTCCTTATAATAAACATTTAGGAACTATTAATCAGAATTGAAATATATTAGTTGATATGCGTTATTTAGCACAGCCCAGTTACAGTTGTTTAACTGGAAATTCACGGAATTAAATATTCCTTCCATTCCACCGCTCATCCATTTCTATTTTGGGAATAAAGGTCGTTCATATACATTTCCTGATAATTGCAACCCACAGATATTTAAGTTCTAATATCAATAAATTTCTTCTTCTGGCCTGACCTCTTCACGTTCGGCACTACTCCAGGTTCAACAATCTTGCGTGTTTTGGCTTGTCATAAAAGTCTGCTAAAACATTTTTTCTTTTTCTTTTCTTTAAAAAAAAAAAAAAAAAACTGAAAATGTGCAAGATTTTTTGAAATGTTTAATGAGCAGTTATTTCAGGTTTCAAAGCTCTCGGTGTTATAACTAGCTATTTGCATGCAAACAATGCCTTAAAAAATGCATGCACGACCTGGGAAGTAGAAGCCATAAGTTATTTAGATTAGTATATTCATGTCGAAGTTTGTAGAACATAAAACTACATGGACACTGGAATGTAAACAAATAATTTATTACATTAAATTAATTATTTACAGCCGACGTTTCACTAGCTTAAGCTAGCATTATCAGAGCCAATTTATCACTACAATCAATGAAGAGAAACTAAAATGACATGGATAACAAGGACAGTCACGTGCGTGCAGAGCGACAGTGGCGCTCTTCGTGATTATCCCTGCTGTGAATGCTGGTGGTTAGATAGGGCCGTGCGCCAAATCTGTTTAAAATCATAACTGCAACAGTACGGACAGTACGATTTTAAACAGATTTTGGCGCACGGCCCTATCTACCCACCAGCATTCACAGCAGGGATAACCACGACGGACGCCACTCTCGCCCTGTATGCACGTGAGTGTCCTTCTTATCTAGGTCATTTTACAATATTTCGAGAGCTTCTGAAGATGACCATTTCTTTCATTTTTTTTTTTTTTTTGTATTTATGATTGCTCTGTTAATAGAGTTGAAGATTAGTTTAAAATTTGTCTGTAAACTATGAAAATATGTTTATACTTTGAAATGGATATGAACAATGTACCATTGAGATGTTTATGGACAGATGCTATCAGGATGGTGTATGGAAATGTTGAATAAACTCGGTGATAAAATTGCTGTGTGTATGCAGTCAACTCGGTTTTGAAATTGCATGTACAATTTATTTTTGCAATGTAAATTATATTTCTGAAGAAAATGGCAAACCAGTTGCTTACTCTTTACATCTAATTTCTTTATGTATTTATATTTTTTTGTTGTCATAAAGCTTTTTTAGTGCACAAAGGTGAACTTATTTACCCAGAATTAAAGTTATTACATAGCGCTCTTCGGAAGTTGCATCATGGAGCAAATAGCTACGATAAAATTTTACTGTAGATTAGGAAAAACTGCTACAGAAGTGTACCAAGAGCTAAAAAGTTAACTGCCATGACTGTTTGAGCCATGAACAGATGTTCCGCTGGAATTCAACGTTTAAAGAGGGGAGGAAGTCCCTTGAGGATGAACCGCTGTGGACGGCCAGTTTCTGCACTGAAAAATGAAAATATGGTGAAAGCTAAGGAAATAATTGCCTAGGCTACTCGCTGTACAGCTTGGTGTCAGCAAATAAACGACCAGATTAATCTTAGAAAGAGATTTGCACAAATGGAAGATTTGTTTGAGGTTTGTGTCGCATGCGTTGACGCACGCACGCACGCACGCACGCACGCGCACACACACACACACACACACACACACACACAGAGAGAGAGAGAGAGAGAGAGAGAGCACTGGGTTGTGTGTTGTTAAAATTTAATCCATGCAGTTGATAAAGATCATGATGTGTTGCAAAGAATTGTCACCTTTGACGAAGGTTGGTGTTTTCAGTTTGATCCGGAAACGAAATGCCAAAGCATAGAATAGTGTGGAACGCCTTCTTCCAGAAAGTCAGATTGCGAAAATCACGTGTCAAGACAATGTTCTTTGTTTTTTTAGACACTGCTGGAATTATCCACCGTAAATTTGTTCCTGGTGGCACCACAGCGAAACGGTCAGTATTATTTAGGAGTCAAGTAACGTCTGTATGCACACATGCTACCTGTCAGAAAAGAACTTTTCCACAACAACAATTGATTTCTATTGCACAACAACGAGCCCGCACGCTGTACGCTGCCTGTGGAGTAGTTTCGAAGTCGATCTGTGTGAGCGAACATCCCCCCCCCCCCCAGTTTGCCAGATTGGGCTCCCGCAGAATTTTTCCTCTTTCCAAAGATTAAGTGTGCCTTGAAAGGGGAGCTTCAGCGACATTGAGGACATACAACGCGCTGTGACACAGACAAAGAAGGGGGTTCCCATTCAGGGGCTTCTACAATGCCTTCCAGCACCTATACGACAGATGTAAACGTTGTGTGGAGTTGGAGGGAGATTATTTTGAATCTGTTTAATTGACAATTTCAGATATACCGGGTGGGGTGTCTGGAAAGTTCTGCTAAACACCTACACAAAAATGATATTAAAGCAACTGATATAACCACAAGAAAGAACATACTAGTAGCAGAGTTATGAAGGCAGCTGATGTTCTTATCTTCTTCTATCTTTGTATGTTCTTTCTCATGGTTATATCAGTTGTTTTAATATCTTTAATATCATTTTGTCTAGGTGTTTATCAACACTTTCCAGATTGTCCTCGTAGTTCTTTGTTCTGATTTAATAGTTGTTTTCTAAATACTTAATTAGTTTTTTTCATTATTTAATTACTTAAAAGACAGGAATTAGGATAGGAGGTAGATTGTTCAGTAATCTGAGGTATGCTGATGATATGATACAGTACTCCTTTGTAATGACATGGAAGAACTAGGGCAAATTCTTGACAAAGTTAACAAGATCAATAATAACAGAGGACTTCAGCTCAATCCTAGCAAGACAACGATTATGGTTCTCAAAGGAAATACAAACAGGAAAGCTCTTGAGAAATAAGTGTATCTTAATAGAGAAAGAAATGAGGAAGCCAGCAAGTTTGAGTACCTGGGATCCATTATTAATGTGAAGAATTGCTGTTCAGAAGAAGATTAGGAATGGCTAAAACAACTTGTCTAAAATCTGGAAGGATGGATCTATCTCCATGGGAACAAAGTTGAGGATTTTGGATGCAGTTGTTTTCCCAACAGCGACTTATGGATGTGAGACTTAGAACCTAAGGAAGTCAGATAAGTAAAGGATATCTGCTTTTGAGATGTAGTGCTACAGAAGGCTGTTGAGGATACCATATACTGAAAGGCGTGCAAATGAATGGGTGTTAGAAAAGATCAGTCGAAGTGTAAGGCTCCTTAAGGATATTGACAAAAGGAAGCTAAAATATTTTGGACGCATTGAAAAGACGGAAGGAGGACTTCTCAGAACAGTAATAGAAGGTAAAGTTCCTGGAAAAAGAGGAAGGGGTAGACCATCAATGAGATGGATGAATGTTGTGTGTGGAACGACTAATCTTCAGAGAGTTGAAGTCTCCAGAAAAGCAAACAACAGGACTACATAGTATTTTGTCATTTACAACGTTTCATAATCAGTCAGTTATCGACAGCGCGGATATAAGTTCATAATAATGTTTTTCTCCTAAATTTTACTATTCTTATTGTAATGGAATTATCAAAAAATTGCATTTCATGTGGTAATATATTTTTATTATTTAATTGGATGCTGTCATTTTGGAATTAAGAGGAAGTAGCTAACGGTTATTGTCTGTAGGTTTAAAGTTTGTATATTGCTGTATTCTAGCCGGTTTGCCTGATTTGCAGAAAAAAACAGTTTCTGAGCAGATGAAACAGTTTCAGGTGTAAAACCTGAAGATAGGTTATTTTGTGAACCTTATGCTATTTCGCATGCTAGATAGGTATTAAAACAAGGTGTTTCCGACCAACTGAACGTCTGTTAATCAAATAAAACGTTATGATATAAATTACCTTTTTTTCCCCCCAAGATGTCGGCTGTTGTTTTGGCATCTGGAGTACACTACTCTCATTCTCTTCCTAGGTCTTCCTATATCTATTTTCCCTTCAGGTTATATTTATTAACGAGCATACCACATGTTAGGTTTCAGACACCGTCGTATAACGAATGACCGTTCCCCCCCCCCCCACCCTCCCTTCGCTTGTAGATGCATGTAATGGTTTAACCACGTCTATAGACGTCAAAGTTATCATGGATGCAAAGTGCATATTAAAATTGTAATACCATTGATATTACATTGAAATATATGATGGATACGAAGCGTATGAAGATGCGTATTTGATCCATAATGCCCGGTGGGGTTGTTAATAACGTTTTTAAGCAAGCATGTACTCGTATGTACGTGCGTAAATGACGGAAATAAAGCGCCTACTGTCCGATCATAGATTCGAGACCATAGCCTGGTAACCTGCCAAGAAGAGTCAATTCATACTGAAGGGGAGAAAAAAAAATAAAAGATATACGAATTGGTCACTAACTTGTTAAATCACGTGCTTTACACGTAAAATTTTCCAACTGTTATACAAGCAAAATAGTGACCACTTTAAAAACTACAATGTTCATAAAAGATAGGTTAATATTCCGAAGTGTAATAATAAACAACTCATCCCACAAGACGGATTGATTACCCTATTTTCGGAATGGATTCTCCATCTTCTGACATTCACAGAAGTGTCGAAAGGTCTCGCATGTGTGGGCGTACAGTAATTACATCAGATACACGAAAGAAACATTTAGAACAATCTCTGCAATCTGAAAAGTTATTCTGAATTGCTTAGCTTAAAAGGAGCAAGCTAACCCGTTTGGTCATCAATCTACCCGTTTAAAAGTTGCTTTTTTTCCTCTTTCATTTCGGCAATAAGATTATCGCGTTCACGGACAACTGTAGTATTCACTAGTATAGCACTTTTAATTTCACTTTATCTCTGAAGAATTCTGTTTGTTACAATTGTAACAACAGTATTGTGAGACAAGTTTAGCCTGCGGACTATCTCAGTGTTCGATACACCATCGTCACTAAATTTAATCATTTAACTTTAGTATAGCTAATGTAACAGATTTACGTTGCGTGTTTTCACTGAAAGCAACAACACCCATTGAATTTTATCTGACATTGTTAAGAAAAATTAATAAAATGATAGTTATAAACAGTTTATAATTCATGGTGAAACATGAAAACATAGAGATGTAAAAAGTCATGAAGTGTTTGTTTACGACGACGTAAACACACATTTCACGAAAACTGCGCATCGGTTGATTCACAGGAACAACATGTTGCTAAAACCGTCGTATGAGGGAATGCAGCGTTGTATAAATGGGCATTGGTCATAACTGAAAACCGTCATAAAACGAAGAGTCATACAGAGGGGTATTACTGTACTTCATTTAGCAGTTTCCCCAATTCCATTCGTTATACTTCCAATTCATTTTTTGTGTTCTTTATTATTATTATTATTATTATTATTATTATTATTATTATTATTATTATTATTATTATTATTATTAAAGAGGGCACTGTGTAGGCATACGAACGGTTGCATGGTTGTATCGCTGGTCCCGCTTTTATAGTTTTAATGTGGTTCTAAGTCCTGTTTTTAATATAAAAGTGTCATAAAGTAACTCTTCTTGTCACGCTGAAAACAGTGATATATAATTCATCGAAATCGACTAAGTGGAATCCAAAATCTGAGTGTGCTAAAAAATGAATAGTACACTGCAGTTGCCAACGAGTATAGAACAAAGGACATCGCCATCTTTGCAGCTGTCCAAAGGAAGAAAGGTGAGTCATGAAGTGCAACAAGTGTCAGAAAGAATTACCGTTTGACGGATGTTATATAACCTGCAGGAAATGCCATAGGAATCTTCACTTTACATGTTCCAGAGTTTCAGAAACAACCCGGCTACGCAAATCCAATGCCAAACGAGAAGAATGGAAGTGCCTAAACTGTAGAGAGAACAAAGAAACGCCACCACCCACGACGCAACTGATTACGCCGGAGGCAGAATCGGACGATGAACTGAACAGACAACAAAAAAATAAATTTATTACTAGAAAAATGGTTTAGAAAATATAAAAGCCAGCTTGGTAGATCTTGTCCAAGAACTATTTGATAAACAGAACAAAGAAATAACAAAAAAATTAGCGAATATGAAGAGTTTGTTCAATTTAATAATTCAAAAGTCGAAGAAGTCTTATATACGGTAAAAGACATTAAAACCAGCATTAAAGCATTAACTGACAGGCAGCACAAATTGATAAAAGACACATCGGAACTCCGTCAAGAATTTAATTCCCTGAAACTGCAATACGAAGTTTTAAACCAACAACAACATAAAGAAGACCTTGTCATAAACGGTCTGCCAGAAACAAACCGAATCCACAGAAAATCTCACAGACGTAGTTTTAAAGTTAGGCCATGCAATTGACATCCCCCTACAGCATAATGATATTCAGACCATAAATCGGTTTCCCAGGAAGAACAGAAAACAAGGCTCGCCACGACCCGCACCAGTCATAGTTCGTCTGACAATCGAGGCTACAAGAGACAATCTCATAAAAGCCAGAAGACTGAAAAAACCAGTAGTCAAGGATTTAAATGCATTGCAAGACAATACGCCAATCTTTCTATATGAGTATTTAACACCTTTCAATCAGAATTTTTGTACCAAGCAAGAAAAGAAAAAAACAGAAAAAAAGTATCAATTTTTATGGATCAAAGACGGCAAAATATTCTTGAGAAAGTCAGAGACTTCAAAGTCTATACAAATAAAAAGCTCGGAAGATATAGACAGGTTGCCAGAGTGAAACAAAAAGCTCCAACTTAGTTCAATAAGAAGATCTCAACACAACAAAAATGAATGTGAACCATCAGATAGATGTAATTCCACCAGAATACATCAGTAATTGTACTTTTGAATCGCTTGATGCATGGAAACAAAACACAGTACAAGCGAGTGGTCTCTCAATTTTGCATATTAACATCAGAAGCATCCGAAAACACTGGTTATTATTACAGGCTTATCTGAGGAATTACACTAATATTATTGATATATTGATTCTTACAGAATTATCCATAACTAATGACGAAGCGACTGCTTTCCAAATTCCAGGCTTCCATTTTGCATATTAACATCAGAAGCATCCGAAAACACTGGTTATTATTACAGGCTTATCTGAGTAATTACACTAATATTATTGATATATTGATTCTTACAGAATTATCCATAACTAATGACGAAGCGACTGCTTTCCAAATTCCAGGCTTCCAATAACATAGATCATGCTGCCAAACAAAAAGAGGGGTGGAATATTAATATTTATCAAACAAAAATTAATAGCAAAAGAAACGGCCTATCAATTTGAGCATGTTGAAACTCTCTGCCTCGAAATCATTAATACCACGAATACACAGCATCCCATAATACTAAATGCTATTTACAGGCCACCAAACCTAAACATGATAAAATTCTTGCACGAACTCAATTGCTGGCTTTCAAGCCAAGAAATATGCTCAACTGAACACCTAATGATAATTGGCGACATAAACATAACTATTGCAAATGAAAACCAGAACAACACTGTACAATACCTAGACACACTATCCATGTACAATCTAATACCAACAATAACATCATGTACTAGAGAAGAATTATTCGGAAATACTATCACTGCCTCCTGTCTAGATCATATAAACGTCCGAGCACCACCAAATAGTTACACTGCATCAGTCATAAAGTGTAAAGTAGCAGACCATTACTTCACCGCTCTAAACCTGCACACCAATACAATATCCATGCAATGTCCCACAGAAGAAACGGCACAGAAAACAATAATAGACGAAGAAATAGTCAACCACGAAATAAGAAAAACAGACTGGGAACACATGGCATCAGATTCAGCAGATGTCTTAGACAACAACATTACACTCACACTGGAGGAAATATATAAGGAAGCTACAAACAAAGCCCGAATTCGCTCAAAATCAACGCAAAATCCTTGGATAACACAAAACGTAATCCTAGAAATACACAGAAAGGACGCTTTATGGAAAGAATTAAAGCGATATCCAAATAACACAGCTCTAAAAACTGAATATAAGATAACAAGGAATCGCCTTACAACACAAATCAGAAATGCAAAAAGAAGCTACTACAGAGACAAAATAACCTCCGCACTAAACAACATGAAACAAACCTGGCATCTGATCAATGAGATGCCAGATTTTGTACCCAACGCCACCGCCTCCGAAACCGTAAAACACAGCTTCATGAAAGACGCAAAACCTATCCAACAACTAGCAAATGATTTTAACCAATACTTTGCAGACTCCATTCAAGAACTTCACAGAAATATTCCCCCAAACATAAAACGAGACCCTCCACTTGGACCACAATCAAAACAGACATTATGGTTCCCAACCATAAAAGAAGCAGAACTTCTCTCAGCAATACATCAAATTAAACCAAACAAAGGCCCAGGAATAGATGGTATCAGACCTAAAGATATAAAGCAACATGCAACTAATTTAAGTCCTATCCTACTAAAACTAATAAATAAAATATTTAAAACAGGACAGATACCAAGTATGCTAAAGACCATCATAATCACACCCATATACAAACAAGGAAAAAGAAATTTAATCAGCAATTACAGACCCATAGCAACATTACCAATTATCGATCAAATTATGGAGCGGATCATACTGAAGAAACTCACACCATACACTGAGATCTTTAATATTATCCCCAAAACACAATATGGTTTTCAGAAAATTAAGGGAACAACATCTCTCTTGGAAGACTTTACAGACGTAATTAATACCACCTTAGACAAAAACAAAATTGCCATGGTAGTCTTTATAGACCTAAGTAAAGCATTCGATACGCTTACACATCAAACCTTGTCAGAGAAGCTGAGGCATGTTGGAATAGACCGGGCTCTTTACAGGTGGTTTACAAACTACCTCCAAAATAGAAAGCATATCACACGTATCGGGTCAAACCGAAGCAGAGAGCTACCAGTAACCTGTGGAGTGCCACAGGGAGCTGTACTCTCCCCAACTCTATTCAACATTTACGCGCACGATATTAATCAGTTACCACTCAAAGGTAAGATATTCCAATACGCAGACGATACAGCAATAATATCCATCCATAATAACGCAAGCATAGCCCAAACAAATATGCAACATGACATAAATCTGATCATAGACTGGCTCATGAAAAACTCCATATACCTAAACTCAGAAAAGACAAAATTAATGATATTCAGAAATCTACTGACTCCACCAGTTGATAACAAATATATAACCATCCAACATCCACTTTCCAACACAAAAAACACACAGAACAGCAAAACCACTACAATCACTCAGGTTGAAACAATACGATACCTTGGAATTTACTTCGATGCAGATATGAACTGGAATAGCCACATAAACCATCTACACAACAAACTCCGAACAATAAGTGGCAAATTCTACAGGTGAAAAGACATAGTTCCCATACGCCTAAACACACTAATATACAAAGCACTATGCCAAAATATACTAAGATACGCTATAACAACATATGTTTTCTGTGCACCCTACAAATTAAATAGATTAATGTCGCTACAGTACAAAATGACAAAACTGATCTTTTGGGAACAAAGAGAAAATCACGACCTTATAAACATTGCAATGTCAGAACACAAAAGACTGACAGCAAAATATTTATGTCACTATGCAGCCTTGCTAAAACATTATTTCGATGCCAACTACAGGAGAGTTAGAAATACATACCGTATAACAAGACCTCAGACTACTAATTATATCACATATAAATACAATAATCACTACGGAAAGGCCACGCGAAACTTCTACATCCCAGACATGATAAACAAATTACCTTTTGAATACAGAAACCTTACACACTACGATAGCCTGAAAAGAGCTCTAAGGACATACTATGAACAAGAAACACTCACCCAAAATACCATACAAACTTAATGAAACATAATATATCCGTTCAGGCTTCCAGTTCAGCTACGCATCAATACATTCCAAGCTAGTGTGTGTGTGTGTGCGTGCGTGCGTGCGTGTGTGTGTGTGTGTGTGTGCGCGCGTGCGTGCGTGCGTGCGCGTGTGTGTGTGTGTGTGTGTGTGTGTGTGTGTGTGTGTGTGTGTGTGTGTGTGTGTGTGTGTGTGTGTGTGTGTGTGTGTGTGTGTGTGTGCGTGCGCGTGCGTGTGTGTGTGTGTGTGTGTGTGTGTGTGTGTGTGTGTGTGTGTGTGTGTGTGTGTGTGTGTGTGTGTGTGTGTGTGTGTGTGTGTGTGTGTGTGTGTGTGTGTGTGTGTGTGTGTGTGTGTGTGTGTGTGTGCGCGTGCGTGCGTGCGTGCGTGCGCGCAAATTTCTCAATCATAGATTTCGTAGCTTCCCAACACAGCAAAAAAACAATAAATAATAACCTACTGGTGTCATTCTCAGATAAGCTTACATATAAGCTTCAAGGATGAAAGCAAAGAAATTAGTTCTCATCCAAGATGTATCATATGTAACCAAATGCATGTAATGTACGTATCACATGAAAACCAATGTATGTAATGTATGTATTATAAGTAAACCAATGTACGTAATGTAAATATCACATGTAAACAAATATAAGTAATGTATCATATGTAAACAAATATATGTAATGTATATAATAACTGTAACAAATGTTTGCAATGTAAAAAAAAAATTCTTTTAAATGTAAATCATGAGTTTACACTGTATGTTTGTGAGAATAAGGAAATATAATATTTAGATTGCATATGTGTAAATACTGTTGTATAATCACACATTTTCAAAATTGAAAAAAAATAGTAAACTACAACATGTAATATTATACAACTTATGTAACTCTGAACAATATAATTGTAAATTATTATTATGATTGTTATAAAAAAAAACTGTTATCATCATTACTATTTAAATCTCATTATATGTAGCACAAAGTGCTGAACCTTGTAAAATAATATACTGAATAAATGATCATTGTACATATGTAAATATTTGAAAGAACAATAAAAAAATTATTATTATGATTATGATTATTATTATTATATGTGTTTCTATGAAGTCAGAAGAGTCATCGTGGGAGATCCATTTATTCACATAATACCTATCACACTTCTCCTTAAACTGATTTATTGATGAAGCACCCACAACCATCCCTGTTAAACCCATTCCACCCATTGACCCATCCAAACAAAACATTTAGTCCTAACATTCTTGTTACCAACACTCTTACAGAATTTCCACTGTTACCCCTCATTTTCTCATTTGTTGTGTCTCCCTCATGTATTTAATAAAGTCTTCGGTGTCAATCCTATAAAACCCCTTTAATAACTTAAATGCTTCTACAAAGTCTCCACTTTTTCGTTTATCAGCTAATTTTTCAAGCCGACGGACCACCAATCTATTCTAGTATTCAGCATTCCACAGACATGCCACAATATTTGTCACTCGCTTCTGGATCCTCCCCACAACTTCTTATTCACCACGGAAATTGAGAGTCCAGATGTGATCGCATTACAGCCTGATATAGGGGAACAATAACCTCTCTATCCCTGCTTGTTAGTGTTTTCTTCAACAATCACGTAAAGGTGTTTTGGTTACCTTCGCAATCTCCCCTCTAAACTTCCTGAAGTCCCTGATTTCAGGGACTTCAGGAAGGTTAGAGGGAAGAATGCGTATTGTACCATCAATATAGTACACAGATTGCAGATTGTACCATCAATATAGTACACAGCTTCGCCGGATGCATTTTCTTATATTTGGTCACATTAATATGGCAGCCATTTACCTCTGCCCATACAACTAGGTTGTTTTCATTCCTGCAGGATCAAGGCATCGCCTTCATTTACTATTGCTCTCCCCAGTTTAGCATCGTCAGCAAGTAATTCATGTCAAATCAGTTCCCATATCATTGATATACAAATTAAACAACAGAGTGCAATACTGAGTCCTGTGGCACACGACTGATCACTTACCTTTTTCTGAACTCCATGTCATCCATAAGCTATTCTTTATGTCACCCTATTCTTTATATCTCCATCAGTCACCCTCTAATCCAAATCACAAGATTCATATCCATCCCTATTTCTGCATCGATCCCTGCTCCAATTTCTGCAATAGAGTTCTGTGTGGAATCCTGTCAAATGCATTTGCAAAGTCTAGCAATATCACGGAGTAGCCGTTTCCCTTATCCACCTCCACTGTCACTTGATTATATAAAATAACCACTTTACTAAGGCAAGACATAGCCTTCACAAATCCATGTTGTCTTTATAGAGTTTCGTATTTCTATTCACACAGTCCTGAATTCTGTCTTTTGCCAATTTTCCAGACGCCTCAACAACCACTCCTGAGATGCTGACTGGCCTTTAATTTATTACTTCTGTCTTGGAGCCTCCTTTATGCAATGGAGACCATTTTGCTCTCGTTCCACTCCAATGGCACTTCCCATTATTGAGGCTTAAATTAAACGGTGTGGTCAAAGGAGCTGATAATTCCCTTGCACATTCTCGTAATACAAGTGCCGATATGCCATGTAATCCCATATCTCTGTTCGTATTGAGGTTCTGCAATATGTTAAGCACATCCATCTATTCTATGAGTCAAGGATGCACATCTAACATTGCAATGTTGCCTCCCTACCATCAGCACTTTTCAAAATTCATCTTTCCATAGTATTTCGTCCTTATACTTCTGACATAGCGAAAGAACTCTTTCGGCTTTATCAGCAAGCATTCTCCCAGAATTAGCTTCAGCCTTCATTACACTACTGTTCACCCTTCTCGCCTGCACTATATTGTGCTCATGGGCATGCTGAACACCTTTTTCTTTATTATCCCTCCACAATATTTTCTTTGTGTGCAACTCCTGCTTAATGAAGTTATTCATCCAACTCCTACCTGATTTATCCTTCTGAATTACATATATAAAATGTTTGGAAAAACGTCAATGGCCACCCTATGTTCAAGGGGTGCGTGCCATGTTACCACTCACGTGTTTGTAGCAGCTATAAATTGGAGGAATAGGATGTTCACAAGTCAGTGCAACTGAACGCAGTTGCACTGACCTAACGTGACCTACAATCACCAAACTTGATCGTAGAGTACTACTTAGGATACCATGTAAAGACTGCAATTCGCCGGCCGATACGTTGAATGCGGAGTTCTGGGCATCGACTGGAACATGGATCTGTGCAAAAATATTAAAAACCAAGGCTCACAACATGGGTTTCCATGGTAGGACTGCAATATGCAAGATCCTACATTGCTTGAACCAACATGAAAACAGCGCGTACAGGAGGTATGGAAGTTTGGAAAGTTGTGTTATGGAGCTACTACGAATCACGCTATGCCCTTTACTGAGCCGATGCATACTATTGTTCTGTGAAGAACCACAAGTAAGTGCACTAACGTTTCCATTACCTTCTGGTCATTCTCTTCATTTTCCACCGCTTCATTCGTACAATCACTCATATCGCTTGCAACACAAACTTTTCCAATCGCATTATCACACATTTCGTCTTTCAACTCACAGCTATCGTTATTCTTATTCTGCATGCAAAATATATTTAAGACTGAAAATTACCAAATCGTAGTGAAATTGCTATAGTAAAATTAATACAGGAACAAAAAAAGTGGGGGCAGCAGTCATATCCAGTACTTAATTGTTTTAGAAAAATGTGTGCTGCTACCTATTGACAAGAAAACGTGAATGTAAAAAAAAATTTCTGGTGACATCTCTTGACACTAAACTAAAAACTACTATAGTCTAAATTAGGGCACCAAATCGTATGCAGGCAAAAATATTTAAGATTAAAAATTACCAAATCGTAGTCAAATTAGTGTAGTGAAATTAATACAGGAATGAAAAAAGTGTTGGAAGCCCCAACACGTGACCAAATATCGTCGCCCAGAATTCCACACTCTAACCACAACCCATAAATCCACACCCGAACCAAAGGCCCACGTGACGTCCTTGACAGATGGCGTCACCAGTGCACTTCCCAGAATTCCATGCTCTAACCAAAAGACAACATGGCGTCATCAACAACTGGCTTCACCATTGTTGATGACCTAGAATCCCACAATCAAACCATTACCTAGAATTCCATACTTGAACCATTATCCACAATGTATCACTCCTCAGCAGAATGACGTTACTTATCTCTAACCATTACCCAGAATTCTACACTGAAGCCTACGTGACAATGTCATTTGGCATTACCAGGGTAATTCCCAGCATTCCATACTCTAAACATCAGCCAGAATTCTATACTCGAACCAATTACCCATAATGCATCACTCCAACGAAACAAAAAGAGGGTGCTCACACAACTCATACATCCAAGATACAGATGACATCACCAACAGCCGATGCCCGTTCAATGACATCAAGTATCTACATCTGATAAAGGACGCCACTTATCTACATCTGATAAATGACATCACTGATTGTAAACTGATAACCACAGACATGCAGGGTTGTAGTCGAGCCAGGGCCACGCCCTGGTACTTTTTTAAAACTATCAAAAATTTTAAATTCATTATAATAAATTATAAGAATTATAATAATGAGACTTATAATGCATTTCCAGCTTTCGGTCAAACATTAGTAGCCTGCCGCTCTTGTCATTTTCGTTTCAGAAAAATTGCGTCTATGTTCGGTTTCGAAGTTTCAAAATCAAAGAAAACTAACAGTATTGCACCCCCACCCAATGCTACACCGCAGTTGGTCATTTGTCATTCCTACACCCTTAAAAAGTTCAATGGGCCCGACAAGTTAAAACGTGTAGTGTGCTCTGTGAAACTATGTCTTCGCTGTAGTTATGGTGTTGGAGAAAGTATTTTAAGAAGAAAATTTTAATAGTCCATCAACAATATGAAGAGAACCAATGAAAACAAATTAACTAATTACTTCTCAAAATTTAAGGAGAATGAAAATTCTAGTACGAGTTCGGAATACGATGCAAAATTTCTGCCGAAAATTAAGAACAATGAATGAGAGCGTGTTCCTTCTTCGATGCTTTCAGATAAAACCGGAAATGCAAGATAATTTGTGCAATATTGCAAGTGTATCTTCAGCTATCACAGGGCATCATGAACATGCAAGTAATGCAATTGACACTAATTGTATAAATGTAGAATACCCGGAAGTATGATCGAGCAACAGTGGCTTGAACGCAAAGACAAACATAAGTGGCTCACAGCAAAGAATGGATATTTAGGTTGTAGTGATTGTTCATTAGTAGCGTACTCAGAACTTCACAAAACTCAGGGGTTTTCGTTCAATAACGAATGGGTGAAATGCACAATTACATTTAACGGTACAGAAAAAACTCAGCAATTGAAATCCCTAAGAACTAAAATTTCTGCCCATCAGGCATCTATAGCACACAAAAAACGCGAGTCAATTTTAGCCGAGTCTAAAAAATCTCAGTTAGAAAGTTTAACATTACAACAAAAAGAGCATCATATCACTGCAACAGAAAAAAATTTTTAACACTGCTTATCACTTGGTTAAGAACGATCGCGCATTCAGTGACCACGATGATTTAATTCAATTGCAAAAGAAAACGGACTTGATGTTGGGATAACTCTTCATTCACGTTATAGTGCAGCCAAAATTATAACATATTGCATCAGAATTTAAAAAGAGACTGGCATCAGAACTTACAGGTGCTGATCATAAAATTTCCATTTTAATAGATGCGTCAACAACATTAGGCAAGCAATCTGCTTTAATAGTCTATATTAAAACTTTTATACATGTCAAAGATGAAATTATATTTCTTGACTTAATTACTCTTGCAAATCAAAATGCTTTATAGCCATTAAATACGAGTGTTAGGGTTAGGGACAGCGAGATGGTGGCACCTGTTGAGCCGTCACTCTTCATTGCGTACCGCTTAATTAGTGATAGCCTTGGGCCAGCTATCTCTGATTGGGTACCAGTGGAGATTGAACTGCCCACTCAGTCTCCAAAAGTTAGGTAGGGCTAAAAACGGCCTCGCCTACTCCCTATATATAAGGGAATAAAAAAGGAGTTAGCTGGTTTTTTTTTTTTTTTTTTTTTACAAATTTAGTTTTTAATGTATTTAAGAGCACTTCAATGTAATAAATAATTTTTTTCTCTGTTGATCTCGGTTGAGTAGTAATGTTTCTGCTTGCATCCTCGAAGCAGCTTTTTAATAAGCTTATCTGAGGTTGACACCTGCTATATATAGGGTGTATATATATATATATATATATATATATATATATATATATATATACATATACATATATATATATATATATATATATATATATATATATATGTACATATATATATATATATATATATATATATGTACATATATATATATCAAAAAAAAAATCAGCTAACGCCTTTTTGTTCCCGTATATACGGGAGTAGGCGAGGCCATTTAGCCCTATCTAACTTTTGGAGACTGAGTGGGCAGTTCAATCTCCACTGGTACCCAATCAGAGACAGATAGCCCAAGGCTATCACTAATTAAGCGGTACGCAGTGAAGAGAGACGGCTCAAATGTGCCGCCATCTCGTGGTCTCTAACCCTAACACAATATATTTAATGTCTGAAATAATGTGGGTTCTACGGTCGATTTTCTTGAGTTTACAGGACGAAAAACCCGAGTTTCCGGGAGGAAAAACCTGCTTGCCCGTGCCAGAGATCGACTAACTCGGGAACCGGTCGAAAAAAGGCTCAGAAAAATTTCCTCTAGTCGCCGACTAGACTCGAAACCAAGACTTCCTTCATGCGGCCTAGCGCGGTGGTGTGCAAACGCCACATCCACTGAGCTATATATATATACATATATACATAATTAGCATGAAAACGTTGTAGTTGTATTTGAAGCTGTTCTTTCGTTTGCAGCATTGTTGGGAGAGTGCGTGCCTGCTGCATCACGTGAACGCCAGTACATGATTACAGCTGAATGACTATCTGGGAGGTTGTAGCTCAAGTTGTTATTTAGATGAACAGGGTTGAAGATGATTTCTCTAGATTCCATGATTTTTCTTTCTAGTTCGTCACTGCAACGGAAAATGTTAGTAGATTTTTCCCAGCAGATTTTGTGACTTTGGTTATCATCATTAAGATTTCCTTACTTTGGGTAGACAGACAAATCTGTCGAATTACGTGTGGAAGACCACATGAGGGACATTACTTACAAGAGACAGCGAGCCAGTGCATTATCAAGTCATATCCTTTTCTCAGCTAATCCTAATGATGATAACCAAAGTCACAAAGTCTGCTGGGAAAAATCTACTAACATCTTCCGTTGCAGTGACGAACTAGAAAGAAAAATCGTGGAATCTAGAGAAATCATCTTCAACCCTTTTCATCTAAATAACAACTTGAGCTACAACCTCCCAGATAGTCATTCAGCTGTAATCATGTACTGGCGTTCACGTCATGCAGCAGGCACGCACTCTCCCAACAATGCTGCAAACGAAAGAACAGCTTCAAATACAACTACAACGTTTTCATGCTAATTATGTACAGAGACTGCTTATGTGTTGTTCACAGTCTTTTAACCCTCAATGTTTAGTGTTTTTTCTTTCTTTTATAATGTCACCTGAAGAAGGCTGTTACAGGCCGAAACTAGTAGTGTTTTTATATTAAAAACCTTTTTACTTAAATCTCGGTTCTAGTCATTCAAATATTAAAAAAAAAATAATAAAAATAAATAAATATATATATATATAAAAGATACTTTTGTTATTTGTTCATTCTGTTTGTCAGAGTTCTTACACAAAATCTACTAAGTTGGCTTTTATAGTCTCTAGACCGTTTTTTATTAGTATATTTATAGAGTTGAAATTATTGGACTCACCTGCTTTTTTTTGTCTGCTCAGTTCGTCATCTGATTTTGCCTCAGGTATAATCGGCTGCGTCATAGGTGGCTGCCTTAGGTGCATTTCTTTGTTCTTCCTGCAGAGTAAGCATTTCCATTCCCCGCATGCTGCAATGGATGTACGTTGCCAGGTTGTTTCTGAAAACGTAAAGGTTGTGAGGTTGTTTCTGAAAACAAAGGACGTCGCCATCCGTAAGGATGGCGACGTCCTTTGTTCTTCGTTCTTCTTTGTTCTTCTCTCGTTGTTGACTGCGGTCCTCTCTGTTCACTTTCCAACACTTCGAAATTTAGTTTCTTCTTAGCCGGTTTCAGTGAATTTTATATCACTGTCTTCAGCGTGACAAGTAGAGTTACTTGGGAACACTTTCAATTTAAAACCAGGAGTTGTAACCACTTTGAAACTATAAAAAAATGGGAGCAGCGATATTATACCATGCACCCTTTCGTATGCCTACACAGCGCCCTC
The DNA here is from genome assembly GCF_054136105.1 of Typopeltis vanoorti. NCBI lineage: Eukaryota > Metazoa > Arthropoda > Arachnida > Uropygi > Thelyphonidae > Typopeltis > Typopeltis vanoorti. The sequence goes on from NC_143560.1 coordinate 139,503,013, forward strand.
TTTTGAATAATAATAATAATAATTTTTTTAAATAATTTAATTATTTTATTTATTTATTTATTTATTATTTTTTTTATGTCTCAGATAAATTGCATACATAGTTGCTGTAATAATCATATATATATATAATATTTATAACGCATTACAATTGCGAATAACAGATTCTTGCAAGTTAATAATTTTCTTCCTCGAAGCTTAGCAGAGCTTATCTGAGGAAGATAATAGATGATAGATGGTGGTGGTTTCATGGTTATGTTCCTATACTGGTCACAAGCCAGGTGTTGATTTTACTGTTTGTTGGTACGTACTTGGAAGACTTCGACTGCTGTTACAGTTTAACTTTTTTTGTGCAAATAGGGTTGGATTTAGACGTGGTGTGTTTGTTTCTTTGTGTTCTTGTAGTGATAGTTTTTGAGAGGGGGGTTTGTCATAGGTTTGTGTGTGTGTGCATGTGTGTGTGTGGGGGGAGAGAAACAGGAATTGCTCTAATTTTCATTCTCGCTATATTTATACAGCGCCTGTTTCAGCTCTCTGTATGTTCCTAGGTTTCTGTTGTCGAACGGCAGTTTGTTTATCATGTCAGGTACGTAGAAGTTTCGGGTGGCTTTGCCGTTATGATTGTTGTACTTATATGTTATGTAGTTTGTTGACTGTGGTCTTGTTATTTGATATGTTGTTCTGGTTACTCTATATGTTGGGCTGTAGTAATGTTTTAACATGATTGTGTAGTGGCATAAGTGTTTCACCATAAATATTTTGTGTTTTGTCCGTGCTACCTGCATAAGAGTGAGTTGTTCCCAGAATATCAGTTTTACCATTTTATCTTGCAACCATTATAGCCTGTTAAGTCTGTGGTCTGCACAGAATGCGTATGATGTGATTGCATATCTTAAAATGTTTTCGCATAATGCTTTATCGATTAGTATTTTTATGTGGGCTGGGGCAATGTCTTTTAATCTGTATAGTTTGCTTGCTATTATCCTAAGCTTGGTATGTAGGTAGTTTGTATGGCTATTCCAACTTTGATCAGCATCGAAGTGCTGATCAAAAAATAAATTTCCTTTATTTTCAAAAAAAAATAAAGTTCCTTTATTTTTTTTTGAAAGCCATATTGTGTTTTGGGTATGATTTGAAATTTTTCAACGTATGTGAAGAGTTTCTAATGTACAATGCACTCCATGATTTGGTTGACTACAGACAGCGTGGCGATGGGTCTGTAATTACTTATAATGTTTCTTTTTTCCTGTTTGTGTATGGGTGTGATTAATGCAGTCTTCAGCATTTCAGGTATGTGTCCCGTTTCGAAGATTTTATTTAACAGTTTTTGTATAACTGGAAGTAGGTCGGTTGGGTGTTTCTTGATGTCTTTTGGTCTGATTCCGTCTATCCCCGGTCCTTTGTTAGGATTAATTTGTCGAATTGCCAGTGATAGTTCTTCTTTTTACTGTGGGGAACCACTTCGACTGGGTTGCTCGTGGTTCCCCACAGTAACAAAATAGATCTGTTTTTGTTACTGTGGAGAATGTTCGTTTGTGTGAGGAAAAGTTGTTTCTTGTAGCTTTTGGACAGAGTTCATGAAGTGCTGATTAAAGTTGTTTGCCAACTGTTTGAGGGATTTGGGGTCGCAGGCAAAGCTGTGTTTTATTGTTTCTGAGGCAGTGGTTCTGTGTATATTGTCCAGCATTTCATTAATCAGGTGCCAGGTTTCCTTTATATCATTCTGAGTTGTTATTAATTTGTTGCTGTAATAGTTTCTTTTTGCCATTCTAATCTGTGTTGTTAGGAGACTCCGTTTTCTTTTGTATTCAGCTTTTAAAGCGATATTGTTCGGCGACTTCTTAAGTTGTTTCCATAGGGCATCTTTTCTTTGTATGTCTATTAGTATGTTATCTGTTATCAATGGATTTTGTTTCGTTTGGGGGCGTATTTTTATTTTTGTTAATGCTTTGTTATATATTTTGTTAAATGGAAGTTTAAGATTATTATATACAGCTTCAGCAGAGTCTAAAGATGCTATCTGCATCCAGTCTGTTTTTCTGATTTCATCGTTCACTATTGCTTCGTTTACAATGCTATGATACTGTTTTGTATCTCTTCTCATGTATATTACTGTATGGATGGGGTTATGTTATATGCCGATAATAGGTCTAGGTATTGTTCTGTGTTCTTATTTATGTTCCTAATGTTTATATCAATGTCTCTTATTATTATCAAGTATTCTGAGGTGCCTTCTTCCGCGGCTGAAAGCCATCTGTTTAGTTCTTCTAGAAATTTTGTGGTGCTTAAGTTGGGTGGTCTGTATATTGCGTTTAATATCAGGGAGTTTTCTTGTTTGATGTTTTTAATTTCGATGCATATGTTTTCTGCGTATTCTAATTATAGTTTATTTCTGTTACTTCTAGTTTATGTTTGGTAAATGTTATTATACCACCGCCTCGTTTTGTTTGTCTGCAGTGTTTGTGTTGTTGGAAGTGTGGCATTTAGTAGGAGGATGCCTCTTCGTTTGTCGTAGATACTTCAGTCAGTATTAAAATGTCAATTTCGTGTATCTTCCTTCAGATAAGCTTGCAGGGTCAGCCAGTGTTTTTGAATGCTTCTGATGTTGATGTGGAGAATAGATAGTCCTCTTTTGGGGATTGTCACTTGTTTCCATTCTGTTATTGATTTCAGAATGTGGCAATTATCGTGTTCCGGGGTGATTACGCCTGCTTGATGGTCTGCATTCATGTTGGTTGGTGTGCTGTTCCTTCTTTACGAGTTGTCAATATTCCTTTCAATGTGACAGCCTGTTGAGGTCGCCTACAGATTTTATTTCGATTGGTTTTGCATCTTGTGTCTTTCTAAGGAATATTTTGCTGTCTCTTATCTATATAAACTGGTAATTGTTTTCTTTTTGATTATAAGGATTATAACCAAAAAGAATACCCCTTAGTATGGGAATATTCAGGCAAACGTTCTCAATATTTTTACCTCATTGAAAGAAATCAAATTTCAAGAGGAATGCGAAAGCTTTGCTGCGAGTTTAGGATTGTTTGACCATTTTAAAAATCGAGCTGGACTGCATAACGTAAGAATACCTGGGGGAATCTGCTAGTACTGATAAAGATTCTGTGGCCAACTTTCCTGAAGAATTGCAAAGGATAATTCAAGAGGATGATTATGAGAATCGGCAAATATTCAACATCGAGGAAACTTGTCTCCTTTGGAAGCATGAGCCAACAAAGACTTTCCTAGCTAAAACTGAAGCATCTCAACCAGGATGTAAAGTATCTAAAGATTGTCTTACTCTTTTTTAGGAGGCAATGCAGAAGGTGACTTTAATCTCAAGTCAATGTTAGCTTATCGTGTGCAAAATCCAAGATCTAACATTATTGAAGATATCAACATAACTGGAAAAAAACTTGAATTTACTCGAATCCCATTCAGAATAGTTAAGCGAGAATGATCCCCTTCAACTGGAATAACAGCATGCATATGAAGAAGAAGAAGAAGATAATGTGCATGAACAAGAACAGAATGTTATGACTCAGAAGCTAACTGCAAAAAAACTTGAGTTAGTTTGCAGTCACATTTAGCAATCTCAGGAAAGTTTGTTTGATGCTGTTCCTGATATGGAACGAAGGCTTCGATCTCCCCTGAAATCTTAATAAAGCGGTCGCAAATTGCATGACAAGATGAAAAAGTCGAGCATAATTGAAACATCTTTAATTAATTTTTTTGTTAAAAAAGCAGCTCAATCAAATGTTTAGACATTAAATAAAATTTGAGCAATTGATTTTTATTAACTTTGATGAGTTTTTCTTCTAGTATAGCTTATGCCGTAATTTTTTCCAAATTTATGCTAACTGATGGATGAATTATAATTATTTCTATTGCTCATTGCATTCACTTAATGCGAGTTCACTTAGCGCACATTAATTGATGGATTAATTAATCATATTAAGCGAGGTTTTGCTGTACATAAAAATTGAAGCGGGCCAGTTTGTCTCAAGACGGTTTGAATCAGTTGGTGCTAATATGCATGCTGACATTGAAATAGGTGCATCGCAGTTTGCAGTGGACATATTTCATACTAAAATGTGTCATGCCATAGATTTGTCTAAGCACAATATATTAATTGCTTAATGTGTCAGTAGGAAATTTGTAACATTTGCTAAAAACATACTGCAATTTAATTTTTTTTATGTCTTTTGGGCTGATTCTGTCTATTCCTTTTTCTTTGTTAGGGTTAATTTGTTGAATTGCAAGTGACAGTTCTTCTGTTACTATGGGGAACCACATTGAGTGGGTTGCTCGTGGTCCTAGTGGAGAATGTGTCTTTGTGTGAGAAGTAAATGTTTCCTATAGTTTTTGGACAGAGTTCACGAAGCGCCGATTAAAGTTGTTCGCCACAGCTTTTTGAGGGATTTGGCCTCGAAAGCAAAGTTGTGTTTTATTGTTTCTGAGGCAGTGGTTTTGTATGCATTGTCCAGCATATCATTGATCAGGTGCCAGGTTTCGTTTATGTTTATCTCTTGTTAATTTGTTTCTATAATAGTTTTTTTTTTCAGTTCTAATCTGTTGTTGAGATTCTGTTTTCTTTTGTATTCAGCATGTAAATCAGTATTGTTAGGTGACTTCTTAAGTGGTCTCCATAGGACATCTCTTTCTTTGGATGTCATTAATATGTTGTCTGTTATCCATGAATTTTGTCTGGTTTGGGAGTGTATTTTTTTATTGTTAATGCTTTGTTATATATTTTATTAAGCGTAGGTTTTAAGATTAATATATGCACATCAGCAGATTCTAAAACTATCTGCATCCAGTCTACTTTTCTAATTTCGTCGCTTACTATTGTTTCATTTAGGAATTTTAGGATGCTATTATACTGTTTTGTAAAACTTTTTAAAACCTAATATTTTGGCCATACTTCCTGCTCAGGGTTACAGGGGGGGGGGGGCATATGTGCAAAGTCGAAAGGCTTTGGCTTGTCTCAAATGGCAAGAACAACGGAACAATATAACCATACAATATATACGTTATGTGGGGGAAAGTCCACATCGGACCTTATTTTGTCAATGGGAAATGTGGAAACTTTTGATATGAATTCTATGGCCGACGATTGAAATGCTGTTTCTCTTCAATCAAATTCCAAAATATCCGAAACTGCCATAATCCAACCTTCACTATCTATTTCTTAAGTTGTAAAAGTTTTTCGTTTGCGAGGCATCTGCGAAACTTTAGTTTCTTTTTTCACTTCCACCATGGATGTTAGGAATGTTGCAGACCAAATACTTTACAACCATACAGAAACACAAACATGATCACCTTTTCTGAGCAAACAAAGGATCACAAAAACTATTTTCGTTGCAAAGGATTCAATGTGATCTCAATTTGGAATGCCAGTTTAATACAGAAATTTCGGAAAATGAATAACTTTATTGCTGCTCTTAAAATTCCATATCCCATTTTAACTTGTAGTGCTCTGCATGGTGGTAGAACTGACTGCTACAAAATGTATCACAAAATTCAGTCAGAACGGGAAGTTATTCGCTATTTGGACTTCAATATTCTTTATCCATGGGTGATGAAGTACCAAGTATTTTCTATGGGGGCATCAAGAAGTTATTCTCGATATTTTCGACTATTCTCGTGGGGTATACTTTGGTATTTGCTATACAAAAGTGGAAACACCTGCCGAACTCTTTTTACTGGTTTTGCCCATCACAGTGAACGAAAAATTAATCTTCCCCTGTGTGGAATGCATGCTTCCAAAATGGCCCCATTGTGCTCTCATAGGGCCGATCTTTTACAGATTTTTGGTGCATCCAGAAGTAGATTTAGCACGTGTTCACGGTTATAAAGTTTTAGAATTTTATGAGGTGTGGCATTTTTCTAAAGAAGGTGAAGTAAACCTCTTTGCTCACTACATTGATACCTTTCTGAAGCTGAAACAGGAAGCATCTTGATGGCCTGAAGGTAAAAACTGACAGTCTTATCTGGATGAGTTTTTGCTAAGGGAAGGTATTATGTTAAATAGTGAACACATTAATATAAACCCTGGTAAACGTTTGCTTGCTAACCTTTGTTTGAATTCCCTATGGGGAAGACTTGGCATGAGAATGTTAAGAACTGAAACCCAGGTGGTTTCCTCTTATGAAGACCTCGTAGAACTTTTTTTAGATAACAGTAAAGTTATTCAATATGCCAGGTTAGTTTCAGAAGAGCAGATGATGGTTGCCTACTCTCATATTGAAGGCACAAAGCCTGAAAATAGGAAAGGGAATGCTGTCAACTTTTCATTTGTAGCTGCCTACAGTTTTATTTATTTATTTATTCGTATGGAGTTTCCTCCCTTTTTCTCCCCCATCCCTATTGAGGTGAGTTGAGCCTCCTCATGGGGTGTTAAGTATTTATGGCTGTTGATCCGTGTGTGTTCACAGGGCCAGTTTGCCTGCTTGCGGGATGAAAAACTCCAGATAAACTGCCGAAAAAACCGTACTTCCTGCGCCCAAGACCGGCTAACTTGGCTATGGCTGAGGAAGATCCCCAAATTCCTCACGTCTTCAACGGGAATTGAACCTGGGACACTCCTTCACCAAACATATGGTTGCGAAGTGCACGGCCACCAGGCTAACCATGCTGATGCTGCCTACAGTAGGATAAATTTATATGAGGTCGTAGAACCTTTGCAAAGACGGTTTTTGTATACAGATACTGATTCTGACATTTTCAGTGAAAAACTGGGCAATTAACTCACCATTCACTGGTTCTGTGGACGGTGAGTAATTCGTCTAGCTCCCCACCTTGGGGAGCTAGGCGACGAACTCAATGGTGATTTTATAGTTGAATATGTTTCCACAGGTTTCATATCTTATTCCTACAGAACGTGGAGTGTGTGTGTGTGGGGGGGGGGAATTGTGTCTAAATGCAAAGGCATTACTTTAAATTCTTGCTCTGCCACTGATATTAATCTGGAATCTATGATAGCAGCAGTAAGGGGTGAGCCACAAAACATCCAAATTCCTGTGCCATTTTCTGTCTATAGAGACGAATGGAACTGTCAACTCAAAACGACCTCCGTAACAAAAAAGATTTGGATACACGTTTGCGAAACGCATAGTGTCAACAGACACATGGACTTTTCCCTATGGGTATTTTAAAGGATAATTCCTTACACTCACATACCCCATAAGCAAAAGATGCCATCTATGGGACAGAAAACTAAACAACATTCTACATGGTAGGTAAAAATCCATGGTTGTTTCCCAACACAATAACTTGCAGTGTCGCCCTTCTCTTGTGCAGTTTTCACATCACCGTTATTGTTACTATTATTCCACAATAGCTCTTTTTTTCTTAGAATTTAAAAAGAAAATAAAATCGTCTTGGCATGATTACATGGCAACTGTGATTAAAAAAAATTTTGATGGCGACATTTTTTTGATATTAAAAACAAGTATCTATCTGTTTTTACATGATCTCTTATTATATAAAAATAATCACAGTCTAAATATGTTATCATTTTCGCAATGTTCATACATCCATTTACATGCATTATTTCATGTTGTCTCTCATAGAACATTGTAAAAAATTAATCAAACCACCACTGGAGTGAATTGTTTACTGTTATAGTGAAAACCAGGATAAATTTAAAAAATTTGCCAACATAGAATTCGTGAATAGTTTGAAGTTACCTAAATTTGATTCTAATGTGAGAAATTACTCATAATAGATTATTTGGTTCACTAGGCCAAGTAAAGCATGGAAATAGCTGATATTTTCATAAACGGTTCACATCACCGTTACCTCAGCGTCATTCTACTGACAAAATTTATTCTGTAAAGGAACACATTTTCGGAAAATTTCTCTCAATAGCTATTATGTTATTGCATTTAAAAATCCCAGAGACTCTTTACAGTTTTCTCATTTAGCTTCACAAGTGTTTCCAAGGGCAGACGAACGTGCTAATTCAGATTTATAAACACAAAAACCCGGGAACCCCACTCATATTTAATTTTAGACCTTAAACAGGAAACACCTGATATTTTACGTTAAGGTCACGGATCTTGCCAGGATTAGAACCCAAAACAGTGTTTATTCCCGAATGGCTGATAGACTCTCATCGAGTACTTATCTCATTCCTCTCCCAAACAGGCAAATGATGCTCTAAAACACTGCACCTCCTGCTAAATCACGAGACTCTGTGAAATCTGCAAAAATGTTATATCTGGCAGTACTCCACTAAATAATCACCAGAAGTCACGCCTACGAAGGGAAAAAAATTATAAGAGCACTAAGCAACAAATCGCTTCCATTCATCACTAGAAGAAAACTGGTTTTACAGTACGGGGGAGCACTGTTCCCCTTATTAGGCAGTATCATTGTTCCTTTATTGAGTTCACTTATTAGAAAATGAATCGTATGTTTAAAAGATTTATGCTCCTCCAATCACCAGAGGAGCATGAACTGTACCCACTTGATGATAAGATGAATGCCATTTTAAAAATGGGAAATAAACACCCAGATGAAAAAGTAAAAGCATACTTAAAAGTTCTGCAGAACCATTTAGGTTTGAAAAACCAATTGACTTACACAGAAGGAGAGCAACAGGAAGAGCGACTGTCACATCCGGAACCTACATTGAACAAACCGAATACCCAGACCCTTTCCCATAAGCCAGTCCCACTGAGGAAAATGCTTCCAATCCACACCCCGCCCGTAGGAGAGGTCGAAGAGCCAATATCAATTTCATTATTTAAATTAAGGGGATATTAAATCCCACATTGTTTTAAAACCGAATAAAAAACTCAAAGATTGGAATCAGAGAGTTTCTTGCCGAATATAGTAAATAGTAAACTATAAAGTATCGGCGACCACTAGCGTCCGCTAAATGCAAGTGACCCTAGCAAGTAGTGCAATACCGGAAATCTCGCAGCAAAGTCGGTAAAGCTCTGATCACTATTCTTAGGTATTTTCCATAATGTAAAAACACATTTCCTAGGAAATGTATGCTGTTATTACATTATGGTGGAGAGGTCACTACCCAGACCGGTTTCAGCCTTTTTTGAGGCTTCATTAGTGAGTAGTTAGACCCGTTAATACTAAAGTGTATAGCGAAAAGAACTTATACTCTGCTATACGAGTTTCCAAACAGGTGCAACCATTAAGTTACATTATAAAGAGCTAATAAGCTAAGAATAGTGATCAGAACTTTACCGACTTTACTGCGAGATTTCCGGTATTGCACTACGTGCTAGGGTCACTTGCATTTAGCGGACGCTAGTGGTCGCCGATACTTTATAGTTTACTATTTACTATATTCGGCAAGAAACTCTCTGATTCCAATCTTTGAGTTTCTTATTCGGTTTTAAAACAATGTGGGATTTAATATCCCCTTAATTTAAATAATGTTTTAGTTGCCGAAATGAAGCTTATTAGCTCTTTATATTTAAGTAACTTAATGGTTGCACCTGTTTGGAAACTCGTATAGCAGAGTATAAGTTCTTTTCGCTATACGCTTTGGTATTAACGGGTCCAGGTCTAGCTACTCACTAACTTGGTCTAGCTAATCTAGCTACAGAAGTTTCGATTTCCAGTGACCCTGAGGGAGAGCTCCATGTTCCAGAATCCTGATCTCAGTGGTAAGATCGTTAGCAATATATCTATTTTTTTTTCTACTTTGCCTAATCTAATTTTGCCTTGTGCCTGTTTTGCAGTCTTCCGCCTCTAGCTAGCCTAGTAGGAGATTTCGGCAAACAGGGAACGCTTGGCCCTGGTTTTGAAGGTCCTTCATTTCTGGGACTTAGTTTTTTTTTCTCTAAATCATGATTTCCTTTTCACCGCGAGTCAGGACCCTTGGCATCGAAGCGGACGCCGACATACCGAAGAGGACGTTGGCAAAAGTTCTTAGTGAAGCAGTAGGTGCAGAAAACATAGTTGGCTTTACCCATTATGGGGCAGGCAGGTTCCAGGTAGTAGTAAAGAATGTGGAAACTAGGAACAAGTTAAGTAAAGGACTAGAATATCAAGGGAAATTTTTTTTCCCTTTGTAGTAGGGAGTGTTTTCAAGACAATAAGGATAGAGAGGTTCCCTGTAGAATATCTTGAGGCGGGAAACGAAATAATCAACAAAGTGTTTTCGAACGTGACGTAAAAATCGCTAACGATACAGACTTCCCCGACTGGAAGTCTGGCGAGGTAACTTTCCGTATGGAAAGGAAGGCCGAAGTCCCCAATTTTGTCTTTCTAGGCTCTGCCAGGGTAGTAGTTAACTACCCTGGAGTCAAGAAACAGTGTTATAAGTGCGGTTCTCTGGACATCTAGGTAAAGACTGTCCCAAGAACAAATGCAGGACCTGTATGGCGGCAGGACATGCCCTAGCTCATTGTGAGGCACCTTGCCTTAAATGTGGCGCCATAGATCACAAAGTAGACACCTTCCCATCCAGAAACCAGGCAGAAAGGATGGGAGGTGCTATCATGCCAGCCACAGTAATACCAGCAGTAAATATTAATGACACAGAACGGGAAGACTTCCCAATAAGAAGGAAGCGCCTGTAATTAAGAAGGCAGAAACGACCAGAAAAGAAAGAACAGAGGAAGAAGAAACAGCCAAGGATCATGCCACCACCACCACAGAAACCGCAGTGGAAGAAATAAAGGAACACAACCAACAAGAAACTACCACTTCAGATACAGAGAAGGAAAACGAAGCAGAGGAAGAATGCGAAACGGAGGAAGAAATGGAAACTACTGAAGAAGAAGGTACACAAAAGCGGTCACGAAGCCCTGAAGAAGGGAACATTAAATAATCAAAACCAGGTAAAAACCAGAACCTCATCGGAAGAATCAGAAGCTGATGAAATGGAGACCAAAACAACAATACAGGAGGAAGAGGCCGAAGAAGTTTCTGTAGAAGAAATCAAACTAGTTTTAGGTGAAAATGTGGTTAAAAATGGGATTCCAATAATAAAGAAATGGAGTGGACTCATCGAATCCGCAGACAGTGTATTCGTAACAATGTACAGAGAAGATGGGCCAGCGTTCCTCCTTCGGAAAGGAATTATAAGTATGAAATGGAAGGATATCTATATCGAGGACATAGCCACGGCCATGCCCAACCAGGTAACGGGTCATCTGGGTCTGACAGCGGCCGAAAGCAAGAACTTTGAAAAAGTTAACAGAGTCAGAGATCAAAGAAGACACTGAGTGGTTTGGAAGTAAATACTTCCAAAGGTTACGACAGCTAGGAAAGTTGAGTTAGTTTCACGCAAGAGGAAAAAAAAATGTATAGTTATATGTATATAATTTTCTTTCGTTTTCCACAACAGGTTTATGATTATTAGTCCACAAAGGAGGGGGGGTGGACCTGAGAACCCGAGCTGCGAAGGCTTACATCGAGGCGGTGCAGCTCCGTTGTGGGCTGCATCATTCGGGCCAGGTTCTTCCCCCACCACTTTGTCAATCCCTTTTCATTTTGGGAGTTTCATTTGAAGTTCCATTGATTTCTTTCAAAGCCATATCAAGTTTCTTTTCCTCAGACCACCTCCAGAATTAATTAGTAATATTTTCTTTTAGTTTCCTTTTTTTTTTAAGTTTTATTTCAGATATGTTACAGTGTAAACTGTAAGGAACAGACGTCAGGAGTTTTTTCTCCCCTCAGTTGCCCTTCAAAACAATGGATCCCTTTAATTCGGCACCAAGCTAATTAGTCAAGTTTCAAAATTCAATCCTACATAATTTAAGTTTAAAAAGTTTTACGTTTCTCTTTCTTGTAGGAACAAGAGACATCTACAGACACCTGATTTAATCTAGTTTAAGCATTGGGGTAAAATAAAGTACGTTTAAAGTTTTGTTTTTTTAGAACAGGTTAGAAGAGATGACATGTACGGACCGTTTAGCCACAACCTCTTGGTTACATAGCTGAACAGGTTGACTGAGGCCTCTTTATTATCTCTTGCTATCATACTCTACCTTTTCTTTAACTTCCCCTATTATTACCTGCTGACCCTCAGCAATCTTTATACTCCAAAGGCCGATCATGAAAGGCATGAACTCCCATTCTAGCTACTCACTGATGAAGCCTCAAAAAAGGCTGAAAACGGTCTGGGTAGTGACCTCCCCACCAAAATGTAATAAGAGCATACATTTCCTAGGAAATGTGTTTTTACATTATGGAAAATACCTAAGAATAGTGATAAGAACTATACCGACTTTGCTACGAGTTCTCCGGTATTGTACTACGTACTAGGGTCACTTGCATTAGCTCACGCTAGTGATCGCCGATACTTTATAGTTTACTATATTTGGCATGAAACTCTCTGATTCCAATCTTTGAGTTTCTTATTCGGTTATAAAACAATGTGGGATTTAATATCCCCTTAATTTAAATAATGTTTTTGTTACCGAAATGAAGCTTATTAGCTCTTTATATTTAAATATCAATTTCGTCTTTTTATCTCCCCGAAAGCTGTGTGGGAATACGAAACTTGTGTGGAAAAAATGGTAAGAGAAAAAAAACATTTTATTTATTATTTTTTATTTTCAGTAAATGATCTGTTACAGAATATGTGACAACAATATCATTTAACCACAAATCATTAGAATAACATTTGTTAATAATATTTTGCATAGAAAGACCACGATATCTCAATATCAAAACATATACACGATGCAAACCACACGTGACAGACTCCTTAGCTTGTACAGGTACACTGTTATAATGCCATATACAGTATTAGTGTTGATATATAGAAAGTTAACAATATCGCTTTCGGGTGGACGACCGAAGCTATCGAAAAAATCGCCGTGTTTGTCTTTGATATAGATAGCTTGCCAATGTTGTCCTGGCAACCAGGTTGGATCTGTGTTCACGATGAACATCGACTGTTGTTGTCTGATCGGATGTTGTGTCAATTCATCACGAGCACAAACTCCTAAACCCACTTTTCTTGTGGTGGGTTCTAACTCTAGTATGCTTACTAACTATTCCGTGTTCATAGTCCAGTAACACAGAACCATCCTTTGTTATGGATAACGTACACTCATATTCTGCATGAAAAACCACTGTGATGTTTTCAGGAAGAGGTTGAGCAAATTTAACTTCGAGGCGCACACTTCCTCTTCTTAACAGGCTGACATGAGGGGGGGGGACTGCATTCTGATCTGGCGATAAGTCAAATCCATAGAGAACGTTTCCCTTTATGTATTCTCATAAGAAATATCATTACCACGGTCTCTGTTCCATTTGCCTAACGATGTGAAAGGTGACATGTATCATCTGCTGTAATGCCTTTCTTTAAAGATAGGAGTCAAAGGTTGCGAGGGATATTGAATACCATCAGCTGTCACCACAAGAAAATTCAGATTGAAATGATGAAAATTATATGGATTTCTGTAAAGTGCCATTAAATCCATCATTAGCGACCAGTCCAATAATTAATCTAGATGGTATTTCACCTAGATATAGATTGTCTCGTGTGGCATCTGACATACCCTTGGGAATTGAAAAATAAGACATTTGCATTTGATTGATCGGACATGCCATGTTTGAACTTGTCTAACACAGACAGGTGAGCCAGTTGAATTTTTGGGTTTATTTTGACTTTGCAGACAAAAAGTGTAGCCTCTTCAATTTGCACTTTAGCTTTAGCATCAGTATTTGCATACAGTAAACAAAATTCGGGAGAACTGAGAACCATACGAACACGAACAGAAACGTTGTTGATCAAGTACCGGTCTTGATGCATGATGTCAGCGTGCATTGGCCAAAGCATCTCGACACTTTTTGATTACTGAATTCGAGCTTGTCATCTACGCATCCCACATCCACTTTTGGTAAACATATCACTAACACTAGCCACGTCATCTTTAACAAATAGTTCATTTGTCAGTTGATTGTTTTTAGCATCTCTCTCATAATTTAGCAGGTTTTCAATATAATCCCTATAAGGATACGTGTCTGATGCCACATTCACTGGTTTATCTTGGAGAAAAAAGTCAATTTGACTGAACAGGGAATGGAAAAAATTGTTCACGGCACCAACTGAAGAATCTTCAATAGGTTTACTGTCATTGTCAGTGATGCGCACACGAACGCATAGGTATGATTTTCCCAAATCCAAGTATTATTCAGATGTAACTGGTATGCTAAATTCCACAGGACCTTCACTGTCAGTACTGGATATTTCATTGTTGTTCATTGGGTATATCAACCTTTTGCATTTGAGGTTCATAGAAAATTCCCTCCACTATCTCTCCGTCCCGACCGCGAACTCTATATACTATAGGGTTTCTATTCATAACCTGAGCAATAGTGAACAATTCTCGTGTCCAGTTACCCCAAAACCCTTTTCTAAATTTGTAGGTATCATCACTTAAAACCACACTATCAACTACGTGAAAATTTAGTTTGGTAGCCTCCTCTTGGGTTCCGTACAAATATTTCCAAACACGATCCTCGTTGTGGAGATTAAATTCCGAAGGAGCCATACCGATAGTGCGGTGTTGTGTGAGGTTATAAGTATGTACAAGGGTCGTCAAACTTTCGTATAACTTTTATTTTTATTATACGTCATCCATTTGTAGATCTTTGTTTTCAATGTTCTGATAAATCTTTCTGCAATGAGTGCTTTCATTTCGCTCCTGGTCGTATAGAATTGAATATTAGTTGCAAATATCTTTTCCTTGATCCGTGTTTATGTAACATGACACTTCTTTAAAAACAGACTCGAAGGCATTAACAATGGAGTCCGCTGATTTCTTCTTCAGTGTTCGAACCCAAGCAAATCGGGAAAAACAATCAATGCATATAAGAAGGAAAAACACGCCTCCATTCTCTTTTGCATGGGATGACATATCTGCTTAATCACATTGAAAAGTGTATAAAAGTAATAGGAGTTTGATTTGATTGAGTTTAAACTTTTTTCTAATCGGTTTATGTCTCACATAAGCTTGTCACAAAAGCTATGTTGCTAATCAACTTTTCACGGTTTCATGTGGCAAATTTGTATGTTTCTGTAAAGCTTTGATACTTCCAAAACTAACTACTGTATTAGGATTACAGCAATCTGCTAATTCTCCCATCACTAACAATAAGCTATTTTTCTTTGCGGATGAAAATCAAGAACCATCGCAAATGTGGCAGATATTTGTTTTGATAGCAGTACTATTTATACTTGTGTATTATGACATGTCTATTCTCATATGGGAAGCAGTATCAAAATCACGCAATCACACATGTCTCATCAGAGAAATATTACAACAAGAAAAACACCACAGGTGTTTTTCTTGTTTCTATGTAACATTCAGAATGATAACATTGTAAATAATATCTGTGAAATACAATGTGTAAACTTAAATGAACAAATGATGTCGTTGATGTGTGATGCAATTTAAGTAACATCACTCTTTTGAAATCACTGTGAATTCACACACAATTCATTTATTGATATTTAAGATCTTAAATTATAGACAAATCAAAATGTCCGGATGATTTATGAATATGCGAAAAGAAAATTGTGTGGTTGAGGCGACACCAGCGTATAATTAATGATTCAGAAAAGGTCTAAATGCTGCCGCCATCTCGACTCTACTGTAAGATTTCCCAAAGTCATTAACAGAAAAGAAATGACCGCGCGGTTAGCCTAGTGGCTTTGCGCTCCGCAACCATATGCCTGGGGAAGGAGAGTCCCAGGTTCGATTCCCGTTGTAGACGTGAGGAATTTGAGGATCTTCCTCAGGCATAGCCAAGTTAGCCGGTCTTGGGCGCGATCAGTAGGGTTTTCCCCGCCAGTTTATCCGGCGTTTTTCCATTCCGCAAGCAGGCAAACCGGCCCCGTGAACATACGCCTTTACAGTCAAAAATATATCCCCCCAGCGGCAGACCAGGCGACGGGTCGGTTGGGAGTAGTACTAACGGGAGGCCGCATCTAAGTAACACGCGGACCCTGCATAGGAAGCGGGAATAACGCGTAGAAGAAGAAGATGAACAGGAAAGAAATATCACACACTTATTGGAAAAGACGTGCCGCCACCTATAGACGACCATTAACAAAACTTCATGACAATGACAGATGTGTGTCATTGTCATGAAGTTTTGACACCCTTGGAAATTCCCAGATATCTTTATATATGTTCCCCAGAAATTTCCAAAATCATAACGTCACCATTCCTTATCTCTAACCATCACCCACAAGGCCTTACGCACAGTGGCGGACCTAGAACTTTTGCCGCCCGGGGAGGTCTCCAATTTGCCGCCCTTTCTAAGTCAAACAAATGGTGGTTTTTATAAATTAATAAACATAAATAAATAATTGTAATTGAGACAAACTATAGGTGTGGGCTTTTTTTACCATTGGATGCCATATTTAAATTAGGCAGTAATAAAGGAGACCGCATAAGTTGATATACCTATAAATGCAACTTTTATAAAAATACAAGATACTTTTTTAAAGGCCACAAGAAACTTACGGAGGCAGCAGGTTCCGCACCTATGAGACAAAACATATACCTAATTTACAAAAAAAAAAAAAATTACCATTTAATATTTTTTATTTTATATTTATAAATAAATAATTTCATTTCTTTTGGATAAACAAACAAATTGTACACATATGTGTATGTAAACATATTTATATATTTACTCTTCTAACTTTCATAGTAGAAAAATCGTGTATAATGCTCTCAAAATTTATATTATTTATAATTTCTTATTCTATGGACAATATTGCAAGATTTTGTATTGCAAAATTCGAATATTTTCATATTCATGTCGTAAATTTTAATAATTTTCAGTAAAATAGACGAATTTAAATTATTTAAACATTTCTTCAATTGGATAAGCGTAATATTTTTAATAAATAACTGTATTTTTGATAAATAGGTGTAATAATTTTTTTAATAAATAATAAATTTCGTGAAATTTCAATAAAACACAAATAATTTGTGCTACTTTAATGCAATAGAAAACAAAAGAAATTTAATTTTTAATAACTTACCTTAGAACAATTTTCTGAAAACTGAAACAGTAATATAAATCACTACTCGCAAGTTACACAATATTTGAACCACCATGCAGTAAAGAGTGCATACAGGTCGACCGCTTAACTTATGAAAATATATCGGATATCGCGGACCCTCAAGATTATTCATACGCGGCCGCCAGTGTTTCGTCTAGTATCAGTGCCTGCGTATATTTCAAGCACCAACATAGAACAAAATACTGTTCGCGCAGCGAGAGTTGGCCTCTGAGGGACGAAGTGGAGGCAGAGACGTAGCCTCGTGAGTGTGACTTAGTAGCTCGAGAGTCCTGTGTTGTGAGCTTAGGAATGGCTACTGCCGCAGGTGTTATGGCGCCTCCTGCGCTTTCTGCAAGGGTCCTAATAGGACAAATGTCTATTTTATGGGATGTGTTCCCACATTTACGGCACGGTGACTCACATTGATTCAATGTGTGTTCTGTCGATAAGCAGTTGCGGCATGTGTTGTTTTTCGGGCAGTGAGCGCTAAGGTGACCCAAAGCGGTGCACCGAAAACATTGTTTTCTTACGCCTGGATAATTGACTATTACTCTTGCTGAGCCTAAAAAAATCAAGTTCGGGAGCTCAGTTTTCATCTCGATTGAAATGCTCACTTCCCCTGACTTCCACTCTGGGATATCCGCGTCTTGTCCGATTGTTACGTTTCAGACAATCCCCCACTTGGAGAAAATGGTTTTAATGATTTTCTCCCCTTTCTCTAGATATTCGAGTGGAAACCTGTCAATTTTTACGGATTTTAAAATACTTCCGACTAGGAAGGGTAGGTATTTTTTCCCTTCACATTCTACGCCTTTAAGAAGCGTTTCTCTTGTTTCTATGTTGTTTGTTACTATTTGGAATCTACCCCCCCCCCGTTAACTGTTAACTTAAATGGCGAGATGGACGTCAGTCCCTTGGACTTTTATCCCTTCATCACTAGATTGTGATTATCAATATGAGAAATTTTTTTTGAGCGCATGGCTCGCCCGAATTAGGGCTGTGTAAAATCGTGTGAAGCGATGATCAGGGCTGCCTTCGGACGTTTGTGTCTCCATCTGTCGTTTTCATCATAATTTGATGCATCACGAATGAGTTGGTTGGGGTGGAGTGATGCCTGGGCGAAGTACTTGGTTGCAGTCTGGTTGAGATATGAAGGTATGTCTGGCATGTTTCCGTCTTGGTGGAGGAGAGCATTCCTAACAAACCACGGGGCGTCGAAGATCATTCGGAGGCATTTATTTTGTAGTACCTGTAATCTTTTGATGTTGCTGGGGGAGGTGTGGCTCCATGCCGGCGATCCGTACGTTAATATGGGTCTGATGATTGTCTTGTATATTGTTAGTTTGTTTTCTGCACTGACTTTGCTTCTTCGGTTGAGTAGCGGATAGAGTTGAGCTATTGCTGAGTTGGCTTTGTTGCAGGCATGTGAGATGTGGGAGTTGAATCGGAGTCGGTTATCCAGTTTGATACCCAGGTATTTGACTTCTTTTTGCAATGGGATATCAGTGTTAAACATCGTGACTGCTCCGTGGTGGGTTGCTTTCCTTCTTGTGAATAGTATGGCAGTACTTTTGTCGGCGTTCACATCTATCCTCCATTTCTGAAACCATTCTTCAAGATTTGTTGCTGCGTCTTGTAGTCGTTGTGTGGCTAAGTGTGGCCTGAGTGATCTGGTCAGTATTGCCATGTCGTCTGCATAGAAGGCCGTGGTAGTTGATACTGTGTTTGGTAGGTCTGAGATGAAAATGTTGAAGAGTAGCGGCGATAGGAGGGAGCCTTGCGGGACACCTGCTGTGATGCTTCTCATGGAGGATCTGAGGCCACGTAGCTTAACTTGAAATTTTCGGTCTTTCAGATAGGATTCTATGATTTTTGCTAGATTTAATGGGTATTTTGCAGCTAATAGTTTGTGGATGAGGCCTTTGTGCCATACTTTGTCAAAGGCTTTCGCCACATCCAGGAAGATTGCACCTGTGTGTTGTTTCCAGTTGTATCCAGTAGTTATGAATTCTATAATTCTGTGGACCTGTTGGGTTGTGCAGTGGCCTTTGCGAAATCCGAATTGTTCTTTTGGGATTAGGTCGATCTTGTCCGTTTCATTTTGTAGGCGGTTCAGAATTATCTTTTCCGCGATTTTTCCTAGATTTGATAGGAGGCTGATAGGTCTGTAGTTCTGGGGGAATTGAGGTGCTTTTCCAGGTTTGTGGATAAGGATTACATCTGCCTGTTTCCAGCGAGTGGGGAAGTAGTTGAGTCTGAGCATTGCGTTGATGATCGCCACTAGATGCATAACTGTTTTATGGGGGAGTGCTTTTATGGTTTGGTTTGAAATCTCGTCAGGACCTGGGGCCTTTCTGTTGTTGAGGCTCTTGATGATTTGATGTACCTCCTTTGGTGTAGCATAGCTTGTATTGTCTTGGCTGCTGGTTTGATGGAGTGCACAGCGGACATGCCTGTGTATTTTTTCAATGAAGTGCAAGTCCGCATGTGCATAGTTGGGGCTGAATTGCAGTTCCAGGGCATCCGCGAAGGCTTCTGCTTTCACGTCGTCTCGGTATGCCATGCCCCTTTCTCCCTGGATTGGCTGAATATTGGGGCGGTCGCTGCGAAGGGCTTTCGTCATTTTCCACAATGAGTTGTCTTTGGTGTTTAAGGAGCTTAGCTTCTTCTCCCACAGCTGGTTTTTGTGATCTTTGATCGCATATCGAACAAGGTTTGTTGCCCTGTTTAGCTCTTGTCTATCTTGGGGGGATAGTGTTGTATGGTAACGGCGTCTGATCCTGTTTTTGCTGCTGATGAGCTTTAGAATCTCTTCTGGAAGCAGGTTGGCTTGAGCTGGAGTGGTAACGGTGGAAGCTGCTGCTAGGCCAGCTTGGATTGTGCTTTCCAGTTTTCTGATCGTTGTATCTATTTCTTTAGGTGAGGTTGGAAGGGGTCCTGTGAGGTTGCAGAGGATAGCGTTCAGCTTTTTGTAATTTGGGCAGTCTGTAAATTTGCCTGGGGATGACTTCTGTTTTCCCGCCTAGGCTTAGTAGTACCGGATTGTGGTCAGAGCTTAGATCATTGACTACCTGTAACTGGAATTGGTGCGAGGTGTTCCTAAAAATGGCTATATCCAGCACATCAGGTCTTCCCAGCGGTCCGTAGTGTGTTGATTCGGCGTGACCTGCTATGATGATGTTTCTTTTCATAGCGAACGTGTGTAGGTTCTTCCCATTGTTGTTGGAGTTCCTACTGTTCCATGCAGGATGTTTGGCATTTAGGTCTCCCGCTACAATTGTTGCTTCATTTGTGTCGAGGAGCTGGGAGAGATCCGAGGCTAGTAGTGGTTTGCCTGGAGGGTTGTAGACTGAATATAGCTTTAGGTTACCTGCATTTTTGGTGTTTATCTCAATTCCAGTTTCTTCCAGGTGTGTAGTCGTTGTCTTCTTGATCTCATTGTATCTTATGTCTTTTTTGACAAAGATAGCCGTTCCACCTCCTCTGGCATTGAGTCTGTCATTCCTTAGTAGTGCGTGGTTCCTTAGTTTGGGGTTGTCGCAGGGCCGAAGGTGCGTCTCGTTGATTAAGAGGATGTCTATTCTATGTCTTGCTGTAAATTCTTGTAGTTCCAGGAGTTTGTTGTTTAGGCCGTTGGCATTCCAAAATGCGATCTGTATGAAGTTGTTCGAACCAGGTGTACTATTCATTGCTTATCATTGTGAAGATGACTTGAGTGTTTTTTAAGAACTTGTTCGTATCACTCTGATTGGGGTTGGTCTTGCTAAAAGCCGTTAGCATCTCCCCTAGGGTGGCAGCAAGGATAGCAGCTGTGTTGTGACTGTTGGGCATAGATTCTGCTGATTTAGCCTTTGAGGTGACTGCTGCAGCATATGAGCTGTGTGATGTTCGCTGATTAATATCTTCTTCAAGGGGCGTTGCACGTTTTTGAGCTGGTGGAGTGCCTGATTTTCTGTTGCTTGCCAGGTTATCTGGGTGGAGAGTGCAGCCTCTACAGTTGGCTGGGTGTGGGCCGCCGCAGTTTGCACATGTGGCTGGAGTTGTGCGTGGTTTGGAGCATGTGTGAGTAGGGTGACTGTCCCCACACTTCACACATTTGTACTCTGCTCTGCACAGTTTCTGTGCATGCCCATATCTCTGGCAGCGAAGGCATTGTCCTGCTGTTGCTTTCTTTCTGAGTGGTTCTGTTTTAATCCTGAGATTGCAAACTGTTTTGAGATCGTAAATCCTTCTTTGTTCCTTATTAATTTCCACGAGAACCAGCGGCATGGGACGTTTGTCTGCCCGGTACATTCTTGATATTTTTATGGGCTCCAGTCCTCGAGATCTAAGGTCGATGGCTATTTCTTCGGACGTGATTTCTTCTACCAGTCCTCTGATGACAACTTTTAGGTTCTTTTCGCTTTTCAGTTCAAAAGTGTGGTATGGGGTCTTTAGCTCGTCCATCAACTTTGTTAGCCGACGGTAGTCTGATGTCCCTTCGGGCTGGATACGGACTCCTTCGTCGGAGTTTTTGGCTGTTTTGAATTTAATCTCGGAGTTTCTCATGGCCTCCGAAATTCTCGACCATTGTTTTTTGTCTCGTAAGATTACCGGCGGGACTCGTTCTTTGAGCTGTGCCACTGTGTCCATTGGCTGGTGTTCGGTTCTTCGGGTGGTGTCTCTTTTCGTCGCTTTTTTCTACTCACCGTTTGGTAGTCGTCTGGTTCTTCCGGAGTCTGAGTATCTGTGGCTGGGTTGTTGTCTCTTGTTTCATCTTGAGATGTGGTGGGGAGAGGTTCTGAAGGTTGATAGTCCTCAGATTCGACTTCCGCGATTTGATGGATCTCTACTTTACCCGGCCATTTTGTAAGTAGGAGGTTTCCTACATGTCGGAAAATTGCAAGTAGCTGCTTAAAGTCTAGTTCATCGTAAGCAGTGCTCATGATGATTAAGACTAGTTTTTACCTTTACCTTACCTTACCTACTTACCTAAAATTTCTGATCACTTGTCTCAATCTTTACCTTTACCTTACCTTACCTTACCTCCCTTCGAATGCTAATCCTCCAACTCCTATATTCCTCGGGATCCTGGATCGCCTTCTCTAAATCCTCATAATCGATCTGATCCTCCAATCCGGGCAATCTTCCGCTCTGCAGTGAAAGTATCCCAGCCTTGGATTCCAGTTTCCATACCCTGAGAGAGAGCTCCTATTACAGTCCTGCTGCCTTGGTAAGAACCCTTTGTCTTTTTTTCTTCTTTGGTTCTTTGTGTCCCCCCCTGTACCTAAGTTTAACAGGTTCTTCTTATCTGCAAACAGGGAAAGTTTGGCCTTTTCTACAGGTCTGTCTTTTTGTGGACCTGGATCGTACAAGGGTCTACTCTTCCCTTTTTTTTTTAAGTATGTCTTCGGCTCTACCGAGAAGAACCCTGATCCCGATTGCGGAGGCGTATGGAGGCGATCTTGATCCCGGGAGATTGAGTGAGTGATTGCGAAAGGCCTGAGTACGTTTGGATAGTTTATCGTAAAGTTTTTCAGTGTAGTTTATTTTAAAATGAGTTAAAATTCGGAGTTTACTACTGTACCGTAGGTTCGTGCTCGATAAGCAGAGCAGGTAAGACCTTTTAGTTTCTATTTCGCTTTCGTAAGCCTAGCCATGGACAAGTCTTTCGACGATCTCAATTTTCAGGGACTTTTGACGCTATTCAGGAATTTAGGCAACTTGCTACATAAAAAATGGCCAGATAAAATCGGAGCACACCAGATCCTCGAAGTGGAGACAAAGGATCCCCATCCCTCTGAGCTTCCTCACTCTTCACATGACAACGCCAATGAGCCAACAATAAAACCAGAAGACACCACTCTTTCAAACTCCAGTGGCTTTCAGGAAGTTAAACGGAAGAAGAGAAAGAAAAAATCCCTGCAACAGATCCTGAAATAATACCTCAGACGTTGGAAACTACAGCTCCAATGGATACATCAGCGCTAGGTGATGAAAGAACAGGGACATTGATACAGTCCAAAGAGAGGATTCCACCAGTAATCTTGAGAGCTAAAGAAAACTGGTCGTCACTTGCAGAGACGATGAAGAACGATAACATCAAGTTCTCATCAGCTAAAAACACCGATGATGGAGTCCGCATACAGCCCGAAGGAGCAACGGACTACCGCAAGCTCACCAGACTTATGGATGAACAGAAAGTCCCATATCACACATACCAATTGAAAAGTGAAAAAAACCTTAAGGTAGTCATCAGAGGTCTGGCAGAAACCATAACAACTGATGAAATAGCTACTGACCTCAGATCACAAGGTCTTGAACCAATTAAGATCTCGCGCATGTACCGCGCAGACAAGCGCCCCATGCCTCTGGTCTTAGTGGAGATCAGTAAAGACCACAGAGCAATTTACGACCTTACTATAGTCTGCAACTTAGTAATCAAGACCGAACCACTCAGAAGAAAGGCATCCTCCTGTCAATGCCACCGCTGCCAAAAATTTGGGCATGCACAAAAGTTGTGTAAAGCAGATTACAAGTGTGTAAAGTGTGGTGACAACCATCTCTCGCACAGTTGCACAAAATCATCGTCTACACCTGCTAAATGTGCGAATTGTGGCGGCCCCATCCAGCAAATTTTGAAGGCTGCTCAATTCACCCATCTAACCTATGGAAGACAAGAGCGGCGTTGGCTCCACCCACTCAGATTCAAGCCACGAAACCTTCGCCGGAAGTCACAGTGCCGAGTGTTCCCGCCTATAAAACATTCGCTTCTGTGGTGTCTCCGCGGATTTTACCCGTAGCCTCGACAGCTTACAGTGAAAATTCTGCACAGATTCTTGCTGCCTCACTAGGGGAGATGCTAATAGTCTTTAGCAATATGAACCCCAGCCAAGCCGACACTAAGAAATTCCTCAAGAATACTCAAGTAATCTTCTCCATGATCAACAAATGAAATGCTCTCCTGCATCTCGATGCTGATATCCCAGATATTTCCACATTGCTTCGTAACACTACCGCTACTTTTTCACCTAAGCAGCTTTTCATTCCAAGCAACTCATTCAGGAGTTTTCTAAGCGCCCGAAAGCTGCACTACCTTTCGGCTCAGGCGCTTCCGAATTGCCCTAATCAGGGTGAGCCGAGTGCTCGCTAACCTTTAATATAAGTCTTTTTCATACCGATGAAGGGATCAGAATCCACGGGATTGATATCCATCAAGCCACAGAAGTTACCCTCGGGTTCGAAATCGACGCAAGTGTACACAAGAGGACGTTTGTAAAAGCGGTAATTGACTGCTAGGGCAGATAATATTTCTGGCTTTACCCCCTATGGGGGTGGCAGATATCAAGTAGTTTGTAAAAATACAACAACACGGGAGAAACTACTCAAAGGGGTTGAGTGTGAAGGGAAACTTTGCCATCCTTTTGTCGTTGGTAGCATCTCTAAAAAGATGAGAATAGAGCGATTCCCTCTGGAATACCTAGAAGCAGGCAACGACATAATTATTCAAGTCTTTTCGAAATGGGGAACCGTACGAGATGTCCAAGTAGGCAAAGACGCTGACTACCCTGAATGGATGTCGGGGGAAGTCACGTTCTCGTTAACGATGAAAACAGAAGTTCCGAATTTTGTAATGATCGGATCGGCCAGGGTAATGGTGAGTTACCCGGGAGTAAAGAGGCAATGTTTTAAATGTGAAGCCCTGACTCATCTCGGGGCCCAGTGCCCGAAGTTAAAGTGTAAGAACTGCCTAACAGCGGGTCATACACTAGCACAGTGCCAATCGGCATGCCTAAAATGCGGCATTAACGCGGCCATAAAATAGACACTTGTCCGGACAGAAATCTGGCCGAAAAATTGGGAGGCACTATTACACCCAACACGGAAACAACAGCTCAAAATGGTACTGGCGCTGAACCGAATGATTTCCCCACCCTGAAGGCCGCGCATGAGGGAACAACAAAGAATCATGCCGCCACCTCCGAAACACTGCCAAGTACACCAGTGGAGAAGCCTGCAACCAGGAGAGATAAATTACAGGAGGAACCGGCCACCGATCAAACCGCCACTACAAGCGTAGCAACCGAAAATAACCAGCAGCACCAACAAAACGGAATTATCACTGCAGTCACAATAGACGAGGACACGGAGGAAGTAGATATGGAAATCAACAATGCAGAAACCACACAAAGGAGGCCAGCCAGCCCTGAAGAAGTAAATATTAAAAAATCGAAACAAGGAAGTCCAGCACAAGTTGGAAATATAAAGTCAACTTCAGAACCCACAAAGTTCCCTCACGCAAAGGCCAATGCACCTATATTGCATCTCTTAAAAGATTTCCCCGAGGAGGCGGTGAGACTACGAAAAGCAATAGAAACATTCGGAGACATTCAACTGATACTCACAGGACAAAACGGGCCAAGAGTCGTCAGTGCAGAATGGAACGACGTGTTTGTCGATAATATAGATGAAATCACTCCTGAAAAGATCATTGGTCTTATTGATGCAGAGGACGACGTGGGACTAGCACTGCACAGAGGCCTCTACATGCTAAACCACGTCCGTGGAGACAAATTAGCAGATCTCATCATTAAAACCCACAACAATAGACAGCAGGAGGATTTAAACCTCCCCTAACAAGTCAGTCGACTCCTAGTATCGATCTGCCAGAGGGAAAAAAAAAAAAAAAAAATTCTGGTTTGTTTTTTCTTCTTTTTGTCCTCTTTCAGATTAGAAATTTTGTTGTAAAAAAGGTCTATGTCTATTCCACACAGGAGGGGGTATCCTGAGAACCTGGGCTGCGAAGGCTTACACCGAGGCGGTGCAGCTCCTTGTGGGCTGCATCACCCAGGCCAGGCTCTGACCCCGCTCTTCTCAGTATTAAACTGGTCATTCAGGTTGAAATTTCAGAATTTACCTAGTTTCTTACAAATTGTTATATGTTATTTTTAATGTTATTTACTAGTTCCTCTTTTTCATGTGGTGCTTCTTTCATTTGTTTTCCCCACTTTCCTCGGGCAGACACCTGAAGAGGTGATTGACCGGGGAAAGCTGAAAAGAACGGATGGAGGGAGATAATGTCAGAGATCTGCTTGGTGCTGACATTTAAGTCAGGCCAAGTAGATCGACTGAGGCCTCTTTTAACTATCTACTACTATCCACTCTATCTTTTCTCCTCCTCTCTCACTATCAAGCTGACTCTCAGCACAACTTTTTTTTTAAATCTAAAGAGGCCAGTGATGAAAGGCATGAACTCCCATTCGACCTCAAAAAGGTCGAAACCGGTCTGGGTAGTGGCCCCTTGCCTTTAATACAAAACATCATACATCCCCTTCTTGGAGATGTGTTTTGGCATTAAGGGTAAATATTAAGATTAGTGATCGGAGCTTGTTCCACCTCTACCACGAGTTGCCTTGGTCTTGTACTACCTGTAGGATCAGCTAGTCTTGAATCACTTGCAGGCGCAAACTTGACAATTTTGTCTGTTTGCTTACTTGGGAAAAATGGAGTAAAACAGGTTTAAAATTGCTTGGTATCATTAACATATATATATATATATATATATTTTTTTTTTTTTAATGTGTTATCCGGATTAAACTTTCCCATATTTTTGATAAGGATTTACAATCATTTCAATTCAAGTTAGGGCGTTGAAGTAAAGCCTCAGCACTCTTTGAATAGGTGTTTGAATTTATAGCGACATCTGTGTAGAAGGCGAGTCTTGGACCAGAGGATGTTGTGGCTTGTCTCTATCCCTTGCGGAGCCAATCCAGACTTATCGGATTTGTTGTGCTGAATGTATGATTGATGTTATTGAATTCTTTTTTCTATAGAGAGTCCTGATTGTCCAAAGTAGGACAGATTGCAGTTACAAGGAGCAGGCAGAGTTATAGTTGAGCGTTTATGTTCAGAAGAGGGGAAATAGGTGGATATTTTGTTAATAGGAATATACTGTAAGTGGCTATTAAATCATATTTCCTCAGAATTCTTGAAATTGGTTCTGAAATCCCGGAAATATATTGAATGGGAACTCGACGTATTAATTCTTTGTTGTTTTGGATTAGATTATAGGAATCGAACAGATTTTCGGAGAAGCTATTTAATTTCATGTGTTGTTTGATAGTTGAAGGTTCTTCTGGAATTCATGAGGAGTTGAACAATTAGTTCTAGATCGTCGGATTAAACATTTTACGATTCCTGTTTTTTGATAAGGATGATGAGCAGATTGGTTAAGAATATAACGTCCAGTGAAAGTGGGTGTTCTGTAAACTGTTAGAATACCTGAAGGTGAACGGATGAGGAAGATGTCTAAAAAGGATAACTTGTTGTCTTTTTCAATCTCCATGGTAAACTTAATACGAGGATGTAAGGAATTGATTCTGGCTAAAAAGGAAGGCAAGGAATCTCTGTTATGAGGCCACAGTGAAAAGATGTCGTCTATATATCTCACCCAAAAGGATGGTTGAGGGAATATGGATGAAAGCAGGACGTCTTCTTGGTTGTAGAATTTGTTTTGACACAAGAAATATCCAGAGTGCATCACGAAATCAAATAATTTTATATCTGGTGGGAAGATGTCAGCAAGTTATTGTAAAGTCTCCTTGAGAGGTACATTAGTATATAGAGATCCTATATCGAAGCTCACCATGAGATCAGCAGGTTGTAATGAGATATTTTTTAATTTATTTAGGAAATCCGAAGAGTGTTTCAAAAAAGACCGTGATTTGCCTATATGCGATTTCAATAATTTCGCTAAATATTTGGCTATGCGATAAGTAGGTAGGTGAATCAATATGGTCTACTACAGGACAAAGAGGAATATCTGTCTTGTGGATTTTAGGTAGACCATAAAATCTTGAAGCTCTTGCAAAATGTGTTTTTAACCTTTCTATCGTGTCTGCATCCAAACTTATCACCTCATCTAGAAGGGAATTTGATTTCTTCAGTTTCCTGTTGGTGGGATTGTGATCAAGTTCTTGGTACGTTGAACGAACTCGAAGTAAAAGAGAAAATTTTCTTCTATAGTTTGAAGAATCCATAATTACTGTCACTTTTCCTTTGTCTGCTTTAGTGATAACAAGCTGACTATTGCTTCTTAAGGAATGTAGCGCTTTCTTTTCAGAAGGAGATATGTTGGAAGGAGGAAGCTTGGCTTTAAGTAGCAAACTTATAGGCGGAGAGAATTAGCCTTTTTACTGGAGAGATGACTAAGGATCTGTTCGATGTTAGCCAGGAAATCTAGATACGGAATATTTTTGGGACTATAACGAAATCATGTCCTTTTGAGAGAATGAGTGTTTCACTACTTGTTAAAGGGCGACCGGAAACGTTGACGACCCAATTATCTGGAACTTGGAAAGGCTTGATTTGTCAAGAAACAAGAACATCGCATTTGCGGTTTAGATCTTGATTCTGTTTTTTATATGAACGTTGTATAGAGCGTTTAGCCACATTAAGAATGATGTGGGTCTAAGTTTGTGGAGGTAATGGTACGGAGATCAGAAACTTGACGAATGTTAATAGAAAGATCATGTGTTTAGCTGCTCTGAGTTGATTACGGATTAAAGCTAAACTGGTGTTCCTGTAGATATTATGACCTCCAGGAGATTTGATAATTTATTTTATCTTAGAGAAGTTAGGAATAATATTGTTATCGCGGCATTTTTTCAGAAAAATTATCCTCGCTCGTAACTTACCTTGTATTACAGATAGTTTACCTAATTTACTCGTTTTTTTGGTAAAGTTTTCCCCGTGAAGGAATAGAATTTTACTCTTGAGAGACAGTGTCTCTCAAGAGTACTCATATCTCTGATTGCTTACTGGTGTAGATCGAACTGCCCACTCAGTCTAGAAAAGCTAGATAGGATTAAAAGATTGCACCAACTCCCTAAAAGGGAGTAGGTGCGACGTCTCTTACTGGAATGCTTAACCACTTCTTTGAAATTTGGAGTGGCAGATTGATGGTATGGTGGTCTCGGACCTCTCTTTGTGGTCCCGCAAACAGTAAACCCTGAGAGATATCTGAAATTTCTGGTGAATGCAATGTTTCCCACATTGTGGCGTAAATGATCATTATCTGTTTCAGCAAGATAATGCACTGTGTCCACGGCCGGCTCTAGAATTTTTGTCGCCCCATGCAATCCATTACTTGCCGCCCTAGCACCAACCTCAAATTAACTTTTGGAATTTTGAAAACCATTATGTTCAACATTAGTTTCATGACCATTAATTTTAAATGTAGTACCATTAATAGTAATGCACTAATAAAGTGATTAAAATGCTGCATATTCATAAAATAAACCATCGACTTTATCAATTGACAAATAAATGAAATGTAGTTATAATTTATTACTTACATATATGGAATGATCTTCACTTGTACAACGGTGAACTCTTGAGTTACACTTAACTATAGAATGTACACGTTATAGTTTTAGCACTATTTTCGCATTATTTTAATTGGAAATTATATTGTTTTTAGTATCTACTGATTAAAAATACACTTTTCTTGCTTTCGTATTTGCAAAATCAGAAATTAGGTCTGCATAGTCTAATTTCTGACCGATTTCACGTTCAATTGAAACCATGGCAAGTCCTTCCAATCTAGTTTCGGCCATTGTTGAGCGTAAGTAAGTTTTAATAAGATTCAGTTTAGAGAAACTACGCTCACCACTTGCAACCGTCACAGGCAATGTTAGTAATATTCTCAGGGCGACAGCGACATTCGGAGCAAAGTTATTTTCAACAATAAAACGAAGAACTTTAATTGGCAGCGTATTTTCTGGTACTAATTTGGACACTACTTTCAGTTCATCAAATAGCTCAATTGCATCGATGACTCTATTTTCTTCATGAGTTAAAACGGCTTCTAGGTTTCACAATTGTCTAAGAGCTCATTTGTCATCTCATATTTTAATTTAGAGATGTTATATAAAAATGAAAAATGTGAACTGTGATGTTCCAATTGATCTAACCTTTCTTTAATAGAATTAGTTGCAACATCAATAATAAAAAAGAAAAACTCAACTTTGAATTTTGTTTTGGGATCTAAAATAGGTTCATCTCTTGCTTCATAATCATGTTGCTTTTTCTGCTGACGCAATCAGGTACTTTCGAATGTAGGTTTAAAATTAGCATTAGCTTCGACTTTCTCAGCTAAAGTTGTAATGTCGACAAGAAAATTTTGAAATAATTTATCATTTCTGAGATTCTTAAGACTTTTGAGAACATTATCCAGTGTTGTTATGGCACTAGACAATTCCATCTTTATACTTTGCAACAGTTTACTTGCAACATTAATTTCATTTAAAACATAGTGCCATATAACCAGACAACATAAAAATTTAAAGTCTCTAAGTTTTAGAGCAAGAGTTTTATCTTCATGTCTCGCCATTTTGTCTACTGACTCATCATCAGCAATTTCTATCAGTGCATAATAAAACTCCTCAATATAGTAACTTAAAGGACGAATAGCGTCGATTCTAGATTCCCAGCGAGTTGTACTTAACGGCTTGGGCGTTAGGGTTGTAATATGTGTCTTAAGGATTCTCCAACGCAGCGTTGACGCTGCGAAAAACACATACAATTTCTGAACCGTTTCAAAAAATGAAACCCCTTCTCTAGATGACATTGCGGCATCATTGACCACCAAATTGAGAGAATGAGAACAGCAAGGGATATCAAAAGCTCTTGGGTTCAAGTCCCTAATGCGTTCTTGAACTGCTGACTGCTTTCCTTTCATGTTCGATCTATTGATATAACCCTGGCCACGCATGTTTGCGATTGGAATATTCATGTCTGATAATTTTCTTACGATATATTCGGTTAATGCTGAGCCTGTAGTGGCTTCTACAGGAATGAAACCAAGAAAATGCTCATGAATGTTGATATCAGTTGGATCCGTATTAACAAATCTTACAATTAGTGTTAATTGTTGAATGTGGCTTACATCGGGAGTGCAGTCTGCAAATATGCTGTAATATTTAGCTTTCTAAACCATAGAAATTATTTGTTTTTTTATGGTTCCAGAGAGGAGAGCAATCGATTCATTTTGAATATTTTTCCCAACATAAAGTTGGGCCGAACCACAAGCTACTCTCATTAAATGTTGAGACATAGCACTGTCAAATCTGGCAATTAATCCAACAAGCTGTAAAAAAGTTCCATTTTTATGGTCCTAAATTTTCAGATGTTCCACGAAATGTTAAGCATGTTGACCCAAGAACTGGACAACAGCAATTAGGCGTTCTATTATGCTCCTTAGTGCAGAATTTCTGAATTTAATAACTTTTGTTGCATTGAATCAATTGTCTGTTCTAGTTTAAGCCTGGACGATAATTCAATCCACTTTTTATGGGACTCCAAATGATTTTTTAGATTTCTCGTGTTCATTAAGATACACATACAAATGACCCCCAATCATTATACCCATCAGTAGTGAATGACATTATATTACAGGAAAATAACTTACAGCAGAAACAAAATAGAGACCCTTTTTCTCTTGAATATACTAACCACGATCGATCAATATGCCTCCATTGCTTAGTTCCCTGGCGTAAAAATGTAATGAAAATTTCCTACCATTAGAGCTGCGAGGAAAAATGAAATCACTGTTTGGTTTCTCTGGCCCTTTTTTTACGATTTCCAGTCTTTCGGCATTGCTTAAAGAAGGATTCCATCTAGCTGGATGAGTGTACCTATCAAGTTCATCACTTAAATCTCTAGATTCGGAAATTGTCATATCAGTTTCATTTTCGAGATTCCTTGCAATGTCTATATTACTAGGATCCGAGTTAGAAGTACTTTCCATGAGCTCAGAATCATTAGTTTCGGTACATTTACTTATTTCCTCATGTCCTACATCAGCTGATTCAATTTTTAGATATTTAAGTAAAGTCCCGTTATGTTTTTGAATATCACGTTCTTTTTCCAGTTTCCATTTGCGATATTCTGCACCTGATAATTTTTTTCTTTTATCGGACATTGTAATCTATTTGAGTATTAAAATTGTTTTAAACCCTACAATAAAATATTATTATTAGTATGGTATTATTTAGTAATTAATGGAGGTTGAAACACTGCACTAACTACTAATTTACATAAAACTCTAAAAAAAATTATCACTGTAACAGTCACTAACACTGAGCAAAATGAACTTTCCTTAATACAAATTAACAACTACAAATTTTTACAAATATATTACAGTACAATATATTATACAAAATAGTGGCGCACAACAGTAGGTAATATTTTAACATTTATTCTGATGAACAAATTTGGCCTTGGGAATGGCAGATTATGTTAAACTCTGAATGAGATACTATTATATTATAATTCTTCTCATTCAGAATTTAACACCAGCTAACAGTGGGAAATTCAATTCATAGTAAGTTAACAAGCACAAGATGGAAATATAATATCGCATAATGAACTTTTAAATGCAGTTTTATATCAGACTCCATTGTTGCGTACGCAAGGAATAGAGAGGAGAGGTGAGAGGGAAAGGGAAAGAGAGTAAGCGAAGAATAACTCACATAGCTTCGATTACCGAAGAGCATTACGCGAGTATCATTGGTCGACGGATTGTCGGAAATAGAAACAGCATCATGGACATAATAAGTCACTAGTCAACTTATTATAAAAACTGCGACCTTATGCATTATTATTATTATTATTATTATTATTATTATTATGAGGGCGCTTTAGCAGCAATGAGGGCGTTATGAGGGCGCTTTAGCAGCAAGCAATCGCAAGCACGCTATTTCGATGCTCCCATATTTTAAGTTGCAAAGTAGATCTTTTCTTGTGAATTAAAATTTAAAGTACATCAGTGAACTCCGTTCTTCAAGACGAACATATAAATGTAAAAACTGTAAGTATCTGTTAAGTAATAAGTATAATATAAGTATTCAAAGTTCGAAGTATACGTTGGTCAACTACGCGAGAAGAGAACAAAGGAAGACGCCATATTAGAAAATACAGCAAGATCGTCAAAAACGGGGGAAGAAAACCACGTAACATGTAGGAACTGCCAAAGAAACATGCATTTTTTATGTTCAGGATTGTCCGAGACTACCTGGCAGCAAAAATCAAACAAGAATCGTGACGAGTGGAAGTGTCCCCATTGCAGAGATAACAAAGGAACGCCGCCTTCGACCGCAGGCGGAAAACAGCCAACGCAGAAAACAACCGCAGGCAGTAAACAGTTATCGACAATAGAGGGAATTAAAAACAAAGAAAACAACAACGGAAACCCAGGTGAGCCATCTTTAAATGCATTACTTTAAAATAGATTACAAAACCTAAAAGACTGTTTAATCGATTTTGTTGGAGAACTATTTAAAAAACATACCGCACAAATTACAGAAAAATTTAACCAATACGAGGCATTTATTAAATTTAATAATAACTCGATAGAAGATATGTTACAGACCGTTAGAGAAATTAAAAACTGCGTCAAAGAGCTAACTGAAAGACAGCATAATTTAATTAAAGAGACAACGGACCTACGGCAAGAACTAAACACTCTAAAGCAACAGTACGAGCTCTCAAACCAACAGCAGCACAAAAATGACCTCCTCATAAATGGTCTCCCAGAAATAGCTACGGAACCTCTAAGAGACACTGTAATACAACTAAGCCAAAAAATCGGCTCCCCCATTGAACCAAGAGACATCCAGTCAGTGCATAGGTTACCACAAAAAAGGAAAAGAGAAAATAATACCCGTCCTTCTCCTGTCGTAGTGCGACTCACCAACAGCCTAACAAAAACTACACTTATAAAAGCTAGCAGGATTAAAAATCCAGTAGTAAAGGATCTGAAAGGAGACCACGACAACACCCCAATATACTTGTCTGAATACCTTACTCCACACTATCAGAAAATATTCTACCAAGCAAGGAAAGTAAAAACAGAAAACAATTACCAGTTTATATGGATAAGAGACAGCAAAATATTCCTTAGAAAGACACAAGACTCAAAACCAATCGAAATAAAATCCGTAGATGACCTCAACAGGCTGTCACATTGAAAGGAATATTGACAACTCGTAAAGAAGGAACAGCACCCCAACCAACATGAATGCAGACCATCAAGTAGACGTAATCACTCCGGAACATGATAATTGCCACATTCTGAAATCAATATCAGAATGGAAACAACTGACAATCCCCAAAAAAGGATTATCTATTCTCCACATCAACATCAGAAGTATTCAAAAATACTGGCTGACCCTGCAAGCTTATTTGAAGGAAGATATAGACGAAATAGACATTTTAATACTGACTGAAGTATCTACGACAAACGAAGAGGCATCCTCCTACCAAATGCCACACTTCCAACAACACAAACACTGCAGACAAACAAAACGAGGCGGTGGTATAATAATATTTACCAAACATAAACTAGAAGTAACAGAAATAAACTATAAATTAGAATACGCAGAAAACATATGCATCGAAATTAAAAACATCAAACAAGAAAACTCCCTGATATTAAACGCAATATACAGACCACCCAACTTAAATACCACAAAATTCCTAGAAGAACTAAACAGATGGCTTTCAGCCACGAAAGTAGGCACCTCAAAATACTTGATAATAATAGGAGACATTAATATAAACATTAGGAACATAAATAACAACACAGAACAATACCTAGACCTATTATCGGCATATAACATAACCCCATCCATACAGTCGTATACAAGAGAAGAGATAGTCGGAAACACAACAACCTCAACCTGCATTGATCATATAAATATAAGGGCCCCTCCAAACAGCCACACAGCAGCCGTCATAACATGCAAACTAGCAGACCATTATTTCACAGCATTGCAGTTACACACTGAACCAGAATCCATAAAAATCACTGAGACTACAAAACAGTATCATAGCATTGTAAACGAAGCAATAGTGAACGATGAAATCAGAAAAACAGACTGGATGCAGATAGCATCTTTGGACTCTGCTGAAGCTGTATATAATAATCTTAAACTTGCATTTAACAAAATATACAACAAAGCATTAACAAAAATAAAAATACGCCCCCAAACGAAACAAAATCCATGGATAACAGACAACATACTAACAGACATACAAAGAAAAGATGCCCTATGGAAACAACTTAAGAAGTCACCGAACAATATCGCTTTAAAAGCTGAATACAAAAGAAAACGGAATCTCCTAACAACCCAGATTCGAACGGCAAAAAGAAACTATTACAGCAACAAATTAACAACAGCGCAGAATGACATAAAGGAAACCTGGCACCTGATTAATGAAATGCTGGACAATATACACAGAACCACTGCTACAGAAACAATAAAACACAGCTTTGCCTGCGACCCCAAATCCCTTAAACAGTTGGCAAACAATTTTAATCAGCACTTCGTGAACTCTGTCCAAAAGCTACAAGAAACAACCTTTCCTCATACATACGAACATTCTCCACTAGGTCCACGAGCAACCCAGTCGATGTGGTTCCCCACAGTAACAAAAGAAGAACTATCACTGGCAATTCAACAAATTAATCCTAACAAAGGACCGGGGATAGACGGAATCAGACCAAAAGATATGAAGAAACACTCAACCGACCTACTTCCAGTTATACAAAAACTGTTAAATAAAATCTTCGAAACGGGACACATACCTGAAACACTGAAGACTGCATTAATCACACCCATACACAAACAGGGAAAAAGAAACATAATAGGTAATTACAGACCTATCGCCACGCTGCCTGTAATCAACCAAATCATGGAGCGCATTGTACATCAGAAACTCTCCACATACGTTGAAAAATTTCAAATCATACCCAAAACACAATATGGCTTTCAAAAAAATAAAGGAACAGCACCACTCCTGGAAGATTTCACAGATCTAATAAACGCTGCATTGGATAAAAACAGAATAACATTAGTGGTATTCATTGACCTAACAAAAGCATTTGACACACTAACACATAAAACCTTGTTAACGAAACTTACCCATATCGGAATTGGAGGTCGTCTACTCCAGTGGTTTAAAGCATACACGAAAAACAGAAAGCACATCACACGTATAGGATCAGCACACAGCAAAGAGGTACATGTGACCTGTGGAGTACCGCAAGGAGCTGTCCTATCTCCCATTCTATTTAACATATACACACACGACATAAGCCAACTCCCCCTAAAAAGTAAAATCTTCCAGTATGCAGACGACACTGCCATAGTATCCATTCACAACACTGCAAAAATCGCTTACAAAAATATGCAACACGACATCAATCAAATCACTAACTGGTACCGAAAACGGCATATATATAAACCCTGGAAAAACAAAGCTAATGATATTCAAAAACCCCCAAACCCTGCCCATAGAAATTAAATATCTCACTATCAAACATTCATCCTCCTATACACAAAGTGCAGAACCTAAAATCACAACCATCACACAGGTGAAAACAACACGCTACCTTGGACTTCACTTCGATGCAGATCAAAGTTGGAATAGCCATACAAACTACCCATACCAAGCTTAGGATAATAGCAAGCAAACTATACAGATTAAAAGACATTGCCCCAACCCACATAAAAATACTAATCTATAAAGCATTATGTGAAAACATTTTAAGATATGCAATCACATCATACGCATTCTGCGCAGACTACAGACTTAACAGGCTACAATGGTTGCAAGATACAATGATAAAACTGATATTCTGGGAACAACCCACTCTTATGCAGGAAGCATGGACAAAACACAAAATATTTAAGGTGAAACACTTACGCCACTACACAGTCATGTTAAAACACTACTCCAGCCCAACATATAGAGTAACCAGAACAACATATCAAATAACAAGACCACAGTCAACAAACTACATAACATATAAGTACAACAATCACAACGGCAAAGCCACCCGAAATTTCTACGTACCTGACATGATAAACAAACTGCCGTTTGACAACAGAAACCTAGGAACATACAGAGAGCTGAAACAGGCACTATATAAATATTATAGCGAGAATGAAAATTAGAGCAATTCCTGTTTCTTTCTCCCCCCCCACACACAAACCACGACAAACCCCCCTCTCAAAAAACCACCACTACAAGAACACAAAGAAACAAACACACCATGTCTAAATCCAACCCTATTTGCACAAAAAAAAAAAAAAAGTTAAACTGTAATAGCAGTCGAAGTCTTTCAAGCATGTACCAACAAACAGTAAAATCAACACCTGGCTTGTGACCACTATAGGAACACAACCATGAAACCACCACCCTCTGTCATCTATTATCTTCCTCAGATAAGCTCTGCGAAGCTTCGAGGAAGAAAATTACTAACTTGCAAGTATCTGCTATACACACTTGTAATGCGTTATAAATATTATATACATATAATTACTACAGCAACTATGTATGCAATTCATCTGAGACATAAAAAAAAAAAAAGATTCTGTATAATCCTTATTGTAAATACTGTAAATATTATTATTGCATGTAACTTATATTGAGACATAATAAAATGTAAAAAAAAAAAAAAATTATTATTATTATTATTGAACTGTGTGTGTATGCTGCATTACTGCATTGTATCGTGAATTGTGTGCACATTGGTGCCAATCCATATTTAGCTAGTTTAAAAAAATGTATATTCATATTTATAAAATGTACTCTGCATTTTGTATATCGAATTTTCGTACTGTACAGAAAAGATAATATGTTTTTCATTGTGTGTGTGCAGATAATCTGTGTGATAGTAAACCTTATCATTTTCATTGTAAAAACAAATGTTGTTTATAAAAAAAAAATTATTATTATTATTATTATTATTATATTCTAAATTCAAAAATTCTGTATAAACCTTATTGTAAATATTGTAAATATTATTATTGTACAGGGTGTTCGGGATAAATTTGACATATTTATAATTAATTATATTTTTCCGTAAGTTACATGTATTAACACACACTTCTCTTCATTTAAAAGTTTGGACCCTTCTTCATTCATATACAAGATGTCAGAAAGGATGGATAGCTGGAACCCACCTGAATCATGGAAGAGAATAACTTGTATCATGATGATTCGTGCCCGCCATCAAAATAAGGATATTACGACTGCTGCCCAATGCTCCCTGAATACAGTAAAAACAATCAGGCATGAACTAGAGACTTGCAATGGTGACTACGAGGATGTAGCAAGAAGAAAGATCCCTAGCAGACGATCTGATTGCGTTCGTACAGCAGAATTCCTCGCAAATCTGCAGGAACAGGTGTTGAAGAACCCTGGCATTGGAATTCGGGCTTTGTTCGTGGAGTTGCTAACTGTAGTCAAGCCCTGGATAACAAAGGTAGCCAATGGTAGGCCGTATGTATGGCAGCAGGATTCGGCCCCTTGCCACACCTCTGGGAAAAGTCAAAAATGGTTGTCTGAAAATTTCTACGACTTCACCAGTCCAAATGTTTGGCCTCCAAACTCCCCAGACCTTAACCCCATGGATTATTTTGTATGGGGCGCAGTTGAAAAAGACACCAATCGCACTTCCAGTAATACAAAAGCCCAGTTAATGGATAAAATTAAAACAGTTTTTGCGGCCCTTCCCAGGGAGACTGTAGCATCAGCTTGTTCGAGGTTCCGAAGCAGAATTGAAGCTGTGATCGATGCTAATGGTGGTTATTTTGAGTAAATCTTGTTGATAGTATTGTAATTAACTCTGCCTGTAATGTTTTTTTGTCAATTCATTAAATTTAATAGATACAAAGAAGATTTTCTTTTTCCTTACGAAACTGTCAAATTTATCCCGAACACCCTGTATGTAATTTATACTGAGACATAATAAAATGTTTAAAAAAAAAAAAAAAAAAAAAATTATTATTATTATAGTACTACGAAAAGGCCACGCGAAACTTCTACATCCCAGACATGATAAACAAATTACCTTTTGAATACAGAAACCTTACAAACTACAATAGCCTGAAAAGAGCTCTAAGGACATACTACAAACAAGAAAAACGCACCCAAAATACCATACAAACTTAATGAAACACAATATATTCGCTCAGGCTTCCACTTCAGCGACGCATCAGTACATGCGTCGGGGTGCGCGTGCGCGTGCGCGCGTGTGTGTGTGTGTGTGTGTGTGCGTGTGAGTGCGCGCGCTCAAATTTCTCAATCATAGATTCAGTAGCATCCTAACACAGCAAAAAAAAACAATACATAATAACCATCTGGTGTCATCCTCAGATAAGCTTACATTTAAGCTTCGAGGATGAAAGGATGTAATGTACGTAATGCATTACATATAAATGCATGTAATGTACGTATCACAAGAAAACCAATGTATGTATTATATGTAAACCAATGTACGTAATGTAAATATCACATGTAAACAAATGTAAGTAATGTAAATATCACATGTAAACAAATGTAAGTAATGTATCATATGTAAACAAATGAATGTAATGTATATAATAATTGTAACAAATGTATGTAATGTATATAATAACTGTAACAAATGTATGTAATGTATATAATAACTGTAACAAATGTATGCAATGTAAAAAAAAAAAATTATTTTAAAAGTAAATCATGAGTTTACACCGTATGTTTGTGAAAATAAGGACACATAATATTCAGATTGCATATGTGTAAATACTGTTGTATAATCACACCTTTTCAAACTTGAAAAAAAAAAAGAGTAAACTACAACATGTAATATTATACAACTTATGTAACTCTGAACAGTATAATTGTAAATTATTATTATGACTGTTATAAAAAAAAAAAACTATTATCATCATTACTATTTAAATCTCATTATATGTAGCACAAAGTGCTGAACCTTGTAAAATAATATACTGAATAAATGATCATTGTACATATGTAAATATTTGAAAGAACAATAAAAAAAAATTATTATTATTATTCACAGACTTCAAAAGAGAAAGTCACAGACTTAAAAGTCTATACAAATAAAAAGCTCGGAAGATATAGACAGGTTGCCAGAGTGAAACAAAAGACTCTAACTTAGTTCAATAAGAAGATCTCAACACAACAAAAATGAATGTGAACCATCAGATAGATGTAATCACACCAAAATACATCAGTAATTGTACTTTCGAATCTCTTGATGCATGGAAACAAAACACAGTACAAGCGAGAGGTCTCTCAATCTTGCATATTAACATCAGAAGCATCAGAAAACATTGGTTATTATTACAGGCTTACCTGAGGAATTACACTGATATTATTGATATATTAATTCTTACAGAAGTATCCATAACTAATGACGAAGCGACTGCTTTCCAAATTCCAGGCTTCCAACAACATAGATCATGCCGCCAAACAAGAAGAGGGGATGGAATACTAATATTTATGAAACAAAAATTAATAGCAAAAGAAATGGCCTACCAGTTTGAGCATGCTGAAACCCTCTGCCTCGAAATCATTAATACCACGAATACACAGCATCCCATAATACTAAATGCTATTTACAAGCCACCAAACCTAAACATGGTAAAATTCTTACACGAACTCAATTGCTGGCTTTCAAGCCAAGAAATATGCTCAACCGAACACCTAATGATAACTGGCGACATAAACATAAATATTGCAAATGAAAACCAGAACAACACTGTACAATACCTAGACACACTATCCAGACACACTATCCTAGACACACTATCTGAGAGGTGGACTAGAAGTAAAACACTTAACCAATGACTGCAGACCACAGATGTGAGAGTCCTGAGAATGATTAAGGCCGTGAACAGATGGCATCAATGGTAATGTCATATTGAAAACGAGGATATTAGGAAAGAACTTGGCATTGCAAGTATCCAGGAATCTCTTAGCAGAGCTAATCTCAAGTAGTATGTCACCTAAACAGAATGGGAGAGGAAAGATTAGCAAAACACGTGTTCTATTCCAGGTTGGCAGGAAAAAGACCCAGAAAAAGACCAAGATATAGATGGATTGATACAGTACAATGTGCCTTAGAAGATATAAATAAAAGATCTGATAATGTTGAAGTCTGTCTTGACAGGTAAGCGATTGATTTGGAGGAAAATTGTAGATAGGAAGTTAGTAATAATGCACATTTTTCATATACTACTATTATATTCTGTACATTCATTGAGTGTACAGAATATAATTGTAGTTCCATTTTAGTTTAGTGTTTAGTTCTATTGAAAGGAGCTACTATTACTACCAGGGATGTAGTCCTAAAAGAAATAGTGCCAGGGCTCTAACTTGGAAACGAAAATCCAAAGCACGAATGTGGCATTCTTCTTCTTCTTCTTCTTCTTCTTCTTCTTCTTCTTCTTCTTCTTCTTCTTCTTCTTCTTCTTCTTCTTCTTATTATTATTATTATTATAAAAAAAAATCAACTAACGCCTTTTATTCCCTAATAGGGAGTAGGTGAGGCCTTTATACCCTATCTAGCTTTTTGGAGACTGAGTGGGCAGTTCAATCTCCACCGGTAGCTAATCAGAGATAACTGGCCCATGTCTATCACTAATTATAGCAGCCGCCGATGAAGAGGCTGGCCAACAAGTGCTGCCATCTCTTGGCACCTAACCCTAACAAGATATGTCACTGTCTGAAATAATGTGGGTACTACGGTCGATTTTCTTGAGTTTACGGGACGAAAAACCCGAGTTTCCAGGAGGAAAAACCCGCTTGCCTGTGCCAGAGATCGACTAACTCGGGATTATTATTATTATTATTATTATTATTATTATTATTATTATTATTATTGCGACGGCTATATGGCAGAGAGATTGCCTTGTTTTCTGAAACGAAAATAACAAGATCGGCAAGCTGCTATTTTTTGACCGAAAGCTGGAAATGCATTATAAGTCTCAATATTATAATTCTTATAATTTTTTATAATGAATTTAAAAATTTTGATAGTTTTAAAAAAGTACCAGGGCGTCGCCTGCCCCGACTTCATCCCTGATTACTACTGGAAAAGAGATATAAGGGAATTCTAAAAACTGTTCTTAATCAGTTAAATATCCCAATAGAAAAGATCGTCGGTATAACAACACATGGAGCTCAAACCACGTTCAGTATGAAAGTTGGTCTGTAGATGTGTCTGTAGGTCTGTTGGTCTGTAGATGTGAAATAATTATTTCTCACTGAATTTTGCACCGAGAAAATTTGAGTGCCAAAGTTTTGAAAATGTCTAATGTTGTTCCACCTATCATTAAAATTGTAAATTTTATTATATCTCTAGGACTGAATCATTCCGAATTTAAGGAATTTTTGAGAGATATGAAAAGCGAATATGGCGATATCTCTTTTAACACCGAGGTTGGATGGTTAATTCGCGGCACAATGCTTAGGTGTGTTTATGATTTAAAGAGCGATATTCAGATGGAAGATGAAAGGAAGATGGAATATGGAAGACAATCCATTTCTAGAATTTAATGACAGGACTGGATGTGCGACTTTGCATATTGCGTTGACATTACTCAACAAATGAACGAATTAAATGTAAATCTTCAAGGCCAGAACAAACTTATTAATGGATATTCATTTAAAATTTTATGGAATTTACAACCGTGTTAAAAAAAAAAACTTTTTTATTATCCCGACGTTACGATCTTTATATCAAGATCATCATCTGGATGATCTTGATATGAAGATATGGATGCATACATAAATATACAAGACAAGCTGAATTAATTATTAACTGTAAGCTAGAGAAACAATGATTTGATCATATGTTATTTTACTAGCATGAACTCTAGTGAAAAAAAAATTATAAATTACATCAAGCTCAATTCTATTTATAATGACAGGATTAAACCTTCTTTCTTACAGATGGTTTTCTTTCAGAAACAATGATGTCCTATTTTTTGTATTACAATTGCTATTTAAGATACTGGATTTTCTACAGTCCTGTTTATAGTTGTTCTTAGTGAGGAAGATTCCGTGGGTGGAATATATGCTTTCCATATGTTTGGGATTTTAAGACTATCATTATTGTTCAGATTGGGGTGGTTGATAATGATCTCACAGGTTTCCTTAAATTTCTGTTCATACCATGTTTTAGTGCAATGTAGACAGCTAGTGCTTTTCCAGACAATTCTGTGTAAGGTATTCAGTTCATGATCCGAAAGGCCAGCTTCACCATAATTATTATATTTAATGTGTCGTTTATGTTCTTTTTGTCTGATAGGAATTGTGTATCCTGTTTCTCCTATGTATGGTATGTTGCAAATACAATAAATATGGTATACTCCAGGGTGGGCTAGTGGAGAGAGTGGGTGTTTGGATGAGTTGAGTAAGCTTTTTAATTTTGCAGGAGGTTTAAAGGTGGCGTTGAGGTTGTATTTTTCTAATATGCTGTTTATTTTGTCTGATGTTCCTTTAATGTAGGGAATGGTTATAGTTTTACTGTAGTCTGGTTTGTGTTTATGTTTTATTGAGATCTTGTAGAGAATTTTGCTAATAGTGTTTTGGCTGTATCCGTTTTTTTGGAAAGTATTGCTGATAATTTTATTCGTCTTTCAGTGCCTGTTCACTGGAACAGATCGTCTGACCCTGTTTTTTAGAGTGTAGATGAAACCTAGTTTTTGTGTTAGGTGGTGGTAGGAGTTTATGTGTATATATTGTCCCGTATGTGTCGGTTTCCGGTAAACATTGAAAGAAAGATTGCCAGAGGGAAACATGTGACAAGTGTATCTAGAAAAGGAAGTGTGTTATGTTTTTCAATCTCAATTGTGAACTATATGCGTTTGTGTTGTTTGTTTAGGTGTCTAAGGAATGTGCCTAATGTCTGGTAACCATGGGACCAGATCGCGAAAACATCGTCAACGTATCTAAGCCAGACTTTGAGTTTTAGAGGGGACGAACCTAAAGGAAGTTGCTCAAAATGTTCCATTTAAAAGTTAGCAATGGAAGGCATAATGGCGAGCCCATGGCTGTGCCTTCTTTTTGTAAGTAGATTTTGCCATACAAAATAATCAGAACGTAATACATGCGCAAAGGGCGCCGTGATATCTGGAGGGAATTTGTTCTGTAGGAGGATTGTGTCATTGATTGGGACATTTGTAAAGAGGGAAGAGTCGTCAAAACTGACTAATAAATCATCTTTTTCGGATGTAATGTCTTTCATGATGTTTATGAAGTGTTGTATGTTTTTGATATAGGAGGGGGGATGACCTATCAACTCCTTAAGTGTTGTGGCTAATTTTTTGGCTAGGAGATACGTCGGGCTATCAATTCTTTCAACTATAGATCTTAGCAGTGTGTTTTCTTTGTGAATTTTCGGTAGCCCGTAAATTCTTGGGGAGCACGCATAGTGTGGAAATAGTTTTTTGACCGTATCTTCGGACCATTTGGTAATTGACTTAAGTAGTTTCTCTGTTTTGTTTTTTTATTCTATTGGTTGGGTTGTAGTTAACTAATTGGTATGTGTTATTGTCAGAGACCTACAGATTCATTTTTTCTACATAAGTGGTACCGTTTAAAATAACGG
The DNA here is from genome assembly GCF_054136105.1 of Typopeltis vanoorti. Lineage (NCBI taxonomy): Eukaryota > Metazoa > Arthropoda > Arachnida > Uropygi > Thelyphonidae > Typopeltis > Typopeltis vanoorti. The sequence continues at coordinate 139,547,463 of NC_143560.1, forward strand.
TGGCATTTCCTTTATCTCCTCTGGTTATTAAGTTTGGATTTGTTTTAAGTGATTTTATCGCTGTTAATTCGTGTTTAGTTATGTTGCTAGTTATTGTTTGTTATGATTTAAAATGTTGGCAGTTTCTAAACGTATTTTGTCTGCTATGTTATTTGGGATGAATCTTATGCTTCTTTCAATATTACAAATAAATTCAAGTTTGTTTATCAATTTCGGTACTATAGCAAAATTTAAACCTTTGTTAAGTATAGAGATTTCGTCTTTGTTTAGAAAGTGGTTAGATAGGTTGACTATGTTATTGATACCTGTGGCGATTGGTGGCTCCTGTTGTTTCTTGCTTCTGGTTGGTTGTTGTTGTTCACCGTGGAGAACTTTGAATATGACGGCTGGTTTTGTCGTTCTTTTAGTCTTTGGAATTTGGATATTAAGTTTTCTTTCTTCGTTTGGAGGATGTGGTTCGCTGCGTTGTCCGTAGTCTTTTCTAGGATCATCCAGATATCTTCGTTTACGTAGCTTGAAAGTTCCGTTTTTACCTTTAGTAGCTGGTTTTGCGTAGCGGCTAGGTTCTTTCTGGTAGCTTGGATCTGGTCTCTGAGTAAGATCATTATTGTTTGGATTGGTCTTAAAATCCCAAACATATGAAAGGCATATATTCGACCCACGGAACCTTCCTCACTAAGAACAACTATAAACAGGACTGTAGAAAATCCAGTATCAACAATTGTAATACTAAAAATAAGACATCATTGTTTCTGAAAGAAAACCATCTGCAAGAAAGAATGTTTAATCCTGTCTTTATAAATAGAATTGAGCTTGATGAATTTATAAAAAAATTTATTTTATTTTAATTTTTTTTTCGCTAGAGTTCATGCCAGTAAAATAACATGTGATCAAATCATTGTTTCTCTAGCTTACAGTTAATAATGTAATTCAGCTTGTCTTGTATATTTATGTATGCTCCAGATGATAATCTTGATATGAAGATCGAAACGTCTGGATAATAAAAAAGTTTGTTTTTTTTTTTACACGGTTGTAATTTCCAAAAAAATGTAAATGAATGCTGATCATCGTGTAACACTAAAAGAAAGGACTAATGGATATTCCATTAATAAATTTGTTCTGGGTTTGATAAATGTCCGATATAATAATCTTCTTTGAAAATAAACTAAAATTTGGAATGGACAACTGGAATCTAATGATATTGTCCATTTTTTAATTTTTAGAAAAGAAAACCCACCTGAAACGAAAAAGTATGCAGAGGTAATACAGAGACTGCAAGAAGAATTCAGTGCGTGGTTCAAAAACTTACTCGAAAATGAAACTAGTTTGATATTTTCCTCATCACCCTTTAATACAAACGTTGAAAGGTTTCCCGAAGGATTTCATATGGAAGTAATTGATTTATAAAGGAACACTGAAGTAAGAAATAAATTTCCAAATGTGATTCTTATCGACTTTTATAGCAGTTACTTTGCAACTGATGAATTTCCATTGCTGGATATCCATTCGAGGCAAATAATGAGTTTATTGGGTAGCAGTTATCTGTGTAAAAAAAAAAAAACTCTTTTCGAAAATGAAAATTGTAAAATACAATTGTCTAAATTGCCCTGATGACTAACGACTATAAAAGTTGTATTAGAGCCGCAATTTCAACCATACCTCCCAATATTGAAAAGCTTGTTGATGAGAAACAGAGCCAAATATCTCATTAAATAAATTTCAACAGCTATTTAATTTCTTTTGATTAAAAAAAATTATTATTATTATTATTACTACTACGTGACACCTCCAGGGAGTCGAAGGACTCATCTTGGGAGGTCACACTACTTTACTTTGTCAAATACACCTCACCCCCTCCACCACTACCCAATTCTGCAACTATGACACTCCTACCATCAACGCCATCCAACTTCCATCATCATCATCACCACGAACAATAGCATTTTTTGTCTGTAAATTGCTTGTGTTCTGAAGGCCGATTTGTCTGTACGCTAGATGAAAAACCGGAGTTTCCAGGAGAAAAAAATCCTGCTATGTACTTATGCTGTTATGTACGTATACCTGTGTATATATTGAAAGTATTACTAATAAAAAGTAAATTATTATTATTATTATTATTCCTGAGACCTCTACGGAGTCCGAAGACTCATCGCGGGAGAACACCTACAACTGTCTCAATCACTACACCGAACCTCTACTACGAATCATCTCCATCAACGCCATCTACCACCTACCTTCACCCCTATTACAACTAGTATTCTATGTCTGTAAATTGCGTGTGTTCTGAAGGGCCGATTTTTCTGTATGCGGGAGGAAAAACCCTGCTACCTCCGTATGAGATCGACTAACTCACCTTCGATTGAAAATCGTCCAGATAAAGATTCCTCCCATCGCGACGAGAATCGAACTTAGGCCTATCCAATCGAAGGGCGCAATGTACCGTCGTTTTTCCAATTGCTACGGAGGCGCTTAAAAAAAATTAAATCAAATTAAAAAAACAAAAACAAAACCTTTACATTGTAAATCTATGTCGAAAATAACAAATTCCACCCCTCAAATAAAAAAAAAAAATTATTTATTCAGTACAGTATTTAATATTGTTTATTGAAAGGGGGATGGCAAATCCCGTTCTATTTTATAGCCGGGTCCGAAACTCGGATCGAAATCCATAAGAGTTTCATGCCGAAAAAACTATAGGCCCAAAGATTTTAACAAATTAACAAATCATTAACAAATTCGCCGGTAAAATAGCCTTTTCGGCTTATTATCTTAGTATTTAATATTGTGTTTCTTGCGGCCTGTATGAAATATTAGGTTTTCAATTGTAGCCCATTGAAGAACAAAGAACATCACTGAATTACAGTATGTATTGGTAAGATTAGGGTCTATAAGATGGCGCCAGTTGTCTGCCGTGTTTTCCATCACGATGCCAATTAAAAATCATTTATAGCATGGGGTTTGCTATTCCGTGATTAGCTAAGGGGAAGCCGAGCTGCCCACTAGCCTTCAAAATGTTAGGTCTAAGATGGCCACGCCTACCTACGTTGGGGTAAAAAAGTCCTAAGTGTATTTAATTATTTACTATTATGGCTTTTGTTTTAAACTTTCAACACTCAGAAATCTATTTTTACTTCATCTTTCACGATAACAGGAAAAATTAATTTCGCATTTCAAGAAAATCGGCCGTAGAAATAAATGCATACGTGTGTATTATTGAAGGAGATCGTTACACAAAACAAATTATTTTAAGATCAATATTTGAAGTGCTTTCGACACTAGAGGGCGAAAGTATGGTTGCGGTTAACATAGACTGACCAGTTTCAGAATTGTTTGGTTTGTGAATATGTTTCTAAGTGTTATGTCTTATATTTGAGTTGATATTAATAAACAAATACGTAATGACAGGAAAATGCCTGCAAAAATGTCGAAGAAAGTGGCTGGAATAATTATGAGAAGTAGGAAAACAATAATGAAAGACGGATTTATTGTGAGCTAATTTTGATTTCAGTATTTATAAATCCTGAAGTTTTAAGTAATTTAGGTAACCTAAGATTATGTATTTTTCTATGATTACACGATTGTTATTAATTTTATTCAGAACCTGGGAAAAAAGTATTTATTAATGATATGCATTTCAAGTATTCAAAAATGTTTCATTTGTTTTTCTGTTTTATAGAACAATAATAAAAAAAATGCAAACAACAGTACTGATTCAAGATAAATATAATGTGAACTGTTATTATAAGTGTTCATTAGTCACTGGTGATGCTAAATCGTTTTTTGTGCAAGGTCATGGACCTTAAGCATTAACATAATAATTGAATATCTAATTTATAAAGGGAAATAACAAAAATTAATAAAGTTGAGACATAATACAAGAAGGGAAAAGGACAGGGTGGGATTTTGTTAATGATAGCAGAGGAATTAAAGTCAAAAAGAGTAGTAGCGCATCGGTGGTAGGGACAGGGACTCGTAGGGCATTTGAGGCTATCATGTGCAAAATATAGATTCCAGCAGAGCTAAATGTGTAAATGGTTGCTGTTATAATAAGGGGGGGGGGGTATAATGGGAGAATGCGGATAACATGCACTAGCAAATTAGCACAATGAGTGTAGGTTGAGTAGTTATTATGGGGAGATTTCTATGGGGACGTAGATCGAGAGGAGGAATGGTCATGGGCTGCAAGGAAATGGAATTCATATAGCTGATGAGAGATAATTACCTGAGGCAACATGTAATGTTGCCTCAGGTAATTATCCCTCTGATCATTGCATTAGAGAATTTAACACTAATCAATCTAGCAATTCTCTCTCAGAGAAAGTGATCATGTAGTTTTGACCTGGGAAATTGCCAAAGATGCAGAATTTTCTATTAAGAAGGGATGTATGTGGAATTAAAAGGCAGGCGATTATGACAAGCTTGAGGAGATGGCTATCAGCAGAGCAATGCCATAAGAATTTAGAGGAGAGAGATGAAATGATTTTGGTGAATGGGCGGTTGTCAAGGGGTGTGTATCTGAATGTATACCTAGAGTCAGAAGAATAAATCAGGTGGGAGTTAGATGAATGTACATTTTCATTAAGCAGGAGTTGCACACAAAGAAAAGATTGTTGAGGGTTTATGAAGAAAAAGGTGATCAACATGCCCATGTGCAGTATAAGGCACAGGCAAGTAGGGTGAATGGTATAGTAAGGTAGGCCAAAACTCATTATGTTAGAATGCAAGCTTAAGAGACCAAAAGAAGCTGTATGGAGTTCTTTGGAGGAGAGAGAGAGAGATGAGATGATTTTGATGAATAGGAGGTGTACTCTATTGATGGAACTGAACTGCAGGAAACTGATGAGGTCAGGGACTTGTTATGTTATTGTGGACAGGGAATTGAAGTGATGAAGTTTAGAGGGCATATTGCAAAGCTAACTAAAACGGTACATCACATTACGTGGTTGTCAAAGAACACACAAGCAGGGATAGAGAGGTTATTGTTCCCCTATATAAGGCTTTAAAAAGGAATCTCTATCACCATGGAATTTGAACTTCCAGATTCCATGGTGAAGTTATGGAGAGGATCTCGAGGTGAGTGACAAAGATTTTAGCAGGTCTGTGTAATGCTTCTTACAAGAATAGATTAATGGTCTGTATTCTTCAAATAAATTAAAGATACCAAGAAATTATATACTTGATTTAATCCTTTATTGAAGTGTAAACAAACAAAATTTGCAACTGAAGTATTTTCAGGACTGGAGCAACTTGTATATAGAACTAACGACACATCACTTGTCTTGGTATCTCATAATGCAAAGCACTTATCCTTGTGGACATGTAAAATGCTATGCATTATAAGAAGGATCACTACACAGACTGGTTTCAACCTTTATTGAGGTCTCATCAGTGAAAGCCAGACCCAGAGGTGATACTAAGGTTGAAATAAGGCAGAAGTCATATTTTCATATACAAGTAGCCAAAAGATGTCACACCTTGTTATTAAAATACTCTTGATTAGAGATAGTTGTTGGAAGTTTTTCCACTTGGTTATACCATAAATTAAAGATACCAAGAAATTATACATCTGGTTTAATCCTTTATCCAAGTGTAAGCAAACAAAGTTTGTGCCTGAAGTATTTTCAGCATTTGGGCAACTTATATCTAGAAGCTAATAACTTCACATCACTTGCCTTAGTATTCCATAATGCAAAGCACATGTCTTTGTGGACATGTAAAATGCTATGCATTTTAGGAAGGGTCACTACCCAGACCAGCTTTAACTTTTGTTGAGTGTTGAGGTGTCATCAGTGAGAACCAGACTCAGAAGTGATACTTCACATCGCCGTCCTAATTGAAGTCAGTAGCTTCTATATACGAGTTGCTCCAGTCCTGAAAATACTTAAGACACAAACTTTGTTTGCTTACACTTGGATAAAGGATTAAACCATGTATGTAATTTCTTGGTATCTTTAATTTATGATATAACCAAGTGGAAAAACTTCCAACAACTGTATTCTTTTAAAATTAGCTGATGGATGAAAAAGAGGAGCAATGAGGGTAGCATTTAAGTTATTCTATGGATTTTATAAAAGGAATTGACACTGAAGACTTTGGTGCATGACAGGAAGGGAAAGAACAAGGGGCTCACCACTGGACGTTGTATAAGAGTGTGGTTAGTAAGGATGATAGGACTAGGTTTTTTGCTTGGAGGGTAGGGATTGGGTTGCCAGAAGTGGTTGTGGGTGCTTCATCAGTGAATGAGTTTAAGGAGCAGTATGATGTGTGAATGAAGGCTAGTCTGTGAAGAAAGTATCTCCCACGAGTAGTCTTTTGACTCTATGGAGATACCTGTATAATAACAGTAATTATGGATATTATTTCTGGGAAAACTCCCATGTCACTCCTCTTAACAAACTATTATATTAACTATTATATGCCTGCTTCTGTTTAGGAGTGCCCCTGTTTAAATGCCATTGGCTATTTACTCACGGATTCTTAGGGCATTGTAGATGTATATTTACCATTAAATATATGTAGCATAAAGGAAGAGACATAGCATCCACTTCCTCCATGTGTTCAGACGACGACCTAGCATAGTCGAAACGGACCCCACCCTGTCAACCCTCTTTCCCACAACCCCTCTCCCCCACACTCTAAAAATCAGTTGCTGTTTTCAACCCCTTTCACCCTTTCCCACCCTATATAAATAAAAAAAAAAAAAAAAACACTCTGCCCATTCCTAATGACATAATATATATGTATATATATATTATTCAAAAAACCCAGGTTTTTTCCATTTCCATTTTAATTCTCCCACATTGCCTACCTCCCCCCACACAGTAGTTTGCACATCACATTGCAGAAAGAAGAAAAGCCACAACACCCATTAAAAGGTATGTGTAAATTTCTCTTCCTTTATGCTACATATATTTACTGGTAAATATACATCTACAATGCCCTAAGAATCCGTGAGTAAATAGACATTTAACCAGGGGCACTTCATAAGGCAATCATTTTTTCTGTCCTAATTATGGTAGACTAATTTCATGTGTAAAATAAGTATTTAATGAAATTCTAATGTGACACCCTCTTTTATCATAGTGCATGTTTAGTCATAGAATGTTAAAGATTAAAAGCATGTTACTGCATGATTTACTACTGCTTTTCATGGTTATTAGGTAAGTATTTACATAATGTAACATTACGTTAACTATTTTAAAGGGTTAATTGTTACATTAAAAGGGTTTTGCACACCTGAGTTATTTTATATTACATGAATTGTATATGCACTAATAAGTATGCTTAAATAGCACGATGAAGTGATGAAAGATCATCCTCGATTTCTCATAGTATTTGTCATTTATGTGAATCTTTGTACCATTGTTACTGAACAGACATTTATCTTCATCTTTGAAAAATAGTACTTTTATACAAACATTAATGTCAGCCAGTTTGAACCACCTTAGTCTGCCACTACATGAGGTTTTGCAATGCATCCTGATCCATGTTCAAAGTTCAATAAGAAATAAAAGGTCTGTTGTTACCTTTATGGTTCTGTGCTTCGGTTTCTCAATTATCAACCTGATCAAAAAAAGACATACTTCTGGGGTTGTGATTAGAAACTATGTCACTTGCAAACCGGGTTTAATAGCATATCCTCATCTAAATTATATGCTTATAATCAAGTAAAAACTGCCATTTGGTAACCATAAATATAATCTCTTCCTAAGCATGAAACTAAAGTTGATTAATAACACCATTAGCTAAGCGTAAGCCCATTATTAATTTCTTCATTAATTTAGCAGTAATCAAACAATAGAAAGTTATTTTATTATTTTCATTAGAAAGGTTAGAATTTGCAAATGAAAGTTGAAGTGGCAGTGTGAATATATTGTTTCTGCTAATGTAGTAAACTTAAATCATGTCTATCATAAGTTCTTTGGAATGTGGATGTAATTTAAACATATATTTGCATCTGCTATGTATACAAGATGGACCCAATATTCAACAGTTACATGTTTCAGTAAAAGTAATCGATTCCTGAAATAGATCTTGATATAAGTTAATCATACTTGCCAATAAATTAAATTCTTGTTTAATCCTTTATCTAAGTCTAAGTAAACAGTTTGTGTGTGAAGCATCTTCATAACTAGGCTACTTGTATATAGAGGCTGATGACATTACAACAATTGCTTTAGTATCCCATAATGCAAAGCACACTTCCTTTCAGAAATGACTCACCCATAATGCTATGCATTAAAGGTTGGTCATACTCATATTTGGCCTTTATTGAGGCCTTATCAGTGGGAGTTAGACCTAGGAAGATACCATGATTGAATTAATACAAAAATCACATATTTCTTATTTACAAGTAGTAAAAAAAATATTATAATACTGTATCAGCATATTATAATAATAGCTATGGAAATTTTCTTCACTTATAAAGTAAATTATACTCGTGAAGAAATTATTCTTCTTAAATCATGACTAATCAACTTATGTATATATCAATGATCTAGTTAATATATTTCATGTATAAACCTTGTTTGCTTACACTTGGAACGAAGTCTTGGTATAGTTTTTCCATGGTTACATTTTACAATATGGAGATGCATTCTTGGCTGGCCAGAAAAATATCACTAATTCCACAACTGGTGGCTGAGTAATGCCACCACTTGTGACATGACTGTTCTACTAGTATTTTTTTTTATTTTTAATTTTTTTAAAGTTTAGTGTTTATGGTTACTGATTGGTGCAGCTATTTTGTATGTTTAAATAAGCATTTAAAGTTGTACATTCTTGTTTTTCAAAATATGAATAAAATGAATATGTAGTCTTTGAATGATGTTAAGAGTCCAAACTCAGAGTGCTTGGCAGTGGGAGAGACACAGCCTGGTTTCATATTTTCATGAGTTTTGGGGTTATACAATAATTCTATCTCAGGAAAAACTAAATGTGCGTGTGTGTGTGTGTGTGTGTGTGTGTGTGTGTGTGTGTGTGTGTGTATATATATATATATGTATGTATGTATACTATATATAAAACATAAAAACCTTAGCCCACCCAAGGTACTAATGTACTTATAGGTTCTAGATGGGCATCTCATTAAAAAAAAGTATTTTGCGGGAGAGGAGATTAGGCGATACAAAAAGAAATCATCCTGCTTTGTATTCAACTATGTTCATCATATTAAGTTAAAAATCTGTCAATTTGTTCTAGAGTTATAAGTGAACATTGAAAATAACTCAAGAACAAATTGGTGGATTTTGATTGTGTTAACTAATAGATAGAGGATGTTCCAAAGATGGTTTATGTGCATTTTCATTGATGTACACCTCCAGATTATGGAGCAGTGATTAATTTTTTTTTAACCTTCCTCCACTGCCTGTACTGCAATTTAACAATATCTGGCCACTATTTGTGGCTAGATATTGTTACATTTTTTAGATATTGTTAAATTCTCTTGTTATATATTGTGATATTAAGTTTGTTTGTTATTACCATAATTATGTTTATTAGTAGTTATTCAGTGTTTTTTTTAAATTATTAGTAGGTATTTTATTTTTTCAATCTGCAACAACAAAGAGCAAATTCTATAAGTTGCTCAACCTCCTGTGGCAAGGCCTATGAGACTAAAAATAGATTGAAATTATTGAAGTTTCTTGAATAATAAAGAATGGTTTGCTTTCTCTTACTATTGTAATATCAGATATTCATTCCTCTGATCGGTACTATTGACTGTAGTATATCAGCACTGTAAAGCACTTAAATACAGACACTCATCTCCCGGAATGTGTTGTTTATTATCACTCATTACATTACCATCGCTTTACCATTATTATCACTTGTTACAATACAACATCCACAGTCTCATCAGTTTATTGAAATTATTTGAGCTTGCAATTCCGGATTTCAAATGACATCATTTAGTGTGAAGCAAATAGCTGAAAGGGTGTTCATGCATACTTACAAGGTTCAAGGTCAAGTGTACCATTTAGTTGGAAGTTTGTTGCCATTCGAACCAAATGATCATAAATTTTTACAAATTTATTTTTAATGGGGCACAAAGAGTTGGTGCCCCATTATGATAAGTGCCTGAACAATGGTGGAAATTATGTAGAAAAGTAGTGAAAGATGTCTACTTCAATTTCCAATAAAGTTTTTTTTGTAAGTATATTTTTATTTCTCTGACAGCCCATCTGAACTTACTTTCTGGATGTCCCTCGTATATATATATATATATATATATATATATATATATATTAAGGATACCAAGTAATTTTATAAACATTTTTTACTCCTCCAAAGTAAGCAAAAAAACAGTTAAGTTTGTGCCTGAACGTAGTTCAAGTCTAAAGGTAGTGCAACATCAGGGCAACTTGTTGTAAAGGTGGGTAAAGCTCTGATCACTATTCTTAGTATTTCCCATAATGTAAAACACATCTCACTAGGAGATGTATACTGTTATACATTATGGGTGGGGGTGTCACTACCCAGACCGGTTGCAACCTTTTTTGAGGTCTCCTCAGTGAGTAGCTAGACCCTGAAATACCAAGGTTTTTAGTAATACAGAGCCTTATCAACTTTACCTATACAAGTTGCTACAAGGTGCTTTTACTTTGAATAAGAAACTCTCGATGAGATAAAGATGTGAAAATTACTTGGTATCCTTAATATATATTATCCCCAAGGTAAAATACTTTTCACATCTTTATCTCATCGAGAGTTTCTTATTCAAAGTAAAAGCACCTTGTAGCAACTTGTATAGGTAAAGTTGATAAGGCTCTGTATTACTGAAAACCTTGGTATTTCAGGGTCTAGCTACTCACTGAGGAGACCTCAAAAAAGGTTGAAACCGGTCTGGGGTAGTGATTCCCCCCCCACCACCCATAATATATAACAGTATACATCTCCTAGTGAGATGTGTTTTACATTATGGGAAATACTAAGAATAGTGATCAGAGCTTTACCCACCTTTACAATGAGTTGCCCTGGTGTTGCACTACCTTTAGACTTGAACTACGTTCAGGTGCAAACTTAACTGTTTTGCTTACTTGGGAGAAGGAGTAATAAAAAAAAAAAAAAAAAAAAAACCAAGTTTATAAAATTACTTGGTATCCTTAATATATATTATCCCCAAGGTAAAAAACTTTTCACATATATATATATATATATATATATATATATATGTTATGCTGATGTAATATACCTTGTAAGTCAAATACAATTTCTGAATTCAACCATGTGATCCATCTATAATGGAAAGCTGCTTGTTCATGTAAGTTTGAAAGAAAATAAATTTGTAAAAATTTATGATCATTTGGTTCGAATGGCAACAGAAACTTCCAACCAAATGGTACACTTGACCTTGAACCTTGAAAGTATGATGCAAACCACTTATTGACTGCTTCTTTGACCTCGTCGTCATCTTGAAATTGCTGTCCACCAAGGAAAGATTTCAGATGTTTGAAGAGGTGAAAGTCGCTTGGCATGAGTTCAGGACTGTATGGAGGATGATGGAATTGTTCCAAGCCGAAGGTGGCGAGAAGTCTTACCCATCTTCATACCATTCAATCACTCATTGCATTTTCTCCATAAACCGCAATAATTTGCCGATGAATTTCATCTGCTTTAACATTCCTTGCATTCAAGAAACGGATAACTGACTTAACTTCACATGCCTCGGACTATTAGATTTTACACGTGGCAGGCGATTCAATTTTCTTAGACGTTATAAACACGCGCCAAGAAACGTACGCACTGCGAGAATGTCCGAAAATGGCACCAACGCCTTGGTAACGAATCAACAAACTCAGCACCATATGTGCCACATTGCGATCACAGCACTGCAGTGAAAATATTTAAAAATGGAACTTACTTTCTGGACGTCCCTCGGACAAACTTTTAAGTCAGCTATAGAACATGCTAACAATGTGCAAGAACAAAGACTGACTATACATGCAAACTGAGTACCTACAGGATATCACACAGGCAGATTCAATGTGCCCACAGCTAATGAAGTAGTGATTGCCATTACTGGGCAAGAACTTAACCTCGGAGATATAACGTTACATGGTCATGATGATAGACTGAAAGGGATATGCGAGATGCATATAGCCTATGATGCACTCCAATATCCAATTTTATTTTGCAAAGGAGAGGATGGATATTATTATTATTATTATTATTATTATTCAGGCCTCCATGGAGTCAAAAGACTCATCGTGGGAGGTCTCCCCTAAGAAACACAAAGTCTATTGTACCACTCCTTAAACTCATTGACCATTCTCGCTCTCACCACTCCATCAGGCAGTGCATTCTGCAGTTCAACCACCCTCCATGCAAAGAAACTACTCCTCATCCTCTTGCTCACAGTTTCCTTTCGTAACTTCCAGGGATGGCCTCTTGTCATCACTCCCTCCCACTGTTCAACCAAGCGAAAGAACTCCCCAGTGTCAACCGTGTAACCACCTCTCAACAGTTTAAAAGTCTCAATCATATCACCTCTCCTTCTATCTGCCAAACTCTGCAGCCCGTATTCCCTCAGCTGATCCTCCATCCATCTCTGTACCCTTTCCACAGTTAATTTATCCCCTTCAAATCCTGGAGACCAAATCTGAGAACAATAGTCTAAGTGTGGTGTGATCAGAGATTTATACAACAGAATGATAACCCTTTAATCTCTGCAGGTCAGTGTCCTTCTCATAATTGCAGCAATCCTCTGTGTTACCTTCACCACCTTTGCAATATGTCCCCTAAATTTCAGGTTTCTATCAATCATCAACGTCTTGTCTCCCCTACTTCCTCCAGTATAGCTTCTCTCATAGAGTATGCAGCATCCCATCGATGATTCCCAAACCTCAAGACCTTACATTTTGGTGTATTAAACTGACACCCCCATTTATTTGCCCATCTATCTTATTATATCTAGCTTATTCAAATCCTCTTGCAGGGCTTCCACATCTGCACTATTACTAATAATCTTTCCCAGCTTCACATCTGCAAACAACTGAATATCCCCTTGCAATCCACTGGCAATGTCATTGATATAAAGGTTAAACAATATAGGTCCTAGTACTGAGCCCTGTGGGACCCCACTTGTAACCCTCTGCCTCCTTGAAACTGCTCCACCATACATAACTGTCTGATACCTGTCAGACAGCCAATCCTGAATCCAGTTGACCAATCTGACATCCAGACTCACGTGCTGCAACTTAAATATCAGCTTATCATGTGGCACCCTGTCAAATGCCTTTGTCAAGTCTAAGAAAATTGCAGTATATGCCTTTCCCTCATCTAATGTACTTGTAACTTTATTATAAAAGGCTAGCATATTGCTAAAACAAGAGCACCCCTTCACAAATCCATGTTGACTCTCACAGATAACATTACCTTCATCTGCCCAATGCTGTATACGGTCCCTCAGTACTTTCTCCAAGATCTTAACAACTACTGATGACACTCAAACTGGCCTATAATTAGACACTCCCAGTCTATTACCACCCTTATGCAATGGCACTATCTTAACTTATTTCCATTCCCTGGGCACCTTTCCCGCAGCCAGACTTTCATTGAAAAGCCAGGTTAAAGGCACTGTCAGTTCCCTAGCACATTCTCTCAAAACTTGTGGTGAAATACCATCCAGTTCCAAAGCTTTACTGACATCCAGAGTACTCAGTATCTGAAACACACTCTCCTCCTGTACCTCTAAACCTCAAACCTGCCCTATCCCTCTAGCATTAAAACTGACTCCTCTAGGATGAAATACTCCAATAAAGTGTTCATTGAACAATTCCACTATGTCCTCTGCATCAGTCACTCTATTCCCATTTATATCCCACAATATCATTCTTCCACAGTCATTTCTCCTCTTACTGGCCACATAGCTAAAACATTCCCTAGGATTGTCTTTGGATCTTAGGGCCAATCTCCTCTCATATTCCAGTTTTGCTTTCCTTACCACATTAGTCACTCTTCTGGCCTGTGTCTTATATTCTTCATGCATCTTCTCTTCATCTGTCTCCTTATATCTCTTCCATAGCCTCTTTTTCGCATGCAATTCCTGTTTAATATTGTTTGTCATCCACTTTATTCCAAATTGTGTCCTCTTCCTCACTTGTGGTATATAAGTTACCATTGCTGCTAACAAATATTCTTTCACAATTTCCCATGCACTAATATCCTGGCCTTTCAATTCCTCCCTCCATGAAACTTCCCGAAGTTGACGTCTAAGACTATTATAATCACCTGCCTTATAATTTAATTCCACATAAGTTCCCGTCTCTTTGATACTCCTGTATGTCTATTCATTTTCGAAGTCAAAACCATATTATAATTTAATTCCACATAAGTTCCCATCTCTTTGATACTCCTGTATGTCTATTCATTTTCCAAGTCAAAACCATATGGAATTAAATTATAAGGCATTATAAATAATTCCTTATTATAAGGCATTATTTATTAAAGTATAAGGCATTATAAAATACTACAAACAGTAGAGATCCCAGATGACTGGAGAACTGGAAAGATCATCCCAATATACATGGGAGAGATGTCATCTCAGTTATTATCAACTCTTCTGATGCTATAACCAAATCCAAAACTCTTGAACCTCTTGTTCCCTCTGTTACATGTTGCCTAAGACATTTGTCCCTCAAGAATTCTAGAAATTCCATTCCCCTATTGCTACATGCATCTTCCTCTCTCCAATTTATACTTCTTCTTTTCTGTCTAAGACGGGTTGAGTCTTCTCTTGAGCAGGATCTTCCAGTCTTCTCTATTCCTTGCTGTTTGAAAAAGTTCCTTATACATTCTGCATCCCGAAATGTTCTTTATTAATTTCAGCCAGGTAATTCTTGGTCTTCCAGGTCTTCTTTTTCCAGTTGGAAAAGTATTGATTAGGACGTCAGGAAGTCTGTCTGCATCCATGCGTACAATGTGTCCAAACCATCTCAGTTGTTGTTTTCTAATTTTTTTCTATTATTGTCTTTTTATACAATAGTTCTTGTCTGACTGTGATGTTTGTTTTCTTTTCTATCCAACTTGTTCTATTTATTTTTCTTAAACATTTCATTTCAAATGCCAGCAGTTTTTTCTCCTCTCTTTTTTTAAATGTCCACGCTTCTGCTCCATAGATGACTGTTGGTATAATTATTGCTTCATATAATTTGATTTTGGCTTGTTTAGATATCTTGTTTGTTTTCCAGATTTTCTCTAATTTTCCCATGGTGGTCCATCCTATCGCTATTTTGCGTTCGATTGTTTTGAGTTCATCTATTGTTTCTGTTAGTTTTGATCCAAGGTATATGAAGTTGTCTACTTGTTCTGTTTATTCTCCATTTAGGATGGCTGAGATGGTAGTTTTGTTCCTCCCTATTTTCATCACTTTTGTCTTTTGTATATTTATTGTCATGTCATATGTTTTACAGGTTTCGTTTACCTTGTTGATCAGCTTTTGTAGTTCATTTGGGGTTCTTGCAAGAAGGATGAGATCATCTGCATATTTGATATTATTTATGTTTAAACCATTGACATTGATTCCAGGCTCATTGTCTGTTGCTTTCTTTACAACTTCTAGATATATGTTGAATAGGCATGGAGATAATGGGCATCCTTGCATTACTCCTTTTTGGATCTCTATGGGTTCTGTTGTGAGTGTGTCCTTTTTAATTATTGCATTTGTCTTAGAGTAATATTTTATCAGAAACTGTATTATATATTTGTCTATTGCTTTTTCTAGTAGAATTGTAAGAAGGATTTCTCTGTTGATGTTATCGAAAGCTTGTTTAAAGTCCACAAAACAACAATATAGTTCTTTATGGTCTTCCCAGCTGAGCTCTTCTAGTTGGTGCAATGTGAAAATTTGGTCTATTGTTGAATAGTTTCCTCGGAAACCAGCTTGTTCAATGCCTATCATTTCTTCGTAGCTGTTTTTTAATCTATTTTGTATAATTCTTATGAATATTTTATAGGTGTGAGGGAGTAAATTGATTGGTCTGTAATTTCTGCAGTCTCTTTTGTCTCCTTTCTTGTATATTGGGATGATCTTTCCAGTTCTCCAGTCATCTGGGATCTCTCCTGTTTGTAGTATTTTATTGAACAGGGTTGTTAAATATTCTATTGATATGCTGCCTCCATATGACCACAGTTCAGTAGGGATAGTATCAATGCCTGGTGCTTTATTTTTTTTCATCTGTTTTATTGCGTATCTAACTTCTTCTTGTAAAATTTTTGGGTGATCATTATTTTCTTCTATTGTTGGCATTGTAGTTTTGTTTCCTTGGTGGAAGATAGTCTTAAAATGGTTTGACCAGATTTTTCTTATATGTTCAATATTCCCGGTTTCAGCCATCTTGTTGTTTATCATTGTTACTGCTTTTGCTGAGAATTCCTTTGAATTTCTCTTACAGTATCATGGAAGACTTTCAGGTTGTTTTGTTGGTATTCTTCTTGGCATTTCTTAGCTTTTTCTTCTAACCATTTTTCTTTGGCTTTTTTGCATAGGTTGTCAACTTTATTTTTTAATGCTCTGTATTTTTCTCTATTCTCTTCATTGTTTTGTTGGTTTACAAGTATCTTGGCCTCTCTTTTCTCTTCTATGGTAGCTATGATTTCTTGGGTTATCCACTGTTTGTTTATTTTGGGTTTGGAACCTAGAGTGTCTTTTGCAATTGATAACACTGTTTCTTTTCCTTCTTCTCAGTATTTTCCCGCTGTTCTGTAAGGATGGAGGGTTTTAATTTCAAGCACATCTGTTCTAAAAATCGACTTCTGCTTGAGCTGTCTTTTAGTTTTGATAGGTTGATGTTTTCTTCTTTTCTGATATTATTTTTCCTGTTGAATTTTATCTTCACTTTGGCAGTTAATATTTCGTGGTCAGTGTCAAAATCAAAACTTCTTAATGTTCGTACATTATTTACTGATCTTTTCCATTGTTTGTTTACGATGATATAGTCAATGCAGTTCTTTATATTACCATCTGGGGATGTCCATGTATATTTATTATTAGGGCGTTGATATAACAGTGTGTTTGTAATCATTAGATCGTTTGCTTTACAGAAGTGGAGTAATTGTTCTCTCTGTCGTTAAGCTCTCCGTATCCAAATTTCCCCATCACATCTTTTTTGTCTGCTGTGAACTGTCCTATTTTAGCATTAAAATCTCCCATCACTATCATGAGTTCTCTATTTTTGGAATTATCTATTTCCTGTTGTAGTTCTTAATAGAAATTTTCTATTTCTTCCTCTGAATGGTTACTGTCTGGTGCATATATTTGGATTATTTTAATTGTTTGACCTTTTTCTTTTGTTTGAAGTTTGGCTGTTATTATTCTAGGAGACACTGGGTTTATTTCAATTACTGAGTGTGTAAGCTTCTTTTCAATTAGTAATGCAACTCCTTCTCTGTGTATGTTATCTTTTCTTCCTGAGAAGTACAGTCTTCCTTCTGGTAAATCCATGAATCCATCTCTGCACCAATGTGTCTCTAATAAACCTAAAATACTCCATTTCAGTCTTTTTAAACTTTCCTGGACTAATTGTAATTTTCCAGGTTGGTATAGTGATCTTATGTTGAGGGTGGCTACATGTTTCACATCCTTGGCTGACCACATTGCTGATTTCTCACCTACTCTATGCGGTCTTTGAGTAGGCGCGTCGGTTGTCCCGTATGGAGTAGCACTATCTCGGTTTGTAGACTTTCTCCTGCTCATGAAAGTTACTGGCATAATAATGTAGCCAGCTTGCCATGCCTCTGCTACATCCTTTGGTCCACGGCTCTTTATTTTTTATTCAGAGCAACCCATTTGGGTTTCCCCCATCTGCCACCTGGGGGATGCGCCTGGTAGGAGTGTGGTCTCCCCCAAGCCAATTTATACTACCTGTAGTTAAAATCTCCCATACCAATCATTCTTCTTGCACTTGCTAATCTTAACTGTCTAAACATCTCCTGGTCCCCATCCTCTGTGCTCCTGGGTCTGTAGCAACTCCCCACTAAATATCCTGTCTTGCCCACCTCTACCTCACACCATATGCTTTCAGAATCATTTGTGTCACTGCCTTCCAAAGCCTCCACTCTTAGAGGACATAAGCTGTCACTTATAAGCAGCACCCCACCACCACGCTTTCCCCTCCTATTCTGCTAAAAATGCTGTACCCAGCGACTTCTATTCCTGTTATTATATCCTCTTCTGTCAACCACGTCTCAGTGATCCCAATAATTTTTGGCCAGGCTGATGCTATCTGCGTCACCAATTCCTCCCCCTTGTTCCGGATACTCCTGGCATTAGTATAAAGCATATAAATGCCATTGTTTCTATACCCAGCATTATCCTTTCTAGACTCCATTGGGCTCAGTGTTGATGTTGTCTCCCTTCTCCCAAGTATCCATTCCCACAAGAGGCCACCCCTGCTATCATCCTCCCTGGGACACACTGACTTGTTCAGAACAGCAATCTCTCCAGATGCCTATGTCCTTCCTCATTCAAATGTAAACGGTCTCTCGCATACAATTCCTCTCTTTTCTCAAACGCACTCCAAGCATCCACATATACCAGTCCTCTCTTGTCACACATTCTAGCTATTATGTCATTCAATATTGCTGCTCTTCTGCTCAGCTCATAATTATCATACCTAGGCAACACGCACACTATTTTTCCTCTCTCTGTCTTCTTCCGTACAGCCTCAAGCAAAAATCTCATATCTCTCGCTGCCCGACTTACATTACCACTCAAGTCATTTATTCCTACCATCACAATCATCTCATCCACCCTTTCACCTCTCTTAATTGCCATGGCCACCCTTTCTATTGTTCCTCCTGGCAAACACTCCTCACGCATCCTATCTTGAACACCATGGATCATTGAGTCACCATACATTATACCTCTTACCATTCCCTCTCTCTTATTGTTTCCATTCTCTCCTCTTCTTTCATTCACATAGGTCTCTCTCATTCCCTCTCCTCTACTGCTATTCTCTCTTCTAGCATTCCCATACCTCTCTCTCATTCCATCTCTCCTACTGTTTCCATTCTCTCCTCTTCTAGCATTTCCATATCTCTCTCTCATTCCATCTCTCCTACTGTTTCCATCCTCTCGTCTGCTGGCATTCCCATATCCCTCTCTTATTCCCTCTCTTCTACTGTTTCCATTCTCTCGTCTTCTAACACTCCCAAAATTCTCTCTCTCCCCTACTCTGATTCGGGTTGCATTTATCCCTTCCATTCTCCTAATCTTATCTTTCATACTTCTGCTCTCATTCACAAGGCATTCCACCTCCTCTTTCAGCTCATCTATCTCTCTCTGTGGGTCGGTCACTCTTAATCTAAATTCACTCTCCCTACATTCATTCTTCTTCCTACTGTCTTCATTCCCCATTCCTGGAGCAATAAGGTTGGATATTGATATTTCTAATGCACTTATTTCCTCCCATTGCCTGCATTTTGCGCACATACGCTCTCCGCTTTCTTTCACAAGCCACATATCCAATTCCCGAGACACATACATGCCGCAAGTACTGCATGCCACAAAGTCCCTTATGATATTGCTTATAATAGAGTTCTTAAATGGTGAAGGACTTTGCGAGACGCCACTTGCGACTATAGCTGAATCGCCATCATTCCTTACTGCCGAGTAGCGTAATCGTTAATTATTCAATTAATAAATTCCGTTAAATAAATAAGAAAAAAGTACAAAAATTACAAGCAAAACAAAACATTTAAGTACACTAAATATAATTAAATAAAATGAAATATAATTAAACACAGTAATGAAAACTTAGCTTCGTTTGTCTTCCACCGTTATACATTCGATTCCGACGGTAACCAAAATATATTATATTGCAACAGCAACTAACTTCCAAAAAACAACCACTGAAGTACACTCGTATTCAAAGAAACAATTTAGCACTCAAAAATGTAGAAAAACGGGAAAAAAACGGATTATTCACTGATTAAAAATCACTTTCTTCTGCACAGCTCAAATTCACCGCCATGTGCTCTTGCATTGATGTTGCATTGATATACCACAAATGAATCCAGGAAGTGGAGAACCTACAGGTTGAAAAACTGTTTAAGCAGTGAATTTTTACATGTATTGAATGATGGTACAGATAGAAATTTTAATCTACTACATAGATATGGTCAACTCATCAATTGACACTGGGTTGACATATATGCTAAAATTGAGTCTGAGCATCTCACACACACATGTTTAAACCAAAGTAAACTTCAGGTAGAAAATTATATACATCTCCATGATGCATTGTGCACTGATGAAAATGCTTTAAACATTGGCCAAATTCATATTGCCTTCTTCTTTCGTGGGAAGCCCCTGTTATTTCCATGAAAAAACTTATGATGCAATGGTCTATGTTAGAGCATATGATGGCTCTGACCTTTTCATTACCTTCATGTGCAACAGTAATTGGTCAGAGATTTTGGAAAATTTGCTACCCAGTAATAAGACTTATAACAGGCATGACATAATTGCAGGAGTTTTTCATGGCAAGCTGATTGAATTGATGAAGCTCATCACACAGCACAAGATTTTTGGAGCATGGGGGTGATATATGTATTCAGCAGACTGGCAAAAACAGAGATTGCCACATGCTCACATATTGATATGACTTGAAGATAAAATCAGAAGTCATGAAATCTATTCCATTATAAGTGCTGAGATACCTTCTCAGTGTGACTAAGAATTGTTCGATATCATAACAAAACACATGATGCACTGTCCATGTGGACCTGTTCATCCAAACTCACTGTGCATGAAGTCAGGGAAAGTGTATGCAGAGATATCCAAAACCATTCAGCGACCCAAGAACAGTAAATGGTGTGGTTCATGCACAGAGTATATCCGTGATATTATCAATGTGCTCCTTCAGATATTGGCTGAATTGATACCATATATAATAGCCATATGATGCACTCCAATATCCAGTTTTATTTTGCAAAGGATAGATATTGCATTGATTTACCACAAATGAATGGCCAAGATACTTTTGAAATTGATCGCCATATAGTGCCTTATAATCCGACTTTATCACGAACCTTTAATGCACACGTAAATGTTGAAATTTGCAGTTCCGTGAAATCTATTAAATATGTATGCAACTATATTGTAATAATATCTCCTTCTTTATTTTATATACATATTAAGTGAATGTACTTTGATATTATTATTTATTTTATCACTTATCATCAAACCTTCGAACTGTACCTTTATATTCTTTTTCTTATCAGTCGTGTTTACTGAGTTTGTAGTCGTTGCTTGAGCTAGTTCAATCTCTCTTAATCCTCTGTGGCTATAATTTAATTCCCCCTCTCAAGGTCGTAAGTATGCTATTTTTCACCTGTATGGAGTCAAGATTCAGGAAGTGCTTCGGGCTGGAACCAATTCCTTTGTCTTTTTTGCTGACTCTCTCTTGCACTGATCTTTAAAAATTTATTTGTTTTTTGACTGCACCATTAAAGATCATGTAGAGGAATTGTATGTCTTTCCCATACATGCAAGAGAAATATCCAGCTCAACACAGAAATACCTCTAAAGTTTAATCCTAATTCAAGCAACGTTTAAACTTAATATCAGTTAGTCGTGGCTATTCTATCTTCAGGACACACAGGTTCTATATTTTATGAGACAGTGCATTGGTAAGGCAAAACCATGCAAGCTATTATCAAACAAAACAGTTTATTCATTCTAAGTCAAAACAATTACAAGGATTAAATCTACACATATCAAAATGTCTGTCTCTGATTAACTCAGCTAAATAACAGTGATGACAAAGAAAAGTGTCTGGTTCTTCACTCTATTAGATTAGCATTTCTCACTTATTGACAAGGATTATATATATATATATATATTCATAACAATCAGATACGTGGATAAACCTTTTACACATTCTAACTTGATTTAACTTAGGCAACAAAAATCAAATTAGGCATAAATAAACTTTACAATCAATTTCTCTTTCATCACATAACATTAGCAAATTTCTCTGAACTCTGTAAACAATTAGTTCACAATTAAATATAAGTGCGGTTTCCCACTTCACAAATGTTCTTTACGCTAACTGACTATGGGATCAGCATTCTTAGCCTTAATTTTCACAATCCAAGAAAGTTACACAAAATTCTTACTTGCAGCCTTGTCAGCTAGTTCAATACGCTTGATCTTAGAGATCAAGCGTATTGAACCACTCTGGCACTAGTTCACGGCAACGATGATACAGCATACCTGGAGATCGTCAAGAAACTTTGCAGTAGGACTTCTGGAATAGACCGTCACTGCTTTTATGAACCTCCTATCATCGTAGGACTTCTGCTGGTGGGACGTGACTCCGCCGTCCTTGGAACAGCTGGACACAGGAACCTCTTCGAAGCGAGACTGGAAGTGAGAGCCAGGAACAGAGCCCTTGGCCCCTTCGATTTCTCCCTTTTATCCTGCTCTCTCGACTCGGAACGGCCTCAGATTTAACCGCCCAGATTTTCTCAGAGGGATTTTCTTCACCACCCCGCTGTCACTGAGTTTTGTGGGAAAACCCGTACTTCGTTGACCTTGCGATTTTTGCTAGCCTCAGGTCTACATGTCTAATCCTGTCTGAGCTATTTCTTTGTTTGTATAATTTCAGTGGTTCTTAAATATTTTAACAATTTACTCTAATATTTTACCATCTTTAATACGGCAAAAACATTGAGTTAAACGTTAATTCAATTACAAGTACTTTACGTAATTAGTTATTTCCAAGTAAAATCAGTATAGAAAAATTTTATTCTTTTTTTTTATACCAGTTTTTACAATATGAACAAGGGTTAAGTTTTGTTTGCAAAATGAACATAGAGAAGTAGATCTATACCAAACCAGATGATACATCAATATCTCTGAAACCATTTGGTGGATTTTATCTTGATATTCATGGCTACTATCCAACCATAGTTCATCTCGAAAATGGTGAAAGAGTATACTTCACAGAGTGTAACACATTCAGCAAGTGTGAAAAAAGAGCAATGCTCTACGTCATGTTTATAATATACATTTCAGTAATGTTGAATGCTTTTATTTACGATTGCTTTTGATGCGTGTGAAAAGAACAAAAATAATTCAATGACCTTAGAACAGTAAATGGTGTAGTACATCCAACATACCAGGATGAATATAAGGCTTTGAATTTGATAGATGATGATTCTCACTGATCTGATTGTCTCGGCGATGCAATAATTTTAAACTCACCATCATCTTTGCACTTTTTGTTTGTTGTAATGTTGGTTCGCTGCAACCTGACTGATCCTCTATTGCTTTGAATCAACTTACAAAAAAAAATAATTTTTCAGAAGATATTCTTACATCGAGAATGTTCTTCTCATGCTCATTTTAATGAAGCAATATATAATGGGGCATTACTCAGACATAAATTAATTGTTAAGTCAACAAGTGACAAAAGTGTTAAAGATTTCGGTCTTCTGATACCGAGCAATCTTTTGCTTCCAGATACATATTTGAACTCTGGAAACTTCATACGAGTTTCAATGAACTTCGGGATTTATTAAGTCAGCATGAATAATCACTAATTTCAGTTCAAGCTGAAGTTTTTCACGTTTTAACAAGCTTTGAAAATCAGTCAGGGAAACTGTTTTTCTTGGATGCTCCAGGTGGTACTGAGAAACATTTTCACTAAATTTGTTATTAGCTAAGTTAAGAAGCCATGGTAAAATCACCTTGGCTGTGTCATTCTGGTATAGCAGCTACTCTATTGCAGGTGGTTGAACTGCTCATTCTACTTTCCAAGTACCACTTACAAATGTAATTTTTCTAAATTACTACAAAAGGTTGTTTTGATTGTTGAAATGGTTAACAGAACAATGAGGAATATCAGATCAGAAGATTGAAGAATGGGTACAATAACTGTTTTATTTGCCAGTGATTTTCAACAAACACCGCCCGTCATATCCTGCGGAACCAGGGTTGATGAAGTGATGGCTTGCCTTAAGAAATTGTCACTATGGCATGATATAGAGAAGTTTTCTCTCAAAACCAATATGCGTGTTCACCTACATGGAAATTCTAATGCACGTTCCTTCTCAAAAATGTTAAAAATTGGCAATGGTGAAGTACAGCAAAGAAATGGAAAAATTATATTAAGACACTAAATATAGGGAAAATTGTCCGAACTGCAGACGAACTGTTGTGCAGTGTCCACCCATCTATTGAGAACATAACAAAAAAGTCATCTTCTTGGTTCAGGGAGAGAGCTATTCTTGAACCTTGAAATGACAGTGTGTCAATAATGAAATGAATGAAATCAGTAGATGTGAATGATACAGTTAATTTTCCCATGGAATTTTTAAATTCACTTAATCCACCTGGATTGCCTGGTCATGAAATTAAATTGAAAATAGACATTCCTATTATGTTGCTTGGAAATCTATACCCTCCCCTCTTCAAATCTTTTCAATGGAACTAGGCTTCAAGTAAAATCTCTGAAACTGAATGTGATAGAAGCTGTGATATTTACAAGTCCTGGTATTGGAGAAATTGTCTTCATTCCTCAGATACCCTTCATTCCTTCTTCAGAATATCCATTTGCATTCAAAGTTATAATTTCAAATAACAGTTTGTTTTTCAATGATGATTAATAAAGCCGAAGGACAGACCCTCAGATTTGCAGGTTTAGATTTAAGAGGTATATAGCATACTTTTGAGTTAGCAGTTCTGAGAATTTAATTATTTTTGTCGAGGATGATGAAACTTCTAATGCTGTTTACACAGAAATGTTATAATGCTCACAATTCATGATGAAAGCACTAGCACCAAACACTCGAGTAAATACCCTGAAGTGAACCCCTGGTAGTATAAATTCACCTCAATGAAGCGGCAGGGCTCAGCTAGTTATAAATAACATAAATGATAAGCAGATCATTTATGAGTTGTGATATATTACAGATGATAAGAGTTCCAGATACTTGAGAGTAGAAAACCAGCCTCGTAGGAGGTGATGTAGTTTCCCTCCTGGAAATTTATTTTTTACTTTCTGGAAAGCAGGCCAGCCAGAATAATGTACTTTTTAATCCCAAATGTAAATTGCATATAAATTTGCATGCAATTTACCCACGGGTGGGCTGAGGATTATATATTCTCGAAACGAGAATATATAATCTCATTTCTTGCTATAGAAACCAAACAGAACTTTCAAGCTACTTCTGGCCTCTAGTAAGCAGGGTGGTGTCACACTTAGTGACAAATCATCTACCATCTGAAGACATTTACAAATATCAGTGCCTACAGTGAAGTTTGACCCTGCAACTGGTAGGTTGGAGAGGGTCCGGGTAGTGACCCTTCCCATAATGCATAGCATTGTACATGTCTGCAAGATGTGATGAGAACTTAGTCCACCTTTGCCACGAGTTGCCCCAGCCCTGAAGATACTTCCGGCAAACTTTGTTTGCTTTGTTTACTTGGATGAAGGATTAAATTAAATATATAATTTTCAATTCTATCTACTTAGTCAACTAGACTAGCTGGTTAGTGGATATAATATGCTAGGTGTAGCATTAGTTGCTGTCTGTAATTCTAAACATCTCCCTTCTCATTTTTATTTTCATAGTACAGGTTCATGAAATTTGCTGTTCTCTAATAACTGAGACATTCAGAAAACTTGGTTATATAAGACAGCATTTCAATATCTGCCTGTTGTTGTGTATTGTGAGTAATGTCACTGGACTGCACTAAGCAGATGATGAAATGTCATCATGCAAAATACATACAAAAAATTTCAACAACAACAAAAATAAAATATGAAATATTATTATTATCTGAGACCTCCAAGGAGTCAAGGACTCATAGAGGGAGACCATAAATCCCCCAAACCAGCTATCATACCTTCCCTTAAATTCATTCACACTAGATGCACTCACTACCTTTAAGGGCAAATTATTCCACTCACTGCTCTTTGGGAGAAAAACCTATCTCTTACCCTTTTCTTGACTGTGAAAAAACTTAACTTCCATGGATGCCCCCATGTTCTCTCTCCACCTTCCATATAATGAAAAATTTCATCAGATGATATCCTATAACACCCATTCAAAAGTTTATAGACCTCTATGATATCACCCCCCCTCTTTCTCCTGTTGATGACAATCTGCAATCCACATACTCACAAGCTATCATCATAATCTGAATCCCATAATCCAAATATAATCTTTCTAACTCTTCTTTGCACCTTTTCCACAGCTTCTTTATCCCCTTGTAACTGACAGACCAAATCTGTGCACAGTAATCCAAGTGTGGTCTTATCAAAGCCTTATAAAGAGGCAAAATTACTTCCTTATCCGTACATGTCAAGGTTCGCTTCAACATTGCAATCATCCTCTGAGATGTATTTGCAACTTTTGCTATATGACCTTTTAACTTTAAATTCCTATCCACCAATATGACAAGATCCATTTCCGCTTCAGATTTTGGTAGCATAACCCCCGTAATATACCATATTTACTCAAATATAATTTGCCCTCTCATCTCTGATTTTGTTTTATGAAAAAAGAAATTAAAAGTTTTGCATATACCTAGCACACGAAAAAAAGTTTAAAACTTTAAGAAACAGACAGTGAATGTTGGGAAGATTTTTCACTTGGTTAGACTATAAATTGTTTATTTAGTTTAATCCTTTATCCAAGTGTAAGTAAACAAAGTTTGTGTCTGAAGTATCTTCAGGACTCAGGCAACTCGTGACACTACCCAGACCGGTTTTGACCTTTATTGAGTTTTCTTCAGTTGAAGCCAGACCCAGATGTGATACCAAGGTTGAAGCAATGCAGAAGTAATTTTTCCATATACCAGTTGCCAAAAGGAAGAGACTTCAATAAAGGTCGAAACTGGTCTGGGTAATGACCCTTCCCATAATACATGGCATTATAAATGCAAAGCACAAGGAGATGTACTTTGCATTGTGGGATACCAAGGCAAGCGATGTGAAGTCAGTTCACCTTTGTCACGAATTGCCTGAGTCTTAAAGTTACTTCAGGCACAAACTTTGTTTGCTTACACTTGGATAAAGCATTAAACTAAATATATAATTTATAGTGTAACCAAGTGAAAAAACTTCCAACATCTTTCTCTAATCCAGAGTAATTTAATAATAAGGTGTGACACCTTTTGACATCTGGTATATGGAAAGATGACTTCGGCATTGCTTCAACCTAGGTATCACTTTTGGATCTGTCTCCCACTGAAGAGACCTCAGTAAAGGTTGAAACCGGTCTGAGTAGTGACCCTTCCCATAATGCATAGCATTATACATGTCCACAAGATGTGTTTTGCATTATGGAATACCAAGGCAAGTGAAGTCAGTCCACCTTTGCCACGAGTTGCCCAAGTCCTGAAGATACTTCAGGTGCAAACTTTGTTTGCTTACACTTGGATAAAGGATTAAACTAAATATTATTATTATTATTATCTAAGAACTCCAGGGAGTCAAGGACTCGTCGAGGGAGGCTGTAAATTACCCAACCCAGTTATCGTACCCACCCTTGAATTCATTCTCACTAGATGCACTCATTACTCATAAGGGCAAATTATTCGACTCACTCACTGCTCCCTGGGAGAAAAACATAGCTCTTACCCCTTTCATGACTGCAAATAAATTTAACTTCCATGGATGCCACCATGTTTTCTCCCCACCTTCCATATAATGAAAAATTTCACCAGTTGAAATGCTATAATACCCATTCAAAAGTTTATAGACCTGTATCATATCACCCTTCCTTCTCCTATTAACCAGAGTCTGTAATCCACATACCTACAATCTGTCCTCATAATCTAAATCCCATAATCCGGATATAATCTTTATAACTGTTCTTTGCACCCTTTCCACAGCTTCTTTATCCCCTTGGAACCTGGGAGACCAAATCTGTGCACAGTAATCCAAGTGTGGTCTTATCAAAGCCTTATAAAGAGGCAAAATTACTTCTTTATCCTTACATGTCAAGGTTTGCTTCAATAGCAATTATCCTCTGAGTTGTATTTGCAACTTTTGCCATGTGACCTTTGAACTTTAAATTCTTATCCACCAATACACCAAGATCTCTTGCCTCTTCAGTTTCTGGTAGCATACCCTGCTAATATAATATGCTGCTGGAACTCTAATCATGCCAAAGTGCATAACTTTACACTTACTAACATTAAACTGACAGTCATTTACGTTTGCCCAGATTTCCAGTCTATTCAAATCATTTTGTAACTGCTGAATATCAGTAGCATCCCTTATTGCCCTGCATATCTTCGCATCATCAGCAAACAATTACAAATCTGATGATAGACCCTGCTTGATGTCATTAATGTATAGATTGAACAATAATGGCCCAAGGACTGAACCCTGATGTACACCACTGGTTACCTTAAATTTGGCAGATTCACACCCACTGTATACCACTTTTTGATATCTGTCTGTCAACCATCCCCTGATCTAAGTCAATAGATTATGTTCCATTCCCATATTCTCCAGTTTACACAACAGCCTATCGTGTGGTATCCTATCAAATGCCTTAGAAAAATCCAACATTATCATAGTGTATTCATTCCCTTTATCCAACTCGGCAGTAACATTGTTATAAAATATGAGCAAATTGCTAAAACATGGTCTTACTTTGCCCGTGCTGTTCCCCGCAGAGTATAGAATGCTTGTCTACCCATTTCTTTATGTGAGTTCTTACCAACTTCTCTAAAATCTTCACTACCACACCAGAGATACTAATAGGTCAGTAGTTAGACACATCAGTTTTTGCACCACTCTTGTGCAATGGAACTATCATACATTCTTTCCATTCCTGTGGTATCATTCCTGAAGTGAGACTCAAGTTATACAAATGTGTGAAAGGCCTAGCCAATTCAGCTGAACATTCTTTTAACAAATGATGAACCTCTAACTCTTCAACTAATGTAGCAGTAGCACCATGCTATATACACCTGGTTGATATATTGTAGCAAAGTGAGCACTCATTAACTGAACAATCTCCTTAGCTTACGACACTCGTGTACCATCTGCATTCAATAAAATTATTCTTCCACATTCATTCTTTCTTTTGCTTGCGACATAATCATAAAACTCTTTTGGATTACCTTTAGCTCACATGGCCAATTTCTTTTCATACTCGGTTTTAGCTTTTCTAACAATACTCGTTACTTTTCTGGCCTGAGCTTTATATATTTTATAACTCCTCTCACTCTTATTCTCACGATATTCTTTTCACATCATCTTCTTCTTGTGGATCTCTAGCTTAATAAGGCTGCACATCCATTTCACTTCCAACCTATTTATTCTTTGAACACTAGGGATACATTCAGATACTGCCTGATTCAAGCACTTTTTCAAAGATTCCCATGCATTGCTGACATTTTTTCCATTCAGTAACTGATACCATGGGACCAAAGATAGTATAAGTTGATCATAATTTCCAGTTTTGTAATTCAAATATTGTAGCCT
The DNA here is from genome assembly GCF_054136105.1 of Typopeltis vanoorti. Taxonomy (NCBI): domain Eukaryota; kingdom Metazoa; phylum Arthropoda; class Arachnida; order Uropygi; family Thelyphonidae; genus Typopeltis; species Typopeltis vanoorti. The sequence continues at coordinate 139,576,916 of NC_143560.1, forward strand.
GATTTAATCGGAGCTTCAATACAAGTAAGAAAGAACAGTGATCACTGTCATCAATTGGTGGTAAAATAGCCATATTCTTGACAGAGATCCTTTCTGATGCTATGAGCAAATCCAACATTCTTTGACCTTGAGTTCCTTCTTTCACATGCTGCTTGAGAAAGTTATCTCGCAACAATTCAATAAATTCCTGTTCTTTCTGATTACAAGATTTCTCTTCTACCCAATATATAAGACAGTGAATGTTGTTATAGCATTTTTCAGATATTTTGAAATTTGGTTGAAGACAATCAGCATTTCAACTCAACTATCATTGCCTTGCCTTTGTTGTTGAGTCGCGCAATCTTTTGTTTATGCTCCACCAATCATTTGTGAGACCGGAAGTAGCGATACCGAATAGTAGATTCTTGGTAAGTCATACCCATTTTCAGTATTTTTAAATAATGGTGATCTTATGATTCCTAAATGATAAAAGGACAGGCAATAATGAAACTGTTTGTTTTAATTTGATTGCAGAAACGTTGTCTCTAAAGATTCATAAAAATCGCAGGATGAAGGTGAACTGCAGATTGCATAAATAACGTTGATAATTAAAATTTAATTGCATTCATTTTATAAACAATGTGAGCAATTATAATGGATACTGAGAATTTAATTATAAATGTCAATTTCATGTTTTCCTGAAAAACTTCAGTTTCCAAAACTCCCTGCATATATCTCGCACCACGATTTTTTAAGTTTAATTTTTTGGGAAAAAAAAAATTGCAAGTTATATTCGAGTAAATACGGTAATATGCTGCCGGAACTCTAATCATGCCAAAGTGCATAACTCTACACTTATTAACATTAAACTGATAGCCATTTTCGTTTGCCCAAATTTCCAGTATATTCAAATCATTTTGTAATTGCTGAATATCAGTAGCATCCCTGATTGCCCTGCCTATCTTGGCATCATCGGTAAACAATTATTATTATTATTATTCCTGATACCTCCAAGGAGTCTGAAGACTCATCGCGGGAGGACACCTACAAATTGCACATCTGATGTTAGATCCTTCTAATGTCATTAATGTATAGATAAAACAACAGTGGCTCAAGGACTGAACTACTGGTAACCTTAAATCTGGCAGATTTAAGGTTACCCACTGTATTCAACTTTTTGATATCCATCTGTCAACTATCTGCTGATTCAAGTCAAGAATTTATATTCGAATCCTGTATTCTCCAGTTTATGCAACAGCCTTTCGTGTGTTATCCTATCAAATGCCTTAGAAAAATCCAACATTATCATGGTGCATCCATTCTCTTTATCTAACTTGGCCATAACATTTTTTATAAAATATGAGCATATTGCTGAAAGATGACCTTCCTTTACTAAACCCATGATGCTGTTCCTGCGGAGTATAGTATGTTTGTCTATTCATTTCTGTATGCAAGGTCTTACCAACGTCTCTAAAATCTTCACTGTCACACCAGTGATACTGATAGATCAGTAGTTAGACATCAGTTTTTGCACCACCCTTGTGCAATGTATCATACATTCCTTCCATTCCCGTAGTATCATTCCTGAGCTGAGACTCAAGTTATACAAACGTGCAAAAGGCATAGCCAATTCGCCTGAACATTCCATTCCTTTAGCAAACTGGCTGATATTTCATCTGTCCCTATAGACACATTCTTATCCGGGCTAACTCTTCATCCCATTTAGCAGTAGCACTGTGCACCATGTTACATACACCAGGTTGATATATCTTAGCAAAGTGAGTCCTCATTAACTGAACAATTTCATTATCTTCTGACACTAGAGTACCATCTGCATTCAATAAAGTTATTCTTCCACATTTATTCTTTCTTCTGCTTGCAACATAATGATAAAATTCTTTTGGATTGCCTTCAACCCCTTTGTTTCTAATGCTCCTGGGATTTGTGTATCTTCTTCTTCTTCTTCTTCTGCAGCTTCTCCCACTTAAGTGGGGTCACTGTTCATAATGAGTTTCCTCCACACCTTCCTGTCTTGGGCTGTGACCACATCCAAGTTCTTCATCCTCAAGTCCTCTTCTACCAGCTCCCTCCATCTCTTCTTTGGCTGCCCACATTTCCGCCTTCCTTGCACATCCATCTGCATGACCCTTCTTCCCGCATATTCGTCCTCCCTCCTCATCACATGACCAAACCATCTCAACCTTGCCTCCTGTATTTTCGCTCCTAAGTTCGTAACTTTCACTGTTCCCCTGACATAGTCATTTCTCAGACGATCCTTTCTGGTCACACCGCACATCCACCTAAGCATACTCATCTCTGCTACCTTTATCCTGCTGATGTTATTTTTCCTCAGGGCCACAGTTTCTATAGCATATGTCATAGCTGGCCTCACTACTGCCCTATAGATTTTGCCTTTCAGATTGATCGGTACCCTCTTATCGCATAACACTCCAGCCATCTCCCTCCAGTTCCTCCAACCTGCTCGTATCCTGCATCCCACTTCCTTCTCAGCTCCTCCATCTTCTTCCACTGTTGAACCTAAGTATCTAAAGTCTCTCACCTTCCTGATGACATTTCCTTCCAGTTCCAGATCTGTCTCCTGTCTGCCACCCACTGTGCAACACACTGTCTTACTTCTGCTCAGTTTCATACCTCTCTCTTCCAGTACTTTCTCCATCTTTCCAGTTTACTTCCCGCTTGTGTAGCCTGTGAGAGCCTGTGTAGCTCAGTGGATGTGGCGTTTGCCAACCACGGCGCTTGGCCGCACGAAGGAAGACTTGGTTTCGAGTCTAGTCGGTGACTAGAGGAAATTTTTCTAAGCCTTTTTTCGACCGGTTCCCGAGTTAGTCGATCTCTGGCACGGGCAAGCAGGTTTTTTGTCCTGTAAACTCAAGAAAATCGACCGTAGAACCCACATTATTTCAGACATTAAATATATTGTGTTAGGGTTAGGGACCACGAGATGGCGGCACATTTGAGCCGTCTCTCTTCACTGCGTACCGCTTAATTAGTGATAGCCTTGGGCCATCTATCTCTGATTGGTACCAGTGGAGATTGAACTGCCCACTCAGTCTCCAAAAGTTAGATAGGGCTAAATGGCCTCGCCTACTCCCCGTATACGGGAATAAAAAGGCATTAACTGATTTTTTTTTTCTTTTTTTTTTCTTTTCTTCTCTTGAATCTGCATACAGCAAGATGTTATCTGCATACAACATTGTCCAAGGCGCATCTTCTCTCACCTCCTCTGTTACCACCTCCATCCCAATATTAAACAGAAATGGACTTAATGCTGACCCTTGATGCAAGCCAACTGTTACTTGAAAAATTTCTGTCTGTCCCAGACAGGTCCAAACACTTGTCTTCACATTTCTGTACATTTCCTGCACCAACCTGACATATTACTACCTAGCCTATTCTTATAATTATGTATGCAATCTGTTTGGTCTTTTTCTAGAATTTTGTCTCCTCCCCCCAGACGTTCCGAATCCAAAGCATATTTTCCCACCCCTTCGCCACAAACATAACCATGTTCAAAGACATTCACATCTTTATCTTTTTGCATGTCATAGCAGAACTTTCACATACATTTTTCCCATCCCTCCCTTGATGATCTAGTTTCCCTGACTCTGCATTGGATCTCATACCAGGAATTAATTTCTCCAGGATTTTGATACAAAATATAAAATATCAAGCATAAAATTAACAACAATAAAAAAGAAAAGAATTTTAAAAAAATCCAAAAAAAATATTTAAATCATGCAAAGTAAATGTGCAGGAACAAATATTGCCCATAACACTATTTGGATATATAAAAGTAACAAACATGAAAACAAACAATAAATACTTTCCGTGTACACACACACTATCTGATCAAAAGAATCCTTATACCCCCCCCCCCTCCTCTAATTTGTAAACTGATGTCTAGATGTCACTATGACCTCACTTACTGGTATAAAGAGAAGCACTGAGCCTGAGCTGTGTGTTGTTCAGTGATAAGCAGTACGACCAGGATGAGTAGGTCAAGGGAGTTGTCACATCAGTAAAAAATCTGTCAGAGACATTTCAATCCTCCTCAAGTTGCCTAAGTCAATAGTTAGTGATGTGATTGTGAAGGCACAACCACAACAAAACCATGGTCGGGTAGGCTGCATTTAATGACTAAAGAAGGTGGTTCATGGAAATCGCCAGACATCAAGTGAAACAATCACCCAGGAGTTCCGCAGTGCTACTAACTGTCCAGCCAGCACCATGACTGTGCGTTGAGAGTTAAGAGGAATGGGATTCCATGGTTGAGCAGGTACCCATAATGTTGTTCATTATTTTAACGGTATAATAGAACACAGAAACTAAGTAAATAATTAATTTATTAACTTGATGCTGATATTTCGCTGGTATTATAACCAGCATCTCCAGAGCACAAAAACACTGTTTGTCACAATACGTGAGACTAAAACAACATGGTGTACTTAAACAAAATTGTAGCAGCAACACAAAGACTAGAGTCCTGATTTTGGCACCCTCTATCTGAAAAAAAAAAAAAAAAACCGCTATCATATATTACTAGAGTCCTAGAAAAGTGCTAGTTTTTCTTAATATGACTGTCTCCCAGATCTTCGGCAAGTTAATACAGCCATATTTGTTGAGATTTGGAGTATGTTTTAGGGCTTCTATCGCCTCTAAGAACAATCTCTCTGATTTATATGGGTTTCTGTGTAGAACTTTTGTGTTTTTCCAGTTGATCCTGTGTGCAGGGGTATCCAGAGCATGGTCTGCTAGGCCCGACTTCCCATAATGATATTTCCGGATGTATCGTTTATGTTCGCTGATGCGGATATTCACAGTTCTTCCTGTTTGACCATAGTAGGCTTGATTGCATGAGCAGGGTACTTGGTAGGCTCCTGGATGTGATAAAGGAGGAATGCTGTCCTTGGGTGAGCGGATGAGGGGGCTAATTTGCTACATGGTCTGAATGTAGTGCGTAGTTTATGTTTATTGAGAATTCTTGAGATCTTTTCGGATGTGCCTTTAATGTAAGGGATGGTGACTGTTTTGTTGTAGTTCTCTGTGGTGGATGGTGGGAGGGGTTTCTTAGGAGTGTTTAGTATTTTGTTTATTTTTTGTGGATTGTAGCCGTTGGCCAAGAAGGTGTGGCGTAAGTGAGTCAGTTCAGCAGTAAGAGCCTTGTCATTTGAACAGATTGCTCTCGCTCTATGGGTTAGCGTTTTTAATATGCCATATTGTTGAGAAGGATGATGGTGTGATTGTTTGTGTAAGTATCTGCCTGTATGTGTAGGTTTTCTGAAAACTGAAAATGATATGGAACCATCTGGGAGACGTGTGATGAGTGTATCCAGGAAGGGCAGACAGTTGTTGGCTTCCAGTTCCATAGTAAAGTGGATTTTTGGATGTTGGCTATTTAAATGTGCTAAGAATGTTTTCAATGTCTCAGGGCCATGTGGCCAAATAGCAAGCACATCATCAACATAGCGTAGCCAAAGTGTTGGTTTGAGAGTGGCTGTATTGATTGCTTGTTTTTCCAGGTGTTCTATGTAAAAGTTGGCTGGGGGGGAGAAAGGGGGGAGCCCATGGCTGTCCCATCAATTTGTTTGTATATTTTCCCTTTCCATGTGAAATATCCTGCATGTATTGTGAATTTGAATAGTTCAAATATATCAGGGGGGAAGTGTGACTTCAGTAGATTGAGGGTTTCTATTAGTGGTACATTTGTGAATAGTGAAGTGATGTCAAAGCTTACTATTAAGTCTGAGCTTTTTAGGGTGAGGTGTTGTAAGATGCTTTTTAGGTGTGCTGAATTTTTGATAAAGAAGGGAGAATTGTTAGTGAGAGTGGCTAGTAGCTTCGCTAAATGTCTAGCCAGTTTGTATGTGGGACTATTTATACTGTCCACAATTGGGCGTAGGGGTGTGCCTGGTTTGTGAATTTTTGGTGATCCATAGATCCTCGGTGTTTTAACATGGAAGGGTTTGAGTTTGTTAACTGTGTCTTTGGACCAGGAAGTGACTTTTTTTAATAATTTTCGTGCCTTATTCTTTTGTGTGTTGGTGGGATTGCGATCTATAATTTTGTATGTTGACTGATCTTGTAATAGTGTGTGCATTTTGTTTTCATATTCAGTTGTGTCCATCACCACGGTTGCATTTCCTTTGTCTGCTTTTGTTATAGTAATCTGGCTGTTGTTGTGTAGCTCTTTTATAGCAATGAATTCCTTATGTGGGATATTATTTTTTGGAGGCTTGGACTTGATTAGGATGTTGGCCACATCTAAACGTATGTTGTTAGCTATTGTTGGAGGCAGGCTGTAAATTCCTCGTTCGATGGACGCCATTATTTCGGCTTTTGGAACTTGTTTGGGAGTTATGGCAAAGTTGTGCCCTCGACTTAAAGCAGTCGTGGCTTCTTTGCTTAAGGTGAGTGACGATAGATTCACGACGACGAGGTCTTGTTGTAATTGCGGTCGTTGTATGGCGTTCCGTTGTTGTAGATTTTCGAACTTCTTTTGGTGCCGGTTTTTGACTCTGTCGAATTCTTTTTTTGCCGTTGCGTCGGTGATGTTCTCTAAGATCTGCCAAAGTTCCGTATTTAGAATATTATGCAGTGATTCTCGTAATGCGCTGATGGTTGTATTTGCTTGTGCTAATTCCCGGCGAGTGGTGTTAATTTGCTCGCGTAAAAGCGCTACACTCGCACGTTTATAGATGCGTTGGGCTTTGGCCGAGTGGAACTTGTTTTTGATTTTAAAACAGTTCGGTATTAATTTGGTGTCTCGGCACCTCTTTAAGAAGGCTAACCTGTTTAGTTGCCGCGCCAATTTCAACTTCCACTTACCATATCGTCGTGTCTTGCGTACGATATCGTCTCTGTGAAGAATCCTTAAACGTGTGGACAGACTTATGTGTTCGTCGAACATGTTATTTATTATTTTAACGGTATAATAGAACACAGAAACTAAGTAAATAATTAATTTATTAACTTGATGCTGATATTTCGATGGTATTATAACCAGCATCTTCAGAGCACAAAAATTTTTCGGTGTTATAGTGTGGGGGTGTTTTTCATGGAATGGACTTGGCCCTCTCTCATAACGCTACACGGAAATCTAAATGTGGAAGGGTACAAGGATATTTTGACATGTTGCATAGTGTCTACTGTAGAAGATCAATTCAGTGATGACTATTGTTTGTATCAGCATGACAGTGCTACCTGCCATAAAGCAAGGTCTGTAAGGGAATGGTGTGTGGACAATAACATTCCAGAAATGGACTGGCTGACCCAGAGCCCTGACCTTTGGAATGAATTAGAATGCTGACTTCGCTCCAGACCCCAATGACCCACATCATGAACTGCCGTGGCTACAGCTCTTCAGGAAGAATTGGCTGCCATTCCTCCAGAGACATTCCAGCACCTGGTAAAAAGTCTCCCTGGCAGAGTTAGAGCTGTCATAGAAGCAAAGGGTGGGCCCACCCTGCATTAATGTCTACTACTAGAAAGTGTGTCACAGGGATAGTCTGATTACAGTTTTGAGTAGCTGTCTGGATTCTTTTTATCAGATAGTGTGTGTGTGTATGTATTTGCTTGTAGCTAATGGAGTAGCAATGCCATAATCAAGTGATGAAATACCAAATAAAACAAGGAAAGGAGAAACAAAAACTACATCAGAAGCCATACTAGTAGCATCCCTTTCAATCGAAGGTGAGTTAGATGATCTCATACAGAGTTAGCAGGATTTTTCATCCCGCGTACAGACAATTGGCCTTTCAGAACACACTCAATTTACAGACAAAATATATTAATTGTGGTGGTGGTGGTGGGCGGTAGATGGCTTTGATGTAGATGATCGGTAGTAGAGGTTCGGTGTGTAGTGGTGAAAATGGAGAACTGTACAGTAGGTGTCCTCCCATGATGAGTTTACGGACTCTTTGGAGGTGTCACGAATAATAATAATAATAAATGGAACATTATATCAAGCAGTAGATAGTTTCTATTTGTGTTGTAAATCAGCAGTTAGAATTGAAGGTGGTACAGGAAGAAGGTTTAGTGTTAAGTCAGGTATGCAACAAGGGTGTACGTTATCTCCACTGTTATTCATCATCTATATGGATCACATTATGAAGGGAAGTGGTATTAAACCTGATATCAAAATTGGAGATGTTAATCTCAGCTCCTTACTTTATGTAGAGAATGTTATACTCCTAAACAAATGCAGGACAATGCAATATTCCCTCCCCAAACTGAATAATGCTGTAATAAATTTGGTATGAAAATCTGTATTAAAAGGACAAACACAATGAAAATAGGCAGAAACATTGAAAACATCTACTGCATCCTGAATGGTGAACCTATAGAAGAAGTAAAACATTTCAGCTATTTAGGCACAATGTTTAGTGAAGATGGCAAATTAAATTTGGAAATAGACAGCAGAATTAGTTAAGTTGGTATGGTAGGAAGTCAACTGAATAAATTTATATGGAATAAAAGAGATTAGTCATACTAGCTCTATACAAGAACAATATTTAAATTAATTTTAACCTATCGATCTGAGAGCTGGGTTGGAAATAAAACTGTTGATCAAAAGCTTGGAGACCACAGATATACGAGTTCTGAGAAAGATTAGGGAACTGAGCATATGGCAACAATAGCAGTATTACATTAACATCAAGGATGCTTGGGAAAGAACTTGACATTATTAGCATTCATGAATGTGTTAGAGCTAATCTCAGGTGGTATGGCTACTTTAACAGACCAGGGGAGAGTAAAGATTAGCTAAAAAGCATTCTTTGCCAGGATGGCAGGAAAAGTGTCCAGAGGAAAACCAAGAGTCAGGTGATTGATAGAGTAAAAAGTGCTTTAGAAGACAGAAATCTAAGATCTGATAATAATGGAATGTTGGCAGATAACATGCTAATCAGGAGTAAAATTGCTGATAGGATAGAAATACATTAAACTTTTCATGTAGTACTGTTATATGATTCTGTACATCCCCTGAGGGTATATGTTGATGATGATGATATGTAACTACAACAAATTAGAAAAAACAAGAATGTGATTTAAAAAAAATCAAACAACACTCAGAAGAAATAATAGCATTTACAATATTATGGGCACTTCTTCCATATATCAAAGACAACAAATAATTAAAATGTGATATTAGTAATCAATTTGCTGAGAAGTCTGTATTAATTGCTTATAAAAAATTTCAGTATAAGTAGGAGGAAGAAATAAAATTATAGAAATAGATGAAACCGAGGTTAAAAAAAAGGAAATGTAATAAAGAATCAGCACATTAGATAACTGGAATTAAAAAACAAAGATAGGAACAAAGAAATCACACTGAAAATAATCAAAGAATGGATTTTATCAGAAACAAACATTTTCATGTTGGATTTGTTACATTAAAAAATCCAACATACAATCTCATGAAAAACTAAAACACACACTTCAAATTTTGCATATTCTATCATTGGTGCAAAATTACCAATTACTGCTGTCAATTTATTTATTTCTGTTTTATGATACTGTAAAAAATACAGTAGACACTGCTTATTGTGACCACTTTGGGATAGTCATTTCTCAATAACAATAACCAGCTAAAAGATAACATTAAACAGAGGATATAAAAAATCGCATCATATAATTTAATTTATTGTTATAAACAACTTTTTAATAGCAACAACAAAAAATTTATTTTAAAAACTTATCTAGTGTCTGTCTTGTCTTTGAATATAGTAGTGCATGAATAAATTACTTATACTCATGTCTTTCGAAGTTTATTCTCTATGTTGCACACCGCAATGAAATATTCATAGAGCTTCTTGCATCTGGGCATTGGTTGGAGGAGCTTCTAAAATTTGTTCTTCTATTAGTTTAAAGTTCTCATCGGATGCAGCTTGATATATTTCTGACAGTGTCATAGTAGCCACCACTTCAACGTTGTTATCAATATCCAACCAGTTTTCAAATTCTTCTTTTGACATATCATCTGGGGTTTTGTCAACAATTTCACTTCTAAGATATTCAAATTCTTCGGAAGGAGTTTCAGAGTTTGTCTTAAAAAAAATCTGCCTTTTTGGAAGCAGTTTTCACTAGTCTTCTCTTATACTTGCTTCCATGACATTGCTACAAAATACAATACACCAAGAAGGGAAATCTTTTTTGTAGTTGCACTTGCATCAGATTGGTCTTTTATATAATCAAGTTCAGCTATAATTCTCACATGAACTTCCCTGTGATAATAAGCTTTAAAAGCTCGTATGATGCCTTGGTCACATGGTTGAATTAACGATGTAGTATTCGATTGCAAGAAAATTACTTTGTTCTTTAATGATAAATTATTTATGCGTGTAGTGTAGTTGTCTACTAACAAGACAATTTTTCACTTTAATTTAAGATCCCACTCAAGATCCCAATTGTTGAAAATGTCATTAGTCATCCAAGCATTTGTACTAGAACAGTAGTCAACAGGCAAACTTTTGATACCTTTAAAGCACTGAGGATTTTTTACTTTTTCCAATCACTAGATGCTCTCGTTTCTCAGCTTTCATATTAGCACAACAAAGAAATGTCACTCGATCTTTTCAAGATTTAAATCCTTTAGTACTTTCATTTTTAAACATAAGTATGCTCAGGCATTGCATGAAAATAGTCCTGTTTCGTCTCCATTGTGCTAAAAAATTAGCACGTTTTTCTTCACCATCAATATGCTTGTACACAATATTCTCTCACTTTTTCAACCTGTTAAACCATCCATTAGTTGCGGTGAAATTTTCTTTGCCCATTGTTTTTGCAAGTTCCTCTGCTTTTTGACACATCAAAGGCCCATTAATCGAAGCATTCTTTTCATGAACATTACTAAATCAAATTTTTAATGCTGATTCAACTTGAGTATCCTTACCAGATTAGGCTCTTCTGATCCTTGTTCTCATTTCTCATTGGTAAGAGCTTAAGTTTCAATGTTCTTACACAATGTCTTACACAAGAGTGGTTGTGAAATTTTTAATGTACAGCTGAACTACGTTGACTCATTTTGGGCACTTATCATAGCACTCCAAAATTCTTTGCTTTTATTGAAAAGATAAATCTTTAAGTTTTTTTACTTGCTTCTGCCATAATGCTAAGGTCTGTTTTAATGAGCATTTAGTCAAATTCACTTACTGAAAGAGAGTGCAAAAATAAACTCAATTTGACAAATGTCCTTTGTCAAATTTTCTCCTGATTAACTCTTATTTCTTAGAATTCTGAGATGCAAAAGGCTAAACGTTCAAGGATTTTGATAACAATGACTGGAACTTTGATTATAATAGGCGGATTATTTTTAATTCATTTTAAATGGTATGTTTTGGAACTGACTGATTTTGATAACAATAGCTGATTGATAATATTATCTTCAATCACAATAAGCAGATTCTACTGTAATTGAAACAGGGATCTATGTAGCACCTATTGAATGGCATTTGCATCTATAGTATTAGGTCACCTGAAAAAACACTTCTAAGTTCAATTCTAGCAGCTGACTTGAACTTTTTTCTTAGCCTTTCTTTGACTGTCCCTAGTTAGTCTATTCTGGCATGATCAAGTAGGGTTTTCCTCCCAGAAACTCATATTTTTAACCCCCAGATCTCAAGAAAATAAAGCATAGAACTCACATTATTACAGATAATAAGAGTGGTTGGGTTTTTGGGTTATGAGATGATGGTTGTTCTGGTTAGAGTAAATGCTTGGAGGATGGAGACAAGCTGCCTACTGGTTTCAGAAGGGAAAAACACAGGCTACTTTTAGGGGAATAAAATGCATTAGAGGATTCATTTATTTTTAATTAGTTGGTTGCTTTGCATTATGTATGAGCACTCTTTAAATATTTTTGTGATGCCTACGTATCGTCTTATTGATCGTGTTCCATTATGATAAAATCAGTCATAATCAGCAGGACAGTTTGTAATGATGTATGATGCAATAGGTGAAATTACTGAGATAAAAATAATAATAAAAAAAATACAACATATCAAAGAATTAGCATCACATAAATCATAAGCTAAACTTCTCTTCAGATTTTTTGCTCATCTAAAAGTTTACCCTCTTTGTGGATGAGCAGGCAAGCACATTTTTCAAGCTCGGTTTATGAATCCAAAATGCACAAACTAATCTGTCTCATTGCATCCCATAGATGAAATGAGCTCTTAAACTTACCTATTATCCAAATATTTTTAAGACCTTATTTAACCAACCCTCCTTTCATAAAAAAATTCTACATATTGTTGAAAGGTTATTTTTCACTTGGTTAGAGTATAATAAAATTAGTTTAATCCTTTATCCAAGTGTGAGCAAACAAAGTTTGTGCCTGAAAGTATCTTCAGGACTGGGGTAAGGTGGTACAGTCAGTAAACTAAACTGACTAAACCAGTATATTCATATAAGAAGCCACACATTGTGTGTGTGTGGGGGGGGGGGGGAGTTCCTACCTGATATGATAATGAAGGTAAATAAGATAATGTCTAAAAATCATACATTTTTAGATATTATCTTAATATAAACTTTTTTCAGGATTTAACAGAATTAGATTGGCAGTGGTTCCACTGTTGCCACCAGTAGTATATACAGCACATACAGCTTTGCTACCCAGCAGTAGCAAAGCTGTATGTGCAACAGTAGTTTCTTGGGCATGGAAGAAGATACCTTAACATTGTTGTTTGTTTACATTATGTTGATGTCATCCTCACATTCTGGCTCATGGTATGGAAGAGTTCAAATATTGTCTCATATTTGAAACTTATACCTAAAAAATCAAGTTTACCCTAGAGCTGAAGAAAATATGGTTCTACTATATTAAGATGTTTTGATCAATATGATTGCAGGCAGCATCCTATATATGTTAAGGGAAGGGCAGAGCAGTGCACATGGAGGGCTACCTGATTCATAGGAATCACAAGAATTGTTTTAGTGTATAGTTCACTATAGTGAAGTTACTATCTCCCCGCAGAAGAAAGCATGATAAACACAATATATGCAGCTGCCCTAACTCAATTGCAAGTTGAGAATAAAAGGGGGGGGGAAGCATCCAAATAAACTTTTATAACAACTCTTACTAAAATGGCTTAAGAAAAATATAGTACCTTGGATACTGAAATCATGTATAGTATACATGTACATATATCAGTACGATCTGTAATCATGTTGACAGACTACTTTGTGAACATTCTGTTAAAGCCACTTTTAAGCCAGTTGAGAAACTGTTGTTCTTTATTGAATGGAAAAATATTCAAGTATATACAAAATATACTGCAACTTCTGAAAATTCTGCATAGGAAAAAATGCTGATTTATAGAAATTCATTTCTGTAAATTATGTCAGGCACCATTGTATTAATAGGACAGAACTTGCAACACACGCATACAATCCACAAAAGCTATGAAATGAATTGGGATAATCTGCATTCCTTGAGAACAGACTATTATTATGAGATCATTCAAAGAATCTAGAGACCTTATCATGTGGTACCTTGAATTGGAACCAAGTATTACCTCACACATAGCACTGATATTAATAATAATATTATTATTATTAACATTTGACCTCCATACACTATTGCACACAGTGCTCATCCAACCATGCTTTAAACTGATTCCATGTGTCTACACCCACAACATACTCAGTCAGTGCATTGTGCTCACCAACCACTCTACATGCAGAGAACCCACTCCTCTGCTCACACCCTCTGTATACAGTTTCCAGCGATGGCATCTTGTTCTGCCTACCTCTCCCATTCTATGAAAAATCTCTTCCATGTCGACCCAATAACAAACCTCTTATATGCCAATCATATCCCCTACTCTTCCTCCTATTCACGAGGTTCTTCAACTTATATTCTCTCAATCTGTCCTCGTACTCCACATTCCAAAGACCACTGACCTGACCACCTTTGTGAATCTTCTCCAGACCCTTTCCAACATATCCTCATCACCATGAAAACCCAGCAACTAAATCTGTGCGCAATAATCCATATGAGGCCTGATTATTGTGCACAGATTTAGTCGCTGGGTTTTCATGGATATTCAGAAATAGAGAGGTTATGATGCCAATGTCCTCTGCATCATTGCCATTATCTGATGTGACGTCTTCACAACGTATGCAATGTGGCCCCTGAATTTCAGGTCCTTGTGCACCATCACTCCTAGATCTCTCATCTCTTCTACTTCCTTTAAAGGTCCCCCCACCAAGGGCTATACTTTGCATCTCATTGTTGCTTACCAAATTTCAAAACCTTACATGTTGCAATATTGAACTGACAGTTCCACTTACCTGCCTATTCATGCAATCTATTCAAGTCCTCTTGTAAGGCCATAATATTTGCTGGACTCTGCATTGCTCTCCCCAGTTTTGCATCATCTACAAATAGCTGCATATCAATAGCTAAAACCATCCCAATATCATTAACATACAAATTGAATGACAATGGTCCCAAAACTGACCCCTGCAGCACACCACTGGTAACCTTTCTCTTTTGGATTACAGCACCCAATATACAACTTTCTGATACCTATCTGACAGCCAGTCACTGATCCAACTCAGAAGTCTGTTATCCAATCCCATCTGTTTTAGTTTATTTAAGTTGTTTATTTAAGTGTGGCAGTCAATCAAAAGCCTTTGCAAAACCTAAGTACACCACTGTATATGCATCTCTCATGTCCAAGGTATTTGTCAACTTTTTTTGTACAGTACATAAGTTAGTGAAACATGATCTCTCCTTAACAAACCCATGCTGATAACCACAGAGAAATACTGCTGTTATTAACCCATCTCTGTATCCTACTTCTGACCAATCTCTCTGGTACCTTTACCACAACTCCAGATACAAAGACCAGCCTACAATTTAAAACTACGGCCTTATTACCACCTTTATGCAGTGTAACTCACATGTGTGAGATAAATATATATATATTTGATTAAAGTTTATAAGGCAGAACACCAGAATAAGTTGATAACATTTATTTTAATTAACAACACAACATGTCATCCTAATTGCACAGGATTTCTTCAGGTGTAAATATACAAACTAGTAGACAAAACAGTAAGATTAACAAAGGCAACAAATGCTATGTATTATAGAATAGACTGATGTTATTTTTAAAATATTTTTAATTGTTCAGAACATTTCGTGTGTTTAGGCATTCACGTGAACATGTTTGACTAATGAAGGTTAGGATGTACTCAGACAAGTTAATACTTGGGTTGGTATTTAGATGTTTAGGATCTAATGCTATTTCCAAAGACTCCCACATTTTTCTCTCTGTTGTGTCATAGCAATGGTGTAATAGTTTTGATTTATTCCATAAAATTTGATGTCTCATTTGTGAAGCATCTTGTGGGTCAGCTGAAGAGTGCACGTGTGATGACAAAGCCCATCTGTTTTCACCTGAGGTTTCACTTTTATGGTATTCAATATCTCGAATGTGTTCTTTAGTGCATTGTTCAATTGGTTTTTCTATCTGTCCATAGTAAGATGACCGGCAATCGCACCATAGCCAATAAACACCCAGGGGATAAATACTACTTTGATTTTATATTCTTTAAGTATTTTTGCTAGTTTTGATGAATCCTCTGTTTTCTTCTTCATTCGAAATTTCTCTGGGTCTCATGTCAGTTGAGTAGTCTGGAGATGATGTGGTCATTATAGCCATTTTGAAGGAAAGTGTGTATTGGCTATGGTTGTTTGTTGGTCATCTTAATGTTAATCCAAATATTAACTTATTTGAGTACATCCTAGCCTTAATTAGTCAAACATGTTCACATGAATGTGTAAACATGCAGACTGTTCTGAACAATTAGAAATATTTTAAAAATAACATCAGTCTATTCTATAACTACATAACAGTTGTCACCTTTGTTAGAGCTTACTGTTTTTTGTCAACTAGTTTGTATATATATTTTTATCCTCCAGTTTAGTTATTTGCAACTCAAATACTTATTTCCAGGAAGTTTTAATTTCATTGAAGCATTACACTGGCATATGCTATGCTTATGAATATAAATATTCAAATAAATTCCTGTCATATATTTATGCATAAGCACACTGAGTGGCCAGTTTATTAGCTACCTGAAGAAATCCTGTGCAATTGCATGAAATGTGATGTCAATTAAAATAAATGTTATCAATATCCCAGTGTTCTGCCTTATAAACTTTAGTCAACTATTCATCAACTGGCAAAGTATGTAAACTTACATATATACAGGGTTGTTTGAAAAGTTTGGTAAAAAACACATTTTTGTGGAAAAAATCACCTTTATTTCTCAACATGGTCTCCATTGAGGTCTACACATTTGGTCCAGCGAGTTTTCAATTTTTTCATCTCATCTAAAAAGTAGAATTTGTCAAATTGTGCAAAATAGTCATTGACAGCCTTGATGACATCCTCATTTGAAGAAAGGTTTTCCCTACCTGGCCAAATTTTTAAGTTTGGGAACAAGAAGTCACACGGGGCCAAGTCCGAAGAGTACAGTGGATGTGGAACCAATTCAAACCTCAATTCGTGTAACTTTGCCATTGCGACAGCCGATGTGTGGGACAGTGCATTGTCTCTTGATGAAAGAGCACTTTTTTGTGTGCCGATCTTGGCCATTTTTTCCTTCAGTTCTTCTTTTAAACAGTCCAACAATGACGCATAATAGACTCCTGTTATTGTCTTACCCTCTTCCAAATAGTCTATATGATAATTCCTTGGGAATCTCAATAAACCGTGGCTATCACCTTCCCAGCTGTGACAAAATGGTCTTTGCTTTTTTCGGTTCTCTTTCACCAGGCATTGTCCACTGTTTTGACTGCTGCTTGGACTTAGGTGTGTAGTGGTGGATTCAAGTTTCATCTACAGTCACGATTCGATGTAAAAAATCCTGTGAATTGTGATTAAACATTGCCAAATTCACGCTGCATTGAAATATCTTTTCTCATGAGTTTTTGATCGATAGTCAACAATTGCATCACCCATCACTCACACAGCTTTTTCATGTGCCATTTTTTGTGCAAGATATTATACACCCATTCAGTTCAGATACCTACAATCTCAGCAATCTCATGCACTTTCACTTAGTGGTCTTCCATAACGATACTATGGATTTTGTCAGTCATTTCTTCGTAGTGACCTCAGTCGGGTGTCCGGACCATGCTTCATCTCACAACCCCATTTAAACTCATTTATCCAAAAATAAATAGTGTTTAATGCTGGTGCAGAGTCCCCATGAACTACATGTAACTCGGCTTTGATCTGCACGGCCATCCACTTTTTCAAATAAAAGTGTATTATCACTAAATGAAACTTGTTTTTCTCAATGCAAACATGCTCATTTTAAATGTTTGCCAGTTGAGAACTATGCAATGTGCGTGAATAAAATTTTGCCAGGGGTCATGAAAAAGATGATATGCTGACACTGGTATGAATGAACGAATTGCTTCATCTGCTATTGGAAATTTACCAAACTTTTCAAACAGCCCTCATATATATATGTAGAAAGTTCTTTACCTTGGAAATACTATACGTTAAAGATACCAAGCAATTTTATAAACTTGGTTTTAATTCTTTCTGTAAACAGATCTGAAAATACTTCAGGTGCAAACTTACCTTACCTGTCTGTTTGCTTACTTTGGAAAAAAGGATTAAAATCAAGTTTATAAAATTGCTTGGCATTATTAACACACACATATATATATATATATATATATATATATGTGTGTGTTAATATATAAAATATATATATATATTTTATATATATATATATAAAATATATATATATATATATATATACTCACACACACCGTATAGGACCGACCAGTGTATAAGACGAGGCCTAAATTTTAGACTATTTTTAGATTTTAAGCTTATGTTGGTTGTATAAGATGACCCCCAATTTCTTCTTTCTTGTATTAATGCAATGTTAGGTATTGTTGTTATATCCATTATTTTTATATCTATGCATATCCGTTATTTTTTGCATAGCATAGAATTAGTATTTATGCGAATCACCCTAATTAAAATTATTAGCCCCAATTTTAATTAATTATTAATTTTGCATTTTTTTAAATTTTAGGATTATTAAAATTGTTATTTAAAATCATGGACCCAGCATCAAAACGAAGAAAGTATGACGCTAGATTTAAAATAAGGGTAATTGAAATGGCAAAGCAAACTAATAACTGTGCTGCTGCAAAAAATTTTGACATAACTGAGAAGATGGTAAGAGAATGGAGGAAGAAAGGAGATATTTTTAAAAAATTGCCAAAGAAAAATTTGTTCAATGAGAACGGGGATCACCTGATGGCCGCAACTGGAAAATCACGTTCCAGAATGGGTATTCGAAAAAAGGCAGAATGGTTATCTTGTTACAAGAAATATGATTAGAGCATATTGTTGTGTAGTCCTATCTTGCTAATTGATCCATTTATGTTGGTTAGTTGGATCTATTCTTATTTCTTTAAATTCCGTTTTAATTTTGTTAGATGCTTATTGATACTGATCCGAATATAAGGAAATTTATATTATCCTGTGCCACCCTATTCAGATTAGTCTGTATAATATAATACAGAGGAATCAATCATCAACTAACTTTTGCAATCTCACTTTATACAGGCTGAGGTTAATATTATCATTTAAGGCTTCCGCAAGGTTCGAATAAATTTTATGAGCGGTGCAATGAAGAAAAATTAGGCAAACCACAAATTGAATTCAATAAAATAAACATTTAATACAGAGTTATAGAGCATGTACATTTAAGCATAATTTTCTAAGCAAGATAATCTAATTGAACAATATTCAAAATATCTCTGAGACACTAGTAGTCTCTCGGTTTGGTTTAAAGATTGAAGTTAAATTTACAGATCTTATTCTCCAATGCTTTACTATTATCATAAGTTGTCTCTATTCAATGAGATAATTCAATTCTTTTATACATCAACTTAGTTCGAATACTCATAACAAACATAACACATTAGGCATTAAACATTCAGCTGTCAATTCTATATTCATCCGAATAATTGAAAATGGTTCACACATTTCAATGCTCCAGAATTTTAAAGTAAATATTCTTAAGGTAGAATTCTCTAATTCTCTCTTAGTCAGCAAGCACTTAATTTAATTATGAGGCAGTTATCATTTCAAGGGGGAAACACTTTAAAGCTCCATACTTCGGCTATTTTTAGTAGAACACCAGAGTTAATGTTAAGATATGTCAGGCAGAGCTAACTCTTATTTCTTCACACTGAAAATATAAAAAGGAGTGCACTTACCGGGTTTCACCTTTTACACACTGGATTTACTATAGGCACACTTAAAACTGTAGTTAACTATTACTTGGAAGTAACACTATTCAAAAGAAATCTTCACTATAATAACTGAAATAATAAACATAGAGTTTCACAAGTCTTGATGCACTTGTTTTAGGTAATCTACTTAATCCTTATTTTCTTCTATGCATTAAATTCAGCTTTGCACTATTCTTCCTCAAAACAATTGGAATTCGTTGTAATTTTAGAATTCCGTAGAAATATTCTGAATTGCCTATTAATTCCCAGTCCTTTCTTAATCGATTTATAGCATTTCCAAATCCCCTTTCTGCCACCCGTTACTTCCTCAATGCTTCTTCCCCATTCTCTTCTTTCATTTTCCAAATTAAATATGTTCATTCTTCCCACCAAAATCCGGTTCTAACCAGTTCAGCTTACATCTACTGGTTTCTCTCCATATACATTGCCTTTTCACATTCTAAACACGAACTACCTAAAATAAACTCCGTTTCTCCTTTAGCAGCCAATCAAATCCAATCAGAAGAATTACATAAAATCACGCTTACATGCAGAAATAAAAGATATATCACAATTCATATAATATACATTTAAATTTAGATACATACAGTTTCTTATAATAAATTTTACAGAATAAACTAAATAAAATGAATGACATGTTTATATAGCGTCTTTTCATTATTATTACATATTCTAAGATTAAATAATTAATTAATAACTAAAACTCAAAGCATTTATATGAATAATATATTACAAGCAAGAGGCTAACAATAAATAATATTTACAAGTCTTGCTCATGACATGGTGGATTATGCTAAATGTGAATGAAGTATTAAAACATACACGCTTAAAACATACATACATTCATACATCTTCATTCACAATTTAACAAAATGCACTAAAATGGTCAAGATTGAATCCGAATGAAAGTATAGAATTTCAAGCTATTTCAGGATGGTGTAATCATTTTATGAACAAAAAAAATCTGGTAATACGACAAAAAATGAAAATTTCTCAAAAACTACCAGCAGATCTTGACCACAAACTTAGTTTCCATAAATTTATTATTCATTTGAGACAAGAACATAAATTTCTATTGTCAAATATTGGAAATATGGATGAAAGTCCTATGAGCTTTGATATGATTAGCAATAAAACAGTGGAGTCTAAAGGTAGTGAGTGTGTGCTAGTTCTAAGTACAGGTCATAAAAAACAAGGTTTACGGTTGTGTTGTCATGTTTGGCTGATGGAACCAAGTTAAAACCAGTGATCATCTTCAAATGTTTAACTAAACCTAAGATAAAATTTCCTTCAGATGTTTTTGTGCATTTTCACGAAAAAGGATGGACGGATGAAAATGGTGTGAAATTTTGGATAAATAATGTGTGGAGCACGCGACCATGGGGTATAATGAAAAACACAGTTTATTAGTATGGGATATGTTTTGTAGTCATTTAACTGGGAATACTAAAAGTTTTCTAGAAAATAATAACAGAAAAATTGCTGTTATACTAGGTGGTTTAACTTCTATATTGCAATCACTAGACATCTGCTTGAACACACCCTTTAAAGATCACATGCGAGAAGAGTGGAATAATTGGATGTTGATGGCGAAAATTCATTTATAAATGGTGGATCTATGTGTGCTGCATCACATGATATGTTGTGCAATTTTGTGATCAAAGCATGGAATAAAGTAAAAGTAGAGACTGTAATAAAATTATTTAAAAAGTGTGGTATCTCTAATGTTATGGATGGTATGGAAGATGATCTGTTGTGGGACACAGATGACGATAAAAATGAAATCAATTCACTGGATTCGAACTGGGATCCATATGACGATCATTTAAACAATGAATCTGAAGAACTATTTTCAACAGGTGATGAAAAAAATTAACATGAAAATTGAGGTTAATAATTATTATTTGTTTTTTAAGACATCTATTGTAATATTTTAAATAAATTTATGTAACAAAAAATTAATCTGATTTGTTTATAAACACTGCCTATTTTCTTATATAATGATGTATTGTAACTACCGAAATGTTCATCCAAGAAATTAAGCTTCCCTTTTTATACTCGCCATATAAGACAACCCATGATTTTGAGGAGTTTTCTATAGTATTTGAGAGTTGCCTTATATGCCGACATATTGTAAATAAAAATATAAGCTATATGTATTTGGAAGGCCCTAATAAAATACTGATAGCTATGTGGGTATAGTACATGTAGGCTCCAAACTTTATAATAAAATTAGTTTAATCCTTTATCCAAGTGTGAGCAAACAAAGTTTGCGCCTGAAAGTATCTTCAGGACTGGGTTAAGGTGGTACAACACCAGGGCAACTTGTTGCAAAGGTGGAGCAAACTACCAACACTCCTATCTCAGTATCTGCTATAATGCAAAACACATCTCCTTGCAGATATGTCTAATGTTATGCATTAAGGGACACTACCCAGACTAGTTTCGACCTTTATTGAGGTCTCTTCAGTGGGAGCCAGGCCCAAGTAGAGATACCAGGCAGAAGAATTAGCAGGTCATCTCTACCTATAGGAGTTGCCAAACGGTGTGCCACCCTTTTTTTAATAAATTACTCTGGATTTAGAGAAAGATGTTGAAAGTTTATTTTTCACTTGATTAGGGTATAATAAAATTAGTTTAATCCTTTATTCAAGTGTGAGCAAACAAAGTTTGTGCCTGAAAGTATCTTCAGGACTGGGTTAAGGTGGTACAACACCAGGGCAACTTGTTGCAAAGGTGGAGCAAGCTACCAACATTCCTATCTCAGTATCTGCTATAATGCAAAACACATCTCCTTGTGGATATGTCTAATGTTATGCATTAAGGGATTATACTCTAAGTTTATTTTTCACCAAGTGAAAAATAAACTTTCAACATCTTTCTCTAAATCCTGAGTAATTTATTAAAAAAAGGGTGGCACACCATTTGGCAACTCCTATAGGTAGAGATGACCTGCTAATGCTTCTGCCTGGTATCTCTACTTGGGCCTTGCTCCCACTGAAGAGACCTCAATAAAGGTCGAAACTAGTCTGGGTAGTGGCCCTTCCCTTAATGCATAACATTAGACATATCCGCAAGGAGATGTGTTTTGCATTATAGCAGATACTGAGATAGGAGTGTTGGTAGCTTGCTCCACCTTTGCAACAAGTTGTCCTGGTGTTGTACCACCTTAACCCAGTCCTGAAGATACTTTCAGGTGCAAACTTTGTTTGCTCACACTTGGATAAAGGATTAAACTAATTTTATTATACTCTAACCAAGTGAAAAATAAACTTTCAAAAAGCTCCAAACTTTAATTTCTTAGAACCTTAATTTCTACAGATCCTGACAATTAAGCATGGCTACCATTATAATGTAGCCGTTTTTTTTGATTACATGACATATTAATATTGCAGATGATGATTTCCAGTGTTCTTGAGATGAACATTGAATCATTTAATCATCATCATCCATTACAAGAGTAAGTTTTTATAAATGCAGTCACTTTTCTCCAATAGAGATATGTACATTTATAGGAAGTTCATATCAATATGAACTTCATGTTTTCCATCTGTGATCATATTGTATGCATGTCTTAATTTCATTTTTCTACTAGTTTTTTTAAATCTTTTGGTCCCTCTACAAACTTCTCATTATATTCAAGAAACACCACAGTTTTGTATTTGTTTCATTGATTTTTCCATGTAAACTGATATGGAGAAACTTCCTGTTTCTCCATATCAGTTATTTGCAACTGAAATACTTCTTTTCCAAGAAGTTTTTCATTTCACTGAAGCATTACATTGATATATGAATATAAAAATTCAAATAAATTCCTATAAAATATTTATGCATAAGCACACTGAGTGGCCAGTTTACTAGTTACAATTTCATGATTCACATATCCTTCTGCTGTATCAGGAAAAGTGTACGTGATTCAGAGATTGTCTAACTATGTGATCTAAGTTATTTTGAGTGGAGTAGGATAGCCACTAGATATGCCAGTGCAAATATCACAAACTGCTGTCCTGCAGAATGTCCATGCACAATAGTGTCTGCTTGGTACTTGGAATGGGTTAGCCACTAGAAAACATTCATTTACTGACAATCTAGTGATTGGCGATAACTTGTTGATGTGAGATTGTCAGAGTCAGTCTGAACTAGTGTAATAGGTAGATCACAGTTACTCCGATGGCAATACATTATAACAGTGGGTCTGTAAAGGAGCATAATCAGGATGCACAATGCATTAGATTTCAGAGATGAGTATAGCAGTAGTGAACTATTGTCAGTAAAAACAAGCAGCTATAAGTATAGAACTGTTTACATTTGAGAAGAAAAAGATCTCATAAAAAAAAAAAAATGGTTTTAGCCATTCCGTGCTGATAGTAGGGCCAGCCAGTAGCAACATTTGTCAGTCCTGATGGACTGATGTCTGAATGTCCTTGGCCTATTTGAACATTTTCGCTGATCAGTTATATCCGTTAATGCTCACAGCATATCCTCTGATTACGTCTTGCAGGATATGTTGTACCATACAAACATAGTTTAGTTGGAAATGGTTTCCAAGAGTGTAAGATTAACTTAAATTATACTCATTAGTTTATTTTCCAGATATCAGCTCATTTAAGGATATGTAGGATAAAGCAGAATGTGTTGGCAGTATGGATCTACTGCAGTCAATCTGAGACAATGTGTGATGTGATTGAGGCTGTGTGGGCTATCACTTCTGTGGAATGTTTTCGGCATCTTCTGGAGACTATTCTCTCATAATGAATTTAGGCCAATAGCTAAATGAAGTGCTCTCTATTTAGTAGGTGTACCTAATAAACTGGTCACTCAGTTAAGTATATGTGTGTGATTTGAGGTTGAGTATTATGTTTTTTGCAGACTTCAGGTTTTGGAGAACCAAGTATATATCATGCTTTGATTGTGATTTTCTTGGAATTTTTTGCCTGGGGACTTCTTACAACGCCTATGATTACAGTAAGTATAATCTTTTTGGATGTGCATGTATATTTAATAAAAAAAAATGTGCAGGGTTATCATAAAAACTTGAGTCTTATCATAGGAGCATTTATGGGATTAAATATCAGTTATTAGTTACTATTGATATATACTGAATTTTTATAAAATGTCCTTGTGATAGCTACCAAAGTAGACACTCAGTGATATTTTTAGAATGTATAGATGTTGAATGTTTTTTTTTTCACTTGGTTAAGCTAAAGATGCCAAGAAATTATACTCTTGGTTTAATCCTTTATCCAAATGTAAGCAAACAAAGTTTATGCATTAAGTTTCTTCACGACTGAGCTACTTGTATATAGAGGCTAATGACTTCACATCACTTGCCTTAATATCATATAATGCAAAGCACACATCCTTTTGGATGTGTATAATGTTAAGCATTATGGGTTACACTTGGATAAAGGATTAAACCAAGAATATAATTTCTTGGCATCTTTAAGAGTTGTTTAGTAGTAGGCTACAAAACATACATAGCTGCAGACCAGCAGTTTGCTGGATAACTTGATTTCTGTATGTTATGTTTTATATCTCACTAGGATAGCAATTTTCCTGCAGTTGGTGATGGTGTTTTTATCACTGATGAATAATTACATCATCAAAAAAAAAAAAAAAAAAAGATATCTATTAAATAATACACAATACAAAGTAAACTTGCAGTAAACAGGTCTGATTGACTGAGTGGTTAACCTACCTACTCTCCAACAGTCAAGCTGTTGATTTGAATCCCTCAATGGATATGAATGTTTGTGACTGTCTTTAGATGGAAGGTGAACTTCATTGTTTGGTGTGAGACCACCTTTTCACTTATTGGAGGCCTGAAGTGGCTTGAAAGAGTTGTACATTTAATCTCCAGAGCAGAGTAACTGGACTTGGCATCAAAAGAATAATAAAAAATATATAAAATTAATAAAATAGAAAAAAAAAATCCTTAGCCCACCCACAGTACAAATGTACTATAGGTTTACAATAAAATCTTTCATGAGTGGGGAAAAAACAAAACAAAATCAAGGATGATCTTTAAATGACAAGCAATATGAAGTAAAGTGAATGGGCAAACAAGAATGGGGAATTGGACAGTGAGACAGATTTGTACCTATGCCCACGGAAGGTTCTACTAAGAAAGAAGTGAAGAAATTTTTTGAAGCATTAGTGCGAAGACATTTGACACAGAGAAAAAGGAAAAGTTGGTACTATTTGAAGATCTAAATAGCTGAGTAAGAAACGATTACTAGACACAGAAATGTTTTGAAAAAAATTGGAGAAAAGTGTAAAGCACATAATAATGGTAAGTACCTGCTGGATTTCTATTGAATGGAAAATTCAATTTCTTAATCAGAACATGGTCTGGTTATTACTAACACATTGTTCCAAAATTAAGATGCATAAATTCACACGGAGCGAAGATACAAGACATAAAAGTCTCATCAACTATGCTATTATTGATATTGATATCATGCTGGTTCAGTAGACAGAGGATTTGAAATAGGAAATGATCACCATTTAGTTTTGAAGAAAATTAAATATCATATTGAACTGTAGATACACAAATATTATTCAAGAAAAAATGAAAGAGTTTGAAATCAGTCATTGATTGATTTAGTTAAAGAGTCATATGGTTGAGGTTGTTTGCAAGGATAGAAAAATCAGAACTCGATGATGAACTCTGCAAATTAAAGAGGCAGTAAAAGGAAGGAAGTAGGCATATCAGAGAAATTTCTGACAAGTAAGTCAGCATGTGCTCTGAAAGAATACAAAGAAAAAAACTAAGAATGCAAAACATTCTGTGAGACTAGCTAAACAAAGGTTATGAGAAGACTGGCAAGAACATAAAATAAACATCAGGAAGGTGGAAAAATATTCTGGAGTAGCATTTCCTCTAAATGTTCATGTACATGCCAGTCAAAAAGGGAGTACACATTACTAGTAATTGTGTGCACAAATTTTTTGCTTTCAGAATTTCTGATTTACAGTCAATATAGTCCATGCTATAAAAACGAATTATATGATAAACCATACTACCATACTAATCACTTATTTCATTTAGTAATTTATCCATTGTCTCCATTCCAGTATTACTCTACTCCATTCCAATTTAATATACTTTAATTAGTCACTTTTAGCCTGCAGCTTTTGGGAGAACTGTCACTGACACCAGCAAGTTGCAGAGTCATGCCTCTTTAGATTATCTACCGTATCTATAGTATAGTCTCTTGAACTTGTCCAAATGATGATGGATTATTGTAGCTATGCTGATTAGTGAATTAATTTAGTTCTCTCAATTTTATAGGTTATTACTAGATGAAAAAAGGGCAACATTAATGAGAAATATTACATTAGTGTGCGCGCGCACACACACACACACACACACACACACACACACACACACACACACACACACACACACTGAGTCTGAGACTAGAAACTTGCACACAAAATGCTTATTACAACAGAGTTCTAGTGTGTTTGTATGTGTATAAAAGGGGACAGATTAAGGGTTTGCTATATGAAATGGGCTATTTTTCATGTCATGATGTATATGGAATGTGCTCTATATTAGCCCAAAAACATTGGAGATTGTATACAATTGGTTGTATTTCTTATTCTATGAATTTTCAAAATGGACAGTTACCAATATAGGTATGTTTGTTGCTTTACAGGTGTTAAATGAAACTTTTCCCAATCATACATTTTTAATGAATGGATTAATAGTGGGCATTAAGGTGAGTCATTACCTTTTTTACATTGTTTTCTGCTATTATACTGTAATAAGGTATGTTAAGTCAATGAATAGTCTTATATCACAAATATCAAATATAAGAAACAGATTGGGTCAGAACATTCGGTGTCATCTGCAGTGTCAGTATTTGTCTTTATGATCATCTGATTTCTTTCATTAATTCTTGAGGAGGGCATTGTCACATATACTGAAATAAAACTCTGGAAATAGTTTATCTTATATAAGAAAAATAAATTTTTGGAAGTCAGTAAAGTAACGTCTCTTGTTTTTATTCCAGTTGGTTTACATAAAGACTGTTAAGAAGGGATTTAACAGTGAATGTGAGAATATAGTGGAATTTTCTTACTGATTGTTTCAGGTAAGATTTATATAAGAGAAGAGGCTGAGAAAAACTGTACAAGTGACACTTGGAGAACAAACTGAGTTTAGACCAAATTGATGTTGTTAGGATCAGATTTTTACTTTAAGATGGTTGAAAAATGATGGGAGTATAACAAGGACCTGTATTTGAGGTTTGTCGATTTGGTAAAGTGCATATGACAAGAGACCAAGAGAAAAGCTGTTAAAAATGCCAGAATTATATTTTGTGTAAATGGTACAAGGGACGTACAGAAAGTAAGTTCCAATGGGCTCTCATAGAAACAAATATATACTTTATTATATTTTTACAAAAAATATTTGTGTACTTTACAAAAAAAAAAGCTTTATTGGAAATTAAAGTGGGCATCTTTCACTGCTTTTCTACATAATTTCCACCATTGTTCTGGCACTTATCATAATGGGGCACAGAAAGTTGTATACCTTCGTTGTAGAATGTTGTAGCCTGTGATGTAAATCATGTATTGACTGCTTCTCTGACCTCGTCATCGTCTTGAAACTGCTGGCCACCAAGGAAAGATTTCAGATGTGTGAACAGGTGAAAGTCGCTTAGTGCAAGGTCAGGACTATATGGGGGATGATGGGATTGTTCCCAGCTGAAGGTGACAAGAAGTTGTGTTACACCAGCTGTGTGTTTAGGTGGTTGTTATCATGGACCAAAACAATGCCCTGGTAAGCATGCCACGTCGAATCTTCTCTTCAACTGAATGCACCAAATCGTCAGTCACTAAAGATGGTCGTCTGCTCTGTTCATCATTATGCACACCTATCCTTCCTTCACAAAAAAATCTTACCCATCTTCATACCATTGAATCACTCATTGCGTGTTCTCCATACCGATGAATTTCAGCTGCTTTAACATTCCTCGCATTCAAGAAACAGATAAGTGACCTAATTTTACATGTTTCGAGCGATTTGATTTTTTTAGACATTATAAACACACACCAAGAAGTGTACACACTGTGAGAATGTCAGAAAATGGCACCAACGGCTTGCTAATGAGTCAACAAACTGCATGCATGCGTACCATTGCGATTGCAATGCTGCAGTGAAAATATTAAAAACGGAACTTACTTTCTGGACGTCCCTTGTACATTACGTAGTCTCTGAGTTGTAAGTCAGCAGTTAGAACTGAAAGGGTATACAGGAAGATAACCCTGGTGTGAAATCAGTGGGAATTTATCATCTATATTGGATTCCATTTTGCAGGAAAGTGGCATTGGGCGCCTGATGTCAAAATTGGTGATATTCAGAATTCCTAAACGAATCCAGAAAAAGTCTGTAGTATTCCCTAACTAAACTGAATAACAACTGCAATAAATTTGAAGGAAAGTGGTATTAAATCTGATACCAAACTTGGTGATGTTAATCTTAGCTCCGTACTTCATCCAGATGATGCTATACTTTTGAATAAATCCAGTACAAGCCTGCAAGATTTTCTGACTAAATTGAATAACTGTTTCTATAAATTTAGTATGAAAATCTGCAATAAAAAGACAATGAAAATAGGCAAAAAACATTGCATATATCAACTGTATCCTGTTGAACAAGTAAAACATTTTAGCTATGCCAGCACAATTTTTAATGAAGATGACAAATTAAATATGGAAATAGACAACAGAATTAGTAGAGCTGGTATGAGAGGAAGCCAGCCAAATAAATTTATATTTAATAAGAATGAAATTAGTCAGAACTAAATTAGTTGTATATAGACAGCATTCTAACCAGTTTTAACATATGGATCTGAGAGCTGGGTTAGAATAAAAAAAAAAAACTTGATCAAAGACTGGGGACCACATATGAGAGTTCTGAGTAAGATTAGTGGAGTGAACAGGGGACAGTATCATATTAAAACTGAAGATATTAGGAAAGAACTTGCCATTGTTAGCATTCAGAATGTGTTAGAAGAGCTAATCTCAGATGGTATGGTCACTTAAACAGAATGAGAGAGGAAAGATTAAAATAAGTGTTCTTTGCCAGCTTGGCAAGAAAAAGACCCAGATGAAGACCAAGTTGTAGGTAGATTGATACAGTAAAAAGTGCCTTAGAAGACAGAAATATAAGATCTGATAATGCTGGAGTTTTGACTGTTAACATATTAACATATTATTTTGGAGGAAAATTGTTTGATTGATGTTGGTAATGGTGTAACTTTTTCATGTTTATATAGTATATAATATAATATATAATATTCCCCTGAGGGTACATATCAGGAATTTGATGATGATAAATTTGTCATGGAAATCAGCAATAAAATGGCACTATGAAAATAGATAAGAACACTGAAAACTTTAGGTTCTCCTGATTGGAAAACGTATAGAACAAGTAAGACATTTCAGCTATTTGGGCACAATTTTTAGTGAAGATGATAAATTAAATAGGAAATAGACTTAGTGAAGCTGGAAGTCAGTTGAATACATTTATATGGAATAAGTGAGAAATTAGTCAAAGCACTAAATCAGCTGTTTATAATTTTAACTTATGGATCTGAGAGCTGGATTAGAAGTAAAATGCTTAATAGACCATTGATATGTGAGTTAGGCGAGTAAATAAGATGGTATCAATGGGAGAATCAGGATATGAGAAAAGAACTTGACAACATTGTTAGCATTCAGGATTGGGTGAGAAGAGCTGATCTAAGGTGGTATGGTCACTTGAACAGAATGGGAGAGGAGAGGTTAGTAGAACGAGTTCTTTTGTTCGGATGTCAGGAAGACCAAGAATTGATCTCTAAAGGTACCTGTGGCAAATTGATCAAATAACAAAAATAACATGATTATGGTATTGTTATTAAACACATTATCCTGTGGGATGAAGCTCATCTTCTTTATAGAAGCAGTTTTAAATGCAAACACCTTTTCAAAGAAAGTTGATACCATTTTTACATCAGCTTGACCTGAATCAGAATGATTCTCTGTCTCTCTCTCCCAAGAGTTTGGGAAATTCTCATTTTATGTAAATATCAAAAATATATATTTTTTATATTATTATTTTTGTACACAGCAACCATTTTTTTCAGTACAAAATAACTGTGCTTTTCATTAAACTTTATTATTGTGGTTGTCATGTTCTTTTCATTGTTAGGTGAATTGATACAATAAGAATAGCAGAATCAAAGTATATGAATGCAAGAAAGATGCTTTCAGTTCTTGTAGTCATCCTCTGATTTCTTTTTTGAACATTGATGAGAACATCAATCAGTCAGTTTCTATATCATTTGCCTTTAAATAATACCTAATTCATATCCTTTTTAAGAGGAATAACTTTTTTTTTTCATGTAAGGCTGAGTTAACAATTGTCAAATGAAGACATATTTTCATCACAGTAACTGGGAGTTTTATTTTCTGCAAAACAACAGAGTAGCCTGAGAACATTTACATTTGCCAGACATGCTACACTCTTCACTTTATGGTCATGGGGATAATTTTAAATAGCGATGGGCAAAAATGTTTATGATTGCAAGTGCCTAAGTTAGAAGTGAAGAATGAGAAGAAACCCAGTGCTCAGTTTTGAAAAAACAGATGCTGATGTGGTCTGGATAATATTTTTAGCAGACATATTTTATACAGCAGTTGGTATGTGTTATTGTGGTAAGCATTAGATGTCATTTGGTTCATCATTGCTTCATTATATTCTCCTCCCATACATACCAAAAAAAAAAGTGACTTTTTGAGGCACATGAACGGTATAAAGCGCATCCAGAAGGGTAACAAGTGTGATAAGAAAAGCAAAAAAGAATTATGAAAGAACATTGGCCATGCAGGCTAAAGAGAATCCTAAACAGTTTTTTGATATGTTGCAAGTAAAAGAAAAAATGTATATGGCAGAATGATTTTAAAGAATTCCCATGGTAGGGAAGTAACCGAATCAGTTACCTCCATCACTCCATCGCTCAGTTGAATTACTAAGCGAGCACTTTGCAAGAATATATCTTCCAGGTGGTGACATTGCAGTAATGAATGAACCAATAGATTATATGAGAATTGTGGTGAATGAAGTGGAGGTGAGTAGTCTATTGCAAAACCTCCATGTCAATGCATCTGTGGAATTGGATGGTATACCAGCTTGTGTCATACGAGAAATGGCTAAAGACTTGTCAGTACCCTTGACCATTTTGTTTAATTTGAGTCTTGGGTCTGGGTTAGTCCCGAGGGGGTGGAAAGAAGGGAAAATAGTTCCACTGCATAAAGGTGGTTCCAAGACTGCTGTTGTAAATTACCAACCGATTAGCATATCAGGAATCGTTGTCAAGGTCTTAGAGAAATTAGTCAAGAGAAGAATACAGGATTGGAAAGATGAAAATGGGATACTGTATGGGGGACAGCATGGTTTTGTTAAGGGTAGATCATGCCTCAGTAACTTGCTCACGTTTTATAACACAGTGACGGCTGAACTGGATAAGCGTAATGGGTTTACATGATTCTACTGGACCTTGCCAAGGCCTTTGACAGGATACCACATGGAACTCTAATCAGTAAACTGGAGCAGATGGGAATGGATATAGGGTTGGTGAGATGGATAGGAAGGTGGTTCATGGAGAGATACCAGAGAGTGGTTTATTCAGGAGTGGGGTCCAAAAGATGGCTTGTGACTAGTGGTGTGCTGCAGGGTTCTGTTCTTGGATCACTACTTTTCAATTTGTTCATTAACGATATAGGAAAGGATCTGAGAGGAAGTGTTCACTTGTTTGCTGATGATGCAAAGTTGGGTAGAGCACAGGATGTCAAAATTTTGCAGGATGATTTGGATAGTTTGGAGGACTGGGCTAGGGAAAATGGATGTCAATTTAATGTGGCAAAGTGTAAGGTTATGCATTTTGGAGTGAAAAGATTAGCAGCAGTATATCACATTGGTGGAACCGTACTCCAGGAGATTGATGAGGCCAGAGATTTGGGAGTGTTGGTGGATAGGGAGTTGAAGTTTAGGGGCACATTGCAAAAGTGGCTAAATCAGCTCATCAAATCACTTCGTTGCTGAAAAATACTTTAACAAGCAGAGACAAACAAGTTATTGTTTCTCTATATTGAGCCTTGTTAAGACCCCATCTAGACTACTGTGCCCAGATATGGGCGCCAGGATTTCTTCTTGATGTGGGAGGAGGTGGAGAGGATCCAGAGATGAGTGACGAAGATGATAGCAGGTCTGTGGAATGAACCTTATGAGAACAGGTTGATGATTTGTTGGTTGCAAAAATTGGTTGATAGGTGGAAAAGGGGTGATATGATTGAGACATGAAATTACTGAAGGGTTTCTCTAAGATTAATCCAGAAGATATTTTTGAGAATAGGACTGGTGGTGGTGGGAGGCCTAGAGGCCATACATGGAGGCTGGGCAAGAATGTGGTTAGCAGGGGTGTTAGAGCTAGGCTTTTTACTTGGAGAGTGGTGAATGAGTGGAATAAGCTGCCAGAGTGTTGTGGGTGCTATGGCCGTGAATGAGTTCAAGGCGAGGTATGATAGATACTGTGTGAATGTCGAATAGTTGTTCTTGACATGATGTTAGGGCCTCCCTCTGAGTCTGTAGACTCCTTGGAGTTGCCGGAAATAATAATATGTTGGCTTCACCTTTTGTTGAAGACAAAAGGGCAGTGTCATGTCTACCCTTCTCTAAAATGTTGTTTATACTATTATCTCTACTGGCCGAATCCCTGATAAGAGTGAAGCTGTTGTTTTGTGAGACAAAGAAATGCAAATGGCAGATGCCTATTTCTTTGTCTCAGCACTGGTTCTATCTCCTGTTTTAAATTCAGAGAAAATTTATTTGTATACGCTGCGCCACCCTGAATCCTAGGATATACTAAAATGTAGGACCAAGGAAATAGAACACAGTCAGCGTTCACTCTTCTCAGCTATAAATTTACAACTTGCAGTCATGACCTTTTGTTATATAGTTTCCCGCCCTTTTGTAGTTTGTTATATTTTATGGGCAAGTGCAGTAGGATCTAGATACAGGCAAGACAACATTCACATTAAAACAAAACATTTTAATTATGGTTAAAATTCATATATTACACTGAAAAGCACTCAGTTAATCATACAACTGAATTCTATATACATCAATAACACTCGTACATATAGTTAATTATTCCCCTTCATGAATTTTCTATCTTAGTGACATAAATGCTAACAGTTAATCTCTTAGTCTCAATTTTCTACTCTGATCACTTAAGTTTTACTCTTAATACTTGTCAAATTTTTAATTCATAATTCTCATTAACATCCTATTCAAATTTCACATATATCTCAGATTCAAATAAGAACATTTTTAATTCACTCTCTTTCAAGACACATTTAGGTGACACTAAGGCATATGACAAGGTGCCTAGAGAGAAGCTATTCAATACGCTGCAGTTATATGGTGTCAATGGGACATTATATCAAGCAATACTTAGTCTTTATTTGAGTTGTAAGTCAGCAGTTAGAATTGAAGGAAGTACAGGAAGATGGTTTAATGTTAAATCTGGTGTGTGACAAGGATGTACATTATCCCCTCTGGTATTCATTATCTATATGGATCACATTATGAAGGAAAGTGGTATTAAACATGATATCAAAATTGGAGATGTTAATATCAGCTCTTTGCTTTATGCGGATGATGTTATACTTCTAAATAAATCTGCTACAAGTCTGCAAGATTCTCTGACTAAATTGAATAGCTGTTGTAATAGATATGGTATGAAGGTCAGCAATAAAAAGACAAAGACAATGAAAATAGGCAGAATCATTGAAAATGTCAACTGCGTTATGAATGGAGAGCCTGTGGAACAAGTAAAATATTTCAGCTACTTAGGCACGATTTTTACTGAAGATGGTAAATTAAATATAGAAATAGACAACAGAATCAGCAAAGCTGGTATGGTGGGAAGTCAATTGAATAAATTCATATGGAATAAGAGAGAAATTAGTCAGAACACTAAATTAGCTGTATACAAGACAGTGTTCAAACCAGTTTTAACTTATGGATCTGAGAGCTGGGTCAGAAGTAAAACACTTGACCAAAGATTAGAGACTTCAGATATGAGAGTCCTGAGAAAGATTATAGGCGTGAACAGATGGCATCAATGGCAGTATCGTATTAAAAACGAGGATATTAGGAAAGAACTTGACATTGTCAGCATCCAGGAATGCGTTAGCAGAGCTAATCTCAGGTGGTATGGTCACTTAAACAGAATGGGCGAGGAAAGATTAGCAAAACAAGTGTTCTCTGCCAGGTTGGCAGGAAAACGACCGAGAGGAAGACCAAGATATGGGTGGATTGATACGGTACAAAGTGCTTTAGACGATAGAAATATAAGATCTGATAATATTGGAGTGTTGACAAGTAACAGACTGATTTGGAGGAAAATTGTAGGTAGGAAATTAATAATGATGTAATTTTTTTCATGTAGTACTATCATATCCTGTACACCCCTTGAGGGTACATGGCAGGAATTTGATGATGATGATGATGATTATTATATTTTTTTCTAAATCTATCAGCAACAGTTCAAAGAATTGTCTCTTGACACATACATTAAAATCTTCTCATTCAATTCCTTAGTTAATAGACATAAAGTTCACCTTGCCATTTTGCTGGATATTCTACCTTGGCCACTTCAGTTCCTTCGACAGACAACTACCTTGTGTGATTGCTTTTCTTCACTCTTCCTCGGGATATTCTATACGATTTCCCTCTATACTTCAACTGTTTATTCCAAGAACAAAGGAAACCCACGTGGAGACTCCATACCATCCGGACTTCCGTGGCACAGGAATACAGCAGCAGGAAAACGTCTAAAAGCCTCGCTCGTAGCGTTACATCCCCTTTTAAACACCGTGCCGTTTCTCTCTTTCATCATAGATGTGTACATGATGCTTTCACTATGTCATCCGGCACTTAGCGCCACTTGCGAAATCTTTTCGTAACTCTCATAGTGTTATGGTGGAAGGGGTGGGGGTACATCATGGTACATAACAGATACATTGGTACATTCACCACATGTCGCAGAAGTTGGCCGTTTCACATTTAGATTATTATTTCTTATCCGGCAAATGGTTAGTTGTTCACACAGCATTTTAGACTAAGCAATTATACAGCAATAATACACTGAAATTTCACATTACTAAATAAGATAAAAACTAAATTACAAATTCTACACAATGCTTCTTTAATTCTGATGAATCATTATTTTTCTCAAGAGAGTGATAACAATGTTAAGTCCCAGTGAAACATAATTTTATTTTATAATTTGTTTCACCCTGATTTAACAGCAGTTATGATTTTTGTCTAGAATTCTGCCACAAAAGCACAGCATTTCCAGGCTCCAAATCTTTTGACTAAGTAATGTGAATACAATTCTAAAGTATGATTTTGATGTGTTCTGAAACAGAAACATAAGCATATTGTTTCCTAATTAGTTGTTCTTTGAGTTCAGCTGTAATATGTACCAGATTTTATAACATTCACAGAAGTAAGTGTTATTGCCTGGAAAAAACATGAAAGGTTTGTAGAGAACTATTGGATTATATTATAAATTACTATCATTATTCAGTTACTTCTAAAAGTACCAAAAGAAGTCCAATTAGTCATTTTAAGCAAAGATCAGCAAATTATTAAATTTAAAATTATCTGAAATTATCAATTAAAATGCCACAGGTGCAGGATGTATTTATTAATACTAAAAATATTCAAATAGATAGTACAATGGCTGATGTAGTGAAGAGCCAATTTGGAAAAAAAAAAAAAAAAAATACACATATATATATATATATATATATATATATATATATTCGATAACAGAGAAATTAGTCAAAACATCAAATTAGCAGTCCACAGGATAGTGTTCTAGATATTTTAACTTGATGTGGGAGGGTTCAACCATCTCTTAGGATGGTTGAGCCCTCCTAATGAGAGATTAAGTGTGTATTTTATGACTAGATCCATGTGGGCTGGTTTTCCTATTCTGAGGGACAAAAAATCCATGTTTTTCAGGTAATAAAACCCTCTACCTCCGTATGAGATTGGCTAAACTCACCTTTAGTTGAAAGAGACCAAGTAAAGGTTCCTCACGTATGGACGGGAATTGAACCCAGGTCTTTCCAACCAAAGGGCTTCATCTGTACCGATTGAGCTATGGAGGCTTTGGCAGTAGATTGAAGACTAGAGACTGCAGATAGAATTCTAAGGAAAATATTAGGGGGAGGGAGTGAACATGTGATATAAATGGCAGTACCTTATTAAAAATAAAGATGTTTGTAAAGAATGTGACAAATCAGAGCTAATCTGATATGACATGGCTATTTAAACCGTCATAGGAGATGAAGAATTACAATAATAGGATTTTTGATGCAGGAATGATAGGAAAAAACCCAGAGGATGACATGTAGGCAGAGTGAATCTGTTGGAATTACTGGAACATTGGATTAGAAAGCTGAGTTGTACAATTGACAGTATTATAGAGCTTACAAATAGCAGATTAATTTTGAAGAAAATTAATCCTAATGATAATAGAAAGCTAATAATAATGAAAACTTAACGTATTCAACCATCTTATCATTCTGTACATATCAGGAAATCATGATAATGATTTATATTTAATATGTTCAAAGCATATCACAATTGCAAGAAATTATCAGTTCGTGATGTATACCGTTAAGGGATGTATACCTCAGTAATTGTTGGTTTTTTTACTCTTCTTGTCGGTGTCGAGCTATTACCTGCTTTTTGCATCCATTTATTCCATTCTTTCCTCAGAGCTTTGAAGGGATTGTTGATAGAAATATCTAGTGGCTGTAGCTGACCTGTAAGTCCACCAGGAATAACTGCTAGCTGTGTTCATAAATTCGATGAAACACTTTTTGTCTTTTCTGTTAAATGTGCTCCGAACTGTTCAAACATGAGCAGAGCTAGTCTCTTCGAGAACCTGGAGGGCTCTCGAAGGCTCTGGACCAAATCTTTGCAAACCAGATAGCCATGATCTCTTCATTCATCCAGCCATTCTCACGAACTTGGACAAGAACGTCAGGTGGTGTGCTCTCTTTAGGATACGTTTTCCTCTTAAAAATGAGCATAGGAGACAGTTTGGTACCATCTGCACAGCATGAAAGGACAAGCAGTATAGGGTGTCTTTTAATGACCACTTGTTTTGATTGCCACTGTTTTGCCCCCTTTCATATCAACAGTTCTGTTGGAAGGCACCTTAAAATTGAGAGGCACCTCATCCATGTTTGCAATCTGACTTGATTCAAAAGCATATTTTTTCCGAAGTTTTATGACATAGGAGTAAAACTGTTGGATTTTATCCTCATAAGCTGGTACCCTTCTCTCCTCATTAAGTCGAATTACCATTTTGCCTTTCCTGTGAAATCAACAATGTTAATTTCTCTTGCAAACCTTTTTGCCTCGTATTGAATAAGCTTCGTTGACACATTCTGGCTATCCATAATCCATGTCTTAAGCTTCTGCTCCAAGTTTGGCTATTTTGCTGATTTTCCTCTTAAAGCCCTCTTCTTTTTTGACATCTTGAGTAGTTGTTCTTCCTGTTTTCTCCAATGTCTTATCATATACTCAGAGGGAGGAGGTCCAAACTGTCTCTCTGAAGCTTTATTTCCATGTTATTTTGTGTAATTGATGACTTTTAACTTGAATTTTGAAGAACATGACAATCGTTTTTCATTTCCTGACAATTTTATGGGCTAGTGCTCAAAATATTGTTAATGTATTAACTTACCCTGCCTATGAATTGCAGATGTATGAATGCTTTCAGAGATTTTGATTGGTTTATTCACAATCAGCCGTTAATGATGTCAATCGGCAGGGTTAACAAAGGCTAGTGATTGGCGGAAGCCTGTTCGTGAAGACAAGGTACCAGCAGTTTCTCCACAGCAACCGCAGGTCTCCCAACTGGTTACCCCCCATAAGACGACCCCCAATTTTTGGTCTAAAAATTTCAGAAAAAAAGTATTGTCTTATACACGGAAAAATACTGTATGTGTTGTTTATAACAACCTGTTTACACCATATAACTGTAGCTTTTCTCTTGGCACACCTCAACATCTTTTCCAGATCTGTAAAATTTAAATATATATCTTTGTTATATTCCCATAATTTTCTAACTGTTTGTCTTAATATAAAAATTTCAGCTTGATAATTCTTACTTGACCTGAACTGAGCTTGTTCCTCTGCTTTCACAATTTTAGCATTCTCTCAAGTATTTTTATTTTTTTTTTTAATATGGTTCATACCCACTGAAGGTTATTAGTAAACCTATAGTACATTTGTACCATGAGTGGGCTAAGGATTATTTTTTTCCCATTTTTATCAATTTTATATATTTTTTGTAATATTATTTATTTTCACATAGTCCAGAAACTCTTATCTAGAAACCAAACATGGAACTTTTTCAAGCCACTTTTATCCTGTTTCATCTATTTTATACTTGCTACCCCCTGCAATGAAATTCATCTCTCACCTGAACACAATCACAAATATTTGTGCTCATGGTGGGATTTGAACCCACGACTGCCATTGAACAATAAAATAGTTTTTTAATCAGTCGTAGAATCCATGTTATTAGCAATTCATTAGTTGAGAGACTTCAGGTAGTGTCGGAGTTGACTGAAATTTTTTGTGCCATTACTTTATTAAGAAAATGAAAGATTGATACAGTAATTTAATGGTAAATATGGGTTGCTTTTTATTTT
Organism: Typopeltis vanoorti; assembly: GCF_054136105.1. Classification (NCBI taxonomy): domain Eukaryota; kingdom Metazoa; phylum Arthropoda; class Arachnida; order Uropygi; family Thelyphonidae; genus Typopeltis; species Typopeltis vanoorti. Next base: position 139,616,019 of record NC_143560.1, read on the forward strand.
TTTAAATTTATTTTTTTTAAGAATAGGTTGTATATATAATCTAATTTTTAAGCTACATAATAAATATGAGTGGAATGGAGAGTATCAGAAGGATAGGTGAGTAGAGAAATACTGGACACTATCCCACTTGGCATATTTGTAATCCAAATCACAAGAGGTTGAGAGCAGTTATGTAAATAGTGCTGTATGAGAGAAGAAGTCAACTACTGTTGGTTGGACAGTGCACACTCTATAACAGGGCGGTGTATGCTTATATAAATCATACCTGAAACACTCAATGAGGAAATTCCTACATTCACTTCTGTTTTCCTTTTTATACTTGGATACACGGTATTAAATTAGATACACAGTATTTCATTAGTGTTATATATGTATTGACAATATATATTTTCTTTTGATAAAACTCAGCTGTGTGAAAAACAAAGCTGTTGTATATATGCATGATAATTATTGGTAAACTTTTCCATTTCATTAATCAAATTAAATGCCATTGAGCAATAAAATAGTTTTTTAATCAGTCGTAGAATCCATGTTATTAGCAGTTTATTAGTTGAGAGACCTCAGGTAGTGTCGAAGTTGACTGACATTTTTTGTGCCATTACTTTATTAAGAAAATGAAAGATTGATACAGTAATTTAATGGTAAATATGGATTGCTTTTTATTTTTTTTAATTTATTTTTTTAAGAATAGGTTGTATATATAATCTAATTTTCAAGCTACATAATAAATACGAGTGGAATGGAGAGTATCAGAAGGATAGGTGAGTAGAGAAATACTGGACACTATCCCACTTGGCATATTTGTAATCCAAATCACAAGAGGTTAAGAGAAGAAGTCAACTAAGTTTGGATCAGAGTTCCTGAAAGACAGTGTTCACAGTATGAATCGAAGGGTCGTCAATGAGGAAGAGATCAAGAGTGTTTGGAAAGTGGTAAGAATTGTCTGGTGTTATTAATCTCCATGGAGTCAGTAAGATTCATCATGGGAGGCCTACTTAACCAGCAGTGTGTCTATCATATTGAACTTTGAAATAATTTATATTCTTTGTTTCTCAACTATTCTTTATAACATCTTTATACAACTCCCAGGGATGGCCTCTTGTTCTTCCAATCTTACCATCTACTCTTTTTATAATTTCTTCTGTATTAAACTGGTAAAATCCCTTAACCAAGTGAATATATATATATATATAAATATGACCTTTGAGATGAAAATGGAGTGCTTAAGAGTCAAGGCTGGATAACTGAGAGGAGACTCTTTCACATGGACTTTTGGGAAAAGTGGAGAACCACCCAGGGCTTCTGACCTCCTGTCCAATCAGTTCTATGAATGAGAATGGGATGACAGTTTGGAATTTTGCTGACCAAATTGTATTTCTATTGGCTTAAACCATAACTCAAAATGATGGATTCATAGTGAAGAATTTATGGAGACACGTGTTAGAATAATTACTTATCATTGAGAAAATAACATTTGACATTTTGACCTCTGTATTGAGGTTATCATCTATCGTGTAAGGCACTTTTTACTGTATCAATCCACCTATATCTTGGTCTTCCTCTGGGTCTTTTTTTCAGGTTGGCATGATTTTCCTGCCAACCTGGAAGAAAACACTTGTTTTGCTAATCTTTCCTCTCCCATTCTGTTTAAGTGACCATACCACCTGAGATTAGCTCTGCTAACACATTCCTGGATGCTGACAGTGCCAAGTTCTTTCCTAATATCCTCATTTTTAATATGATATTGCCATTAATGTCATTCTGTTAATGCCCCTAAGCTTTATCACGACTCTCATATCTGCAGTCTCTATCCTTTCTTCAGGTGTTTTGACCCAGCTCTCAGATCCATAAGTTAAAATTGGCTTGAATACTGTCATGTATACAAGTAATTTAGTGTTTTGGCTAATTTCTTTCTTATTCCATATAAATTTATTCAGTTGCCTTCCTACCATATCAGCTTTGTTGATTCTGTTGTCTATGTCCATTAATAATTAATTTACCATCTTCATTAAAAATCGTGCCTAAGTAGCTGAAATGTTTTACTCATTCTATAGTTCTTTATTCACAATGTAGTTGATATTTTCAATGTTTCTGCCTATTTTCATTGTCTTTTTAATGCTGACCTTCACACCATATCTATTACAACAGTTATTCACTTTAGTCAGGGAATCTTGCAGACTTGTAGCAGATTTATTTAGAAGTATAATATCATTTATTATTTATTTATTTATTTAGAAGTATAACTATCTATCGTAAAGTGAAAATCTGATCCTGACAGCCTCTATTTGGCCTGAATCCAGCTTGTTCTTCACCAAGCTTCTCTTCCACAATCCATCTCAACCGTTTCTCAAGTATACTTGCATATATCTTACCAGGAACACTCAGTAGAGAAATACCTCTGTAATTCTCACATTCAGTTTTATTTCACTTTTTATATATGGGTACTATGAGATCTCTACTCCAGTCATCTGGAATTCATCCTTCTGACCAGGCCTCTGGACTGTGCAGTGCAGCCACTGCAAGACTTTTATTTCTCCATACTTGAGCATTATCATCGAATATCATATACTCCTGTTGCCACACATTTCAGGCTTTTGAATGACTTTTTTTCTACTTCAAGTATGGATGTGTATTCTTGAATGAATGCCTGGACAGTGTTTTTTGCCACTGTGCTGTCATCACAGCATGTTTCGTTTAGCAGTTTTTCAAAGTAATTACTCCATACTTCAAGGATATCTTTTTCTCCAGTTTTCATGTCACCTTTATCATCTCTAATTCCTTTTATAGCACTCTTTCCTCCTTTGCTGAACTTCTTCAACAACCTCCAGAATATCTTGCCCATCTTCTTGATATTTATTTTCTATGTTCTTACCAAAGTCCTTTCATGACTTTTGTTTAGCTAGTTTTACACAGTGTTTAGCTTGCTTACATTTGTCTCTGTATTCTCTAAGAGCACAAGCTGACTTATTTGCCAGGAATGTTTGATATGCTTTCTTCTTTTCTTTCACTCTTTAACTTCCTGTGTCTCCCATGGAGTTCTGATTTTTCTATCCTTACAGAGAACCTCACCACATGCCTCTTTGGCTGAATCAATCAGTCTTTTCTTCAGTGCTTGCCACTGAATCTCCAAGGTTTCCTGTTCTCAAACTTTTTCATTTTTTTTTCAATCATGTTTGTGCATTTTAATCTACAGTTCACATCCAAGAGCTGCTCAACTTTTATTTCCTTTAAAACTGAATTGCATGTTCTTCTTTTTAATATGAAATTCAATTTTATCCTGCTCAAGACTAAATGGGGATCACTTTCAATTTCAAATCTTCTGTAAACTCTGGTATCTTGCACCAGAGAGAAAACATCACTATCAACAATAACATAGTCATTGAGACTTTTCTTATTCCTTGCCTCTTCTCTCCATGTGAATTTGTGCACATTTTTATGTTGGAACATTGTGTTAGTAATAACCAGTCCTTGTCCTGAGCAGAAATCCAACAGGTATTTGCCATTATTATTAGCTTAGCTTTTTTTTCCAAATTTTCCCAATATATTTTTGTATGTCTGACAATCATTTCCTACTCTGCTGTTTAGATTCCCACCAAGGACCAGCTTTTCCTTTTTCATTGTCAGTTGCTTTCTCTAAAGCCTGAAGAAAAAATTCTTCCACTTCTACCTTAGCAGAACCTTCTGTTGTACCATAGGCGTAGATAAGTCTTATTGTTCAGTTCCCCATTCTCATATTTGTCCACATCACTCTACTTCTGTCTGCCATTCAAGAAGATTAGCCTCGTATTTAGTGTTAAATACTATGGCTACTCCTTCTTTTCCTTGATTGTCATTGCCTGAATATAACATTTTGTATGTATTGCTCAGAAAGATCTCGCCAGTTTTTGCTTTTTTTGTTTCAGTCACCCCTATTATGTTGATCTGGTACTTATCCAATTTCTCATCTAGCACCATTTCTTTGCCATTCAGCCTTCTTATTTTGGTAGTACCGATCATGAACTCTGGTGATGTTGAGTGTGTGTGTGTGGGGGGCAGGTTTTAGGATTTGTTCCAGTAGCTGACTTTTCGCTGTTCGACCTGGTTCTCTGGCAAAAACAACGGGGACCTTATTTAACCGCGTGACTCCTCAGCCGGCATGAAATTCTGTGATATTGTACCATCATTTTTTATTTTGGTTTAAGCCAATAAGAATACAATTTGGTCGGCTAATTCCCAAATGACCAGCCCATCCTCGTTCGTTCAGTATCCAGGAAGATACCCAACAGGGTGCACCATGAGACGATGAGGATTGGACATTAGGTCAGAAGCGTTGATAGGTTTTCTGCATTCCTTTAAAGGCTATGTGGAGGTGTCCTCTCAGGTTAGCTTTGACCCTTAAGCACCCCCCTCCTCCCAAAAAAAACCTAATATAATACTATCATTAAATTTTTTCTCAGAATATGAATTAGTCATTATTAATGTCATGTTCTAGCATATTAAAAATTGCACAAAGTCATACACATGTCAATTATTCCATGAATTCTTTCAATGAATTCATATGGAGAGATCATATAAAAAACAAGAAAAATCTTAATTTTCTTGTTCCTAGTAATATTTTCAGATTGTTGCAAGATACTTAAGCATACGTGGAATTTAAAATAGGAAATGTTTTTAATAAAATAAAAATGTTTGTCTCATCAAAAAGAAAAAGTCAAACTTTCAAAGTCACACATGATATGGGCTGCACTAGTTTCATACATGAAAAGAGTGACTCAAATACACAAATAATACTTCAAATTACTTCAGCCAAGGAAGTATGTAGTGATGCATTCAGAGATAGAAAAATTAAAACTCTGTGATGGACTGTACTTAAAAGAAGAAATTGCTTAGAAAGTTGTGGAAGGATTTTAAAAAGAATATAATTAATATCATGCAGGTGGCCAAATGTTTTTGGTGTTACTAAGAAATCTTAGAAATGAATAGTACTGCAATAAGAATCAAAGATCATTAAGTTAAAAACTGAAGATAAGACATTTACTCTGAAAAATGAGTACTTTCAGTATTGGAGGCAAAAACAGCAGTTAGAAATTCAAAATACAGAATGACATCTGAAGCATATGGTATTTGATGTGAGACGTCTAAATACTAACTTTTTGTCTCCTTAAAAAAGGGAGACAGAAGTCAGTTTTTAAACTATTATCCCATTGCTCTCTCCTCAGTACTCTTAACTAGCTTCTTCACTAGCTGGGGCGGAGGGATCCATCAGTTAATTAGCGATCACCACTATGGATTTCACTATTCTCATTTTACAGCAGGTCCTCCTAGCCCAACTTTACCTACCTTTGGACACAGGTCATAGAAAGATTTGTAGAAACCATGTGGTCACTCTTGATATTTTGAAGTTATTTGATCATGTCTGCCTTCGAGGCCGCCTGAACAAGCTACAATTTTATGATATTTCTCTTGTGTGCTGTGTGATTAGATTACCGGTTTACTGGACAACTTCCGCTCATCAGATTTCTCTATCAGTGCTGGAGTACATAAGGATTCTGTATACATTGTCTTCCTCATTTATATCCATCATCTCTTTTTTTTTAATCTAATTTGAAATCCTTTTCACGGTTTTGCTGATGACAGTACTCTTCATTCCTCTTCCTTGTTTGAGAAATCATGTAGTACTCAACAACTGAAGCCTCAAGATCTTCTATAACCAGTGACAATGATCTCCTCATCATCAACAAACTTATGCTATAACCCTGTCACAAGAAAGATTCATACTTAAAGATTCCTACTTACAGATAGGATATTCAGTATCTTTTCAAAGCCAGCTTTCTCTTCTTGAGCTGACTGTCACATCCAGCTTATCCTTGCAGAAACACATTATTCATAGCAGCCTCAGCCTCTAAAAAACTTTGTGTCCTGCTTCATTTTCAAAAACATTACTTCTCTTATTCTAAACTCGTAATACTTCATATATCTCAGATCTGACCAACCTTGGAATGTTGTTCCCACATTTGGGATAATGTACCCAAAACTTCCTTTAGCAATTTTGATGATACACAGAATTCGCTTAATAGATGATCCCTCTGACAGATTTCCTTCAGTCACTTTCCAATAGGTTCTTTGTTCATTCAGCCACCATTCATCCACTTTCTTCTAATCATTTAAGAACTAAAGCCGCCTCTGGCTAACACACACACTGTCCAACTCCAAACATAGAAACTTTTTATTTCTATCATTCTATTCACTTCTGCTCTTTGGAACAATCTCTCCCATACAGTTTGTACAGGATGTACTCCCACCGAGTACAACCTTCAACTCTTGTAAGAAACACATTGGATTACTTTCTTCTCCTTAATCACTTACTGACATGTTATTGTTATGCCATACGACTTTATAACCTTTCATGTTTGGGATCATTATATATATTAAAAAAAAAAACAGCATAATAGTTTTACAGTGGCTGCACTGTAGAATTAGAAGTCTAGCTTAGTCCAAAGTGAAATCTCAGGTGATAAGTATAAAGTGCCAACTCACAGAAAGAGAAATAAAATGAAATTTTCAAATTACATAAGAATATCTCTAAATGATGCCACCAAAAATATATGGTTGGATGATGGTTTAATAAATGCACAAGGAATGAGAGAAATTTCCTAAAATACAATGTCTGCAGCATACTAGACAATATTCAAACCAATTATAACATGTAGATCTGATAATTAGGTTAGAAATAAAGCGGTTAATTAAAGATAAAAGACCATAGATATGGATGTTTTGGGGAACATTAATAGAGCAAACAAGTACATTCACTGGCAGAATCATCATATTAGAGGTCAAGATATGAGAAAATAACTTAACCTCTACTGGCCATGGTGGATGAAATAGTGAGACCAAATTGCACTTCTTATCCATGTTATTCAATAGGTGTTACAGAATCGTATTCAGATTTTACTGAACGTCTGTAGATGTCATGGTCAATTGGGGTGTTAATATTATAAATATTAAATGTATAACCAGAGTTAATCAAAAATTGGCAGTTTGGGAAGAACACAAAAAGCTGCGGCACTAGGACACATTGAAATACTGTATAAGATGAAAAGGAAAATATCTGAAGAAAAGGAGCAAGTAAATGCCATTATAAGGGATAAAAATGGTTTGCTGCTAACTGAAGAGGATAAGATGGTTAGAAGTTGGAAAGAACACATGAGATTTTAAATGTAGAAAACAGTATAACTGACATAATTAGAAGTTCAATAATGGAAGAACCTCCTGTAAACATAGATTTAAATATTACATCAGAACCTATATCTAAAAATGAAATAATGAACATAATAGAGAATGTGAAAAGTGGAAAGAGTACAGGTAATGATAATATAGCAACAGAAATTCTTAAGACAACAGCAGTGTATATTAGAAACTGGAAAATATACCTATGTAGTTGATAGAGGCAATGATAATTATAATCGCTGAGAAAGAAGAGCACTAGATGTGAAAATTGGAGCAGAATTAGTGTACTGACAGTACCTGCAAAAATATTGTGTAAAAGATTGATAAATAGGATTAAGAATGAAGTACAAGAGATGTTAAGACATGAACAAGTTTGTTTTAGAACAGATGGGAGTGTTCTATGCATTCTTTCTAATTTTTGTCCCAACATAACAAATAATGACTTATATAAGCTGACTGAGCAAAAAAGCATCACTGATAAAATAAAAAAAGCAGATAGAAATGGATTTGACATATACTGAGAAGGGACAGTTTAGGGATTCCTAGAGTGGCTTTAACATGGATCTCAGAAAGAAAAGGGGAAAGCCTAAAAACTTAGCAGAGAATGACAGAAAAGGAAAGAAGAATGTCAGAGCTAGAGAGAAGTTGAACTGGTGGCTCAAGATAAGGGTATCTTGAAGAAATGGTTCTCAGCCTTATGTGCCATGATGCACAAAGAGGATAAGTAATAATCTAAGATTAAGATGGTCATTGAATTCCTGATATATATACCCTCGGGGGGTGGGGGTACAGAATATTATGATGGTTACTATTTTTTCATGTTGAGCCAGTACACAAGAGGTGGTTTGAAAACTTGTAATTCGTTAGTACCATATATGGATAGTGGATTTGGAAAGGAGGAACTTTTTAACATTTGATTTAAAAGACTGTATATTATATTCCTTGGGAAACACAAACAGGGAGAAAGATTCTTCCACAATACAGCAGTTACAGGGATGAAGTAGGAGGAAATTAAACTTGCTCGGTGAGTTTCAAGGTGCACTGTGAAGGGATGTTGAGTAGCAGCAGCACGTGTTCCAACAATCTTAGTAGTAAGTGGGGGAATTATTGATGCTATTTCAGATGAACGTTTCCCATAGAAATATTTATAGAATGCACATATTGTGGGAACCAAATATCTGTCGGAGTGAGTTTGTAAGAGATGGGTCATTAATGAGTAATGGCTTTCATCTATAAAAGCTTGAGTCAAGCTTTTATAGATGCTTGAGTCAAGCAAGCATTTTGAGGGAGCTTTTAGGGGCCCACCTTATATGTGAGCAGTATTCAATAGCTGGGCAGATTTGTGATTTGTATAAAGTTAACAGCTGTTCAGGGGTAAAGTAATGTCTTGAATGAAAGAGAAATCCTACGAGGGTGGTCTGAAAAGTTCTCGGCCTAACAATGAAAAAAAGAATTTATAATTTCAAAATCATTTGTATTTTTCAACATAATCTCCTTTAAGACTAATGCATTTATTCCAGCGATGCTCCAGTGCTATTATCCTGTCCCTGTAGTGGTTCTCAGTAAGATCTGCAAAATACCTGTCTACACCTGCAGTCACCTGTTGATTCGAAGAAGAATGCTGACCAGCGAAGATGAGGAACAATCCACCACCACACAGCATATGTAAAGACAGAAAGCTGGCAATCCAACTACAGAAGTCCTGAGACATACCAAACAATGGTAGCTCGCTTAGTAGGCTTTTGTGCCCGATCACCTCTTGATTCGAAAAAGAACGCTGATCAGCGAGGATGAGTTTTAGTTTTGGGAAGAGATAGAAGTCTGAAGCAGCCAAATCTGGGAAATAGGGGTGGATGTTTCAACAATTCAGATCCCTTAATTTTCCCATTGCCAAAACACCTTTCTGCGCAGGTGCATTATCCTGATGAAGGATGATTTTTTTCTTTTGCAAACAGGGTCTTTTCTCATGAATTTTTTTGTTTAGTCTGGTTAAAAGATCAGAATAATATTCCCTGGTTATTATTTTACCCTTTTCCCGATAATTAATAAACAAAATGCCTTTAGCATCCCAAAACACCGATGCCATGACCTTTCCTGCTGATGCAACTGACTTTGTCTTCTTTGGCACTGAACAACCAGCTTCTGTCCACTGTTTTGACTGCTGTTTGGATTCTGGTGAGTAATGATGAATCCAAGTATCATCCATAGTAATAAATCGATGCACAAAATCAGTTTCATTCTTGTTAAAACATTCTAAGTACTGTTCAGAAATTTTCATGCAAGTGCGTTTTTGATCTGCTGTGAGCAAGCATGGCACCCAACTTGTGCAAAGCTTTTTCATTTGCTATTCTTCATGTAAAATATATCCTACATGTTATTTTGAAATGCCTATAGTCTCAGCTATTTCATGCACTTTGACTTGCCAGTCATCCAATACTATATTATGCATTTGATCAATGATTTCTGGTGCTCTTACACTTTTTGGGCATCCATCATGTGGATCATCTTCAAGGATGATCCACATGATGGATACAGCCACGTTTAAACTCTGCAGCTCATTTCTTAATTGTCGAAAACGAAGGAGAAGAGCACCTATAAACTTTTATGGTAAACTTCAAATGAATTTCTTTTGGCATTAAACCTTCTTTTACAAAGAATTTTATAACCATACCATACTCAATTTTATCCATTTCAAGGGATACAGACAACACTTTTGCTTCAGACAGCTGTATAAAACAAACTGCTTCATGGAATGACTTGCAATTTCATATGGATGCTTATGACAGATGTTCCAACTTAGATAAAAAAATCTTGCTAATAGTATTGCCATCTATGGTCGAGGTGAGAACTTTTCAGACCACCATCGTAGTTTTTTTTGGAAGCTGAGGATGCAGATGTATTTATGCCAGGAGAGTCTTGATGTCAGTGTAATTTCAAGAAGAAAAATCTCACATTGTCTGGAAATTTGGATGTTGTGTCAAAAATGATACTGGGAGGAATTGGTTCTTTTTATGAGAAATAAGACAGAACTGGGTTTTCTTAGCATTGAAATAGATGAGGTTATCCGAACTCTATTGGAGAATGGCTTGGAGGTCAGAATTGAGGGTGGTGGTTGTTTGTCTGTAGGTTGAGGTGTGTTATGTAGTGTGAGGTTTATCAAATGTAAGGGAGGAGTGCAATGTGCTGTCATCTGCAAAACCGTATTGGGTTGGAGGTTATTTGAAGTAGGTCATTATATATATATATACATAGCAGGAAGAGAGTTGGTGAGAGGACAGAACCTTGTGGAACTCAGCATTAGTTGAATTGTGAGAGGATAAGGAACAATCCACCACACAGCATATGTAAAAACAGAAAGCTGGCAATCCAACTACAGAAGTCCTGAGACAAACCAAATTATGGTAGTTTGCTTAGTAGGCTTTTGTGCCTGATCTGGTCAAAAGCTTTGAGTTCACTTATGTCATCCAGAGATGGGTGACATAAGTGAACAGATCTGTTGATCAGCAGCAACAGAATCCATACTGATGGTCATTTATGGGTGTCTTCAAGGTAGTTTAAGAGTTGGGAATTGATGACTTTTTTCATTACTTTAGACAGGGCTGAGGTGAGTAAGATATGGCGGTAGTTGGACGGTAGTGACTTGTCACAAGTCACTGCCATCCAACTACCTGTTAAATATAAGCCAATTTCCAGGCTGTGGAGTAAGAGAGTATATATGCAAGTGACATAGGATAGGAGTTGGTTTTGGTGCACACCAACTTTCAGGACAGTTGGTGGAATGCCATCAGAGCCAGGAGACTTTTTTTTGTGTGTCTAATTTGGACAGTATTTTTCTGATCTCTTTCTGGTAAAAGTATATAGGGGTCATCGTATGGTGGGCATCTGGAATGGTTTGAGGGGGCATTTACCATTGTCTGTTATGCATGCATTGGAAGCAAGGTGTCAAGCCAAGAGATTGGCTTTTTTTGTGGGTGATGATGCAATATAGTCATGTGGGTATGATAGGGGTGGTTCGAACTCTCTTTTGGAAGCATTGATTGCTTTTTTTTTTTGCATCTATTTCAGGCTTGATTATAAGAGTGGAATTCTTGATTTGAGCCAGTTATGGTATGTTTGGTTTTTCATTTGTAGAACCAGGATTTAGTTAAGGAATGGCAGTTCAGAGTAGGGGATCCATGTTTCTATGCGGGTCAGGATTACTTTGGTGGTAAGTTTGGTGCATATGTTTGGATTGGAAGGATGGAAGCAATAGTCCAACCATGGGAATGAGGTGTAGAAATCGCAGATGCTGTCCTACTTGGCACTGTTATAATACAAAACTACTCTTGTATGGGAGTGGCTGTGTAAACATTGTTGCATGGGGAAGAGATGAGCACTAGATTGTGGTCAGAATTACCTTGAAGCCCACTACATTCACTATGTATTTGGAAGGGTCCTTGGTGAGGAAGAGATCTAGGGTGTTTGGGGAGGACAGGTTATCTGGTATTCTGGTTGGCATCTGAACAAGTTGTGTAAAGGATGGCAAATATTTCAGCATCTCTGCCTGTAAGATCTGTACAACTGGGAACTGGCAGAGGCTGTCCTACTTGGCACTGTTATAATACCAAACGACTCTTGTATGGGAGTGGCTGTGCAAACGTTGTTGCATGGGGAGGAGATGAGCATTAGATTTCAGAATTTCCTCGGGGGCCCACTACATTCACTGTGTATTTGGAAGGGTCATTGGGGTGTTTGGGGAGTGGTTTGGGTTATCTGGTATTATGGTCGGCATCTGAACAAGTCGTGTAAGGGTGGCAAATATTTCAGCATCTTTGCCTGCAAAATCTGTACAACTGGATTAAGAAAGTCAGTGGGTGTTGTGACATTAAAATCTCCTAGGAGGATGATTTTGCTGTTGGAAAAGTGGGACTGGAGAAAATCAATTTTTAATGAGAGGAAATTAAAGAGAACAGAGTGGTTTGTTGCATTGGTGGAGTGATAGAGACAGAACATAAATTTGACTGAGTGGGGAAGGGATATTTTCAACCAAAGAAGGTCAAAGTTGGGTGATTCTAGGTTGGGTGCTCTCTGGCAAGGTATGTTGGAGCAATGTATGTGCAGATGCCACCCTTGGGTTGAAAGGAAGTAAAGAGCATGTAGTTTGGAAGGTTGAGATGAATAGTGCTGGGGAAGGTGAAATTTGGGTTTCTGCCAGAAAGAGTAGGCAGGGTATGGTAGACTAAAGGTGGTAGTGGACATTATTAAGGTTGGAGTTTAGGCCACGGATGTTGGCGAAGTGGATATGTGAGGTTCTGTTAGGCATATATTTGATCCCAAGGGTCTTGCACATTTCCTATGTCGTTCCTGCATACTGTTTTCCATGGTTGCTACTAGTGGCGTCACTTGATTTTTGCACTAATTTAACTTAATTGTTAAATAGTTGGAGATCCAACTTCAAGTCCAACCCCATGTCCATGTTGGAAGGTGGAAGCAGCATATAAAGTAGAGGATTGTTTTGTAAGGTGAAGCACAGTGGGGACTTCGTGTGCCTCGGGCTGATACGGTAGCCGTGAAGGCCCACAGGGAACTTTGAAAAATGGCTGACTAAAGGAGGCTCTGGCGAAGATGTTAGGACTGAAATGACATCTGCTGTTTCATCAATGGCAGAAGAATTCATATATCAACGGCAATGTGAAACTGGTAGTTTGAGCCAAGTTAGCTGGCTATTGCAGACGTGGAAGAGATAGGGTCTTCACCACGTTACTATTCTCTAGTCAACCATGACGAAATGGAAATATTTCACAAGCTATGCTTTGGAAGTTGGAACCTCTGCAATGTCCCAAAATATAAACAGTTACAGGAAGAAGACACTGAAACTATGAGTAAAACAAGCGCTGCAAATGTACTCCATGATGATGTCAACTTAAATCCAAAAGGAAGGTTAGCATCTGATATTCCTTGCTTGAAAACAAGAAACAGTCTTGAAAATCGGAACTTGGAATGTGTGAGAATTTTATAAACGGGAATTTTGACAACCTTTTACAGGAAATGAAAAGACTTCAAGTTGATGTCATGGGAATTAGTGAAACAAGATGACCTAACATGGGAAAACTAGAAAAAGATGGCTTTACATTTGTATGTTCTGGTGAAGAGAAGCATGAATATGGAGTGGGTTTCATGGTTAAGAAAGGCATCTTTAAATCTCTAATGGGGCTGTGGCCCATAAATGAAAGAATTAAATTAGCTGCAAAGCCATTTAACATCATAATTATCCAGGTTTATGTCCCTACAATGACTCACAATGATGAAGAAATAGATTTTTATAACTTACAAAAATCTATAGAATATGTAAAATCAAATGAGATACTTATAGTGATGGGTGACTGACCTGAATGCAAAGGTTGGAAAAGGGGACGAAAATCCAATTGCTGGAAAATTTGAATTGGATGAAAGAGGTGAGAGCTTGATACAATTCTGTTCAAAACAACCTACACATAATGAATGCCTTCTTTCAACATCCTAAGCACAGACTACTTGGACACACTCAGATAACTCTATAAGAAATCAAATAGATTTCATAATGATAAATAATATATACAAAAATAATATAACCAACATTAAAACATACCCAGGTGTGAAAAAATTAAACTAAAAAAAATTTCTAAATACTGAAAGATTTGACTTGACAACTTTGAATATGCCCGAAAACATAATGATGTTTAACTCAGAAATTAGGGAAAAATTAGATCACGTAGGATATAAAACAGAAGAAATATGCCAGGTTATTCCAAAGTAAATATAATGAGAAAAAACCCTGGATGACAGAAGCAATATTAGAACTTATGAATGAAAGATGAAAAAAGAAAAGTATGCAACAGTATAGTCTACTGTTGCATACTTTTCTTTTTTACTACTCAGTAAAATGAACGCAGGAAGGCTAAAGACAAGGGACTAAATGAAAAATGTAAAGAAATAGAGGAATTGGACAAGAAATACAATAGTAAAGATAAGTCAATCCAAGCTCTGACACATAAAAAGAAAAATTTCAACCATAATCTTTGTATAAAAGATCAAAATGGAAAAATGCTACTAGTCTCTAGTAGCATTTTTATATCATAAGATAACAAGATATCATAAAAAGATGGAAAGAATTGTTTGACTCTGATTGCACAAATGCATTAGATATACAAAATATGGATGGTGAACCAATTACATATGAAGAAATAGAATACTATCTAAGTCAAATGAAAACAGGTAAAACATCAGGCCCAGGTTGTGGTTCATTGTTGTTGGTGGATTGAGTGGTGGAAACAGAGTTGTAGAGCAGGTGCCCTTCCTCATTGAGTTCGGACTCCCTGGAGGTGTCACATAATAATGAACACAAGAAAAGGATTAATAAAATGTTATATCTGGTCATGTCTTTTCTACAACAGTGAAACTTGTACTCTAAATAATGAAACAGAGAAAAAATTAGAAACTTTTTGGAAATGTGGACCATTAGAAGAATGTTGAAAGTATCATGGACAGAGAAAATGAGAAATGAAAATTTTTTAAAGAAAGCAAAAATTCAAAGAACATTAATGAAAATAATTAAAGAATGAAAACTTAATAATTTGGACATCTAACTAGACAAGAAGGCATTCAGAAATTAATATTAGAGGGGAAATTGGATGGAAAAAGAGGGGAGAGGTAGACCCAGGAGAATGTGGTTTGAAGACATTAAGGACTGGACTGGCTTGAATTATCATAAATGTTCCAGAGCAGCAAAAGAAAGAAAAAAGTTCCGTGACATGGTTGCCAACCTCCTTCTAGGGGATGACACTTGAAGAGGAAGTTTGTCTCTGTGTGTGTCACAAGTTACTTTTAGGAGGCATGGAAAGTTTGTTCCATCCTTTTTTTTTATTTATGGGTCCGAAATGATGGTACCTGACTATATGAGAACATGACATCATTGCTAACTTCTTATCGACAATTTTCTTCCAAATCAATATGTTTTCTGTCAAAATTCCAATATTATTGTATCTTAAATTTCAGTCTTTTAATGCACTTCTTGCCTTCTCAATCCATCTAGATCAGGAGCATCAAACTCAATTGGACCACGAGCCATTTGCCATAAAAGTGCATCTCAAGTGGGCCGCAAAAAATTTTTCGACTAAAAATGCTGCACTAATTAGAATCGAAAGGAAGTGAAAGAATGAGTATAAATAAACTGGAAAATTAATAATGAAAATTTTATTTATTCTAAGTCATTACAAGACATAAAATAATAGTATAATGATTATGACAACTCAAAAAAATATTTTTTATTATATTAATATCTACAATACAGTGGTGCCTTGGTTAACGACGGCCTCAGATAATGAGATACTTGGTTAATGACAAGTGGCTGTAAGAAAAAAATGTCTTGGTTAATGACACAGGCTTTGGTTAATGACTCTCGATTATGTGAACCTCTATCTGATCTAAAAAACTGGAATTTTCCAATTGCACTCAGCCACGCGCGGGAAGACATTGTCGAATGGAGAACAGCCATGTGCATAGCTATGAAGCTCAGATATGTGTGACCCATCATAGCCAACTGTTTACGTTTTCCGTTTATTGTTTCTTTTCTTGTAGTGTACTGTGCTTTATTTTAAAATTTGTGGTTATAAATGCATTTTATGATGAAAATGAGTATTTAAGCATTTATTTTTTATGTGTTGGTTCATATAGACAATAAATCGGCGGGTGTGTGTCACTGTTCATTTGCCATCAAAAGGCAAAATCAAATCTCATCTGTATAATAATCATTGTATCTATAAGCTGCTAATCAGCGTATGTTATGGCAAGTGCTGTATCTAATATCGTCACCTTACAAGCAAAATTCACTAAGTCAAAAATTGCAGGTTTCGAATTTAGCTGTTAACTTTTATTTCAAAAAGGTTTTTTTTTGAACTTTTACTTTTATTTTCAGGTGACGATATGTTCTTTGTATCCCTTGTCTTAGTGTTTTACAATTTGTAATAATACCGTATTTTGCGTATCTTTTTTTTTTTTTTTTTTTTTATAGAGTGAATTTTTTTACCGTGTGACAAAATGGGTCCGAAAAAGAAAGCTAGTGAGGGAAAAAAAAGCAGAAAAATTTTTCTCTATTGAACAGAAAAAAGAAATAATAGCAAAACTTTATGAAGGTGTGAAAGTTATGCAATTAGCTCGAATATATGAAACCAGTCATTCTATAATATCAACCATTTTGGCTAAGAAAGAAGAACTTATGGTAGCTAAGGTTGCTAAGGGAACTTCAAGGTTGAATGTCAGAGGGCTTCTTTTTGAGCAAATGGAAAATCTATTACTAATTTGGATCAAAGAAAGAGAAATGGCAGGCAATACTACATCTCAAAACGCAATCTGTCAGAAAGTTAAACAGATTTATCAAGATTTGAAAAAGAAGACTTCGGGATCAAGTTCTGAGGTAGATGATGATGATGATTTCAAAGGTAGCAGAGGTTGGTTTGACAAATTTAAAAAAAGAACAGGAATTCATAGTGTGGTCAGACACAGAGAGGCAGCTAGTGCTGACAAAGCAGCAGCAGATAAATTTGTCAATAGCTTTACGAGAATTATAGAAGAAGGAGAATACCTACCTCAACAAGTCTTCAATTGTGATGAGACTGGGTTATTTTGGAAGAAATGCCCAACAGGACATTTATCACAAAAGAAGAAAAAACACTTCCTGGGCATAAACCAATGAATGATAGGTTAACATTGCTTTTAGCAGCAAATGCAAGTGGAGACTGCAAGGTAAAACCAATGTTAATCTACCACTCAGAGAATCCCTGAGCATTCAAAACGGTCAATGTATCTAAATCCAATCTCGGTGTTTTGTGGAAGTCTAACAGCAAAGCCTGGGTCACAAGAATAGAATTTAGAGACTGGATTCGTGAAGTGTTTGGACCAACTGTCAAAGCCTATCTTGAGCAAAACAATCTGCTTCTAAAAGCCATTTTAACCTTGGGTAACGCACCTGGCCATCCAACGGGCATACAAGAAGAGCTACCAGAGGAATTAGATTTTATCAAGGTGATTTTTCTTCTTCCCAAGACTACATCTCTGATTCAACCTATGGATCAGCTGATAATTGCAAATTTTAAAAAACTTTACACAAGGGCACTTTTTACCAGGTGCTTTGAAATGTGTGAAGCTACCAACATAACCCTAATAAAATTTTGGAGGAAGAATTCAACATTGTCATAGCAATTAGGCTAATTGTAAAGGCTTGGCAAGAAGTAACAATGAAATGTCTCAAAGCAGCATGGAGGAAACTGTGCCCTTCCTTTGGTAATGAAGAAACTTCAGATGAAGGACTCAAATTGGTAAAGGATATTGTGGCAACTGCTCATGATCTTAACTTGGAAGTAGAGGAAGATGTTGAAGAATTATTGGAGATGCATGACCGAGAACTGACTACTGACGAGCTAAAAGAACTTTTCAAGCAGCAATGTGAAGAAAAGGAAATGGAAATTTCATCTGAAGATGAGGATGGAGAGAAAGAACAAATTATGACTGATGAAATCAAAAATGTTTTGGCAAAGTGGGAGGAAGTTCAAAATATTGCTATGAAATGGAATCCAAATAAATCTGAGGTTATCAGAACTGCAGATCTATTTAATGAAAAGTCCATGCAGTTTTTCAGAAACATTTTAAAAAAGAGGCAGAAGCAAACAACCCTAGACATGTTTTTTTACATGTCCATTTGTCAAAAACTATGAAGTGAGCCTAATTATCCTTTTGGTGAAGATTGATAATTAAAAACTGTTTTTCATGAACAATTCATTTTATTAATGTTAATTTTTGTAGCAAATACATATACTATACTGTATAATAAATAAATGTTATTTACAATATTTTTATGACATTTTAAATGAGTTTTATCTGCATTTTTAATATGTACTATGGTTGTGGAGAGGAGCCGGAATAAATTAATCGATTTTCAATTAAATCTTATAGGAAATCACGCCTTGGATAACGACAGTTTTGGTTAACGACGGTAATCGTGGAACGGATTACTGTCATTAACCAAGGCACCACTGTATATATATATATATATATATATATATATATATATATATATATATATATAGCATTTAAACCAAATTAAACTGAAATTAAATTTTATTTGAAGAAATCAAATACGTATGCAGTCTATAAAATATAAAGTCTTATTAATTACCGTCACAAAAATTTATACAGCCTCCTGTTTGAATTTTTTTTGTGTTGTAATAAAATACAGGGTGTTTCAAAAAGAATGACCAGGTTTCAAATATATTTAATAATGAAAATGTGGTACAGTTACAAAATAAATTACTAAGTATGAAGTAATGCCTAAAGTTTCACTCGCCACAATTACAAATGCTGAATGTCGCGTTCATTTGTAGTTTGTGGTTGCAGAGATATACAATTTTCAAATCGGGACATTCTATTTGAAACACCCTGTACTATTTTGGGGATGAAATTTCTATATTTTGGGGAATTTTTTAAATGTCAACGATAATATTTTGATAGTAATTTAATTGTAATATTTTTTTTTTCTCGACACTTGACAATGTAACCATCTTGCCAAAATTTGGACTCAAAGATTGAGAGCATATGACCTTCATTATGGCAGAAAGATTGACGTTGGTCACTCTTGATTCTGTGGGCTGTTTTGTTACCTTTCATACATGAGAATAATTGTTCAATTAAATAGGTCTTCCAAAATAACAGAAGATTTGCTGCAAACGTTTTTGTTTCCAGATATTTTTGACCTAAATAACCGTATATTTTTGGAACACAAACTTCTCGGTATTTCCCTTTTAGAATGGAATCATTTCAGAAATTAATAAGTTCCACTTGAATACATATAGAAGCCTTTCAAGGAAAAAGGACCTGTAAAAACTGAAAAATCTTCTTGCTCCTTAAAATCTTTATAAATTGCATATCAAATTCTTTTCTAGTTTGGGACATTATTGAGAAAAGGTAAAACTTTGATTCTTATTGTTCAACAGTTCACACATAGGAAAGTAATTTAGGATATTCTCTTTTAAATGATTTTGAAACAAAACCAATTTACATCTAATACTTTCCAGCACATCATACATGTATTATTAACTGATCTTTCCCCTGAAGTTTGATATTTAAATCATTCAAATGTCCTGGGATATCGACTAAGAATGGTAGATCTTGTACCCATGTCTGATCATTAATGAATGCAACATCATGATTTTTCATTTCTAGGAACAATTTTATCTTCTCTAAAAGTAGAAGAAAGCTTTTTAGAACCTTATTACAAGATAATCAACCAATCTCTGTGTAATAAGGTTGCCGTTCAAATTCACTCTCCAAGTCTTTAAGAAATTGTGCAAACTGGCAGTGATTCAGGCTCTGGATCAGATGAAGTTCATAGTATTTGTCACAGACTTGAGCACGCTGCTCATTTCCAATACTTTTCAATTTCCAATACTTTTCAATTTCCAATACTTGATGAATAATGCAGTGGAAAGATTGCAGTTTTGAAATGTCTAGATACATTTCCTTTAACTTTGCTGCAAGTCTTGGTATAAAACCTTTATTTTTGCCTGTCATTGATGGAGCACCATTGGTTGTCACAGCTACGATCCTGTTCAGAGGAAGTTGGTGTTTTTCCAAAATGCTGCACACGTCATCATAAATGTCATGGATGGGAATCATTTCCAAGAACTCTTCAGTAATATTCATATTGTTGTCGCAAGCCTGAAAAACCGGGACAATTTGAGCCACTTTGCGAATATCGAAACTTTCGTGAAGTGCAATTGAAAAGCACTATATGTTTGCGGATATTTCTTGCAATTGGTTATGCTGATTATCTGCCATTTCAGTTAATTCTTTTGATCACAGTATTTCTGGACATAGAAATCTCGCTAAATACTTGCACATTTTTAGGACAGACGTTTTTGGCTGCTTTTATCTTACACTCCTTAACCAAGGAACCGTCACTAAAAGGTTTGGAATGTTTTGCCAATAAATAGCTGATTTGATAACTGGCTCTCAATGCTGATTCATTATCTTTCATAATTTTTTAAAATATTTGTTAACTTTGAAGTGAATTTTTCATGCTTTTTAATTATCCTTCTCTCAGTTTACCCTCAAAGAGTGAATATTGTTCCTTGTGAATTTATTGTATATAGCCTTTTTATATTATATTCTTTGGCAACACTAATTTTTGTTACAAATAATGCACACAATTTTGTCTTTTGTTTCAGTGCAGAAGTAATTCAATTCCCCTTTTTCTTGAAATTTTCTCCCTTATCAGCAGGTTTCTTTTTCTTGTTGTCTTAGAAAGTGACATTGTCTGAGTGAATAAATATATTATTAATAACAATTTTTATAAAAATGTATTTATATAATTACATTATTAAAACTAAATTTATGAATCTTGGAATGGGCATGTTCGTGTTTGGCACACTGACATGTGCTTCAGAGATTGCTGATTGACTGTACTCGCGTAGCTTAGATTCACATGGGCGCATATGCGGCGTATCACGTGAACAGCTGCTAGCCAATAGAATTCAATTTTTTCAGCACGCTAACCAGTGCTATAAATTAACAATGAAAGCATAAATATATTTGACGCTTGATCAGGATTGGATCTAACATTGAAATTGCGATATAAATTTTTATTATTGCAATTACATTATAGTAGGTTGTTGCATCCGTATTGTAACTATAAATGTATGAAAACGAATAAATCATATGTTTAAATCGATATTTCTATTTTATTATAAAAAGCAGCCATCTTTTTTTTTGTATCTTTCCTTGAGGCATTGCAGGCCACAAGAAATTGCTTTGTGGGCTGCCACTTTGACATCCCTGATCTAGACCTTGGTTGTCTTCCCTGTCGTCTTGCCACCCAGTTATCTGTTTTGCTAACCTTTCCTTTCCCATTCTGTATATGTAACCACCTTAGATTAGCTCTGCTCACACATTCTTGAATATTAGCAATGTTAAGATCCTAATATCTTAATTTTAGTATGATTCTGTTACCTGTCTGCTCAGGTAATTTTTTTCTTACAACTTTTGTATTTGTGGTCACTGATCAGGTGCTTTACCTGGCTCTCATGTCTATAAGTTAAAATTGGTTTGAATGCTGTCTTATATACAGTTTTTAGTGTTTTGACTAATTTTATTTTTCTTTTATTCCATATAAATATTCAGTATACTTTCTACCATACCAGCTTTGCTTATTCTATTATTTATTTTAAGATTAATTTTCTACCTTCAATCTAAACAGCTGAACTGGTGGCTTTTATTATATCCTCAATCCCTTGCTCACACCCACCGTGTACAGCTTTTGGGGATGACCTCTCTTTCTCCCTGTCTCCAGATATTCTATGAAAAATCTCATCCATGTTAATCTGGTAATTATCACTTACCAACTTATACATCTCAATCATTTCTTTCCTCTTCCTTCTATTCACTAGGCTCTGTAATTTGCATTCTCTCAGTATCCTCATATTCCACATTCCAGACACCAGAAGCCAACTTAGTCAATCGTCCATGGACATCTCATCATCCTTTTGATAACCTAGTGATCAAATCTGTGCACAGTAATAATCCATATGCAGACTGATCAGTCTTGTACAGTATAATCAAAACATCCTTACTTTTACATGATTCCCATAATTTGCTGTGTTGTCCTCACAAATTTAGTCCATGAAATTTCATCTCCCTATCCACCAAAACCTCAAAGTCCATCTCGTCCATTTTCTCCAAAATATCTCCTGCAATCCTGTGCTCTACATCCCATCTTTGCTTCTTAAATTTAAAACCTTACACTTTGCAACATTAAACTGATATCTCCCACACATTTGCCCATTCAGACAATCTATTTAGGTCCTCTTGGAAAGCTACAACATCTACTCTACTTCTCATAACTTTCCCGAACTTTGCGTCATCTGCAAGCAACTATGTATCACCATTTAAGCCCTTTCAAATGTAATTTACATACAAATTAAACTGCAGTGGCCCCAAAACACATCCCTGGGGCATACCACTAGTGGCTTTCCTCTTCTGGGATATCACTCCCCATACACAACTTGCTGATATCTATCAGACAGCCAGTCTACAATCCCAATGCACTCATCTGCTATCCAACCCCCAGCTGGTCCAATTTAACTACTAATTGGTCATCTGGCAATCTATTACATCCTTTGCAAAATCTAAATATAACTACTGTATATGCATCCCCCTTGTCCAATGTATTCGTCACCTTGTTATAATAAGTAAGCAAATTGCTAAAACATGATCTTCCTTTAGCAAGCACATGCTGTCCATTAAACAGAATTCTACTGCTGTTCACCCTGTTCTGAATTCTTGTCCTCACTAGCTTCTCCAGCACCTTTGACCAGAACTCCAGACATGCAGGTTGACCTATAATTTGAAGCCTTAGTCTTATCACCTCCTTTATGAAGCAGAACAATTTTGCCATCTTTCAATTCCTTTGGGATCTGGCCTAATCTAAGACTCATGTTATAAATGTACATTAAAGGTTTTAACTCCCTGGAACATTCTCTCAAGACACATGGTGATATTGGAAGTCCCATGGCCTTGTTGACATCAAGTTTACTCAATTCCTCATATACCTCCTGCTCAGTCACCATCGGGGGGTTCCTTCCCCATTCTTACTATTCTGAAGTTCTGCATTATGTTGCAATCTCAAGGATGGAATACTTTAATTAACTGCTCATTTACACTCTCCTATATCCTTCTCAGTGTTCATCTTTCTCCTATTATCAATGATCAACATTATCTTCCTATAATAATTCTTCCTTCTACCAGCCACATATTGAAAAAACTCCCTAGGATTTCTTTAGCATCATTGGTTAACTGCTGCTCATACTGCACTTATGCTAACCTTACTAAGTAATTCACCTTCTTAGTTTGTTCTTTGTTCTTCTCATGATTATCTCCACAATGTCTTTTTCTTCCAGATTGCATGCTTCACCTCTTCAGCCATCCATTTTACACCTACCTTATTTTATTTATTTTTTATTGCTCCCACCCAAAAGGTTATTTTGTAAACTTATAGTACATTTTGTACTGTGGATGGCTAAGGATTTTTTGTTTTTTATTTCTATAAATTGTTTGTATATATTTTTTAATTTATTTTATTTTTTACATAGTCTGAAATCCTGCTATAGAGACCAACATGGAACTATTTCAAGCCACTTCTGGCCTCCAGTAAGTGGGATGGTGGTCTCACACCAGGTGATCACATTTACCTTCCACCTAAAGAAGATCACAAACATCCATGACCACTTCAGGATTTGAACCTGCAGCCAGGTTGGAGAGTGGGTGTACAAACAACTCTGCCAACCAGGCCGGCATTTATTTATTTCATTTCCTGACCTTTGGAATACACAGTCCTTGCCTCTGGTAGGTAATTCTTGAGTAGAGACCAAGCAGCACGGATTTCTTTCCCATGCAATTCCTCATTCTATGATATCGCTGCAAGCTGCATCCTAAGTTTTGCCATAATCACCTGCCTTATAGTTCCACATATAACTCTTTCTCACAAAAGTCCTTATATGACTGGCCACCACCCAAGTGATCACTGCATGGTCACCAACTGGAGGAAGATGTGACACTTCATTTACAATAATATCTTCTGATAATATAATCAAATCCAAGACCCTCAATCCATGCCCTGCTATATGCTGCTTAAGGTGGTTATGCCTTAAAAACTCAAGAAATTCATTGTCTTTGGTTCCTGATACTGTCTCTCCATTCCAGTCTATATTACCATAATTGAAATCATCCATAATGATCACTCTTTTCTTATTAGCCAGATCAATTTGTCTAAACATTTTTTTTCACTACCTTCCACATTACCAGGTTTATAGCAACATCCTACTAAACATTTTGTCCTGTCCACCTCCTCACCATACTGCTTCAAAACCACTGTCAGCATTTGCTCCTTGCATCTCCACCCTAGATGGGCACAACTCCTCCTCTGCCATCATCAATCATAACACTCCTCCTTCCTTTTTCCTTTGTCTGTCTTTGTGAAAGACTATATATCCCTCCATATATTCCTGTCAGAATGTCATCTTCGTTCAACCATGTCTCACTTATACCAACATTGTGTGAATGAACTCTATCAGCACTACAATTTCATTCTGTTTGTTTCGAATACTTCTAGCATTTCTAAACATACACACTATCTCATTTCTGGTTTTATAATAAGTCCCAGTAACCCCACTTCTCAGACATGACTCCTCTACCCTCTCCCTTGTCAATTCCTGTGTATCATCATTGATATTACACCCTTCCCTCAGATCTAAATGTTGCCTGCACATCCGTGACTATCTTAATCCTTTCTTGTGCACTCACATCTATTCCTGATACCATCATCTACACTTTTCAAGCAATGTCCCACTATCTACCCTGACCTCCCTTGTTTCCCTGTCCATCTGTCTTATTCTCTTCACTTGTACCACTCACTTCTCCATTCGCAAACTTGCACACCTTACTCTCCTCTTCCACAAATCTGTAATTCTCCTCAGTTCATTCCTCATATGTTTAAT
The DNA here is from genome assembly GCF_054136105.1 of Typopeltis vanoorti. Lineage (NCBI taxonomy): Eukaryota > Metazoa > Arthropoda > Arachnida > Uropygi > Thelyphonidae > Typopeltis > Typopeltis vanoorti. Next base: position 139,640,783 of record NC_143560.1, read on the forward strand.
CTCTTGCCTCCCCTTTATCGATTCCACTTTCATATCTCAAATTAGTTTTTCACTGCCATTTACAAAAATCACATTTCCACTACCTTGTCCCATTCACTGTCTTACCACTTAGTGCTGCTAATTTGCCGCTGATCCCCTTGCTTTCCCAGGTCTTACATTCACTTCAGTCATTCTCTCTTGCAGCAACAGTTTCTTCAACTGACTCACACCAAATCCATTCAAATGTAGCCCATCTCTTTTAAACAGTTCTTATCTGCCCTTCAAACTCATCCCACATGCTCACAAAATGAACTCCTTTCTCCTCACACAACTCTGCTGATATACCATTCATAATCTTTGCTCACTTTCTTAATTCATCATTATCATACTTGGGCAACATGCTATCTTATCTACCACACTGTTATCTTTCACTCACCTTAACGGCCTCATTTGACTGTACCAGTCAAATCAAAACCACTACCAACTCCTTTGTTTGTATACTCCTCTTATCCAATGCTTCATCCTGGAAAACTGAGCACTTAATTTCACTTAAATCCACGTAGCTACAAAAATCCACCACTGTTTGCACGAGTAGTACACCCTAAACAAATATGCCTCTGCAACTAGGTGACATCACTGTCAGTTTGTCCACACAGTGCAGGCCAAAAGTAACCTAATTAGAGTGCATTAAGTTGGAATGGGTTAAGTAATATTGGAGTGGGGACATTGGGTAAAGTACTAAATAAAATAAGTGACAAGTATGATTTATCATATAATTCATTTTTATAGTGCATTTAAATTATTGACTGTATAAATTAGAAATTCTTAAAGCCAAAATTTTGAGCAGTGTGCACAAACACGTGTACAGGTTTGAGGGAACATTGACTACAAGTATATATATTTTTCCTTTTTTTTTTTCCCTTTAAATAAAGATATTTCTCTGCAGCCATCAAGTTCAGATTTTAGTAAATATTTTATTGAGAAAGGTTAAGAATATTTAACATATACACTCAGAAAATATGCTAAAAAAGTATCCTTAATGCATTAAAAGATATTATGTATGGAAAATTGGGTTATTCCATAACCTAAACAAACTGTGGTTATGTATATTATGTGTATATGCCTACATCTGTCATATTTTATATGACAGATATAGGCTCGTAGCTTTCATTGGCTTATTATAGTAGGCTTGATATTACTTTGCTTCGAATAAATGATCTTGTTGGGAAACCGTAAATGTCACTTAGTGAGGTGAAATATTCTCCTTAGGATTGTGTCTTTTAATATTATAGTGCTGAGATAGATCTTAGCAAAAAGCACAAGATCTAAATAAATGTCAATGGTTTGCTTGCTTTGTACAGTGAACAAGCTGTTGATAATGCAAGTAAATGATGTAATATCAGTTGCAAATACTTGCATAAGCGAATCTTAATTAGTTCCATTTCATATAAATTGAAATGTGTGTTCATAATTTATCCAATATTTAGTATGAATTTATATATTAATCCTTTTTTTAAAAATTTCTAAAATTGAATATTCATTTCTTACTATGAACAAAATCAAAACTCTTTGCCATCAGATTCCTTATGTACTGAATACTGTGATAGTTCGATATGATTAGGTTTATATACTATAAACAGCTTTTCTCCAAATTAAAGGGCTATTTATTGGGACTACAATATGTTCAGGTCTTATGTTGTGATCTAACACACTTCTGGTAGATAGGCTTATACATTGTTACTCATAACTATTATTTTTCAAGAAATAACATTATATACTAAAATATTAATTATAATAACTTTAATTAAAACTTTCCTATATTTCGGCAATGTTACATCGCCATTATCAGGAATCTGTGCACGCAGGCACTAACACTGGCAAATGAAGCTCAAAAAAGGTAACCAAAGTTGGGTCTAGAGTCCTAAATGGCATCCCCTATTGGGCTAGATTGATTGATATTGGCTGTTGGGCTGATGATCTGAGAATAAGTACTTCTTACATTTGGGGCAGTCTCATATACCCAAATTTGTCGAGCTTTGGAAAGTTTTTCAGGGCTGAGGCAGATTTGAAGAATAGTCTCTCATGTTTGTATTTGCTGTGGTGCAATAGAATGGCCTGCATATGTTGAATGAAGGCCATTCTATTATTATTATTATTACGTGACGCCTCCAGGGAGTCCAAAGACTCATCGAGGGAGGGAATCTATTCTACAACTCTGTCCCCACCAAATTTTCCAATTGCAATCATCATTTACACCAACTCCATCTACCACCCACCACCACTAGTATAGACAATCACAAACATCCATGCCCATGGCGGGATTTGAACCTGCAGCCTTTCGGCTGAAGAGCTGATATGCTAACCACTTGACCAACCAGGCCAGCAATACACCGGAGCAAGATGAAAGTAAAATACAAGCTGCAGAAACAAGATTTTTAAGAGTAATTAAAGGATGCACAAAATTAGACTTTATAAGAAATGAAGACATCAAAAGAGAGCTAGATATGTACAACTTAAATTAAAAGATCAAGGAATATAGAGAGAAATGGAATGAGCATCTATAGTGTAAATATTTTACTTGTTCTACAAGTTGTAGATGAGAATATAGTCGACATTTTTTCATTTTTCTACTTATTTTTTTTTTATTATTGATGCTTTTTAAGAGAGATTTGTTACAACAATTATTTAGCTTAGTTAAAGGTTCCTAAAGACTTGCACTGAATTTATTTAGGAGTAATCTTCATAAGGTAGAGTGAACTGAATGAATATCATCAATATTGATACTGTCTGAGCATAGATGCCAGAACCCTGGCTGGCACAGTGCCAAGAAGAGTCACTTCATGTTGAAGAGGAGACCGGAATAAGACGATGTACGAATTTGTCACCAACCTACAAATTCACATAGTTTATACATAAAATTTTCTAACTGTTGTACAAGCAAAATAACCACTTTAAACTAGAATTTTCATAAAAGAAAGGTTAATTTTCCTAAAGGCTAATAATAAGCACTCATCATTGATTACCTTATTATTGGAATGAATTTGCCTTCTTCTGCCATGTGCAGAAGTGTCGAGGGGTCTCACATCTGTGGTCAGACAATATCAATTATCAGTTTTAATGCAACTTCCCTTCACATAATGGATTTTCATAGGCTGATTTTTATATCAAATTTTGTTGCAGCAGTTATTCACTTTTAGTTAAGAAATCCTGGAGACTTGTATTGGATTTATTTCAGAGTATAACATCTGCACAAAGAGCTAAGTTTTGAATATCCTAAATTTTGATAGCAGGTTTATTTGATAGCATACTTTCCTTTGCAATCCATAGATGACAAAAAGCAGTGGAGATACATCTGATTTAACATCAAACCTGTATCTCCTTTAATTCAAACTGTTAATGTATCTTGGATAAAGGCTATATACAGGGTGGTTTTCAAAATTCCACATACAAACTTTGAGGGGAGGTAGAGAACATCAAAATCAACCATATTCACATAGGAAAACATGACCGGAAATGCCGAAAGTGATAGGTGACACTGTTCACCAGCACTCCAGGTGAGCAGTTGGGGCTTCCTCATTCAAGCTTTCAACGTTGTACGAAGAACATGCGTCATTTTACAAATGCTGAGATGGCAGAAATGTACCTCGTTTACCATATTATGTATCCAACTACCGTTGAACTGTTCAGTTACGCCTAATGAAGTTTTTTATGCTACTTACTGCCTTGTGTTATGTTTGTATCTTTATGTCCCCTTTAGTACCTTCCACTGGCATTTCCGATCATGCTTTCCTATATGAATATGATTGATTTTGATGTTCTCTACCTCCCCTCAAAGATTGTACGTGGAATTTTGAACCACCCTGTATATTGCTCTGTATAATGTTTCATTTACACCTCATAACTGTGATGTTTTCAATAGGTTTTCTTTTGTTGCTTTGTCATATGACTTTTTCAGATTTACAAAATGTAAGTACAGATCTTTGTTACATTCCTGTGATTTCTTGACTTTAACAAATATGATCACAACAATCCCTACTTGTCCTGTGCCCCTCTTGTCAAGTATGTCTGTATTAATCTTAAATGGCACATTCAGTAGTGAAGTTTGTAATTTTCATGTTTTATTTGCTGTTATATAGGTGGGTATTATGTGATCTCTGCTACACTCATCTGATCTCTTCATTTGTTCATTTCTGGAAGAATATCATCCAGCAGAATATTTCTGCTAGTGTTTTCACATTTCATGTTTCTGATAGCTTTTTTCTACCTCAAGTATTGATATATATTCTAGATTGCATTCTTCTTGAATATTTCTACAGATGTTCTGTCATTGCTTGTCTCATTTAGTAGTCTTTCAAAGTAATTACTTCCAGGTATCCAGAATATCTTTACTTTCATGGTTTCTGTTTCTTTTTTTAGTATTTCCCTCCATTTCTTAGCATCCAGAACATTTTTTTTTTTCACTTGCATGCTATTCATTTCTAATATTCTTACAAAAGTCTTTCCATAACTTTTGTTCAGCTACATAGATTATTACAGGTTTACATTTTATACATAGATTACAGGTTTCATGTATTTTTCCTTGATATTCTCTCAGGTCACTTACATACTTCACCTGCCAGAAAATCTTGATTTGATTTCTTCTTTTCCATGACTGCTCTTTTAACTACTCGAATTCACGTCGAAGTTACCTTTCTTTGTGCACAACTTCATCACATGCCTCCCTAGCTGAAATCAGTGTTTTCTTTAGAATTGTCATTCTGTTTTCATACTTTTCAGTTTTCCTCCAACTTCCTCTGGAAAGCTGAATGATTTTTTAAAAAAAATACTTTTGTATGTATTTTACTTTCCAGTGTGATACTAATTTTATCCTGCTGAAAACTACATGGCAAATTTTTTATATCAGTATCTATATCAGTAGTAATCTCTTGTATCTTGGAGAACACTGTACAATACTACATACTCCACCACCCATGTTGTATTATCTGCCATTTGTGCCACACACTTGTCCAAACCTGAATGTCATGGTTGTCACAAAAGCATGCATTTTTTCCTCCCAGGAACTCTAAAAACTTGAGTTTGCTGGAAAATCCATCTTCCTCCTTGTCAGATTGGCTATCTCACCTTCAGTTGATAAAGCCCCTCTTGCTTGTTTACTAAAGATTGATTCTTGACATAACCAGATCAATCTAGTATCTTCAAACTGAAAGGTGCATGGCCTGTCATGCTTCCATTTGCTTGGCAGACACATCTTATTGACAATAATATGCAGACTCAATATGGTTGTCAGTATGACTTGTGTGCTCTCTCCATGTGAACTCTCTCTTATTTGTTAAATGAATATTAAGAATAAGATAAATTACCTTCAGTCAAGTATTTATGATATTAATTTTTTTTCAAAAGATTTATATTAAAAATTAGCTATTATTCAAATTAAATTATTAATAAATTCTCATTAATGTATGTAATGCATAGTGTAGCAAGTGCAACATGTGCTAATGGAGGTGTCAAGTGTGGATTTTTCTTTTAGAAAGGCAGAATTTTTTTTTTTTAATATGTGAACTCTCATGAAAGGTTGTAAACCTATAGTATATTAGTATGATGGATGGGTTGAAGATTTTTATTTTTATTAATTTTTATTGATACTTACCATAATTTTGCCTGTTTCATAAGGAGTACCCTTGTCTTACATCATCGACTTTTTGACTCCAGTTAAATTAAAATGTTGATATGCATTTTATAAACATAAAGGAAAGTAATATAAATGGAAGAAGTTTTGACATACCTTTATAGAATCCTCAAGATTAACTTTTTATGGAACAGCATCAGAAATATATTTATAAAAAGTATATATATAACTGAATTTCAAAACATTAAGATGAACTATAATCCATTTAGGACTATTATTTGAATAAATACATTAGTGCCTCCATAGCTCAGTCAGTATAGATGAAGCTCTTTGGTTTGGGAAGACCTGGGTTCAATTCCTGTCCAAGACTTGAGGAATCTTTATCTGGATCTCTTTTGACTAAAGGTGAGTTTGTCAGTCTCAAATGGAGGTAGGTTTTTTCCACTTGGAAACAAGGGTTTTTCGTCCCTCAGAACAGATAAACTGACCCCATGAATACACTTCTATGGTCATAAAAACCCCTCGCCCTGATGCTAGACTCTGTGGCAACCTGGTTGAGGTTTCCCACAGTTGCATAATTACAGCGGACCCTACACTAAGCAGGATAAAAGCACTATAAAGTGGAAGAAGATTTGAATAAATACATTAGAACTTTTTTCCAAAAAAAAGGGAGTCAAAATAGAGATAAATATACATTGGAGGCTAAAAATGTGGAAATTAAAATTTGTACTAAAAACTGAAAAATACACACTGATTTCATAATGGTCTTGCATCAAGGATGAACTACAAAATTTAGAAATAAAAAAATGAAACAGATAAAAATGTGAGTGTGGGGTATGAGCCATTTCGATTAGGTATTTTTTTCAGAGTTCATGGGCAAAGTGGAGTCTGTCATGTTAGTTTTATATTTGAATAGGATTATCTGTGTTGCATTCTATTGGTGGGAATCTTGGCCTAATTTGCATTTTGTGGAGCTTCCAATCCTTTGGGGGTTACATAGGGGCAATGGACATTTATGGAGTTTTTGTTGCATTTAATGGCTATAGTTTTTGATATTCTTAACGTTGTTTTATTATTCTGTATGTCTAATATTGTGGATTGCAGTTTCTGGTTTCCCGGTAGTTGGTTTTTGTTCTTATTTTGGTTTTTACTCTTCTTATTTCTAAGATGTTCTGGAATTGGTATATTGCAATTGTGGAGGTATTCTCCTTAGTCTTGCTTGTAATTATCTAATCATGGAACCTGTATAGGTGACATCACAGTCATGTTAGCAATAAAATTTGTACGTAATGTTATGGTATTCTAATGTTGTATTCAACGTCATGATAATTCCTTGTATGAGTGAGATTTGGTAGATTTTAGAAAAGTTGTGAAATTGTGACTAGTCATAAATACTAATTTATAGTCTGTATGCTTGAATATATATTTATAAGCTTTGTATGTATTTTGGATATATGACAGTTTAATGATTTTTTGTGTCGGAAAGTTTTCTTTGGGTATTGCAATATACCATTTCCAAAACATCTATGAAATAAGAGTAAAAACCAAACACCAAGAAAACAGAAATTGCAATCCACGTACTTGAACAGTAGCATACTCCACGAATTGAAAAAGCCATCATAATAGACATACAAAATAATGAAATGAAATGTGAAATGATCTGGAATCATGTGCTGCTGTCATAGTAACCTGGACACCCTTTGGGGGTACAAATCAGGAAATTGATGATGAATAATGAAACAATGCTAAGGATATCAGAAACTTTAGCCATTAAATATGGCAAAAACTCCCTAAACGTCCACTGTCCCTATGTAATCTCAGAGTTGGAAACTTCACAAAATGCAAATTACACCAAGATTCCCACCAATAGAAAGTAACACAAAAAAAAATCCGATGAAAATATAAAGCCAACATGACATAGACTCGAGTTTTTTGGTTCATACCCTGTACTCCCATTTTTATCTGTTTGATATTTATTTTTTTTTATCTTCCCTTTTTTAAATTTTGCAGTTCATTCTTGATATGACACCATTATGAAATCAGTATGTATTTTTTGGTTTTTGGTCTGCATATTTTAATTTCTGCATTTTTAGCCTCCATATATATATATTTATCTCTATGTTGACCCCTTTTTTGTAAAATGTTCTACTGTATTTATTCAAATAATAGTCCCAAATGGTTTATAGTTCATTATTTATAGTTCATTTTAATGGTTTAAAGTTCAGTTATATATTGTCCAACCGCAGATGTGAGACCCCCTCCACATTTTTATGAAAATTCTAGTTTTTAAAGTGGTAACTATTTTATTTGTACAACAGGCAGAAAATTTTATGCCTTAAGTACGATTTCACATGTTGGTGATGAATTCGTACATCACCTTATTCCTTTCTCCCTTTTAATATGAATTGACTCTTCTTGGCACTGTGCCAGGAGTCTCGCATGTGTGGTTGGATAGTACTTTTTATCAATATGTTTCTGATGCCATTCCATAAAAAGTTAATCTTTTTATGGAATGGCATCGGGGGGGGGGGGGGGGGGTTTACCCTGCTTTTTGGAAACCTCTCATAATATAGATAGTTATAAAAGATTGATAACGAAATCTTGCATACTGTTACATTTCATATGTATGTATTTAGTTCTTTCCTCTTTTTTTTTCAGGGACTGTTGTCTTTTCTGAGTGCTCCATTAATAGGAGCGTTATCTGATGTGTGGGGAAGAAAGTTTTTTCTTTTAATTACTGTTTTCTTTACCTGTGTTCCTATACCATTGATGAAAATTAACACTTGGTAAGTATTTTTTTTTTTAAAGTTCTGTTTTACTGTAAACTGATTGAAATACACTTGTAAGTAAACAAGCTTAAATAAACTGCCTTAAACCAAGTTTGTGATACATGGTAAACCATTATTCGGTTTAAGGCAGTTTTGCAATTATCCAAACTTATGAAATAATTTATAAATAGTAATCATTGTACATGTAGTTAATGAGACGTATCCAGAAAGCAAGGTTTGGTCAAGAATTTAAAAAGAACTGGTAGAGAAGAAAACAAGCTTTATTATATGCTAAAATGCCTACTTATATACACTTTATTTTTCTACATAGTCACCATTGACTTCCAGGCATTTTTGGTATCATGGCACCAGCTTCTTCATACTCATGTCAAAATAGTCTGCTGTCGGTGAGTTCAATCACTGAATCACTGTTCTTCAGTTCCTCATTTTGATTGGAGCCACTGCTTCATATGCAGGAACTAGAGGTAGTCACTGGACTTGAGGTCAGGGCTGTAGGGTGGTTGGTCAAAAAGTTCCCATCCAAACTTCTCAATTTGCTGGACAGTTCATGCAGCAGTATGAACTCGCACGTTATGAAACAGCATTCCTCATCTTTTGTTCTGAATTACTCATCTGATTTTCTTCAGCATTTCACAATATACATCAGAATTAATTGTGGCTGCTCACCGAAGAAAATTGACTAGCAAGATCCCTTTTTTTGTCCAAGAAGAAAGTGGCCATAATTTTTTTGACCAATGATGGTGCCTGTTTCAGTTCTTTTTTGCTTTCAGAGATGATGAATGGCACCACTGCATTGATTGTTGTTTTGACTCAACATTTGTGTACAAAATCCATGTTTTGTCACCAGTCATGATACGAGCAAAAAATTCATCTCCTTCATTTTCATAATGCTTCAAAAATGTTTGAGCTGATTCCACTTACTGCTGTTTATGTGCATTGGTCAGCATTTTTGGGACCCATCTAGCACACAATTTCTTATACCCCCAGCTTTTCTTTTCCAATTTCATGAATGACTGAGCATGAAACTTCTGGACGTTAAAAGGAAAGTTGTGTAATTGTGAAACAATGATTCTTATGAATTTTTGTGTTCACTCTTTCCACCAAATTGTCATCACACTTGGCTGACCACTGTACTCTTCATGAACATTGTTGCAGCTGTCTTTAAAAATGACAACATTGTCTAACCTTACTGTCACTCATTATGTTAGACCTGCAAACCTTATACAATCTTGTAAGGTTTGTTTCCACCAACAAAAACCATATCACAATGTGAACCTCATGAACTGACAGGAATTTTTATGATTACAGCACTCATAAGTTATTCTTAGAAGACAACAAATCATAACATGATGAAAATAAAATAGCCAACAGCTAGTATGCTACCAATCATGTGCATATCTTCCATATCTTATTTTGTGATAAATTTTGAATGGACCTCACTTTCTGGATGCACCTCGTATCTTATATACAAGAATTTATGGAATATAGTGTTTGAAATACAAGATAATTTCTTAACATCATATTCCGATAATGTACCACAAGAAAAATATGAATAAATAATCAGTTAAGTACCTTTCGTATGTATATTTCACACAAAGTTATATAAATATTATTGTGGAAAAATAAATCAGATTGAATCAAGAATGAAATCTGAGAAATGGAAATTGATAGACCAGCAAAAGAAATGTAGAGAAGATGCTGAGTGAAATAAAATATTATTATTATGTGACATCTCCAAGGAGTCCATAGACTCATCGAGGGAGAGTGTGCCAACAGCATTGACAATTGGTCCCCTTCCAACCACTAACCATGCTCAAACTTAAGTTTTTGCGTGAGCCATTAGTAGCGGAGGCTCTACCAATTGACCAACCTTTTCTAGCAAAATAAATACAGCTTGTTGGAGGTGCCGGGTATGGACAAAAAAAAGTTAGCCATAGCCTAATGACTAAACTCTTCAACTCGGGGATCCTTCTAGTAGTAGTAGTACTGTATGGAGCTGAGAGCTGGATCACTGGAAAACAAGAAGACAGATTAAAAAATATTAAAGCAAAGCACTTGGGAAGAATCAACAGCAAAAAGTGGACTGAAAAAAATGATAAATGATCAAGTGAGAGAAGAGTTGGGATATACTAATAACATCTTTAAATAGTTGACACAGAAGACAGCTATAGTGGTTTGAGCACATAGCCAGGATGTGCCAAGAAAGATTGCCCTATATCCTTCTTTATGGAAGGGTTGGAGCGACGGAGGCAGAGGAAGACTAATAAGAAGATGGTGTGAAGCCGTGAAAATTTGTTTGGGCTTGACCTCATTCTAGCAGATGTCAAGGCTGGCATAATCCATTGGATGAAAAGAATCCATGGAACACCCCAACAATAAATTACATGATAATCACAGTAATTAACTTTAATAAAATGAAAGATTAGACATGGAACACTCAGCTTGTCCTGAAAAGATGAGGATGATTATGAATTTTCATGATTGATTTGATTTATAAAAAATTTATGCCATCAGTACTTGCTGTCTTTATAGCTTGTTAGGCATAGTTTATAAGAATTATGGGATATAGTAGGTTTAGACTGAATTTTTATGATGGACATTTTTTGTGAAGTTGTGAATTTGTTGATGTTTAAAATTAGTTAAATGTGGCATGATTGAGAGCAGAGTTAGTTGATATGTGATAAATTTTATTTCACAATTGGTTGATATGATAAATTTTAGGCTACCAATAGACATTTTATCTTTACTATTGTATGCTGGTGTCCTAAGGATGAACACTATTTCTGAAGTTTACAACTGCAGCTGGTGAGCAATTTGATTATCTGTTACCTGTGGATGCTTATTTGGCTTAGTGAAATCCTTCCCAATTCTGTTGATAATGTTCCATGCCTTTCTGCTACTGTGAGTCATGTCAAGGGCTTCTATTTCTTTTTTTTCCCCCCATGAGGATGCCTTTCCTTGGCTATCTCAGAGTGTAATTTTTCTCCTGCATGGATAGTCTCCTCTGAGAAGGGGTTGATGTTGTAAAGTTGTAAATTAGCATACTGGACTTGTATATCATTTGAAAGGCCTGGAATGTAGTTTGTGCTGCATCCTTGGGGGATGTGTTTGGTGGAGATTTTCCTCTGTATTTTTATGAACTGGGGACACTCTTGAGGGTTTGGAGGGACTGGCCATATGGAGTGGTCAAGATCTTCCATGAAACCCTTCCAGTTAGCTTTTTTGAAATTAAATGCAAATTCAACTCGAAAGATAATTGCAATGCTGAAACGAACGTTCACATGTAAAGATAAAGATGTTATTTTGCCTCTTTACAAGGCCTTGGTAAGACCTCACTTGGACTATTGTGCACAGGTCTGGTCCCCTGGTTTCTATTGTGATTCTGATATATTGGAGAGAGTACAAAGGAGAGTGTTAAAAATTATATCTGGATTGTGAAATGATTATGAAGACAGATTGAGAATTTGTAGACCTGCAGACACTAGCAAATACGAGAAAGAGGGGTGATATGTTGAGACTTCTGATAGGGTCATACAAGATTTCAGTTGATGTAATTTTTCAATTTATGGAGTGTGGAGAAAGAACAGGAGGGCATCCTTGGAAGCTGAGAATGAAGGCTGCTAAGAAGGGTGTCAGAGCCAGATTTTTCTTTCAGAGGTTTGTGCATGATTGGAATGGATTGCCATTAAATGTTACGAGTGCAAGCAGTGTGAATGAATTCAGGAATAAGTATGATAGCTGGTGTGTGTAGTATGTGGCCCTCCCTCGATGAGTCTCTGACTCCCTGGAGGTCTCTCTTAATAATAATAAAAATCATCATCCATAAGGGACTGTGTAGGTATAATGGCTGGGTTGAATTGAAGCATTATAGGTCATAGATGGCGAACCTATGGCACTCATGTCAGAGGTGGCATGTCCGAGAATTTTGCTGTCACGTCAATGATTTACAGGTGATATCCTTTTATACGCTTATAAATTATTCAACTTTTTTTTAAATTGTTACAATACGTACAAGTTAAATTTTGTTTTACACCAGAGAGCAGCTATGAAAATGTGTATATGATTTATGTGGTATTAACAAAAGGTCCCGCAACCCAAAGACAACCTACAATTGTTGAGTTGAAATGCTAATTCTCTTAAACCGAATTTCATAATAATTTCGAATTTCACATAACGTGAAACTGTCATAACATTCACTATATATTTCTTACTTTTAACACATTCACGACGGGGTCTCGTTTATCATTTTGGCGGAACTTCTCTTTATCAGTGGGCTCAACTCGCACAAGGTTTTAACCTTTGTTTGAATTTTATTGCTTTTTGTTTGCATTTGAACTGGCACAGGAACGCACACATGCATTATATGGCATATTTCAATTTGTGGTAGAATTTTATTTGAAGTTAGCCTTTGTGATCTGTCATAATGACACCAAGAATTTCAGATGCAATAAAACAAACACTTATTTCATGTAATTGAAAATTGGACAAGAGTTTATAGTTAGATACTGTGTTTCCGGTGCAACATATGGTTTTGCTTGAGTCTATACAGCGTAGTTTCTGTGAGAGGGGACATGTGATTCATTAGTTAGTGCCGTTTTTATTCCAGGTGTCTCTATTTGCACTGTTTGTTGAGAAATATTGATAAATACACAGACTGCAAAAGCCTCTGTATCTTAATCAGGGATACAATAAAACTACTTTCTTGTATCTGCAGTATAATGGCTGTTGTGGACGGCATGTTGTTAACCCCAGGGAGCGAGTTATCGCCTCGACATGAACATGTTTAAACTTATTTTGTGTGCGAGGCATATGCAACACTTTTTAATGTCTTTTTTCATGAAATAAAATCCAGGTTGCCAGTTATACGTGAGGGCAAATTATTTTCGAGTAATTATGGTAAGCGTTTCGCCAACAAGTTGACATCCTTCTGCTGCTTCCCTTGCTCAGCTAACTTCAATGGTGAGTTACAATGCATAAATATTTTTCTCACTACTGTTTTTTTTTTTTTTTTTTCAAACCAACATAATGAAAATCAATTTAATAATACAATAATGACTTTTACACTGAATAACATTATAAATTTATATATAAATAAATATAAATAAAATATTATTTATTATATTATTAAATATTATAACTGCTTGGCACATCAGCAAATCGATTAGTAAATTTTTCACATGCACCGGCATGTTAGCAACTCGATTTGTAAATTTTCGGCCCATGCACATAAAAAGGTTCGCCACCACTGTTATAGATCTATGTCTAGTATGTGGAATGGGATTTAAAACCTTTTTAACACAAGCAACGAATATTTTTGAGGTAACAAATATGAGATCAGGGTTATAACCCTGGTTTCATCTGCCACTGTTAAGATGCAGGGAGTTTCGGATTATGTATCATTTAGAGAGAAGTTTTCAGCCCATTTTTCAACAAGTTCTCCATCTATGTATGTATTATTGAGGAAGATGTTGGGGAAGGAGAAAGCTTCTGGCAGTTGATAAATTGTGATTATTACCATCACATTTTTAAATGTAATCGTAATAATATCAATGTTTCTGTTGTTCGTTGAGTCAGTGGATGATGGAATTAAGTTTTCTTTGGTAAATATTGCACTGCCATATTTATTGTGTGGTATCTCTTTGAGTTTCATTCTATGGATGTAAGGCACCTTCCTCTCTGTGAGTTTACTTCAGGCAGAGCACATTGCAGTCATTATATCTGCAAATATTTGCAATGAGATCCTGCTCGACAGTGGAGAAACTTTCATTATTAAATATTATTTTTAGGCCTGGCCCCAGGTGGGATCTTTTAGAACAGGAATTTGGGATTATTTTAGTTTGATCACTTGAATTTGGTTGGTAGCAGCTTTAGCTTCCCCTAATGGGTACTCACAGAGCGCAGGAACGAGAACCTAGCTGCTGTGCACCCCTTGATTTTGAGTAGAAAGTGAATACATGTTCAGATTTTCAAATCTCGTTCAAATGGGTCACATGGTAGCACTCAACAGGATAAAAGACAAATGGCCGAACTAAATGCATTGTGTTTGAAGGAAGCTGTTTTTGTGAAGAAATAAAGTTGAAAACTTGGATGTCCTATAATATATCAAAGACATCACTAGATGATTTTGCATGAGAAAGAATTATTGGAAAGTTTGAAGAAGGCTGCAAAAATTTCTGATATTGCCAGAGGGTTTGGAATCTCATGCCCACAACGCTGCCCAGAACTCTTTGGAATCTCATGCCCAGAGCCTGGATAGCGTTGTATCCAGGCTCTGGGCAGTGTTCAAACCAATGGAATTTGTTCTAGATGTTTTCTAAGAGGTTGCCCTCACTCAGTTATGGAGCATGTAGACAGATTTTTGGTTATAGCAGCAAAATGTAATTGATGCACCACACTAGGTCAGTTTGCAAGTTGGCTTCATTCAAGCATAGTTAGGCAGAAATTTCAACAAACTGTGGCAAGGCACCTGCGACATTTAGGCCTATACATCTGAAGATCTGTAAGTTTTGTCTCTCTTTATTCACAGCTCATCGTAGAGCACGTTTTCAGTGGTGTTGTATCTATAAAAATTTGACAAGAAATATGACCAATGGGGTCTGTAAAGTACATCTTTACAGATGAGTCATTTCAATCTCTCCTCTGATTGTAGATAACACTTGATCTAGCATGAGAGTCATACTTACCTCGTGAGAATGTTCTTGAAAGGAATAGATACGGTGATGCTGTGGTCGTTGTGTGGGGAGGCATTATGTTTAATGGGCACACTGAAGTACAAGTGCTGGAAAAAGTGTATGATTGGTGATTGATATTGCAATGAAGTTTTTCAAAATCATGTTTAATTGTTCCATGGTGTTGTAGGTGAAGAATTCATTTCTATGGATGGCATTGTCATCCATATTGTACATGAGCAGTGGAGATACGAGAATATTAATCAAATTGGGTGGCCGACACACTCCCCAAATTTCAACCCCATAGGAGACGTTTGGGACACAATAAGAACATTCATTGCTGCTTGAAATTCCCCTCCAGAAAACATACAAGGCCTTATCCTTACTCTGAAGGAGGACTTCATTAGTTTGCTTCAAAAACCCACGAATCACTTGGTGCTAAGCCTGTTATGACGTTGCGAGAGCTGCATCACAGCTACAGGTGGACATATTCCGTACAGAAAAGTCTATCTGAATAGTTTTCTGTAAGCACACTACATTAATTCCTTAACTACCTACTTAGGAAATTGGTAACATTTGCTAAAAACATACTGCCAAAAAATACTATTGTTGGTGGGCAGCAGATGGAATTGAGTTTTGACGGTAGTAGTTATGTGTAGTTGGAGGACTTAGTAGAGAGATGATATGTGTGGAGTAGAGTTCAGTGCTCTCCTATGATGAGTCTTTGGACTCGTGGTAGTGTTACATAATCTGATATAGTAAAGCAGTGAACCTTATTTTTACTAGGGTTCATACCTATATCAAAATTATTTCATGTCTTTGTTTACTGATTGCAGGCAGAAGAAGAAGAAGCAAATCTGCTAAAATGGTCCTAGTTTATAATGAAAAAAATACTGGAACAAAAATAATAGCTATTGTGTAGTTATCATAATCATTTTATATTAGTTTTGTATCAAGAAAAATGCTCAAGTAATGCAAGTTCTGATGCTATTTTTCTGTATATACTTATTTACTCATTAGTTATTTTTGATTATTGATAGCATCCTTTTTTTTTAACACACACACACACGCACACACACACACACAGACATATACAGGGTGTTCGGGATAAATTTGACATATTTATAATTAATTATATTTTTCCGTAAGTTACATGTATTAACACACACTTCTCTTCATTTAAAAGTTTGGACCCTTCTTCATTCATATACAAGATGTCAGAAAGGATGGATAGCTGGAACCCACCTGAATCATGGAAGAGAATAACTTGTATCATGATGATTCGTGCCCGCCATCAAAATAAGGATATTACGACTGCTGCCCAATGCTCCCTGAATACAGTAAAAACAATCAGGAATGAACTAGAGACTTGCAATGGTGACTACGAGGATGTAGCAAGAAGAAAGATCCCTAGCAGACGATCTGATTGCGTTCGTACAGCAGAATTCCTCGCAAATCTGCAGGAACAGGTGTTGAAGAACCCTGGCATTGGAATTCGGGCTTTGTTCGTGGAGTTGCTAACTGTAGTCAAGCCCTGGATAACAAGGGTAGGCAATGGTAGGCCGTATGTATGGCAGCAGGATTCGGCCCCTTGCCACACCTCTGGGAAAAGTCAAAAATGGTTGTCTGAAAATTTCTACGACTTCACCAGTCCAAATGTTTGGCCTCCAAACTCCCCAGACCTTAACCCCATGGATTATTTTGTATGGGGCGCAGTTGAAAAAGACACCAATCGCACTTCCAGTAATACAAAAGCCCAGTTAATGGATAAAATTAAAACAGTTTTTGCGGCCCTTCCTAGGGAGACTGTAGCATCAGCTTGTTCGAGGTTCCGAAGCAGAATTGAAGCTGTGATCGATGCTAATGGTGGTTATTTTGAGTAAATCTTGTTGATAGTATTGTAATTAACTCTGCCTGTAATGTTTTTTTTGTCAATTCATTAAATTTAATAGATACAAAGAAGATTTTCTTTTTCCTTATGAAACTGTCAAATTTATCCCGAACACCCTGTACATATTATATAATTTGTGAATTTTCCTCTCCATTTACCCTTATTCATGTTTATCCTAATATATATCATTATTGGCCTAAACTATTTTATTTTTCTTGTTTAGGTGGTACTTTGCCATGATATCTATATCAGGAGTGTTTGCTGTTACTTTCTCTGTTGTATTTGCTTATGTGGCAGATGTTACAGAAGAGCAAGATAGGAGTGCAGCATATGGCTTGGTTAGTAATAAGTAAATTTTTATTAAAGGTTATTCGAAAATAGGTCCAGAGAAATCCCATTAATTCAAATCAGAAAGAACAGTAAATTTTTAGATTTGAACTAATTAGATTTGAATTGTATGGTGTGGCGCAAATAAAAAAAAAATAAATAAATAAAAAAAAAAAAACACTACTGAACTTCAACAGCGGCATATTTCATAGTGTGTACACACACTGAGATATGCTGCTTGACTGCATGCACATTAACAGAAGAGCATGTATAGAATTTACGGCATTACATTTAGCTGTAACAGTGGAGCATTATTTGTTGAGCATTATTTTTGTTCATATGGAGTTGGTAGAGCAAATGGTCCAAGAGAAACCTCTTCATAGGTCACTGTGAAGAGGTTTCTCTCCCCACACACTGCATGGTGTGCGGTTTCCAGCCACGTGATAATTGGGCCCTATTTCATTGAATAGGGTTGTTTAACCGTGACCTTGAATAGTGAATGCTACATCGAGAATGTGTTGGTTCCATTCACCCAGGATTTGCATAGGATGCACAGGCATTCCAACAGGACAGAGCAACCTGTCACGCATCACGTGGTCCTTTACTTCAAAATTATTTCTTTGGCAATACCGTTTCACTTCTAGACAAAAATGGTTAACAAACCAATCAGTAAATAACTCCTTGGTAATCCATTCATTTCTATTAGGTTTTCATATTACAGGTAAATTCGTTTTTATGTTACCTTTTAACGCCTTTGAATTTTCTGAATGGTAAACTAATAACAATTTTTATTTAAAATCGCCAGAGGCATTGATCCCAAGAGTAATGTTAAGCAATCTTTGGCTTTGAACCCAGCTGCTAATTTTTCTTCAATGGAAATGTGATTCTTTTTGATAGTAGCCATTTCCAGAACAAACTGTTTTCGTTAATTTTATTTTTGTCAGTTTAATTTTGCTGCTGTACATCTGAGCAGACTGTTTTATTTTTTCTGATTGACTAAGTATGGTTGTTAAAGTTGGCTGCACTAATCCTAAAGAATGTGCCACATCAGATTTTCTTTCACCCTTTTCAACATGTTATGATATTTAATTTAGTTTCTAAAGAAATTGCTTTTCTTTTCCTTGATTCTGACATTTCCACTAAACATTAATATTTACAAAATATACAATAATGCTATCAGAGAACATACATAATTTCTTGCAATGTATAACACTGAAACACGCCCTACAAAGTATAAGCAATGACTAAATTACGTGGATGACATGCAAAACTGTTAAAACAGGCACACCTACAGCTTGGGAATATGTGACGAGTCGCCATTGTTTGCCAATCGGATGATTGCTGGACACTGACCTTAATATTTTAATATTTTTACTTAAATTGGTCTTGAAATTGTGGGCTTCGTTATATCGAGACTTCGTTACCAGATGTAACGTTAACCGAGGCATGACTGTACTTTGAAAGACAAACGAACCAAGCAGTCACAGAACCATACTAGAAAATTTTCAAGAGGAATGTAGAGAGGAGTACATATCAATACATGAGGTAGAAAAAGCCATCAAAAACCTGAAATGCGAAAAGGCAGTTGGAGAAGATGATATTTGACCAAAAGTTCTTAAGTATGGAGGTATAAAAGTTCTTCAGTGGCTACACTGGATAATTCAGAAGGCCTGGTCCGAAGGTCGAATTACCAATGATTGGAGTAGAGCTATCATAGCACCCATCTATAAAAAAAGTAATAAAACTAAGGAAATTTTATTGCCTGAAAATAAAAATACCAAAACTATGAAAATAGGCAGCAGTATAGAAAACTTCAGTTGCATTCTGACAGGGTAATTTCTCTACTAAGTGTTCCAGGTAAAATTTATATAAGATTTCAAGCATACTTGAAAAGAGGTTGAGAAAGATTATGGAAGAGAAACTTGGAGAAGAGCAAGCTGGGTTCAGGCCAAAGCTTGTCAAGATCAGATTTTCACTTTAAGACAGAATATGGCAGCGATCTGTACTTAACTTTTGTAGATCTGGAAAAGACATATGACAAGGTGCCAGAGAAAAGCTTTTCAATACACTACAATTATAAGGGGTGAATGGAACATTATAGCAATACATAGTCTACGTTTAAGTTGTCAGTCAACAGTTAGAATTGAAGGAAATACAAGAAGAGATGGTTTGATGCATGAGGCTGGTCTGAAACGTTCTCGGCCTCAACCATAGATGGCAACACTATCGACAAGATTTTTTTTCACTAAGTTGGTACATCTGTCATAAGCATCCATGTGAAATTGCAAGTCATTCTATCAAGTAGTTTGTTTTATACAGCTGTCTGAAGCAAAAGTGCTGTCTGTATCCCTTGAAATGGATATAATTGAGTATCATGCAATTATAAATTCTTTGTAAAAGAAGGTTTATTACCAAAAGAAATTCATTTGAAGTTCATAAAAGTTTATGAGCACTCTTCTCCTTTGTTTTCGACAATTAAGAAATGTGCTGCTGAGTTTAAACATGGCTATACCAGCCATGAAGATGATCCACGTGAAGGACGTCCAAAAAGTGTAACAACACCAGAAATCATTGATTGAGTGCACGATATGATATTGGATGACCTGCGAGTCAAAGTGCGCGAAATTGCTGAGACTATAGGCATTTCAAAAGAACGTGTAGGATATATTTTACATGAAGATTTGCAAATGGAAAAGCTTTGCACAAGATGGGTGCTGCACTCGCATGAAATCTGTGAATAGTGCTTGGAGTGTTTTAACAAGAATAAAACTGATCTTATGCATTGATTTATTACTGTGAATGAGACTTGGATTCACCATTACACACCTTAATCTACACAGCAGTCAAAACAGTGGACAGAAGCCAGTTGTTCAGCACCAAAGAAGACAAGGTCACGGCATCGGTGTTTTGGGATCCTAAAGGCATTTTGTTTATTAATTATCTTGAAAAGGATAAAACAATAACCAGGGAATATTATTCTGATCTTTTAACCAGACTAGATAAAAAAATTCGTGAGAAAAGACCTGGTTTTCAGAAGAAAAAGATCATCTTTCATCAGGACAATGCACCTGCCCATAAAGGTGTTTTGGCAATGGGAAAATTAAGGGATCTGCACTATGAATTGTTGGACCATCCACCCTATTCCCCAGATTTAGCTCCCTCCGACTTCTATCTCTTCCCAAAACTAAAACTCTTCCTCGCTGGTCAGCATTTTCTTTGAATTTTTTCAAATCAAGGTAAGCAGCATTTTCTTCGAAATTTTTCAAATCAAGAGATGATTGCAGCTGTAGAAGGGTATTTTGCAGATCTTACTGAGAACCACTACAGGGACGGGATAATGGTGCTGGAGCATCACTGGAATAAATGTATTAGTCTTAAAAGGGAGATTATGTCGAAAAATAAAAATAATCTTGAATTTATAAATTAGTTTTTTTATTGTTAGGGCCGAGAACTTTTCAGACCAACTTTGTAAAATTAAGGTAAGACAAGGATGCACGTTATTTCCACTTTTATTCATCTATATGGATCATATTATTAAAAAAAAAAAAAAAAAAAGAAAACAGTGGCATCAAGCCTGATTTTGAGTTGCCAAATCAGACTTAGCTCTTTGCTTTATGCAGATGAAGTCGTACTCCTAAACATATCTAGTGCAAGTCTGCAAGGTTCACTAAGTAAATTGAATAAAACTAATAAATTTGGCATGAAAATTGGCAATAAAAAGATCAAAACTATGAAAATGGGCAGGAGCATAGAAAACTTCAGCTACATTCTAAATGGAGATCTTATAAAACAGGTAAAATATTTCAACTATTTAGGCATGGTTTTTAGTTAAGATGGTAGGTTAAATCTGGAAATAGACATCAGAATAAGCAAAGCTGGTATGGTGGGTAGCAAGCTGAATAAATTTATGTGGAATAAGATGTTAACCAAAACACCAAACTAGCAGTATACAAGACAGTGTTTAAACCAATTTTAAGTTATGGATCTGAAAGTTGGGTTAGAAATGAAGCACTCGATCAAAGACTATACACGATAGATATGAGGGTTCTGAGAAAAATTAGGGGAGTGAACTGATGGCATCAATCGGTTCACTCATCACATTAAAAAACTATCAGAAGAAACCAAAAATTTGGTTATGTTACATCTATTATATTTTCATTATATGGTCAGTAACAGTGGGTAATTTAATTACTTTCCAAGATTATCTGAGCAACTTGCATCCCAATATAAAATTCACTTTTGAATTAGTACAGCACAGCAAATTACGGTTCCTTACAAAAACATCTCAAGATTCTTGCATCCACCAAAACTTCTACACCACTCCATGAAAAAACGTTGTTAAAGTGAACAAAGAGGAAAAAAACATTATTCTTTTAAAATATTTTTAAATGCTGCTTCACACCACGATCCATTATTAAAGATAGGTATAATTAAAACTTTACAAGACAGGGCATACAACATATCAAATGTCAGTTGAAAGGAATAAAGAGCTGCACTACCTGAAACAACCTCGCACTTAATGGTTATGAACCCAAGATAATCAAAAAATTCTCAATACATCTTCAACTCCCTTACTTAAACAAGACTTCAAGAATACAATCATGCTGCCTTACAAGTACTTTCATCAAGAATGTTACAGACAAAGTGGCTGTGTTGCTCCTCAAGTACAGCATAAAAGTGCTATTTTGTGATGTTATATTTACCTTTACAAAAAATCTCAAGATTCTTACGTCCACCAAAACTTCCACATCACCCCATGGAAAAAACCAGGTGTTTATAAGATTCATTACTCTTGTGGCATTTGTTATGTAGGGCACTTAATGGTTAGGAAGCTTGAGAAAGATCTCCATGTCTGAACATGTAAAATCTTGAAGAAAGAAGAGAGCATAAAATCAGCCCTGCATTCCACACAACTACAGCAGCCATCAAGTACTTTGGCAACAAACAAAAATGTCATATATTGATTAAAACTGTTTTACAAGAAAGTTTAAAGAAGCCTTGCAAATGCTTAGGATCCCTACATAATACAATCAAAATCAAGTCTTAATTTTACATCAAGTATGGTCTGCCTTCATCAAAAATTTAACTGCCACAGACCTAGATAAAAACATGCCTGATACTGTAGAGTGTGATAGCAACAAATAGCAGTGTTCCAACACACATACAGTAATGAATTTACTGTTTGTATTCTGGCTTATCAGTTATGTAACAGTTGTGAAGTTATCAAAACATCTGATTGTTAATGTGCTTGTGTTATGTAAAACTTATGTACCAGTACCACTGATGATGTAAGCCTTATGACTTAAGAAACTTGTTAGGTTTTAATTGCTTATTTTTATTAAACTTGTTATTTATATCATAATCTGGTCTCAATACCAAAAACTTCCCACAGATCTGCTAAATCGTAGAAACTTATGTTTGTATCTCTACATGTATTTTTGATTAATCTTTTTACTTTTTATTAGGTGTCAGCTACATTTGCTGCCAGTTTAGTAACAAGTCCAGCACTTGGAGCATACTTAGGAAGATTATATAGTGATAGTCTTGTAATAGCACTGGCTTCAGCTGTTGCTCTTCTAGATGTCCTTTTCATCATGGTTGCTGTACCTGAATCATTACCAGAAAAAATTCGACCTGCATCCTGGGGTGCTCCTATTTCATGGGAACAAGCTGATCCATTTGCTGTATGTACTTATACTCTTTTATTTATGCACATGTTTATTTATTTATTATTGTCATTTACTTATTTTCACTGCAGCATAATTTTCATAATAGTGTTCTCATCTTGAAATGGTAGTTTTTAAGGCTTGCGCAACTTTCAGACATGATAGAATAATTCCTGAAATAAGACACAAGTTAACAAATATCAAAAAATAAGTAACTTTTTAATTACTTGCTGACATATTTCATTTGGGATACCCCAGTATTCTATGAACATATTCAGCTTTTATTTGAAATGTAGACTCATAGAAAATTATGTCATCTCTACAACCGTGATTTTGGACTCATGTGCCACCTGAATCACCAAAGTTGTCCTTTGCCTTTTATTAGTTCATGTTTATTGTCATGTTATCAAGCTGCACTCTTATTTTATAGCATGGGACTTTTATCTTAATAAGAATATCATTCATTTAGTTATCAACGTCATATTTCTGCTCTCTTGTGTTTGCTTATATTTCACAAATTGTAGGCAACTTATTCCAAATTTTTTTAGCAAATTGCAAAATAACCAAGTTCAAAACCGTGTTAAATATTATGATTCTACTAACAAAACTTTGTTAGTGGAATCATCATCATCAAATTCCTGCCATGTACCCTCAAGGGGTGTACAGGATATGATAGTACTACATGAAAAATTTACATCATTACTAACTTCTTATCTACAATTTTCCTCCAAATTAGTCTGTCTGTTACTTGTCAAGACTCCAACATTATCAGATCTTATATTTCTATAGTCTAAGGCACTTTGTACCGTATCGATCCACCTATATCTTGGTCTTCCTCTGGGTCGTTTTCCTGCCAACCTGGCAGAGGACACTTGTTTTGCTAATCTTTTCTCTCCCATTCTATTTAAGTGACCATACCACCTGAGATTAGCTCTGCTAACGCATTCCTGGATGCTGACAATGTTAAGTTCTTTCCTAATATCCTCATTTTTAATATGATATTGCCATTGATGCCATCTGTTCACGCCTCTAATCTTTCTCAGGACTCTCATATCTGCTGTCTCTAGTCTTTGGTCAAGTGTTTTACTTCTGACCCAGCTCTCAGATCCATAAGTTAAAACTGGTTTGAACACTGCCTTGTATACAGCTAATTTAGTGTTCCGACTAATTTCTCTCTTATTCCATATGAATTTATTCAATTGACTTCCCACCATACCAGCTTTGCTGATTCTGTTGTCTATTTCTATATTTAATTTACCATTTTCAGTAAAAATCGTGCCTAAGTAGCTGAAATATTTTACTTGTTCCACAGGTTCTCCATTCATAAGTTGACATTTTCAATGATTCTGCCTATTTTCATTGTCTTTGTCTTTTTATTGCTGACCTTCATACCGTATCTATTACAACAGCTATTCAATTTAGTCAGAGAATCTTGCAGACTTGTAGCGGATTTATTTAGAAGTATAACATCATCCGCATAAAGCAAAGAGCTGACATTAACATCTCCAATTTTGATATCATGTTTAATACCACTTTCCTTCATAAAATGATCCATATAGATAATGAATACCAGAGGGGATAATGTACATCCTTGTCTCACACCAGATTTAACATTAAACCATCTTCCTGTACTTCCTTCAATTCTAACTTCTGACTTACAACTCAAATAAAGACTAAGTATTGCTTGATATAATGCCCCATTGACACCATATAACTGCAGCATATTGAATAGCTTCTCTCTTGGCACCTTGTCTTATGCCTTTTCCAAATCGACAAAACTTAAATACAGATCTTTGATATATTCCCATGCTTTCTCGACTATTTGTCGTAAAGTGAAGATCTGATCCTGACAGCCTCTATTTGGCCTGAATCCAGCTTGTTCTTCACCCAGCTTTTCTTCCACAATTCTTCTCAACCGTTTCTCAAGTATACTTGCATAGATCTTGCCAGGAACACTCAGTAGGGAAATACCTCTGTAATTCTCACATTCAGTTTTATTTCCCTTTTTATATATGGGTACTATTAGAGCTCTACTCCAATCATTGGGAATTCGTCTCTCTGTCCAGGCTTTCTGAACTATGCAATGCAGACACTGTAAGACTTTTATACCACCATACTTCAGCATTTCTGGTCGAATATCATCTACTCTTGCCGCCTTTCCACATTTCAAGCCTTTGATGGCTTTTTCTACTTCAAGTATGGATATGTATTCCTGACTGATGCCTGGTCAGTGTTTTTTATCACTGTGCTGTCATCACTGCTTGTTTCATTTAGCAGTTTTTCAAAGTAATTACTTCATACTTCAAGGATATCTTTTTCTCCTGTTTTCATGTCTCCTTTATCATCTCTAACTCCTTTTAGAGCACTCTTTCCTCCATTCCTAAGTTTCTTCAACAAACTCCAGAATATTTTGCCACCTTCTTGATATTTATTTTCTATATTCTTGCCAAAGTCCTCCCATGACTTTTGTTTAGCTAGTTTTACACACTGTTTAGCTTTCTTGCATTTGTCTCTGTATTCTGTAAGAGTAAAAGCTGACTTATTTGCCAGGAACTTTTGATACGCTTTCTTCTTTCCCTTCATTGCATCTTTAACTTCCTGTGTCCACCAGGGAGTTCTGATTTTTTTATCCTTGCACACAACCTCACCACATGCCTCTCTGGCAGAATCAATCAATGTTTTCTTCAGAGTTTGCCACTGAATCTCAAAGGTTTGATTCCTGTTCTCAAACGCTTTCATTTTTTTTCAATAATCTTTGTGTATTTTAGTCTACAGTTCACATCTGAGAGCTGCTCAACTTTTATTCGCTTTAAAACTTTCTTACATGTTATTCTTTTCAATATGAAATTCAATTTTATCCTGCTCAAGACTAAATAGTGATCACTTCCAATTTCAAATCCTCTGTACACTCTGGTGTCCTGCACCAGGGAGAAAACATCACTATCAACAATATCATAAGCAATGAGACTTTCCTTATTCCTAGCCTCTTCTCTCAATGTGAATTTGTGCACAATTTTATGTTGGAACATGGTGTTAGTAATAACCAGTCCATGTCCTGAGCAGAAATCCAACAGATATTTGCCATTATTATTAGCTTTGCTCTTTTCTCCAAATGTTCCCAAAATATTTTTCATATGTCTCACAATCATTTTACCTCTGCTATTTAGATCCCCAACAAGGACCAACTTTTCCTTTTTCATTGTGTCAGTTGCTTTTTCTAAAGCATCAAAAAATTCCTCCACTTCTACCTTAGTAGAACCTTCTGTGGGACCATAGGCACAAATAAGTCTCATTGTCCAGTTCCCCATTCTCATATTTGCCCACATTACTCTACTTGAGACTGCCTGCCATTCAAGAAGATTAGCCTTGTATTTTGTGTTGAATACTATGGCTACTCCTTCTTTTCCTTGATTGTCATTGCCTGAATATAACATTTTGTATTTATTGCTCAGAAAGATCTCAACAGTTTTGGACTTTTTTGTTTCAGTCACCCCTATTATGTCGATCTGGTACTTATCTAATTCCTCAGCTAGCTCCATTTCTTTGCCATTCTGGCTTCTTACGTTGATAGTACCGATCTTTAACTCTGGTGATGTTGTGTTGGGGTGTGTTTTCAGATTTGTTCCAGTAGCGACTTTTTGCTGTTCGTCCTGGTTCCGTGGCGAAAAGAACGGTGGCCTTGTTTAACTGGGCGACGCCCCAGCCGGCATGAAATTTTGTCATGTTGTACCATCATTTTTATTTTGGTTTAACCAATAAGAATACAATTTGGTCTGCTAAATCCCAAATTGCCAGCCCATCCTCTTTCGTTCATTATCAAAGTAGATATCCAACAGGGTGCACCACGAGAAGGTGAGAATTGGACATTAGGTCAGAAGCCCTGGTCAGTTCTCCGCATTCCTTTAAAGGCTATGTGGAGGTCTCCTCTCAGTTATACAGCTTTGACCCTTAAGCACCCCTGTTAGTGGAATCTTAAAAATGAATTGGTAAAAAAGTGATATTTTGTTATTCACTCAGCATGTGCTCTCATAAGATGCTGACTTCAGAGTTGCATAGCTAATATAATTTCACTTGATGCTCTTTTTTTGTTTCAAGTATAGGCTAAATAAATATATTAATAGTAGTTGCACATATTCAAGTGGAATATACCATATTTGCCAGCGTATAAGATGCACTTTTTTCCTTTGGAAATAGTTTTGAAAAACAGGGTGCGTCTTATACGCCGATACTCAGATACTCACAGAATAGAAGATGTTAAAAATCAACTCAAGGAATCGAAAACTCAGCTGTAATTCCAGGAGGTCTAAGTAGTCAGCTTCAACCTTTAGATGTATGTATTAATAAATTTAAGGGATTTTTGAAGGCCATCTGGAAGAACAACTGGATGCAGTCTTCAGATTTTGAGGTTATGCCACCAGGAAGAAGGAAGAGGCCTAGCATTTCGCAAGTTTGTGAGTGGTCAAAACTTCATGGGATGCTGTGAAAACTAAGACATTAGTTAAATCATTTAAGAAGTGTGGCATTAGTAATGCACTGGATGGTACAGAGGACAATTTGTTGTATGAGGACTCAGATTCTGATTTGGAAGAGGTTTCAAGTGTCTCTTCATTTAGCTCTGGAGATGAATTTCTGGGTTTTGATGAAGAAGATTAAAAGGTGGGTACTCTTTCCTAGTTAGATTAGGTATTTGTTGAAAGTAGACCTACTTATTACTTAATATTTGAAATACTGTAAATTCATTATAATATTCAGTGATAAAGTTTTTTTCCTAAAAAATTGTATAGAAAAGGGGGTGCGTTTTATATGCCGGCAAATACGGTATTACAGAGTGAGGTTTTGCTCTACTGAGAAACAATTACCATACTAATCACTAGAAAAAATTTCAACTAGCATGATCAACTTAGAGAAACTATCAGACAACCAATATAGAATTAAATTCTGCATTCAACAAAGTGATGACATAGCTGGTAAAAGTGTGATTCTGTTGATGAATATTTTTCCATTTACACATTCCTTTTATGGATGACTATTTCCCTCATTCTTAAGATAGGTATCAAATCATTCTTGTTTAGGTGTAGGAAGTCTCAAAAGATTTAAACAAACCTTTAGGTTTGAGAGAGCTGCAGTGCACTTTCGGACCATGTCTTAAATAGACATAGTCCGATAGCACAGATTTTTCATGTTAGAAAAATCAGATGTATATATCATTTTGAAACAATCAGTATCTGGAACATTTTGAAAATTAAGACTAGTACAATGTTCATGCAACATCACTTCTGCTTTGTCTACCTCACTCTGGAATACATATATTCCACTTGAAAATGTGCAACTACTATTAATATCTTTATTCAGCCTTTACTTGAAACAAAAAAGCATCAAGTGAAATTATATTAGCTATGCAACTTTGAAGTTAGCTTCTTATGCGAGCACATGCTGAGTGAATAACAGAATATCACTTTTTTTACCAATTCATTTTTAAGATTCCACTAACAAAGTTTTGTTAGTAGAATCATAACATTTGATACTGTTTTGATCTTGGTTCTTTTGCAATTTGCTAAAAAAAATTTGGAACAAGTTGCCTGCAATTTGTGAAATATAAGCAAACACTATCAGAGCAATCCTTGATAGATTAAGTTCAGTTGCCTGTCACTGGTAAGTGTAACTTTGCCAGCTGGTTGGCAAGTTTGCATGTTTGATTATCTATACCAGGGGTGGGGAACCCCTCGCCCGCAGGCGAAATTTTTCCCGCGAGTCTATTTCAATTCGCCCCTTTGCTGATGTACTCGTATGTATATGTAAATAAAATTTTATAATAATTTAAATTTATTATAATTAAATTTATTTAAATTTAAATAATTAAATATACAAAACTAAAAATACCTATATTACATATAATATGATCGTCATACATCTGGTAAGATATATATTGCACGCTACACACACTATATATATATAAGAGTTAAAATTTGCCAGTCGCCCGCAGAAGTTTTTAAATTAGCAATTTTCGCCCTTGATACTAAAAAGGTTCCCCACCCCTGATCTATACTATCAACAGTTGAATGCGAAACTACCCATATATATGGATCCTCAAAAATTCACAAAGTAGATGGTAATATATACATGTACAAATTTGCCATTTTTAACTAACTTTACATACATTATCTTTGACAATTGTCCTTTGTAATTTATTATCAGAAATAACTGGTTGTTTCCTCTGAAATCATTTTCTATATAATTCATGTATGCGCAGTGGCCCAAGAACAGAGCTTTGTGATGCCATGTGTCAACTACCCTCTCTTGGATTTGGCTTCACTATATACTACACATTGATGCCTATTCTTCAGCTGTCCTATTATCCATGTCACCAATTTAATACCCATCCCCATTTGCTGCAATTTATGTAATAACTTTGTGTGTTGTATCCTGTTAAATCTTCGATTACAAAGTGAGTTAATTACTAAGGTAAGACCTATCCTTTACAAAGCATTCTTTCCCCATAGGGTATTTGCTCATGTCCACCCATTCTTGAAATTCTGATTGGTCTGTAGTTTGCTACATCTTGTCTTGTCTTGGGTCTACTTTACTTCTTGGGACCTTGCCATAGCTGAGGCGTAAACAGCCTGGTCAGAGGCAACCACATGTCTCCTGAGCCCTCTCATAACATATGGATGAATATTATATAAAGTTCCATGGATTTGCATTGAGAATGCATGCCTTGAGATCACATGCATTGAGATCACATGCCTTGAAATCACATTGAGAATTTGTAATATACTAGCTACAACCAGTTCTCTATTTATTCTTGTGTCAGTCTCTGTCACATTTGTTACTGTAATATCTTCACTTGAATGATACACCCCCCCCCCCCCACAAAGTGATCATTTAGTAATTTAACTATTCTTCTGCTTCTGTTATCCCCTTACTACTATCAGCCTGCATTCATTCCACACTGATTCTTCCTCTTACTCTTCATGTTGTGAAAGAACTGAGATTTCTTTTGGAATTGCTTGGTTAGTTTCCTCTTATCTAATTTTTCTTTCCTTACCATGCTGGTTGTGCTTTTTGCCCATGCTTTGTACTGTTGATGAGTCTTTTGACCATCTTTTTCTTTCACAACATTTATTTATTTATTTTTGCATCTCCTGTTTAATGTTGCTATTCATCCATTTAATTTCTGCCCATCTCATGTAATCTCCTGACCCCCAGCACATGGTCTGATACTACTTCTCTCAAACATCACTTGCCATGTAATATAGATATTCTTCCCTTGCAGTGTGTTATTCTGTTGCACTACTCCAAGCACTTAAGTTTATTGTAATTACCAGTCAGTTAATTCAATATATATTCCTGAATTAAAATTCTACATGGTTATTTTCCTCCCAGGTCATTACTGCTTGATCACTTTCTACAATTACAGACAAGATTATGAACCCTTTTCATGGACATAGGATCTGTCCATAGCTGTTGATTTCATTGGTTTATTGATGGAAGAAAAGCAAAGGTCATATGGCACCATAGCAAAAGTTATAGCAGACCACAAAAGCTATGGACAGATTCTCTGGTGGTAATACCAAAGCATTTTCAGACCCACTCCTTATCCTCTCCATCACATGCTGTTTCAAATATTTATCTCTTATCCCCATAAATTCTACTTCTTTCCCTCTTTCCAATCTATAACTCATATTTGAAGTCTCCCATAATAATTAGTCTTCCTACACTCATTGAGCTATGCATAATATCCCAATGCATACTGTTTACGTCTTCTTTTATAACTCTTGGCCTATAGTAGTAACTCACAGTATATTTTATTACATTCTGACCTCTTTCTCAGGCTAAATAGCCTCAAATATACTTTATCTCATGTTTCTTCCTTTCTATTGAACATTTGCCTTTGTTTGTTGCACTTCTGCTATTATAAGCATATGCCCTGTCCTCATCCTATTCTCTGTCTGGCCTGAAAATATACTATCCTTCATATTCTTTTTTTATAATTAAATTATCCTCTGTCAACCAGGTCTCACTAATGCCAGTAACTTTTGGTCAAGTTTAATTAACTGATTCAGATACTCTTCAATGTTATTCACGAGCATCAAATATCCCTTGCCCATAGCTGTGTGTGTCTTGTAGTGACTGTAGCATTCATGTTTAAGATCTGATAAACTCTCTCCAACTCCATATGATGTAGACCATTAGTCTTATATAAATTCTTCCATTTATCGAATTCACTCCATATATCTACAAACCATTTTTCCTACATAAAGATTAATTTGCAATTATGGTTCTTCTTCTCATCATCATAAGGTTAAGTCTGGCAAGATTCAATCTAATCATGCTTGCTCTTTGTTTTCACTTCTTGAGTAACAGTTACTTGCATATCCTGTTTCACTCCATACTTGTTACCCTTCAAATCATTCTTACTCACGAAACAGTCAGCTCTTTCTGATTCTAACCGCATCACCGACATCCTTCATCTTCACACCTGGAAAAGACAATAATGTCACACTTATAGAGTATCATGGAATTGCCATGTATTACCTTCCTTTCTCTTTCATCTCACCTCTCCTCTTCCCTGTTCACTAGACATTTCCACAATGACACAAACTCACACTTTGTTCTGTTATTGGATTTGCTCATTCTCCCAGTCCTATCCACACTCTTCTGGCACTCACACTTTTGCACCTTTTATTTAATGTACACTTCTCTCCACTTGTGACATGATCTGCACCTTCTGGCAGTCACACCCTCATGATTTCCACTATCAAATCACAAACCATTCACCCTTGATAACGAGTACATTTCTCTTGACACTTTCTCTCTCTCATGCACACCAAGGTCCCACATGTTGAACTCATTTGTCCGTCATTAAATTTTGGGGAAGTACATAGTACTCTCAAAAAATTCCTTATGTTGAACTCTTTAAATATTGAGGTTTTTGAGTGTCATTGGTATGGTATGTATTATTGCACCTTGTGCCATACTGTGATTGTACATTATATAATAATCCAAATATAATTAAATATTCATAGATACCATTGTATCTAAACTAAATCCAACAATATAATAATAGCAATATAACTGATATTTTTGCATTTATTCCTGTTCAAAACTCTCCTGATTGTTTCCAGACTTCGTATGATTCCTAAAAGTAAACACAATATACTAATACTTCATGAAGAGGACACTTTTTGATGCATAAACATTGCATCATATTTGCTTTAATAGCCCTGGTGTGCATTCAAAATACATACACTTTTGTTCTTTGAAAAGATGTACAGATGGCATGGCAGTTCAAATTCTTAGTGTTCTAGTAATTTTAAACTGCTCAGAAGGCAATGCAGGGTGAGTTCTGAGACAACAGCACCTAGAGGAATGTTGTCATTTGTCATGAGTTGCTGTTTTTATTTTCTGAGTTTTATCTGTTTTGCATGCATTAAGTGTGAACTGACATGGTAGGCAAGTTTTTATATATAATATAGACAAGGTTTTAATATTTAATTTTTGATAAATTTATAACTTTTTTGCCCGTATTTACAATGGGAAGCAGTATTGTTTATAGTTGAAGGAGGTAAGCCTTGTCTTCCTCTTGTAAATTTTACACCTTTGAATAATTCAAATATACAAACTGCTGCATTTGCTCTGCTTCATTTACTGGTCTCTAAACTCTGAAAATCACAGACCTCTTCATCTT
This sequence comes from Typopeltis vanoorti, assembly GCF_054136105.1. NCBI lineage: Eukaryota > Metazoa > Arthropoda > Arachnida > Uropygi > Thelyphonidae > Typopeltis > Typopeltis vanoorti. The sequence goes on from NC_143560.1 coordinate 139,673,417, forward strand.
CTCCATGAAATGTGAACATCTACAATCCAGCTATCCAAACATTGAAGTCATCATCCTAGGTGACCTGAATATCCACAACTCCAACTGGTTCCCCTTCTATCTAACAGGTAAATTTAGGTGTTGATGGTTATTCATGACTTATTTTTAATGGTACTAGCAACACCAAACAATTTTATCAAAAGATGTTTTATTAACTGCTTATATTTCACTGACTTTCAAATCAGCATCATCAGAGCACACAGCTAGCATACGTAACAGTGAGTAAGTGAAACAATACAAATGTAATGACAAAAGATCTAAAGTCATATTTTGGTACCCTCTAATGTTGTAAAAAAAAAAAAAGCTATGTGGGAGTTGCTCCTATGATGAAGTCTCTCAAATTTTTGGCAAATTAATGCAGCCATATTTGTTTAGGTTAGGAGAATTCTTCAAAGCCATGGCTGACTCAAACAGTTATTTGATTCTTTTCCTACTGTGAAGTGGATTTTGGGAGTGTTGGCTGTTTAGGTAGGTGACAAATGATGCATCCAAAGTGTCTTGTTCATGGGGCCAGATGGCAAACACATCATTACATAGTGTAACCACACTAATGGCTTGTGTGTAGCTGTGGTAAGTGCATACTGTACACACATCTGGGGGTGGTGCACTTAAAAATTCTTGATGCTGTCCAGAGGAGAGCAATTCAGCTCATTGATGACCCATCCCTCACAAACTCGCTTCAGTCTCTATCTCACAGATGCAATGTTTCTGTTCCTTGTCTCCTCAGGTACTTCCATGGTCACTGCTCCATTGAATTGGCAAACATCATTCTAATCTGTTAGACTTGTTAAAACAGTAACAACTGCTGTCCAACATCCCTTTATAGTACAACTACAAACTCATTGAACATGCTTCTCCTCTTCCTCATTTATTCCATCTACCTATGTCTTCTGGAACAGCCTTCTTCATGATGGGTTTCCCAACAATTTCAGCCTACAGCGTTTTAAGAATAATCTCAATAGGTCTCTTCTTTCTCAATCCTCATCTGCACATCACACATGCCGCTGATGTGCTATAGGTTCTTTTACCTCTTGTGTATGGGATAAATATTTAAAAAAAATCTTTTTGGTGTGTGTGCTCATGCATGCGTATTTTTACTTACTCACTGACTCACACACTCTGAGTGGTAAATTCAGAATAAAAAGAACACACTAATCTTCCAATTAACCTTATACATAGGTTCATATCCCAGGATATCTCATATGTAATTTAACCTCTTAAACAATCTTAATAACCATTTGACCCCATTAAGAGATTGAGTCTTCACACTCTTTTTTTATCAAAATAAAAATCTTTAATTTACAAATAACATAAATATATACAACATCAAATTAACTACTATGCAAGTTCCAGTGTATTTTCTTTAAATCACAACAAGAAAAACACTAACTATGCAACTTCTTTACCATTACATAATACATAGGACAATATCTGTAGGTTTGTATTATTATTATTACGTGACACCTTCAGGAAGTATAAAGACTCATCGAGGAAGGGTACCTACTCTACAACTCTCTGTCTCCACCACTCAGTTGATCAACTACAATGAACTGCAACTACACCAGTGGCATCTACTGCTCACCACTACCACTAGTATTTTCACAGACAATCACAAACATCTATGCCCATGGTGGGATTCAAACCCACAGCCTTTTGTCTGGAGAGCGGATATGCCTACCACTCGGCCAACCAGGCCAGCCCACATTTATTCTCTTACCTCTTATAGAACCTTTATTCTTTCTTGAATTCACTCAGGAGAAAGACTAACACCAAACTGTTCTCTGTATGGTAGCAACACAAGACAATGAAATTCTTCTTAAAACTTAACTCACAGAACACTGAAGAAACATATCTTGTCTTCATCCAAGATGGTTCTGTAACTTCACTTTCTATATGAAATTAACAGCAAACTCCACTGAATTAACAATTAAAACTATATCACTTTAAAATAAATTAACTTTCTATGTGAAAGTCTCAGCATTCTTCTTAAAACCTTATCAACATTATCAACAGAGCAACCTTGCCTTCTATATGAAAGCATCTGAAGAAATGACCGAAACTTGCCAACAGTTATAAATTGCATATCAGACTGGAAATCCTTAAAGAAAAAAAAAAAACTTTACTGGGCTCATTCCATATGAACTAGAAATTAATAAAGTTCCTTTCAGCTTCAATTGAAATAAATCCTTTATGGATTAATAACTACTAAAACTTTGCACTTATCTCTTTATATGAGGATATCCTCTCTGTCTTCTGTTTCTAACTTTTTTCTAATTTCTGGCCAGTCTTCATATACTGGAGAAACAGAAACTCCACAGCTATGTTTCTTTTCTGCTCCATAGACAGCTAAATGCCTGGCAATGTTCAATAACATTCTTTTTTGCTTCTGCGCATGCTCGGAAATGAATCTGAGAAACTTCCGCTCCAGTTTACCATCATGTGCTGTCATTGCTGCTCTTCAACATTGGGCTTGAAACAGCGAAGTTCCTTCTTCACAGTGCAGAAAAAATGTATTTTCAGTAAATTAATTATCCACACAATGTGAATTACAGTGGTAACTTTGTCTCCTTTGTTATTGACATTTCATAAACAATGTTTGCTTACTTCACTGGCATTACAAAACTTGACAGCTCATAAATTATAACTAATCACTAATATCTAATTTAAACACATTTTATAACTAAGCAAGAATTCAGTAGCTAAAAATAAGAATAATATTGCAAAATGTCTTACCCATAACATCCAAAAACAGATGTTTAGCAGTTTTACAAAATACCTTATTACTAATTTCTAACTTTATTTCATTTAATATATTTTAAACTTGTGGGATATCTGAATTTCAATACAGATATCCTTCAGGAGCATCTTCCACATGCCTCATAGCAGCCAACCCTCTTGAATATATTCTCATGATTTCTTACTTGTTCTTATGGTTTCTCACTCTTAAAATAAAAATCTGATACTGCAATCCCTATTTTGGCCTAAGCCCACCTTGTTTTTTCCAAAATTTTCACATCCTCATCTTACTGAGCTCCCGTAGCACAGTCGGTATAGACGAAGCCTTTTTGTTGAAAAAACCTGGGTTCGATTCCTGTAGCTAAATGTGAGTTAGCTAGTCTCATATGGAGGTAGAAGGTTTTTTCCACCTGGAAACTTGGGTTTTTCGCCTCCCTCAGAAGAGGCAAACCAGCCTGTGAACACACATGGATTTACATCATAAATACATAGTTTATCCCTTACTAGGAGGGCTGAACCAGTCCTATGGGACAGTTGAGGATTAGGGGAACCCCATACAAAAAAATTAATCTTACATCTTACCTTGCACACTCATTAGGGAAATTCTTCTTTTATTCTCACATGTGATTTTATTTCCTTTTTTTAATAAATTGATATTAATTATGAGAACTGCACTTCATATATTCAGAATTCTGCCTTCTGACTAGGAAGTAGTGCGAACAAAATAGTGCGACTAATTATGGTTCATTACATAATTCACTTGGTACTAAAATATTTATACTGTTATACTGTTGGAATGAAAAGACAGGAAAAGATGCAAATAATTTGAAAGGTAATAAGTATGATAAGTTATGAATAAGTTAGAAGGTGCAAAAAAAAAGTATTGTAAATATATGGACATATATGATAAGAGCAAATTGAGAACATGGCCATGATTGAAAAATTAGGCAGTGTATATATACATTATGCAGGAGAATTAATGTTCAGTTAGGAAATCTGTGTAGTGAATTTGAAGAGGGAAGGATTTACATATGATTGACTGCACTTGAATGGATTTGGAGTTGGATATGTGGAGAAAGTATTGTTCAGTAAGTTGATAGGGGAGGGATATATGAGGGATGAGGTAGGTCCAACATAGTTATGGACCCAAGGGGATACTGCAGTTTATGTACACTATTGCAAGAAGCAACTAAACTAAAAGTGAGGAGTTTAGACATTGGTTAGTTCTCCTTGGCCCAAACTTACAGGCATTAGTGAACCTTTGTTGAAGGAGAAAATGATAGTTATAATGATAGAATGTAAAGGATATGGTATTTTTAGGCATTAGAGAGAGAGAGAGAGAGAGAGAGGGAACAGGATGTGGAAAGAGTATTGCTGACGATAGTAGAAGAATTGCAACCAAGAAGAGTAAGAGTCAGCATGACGGCAGTGCATTTGAGTATCTGGTATGAGTTAGCAAGCAGTACAATATACATTGTTGGTTACCGCTATAGGACAAGAGTGGAAAGAGGACAAGAAGATGTGGACAATTTGCATCAGCAAATTAGCACAGGTTCATGTCAAATAATTACACTGGCCAACAAAAAAAAAATTTTTTTTTCTGCTGATTATGATCTGACACTTGTTTTTTACTAATTTGGGTGCACTGATTTCAAATATCAAACCCATTTTTCTCTATCACGTCAGGTTTTCCTCTATGGCATTTTCTTTTTGCTAATTTGTAAGTTTTTGATAGTTTTAAGGAGGCAGTACTATTTAGAGGATCAAAAAAATCGATTTTTTAATATTATTTTCTAAAAGTATATACTTTTAAAAATCTGTTCCTAACTTTTTATCAGGATATTCGAAAAATTCTCGAAGATATAGCCTATTATTCAAAGCGGTGTGCAGATCAGAATTGGAGTGCTCACCACTCTCGCTTGTTAGTAACCAAATAAATGCGTAAGAACCTGCAACGGCATACTGGTGCTTTGAATGCGAGAGAGGCCGATAACCGATCTAATACATTTAGGTGATGAAAAGTAGGCGATGACAACTGCCTAAAACAAATGAATGCTATATGCATCATAGCAGACAAAGAATGATCGAAATCAGTCAGTTGTTAATCGATCGTGAAAGTATGATGAGTGCTTATAACGTTTCAATAAAGTCTCTGTTTTTTTTTGTCTTGTTAATTGCATGTTAGTCGGCAGTGAAGAAAATACATCATGTCTACTACTCGAAATTGTGTCAGTAGTGTAGATTCCTTCTGCTACATTTGTGACAGCTTTACTGTTCCCAGTCAAAGGACAAATATCACTGATTTCGTTAAGAAAGTGTACTTTGCATACTTTGACGTAAAAATTGCAGATCAGGACAAGTCATGGGCTCCAAATAAAGTGTGTAAGTTGTGTAGAAAATTTACAACAGTGGAGCAAGGGAAAAACACCAAAAATTAGCTTTTGGCATTCCAATGATTTGGCGTGAACCGAAAAATCACGTAGATGATTGCTATTTTTGTTTAGTTCAGACTTCTGGTTATAATAAGAAGAATAAGAAAAAAATTGTGTATCCAAATCTCGACTCAGCAATTCGGCCAGTTGCTCATTCCAATGAAATAGCCGTGCCAATTTATAAAGGACTTCCTTTACTTGAGAACGAGCATGATCGGGATATGCCAGATGTTCTTGAGGAGCAAGACCCGGATGTTGATTTAGACAATGAAAATTTAATTTCTAATTCTGGACTGCAACGTTTTACTTAAGTGGAATTGAATGACTTAGTAAGAGATTTGGGCCCATCAAAGGAATCATCGGAATTGTTTGCTTCAAGATTAAATGAAAAAAACTTACTGGAGCAAGATACGAAGATAACTTTTTATCGTAGCAGGGAAAGTAATCTTATACAATATTTTAAACACGAGTGTGGATTTGTTTACTGTAACAATGTGTCAGGTTTACTAACTGAAATGAGTGTTCTACAATATCATCCAAAATGAGTGTCGTTTATTTATCGACAGTTCAAGCAGAAGTCTCAAGTGTGTCTTACTACACAATGGGAATGTATATGGCTCAATTCCTATTGGCTGTTCAGTCCACTTAAAGGAAACATATGAGACATTAAAAAGGTTCCGAAGTTATTAAAATATACAGACCATAACTGGATCATCTGTGTGAATCTTAAAATGGTGAACTTTTTACTTGGCTTTCAAAGAGGTATATACAAAGTCTCTGTGTTTTCTATGCTTCTGGGATAGTCGAGCTAGAAACCAACACTGGAGTCAGAAACATTGGCCTCTTAGAATATCCTTAAATGTTGGAGAACAGAATGTTTATAAATCAACCTTTAATCGACAGAGAAAAAAATCATTTTTCCACCTTTACACATCAAACTAGGTCTTATGAAGCATATGTTAAAGCTTTAGATTTACAAGGTGACTGTTTCCAATACATATGTGAAAAATTTCCATGACTTAGTTATGAAAAAATTAAAGCCGGTGGATTTGATGGACCGCAAATTAGAACTTTAATGAGAGACCCAAATTTCATCAACTCTATGAACGAAATTGAGAAAGAGGCCTGGACTTCATTTACGATGGTTGCGAATAATTTTCTTGGAAACAAGAAAGTGTGCATTTACAAAGATCTAGTGGAAACTATGCTTGTAAAATTTCCAGTGCCTAGGTTGCAACATGAGCATAAAGCTTCATTTCCTATACAGTCATCGTGATAGATTTCCCAAGAATTTAGGTGCTGAAAGCGATGAACAAGGCGAATGATTTCATCAAGACTTAAAAACTATGGAAGATTGGTACCAAGGAAGATGGGATTCTCACATGATGGCCGACTACTGTTGGAGTATTCAAAGGGATTGCCAAAACAGAACAAAACAAAACAGAACACACAGCAGAAATTGCTAGAAACAAAAATTTATTCCCTGAAACTCGTGTAAGTAAAATTGTTATTTTTTTATAAATATTCTTGTAATTTTTAATGAATATTGTTGAGTAGTTATGTATCTAATTATTGGCCTCTCTCACATTCAAAGCGCCAGTATGTGCTGTTGCAGGTTTTTACGCATTTATTCGTTTACTAACAAGCGAGAGCGGTGAGCGCTCCGATTCTGATCTGCGCAACGCTTTGAATAATAGGCTATATCTTTGGGAATTTTTCGAATTTCTTGATAAAAAGTTAGGAACAGATTTTTAAAAGTACATACTTTTAGAAAATAATATTAAAAAATCTATTTTTGATCCTCTAAATAGTACTGCCTCCTTAAAAATATCAAAAACTTACAAATTAGCAAAAAGAAAATGCCATAGAGGAATAACCTGACATGATAGAGAAAAATGGGTTTGATATTTGAAATCATCGCACCTAAATTAGTAACAAACAAGTCTCATATAAAAGTCAGCAAAAATTGTGTTGGACTGTGTTATTAATGGGAATATAGATTGGGTGGAGGAAAATTCACTGGGAAAAAAGAAAATGGAATTTATGCAGCTACTTCTTCTTCTACAGCTTCTCCCACTTAAGTGGGGTCACTGTTTGTAATGAGTCTCTTCCACACCTTCCTGTCTTGGGCTGTCACCACATCCAAGTTCTTCATCTTCAAGTCCTCTTCTACCAGCTCCCTCCATCTCTTCTTTGGTCGCCCATGCTTCCGCCTTCCTTGCACATCCATCTGCATGACCCTTCTTCCCACATATTTGTCCTCCCTCCTCATCACATGACCAAACCATCTCAACTTTGCCTCCTGTATTTTCGCTCCTAAGTTCGTAACTTTCACTGCTCCCCTGACATAGTCATTTCTCAGACGATCCTTTCTGGTCACACCGCACATCCACCTAAGCATTCTCATCTCTGCTACTTCCATCCTGCTGATATTATTTTTCCTCAGGGCCACAGTTTCTATAGCATATGTCATAGCTGGCCTCACTAATGTCCTATAAATTTTGCCTTTCAGATTGATTGGCAACCTCTTATCGCATAACACTCCAGCCATCTCCCTCCAGTTCCTCCAACCTGCTTGTATCCTGCATCCCACTTCCTTCTCAGCTCCTCCATCTTCTTCCACTGTTGAACCTAAGTATCTAAAGTCTCTCACCTTCCTGATGACATTTCCTTCCAGCTCCAGATCTGTCTCCTGGCCACTGCCCACTGCGCAACACATATACTCTGTCTTACTTCTGCTCAGTCTCATACCTCTCTCTTCCAGTACTTTTCTCCATCTTTTCAGTTTAGTTCCTGCTTCTTCTCTTGAATCTACACACAACAAGATGTAATCTGCATACAATATTGTCCAAGGCACATCTTCTCTCATCTCCTCTGTTATCACCTCCATCACAATATTAAACAGAAACGGACTTAATGCTGACCCTTGATGCAAGCCAACTGTTACTTGAAAACTTTCTGTCAGTCCCAAACAGGTCCGAACACTTGTCTTCACATTTCTGTACATTTCCCGCACCAACCTGACATATTTCTCCGGCACCTTCTTCTCCCTCAGACACCTCCAGACTTCTTGTCTTGGCACTCTATCGTATGCTTTCTCCAGATCAATAAATACCAGATGTAGCTCCCTTTGTTTCTCTCGATATTTTTCCATCATCTGCCGTAACCCAAAGATACTGTTGTTGATCTACCAGGCATGAAACCAAATTGTTCCTTTGCAATCTCCACCTCCTTCCTCAATCTACCATCAAGAACTGTTTCTAGGATCTTCATTGTGTGGGACAACTTTATTCCTCTATAATTTTTACAGTCTTGTGCATCCCCTTTACCCTTGTAGATGGGGACAAGAGTAATCTCCCTCCATTCCTCAGGTATATTTTCCTGTTGGCAAACTTTCATGAACAGGTCCCACAGCAGGTCAATTCCCTCTTCCCCCAGTGCCTTCCATGCCTCCACTGGAATTCTGTTGGGGCCCACCGATTTTCCATTCTTCATCCTCTTCATGGCCTCCATCACTTCCACTCTACTGATGTTCTGCACCATCCCCTCAGAAGGCTGCCCATCTCCTCTGAGAGTCCTTGCATTTTCCTCATTCAAAAGTCCCTGAAAGTATATTTTCCATCTGTTTCTTATGTCCACATCCTTCCATAATACTCTTCCTTCAGCGTCTTTGATCTGCCTCACATGTAAGATGTCCTTTGCTGCTTTATGTCTACATTTCGCTAGTTGGTAAATTTTTCTCTGTCCTTCCTTTGTTTCTAATTGATCATACAGATCTTGATATGCCATGGCCTTCACCTGTGCCACAACTCTCTTGGCTTCTTGCTTTCTCTCTTTGTACACCTCTCTGTCCTCTTCCACTCTTGATTCATCCCACTTCTGCTTTGCCTTCCTCTTAGCTGTCACTGCCACTTGTACATCATTATTCCACCACCAACCCTCCTCCTGCCCTCTTCTGCACCTCGATTGCACAGCTCAGGATTACTTTTGAATTATGTTTCCACCAATCCTGTACACTTTCTAGTCCATCCGAAATCCTCTCTGACACCCTCTCCCTAAAACGATTCCTCACACTCTCCTCTTTTAAGCGAAACCACTTAATTGTCTTCATTCCATGGCATCCAGAAGTTCTTATCTTCGATCTTATTTGAAAATCTGCGCACAGCAATCGGTGTTGTTGTGCTACTTGATCTGTTGGAATTACTTTACAATTTGTCACAACCTTAAGATGTTTTCTTCTAGTCAAAATGTAGTCAGTTTGTGAGCTGTTGTTACCACTCCTAAATGTTATCAAATGTTCTTCCCTCGTGTAGAAAAACAAGTTCACAATTGCCAGATCAAATGCTGCTGCAAAGTCCACAACCCTCTCCCCTTCCTGGTTCATCATTCCCACTCCGTGGCCACCATGCACCCTTTCACAATCTCTATTCTATCTTCCTATGTGTCCGTTCAAGTCTCCTCTGACAATCACCATCTCATTTTCTTCCAATTCCCTCATTTCTTCATCTAACACGTTCCAGAACTCATCTTTTTCCTCTGCTGTACAACCAATTTGCAGGACATATACACATAATACGACCACCTGCTCTTCTCCAAGACCCAATTTCATTCGCATGATCCTGTCATTCCTTCTACCCACGTCCAGTACTTCACCCTTCATTCTGCCACACACCACAATTCCTACACCATTTCTTCCCTCGTTATTCACTCCAGAGTAGAACAATTTATATCCATCTCCCAGTTCCTTTGCCTTTCCCCCCTTCCACCTTGTCTCCTGCACACATAAAATGTCCAACTTCCTCTTCCTCATCATGTCTGCCACCTCTCTTCCCCTTCCAGTCATGCTTCCAACATTCAGTGTTCCCACTCGCAACATCCTGTCCACCTGCTGGGCTCGCTTCTTTAACCGCACCCGCCCTTGATGCGGTAGCCCTCATCCATTTCTCGCAGCTGTAGGGCGATGTGGCTGCACGTCGCTTAAGGGGTATGCCCTAGCCCTTATATCATTTTCTCTTTGACTCATAATCATAGTTTGAGCTGGCATTGAAGTTTTCTGACCAGATGCCCTTCCTGACATCAACCCTCGCATTTATCCGGGCTTGGGACTGGCACCTATTGAGGCTAGCTTGCCTCTTTCGCCGGCTGCATAAAACGAAATGACTTAGCAAGATAGGAAAGACTCACCCCTAGCCCTCGAATACTCTAATAACATCAGGGGGAAGGAGCAAGGAGAGGAGAAAGAAGCAAAGAAAGAAGAGGAGGGACCAGTTTACAGAATAATATAGCAGATATATATATTGCATGAAGTAAGGCATGGTCCAGCATCAGGTACCTCGGGTTTGCCATGCCCGTACTCACTAAAGTGAGCCCTTGAGGTAAATTTATGCAGCTACTAAGATCATCATCATCAAATTCCTGCCATGTACCCTCAAGGGGTGTACAGGATATGACAGTACTACATGAAAAAATTACATCATTACTAACTTCCTATCTACAATTTTCCTCCAAATCAGTCTGTTACTTGTCAAGACTCCAACATTATCAGATCTTATATTTCTATCGTCTAAGGCACTTTGTACCGTATCAATCCACCTATATCTTGGTCTTCCTCTGGGTCGTTTTCCTGCCAACCTGGCAGAGAACACTTGTTTTGCTAATCTTTCCTCTCCCATTCTATTTAAGTGACCATACCATCTGAGATTAACTCTGCTAACGCATTCCTGGATGCTGACAATGTCAAGTTCTTTCCTAATATCCTCATTTTTAATATGATATTGCCATTGATGCCATCTGTTCACGCCTCTAATCTTTCTCAGGACTCTCATATCTGTGGTCTCTAGTCTTTGGTCAAGTGTTTTACTTCTGACCCAGCTCTCAGATCCATAAGTTAAAATTGGTTTGAACACAGTCTTGTATACAGCTAATTTAGTGTTCCGACTAATTTCTTTCTTATTCCATATGAATTTATTCAATTGACTTCCCACGATACCAGCTTTGCTGATTCTGTTGTCCATTTCTATATTTAGTTTACCATCTTCAGTAAAAATCGTGCCTAAGTAGCTGAAATATTTTACTTGTTCCACAGGTTCTCCATTCATAAGTTGACATTTTCAATGATTCTGCCTATTTTCATTGTCTTTGTCTTTTTATTGCTGACCTTCATACCATATCTATTACAACAGCTATTCAATTTAGTCAGAGAATCTTGCACACTTGTAGCGGATTTATTTAGAAGTATAACATCATCAGCATAAAGCAAAGAGCTGACATTAACATCTCCAATTTTGATATCAGGTTTAATACCACATTCCTTCATAATGTGACCCATATAGATAATGAATAACAGAGGGGATAATGTACATCCTTGTCTCACACCAGATTTAACATTAAACCATCTTCCTGTACTTCCTTCAATTCTAACTGCTGACTCACAACTCAAATAAAGACTAAGTATTGCTTGATATAATGCCCCATTGACACCATATAACTGCAGCGTATTGAATAGCTTCTCTCTTGGCACCTTGTCATATGCCTTTTCCAAATCGACAAAACTTAAATACAGATCTTTGTTATATTCCCATGCTTTCTCGACTATTTGTTGTAAAGTGAAGATCTGATCCTGACAGCCTCTATTTGGCCTGAATCCAGCTTGTTCTTCACCAAGCTTTTCTTCCACAATTCTTCTCAACCGTTTCACAAGTATACTTGCATAGATCTTGCCAGGAACACTCAGTAGGGAAATACCTCTGTAATTCTCACATTCAGTTTTATTTCCCTTTTTATATATGGGTACTATGAGAGCTCTACTCCAATCATCGGGAATTCGTCCCTCTGTCCAGGCTTTCTGAACTATGCAGTGCAGCCACTGTAAGACTCTTATACCACCATACTTCAGCATTTCTGGTCGAATATCATCTACTCCTGCTGCCTTTCCACATTTCAAGCCTTTGATGGCTTTTTCTACTTCAAGTATGGATATGTATTCCTGACTGCATGCCTGGTCAGTGTTTTTTATCACTGTGCTGTCATCACTGCTTGTTTCATTTAGCAGTTTTTCAAAGTAATTACTCCATACTTCAAGGATATCTTTTTCTCCTGTTTTCATTTCACCTTTATCATCTTTAATTCCTTTTACAGCACTCTTTCCTCCATTCCTAAGCTTCTTCAACAACCTCCAGAATATTTTGCCACCTTCTTGATATTTATTTTCTATATTCTTGCCAAAGTCCTCCCATGACTTTTGTTTAGCTAGTTTTACACACTGTTTAGCTTTCTTACATTTGTCTCTGTATTCTGTAAGAGTAAAAGCTGACTTATTTGCCTGGAACTTTTGATATGCTTTCTTCTTTTCCTTCACTGCCTCCTTAACTTCCTGTGTCCACCAGGGAGTTCTGATTTTTTTATCCTTGCACACAACTTCACCACATGCCTCTCTGGCAGAATCAATCAATGTTTCCTTCAGAGTTTGCCACTGGATCTCCAAGGTTTGATTCCTGTTCTCAAACTCTTTCATTTTCTTTTCAATAATATTTCTGTATTTTAGTCTACAGTTCACATCTGAGAGCTGCTCAACTTTTATTCGCTTTAAAACTTTCTTACATGTTATTCTTTTCAATATGAAATTCAATTTTATCCTGCTCAAGACTAAATAGTGATCACTTCCAATTTCAAATCCTCTGTACACTCTGGTGTCCTGCACCAGGGAGAAAACATCACTATCAACAATAACATAGTCAATGAGACTTTTCTTATTCCTAGCCTCTTCTCTCCATGTGAATTTGTGCACATTTTTATGTTGGAACATGGTGTTAGTAATAACCAGTCCATGTCCTGAGCAGAAATCCAACAGATATTTGCCATTATTATTAGCTTTGCTCTTTTCTCCAAATTTTCCCAAAATATTTTTGTATGTCTCACAATCATTTCCTACTCTGCTATTTAGATCCCCAACAAGGACCAATTTTTCATTTTTCATTGTGTCAGTTTCTTTTTCTAAAGCCTCAAAAAATTCCTCCACTTCTACCTTAGTAGAACCTTCTGTGGGACCATAGGCACAAATAAGTCTCATTGTCCAGTTTCCCATTTACTAAGAGTTTCCCAGCTACTAAGATATCATAATCAAATTCTTGTTATATAACATCTGGGTGTACAGAACATTATCATAGTACTACATGAAAAGTTTACCTTGTTACCAGCTTCCTATTGACAGTTTCTCTCCATATTAATCCGTTATCTGCTAGGATTCCAACATCATCAAATCTTATAATTTGGTCCTCTGAGGCACTTCTTACTGCATCAATCCACATAGATCTATCCTTTTCTGGGTCTTTTTTCCTGTTTAAAAAAAAAAAAAAAAATGCTTTACTAACTTTACTTTTTAAGCAATCACACACCTGGGATTAGATCTGATAACACATTCTGGATTGCTAACAATGTCAGGCTCTTCCCTAATATCCAAATTTTTAACATGGTTTTTTCATGATGTCATCTGTTTGTTCACTCAACTAATTTTTCTCAGAATTCATCGTTTCGACACTGCCTTACAACAGCGCAAACAAATTAATCCAAATAATCACATTTTAAAGAAAAATTTTAATTTTGCAAGAAAATAAGTACAAAAATTAAACTCCAACTTTACATAAGAATTTATATCTGCTCCTCTGTTCCTAATAATTTATTTGCTTAGGCATGGACTCTACCGACATAAAACACATATTTCTTATTTCTTCATCTCGAAACCATACTTTTATAATGGATTGTATTAAATTATCTTTTGTATTACAAAGTCAAATGTAGAAAATATGAAAGTTTCATAAGTTGACTAGAGAGCTTGCAGGAATACATTCCTCAGCATCCCTGAGTTGCCTTAGTGTTGACTACTTAAAAGACATAGGGCACTGTTCAAGCATCTATATATATTTTATTAATTCATTTTGATAAGATTTCACTGGCCTGATAACTGTTTCAAACTGTTTGGTTCTCTTCAGAGACCAGGCAGAAACCTTAAGAGAACAAATAACTTCCATGCAGTACTAAGGAACTTGAAATATCAGAGAAATGTATTTTTTGTAAGCGAACTCATGGCTGGTACATAAAAGTAAAAGCTTCAGGCCAGTGAATCTTTATCAAAATGAACTAATAAAAGGCAAATATATAAATGCTTGGGCAGCGTCGATGTCTTTTAAGTAGTCCACACTAAGGTAACTCTGGGATGCCGAGGAATGTATTCCCGCAAGCTCTCTGGTCAACTTACAAAACTTTCATAGTTTCTACATTCAACTTTGAAATAATGCTGGATCTAATATTCATTTTGCTTATGTAAGTTTGCATCAGTGAACTGAAGTCTTTTAGCTCTCTATTTTAGTAATTTCTTTGTATTACAATATAATTTTCCAGGTCTCTTTCACTATGGCCCACAACTTTTCTGTTGGATTAATGTCAGGAGAGTTACCTTTAAACTGAAGCAATTGGATGTTGTGATTTTTGAGGGACTCTCACTTTTTTTGAAGTGTGGCATGGAGCTAGTTCCTGTTGCAAGATGAGTTCATTTTCATTTCTCCAATATTTTTATGTATTCGTCACTTTTCATTATACTATCAACATACACAAGTGGACCGTCATGTGTAAAACAACCCTGGAACATCTTTTTAGCTGGATGTATAGGAACTTGAAGGGAGAAGAGAATCAGTAGCTGAGAAGACTTCTCCATGGCAGGAGAAGTCTTCTCAGCTACTGATTTGTGAACATAGGGTTCTCTCTCTCTCTCTCTCTCTCTCCTTGGACAAAGAAATAACTTTTATCTGAGAATATGTCCTTCTTCCACTTCTCAACAGTCTAATCTTTGTACATTTTAGTTTCTTTTTTTTGACTGTGGACAGTTCTCCCTGCTTCCATCAATCTTTGACTGACTGTCATTTCAGAAACATTCCCACCAGCTGCCCAAACTCTGTTTAAATCTGGAGCAGATAATCTTAGATTTAAGTTGTCTTTCCTAACTACTAAATGATCCTGAGTAAGTGTGGTTTTCCTTTTTTTTTTTTTTTTTTTTCACCCACATTTTCCTTTTCTGTCAGAAAAAAACTTGTCTGTCTCCCTAAACTTCTTTAAAATCACATTAACAATACTAAACCAACACCACACTGCTCAGGATATGAACTAGTCATTATTAACACTATGTTCTAACATAAAGATGTACACAGGTTCACATGGAGAGAAGGCATAAGAAACCAGAAAAGCTTCATTGACTAAGTCATTGTTGATAATGATATCTTCATGCTGGTTTCAGAATACAAGAGTGTATAGAGAACTTGAAATTGGAAGTGACCATCACTTAGTTCTAAGTAGGAAAAAAAGGAATATCACATTGAAAAGAACAGTATGTAAGAAAATTTTTTTTTAAAAAACTTTTCAGTAAACTGTAGACTCTACTATACAAACATTATTGAAGTAAAACTGAAACACTCTGAAAACAAGAATCAAACCTTGGAGTCTCAGTGGCAAATTCTGAAGAAAACATTTGATCGATTCAGCTAAGGCAGGTATGTGATGAAGTTCTCTGCAAGGATATAAAATTAAGAACACCATGGTGAACACAAGATGAACTAAAGAATCAGTTTTGGACAAGAAGAAAGCAAACCAGAAGTTCTTAGCAAATAAATTGGCAGATATCCTAAACGAATACAGAGAAAAATGTGTGAAGGTAGCTAAAAAAAAAAAATCATGGGAAGACTGGTAAGAGTATAGAAGGTAAATATCTGTATGGTGACAGAATGTTCTGGAGGCTATTCAAAAAAACTTTAGAAATGGAAGAAAGAGTACTGTGAAAGGAATTAAAGATAATAAACGCGAAATGAAAACTGAAGATAAGGATATCCTAGATATCTGGGAATAATTACTTTGAACGATTGCTAAATGAAACAATCAGTGACAGAATAATGAAAAATTTTCAAGTGAAATGCGAACAGGCATACATATCAATACTGGAGTTGGGGGAAAAAAAAAAAAAGGCCATCAAAAACTTGAAATATGGAAAGGCAGATGGAGAAGATGATATCCAACCAGAAATGCTCAAATATGCAGGGATAAAGGTTTTGCATGGCTGCACTGTATAATTCAGAGAGCCTAGTCAGAATTTTGAATTCCAGATGATTGGAGTGGAACTCTCGTAGTTCCCATATGTGAAAAGGTAATAAAGCAGAATCTGAGAATTACAGAGGAATTTCTCTACTAAGTGTTCCAAGTAAGATTTATGCAAGCATACTTGAAAACAAGCTGAGAAAAATTGCAGACGAGAAACTGGGAGAAGAACAAGCTGGTTTAAGGTTAAATCGAGGTTATCAAGATCACATTTTCACTTCATGACAAATAGTTGAGAAATCATGGCAATATGATCAGGATCTGTACTGAAGAAGTTTTGTGGATCTGGTAAAGGCATATGACAAGATGTCCAGAGAAAAGTTTAACAAATCACTACAGCTATATGGGCTGAATGGAACATTATACTGGGTGTGGATCGCATTAAGAAAGAAATTATCAAAACTGATAACTCTCTGCTTTATGCAGATTTTGTTTAGCTGCATTCTGAATGAAGCTCCTATAAAATAAGTAAAATATTTCAGGCTATTTAGGTATGGTCTTTAGTGAAGATGGCAAATTAACAGAAGCTGGTATAGAAGATGCAAACAGCAGAGAGTGAATGCCTATGTGAGAATGAATTGGTGAGAGATCAACCCATCTGCTCTCTTCTGTATTGAGTCAAGTGTTTAAAAAAATAACTTAAAATAAGACCTTTAATGCAAAAGTGGAAAAGAGTATGAGAGTTAGGCTGAGTGTGACAAGTTTAGTTTAAGCAAACGTTAAACTTGTGGTGAAAGACTGTGGGAATTTGTCCTTGCTAACAGATTAGTTATTACCAATACCCGTTTTCAGAAACACCCACGATGGATGAACACTTGGACATCTAACATTGATTAGGTCAGGGCACAACATTGATTACATCCTTCAGGAAGACAAGCATCTCTGATATGCATGCTTATCCTGGAGCAGACTGTGGTACATACAGACCAACTAGTAAGAGCCAAAGCAAGTCCCACTTTCCCAACAGTGAAATCATCCTTCTAGGAGATTTTAATGTCCACAACACAAATTGGCTTTCCAACTCACTCCACCCAATTTCACACAGATGTTTGGTTTCTGTAATATGTGTATTCATCAAATATTTCCATGGGAAATGTTTATTTGAAATAGCATCAATAATTCCTCCACTTAGTGCTAAGCTCATTGGAACACGTGCTGCTGCTGCTCAACATCACAGTGTACATTGAAACCCACAGAACAGCTTCTTTTCCTCCTCTTTTATCCATACAACTGCTGTATTGTGGAACAGTCTTCCTCTTGTTTTTCCCAAAGAATACAATATGCAGTCTTTTTAATCAAATGTAAACGAGTTCTTCCTTTCCCAACCACTACTCTTATACGGCACTAATTTATTATAGGTTGGTCAATCACCCTCTCGTGTATGGGCTCAACATAAAAAAAAAGTAGTAATTATAATAAAGTGTCCATAGACAACTTATGTAAAGATATTCAATTACTGTCTGTTGATTTACAATAGCCACTTCAATTTGGATTCATCTAATTATGTGTTAGCCATAGTTGTTGAATTTGGATTTGTTCTAGTTTACTCACTGATAATTAAACTCAGAAATCATTCTGCAGAAATAAATGTGTGACACATACTCTTGTAAACACAAGTGCCAGGTCTATTTATTTTTGAAGAGAAAACAATAAATGGTAATTTATATTTTCAAATATAGTAGAAAATTGTGTTTTACCACAACTTTAGAGACCTTCTGATAAAAATTTTCCACCTAGATAGATCATCCAACCACACACTGAATTTTGAAACCATTGTGCAACAAACTTTTGCAGTAACATTTCTGTAGACTCCAACAAAAGACTAGTGTTTAATGTTTTTTCTATGTCATTTGTCCACTCTAGATATTTTACTATTTCCATATTATTGATA
The DNA here is from genome assembly GCF_054136105.1 of Typopeltis vanoorti. Taxonomy (NCBI): domain Eukaryota; kingdom Metazoa; phylum Arthropoda; class Arachnida; order Uropygi; family Thelyphonidae; genus Typopeltis; species Typopeltis vanoorti. The sequence continues at coordinate 139,691,651 of NC_143560.1, forward strand.
CTTAGTGGAACCTGGGTTCATAGGCATGAGTGAAATTCTAATTTTTCAATTTTCCATTTTGAAATTTGCCTGTGTCATTCTCTTTAAGCATCTCGTGTAAGTAGTTTCACTTTGTGTTGAATACTATGAATACAATTCTTCCTTTTGTGCTTATCACTGAAGAATAAATCATTTCATTGTATTATTTAGAATTTATTATTATTTAGCTAGAATATCTTACCTGTTTTAATCCTTTTGTTTGATTAACACTAGTTATGTTCATATAGTATTCTTTTAATCCCTATGCTAGTTCCATCTCTTTTCTGGGTATGCTTGGTATGTTGTTGGTGTCTGTATTCAGTTCTCATCACATTGTTCCAGTAGATGATGTATTGCTGTACATCTGGTGTTCCCTAACAGAAACAAAGAAACCTTTTAAACTGGCCGATGACTCATTCAACATAAATGAATGTGTGGTTTAAGCTAATACAGGATGCAGTTTGGTTGGCTAAATCCCAATTCAAAAAATATTTGCATTTGAAATACAGGCATTCTTTGTTACTACATGTTTTTGGATTGGAAATGATTATACACTGGGGTATTCTTTTTATACCAGGGATATCCATTGCTGTGATACATGTCAAATTTATATTAAAGTCCCAAACATATTTGGAACTAAAAAAAAAAAAAATGGGGTGCTTAAGGGTCAAGGCTGTATAACTGAGAGGAGATCTCCACATAGCCGCCTTTAAAGGAATGCGGAGAACCGACCAGGGCTTCTGACCTAATGTCCAATCCTCACCTTCCCACGGTGCACCCTGTTGGGTATCTACCTGGATACCGAATGAGGATGGGCTGGCAATTTGGGATTTAGCTGACCGAATTGTATTCTTATTGGCTTAAACCAATATATAAATGATGATACAACATGATAAAATTCCATGCCGGCTGGGGCGTCGCCCGGTTAAACAAGGCCCCCGTTGTTTTCGCCAGTGAACCAGGGTGAACAGTGAAAAGTCAGCTAGTAGAATAAATCTGAAAGCACACACCAACTCAACATCACCAGAGTTAAAGATTGGTACTATCAACATAAGAAATCTGAATGGCAAAGAAATGGAGCTAGCTGAGAAATTAGATAAGTACCAAATCGACATAATAGGGTTGACTGAAACAAAAAAGACAAAAACTGGTGAAATCTTTCTGAGCAATAAATACAAAATGTTATATTCAGGCATGAGAATCAAGGAAAAGGAGTAGCCATATCATTCAACACTAAATACGAGGCTAATCTTCTTGAATGGCAGTCAGTCTCAAGTAGAGTGATGTGGGCAAATATCAGAATGAGAAACTGGACAATGAGACTTATTTGTGCCTATGGTCCCACAGAAGGCTCTACTAAGGTAGAAGATTGGGGATCTAAATAACAGAGTAGGAAGTGGGTTGTCAGACATACAAATATATTTTGGGAAAATTTGGAGAAAAGAGCAAAGCTAATAATAATGGCAAATACCTGTTGAATTTCTGCTTAGGACATGGACTGGTTATTGCTAGCACCATGTTCCAACATAAAAATGTGGCACAAATTCACATGGAGAGAAGAGGCAAAGAATAAGAAAAGGCAGGGGGGGCAGCGATCATGTGTGTGTTTAATGGATGTGAAACTAGCAGTATACAAGACAGTGTTCAAACCAGTTTTAAGTTATGGATTTGAAAGTTGGGTTAGAAATGAAGCACTCAATCAAAGACTACAGGGTCTTTGATTGAGTGCTTCATTTCTCTGGGTCTCTTTCCTGCCATCTTGGCACCTGCTTTGCTAACCTTTCCTCACTTATTCTCCTAAAGTGGCTTACACAGCACTCCAATATTGTTATATCAAAGAGGAAAATGAAGAAGTTGATTGGTTTTAACCTGAACTATGTATGGATGTTTGACAAACAGCTGCTCATAGTTATAAATGTTGAGAGGAAAGTGAAGGAACAGTAGTAGCCAATTTGGTTGCACAGTGCCTATTAACATATAGAAAAGGCAATACATAAACAGCATCTGTGTGAAAGTGATTGGAGGGAATTTTTAAGAGAGTGGATTGCCTTCTTCTAGATAACATCATACATTCAGAATTTTGGTGTACCACTCTAGATATGTGCACAATATTTTTTGCTTGGACATATTTCCATTTTTTATAGTGTTAAAAAGTTATATTTGGCAAGAAGTAGTGTATTGATTTTTTTTGTTTTTTTGGAGATCGCAGGCTATATATATGTGATTTGTTTGTGCCAGGAAAGGTTAGAGATATCAGTTGAGGATAAGAAATTTGATCTTGACTGAAGATCAGAATATTATCAAAAAGAAGGAGAATAAAATGAGATTTCCTTATGAGCAATATGCAATTGGCAATCTAAACCATAGGGAAGAAACTATAAGATGGTAGTTGGGTAAGAAGATCTCACTACTGAACACGATCAAATGCCTTAAAAATATCAACAGCCGCCACATAAGTTTTTCTAAATCTCTCCATGGCCTGTGTCTAAAGAACGAGAATGGTGGAATCCACATACCTGGTAATCATTAATTAATTGATAGGTCTGCAGGTAGTGAAGAAGGTAGGGTTGTTTATGACCTTTATCACTTTTGAGAGTATTGAGGTGAGGGAAATGAGAATAGTTTGTGTCTGACTTTTGTCTCCCTTTTTAAGTACAGGCTGGATAAATGCTTGCTTCCATGCTACTAGTTATGTCATCATCATCATCATCAAATTCCTGCCATGTACCCTCATGGGGTGTACAGGATATGACAGTACTACATGAAAAATTTACATCATTACTAACTTCCTATCTACAATTTTCCTCCAAATCAGTCTGTTACTTGTCAAGACTCCAACATTATCGGATCTTATATTTCTATCGTCTAACGCACTTTGTATCGTATCAATCGACCTATATCTTGGTCTTCCTCTGGGTTGTTTTCCTGCCAACCTGGCAGAGAACACTTGTTTTGCTAATCTTTTCTCTCCCATTCTATTTAAGTGACCATACCATCTGAGATTAGCTCTGCTAACGCATTCCTGGATGCTGACAATGTCAAGTTCTTTCCTAATATCCTCATTTTTAATATGCTATTGCCATTGATGCCATCTGTTCACGCCTCTAATCTTTCTCAGGACTCTCATATCTGCGGTCTCTAGTCTTTGGTCAAGTGTTTTACTTCTGACCCAGCTCTCAGATCCATAAGTTAAAACTGGTTTGAACACTGCCTTGTATACAGCTAATTTAGTGTTCCGACTAATTTCTCTCTTATTCCATATGAATTTATTCAATTGACTTCCCACCATACCAGCTTTGCTGATTCTGTTGTCTATTTCTATATTTAATTTACCATCTTCAGTAAAATTCGTGCCTAAGTAACTGAAATGTTTTACTTGTTCCACAGGTTCTCCATTCACAACACAGTTGACATTTTCAATGATTCTACCTATTTTCATTGTCTTTGTCTTTTTATTGCTGACCTTCATTCCATATCTATTACATCAGCTATTCAATTTAGTCAGAGAATCTTGCAGACCTGTAGGGGATTTATTTAGAAGTATAACATCATCCGCATAAAGCAAAGAGCTGACATTAACATCTCCAATTTTGATATCAGGTTTAATACCACTTTCCTTCATAATGTGATCCATATAGATAATGAATAACAGAGGGGATAATGTACATCCTTGTCTCACACCAGATTTAACATTAAACCATCTTCCTGTACTTCCTTCAATTCTAACTGCTGACTTACAACTCAAATAAAGACCAAGTATTGCTTGATATAATGCCCCATTGACACCATATAACTGCAGCGTATTGAATAGCTTCTTTCTTGGCACCTTGTCATATGCCTTTTCCAAATCAACAAAACTTAAATACATATCTTTGTTATATTCCCATGCTTTCTCAACTATTTGTCGTAAAGTGAAGATCTGATCCTGACAGCCTCTATTTGGCCTGAATCCAGCTTGTTCTTCCCCAAGCTTTTCTTCCACAATTCTTCTCAACCGTTTCTCAAGTATACTTGCATAGATCTTGCCAGGAACACTCAGTAGGGAAATACCTCTGTAATTCTCACATTCAGTTTTATTTCCCTTTTTATATATGGGTACTATGAGAGTTCTACTCCAATATCATTGGGAATTCGTCCCTCAGTCCAGGCTTTCTGAACTATGCAGTGCAGCCACTGTAAGACTTTTATACCACCATACTTCAGCATTTCTGGTTGAATATCATCTACTCCTACTGCCTTTCCACATTTCAAGCCTTTGATCGCTTTTTCTACTTCATGTATGGATATGTATTCCTGACTGCATGCCTGGTCAGTGTTTTTTATCACTGTGCAGTCATCACTGCTCGTTTCATTTAGGCAGTTTTTCAAAGTAATTACTCCATACTTCAAGGATATCTTTATCTCCTGTTTTCATGTCACCTTTATCATCTCTAACTCCTTTTACAGCACTCTTTCCTCCATTCCTAAGCTTCTTCAACATCCTCCAGAATATTTTGCCACCTTCTTGATATTTATTTTCTCTGTTCTTGCCAAAGTCCCCCCATGACTTTTGTTTAGCTAGTTTTACACACTGTTTAGCCTTCTTACATTTGTCTCTGTATTCTGTAAGAGTAAAAGCTTATTATTTGCCAGGAACTTTTGGTATTCTTTCTTCTTTTCCTTCACTGCCTCTTTAACTTCCTGTGTCCACCAGGGAGTTCTGATTTTTTTATCCTTGCAGACAACCTCACCACACTTCTCTCTGGAAGAATCAATCAATGTTTTCTTCAGAGTTTGCCACTGAATCTTCAAGGTTTGATTCCTGTTCTCAAACTCTTTCATTTTTTTTTCAATAATCTTTCTGTATTTTAGTCTAAAATTCACATCTGAGAGCTGCTCAACTTTTATTCGCTTTAAAACTTTCTTACATGTTATTCTTTTCAATATGAAATTCAATTTTATCCTGCTCAAGACTAAATAGTGATCACTTCCAATTTCAAATCCTCTGTACACTCTGGTGTCATGCACCAGGGAGAAAACATCACTATCAACAATAACATAATCAATGAGACTTTTCTTATTCCTAGCCTCTTCTCTCCATGTGAATTTGTGCACATTTTTATGTTGGAACATGGTGTTAGTAATAACCAGTCCATGTCCTGAGCAGAAATCCAACAGATATTTGCCATTATTATTAGCTTTGCTCTTTTCTCCAAATGTTCCCAAAATATTTTTCATATGTCTCACAATCATTTTACCTCTGCTATTTAGATCCCCAACAAGGACCAACTTTTCCTTTTTCATTGTGTTAGTTGCTTTTTCTAAAGCCTCAAAAAATTCCTCCACTTCTACCTTAGTAGAACCTTCTTTGGGACCATAGGCACAAATAAGTCTCATTGTCCAGTTCCTCATTCTCATATTTGCCCACATTACTCTACTTGAGACTGACTGCCATTCAAGAAGATTAGCCTCATATTTTCTGTTGAATACTATGGCTACTCCTTCTTTTCCCTGATTGTCATTGCCTGAATATAACATTTTGTATTTATTGCTCAGAAAGATCTCACCAGTTTTGGTCTTTTTTGTTTCAGTCACCCCTATTATGTCGATCTGGTACTTATCTAATTCCTCAGTTAGCTCCATTTCTTTGCCATTCAGGCTTCTTACGTTGATAGTACCGATCTTTAACTCTGGTGATGTTGAGTTGGGGTTTGTTTTCAGATTTGTTATGTGCCAGTTTCTAGTTATTACTAGTTATGTGCCAAATGAATATGACAGCTTAAACAGCAATACAGGATGGATGTTAATTCTGGAATACAAGTTTTGAGCACAATTGAAAGAATAAATACCAACTCTCAACCAGCAGCCTTATTACTATCAAGGGTTAACCAGGATTTTCTTGATGTGCTTTTGGCAGAAGATCAGAGGACATATGCTATTGGAAGTTAATGGCTGTGTTGAACTAATTTTCTTTGGTTGTCTAAACAAGAGTTGGAGGAAATGAGGTTACCATGGCACTATCAGGTTGTGAGAGAGACAAGAACAAGAAAGAGCAGAAGTTACACCCAACAGTTGTAGTGAGGTACCAGGAGTTAACTGCCAGTTGAGCAGGTGGTAAGTTTAATGCATTTCATTCTTATTGAAATCTGCTTTCGAATCATTTTAAACTTTTTTACAATTTTTTGGGGTTATAGCATAAATTGAGAATGCTTAGCGTTTTTGATGTAAATAATTGATCATATGCTGCATTTATTATTATATTTATTATCGACTGCAGAAGCACATTTTTTAGAGAACCAGATCTCGGATAAGGCTCAGAGGTTTGCAGTAGAGTGGGGAATGAAGGCTCTCATTCCAGTGAGAATTATTTCATTTATTAGTTCAGTGCAAATATTTGGATCAAGAGAACACAAACAGTAATTTGACCATGCAAAAGATATATAAAAATTCTGGAGGTTATGCCTGTTGACACAGTTGTGGTGTCATAAGGTACAAGACTGAGATTGGCTAGCAGGAGAACAAATTGTAGAAAAGGAGATTTGGATAAGATTGTGATCAGAGTTGCCAAGGGGACAGCTAGTTAAGAAAAGGAGATCTAGAATGATGGAAGAAGAAAGAGGATTGTCTGGTATTCTGGTTGACTATTGCTCATGACTGATGGCAAATTATTTGGCTTTCCTTCTGGCTTGATCTGTGAATTTGGAGGAGGAGTCAGTTTTTGTTATGGATGGTAAGGTTTCCTAGAAATTTTTTTTAAATAAGAAATAAGGTTTCTTGTGAGTGAGAGATAGCCACAAAAGGGCAGCATGGTTGTCAAAGTTAGGGGAACAGTAAAGGCACAAAAGATTATAAGGTGAAGTATGGAGATCTTTAGCCAGAGGCTAAAGATTTCCAGATTACCTTATGATCATAAAGCAGTGATTCCAGTAGATCCAAATCTGATATCACTTTCAGAAAGCAATATTAGATTTGACATAAACACGTATTCCTTTCTTTTTTTTGTGGATGCATTATGCAGGATGTTGGAGTAGTTCAATCTTAAGTGAAAGACCGTTATACAAATACTAGCATCTTAATATGGATATAAAAAAAAATCTCCCAAAAAAATAAGAAGAAAAAATATAACAATCTGCCAAAAAAGCCAAAATTTGCTCTAATAAAAAACGCTTCCACATTTGAGGAAGTGTTTTCGAGGCATCAGTACAAATATTAATGATATATATACTACCATTTACAGACATCAAAATTTGATCTACTTTTCCAGACCTTAAGGTGGACCATGGTGGTGGTGGAGGATGCCAATTCGAGTTTGGTCAGGAAAAGTAGATCAAGTTTTTATGTCTGTAAGTGGTAGTATATATATCATTAATGTTTGTATTGATGCCTTGAAAACACTTCTTCTGATGTGGAAGTGTTTTTTATTAGAACAAATTGTGACTTTTTTGGTATGTTTTTATAATTTTTTTTGTTGTTATTTTCATGGGAGATTATTTTTTATATCCACAGTTAAGATAGTATTGTATAACTGCCTTTCATATAAGAATTGTTGATTCTGTAAATTTAAAGAGCTACATGAGGTTGAGGAACTTCTGAACATCTTTTATACAAGGAATACTCATATTCAACTCCAGGCATGGCCTCGGAGAGTGTCCATATACAACCAGTAACTTGGTCTCCCTCCAGCATGATCTGGCAAAATAAGCAGCAGCAGGATTCTTCAACAACTGATAGGGATGCCTTCAAGAGGTACATTACAATTTTTATCCCATGTGTCATCTGGCACCCAGCCTTCAGAAAGTGTTTTACTCCTGTACCCTTAGATGGAGCAGATACTGACTCCCTAGTTCGAAATAACAGTGTGTTGAGCATGCCCATCAAGGCCATCACCTGCACTGGGTTTTGGGAAGGGGGAAAATAGAAGCTGGAGGCTTTGCTTGGGAGATGAAATGGCTACTGTTATGTTTCATGACAAAAAAAGCAGCGCAGCGGTATTACATCAGTTTCTCTAACTAGGAAAGATATGCATTTAAGAGGGCAATGCTCACCTTGTCAGGGGCCACCATGGAATAGTGACAATAGGTATGGCCTATTTCCACTATTCCATGGTGGAAATAGGCCATATCACAGGTGTGGTCTAGGGATGACTTGGCTGGTAGATGCTGCATATTGCATCATCAACAGTCCATATGGCCTAAGGTTGCCACCACTTGTCTTGCTTTTATGATTTTGTGGAGAAAGGTGCATGTGTAAACCCCTATAAGGTTTAAAGCAGTACAATATGCAAACTGTTCATATCTTGTGTTGGCATTTAGCATATTTTTTTAAAGCTTTTGATACCTTCTATTCATATCATCCCAGAAAAGCTGCATTTTCAGTTTAGCATCTGGTGGATGCTACATTGATAGCAAATGCTCTACAACAAGATTCATTGTGTGTATATTTGTGTGGTGTGTTCACCTATATGAAGAATGCCATGGATATTACTTCATTTTGAATAATATCTGACAAATATCACCAATTCCTTTCATGAATGAGCTGTCATTTCATGAATGAGTCTGATGTTCACCATGTTTTCAACACTTTGAACATAGAAAATTATAACCTGCAGATTGATGACATATAAATCAGTCTATAAAGATTAAGATTCTTAAGTATATAACATTAAAAGAGATAATACTTATTTAATAATTAATGCCTATATATCTTTTTGTCTAAGCGTTATAGATCCTACAGAATCTAAAATAGTTTCGAGTGTTTTTTAAGAGGAAATTGTTGAGCTACTCAATGACCATTTTGCAAGGGTATATCATCCAAGTGAAGACATTATAGTAGAGTTGTCGGGGACTAATGTGAGGACAGAGATTGATGAATTGGTGGCACTTAGGATATTGCAGCAGCTGAGTGCAGATGTGGGATTGGATGGGATATTGGCTTGTGTTTTAAGAGAATGTGCAGGAGAACTGGCAATGCCTTTGACTAGGCTGTTTAAGTCTCAGCTCTGGCAAAGTCCTAAGATAGTGGAAGGAGGGCAAAATAATTCCTTTGCATAAAGGAGGATCCAAGTCTGTGGTATCAGTTATAGACCAATATCTCAGGAGTGCTGGTACAGTACTGGAAAAGTTGGCAAAAAGACCATTCTGGAATGGGCAGCATGCCTTTGTTGAATGATCAGTCATGCCTTAGTAATCTAGTAACTTTTTATAATAGAGTGACATATGAGTTAGATATAGGAAATGGCTACATGATGATACTCCTGGATTTTGTCAAGGTGTTTGAAAGGTACTACATGGAACTTGGTTATGCAAACTGTAACAAAAATGATTGTCACTGATGATATGGATAAAAGGGTGGCTGATGAACAGATACCAAAAATAATATGTGGAGGAGCAGAATTCAGAAGGTAGGTGATTGGTGGTGTGCTGCAGAGCATACCACTTTGTACATAAATGATACAGGAAATAATTTGAATGGAGATATTCAGGGTGGCTGATGTTACCCGTTTGCTGATAAATGAAATTGGGTAGGTAGTAGTCAAGCAAGATATAGAGAGCTTGCAGGATGATTTAAATAGGCTTACAGTATGGGAAAAACATTATGGTTATCAATTTAATGTGGAAAAGTGTAAAGTTATGCATTTTGGGATACGAAGATTACAAACTGTGTGTCACATTGAGGGACCTGTACTCCAAGGAAATTGATGAAGCCAGGGATTTGGGAGTAGTAGTGATAGATAGAGGGTCAAAGTTTAGCGGGCAGATTGCTTAAGTAGCTCTGCTAGCTTACAGAATTACTTGGTTATTGAAGAACACTAACAAGCAGAGCTCAGGTTTGATCATCTTTCTTGAGGATAAAGAAGTGGTGGAGAGGATCCAGAGGCGAGTATTCTGCGGAATGCTTCCCGTGAGAATGGATTGAGGGTTTCTGGATTATAAAAGCTGGGCTGAAAAAGGGAGGATATAACAGAAACATTTAAGTCATTTAAAGATTTTATAGGATTGATGCAGAGGCTGTTTCAGCACATGGATAGAGGGGGCAGAACAGGATGGCATCCCTGGGTAATAGTGTGGTTAGCAAGGGCTTGAGGACTAGATTGTTTTGCTAGGAGAGTGGTGAATGAATGGAATGGGTTACCTGAGTGAGTTGTGAGTGCTTTGTTCTTTAATGGTTCAAGGAGAGGTACAATAGATATTGTGTTGATAGTTCAGGTCTCCCACGGTGAGTCTTACATAGAGGTGTCCTAGCATTAAAAAGACCAAATTGTATTCTTATTGGTTAAACCAAAATAAAAAATGATGGTACAACATGACAAAATTTCATTCCGGCTGGGGCGTCGCCCGGTTAAACAAGGCCCCCCTCCCCGTTGTTTTCGCCAGGGAACAAGGGCGAACAGCGAAAAGTCAGCTACTGGAACAAATCTGAAAATATACCCCAACTCAACATGACCAGAGTTAAAGATCGGTACTATCAACATAAGAAGCCTGAATGGCAATGAATGGCAAAGAAATGGAGCTAGCTGAGGAATTAGATAAGTACCAGATCGACATAATAGGGGTGACTGAAACAAAAAAGACAAAAACTGGTGACTTCTTTCTGAGCAATAAATACAAGATGTTATATTCAGGCAATGACAATCAAGGAAAAGAAGGAGTAGCCATAGTATTCAACACAAAATACGAGGCTAATCTTCTTGAATGGCAGTCAGTCTCAGGTAGAGTGATGTGGGCAAATATGAGAACTGGACGATGAGACTTATTTGTGCCAATGGTCCCAAAGAAGGTTCTACTAAGGTAGAAGTTTAGGTATTTTTTGATGCTTTACAAAAAGCAACTGACACAATGAAAAAGGAAAAGTTGGTCCTTGTTAGGGATCTAAATAGCAGAGTAGGAAATGATTGGGAGACATACAAAAATATTTTGGGAAAATTTGGAGAAAAGAGCAAAGCTAATAATAATGGCAAACACTTGTTGGATTTCTGCTCAGGACATGGACTGGTTATTACTAACACCATGTTCCAACATAAAAATGTGCACAAATGCACATGGAGAGAAGAGGCAAGGAATAAGAAAAGTCTCATTGACTATGTGATTGTTGATAGTGATGTGTTCTCCCTGGTGCAGGACACCAGAGTGTACAGAGGATTTGAAATTGGAAGCAATCACTATTTAGTCTTGAGAAGGATAAAATTGAATTTCACATTGAAAAGAATAACATGTAAGAAAGTTTTAAAGCGAATAAAAGTTGAGATGCTCTCAGATGTGAACTGTAGACTAAAGTACACAAAGGTTATTGAAGAAAAAAATGAAAGAGTTTGAGAACAGAAATCAAACCTTGGAGATTCAGTGGCAAGCCTTGAAGAAAACCCTGATTGATTCAGCTAGAGAGGCATGTGGTGAATTTGTCTGCAAGGATAGAAAAATTAGAACTCCATGGTGGACACAGGAAGTTAAAGATGCAGTGAAATTAATGAAGAAAGCATATCAAAAGTTCCTGGCACATAAGACAGCTTGTGCTCTTAGAGAATACAGAGACAAATGCAAGATTGCTAAACACTGTGTAAAACTAGCTAAACAAAAGTAATGGGAGGACTTTGGCAAGAATATAGAAAATAAATATCAAGAAGGTGACAAAATATTCTGGAGGTTGTTGAAGAAGCTTAGAAATGGAGGAAAGAGTGCTGTAAAAGGAATTAGAGATAATGGTGACATGACAATGGGAGAAAAAGATATCCTTGAAGTATGGAGTAATTACTTTGAAAAACTGCTAAATGAAACAAGCACTGATGACAGCACAGTGGTAAAAAACACTGACCAGGCATGCAGTCAGGAATGCATTACATACTTGAAGTAGAAAAAGCCATCAATGGCTTGAAATGTGGAAAGGCAGCAGGAGTAGATGATATTCGACCAGAAATGCTTAAGTATGGTGTATACGAGTCTTACAGTGGCTGCACTGCATAGTTCAGAAAGCCTGGACAGAGGGATGAATTCCCGATGATTGGAGTAGAGCTCTCATAGTACCCATATATAAAAAGGGAAATAAAACTGAATGTGAGAATTACAGAGGTATTCCTCTACTGAGTGTTCCTGGCAAGATCTATGCAAGTATACTTGAGAAACGATTGAGAAGAATTGTGGAAGAAAAGCTTGGTGAAGAACAAGCTGGATTCAGGCCAAATAGAGGCTGTCGGGATCAGATCTTCACTTTACGACAAATAATCGCGAAAGCATGGGAATATAATAAAGATCTGTATTTAAGTTTTGTCGATTTGGAAAAGGCATATGACAAGGTACCAAGAGAGAAACTATTCAATACCCTACAGTTATGTAGTGTTAATGGGGCATTATATCAAGTAATACTTAGTCTTTATTTGAGTTGTAAGTCAGCAGTTAGAATTGAAGGAAGTACAGGAAGATGGTTTAATGTTAAATCTGGTGTGAGACAAGGATGTACATTGTGTTAAAGATACCAAGCAATTTTCAACTTGGTTTTACTCCATTTTTTCCAAGTAAGCAAACAGACAAAATATCAAGCTTGCGCCTGCAATATATGCAAGACTAGCTGATCCCACAGGTAGTGCAAGACCAAGGCAACTCGTGGTAGAGGTGGAGCAAGCTCTGATCAAGGTTATAACACCGTATGGTAACTCGTTTTGGTAAAATACCTACAAGCTCTGCATTACTAAATCTTGGTATTTCTAGCCTGGCTCCCACTGATGAGACCTCAACAAAGGTCGAAACTGGTCTGGGTTGTGGCCCCTTGCCTTTAATACAAAACATCATACATCCCCTTCTTGGAGATGTGTTTTGGCATTAAGGGTAAATATTAAGATTAGTGATCAGAGCTTGCTCCACCTCTACCACGAGTTGCCTTGGTCTTGCACTTACCTGTGGGATCAGCTAGTCTTGCATATATTGCAGGCCCAAACTTGACATTTTGTCTGTTTGCTTACTTGGAAAAAATGGAGTAAAACCAGGTTGAAAATTGCTTGGTATCTTTAACCTAACTATACCCAAGTTAAAAATACTTTCTACAAGGATGTACATTATCTCGTCTGTTATTCATTATCTATATGGATCACATTATGAAGGAAAGTGTTATTAAACATGATATCAAAATTGGAGATGTTAATATCAGCTCTTTGCTTCATGCGGACGATGTTATACTTCTAAATAAATCTGCAAGATTCTCTGATTAAATTGAATAACTGTTGTAATAGATATGGTATGAAAGTCAGCAATAAAAAGACAAAGACAATGAAAATAGGCAGAATCATTGAAAATGTCAACTGTGTTGTGAACGGAGAACCTGTGGAACAAGTAAACCATTTCAGCTTCTTAGGTACGACTTTTAGTGAAGATGGTAAATTAAATATGGAAATAGACAATAGAATCAATAAAGCCGGTATGGTAGGAAGTCAATTGAATAAATTCATATGGAATAAGAGAGAAATTAGTCAGAACACTAAATTAGCTGTATACAAGACAGTGTTCAAACCAGTTTTAACCTATGGATCTGAGAGCTGGGTCAGAAGTAAAACACTTGACCAAAGACTAGACGCCGCAGATATGAGAGTCCTGAGAAAGATTAGAGGTGTGAACAGATGGCATCAATGGCAATATCATATTAAAAACAACGATATTATGAAAGAACTTGACATTGTCAGCATCTAGGAATACGTTAGCAGAGCTAATCTCAGGTGGTATGGTCACGTAAACAGAATTGGCGAGGAAAGATTAGCAAAACAAGTGTTCTCTGCCAAGTTGGCAGGAAAACCAAAGATATAGGTGGATTGATACTGTACAAAGTGCCTTAGACGATAGAAATGGAAGATCTGGTAATGTTGGAGTCTTGACAAGTAACAGACTGATTTGGAGGAAAATTGTAGATAGGATGATGTAATGATGTAATTTTTTTCATGTAGTACTATCATATCCTGTACACCCTTTGAGGGTAGATGGCAGGAATTTGATGATAATAATGTTCACTCAGTCTGAAACTAATTGCTGTCTTAGTTGACATTAGTCAGCGTTTAACATACCCACTCTCCATAAGACAAGCTGGGAGACATTTTTTTATTGCTTAGTGTGAGAACACCATTAAACCCTCCCCCCTTTTTTTTTTTTTTTTCTTCTCCTGAGCTTGAATTATCCTGGAAAACACGTTTAGCCTATAAATGGATCAGGGTTCCAGAATTATCTTACCTTCAGCACAACCATGATGCTGTGTTGTATGTGTACAACCTTTTGAAGATGGGATTTGTATTTATTTATTTATTTGTTTTTTTTTAAGTGAAGTTTTTCTGTTATTTCTTAATTTCTTTAATGTTTCTGACAACCTTCACTGCCTGAAATGTTTTAATTGCAATAGTAGATATCATTCTTTCTTGTTTTCAGCTGATTTTTTCCAGGTTTATTTTTATATTCTCATTTAAATTACTTTAAACTTGGTTGTGCTAAATCCTTTCTAGAAATTAATTCTAAATATTATAATATTTTTTTCTTGGCTTAAGAATCAGCCATTCTCTTGCTGAAAATGTCTGGTTAGAATATTTTGATTTTAAAATTCAAATATTACTTGGTTGCTCTTGTATTTATGCTTCACATGTAAACTGTTAAACTCAATTCAGTTATGATACAAATTGCACTTCATATATCCTAAGATATGGTTAAAGAATTTCTAAATATACTGAAACAAGTTTTCATTAGTAATTCAAACAGTACACATGTGATCTCTCCACTGATATTCGTATTGAATGCTAATAAATTTTCAGCATATGTTAGTAGAGTATAGAATTTCAGAATTTAAAAATTTTATGCATATTATTATCATAAAAAAATATTTATTTTCAAGTCGATTGTAATAGTTAAAGGTGAAACTAGGTGTTTATATCTGAGTAGACGAACCTACTTTGATGTTCACAGCATATAAATGTAACATTGTTGTGCATTTGGGTTACTGTTTCTTTCAGTCTCTCCGAAAAGTTGGAAAAGATCACAGAATTCTAATGCTTTGTGTAACTGTATTTTTATCTTATTTACCCGAAGCTGGACAGTATTCATGCTTCTTTGTGTATCTTCGCCTGGTAAGTACTTAAGTTACTTATTTTAAAATTTACATTTAGTACTGTAAAATCACCTCACTGATAAATTGAAGATGACTAATATGGAAAGAGATATGATAAGTGGGGAGCATTTCTGCTTTCCTCGGGTTCAAATCCCACCATGAACATGGTTGTTTGTAGTTGTCGTTAGGTAGAAGAGGAATTTTATTATTCAGTGTAAGACCACTGCTTGGCTTATTTAGAGGCTCAAAATAGCTTGTAAAAATTCCATGTTGGCCTCTAGAGCAGGGTTTCTGGATTATAGGGCTATAGGTTTATAGCCTCTCATGAGTGGCAGTAAAATAAAAAAAAAAAAAGGCAGGGGGGGAGGTGAACATATAGGCTTGTTTCATGGCTGTAAGAGAAATGTCAGTTGAGTATGAGAAATTGAAGAAGGAAATGGGAGTGAATGTTAGCTCTGAAGCACCTGTGTTTAGCGCATTAGGAAGTATTCCATTGGGAACAGATAACTTGGTGGTGTTCAAGTTCTTCAGGGTTTATCTGATTTCTTTCTGATATCTAATGGCGATAAGGGCAAATGTTTCTTGACAAGGAGAAGGCAGGACTGACTCAACATGGTAAGCAGACAATGCATCCCATTGGGGTACTGAAGTGAGTAGAAAAAATAAAATAAAAACACATTTTAATATTAGCGTTTATTAAATGTGGATAGGAACTAAATGTGTTGTAATAAATACTGTGACTTTTAATAACATTTAGCAAAACCTGCAAGTTATTTTTTGCTATGCGTAGTGTAGAGCTGGCGGAAGCACTAGACGAGCCAGGCACTCGTCTAGGGTGTCACATCTCAGAGGGCACCCTTACACTACTGACTTTTTTTTTTTTTTTTTTTTTTTATAAATGCAGTGTGTTTAAATTCAGTTAGGACGTGAGGCATGCACGTGGACCAGTCTTAATCTCTATTATGAAGTGACATTTAGGCATTGTTTGCAAATCTTCGAATTGTTGATTGCTAAACACACAGTGAGAAAAATTTATACATTTCTTTAAGTATTTATTTTTATTCACATTTTTTTTTAATGTCTTGCCAAATTTTTTGCTCAATAGATTTTTTATTTCAGAATGAAACTCCTGGAACTGAATTATAAACCCAATTTTCTACTGATTTGAAGGTTTTCAAATCAGTAGAAAAGTATTCAATATCTATTACTTAATTTTACCATTTGATAAAAGAAGTAATCCAATAATATTGTTGTATCCGCTGAAGCAGATACTTATAATTCAGGACTATTTCTTTTCAATCTACAATCACTTGTTTAACTGCTGTTGATATTATTCTAAGTTTTAGAAATTCTATTCTATATTTTCACCATATAAAAACCGTTTACATGTATGCAACAAAAAGAAAGTTCAGCAGTGTTAATTTTTTTTTTTTTCCTTAAAAATTTCTAAATATGAAGACTTTTACTGCTGCCTGAAATAACTTTTGTCTTAGAAATAAGACAAAAGTTATAATAGACAATAATCTTCTCAGCTTGGCTAAGAACCTTGGCTCAGTAAAGGCTAAAAGCTTAGATTGCTCTCAGTACTATTGAGAAAGAAAGACCACTTCTTCAGAAGTCACACTAAAGAGCCTCGAGTGCAATGTCAAGTTCTTTCATAATATCCTCGTTTTTAATATGATATTGCTATTGATGCCATCTGTTCACACCTCTAATCTTTCTCAGGACTCTCTCATATCTTAAAAATTTCTAAATATGAAGACTTTTACTGCTGCCTGAAATAACTTTTCTTAGAAATAAGACAAAAGTTATAATAGACAATAATCTTCTCAGCTTGGCTAAGAACCTTGGCTCAGTAAAGGCTAAAAGCTTAGATTGCTCTCAGTACTATTGAGAAGTTCTTTCATAATATCCTCGTTTTTAATATGATATTGCTATTGATGCCATCTGTTCACGCCTCTAATCTTTCTCAGGACTCTCTCATATCTGCGGCGTCTAGTCTTTGGTCAAGTGTTTTATTTCTGACCCAGCTCTCAGATCCATTAAAACTGGTTTGAACACTGTCTTGTATACAGCTAATTTAGTGTTCTGACTAATTTCTTTCTTATTCCATATGAATTTATTCAGTTGACTGCCTACCATACCTGATTTGTTGATTCTGTTGTCTATTTCCATATTTAATTTACCATCTTCAGTAAAAATCGTGCATAAGTAGCTGAAATGTTTTACTTTTTCCACAGGTTCCCCGTTCACAACACAGTTGACATTTTCAACAATTCTACCTATTTTCATTGTCTTCGTCTTTTTAATGCTGACTTTCATACCATATCTATTACAACAGTTATTCAATTTTGTCAGGGAATCTTGCAAACTTGTAGCGGATTTATTTAGAAGTATAACATCATCTGCATAAAGCAAAGAGCTGACATTAACATCTCCAATTCTGATATGATGTTTAATACTACTTTCCTTCATAATGTGATCCATATAGATAATAACAGAGGGGATAATGTACATCCTTGTCTCACACCAGATTTAACATTAAACCATCGTCCTGTACTTCCTTCAATTCTAACTGCTTGCTTACAGCTCAAATATAGACTAAGTATATAATCATCATCATCAAATTCCTGCCATGTACCCTCAAGGGGTGTACAGGATATGACAGTACTACATGAAAAAATTACATCATTACTAACTTCCTATATACAATTTTCCTCCAAATCAGTCTGTTACTTGTCAAGACTCCAACATTATAAGATCTTATATTTCTATCGTCTAAGGCACTTTGTACCGTATCAATCCACCTATATCTTGGTCTTCCTCTGGGTAGTTTTCCTGCCAACCTGGTAGAGAACACTTGTTTTGCTAATCTTTCCTCTCCCATTCTATTTAAGTGACCATACCACCTGAGATTAGCTCTGCTAATGCATTCTGCTAATGGATGCTGACAATGTCAAGTTCTTTCCTAATATCCTCGTTTTTAATATGATACTGCCATTGATGCCATCTTTCTCAGGACTCTCATATCTGAAGTCTCTAGTCTTTGGTCAAGTGTTTTACTTCTGACCCAGCTCTCAGATCCATAAGTTAGAACTGGTTTGAACACTGTCTTGTATACAGCTAATTTAGTGTTCCGACTAATTTCTCTCTTATTCCATATGAATTTATTCAATTGACTTCCCACCATACCAGCTTTGCTGATTCTGTTGTCTATTTCTATATTTAATTTACCATCTTCAGTAAAAATCATGCCTAAGTAGCCGAAATGTTTTACTTGTTCCACAGGTTCTCCATTCAAAACACAGTTGACATTTTCAATGATTCTGCCTATTTTCATTGTCTTTGTCTTTTTATTGCTGACCTTCATACCATATCTATTACAACAGCTATTCATTTTAGTCAGAGAATCTTGCACACTTGTAGCGGATTTATTTAGAAGTATAACATCATCCGCATAAAGCAAAGGGCTGATATTAACATCTCCAATTTTGATATCAGGTTTAATACCATTTTCCTTCATAATGTGATCCATATAGATAATGAATAACAGAGGGGATAATGTACATCTTTGTCTCACACCAGATTTAACATTAAACCATCTTCCTGTACTTCCTTCAATTCTAACTGCTGACTTACAACTCAAATAAAGACTAAGTATTGCTTTATTTGTTTGATATAATGCCCCATTGAGACCATATAACTGCAGCGTATTGAATAGCTTCTCTCTTGGCACCTTATCGTATGCCTTTTCCAAATCGACAAAGCTTAAATACAGATCTTTGATATATTCCCATGCGTTCTCGACCATTTGTCGTAAAGTGAAGATCTGATCCTGACAGCTTCTGTTTGGCCTGAATCCAGCTTGTTCTTCACCAAGCTTTTCTTCCACAATTCTTCTCGATCGTTTCTCAAGTATACTTGCATAGATCTTGCCGGGAACACTCAGTAGGGAAATACCTCTGTAATTCTCAGATTCAGTTTTATTTCCCATTTTATATATGGGTACTATGAGAGCTCTACTCCAATCATCGGGAATTCGTCCCTCTGTCCAGGCTTTCTGAACTATGCAGTGCAGCCACTGTAAGACTTTTATACCACCATACCTCAGCATTTCTGGTCGAATATCATCTACTCCTGCTGCCTTTCCACATTTCAAGCTTTTGATGGCTTTTTTTACTTCATGTATGGATATGTATTCCTGACTGCATGCCTGGTCAGTGTTTTTTATCACTGTGCTGTCATCACTGCATGTTTCATTTAGCAGTTTTTCAAAGTAATTACTCCATACTTGAAGGATATCTTTTTCTCCTGTTTTCATGTCTCCTTTATCATCTCTAACTCCTTTTAGAGCACTCTTTCCTCCATTCCTAATATTCTTCAACAAACTCCAGAATATTTTGCCACCTTCTTGATATTTATTTTCTATATTCTTGCCAAAGTCCTCCCATGACTTTTGTTTAGCTAGTTTTACACACTGTTTAGCTTTCTTACATTTGTCTCTGTATTCTGTAAGAGTAAAAGCTTATTATTTGCCAGGAACTTTTGATATGCTTTCTTCCTTTCCTTCACTGCCTCTTTAACTTCCTGTGTCCACCAGGGAGTTCTGATTTTTTTATCCTTGCACACAACCTCACCACATGCCTCTTTGGGAGAATCAATCAATCTTTTCTTCAGAGTTTGCCACTGAATCTCCAAGGTTTGATTCCTGTTCTCAAACTCTTTCATTTTCTTTTCAATAATTTTTCTGTATTTTAGTCTACAGTTCACATTTGAGAGCTGCTCAACTTTTATTCGCTTTAAAACTTTTTTACATTTTATTCTTTTCAATATGAAATTCAATTTTATCCTGCTCAACACTAAATAGTGATCACTTCGAATTTCTAATCTCTGTACACTCTAGTGTCCTGCACCAGGGAGAAAACATCACTATCAACAATATCATAGTTAATGAGACTTTTCTTATTCCTAGCCTCTTCTCTCCATGTGAATTTGTGCACATTTTTATGTTGGAACATGGTGTTAGTAATAACCAGTTCATGTCCTGAGCAGAAATCGAACAGATATTTGCCATTATTATTAGCTTTGCTGTTTTCTCCAAATTTTCCCAAAATATTTTTGTATGTCTCAAAATTATTTCCTACTCTGCTATTTAGATCCCCAACATGGACCAACTTTTCCTTTTTCATTGTGTCAGTTGCTTTTTCTAAAGCCTCAAAAAATTCCTCCACTTCTACCTTAGCAGAACCTTCTGTGAGACCATAGGCACAAATAAGTATCATTGTCCAGTTTCCCATTCTCATATTTGCCAACATTACTCTACTTGAGACTGACTGCCATTGAAGAAGATTAGCCTCATATTTTGTGTTGAATATTATGGCTACTCCTTCATTTCCTTGATTGTCATTGCTTGAATATAACATTTTGTATTTATTGCTCAGAAAGATCTCACCAGTTTTGGTCTTTTTTGTTTCAGTCCCCTATTATGTCGATCTGGTACTTATCTAATTCCTCAGCTAGCTCCATTTCTTTGCCATTCAGGCTTCTTACGTTGATAGTACCGATCTTTAACTCTGGTGATGTTGAGTTGGGGTTTGTTTTCAGATTTGTTCCGGTAGCTGACTTTTCGCTGTTCGCCCTGGTTCCCTGGCGAAAACAACGGGGGCCTTGTTTAACTGGGCGACGCCCCAGCAGGCATGAAATTTTGTCATGTTGTACCATCGTTTTTTTATTTTGGTTTAACCAATAAGAATACAATTTGGTCGGCTAAATCCCAAATTGCCAGCCCATCCTCATTTGTTCAGTATCAAAGTAGATACCCAACAGGGTGCACCACGAGAAGGTGAGGATTGGACATTAGGTCAGAAGCCCTGGTCGGTTCTCCGCATTCCTTTGAAGGCTATGTGGAGGTCTCCTCTCAGTTATACAGCTTTGACCCTTAAGCACTCCCTAAGTATATAATAATTATATATATTATATCCTGTGTTTTTTTGAAAAGAAAGTGCACGTGAT
The DNA here is from genome assembly GCF_054136105.1 of Typopeltis vanoorti. NCBI lineage: Eukaryota > Metazoa > Arthropoda > Arachnida > Uropygi > Thelyphonidae > Typopeltis > Typopeltis vanoorti. The sequence goes on from NC_143560.1 coordinate 139,712,723, forward strand.
TATTTTCGTGCTATTTTTGTCAAGTGAACACTGGAAATAATGGGAGTGACTAACTATAGCGGATTTGTAATAACGTTTATAACCTCTTTACTTAGAAGAGTGAACCTGTATTACCTGGAATTTCCTCCATTAGAAAATTCCAAGTCAATATATTGGTTGTTTCCAAGATATATATATATATATCTTCCAAAATTAACACACACACACACACACACACACACACACACACACACACACACACACACACACACACACACACACACACACACACACACACACATTGATTTTGGAAGCCATGTTACACAAAATATTGTGTAATACGTCTGGAAATTCTAATTTCTGCTCTTGTGTTAAACAATTGTTTTAAAATATTCTGAGAAAAATGAATGGGAGTGTTAGTTTAATACAGCAAAATATAAAGTCTTGAAGTTTGGGATCCATCGATGGGTGGATGCATACTCAATTAGGAGGAGCTATACTGGAGGAAGTAGGGGAGAAGAGATCTGTATCTCAGCATTGCAGAGGATTACTGCAATACTGAGAAGGACGCTGACCTGCAGAGATAAGAGTTATCAGTTCGTTGTATAAGGCCCTAATCAGACCACACTTGGACTATTCTCAGATGTGGTCCCCAGGATATGAAGGCAATAAATTAATTGTGGAAATGGTACAGCGGCGGATAACAAAGATGGTTTCAGGGCTGTACAATGTCAGTTATGAGGATTGACTGAGGGAATGTGGACTGCAGAGTTTGGTGGATAGAAGGAGAGGTGAAATTGTTAAGAGGCAGTTACAGGGTGAACATTGGGGGAGTTCTTTCGCTTGGTGGGAAGGAGCAAGACAAGGGCCATCAACCCTGGAAGTTACGAAAGGAAGCTGTGAGCAAGAGGGTGAGGAGTGGTTTCTTTGCATGGAGGGTGGTCGAACTGTGGGATGCATTGCTTGATAGAGTGGAGCGCAAGAATATTCAAGGAGTGGTATGATAGACTTTGTGTTTCCTAAGAAGTACTTCCCACTATGGGTCTCTTGACTCTATGGAGGCCTGAATAATAATAATAATATAAATGCTATCAGACAAAATTTATTGCAATAAATAAGGTTTGAACATTACTTTTTATTTTACCTTGCACTACTACAATGTATGAAAATATGCATGTCACATTCTTATGCTTAGATTTAAATATACTGCTGGTGTTTGAGAACAGCTCTTTCTACTTTTATGAACAAGCCATGTTAAATTGCATTACATTCTTATTTCAAGGCTAATTTTAAAATATCGCAAAATTACATTCAGTAGTATTTCAAATGAACTTACAGTTGAAAATCAAAACAAATTGTTATTATTACTGTTATTTGAATAGTGCTCTTTCAATAATAATGTTTCTTTACCATTGTAAAATAGCCTTTCGTGGGTGAATGCAACATATATATGATGAAATTATCTGAGACATGTCTTATACAGAATTGACTAAAAGTTTGTTTGCTTTGAAGTATTGTAACCCCCTCCCACGACCGCTCATAGTAAGTAACTGAATGATAAATATCTTCTTCTTCTTCAAATGTCATCCCTTAGGAGGTGGTTGGCAACCATGTCATGAAATGTTTTTCTTTCTTTTGCTGCTCTGGAACATTCATGGTTAATTCAAGCCAGTCCAGTCCATAATGTCTTCAAACCACATTCTCCTGGGTCTGCCTCTCCCTCTTTTTTTCCATCCAGTTTCCCCTTCTAATATATTTATTTCTGAATGCCTTCTTTGACAACATCAAGACGTGGGCAGGAAAGAGCAGTGCACAACTGCTCAGATTAACACAAGAGCGCAGTTTGTTTGCCAAGATGGTTGCTGACCTTCGATAGAAGATAGCACAATAATAATAAGAAGAATGCCTTCTTGTCTAGTTAGATTTCCAAAATATTTAAGTCTTCATTCTTTAATTATTTTCATTAATGTTCTTTTCATTTTTGCTTTCTTTAAAACATCTTAGATTTTCATTTTCTCTGTCCATGATATTTTCAACATTCTTCTGATGGTTCACATTTCGAAAGCTTCTAATTTTTTCTCAGCTTCTTTATTTAGTCCAAGTTTCATTGTTGTAGAGAAGGCTTGACCAGATATAGCATTTCATTAATCTTTTTCTTGTGTCTATGTTAATGTCTCTGGATGTTACAAAAGTTTTCATATCGATAAAGGCTTGTCTTACTATCTATTCTCTATTCTTTTTATTTCTTTAAGGGAATTTCCTCTGTCTGTAAATATTTGTCCCAAATATATAAGACTGAACCTGTTCAATTTTCTTTTTAACAGTTATGTTTAATTTCTTATTTATTGGTTCTTTTGCTATAATCATGCACTTTGTTATCTTCATCATCATCATCAAATTCCTGCCATGTACCTTCAAGGGGTACAGGGTATGATAGTACTACATGAAAAATTTACATCATTACTAACTTCCTATCTACAATTTTCTTCCAAATCAGTCTGTTACTTGTCAAGACCCCAACATTACCAGATCTTCCATTTCTATCGTCTAAGGCACTTTGTACCGTATCAATCCACCTATATCTTGGTCTTCCTTTGGGAGTTTTCCTGCCGACTTGGCAGAGAACACTTGTTTTGCTAATCTTTCCTCGCCCATTCTGTTTACGTGACCATACCACCTGAGATTAGCTCTGCTAATGCATTCCTAGATGCTGACAATGTCAAGTTCTTTCATAATATCTCGTTTTTAATATGATATTGCCACTGATGCCATCTGTTCACGCCTCTAATCTTTCTCAGGACTCTCATATCTGCAGTCTCTAGTCTTTGGTCAAGTGTTTTACTTCTGACCCAGCACTCAGATCCATAGGTTAAAACTCTGGTTTGAACACTGTCTTGTATACAGCTAATTTAGTGTTCTGACTAATTTCTCTCTTATTCCATAAGAATTTATTCAATTGACTTCCTACCATTCCAGTTTTATTGATTCTGTTGTCTATTGCTATATTTAATTTACCATCTTCAGTAAAAATCGTGCCTAAGTAGCCGAAATGTTTTACTTGTTCCACAGGTTCTCCATTCACAACACAGTTGACATTTTCAATGATTCTGCCTATTTTCATTGTCTTTGTCTTTTTATTGCTGACATTCATACCATATCTATTACAACAGCTATTCATTTTAGTCAGAGAATCTTGCAGACTTGTAATGGATTTATTTAGAAGTATAACATCATCCGCATAAAGAAAAGGGCTGATATTAACATCTCCGATTTTGATATCAGGTTTAATACCACTTTCCTTCATAATGTGATCCATATAGATAATGAATAACAGAGGGGATAATGTACATCTTTGTCTCACACCAGATTTAACATTAAACCATCTTCCTGTACTTCCTTCAATTCTAACTGCTGACTTACAACTCAAATAAAGACTGAGTATTGCATGATATAATGCCCCATTGACACTATATAACTGTAGCGTATTCAGTAGCTTCTCTCTTGGCACCTTGTCATATGCCTTTTCCAAATCGACAAAACTTAAATACAGATCTTTGTTATATTCCCATGATTTCTCTACTATTTCTCATAAAGTGAAGATCTGATCCTGACAGCCTCTATTTGACCTGAATCCAGCTTGTTCTTCACCAAGCTTTTCTTCTGCAATTCTTCTCAACCGTTTCTCAAGTATACTTGCATATATCTTACCAGGAACACTCAGTAGGGATATACCTCTGAAATTATCACATTCAGTTTTATTTCCCTTTTTATATATGGGTACTATGAGAACTCTACACCAATCATCAGGAATTCGTCCTCTGTCCAGGCATTCTGAACTATCCAGTCCAGCCACTGTAAGACTCTTATACCACCATACTTCAGCATTTCTGGTCGAATATCATCTACTCCTTCTGCCTTTAAACATTTCCAGGCTCTGATAGCTTTTTCTACTTCTAGTATGGATATGTATCCATGACTGCATGCCCGGTCAGTGTTTTTTTACTACTATGTTGTCATCACTGCTTGTTTCATTTAGTACTTTTTCAAAGTAATTACTCCATACTTCAAGGATATCCTTTTCTCCCGTTTTCATGTCACCTTTATCATCTCTAACTGCTTTTACAGCACTCTTTCCTGCATTCCTAAGCTTCTTCAACAACCTCCAGAATATTTTGTCACCTGCTTGATATTTATTTTCTATGTTCTTGCCAAAGTCCTCCCATGACTTTTGTTTAGCTAGTTTTACACACTGTTTAGTTTTCTTACATTTGTCTCTGTATTCTCTAAGAGCACAAGCTGACTTATTTGTCAGGAACTTTTTATATGATTTCTTCTTTCCCTTCATTGCATCTTTAGCTTCCTGTGTCCACCATGGAGGAGTTCTGATTTTTCTATCATTGCAGACAACTTCACCACATTCCTCTCTAGCTGAATCAATCAGGGCTTTCTTCAAGGCTTGCCACTGAATCTCCAAGGTTTGATTCCTGTTCTCAAACTCTTTCATTTTTTTTCTTCAATAATCTTTGTGTATTTTAGTCTACAATTCACGTCTGAGAGCTGCTCAACTTTTATTCGCTTTAAAACTCTCTTAAATGTCATTCTTTTCAATATGAAATTCAATTTTATCCTGCTCAAGGCTAAATAGTGATTGCTTCCAATTTCAAATCCTCTGTACACACTGGTGTCCTGCACCAGGAAGAACACGTCACTATTAACAATCACATAGTCAATGAGACTTTCTTATTTCTTGTCTCTTCTCTCCATGTGAATTTGTGCACATTTTTATGTTGGAACATGGCTAGTAATAACCAGTCCATATGCTGAGCAGAAATCCAACAAGTGTTTGCCATTATTATTAGCTTTGCTCTTTTCTCCAAATTTTCCCAAAACATTTTTGTATGTCTGACAATCACCTCCTACTCTGTTATTTAGATCCCCAAGAAGGACTAACTTTTCCTTTTTCATTTTGTCAGTAGCTTTCTCAAGAGCCTCAAAAAATTCCTCCACTTCTACCTTAGTAGAGCCTTCTGTGAGACCATAGGCACAAATGAGCTCATTGTCCAGTTCCCCATTCTGATATTTGCCCAAATCAAAATCACTCTACTGGACACTACCTGCCATTCAAGAAGATGAGCCTTGTATTTTGTGTTGAATACTATGGCTACTCCTTCTTTTCCTTGATTGTCATTTCCTGAATATAATATTTTGTATTTATTGTTCAAAAAGATCTCACCAATTTTTATCTTTTTTGTTTCCTTCACCCCAATTATGTCGATGTGGTACTTATCGAATTTCTCCGCTAGCTCCATTTCTTTGCCATTCAGGCTTCTTATGTTGATAGTACCGATCTTTAACTCTGGTGATGTTGAGTTGATGTGTGTTTTCAGGTTTGTTCCAGTAGCTGATTTTTCGCTGTTCGCCCTGGTTCCCTGGGAAAAACAACGGGGGCCTTGTTTAACCGGTCGACACCCCAGCCGGCATGAAATTTTTTCATGTTGTGCCATCATTTTGTATATTGGTTTAAGCCATTCTTTAGATTAATAATTAATCCTCGTGTTTAAGCTTCTGTTGTAAATTTCTGTAACTAAGTTTTGAAGATCATCTTCAGATTCAGCTATAAGGACTGTGTCATTTGCATACCTGAATATTTGAAGTTCTTACCCCAACTTTTACACCCTTCTGTTCTCAAATATTTTTAAAAATTTCTCACTATATATGTTATACAGTAAGGGTGATAAAGCAGATCCTAGTCTTATTCCTTTTTGATTTCAAAGTTGTCAGAATATGCATTTTTATATCTTATTGATGCCATTTGATTCCATTATATATCTGTAATTATGCTTAGATCTTTCCCTTTTAACCCGTTATTCTGTAGGATATGTATTAGTTTCTTTGATCTATTGAATCAACTGAGTGAATCAATAAAATAAACATATATGCTCTTTTGGTAATTAAGGCTTCTTTTTCATAATGTTTTCAAATTATGTGAAAGAAGGCACAAGAAAATTCCTTCTCTTTTGTCTTTTTCTTTTTGAAAACTTGATTGGGTGTCTTCTATTTCCATTGACAAAGTGCCTTTTATTCTTTCTAGGATTATTCTCACTAGTAATTTTGTAACATGGCTTGATAAACTTATTAGTCTATATTCTGAACATCCAAAAGTTCTCTTGAATTTTGGGAATAGTTGACAAAGATGGATTTCCTTAGGATATATACTGGATATATATCAGGGATATATCCAGTATCATAGATGTTATTAAAAATAACCTTTAGGTCATTAATTTTGTTTTCATTTAATTTCTTTAACAATTCGATAGGGATCTGATCAGGTCCTGGTGCCATTCATCTATTTCTTCATATGTAATTAGTTCACCATCCATATTTTGTATATCTGGTGTGTCTGTGTGATCAGAGTCAAACAGTTTTTCCCCCATATTCTTTCCATCTTTTTATAGTTTGTGTCTCTACTAACATTTTTCCATTTTGATCTTTTATACAGAGATCATCATCATCAAATTCCTGCCATGTACCCTCAAGGGGTGTACAGGATATGATAGTACTACATGAAAAAAATTACATCATTACTAACTTCCCATCTACAATTTTCCTCCAAATCAGTCTGTTACTTGTCAAGACTCCAACATTATCAGATCTTATATTTCTATCGTCTAAGGCACTTTGTACCGTATCAATCCACCTATATCTTGGTCTTCCTCTGGGTCGTTTTGCTGCAAACTTGGCAGAGAACACTTGTTTTGCTAATCTTTCTTTATCCATTCTGTTTAAGTGACCATTGTTGGTGTCCCAATTTATGATTTTTATTCTATCTAGTAATTTCTGCTTATCTATGTTCTACTATTATCCATGCACAAGATATCACCCAAATTTTTACTAATACTTAAGTTATTTCTCCCCTTAGTATCCCTAATATTTGTATTATACTGCGCCTTTTGGGACATTTAGTTTGAGATATTAAATACAAAAACAAGGAGAAAGTACTAAAATATGTCTGAAAGTGAAACAATATTGCAGTCGTGACACTTTATCTCATTTCTTAACATATTAATTTCCTGCGTGATTAGGTTCGTATTTTTCAAGTGGTGCATTGGACAGCAATTTCAGACAACTGTTTTATCATTGAAGAAAGGTTTATTAAAATCATTAGCACGGTTCAATTCAATTTCTATTATTATTCAATTCAATGCTATACTAAATATTTACAAATTAACATTAGCTTATCACAAGTAATCAGGCTATGAGCCTATATGGGTATTACGATCATGCCGCCATAAGAAATTCAACACATAAAATTCATATGACATGGACATATAAGATTAATTCACACTATTTAACTATCCAAACTTAGGTAGATTAACTTATCCTTTTACTGAAATAACACATAACTTTGACATTTAAACTTTCCTATATGTTACAATAGACATGCATAATTCTCAGGACACGTAATTACTTATATAATATTAACATTAGCAAGCTTACTTTCATTATATTCTGTCATGTACTAAAGTCCTAGTATAATTTTCCTTGGTCACTTCAACAGTTCAATATTAGAATAATGATAACAATTACAGACGAATTTTAGCTAACACGAGATATATTTTACAGTACCTTTCTTTCTTGAGTTTTCCATATGGGCCTCTACCTTTTTCTGATTGAACTATCCTGGTATGACCTCTATGATAATCTACTACTCCTACGTTCTTTTGGAATTGAACTCTGCTTACGCGGTCTTAACTTTTCGTGATTAAGGACACACTTGGAATCATCTATATAACGGCTGTGCAACTCGCGACGTGAACATCGATTTCTTTACAGCTTTCCCTTTCTCGTAGTTGTCACTGGATGTTGAAACACAAAGAATATGCTTTCTTTCCTTTGACTATATAGCATTCCTCATTTCTTACATAGCAAATACGGAATCGAAATCCCGCTCACTTTTGTTTCCTTGTTTTGACGACGGAGATATAACTCCACTCTCGCCACTCAGGAAAACCACGTGAAACCTATAGGAAGGAGTTCGTGAAGAAACTATCTGGGAACAGAACCAAAAGCCTTCTTCGGGGGGGGGGGGGGGGTTCATTTGTAGGAGAGTGGTTAATTATTTTTTGGGTTGTTATTGGATTATATCCATTTAGTAAAGCTGTTTCTTTGATAATTTCCAATTCTAGTTTTAGATTATTAAATATATAACCATTAAATATATAGGACAGAAGATGAAATTAGATGAATTGAAATCAAAAGGTCAACCTTCAATAATATGAAAAGCCTAATGCCATCTAAAGAATTTGAAAACAAGACTAAAAATCTTCAAATGTTGCATAATTAACCACTCTCCTACAAATCGACCCAGACAAGAAGCCCATAGAAATCCTATATATTAAAGGTATCTCTGAACATGTGACAAAAATTATGAGAAAATATCAACTGGTTGCTACCTACAAACCCATCAACAAAATTCACCACTTGCTACCTTCTCCAAAAGACAAACTCTCACTAATGATGCTACCTGGTGTATACCAAGTACCATGTTTATGTAACTTATCTTATTATGGACAAACAGGAAGATCTATAAATAAATCCATCTCTCAGAACATCCAGACCACATAAGCCTTATCAAACCTCACAAATCTGCACAACATGGAATTGAAAATGCTAACCACAGGATCCAATTGCAAAACAAGTTACTACATAGATTCACATATAAACATGAACAGTTATATAAAGAAAGTGCTGAAGCCTTACTTCACAGACCTTAATTGAAATGATTGTCTCACTATTCCCAAAGTGTGGGAAATTGTTATCCTCAATTGTATTCAATAATTTATATGCTATATTTTAATTTAAGTAATTTTAATTTCATCCCAGTAGTTTTTAATCCATGAGCACATGACTGTATACTTAGAGGGATTTCAATGTAAGCATGCATTAGTGTTATTTGAATTCAATTTCTACTGTTGCTCATTAGTCATACTGATGTCGTCTTATGCATCTTTATTATGTAAATATATTTACATAATAAATAATGTCTGGGTCGATTTGTAGGAGAGTGGTTAATTATTTTTTGGGTTGTTATTGGATTATATCCATTTAGTAAAGCTGTTTCTTTGATAATTTCCAATTCTAGTTTTAGATTATTAAATATATAACCATTAAATATATAGGACAGAAGATGAAATTAGATGAATTGAAATCAAAAGGTCAACCTTCAGTAATATGAAAAGCCTAATGCCATCTAAAGAATTTGAAAACAAGACTAAAAATCTCCAAATGTTGCATATGGTCCACATTACTATATGGATAAGAGACATAGACACTTTTCAATCTGAGTGTGAGAAAACTGGAAACATTCGAAAAATGTCGATGCTGCAAAGAATTCTGAGGATATCATGAAAGGACAAAAAGACAAATGAAGAGATAGAAATGAGAGGTGAAAACAGAAGCCTGAGGAAAGAAATTAAAAGAGAAAAGTCAGCTATTTTGGACATATTCTTCGATACAATTGCCTACAAAGGACACTTTTTTTGAAGGAACTGTTGAGGAAAAGAGAAGGAGAGGAAGACAATCACTGGAGTGGATGAAAAATATAGAAGAATGGACCTATCTTTCATAGGAGGAATGCAGCAGAGAGGTGCAGCACAAGACATGGTGGAGACACATGGTAATCGATCTTCTGGAAGGAGAGGACACCTGACAACACAAGACAAATATAAGACTGCAAATGTGTCATCAACAAAGCAGCCAGATATTAGGCTGAAAAAAAAAAAGAAAAAAAAATCAGAATTTAAGTTTGTAGCAGTGGTTGCTCTTAAAAAAAAAAAAAAAAAGATAAAATAAAAAGAAGCATTTGGAATTTTTAACAAAGATTTGGCTTTCCAAATGCTCCATGAAGTAATCAGTCAAAGCAGGTGAGATAGGATTGCTCATATCTTGCCTTCTATATGCTTATACTGCCATGAGATGTATCCTGCATTGATGGTAAATTGAAATGATAATGTTTTCAGAAAAATCATCCTGTAAACACTGACGAGTTTCTTGGAGTGTTTCTTGAATGCTTGTTAATAAAGAAACCACAACTTCAGAGTCCACCAAATGAATATCTTTAATTTTTTGCTTGAAGTCAAAACTGTTTTTGTTGTAAGAGTTAGTTTGGCCAATGAGGCTCTGAAGAAGATCCAAAAGATATTTAGCTAAATAATAAGTAGGAGAACCAGTGCAGTCAATCTGATGTAAAGAGGATTTTCAAACTATACCTTAAGCGGACTCTGAACAGCAAGGATTCTCTGTAAATACAATCTGTACACTACTTTGAAATCAGCACAAAGGCTTTTTTTTTCCCTGTTATCTATTAATGACAAATTGTCTCCACTATTCCTACCTGGTGTTTATCAAGTACCCTATTCATGTTTACTTTGCTGTTTTGGGCAGACTCGCTGTTCTGTTAAGAATAGAATCCAAGAACACCAAGATTACATAAAAATTCTAGAATCAGAGAGTTCAGATGTTGATTCTCATGATATTGATACTAGACATGGAGTTTGGGATCCATGTTGCACTCCAGTAGATTTAAATCCAATAATCTATTCCTTGAAACATGTGAAACCTTGTATTGCTCTAATCTTAATTGAACTATATGCCTGTCTCCAAGTTTTGGGAAGTAATCATCATAAATTGTTCGTATATATTTATTTTAAATAAACACACACACACACACACACACACACACACACACACACACACACACACACACACACACACACACACAGTGAAACCTCGGTTGTCGAACTTAATTCATTCCCGAAGGCTGTTTGGAAACTGAAACCATTTTCCCTTAAAAATTAATGTAAAATGGATTAATCCGTTCCCGAACCCCAGATGATTGAAACCTTTACAACAGTACTTCATTGCATAAGATCGTATACAAACATAATGAAAATGCATAAAATCTTACATAAAAAGAATAAACACAATAAATAGATAAAATAAAAACGAAAATTTAACTATACATAAGGAGGAGAGTTGATGGTGTAAGTGGAAGGAAGTGAGTAAGGGGAGTCCTCTTCCATAAAAACATCAAGTTACTGTCCTTCTGTTTTTTTTTTCTCTTTTCTGTCATTTGGCACCACTTGACTCTGCTTGAGACACACTGAGCCTCTGTCTCACTAAAAACCTGTCCAATGACATTTATTTTTGCCTGCGTTTTAAAATGTTTCTGAAGTGAGACATAGCACTGTCATTGAAATGGTTTATGATGTGGTTTGCTACAGCTTTGCGAGGGTGATATCTTGCCACAAAACTGTGCACCCCATTTCGCCACATTTCTTTGATCAAAGAACTAGGAACATCCTCAATCCCTTCCTCTGCATCTGAAGACATTTCCTCCACCTCCGTCTTTTGCTGCTCCTTCTGAAGGTGTTCCAGTTCTTCTGTGGTGAGCTCATTCCTGTGATCCTCCACTAACTTCTCCACATCAACATCGTCAACTTCCAAGCCCATGCTTTTGCCCAGAGACACAATATCATCGACAAGAGCGACATGCTCGTCCTCAATGTCTGTCTGCTACAGTCTGACCATAATTTCCTCCAGGCCGAGTTCATCGTCCTGTAAGACACTTGCGCCCAGGCTTTGTCAAGGATACTTAAGCAATGGAGGATGTTGAAGTGATTTTTCCTGAATTCTCTGAGTGTTAATTCTGTTTCAGAGGTCACTTCAAAAACACCTTTGAAACAGTGCTTTGGTGTAGAGTTTCTTAAAGTTGTGTTATGGGACAGAAACTTCACTGTGAAAAAATCAGACTCCTCCACTAACTCGTCCTCCAGGCCTGGAGGGTGAGTAGGAGCATTGTTCATAACAAGAAAGCATCTAATTGGCAAATTTTTTTCTTGAAGGTATTTTCTCACACTTGGGGCAGACTTCATGGATCCACTCAATAAACAATTGCCTGGTTACCCAAGCCCTACTATTAGCCCTCCACATAAAAGACAATTTACTTTTCATCACATTATTTTTCTTAAACACCCTCGGATTCTTAGAGTGGTACTTGACCTTGAAATCCCCACTTGCGTTTCCACATAGCAAAAGAGTCAGCCTGTCCTTCATTGGCTTGTAGGTCCTCTTTGGCAATTTTTTCCAAAATAGGCCGGTTTCATCACAGTTGAATACTTGTTGGGTAAGAAAACCCTCAGCCTTTACATAGTCACTAAATTCTTGCACATATTTCTCAGAAGCTTCTCGGTTCGAACTCGCTGCCTAACCACACTATGTATGCCACTTCTCCTCTTAAATTTCTCGAACCACCCTCTACTTGCTTTGAACACATCGGTATCAGCACTCGTACCAGGGTTTTTCTTTAACAGATCATGTAATCGCCTCACTTTTTCACAAATTATAGCCTCAGAAACACTATCACCAGCTAACTGTTTCTCGTTTATCCAAATCAGCAACAATTTTTCCACTTCTTCAATCATCTGTGATCTTTGTTTAGTAAGAACTTTCATTCCTCTTGATCGCCTCTTTATTTTGAGTATTGTACATATCGTCGATTTCACCATACCGAACTGCATAACAAGATTTGAGACACGAACGGCATTTCATGTTGGATATGATTTCTTTTTTCATCTCTATCGTGGTTTCAACAACTTTTCACTTTGCTGCTATCACTATTCTTCTGCGGCCCCATGGTGGCTTAATTAATAATAATTTATAAAATAAAAACCCAACAAAACACAAAGAAAATCAAGAAAACTCGCTGTAAATTCGAGCAGGTGTCTGCACTGAACAAAGGCTGCCATGTAACTGCCGCTTTCCCTCCTTACAGGTCAGCATGCAGAGCATGTGGTAGCCATTTGCCTCTTTGGGAATCGAATTGTTGGAGAACAGAGGTGTTCGACAACCGTGGTTTCACTGTGTGTGTGTGTGTGTGTGTATATTTTTTTTTTCAAATTTGAAAAAAAATTTATTTAACATTTAATTTGAATTAAATGTTAAATGAAAAAGAATGTTTATAATTTAGTTAATAAATTACTTTTAACTATAAACAATTTTTTTTTATTACAAATTAAGCCACACATGAATGGTGAGTATTAGTGAGAATAACTTTCTTTCCAAAATTGAGAAAGTTTTAGGCAATCATTTTTGTTCACATTTCGGTTGTGAATGCATGCTTTCCAGCTTTCTTTACAGTCTTTCCAGAAGAAAATAACTTTTGTGTAACACTTTGGTTTCATTCCATTGAATCCTGTGTTTGGTAGATAATGTGTGGCTTGTTAAACCTGATTTGTTGGGTTATTCAAGATGAAATAGTGCAGAATGATGAATTTATCCATAATAACATAAGCTGCAAGAGCTGGGATACTGTAAATGCCAGGATAATATAGAGGAGAATATTTGTCCTCTATATTATTATAGAGGAGGACAAATATCCTCCTCTTAGGTGGATATTTGGTGAGGTAGGATAGGGGATGAAGTTTGCAAATGGATGGAAAAGTTAATCTCTTGAAGTAATCTTTTATTTTTTCTGAAAGTCCTTTAAAATTTGGAATACAATTTTTAATAATTTCTTCTTGAGACTGGTTAGGACGATGGTCATAATTATTGATTATATTTTTGATAGTTTTTGCATTATAACCATTAGAGATAAAAGTAGTTCTGATAATAAACAGTTCTTTGTTTAGAGGAGAATCTGTTTTATGAGCTCTGTCAACTAAAGATTTGATTATACCATATTTCTGATAATGATGATGCTAGTTGGAATCAATGTATGACGGTGGTCTGAAAAGTTCTCGGCCTCAACCATAGATGGCAACACTTTTGCAAATTTTTTTTTTTCTAAGTTGGTACATCTGTCATAAGCATCCATGTGACATTTCAAGTTGTTCTATCAAGTAGTTTGTTTTATATAGCTGTCTGATGCAAAAGTGTTGTCTGTGTATCTCTTGAAATGGATAAAATGAGTATTGTGCGGTTATAAAATTCTTTGTAAAAGAAGGTTTAACCAAAAGAAATTCATTCGAAGTTCATAGAAATTTATGGGCATTCTTCTCCTTCATTTGCAACAATTAAGAAATGTGCTGCCGAGTTTAAATGTGGCCGTACCAACCTTAAAGATGATCCACTTGAAGGACGTCCAAAAAGTGTAACAACACCAGAAATCATTGATCAAGTGCACGCTATGGTATTGGATGACCGACAAGTCAAAGTGCATGAAATTGCTGAGACTATAGCCATTTCAAAAGAACGTGTAGGATATATTTTGCATGAAGAATTGCAAATGAAAAAGCTTTGTGCAAGATGGGTGCCACTCTTGCTCACAGCACATCAAAAAACGCACTTGCATGAAAATCTCTGAACAGTTCTCGGAGTGTTTTAACAAGAATAACACTGCGCGTTGGTATATTACTATGAACGAGACTTGGATTCACCATTACACACACCGCACGGTTAGCCTAGTGGCTTTGCGCTTCGGAACCATGTGTCTGGGGAAGGAGTGTCCTGGGTTCGATTCCTGTCATCGACGTGAGGAGCTTAAGGATCTTCCTCAGCCATAGCCAAGTTAGCTGGTCTTGGGCGTGGACAGCAGGCCCCCTCCCCCAGCTTATCTGGGGTTTTTCATCCCGCAAACAGGCAAACTCTTGAAATGGATAAAATTAGTATCGTGCGGTTATAAAATTCTTTGTAAAAGAAGGTTTAGCCAAAAGAAATTCATTCGAAATTCATAAAAATTTATGGGCACTCTTCTCCTTTAATTTCGACAATTAAGAAATGTGTTGTCGAGTTTAAATGTGGCCGTACCAACCTTAAAGATTATCCACTTGAATGACGTCCAAAAAGTGTGACAACACCAGAAATCGTTGATCAAGTGCACGCTATGGTATTGGATGACCGACAAGTCAAAGTGCATGAAATTGCCATTTCAAAAGAACATGTAGGATATATTTTGCATGAAGAATTGCAAATGAAAAAGCTTTGTGCAAGATGGGTGCCACTCTTGCTCACAGCACATCAAAAAAACGCACTCGCATGAAAATCTCTGAACAGTTCTCGGAGTGTTTTAACAAGAATAAAACTGCGTTGGTTTATTACTATGAATGAGACTTGGATTACACACACCGCACGGTTAGCCTAGTGGCTTTGCGATTTGCAACCATATGCCTGGAGAAGGAGTGTCCTGGGTTCGATTCCCGTTGTCGATGTGAGGAGCTTAAGGATCTTCCTCAGCCATAGCCAAGTTAGCCAGTCTTAGGCGTGACAGCAGGGTTTCCCCCCCAGTTTATCTGGGGTTTTTCATCCTGCAAGCAGGCAAACTGGCCCCATGAACACACATGGATCTACTGCCATAAATACTTAATCCCCATGAGGGGGCTCAACTTGCCCCAATAGGGATGGGGGAGAAAAGGGAGGAAACTCCATATGAATAAATAAATAAATTAATTAAACACCAGAATCCAACAGCAGTCTAAACAGTGAACAGAAGCCAGTTGTTCAGTGCCAAAGAAGACAAAGTTGGTTCCATCAGAAGAAAAGGTTATGCATCGATGTTTTGGGATGCTAAAGGCATTTTGTTTATTAATTATCTTGAAAAGGGTAAAACAGTAACTCAGTAACTGGGGAATATTATTCCGATCTTTTAACTAGACTAGATGAAAAATTCGCGAGAAAAGACCCAGTTCACAGAAGAAAAAAATCGTATTTCATCAGGACAATGCACCTGCCCACAGAGGTGTTTTGGCAATGGGAAAATTAAGGGATCTGCACTATGAATTGTTGGAACATCCACCCTGTTCCCCAGATTTGGTTCCCTTTGACTTCTGTCTCTTCCCAAAACTAAAACTCTTACTCACTGGTCAGCGTTTTCCTTCGAATCAAAGGTAATCCTAGCTATAGTGGGGTTTGCGGATCTTACTGAGAACCACGACAGGGACAGGATAATGATGCTGAAAAATTGCTGGAATAAATGTATTAGTCTTTTTCAATATGTATGTTGAAAAATGAAAATAATTTTGAAATTATAAATTTGTTTTTTCATTTTTAGGCCGAGAACTTTTCAGACCACCTTTGTATTTGCAACTATGAGTTGGTTTTCTACCTACTAAGAACTGTAGACTACTGTTTGGTTGATGTAGAATGAGAACATTTAAGAAAGGAAGATAATTGTTATCTTCTGTGTCCAGGGTAAATTTGATTCTTGGGTTTCCTATCCTACTCATCCATCCATCCTAGGATGGGCCGAGTCCCCCCAATGAGGCGGCTTACAAGTAATTAATACAGCCAGTTCGTTACTCTTTGCTGCATCCCCTAAGTGCAGTATTCCTGACTGTAATCTGTTTGTGCTCATGAGGCTAGTTTGCCTATTCTGGGGAATGAAAATCCCAAGTTTCTGGGAGAAAAAAGCCCCTCCCTCTGTATGAGACGGGCTAACTCACCTTTAGTTGAAAGAGACCTGATAAAGGTTTTTCACATCTTAGACGGGAATTGAACCTGGGTCTTTCTGACTTAGTTACAGAGGCTTGCTCTTGGATTTATTGAAGTAATTTCAAGAAATTCATGAAGATTGGACAAGGAGGAGTTCCATACACTAAACACATCAGCATATCTGTACCAAACTGATGGTTTGGGCAAAAAAAACGTCCAGAATATGTTGTTCGAAATGTTCTATAAAGTAATTTAGCTGGAGTTGGGGAAAGGAGAGACCCCATAGCTGTTCCCTCTATCTGTTTATACAGTTTGTTCTGGCAGCTAAAGTATCCTGAATTAATCATCATCATCATGCATATCAAGGATTTAGGCCTAGCGTGACTTCTAAGGCCTAGATCTGGCCTTAGAAGTCATCGTTGAATCTTTTAAGAGGACATCCTGGTTTTCTTTTTCCTAATGGCTTGTACTTTAAGGCTTGTTTTGGTAATCTTTCTATTTTCATTCTTTGAACGTGTTCCATCCATTTATGTTTATATTTTTTAATTTTTTCTATTACTGATTCTTGGTTTAATTCTTTCATAATTTCTTCATTTCTTTTGTGATCAAATAGAGTATACTTTGCAGTTTTTCTCATAAACTTCATTTCTGCTGTTATTAATCTTCGTTTGTCTTTTTTTTTTATTGTCCAGATTTCACTTCCATATAATAAGACTGGTAGGGCTAATGTATTGTATACTTTTAGCCTGGTTTGTTTTTGAACTAGGTTTGGTTTAAATATAGAGTTAATTACACCTGTTATTTTTAAATATTTTGCAATTTTTATGTTTATATCTTTTTCATTTTCATATGTGATCATACATCCTAGGTAGTTAAATGAATTCACCCGTTCTAAGAACTTGTTATCTATTACTATCTTAGTTCTTGCTGGATCTTGTCCTTTAAAGACCATAGTTTTTGATTTTTCTGTTGATATTATCATACCATAATCTTTGGCTATCTCATTTAGATCTAAAATAGCTTTCTGTAAGTTATCTTCAGAATTTGTAATTATTATTTGGTCGTCGGCAAAAAGGAGAGTGTTTAAGTTCACAGTAGGAGAAAGGCTAATTAATACCTCGATGGAAATTTTTATTCCATTTTATTATTATTTCATTTAGGTAAATATTAAAAAGAGTTGCTGAGAGGGGTCATCTCTGTCGGACCCCTTGGTTTATCTCTCTCGTATACGATAGCTCATGATTTAATCTTATTTGTATTTGATTATTTTCATATATACTTATGATAGTTATTAGGATATTATCTGGTATTTGTCTTTCATTTAATATGTTAAATAAAATGCTTCCTTTAACTTTGTCAAATGCTTTTTCAAAGTCAATAAGTGCAATATGTGTTTATAAATTGTATTCTCTTCTTTTCTCTATTATTAATTTTAGGCAAAAGGCTGGGTCTATACATGATCGTCCTTTTCTAAACCCATTCTGTACTTTTAAAATAAAGTTTTCGGAATATTTTATTAGTTTGCTATTTAAAATTCTACTATATATTTTGTAACAGGAATTTAGTATACTTATACCTCTATAGTTTTTAGGGTCATCTCTATTACCTTTTTTAAAGATAGGAATCACAATTGCTTTTTTCCATCCTATTGGAGGGTTACCAGTTATATAAATTTTATTTAAAAATAATAGGAGTCTTTTTTTGAATCTTGTTCCTGCCTACGAGGTGGTATCAAAAAGTTTCGAGACTAGGTTTGTAACACAACAACAGATGGCAGCACAAAGCTGCATGCACAGTCACAGGGAGTACCTACCTTCACAAGTCGGCGTGCCAAAAGACATCGTCCTGTGTACATTCGGAGCTGCACAACCGATGCTATTCTGACCACCTGCATTACCACATCTGTGATTTCATCATAGACAGCAAGTTAGAACAAAGAGCAAATGTGAAATTCTGCATGAAACTGGGCAAATCTGCCACAGAGACGTTTGACATGATTTGGCAAGTTTACGGCGATGCTGCAATGAGTTGTTCGAGGTGTTTTGAGTGGCACACTTGCTTCAAGAGCAGAAGAACATCACTGGGAGATGATGAGAGATCAGGAAGACCTTCAACGAGCTCAACTCCCAAAAATGTTGAAACCATTCTGCAAATTGTGCATGAGGATCGTCGGAGAACACTCCACAACATTGCTGTCATTGTCTGTGTGTCATACGGAACAGTCCAGACAATCCTCATGTGTGATTTGAACATGCACCGTGTTGCGGCCAAGTTCATCCCCAGGCTGTTGACCCAGGAGCATAAGGAACACTGCATCGAAGTCTGCCAAGAACTCCATCAGTGTGCCGTGGATGACCCATCATTCATGTCGAGGATCATTACGGTTGACGGAACTTGGGTGTACGGGTACGATCCTGAGACAAAGCAACAGTCTTCACAGTGGAAGAGCCCATGCTCCACGACCGAAATAAGCGAGGCAGGTCTGCAGCTCGACCAAGTGCATGTTCATCATCTTTTTTGACATTCGCGGCCTTGTGCATAGAGAATTCGTCCTCAGGGGCCAGACTCTCAATAGCGAGTTCTACTGTCAGGTTTTAAGGCATCTGAGGAAGGACATTCGGCAAAAGCGACCAGATCTGTGGCACGCGATAAACTGGATGCTCCATGACGACAATGCACCCTGTCACTGAGCTCTCCTCACACATGAGTTTCTTGCCAGAAACAACATGATCTCACTTCTGCACCCACCCTACTCACCAGATTTGGCTCCTGCAGACTTTGCCCTCTTCCCAAAGATGAAGATCCAGCTCGAAGGTCACCGTTTTGACACCATTGCGGAGATCCAGCATGAATTGCAGAAGGTGCTTGACATGCTTCGAAAAGAAGACTTCCAGGACACATTCCAGAAGTGGCAAGAATGCTGGGAGCTGTATTGATATGCAAGGGGACTATTTTGAAGGTGATAGTGTGTAAACATAGATAAATATAGTAATTTCTCATAAATGGAGCTAGTCTTGAAACTTTTTGATACCACCTAGTATTTATGTAGTTCTGAACCTAGCTTATCTTCTCCAGGTGATTTTCCATTTCTTGTTTCTTTCAGGCTGATTTTCCATTTCTTGTTTCTTTCAGGCTGATTTTAATTCTTCTTTAGTTATTTCATTTTCATTAAATGTTTGCCAGTTGTCTTTTTTAAAATATTTATCAGTCCACAATTCTGTGTAGAAATTTAGAAATTCTTCCAATTTCAATTCGGTGTTTAATATTATGTTTTCTTTAGTCTCTGCATTTAGGTGTTTCAAATTCTTATATACATTGAGTCTTATTTTATATAAATCATGTTCTAAATTAGAAACGAATTTGTTCCATGATTCTCTGTCTTTTTATGACTTCTCTTTTAGCTATGACTCTTATTCTTTTATATTCTATTTCATCTTCTAATCTTTTACTGCTTTAACCATTTATGATAGGCTTCTTTTTTCATTTTGATTATTTATTTGGTTGTATCATCCCATATCTTCATTTTTTCCTTCAGTTGAGTTTTTTGGTCTTTCCTGAGCTTTCATTTGCTGCTGCATTTAGTATCGTTTTTATATTAAGCCATTCTATTTCTTCATTTTGTTTCATATTATCTAGATATTGGTTAATTCTTTGTTCATATAGCCATTGTATATTTGTGTCATTTAATAGTCTAGTTTTATAAACAAATGTTTTAAATTTTCTTTCTGTTCTTGTTACTTGTAGCCATTTAGGTGGTAATCTTAATTTTATTGTAACAAGGAATTCGTCACTGCTTGTTTCATATCCTCTGTGAACTCTAACATCTAATGAAAACTTTGTCTTTTCATTTAAGATAAAATAATCTAATATCGATTTCCATCCTCTTGTTGCCCAAGTATATTTATGTGTCTTTATGTTTATAGAAAGAATTCGTTATTTTTAGGTTATTATAAACTACAAACCCAATCAATTTTTGTTTAGAGTCTGTTCTCTATATATTCCTATGTTATTATTAATTTTCGTGTTTCCAATTCTTTTGTTTCCAGTTTAAGTCTCCTGCTAAAATTGCATAATCATTTTTATTTATTTTATTATGTATATTTTGTAGCTGATTATAAAATTAAATATTATCCTGTTCTCTTCCTTCTTCTGGGGCATATAAACCAATTATTGTTAAATAACCTTTATCTATTTTTATTCTAGATTCTATTATTCTTTCATTCTGTAATTTATAATGTTTTAACTGTTTTGAAAGGGAGTTATGAATCCTTCCGAGGACACTGTAACCCCTAGGGAGCGTGGCCCCTAGGTGGCAGATAGGGGAGACCACCATGTAGTTGTGTGTATATATGTTTA
Organism: Typopeltis vanoorti; assembly: GCF_054136105.1. Lineage (NCBI taxonomy): Eukaryota > Metazoa > Arthropoda > Arachnida > Uropygi > Thelyphonidae > Typopeltis > Typopeltis vanoorti. The sequence goes on from NC_143560.1 coordinate 139,733,483, forward strand.
TGGTGGGGTGGTCTGAATATACTGAATAAGGACTCATGGACCAACAGAGCCATGAGGGACTCTGTTGGTCCATGAGTCCTTATTCAACTCAGCCAACTCTTCTTATTTTATGACCCTTATGCTATTAGAGTACTCGAGGGCCATGGGGTCTTTCAATTTCTGGCCTCGCAACTATGTCCCCTCTATAAACCTTTACTATAATTCTACTCTATTCCTATTCTCCTATAATCTACTTTTATCCCTTCAATATACCCTATTCCTCCTATGGGTTTAAATTTGGAAGAAGGCTAGTTCAGAAGCCCTACCACCGAACTATTTCATCGTCAGGCTAGTCACCTGACATGGAGAACATAATTCTACTTTTAAGCTGACAGATTAAGGTAATCAGAATGAATCCTGAATTAATGACAAATTCAAATAATTTCACAATATTAGGAGGAAAGGCTTTATGATGTAATTCAATCGTATGTCAGAGAGATATTATAAAGAATGAGACTACATTAAAACTTACTAGAAGATCTGTGGGTTGTAAGGATAATCCTGAAATCTTATTTTTAAAATCTGTTGAATTTTTTATGAAGGAAGCAGAATTTCTACTAAATGCAGAAAGAATATTAGATAGGTATTTTGAGACTTATACATAGGACATTCTATGCATTCACAATAGGTCTTAACAGCACATTTTCTTTATGCAGTTTAGGAAGGCCATATAGTTTTGGAGCAAAAGCATGATGAACTTTTTTGCCTTTTCACAATTTCTTCATTCCAAGAATGAACTTCATTCAAGAGGCTGCTAAGTTTATTAATTTGTGATTGAGTTGGATCTTTATCAGTACTTCTGTTCGTAAAATGATCTTGAAGTAGAAGATTAAGTTTTCTAAAATAATTGTTCTAACTATTACTAAAGCCAATAAAGGTCAAGGAGTGTTATAATTCATGTTAAAAGACAATCAGCTAATGCCTTTTTATTCTCATATATAGGGAGGAAGTGAGACTGTTTTTAGCCCTATCTAACTTTTGGAGACTGAGTGGGCAGTTCAATCTCCACCGGTACCCCATCAGAAATAGCTGGCCCAAGGCTATCACTAATTAAGCGGCATGCAGTGAAGAGAGACAGCTCAAAAGTGCCGCCATCTTGTGGTCCCTAACCCTAACACTCTTATTTAATGTCTGAAATAATGTGATCAAAATAATCTTGAGTTTGCGGGACGAAAAACCCGAGTGTCCGGGAGAAAAAACTCGCTTGCCCGTGCCAGAGATCGACTAACTCTAGAACCGGTTGAAAAAAGGCTTGGAAAAATTTCTTCTAGTCGCTGACTAGATTTGAAACCAAGAAGTCTTCCTTCGTGCAGTTAAGCGCCGTAGTGTGCAAACGCCACATCCACTGAGCTACACAGGCTATTGTAATTCATGTTGTAAAACTTAATTTTCTACTTTGAGATCATTCGACATACAATCCTTAGTAATAATTCTATAATTATTACTAAGCCAACAAAGATCAAGCAGTTATAATTCATGATAAGAACAGTTATTTTACTTTTATTAACGAAATAGTTTTTTGTTAATTATTATTAACAAAAAAACTTTTGTTTAGTTAATAGATTATTTTTAAATATAAATTATTTTAGTGTAATTTGTTTTAATATCTATTAATGCAGATGGAGCTATCTCCTGCAGCCTATATTGCACATAATATCACTTGCTTTCAATTGAATTGTTCTATTTTTGGAGTTTTCCTATAATTGTATTGACAATGGTTACATGATCTTGTTTCAAGGAATATACTAAGCATTGTCTACCAATCTTGACTTGCCATAGAAATGATCGTAGATGTAATTTTCTTTGTTCAAGACATATGTTAACAGATATACTAGTCTGTACAAAGTAGCCTTGCTGAAGGCACAAGGAATTTTATACTTAGCAGTATGTGCAAGAGAATGGAGCTGATTCTTAGGGTGAGCAGATGATGGTAGTGGTTGAATGTGTGGTTTGCAAGTAGCATAGAGAATTTATTTGTGGAGAGCTTTACAGATGTACCCTGAAGATAAATGATGAGAATAGTTTTGCTGTGATTTACATGAGGAATAAAGATGTCATGTAGTATTTTGCCTAATTTTTATAGGAGTTGTTGCCATTGACTGAAAACAGGGTTATAGAGGTCCGAGTTCATTTCAAAGGCTGTGTCTTTTAAAAATATTGCTCTGGCTTTGTGAGTGCATGCACATGTGTGCACCCATAAGTCTTTTGAGGATGCAATTTTTAATACAGGTAGGAGGGTTGTCCATAAGGGAAGAGTATGATTTTGCTAATTGTTTGACAAGTTCACAGGTGGGACTGTGTGTATGTGTGTGTGCTGTTTGTCATGTCAACAAGACTACCAAATAGTTCATCATTTATAGAAAACCCACACATACAGAAGGGTACTTACATAAACAAGTACACAACCACTCATTCCAACAGTATGGCATCCTCAACACACACACACACACACACACACATACACCCATGTCTCTTTCTTCTAAAGATAGAATTTGAACTGAATTCAGATCCCTTTGCAACATTGTTTTTAGATAAAATACTGCATCCCTCCTGTAATCCATACAATATCACAGCAAAACTATTCCTATCCTTTATACTCAGAGTACATCAGAAAGACTAAAGTTATTTACAAATATAATATCCATGCCACTTTCCAAACTCATATTCAACCAGGTATCTTCATCCTTTCTTCTAAGGATCAGCTTGCACATTCTATAGTACATAAAGTTCCTTGTGCCTGCAGCTTGTCTTACTTTGGGCAGAGTGGTAGATCTGGCAAGTCAACTAGAATGGGTAGAATCCTGCTTTGGATATTCCTTCACACACTATTAACATGTTCATTGCCAAGCTGAAAATTGGAATTTCGTGTGGTGGCCAAATTTTTTTAATTTTTTTATTTAGTTTTTATTGTGCTCAAAATAAGTTAAATATATTATTTATATGTTTTTATTATTATGTACATAATAATAAAATTTATGTACACTGTGCGCACTGGCTAACATAAACAATAGACAATGGCTGGCGGCCATCCCCACTCCACGAAAGTCGATCCCTTCCCTAGTGGCCAATATAAATATCATGCGCTGTTTCACTGTGGCCACTATACTATTCTGCTTAGAAACTTGATAGCAATGGCCACGCGATAACGCGTGATCGGCTGACCGGTGAGAGCTCGCATCACGCGATATCGCATGATTGGCAATGCATGTGTTAAATGGAAATAAAAGACAGCTATGCTGTGTAGTCTCTCAGACCCATAGGAACTCTATTTTTTGAATTACACCAGCTGTGAAACACTCCCCTAATCTGAAACAAGTATGGTTTAATTAATTTGCTAAGATATGGAAGACAGCTACTCTAACTACATTCTGCCTGACTTCTGAATTAATTTTGTTGTTTTTCAGGCCCTATATAGGGCATTAGTTCCTTTTCAGTTACAATTTGAATCGTTTCTATGTCATTCTAATTTAGTGCTGTGTATTTACTAATTTCTGGTTTAATGGTGCTAGAGAGGAAACTAGTATCATCAGAGTTTTATTATCGTTAGTATCAAGTTTAATAAATAATTTTTTTTTTGATATTTATACTATGAGGTACTTATTAGTAATATTTGATTAATTATGAATTGTTTTAACTTACTGAGTGAATAGAATTAAGATTCTAAAGATTTTACTAAATTTTGATTTCAGGTAATGGGATTTTCTCCAGATGAAGTGGCACTGTTCATTGCAGTTGTAGGCTTACTGTCTGTTGTTGCACAGGTAAGTTATGAATAACTTGACACCTTAATTTGTGCTATTTTTAATATTTTCAGTTTTAGCATGATATTCAGCTTTATGCTTCCACTTAACTATAACTTCTTTATATCAACGCATTGTCCTTCACTATGAATTTTGTTTCATTCAACTTAGTACACTTCAATACGAGGAATTATTGCTGACAGATGCATTTGAAATTCAAGTAAATGTGGATTTTGCATTTTTTTGTATAGGTAATACAAAACAAATAATAATAATAAAAGTGCAATACATTTATGCCATGTAAGTGGTAGTGTTTTGAGCAGCTTTTCTCTTGCAGTCTTGTCAGATACTTTTCCATATAGATTCTTCATATATTTCCCATAATTTCTAAGCTATCTGTCTTAAAGTGAATATCTGATCCTGACAGACTTTGATGAGTCTGAACCTAGATTGTTCTTCTCCATGTTTTTATTAGACAGTTTTTCTTAACAAGCTTTGCAGTGTAATCACTGTAAAACTTCTATACCTCCATATTTGAGCATTTCTGGGTGAATATCATCTACTCCAGTTGCTTTTCCATGTTTGAGGCTTTTTAAAAAAAAAAAAAAAAAATATATATATATATATATATACAAATACATACATATGTATCTGTGTGTGAGAGGTTCCCGCCCACGAAAGGCTATGCGCAAACCTATAGTACATTTGGTACTGTGGGTGGGCTTAAGGATTTATTTTTCTATTTATTATCAATTTTATACAATTGACGCTTGATGAACTGTGGCTTGAACTGTGTGGTTCCACTTACATCAGTTTTTTTTTTTAATAAGCATATTGAAATTTTTTTTGGAGACGTGCGACAATTAAAAAAAAATGCACAGCTGAACTGTGTATCCTAGAAATTTCAAAAAAAATTAAGAAAAAGTTAGGTATGTCATGAATGCATAAAATAAATTTAGATAATGGTCTAATTTATCATTTACTACCATAAAGTATACAAAAATATATTATAAAAAGTTAAAATTTATCAAAACTTATGGAAACACTTACAGACTGTACATGGCCATTTGCAGGCAAGAGAAATGTAAACAAATGTAAGAATGCAGTATTAAATCATAACTGCACAAAATTATTTGTTATAAATTAGTTCATCATTATCATCATCAAATTACTGACATGTATCCTAAAGGGGTGTACAGGATATGATAGTACTACATGAAAAATTTACATCATTACTAACTTCCTATCTACAATTTTCCTCCAAATCAGCCTGTTACTTGTCAAAACTCTAATATTATCAGATCTTATATTTCTTTAGTCTAAGGCACTTTGTACCGTATCAATCGACCTATATCTTGGTCTTCCTCTGGGTCGTTTTCCTGCCAACCTGGCAGAGAACACTTGCTTTGCTAATCTTTCCTTGCCCATTCTGTTTAAGTGACCATACCACCTGAGATTAGCTCTGCTAACGCATTCCTGGATGCTAACAATGTCAAGTTCTTTCCTAATATCCTCGTTTTTAATATGATATTGCTATTGATGCCATCTGTTCATGCCTCTAATCTTTCTCAGGACTCTCATATCTGCGTTCTCTAGTCTTTGGTCAAGTGTTTTATTTCTGACCCAGCTCTCAGATCCATAGGTTAAAACTGGTTTCAACACTGTCTTGTATACAGCTAATTTAGTGTTCTGACTAATTTCTTTCTTATTCCATATGAATTTATTCATTTGACTGCCTACCATACCAGCTTTGTTGATTCTGTTGTCTATTTCCATATTTAATTTACCATCTTCAGTAAAAATCTTGCATAAGTAGCTGAAATGTTTTACTTTTTCCACAGGTTCCCCGTTCACAACACAGTTGACATTTTCAACAATTCTACCTATTTTCATTGTCTTCGTCTTTTTAATGCAGGGAATCTTGCAAACTTGTAGCAGATTTATTTAGAAGTATAACATCGTCCGCATAAAGCAAAGAGCTGACATTCTACTTCAAGTATGGATATGTATTCCTGACTGTATGCCTGTTGGGTGTTTTTTTACCACTGTGCTCTCACTGCTTGTTTTATTTAGCAATTTTTCGAAGTAATTACTCCATACTTCAAGATATCTTTTTCTCCAGTTTTCATGTCACCTTTATCATCTCTAATCACAATCTAATCTCTTCACAGCACTCTTTCCTCCATTTCTAAACTTCTTCAACCTCCAGAATATCTTAACACCTTCTTGATATTTATTTTCTATATTCTTGCCATAGTCCTCCTGTGACTTTTGTTTAGCTAGTTTTACACAGTGTTTTGCTTTCTTGCATTTGTCTCTGTATTCTCTAAGAGCAAAAGCAGACAGGAACTTTGGATATACTTCACTGCCTCTTTAACTTCCTGTGTCCACCATGGAGTTGTGATTTTTCTATCCTTGCAGATAACCTCACAACATGCCTCTCTGAATCTCCAAGGTTTGGTTCTTTCTCAAATTCTTTCATTTTTTCTTCAATAATATTTGTGTCTTTTAGTCTGCAGTTCACATCTGAGCGCTACTTTACTTTTATTTCCTTTAAAACTTTCTTACATGTTATTTTTTTCAATATGAAATTCAGTTTTATCCTGCTCAAGACTAAATAGTGATCACTTCCAATTTCATATCCTTTGTACACTGGTGTCTTGCACCAGGGAGAAAACATCATTATCAACAATAACATAGTCAATGAGACTTTTCTTATTCCTTGCCTCTTCTCTCCGTGTGAATTTGTGCACATTTTTATGTTGGAACATGGTGTTAGTAATAACCAGTCCATGTCCTGAGCAGAAATCCAACAAGTATTTACCATTATTATTAGCTTTGCTCTTTACTCCAAATTTTCCCAAAATATTTTTGTATGTCTGATAATCATTTCGTACTCTGCTATTTAGATCCCCAACATGGACCAACTTTTCCTTTTTCATTGTGTCAGTTGCTTTTTCTAAAGCATCAAAAAATTCCTCCACTTTTATCTTAGTAGAACCTTGTGTGGGACTATAGGCACAAATAAGTCTCATTGTCCAGTTCCCCATTCTGATATTTGGCCACATCACTCTACTTGAGACTGCCTGCCATTCAAGAAGATTAGACTCGTATTTTGTGTTGAATACTATGGCTATTCCTTCTTTTCCTTGATTGTCATTTCCTGAATATAACACTTTGTATTTATTGCTCAGAAAGATCTCACTGGTTTTTGTCTTTTTTGTTTCGGTCACCCCTATTATGTCGATCTGATGCTTATCTAATTCTTCAGATAGCTCGATTTCCTTGCCATTCAGGCTTCTTATGTTTGATAGTACCGATCTTTAACTCTGGTGATGTTGAGTTGGAGTGTGCTTTCAGATTTGTTCCAGTAGCTGGCTTTTCGCTGTTCGCCCTGGTTCCCTGGCAAAAACAACAGGGTCTTTGTTTAACCGGGTGACGCCCCAGCCGGCATGAAATTTGTCATATTTGTACCATCATTTTCTATTTTGGTTTAAGCCAATAAGAATAAATTTGGTCGGCTAAATGCCAAATTGCCAGCCCATCTTCATTCGTTCAGTATCCTGGTAGTTACCCAACAGGGTGCACCACGAGAAGGTGAAGATTGGAATTTTGGTCAGAAACTCTGGTCAGTTCTCTGCATTCCTTTAAAGGCTATGTGGAGGTCTCCTCTCAGTTATACAGCTTTGACCCTTAAGCTAATTAATTATCGTGAAATAAAAATTTATAACAATTTATTCATTAATGTGTATGCTAGGTTACCGTTTTTTTTTTTCACATTATTTTTTCATTTTTGATGTTTAGTGTTAGTAATATGTATTACATGTACATTGTTTTGTATCATATAAGACAATATTCATAGACTTTGTTGTATAATGAAACCTGATGAGCATTCATGACTAAACGTACACATGTAATCACAGTGATATTATTACTTATAATAATAATAAGTAGTAGTAGTAATAATAATAAAAATCTTATTACTGTGATTACATGTGTATGTTTAGTCAATATCGACATAGTTACTGACAGACATACAATACAGTACTATAAATGTATTTTCTCTTCCTTATGATTTCCTTTAATAAAAATTTCTTTTCTCTAGCTTACTTTATTGTAAAAATACATAATATAACATTTGTATTAATCGACTGTTTATGTTTTCGTTAAGGCTTCCGGTCAACAATTAACTATTATTAGTTAAGATTTTGGGAAGCCAAAAATTATATAGGATTTTCAAAGATGGGGAGTCTGCACCCCTAATCCCCTAAAAAATTTGAATTTTTTAATATGATAGTGCCATTGATGCCATCTGTTGGTCAATATTTATTTTTTGTATTTTTAATCTATTTTCTACATTATCATTATTGTCATCAAATTCCTGATGTACCCTCAAGTGGCTGTACAGGATATGATAGTGCTATATGAAAAATTTACATCATTACTAGCTTCCTATCTACAATTTTCCTCCAAATCAGTCTGTTACCTGTGAAGACTCCAACATTATCCGATATTATTTTTCTATCGTCTAAGGCACTGTTTACTATATTAATCCACCTATATCTTGATCTTTCTTCCTCTGGGTGTTTTTTTCTGCCAACCTGCACAGAACACTTGTTTTTCTTTCCCATTCTGTTGAAGTGACCATACTACCTGAGATTAGCTCTTCTAACACATTCCTGGATGCTAACAATTTCAAGTACTTTCCTAATATCCTCATTTATACTATGATATTGCCATTGATGCCATCTGTTCACACCTCTGATCTTTCTCGGGACTCTCATATCTGCTGTCTCTAGTCCTTGGTTAAGTGTTTTATTTCTAACCCAGCTCTCAAACATCCATAGGTAAAAAATTGGCTTGAACAGTGTCTTGTATGCAACGGATGTAGTGGTTTGAAACATCAATTTCTTTATGAAACGTCGGTGTTCATGAAATCTCCAAGTGAAAGCCCAAGAACTGCTACAGAAAAAAAGACAGGAAATCTGTAAAGGAAATGTGAACAAGTGCTATAGATAAAAGGAAGTCACATGACTTTATTTTCAGTGTATTTTTGTCTATGTCATAAGAGACTGTTTTAGGAGAACAATAAGTTTATAGAGTTACTATAGATCAGGGGTGGCCAACCTTTTATAGTTCATGCATCAATTTTTTCATTTTTTAGTTAAGATGCGCCATACAAACTTATACCATTTTTCAGCCCTTTTAAATTATGGTAATATGGATATATTTAACAGTTATGCATAAAATTATTTATATGGTAATATAGACACTTTTAGCAGTTTTAAGTAGAAGGATTTCATATAAAGACAAGATAAACATTAATTATTTTATTGAGACTTTTGAAATTGCTTTGCTTTTGCTAAGCTTGTAATGTTTGGAGTTAAATCAGTTACAGAAAGCATCAAACAGTTTTTCAAATATTGAATCAGTCAGTCGCGATTGTAGTTTGTTCTTAATCATTTTCATTGATGAAAATGCTTGTTCACATCTGTATATAGTTTCAAAACGACAGATATAACTTTGAGCAAATTTTCTCAGTTCTGGAAAATGTTCACAGGGCAACGATAGCCAGAAATTAATTATATCAGAAGCATTTGGGAGTGATGGAAGTTCATTAAATTTCATTTTCAATAAAGAATTGGTTTTGAGATAAGTAAGTTTCATTTGTATGTCACTAGGCATCGTCAAGATTTTTTGTTCAGTAAGTGAATAGGGATTTATATATGCAAGTATGCAGTCTTCTTTTTTGGCAGAATCGCTAAAATGACTGTTAAAGGACTGTTGCAATAATCTGAGTTTCTCAGTATATTCTGTAAAGTTGCCATTATCTTCAACAGATTCACTATGTTCTTTTAAATGTGGAAATTGACTTAAATCCCCGTTTTCTAACTGGGAGATGAACAGTTTTAATTTCATTTCAAATGCACTGGTGTTATTTACTAAGCTAGGAAACAATTTGTTCTTGTCCTGCAGATTCAAATTTAGATCATTGAGGCGGCTGGTAACATCAACTAAAAATGCTAAATCAAATACCATTTCTCATCACAGAAAAGGGCTTTTTCCTCATGCAGCACATCCTTCTCTTCCAGAAAATTACGAAGACTTTCTTTCAGCTTCCAAAATTTACTGAGAACTTGTCCTTTAGTAAGCCAGTGCACCTCACAATGAAGGATGATATCACCATATTCCCTATCTAGCAGTTCACAATATTCTCTGAATTCTCTTCTGTTTAACCCTCTTGCTCTAATTTTATTCACACACACTTTACAACTGGTATCATAACATGCTTCAAATTTAGAGTTTTTCTACACAGAGATTCTTCATGTATAATACAGTGATACTTTAGTAGAGAACGACCTAAAAACCTTTGAAGTAAAGTTACAATCCCAGAAACTCTACCTACCATTGACGGTGCTCCATCAGTACAACCACCGATGAGCTTACTAGAATCTAGTTGTTGATATTCTAGACATGACTTTACTTTGTGAAATATGCTGACACTCTGGTTTTTGCATGAAGTAACTCAAGACCGATAAGTTCTTTAAAGATGCTAAAATCACCATCAATTCCTCTTATAAAAATGCTTAATTGGGCTACATCACATATGTCAGCGGATTCGTCCAAGGCTAAAGAAAAGAAAGAACAAGCATGAACATGGTCTTTCGATTGCTCATTAACATCATGAGAAAGTTCTTCGATGAGTCTTGTAATTGTTTGCTTGAACTGAGCAATTTGGTTTATTTTTCTTTCAACATTCTTATCACCAAGACATTTTGCAATTTTTTCGAGACAGGCTTAACAACTTACTCTCCATCAGAGAAAGGCTTGTGTTTTTTTAGCCAACACAAATGCAATTTCATAAGACACCTCCAGCATTGCCACACTTTCACAACTTCGTTTCACAAATATATTTTGTCTCTTTTTTATTTCTTCCTTTTTCTTAACCATATATTCTTTCTGCAACTCAGACCCAGGAACTAACTTCAGTTTTTCTTTTAATTCAGCTTGATGTTTTCTATAGTGTCTGTTAAGATCATGTCTTCAATTATCTGAGAGAGTGCTTTCACAAACAATGCACAACGGTTTTCCTGAAGGACCCGCAATGAATAAGAACTCATTTTCCCACAGTTCATTAAACTGGCGCTTGCTATCACCTTCTGTTTTTCTTCTGCTCATTTTCTTTTGCAAAGTAATGGGCACTGAAAGTAAAAAAAAAATTATTTCAAAAGGTAAAGCTTATTATTAAATAATTTATTTTAATTATTTTATCGTTTTAAACATTATGAACATTCAAAAACAGTTCTACAAGTTTAAGATAAGATTCCTGTTTTCATCATCATCAAATTCCTGCCATGTACCCTCAAGGGGTGTACAGGATATGATAGTACCACATAACAAAAATTACATCTTTACTAACTTCCTATCTTCAATTTTCCTCCAAATCAGTCTGTTACTTGTCAAGACTCCAACATTATCAGATGTTATATTTCTATTGTCTAAGGCACTTTGTACCGCATCAATCCACCTATATCTTGGTCTTCCTCTGGGTCGTTTTGCTGCCAACCTGGCAGAGAACACTTGTTTTGCTAATCTTTCCTCGCCCATTCTGTTTAAGTGACCATACCACCTGAGATTAGCTCTGCTAACGCATTCCTGGATGCTGACAATGTCAAGTTCTTTTCTAATATCCTCGTTTTTAATATGATATTGCCATTGATGCCATCTGTTCAAGCGTATAATCTTTCTCAGGACTCTCATATCTGTGGTTTCTAGTCTTTCGTCAAGTGTTTTACTTCTGACCCAGGTCTCAGATCCATAAGTTAAAACTGGTTTGAACATTGTCTTGTATACAGCTAATTTAGTATTCCGACTAATTTCTCTCTTATTCCGTATGAATTTATTCAATTGACTTCCCACCATACCAGCTTTGCTGATTCTCTTGCCTATTTCTATATTGAATTTACCATCTTCACTAAAAATCATGCATAAGTAGCTGAAATGTTTTACTTGTTCCACCGGTTCTCCATTCACGACACAGTTGACATTTTCAATGATTCTGCCTATATTCATTGTCTTTGTCTTTTTATTGCTGACCTTCATACCATATCTATTACAACAGTTATTCAATTTAGTCAGAGAATCTTGCAGACTTGTAGCAGATTTATTTAGAAGTATAACATCATCCGCATAAAACTGACATTAACATCTTTAATTTTGATATCATGTTTAATACCACTTTCCTTCATAATGTGATCCATATAGATGATGAATAACAAAGGAGATAATGTACATCCTTGTCTCACACCAGATTTAACATTAAACCATCTTCCTGTACTTCCTTCAATTCTAACTGCTGACTTACAACTCAAATAAAGACTAAGTATTGCTTGATATAATGTCCCATTGACACCATATAACAGCAGCGTATTGAATAGCTTCTCTCTTGGCACCTTGTCATATGCCTTTTCCAAATCGACAAAACTTAAATACATATCTTTGTTGTATTCCCATGCTTTCTCGACTATTTGTCGTAAAGTGAAGATCTGATCCTGACAGCCTCTATTTGGCCTGAATCCAGCTTGTTCTTCCCCAAGCTTTTCTTCCACAATTCTTCTCAACCGTTTCTTAAGTATACTTGCATAGATCTTGCCAGGAACACTCAGTAGGGAAATACCACTGTAATTCTCACATTCAGTTTTATTTCCCTTTTTATATATGGGTACTATGAGAGCTCTACTGTAATCATCGGGAATTCGTCCCTCTGTCCAGGCTTTCTGAACTATGCGGTGCAGCCACTGTAAGACTTTTATACCACCATACTTCAGCATTTCTAGTCGAATATCATCTACTCCTGCCGCCTTTCCAAATTTCAAGCCTTTGATGGCCTTTTCTACTTCAAGTATGGATATGTATTCCTGACTGCATGCGTGGTCAGTGTTTTTTATCACTGTGCTGTCATCATTGCTTGTTTCATTTAGCAGTTTTTCAAAGTAATTACTCCATACTTCAAGGATATCTTTTTCTGCTGTTTTCATGTCATCTTTATCATCTCTAACTCCTTTTACAGCACTCTTTCTTCCATTCCTAAGCTTCTTCAACAACCTCCAGAATATTTTGCCACCTTCTTGATATTTATTTTCTATATTCTTACCAAAGTCCTCCCATGACTTTTGTTTAGCTAGTTTTACACACTGTGTTTAGCTTTCTTACATTTGTGTCTGTATTCTGTAAGAGTAAAAGCTGACTTATTTGCCAGGAAATTTTGATATTCTTTCTTCTTTTCCTTCTCTGCCTCTTTAACTTCCTGTGTCCACCAGGGAGTTCTGATTTTTTTATCCTTGCAGAAAACCTCACCACATGCCTCTCTTTCAGAATCAATGAATGTTTTCTTCAGAGTTTGCCACTGAATCTCCAAGGTTTCCTGTTCTCAAACTCTTTCATTTTCTTTTCAATAATCTTTGTGTATTTTAGTCTACAGTTCACATCTGAGAGCTGTTCAACTTTTATTCGCTTTAAAACTTTCTTACATGTTATTCTTTTCAATATGAAATTCAATTTTATCCTGCTCAAGACTAAATAGTGATCACTTCCAATTTCAAATCCTCTGTACACTCTGGTGTCCTGCAGGAGAAAACATCACTATCAACAATATCATAGTCAATGAGACTTTTCTTATTCCTAGCCTCTTCTCTCCATGTGAATTTGTGCACATTTTTATGTTGGAACATGGTGTTAGTAATAACCAGTCCATGTCCTGAGCAGAAATCCAACAGATATTTGCCATTATTATTAGCTTTGCTCTTTTCTCCAAATTTTCCCAAAATATTTTTGTATGTCTCCCAATCATTTCCTGCTCTGCTATTTAGATGCCCAACAAGGACCAACTTTTCCTTTTTCATTGTGTTAGTTACTTTTTCTAAAGCCTCAAAAAATTCCTCCACTTCTACCTTAGTAGAACCTTCTGTGGGACCATAGGCGCAAATAAGTCTCATTGTCCAGTTCCCCATTCTCATATTTGCCCACATTACTCTACTTGAGACTGCCTGTCATTCAAGAAGATTAGCCTTGTATTTTGTGTTGAATACTATGGCTACTCTTTCTTTTCCTTGATTGTCATTGCCTGAATATAACATTTTTATTTATTGCTCAGAAAGATCTCACCAGTTTTGGTCTTTTTTGTTTCGGTCACCCCTATTATGTCGATCTGGTACTTATATAATTCCTCAGCTAGCTCCATTTCTTTGCCATTCAGGCTTCTTACATTGATAGTACCGATCTTTAACTCTGGTGATGTTGAGTTGGGGTTTGTTTTCAGATTTTTTCCAGTAGCTGACTTTTTGCTGTTCGCCCTAGTTCCCTGGCGAAAACAACGGGGGCCTTGTTTAAACGGTTTCAACGCCCCAGCCGGCATGAAAGTTTGTCATGTTGTACCATCATTTTTATTTTGGTTTAACCAATAAGAATACAATTTGGTCGGCTAATCAATTGCCAGCCCATCCTCGTTCATTCAGTATCAAAGTAGATACCCAACCGGGTGCATCACGAGAAGGTGAGGATTGGACATTAGGTCAGAAGCCCTGGTCGGTTCTCCACATTCCTTTAAAAGCTATGTGGAGGTCTCCTCTCAGTTATACAGCTTTGACCCTTAAGCACCCCTTTAGGGGAGAGAGCAAGAACTTGACATACGCGTTCAAAATGAGAACATTTATTTTTAAATTTACAGAACTATATTAAGCCTTCATGAAAACAGAAATCTTATCTTAAACTTAAAGAACTGTTAATAGAAACATAAAGTTCGAAAACACAGAATTCACATCGAATCAGAAGTTCATCAAACTTTATGACACGAGAGCCAGCTGTAAACTGATTGAGTAACTGGTGACGCTTGTCAGCATTTGCTGGTGCCTGTTGCTTCAAGACCAAACAAGTATAATAAGTGCGTACTGTAGAATTCAGTGGTAGGTTAATTTTGTTTATATAAATTGTATACAATTTTTTTAAAAAATTTTCTCAGCGTGCCACTTCTAATCATGCTATGCGCCACTTTTGGTGCATGCGCCATAGGTTGGCCACCCCTGCTATAGATAGTGTGAAAATTGTTTGTATAAAGAGAAATTTATATAAAGTGAAACCTAGAATTTCTAGTTATAGTTAATAAGGCATGATAATTCCTAAATTGTAAATGGACTGGTAGTTTTCTCTTTGAGTTGTTTAATGATGTGTATTTTGTTACATGCGTACATATATTTTTTAAATGAAGTTTTCTTCTAAAGTGTTAGACTTAGAGTCGAGTAGGAAGTAGTAGTTTATTAATGTGTAAATTGTA
Organism: Typopeltis vanoorti; assembly: GCF_054136105.1. Lineage (NCBI taxonomy): Eukaryota > Metazoa > Arthropoda > Arachnida > Uropygi > Thelyphonidae > Typopeltis > Typopeltis vanoorti. Next base: position 139,748,591 of record NC_143560.1, read on the forward strand.
TAATTGTTTCAATATAAATAAACATGTTTGTTTTTTTTACAAAGAGTGCTGCCTGATCTTTTACGCAATGCACTGTTTGCAACTAAATGCAATTCTGTGAGCGGGGAGTTGACAAATAGCTACGAATTGAAGTTAAGTCTTAGCCAGGACTGTGAAATATTATTGAGAAAGACCTTAGGATTGAAAGCGGACTTTACTGGAAGTATTGATATTTCTTATACCACAAGGATACCTCTAGTGGTGCAGTCGTGAATTAAAAAATAAATTTCTAGAGATCTCTAGTATAGGTAAAGAATACTGAAGGTAGAGCAAAGAGAATAAAGTTAATAGAGTCTATCTTCTAAGGCACTTTTTACTGTATCAATCCACCTATATCTTGGTCTTCCTCTGGGTCTTTTTCCTGACAACCTGGTGGAGAACACTTGTTTTGCTAATCTTTCCTCTCCCATTATGTTAAAGTGACCATACCACCTGAGATTAACTTTGCTAACGCAATCCTGGATGCTGACAATATCAAGTTCTTTCCTAATATCCTCATTTTTAATATGATATTGCCATTGATGCCATCTGTTCATGCCTCTAATCTTTCTCTGGACTCTCATATCTACAGTCTCTAGTCTTTGGTCAAGTGTTTTACTTCTGACCCAGCTCTCAGATCCATAAATTAAAATTAGTTTGAACACTGTTTTGTATAGAGGGGTGCTTAAGGGGCAAAGCTATATAACTGAGAGGAGACCTCCACATAGTGTTTAAAGGAATGTGGAAAACCGACCAGGGCTTCAGACCTAATGTCCAATCTTCACCTTCTCATGGTGCACCCTGTTATGTATCTACCAGGATATTGAATGAATGAGGATGGGCTGGCAAGTTAGGATTTAGCCAACCAAATTGTATTCTTGTTTGCTTAAACCAAAATATAAATTGTTTGGGTACTCTACTTCGCTAAACACATCTCACCGTCTCCACTAATACTTGAGGAACTTATTATCTAGGAACTTTCATAATTCTTCCATCATGATGGCTTCCTCATTTACTTCTTGTCTCTGCCATGGAGTGCTAATTTTTCTAACCTCAAGCAGTGTATTCTGAATATAAGTTCCAGTAAGAAAATACCGTGAATAGACATACTACTTACTATTAGAATAACGGAATTAACTTTATTCCGTTATTATTCTATGAATAAAGAATAAGATATTTTTTATTCGTAGAATTTTGGCTTGAATATCACCAGTACAAGTCATTAGTACAAGTACAAAGGCTAATTAAACACTAACTGTTATATTCACAAAGCACCAATTAAGTAGCTAAGGTTAAATTTCCTAAATTTATTAAAAAAAAATATATATATATATGTGTCTGTGTATACAGTTACAAATTAGGAAAGATTTGCTGATTTATAGCGTACTATCTCCCACAAGGGGGGAAAGATGTAGACCATCAGATCTGTTTAGGTTAGAGGAGGGAAGTAACGTTTCTTTGTAAAGCTGTTCTGTTATGAACCAAATTTTGTGAATGAGTTTTGTTTTGTTCCACTGAACTCCATGTCTGGTGTTGATGGCATGCTCTGCAAGTCCAGACTGTTTCGATTCAAGGTATTGGATACACGACTCGTGTTCTTCTAACCAGATCAGAGCAGATCTTCCTGTTTGTCCAGAATATGATAAACACTAGAGCAGAGAATCTGGTAGACACCTGGATAGCTGAGATGTGGGAGCTTGTCCTTTGGAGACTTAAGGAATGTGGAGATTTTTCTGGTGTATCGAAAGGCCACGAATATTTAGTTGTTTTAACACTTTTGCTATGCGTTCACTAATGCCTTGCACATAGGGGATAGGCATATGCATAGGTTCTGTATTTGAAGAGGATGCTGAAGCACTACTATTTAAAGCTCTTTTAATGCAGGAATTCTTATAACCATTGGAGATGAAGGAGGAATTAATATATTGTAACAGGTCTTTTTGCAACAGGTCTTCTGAAGAACAAAAGGAGTGGACTCTATGAACAAGTGTTTTTATAGTACCTACCTTTTAACTGGGATGGTGATGTGATTCAGTATGGATGTACTGGCCTGTATGCATCTCCTTCCTATAGACTGTGAATTGTAGGTTACCATCTGGTTGGCGAAGAATTAAGAGGCCTAGAAAGGCAAACTGCTTATTTACTTCTACTTCTAGGGTGAGCTGGATCCTTGGATGAAGTGCATTTATTTTTGAGAGAAACTGTTGTAATTCTTCTGAAGTGCCCTACCATATGGCAAAAATGTCGTCCACATATCTGAACCAAAGGTTAGGTCTGGGTGAAATGTCAAAGATATGTTGCTCAAAGTGCTTCATGAAGTAGTTGGCAATAGCAGGAGATATTGGATTACCCACTGCTGTTCCATCAACAGAACATTTGTAAATAGTGAAACAACATCTAGACTAATCATAATCGCTTAATCGTCTAAATGCAGATCGGAAATTATATTTCTGAAATACAAAGTTTTTTTTTATTTTTCTATTTCTTTTATATACGTAGCAGTTCCTGGTGCTTAAGAGTCAAAGCTGTATAACTGAGAGGAGACCTCCACATAGCTTTTAAATGAATGCGGAGAACCGACCAGGGCTTCTGAACTAATGTCTCACCTTCTCGTGGTGCACCCTGTTGGGTATCTACTTGGATACTGAACAAACGAGGATGGGTTGACAATTTGGGATTTAGCTGACCAAATTGTATTCTTATTGGTTAAACCAAAATAAAAAATGATGGTACAACATGACAAAATTTCATGCCGGCTGGGGCGTCACCCGGTTAAACAAGGTCCCGTTGTTTTTGCCAGGGAACCCACGTGAACAGCGAAAAGTCAGCTACTGGATCAAATCTGAAAACACACCCCAACTCAACATGACCAGAGTTAAAGATCTGTACTCAACATAAGAAGCCTGAATGGCAAAGAAATGGAGCTAGCCGAGACATTAGATAAGTACCAGATCAACATAATAGGGGTGACTGAAACAAAAAAGACAAAAACTGGTGAGATCTTTTTGAGCAATAAATACAAAATGTTATATTCAGGCAATGACAATCAAGGAAACATAGTATTCAACACAAAATACAAGGCTAATCTTCTTGAATAGCAGTCAGTCTCAAGTAGAGTAATGTGGGCAAATATGAGAATGGGGAACTGGACAATGAGACTTATTTGTGCCTATGGTCCCACAGAAGGTTCTACTAAGTAGAAGTGGAGGAATTTTTTGAGGCTTTAGAAAAAGCAACTGACACAATGAAAAAGGAAAAGTTGGTCCTTGTTGGGAATCTAAATAGCCAATAGGAAATGATTGTGAGACATACAAAAATATTTTGGGAAAATTTGGAGAAAAGAGCAAAGCTAATAATAATGGCAAATATCTGTTGGATTTCTGCTCAGGACATGGACTGGTTATTACTAACACCATGTTCCAACATAAAAATGTGCACAAATTCACATGGAGAGAAGAGGCTAGGAATAAGAAAAGTCTCATTGACTATGATATTGCTGATAGTGATGTTTTCTCCCTGGTGCAGGACACCAGAATGTACAGAGAATTTGAAATTGGAAGTGATCATCATTTAATGATGAGCAGGATAAAATTGAATTTCATATTGAAAAGAATAACATGTAAGAAAGTTTTAAAGCGAATAAAAGTTGAACAGCTATCAGATGTGAACTGTAGACTAAAATACACAAAAATTATTGAAGAAAAAGAACAGGAATCAAACCTTGGAGATTCAGTGGCAAGCCTTGAAGAAACCCCTGATTGATTCAGCTAGAGAGGCATGTGGTGAAGTTATCTGCAAGGATAGAAAAATTAGAACTCCATGGTGGACACAGGAAGTTAAAGAGGCAGTGAAGGAAAAGAATATCAAAAGTTCCTGTCAAATAAGTCAGCTTGTGCTCTTAAAGAATACAGAGACAAATGCAAGAATGCTAAACACTGTGTAAAACTAGCTAAACAAAAGTCATGGGAGGACTTTGGTAAGAATATAGAAAATAAATATCAAGAAGGTTGCAAAATATTCTGAAGATTGTTGAAGAAGCTTAGGAATGGAGGGAAGAGTGCTGTAAAAGGAGTTAGAGATGATAAAGGTGACATGAAAATGGGAGAAAAAGATATTAGTGAAAGATATAAAAGATAATTTAACAGTGACCTACTGGCCTTTAAATAACTTTGATGGGCTCTTTGAGACTTAAAAACTTCTTTTAGTTTACAGTAGGTAAGAATAACCTGAGGCATCTTACAGCGCTTCAGGAATATTCTGTTAATGCAATTCGCCTTCTTAACTAATACTTTACCTTATCTAGCACATTGTTTGGAAGTAGACTCTCCGTGAAAACTCGATATAAGTTTCAGTAAGAAAATATCATGAGTAGACATATTACTTATTATTATAAGAACGGTATTAACTCACATAAAATAACCTTTTATTTATAGAATTTTTGCATGACAGGCATCATCAGTACAAGTTCAAATGCTAATTAAACAATAACTGTTATATTCATAAAGAGTTATCTGCAAGGATACAGGATAGGTACTTAGTAGGCTACCTACTAAGTACCTATCTACTGTAAAACTAAAAGAAGTTTTTAAATCTCAAAGAGCTCATCAGATTTATTTAGAACAGTATTAGAGACTGAAAATTTTAACACCATTTTACACATATCATCGAAGTCATACTGAAATGTTTTTAATGCTTCCCGTGATAGATTAAAACACATGTTTGATTCACTGTTGAGCCACACCAAATCTAACAATATTGTCAGTGATACAGACAGAGTAGTGATCAATGTGTCTGGCTGCTCGCAAACGTTTTGTTCTGTCAAAATGTCATAATTTTGCCGTTGCAAAAACCTATAATAGATTTATTGTGGGTTTTTGCAAGGTACCCATAATAGATTTTTTCCATTGCATACTCAGAGGTATTCGATCCTTACCCCAAAAAACAGCTAACAGGACAAGAATTTGAGTGTGCAGAATTTCTTTTTAATGTCGAACCTATGATATGCTGAACAAAAAGCACTGAAATCGCTGAAGAATAATGTGGACCTAATTATTATGAAAGCTGACAATGAGAAGGCTGTGGTCATTCAAGACAGAAGAGAATAAGAGAGAAAAATGTCACTGTTACTCCGCGACTGTTCGACTTATAGGCCCTCACTTTAGATCCTACCGGTGGTCAAATAAAAAGACTAAATGCTCTTATAGAAAAAAATATCAATACGGGATGAAAATAAAAAGAAAACACTAAAGACCTCCTTCAGGTGCCCACCTAGATTATATGGTCTTCCAAAAGTGCATAAGCCAGGAATTCCATTAAGACCTGTTGTAGACTGTATAGGTTGTCCCACTTCCAAAATATCAAAATTTCTGTCAAATTTACTAACTTCTTCAACTAGAAGAACGCTACTTATATAAAAAATTCTTTGGATTTCAGAAATAAAATTTCCAATCTGCATCTAGATGATTCAGAGATTATGATGTTTTGCTATTTGCGAATGTTCCATTGGCAGACAGCATTGAATTACTGCACCAAGAATTTCCTCCCGACATAGTCAAATTGTTTGAATTTGTAATAAAGTTCGGTTATTTTTCCTTCAAAAACCAGTTAAACCAAGAAATCAAAGGAACAGCAATGGGTAATCCAATATCTCCTGCTATTACCAACTACTTTATGGAGCACTTCAAACAATGTATCTTTTACAACATTTCGCCCAGACCTAACCTTAGGTTCAGATATGTGGACGACATTTTTGCCATATGGAAGGGCACTTCATCCAAGGATCCAGTTCACCCTAGAAGTAGAAGTAAATAAGCAGTTAGCCTTTCTAGACCTCTTAATTCTTTGCCAACCAGATGGTAACCCACAATTCACAGCCTATAGGAAGGAGACTCATACAGGCCAGTACATCCATGCTGAATCACATCACCATCCCAGTCAAAAGGCAGGTACTATAAGAACGCTGGTTCATAGAGCCCACTCATTTTGTTCTTCAGAAGAACTATTACAATATATTAATTCCTCCTTCATATCCAATGGTTATAAGAATTCCTGCATGAAAAGAGCTTTAAGTAGTCGTGCTTCAGCATCCTCTTTAAATACAGAAGAACCTATGCATATACCTATCCCCAATGTGCAAGTCATTAGCAAATGCATAGCAAAATTGTTAAAACACTAAATATTTGTATGACCTTTCAACCCATCGGAAAAAATCTACATTCCTCACGTCTCCAAAGGCCAAGTTCACACATCTAAGCTATCCAGGTGTCTACCAGATTCCTTGCATGAGTTATCATATTTCGGACAAACAGGAAGATCTGCTCTGATCCGGTTAGAAGAACACAAGTCGTATATCCAGTACCTTGAACCGGAATAGTCTGGACTTGCAGAGCATGCCATCAACACTAGACATAGAGTTCAGTGGAACAAGACAAAACTCATTCACAAAATTCGGTTCATAGCGGAACAGCTTTACAAAGAAATATGTGAAACGTTACTTTCCTCCTCTAACCCATGGTCTACCTCTTTCCCACCCTTGTGGGAGATAGCACTCTATAAATCAGCAAATCTTTCCTAACTTGTAATTGTATATACACACATATATATATATATATATATAGGTATCCCTTGATATATGCGGTTAATTAATCCTCGATGGACACCGCATATATCAAAACTGCATTATTCAATGTTAAGAATTAATGGGAATAATTATAATGAATCCTGCAAAATATAAAAATTTAAACATTTATTTTTTAAGGTGACATGTATTTATATATTTTATCTATACATATTTGTTACATAAAAACTTATCTAAATATTTATTTTTTATGAAAAACACTTATCTAACGTAAATTGAACAGTGGTAGCTTTTTTTTTCTCCTCTATGATTTTACTCTGCATACTCATAGATGCAGAAGCCACTTTGCCTTGTTAACGGTACTCAGTCGCTTTATTTTAAATGGCTCATATAGTTGATTCTCCAAAGCCTAGAGCTCTTCTGATGTTTGCTTTGCTTTCTTGGTTATCAAACTTTTTAATAATTTCAATTTTAGTATCCAAAGTAATAATCATTTATTATTCTTTTTCGCAGCCATGGTTACGAAGGGTAATGCTCTACATAATTTGAAAATTACATGATATGTGGATAGGCCGTAAGCATACATACACGTCTGTACTTGCTACTCTGCTGATAAATTGATGCACTGAGACTGAGGCCGAGAGTGTGTTACTAATGTTGTAGCACGACTCGTACCATGTGATTTGATCGGTTTCATTGACCAAGTCTAACGCTTTGCTAATTTTCAAACTTTTTGGGCCGCACTAATCGAATTTGATACCGCATATAACAAGTTTATGGTCACAATAATTTTTTTGTGCACTAATCAAAACCAAATTAATCAAAGTCGCATATATCAAGGGATACTTGTATGTATATAATTTTTGTTTTCTGAAATAATAGGAAATTTAACCTTAGCTACTTAGGTGCCGCTTTGTGAATATAACAGCTATTGTTTAATTAGCCTTTGTACTTGTACTGATGGTGTCTGTGATACTCATGAAAAATTCTACAAATAAAGAATATTTTATGTGAGTTAATTCCGTTATTATAATAATATGTATGTATTCTGAATATTAACACACACCCATCCTTCTATGCGGATACTTGTAAAAATAGTGATGATTTAAACTTATGATTCTTTATAAAATGTTTTTTCACTAATATTCTAATTACTAGTTCAGGTTTTGTAACTCAGCGCTTACCACATGTCCAGTTAGCAAACAGTAATTATTTTTAAAGAAAAAATTATTGTCAGGTTTTGTAACTCAGTGCTTACCACATGTCCAGTTAGCAAACAGTAATTATTTTTAAAGAAAAAATTATTGTGTTTTAGATTAAATGTGCATACCAGATATCTGACGATGATGACAATTTGAAATGGTAGTTTATTCAAATTCTCAATTTGTTAAGTGTAAATAATATCTGTAGTAAGTCATAAAGACATTCCTTTTGCTAACAACAGTGAGGCAGTTATTACTAACTTGCTTGCTGCTTAGTTGAATACATTGAGGACATGGGAAATTGACAGCTGAATAAAGAGAGCATTATAACTGATGTAATGAGAGAGAGAAAGGTTGGAGAATAGAGACTAGAGAATTATGTTTTGGAAGTTTCTGTAAAACTTTACATTTTGAATATGTTAAGGTGATTCTAAAAAGCGATTTTTTATTGGAAGTTTTTCTCTTGGTTATACTATAAATTAAAGATACCAAGAAATTATATACTCGGTTTAATCCTTTATCCAAGTGTAAGCAAACAAAGTTTGTGAATGAAGTATTTTCTGGACTGGGGCAACTTGTATGAAGAAGCTGATGACTTCATCAGCTTCTTTATAAGAGTGATGACCTCAGTATCCCATAATGGAAAGCACATATCCTTATGGACATGTATTATGGGAAGAGTCACTACCCAGATCAGTTTCAACTTTTATTGAAGTCTCATCAGTGGGAGCCAGACCCAGAAGTGATACTAAAGTTGAAGTAATGCAGAAGTCATATTTTCATATACAAGTAGCCAAAAGGTGTCACACCTTATTATTAAATTTATTTATAAATTTATAAATTATAAATTAGTTATACTATAAATTAATAGTAAGGCAAGTGATGTGAAGTTATGAGCTGCTTCATACGAGTTGCCCCAGTCCTGAAAATACTTCAGGCATAAACTTTGTTTGCTTACATTGGGATAAAGGATTAAACCAAGTATATATTTCTTGGTATCTTTAATTTATTTTAACAAGGTTAATCCTATTACTGATGAATTGATACTGTAAAGAAGCGAACAGTAACAGAAGGAGATATTAATTTGATGTTCTGTTGCAACATTCAACAAAATGCTAAAAGGACTTTTAGCAGTCTCAAGGACACCAGTGATACAGATGAATAATTGTCTTGGAAACAAATGAATCATACAATCTGAAACTGTAAAGTGTTATTAATTAACAAGTGCTCTACTTTCTCGATGCCCTTTGTTTATAAAACATAAAGGAAATTTTTTTTTCCAGTAAAGAATTTCCGATTGTAATTCTTAGAATTAAATTACTTGAGATAAGATACTATTTATTCTCAGGGAGACAGTGAGGATGAATGGAAAAAGAGGAAATACTACATAGTCCATGGACTTTAAGGAGGAAGAGAGGAGATTTACATAAAAGAAGCCAGATAAAGAACTTAATCTAATGAACATTTTCTTTTATGTAAGAGCTAGTGAAAAATAAGATGCCCAGTCCATTAGGTAGATAACTATGGATAAACAAACCAATAATAAACTTCATCAGTGCTTGAATTATTTTATCCTTTGAGGAATTTTTTGAGGCTTTAGAAAAAGCAACTGACACAATGAAAAAGGAAAAGTTTGTACTTGTTGGGGATCTAAATAGCAGAGTAGGAAATGATTGTCAGACATACAAAAATATTTTGGGAAAATTTGGAGAAAAGAGCAAGGGTAATAATAATTGCAAATACCTGTTGAATTTCTGCTCAGGACATGGACTGGTTCTTACAAACACTATGTTCCAACATAAAAATGTGCACAAATTCACATGGAGAGAAGAGGCAAGGAATAAGAAAAGGCTTATTGACTATGTTATTGTTGATAGTGATGTTTTGTCTCTGGTGCAGAAGTGTACAGAGGATTTGAAATTGGAAGTGATCACTATTTAGTCTTGAGCAGGATAAAATTGAATTTCATATTGAAAAGAATAACATGTAAGAAAGTTTTAAAGTGAATAAAAGTTGAGCAGCTCTCAGATGTGAACTGTAGACTAATATATACAAAGATTATTGAAGAAAAAATGAAACAGTTTGAGAACAAGAACCAAACCTTGGAGATTCAGTGGCAAGCCCTGAAGAAAACCCTGATTGATTCAATCAGAGAGGCATCAGAACTCCATGATGGACACAGCAAGTTAAAGAGGCAGTGAAGGAAAAGAAGAAAGATATCAAAAGTTCCTGGCAAATAATTCAACTTTTGCTCTTAGAGAATACAGAGACAAATGTAAGAAAGCGAAACAGTGTGTAAAACTAGCTAAACAAAAGTCATGGGAGGACTTTGGCAAGAATATAGAAAATAAATATCAAGAAGGTGGTAAGATATTCTGGAGGTTGTTGAAGAAGCTTAGAAATGGAGGAAACTGTGCTGTAAAAGAGATAATAAAGGTGACATGAAAATGGGAGAAAAAGATATCCTTGAAGTATGGAGTAATTACTTCGAAAAATTGCTAAAAGAAACAAGCAGTGATAGCACAGAGGTCAAAAATCACTCAACAGGCATACAGTCAGGAATACATATCCATTCATGGTATTCGACCAGAAATGCTTAAGTATGGTGGTATAAAAGTCTTACAGTGGCTGCACTGCATAGTTCAGAAAGCCTGGACAGAGGGACGAATTCCCGATGATTGGAGTAGAGTTCTAATAGTACCCATATATAAAAAGGGAAATAAAACTGAATGTGAGAATTACAGAGGTATTTCCCTACTGAGTGTTTTTTTTTTTTCTCAAGTATACTTGAGAAAAAACGGTTCAGAAGAATTGTGGAAGAACAAGCTGGATTCAGGACAAATAGAGGCTGTCAGGATCAGATCTTCACTTAACAACAAATAGTTGGGAAAGCATGAGAATATAACAAAGACCTGTATTTAAGTTTTGTTGATCTGGAAAAGGCATATGACAAGGTGTCAATGGGACGTTATATCAAGCAATACTTAGTCTTTATTTGATTTGTAAGTCAGCAGTTAGAATTGAAGGAAGTACAGGAAGATAGTTTAATGTTAAATGTGGTGTGAGAGAAGGATGTACATTATCCTGTCTGTCATTCATTATATATATGGATCATATTATGAAGGAAAGTGGTATTAAACATGATATCAGAATTGAAGATGTTAATGTCAGCTCTTTGCTTTATGCGGATGATGTTATACTTCTAAATAAATCCACTACAAGTTTGCAAGATTCCCTGACTGAATTTAATAACTGTTGTAATAGATATGGTATGAAGGTCAGCATTAAAAAAACAAAGACAATGAAAATAGGTAGAAGTGTTGAAAATGTCAACTGTGTTGTGAACTGGGAACCGGTGGAACAAGTAAAACATTTCAGCTACTTAGGCACGATTTTTAGTGAAGATGGTAAATTAAATATGGAACTAGATAACAGAATCAACAAAGCTGGTACGGTAGGAAGCCAACTGAATAAATTCATATGAACTAAGAGAAAAATTATTCGGAACACTAAATTAGCTGTTTACAAGACAGTGTTCAAACTAGTTTTAACTTATGGATCTGAGAGCTGGGTCAGAAGTAAAACACTTCACTAATTTAAGTGACCATACCACCTGAAATTAGCAGAGCTAATTTCAGGTGGTATGGTCACTTAAACAGAATGGGCGTGGAAAGATTAACAAAACAAGTCTTCTCTGCCAGGATGGCAGGAAAACGACCCAGAGGAAGACCAAGATATAGGTGTATTGATATGGTACAAAGTGCCTTAGACGATAGAAATATAAGATCTGGTAATGTTGGGGTCTTGACAAGTAACAGACTGATTTGCAGTTAAATTGTAGATAGGAGGTTAGTAATGATGTAAATTTTTAATGTATTACTATCATATCCTGTAACCTCCCCCTTGAGGGTACATGTCAGGAATTTGATGATGATGATGAACATTAAAATTCCTTAACATGAACAATGAATTATACTACTTCCTTTTCTGATTGGGTGGATGAGTGTGGGATAGGATTTATGCCTAAATTCATCTCACGTTTGAAGTTTGATGGTCTGGAAATTGTTTCTCCTTGTGTGAATTCAGATACAGTGCCAGAAGAATGTATGCAGTGCTTCCAATATTACTTTTGATTTGATGGAGTGGATCTCTGCCTCTTTCACCTGAAAACACATCATATTACCATTTCTGGTAGGTCATAAGATGAGGAAACTAATGGAAGAACTTTGTTTATTAGTAAAATGGTCAAAAAAACTACTCAGGTAGATTCTCTACATTATTATTACATAACACCTCCAGGGAGTCCAAAATCTCATCGAGGTAGGGCACCTGCTCTACCTCTCCGTCTCCACCACTCCACTAACCGCAGCTTCATTCATCATTTACCAGCGCTTCCCAAACTGTGGGCCGCGGCCCCCTTGGGGGCCATAGGTTTTGTTGAGGGGGACCGTGAAATAATGAAAACAAATTTAAAATGTTTGAAGACTAAGTAATTTTTTTTATTTTAAAAGAAACGTATTTAACTTTTATTATTTATTATTTCTTTTTTGCAATTTTATATTTTAATATCAAGAACTGTTGATATTGACTTTATATACATATCAAAACTCATTTTATATTATCACTATCACCCGAGCTAGTTTTCTGTTACCAATAAAAGTTTCGCATATACTTCACACATGAAAAAAAGCTTAAACAAGTTCATGTGGGAAGATAGTAACTCCCTTGCAGTGGTAAACAACATGCCCTCCCTTAAAAGCCACTATACTGTGGAGGCAATAAAAACAAGTACTTTTATTATGCCAGTGAATAAGGTATGAGCAGTCTGTGTAATATATTTCTCAACAAATAGTGCAATTAGAGACAACTGGGATAAAAACACACTAATCACATGTCCCCTCATTCAGAAACTATGCTGTATAGACTGAAACAAAACCATATGTTGCATGGGCAAACACAGTATCTAACTGAAAACTATTGTTATTAATTAGATGTGTGTGTGAGTTCGATTTCCCAAGGCAGCAATAAAATTCAACCGAACGTGTTAAAATTCGTAAAAGTGTTAAAACTAAGTAACACATAATGAATGTTATGGCAGTTTCACATATGGAATTCGGTTGAAGAGAGTTAGCATTTCAACTCAATTGTCAGCTATGCTTTAATCTTTCTGTTGTGCGATCTTTTGTTAATACCGCACCAATCATATGCACGTTTTAATAACCTGCCTTTGCTGTCTGTTTCGCGTTAGGATGAATTACCTTAAAGGGAGAAAAGTCACAAAAGAGAAAAATGTTCCTGGTCCGGGGATTCCCTTATTCAGGTAATATTCACTAATTTCATGTTATCAGTCTGCGGTGTGCCAGTATCAGTAAGTGGTGATATTATTTGATATATTCTACGTTAAAAAATTTAACCCTGAGATGGATAAGTGGCTGATAAAAAATAAAAAAAAAATCCCGCGAACAATCAGAAGAAGCAGAAACATACTCAAAAAAAAAAAAAAAAAGGATAGTATTTCATATTTTACCAGAACAGCCCGCATCGTCTTCAGAACCAAATGGTAAGAGGCAAAAAATGTAATATATGCATTTGATTTTTGCAATATTCGCTGTGTATGTTTTGTATTGCATATAAATACAATAAATATTATAATAATATATCTCTATTACGATTTTAATTTTTGCAAAGGGGGCCCTGACATCCAGAAGTTTGGGAAGCACTGATCTACATCATCACCATCTACTGCCGATCACAAACATATATGCCCATGGAGGGATGTGAACCCGCAGTCTTTCAGCTGGAGAGTAGATACGCTAACCATTCAGCCAACCAGGCCGGCATTATGTTATTGGAAATATATATATATATATATATAATATAATTAAAAAAAAAACTGTAGCTTCATTTAGACACATTTAAAATATCAGATTCATTTTTTTTCTTTTTTTTTTTGTCTTCAATTAGTTTGTTTAAAGGATACAGCAAGAGAATTACTATGCATGAATCAGAATCGTGTCATTCATATTATTTTTATTTGTGTGTGTTCGTGTAAATTGATTGCTTCATTTTATTCTGTTTCAGACTCTAGTGCTTACCATGTTGATGAAAACTGTTGGCAGTAAGCATACAATCATGGTTGGTTTGCTCTTTGAAATGTTGCAGTTAATGTGGTATGGATTTGGATCTCAAATGTGGTGAGTTTTTATAATTATAGCTAATTCTGATTATTTTGAAGCTTAATGAACCAACAACTATTCAAATATGAATTATTTAGGTATGTTTAATCTTGATTATTCAAGCTATTTGTGATAATTTTGCAGGACTTCAGATTCGGCATTAATGGGTTATTTCTTCTCACTCAGCTTTCTGTACCTCTGACGTATATGATTACCACACTAAAAAAATTATAATGATAATTTTTATTTGGTCTCTGAATTATTTGGTAACCTGATACTGTTTGCCAGAAAACAGCATAGTAACCTAATTTTACAACTATCACTTGCATATCACAGCTCTTCCTCCTTAACATATTTTGATTCTGAAAATGAGTTTTTTTTCCCTTTTTAGTATGAAGTTATTGCCATAAGAGCAGCCATACTAATGATATATTTTAAAGAGTTGCTTTAAACAAAGCTGAATAAAAACAACTGTTAAACACGCGTGTACATTTAAGAAATACTTGTAAAAATAATGAAATTCTTGGAGCACAAACAGGAATTCTGCAAGAATGAAGGATCTGGGGAGTTAGCCTAGAGTTGATTAGTGATGGGAAGAGTTGAATTTTTCCTTATAGATAGATCCAACGATCATAAGAGTGATTTAGAAACTTAAGAAAATTCTGGATTTCTGGAATTTAATTCCCGTTCCTATTTTACACTTAGACATAAGCTCATACCATACCTTGCAGGCATTAGAAATCATATCTGAGGAAATAGGTTGTCTAATCCTTTTTCTCATAGTGTACTATGTCTGTATATTGTGTGTATTCTTCTGGCCAGTGAGCATACGAGGATGGTCAGAAGAACACCCACCCTATTCCCTAGAATAGGGAATAGGGTGGATGTTCCAACAATTCATAGTGTACTTCCCTTAATTTTCCCATTGCCAAAATACCTTTGTGGGTAGGTACATGGTCCTGATGAAAGATGATTTTTTTCTTCTGCAAACTGGATCTTTTCTCACGAATTTTTTCATCTAGTCTGGTTACAAGATCAAAATAATATTCCCCTGTTATTGTTTTACCCTTTTCCAGATAATTAATAAACAAAATGCCTTTAGGATCCCAAAACACTGATGCCATGACCTTGTCTTCTTTGGCACTGAACAACCGGCTTCTGTCCACTGTTTTGACTGTGTGGATTAAGGTGTGTAATGGTGAATCGAAGTCTCATCCATAGTAATAAATCAACACACAAAACAGTTTTATTCCTGTTGAGCCTCTGTAATTTACATCATTTTATATACTTTCTCTTATAATCTAGTATATATGATGTATATGGACTTTTAAGAATTAATTTAATAGTTATAAGAAGTGTCCATAAGAGAGTCAGTTGGCATGTTAGAAGTTGTTATCAAATTTGTAAAAATAACTTAGCTAACCTCTTTGCGAGTAAACAAAGTTTAATAAGTTGAATTTATAAGCAGAGAGAGTAAATAAGTTTTAGAGTTAAAGAGATTATTTAGTGTTGAAGTGAACGGGTTCTAATTTTATGCTAAAGATTTTATAGATGGGTAGAGAAAGCAATCTCCCTGTTGTTTGATTCATGTATATTTCAAATTAATGTGTTTTAATTATTTGTTAAAAGAGTGCTGCCTGATCCCTTATTTTACAACTGCACTGTTCATAAATAAATCGGACTTGTGAGCGGGAAACAACTAAGGCATTAAAAGCGCAGTTTAATTACTTAGAACCATGACTGTTTATATAAACTTTGCTGACGGAATTTACACTAGTAAGGGAGAGAGAGAGAGAGAGAGAGATCTACTGGAAGTTTTGAGTCTTATGCCGAATATTTGATATACTGATGGTGCAGCCTGACAAATTTTTCAGTGTTCATATCTTACGACTAATAAATACGGAAGGTAGATAAACATAATACGCAGTAGAGTAAGTGAGAAAGGTTATGAGAGAGAAAGCATGCACAGCTAATTAGTAATAAAGAATAAAAGAAGATATTACAATAACCCGGAAAACAGAACATATTACAATATCCTCAACAGCCTTTGGTAACACCACATCTCAAAAGCAGCTATCCTTTTCTCAACTGACTTCTTTAAGTTCCTAGTCTAACATCCATAAGTTGCTGTTGGAAAAACAACTGCATCCAAAATCCTCAACTTTGTTCCCCATGGAAATAGATTCATCCTTTCAGATTTTAGACAAGTCTCTGACTGTTGTTTAGCCATTCCTAGTCTTCTTCTGATGTCTTCTGAACAGCAATTCTTCACATTAATAATGGATCCCAGGTACTCAAACTTGCTAACTTCCTCAATTCTTTCTCCAGTAAGATACACTTGTTTCTCTGTTATTACTGATCTTGTTAACATTGTCAAGAATTTGTAATAGTTCTTCCTTGTCATTATAAAGGAGTACAAGGGTTGTTTGAAAAGATTGGTTAAAAAAAAAAAGGTTAAACACAGTTTTTTGGAAAAAATCACCTTTATTTCTCAGCATAGTCTCCATCGAGGTCTACACATTTGATCCAGCGAGTTTACAATTTTTTCATCCCATCTAAATTTGTCAAATTGTGCAAAATAGTCATTGACAGCCTTGATGATATCCTCATTCGAAGAAATTTTTTCCCGTTGAGCCAGAGTTTTACATTTGGGAACAAGAAGTCACACGGGGCCAAGTATGGAGAATATGATGGATGTGGAACCAGTTCGAACCTCAATTCGTGCCAGTTTGCCATTGCGACAGCTGATGTGTGGGACTGTGCATTGTCTTGATGAAAGAGCACTTTTTTGTGTGCCAATCTTAGCCGTTTTTTCTTTATTTCTTCTTGTAAACCATCCAACAATGATGCATAAGACTCCTGTTATTGTCTTATCCTTTTCCAAATAGTCTATCATGATAATTCCTTGGGAATCCCAAAAAACAGTGGCCATAACCTTCCCAGCTGACAAAATGGTCTTTGCTTTTCTCAGTTCTCTTTCACTGGGCATTGTCCACTGTTTTGACTGCTGCTTGGACTCAGATGTGTAGTGGTGGATCCAAGTTTCATCTACAGTCATGAATCGACGCAAAAAAAATCCTGTGAATTGCGATTAAACATCTTCAAACACCGTTGAAATGTCTTTTCTCATGCGTTTTTGATCAACAGTCAACAATTGCAGCACCCATCGCACACATAGCTTTTTCATGTGCAATTTTTCATGCAGAATATTATACAGTTGTCCTCTGCATATACACTAGTGTATACTAAACGAGTAAGGAGAAAGTTAACCATCCCTAATTCCTTTTCCAACCTGAAGCCAATCAGTCAATCTGACACCTGTTCTTACCATGTCTTCTTGCTCCCTGTACAAGTTGGCTATCAAACTGGTATTGTGTCGAGGAAAAGTTATTCTTTTCATTACTTCCCACAATTTCACATACTGAACACAGTCAAAATCTTTAGAGTAGTCTAAGAAGCACATTACCAGAGGGGTCTGAATTCTTTATATTTTTCTATGATCTGTCTAAGGCAAAGGATCTGATCTCTGGTGCCCTTACCTTTCCCTAAAACCTGCTTGTTCCTTTGGCATCTCTACCTCAACTTTTTGCTTGGATGAGATATTAAACTAATAGTTCTGTAGTTCTTGCAAGCCTTCATATGTCCCTTCTTATGTAGTGGTATGAAAACCAACTTCTTCCAATCTCAAGGTCATGATTCTGTCTTCCATATCCTTGTAATTAGTCTGAGACAATTTCTTATCCCTCTATCCCCATGTGGATTTAATTAACTCTGCTGGGATTCCATTTGCACCTGAGGCCTTACTGCTGTTAAGCTACTTAACTGCTCTTTCACCTTCATGCCTAAGTGGAGGAGGTTCTGAATCGGTATTTTCCTGGTGAGAAGGCTCCTCCAAATTTTCTTTATCCACTGTATTGTACAGTTCCTCGCAGCATTCTTTCCATCTGTTTTTGATTTTCAATTCTACTGTTAGTAATGCTCTATTCCTGTCTTTGATGATGTTCAATTTGGGCTTAAACTTGTGCTTTAGGTCACAAACTAAATAAAATACCCTCTTATAATTTGTCTCCTCATCTGGAACTCTATCTCTTCACATTTATTAGTATAGAACTTTTTATTGTCCTGCTTGATGGCTCTTCTGACTTCTCAATGTAATCTCTTATATTCTTCAGTCCCTACATCTCTTTGTTTTTCCAACTTCCTTCTTTTCATTAGTTCCCATGTTGAATCGGATATCCATGGGTCTCTTGGTCTTCTCATTGGGCTGAGATACTTCTTAGCTGTATCCTGCGTTATCACCTTGACTCCTTCCCAAAGCATTTCTGGCGAGTTCTCCTCATTGGTCTTCAAAAAATCATCCAACTGAGTTGACGTTTCTTCTGTAAATCCACTAGGAATTTCTTTAACATCCAATCTAGTAGGATGTGCTTGACTTGGAAGTTTTAGGAGTCTTAGTCTTACTTTGGCTCTTACTGGCTAATGATCTGTGCCACAATCTGCTCCAGGACAAGTATGCACATCAGAGATACTTGTATTCCACCACTGGAGAGCCAGGATGTAATCAGTCTGGTGCCTTGACCTATCAGTGTTAGATATCCAAGTATAAGTCCATCGTGGGTATTTCTGAAAGCAAGTATTGGTAATAACTAATCTGCTAGCATGGACAAATTCCAACAATCTTTCACCGTGTGTGTTACACTCACCCAGACCAAACATGCCACACTCTGGCCTGACTCTCATACTCTTTCCCATTTTTGCATTTAAGTCCCCTAAGATGTAAAGTATGTCTCCCCCTTGGTAGCAGTCCAAAACAGTCTGTAAGTTTTCATAGAATTCCTCACTCTTTTTCAGGCCTATTCATGTGAGGTGCATAAACTACCACCATTGATACATTGCTAAGCTGAGCCTTAAGTCTAATAGAAATTATCCTATCATTAACGGGGTTATAACCAAGAAAGCTTCTTGCCTGAGTTGTCTTCAGTATCACAGCTGCCCCATAATGCTTTGAGTCACCATCTGAGTAAACCACTAGCTTACCATCTGTCATTATCATTACTGTCGTTTGAAGCGTCCTGGCTTTATTATCATTACTGTCTTTTGAAACATCCTGGGAATTACAGTGACCTGGTCTCTGTAATTCCCAGGATGTCAATTTTATACCCATCCATCTCTTTACAGACAATCTCAAGAGTACCCATCTGTAGACCCCAAACACTCCATGTGCCTATGTAAAAGTCTCTTCTAAGATTAATCCTGTAACTTTTGTGTTGCTCATTCACAACATCGCTGACTTCCGTTGGAGACTGTAAGACCTTCTGCCTAAGCCCTGAATGCAGCTCTGATTATTCTGCAAGATAACCGATGCAGCATGAGATGTATTATAAGGTACAACAATATTAGCATTTTGGAGTGAAGTCAGTTGATTTATTAAGAAGATTTAATAGCAAAATAGGAAAGATTCACCCCTAGCCCTCGAATACTCTAATAGCATTTGGGGGGGGGGGGCAAGAAGGAAAGAAAAAAGGAAAGTGCCGAGGCTACAGATAATATAGCAGATGTACATTACATGAAGTAAGGCATGATCCAGCATCAGGTACCTTGGGTTTGCCATGCCCGTACTCGCTAAAGTGAGCCTTTGAGGGGATGGGGGAGGAGGACTATTCATTCATACAGATACAAACTACAGGGTGATTGTAAAGTTGCACAACCCAGAAATGACACATATCTGTATCAACGTTAATTACATGTATATGAAAAATTAAATAGCTACAAATACAGGTTATAATCAGACCTTTATAACAAAAGAAGAATAGAAACCTCATTATGACATGTTGAAAGTGGTCACATCCTTTGTGAATGCCAACTTGTACTCTTTTTATCAGGTTTGATGCCACCTTGTGAAGCACCTGCACACTGATGTTTTCAATTGCTGTTGAAATATTCATTTTTAGTTCATTCAGTGTGTCAGGATTATTCTGATAAACAACACCTTTCAGATACCCGCAAGGGAAAAATTGCAAAAAATGTACGTACTTGTGGCACAACGCACTATCTTGCTGGAACCAACAATGGCATTTGCTGACATCTAGGAGTGCCATGAACTGTGTGATGATGTCTTGTTAGACAGAACTATTCACTGTCGTTTCAAAGAAAATAGGTCCCACTGAGGTGAAATCAGGCCTTATCATTGAATAAAATTGTATTAAGCATCTTTATACCACATTCTTCAACGAATGAGCATAACCATCTGCAGAGGGTTATTTATTTGCCTTTATCTGGGTCAGTTCATTGGACATTGAAAGAAAACACATGATATGGATTAAGGTGTAACAATCTTGCAACTTTCTGAGCATGACTATATGACATTGATGATTGCATGGCAAGTTTCCCCGAGGCTTTTTGTTGGAGACTGTGCTGCAGTGATTCAAATTCAAATAAAATGCAACTACAAATATAACCTGCATTTGTAGCTGCATTTTATCATCAGTCAAAATGGAGGGTCTTCCAAAGTGGACTTACGAGAATACTGGAATATTCCTACCAGCATTCTTCTTGAAGAACATAGAAATATCTGTCACCACAGTTATGAATAGTAAGGCCTAACAGACCATTTCATAGACACAGACAGGAGAATCAATTGGAACACTACTATGCTTCATTTTTTGGAATCTAACTACTCTTATAAACCAACTTAACCTGAATAAATAATAAATATAGCTATGTGAAACCTGCAGACTGGTTTACTAGCATATAAAGTTCATAATAGTGTGGAAAATGTCCTGAATTCCAAATGTCCTGAATAAAGTACATAGGTACTTTGCTAAAGTACCTATGTACTTTATTATCATGTTATTTGTTTAGTGCAACTATTTTTGAAATCATTTCTTATGCAGGTTATGAACATGCACAAGTATAGCTTAGTTTACTGTTTGGCTTCAAGTTGCTTCTTTTATTTGATTACGTATTCTATGTTTAATGTTTGTTTTATTTTTTTAGTTCCAATCCAGTCTTCCTTTTGTATTAAGTTCAGTGGCCATCATGTCAAAGTAACTTGGCATCTTAGATACTTGATTACTGCTTATGATAGGTTAGTTTCCTATATGCATTGTCTGCTAAATTTATATGCATGTGTTTTCCAGTAGGTTTGCTTATTTTGAAGGGTGAAAAGCCAGAGTTTTTGGAAGGAAAATTAGCAAGAGTGTCATGCACCCTTCATGACAAATACACACTTGCACATTCATCACTCAATTGAAAAGGCTTGATGTTCTTCATATACTAGATGTGAAAATTAGCAAGTGTGTCATATGCAACCTTCATATGACACACTTGCTCACTCATCACTCAGTTGAAAAGGCTTGAGGTTCTTCATATCCTAGATGTGATTCGAACCTAGGTCTTTCCAAGCAAACATTGTTTAGTGACTCAGAAAATACAGCCATAACTTTAAAGAAATATAATATAATCTCCGTACTGTTCTCAAACACAATATCAAGCTATCTGTCATAATCATTCATAAAAATACCAATATTTCTTCTCAGATTTATTTTTTTATTATTTATTATTATGTGACACTTCCAGGGAGTTCAAAGACTCATCGAGGGAGAGTGTACCAACAGCATCAAACGATTGAAAATCCCCTTCCAACTACTAACTGCACTCAAACTTGCTTAACTTTTTTGGCGAGCCATTAGTAGCAGAGGCTCGACCAACCTTTGCTAGCATATAAAGTTACTTACTCTCTCTCTGTCTCCCTGTCTGTGTGTGTGTGTGTGTGTGTGTGTGTGTGTGTGTGTGTGTGTGTGTGTGTGTAGGAAGGCCTAATTTTGTTAAGAGGTTAGGTTCCCAGTCCACTCTTCGTAAAGTAAATCATTTGTAAATTGAGGTAGATTGAGCCATTCTAACTGTCTTCAGTTAGAATGACTTCCACAAATGACTCTTTTCCACTAACTTCTTCATTTGTCTTGTCTGTGATTACTTATTGAGTTACAAGAATGTTATTTGATTCATATCATCTGTCCACAGTACTAATAATTTTTCCATTTTTTCCATTACTTCACTCCTTGAATTTTATGCTCTTGACACTTTTGCATTAACAATTCCAGCATGATTGAATATTTTGGATTTTGATTTGATTTTTGTGATGAAAAGACATCAAAAGTCATACCTCACCAGGTAAAGTTTACAGCAGTACATATGGTAAAAGATTAGTAGGATGATTATGCGCTTGGTGGGATTCGAACCCGCAATTTCTTGGCTGGAGAGCAGATTACGCTAACCCCTAAGTCAACCAGACCAGCTCCTGCATGTGAATGCTTTGTTATTGTCATTGGTTATTATTGTTGAAACTGTAGAAAACATTAATTTTAATGCTTTATATTCATCAAAATGAGGCTCATATGTCGAATCATCCCCTCCTCCCCCATCTTTTTTTTTAGTTGGGAAGATGTTGAATTGGCTGTATGTTTAGGTGACATTTTTATTTATTGCTTAAGTACTAATATTAGCAAAACTTGATTTTGTTAGTAGCCCATCAAGGTGGTTCATAGTGGACCAAATTACAAACTGTTTTGTAATCTCATAATGCCATAAAATATAAAACAAAAGGCATTTGCAAATGCCTTTAAAATCAAAGCCCAAAATCAACATAACAAAACAAAAGCATCTTTTGTTTTGTTGTTATTTGATTTTGGGCGGATGATTTTCAAATGTTCGTTAATTTGAATCTTTGTAAATAAAGGCAACATAAAACTAAGCCTTTCTGTATAGAATAAAAGCCAAAAGGCTATTTTTCTGGCAACCTTAATAATAATGAAGGGGATACAAATCCTTTGATGTTTATCTGCCAGTAAGCGAAACTCTAAGAACTAGGACTAAGATCTATGAGTTTCATACCGAAAAACTATCGGCAAATCTAAGTGTAAGTAACCATTTGGTAGTACAACACCAAGGCAACTCATATCAAAGGTGCAGCAAGCTCCCTCACTAAAAGAACTAAACTCTAAGAACTTAGTCCTAGTTCTTAGAGTTTCGCTTACTGGCAGATAAACATCAAACGATTTGTATCTCCTTCATTATTATTATTAAGGTTGCCAGAAAAATAGCCTTTTGGCTTTTATTCTATGTTATAATATACAGGCACACCTTTAAGGTATTCGTATAGTGAAGGTATGTAAGTTCTTTTCACTTAAACCTTATCTTCCAGGTCTACCTACTCACTGATGAGACCTCAAAAAAGGTTGAAACCGGTCTGGGTAGTGACCTCTCCTCATGGTGTAATTACAGTATTACATCCCCTAGGGGCTGTGTTTTTACATTATGAGAAAATATCAAGGATAGTGAGGGAGCTTGCTCCACCTTTGATACGAGTTGTCTTGGTGTTGTACTACCAAGTGGTTATTTACCCTGGGATTTGCTGATAGTTTTTCGGTATGAAACTCATAGATCTTAGTCCTAGTTCTTAGAGTTTCGCTTACTGGCAGATTTTGAGTCAAGTTTTGGATGAATTTGTTCTGGTGTGATGAGACTGAATTATATGATCTTGGAGGATATTGCATTTTGTAATTTATCCTTCATCCTTGGATTTTGACTCTCCTTATATATATATATATATCGTCAGACTCATCAAGGGAAGCCATAAATGCACACCAGCTGCAGAATGCTAAACAACTTCAACATGTATGCCTTTTGTGGCATGTAAGATGTCCAAGTGACAATCAATTTCCCTTCATTTGCAGTGTAACTGTTTCTATCACAGCAACAATTCTGGTCTTCACCAAGGGAGGTCACAGGAATCTGGTAAACAATATCGTTCACATATCCTACATGAGATGCTCCATCTTGTTGGAACACCATATTTGGCTGATGATCTTCCAACCGGGGTAACAAATAAAGCTGTAGCATGTCCGGATAGTTCACCCCAGCATTGTTTTTTCTGCAAAGAGAGAGGGTCCCCAAAACTTCTGAACCTGACAAAGCACACCTGAAAGCATCATCTTTGGATCATCTCTTTTGAATACTTGAATGGCACGAGGGTTTTCTGATCCCCATATTCTGTAGTTATGACAATTTACCCTCCCTGTTATGTAAAACATTGCTTTATCACTAAATATCCATCTCCGAAGGTAATTTTCGTCAGCTTCGACTTTTGACAAAATGTCTTGGGCAAATTGGAAATGGTGAGGTTTATTGCCTGGCTTTAAAGCTTGCACAATCTGCAGTTTGTAGCCACAGAGTTGAAAGCGGTTATGAACAACCCTCCAAACAGTCGTTTGGGGTCTTCCTAACTGCAAACTTGTCTAGTTGATTTTTATGGGATTCAATAAAATGCTGCCTGGATTCGATCAGCATCTTCCTGTAAAGTGCTCGGTCTTCCCACTCCTTTTTGGTGCTGAACACTACATGTCTCGTGAAATTTCTTTAACTAATGTTGGATAGCATTATCTGAAAGTGGATGTTTTCCATACTGAGTTCTGTAACGACCTTCCATTATGATAATGGACTTAGTTTTGAAAAATCCAAGTACACAAGTTGCTTTCTCTTGAACAGTCACCATTTGAAGTATGACATCATATTATCTCCCAGACATTGATGAGGCAAGTACAGCATTGCTGAATAAAACTTTTTGAGTTACACTTTCATATTCTGTAAGCAGTTTTATTTTGTTGTTTCCAGTTTGAAAATTATATGTCATCCCCACAGCCTTATTAACATCTAACCTAAGTAACACTTGATTCACCTCTGATTCTTTCACCTTTAATTCCCCTAATTCTTGCCTTCCTTTTACATTGCACAGCATCATTCACACCACTATGATATACACTGATGAAGTGTTTATTAAATAATTCCACTATATCATTTACTATGGTTACTCTGCTCCTATAGCTATCAACCTGCCATAAATATTTTTCCTCTTTCTTGCCGCTTAACAGAAAAATTCACTTGGATTAGCTTTGACCTGACTGGCCAATCTCCTCTCATATTCTACTTTTTCTTTTTTAATCATGCTTGTCACTTTTCTGGCCTACACTTTATTTTGTTCACTGCAAACTGTCTTGTACTTCCTCCATAACTTCTTTTGTAACATTGCTTGCTTGATTTCACCATTCATCTATCTCACTCCTACTCTATTTATTTGCTTAACTCTTGATATACATTTATGCATTGCTTGTGTTTGATAATGCATTGTCAACATCTTTTTTACACAATTCATCAACCCAGTGTTAGTTGGCTACATAGCTAATAATCATCCACCTTCCACATATAGACCTTCTTGATAACTTTTACCTGTTTGACTACCTTCTAAACCAGTACCTCATGATCACTTTCACCAACAGGTGGCAGTGTTGATATCTCATTCACAACCACATCCTATGAGGAAATCTAACACTGATACATCTCATGTTGCTTCTGTAGATAGTTATCTGCAGGAACTCAACAAATTCGCTCTCCTTGTTACTATACACCATCTCTTCTTTCCAATCTGCATTCCTATAATTAAAATCCCCCATTAGGATCATCATCCTTTTACTTGCCCAACTAATTTGTGTAAACATTTCACAATCAATATTCTCCACATTCCCTGGTCTATAATAGATTTTACTATTCTATTGATCTTAACTTCATAACAAACAGCTTCAAAATCTTCACATGTACTACTATTTTCCACTTTGACTCTTGAAGGATACAATTTCTCTGCTACCATTAACAGTTCTTCCCCCCCCCCCTTCATCTTCCTATCCTTTTGGAAAATTCTATATCCTGCCATTTCAAGTCTTGACAGTATATCAACATCAGTCAACCAAGTTTCACTTACGCCAATTATTTTGAGCATACTGATTTAATCAGCGCTATTATAAAATCTCTCATGATATAACTTTAACGTATGATGTTCATTTTTACATGTTTTTTGTTTAGGAGAATGTACTTAGAGAAATATTAATTCTGACTATAATAATCTTGTAATTCTCATAATTTAAGTAAGCCTTTGTTAAAATAATGTGGTTCAAGACATCATCATGTAACGATATTAACTTATGCCTAATTATAAAAATGGTGAAGAGTTCGGGGAATTGTCATAGATGGAAATTTCCAAAGACGTGCAAAGATGATATCATCTTGTCCAAAGGTCAATATGTGACCATTTTCGAGAGACGTGCTTACACATAATGGAAGTGCGAGTGTATATAAGGCAGGTCATCGAGAAGGGAAAAGGGTCTAAGGTTTCCCAAACCTTTTCTTACCTGGGTCTGCCATCATGTAAGGTTGTTGTCAGGAATTGAAAGAGGAGGAGGTTAGGGTGTTCTAAGCCTTCTTCTACTTGGGTCCATCGTCACGCTAGATTCACTGTTGGAAGTCTAAAGAGAAGCGTTGTAGGTTCGGAGTATTCTACCAAGGTCTGTCACCATGTGAGAACTATTGTGTCGATTGTGTTGAAAGGAAAGAGCTGCACATCGCTGTCAAGCTAAGGGTCCTATGGGGCAAGGCATAGTTGATGACTTGGACAAGGAAGAAATTTAGTGGGAAATCAAGGACCAGTCAGCAGACAGAAAGAAAGAAAGAAAGACAAGAAGGAGCACTTACATATGAACAAAGATTATTGTAACAGGCAATGTGCTGAACAGAAATTGTAAGTAGTTATAATACCGAATAAGAATGTATATCAAGTGTCTGTTTATGAGGTAATGTATAATGATATTGAATTAGGCTTAAATAAGGGCCTTATAAGCAATTAATTCATTCTACGAGTACATGCACCAGCTATCATACTTGTTCTTGAATTCATTCACATGGATGTTGTTCTTGCTCACACAACATCCAATGGCAATCCATTCCATTCACGTACTGCTCTATGAGAGAAAAATTTTTGATTGCCTCCATAGCTGATCTTGAGTCACTGTAAATTATAATTCCTTCAGATTGTTGAGATGATGATAGATTTAAGTAGGCTTCAAGTGCTTTATTTATTGTGTAGAGTTCGCTGGTAAAATTGGAAGCGATTCTCCCAGATCCAACTTTTATTGAAAGTTTTTCACCTTTCGGTAGTAGAAGGAGAACACCAGCAAATACATAACACATAACAAATAACCTGTTTGGAGGATGAAAGAAGGTTGATAGTATTTAGGCCTTTTTCTTTGAGCATTTCTTTTGGTTCTTTTTTTGTACAGAGTTTGGTAAGGTTTAGATTTATGGAGGTATTTGAAGATAAAGGACTGGAAAATAGAGGTTCTTTGTTTATGTGGGCATTTAGCTGATCAAGACCTATTTCTTTCCTGATAGTGTCATCATATTGTAAAGTTGATGATCTGTGAAGTCTGCATTTTGGTTCCAACGTTCATAAGTTTTTACGGAGATATGATCACTTTGGTAGCTTCCGTTATTATTTATGAATTTTATGGTGGCAAATTTTCGTCTGTCCTCCAGCAGGTCAAGCCCACATTCCTGTTGGACTCTGATGTTGTTAGTGGATGAGACTGCACCAATGATAATCTTGGATGCTTTTGCTTGTATTTTGTCTAATTTTTTCTTTACTGATGAGGCTGAAGGTGACCAGATAGGTGCTTCATATTTTAATTTTTTTAGAGCTCTGTTGGAAGTGTTAGAGATGTGTTGTGCAAAACATAATTCCTGATCAAGCATAATACCAAGGTATTTTGGATTTGTGACTTTTTCAATTAGCTTGTTGTTGATCATGACTTTGGGATTGTAGGAATGTCTATTTTTCCTGTCTGTACTAAAGGTACTTAATTTTGTTTTGTTGGGGTTGATTTTGAGTTTAAGTTCATCTGACCATTTTTCTAATCCTCTCATGGATTTGTTTAGAATCTCCTCTGATTCTTTGATTTTAGCACTAGTGTGCCAGATGGCTATATCATCTGCATAGCAAGTTACTTTTGTGTCTTCTGTAAGGTAGGGATGAATGTTATTGACATATAGAAGGAATAGTAAGGGACTGAGTACTGAGCTCTGCAGAACACCAGCCCAGGTTCTCTGCTCTTTTGATATTGCTGCATTGATTCTGACTTTGATCTTTCTGCCTCTAATGAATCAACAATCCAGTACAATATCATGTACTGTTTGTATTAATTTTTTGATCCAAACACGATTGAAAGCAGCAGTCATATCAAGGAATATGGCAGTTGTCTTTTTTATTGGTTTTTCCTGAAATGAGTCTATTATTTGGCAGAAGTGGAATAATTGATCTGTTGTCGAATGATGAGTTCTATAGGCAGTTTGGTAGTAGTTGATTTTCTTATTTTTTGTCAGCCAGTGCATAAGCCTGGAGTGTATGATTCTTTCAGTAATTTTACAAAGTATGCTAGTTAATGCGATAGGTCTATAACTTTGACATTCTGCAGCATTTCTGTCAGGTTTCAGGATGGGTACAATAACTGATTTTTTCCATTCTTTTGGAAGTTTGCCTGTTTGACAAGAGGTATTGAGAATGTCCAGAAGTTGTTCTTTGGCATTTTTGCCCAGGTGTTTGACCATATGACCAAAGATAAGATCATTACCAGGTGATTTATTAGGTGCAGTTTTGTTGATTGATGAATTTCGTTAACTTAGTGTAAATTCCTTGGAGAAGATGTCATTATATTGGTATGTTCTTGCTTGTTTTAGTATTTTACTTGTGAGTTTATTGAGGGTCTTGTCCTCTCTATTATACTGAAGTTTGGAGTTGTTTGAATAGGTTTTTGCCAGTGTTTGCAATTTCTTGATCTGTAATAGCTTGTTTCCCAGCATTTATGATGAAGTTTGTTTCCTGTTGGTTCTCTTTTTTGATATTGTTGTCTAGGATTCTAATAATGTTCCAGTCTTGGCTGTCTTTTCTTGGATCAAGGTTACTGTAAAGCTCCGCCCATTTCTCTTGTTTGCACTTCCAAATTCCTGCTCTATTTTCTGTGTTATGTTCATTAATTTCTTTCTGTAATCATCAGTTTTATTAATTCTGAATTGTTCATTGATATTGTCTCTTTCTGTAATCATTAATCAATATTGTGATCTTTCCAGTATGGTATATATATATTTTTTTTGAGTTGGAGACAAATTGTGGACTTGAATAGTCTTGCCATGTGCTCATAATTGATTCTTTGGAATTACTAGAGTTTACTATTGTTTTCAGGAAGTGCATCTTTTATGACAGTCTACTTTTATCCATATGTAATGTCATTCAGTTTAGAAACCTTTTTTATAATTTGTAATTGTAATTATTAAGCCCATGCTAACCCCACCTCCCCATTTTTTTTTTTATTCAGATATAAAAATGTTCGTTTTATTTATTTTTTTTTTAAATATTAAAAAACTGAAAAATCTTTTAAAATATTATCTGATATTGATTTTTGAATTCATACTGAATCATTAATTCAAAGAAGAAAAAACTTTCTATTGGAAACTGATACTAGGAGAGATAGCAACCCGATTACTTTTTTTTTTGTGTGTGTGTGTGTGTGTGTGTGTAAGTGAGAAGTTTGTTGATTTTAAAAGTTTTAGGAAAGTGAAAAGTTCTTGTCATTTGGTGATTTTTAGCAACCTCCACTAACATATGATTGCCATAGTATATTTCAAATTTAAAGTATTCAAAATTCCAATTAATTATAGAAGTTCTACATTCTTTCTTTTAATTGATTCTAATACTTTTAAATATCCTCATTTTCTCAACCAAAAATTTAATATTGTTATTGTCATGTATGAGAGAAACAAAAAATATTGAAAATGCATTTGAGGTTTTTACATAAGTTTATCATTTTCCTTTTAGGATGATGTGGGCAGCTGGAGTTTTGGCTTCTGTATCTAGTATTACTTATCCTGCCATCAGTGCATTTGTGTCTACACATGCTGATGCTGATAAACAAGGTATTATGTTAATTCAACATTCTGGATTATGGAATTTTTACCAAGTATCCAAAGAACTAAAAAAATTTATATACCAATTGAGATCTGATAGTTAGATATTCATCACCCCAAACCAAAAAAAAAAAAAAAAAAAAAAACATTTCATCATGAATCATACCTATCATGGAATTGAGCCCAAATTAGCTTCTTATTACAGTACAGGTATCTTCTTCCCTTCCCATACATACTCACTGTGTGTGTGTATTTCTGACACCAATCTGCATTAAATTTAAATCTATGCCTGGTAGTAATAACCTGTATTTCAGTGAGATAGGTTACTAGCACAAATCCTTAAATATCAAAGTTACCCAAATGCATAGTTCAGAAAATTAATTCAAAAGATGAAAGGAGTCATTATTACTATTATTGTACAGGCACCTCCACGAAGTCTGAAGACTCATGATGGGAGATCCAAACTATCCACACAATCTGTCATACCTCTCCTTGAACCCATTAACAGATAAAGCACTCACAATTGACTCTGGCAATCCATTCCACTCATTCACAACTCTCCAAACAAAAAAATCTAGTCCTCACACCCATATTAACCACTCCTTTATTCAACTTCCAAGAATGACCTTTTGCTCTGGCCCCTCTAACCAAATTCTTCAATCCACCTTCATAGGGAACATTCCTATGGAATAGGGAACAGACCACTCACCTGGTGACTTGCCTCTGAATCTTCACCACCACTTCCCCATCCCCAAGAAACCCAGGAGACCAGACCTGAGCACCGTAATCCAGATGTGGATGTATCAAAGCCTTATAAAGTCGAATAGGAAATAGCCGTCTTATGAGCTACTTAAGCTACCTTGGCAATATGTCCTCTAAACTTTAACTCTGTCTATCACCACCACCCCTAAATCTCTAGCTTTATCTATTTCCTAGAAAACAGTGCCATCGATGTGTGGTACATAGCTTGTAATCTGTTTATCCCAAAATGCATAACTTTACATTTATCCACATTAAACTGATGACCATTATCTTTTGCCCATACTTGACAGCCTTAAATCGTCCTGCAAGCTCCTTCACATTGCTTTAACTATTACTCTACCTAATTTCACATCATTATCAAACAACTTAATATTTTCTTTCAGGTTATTCCTATATCATTTATGTACAAATTAAACAGCAATGGTCCCATCACTAAACCGTGTGGCACACCATTAGTCACCTGTTTTCACCTCGATTCTGCCTCACCATATATATATACCACTTTTTGATATCTGTCCAGCAGCCACCCTAACCAGTGTCATATCCATCCCCCATTTATTTTAATTTGTGTAACAAAGTTCCATTTGGTATTCTCTCAAATGCCTTTGTAAATTCCAGCAGAATCATCGTGTAGCCACTTCCTTTATCCAACTTAGCTGTTACTCCATTATAAAAAAGTTAGTAAATTACTAAGGCATGACCTACACAAAGCAATGTTGCCCCTCATACAGTATCATATTCTCATCCACCCCTTCTTGAATTTTTTGACCAATTTTTACCACCATGCCTGAGATACTGATTGGGCTATGATTTGCTACTGCAGTCTTAGAACCTCCCTTATGAAAGGGAATTATTTTGCCCTCTTTCCACTTCCTTGGAACTCTGCCATAGCTGATACTTAAATTAAACAGCCTAGTCAAAGGTATTACTAGTTCCCTTGCACATTTTTAC
Source organism: Typopeltis vanoorti (assembly GCF_054136105.1). NCBI lineage: Eukaryota > Metazoa > Arthropoda > Arachnida > Uropygi > Thelyphonidae > Typopeltis > Typopeltis vanoorti. The sequence continues at coordinate 139,780,117 of NC_143560.1, forward strand.
AAAACCCTAGCAGCTTGATTCTTCTTGTAATCTGATTTGGCCTTCCTTACCATGCTGGTCACCTTTCTTGCCTGAGTCTTGTACTATTCATGAGTTTGCTGGTCGCCTTTCTCCTTATATACCCTCACTTCATTTTCTTCTTCTGCAGGTTATGCTTAATGATATTACTCATTCATCTAACTCCTACGTGATTAAACCCTCCTTACCTTGGATCAGTTTAATACTGCTTCCTCTAGATGCCCCTTAACTATCTCCCATGCACTACTAACATCTTTCCTTTGCAGTTTTATGCTATAGCACAGATTTAAGCTTCCTTCTAAACTTGTCATAATCACCTGCCTTGTAATTCCACTTATTTAGCAACAACCAACTGTATATTTTGTATACAACTGCTTAATATTTTTGCTTGAGAGACTAGATTCTGCTCGTGGTCATTCTTACACTTACTTTATTGGTGCCTTCATGCAAACTTGCCTGCTTCCAGCCTAATTGCTTAAGTTTCCCTGAATTCATGTTTCAGAATGCTCAGTGAACAAAGCTCTAGACACCTAACACCAAACCATTTAGTTGCAGTCCATCAGCATTATACAGATCCTTCTTTCTGCCAAATGCAGACCATTGATCCATAAATCCTACATCCTTCTGCACAACCTAAGTATTGTTGAAAGTTTATTTTTCACTTGGTTAGAATATAATAAATTTAGTTTAGTTTAGTTTTGATATAGGTAGAGATGACCTTGCTAATGCTTCTGGCTGGTGTCTCCACTTGGGCCTGGCTCCCACTGAAGAGACCTCAATAAAGGTCAAAACTAGTGTGGGTAGTGGCCCTTCCCTTAATGCATAACATTAGACATATCTGCAAGGAGATGTGCTTTGCATCATGGAAGACACCGAAATAGGACTGTTGGTATCTTGCTCCACCTTTGCAAGGAGTCGACCTGGTGTTGTACCACCTTACCCCAGCCCTGAAGATACTTCAGGCGCAAACTTTGTTTGCTCACACTTGGATAAAGGATTAAACTAAATTTATTATATTCTAACCAAGTGAAAAATAAACTTTCAACATCTTTCTCTAAATCCAGAGTAATTTATTAAAAAGGTGGCACACCATTTGGCAACTCCTATAGGTAGAGATGAGTAGAGTTTTTCCACACAGAGATTCTTCATGTATAATACAGTGATACTTTAGTAGAGAACCACCTAAAAACCTTTCAACTAAAGTTACAGTTCCAGAAACTCTACCTATCATTGACGGTGCTCCATCAGTGCACACACTGATGAGCTTACTAGAATCTAGTTGTTGATATTCTAGACATGACTTTACTTTGTGAAATATGCTGACACTCTGGTTTTTCCATGAAGTGACTCAAAACTGATAAGTTCTTCAAAGATGTTAAAATTACCATCAATTCATCTTATAAAAATGCTTAATTGGGCTACATCACATATGTCAGCCAATTCGTCCAAGGCTAAAGAAAAGAAAGAACAAGCATGAATATGGTCTTTCAATTGCTCGGTAACATCATGGGAAAGTTCTTTGATGCATCTTGTAATTGTTTGCTTGGACAGAGCAATTTGGTTTACTTTTCTTTCAACATTCTTATCACCATGACTTTTTTGCAAATTTTTCGATACATGGCTTAATAACTTCCTCTCCATCAGAGAAAGGCCTGTGTTTTTTAGCCAACACAAAGGCAATTTCATAAGACACCTCCAGCATTGCCACACTTTCACAACTTCGTTTCACAAATATATTTTATCTGTTTTTTATTTCTTCCTTTTTCTTAACCACCTATTCTTTCCGCAACTCAGACCCAGGAACTAACTTCAGTTTTTCTTCAAATTCAGCTTGACGTTTTCTATAGTGTCTGTTAAGATCATGTCTTCTATTATCTGAGAGAGTGCTTTCACAAACAATGCACAACTGTTTTCCTGAAAGAACTGCAATAAATAAGAACTCGTTTTCCCACAGTTCATTAAACTGGCATTTGCTATCACCTTCTGCTTTTCTTCTGCTCATTTTCTTTTGCAAAGTAATGGGTAACTGACTGTAAAGAAATTATTTCAAAAAGTAAAGCTTATTATTAAATAATTTATTTTAATTATTTTATGGTTTTAAACATTATGAACATTCAAAAACAGTTCTACAAGTTTAGGATAAGATTACTCTTTTCATGAAGGCCTAATGTAGTTCTATAAGTTTAAAAATATTATATATATATATATATATATATATATATATATATATTTTTTTTTTTTTCATAGAGTGTTTTCGTCTCTCTCTTGTAATATATTATGTCCAATGAAATACGAGATCGCTTCCTGCCATAAAACAGTCGATCAGCTGGCAATCACACACACACAACCCGAACATCCTCATTACGAAAGCTTTGCTGATGATCATTTAAATTTTAGGAATAAATCTACTATACGTAAATAAAAAGGAAACATATTGTATTAAAAAAAAACACATAAAAACACACACATACAAATACACCGAATAATTGCAGGTTTCAGTAATCAGCAAAATGAAAAAATTTATTTTTAAATTTACAGAACTATATTAAGTCTTCACGAAAACAGATATCTTATCTTAAACTTAAAGAACTGTTAATAAAAACATATAAGTTCAAAGACACAGAATTGTTCACTCACATCGATTCAGAAGTTCATCGAACGTTATGACACGAGAGTCAGCTGTAAACTGATTGAGTAACTGGTGATGCATGTCAGCATTTCCTGGTGCCTGTTGCTTCAAGATCAAACAAGTATAATAAGTGCACACTCTAGAATTAATGGTAGGTTAATTGCGTGTTTATATATATATATATATATATATATATATATAAATCATATACAATTATTTTTTTTTTTAAAATTTTTCTCTGGAGTTAGTGCGCCACTTCTATTCGTGCAATGCGCCACTTTTGGCACTTGTGCCATAGGTTGGCCACCCCTGCATTAGACATATCCGCAAGGAGATGTGTTTTGCATTATGGGAGGCACTGAGATAGGAGTGTTGGTAGCTTGCTCCACCATTGCAAGAAGTCACCCTGGTGTTGTACCACCTTACCCCAGTCCTGAAGATACTTCAGACGCAAACTTTGTTTGCACACACTTGGATAAAGGATTAAACTAAATTTATTATAACCTAAGTATTGATTCATTTGCTAACAACTCCCTCCTCCTCCTCAGTTTGTTTCTATCATAGCGTGTTAGGAAGCTTACAGTTTTCACCTTCTCGCTTTTCAGTTTTGCTTCTTCTACAACTCCTTTGCATCCTCTCTCATAGATTACTTCTTGCCTCTCAGATCATTTATGCCAACCAAGGTAATTAGTTCTGTTGCCTTACCTTTTTTGCATCTAGATGGCGTGACTAATATGAATTTTTGCACCAGGGAAACACAATTTTGTTATACTTTCATTAAGTACTCCCTCGATCACTGAGTCTTTGTACATAATTTTCTTTTTAACTTTTTTCTTGTTTGTTCACTCACTATTTATTATTACTCCTTCGAACCACTTGCTTCTTTCTCTTCTCAATCCTGCTAATCTCTTGCCACTTTTGCAACTTTTCAGTTTCACGCTTTGATCTATGAAGGATAGCATTCAAGCACACTATTTCTTTATTTATGTTCATTCTCATGCATTTCCATCTCTGGACGTTTGACAATAATTCCGACATTTTCCATCCTATCGTGATACTGTCTACTTCACTAACATTTGCTTCATTCTCGTCGCCTATTGGCACTAAGTGAGTGCCAATAGGCGACGAGTTATGTATTCATTGTGATGAATACATTACACATACACTGCACAAAATCCCACAAATTAAAATCACCCAATAACATGGTCTGTGCTGCCATTGTTCCACCACGCATTGTCCCCATATTTACAATATCATATTTAAGCAAAAAAAATAAAAGGTACATACCCATTTAAAACAAAAACTGCAATAAGTTTACAGTTTCACTTAATATTATCAACTAAAATATGAAAAAATTATTTATCTTTCAGGAGTGCTAACAACCACTCAACACACAGTATGCCATCTAATGGTGACTGAAAATAATATTATGTTGAGGTGGATTTGAACCAGTGACCTATGGATGTCTGGCTAGCACACATATGCACACACATCCCACTATAGTCCACTGCTCTGCCAACTGAGCTACTGATGGATTCATATGCTTGACAGATTCATTATATGAGTCTGGTAGCTTAAAAGTCATTTTGCCAAAAATAGCACTCATTGATGACTGATGTTTTTTTATTAAGTTTGTGACTGTCTGAAAGAAATGGTAATGGATATAATACAGATGTTTTTCCCCATGGATATCAGCTGACCTTTCCAAAAATAATACAAGTGAGTTTTTTTGTTGAATATAGAGACATGAAACAAGTTAACTACTGTAGTCCATTGCCTACGTTTCATTATTTCATTTGTGTATTAAAGTAAGAGAACATAAGCTGGGTAATAAGATCTACTGAAAACAGCATCTTATTTTGTGATACAGCATAAAAGGTCTCATGCATATCTCATACATAAAAGGTTGAAAACTTTTAGTATTATTAGTAATGCAGATAGATTGAAGTTTAGATTAAGGTTCAGAATAATATAAAAATCCTGTTCTAGAGACCAAAAGCAGAACTTTACAAGCCCTTTCAAAATTCCAATAATGATAGGAGTCTCACACGAGGAAATTCATCTGCTACCCAGTGCTGTTCACAAATATGTCTGTCCCTAGCAAGATTCGAACCCACGCCTATTGATTGGAAAATGGATACACAATACACTTGGCCAACCAGATCACCATTAGTTCGATTTTGTCCATTAATAATATTGTTATTTTATATTCATGGCTTTCTTTGTATAAGAAATGTTTTAGTCATGATGATATTTAAATTATTTTTTAGGCACTTTTGGAGGTACTGAGTTACATGATATTGTTCAGTGACTTCAAGTGAAACAGCACAATGTATCACATGAATATGCAATGAATTAATTATTGTTTAATGATTTACAACACATATAAGTAATAGAATTCTTACAATGTATTTTCTACCAAAAGACCATTACATTTTTGTTTTGGAACTTTTATTTTATTCAGAATGCTTATTTTTATTACCCAACAGGGTGAATGTGACCTGTTGGGTCCATTCGAGATATTTTTTTAAAAATAATTTGCATGTTTAGTTAGTGCTATGTCTAAGAAGCATTTCATGTCTTTAGATTGAATGTAACTTTAAGATATATTTTCCGTAACATAAAACTGCCTTGTTCATTGATTAAGTGCAGTTGATATTAGGTGGACTTTCTTTTCTTTTTTTCCACTCCACATTATCCTATGTATACCTGTGCATGTTTTCTTGCAGTAACACAAAACTACCAAAAGAGTTTGCTGAGGTAGTTCATTGTATTAGTTCTTCTAACTCAAGAATAAAAATTAGTATAAAAAAAGTGAACCTTATCGGCTTATCTTTTCTTAACATACAAGCACAACAATTCAGTGCATGCACACACACACACACACATACTTTTTCAGTTTATTGTATGTATAGCTATTCTGTTTTCATTTCATTGATTTTAAATTTATGTTCTCCTAGTTTGAAATATGTAAATAATGAAATTTAATATTTGTAACCTTGTCATTTATAGGTTTAGTACAAGGAATGATTACTGGTATGCGTGGTCTCTGTAATGGCTTGGGACCTGCTGTGTATGGGTTTATTTTCTACCTCTTTCATGTTGATCTCAGTGAAGATGTTACAAATAGCATTACCTCAGGTAGTAAAGGTATCATCAATAGTATGATCACTAACAATACTCTCCAGTACCCTGAAGAAACACAGGTATGGATTTCTCTCTTTCTCTCTCAACACACAATTTTGTTTGGTTGTGATAGATTTGATGGTGACATCATATTCAGTTTAGCATGCAGCATGAATTATCTTGAACAGTTGGAATGTTATATACAGTATACACTAAAACAAGTAAACACGTATGTAAGTAAACAGTAAAGGCAAATTACATTGTCAAAAACCATGAGAGACAATGACATTTTCACAGTAGTTTCCCCTTTACTGGACAGTGGAGTGTAATTTCATATTAATGTTGAAGCACTGTGTGGTGTGGTGTACAATTTAACTAAATAATGAATGTGCTAATGAAGCATTTTCTGTTCATGCATGTAAACTGAATTCTCTGTTGAAGTAAAACAAAGTTCTCTGGTAACACTATTGTACATGGTACAGATTATATTTATATGTTGTATCCATGCTATTCCAGTGGTATATAAATGTTATTTCATTTGCAGGGTAAACCTGACATCCATTTTCTATAATGATGTTTAAATGCACCATGCCCAGTAGAATGGCTAAAAGTTAACATTCAGTAGCTATACTTAAAATTCTAATTCAGCATAGTATTTATATAGTAAGTCGACTCATACCTCTCCTCCTTTTTGATGTTTGCCAGTCTGCATCCTTTATTGTGCACGTGCATGTATGCTGTCATTTCTTACCGAAGCATTCAACAACAATATGTCATCATAAAATTTCTGAAATTTTATGATGACATAAGAGTTGTTTCATTGAATAATGCTCAGTGCATTATTTAGTCAAACAATTCAATTATACCCTCATTCATCACAATAAATCAAAATGCTGTGGTGTGAACTTCATCATAGGTCTTGCTGCGATGAAATCTATTAGAAATAAGTTCCATTCTGCTACATTTCATTCCAAATATTTGGTTTTGATATTGGTCAGTTATTATAGTTGAGATTATGCTAATATAATTTTTTCCCCTTCGATTTAGTTACTAAGTCTGTTTCATTCATTATATTAATGAATTAATTATTTTATTAACCAAAATAATTATTTAATTATTTCATGGTCTATTCATTTGGTACCGCTACTACAAAAATATGATATATATAAAGATCAGTGATTCTACTGTTGAAGGAAGAATTCCAGTTCAGTGTGGCTACTTTTGTGTATACAATATGTTGGGAAAGAAATCTTGCCATATTACTACTGTGCAGTGGTACTAAGTATGAGAACATTGTGTGCAGCAACACACACACACACATCAAAATTATGACTCAACAATAGAATTCTATTATTTCACAGTCATAATGAATAACAAATGGACATCTGTGATAAAACTGTAAATAATTGAAATATTGATTTCATTTTTATTTTACTTTTTGGAAACTGTTGATCATAACAATATTATGGATTCTAAAACAGAATTGTATTTAAATTAGAGAAAACAAGAAATGCACCATCAATGTACGAATCAGCAATAAAAATAGAAGTAATATCTTTAACTTGATATTTCTAATCGAAAACAAAACCACCTGAGATACTGCAAAATAATAGATAAGATTTTATATTCAGAAAATAAATGATAGAAAGGGTTGCTTGAGGGTCAAAACTATATGACTGAGAGAAGACCTCCACATAGCCTTTAAAGGAATGCAGAGAACCGACCAATGCTTCTAACCTAATATCCACTCCTAAACTTCTCATGGTGCACCCAACAATCCGTTCAGTATTACCTGGATACTGAACGAACGAGGATGGGCTGGCAGTTTGGGATTTAGCCGACCAAATTGTATTCTTATTGACTTAAACCAAAATATAAAATGATGATAGAACATAATAGAATTTCATGCCGAGTGGGGTGTCGCCCGGTTAAACAAGGCCTCGTTGTTTTCGCAGGGGAACCAGAGCAAACAGCGAAAAGTCAGTTATTGGAACAAATCCCAAAACCCATTCCTACTCAACATCTCCAGAGTTCAATATCAGTACTATCAATATAAGAAGCCTGAATGGCAAAGAAATGGAGCTGGCTGAGGAATTAGATAAATACAGATCGAAATAATAGGGGTGACTGAAACAAAAAAAAGACAAAAACTGGTGAGATCTTTCTGAGCTATAAATACAAAATGTTATATTCAGGTAATGACAATCAAGGAAAAGGAGTAGCCATAGTATTTAACACTAAATAATCTTCTTGAATGGCAGGCAGTCTCGAGTAGAGTGATGTGGGCAAATATCAGAATGGGGAACTGGTCAATGAGACTTATTTGTGCCTGTGATCCCACAGAAGGTTCTACTAAGGTAGAAGCGGAGGAATTTTTTGAGGCTTTAGAGAAAGCAACTGACACAATAAAAAAGGAAAAGTTGGTCCTTGGTTGGAATCTAAATAGCAGAGTAGGACATGATTGTGAGACATACAAAAGTATTTTGGGAAAATTTGGAGAAAAGAGCAAAGCTAATAATAATGGCAAATAACTGTTGGATTTCTTCTCAGGACATGGATTGCTTATTACTAAGACAATGTTCCAACATAAAAACGTGCACAAATTCACATGGACAGAAGAGGCAAGCAATAAGAAAAGACTCATTGACTATGTTATTGCTGATAGTGATATTTCCTCTCCTTGTGCAGGACACTGGAGTGTACAGAGAATATGAAATTAGAAGTGATCACCATTTAGTGATGAGCAGGATAAAATTGAATTTCATATTGAAAAGAAGAATATGTGAGAAAGTTTTAAAGCGAATAAAAGTTGAGCAGCTCTCAAATGTGAACTGCAGACTAAAATACACAAATATTATTCAATTAAAAATGAAAGAGTTTGAGAAAAGGAATCAAACCTTGGAGATTCATTGGCAAGCCCTAAGGAAAACACTGATTGATTCAGCCAGAGAGGCATGTGGTGAGATTGTCTGCAAGGTTAGAAAAATTAGAGCTCCATGGTGGACACAGGAAGTAAAAGAGAAAGTGAAGGAAAAGAAGGAAGCATATCAAAAGTTCTTGGCAAATAAGTCAACTTGTGCTTTTAGAGAATACAGAGACAAATGTAAGAAAGCTAAACACTGTGTAAAACTTGCTAAACAAAAATCATGGGAGGACTTTAGCAAGAACATAGATGATATTCGACTTACAGTTGCTGCACTGCATAGTTCAGAGGGGAAAATTCCAGATGATGGAGTAGAGCTATGATATTACCCATATATTAAATATTAAAAGAGAAATAAAACAAAATGTGAGAATTAGAGGTGTTTCTCTACTGAGTGTTCCTGTTAAGATATATGAAGTATACTTGAGAAATGGTTGAGAAGGATTGTGGAAGAGAAGCTTGGTGAAGAACAAGCTGGATTCAGCCCAAATAGAGGCTGTCAAGATCAGATCTTCACTTTATGACAAATAGTTGAGAAATCATGGGAATTTAACAAAGATCTGTATTTAAGTTTTGTAGGTCTGGAAAAGGCATATGACAAGGCCGCAAGAGAGAAACTATTTGAAATGCTGCAGTGATATGGTGTCAATGGGGCATTATATCAAGCAATACTTAATCTTTATTTGTAAGTCAGTAGTTAGAATTGAAAGAAGTACAGGAAGATGGTTTAATGCTAAATCTGGTGTCAGACAAGGATGTACATTATCCCCTCTGTTATTTATTTTCTATATGTATCACATTGTGGAGGAAAGTTGTATTAAACCTGATATCAAAATTGGAGATGTTAATCTCAGCTCTTTGCTTTATGCAGATAATGTTATACTTCTAAATAAATCTGCTACAAGTCTGCAAGATTCCCTGACTAAATTGAATAACTGTTGTAATAGATTTGGTATGAATGTCAGCAATAACAAGACAAAGACAGTGAAAGTAGGCAGAAGCATTGAAAATATCAACTGCATTTTGAATGAAGAACCTATAGAACAAGTAAATCATTTCTGCTCCTTAGAAATGATTTTTAAGTGAAGATGGTAAATTAAATATGGAAATAGACAATAGAATCACCAAAGCTGGTATGTTACAAAGTCAACTGAATAAATTAATTTGGAATAAGAGGAAAATTAGTCAAAACACTAAGTTAGCTGTATACAATAGTGTTCAAATCAGTCTTACTTATGGTGGATCTGAGAGCTTGGTTAGAAGTAAAACACTCGACCAAAGACTAAAGATTGCAGATATGAGAGTCCTGAGAAAGATTAGGGGCATGAACAGATGGCATCATTGGCAATATATTAAATAATGATATTAGGAAAGAACTCGACATTGTCAACATCCAAGAATGCATTAGCAGAACTAATCTCAGGTGGTATGGTCACTTAAACAGAGTGAGAGAGGAAAGATTAGTGAAACAAATTTTTTTCTAGGGACCCAGAGGAATACCAAGATATAGGTTGATTGAACAGTTAAAAGTGCCTTAGAAGATATAAATGTAAGATCTGATAATATTGGAAGGTAACACACTGATTTGGAGGAAAATAGTAGATAGGAAGTTAGTAATGATGTACATTTTTTTATATAGTACTACCATATCCTGTACACCCCTTGAGGATATATATATCAGGAGTTTGATGATTATGATGAAGTGATAGTAAAAAGAAAGAATAGTTATAGTATTCAACACTAAACATAGCCAAAACAAGGTTTTGGCTATGTTTAGTGTTGAATACTACAACTATTATTAAAAAAACAATTAATTTTTAAGTAACGTAAAATTTCAAAATGGAAAATTGGAAAGTCACATTACCTGGGGGGGTGCCTAAGGGTCAAAGCTGTATACTGAGAGGAGACCTCCACATAACCTTTAAAGGAATGTGGAGAACCGACTAGGGCTTCTAACCTAAGGTCCAATCCTCACCTTCTCGTGGTGCACCCTGTTGGGTATCTACTTGGATACTGAACTTGGATACAATTTGGGATTTAGCCGACCAAATTGTATTCTTATTGGTTAAACCAAAATAAAAAATGATGGTACGACATGACAAAATTTCATGCCAGCTGGGGCGTCGCCCGGTTAAACAAGGCCCCCGTTGTTTTCACCAGGGAACCAGGGCGAACAGCAAAAAGTCAGCTACTGGAATAAATCTGAAAACAAACCCGAACTCAACATCACAAAAGTTAAAGATCGGTACTATCAACATAAGAAGCCTGAATGGCAAAGAAATGGAGCTAGCTGAGGAATTAGATAAGTACCAGATCGACATAATAGGGGTGGCTGAAACAAAAAAGACCAAAACTGGTGAGATCTTTCTGAGCAATAAATACAAAATGTTATATTCAGGCAATGACAATCAAGGAAAAGAAGGAGTAGCCATAGTATTCAACACAAAATACGAGGCTAATCTTCTTGAATGGCAGTCAGTCTCAAGTAGAGTAATGTGGGAAAATATGAGAATGGGGAGCTGGACAATGAGACTTATTTGTGCCTATGGTCCCACAGAAGGTTCTACTAAGGTAGAAGTGGAGGAATTTTTTGAAGCTTTAGAAAAAGCAACTGACACAATGAAAAAGGAAAAGTTGGTCCTTGTTGAGGATCTAAATAGCAGAGTAGGAAATGATTGTGAGACATACAAAAATATTTGGAAAATTTGGAGAAAAGAGCAAAGCTAATAATAATGGCAAATATCTGTTGGATTTCTGCTCAGGACATGAACTGGTTATTACTAACACCATGTTCCAACATAAAAATGTGCACAAATTCACATGGAGAGAAGAGGCAAGGAATAAGAAAAAGTCTCATTGACTATGTAATTGTTGATAGTGATGTTTTCTCCCTTGTGCAGGACACCAGAATGTACAGAGGATTTGAAATTGGAAGTGATCAGTAATTAGTCTTGAGCAGGATAAAATTGAATTTCGTATTGAAAAGAATAACATATAAGAAAATTTTAAAGCGAATAAAAGTTGAGCAGCTCTCAGATGTGAATTGTAGACTAAAATACACAAAGATTATTGAAAAAAAATGAAAGAGTTTGAGAACAGGAGATTCAGTGGCAAACTCTGAAGAAAACATTGATTGATTCTGCCAGAGAGGCATGTGGTGAGGTTGTGTGCAAGGATAAAAAAATCAGAACTCCCTGGGGGATACAGGAAGTTAAAGAGGCGGTGAAGGGAAAGAAGAAAGCATATCAAAAGTTTCTGTCAATTAAGTCAGCTTGTGCTCTTAGAGAATACAGAGACAAATGCAAGAATGCTAAACACTGTGTAAAACTACCTAAACAAAAGTCATGGGAGGACTTTGGCAACAATATAGAAAATAAATATCAAGAAAGTGGTAAGATATTCTGGAGGCTGTTGAAGAAGCTTAGGAATGGAGGAAACAATGCTGTAAAAGAAATTAGGGATGATAAAGGTGAGATGAAAACGCGAGAAAAAGATATCCTTGAAGTATGGAGTAATTACTTTGAAAAACTGCTAAATGAAACAAGCAGTGATGACAGCACAGTGGTAAAAAAACACTGACCAGGCATGTAGTCAGGAATACATATCCATACTTGAAGTAGAAAAACCCATCAAAGGCTTGAAATGTGGAAAGGCAGCAGGAGTAGATGATATTCGACCAGAAATGCCGAAGTATGGTGGTATAAGAGTCTTACAGTGGCTGCACTGTATAGTTCAGAAAGCCTGGACAGAGGGACGAATTCCCGATGATTGGAGTAGAGCTCTCATAGTACCTATATATAAAAAGGGAATTAAAACTGAATCTGAGAATTACAGAGGTATTTCCCTACTGAGTGTTCTTGGCAAGATCTATGCAAGTATACTTGAGAAACAGTTGAGAAGAGTTGTGGAAGAAAAGCTTGGTGAAGAACAGAGCTGGATTCAGGCCAAATAAAGGCTGTCAGGATCAGATCTTCACTTTATGACAAATAGTTGAGAAATCATGGGAATATAACAAAGATCTATATTTAAGTTTTGTCGATTTGGAAAAGGCATATGACAAGGTGCCAAGAGAGAAGCTATTCAATACGCTACAGTTATATGGTGTATAATGGGGCATTATATCAAGCAATACTTAGTCTTTATTTGAGTTGTAAGTCAGCAGTTAGAATTGAAGGAAGTACGGGAAGATTGTTTAATGTTAAATCTGGTGTGAGACAAGGATGTACATTATCTCCTTTGTTATTCATCATCTATATGGATCACATTATGAAGGAAAGTGGTATTAAACATGATATCAAAATTAAAGATGTTAATGTCAGTTTTATGCGGATGATGTTATACTTCTAAATAAATCTGCTACAAGTCTGCAAGATTCTCTGACTAAATTGAATAGCTGTTGTAATAGATATGGTATGAAGGTCAGCATTAAAAAGACAAAGAGAATGAAAATAGGCAGAAACTTTGAAAATATCAACTGCATTGTGAATGGAGAACTTATAGAGTAGGTAAAAATTTCAGCTACAGGCACGATTTTTAGTGAAAATGGTAAATTAAGTATGGAATTAGACAACAGAATCAACAAAGCTGGTATGGTAGGAAGTCAATTGAATAAATTCATATGGAATAAGAGAGAAATTAATCAGAACACTAAATTAGCTGTATACAAGACAGTGTTCAAACCAGTTTTAACTTATGGATCTGATAGCTGGGTCAGAAGTAAAACACTTGACCAAAGACTAGAGACAGCAGATATGAGAGTCCTGAGAAAGATTATAGGCATGAACAGATGGCATCAATGGCAATATCATATTAAAAATGAGGATATTAGGAAAGAACTTGACATTGTCAACACCCAGGAATGCGTTAGCAGAACTAATCTCAGGTGGTATGGTCACTTAAACAGAACGGGCAAAGAAAGATTAGCAATACAAGTGTTCTCTGCCAGGTTTGCTGCAAAATGACCCAGAGGAAGACCAAGATATAGGTGGATGGATATGGTACAAAGTGCCTTAGACGATAGAAATATAAGATCTGATAATGTTGGAGTCTTGACAAGTAACAGACAGATTTGGAGGAAAATTGTACATAGGAAGTTAGTAATGATGGAATTTTTTTCATGTACTATGCCATGTACCCCTTGAGGGTACATGGCAGGAATTTGATGATGATGATGACATTACCTGGACCTCTGGTGCCATAGAAGGTTCTATCAACAAAGAAGTAAAGGAATTTTTCAAGTCATTAGAAAGGACAGCTAATAATAAAATGAAAATAAATTGCTGCTACTTATTCAGGATCTAGAAGCAGAATAGGAAGTGAATACCTGACATTCACTGCTGCCAAAGTCAAAGGACATCCCCGTGGGCAATCTGCATCATGCAATGAAACAAATCATATGTTTGTAGCTAGTATAAACAGGAGGAATATGATACTCCCAAGTCAGTGTAGCTGTGTCCAGAGCAGGTGAATGGTTGCAAGAAGGGAACTGACAGAGTTTGAAAGAGGTGTTGTGATAAGATGCCACGTTGTAGGATTATGTGTTTGGCAATTGTTGTTTGGGCCATCGCATGTTAACAATCATTGATAACGTACTGAGATGGAAGTGCAGGGAGTCAACTGCAAGTGCTAACTGCACTGATGACCCATCACACTCAATGAACATGACCGTAGGGTCTTATGTAAAAACTGCCAGTTGTTGGCTGACACATTGAATCAGGCATTCTGGGCATCATCTGGAACACAAATCTACCAAAACATTTGGAACCAAGGCTCTCAACATGGATATCCATGGTAGAAATGCAGTATGCAAGTCCCAACATTAACTGAACCAATGTGCAGCATCATCTTCAGTAGTGCAAAGAGCATGTACTGTGAGATGTGTAAGCTTGAAATGCTGTGTTTTGCAGCAACGAATCAAGGTACACTCTCTACCAAGCATATGGAATGGTGTGGCAGATGGCCACTTGAATGCACTCTTACCAGAGTGCATAACCCCAACTATGAAATTCAGAGGTGGCAGTGTAATGCATTTCTACAGTACTGACCAAATATCTTTCAACAAGATATTTCACCATGTCATAAGGCTATCGATGCTTTAACTGTGTGATTTGTGGGAATGAACATCACCACACCTGACTGGCCTCTGCAGAGCCCTGATTTCAATCCCATTGAAGATCTGGAGTGTTTTCAGTAGGGTTGACTTGTCCCTTCTGGCCCCACAACAGTCTAGGACCTTACTACATGCCTACAGGAAGAATGGTTTAAAAATCCCATTGATTTCTATTGTAAGCTTGTGGAAAGTATGCCCTGGAGGATTGCTACAGGTCATCACAGCAAAAGGAGGTCCTTCATCTTATTAAGGTGGGTGTCATGGCTGTTGGTCACACTATGGTGTCCATTGACTTCTTTCCAAAGAATGTATATGATACACTCACCATAATGCAATGATATACTATAATGAAAAGTCCTGGCTCGTGTCCTATAGAATACCAGTGCTATTTGAAGCTAAATATTACAAACAGTAAAAGCTTAAAACCTCCACTATAGTGAACGAATTTCCTAGCAAATAATGTCACAATCTGCAAACAAAGGAAATTTGCAAGAAATATAGCTAAGGAAAATTGTGGGAAAATAAAATAGAAGTAAAGTTAAATCGTGGGATTTCCCACAATTTAACTGAGGGCAGTTAAATCGTGGGAAATGACAAAACGACAACACAAAAAACAACAAATGCAAACAATGGAAGACATAAGAAAGAACTAGAAGAGCAGGAAATTATAAAAATCTAGAATTATCTTAAATTAGTGTCACTTACCTAAAATCTTCATAATGAACTACTATATATGCAGACTGTAACAGTTTTGGTTTTCACAATTGCATTCAAAATATAGGTAAAAAAATCAAATTCTAAATTAGAAATTTATTATTATTATTGTTGTTGTTACTACTGCACAGGCAGTAGCACTTAAATGGAGCCTGAAGACTCACTGGTGGAGACCTACACTATCCACATTATCTCTGACCCTTCCTTGAATCTGTTCACAAAAACGACTTTTTGTTCTGCTCCTTTTAGTCAAGTACTGAAGTGTTACCTTTGTATTAATCTTATAATAAAATCCTTTACATAACTTAAAAGTTGCTGCCATATCCTCTCTTTTTTGAATATTTACCAACTTTTGCAATCCACCACCACCACTTCATCCCCAGGAAATTCAGGTGACTAGACCTGAACACAGGTCTAGTCACCTGAATTATAAGGCCTTGATGCATATGGTTATGTAAAGTCCTTATAAACAGAAATGAAAACTCCCTTTTCTCTTGTTAGTGAGCATTCTTCAACAAGCAAGTAATCCTGTGAGCTACCCTATCTACTTTATCGATATGCCATCTAAACTTTAACTCTCTGTCTACTACTACCCTCAGATCTCTGACTTCATCAATTTCCTGGAGTACAGTTCCTTTAGTTTGGTATACAGCTTGTAATTTTTTTATCCTGAAATGCCTAACTTGACACTTTTCCACATTAAATTGACATCCATTATGTTTTGCCCATACTGTCAGCCTATTTAAATCATCCTATAAGCTATCTATATCCATGGTTAACTATTTACCCTATCTACCTTTGCATCATCAGTAAAAAAACTGGCTATCTCACTTCATATTATTTTGTATATTATTTATGTACAAATTAAACAGGAGTGGTCCAAGTACAGAACCTTCAGCACACAACTAGTTGTTGGCTTTCTTCTGGATTCTTCTCCTTCATTGGTATTCTCATCCTGATATCCATATCACCAGTTTCATATCCATCTCATTTTTTCCAGTTTGTTTAACAGAGTTTCATATGATATCTTCTCAAAATCTAGCAGTATCACCATGCAGTGATTCACTTTATCCAACTCAGATGTCATTCTTATGTTGGGTACCAGGATTGAGACTTAAACAGTCTAGTTGAAGATATTGCCAGTTCCCTTGCACATTCTCATAAATAAAGCTGATATCCCATCTAATTCCACAACTGTATTTACATTGAGAATCTGTAATATCGGCTGTGCGGTTAGCCGAGTGGCTATGCACCTCGCAACCATATGCCTGAGTAAGGAGTGTCCTGGGTTCGATTCCCGTCGCTGACATGAGGAGCTTAAGGATCTTTCTCAGCCATAGCCAAGTTAGCCGGTTTTGGGCATGGACAGTAAAGTTTTCTCCCCAGTTTATCTGGGGTTTTTCATCCAGCAAAGCAGACAAACTGGCCTTGAGAACTCAACACCACTACGGACATAGGATACACCGGGGCATAGGGCTGACCACTTTATCTTGAGAATGGCTGAGTTCCGATGAACAATGAACCCTCAACACCGCAAGGTAAAAGAGGGAAAATGAAGATGAGATGAGATCTGTAATAGCATAAGTACCTCTAATTCATCAACCTCTGTTTTCACATCTGCCACAGAAATATCTTCACTTGGATGATGAACACTTGCAAAGTGGTCACTCAGTAGTGCAGCTATTATGTCTGCCTCTCTCACCTTAGCCATCAGCTATCATAATTATCAATGGAACAGTTGCCAAAAGGAAAAGCTCCTGTAGCTGATGGAATGTCATTGGATTTATTGTGAGCAGCTGGTTATGAAGTAGTGAATATATACTGGCAAACTGGAAAATATCGACATTCATCCCAATTCCAAAAAAAAAAAAAAATCAAATCCCAAAGATTGTGAGAATTATAGAACCATTGCTTTAATTTCAAATGCTAGTAAAGTTATGTTAAAAGTGATCCAACAAATGTGAAGGCAGGCTTTAGGTGCGGTAGATGAACTAGAGACCAGATAGCAAACATTGATTATGAAAAGAAGAAGAAAACTTCAAAAGGAAGTATTCATCTGTTTTATTGATCATATGGAAGCTTCTAATTGTGTGGATCTCAACAAGCTGTGGATTGTAATGAGATCTAATTGTCTTGATAAGAGAGCTATGCGACAACCAAGAAGCTTTAATGAAAACAGTCTCTTTGGAAACATTGTTTGATTGGGAAAAAAAGGTGCAGCAGAGTTGTATACTGTTGCCCTGTCTTTTTTTTATATTTATAGTTGAATATATTATGAGAATGGCTAACTTAGACAAAGACCCTGGAATTAAGATTGGTGGCAGAAAAATAAGATATGCAGATAATATAACCCTCATAGCAGTAACTAAGAAAGATCTGTAGCAATTGATTCTGTTGGTTAAGAGGGAAAGCAACAAAGCCAGGCTGAATTAAACACCGGCAAACAACATTGATGGCTTCTGGCAATTTAGACGAATTTATGATTAAATAGAGATTATTGAAAGTTATGATTTACTGGGGTCCAGAATAAGAAATGATGGTAAATGTGACAAAAATTATGAAAGGTAGAGGTGTAAGTGGGATCACAAAAGTTAGAATTGTCAGAGCAATGATATATGGATGTGAAAACGAGGTTATTAAGAAGAAAGACAAAGCCAATTGATTCATTTTAATTGTTGGCATGGAGAAAACTATTAAGAATTCCATGGACTGCAAGAATGACTAAGTTTTTAGATAGTATAAAGACAGAATGCTCCTTGGAAGCAATGATTGCTAAACAGAAGTTACTGTACTTTGGACATATATGCAAACAGATAACTCTTTGGAAAAAGGCAGTTATACTGGGGAAGATTAAAGACATGAGAAGGAGAGGAAGACTGCAAAAGATTTATATGCATAACATAAAGGAACTTACCAACATGAACTTATAATTGTAGAAAGAAAAAACAAAGGCCAAATGGGATGGAGAGCCCTTGTTCACAAGATCATCAGCAGTTGAAAACAACTGGATGGCATGTAACAACAAACACTATGCTGGTTACCTTTCTCCTTATATATACCCTCCACATTTTTTTTTTTTTTGGCAACTTATGCTTAATGATACTACTCGTCTAACTCATTTACCTTCTTAACCTTGGGTATACAGCCTGATATTGATTCCACCAGATACCCTTGAATTTTCTCACCACCCCACATGTGTACATCCTTCCCATGTAGATATTTATGCTGCCTCCTAAGTTTGTCATAATCACCTGTTTTGTATTTCGACATGTACCCCTTTTTAACTGGAAATTCCACATTTTGTTATCTTCCAAGTCAAGGCCATATTATAAATCTCCCAATTGGAGGCAATGAAGAATTTTAGTTATGATGAATGGGTCTTCTGATCCTGTAACCAGATCCAACATACTCTTATCTGAAGTATCCTCCATCACAATGCTTCAAGTAAGCATATAATTTCCATTTTCTTCCTACCGTGTGATCTTTCTTCTTCCACTCTATATCTCCAGGGTCTTAAGTCCCCCATAATAATTACCAATTTTATGTTGTTTAGATTTTAATGGTATAGATGCGAACACACAGATTGATAAAAAAATAACTATTTATTAACTTAAATGCAGTCCGCTCAATTAGCCTAGTGGCTGTGCGCTTCGCAACCAAATGCCTGGGGAAGGAGTGTCCTAGGTTCGATTCCTGTCGGTGATGAGGAGCTGAAGGATCTTCTTCAGCTTTAGCCAAGTTAGCCGGTCTTGGGCATGGACAGTATGGTTTTTTCATCCTGCAAAGCAGGCGAACCGGCCTTGAGAACTCAACACTACAGGGCATAGGATACACTGGGGCGTAGGGCTGACCACCTTATCCTGTGAAAGGTTTGAGGTCCGATGATTAATAAACCCTCGATACTGCAAGCTAAAAGAGGGTATATAAAGAAGATGAGATAACCTAAATGCTAATATTTTGCTGGTATTATATCGAGCGTCTTCAGAGCACACAATCACAGTTTGTTAGTGAGGCAACTGCAATACGGTGTAACAGTGGGACTATTATGAGTAATTGTAGCATGCAACACAAAGACTAAAGTCCTAATTACGTGCCTTCTAAGTTAAAAAAAAAAAAAATAATAATAATAATAATACGGTCTTAGGATGACTGTCTCCCAAATCTTTGGTAGATTTATAGAGCCATACTTGTTGAGATTTGGAGTATGTTTCAAGGCTTCTGTTGATTCCAGGAACAACCTCTCTGACTTATCAAAGCTTCTGTGCAGTACTTTTGTTTTTTTCCAATTGCTCCTGTGTGCAGGGGTATCCAAAGCATGGTCTGCCAGACCCGACTTGCCATAGCGAAAGTGCCGGATGTATTTTTTGTGTTCATTGAGGTGTCTGGCCATAGTAGATTTGATGACATGAACAGGGCACTTCATAGACTCCTGGATGTGATAAAGGAGAGAATCTGTCCTTAGCTGAATGGATGAGAGTTGCCAATTTCACATGGTTTAAATATGGTGTGTAGTTGGTGTTTATTAAGCAACCTAGATATCTTTTCAGATGTGCCTTTAATGTATGGGATGGTGATAGTTTTGTTGTAGTCTTCTAGATGGGGGGATTTTTGGGGAGCATTTAGTATTTTATCTATCTTATGGGATTATAGCCATTGGTCAGGAAGGTGTGACTCAGGTGAGAAAGTTCAGCAGTGAGAGCAATGTTATTGGAACAAATTGCTCTAGCTCTATGGGTTAGTGTTTTTAAGATACTATATTGTTGGGAAGGGTGATGGTGTGATTGTTTGTGTAAATATCTCCCTGTATGTGTGGGTTTTCTATAAACCGAGAATGATAGGAACCTTCTGGAAGACGTGTGATTAGTGTGTCCAGGAAGGGCAGACAGTCATTGGCTTCTAATTCCATTGCAAAGTGGATTTTAGAGTGCTAGCTATTTAGATGCCCTAAAAATGTATTCAATGTATCTGGGCCATGTGGCCAAATAGCAAACACATCATCAACATAGCATAGCCAGAGACTAGGTTTGAGAGTGGCTGTGTTGATAGCTAGCTTTTCCAGATGTTCTATGTAGAAGTTGGCTAAGGGGGATTCCATAGCTGTCCCATCTAATTGTTTGTATATTTTTCCTTTCCATGTAAAATAACGTGCCTGTACTGTGAATTTAAATAGCTGAACTATATCAGGGGGAAATTGTGAATTTAGTAAGTTCAGGGTTTCAGTTAATGGTACATTCATCAATAATGAGGTGATATCAAAACTCACCATTAAGTCTGAACTTTCTAAGGTGTGGTTTTCTAAAATACTTTTTAGGTGGGCAGAATTTTTAACAAAAGAGGGAGAATTGTTAGTGCAAGTGGTTAGTAGTTTGGCTAAATGTTAGCATTTATATGTTGGACTGTTTATATTATCTACAATAGGGCGAAAAAGTGTACCTTGTTTGTGAAGTTTTGGAGCTCCATATATCCTTAATGTGGAAGGGCTTGAGTTTGTTGACTGTTTTTTTAGGCCAGGAAGTGACTTTGTTTAATAATTTGCACATCTTATTCTTTTATGAGTTGGTGGGATCTCGATCTATAATTTGATATGTTGACTGGTCTTGGAGAAGTGCGTGCATTTTGCTTTCATATTCTGTTGTATCCATCACTACCATTGTGTTTTCTTTGTCTGCTTTGGTTATAGTAATGTGGTTATTATTGTGTAGCTCTTTTAGAGCCATGATTTCTTTTTGTGGGATATTATTTTTGGGAGGCTTAGAATGGATTAGGATGTTGGCCACATTTAACCGAATATTATTGGCTATTGCTAGAGACAGGCCATATATCCCACGTTCAACAGAAACCATTATTTTGGCTTTTGGAACTTTTTTAGGAGTAGTCGTAAAATTGTGTCCTCAACTTAATGCACTCGTGGCTTCTTTGTTAAGGTTACCGATGATAAATTCACGACAATGCCCTCTTGATGTAATTGCGGCTGCTGTGTAGCAGTGCATTGTTGGAGGATTTCAAATTTCTTCTGGTGCCAGTTTTTAAGTTTGGCTGTAGAGTTGGAGATACTATCCAGGATATCCCATAGCTCTGGGTTCAAAATGTTAGATAGTATATTACATAGTGCACTGATGGAAGAATTTATTTTTGATAGTTCTTGGCGAGTAGCATATAACTGTTCCTGTAATAGTACTAAACTTGCTTGTTTATAAATACGTTGGGCTTTGGCCGAGTGAAATTTGTTCTTAATTTTTATACAGTTTGGTATTAAATTAGTATCTTGGCACCTTTTTAAGAAGGCTAACATGTTCAGTTGCCACGCCAATTTTATCTTCCACTTACTGTATTGTCGTGCCTTGTGTACGATATCATCTCCATGAAGAATACTGAACCGTGTGGGAAGGCTTATGTGTTTGTCGCACATGTCGATTAGATTTTAACGGTATAGATGCAAACACAGATTGATAAGAAAATAACTATTTATTAACTTAAATGCTAATATTTTGCTGGTATTATGTTTGGCATAGCACACAAACAGTTTGTTACAGTAGCATACTGTAAAATCGCCTTACTTTAATGTATGGAATGGTTACAGTTTTATTGTAGTCTAGTTTATTTTTGTTTTTAAGTGAGGTCTTGTACAGAATTTTGTCGATAGTATTTTGGCTGTAACTTTTTTTTAAGGGAAGTATTGTTGATTTTTAATTCATCTTTAAGTGTTTGTTCATTAGAGCAAATCTTCAAAGCCCTGTTTTTTAGTGTATCAGTGATCCCTAGTTTTTATGCTGGGTGGTGGCAGGAGTTATGTACATATTGGTCAGTATGTGTTGATTTTCGGTAAACATTGAAGGAAAGACTGCTAGAAGGAAGATGTGTGACAAGTGTAATCTAGAAATGGAAGTGTGTTTTGCTTTTCAGTCTCAACTATGAATTGTATGTGTTTGTGTTGTTTGTTTAGGTGGCTGAGGAAAGTGTCTTTCTGGCTGCCATGGGGCCAGATAGTGAAAACATAGTCAACATATCCAAGCCAGACTTTGGGTTTTAAAGGAGGGGAATCTAGAGCACTCAAAATATTCCATGTAAAAATTAGCAGTGGGGGGGGAGGGGGGGGGGAGGAGATAATGGTGAGCCATGGCTGTGCCTTCTTTTTGTAGGTAGAAAGTGTTTTGCCACACAAAGTGGCCAGAATGTAGTACATACGCAAAGAGCTCTGTGATATCGAGAGGGAATTTGTCCTGTAATAGAAGGATTGTGTCATTGATTGGGATATTTGTGAAGAGGGCAGAGACTATTAAATCATCGTTTTCCAGTGTAATGTCTTTGATGTTGTTTACAAAGTATTGTGCGTTTTTAATATAGGAGGAGGAATGACCTACCACTTCCTTGAGTTGATGCTAGTTTCTTGGCTAGGTGATAATTGGAGCTGTCTATACCTTCGACTCTCGGCCGGAGTGGTGTGTTTTGCTTGTGAATCTCTGGTAGACCGTAAATTCTTGGGGAACGAGCACAGTGCAGAAGTAATTTTTTAACTGTATCTTTGGGCCATGTAGTGACTGATTTAAATAGCATCTCTGTTTTCTTGTTTATTCGATTGGTTGGGTCATATTTAACAAGTTGATAGGTGCTATTGTCTGAGACTATTAGATCCATTTTTTCCAAGTATGTAGTTTGATTTAGAATAACTGTGGTACTGCCTTTATTGGCTCTAGTAATTACGATGTCAGGATTTAATTTTAGTGATTTCTGCTGTCAATTCAGATTTTGTTAGGTTGCTGGTTATCGTTTTTGTATAATTAAAAAAATAAAAAATCAACTTCAGTCATTTAAATGAAATTTTTATTTGCAAAAGCAAGTTTCTGTGGTTTAGCAGTTCTGAGGGAAGTTTTTAGTATTGAGACCACTTTATAATGTAAATAAAGAGTTTAATAAAAATAAGCAATTAAAACCCGATAAGTTTCTTAAGTCATAAGACTTGCATCATCAGAGGTACTGGTACATAAGTTTTGCACAACAAAACATCTAATATGTGTAATTAACAATTAATTACACTTATTAGATGTTTTTGATAACTTCACAACTGTTACATATAGTTGATAAACCAGAATACAAATGGTAAATTCATTATGCGTGTTTGAACATTGCTAGTTGTTGCTGTCACGTTCTGTGGTATCCCATGTGTTATATTCTAGGTCTGTGGCAGTTAAATTTTTGATGAAAGCAGACCATGCTTGATGTAAAATTAAGCCTTAATTTTTATTGCATTGTCTGGTGATCCTAATAATTTGCGAGGCTTTTTTAAATTTTCTTGTAAAACAGTTACAATCAATATATGACATTTTTGTTTGTTGCCAAAGTACTTGATGGCCAGTAGTGGTTGTGTGGAATACCAGGCATGTTCTAACTTCTTTTTTTGATGTCTTTTATGTGTTTGGACATGGATCTCATCTAGCCTTCCTGTCTGGCCTACATAACAAATGCCACAAGAGCAATGAATCTCATAGATGCGTGGTTTTTTCATAGGGTGATGTGGAGGTTTTGGTGGATGTAGGAATCTTGATATTTTTTGTAAAGATAAAAAAGCCACTTTTACGTTGTACTCGCAGAACAACAACAGTTGTAAAATAATGAGTTTTATAACTCTCGTAAAACTCATGGAGCAATGAGTTTTACGAGACAGGGCATATATAATATATCCAGTATGTCAATTAAAAGGTATGTCAATGAAGAACTGCACTACCTGAAACAGAACCTCACACTTAATGGTTATGAACCAAAGATGATTAGAAAAATTCTTAATATATCTCCTGCAACTCCATTACTTAAACATGATTTCAAGAATGCATGCTGCCTTACATCAACAATGTCACAGATAAAGTGGCTGCATTGCTTTGCGAGTACAACGTGAAAGTGTCTTGTTTACCTTTACAAAAAATATCAAGATTCCTACACCTGCCAAAACCTCCACATCACCTTATGTAAAAACCAGGCATCTATGAGATTCATTGCTCTTGTGGCATTTGTTATATAAGTAGACCAGACAGGAAGGTCAGAAGTGATCTTATCTGAACAGGTAAAAGATGTCAACAAAAGAAGAGAAAAAAATCAGGCCTGGTATTCCATACAACCACTTCTGGCCATCAAGTACTCTGCCAATTGATTGTAACTGTTTTACACGAAATTTTAAAGAAACCTTTCAAATGCTTAGGATCCCTAGACAATGCAATAAAAATCGAGGCTTAATTTTACATCAAATACAGTCTGCTTTCATCAAAAATTTAACTGTCACAGACCTAGGATATAACACATCGAATACCACAGAATATGATAGCAACAACTAGCAATGTTCCAATATGCATACAGTAACGAATTTACCATTTGTATTCGGGTTTATCAATTATATTTAATATCCAACATTATTTCAAAGCCAAATGTAGAAACTGTGAAAGTTTCGTAAGATAACACTGGCCAACAAAAAAATTTTTTTTTTTCTGCTGATTATGATCTGACACTTGTTTTTTACTAATTTGGGTGCGCTGATTTCAAATATCAAACCCATTTTTCTTTATCACGTCAGGTTTTTCCTCTATGGCATTTTCTTTTTGCTAATTTGATAGTTTTTGATAGTTTTAAGGAGGCAGTACTATTTAGAGGATCAAAAAAATCGATTTTTTAATATTGTTCCTAACTTTTTATCAAGACATTCGAAAAATTCCCGAAGATATAGCCTATTATTCAAAGCGGTGCGCAGATCAGAATTGGAGTGCTCACCGCTCTTGCTTGTTAGTAAACGAATAAATGCGTAAGAACCTGCAACGGCATACTGGTGCTTTGAATGCGAGAGAGGCTGATAACCGATCTAATATATTTAGGTGATGAAAAGTAGGCGATGACAACTGCCTAAAACAAATGAATGCTATATGCGTCATAGCAGACAAAGAACGATCGAAATCAGTCAATTGTTAATCGATCGTAAAAGTATGATGAGTGCTTATAACGTTTCAATAAAGTCTCTGGTTTTTTTTTTTTTTTTGTCTTGTTAATTGCATGTTAGTCAGCAGTGAAGAAAATACATCATGTCTACTACTCTAAATTGTGTCAGTAGTGTAGATTCCTTCTGCTACATTTGTGACAGCTTTACTGTTCCCAGTCAAAGGACAAATATCACTGATTTCGTTAAGAAAGTGTACTTTGCATACTTTGACGTAAAAATTGCAGATCAGGACAAGTCATGGGCTCCAAATAAAGTGTGTAAGTCGTGTAGAAAATTTACGACAGTGGAGCAAGGGAAAATGCCAAAAATTAGCTTTTGGCATTCCAATGATTTGGCGTGAACCGAAAAATCACGTAGATGATTGCTATTTTTGTTTAGTTCAGACTTCTGGTTATAATAAGAAGAATGAGAAAAAAATTGTGTATCCAAATCTCGACTCAGCAATTCAGCCAGTTGCTCATTCCAATGAAATAGCCCTGCCAATTTATAAAGGACTTCCTTTACTTGAGAACAAGCATGATCGGGATATGCCAGATGTTCTTGAGGAGCAAGGCCCAGATGTTGATTTAGACAATGAAAATTTAATTTCTAGTTCTGGACCACAATGTTTTACTCAAGCGGAATTGAATGACTTAGTAAGAGATTTGGGCCTATCAAAGGAATCATTGGAATTGTTAGCTTCAAGATTAAACGAAAAAACTTACTGGAGCAAGATACGAAGATAACTTTTTATCGTAGCAGGGAAAGTAATCTTGTACAATATTTTAAACACGAGTGTGGTTTTGTTTACTTTAACAACGTGTTTCTAGGTTTACTAACTGAAATGAGTGTTGTACAATATCATCCAAATGAGTGGCGTTTATTTATCGACAGTTCAAGCAGAAGTCTCAAGTGTGTCTTATACACAATGGGAATGTATATGGCTCCATTCCTATTGGCTATTCAGTCCACTTAAAGGAAACATATGAGGACATTAAAAAGGTTCTGAAGTTATTAAAATATACAGACCATAACTGGATCATCTGTGTGGATCTTAAAATGGTGAACTTTTTACTTGGCTTTCAAAGAGGATATACAAAGTTTCCGTGTTTTCTATGCTTCTGGGATAGTCGAGCCAGAAACCAACACTGGAGTCAGAAACATTGGCCTCTTAGAATATCCTTAAATGTTGGAGAACAGAATGTTTATAAATCAACCTGTAATCGACAGAGAAAAAATCATTTTTCCACCTCTACACATCAAACTAGGTCTTATTATGAAGCAGTATGTTAAAGCTTTAGATTTACAAGGTGACTGTTTCCAATACATATGTGAAAAATTTCCACGACTTAGTTATGAAAAAATTAAAGCTGGTATATCTGATGGACCGCAAATTAAAACTTTAATGAGAGACCCAAATTTCATCAACTCTATGTTGAGAAAGAGGCCTGGACTTCATTTACGATGGTTGTGAATAATTTTCTTGGAAACAAAAATTTCCAGTGCCTAGGTTGCAACATGAGCATAAAGCTTCATTTCCAATACAGTCATCTTGATAGATTTACCGAGAATTTAGGTGCTGTAAGCGATGAACAAGGCGAAAGATTTCATCAAGACTTAAAAACAATGGAAGATTGGTACCAAGGAAGATGGGATTCTCACATGATGGTTGACTACTGTTGGAGTATTCAAAGGGATTGCCAAAACAGAACTCACAGCAGAAATTGCTACAAACAAAAATTTATTCCCTGAAACTCATGTGTAAGTGAAATTGTTATTTTTTTAATAAATATTCTTGTAATTTTTAATGAATATTGTTAAGGTAGTTATGTATCTAATTATCGGCCTCTCTCGCATTCAAAGTGCCAGTACGTGCCGTTGCAGGTTCTTACGCATTTATTTGTTGACTAACAAGCGAGAGCGGTGAGCACTCTGATTCTGATCTGCGCACCGCTTTGAATAATAGGCTATATCTTCGGGAATTTTTCGAATGCCTTGATAAAAAGTTAGGAAGAGATTTTTAAAAGTACACACTTTTAGAAAATAATATTAAAAGATCAATTTTTTTGATTCTCTAAATAGTACTGCCTCCTTAAAAATATCAAAAACTTACAAATTAGCAAAAAGAAAATGCCATAGAGGAAAAACCTGACATGATAGAGAAAAATTGGTTTGATATTTGAAATCAGCGCACCCAAATTAGTAAAAAACAAGTCTCATATAAAAGTCAGCAAAAATTGTGTTGGACTGTGTAATTCTTGTAGAAAGGCTTATACGCTGGTTAACAACAGTTTTGTTTTCCTATCCTGGTGGATTATTATATACTAGGATGGGAACAGAGCAAATGGGATTCACATTAAAAAAAAAAAAAGAAAAAAAAAAGTGATTTCTACCACATAAATGGTTGCAGACCTATCATAACATTAAAGTATCGTAGATGAGCTAAGTTATCATATCTGTTTTCCCTGCTCTAGAGATTAAGATGGCACTTAAGGCATTTCATGCCTCCAGCAAACAGCAAGGTATATTTATATACACACATTGTATGATGAAAGTTCTGAGAATAATTTGATATCTTAGGCAAATAATACCTCACTGAAAGATTTTGTCTCTTTTTTGCTTTTTGGTTAAGCCATCTATAGAACAGAAAAGTATGCTAGATAGGATGAGGAAATAGCACCCCTTATCTGGCATCCTTTGGGAATGGTGAGTAGCAGAGACCAGCTATCTACAAAAAAAAAAAAAAAAAAAGGTTGAAAGAGTGTTACTTATTTAACTTTTTACAGAATGAAAAAAATGTTCGAGTGGGTTTATTTTAATTATTTTTTTAAATTAGAATATGCACAGATGCTGTATATTTATGTAAATAAATGCTCAAGTAAATAATTAGTTTCAGTATATAATATAACAGTGCTGTTTCTGATTACTCTACTGGTAAATTAAGAAATTAATTCATATAAATAGCTTTCAGAGAATAATGGTGTAACACAGTGTTTTCCCAACTGTGAAAGAACAGATTTTTGGAATTTGAGAAGACTATGGATATGATGTGTTAAAAGCAGAATATTCTAGATTTGATAGTCAAAAAGAGAAAAGTGATCTAGTCTGGAAATCAGAACATCGGATCGGCAAAAAAACTATTGGGATCAAAGATATGTATTTGTTTGCATGTAACAGAAGGTAAAGGAGGAAAGGTCACCAAAGAACATGATGGGGGATGATATATACAAAGGTTTGACATGAAATGGTGGACAATGGTTGAAGAAAGACAGAAATATAATGTTAAGGGGAGGCCTGTATTCAGCAGCAGTGGATGGAAAGAGGCTTAAGAATAAGAAACAGAAGGCGGTAATCACAGTTGAGAGGGGGGGGGGGGGAGACTATGTCTCAGGAAAAAATTCACCATTTATAGTGCAGTTTTGTACTGTATTTGATGAGTTTAGAATTGAAGTTTTTTGACCAGAGCTACCTATGAGAAAGAGAATGGAGGAAGTCTGTGAGAGAGGCTGAACCGTTAAGCACGGTGTTCACATCTGAATACAATCAAGCCTTCTTGCAGTGGTTTTAGATTTGCAACTTGAAATGTGAGAACAGGAATCTAAGGTTCTTCAGATTTATGCTTTATAAAATGGGAATTGTGCAGGAGAGTTTTGAATGAAAAGAATACCGGATTTTTGAAGGCTGAGAAGACTATGGATATGAAGTGTTTATAACAGAATATTCTAGATGTGATGGCCAAAAACAGAAAATAACAGAATATTCTAGATGTGATGGCCAAAAACAGAAAATAACAGAATATTCTAGATGTGATGGCCAAAAACAGAAAATTGATCTAATCTGGAGATTGGAACATCATCAGAAGTAAATGGGGAAATAGGATATTTCTTTTGAGATGTAGGACGATTTTGTTTTGATAGCATTGCAATTCATTATATTAACTTCACCTCACTTTGAATGGTAAGGAGATGAGTGTTTAAGACAGTTATTATGAAAGATTTTGAAGCTTGAATCATTTGAACACTATAAAGATATTCAGATGAGAAAGAGGAAAAGTATATTGTCTAACAAAACAGTGGATGTGATTTTTGGCTAGTGAGATAGTTGATGTATAGAAAGAAGAGTGTGGTCAAGAGTACAGAGTCCTAGGATACCCTGGCATTGATAAAGAAATCTGATGAGAAGAAACCATCCACTATGATGTGCAATGAATAACTAGAAAGGAAGCTGGCAATCCAATCACAAAGAACAGGAGAAAGACTATCCTTTGTGATTGGATAGAAAATTGGTAAGAAGTCCTTGATGCCAGACTTTATTATTATCTTATGGCAAAAGGAATACAGAATAGCTACGGGTCAATGTCCAGTCTGGAAAGCCAATCCAAGGCCTCATCCATCAACTTGTGGATGTCCTGTAGGCCACCAACGTGAAATTAGGGCCTTGGGCACTCATTCACAATATGAGTAATCATCTGAGCTACAGGAGAACATTCACAATAAGGGTGGTCTAACAGCCTCTATTTATGTAGTAGGTAGCCACATCTGCCCTGGTTAGTTCTGATCCTGTTGATTGATGACCAGATTTTCCTAGGAAGAGCAAAACCAGGCTGCAGAGCACAGGGATCTTCTACCAGGAAGCCTTTTGTTGGGAGATTGTTCAACCAGTATTCTCTCCACATGTCAGGTGTTGATGGCAGGGCAACTGAAGAGAGTTCGTCCATGGACTAGAAAAGCTTTCTAGATTTTAGGCAAAGATTAGGTGGATTTATGAGAGTCTGGTGCAGGGGCAGGAGTGGGTTGTTCATTGCTTTATTAAATTATTTAATCAAGGCATCTTCTCTGTATGTTTGGTGGAGCAATGCTGGATAGGATAGGCAGCCAGGAGTGCTTCTCACTGTCTCACTAATTGTGTACGTGGTAGAGTTCAGCTGCGTGCCTATAATGTTAATGTGTGCACTGATTTCCCAGACAGGGGCACAATATCATTTTCTGCTACAGAAAATGCGAGGGCTAGTGCAGATGACCTTAGGACTTATGCACCACAACCCAGGTTGTTCCAGCAAGCCTTGAAATGATATTGTTACTCGTTTTAATTTTGTTGGACAGGTTGGTGATGTGCCTTTTATAGGTTAGGCTTCTGTCTAAGCTAACTCCAGGGTATTTTGGGTGAGGCTTGTGTTCTACCATTTTTCCACAGAAAGAAAGGTTGAGGTGTCGATTTGCCTTTTCT
Organism: Typopeltis vanoorti; assembly: GCF_054136105.1. Lineage (NCBI taxonomy): Eukaryota > Metazoa > Arthropoda > Arachnida > Uropygi > Thelyphonidae > Typopeltis > Typopeltis vanoorti. The sequence continues at coordinate 139,810,817 of NC_143560.1, forward strand.
TTATTCAGGTGAAATACTGTGGACACAGTTTTTGTTGTATTTGGCTTCAAGTATCATTGCTTGAAGTAGTCATCATCATAATCATCATCATCAAATTTCTGCCATGTACCCTCAAGGGGTGTACAGAGGATATGATAGTATTACATGAAAAAAATTACATCATTACTAACTTCCCATCTACAATTTTCCTCCAAATCAGTCTGTTACTTGTCAAGACTCCAACATTATCAGATCTAATATTTCTATCGTCTAAGGCATTTTGTACCATATAAATCCACCTATATCTTGGTCTTCTTCTGGGTTGTTTTGTTGCCAACCTGGCAGAGAACACTTGTTTTGCTAATCTTTCTTCACCCATTCTGTTTAAGTGACCATACCACCTGAGATCAGCTCTACTAACGCATTCCTGGATGCTGACAATGTCAAGTTGTTTCCTAATATCCTCGTTTTTAATATGCTATTGCTTGATGCCATCTGTTCATGCCTATAATCTTTCTCAGGACTCATATCTGCGGTCTCTAGTCTTTGGTCAAGTGTGTTCCGACTAATTTCTCTCTTATTCCATATGAATTTATTCAGTTGACTTCCCACCATACCAGCTTTGCTGATTCTGTTGCCTATTTCTGTATTGAATTTACCATCTTCCCTAAAAATTGTGCCTAAGTAGCTGAAATGTTTTACTTGTTCCACCGGTTCTCCATTCACAACACAGTTGACTTTTTCAGTGATTCTGTCTATTTTCATTGTCTTTGTCTTTTTATTCCTGACCTTCACATCTATTACAACAGCTATTCAATTTAGTCAGAGAATCTTGCAGACTTGTAGCGGATTTATTTAGAAGTATAACATCATCCGCATAAAGCAAAGAGCTGACACTAACATCTCCAATTTTGATATCATGTTTGATAACACTTTCCTTCATAATGTGATCCATATAGATAATGAATAATAGAGGGGATAATGTACATCCTTGTCTCACACCAGATTTAACATTAAACCATCTTCCTGTACTTCCTTCAATTCTAACTGCTGACTTGCAACTCAAATAAAGAATAAGTATTGCTTGATATAATGCCCCACTGACACCATATAACTATAGCGTATTAAATAGTTTCTCTCTTGGCACTTTGTCATATGCCTTTTCAAAATCGACAAAACTTAAATACAGATCTTTATTATATTCCCATGCTTTTTCGGCTATTTGTCGTAAAGTGAAGATCTGATCCTGACAGCCTCTATTTGGCCCGAATCCAGCTTATTCTTCACCAAGCTTTTCTTCCACATTTCTTCTCAACCGTTTCTCAAGTATACTTGCATAGATCTTGCCAGGAACACTCAGTAGGGAAATACCTCTGTAATTCTCACATGCAGTTTTATTTCCCTTTTTATATATGTTTACTATGAGAGCTCTACTCCAATCATCGGGAATTCGTCCCTCTGTCCAGGCTTTCTGAACTATGCAGTGCAGCCACTGTAACACTCTTATACCACCATACTTCAGCATTTCTGGTCGAATATCATCTACTCCTGCTGCCTTTCCACATTTCAAGCCTTTGATGGCTTTTTCTACTTCAAGTATGGATATGTATTCCTGACTGCATGCCTGGTCAGTGTTTTTTACCACTGTGCTGTCATCACTGCTTGTTTCATTTAGCAGTTTTTCAAAGTAATTACTCCATACTTCAAGGATATCTTTTTCTCCCGTTTTCATGTTACCTTTATTATCTCTAACTCCTTTTGCAGCACTTTTTCCTCCATTCCTAAGCTTCTTCAACAACCTCCAGAATATTTTGCCACCTTCTTGATATTTATTTTCTATATTGTTGCCAAAGTCCTCCCATGACTTCTGTTTAGGTAGTTTTACACAGTGTTTAGCATTCTTGCATTAGTCTCTATATTCTCTAAGAGCACAAGCTGACTTATTTGACAGGAACTTTTGATATGCTTTCTTCTTTTCCTTCACTGCCTCTTTAACTTCCTCTGTTCACCAGGGAGTTCTGATTTTTTTATCCTTGCAGACAACCTCACCACATGCCTCTGGCAGAATCAATCAATGTTTTCTTCTGAGTTTGCCACTGAATCTTCAAGGTTTGATTCCTGTTCTCAAACTCTTATATTTTTTCTTCAATAATCTTTTTGTATTTTAGTCTACAGTTCACATCTGAGAGCTGCTCAACTTTTATTCGCTTTAAAACTTTCTTACATGTTATTCTTTTCGATATGAAATTCAATTGTATCCTGTTCAAGACTAAATAATGATCACTTCCAATTTCAAATCCTGTGTACACTCTGGTGTCCTGCGCCAGGGAGAAAACATCACTATCAACAATAACATATTCAATGAGACTTTTCTTATTCCTTGCCTCTTCTCTCCATGTGAATTTGTGCATATTTTTATGCTGGAACATGGTGTTCGTAATAACCAGTTCATGTTCTGAGCAGAAATTAGATGATAAGGCTTTAAGATCACTGACTGACATATGTAGCAAAATATAAGAAACTGGACACCGGCCAAAAGATTTTAAGCACCTAACGTTCCTACCAATACCTAAAAAATCAAAGACAATCAAATGTGAAGAGTTCATAACAATCAGTCTGGTCATTCAGATAGCAAAAGTTATGTTATATATCATCCTAGAAAGAAATAAACATAAAATCAAAATGGAAATTATTGAAATACAATCTGGTTTCCAGGAAATAAACGAACTAAAGAAGGACTTTTCAACATTAGAACTATTATAGAAAGATATCTGGAGAAGCAGAAAGTAGTCTACTTATGTTTTGTTGACTACACAAAGGCCTTTGACAATATACAACATGAACAACTAATCAAATGCATCAGAAATTTAGGAGTAGATGATAAAGATACCAGATTACTGATAAATCTATATTGGGAGCAAACTGCCTCAATAAAAATATCAGGAGAAATCTCGGATGAATTCCCAGTAAAGAAGGGTGTCAGACAAGTGTTCTTTCTCTGTATATTGTTTAACCTCTACATTGAAAATATCTTCCAGCAATTTGAAAAATTTAAAGGCATCAGCATAGGAGGCAGGAATATAAACAACTTAAAATATGCAGATGATACAGTACTGCTAACTGAAAATAAAAAAGATCTTCAAACCAACTAGAAGATATGCTGAAGCTAAGTGAAAAATATGGACTTAATTTCAACTTCAAAAAAACCAGAACTATGCTGGTAACAAGAGAAAAAGGGAAAATATCCGATATAAATATTAAGATCAGAGGAAATACTTTAGATCAAGTAGAGAGTTATATATATTTGGATCAACTAATTACAGAGAATTGAAAGTGTGATAAGGAAATATTAAGAATAGAAATTGCTAGATCAACATTTATTACCATGAAAAACATTCTGACCTCAAGGGAAATTCACACAAAAACAAGAATTAGGATGTCCAAATGCTATGTATGGTCAACACTGTTACATGGAGCAGAAACCTGGACAGTATCAAAATATTGTGAAAATAAAATAAAAGCCTTTGCAATGTGGATCCTCAGAAGAATTCTTAGAGTCCCATGGACTGCCAAAAAAAAAAAACTAATTTAGAAATATTACAGATGATTGGAGAAGATAGGAATTTGTTGAAACCATTAAGAAAAGGAAAACCACCTACCTTGGTCACATACTAAGGCATGAATCCTTACAAAAAACGTTTCTAGAAGGAAAAAGAAGAAGAGGAAGACGAAGAACAGATTGGATGGGAAATATTAAGGACTGGACCTTTTTGTCCTATGAAGAATGCAAAAGAGAAGCACAAAACTGTACATGGTACAGATGTCAAGACAAGACCACTGCTTGAAGTACTCTTCCATGATGTTCAGGTCTGTGTTCAAGGTTGGTAAAGGAGGTAGATTGATGTAGGATCACTAGGTCATCAGCGTACATATACTTGCTCGAGCTGCTATGTTGTAAGTCATGCACGTAGATGTTAATGAGTAAAGGGGATAACACAGAGTCCTGTGGGAGATCGTTGTCAAGGAATCTTCACAACGGTCTCTAAACAAATGCAATGGACATATCAAGGGCAATCATATAAGCTTTTTCCATAGCTTGTATCCAAAGGTGTGAGATTAGTAAGGAGATCTGCCTTTGAATAAGAGTAGCAGAATCTATATTTATGAATTTGTAATTACTCCAATACTGTCAATTCTTATATTTTCTGAACAAAATAAACCTTTTGCACTCCCATATCAAGTTTACTATTGAACAGGAATCCAGTATCTATTTTTGATGGTTACATAAAATGAGAATCTCCCAAACTTTTGGGAGAGAGAGACAATCATTCCAATTCAGATTTGCTCGATTTTGTGAAGCTGCCCTTTTATATCGGCCAAATCTGAATCGGAATGATTGTCTCTCTCTTCCAAAAGTTTGAGAGATTTTCATTTTATGTATCCATCAAAAATAGTTTTAATAATAATATTTATTAATATGTTAATTTCTAGCATGCACAAGTTTTTAATTGTTAAACCGATTGTTGTATGTATATTGTATTCCCGTTTCTTTGACTTGCTTGTTTCTATGCACTTATGATGTACTGTTATTTTCAGTATGAAATATCTGTACTTTCATTAAAATTAATTACTGTGGTTATTGTGTAATTTGTTGTTTATAGTCATGCCACAGGTACCTTTAAAGATTTGAAAAACTTGTATAGAAGCTTTTCTGCTGAACGTTAGCCAGTCTCATATGAATGAGTAGGGTTTCATCCCCATGACAGACAAATCGTCCAAAGAATATATGCAGTTTACTTGCAGCAGATTATGTGGATAGAATTAATTTTTTAACTAATTAATTAATTAGATTTTTGTGAAACCATATTACTTGCTGTGACAAGAATATCATCTGAAAAAGCTATATAAATTTGGTGAGAATTATACATTATTCTTAATAAATTAAATGGGGCTACTAAAGGGCTGTCTACGCAATAGAAAGCTTTTCACAGTCAGGTCATCCGTCACCTTCCAGCAGTGTAGCTTGTTTCTACAAATGGAGCTCTGGTGAGCATTGCCACAATAAAGGCATATCTTCCTTAGTCGGAGGAAATGCCAACTTAACCTCTGGGTGGTAGATGTCTTTCATCACAAGGTGATGAAATACCACCACCTTGCTTATTAGAGACCTAAAGTGGTTACAGCCTATAGCCACTTCACTGGAGGGAGATCAGTAGAGTAAGGATTGTTCTGGTTTCTGTGCTCCAGAGTCTTCCCACGTGCCATAAGAGTGATACTCTCAAAGACATACCAGTCTCACTGCAGGGGGCTGGGGCTCTTCCCAATTTGAGGGTACATCAGTAAAATGGTTCAGCAGGCCGGCTGCCGGTTACTGAACTTAACGAACCTGGAGGTATCCCAATCAGCTAGTGAAAAATCCTGCAGCCGCATATTCTGCCACTTGGTGACTGGAGGGAGACCAGATACTGTGGGTGCAGTGTATACTGTCAAGGCCACATGTGGAAAGGAGACTGACTCCCCTCTGTGTGGGAAGTATGTTTGCGAGTCTGTCACCTGTGGGGCACTGCATGCCCTACTTCCTTACAAACACAATGAGCCACAATCGAAAGATATGCATTTTTACTGCGATCTCAAAAATTCTCCCACACAACAGTTCAAAGAACCTACAAAAAACTTAAAATCCAACCAAACAACCCACCAACACTAATTCTTGCAAAATAAAAAGATTCCACTTCACCAACATTCGTGGCCTAAACAGTAATATAAAGAACGTGCACCATCACCTACAATCATCTAAACCAGAAGTACTATTCCTTTCAGAATAGTAGTTCTGGAACCCCAACTGGCAACCTCAACTGCCCAAACTACACATTGCACAGCTTTTTCTGTCACAAGGGGTGGCACTTGTGCATTCGTGAGAGCCGACATGCCATACCAGAGACTGCAAATGATACTTGAATCTCCACTATTTGATCTGCTTAGGGTCAAGATTTCTTTATCAAATCAACCTGCCCTTTTCATATGCTGCCTGTATTGCTCTCCAAACTCCATCAACCACTCCGACATCTTAAAGTTTCTCTCTCCCTCTAAAGCTTGGCTCTCTGGAGTCTAAGTACCCCAATAGTTAAGTGATCCTTTTTTTGAGGACTTCAATGTCCAAAACTCATATTGGCTCCTCTTTGCAAGTTTCACTGATCAAGCAGGAAGAGATGCTAAGGTGCTCATCATCAGCAATGGCCAATGATCAACATCCCACCAGAATACCAGACAATCCTTCCAATTGCCAACACACTTGACCTAACTAGCTCCCTTTCCAGGTGTACTGTGGTTGTCGGTTCACCTCATACAAGTCTCTTTTGCTGCAGAACAATCTACACCCACCAGGTCAGTCTCCTGTCCTCTGTAAATTCTATTCCTCCTTCCCATGGTCTGACTATTGCTTCATTTCTTCTGATCCAATGTGCTTTGTATTAGGGGAGATACTAAGGAAAGTGATCAGAGCTTACTCCACCTTTACTGCGAGTTGCCTCAGACCTGAAAATACTTCAGGTGCAAACTTGACTTATTTGCTTGTTTGCTTACTTGGGAAAAAGGATTAAAACCAAGTTTATAAAATTGCATGGTATATTTAACATATAGTATACCCAAGGTAAAAAACTTTCTATACACACACACATATATATATATATATATAATTATATTTTTTTTTTTATATTAGTATCAGCTGAGCTTAGCAGTCTTGCTTGTTTTGCACACTACACTGTTAGTTTATTTTTCTGACAGCAAATAGAAGGCAATGTTTCTTTCCTCTTTCACAACAAAGAGGCTTAGAAATACTGCTGTAATTTAATGTAATTCAGTGAAATACAAAAATACATCATTGGTATTAATAATTTGATTTCTGTTTCACTTAATTAAGCAAATCAAACTGCTAGTGATATATATATATATATATATAAATAAGTCCTTCAGTAATACTGACCATGATTGTTAATTAAAAAAAAAAAAAAAGTCCCAGTTTATATTAATGCTTACATTGTTCATTTCACAAAAACTTATATAAAGAGATTTAATAATAAGAATGCAAACTAATTGCTTTCTAGTTGATTTTTTATTAACCATCTTTAATAACAAGTGTTAGTAACATGTCTGAGTGTATATATATATATATATATATATTTTAATGTTAACAGCTTGTACCAGGACCACCTTTTGTATTTGGAGCCTTACTAGTGATTATAGCTCTTCTAGTAGCAGCTTTCATTCCAGAGTCCCATGTGACAAGCACAAGATCTCCATCACATAGGAGAAATTCACCTCATAGTTCTAATTTTCATGGTTGTTCAGTAGACATTTTTCATTATGATGTGGTTCATAAAAGGACAGATGGAACACAGCCTCTCATGCAAGATACAGATCCGTTATAGTAGTAGTAGAGTTGAATCTGAAGTGAGATTTCATTCAGATGGATTTGTGATATGACAAGCTCCTAGACAGCTTGTTTTAATATGTGTAAAGAACGTGAAATATTTTGCTTTATGAAGACAGCAAAATATTGAAATTTCAGTCTGCTGGTAAGACTAGGTCTCACCCCTCCTTTTTTTTTTTTTTTTTTTTTTGTGATTGTTATTGTCGTCATTCTTTTACGCATCAGAAATTGTTAAATAATGTACAAAATAGCACCAAATGCTTTTGATAGATTTTTAATTCATAAAAAAAAAAAATCAAGATAAATGTCACCCTTAATTGCTAATAGTAGAAGATATGACATGTGGTGCCTTTGATAAATTAATGATCACCCCATTATTTAATGAGCTCTATATTTCTACTTGTGAACATGTAAACATTAGAATTTTATTATGCATTGAGTTTCATCATCAGTGTATGTATTTTGCAAGGGGCATGCTGTTAGCCAGAAAAATCTATATAAAACCTAACATTTTTATCACAGCAGTGTGACTTTTTAAAGACTGTTCTAGAATTTTAACTGAAAACTTCAGAATCACCACATAGAAGTTACTATCTAAATTTGGAAAGTATGAAAGAAAAAGAAAGAAGAAACTAGGCTAATTTTTTATATTCTGAGACACATTTACCCTCTTAATTGATTGAAATAATTTACACTGTATAGATTAGTTGCAAGTGTCCCATTTTTTTTAATTAAATGAGTCACAAATACACTTGTAAAATTGATTCACTACAATGGCACTATTTTTGTAGTATTAGTATAGCTTTTATAAAATGTTCTTATTTTTTAATGTTCTTGCCTGGTCAGCCTATACTAAATCATAAAGCTGTATTAGAACCACAATGTTTAAATTTGAAATATAGTAATCATCTGATGTCTAAGACACTGAAATGTGTTTTATGTCAGGGATCAGACAAAAAATGTCATATGTGATGTGTAGCATGTATATAAATCATTAAAAGTTTGAAGCCTCATTTCATTAATAGAATATGAGATAATAGATATCTATGTATGGTGTTAAAAAATAATTATAGCTTTAATTATAAGGTTTTGTTTTCCTTAGAGATTAATGTGAATCAATTCTTTATAAATAGGAAAATTGCCATCACCACACATTGTAAGGATTATAGTACCCAGCTAATAATTTTAGATAATTTGGTCTGTGACACCTAGAAGTTGAAATTATTTATTTATAGTGGAATCTTTCATTAAAAATTAGTATATATTTTCCAAGGAATATACATAGTCAGTTCCACTATAACAAATAAGTAAAAAGTCCCAGACAAAGCCCAGTAACCATAGTTAATCTGAAGGAAATCTACTTTAGCAAATCTTCTGTTGTAAAGTGTTCCTACAGTTTTCTGTAGTAAGAATGGATTCAAAGGTTTCAGCGTACAGGATATACATACATCCCATATTGCCATAAATAATATTTAAATTCTTATATTTGTCATATTTAAAATTTGAATACTGTTGGGTTGTACTTAAATTATAAAAGAATAAAAAGTGGTTCTATTAAAATTAGTTTTGCTATAATTTTTATTAATTGCTTTAAGTTTTATTTAACTAAAATTCTTTGATTTTATATTATATTATTTGTTATATTTTGAGATGAAATGACATAACTAGACTGGAATATCATATGAAGTATTTTAATTTACTGTATAATTTTTGGCCAAGTTATGGCCATTATATCTATACAAATCAGGTTGGTTGGTATGATGGAACAATGAAGCAAAGATGAATAAAATACACATAAATGATATATGTGGAGCATATTGTATTCATTGTTGTTGCTGTTTACTTTATCACTGAATAGTCATGATACTTGGCTGAAAATGTAGTAAATAATGCTATTTCATAAGCTATTCCAGTATAACTGTTATTATACTGAGGATTTAAGCAGTAGAAATAGTATGACACTGAAATATGTGTACGTGTTTGTATATTGTGGGTTCAAGCTTTAACAGAAATTGACGACAGCAATAATCACAAGTGCTTGGACTGTTACCATTGCTGGTCTGGTTGGCTGATTGGTTAGGATATCTACTCTACAACCAACATACTATGGGTTTGAATGTGGGCACAGATGTTTTGTAAATATTTTTAGGTGGTATGAATTTCGTTATCTTGATGTGAGACCACACCACCCTGAAAGTTCCATGTTTGGTCTGAAGAGCAGGGTTATCAATAGTACTAATATACAAATGCACCATAGGTTAGCATTCTTTTGTAATTGGGAGTCATGCATAAAATTGAAACATAATTCATTATTTTCCATGAGAAAATAAGACAATCCAGGAGAAAATTAAAAAAAAAATAATAAATAAAATAAAATAAAAACCTTTAAAAATCACATGAAAAAAAGCTAAATCAGCATGCAAAACAGACACATCTATAAAAGTTTAGATGAAAATTTGTTTTGCTTTTGTTTGAAACATTCATCGGTATTGCTTTTCCATTTTTGTGAGTGTCATTTCCTAAAGTCATAATGAATCACTAAAAGTTTGCTAAAAGCAAAATTTTAGCAAAAAACTTACAAATAATGTTTTATATTAAAAATAAAATTGTTCTAGGGTCTGTTGGAAGTCTTTTTCACTTGATTAAACTATAGTAAATTTAGTTTAATCCTTTATCCAAGTGCAAACAAAGTTTGCGTCTGAAGTATCTTCAGGACTGAGGCAACTTGTGGTAAAGGTGGACTAAGCTCTCATCACTTGTCTTAGTATCTCCCATAATGCAAAGCACATCTCCTTGCGGACATGTATAATGCTATGCATTAAGGGAAGGGCCACTACCCAGACTGGTTTCGACAGTCATTGAGGTCTCGTCAGTGGGAGCCAGACCCAGAGGTGGTAATACTAAAGCGGAAGTAATGGAGAAGTCATATTTACTATATGAGTTGCCAAAAGGTGTCTCACCTTATTATTAAATTATTCTGGATTTAGAGAAAGATGTTGGAAGTTTTTTCCCACTTGGTTAGACTATAATAATTTTAGTTTAATCCTTTATCCAGTGCATAGCATTTTACATGTCTGCAAGGAGATGTGCTTAGCATTACGGGAGATACTAAGACAAGTGATGAGAGTTTTACCACAAGTTGCCTCAGTCCTGAAGATACTTCAGGTGCAAACTTTGTTTGCTTAAACTTGGATAAAGGATTAAACTAAATTTATTATGCTCTAGGTCTGAAATCCCCAAAAAAATGCAGCAATTTCTGCATGCAACCTTATGACCCATGATCTTAGAGTTTGATCCACACAATACATTCTGCTCTGGCATAAAACTGAAGGTTGTTTTCTTTTTGAGTAATTGGAAACAAACAATAATATACACAAACAAGTGGATCAAAGCCAAATCTCGATGTTACAGCAACAGGACGTATGAAACGACCAACAATTTCAGAAATATGTACCTGGGGAAAAAATTCATGGGAAGCTGTGAAAGAAGAGACGATTATAAAGTCATTTAAGAAATGAGGGATAAGTAATGCGATGGATGGTACTGAAGATGACACAGATTTTGAAGGGAGTGACAACAATAGTTCAGACGAAAGTAATACGAACGGTGACGTTAACGAGACCAGTGATAGTATCGAGAGTGAAGATGAACTGAATATTGCTAATACAAATGATTGTAACAATAAATAAAAATTAAGTAAGAATTTGTAAATATCTTTATATAATAAAATATTTTTTTCTAAAAATCGTCTCATAAATTTGGGGTGCATCTTATCGTCCGAAAAATACGGTAATTAACTGAATTGTGAACATTTTCATTTAAATTGTGAGGCTGCTAATTCAAATTTGTCAACCTCAATTCTTTTTGGTGATTGGCTGAGAAATCATCAAAATGATCTAGATGAAGTCATTCAAAGCCATTCTTTAAGTTTTCAATTTCATTAAAAATTGTTTTCTGAGAAAGTGATACAGCTATTCTAGTAAATAACATTTTTATTGCTATTTAGCCTATTTTTGTTTAGGAGTGTTCTTATTTATTATATCTGGGAAAATTCCCCTGCTATCCTCTAAGTAAATAATATTTTTATGGTTATTTAGCCTATTTTTTGTTTAGGAGTCCCCCCCCCCAACAATAACATTGGAATTTTTCCAGGAATAAGATCTATAACAACTATGCTAGTATTGCTGCCAGTTCATCCAGCAGTATGTTTTTCAAAATTCAAATTTTCAAAGGTCAGAGATTTAGTCCCACTCTTATTTGAAAGTGCTGAAATGGTTAGTGATCATAAGATGCTGAACAGAAAATATAATTTTAAACCAAGATTATAAACTTCACTATCATTTCCTTTCAGATAAACACTGAAATAATGTCTCATTTTTGTATTAGGCCATTCATCAAGAGTGGGACTAAATCTCTGAACTTACTGCAATTGTGCTTGGAAGTGTGATTTATGTACCAAGTGGCTTACTAATTATTTTTTTTAAATCCAGTTAATAAGACAGAGCTATATCCAGAATATTATTATGATAATAACTAAAAAAAAAAAACATTGAGTGAGAGAGAAATTCAAATTAATATCTTTATTTATCAATAAATAATATAAGTATAAATTTATGATATTGCATGATGCAATAATGTGTGCATGTAAAATGAGTCAAATGATATATACAATTCAGCCTTATAAAATAAAACTTATTATTATTATTCCTGACATCTCCGAGGAGTCCGAAGACTCATCATGGGAGGCTACCTACAACTGTCTCAACCACTACTACGAATCATCTCCATCAACACCATCTACCAGCCTCCACCACCACAATTAGTATTTTTTTGTTTGGAAATTGCATGTGTTATGATCTAAAGAGAAAGGGACCATACACATTAAAACATAAACATCACAGAATTTGATGAGAACAAACAAAAGCAGTTAACTCCAAACTTAATGTGCACTGTTTCTTGCTCCCTCAACAGTGTCATTGAAATCTAACCCCCTTTTTTTTCTTGAAAACCAAAACAAAATAATTGTGCCCAACATTTCTTAAAGATGTTCTTTTCCATCACATCTCCTTTAAATATTAGTTCCTCTGTTTTGTTGGAAATAGATTACAAAGATAACTTTCAAGTTCCCTTTTTTTGACTTCTGAACTTCATTATTCCCAAGAACAAAAAAATTTCATCTCTTCCATTTTCATTTAACTAGAATAAGTTTGCTTCTCATCATATTTAAAAGGAAGTGTTCATTACTTTGGGAAAAACTATATACTCTTCCTTAGTAGTTTTATCCACATTTCAACACAGCTTCTTTTTCAAGAAATGTTCTGCTAATTTGGGAAAAAAAAAAAAACTTCTTTTGGACTAAAAAAAGTCCTTTCCTTTACACTATATTTCTTCCCAAAACCCAACTTCCAGAACAATTCTGTTCTAATCAACAGCTGTCCCTTTTCTGACTTTCTGACTATAGTAAACTTCCTATTTGGAATTTCAAACTTTGTGTAAGTGCACTACTGTGTGGAATGTAAAAATAACATGACAGTGAAAATGAAAGGAAAATCATGTAAAGTAAGTTACAATTCTTTAATAATCTGCAAACTTATCTTAGCAAGTCCAATATTTTCTTCTCTTGTCAAGTTTCAGAAATGAAACAAACGAGAACTGGACTATTTAATTAGTATCTCTTTAAATTCTAAAGAGATATTAATTAAAGGAATAAAGTATTATACATTTAGTGAAATGTTTTTATATATATAATATAAAAAATTTTCCTTTTTATAAAAAAAAAAAGTATGAAAATCTGATGCTAATTACAAGATATTCTACATAATTGACACCATCTATGTTTTCTTCTTCTAATAAAAATTTTGATCATCCTCATCACATTTCTTTGGTAAGCTTATAACCTGACCTTACACCTTCTCAAATAAAACTTAATTTTGTGATTTGCTTTTATTGATATATTACAGTTGACTCTTACTATAACTAACTAGTAGAATCTGCAGGAATGGTTTCTTACAGTGGATAGTTTTGCTATGAATTTCTTTTAGCATTGTAATTGTAGCGCTTTGGGCAGGACTTTTCAATAGTATGTTTTAATAGTATTTGCTATTAAATTTTGTTGTTTAATAGTCATCTGTATTAACAGTGTCCCAGTTAAGAAAAAATATTTTTGAAAGATTTTTCCATGAAACAGCTGTCTATAGTTTTGATCCGTTTAGAAGCATTGCCTTCTTGTGTTTCAGTATTATTCAAAAAAATAATGCTGTGTTCAGTTCATTGTTGAAAAATTTCCATCTTTATTTAATATTTCTAATATCCAGCTTAGCTATGAAAGTCATCTTAAATTTGATAATAATGTGAGCCATCAAAACTCCCTCCCCCCTCTCAAAAGTGTGCTTTTTAACAGTCATAGGCTCAGCTCTAATACAGATGGGCACAAACACTTAGACTTTTAAACCTTACCTGTTATTCCTAACAGATGTTCAACCTTACAAACTATACTCTGCTGATTCATTCACAGGCATACATTCCCCAAAGTGTAGAATGTGTGCATTTGTCAGAGAATGTGAAACTTTGAATCCCCTGTTGGCTCAAAATTTTCTTACCTCCATTCATTTGCTGACCACTTATCCTTTTCAGTGTAACGTGATTTTCTACCATCTAAATACCCAAACAGTAAGATATCTTCCTTGCAGACCTGGCTGTGTGGAAATTGAGCTGGAAAAGATGCTGAAATATTTGCTATTGATTGTGATCTATTCCTGTCCATTTCCTTCTCTTGATAGATACTGTAAATGTTACTCTTCTATTGGTGACTCCAATCATAACCATTCCCAAGTCTCCTTTTCTACAGAATGCCCTTTTTTCCTTGAGTTGATTACTGTTTTCGCTCTTTCCACATCCAGAAATAACTTGTGATGGAATAAGTCTAAGCCTTCATCCCTCATTTCACCCTAAACCCCAGTTTTCCAACAAAAGCGGAGAAAAATACACCATACAACTTTACACTATAATACCTAAAAGCTGAAAAACTAACTATCAGCTATCAGCAAATTTCAAGCAGACTTTGAATTGCCAAGTGCGTTGAAACTTCATCATCAAATTCCTGCCGTGTACAGGATATGATAGTGCTACATGGAAAAAATTACATCATTATTAACTTCCTATCTACAATTTTCCTCCAAATCATTCTGTTACATGTCAAGACTCCAACATTATCAGGTCTTATATCATCTAAGGCACTTTGTACCGTATCAATCCACCAATATCTTGGTCTTCCTCTGGGTCGTCTTGCTGCCAACCTGGCAGAGAACACTTGTTTTGCTAATCTTTCTTTGCCCATTCTGTTTAAGTGACCATACCACCTGAGATTAGCTTTGCTAATGCATTCCTGGATGCTGACCAATGTCAAGTTCTTTCCTAGTATCCTCGTTTTTAATATGATATTGCCATTGATGTCATCTGTTCACACCTATAAACTTTCTCAGGGCTCTCATATCTGCGGTCTCTAGTCTTTGGTCAAGTGTTTTACTTCTGACCCAGTTTTCAGATCCATAAGTTAAAACTGGTTTAACTTATGGATCTGAGATCAGAACACTAAATTAGTAGGAACAGCTAATTTAGTGTTCTGACTAATTTCTCTCTTATTCCATAGGAATTTATTCAGTTGACTTCCCGCCATACCAGCTTTACTGATTCTGCTGTCTATTTCTATATTTAATTTACCATCTTCGCTAAAAATCGTGCCCACGTAGCTGAAATGTTTTACTTGATACACAGGTTCTCCATTGACAACACAGTTGACATTTTCAATGATTCTGTCTATTTTCATTGTCTTTGTCTTTTTATTGCTGAGCTTCATACCATATCTATTACAACAGTTATTCAATTTAGTCAAAGAATCTTGCAGACTTGTAACGGATTTATTTAGAAGAATAACATCATCCACATAAAGCAAAGAGCTGACATTAAAATCTCCAATTTTGATATCATGCTTAATACCACTTTCCTTCGTAATGTGATCCATATAGATAATGAATAACAAAGGGGATAATGCATATCCTTGTCTCACACCAGATTTAACATTAAACCATCTTCCTGTACTTCCTTCAATTCTAACTGCTGAATTACAACTCAAATAAAGACTAATATTGCTTGATATAATGCCCCATTTGATACCATATAACTGTAACGTATTGAAAGCTTCTCTCTTCCCACCCCCCCCCCCCCCCACCCCCCCCCCCCCCCACCCCCCCCCCCCCCCACCCCCCCCCCCCCCCACCCCCCCCCCCCCCCACCCCCCCCCCCCCCCACCCCCCCCCCCCCCCACCCCCCCCCCCCCCCACCCCCCCCCCCCCCCACCCCCCCCCCCCCCCACCCCCCCCCCCCCCCACCCCCCCCCCCCCCCACCCCCCCCCCCCCCCACCCCCCCCCCCCCCCACCCCCCCCCCCCCCCACCCCCCCCCCCCCCCACCCCCCCCCCCCCCCACCCCCCCCCCCCCCCACCCCCCCCCCCCCCCACCCCCCCCCCCCCCCACCCCCCCCCCCCCCCACCCCCCCCCCCCCCCACCCCCCCCCCCCCCCACCCCCCCCCCCCCCCACCCCCCCCCCCCCCCACCCCCCCCCCCCCCCACCCCCCCCCCCCCCCACCCCCCCCCCCCCCCACCCCCCCCCCCCCCCACCCCCCCCCCCCCCCACCCCCCCCCCCCCCCAGCAGAAAACGAAGACAATTTTCAACAATAAAAGCTTTATATGGTAAACAATTGACGTACATGCATGCTAAAGGGTATTTCCCCTAATATAAATTCGATACTTATAACTACATGTGCGATACAGGCAGATGCAAATTTAATGAAGATGAAATTTGATTTTTAAGTCATGAGGTGAAAAATATATGAAAAGATAAAGGATTACTACAATCTGCACTGTGTTTATCAAAACCGAGTTGTGTAAGTACCATGTTGAACAAGGGTTACCTGTACTTAAACCATCCTTTCATTCCATGGTTTGGAAGTCTTTACCACTCATTTTGTTCCAAGAAAATATCCATTTATTCAAAAAACATATCAAGATGTTCTTTCTTAACTACTTGTCTACCCAGCTCTGATGCACTATAAATTTTATGGCCTGAGAGTGTATGGGATTGACAAAAACTATATATACACATTATAAATAACAGTGGATCTGCTTCAATTTACACATCTCAAACTTTCAATATCATTCAACATATCATTTTGTTTCATTTATATCATTTCAATATATAAGATTTTGGTTATATTGCAGTTTTGTTATATCTTTTAGTATTTTAACAATATGCCTTTCAAGATCGACAAAACAGATCTCCTATGACTTGAACTGAGCTTACTGTTAACTTTTTTTAATTAGACTTTTCTTAAGGAAGGATGCTCACATACTTAAGGTATATTTGCAACTGTGTAAAGTTGCAAATATACCTTTCTGTATATTTGTATATTTGAGAAATTTCTGTAATTCTATCACCATATGGAATTTTATTTTTTTATTTGAAGCCTTTAGAACAAGATTTTACTCTAGCTTAAGGGTATCAAATTTTAGGTTTCTAATTGCTTTCTTTCCTACATTTTCTGTGGGTGAGCAGGCTAAGGATCCCCCCCCCCCCCATTGCATATTTATTTATCTTTTACATAGTCTGTAAATCTTTGTAAGCCAATTTAGGCCTCATCTCCCACCCATCCATGTCCATGATGGGATTCAAACCCACAGCCTGTTGGTTACAGTGGATATGAAGTGCATCTAAATTCAAAATTTTACTTTTTATTTATAAACGAACTTCCATTTCTTTTGTAGTGTCTCTTTCTTTAGTTTCTAAACGTTTCTAGAATCACTTACCACATTCATGATATTTATCTTTCAAAAATTTTAACAACTTTCTAACTAACTTGTGATTAACTTTATAAATTTTCTGAAAAATATATTGATTTGCCAGGATCTTTCAATGTTTACTTTCTTGGCTTGCTTTTTATAATTTGTGTTTTTCTAATTTCTATAGATAATTTAGCATTTCATGTTGCAGTTTCTGGAAGGGATATATATATATATATATATATATATATATATCAAACTTCCACAGAGTCAAAAAGCTCATTATTGGAAATCCTCACAGTCATAGACAATTTTATTCAGCCTTTTCTTAAACTTATTCACTGTTTTTGCACTTTCAATGCAAAAGAATATTTCTCTCTCTCTCTCACCAGCTTATGCTCTCATTAATCCAGGAATTGCTTCTTGTTCTGTCCATGTTTTTGTTCCATTATAAGATAAATCTTTCCCATATTAATTTGTATGGATGTTTTGGAGAAACATTCCCATGAAAATTCTTCTTATTATTATTCTTATCTGAGACCTCCAGGCAGTCAAGGACCCATCGAGGGAGGCTATAAATCACCCAAGCCAGTTATCATACCTTCCCTTAAATTCATTCACACTAGATGCACTCATTACCATTAAGGGCAAATTATTCCACTCACCCACTGATCTATGGGAGAAAAACCTAGTTCTTACCCCTTTCTTGACTGTGAACAAACTTAATTTCCATGGATGCCCCCAATGTTCTCTCCCTACCCTCCATATAATGAAAAATTCCATCAATTGAAATCCTATAACACCCATTCAAAAGTTTATAAACTTCTATCATACCAACCCCCCCCCCCCTCTCTTGTTAACCAGAGTCTGCAATCCACATACTCGCAATCTCTCTCTCTTCATAATCTAAATCCCATAATCCAGAAATAATCTTTGTAATTCTTCTTTGCACCTTTTCCACAGCTTCTTGGAACCAGGGAGACCAAATCTGCACACAATAATCCAGATGTGGTCTTATCAAAGCCCTATAAACAGGCAAAATGACTTTCTTATCCTTACATGTCAAGGTTTGCTTCAACATTGCAATTATCCTCTGAGTTGTATTTACAACTTTTACTATGTGACCGTTGAACTTTAAATTCTTATCCACCAAGATCCCTTGCCTCTTCAGTTTCTTGTAGCATAACCTCGCTAATATAATATGCTGCTGGAACTCTAATCATGCCAAAGTGCATAACTTTAAATTTACTAACATTAAATTGTTAGCCATTTTAGTTTGCCCAAATTTCCAGTCTATTCAAATCATTCTGTAATTGCTGAATATCAGTAACATCTCTGATTGTCCTGCCTATCTTCTCATCATCTGCAAACAATTGCACATCTGATGGTAGACCCTTCCTGATGTCATTAATGTATAGATTGAGCAATCTATACTGAAGTACTGAACCCCGAGGTACACCACTGGTTACCTTAAATCTGGCAGATTCATGCCCACTGTATACCACTTTTTGATATGTCTGTCAACCATCCCCTGATCTAAGTCGAGATTATATTCGAATCCCATTTTCTCTAGTTTATGCAACACCTTTTCGTGTGGTATCCTATCAAATGCCTTAGGAAAATCCAGCATTATCATAGTGTATCCATTCTCTTTATCCAACTTTGCCATAACATTGTTATAAAATATAAGCAAATTGCTAAAACATGACGTTCCTTTAGAGTATAGCATGTTTGTCTGCCCATTTCTGTATGCGAGTTATTACTAATTTCTCTAAAATCTTCACTATCACACCAGAGATACTGATAGGCTGGTGTCTAACTAACATCAGTTTTTGCACCACCCTTGTACAATGGAACTATCATACATTCCTTCCATTGGTATCATTCCTGAGCTGAGACTCTAGTTATGCAAATGTGTTAAAGGCCTAGCCAATTTGGCTAGGTATACAGTGGGTGTGAATCTTCCAGATTTAAGGTAACCAGTGGTGTACCTCAGGGTTCAGTCCTTGGGCCATTATTGTTCAATCTATACATTAATGACATCAAGCAGGGTTTATCATCAGATTAGTAATTGTTTGCTGATGACGTGAAGATAGGCAGGGCAATCAGGGATGCTACTGATATTCAGCAATTACAAAATGATTTGAATAGACTGGAAATCTGGGCAAACGAAAATGGCTGTCAGTTTAACGTTAGTAAGTGTAAAGTTATGCACTTTGGCATGATTAGAGATCCAGCAGCATATTATATTAGCGTGGTTATGCTATAAGAAACTGAGGAGGCAAGGGTAATTGGTGGATAAGAATTTAAAGTTCAAAGGTCACATAGCAAAAGTTGCAAATACAACTCAGAGCATAATTTCTATGCTGAAGCGAACCTTGACATGTAAGGATAAGGAAGTAATTTTGCCTCTTTATAAGACTTTGATAAGACCACACTTGGATTACTGTGCGCAGATTTGTCTTCCGGGTTCCAAGGGGATAAAGAAGCTGTGGAAAGTGTGCAAAGAAGAGTTACAAAGATTATATCCGATTATGGGATTTAGATTATGAGGACAGATTGCGAGTATGTGATTACGGACTCTGGTTAACAGGAGAAAGAGGGGTGATATGATAGAGGTCTATAAACTTTTTAATGGGTGTTATAGCATTTCCAATGATGAAATTTTTCGTTATATGGAAGGCGGGAGAGAACACGGAGGTATCCATGGAAGTTAAGGTTGTTCTCAGTCAAGAAAGGGGTAAGAGCTAGGTTTTTCTCTCAGAGAGTAGTGAGTGAGTGGAATAATTTGCCCTTAGGGATAGTGGGTGCATCTAGTGTAAATGAATTTAAGGGAAGGTATGATAGTTGGGTTGGATAATCTACAGCCTCCCTCATCTTTGACTCCCTGGAGGTCTCAGATAACAATAATAATAATAATAATAAAAACTTGCTGAATATTTTTTCAGGTTCAGAGGAGAGGAGGAATTACTGATTCTGGTTTGTGTAGGCAGTGATTATGAAAATTATCTGTAAATTATCATCAATAAGACCTTCACGGAATAAAAACACTCATCACAGGAGGTCCACTTTCTTATGCACAAAAGATCAAATGGTGCTTAAAGCCTATTGACAACAGTTTTGGCACTCACCAGACTCTCAGGCAAAACATTCCACTAACTAACAGGTTCTTCACATAGATTCTCAATGCAGAGAACCAACTCTTCATTCCCTTACTGGCATTCTTATACAGCTTCCAGATATGGCCTCTTGTTACACCACTGTCTTCCTGTACTCTATAAAAAAAATTCCCTCTACATTAATCTGGTAACAACCCCTCGCCAAACTTGTATATCTCAATCATATCCCCCTTTTTTCTTTTCACAAGGTTCTGCAAGTTGCATTCCCTCAGTCTGTTTTCATATTTAACATTCCATAGACCTGACACTTACTAAATCTTCTCTGGATCCTCTCTACAAAATCCTTATCTTCTTGAAACCCAGGAGATCAGATCTGTGCATAACAGTCCATAAGATCCAGACCTTATGCAGGGGAAACCATAACTGCTTTGTTTCTGCATGTCCAGTTCCTCCTCATCAGTTGATGTAAAATCAGGGGTAAGACAGGGATGCACATTATCTCTACTGTTATTTATTATCTATATGAATCACATTATGAAAGAAAGTGGCATTAAGCCAGATATTAGAATTGGAGATGTCAAACTGAGCTTTGCTTTATTCAGATGATGTACTCCTAAACACATCCAGTGCAAGTCTCCAGGATTCTCTAAATTGAATAACAGTTTTAACAAATTTGGAATGAATATCAGTAATAAAAAGAATGAAACTGCAGAAATATTGAACACATCTGCTGCATTTTGAATGGGAGAGCTTATAGAATAATCAAAACATTTCAGATATTTAGGCACAGTTTTTAGTGAAGATAGCAAATTAGATTTGGAAATAGACAACAGAATAAGCAAAGCTAGGGAAATCCTAGCTTTACTTATTCCTTTTGGTCTGCTCATTTAAAATCTCCTAATCTGATCTTTCTTGCCTGCTGATCACCTTTCTCTCACAATATCTTTGGTATTCCTGCTTAATGATACCACTAATCCATTTAACTTTCATTCTCCTGAACATGCAATTTGATACTCTGTTCCTTAAATATTCCTTAAGCATTACTTATGCACTTATATCCTTCCCTTGCAGCTTCTTATACTATGGCACCACTGCAAGCTGCTTCCTGAGTGCCCTAATCACTAGCTTGGTCTAATACCACATACATCAAGGTAGATAGGGGAAGAGTGATCACAGTTATAGATCCAGATCATAATCATTCTTCTTATTCAGAGGAAAAGTGGTTATGGGCAAATGCTCTGATGATATTCACCAGATACATCACTCAAACTGGTGGTTCATACCCTTTCCTTCAAACTGTTTAGAATTATGGAAGACTTCAACTATGTCTCCATAATGATTACTTGAATGTGCTCATTGATCTAATTTACTTATGCATATCACATACTTTTCTGTTTGCATTCTCTGGCCAAAAGCAGCAAAGAGGTATATTTTGTACTGTTTTCATCTCACACCAAATAGATTCAAATACAATGTCTTCCTCAATCCAACTTTCCAGCTAAACTTCTACTCTTTTCCTGGTTTTTCTGCTGTTATCAGCAATATTCCTCTTCTCCTTTTGAATGATATGTAATCCCTATACCTAGGAAGAATAATACCTCTATAAACATCACACTAGAACAATTTGTTGCATCATCTACAAACTGTATATTTATCAAATGACCAAAACAAGTAATGTATAAGATAAACAGCATAGCATTCCACAACACTTTCCATATTCCAACTTAGAGTTCTCTCTGATTGATGAGCATTTTCTTCCTTCTTTTTTTTTTTTTTTTTTAAATCCCACATATGAGAGGTTGCAAAACCTATATTGCAAAGAGTGCCATGTGTAGCGAGATAGAAGTCCATGTATTTCTTGTGTTCAATTGGGAAAAAGCTGCATAGAGGAAAATGAACAAAAGAACAGGAAGAATTTGTGTTGATAAGTTAATAACTAAATACAGCTGTGCAATGATAAGTTGGTCATATTTTCAAATTGCTGGCTTGTGGGGGAGGGGGGCAATAGAAACTTTGATGATACATTACTGGAAATGAAAATTGTTAATATATGTTGAACAGATATTAAGCAATTTTTAGAAGTATGAATATATGTAGCAGTAGTTTCAAAAGTATATCAAACAAAAATAATACTGATCAACAAATTAAACTTTTTGTAAAATTAATTTGCATAGTTATTCTGAAATGCTGAATTCATCACTTATGGATTTCCTCTCCCATCCACAAAAAGTACGCACATTTTAATTAAATTAATTTTTTAAATTTTTATTTGCCTTAAATCTTGAATTATTAGCCAGTAGTAATCCAGAAGTTTTAAATTGTCATTTAATTACTCTTTTGTAGTAGTGGTTTGAAAATGAATGGAGACATACCGTATTTTTCAGATAATAAGATACACTCCAAATTTATGAGACAATTTTTAGAAAAAAAAAATTATTATATATAAATTATATATATAAAAAAAAAAAAAAAACCTTAAATTTCATTTATTACCACCATAACTTGTACCATCAGCATTCAGTTCATCTTCACTTGTCTCATTACTTTCACTTTTCATATTATTGTCTAAACTGTTGTTATCACTCTTTTTAAAAACTAAGTCATCTTCAGTACCATCCATCACGTTATTATGCTGCATTTTTTAAAAGACAATAATCATCTCGTCATTCAAAACTGCATACGCTTTCCCACTAACTATTGATGCTGGTAAAGTTTTCGTATGTAAATTGGGAATTCTCACATATACAGCGAGACATGTGTTTGGCTCGCTAAAAAAAACACTGGAATCCAAGACTTAAACCCAGTATTACCTACCTTCAGACCATAAGATGAAGCCCACTTCAAAGTTGATTTCTCTATGTAAAAAGGTGTATCTTATGGTCCAAAAAATATAGTACTTAAAAATCTATTTATAAAGATATTTAAGAAGCATGAAAATTACCTACAACAACTTTTTTTTTAAAAAAGTGCATCATAGTTTTAATTTTTCATAGTGACTTTGTTCATTATCACAGCACTCAAACTTGGAACTACTTTTGGTTTAGTACTGTAGACTACTACTTGTTATAACCAAACTCATCAGAGTCCTCATTTACACTTATCACATTTAAAAGTTAGGTGCTGTACAAATTATCTGCTACCATAGTTCGGTGTACTACTGTGTGTGTGAGGATTTATATTCTTCTTAAACATTATGGAAAAAATATAATTTTTTTATATATAATGTTTTTAACATTATAGGAACTTATAATCCCCACTAATATTATAGGAACATGGTTTAGGGTCAGGTCACCTGAGATGCGTTTCCAGTACACTGAGGCATGAAAAGCTGCTGCTACGGCAGTAAAGACAGCAAAGCAGAAGGCTTGGGAATCCTTTGGAGAAAGATTAGACTCATCCTATGCAAATGCAAACAAAGTATTCTGGCAGACCATCCGCCGGCTTTGAGGGAGAAAATTGTGCAGCAAGGGCAATTAAGGCCTCTGATGGTGCACTTTCAACAACCGAGAAGGATATCCTCTACAGATGGAGGGAATACTTTGAGAGCCTTCTCAACCCAGGTGGCACAGCATCTGTGGACATCCAAGAGGTGCAGCTCGGGGCAATGACTAGTCTCACAGCAGAAGAGGTCCATTTAGCAATAAAATTGCTAAAATCAGGCAGGGCTGCTGGTGATGATGAAATTCAGCCCAAAATGCTAAAAGCCTTGAATCGAGACTTTGTTCTCTGGTTGACTCGAGTGTGTCAGACTGCTTGGATATCTGGGTGAGCACCAAAGCAATGGCAGAGGGGCATAATAATACTAGCCTTCAAGAAGGGAGACCAGAGCGATTGCAGCAACTATTGTGGCATCTCTCTCTCTGCTCAGCCTGCCTGGAAAAGTATATGCTAGGTGCTTGGAAAGAAGGTGCAGGAGCATAGTTGAGTCAAAGTTACAGGAAGAACAATGTGGCTTTCGTCCTGGTAGAAGCACAGCCAAATCTTCACTTTAAGGCAAGTTCTTTGAGAAATCTTGGGAATATGCCAAGAATGTCTACACGTTTTGTGGACTTGGAGAAGGCATGTGACTGGGTTCCTCGGG
This sequence comes from Typopeltis vanoorti, assembly GCF_054136105.1. NCBI lineage: Eukaryota > Metazoa > Arthropoda > Arachnida > Uropygi > Thelyphonidae > Typopeltis > Typopeltis vanoorti. The sequence goes on from NC_143560.1 coordinate 139,835,259, forward strand.
ATAAGCTTTGGCAAGTAGTACAGGAGTATGGAGTGGATGGCCAACTATTAGCCGCCATCAAGTCCCCTAATGAATGCCCAGAGTTTTGTGTCAGGGTAAACAGCATAAAGTATGAACCTTTCACAGTCTCTGCCAAGGGCGTGTTCTGTCCCCCCCCCCCCTCCTTTTCATAATATTTATGGACTGGATTGATGATAGGCACAACCGAGACAGTGAGGGTGTCAGAATTAAAAGATGTAGCATTGGACGTCTGCTTTTTGCAGATGACCTAGTTCTGCTTAGATCTTCCACAGATGACTTCCAGCAGACCCTGGATAGGTTTGTTTGTAGCTGTTTGTGCAGAAGCTGGGATGAAGATCAGTGTGGCCAAAACAGAAACATGTGGTCTCAAGACAACCATCCCAGTGCACTCTACATGTGAGTGGAGTCCCACTGAGGCGGGTGGAGAGGTTTAAATAACTTGGGTCCATATTCACAAGTGATGGAAAGTGGGACGTAGAGCTAGATATCCGAATTGGCTAAGCAAGCGCAATGTTGCGGGAGCTTGACTGTAAGGACTCGGTGGATAGATTATATCCAGACCCTTGGGTAGACAAGTCTGCGAGTCCCACCAGAACACCTCAGTTTGGTGACGGAGGATCGTGGCAATCTAAAGTTCCTCTTGCAGCTGCTGCCCCCACAACCCAATTAGGAAAGGTGGACCTTGAAGATGGATGGATGAATAATCCCCCACCATAGACTGAATTCAGATGAAAATTCCTAATAAAGAAAAGATATCTAAACTTCTAGTTTACAGAATTATATCACTGGTAAAAAATTTATTACTATATTTCCCAAAACTAATAATATTGCATCTCATATAAGACAAAAAGAAAATTGAGCTACAACTCTGGATTCTAAATGAATTATTGAATTAAATTCTGATGCCAGAGAATGGTTCATAACTTTTAATCCATGAATTTAATTCAATTATTCAGAAACTTTGAAGGCACAGTACTGCCCAACATCCATGGCCAATAAACATTTTTGACCTTTTTACAAATTAGTGTTGCATTCTCCAAATGAAAAAATAAGTAAATGTCTTCAAGAAATGGTATTCTTTCTCTGAATGATTTTATTCTAACTGTAATTGAAGTTATTTTTGTTTAATAACGGAATTACTCTATATACATCTAAAATATTATTGTGTGGGATATGCATAAGAAAGCATACTTAAGTCTGTTCAGGCAGTGGTATGAGTTGAATAACTTCTGGCCATTCTTCTACTGGCCACTGGCCATTTTCTTCAACATTTGGAGGACTAGCCTTCCAGTCCCACTCTTTCACTGGCACAAACCAGTTTGAGCCATAGTTAGATTGTATATAATCTTCTGTTTCACAGGGTACTCTAATTTTTAATTTTAGGAATTCAGCCCAACAAAGATGAAATTTTGGAAAGATATATCTGAAAATAGAAACAGTTATTAATTTTTCCCATTCGACCCATATAATTGAAATATTTTATATAATGCAAATTCTATGTTTTCAAGGGGGGAAGGTAGCTCCTTTGTATATTTCCTAAGAATACACAGCGAAGTCTTATTATTACTATTAGGCAACTCCAGGGAGTCATTAGACTCATCGAGGGAGGGCCCCAAATCATATTCATCACAACTATTCGACATTCATACAGTATCTATCATACCTTGCCTTAAACTCATTCACTGTCACAGCATCCACCACAGACTCTGGGAGCGCATTCTACTCATTCACCACTCTAAAAGTAAAGAACCCAGCTCTAACACCTTTACTAACCACACTTTTGCCCAGTTTCCATGGTTGTCCCCTAGTCCTTCCACAACCAGCCCTGTTCTCAAAAATATCTTAATTAATTTTATAGAAACCCTTCAGTAATTTGAATGTCTCAATCATATCTCCACTCCTCTGCCTATCAACCAATTTTTGCAACCCACAAATCCTCAACCTGTTCTCATAAGGTTCATTCCACAGACCTGCTATCATCTTGGTCACTCGTCTCTGGATCCTCTCCCCCTCCTCCCCCATCAAGAAGAAATCCTGGCGCCCATATCTGGGCACAATAGTCTAGATGGGGTCTTAACAAGGCTCAATATAGAGGAACAATAACTTGTTTGTCTCTGCTTGTTAAAGTATTTTTCAGCAACGAAGTGATTTGATGAATAAAATGTAAGAAAGTTTTAAAGCGAATAAAAGTTAAGCAGCTCTCGGATGTGAACTGTAGACTAAATAACAAAAACACGATTGAAGAAAAATGAAAAAGATTGAGAACAGGAACCAAACCTTGGAGATTCAATAGCAAGCAATGAAGAAAAGACCGACTGATTCAGCCAGAGACATGTGGTGAGGTTCACTGTAAGGACAGAAACAGAACTCCATGGTGGACACAACTCCAAGAAGAAAGCATATGAAAAGTTCCTGGCAAATACGTCAGCTTGTGCTCTTAGAGAATACAGAGACAAATGTAAGAAAGCTAAACACAAGTCATGGGAGGACTTTGGCAAGAATATAGAAAATAAATATCAAGAAGGTGGAAAAATATTCTGGAGGTTGTTGAAGAAGCTTAGTAATAGAGGAAAGAGTGCTGTAAAAGGAGTTAGAGATGATAAAGGTGACATGAAAACAGGAGAAAAAGATATCCTTGAAGTATAGAGTAATTACTTTGAAACTGCTAAATGAAACAAGCAGTGATGACAGCACAGTGGTAAAAAACACTGACCAGGCATGCAGTCAGGAATACATATCTGTACTTGAAGTAGAAAAAGCCATCAAAAGTCTGAAATGTGGAAATGCAGCAGGAGTAGATGATATTCCACCAGAAATGCTCAAGTATGGAAGTATAAAAATCTTACAGTGGCTGCACTTCATAGTTCAGAAGGCCTGAACAGAGGAAGGAATTCCAGATGATTGGAGTACAGCTCTCGTAGTATCCATATATAAAAAAGGAAATAAAACTGAATGTGAAAATTACAGAGGTATCTTTCTACTGAGTGTTCCTGGTAAGATATATGCAAGTATACTTGAGAAACGGTTGAGAAGGATTGTGGAAGAGAAGCTTAGTGAAGAAAACTGGATTCAGGACAAATAGAGGCTGTCAGGATCAGATTTTCACTTTACGACAGGTAGTTGAGAAATCATGGGAATATATAATAACAAAGATCTATATTTAAGTTTTGTAGATCTGGAAAAGGCATATGACAAAGTGCCAAGAGAGACGCTATTTGAAATGCTACAGTTATATGGTGTCAATGGGGCATTATATCAAGTAATACTTAATCTTTGAGTTGTAAGTCATCAGTTAGAATTGAAGTACAGGAAGTGGTTTGATGTTAAATCTGGTGTGAGACAAGGATGTACCTTATCCCCTCTGTTATTCATTATCTATATGGATCACATTATGAAGGAACGTTTTATTAAACCTGATATCAAAATTGGAAATGTCTTTGCTTTATGCAGATAATGTTATACTTCTAAATAAATCTGCTACAAGTCTGCAAGATTCCCTGACTAAATTGAATATCTATGTAATAGATATGGTATGAAGGTCAGCAATAACAAGGCAATGAAAATATGCAGAATCATTGTGAATGGAGAACCTATAGAACAAGTAAAACATTTAAGCTATTTAGGGACGATTTTTAGTGAAGATGATAAATTAAATATGGAAACAACAGAATCAACAAAGCTGGTATGGTAGGAAGTCGAATGAATAAATTTATATGGAATAAGAGAGAAATTAGCCAAAACACTAAATTAGCTATATACAAGACAGTATTCAAGCTAATTTTAACTTATGAATCTGAGAGCTGGGTCAGAAGTAAAACACTTGACCAAAGACTAGAGACTGCAGATATGAGAATACTGACAAAGATTAGGGGCATGAACAAATGGCATTAATATCATATTAAAAACGAGGATATTAGGAAAGAACTTGACATTGTCAGCATCTATGAATGTGTTAGCAGAGCTAATCTCAGGTGGTATGGTCACTTAAACAGAATGGGAGAGGGAAATGATTAAGTATTAATGCAAGTGAAATTTTTCAATATATGACATATAGCTGGAGAACTAGGGGCCATCTGTGGAAGTTGTATAAGAGTGTGGTTACTAGAGGTGACTTTAAAGTCCACACCCCATGTGGACCAGATGTTTTGCATGGAGAGCGATGAGTGAGTGGAATTGATTGCCAGAATTGGTTGTGAGTTCCCTGATGGTGAAGGGATTCAAGGAGAGATATGATAGTATATAGATATTATATATATGTGTATAATGGGTAATTTGGGTCTCCCATGGTGAGTCTCCAGATTCCGGTTCAGAACTTCAGCTACTTAGGCACAATTTTTACTGAAGATGGTAAACTAAATATAGAAATAGACAACAGAATCAGCAAAGCTGGTATCGTGGGAAGTCAATTGAATAAATTCATATGGAATAAGAAAGAAATTAGTCGGAACACTAAATTAGCTGTATACAAGACTGTGTTCAAACCAATTTTAACTTATGGATCTGAGAGCTGGGTCAGAAGTAAAACACTTGACCAAAGACTAGAGGCGGCAGATATGAGAGTCCTGAGAAAGATTAGAGGCGTGAACAGATGGCATCAATGGCAATATCATATTAAAAATGAGGATATTAGGAAAGAACTTGACATTGTCAGCATCCAGGAATGCGTTAGCAGAGCTAATCTCAGATGGTATGGTCACTTAAATAGAATGGGAGAGGAAAGATTAGCAAAACAAATGTTCTCTGCCAGGTTGGCAGGAAAACGACCCAGAGGAAGACCAAGATATAGGTGGATTGATACGGTACAAAGTGCCTTAGACGATAGAAATATAAGATCTGATAATGTTGGAGTCTTGACAAGTAACAGACTGATTTGGAGGAAAATTGTAGATAGGAAGTTAGTAATGATGTAATTTTTTCATGTAGTACTGTCATATCCTGTACACCCCTTGAGGGTACATGGCAGGAATTTGATGATGATGATGATGATGATAAAATTGTTGAACTTAGCTCTTTACTCTATGAAGATGTGATATTCCTAAGATAATCCAGTTCAAGTCGCCAGGGATTCTATAACTAAACTGAATGACTGCTGTAGGAAATTTGGGATCAATTAAGTATCAAAGCTGGATAACTGGGAGAAGTCCTCCATGTTTTAAGGAATGCAGAGAATGGACAAGGGCATCTGACCTAAGGTTCAATCCTCATCTTCTAGTGGTGCACTCCATTAGTAGGTATTTTTTCGGATAATACTGAATGAATGAAGATGGGCTGGCAATTTTGAATTTAGTCGACCAAAATGTACTATTATTGGCTTTAACCGATATAAAATGATAGAACTTCACACCAGCTGGTGTGTTCCCCAGTAAACAAGATCCCCACTCTTTTTGTCAGGGAACCAGGGAGAACAGTGAAAAGTCCGCTACTGAAACGAACCCTATCGACAGAGTTCAAGGTTGTCACCATCAACATAAGAAGAATCAAGAGAAGAGAAATGAAACTGCATAAGTAGAAATGAAACTAGCAGAAGAACTGCATAAATTATATCACTTTTGCATTTCCATAAGTGTAACTGCAAAAGTGATATAACTACTGAAACCAAGGTTTCAATAGGTATATCACTCTACTTATGCAGTACCACTCCACTTATGCAGTATCAATACCAAGAAGAATCTCACCTGTTAAAAACATGAGATTCTTCTAAGCAACAAATACAAGATGTTATATTCAGGCAATAACGATCAAGGAAAAGAAGTAGAGTAGCTATAGTATTCAACATTTAAATACAAGGATAACAACCCTGAATGGCAGGTAACATCAAGTAGAGTGATATCAGAGTAGGGAATTGGATAATGAGATTTACAGTGTGCTTACAGTCCCACAAAAGATCCTACTAAGAAAGAAGTTAAGAAATTAGAGAAGGCAGCTGACAAAGAAAAAGGAAATACTGATTCTTGCTGATCTTTTTTGGAGAAAAGAGAAATGCTAATAACAATAGTAAAATATCTGTGGGATTTCTGCTCAGAGCATCGATCAGTAATCCATGTTCCAACATTAAGACGTGCACAAATTCACATGGACAGATGACATGAGAAATAAGAAAAGCCTCATTAACTGTTATTGTTCATAGTGATAGTGTATAGAGTATTTGGAATAGGAAGTGATCACCATTTAGTTCTAAGCAGGATAAAATTGAACATCACAGAGAAGAAAAGTGTGTAAGAAAGTTTTAAAAAGAATCAAAGTTGGGAAGCTTCTGGAAGTGAACTGTATACTCAAATACACAAATATTATTAAAGAAAAAAAGATACATTTTGAAAACAAGAACCAAACCACAGAGATTCAGTGGCAGACCCAGAGAGGCATGTGAGAAATGTGGGTAAGGTAACAAGGAGTGGAAAGAATAGTACCATTCCATAAGCATGGTTCTGGGACATAAGTTTGCAGTTATATACCAGTGTGTATAACTGAAATTGTAATCAAAGTGTTGAAAAGATTAGTTAGGAATAGAATGCAAGATTGAAGGTGATGAACATAGTATTTTTTATTATGATCAGCATGAATTTTTAAAATATAGGTCTTGTTTTAACAATTTACTTGCATTTTATGATAAGGAAATGAATGTGTTCGATAAGGGAGAATCATATATAGTGATGTTCTTATGCTTTCCAAACGCGTTTGAAAGATTACCGCATAATAAGTTGGTGCACAAGCTGCAAAGGATGAGAATGGCTCTCTGAGTGATACAGCAAGTTGTGCATGACGAAGCAATCTTAAAAAAAGAAGAGTGTAATTTCTGGTGTACCCCACCGTTCTATTCTTGTGAATTATGTTTAATGTTGATCGACTGGGGATCTCTAGTTGCTTACTGATATTAATTTCCTTTTGGGTCGTAGTTTTATGATCGATGTGAATTGGCTTAAGTGTTCGGAGAAACGCATGTTAGAGGCTGAGAAAGGATTAAAAATATTATTTAATTTTTCCAGTATTTTGCCTCATTCACTGAGACATCATCAGGGATACAATATTAAACTTGTAACACACACACACACACACAACGAAAGACTAACTAGGTTAGGACTCTAACCTAGACTCTTAAATTTCAGTCGAGAGTCCTAACTAGCTTTTGGTAGTGCTTTGACAGCCATGCAGAGATTCTATTTCTTTAAGACTGGCTATATTTTCTGAAGTGCCTCTCACATAGGGAATGGTAGCATTACTAAAATTTTTCTGAAGGGAGAGTCGAGGATTCAGGGAAGAATTGTTGTTATTATTTTTTTAATGCTGTGGGAAGTGTAGCCATTAGATAAGGTTTGGTGTGTATAATTAAGTTCTGCTGTAAGAGAGGACTCATTGGAACAAAAGTTATAGGCCCTATTGGTTAGTGTTTGTGATATTGAGAGGAGGGGGGGGGGGAGAATGGGTGATGGGAAAGCTTGTGAATGTATCTGTTTGTGTGGGTGGGCTTATTGTATACTGAAAAGGATAGGTTACCATGGTATATTATTAGTTTCTTTTTCCATGGTAAACTGGGTTATTGGGTGAAGACTCTTTCCTCTCTTGCTTCCAAAACTAAATCTCCTAGCTACATTTCATTGGGACAAAGGTAACCTTATAAACTTCAATGCCACATAAACACAGTCCTGTCTGATCTCGTGCAAGAAAGAGCTTGCATTCCTCCCTGTTATCATGAATAATATCCAGATATCAAAATATAATCACATTTTAGTTCTTGGACTGACCTATACTTTCAACCTTTCCTGACACAAACACATTTCAGCTAATGATTCCCCTCTCTTCTCAGCCTGTCCTAAGGGACGGATGAGAAGGATAAGGAGTTAAGGGAGAGAAGTAATATTTTAAAGACTATGAATGTGATATGTTTATGCCAAAGTGAGTAAGATTAAAGTCAGCCCAAGAAAAGAACATAGAAGACTTTCACTGTAAATCAAAAGCAAGAGGATCTTTCTTTTGGATAATAAGAAATGACTACTATTTGAGAATAGCGAGGAGATTGATGTTTAACAGACTGGCTATGGTCTTTAAGTCTGAATTATTTGAGTATTACAATATTTTTAATAGAGTACTGTCATGAGCAAAATCAGAGGATATGAAGTTAGAAGTTTACTGATGTATAGGAAGAATAGCATGAGCAAGAGTATGCAACCTTGGGATACTCTAGCATTAATAAAGACATCTGATGAGAGAAAGCTGTGACACACAAAAGAATGATCAAAAAACCTTCCTTACACAGCAATGTTAGATAAGACATGCAGCCAGGAGAGATAGGGGTACTTCTCACTGTCCCACTAATTGTGCGCATGGTAGAGTTTAGCTGGGTGTCTATGATGTTAATGTGTATACTTCTTTCCCAGACAGAGGCACAATATTCTGCTGTAGAGAATGCGAGGGCTAGTGCGGACGACCTTAGGACTTCTGCACCACAACCCCAGGTTGTTCCAGTAAGCCTTGAAATGATATTATTTCTGGTTTTAATTTTATTGGAGAAGTTGATGATGTGCCTTTTATAGGTTAGGTTTCTGTCCAGGCTCACTCCAAGGTATTTTGGGTGAGGCTCGTGTCCTACCATTTTTCCACAGAAAGAAAGGTTAAGTTGTTGATTTGCATCTGCATTGTACAGGTGAAATATTGAGGACACTGTTTTTGTTGGATTTGGCTTCAAGTACCACTGCTTGAAATACTCTTCCAGGGTGTTCAGGTCCGTATTGAAGGTTGATAAAGCAGGTGGATTGATGTAAGATCGCTAGGTCATCGGCGTACATATACTTGCTTGATCTGGTATGAGGTAGATCATACATGTAGATGTTAAAAAGTATAGGGGATAACACAGAGTTCTGAGGAAGACTGTTGTGAAAGAATCTGGGCCTGCTCTTTTTTCCGCCAATATGGACCCAGATCTTTCTGTTGGAGAGAATAGATTCAAAAAGGTGATTCTGTTCTCTTTTAAAAAAATTTAAAAAAAATAAAGCTTTTTTACACTTTATAATATTTCCTAGTTTTAGGAGGAGGCCCCTGATCCAAACTGTCATAAGCAGATTTTAGGTCAAAGAAAGTGGTTCCAGATTTAAGTTTCTTCTGGAAGCCTGCTTCAATTTGAGTTGCCAGGACCTGGTCACAGCAACTTCTTCCTGGCCTGAAGCCACCTTGTTCAGTTGGGAGTGCTCTTTCGATGAGTGGTGAAATTCTTTCAAAGAGCTTAAAGGTGGTGCAAAGCAAGGATATAGGTCGTAGGTTTTTCACATCATCTGGATCTTTCCCTGGTTTGGACAAGGCAATTATTTTGGCTTCCCGCCACAGCTTTGGTAGTTTAGCAATCATGATGATTTCTGAGAAAAGGGCAGCCAGCCATGCTTGGCCATGTTGACCAAGATGTTTTAGGAACTTAGGGAGTATACCATCCATTCCTGCAGCTTTGCCATTTTTGGTAAGTTTTAAGGCTATTTGTACCCCTTCCCAAGAAGATTCCAATAAAACAGCAGGTTTCACATGAGTATTTTAATACCTTTTCTTGTAAAAATAATTTGGTTTAGGTATGCGAGAAATTGCATTCTAGCAATTTTTTAAATTTGACTTTTTTTTTTTTACAGATAATATGGCTGAACCCAAGAAAACATAATACTGAATACAGTGGAACCTCTGTTGTCAAACATAATTCGTTCTTAAAGGCTGTCCGGAAACCAATTTGTTTGAAAACTGAAACCATTTTCCCATAAAAATTAATGTAAAATGGATTAATCTCTTCCCGAACTCCAGATAATTGGTTATTTAAGCCTTTATAACAGTACTTCCTGCATAAAATCGTATACAAAAACAATGAAAATGCATAAAATCAAACAATAAATAAGTAAAATATAGATGAAAATTTAAGTTCACTTTAACTGTACAGAGGAGAGCTGATGGCATAAGTGGAAGGTGGTGAGGATGAGGGGTCCCCTTCCATAAAAACATCAGGTAACTCTCCTTCTGGGGTGTTTCTCTTTTCTGTCTCACGGCACCACTCGAGACACACTGGACCTCTGTCTCACTAAAAACTTGATAAATGAGATTTTTTTTTGCCTGCGTTTTAAAATGTTTCTGAAGTGAGACATGGCATTGTCATTGAAAAGGTTTATGATGTAGTTTGCTACAGCTTTGTCAGGGTGATAACTTTTGTGATATATTTTGTGGAAAGATATCAGGGTGATATCTTTCCACAAAAGTTTGCACCTCACCTCATTTCGCACACTTTTCGTTGATCAAAGAACTAGGAACATCCTCCCTTTCTCTGAAGACATTTCCTCCACCACTGTCCTTTGCTGCTCCTGCTGTGAAGGTTCCAGTTCTTCCATGGTGAGCTCATTCCTGTGGTCCACCATTAAACTACTCCACATCAGCATTGTCAACTTCCAAGCCCATGCTTTTGCTCAGAGACACAATATCATCGACAACAGCAACATACTCAGCCTTAAAGCCCTCAATGTCTCTGCCTGGTATACAGTCTTGCAACAATTTCCTCCAGGCCGAGTTCATGGTCCTGTAAGTCACTTGTACTCAGGCTGTCAAGGATACTTAAGCAATGGGGGATGTTGAAGTGATTTTTCCAGAATTCTTTGAGTGTTAATTCTGTGTCAGAGGTAACTTCAAAACACCTTTGAAACAGTGCTTTGGTATAGAGTTTCTTAAAGTTTGAATTAACCTGCTGGTCCATGGGCTGGATTAGAAGAGTCGTGTTAGGGGACAGGAACTTCATTGTGATAAAATCAAACTCTTCCACCAAGTCATCTTCCAAGCATGGAGGGTGAGCAGGAGCATTGTCTATCTCAAGAAGGCTTATTGGAAATTTTTTTCTTGAAGGTATTTTCTCACACTTTGGGCAAAGACTTCATGAATCCACTCAATAAAAAATTGCCTGGTGATCCAAGCCTTACTATTAGCCCACATAACAGACAATTTACTTTAAGCCTTTATTTTTTTTTCACGTTATTTTTCTTAAATACCCTCGTATTCTGAGGCAGTGGTACACAAGCAAAGACTTGACCCTGAAGTCCCCACTTGTGTTTCCACATAGCAAAAGAGTCAGCCTGTCCTTCATTGGCTTGTGTCCTGGCAATGCTTTTTCCTCCTGAGTGATGTAGGTCCTCTTTGGCAATTTTTTCCCAAACGGGCTGGTTTCATAATAGTTGAACACTCGCTGGGGAAGTAAACCCTCAGCCTTTACATAGTCACTAAATTCTTTCAATATTTCTCAGCTGCTGCTTGGTTCGAACTCGCAGCCTTCCCGTGACTAACCACACTATGTATGTCACTTCTCTTAAATTTCTCGAACAACCCTCTACTAGCTTTGAACACATCAGTATCATTGCTTCTACCAGGTTTCTCTTTAACAGGTCATCATGTAATCGCCTTGCTTTTTCACAAATTACAGCCTCAGCAACACTATCACCAGCTTAATTGTTTCTCGTTGATCCAAATCAGCAAGAATTTTTCCATTTATTCAATCGTCTGTGATCTTTGTTTAGTAAGAACTTTTACCCCTTTTGCAACATCAGCTCCCTTGATTGCCTCTTTATTTTTGAGTATTGTACAGATTGGTGAGTTTGCCATACCAAACTGCACAGCATGATCCGAGACACAAATACCATTTTCATGTTTGGATATGATTTCTTTTTTCATCTCTATCGTGGTTCTAACAACTTTTTTTGCTTTGCTGCTATCAGTATCCTTCTTCGGCTCCATGGTGACTTATTTAATAATAATTTATAAAAAAAAAATAACAAAACACACAGAAAATCCAGAAAAGGCACTGCAAATTCGAGCAGTTGTCTGCATTGAGCGGAGGCTACGGTGTAACTGATGCTCTTCCACCATACATCTCAGCCCACGGAGTTGTCTATTTGGGAACCGAGATTCTGTTCGGAAACTGGTGCATTTCTTTGTCTGGAAATTATGTTCAGGAGCCATTCGACCAAGGTCCCTTTGTATTTGAAATATGGCTTTATTCAGTGGCCTATAAACAAAACCTTACCAATGTGCCTGATTTGATAAAAAGTTTTTTGAAATGAATCTATTGAAGCCTTCAAAACTAGAAGAACATTTGACAAAAGTTCATGCTAATAAAAAAGATAAGGATTTATCATATTTTCAAGCACCTAAAGAAAAATTTTTGAAACAACCAACACTGGCAGGTATGTTTTCAGCAGCATCTAGTTTGGATGCTGCTGAAAAAGATGATAATGGGTTGCATGCCTCTTACAACATTTCCTTACTGATTGCTACATCAGGAAAACTGCATAATGTTGGTAAGAACTAATTCTACCAGCTGTTAGTGAGGTCATATGCACTGCATAAGCCAGTCTCTGATAAAATTCCTTTGAGTAATAATAGAGTGCATGAAAGAATTGATGAAATGGCCTAGGATGTTGAAGACTCATTATGTGAGTATTTAAAAAACCTAGCTCTCTATACAACTTGATGGGTCTACTTTACCAAGAAATGAAGCCTTACTTTTATCATATGTATAATGAATAAAAGAAGAACAATTTGCCAAGAATTATTATTTGTTAAAAATTTGCTAACTGACACTAAAGGAGAATCGATATTTCATGCATTGAAAGAGTTTTTTAAAGAAAAAGAAATCCTTCTGAATAATATCTTGTCTGCTATGACTGAGGGAACCTGCCATCGCAGTTTTTATTGCATATTTCAGAGGTGGTGCCAAATGTTATTCATCGTTAACATTTAGTTGCCAAATACCTGAGTGATCACCTACATGGGTCATTACATGTAATTACAGCAGTCAACAAAATCAAGTCATTCATTGAATGACAGATTGTTTGGACAATCTTTTCCTTCATGCTTACACAGTGATCAGAATACATCATGAAAATTATGGAAACAATAAACCAAAATAAACACTCAACGTTTCAACCTTCACATTAAGGTCATCATCTGGAATATACACATATATACAAAGAAACAAGCTGTACTACAATCTACATGGCATGCTAAAGTTACTGACCAACCATTACAACTATTGGCCTGATCTCTGGTGGGAAAAAACCTTACTACATCAAGGCTAGAGTTCTATTATTATTATCTATTAGGTTACAAAATTAAATTAAGCTGGAAAGCAACAGTTTTCAAAAAATAAAAATTACTTATATAAGTATACACCGTACATACAAATTACAACCAACTGGAATGTATGGATAGTGGCCAATAAAAGCTGAAAAATCGTTTAGAGTCCAAAAGTCAGGATTTGTTGGAAACTAAGTGGGCTGAATGTGTGCCATCCAAATTCTTGGGATTTTTATGCCACCATTATTGTTAAGATTGGGGTGGTTGATCAAAATTTCGCAAGCTTCTTTAAAATATACGTTCATACCAGGTTTTTGTATGATGTAACAAGCAAGTACTTTTCCAATCAATTTGATGTAGGGTGTCATCATCAAATTCCTGCCATGTACCCTCAACTACATGAAAAAAATTACATCATTACTAACTTCCTATCTACAATTTTCTTCCAAATCAGTCTGTTGCTTGTCAAGACTCCAACATTACCATCATCTAAGGCACTTTGTACCATATCAATCCACCTATATCTTGGTCTTCCTCTGGGTTGTTTTCCTGCCAACCTGGCAGAGAACACTTGTTTTGCTAATCTTTCCTCTCCCATTCTATTTAAGTGACCATACCACCTGAGATTAGCTCTGCTAATGCATTCCTGGATGCTGTCAATGTCAAGTTCTTTCCTAATATCCTCGTTTTTAATGTGATATTGCCATTGATGCCATCTGTTCACGCCTCTAATCTTTCTCTGCGGTCTCTAGTCTTTGGTCAAGTGTTTTACTTCTGGCCCAGCTCTCAGATCCATAAGTTAAAACTGGTTTGAACACTGCCTTGTATACAGCTAATTTAGTGTTACGACTAATTTCTCTCTTATTCCATAAGAATTTATTCAGTTGACTTCCTACCATACCAGTTTTATTGATTCTGTTGTCTATTTCTATATTTAATTTACCATCTTCAGTAAAAATCGTCAATAAGAAGCTGAAATGTTTTACTTGTTCCACAGGTTCTCCATTCACAACACAGTTGACATTTTCAATGATTCTGCCTATTTTCATTGTCTTTGTCTTTTTATTGCTGACCTTCATACCATATCTATTACAACAGCTATTCAATTTAGTCAGAGAATCTTGCAGACTTGTAGCAGATTTATTTAGAAGTATAATGTCATCTGCATAAAGCAAAGAGCTGACATTAACATCTCCAATTCTGATATCAGGTTTAATACCATTTTCCTTCATAATGCGATCCATATAGATAATGAATAACAGAGGAGATAATGTACATCCTTGTACATTATCTCGTCAATGCTACAACATTGTCAGATCTTATATTTCTATCTTCTAAGTCACTTTTTGCTGTATCAATCCATCTATATCTTAGTCTTCCTCTGGGTCTTTTTCCTGCCAACCTAGCAGAAAAATTTGTTTTGATAATCTTTCCTCTCCCATTCTGTTTAAGTGACCATACCACCTGAGATTAGCTCTGCTAAAGCATTCCTGGATACTGACAATGCCAAGTTCTTTCCTAATATTCTCTCGTCTTTAATATGATATTGCCATTGATGCCATCTGTTCATGCCCCTAATCTTTCTCAGGACTCTCATATCTGCGGTCTCTAGTCTTTGGTCAAGTGTTTTACTTCTAACCCAGCTCTCAGATCCATAAGTTAAAATTGGTTTGAACAGTGTCTTGTATACAGCTAATTTAGTGTTTTGACTAATTTCTCTCTTATTCCATATAAATTTATTCAGTTGACTTCCTACCATACCAGCTTTGTCGATTCTGTTGTCTATTTCCACATTTAATTTACCATCTTCACTAAAAATCATGCCTAAGTAGCTGAAATGTTTTACTTGTTCTATAGGTTCTCCATTCACAATGCAGCTGATATTTTTAATGCTTCTGCCTATTTTCATTATCTTTGTCTTGTTATTGCTGACCTTCATACCATATCTATCACAACAGTTGAAAGTTTTTTACCTTGGATATATATTATGTTAAAGATACCAAACAGTTTTATAAGCTAGGTTTTTAATCCTTTTTTCCAAGTAAGCAAACAGACAAGTCAAGTTTGCAGCTACAAGTTGTAAAGGTGGAGTAAACTCCGATCACTTTCCTTAGAATTTTCCCCTAATGCAAAGCACGTTCCCTTGCAGAGATGTATGATGCTATGCATTAAGGTAATGGTCACTACCCAGATCCGTTTCGACCTTTATTGAGGTCTTGTCAGTGACCTAAAAAATGCCAAGGGTGAAGTAATACAGAGCTTATATAAATTTTACCTAAACAAGTTTCCATAAGGTGCTTTGATTTCATTAAATAAAAATCTCAGGATGAGAGTAAGATGTAGAAAGTTTCTTACCTTGGGTATATATTATGTTAAAGATACCAAACAATTTTATAAGCTAGGTTTTTAATCCTTTTTCCCAAGTAAGCAAACAGACATGTAAGTCAAGTATGCAGCTGCACGTATATATCACACGTTAATATCACAACAGTTATTCAATTTAGTCAGGGAATCTTGCAGACTTGTAGCAGATTTATTTAGAAATATAACATCATCTGAATAAAGCAAGGAGCTGACATTAACAGCTCCAGTTTTGATATCAGATTTAATACCACTTTCCTTCATAATGTAATTCATATAGATAATGAATAACAGAGGGGGGGAAATGTACAGCCTTGTCTGACACCAGGTTTAACATTAAATCATCTCCTTGTTTACTTCAATTCTAACTGCTGACTTACAACTCAAATAAAGACTAAGTATTGCTTGATATAATGATCCACTCACATCATACAACTGTAGCATTTTAAGTTGGACACTGTTAAAAAACTTACACCCCATGGAGTCTCCGAGGTACACAAACATAACGTTCCACTTCAGCTAATGGTGGAGCGAATAGACAGCCCTAATTATCACCTAGCCAAGAAATTAGCATCAACACTCAAGGAGTTGATAGGTCATCTCCCCCCTTTCCTCCTATATAAAGAACACACAACACTTCATAAACAAAATTAAAAACATAACACTCGGCAAAGATAATTTATTAGTCAGTTTGATGTTTCTGCTCTTTTCACAAATGTCCCAATCAGTGACACAATTCTTTTCCTATAGAACAAATTTCCTCCCAACACTTTCTTTGTCCACGTACTACATTCTGGTTACTTCGTGTGTCAAAATAAATTTGTTGCTCTCCAGCCTAACCTAATATATAAAATAATAATAGGACTCCAGTTGTAAGGTTTCTACCCCACCAGAGTCATCAGGTCAATACAAATAGTTGTAACAGTTGGTCAGTAACTTTAGATTGGCATGTAGATTGTAATGCAGTTTGTTTCTTTGTATATATGTGTATATACTCCAGATACTGACCTTGATGAAAAGGTCAAAACGTTGAGTGTTCATTTTGGTTTATATTAAACTAAAGTTTTACTCTAACACAGTAGTTTCCATAATTTTCATTATGTATTGTTTGAAAAACTTTGTATTGAAAACAATGAAGAATTCAAGCACTTGCTGCTCCTATTTTAAAAACTCTTTGCCTCAGTGCTAGTTTTTAGAAAACAGATCATTCTTTATGAGCAGACTTGTTTAACAACTTTAATGAACTAGATCTACAGCTCCAAGGAGATGAGCTGAATTTAATAAAAAAAAAAAAAAGCTGTTATTTCTGTGTTTGTGTCAAAATTTGTCCTGTATAAATGAAACTTAAGACAAGGAGAATTAAACCAGTTTCCAAATCTATCAACAGTGAAAAAATGTGATGAAGACATGCTCAGCTATTGTCAGCACTTGGTGGCTCTCCATTGTGATTTCAACCAACGATTTAAATATATTCTTGAAATGAAAATACCTGATTGGACTTTGGACCCGCTTTTAAGTACAAACATAGAAGAATCTTTACAATTATAAGAACTGATAGAAGTAACAACAAATGAGGAATTGAAATTAATTCAAAAATGGATACCAACAGTTCTGGTTGCAAAAGCAGATGCCCATACTTTATCAGGGATTGTGGATTGTATTAAAAAAAGTTGTTAATCACATTTTCATTATCATATTTAGTGGAACATGAGTTCAGTGCAGTCACAAATCTTTTAACTATAAAAAGAAACTGACTGCAAATAGCTGATTGCAGTAATTTAAGAATGCTGCTCACAAATATAGAACCAAATATCAATAAATTGGAACCAACACACAAGGCTCATCCTCCTCAAATATTGTTATTTACTATTTTATGTGGGAATTTTACATATGTGCAATTTATGTTTGTTTTCTTAATTTTAATAGTGTTATTAAATTTTCAGCTCCAACTTGTCCTATGTTTATGTGCAATTTGTTTCTTTTGTTGATTTCAATAAATAGTTTTAAAATTTCAGTTCCAAGGTGTCTTATTTCCAAACTTCAAAAATCTCTACTAGATAGATACAGAAACAAATTTGCATTTTTTTTTATATATCTGTTTGTTCACTTAAAACTCAAGAACTGCTGATCTGATTTTCATATGATTTTCTTTTATATGTATTAGGTAGAGCTGGTTTGGTCTAGAAAGTACAGGGTGGCCATAAAATAACCTTCCCTCTTTGGAGGCATCTGTAGCTAAAACCAATAAACAGAATGAGACCAAATTTTAAATTGAGACTTTTGATGACATGGGGAGATGATTTCTGCGAAAAAAAAGATTTAGTACGAAAAGTCACCGATAGGGGAAATTTTGGTGCTGGCAGAGCCGAAAACAAGCAAATAATTACATTAAAGGCAGATAAAATCGAATAATAACATTTGTATGGTGTAAGCAACAGCCGCATCACTCATTCCAGCTGGATATGTGGTGCATTACAATGATAATAAAAATAATAAACTAAAACAACAGTTTGCAAGAGACACAGAAATTAATGTAGTGATTGAACTCACAGGAAATAATGTTCATCAGAATATTCTGATGAATCCTTATTCATCAGAATCAGAGTTCCCTGGGCCACATACACCATTTTCAATGTGCTGACCTTTCTTGTGTACAATAAATTGCATCTGGTGTGCGACATGCTCTACAGCTGAGCATAAGGAGTCGGATTGGATGTTCATAACAGCCCATTTTATGTTCTCTTTCAAGACATGTAAGTTGGGAATGCTACCAACATACACAACAGATTTCAAATACTCCTACGTTTACTGCAAATATTATTGTTATATTTATGTGACACCTCCAGGGAGTCCAAAGACTCATTGAGGGAGAATGTGCCAACACCATTGAACAATTGTCCACTTCTAACTACTAACCGTGCTCAAACCTGCTTAACTTTTTGCGAGCCATTAGTAGCAGAGGCTCTACCAATCGACCAACCTTTTTGACTGCTTTCGGCTCCGCCATCACCATAATTTCCCCTATCGGCGACTTTTTGTACTAAATCTTTTTTTTTGAGGAATTCATCTCCCTTCGAAGGGAGATGAATTTTTAATTTTTAGCATACCTTCGAAATTCTCAATATAAAATGTAGTCTCATTCCGTGTATTAGTTTTAGCTACAGATACCTCCAGTGAGGGAAAGTTAATTTATGGCCACCTTGTAGTTTCCAGGAGAATGCTGAATAATTTTTTTGGTAAAGGGGATGGTAAGCCAAATAAGTTTGGGAACCACTGATCTAGACCAAGAGCCTTATAAGTGTCAAGGCTACTGAGTATTTTTATGATGAAAGATCCATGGGAAGTTCATGAATGGAAGATTTGCTTTGGTCATCTAAACAAGAGTGGAAGGTAAAGACCAATGCCAAGATGTCTCCTGGTTATCACTGTACCAGCAGGATTGAGAGAGGCAGAAACATGCCTTTTCTAGCCATTGCGAAGGACCTGAAGGATCATTTCCATTTGAGCGAGAGGCAAGTGCATTTGGTCCTTACAATGTCTGCTTTGGATTTGTTGATATTTTTACATTTGTTACATGATGTAGTGTAAGTACTGTGAAAAGCCGGATATTTTAACGTTGGCCCCCTGAATGTATGTTGCATTTTTGTCATGAACTACTTTGGCATGTTTGTTGGACAGCTTGGTCTTGTATAGAGGTGGGGGTATATCAGGAGAGCAAAAACAATAAGACATTGGAAAAACAGGCACAGAAATCTTCAAAAGTATCCTAATTGGCATTGTTGTAGTGCCATAAGATACATGGCTGATACTGGCTGGTAGAAGGATGATCTGTGGAAAAAAAAAAAGTAGTTTCTTTTTCTATAGTCATCCTTCTTGCTGTGCTATAGCAAAGTTCCTTTAGAACAGGACTGTGACTGTATGTATATAGTTTTGGTTGAGACTTTTTTTTTTTGTAGTTTTTTATACTGAGTTGACTGTACTGAAGACTGTGAAACAAGTATCACTGTTGCCAGTTATTCTTGGTATTCAAGTTATTACAGTGATATTAAGTGTAATAACATGTACGGAACAATAGAAAATTCCAAATGAATTTATTCAGTCTAATATTAAAATAAAAATATGATAATTTTAATATTATGCTGAATAAATTAACTTGGGATTTCCTGCTGTTATGATACTCGCAGGAAAATGATGTTGGAACAGAATGTACACAGTAACACTAAAGGATCCTCAGAGTCCTATAACTAATTTGACCATTTTGTTTTAGTCATTTAACAGTATTAACAAACAGCACTTACATTAACTGTCGATTTATTCAGTTACTATTGTGAGTTTTAATAAGATTTGAGAGAACACTATATTATATAACAGACATCGAAAGTTTATTTTTCACTTGGTCAGAATATTAAGGGAAGGGCCACTACCCAGACTAGTTTCAATCTTTACTGAGGTCTCTTCAGTGGGAGCCAGGCCCAAGTGGAGATACCAAGGCAGAAGCATTAGCAAGGTCATCTCTTCCTATAGGAGCTGCCAAACGGTGTGCCACCTTTTTATTAAATTACTCTGGATTTAGAGAAAGATGTTGAAAGTTTATTTTTCACTTGGTCAGAATATAATAAATATAGTTTAATCCTTTATCCAAGTGTGTGCAAACAAAGTTTGCACCTGAAAGTATCTTCAGGACTGGGGTAAAGTGGTACAACACCAGGCGACTCCTTGTCTGGGTAGTGGCCCTTCCCTTAATGCATAACATTATACATATATGCAAGGAGATGTGTTTTGCATTATGGGAGATACTGAGATAGTAGTGTTGGTAGCTTGCTCCACCTTTGCAAGGAGTCGCTCGGTGTTGTACCACTTTACCCCAGTCCTGAAGATACTTTCAGGTGCAAACTTTGTTTGCACACACTTGGATAAAGGATTAAACTAAATTTATTATATATAACATACGATTTTATAGATGACTTTTTTTTTGCAACATCAGTATCAAATGAATTTTTATCATATTCCACTGAGATGCACTAAGGAAAATAAATTATGTTATGGGGAATTACCAACCCTGCAATAAAAAAAAAAAAAAAAATTACCTGAATTTTTTCCCAGTTCTAGCTTGTGTTCCACCATTCCAAACATAACTTTCTTGCTCATAGAAGAAAAAGACATCTAATTTGATATCACTATCTCGAAATGATAACTCATAGCTATCTTCAACCTACAAAGGAGAAAAGTATATATGTCCAATTCTACATAATTCCAAAAGAACAAAATCAAATTGCTTATTTCTCAATCTACATAAGTATCTGCACATACATGTGTAAAATTTACAAAAGGAAGTGAATTAAGTAAAAACACAGCTACAATTGTTGGTATACATAATATTTTAAATCTTTTACTGGAAATTGTGATCTTGAGGATACAGTTTCCAATAGTATTCGTATGACATACTAATAAATGTTTCCCAGTTTCACTGGAAAACTGTAGCCTAAATTATTCACCAATATGCCTTTAGAAGACACTCTAAAGTTATTTAAATAAGATTTAGCAGATGTTACCACAACAGATTTGAGGTCGGCTATTGCTTTGTCTATCTCCTTTTTTTTGTATGGTGGGGGTTACTAAACCAATGTGGTTAGGGAGGACTTTGGATATTTTTTTCCCAAGCTATGAAAGAATGGGGGGAGGGAGAGAGAATTGTTCCTGAGTACTTAATTTAAGAAAGATAGGGTTGTGGTCTGATGACAGCTCATTAATCATACTGATATCTTGTAGGATAATGATATCTAGAATATCTGGGCTGCCAAAAGAACCATGATGCATAGGTTCTACTACTGCAACATAATTGAGCCTCATGTAATTGTTCAGTATACAACCATTTCCATTGACCATTTTGCTGTTTCATATTGAATGCTTGGTATTTAAACCCTCTGCGATGATCGTGGAATCTGTGATACCTAAGATGGTGTAAAAATAATCATAATTTTAAATTCTGAATATTTTTACAAATTGCTTATGTTAGTACGTATATTAGTTTTGGTTTCATAACACGCATTGTCGGCACTTGCGATGTACCCGTTATTTTGTCAAAATGAAATGTAAAGCATTTAAAAAAATTGTGTACTTACTGGATTTGGATAGTTGTGTGCCTTTCAGAAATTTTATTGTAGTTTAAAATATATATTAAATGTTGCGTGTATTAGTTTTGGTTTCATAACATGCATTGTCGGCACTTGCGATGTGCTCATTATTTATGTTATTTTATCAAAATGAAATGTAAAGCATTTAAAAAAATTGTGTACTTACTGGAGTTGGATAGTTGTGTTCCTTTCAGAAATTTTATTGTAGTTTAAAATATTAAGTGTTGCGTTTTGTAAAAACATTCTCGTTATGCCAACGGAGACAACTTGTCAGCCATCATACTTAGCTTCTCGCTTGCCACTTTCATGAAGTGCGCATGCTCGTCGAGGAGTTTGATGGGTGATCGACAGCTGACAGAGAGAGCGTTCAGTATCGTGGTAACAGAGAAAACAAGAGAGCGTTCAGGAAGAAAAGAGAATGCAGGCCGGCAGATATTTGGGTTCTTAGGAAATTAAGTTCTTTTTTTATGACAGTCGGAGGAAAATGAATAGTATATTCCGAAAAAGGAATCGTAAAACTATGAGTTTTAAAGATCGAGACTGTCAATAAGTATTAGTAAATAAAAGAAGATATTGCAATTGACATTCTAAAGGAATGTTCGAGGAAACGCTGATGGGAAGATTAATAATAGATTCCGAAAAGGGAATCGTAGAACTAAGTTTTTTTTTTAAAGTGGAGGAGTTAAGATTGTCAATAAGTATTGGTAAATAAAATAAGATATTACACTTGACGTTCTAAATGAATGTTCAAGGAAACGTTGATTAAGGACGCCAGATCTAACTGTTATTTCTACGGGAAAAGGAGACTTCCTGACAATTGAGTCAGGAAGAATTAATGTGTGCTACATGAGAGTGATATGAAAGTGAATCTTATATCTTCGGAAAAGGACGTTAACAGAGAAACTGGCTATGAACATTTTGTTATTGTGTAAACAGTGTTTAGTCTAATGGATGTGATGAAGTATATGTTAAACAAATCAGTAATAGAGTGAGTTAGAAAATGGGCGATCTCTTTTTAAGTGTAAGTTTGTTTTAAAAGGCCTGGGATCCAATTAATTTTGTAGTTATGTAATTTTGCTTGAAGTGTGTGTGTGTGTGTGTATATATATATAAAAAAAAGGTTTACCGAGTAAAAATGAATTTTGAATATATATATATATATACAAAAATTAGACATTTAATAAAACAAAAACAATATATATATATATATATATATTGTTTTTGTTTTATTAAATGTCTAATTTTTGTATTTTGGTCTTGACTCAGTGATTTTTTTGGATTCTGAAAGAAACAGTAAAAAAATCACTGCACCAATCTTAGTGAACCCTTGTATATATATATATATATATATATATATATATATAAATACAATAGGAAATAGAAATAATTGTTATAGAGAAAATCTCATGAAACTGAGGATAGATTGAATAAAAATTAATATTATCCTATCTAAACAAATGGCACAGTTGAACAGAGATCTCCTCTTAACAGCGATTGAATAAAAATCTCATCACGAAACAACGGCATCTAAATCCGTCATAAGTAAAGTTTTACTCAGTAGATTTTAAGTTTTCCAACATTCGGTGTAAACTTTAATGACTGTTATCTCTAGGTTTATGGTTTTGATTATGTTTAAGGTAGTTAGTTTTTCATATAGATGGCAGTACTGCTGCCTCTGAAATTCAATCTGTAATTTCTATATGTAGTGTATCCTTGTAATTTTAGATTGTTCTGAAGATGTGTCTCATTGATTAGAATTACATCTGGATTGTATCTGAGTGTGAATTCTTGCAGTTCAAGGATTTTGTTGAGACCAATGGTGTTCCAAACAGCAATTAGGATTGAGTTTGGTAGGATTTTTTTCTTGTTCATTACTAAGTGCAGTTGGAATAGAGTGGGTTTCTTGCAGAAATCTTTTTTTTTTTTTTGGTAGAGATCAGTGATGAGATAGATTTTCTAAAATCTTTAAGCATGGTGGCTAGTAAGCAGTTATGACTACAGTTAGGTTGGGATTTGTCTGTTTGTGATGTGTCAATTTCTTGGAATGCACCGGCTAGGCATAAGCTTTGTTCAGTGGTAGCTGTCTTTCCTGATTTGTAGAGTTTGAGTTGAAGGATGATCATTATGGTTGACAAGGGTGATCGAGTTTGGTGTAGGCTGTGTGTTTCTTCATGCCCATCGATTGTTTGGATAGAAATTACATCCTTTGTAGTGGTAGGCGTGGTTCTAGGTTTGGTGCAGGAGTTGGTTGGATGGTTTTCAGCACATTTCAGACTATGTAGTCTGTCCTACACAGCTTTTCAGTGTGGCCAAATTTCTGGCATAGCCTGGATGATGTTCTCTTTTTATGTGCTTTAGTAGGAATTCAGAGACCACAGATTGAGGTTAATTCATAAATTTGTTTTTGAGTGTTGTTAATTTCTACTAACATGAGAGATATTGGCATCACACCATGACTGATATGATCTGTTGTGATTTCTTCTGCGGAGATACCTTCAGTGAGTACTCAAAGTACCACCTTTACCACTTTTTTTTCACCACTTAGGGCAAGAGTATGATATTGTAAGTCATCCATGAGTTTAGTCAACTGCCGGTAATTGCTAAATGTAAGCTGAATTTTTATGCCTTCATCTGTATTTTTTGCCCAGGAGTAGGCAATATTTTGATTTTTAATGATTTGTGTCTGAAGTCCATTTTTCTTTGTTGCACAGAATATGACTGGAGGAACCTTCTTCTTGAATGGCACATCCTGTGTAGGAGAGTCATCCTCCATGTGATCTTCTTTGGTCCTTAGTCTTTTACTGACATGTACCTCCTGGAGATTCAACTGCTGAAGCTCCTTGGGTGGGGAGACCATTAAGTTTATATTTTCATTCTCTGTGCTAGCCTCATTGCTGTCGGGGTCACTTGCCAACGAGTATAGGTTTAAAAATCCAGGCTACTCTACCTTCTTTAAGAGCTTTTTAAAGAGATCAAGTGCTTGATTTTGGATTAATTCATCTGATTTAAGTTTTCCATAGTAGATAAATTAAATTTGTACCTGTTAATCAACTACTGTTATTTGCAATCACAAGATGAAGATCGAATAGGATCACTACTGTAAATAGTGGTATGATACTAAGCATATGTGACATTTCACAATTCACTACAAATACAATTCAAAATTAAGGACCTATTGATGATTTTCTTATTCCCCCCTGAATCCATAATCTCATCACCGCCTATTCAAATAATAACAAGTTGAAGTAATGCAGAAGTCATGTTTCCATATACGAGTAGTCAAAAGGTGTCACACCTTGTTACTAAAACACTCAGGATTAGAGATAGATGTTGAAAGTTTTTTCACTTGCTTATACCATAAATTAAAGATACCAAGAAATTATATTCTTGGTTTCATCCTCTATCCAAGTGTAAGCAAACAAAGTTTGCGCATGAAGTAACTTCATGACTGGGCTACTTGTTTGCTTATGCTTGGATAAAGGATGACACCAAGAATATAATTTGTTGAAATCATTAATTTATAGTATTACCAAGTGAAAAAACTTTCAAACATCTCTAATCCTGAGTGTTTTAGTAACAAGGTGTGACACCTTTTGACTACTCGTATATGGAAACATGACTTCTGCATTACTTCAACCTTGGTATCACTTCTGGGTTTGACTCCCACTGATGGGACTTCAATAAAGGTTGAAACTGGTCTGGGTAATGACCTTCTCCCATAATGTATAACAGCATACATCTCCTAGGAGTTGTGTTTTACATTATGGGAAAAATACTAAGGATAGTGATCAGATCTTACTCCACCTTTACTATGTATTGCCCTATCATGTACCATCTGCTGGCTTACGCTTGGACTCGCCGAACTTTTATAGTTTTCTATATTCGGCATAAAACTCTTAAATTGAGTTTCTTATTCGGCTAAGAAATAATATTGGATTCAATATCCACTTAATTTGAATAAAGTTACTTCGCCGAAGTGAAGCCTATTGGCTCTTTATCTCAGTCATTTACAGTATTATTTATATTTGAGCTTAGGTATTGGAAGTCTTGTACTTTTTCTAAAGGTTGGTTGTGTTCTGTAATGATAGAACCTTGTACTATATTTGTCAGTATTTTAGTTTTATTTAACTGTCAATCCAAGTATTTTTGCAGCTTGGCACAGTTTGTCAAAGTGTTGTTGTGCCTTTGTGAAGTCTGTGAGATAAGATTAATGTTCTCGTCTTTAAAATCTTCCAATAATCTTCTTACACTGTGAATATGTTCTAATGTGCTTCTATTCTTTAGGAATCCTGCTTGATTTTTCCTTAATAGTGAGGAAATAAGGTTCTATACAGTTAAGAATCATTTTATTGTAAGGTTTCAGAGCTATAGGTAGTAGTTATTCCAAGGTAGTTTTTCTTGGAATAACTCTACTACCATGGTTTATTTAGGTTTCCTTTTATGGTATCGCTATGATTATACCTTCTTTCCAATGGGGAGCTATTTTTCCTGTCCTGATAGCATTATTGCATATGTTGAGGAAAATATTCTGTAGTCGGTTGCCACCGTGGAGTATGTCTTCGACTGTAATTCCATCAGTCCCTGTGGTTTTACCTGTTTTTTGTTTGTTGACTGCTGTTTTGAGTTCGTCAAGAGTGAAGTTGTTGCAGTTTATAGGCATTTCTTCACTTATTTTGATTATGGGCACTGAAGTTTGTGAAATGTTTTTAATGTTAAGTAAACTTTTAAAGTAGTTTTTCCTTTCTGATAATTCTTTATCTTTGTTTTCTATAGTTTTATGATTGTTATCTTTAATTCTTAATTTTTTGGGTTTCCTTTGTTACTAAGATGTTTCACAATCTGAAAAGCATCTTTGCTCTTATGGTTTCTATGATAATCCTCCAAAATTTTTGACATATGTTTTGTATGTGGGATTCTTTGTCTTTTTTAAGGGACTCATATACTTGGTCATTTATTATCTCGAAGTTCTGCTTCTATTTGCTGTTGAGTTCTCTCATTCTTTGCTTGAGGATATTTCTGTGATAAATCAGTTTTATGGAATTTTGTGACACCCAGTTTTCTGCTGGTTTTGGGATATATTTATCCAGTGCTTCTGTTGCAGCTTCTTTGATTTAATCAAAAATATTTGATTAAATTATGGAAGTTATTATTTTCGGTGTTATTACTCATAAGCACTATGTTTTTTTAGTCGTTTGCAAATAGTTTCTTTATATTTATTTTGGGTTGAAGGATCTTCTAAACTGTCCCATTTTATATATATCTTGTTGCTGTTTTCTTTCAGTTAGTAGCTGTTAGCCGAAGCTTGATGTGAGCACTAATGATTATGTGATTTGAGTTAGGAAAGAGGGTGTTGTAGGCTCTAAAGTTCTGTTGATATAACCCATTTACTATTTATAAATATGTGATCGAGTTGAGATTTTGATCCATTTGGGTGTTCTCTTGACAATTTTCTGTTTGCATGGTGAGGAAATTTGGTGTAAATAACGGTACAGTTGTGGTCTACTAAATCACTTTTTTAAGGAATTGAACAACGTAGATACGAATATAAATTAAATTACATGCGTACTTTAATTTATATTCGTATCCACGTTGTTCAATTCCTTAAGTGATTTAGTAATGCATAACCAACGTATAAGCCTGTCTACGAGAATAGTTGTGGTCATTGCAAATTTCTGAAAGCCGATGTCCATTGCGATTTGTTCTGTGGCGATATGTATATTGCCCTATATTTCTGGTGGATCCTGCCAATTCGTGCATTAAAATATCCACTTGTTATGTGGCAGTTATGCATTGGAAAGTTTGAAAGATAAGGCAAATTCTTCATAAAATTTTTATTTGTTGTCTTCTTTGGCAACTTCTGTTGGCACGTATACTGAGGTAATAGTTGCCTTGGGATTTGAGTCCAACGTTATGGATAACATTCTGTTTGAAACGTTCTCTACTGCAGAGATTTTATTATATAATTTTTTTTTGCTGACTAAGATTCCTATGCCACCGTTACCATGTTTTTCTTCTGAAGAATAAATGAAAGTCCATTTCTTGTCTGTTTTGTCCAGTCCATGTCAATTTTTCCGTGGTGTTCTTGGACACAAATTGCATTGATTTTGTGTCAATTCCTTTGCATAGCTCAAAGAATTTTCCAGATTTGGAATTTAGAGGGCTTGCTCTTTTCCTTGTTGAATGACTGGTTTCCAGGAAGGCTTTTGCCAGACAACGTCATGTTCGTTGTTAAGGTGGAAGGGTCAGGGCAAGCTCTAGATTTATTTGTTCTGTTTCCTTTCGTAATCATTTTTGAATCCACATAGTAGGAGATTAGCCCTAATATGCTTCACCTGTTGGTCTGCAGGAGGTATTTAATTTCCCACCTACCACCCATTTCTGGAAGGCTTTCCCTTATCTGTCACCAGGGACACACCCTCTAGAGGTTACAGGTTCTCCCGAGGGATGTGATATTTCTAAATAAATCCACTAGAAGTCTCCAAGATTATCTGATAAAACTGAATGACTGTTGTAATAAATTGGATATGAAAATCAGCAATAAAAGAAAGAATGAATATAGGCAGAAACATTAAAAACATCAAAACTGCAACCTGAATGGAAAATCTATAGCACAAGTAAAACATTTCAGCTATTTAGGCACAATTTTGAGCAAAGATGGGAAATTAAGTATGGAAATAGATGATACAATTAGCATAGTTGTTATGGTAAGAAGTTGACTGAATAAATTTATATGGAATAAGTGAGAGGTTAAATAAAAAAAAACATATAGCTAATTGTATACAAGACAATTTTAGCTTATGGATCTGAGATGGGTTAGAAATAAAATAATTGATCAAAGACTGCAGACTTCAAATATGTGAGAAAGATTAGGGGAGTGAACAGATGGCATCAATGACAGTATGTATTAAAAATGAGGATAGTAGGAAAGAATTTTTAGTTAACATTCCTGGCATAGCTAATCTCAGGTAGTGTGGTCATTTAAAAAGAACTGTAGAGAGAAGGTTAGCAAAACAAGTATTCTTTGCAAGGATGACAAGAGAAAGACCAAGATCTAGGTGGATTGATATGATAAGCAGTGCCTTAAAAGACAGAAATATAATATCTGATAATACTGAAGTCTTGATATTTAACAGTTTAATGTGGAAAAAAATTGTTCACTGGAAGTTAGGGATGATGTAACTTTATCATGTAGTACTCTCATAATATCCTGTATATCCCCTGAGGGTACTTTTTGAAATTTGATTAATGAATTACATTGTAGCATAAGCAAATATACTAGACATATCAGAACTGAAACATTAGAGACTGTCAATTCCAGACTGATCCTTAGGAGCAATTACTAAACACACGTCTTGGTACCTTCTCCATTTATGTGTATGCACTTAAAAATTTCGGATATATGAGATTGTCAAAATACTTTAGTGCTTGTATATGGTAATCTCATAGTAATGAACATATATTTGATAAATCTCATTGCCACAATAAATCATAGCCATCTTATCTAAAATGCTGCCTTCAATTTTAGTATAACATTACATGCTTTCTATCTGTACTGATTTGAATATTCATATTAGCCTCATGGGAAGTGAGTACCGTATTTTTCAGACGATAAGACACCAAATTTATGAGATGATTTTTAGAAAAAAATATTTTATTATATAAAGATATTTATAAATTCTTACTTAATTTTTATTTATTGTTACAATCATTGGTATTAGCAATATTCAGTTCATCTTCACTCTTGGTATTATTAGTGATCTCGTTAATGTCACTGTTTGTATTACTTTCATCTGAACTATTATTGTCACTCCCTTCAAAAACTGCATCATCTTCGGTACTATCCATTGCATTACTTATCCCACATTTCTTAAATGACTTTATAATCGTCTCTTCTTTCACAGCTTCCCATGAATTTTTCACCCAGGTACGTACTTCTGAAATTGTCGGCCGTTTCATACGTCCTGTTGCTGTAACATTGTGATTTGGCTTTGCCATCTATTTGTTCCACTCTTCCAGCATAAAATTTTTGAATGGTTTATTAATAGATCCATCCAAGGGTTGTAATCGACTTGTAAGGCCTCCAGGAATGACAGCTAATTCTGTATTCATTTCTTTTAGAAGCTTCTTGGTTGATTCTGTTTTATGTGCTCTGAATTGATCCCACACTAACATCACAGGCTTTTTAAACAACACACCTGAATTTTGCCCATATCTTCATCATCAAATGCCATGTACCCTCAAGGGGTGTACAGGATATAACAGTACTGCATGAAAAAATTACATCATTACTAACTTCCTATCTACAATTTTCCTCCAAATCAGTCTGTTACTTGTCAAGACTCCAACTTTATCAGATCTTATATTTCTATCGTCTAAGGCACTTTGTACCGTATCAATCCACCTATATCTTGGTCTTCCTCTGGGTCGTTTTCCTGCCAACCTGGCAGAGAACACTTGTTTTGCTAATCTTTCCTCTCCCATTCTATTTAAGTGACCATACCACCTGAGATTAGCTCTGCTAACGCATTCCTGGATGCTGACAATGTCAAGTTCTTTCCTAATATCCTTATTTTTAATATGATATTGCCATTGATGCCATCTGTTCACGCCTCTAATCTTTCTCAGGACTCTCATATCTGCAGTCTCTAGTCAAGTGTTTTACTTCTGACCCAGCACTCAGATCGATAGGTTAAAACTGGTTTGAACACTGTCTTGTATACAGCTAATTTAGTGTTCCGACTAATTTCTCTCTTATTCCATATGAATTTATTCAATTGACTTCCCACCATACCAGCTTTGCTGATTCTGTTGTCTATTTTTATATTTAATTTACCATCTTCAGTAAAAATCGTTACTAAGTAGCTGAAATGTTTTACTTGTTCCACAGGTTCTCCATTCACAACACAGTTGACATTTTCAATGATTCTGCCTATTTTCATTATCTTTGTCTTTTTATTGCTGACCTTCATACCATATCTATTACAACAGTTATTCAATTTAGTCAGAGAATCTTGCAGACTTGTAGCGGATTTATTTAGAAGTATAACATCATCCGCATAAAGCAAAAAGCTGAAATTAACATCTCCAATTTTGATATCAGGTTTAATACCACTTTCCTTCATAATGTGATCCATATAGATAATGAATAACAGAGAATAACAGACGGGATTTTCTTTTTTCATTGTGTCAGTTGCTTTTTCTAAAGCGTCAAAAAATTCCTCCACTTCTACCTTAGTAGAACCTTCTGTGGGACCATAGGCACAAATAAGTCTCATTGTTCAGTTCCCCATTCTCATATTTGCCCACATTACTCTACTTGATACTGACTGCAATTCAAGAAGATTAGCCTCGTATTTTGTGTTGAATACTATGGCTACTCCTTCTTTTCCTAGATTGTCATTGCCTGAATATAACATTTTGTATTTATTGCTCAGAAAGATCTCATCAGTTTTGGTCTTTTTTGTTTCAGTCACCCCTATTATGTCGATCTGGTACTTATCTAATTCCTCAGCTAGCTCCATTTCTTTGCCATTCAAGCTTCTTACGTTGATAGTACCGATCTTTAACTCTGGTGATGTTGAGTTGGGGTTTGTTTTCAGATATGTTCCAGTAGCTGACTTTTCGCTGTTCGCCCTGGTTCCCTGGTGAAAACAACGGGGGCCTTGTTTAACTGGGCAACGCCTCAGCCGGCATGAAATTTTGTCATGTTGTACCATCATTTTTTATTTTGGTTTAACCAATAAGAATACAATTTGGTTGGCTAAATCCCAAATTGCCAGCCCCTCCTCGTTAGTTCAGTATCAAAGTAGATACCCAACAGGGTGCACCACGAGAAGGTGAGGATTGGACATTAGGTCAGAAGCCCTGGTCGGTTCTCCGCATTCCTTTAAAGGCTATGTGGAGGTCTCCTCTCAGTTATACAGCTTTGACCCTTAAGCACCCCATATCTTTTGTATCCATAATTTCATTCCTGTTTCGTCCATCCATCCTTTATCATGAACGTGGATAATAATGCCACGAGGAATTTCATTGCTTGGTAATGTTTTTCTCTTGAAGATTAACATGGGGGGTAGTTTTGTTCCGTCTGTGCAACAAGCTAAAACTATAGTGTAGTGAGTTTTTTCGTGACCTGTTGTTTTGATCACTATTGATTTGGTGCCTTTTGAATCTACTGTCCGGTTCGAAGGAACATCAAAAGTTAGAGGCATTTCATCCATGTTTGCAATTTGATTAAGTTCAAAGTTAAATTTCCTTCTCGCTGATATGACAAATCTATGGAATTCTATAATTTTAGCTTCATAGCCAGCCGGCATTTTTTGGGCTAGAGTGATTTTTGTATGCATGCATAACCAGTGTCTTTTCATAAATCTAAAGCACCAAGACGGTGATCCGGTAAAATCTAAAATTCCATTAGCAGTTGCCCATCATTTCGCTTCAAAAATTATAATTTTTGTAGAAATATTCCCATGTTTCGATGATTTGTTACCCAATTTTTCATTTGTACTTCTAATTCTGGCTATTTTTTTAGGTGCGAACGGAATGCTTTCTTGTGTTCACATAGCAGTTTTAATTGTTCCTCTTGTTTTCTCCACTCGTGAACCATTTTTTCTATTGGTGGTGGATCAAATTGTCTTCCTGCTGCTCTGTTTCCATATTGTTTTGCATAATTTATCACATTTAATTTATAACTCACGTTATATGAAAGTCTTTTTTGTTTTCCACTCATTTCTTCCTAATTTTAAGGTAAAAATTTTAACGACTTATAAAAAATAATTCAAATGAACCATACAAAAGCACATATGTTTACACACTAATGACTACTGACACTCTAAATCGGTGATTCACCCACATGCAGTGAGATAACTTAGGTAACTAACTTCAGTGGCATACTTACTAATTTTATTAACATATTGCGCCAGTAATTGAACTTCGCTAACAGCTTTGGTACAGTGTAAAGATTCATATTTTAATGTTACCTTCGGACCATAAGATGCACCTCAATTTTAAGTTGATTTTTCTATGTAAAAAGGTGCGTCTTATGGTCCAAAAAATGTGGTACTTCAAAGTAATTTTGACATGGTACTTAACAGGAAGATGATCAATAATTATCCGAGTTATTCCGATCTTTTCCATATTTCTGAGGCTCTGCTCATGATATCCATCGATCAGCATATCATGGATTTGTCATCTAGAAAGCACAGGAACTCCAGATCAATCTTCTTTTCCATTTACCTTCTTCATAATGAACAATACAATATTTACTTTCTTTTCTTCCACAGTAGATGGCAGTATCAATTTAAGAAATGTGCCTAGTTTTATCCTCCATTTCCTTTCTCTTTATTTTCTAAATTGCTATTCCCTTGCTATTATCAGTTGGGACAACAACTATCATAACTTGTGGATTAAAGTGGGATGTTGTTGGTTAAAATTTGAAGTGTAAATCAGTGACAAGGTCTTTTTAGTCGGGCTAAAGAGTTTCAGACTATTATCCTTTTCATCCCTCATCTAGTAAGGCAAAAAAATTATCCCTCTCTCTCTTTACTTTAGACAAATTTTTACATTTCACAATCTACCGGAATGCACACTTTCCCAACTCCTTTAAAGATTTTAAATATTTAAATAAGATGTTAAATGCTTAATTAACAATGAAGTTTGTTTAGGTTAGTTTACTAACACTAATCAAGTCGCATCATTTTCAGTATATGAGCCGTTGTTTTTGAAAGTGGTATAACTCCATTTATTCATACATTGAGATATTTAAGGGTTTGTGTTTGAATCAACTAAAACATATTGGCAAACGTTAATAAATTTTGATTAATTTATGAGGATATTGTACATCATTGACTGTTTTATTAAAAATATAAAAAGAAGACATCTATGTCTCACTAAAACTATCATTAACTCATTTTTTTCCAAAAATGGACTTATACCACTTTCAAAAAAAAAAAAAAAAAAAAAAAAAAAAAACGGCTCATATGTTCTATAACTTTTTTCAGTTTACTTTCCCAAAATTTCACTGAAGTAAAGGTATGAATGCTTAAAAATATACTGGCATCCCTTAAGGAATTAAATCTAACTGGAAGACAGAGCCTTTAAGCAATGCAGTGAACCAACTAAGAACATTCATGTTGGAGGTTTAATGGAATAATTATCAACACTGAGAAAGAATTAAAAATAATTTTAATACTTCCAATATTTCGTCTCTGTCACAGAGACATCTTCAGGGATTACAAAAAACTTTTTGTAATAACACACACAAAAGCAATACAGTAGTGAGTGAAACTAAAGTCCTATCTAGGTGGTGCACCCTCTATGGGCATTTGCAGGTGGCCTAGGATGTAAAGAGGGATCTCTACTAATTAATGTTTCCCAAATTTTGGGAAGTTTAATGCAACCGTATTTGTTTAAATTAGGTTGATTCCTGAGTGGCGATGCAGATTCAAAAAACAGTCTTTCTCTTTTGAATTTACTGTGGTGGAGCATGGTCGTTTTTTTCCAGGAGATCCTGTGGGTAGTATCCAAAATATGGTCTGCAAGGCCAGATTGACCATAATCATGATTGCAGATGTAAGATCTGTGTTGTTCTAACCGAATGGATGCTTGCCTGCCTGCCTGCCTGCCTGTCTGAAGTAAGCCAGTTTACAGGCACAAGGTACTCTATATACTCCAGGCACTGAGAAAGGAGGGAGCTGGTCTTTGGTGGAACGGATACGGGTAGCAAGTTTACGGTAGGGCTTAAAAGCTGTATGGAGGTTGCACTTTTTTAATGATCTGGCTATTTTTTCTGATGTACCATGGATGTAAGGTATGGTGATGGCATTTCTGTAGTCCTTCTGAAGTGGTGGTCGGGGAATGGGGAAGGATTTGATTATTTTTTTAATACGGTGATATTGTAGCCATTGGAAAGGAAGGTGTTGTGCAATATCACCGTATTAAAAAAATAATCAAATCCTTCCCCATTCCCCGACCACCACTTCAGAAGGACTACAGAAATGCCATCACCAGAGCCCACAATCTTTGTTCGGTTGAAAGGGCAGTTTCACTGAAACAAAGATTGTGGGCACTATTGGTTAGAGTTTTAATAA
Organism: Typopeltis vanoorti; assembly: GCF_054136105.1. Classification (NCBI taxonomy): domain Eukaryota; kingdom Metazoa; phylum Arthropoda; class Arachnida; order Uropygi; family Thelyphonidae; genus Typopeltis; species Typopeltis vanoorti. The sequence goes on from NC_143560.1 coordinate 139,869,934, forward strand.
TGCTGTATTGCTGAGAGGGGTGGTGGTGGGAGAGTTTGTGAATGCATCTGCCTGCATGAGTAGGTTTTCTATATACTGAGAAAGAAAGGTTACCATTAGGAAAGCGTGTTACTAAGGTGTCCAGTTTACCCTTCCTGGACACCTTAGTAACACGCCTTCCTAATGGTAACCTTTTTATAATAGGTATGGTGGGAAAATTTCCTGAAGTTTTTGTATGGTTTTTATTCTTGGAACATTTGTGAAAAGATTTACTATGTCCATGCTTGCAATTATATCAGTAGTGAAGCATTTTGATATTTTCTGTAAAGTGTATTGTGTTCCTAACATAAGAGGATGTTTATCTGATGTGAGGTTTGAGTACATTTGCCAGATGTTTAGATAATAAAAAAAGTTAGAAAGACTCTTGTATCAACCGTTGGTCTCAATGGCGAGTTTTGTTTATGCAGTTTAGGATTCCATGTATTCTAGGCCTAGAATCTAGGAAGTCTAGATTCTAGGCCTTTATTTTGTTTCTTCAGAACATTCCAGCATATTTTTTGTTATTAAATTATTGGTTTTATTATGGAAATATTCCGTAGGATCTCATTCTAACTTTCCATATATTCTGTAGAGTTCAAAACAAGTATTGAGTTGCCTTTGTCTGCTTTCAGTATTATGATGTTTTTGCCCTTTTTAATGTTTTTTAAAACCTTTAAAGGTATTGCTTGTAAAAGGACGGAGACTGAATGTGAAGAAAATCTGCAGCATCTCTTGGTATTCTTTGGAGGCTTTTTTCACGCTTGCCGTGATATCTGATTTAGGAATCTTACTTGAAGAGATTATGCTATTTCCTGATGAAATGAAACAAAGTATTTTAAAGAAACTAGTCAAATTAAAACATAGTTCCTTTTTGAATTCATTGTGTGTAGTTTAATACTGGAAAATAGTGATTCTAACATGTCCTTTCTCCACAGAAGCCTACACAATGATTATTGACAAACTGAACCTGTATTAAACCCACAACTATGTACAGTGCATAGTCTATTTAGAATATAATTACCTCTGTCTGTGGATTTATCACTGTAAAATCTAGATACATTATCTGATCAAAACTATTCACACACACCCTTCATAGTAGCAGATATGGCTACGTACATCACAACCATGGCTCATACAGGTATTATTATTATGTGACACCTCCAGGAAGTCCAAAGACTCATTGAGGGAGAGTGTGCCAACAGCATAAAGGAAGCACATGGTCTTGCAATTAACACTGACAAGAATTAACAGTAAAATGGACTGTAGTGCTTAGTGACTTTTAACATTGCACTATCATAGGATGGCATCTTTACAACAACTCAGTTCAGGCAATTCTGCCATGCTGCATCTGCCCGCAATCAAGTCAATCGGGACAGCTTTATAATGTAATGTTATTATAAAGTGGAAATGCCTAGGAGCAACAACAACAGCACAATTGTAAGCTGGTAGGTCACATTAAATCATGGCATGGTGCAAAAAAATTGCCTGTCATTGCTTGAAACACCTGCTACTGAGCTCTGAAATGCTCCATGAGCAACACCTGCACAATTACTTCACTGCCACACAATTTGGGGCACTTACAGAACATGGGTTTCCATTTCTTTGAGAGTGAAACCTGTGGAGTATCTATAGAATAACACGTATGCTGCAGTAAGTAACCTTATACAAGTGTCATGTTCGTATAACTTGTCTTACTAGGGGCAAATAGGAAGACCTATAAATAAACATATCTTCGAACATCAAGACCACATCTGTCTTATTAAACCTCACAAATCTGGCCTTTTGCAACATGGGTTTGAAAACATTAACTGCAGGATCAATGACAAAATGCTAAGCTGCTACATAGATTTACATATAAACAATGATATAAAGAAAGTGCTGAAGCCTTATTTCATAGACTCGATCTTAATTGGAACGACTGTCTCACTATTCCAAAAGTTTGGGAAATTGTTATCCTCGATTATAATAAATAAATTTATCTGTTGTATTTTAATTTCAGCCCATTAGGTTTAATCCATGAACACACGTGACTGTATAAGTAGAGGGATTCCAATTTAAGCATCCGTGGTATAGTACGTCCACAGATACGAGACCCTTCGACACTTCTGCGCATGTCAACAGAAGGAGAATCCATTCCGATAATAGGGTAATCAATCCGTCTTGTGGGATGAGTTGTTTATTATTACACGTTGGAAAATTAACTTCTCTTTTATGATCATTGTAGTTTTTAAAGTGGTAACTATTTTGCTTGTATAATAGTCGGAAAATTTTACCTATAAAGCATGAGATTTCACGTATTTGCTACCAATTTGTACACTCTTCATTTCTTTCTCCCCTTCGGCATGAATCAACTATTCTTGGCACAAAGTCAAGCGAAACTCAAGCAAGTGTGGGCATACAATACTGTTGTTCTGAATTCAATTCCTATTCTTGTTTGATTATTGTACTGATGATGATAACTTTTATAATAATAAAATTTTGATAAAAATTAAGATAACTTTTTTTTATTATGTAAATATTTCATTTACTGTGGCAGACATAATCTCCCTCATTCTATAGTTATGGGTTCCCATGGCTGCACAGTTACACACAAGCCTAACATCAGCAAAGACAATGCCAAGAGTTAGGTGGAGTGGTGTAAAGCTCATTGCCATTGGACACTGGAAACATTTTCTGCAGTAATAAATTGCACTTCAACCATTTGACAGTCCAACAGACAGATGAAATCTGGGTTCTGGCAGATGCCTATTCTCAAATGTGTTATATTAACTGTGAAGTTTGGTGGAAGAGGTATAATGCTCTGGAATTGTTTTTCATGTTTAACACTGGTCTATAATGACACTAGGTAATTCTGTACTTCCAACTTTACAGTAATAGTTTGGTGAAGGTCCTTTCACCAAAGAACTTGACTGGCTTGCATAGAGCTCTGATCTCAACCCCACTGAATGCCTATGGAATGAACTGGAATGGCAATTGTGAGCCAAGCAGCCAAATCACCTAACATCAGTGATCAACCTCATTAATGCTCTTCTGGAAGAATGGATGGGATTTATTAAATGAAGGGTAACATAATAATAAACTACAAGTAAACCTAATAGTACCTTCATATCACAAGTGCATTTTTTCCCCTGTTTTTATCAGTTTTGTCTTTTTATTTATTTTTTACATAGTACACAAACTCTACTCAAGAGACCAAACATGGGACTTTTCCAAGCCACTTCAGGCCTCCAATAAGTGAGATGTTGTAACATATGCTAGAATGAAATTCATCTCCCATCTCAAGACAATTCCAAACATCTTTGCCCATCGCAGGATTCAAACCTGCAGCCTGTTGGTTGGAGAGTGAATACACTAATCACTTGCCAACTAGGCCAGCAAATTATCTCACCAAAAGTCTAGTGGAATGCTATCTAGAAGATTGAAGACTGTTACAGCAGAAAAAGGTTCACCACATCCATATTAATACCATTCATAGTAGAGAGAGTTGAGATGAGAGGGTGTCCAGATATTTTTTTACAGGGCCAGGAAATTTGCCATAAACATTTTTGCTGAAAAAATTTAAACTAACAATCTGATGACCTTATCAACCAACTAGTTAGAGCAGTGGTTCTCAAACTCTTTTGTCTGGCGGAACACTAAAATCAATAAATAAATTTCACGGCACCCTAGTATTATTTGTGTTTTATAGAGAATAAAGTGCCAATTAATTGATTCTGAAAGACTCGCATATATAACCCATAAATAAATTGATATTACAGATACTAAAGATATGAAGGAAAGCGTGTTTAAAAGAAAACAGATTTTATTTAAACTAAATTGGTTTATTTTCAAACAACCCCAAAACAAAAGCTATTATAAAGGTTCAGATAATAAAATATGAACTTAATGTGAAATATGTGCCTGGTGTTGTTTGCATATTTCTTTGATATTAGGCCTTGTTTTTGAGAGACATATTCTCATCTTATTTTCAAGGGCCTTTAGTCTTTCTCTCTTCTTTGCTTTAATATTTATGAGTGCAGAAAAACCCAGTTCACACAAATAAGATGTAGAAAATGGCAATAAGATGTTAAGTGCTTTGAATTTATATTGGGGTACTCCTTCATAGTTGTTATCCAAAATGAATTCGGACACATTTCTGAATGCTTCAATCTCAACATACGATCGTTACTTATATCAATTACTTCTTCGGCTTCTATAAGACTTAACTCACTCGTTGCTGATGTTGACTCTACAAATGGATTTCAAATCCAATCGTATAAATTGACAAATGTCTGGAAAATAATGGTCAATTTTTTCTTCTAATGATGTTAAATGACTGTAAATAAGCTTTTGCAGATCAGTGTTCTTACATTTTCTGGAGGCAACTTTAAGGAACATTTCTACATTGTTGGTGCTTAATTTTATCTTTAAAAGCTTTAATTTTATCTGTAGATGTCAAAATATTCTCATTTCTTCCTTGCATGTTGGAGTTCAGCTTGTTCAGATGATCGAATATGTCTGTTAAATAGGCTAGTTTGGAACACCAAAAATCATCTTGTAATAATTTATAGAATTCTGGTTTGTCTTCATTTTGGAAAAACATTAATATTTCTTCTTTAAGTTCAAAAAAACGATCCAATACGTGACCTTTTGAAAGCCATCTTACTTCAGTATGAAGAAGAAGATTCTTGTAACGAGATTGCATCTCTTCACATAGTCCTGCAAATATTCTAGATTTTAATGGTCTGGCCTTGATATAATTAACCATTTGAATAATTTCTTCTAATACGCTTCTTAATTCCAAGCCTTTGCCACCAATGATTCACGATGAATGAAGCAATGAGTTATAATGTTCTCATTTTCTTTTCTAGCAAAGGAAACAAACCCTTTTGTAATTCTAACCATAGAAGGTGCACCATCTGTATATATACCCACACAAGTTTTCCAAGATAGACCATTTGTATTAAAATATGTGTTCATTATATCAAAAACATCTTTTCCCGTCGTAGTTTTTTCGAATTCCTTGCAGCATAGAAATTCTTCGATAATATTATCATCTTCAATGAATCGAGTAAAAACAAGTAAGTGTGCTTTACCACTGATGTCAGTTAACTCATCTAACTGCAAACTGAAAAATTTTGATTCGATTATTTTGGTTATAACTAACTTTTCAATATCGACTGACAGATCATTAATATGTCTACTCATAGTATCATTTGATAATGGAATCTTCTTTATTTCTTCTTCTGCCTCAGTACCAAAAATTATTCTCACAATTGCTGAACAGGCCGGACGAATCAAGGTTTCGCCGATAGTACGAGGCTTCATTTCCTTCGCAATTATTTCAGCGACTAAATAACTTGCTTTTTGAACTCAGTCTGAAATTGTAAACGTTCTTACAAAACTTTTACTTTGTTTTTCTTGTAATCTTATTAACTCTTTGAAATATTCAGGATTTTTATTTGACAAGTCATGTTTTGTGGAGAAATGTTGCAATAATTTGCTAGGAACCATAGCCTCATTTGATAGAACCAAACCACACAAAATATACTTAGGTCTGGGAATTAATTTATCACAACACCACGTAAATCCCATTTTTAGATAGCTCTCTTGATATAAAAGAGGAGTTTTTACATTCTTTTTCATTGTTCCCTCTTTACATGAACTTATTCTTTCTGTTTCTGTTGTTTCATTAGTGCTTTTTTGTTGCTGAATGTTAAAAATAGTCAAATTTTCATTAATGCATCAGTTTTTGATAATTTATTAGTGCAGATTGATTCGTTAGCTTTGCTACAAGTAGACATTTCTTGATCGTCAGAATCTTCACTTCTTTTTTTAAGGAAAAAATTATTCATGATTTTGAAGGGCATATGTAACTAATATTTTATTTTAAAATTTATTTCAAGTAAATAATTTTTTTTCCAGATGAAAAAAGGAAAAACATTTGTTTACTATGTCTCTCGTTATAGTTGGAATATATAACAATAAGAAAAACCTCTACTCACTGAATTTAACGACTTTAATATCGTACTTCGTTTATTCTCACCGATGACAAAAGACTCATGATTTTTGTTTAGGGGAAATGATCATGTATAATACTTGTCACACTGAACAGAGAAATACTAAAACAGACAGCAGGACAACTAACCATTCATTAGTTCATTTTCCCCAGTATTTATGTGCCGTCACATATCTAGTTACTACGACACACGGTGATCTAATGAAATCCCAGGATATAATATAAGAGTGATACAAAAAATGATAATTTTTATATACGCTTCATCCATTAAAATCAAAATATATAATTTTTTTGTTTTTGATTTAGTTATTTGTGGCAACTGAATATTTTGCTTTTTTTCAAATAAACTATTCCAAATTTCGCGGCACCCAGTTTGAGAACCACTGAGTTAGAGGGAGGTAGTTTCTTTAAAATTAAGCTTTCTAACTGCAGTCTTCTTATGTGCTTCTTTTGATAAATATTTCTATGCACTAACTCCATTATGTAAAACATTTGGTGAGCATTGTCACCCTTCTCAACTCTGGAAATCTAAAGTTTTATCAAGCAATAGCAAACTTAAAATCATCAGCTACTAGTTCACAAATCTCTGCTCAGTCTTTAATTGCTGATATTTCATCAAATTTAGATAACAACACTTCACCTCTGATATCATCTTTAGCAAATTTGTGTCATAATATTAGATGGAGGCAAAAGAAAGGCCAAGCACCCCCTGTCCCAACTGAAAGAAGGGGATATATAATTCCAGATGAGTATAAATTTCTAGAAAATGGTGAGCAGTTTTTATTATACAATAGTGGTTGAAGAAGATGAAGAGAGAATTTTAGTGTTTGTGGTACACAAGCTGGATTAGATGACCTTGAAAATAATAAGGATTGGGCATGCGAATACTTTTAAATGCAGCCGAAATATATATCATCAATTATTCAGCCTACATATAGCAATAGGAAGCATTAGGATTCCACGTCTTTTTACTTTCATCATCATCACAAACCATGGGCTCACTGCCCATTGGTGTCCAGAAGCGTCCTTCATTTTCTATCTTCTTTCACCTTTCTTTGTCCAGTATTGCAATTTCTGTACACCCATTCCATACCATCTTGATTCCTTATTTATTATCCATGTTTCAGATCCATACAGTGCACTGCTAAAGATGCATGTTTCCAGTACTCTTGGTTTTGTTTGCAGGCTGATCACTTTACTTTTCCAGATGTTATCTATCAGATTTGTTCTTCCCTTTGCAATCCTGATCTTTATTTCTTTTTTACAGTCCAAATCACACGTGTTTTACTTCCCAAACATGTGAATTGTTCTATATTTTCTATATCAATTCCATCCACTTGTATCTCTTGTTTCATGTTCTTCTCACCAAATACTATTGTCTTCATTTTTTCTAAGTTCATAACAAGTCCAAATCTCTTCCCTTCCTCATTTAACAGTTTCAGTGTTTTTTGTAGTTCTCTTTCATCTTTTTCAATAATAACAAAGTCATCTGCAAATCTCAGATTGTTAATTCTCATCCCATGCACTGATATTCCTTTTGCATCTTCCTTCATTTTATCCATTGCTCTTTCTAAATGTGCAATGAAAATGCTTGGTGATATTGGGTCCCCCCCCTGTCTAGTACCTCTACTTGTTCTAAACCATTTCCCCAAATCATCAGCTATTCTAACTGCTGCAAATGCATTCTGATAAACATCTTTTAATATAGCTATTAGTTTAATATAAATTCCATAGGATTCTAGCACTGCTAATGTCACTTTCTGGTCAATACTATCAAATGCCTTCTGACAATCAACAAAGCAGGTATATACGTTTTTGTTTTTTCTCCTAGCTTTCTCTGCTATTAACCACATTGTCAAAATCTGTTGAATTGTAGTTCTATCTTTCCTAAGTCCTGCTTGCTCGTCTGCAAGGTATGCTTCCAATTGTGTTCTCAATATTTCTGTCAATATCATCATCACTTTACCAAGGTGACTTATAATTTTTGCTCTATAATTTTTACATTCTAGCTTATTTCCTTTCTTGTATAATGTGACTAATATTGATTTCACCTGCTCCTTCTTTCCATACCAAATTAAATAATTAGCGGATTAACCATACTTTTGCCACCATATTTAATCATTTCTCCAGTGATATTATCGTTACCAGGACTCTTGTGTTTTAGCTGTCCTATTGCTTTTTCTACCTCTCCTCTTAAAATGTCCATATCATACTTATTACCTGGTGGTGATATCTGCTTCAATTCATCAGTCAGTTTACCAATGCTATCTAAATCTAGTTTTTCTTCATATAACTCACTACAGTATCTTGTGCATCGCTGTACAATTTTATCTTTATTCATCAATACTTTGCCTTTTTCGTCTTTAACTGTGGTCTGTTTTGGTTGCCACCTTCTGTTAATGGTTCTAATCATTTTAGAATCTCCCTATTTTTATGCTCTCCATAGTACTTTTATATTATTATTGCATTGGGCTTCTAACCATTTCATCTTATCCATTTTGACTGGTTTTTTCACCTCATTACACTTTCTTCTATATTGCTCCTCTATTTGTTCTGATGTATCCCTTCTTATCTTCAACATTCTTTTCTCCTATACTAACTTCAGTGTTTCTTGTCTAATCCATTTCTTCTATATTGCTCCTCTATTTGTTCTGATGTATCCCTTCTTATCTTCAACATTCTTTTCTCCTATACTAACTTCAGCGTTTCTTGTCTAATCCATTTATTCTTGATCTTCTCTTATTCTGGTACTGTTTCTTCAACTGCATCTTCTATCGCCTTCATTACGCCTTTCACTCTTAGATTCGAATTTTTTTTTTCTTTGTCCACACTTTTAAGTTTCTTCTTCTGTACCTTCTTCCTATTTCTGCTGTATCTCTTCGTTTCTGATGATAGGGTTTATATTTTCTTTTTAATTTCAACTTGATGTATGCAATCACTAAACAATGATATGAATCTATATCTGCTGCTTGAAAAGTTCAATGCTGCTGTACTGATGTTACCATCTTCTTTTAATCATATCAATCACGTTCTTGGTTTTCCCATCATTTGATCACCACCTCCGTTTTCTACACATCTTTTGCTGGAATCTTGTGTTACAGATCACCATCTTGTGGTCCACAGCAATTCATTTTTTCTCCTTGTTCGTTTCTTTCTCCAAAACCATATTTTTCCATGACTCTTTCCCAACCATTATTATCTATTCCGACATTGGCATTCCAATCTCCTTCAATAATTAGTACATCTTTTTGCTTTGCTTCCTGGCAAATCAGAATTAACTTACAGCAGATTATTCAGTGCCTTAAAGGGCTTATGTTCATCATTAAATCCCGAACATTAATGGTTGACATCAAGAAAGCAACTATCAATGCTTTTTTCTAACGTATTTACATCAATAACTATAACAGGTTGTTTATTTCACATGGCACAAAATCGTTGGTATTGGTTTGAAGTTATACCATCAAACAGATGCTGAATTCAATACGAAAATGAAATGCTTCAATTAAATGCAGCATCGCTTTTAATTTGCACTAAGTTTTAAATGATTTCATTATGTTATGTATCACTGACATTCACTTTACTAAAGATTTGCCTTTTTTAATGATTTTATAATATCCTTTATCATCCATTTATTTACAAAAAAAGTCTTACAGCGAATTTTCCTGGAACCATTTTTTTAAATCAGATTTCGTATTAATTAAGTCAGTGTTTTTGACTTCGCAGTTAATATGAACCAAAAAAATCCTTCTACATTCTTAAATCATTGCCATTAGCATAAACACTACAGAATTACTTCCACCAGTTCCAGGCAAACACATTACTTGAATAACATTTTATGATTTAATCTGCATAGAATATTCCCTTCCTCTCTCTCACCTTAGAATTACAATAAATTTTAATGATATTACTTACATTGGAGTGTATATTTAACAGCACCAATAGAGGAATCCTACTTATTAGAGTTCTCTTCTCCTCAGTGGATTTATCCACTAAAACTAGATATTTTAATCTGAATAACTAAATTGTCTACCCTTGATTTGTTGATTTCATTCCATGGATATCTCAGCTACTGCCTTCACATAAACAATTTCCTCATTTACACAACAGGTTTCAATTAATCTGATACCCATTCTTTTAGTGTTACACAGTGTTCAGCATTCATTTTATAAATTATGGACTTTGCAACTGTATTATAAATAACTCTTTTAATATCCCGATGATTCGATCTTCATATTAAGATCATTATCTGGAGCATATACAAATATAGAAGACAAACTAAGTTATATTACATACAGTAAGCTAGAGAAACAATGAACTGAACACAAATTATTCTACTGGCATGACCTCTAGTGAAAAAAATATATATATATTTATAAACTACATCAAGCTAAATTCTATTTATGATAACATGAATAAACATTCTTTCTTACAGATAGTTTTCTTTCAGTAACAATGATGTCCTATTTTTAGCATTACAATTGTTATTTTTGATATAGGATCCTGGATTTTCTACAGTCCTGTTTATAGTTGCTCTTAGAATACGTGTGTAGAGGCTTAAGTGCTGTGAGGACATCATGTTGGAGGCTTAATGGATATTTTTACAACACTCAAAAAGAATTAAAATAGACTTTAATGCTTCCTATATTTCGTCCTAGTCACTAGGACATCTTGTAAAAATAGTTATTTGTTGTAAAAATATCCATTAAGCCTCCAACATGATGTCCTCACAGCACTTAAGCCTCTACACACGTATTCTAATCATCCATGGAGAAGAACTAGCACGCAAATCCAAGCAATACGGTAAGTCAAAACTACGACTATCTAGGCAACTAAACAGGCTGGCCTTTTTAAAACGATGTCGGGACACAAGAGTGATACCAAACTGCGTTAAAATGAAGATCAATTTCCATTCTAAAAAAGCACTTCGTATATATAACCGTGCCAGCCAGGCATTACTCCGCGAGCAAATCGCCTCTACACGTGCTACCCTCGCAGTGACGAACGCCGCCATTGGCTCCTTATAATCAGAGCTCTCCACCGTTCTTAACCCTGAACTTTGGTCGATTCTTTCTGGCATTTCGGAAATTCCGCACAGAGAGAATTCCAAAAAATAAAAAATAAACATATCAAGAAATTTAGCAACCTTGTGAAAAACAAACCACAACCACAAATTCAACCTCTCCAGACAGTAATAAACCTCTCTTCCAAAAGGCTCAACGACGATGCCGTTAGCACCCTTTGCCTCGGCCATAATTTTGCCGTCGCTCCGAAAGAAGTGCCGGTGCTTGACGTAATGGTGAACATCGAACATGGAATCGGTCGCTTACCGTCGGAGATAGCTAACAACATCAGACTTGACGTAGCCAACATCCTCGCGCATTCTTCTCCGCCAAAAAGTAATTTATCATATGCCCAATGCACGGCTCTCCTGAAACTACGTAAAGAAAAAAGTATCGTCATCACCAGAGCGGATAAGGGTAATGCCACAGTCGTTCTTAATACCAGCGAATATAAGCGTAAAATGAACATTATCCTCCGCGATCGCGCTACCTACATCCCGCTAGAACACGACCCCACAAAAACACAAGTTAAGAAACTTAAAAAATTTTACTCAAAAAAGTATCTTCCTGGCCCCCAGATGTCACGAAAAAAAACTTAAACCTTTCCGCTCCCGTCCCCCCCGAATATACGGTTTACCAAAAATCCACAAACCCAACTCCCCACTCAGGCCTATAGTAGATGCTACCAATGCACCTTGCTATAGACTATCTAAACAGCTGGCCAACTCTCTGATCCCCCTCACCGGAAGGTCCCCTTCCTATATAAAAAACTCGACCCACTTTAAAGCCCTCACAGAAAATTTAACCTTGAAGAAGACAGACATATTGGTAAGCTTTGATATCTCCTCTTTGTTTACCAATATTCCCTTAATTGACACCTTATCTCTCTTAGAAAAGGTTTTTCCCTCTGACATCTTAGATCTCTTTTCCTTTGCCATTAACTCTGGATATTTCTCTTGGAACAACAAAATCTACAAGCAGATAGAAGGAACTGCCATGGGTTCCCCCCTCTCACCCCCCCTTGCCAATTTCTATATGGAAGATTTCGAAAAACGAGCCATAGACTCAGCCCCACTCAAACCTTCTATCTGGCTAAGATATGTAGATGATGTGTTCTCTATTTGGCCTCATGGCCCGCCCAGACACGTTAGACTCCTTCCTCAGTCATCTCAATAGTCTACATCCAAGAATCCAGTTCACTATGGAAAAGAACAATTGTTTACCCTTCCTAGACACCTTAGTCACACGCCTGCCTAATGATACACTTACCTTCACCGTATACAGAAAACCCACACACACAGGCAGATACATTCACAAACTCTCCCACCACCACCCCTCTCAACAATATGGCATTATTAAAACTCTTACCAAGAGAGCCCACAATCTTTGTTCCAGTGGAACCGCCCTCACTAATGAGCTTAACCACATACACAGCACTTTCCTCTCCAATGGCTACAGCGATCACATTATCAAAAAAATAATCAACTCCTCCCCCATTCCCCTTCCTTCTCGTCAACAAGATTTTAAAAATGCCATCACCATACCCTACATCCGTGGCACATCTGAAAAAATAGCCAAGATACTAAAACAATACAATCTACACACAGCATACAAGCCCCACCGCAAACTGGCTACCCTTATCCGTTCTACAAAAGATCAGCTCCCTCCTCTCTCTCTGCCTGGAGTTTACAAAGTACCCTGTTCCTGTAAGCTGGCGTACTTTGGACAGACAGGCAGATCAGCATCCATCCGTCTAGAGGAACACAAGTCTTACATCTTCAAACACAACTATGGCCATTCAGGCTTGGCTGACCATGTTTTGGACACCACCCACAGAGTATCATGGAAGAAAACCACCATGCTCCACCACAGCAGCTCTCAAAAACCAACCAAATCTCAATAAATATGGGTGCATTAAGCTTCCGAAGATTTGGGAAACACTCATCACCAGAGTTCCCACCTTACATTCCAGGCCACCTACTACTGCCCTTAGAGGGCGCTCTACCTAGATAGGACTTTAGTGTCACCCACGTGGTTGGGCTTAGTATTGTTTGTTATTTGTGCATATGTTACATTAATTTTTTCGTAATCCTCGTAGATGTCCTAGTGACTAGGACGAAATATAGGAAGCATTAAAGTCTATTTTAATTCTTTTTGAGTGTTGTAAAAATATCCATTAAGCCTCCAACATGAAGTTGCTCTTAGAGAGGAAGATTCCATGGGTCGAATATACGCCTTCCATATGTTTGAGATTTTTAGACCATCATTATTGTTCAGATTGGGGTGGTTAGTAAAAATCTCACAGGCTTCCTTAAATTTGCGTTCATACCATGTTTTGGTGTGATGTAGACAACTAGTGTTTTTTTAGTCAATTCTATGTAAGATGTTCAGGGCATTATCAGAAAGGCCAGCTTCACCATAATTATTATATTTAATGTGACGTTTACATTCTTATTGTCTGATTGTTAATAGTATTTTGGCTACCATTTTTTTGAAAAGTATTGCTGATAAATTAAATTCATCTTTCAGTGCCTGTTCACTGGAGCAGATCTTCAGAGCCCTGTTTTTTAGAGTATTAATGACACCTAGTTTTTGTGTTCGGTAGTGGTAGGAGTTTATGTGTATATATTGGCCAGTATGTGTCAGTTTCTGGTAAACAGTGAAGGAAAGATTGCCAGAAGGATGACGTGTGCCAAGTGTATCTAGAAACAGAAGTGTGTTCTGTTTTTCAATCTCACTTGTGAACTGTATACATTTGTGTTCTTTGTTTAGGTGGCTAAGGAATGTGTTTAGTGTCTGGCAGCCATGGGACCAGATCGCGAAAACATTGTCAACATATCTAAGCCAGACTTTGGGTTTTAAAGGGGAGGAACCTAAAGCAAGTTGCTCAAAAGGTTCCATATAAAAGTTAGTAATGGGGAGGATAATTGCGAGCCCATTGCTGTGCCTTCTTTTTGTAGGTAGAAAGCATTCTGCCATACAAAATAACCAGAACGCAAAGATATCTGGAGGGAATTTATTCTGTAAAAGAAGGATTGTGTCACTGATTGGGCCATTCGTAAAGAGGGCAGAGACATCAAAACTGACTGATAAATCATCTTTTTCTAATGTAATGTCTTTGATGATGTTTATGAAGTGTTGCGTGTTTTTGATATAGGAGGGGAAATGACCTACCAACTCCTTGAGTGTTGTTGCTAATTTTTTGGCTAAGTGATAATTCGGGCTATCTATCCCTTCAGCTATAGGCAGGAGTGGTATGTTTTCTTTGTGTATTTTTGGTAGCCCGCAAATTCTTTTGGAACGAGTGTAGTGTGGGAATAGTTTTTTGACCGTATAATCGGGCCATGTGGTAATTGACTTAAGTAGTTTCTCTGTTTTCTTTTTTTATTCTATTGGTTAGGTTGTAGTTAATGAGTTGGTATGTGTTATTGTCCCAGACTAGCAGATTCATTTTTTTGAAGAAGACAGACATATTGGTAAGCTTTGATATCTCCTCTTTGTTTACCAATATTCCCTTAATTGACACCTTATCTCTCTTAGAAAAGGTTTTTCCCTCTGACATCTTAGATCTCTTTTCCTTTGCCATTAACTCTGGATATTTCTCTTGGAACAACAAAATCTACAAGCAGATAGAAGGAACTGCCATGGGTTCCCCCCTCTCACCCCCCCTTGCCAATTTCTATATGGAAGATTTCGAAAAACGAGCCATAGACTCAGCCCCACTCAAACCTTCTATCTGGCTAAGATATGTAGATGATGTGTTCTCTATTTGGCCTCATGGCCCGCCCAGACACGTTAGACTCCTTCCTCAGTCATCTCAATAGTCTACATCCAAGAATCCAGTTCACTATGGAAAAGAACAATTGTTTACCCTTCCTAGACACCTTAGTCACACGCCTGCCTAATGATACACTTACCTTCACCGTATACAGAAAACCCACACACACAGGCAGATACATTCACAAACTCTCCCACCACCACCCCTCTCAACAATATGGCATTATTAAAACTCTTACCAAGAGAGCCCACAATCTTTGTTCCAGTGGAACCGCCCTCACTAATGAGCTTAACCACATACACAGCACTTTCCTCTCCAATGGCTACAGCGATCACAGTATCAAAAAAATAATCAATTCCTCCCCCATTCCCCGTCCTTCTCGTCAACAAGATTTTAAAAATGCCATCACCATAACCTACATCCATGGCACATCTGAAAAAATAGCCAAGATTCTAAAAAAGTACAACCCACACACAACTTATAAGCCCCACCGCAAACTTGCTACCCTTATCCGTTCTACAAAAGATCAGCTCCCGCCTCCCTCTCTGCCTGGAGTTGACAAAGTACCCTGTTCCTGTAAACTGGCATACTTTGGACAGACAGGCAGATCAGCATCCATCTGCCTGGAGGAACACAAGTCTTACATCTATAAACACAACTATGGTCATTCAGGCTTGGCTGACCATGTCTTGGACACCACTCACAGGGTATGATTGAAGAAAATCACCATGCTCCACCACAGCAAATTCAAGAAAGAGTGACTATTCTTAGAAGCAGCAGCTCTCAGAAATCAACCAAATCTTAATAAATACAGTTGCATTAAGCTTCTGAAGATTTGGGAAATACTCATCACCAGAGGTTTCGCCTTACATTTCAGGCCACCTACAATGCCCTTAGAGGGCGCTCCACGTGGTTGGGCTTAGTATAGTATGATATTTGTGTTCATGTTACATTAGTTGTTTTTGTAATCCCCATAGATGTCCTAGTGACTAGGACAAAATATAGGAAGTATTAAATTCTGAGTTAATCCTTTCTGAGTGTCGTAAAAAAATCCATTAAGCCTTCAACATGAAGATTAATGTTTGTAGTTTGATCAATTGACTGACTTTTTTAAAACAGTGTAGGAACAGCAACATCATTCCGAATTGCATCAAACTAATGATGAAATTCACCTCAACAAAGGCAAAACGAATATACCACTGCATGGAGAAAGCGCTACTAAGAGAACAGATCAAGCTACTTAAACACAGATATCTGGATGATCCTGGAAAAGATTATGGACAACACAGTGAACCATATCCTTCAAACGAAGAAAGAAAAGTTAACTTCCAAATTTCAAAGACTAAAAGATTGACAAAACCAGTGGCCATATTCAAATTTCTCCAAAGTGAACGATAACAACCAACCAGAAGCAAGAAACAACAGGAGTCTCCAATCGCCTACAGGTAACAGTAACGTAGTTAACCTATCCAACCACGCTTTAAACAAAGAAACTCTCGGTACTAAAGAAAGGTCTAAATTTTGCTGTAGCACCCAGGTCAATAAATAAACTTGAATTTATTTGTAACATAGAAGAAGGCTATAGATTCAAATAACATAGCAGACAAAATAGGTTTAGAAACTGCCAACATTTTAAATCATAACAAAACAATAACAAGCAACTTAACAAATGACGAATTAACAGCGGTGAAATCATTAAAGTCAAATCCGAACATCGTAATAACTAGAGCCAATAAAGGAAGTGCCACTGTTATTTTAAACCGAACCACTTATGTAGAAAAAAATGAATCTGCTAGTCTTGGACAATAACACATACCAACTCAACCAATAGAATAAAAAAGAAAACAGAGAAACTATTTCCACACTACGCTCTTTCCCAAAGAATTTGCAGGCTACCAAAAATACACAAAGAAAACATACCACTCCTGCCTATAGTCGAAGGGATAGATAGCTCGAATTATCACTTAGCCAAAAAATTAGCAGCAACACTCAAGGAGTTGGTAGGTCATTCCCCCTCCTATATCAGAAACACGCGACACTTCATAAACATCATCAAAGATGTTACATTAGAAAAAGATGATTTATCAGTCAGTTTTGATGTCTCTGCCCTCTTTACGAATGGCCCAATCAGTGACACAATCCTTCTTTTACAGAACAAATTTCCTCCAGATATCATGG
This sequence comes from Typopeltis vanoorti, assembly GCF_054136105.1. Classification (NCBI taxonomy): domain Eukaryota; kingdom Metazoa; phylum Arthropoda; class Arachnida; order Uropygi; family Thelyphonidae; genus Typopeltis; species Typopeltis vanoorti. The sequence continues at coordinate 139,886,966 of NC_143560.1, forward strand.
TGCTCTTTGCATATGTATTGCTTTCTGGTTATTTTGTATGGCAAAACGCTTTCTACCTAGAAAAAGAAGGCACGGCCATGAGCTCGCCATTATCCCCTCCTATTGCTAACTTTTATATGGAACATTTTGAGCAACTTGCTTTAGGTTCCTCTCCTTTAAAACCCAAAGTCTGACTTAGATATGTTGACGATGTTTCATGATCTGGTCTCATGGCCACCAGACACTAGACGCATTCCTTAGCCACCTAAACAAACAACACAAACAGTTCACAATTGAGATTGAAAAACAGAACACACTTCCGTTTCTAGATACACTTGTCACACGTCTCCCTTCTGGCAATCTTTCCTTCACTGTTTATCGGAAACCGAAACATACTGGCCAATATATACACATGACTCCTACCACCACCCAACAGAAAAACTACGTGTCATTAATACTCAAAAGAATAGGGCACTGAAAGACGAATTTAAAGTTATCAGCGATACTTTTCAAAAAAATGGGTACAGCCAAAACACTATTAACAAAATTCTCTACACGACCTCAATAAAAAACAAAGACAAACCAGACTACAATAAAGCTATAACCATTCCTTACATTAAAGGGACATCAGATAAAATAAACAGAATACTACAAAAATACAACCTCAGAGCTACATTTAAACCTCCTGCAAAATTAAAAAGCTTACTCAACTCATCCAAAGACCCACTCCCTCTGCTGGCCCACCCTGGAGTATACCATATTTATTGCACTGGTAACATACCATATATAGGAGAAACAGGACGCACAATTCCAATCAGACAAAAAGAACATAAACGACACATTAAATATAATAATTATGGTGAAGCTGGCCTTTCTGATCATGCCCTGAATACCTTACATAGAACTGACTGAAAAAGCACTAGTTGTCTACATGACACCAAAACACGGTATGAAAGCAAATTTAAGGAAGCCTGTGAGATTATTACCAACCACCCCAATCTGAACAATAATGATGGTCTAAAATTCCCAAACATATGGAAGGCATATATTCGACCAATGTTATCTTCCTCTCTAAGAGCAACTATAAACAGGACTGTAGAAAATCCAGGATCCTAAATCAAAAATAACAATTGTAATGCTAAAAATAGGACATCATTGTTACTGAAAGAAAACTATCTGTAAGAAAGAATGTTTATTCATGTTATCATAAATAGAATTTAGTTTGATGTAAATAATTAATTTTTTTTTTTTCACTAGAGGTCATACCAGTAGAATAATTTGTGATCAATTCATTGTTTCTCTAGCTTACTGTATTGTAATGTAACTTAGCTTGTCCCATATATTTGTATATGCTCCAGATGATGATCTTAATATGAAGATCGAAACGTCGGGATATTAAAAGAGTTATTTATAACAAGGTTGTAAAGTCCATAATTTCTAAAATGAATCTGATACCCAAATAAACTACAGTGAGTGACTTTCTTAAATAAAGTCAACATTTTAATTTTCGACTTAGCAGCTAATATGAACCAAAAAAAAAAAAAAAATCCTTATATATTCTTAACCACCACCAGTTTTAAATAATTGCCATTAGACACCACAGAATATCAGTATTTACTTCCACAATTTCATTATAATATAATATCTTTCATTCCAAAGTTTATCTTAGTACTAAGAAGCTCACAACATGCTGAGTAGAAATTCTATGGGTAATATGATTTTACACAAATAATTCATATTTAATGTTTATTACAACCTCAATTTGTCTTAATTATAACTCAAGACTTTTTAAAACTAACCAGACAGACATGTGATTGTCCTTTTCTGCAAAACATTACATTCTCACAAAAAAAAGGCTTTTTTTTAATATAAAAATGTTATTTTTTTTCTTTTTCTGAAAGCAACACCAGAATTGTCTATTTACTGAAGCAAAGTCATATCATCATTTTTTACAGAACTTTATTATATTTAGTTATCATATAACTGTTAAAATTTTAAATATTTAGAATAATGCTTTAGAAAACTCATTATGTTCCTTTTTAATATCTGATACATATTACTCAGAACTGAATGGAAAGAATCGAAAAACATAAGTACCTTGCCAAAAGAATGGGTCAGAGGAAGATCATGAGTTGAAAAGAGAGGTATAATATCTTGCTTGAAATCTTTGATCCATATTCCTATATCAATATCTTTACTATAAGGAATAAAGTCACACTGCCGGTAAAAACCTACATAAAATAATAAACAGTTTTTTTGTTTTTTTTTCATAAATTTAAATAATCTTCAAGAAAAGAGCTGCAGAAGAAATTTTCTAAACCTTGACTTCTAAACACTGGCCAAATTATTATTAATACTTTATTTTATAGATTACTTTTATAAGTGAAGTGAACTTAGGTGATTCTAATATATTTGAATTACAGCAGTTGGAGGATGTGTAGGAGAAGAATTCAACAAAGAATTCAACTTGGTTAGGTAGCCTCTGAAAAATATCATGAAACACTCAAAGTGGAAATGCAACTACAAAGTGTCTCATTGTGGTTGTTGTGACTCTCAAGGCATGCAACAATAATCTGAATATTGGAGAAATGGTTTTCACATATGTTATATTAATGGATGAACTCAGTCTGAAGATTCCTCACTTGCACTTAATAGATTCAAAGATGGGTATTTCTTTATTATATCACATTTAAAAAGGAGAGTGTAAAACAGACACATACCATTTTTGTTGTGTGTGCCATGCAGTGATAAATGTAAAACAGCTATACAACATCACTCACCTTGTAAGAACTTTATAGTTTCATTACTTTGTGGCATGAAACATAGAAAAAAATAAAAGGCAAGTGCCTCATTAATCTGGCATGTTTTGTAAAGTTAACTTAAAATAAAAGCTGGTTTTCCAGATGACTGCAATAGCGTTCATATTATAGAAATTTATAAAATTTGAATATCAAATAAAAAACAATGTTGTTTTACATTTTTTTTTTTATATATGAATACTTAGTGGATTTATTCAGTAGTATAAAGTAAAGTAAAATGCTAACTTGAATATCTAATAAAAAAAAAATATCAAATTTAATGTAACTTTCCTTTATAATGTGATTCACAGAAATAATGAAAGAGTGGAGTTCAGTGTACACCCTTATCTTACACCTAATTTTACATCAAGCCATATTTCCACATCTCCTGCTGACTCTTTTAATAGAGAGCATTCCAACCTGTCACCATTTCTTCATTTTCAAAGAAATCTAGTAAGAGGTTTACCAATCCTCTTAAATCTGCTTATGCTCTTTAGCAAGCAGGAAGTGTCTGAGCTTGCCCAAGTTTGCAATATGGTCTTTAACACTGTCAGCCATTAATTCCCAGAAAGTGAATTTCTTGTGGTTCATTTCAATGTAATACACACAGCCTGTAATGTTTTTTTCATTCCAAAGTGCAAATCTTACTCTGCCAACTGGACAGTGGTTAAGTGTTAATATACTTAACAGCAATAGTCCAACCACAGAGCTGTACAGCATGCTACTGCCTTCTACTTGATTCTACTTCCTTCGGCTAATTGTTAATGATGCTACTCACCCACTTCTCCTGATCTTGAAAATGCAGTCTGATAATTCTTCCCTCAAATATATCTTAAATTATCTTTTGCTGATCTGCATAACAGTAAAAAAAAAAAAGAAAAGATAAATACCCTTTCTATAGGGAAGGAATGAAAAAATGATAAGCCATTAGTCATGTTATATTGTAACAGTTTTTTTTTTTTTGAATGATTCAAATAATATATAAATTATGAAATGATTTTACTTTATCAAACACTTCCTGATGAAGGCCAATTCCAAATCTTCTTCACTTCAGGTATTAGGCCTAACCATCTGTTACGGAGCTATCTTTAGCACTTCTAAGCCGTACCCATCCCGAGGATAAGGTGACTAGCCCTATGCCTCCTGGTGTGTCCTATGTCTGTAACTGCATGTGTTCACAGGATTCCAAATGTCTTTTGAAAAGAAATTAAGACATGAAGAGCCAACTCAGCTGAGAAAAGGGATAGTGTAGTGGGAAGCACCGAGTAATGAATGCAAATTATGCTTATCAATCACAATACATGCTTATGACAGATCCCACTACTTTCATTCCATTTCATGTTTTCCATTCTAGTTCCTGATTTATCATCTCAGAAGGCAGATAAATCAGGAACCAGAACAAAACATGATTATGACAGATCCCAGTACTTTCATTCCATTTCATGTTTTCCATTCTAGTTCCTGATTTATCATCTCAGAAGGCAGATAAATCAGCAACCAGAACAAAAATAGCAAGCCCTGTGCATGGACAATGTCCAGAAAAAATATACTTTTTTCATTGTGTACTAGCCTTGTCTGCCTATTTTCAGCAGTCAATAGTCACCAAAATGGCTGACTGAATCGATAACTCTGCTTTGCAACCTACAAGTTGTAGATTAAAATCGTACTGTGGCTTAGATGTTTGTGACTGTCTTTAAGTGTTAAATTATTTTCAATACCTAGTGTGAAACCACCACTCAACTTACTGTAGGCTTGAGTGACTGTTCCTGAATTAGCTAACTTACTATAAATTTTGCTATAACACAATATGCCTAAGAATTAAGTTTTCCATATCCTGGAGAGTTTATAAGAACCATATTTACTTAAATAAAGGGTAGCTGTAGATTCCACAAAAAAAAAAAAAAAAAAAAAGCCTTGTATTTAAAATTGTTGCAATGAATCATGATACTTCTCTTCTTCTTCTTCTTCCTTGGAATCTGTTTACAAATTTTGCTATACACAAAGCTCTTTAGTTGGAAAGATACGAGTTCAAATCTTGGCTAGAATGCCAAGAACCTTTATCAGGACATTTCAAATGAAGGTGAGTTAGATGGTTTTGCATGGAGGTGGCTTGGATTTTCCTCCTGGCTACTTGGGTTTTTTATTTCACAACTGGTCAAACAAGCCAGCAGAACACTCATAAGCTAACCACCTTGTAGTAAAATTATAGTTATGAATACAACTATAATTTTAACTATATAACTATAAATATCCATGGATACTTGGAGAAGGTCATGAGTGCTTAAGGGAACAGTGACAGCATTTCTGCAATCTGTATGTAGCAGTAGTTGAGGATTTGGAGAGATGAAGTATTCTGCTAACTTTGTAGGATGTAGATATTAGATAAGGTGTGGTACATATGGTTAGGTTAAAATGAGAGAGATGCCTCATTGGAAAAGAGACTGATGGCTCTATTAGTTAAAATTTTTATAATCCCATATTGGGAGGGGGGGGGGGGTCATGGAAAAGCTTGTGAATTTATCTTTCCATGTGAGTAGGCTTTCTGTATACCATAAAAGAAAGGTTGCCATTTTTGGATGCTGTGTTACTATAATAACCTAGGTCGATATATTTTAGGTCCTATGTATGCTAACCATAGATAGTTTAGAATAATGTCATGATTTTTATTGCCCTTTGTTGAACAATCTGTTATTTTGGCATCATGTCATTCTAAAGACTTAAAGCAATGAATATAGCTATTAAATTCAATATACAGCATTTTTGTTGGTTTCCAAACTATATGAGGATTTTCCCTTAGTGGTATAATAAACCAAGCCTGCTTTGGTGCTCTTTTGTTCTCAACATCCTTTACATGTTCTTTCATGTAGTTTTCTCCAAAATGCCTTCATGTTTGATATATGCCAATCATGTAGATTTTTTTTATAGGTAGGAAGGTAACTTTGAGGTCATCACCTATAGTAAAGTGATAGCATCTTTATACTCCCTGCTTTCTTGCATGTGTGCAGAACCATTTCATAGTTTTTTTAGAATGCCATTAACAGTTCTTAGAACATAGCCATTCCTTAAAAGCACTTCTCTTAGATAATTAATTTCTTGTTTATTTTTATTGTTTTTACTAAAAAAGTGCATTATTTTTTTCTTTAATAATGGATTTTATGACATCCTTTTTCTAGACATAGTAGAAAAGGCCAGTTTGTATTTCTTCTATAATTAAGATTTTGAAGAAATTTGTGAGAGATCGTAATACAGCAAAGGGCAGGTAAGGGTAATATTATCTAAGAGGGTCAGCATGGATTTGTTAAGGGTGCTGTTGTTTTAGTAATCTAATTGCTTTTTATAATAAAGTAACAAGCGATTGATGATGGAAAAGCATATACTGCCATTTTCTGAATTTTACAAAGACATTTGACAGGATACCACATGATAAACTGATAATTAACTTACCGTATATGGGTTTTGGATATTGGGTTAGTGAAATGGATTGGAGATTGGCTGTCTAACAGATATCAGAGAGTTGTGTATGAGGGAGCAGTATTGAGTCCCAAATTGTTTAATCTTTACATCAATGACATTGCCAATGGATTGCAGGGAAATATTCAGTTGTTTGCAGATGATATGAAGCCGGGAAGGGTTATTAGTAATAGTGCTCATGTGGTAGCCCATCAGGAGGATTTAAATTAAGTTGGACAGATGAGCACATTAATGTGGGTATCAGTTTAATGCAACTAAATGTAAGGTCTTGAAGTTTGGGATTCATTGATGGGAAGCTGCATACTCTTTTGGAGAAACTGTACTAGAGGAAGTGGAGGAGGCAATTGGCCTTGGGATGATGACTGATAAAAATCTGAAGTTTAGGGGACATATTACAAAGGTGATGAAAGTAACCTAGAGGATGCCAACCAAAGAAAGTAGTGTTGTGGATCCATTGTATACGCCCTTATCAGACCACATTTGGATTATTGTGTTCAGATTTGGTCTCAGGGATTTTTATTATTTTTATTATTATTCCGGGAAACTTCAAGGAGTCGACAGACTCATCGAGGGAGGCCCTAACATCATGTCAAGAACAACCATTCTACATTCACACAGTATCTATCATACCTTGCCTTGAACTCATTCACGGTCGTAGCACCCACAACAGACTCTGGCAGCTTATTCCACTCATTCACCACTCTCCAAGTAAAAAACCTAGCTCTAACACCCTTGTCAACCACATTCTTGCCCAGCTTCCATGCATATCTTCTGGATTAATCTTATAGAAACCCTAAAGTAATTTGAATGTCTCAATCATATCACACCTTTTCCGCCTATCGACCAATTTCTGCAACCCACAAATCTTCAACCTATTCTCATAAGGTTCATTCCACAGACCAGCTATCATCTTGGTCAATTGTCTTTGGATCCTCTCCACTTCCTCCCCATTATGAAGAAACCCTGGTGCCCATAACTGGGCACAGTAGTCCAGATGGGGGTCTTATCAAGGCTCGATACAGAGGAACAACAAGTTGTTTGTCTCTGCATGTTAAAGTATTTTTCAGAAGCCAAGTGATTCGATGAGCTGATTTAGCCACTTTTGCAATGTGCCCTCTAAACTTCAATTCCCTATCCACCAACACTCCCAAATCCCTGGCCTCATCAATCTCCTGGAGTATGGTTCCACCAATGTGATATACTGCTGCTATTCTTTTCACCCCGAAGTGCATAACCTTACACTTTGCCACATTAAATTGACATCCATTTTTCCTAGCCTAGTCCTCCAAACTATCCAAATCATCCTGTAAAATTTTGACATCCTGTGCACTCCCAATTGCTCTACCCAACTTTGTATCATCAGCAAACAGGTGAACACTTCCTCTCAGATCCTTTCCTATATCATTGATGAACAAATTGAAAAGCAGTGGTCCAAGAACAGAGCCCTGCGGCACACCACTAGTCACAAGCCGTCTTTTAGACTCAACTCCTGAATAAACCACTCTCTGGTATCTCTCCATTAACCACCCTCCTATCCATCTCACCAACCCTATATCCATCCCCATCTGCTCTAGTTTACTGATTAGGGTTCCATGTGGTCCTGTCAAAGGCCTTGGCAAGGTCCAGGAATCACTGTAAACCCATTACCCTTATCCAGTTCAGCCATCATTGTGTTATAAAACGTGAGCAAGTTACTGAGGCATGATCTACCCTTCACAAAACCATGTTGTCCCCCATACAATATCCCATTTTCATCTATCCAATCCTGTATTTTTTTCTTGACTAATTTCTCTAAGACCTTGACAATGATTCCTGATATGCTAATCGGTTGGTAATTTACAACAGCAGTCTTGGAACCACCTTTATGCAGTGGAACTATTTTCCCCTCTTTCCACTCCCTCGGGACTAACCCAGATCTGAGACTCAAATTAAACAAAATGGTCAAGGGTACTGACAATTCTTTAGCCACTTCTCGTATGACATGAGCTGGTATACCATCCAATCCCACAGATGTATTGACATTGAGGTTATGCAATAGACTACTCACCTCCACTTCATTCACCACAATTCCCATACAATCTACTGGTTCATTCGTTTCTGCAATGTCACCACCTGGATGATATATTCTTGCAAAGTGCTCACTCAGTAACTCAACTATATCACTGATTCAGTTACCTCCCTACCATTGGCATTCTTTAAAATCATTCTGCCATATACATTTTTCCTTTTACTTGCAACATATCGAAAAAACTGTTTAAGATTCTCTTTAGCCTGCATGGCCAATGTTCTTTCGTAATCCTTTTTGCTTTTCTTGCCACACTCGTTACCCTTCTGGCCTGTGCTTTATACCGTTCATGTGCCTGTCGGTCACCTTTCTCCTTAAATTCCCTTCATAGTTGTTTCTTTTTTTGCAGCTCAAGCTTAATGGTGTTATTCATTCATTTGATCCCTATTTCATTTATTATTCAGAATCTAGGTATACAGTCAGCCATTGCCTCTTGCAAACAATTCTTAACTGCCTCCCATGCACTATCAACATCCAGCCCTTGCAGTTTTCCATGCCATGGCACTGAACCAATCAAACTCCTAAGCTTGTCATACTTTCCATCCCGATAATTCCACCTGTACCCTGTCTTAATTGTAAATTCCACACCTTTAGCCACCTCCCAAGTCAAGACCCTATGATCACTCTCACCAATTGGTGGCAATGTGGTCATATTTGTTACAGCCAAATCCTCAGATGTAATTACTAGGTCAAGCACTCTCTTTCCCCTTGTATTTTCCATTGCATGCTGTCGCAGATAGTTATCCCTTAATAACCGCATAAAATCCAATTCTTTCCTCCCGTGTGTCCTCTCCTCACTCCAATCAATGCAACCATAGTTGAAATCTCCCATAATAATTACCCTCCTTCCACTCATTTCTTCTATTTGCTTGCGCATACTGTCACCACCATCTTTTCCATCACCTGGTCTATAGCAGCACCCAATTGTATATTTTGTTCTGCTAGCCACAATCTCACACCAAATGGCCTCAAACGTGCTCTTTTCTCTATCCTGCAGTTCAACTTCTATTCTCCTTGGCTGCAGCTCATCAGCTATCATCTACAATACTCCTCCCCCCATTTTATTCTCCCTGTCATTCCTGAACACACTATACCCATCACATTCAATCCCACTAGCTATATCATCTACAGTCAGCCATGATTCACTAATGCCAATAACCTGTGGTCTGGAAGTGCCAACCATGGCCCAAAACTCTTCCTTCTTGTTCCTAATACTCCTAGCATTAGTGTACATGAATTTAAGACCCCCATTAGCCTCAACCCTACTTGATGCCTTATATTAACTATCCTATTCTGATTTGTTGTCCTTATTCGCTCAGGCATATTATACTCATTCATACATTCAACTGCCTCCCTAAGGACTGTATATCTACTCCCCCCCCCTAATAAATCTAGTTTTCCTGATTTTGCACATCCACTACATTCAGCAACACTTTTTCAAGTATCCTTACACCGTATCCATTCAAATGCAAGCCATCCATCTTATATAGATCCTTTCGCCCATCGAACTCACTCCACACGTCCACAAATTCCACACCACTCGTCATACATAACCCACGCATAAAGTCATTTGCAATTAAGGCCCTCATTTTAAACATTTCACTGTCATACCGCAGAAAAAGACTAATAATTCTAACTCTCTCACTCTTTTCTTCTGCTACCTCAAACAATTCATTCAGGTCCTCTATCATTTCCATTTTGTCTCCTTTCAAATCATTCGTACCTGCCACAACAATAATTTCTTTCACCCTTTCCTTTTGCTCTCTAATAGACTCAGTTACATCGTTCATGGTCGCACCAGGTTGGTATGATTTTGTCAAATCCTCTACTAACACACCTTGTACTAACGAGTCTCCATACATCCATTTGAAGGAGATAAATTAACGCTGGACAGGGTGCAAAGGCAGATAACAAAAGGATATCAGGACTATACAATGTTAGCTATGAGGATAGACTGTGGACATATTGACTGCAGAGTTTGGTTGATAGAAGAAGAGGTGATATTATTGAAATATTTAAATTGTTGAGAGGTAGTTCCAGGGCTGACAGTGGGGAGTTCTTTCATTTGGTAGATCAGAAGGAAGAAGCAAAGACAAGGGACAATCAATGGAAGTGGGGAGTAAAGAGGATGAGGAATGGCTTTTCTGCATGAAACAGTGGTTGGACCTGGAATACATTGTCTAATAGGGTAGTGAGAGCACAAACAGTGAATGAGTTTAAGGAATACAAGAGAGACTTTGTGTTGTTTAAGCTGGCCTCCCATGATGAGTGTTATGATTCCATGAAAGTCCTGAATAATAATATTTTGATCTGGAAATAGTAAAGGAAAGGAAAGAGTAAATGACCATGGAAAAGGAATAGAAGTCCTGCAAATCACATTATCTGGTGCTGTTGTAATGCCAAAGAACACACAGTTGAGAGTAGCTAAGAGGAATATTCCAAGAGAAATGAGACTTGTAATTGAAAGGCAACCTCATTGGTGTATTTGAAAGAACTGGTTAAGAAAAGAAATAATACTTAGCAAGTAGAGGGGATTGCCCATAGTTCTGATTGGTAGACAATTTACATTAGGTTACTGCTTACAGCAAATATTTCAGCCTTCAATTTCAGCTTTGTCAGTGAATTGAAGAAGGGGAGCCAGATGAAGTTCTGAAGGCATCTCTGAAGACTTTGTGTCATCAGAGGATGTCTTTAATGTTTAGATATTTGGAAGCTGAGTTTAAAGTATAAAATGTCAAAGATGTTAGAGAAATTTTCAGAATTAGGAAAGCAACAGAGACAACAGATGAATGATATTCGGTGGGACAAGACATGCTGTGGCAAGGAATACAAATACACGTGTCACATTAGTGTCAGAAAGTCATATGGAGTGTAACTGGTCTGTTAAAATAGGCTGTGATTGTAGCTGCTATTTGGTCCTCAGCCAAAAACAGGTCTGGATTTCTACTGATAATATTCATGGCCTTGACAATGTTCCTGTGCTGTCGAGCTGTGTAAATGATCATAACACTAAGGTAATAAGATAGTAAAGATTAGCAAAAGATGCTAGGATGACATCATGCACTTAGTTCTAGGTGGACTGATCCTATTAGCAGTGTCCTAGGAGATCAAATATAAGATCTGACAATATTTGGATCCTAAAAGTTAAGAGATGAACTTTGAAGAAAACTACTGATAAGAAGCTGGTAATAATGTGAACTTAATTATGTATCACTGTCATAATGTACATATCACATCTTGAAAGGGAATTCCTGAAACAATAGACTGTAGTGTGTATTCCTCTTCAATTTGGAATATTTCTTAGGAGAATAATGGTTTTTAGTTATATAAAATCTCCTCCTATTGAAAAGCATTTTTTTTTGGTTTTGTTTTGCACATTTGTTTAAAAAATGATGGAACAATAATAATTCTTTCAGATCGATCTCATTACACTTGATTACCTAAGATTCTTTGAGCTTCTAAAACCATAAGAGAAAGTGTGAAAGGACCATTGTATTAAAGCATGAGTTTTTAATTGCATTGTAAGTAAATTTTATTGCAATCTGCAGTTTTTCTGTATATTTCTTTGAAATAATTTTTTTTTTTTACAAAAAGTTCTTTAGTAAGGTATACGTGTTTTTATTCCTTTTATTAAATGTAATTAAAATTTACCAAGTATATTCCAACAATAAAAAAAAAAAACATTTTTCTTAGAATACGCTCCTCAGGATAGTGAATTTTAATTTGATTTAACAGCATTTAAAACTTTATGAAGTAATACTTACCCAGGCATGTACCACTACTTAGCCAGAATGGAATTCCAAGGAAGTCTAACAGTTGCTTTGTTTTAGACAACAGCTTCCATGCTTTGGCACGAAATACTTCTGCCTCTTCACTTTCATCTCTTCCATATTTGTCATGAAATAACTTTGCTCTTGCAAAGTTGCACTCTAAAAATTTTGCTTTATCAGGAGACTGCAGGAACACTAATGGCTTAATGGGAAGGAATATTTTAATTTCATCCAAAGTGGCTGGAAGAACCTCAACTCTTAAAAAAAAAAAATAATAAGTTACATTTTGACCAACTGCATGTAATTCTAAAATATTGACTGTTTCAGTAATGGTATATTTTAATTGTAACTCTAGAGGAGAAGAAAGAGAATGACAAAATTTTTGAGTTCTATTTTATACTACCTCAATTATTTCTATTTTATTATATTTTTTTTATAGTGCAAAATTCTTCACAATGAAGCATGTAAGTAATCCTTCAAATCACTGCTGCCTGCCATGAAACATCATGAGCCAGCAACTTTCATCCAAATATCAAAAGCAGTACTAGAAGATTTTGTTCTAGTACTGCTTTTGTATGACAGTGAAACCTAATAATGCCGAGCCAGCAACTTTCATCCAAATATCAAAAGCAGTACTAGAAGATTTTGTTCTAGTACTGCTTTTGTATGACAGTGAAACCTAATAATGCCATAGTATATAGTTACATCAAACAATTATCATTTGATGTAACTTAAATGTCACACTCTGGAATTTGTAGCAGAAAGATCCTCTGAAAAATGTGACAATTTTTTTTTTTTTTTTGATAATGTGGATACCTCCAAAAAAGTTATCACAAGAAGATAAAACTTTTTCTAAGAGAAAGTTCTCCTAGAACTTTTACTGCGAGAATGTATTTTCAGATTATCATCAATTCCTGCCATGTAACTCAAAGGGTGTTCATGATATAATAGTACCACATGAAAAATTTGCATCATTGCTAACTTATTATCTATAATTTTCTCCAAATCAGTCTTTTATCTGTCAAGACTCCAACACTATCAGATCTTACATTTCTATCTTTTAAAGCACTTTTTGCTATATCAATCCACCTATATCTTGGTCTTCCTCTGGGTCTTTTTTCCTACCAACCTGGCAGAGAACACTTGTTTTACTAATCTTTCCTTTCCCATTCTGTTTAAGTGACCATACCACCTGGGATTAGCTTTGCTAACACATTCCTGGATGCTGAAAATGTCAAGTTCTTTCCTAATATCCTCATTTTTAATATGATATTGCCATTAATGTCATTCTGTTAATGCCCCTAAGCTTTATCACGACTCTCATATCTGCAGTCTCTATCCTTTGGTCAGGTGTTTTACTTTTGACCAGCTCTCAGATCCATAAGTTAAAATTGGTTTGAACACTGTCTTGTATACAGCTAATTTAGTGTTTTGACTAATTTTCCTCTTAATTCATATAAATTTTTTCAGTTGACTTCCTACCTTACCAGCTTTGTTGATTCTGTTGTCCATATTTAATTTAGCATCTTCATTTAAAAATCATGTCTAAGTAGCAGAAATGATTTATTTGTTCTATAGGTTTTCCATTCACAATGCAGTTGATATTTTCAATGCTTCTGCCTATTTTCATTGCTTTGTTATTGCTAACATTCATACCATATCTATTACAACAGTTATTCAATTTAATCAGGGAATCTTGCAGACTTTTAGCAGATTTATTTAAAAGTATAACATCATCTACATAAAGCAAAGAGCTGACATTGACATTTCCAATCTTGATATCAGGTTTAATACCACTTTCCTTCATAATGTGATCCATACAGATAATGAATAACAGAGGTGTAATGTACATCCTTGTCTAACACTAGATTTAATATTAAACCATCTTCCTATACTTCCTTCAATTCTAACTGCTGACTTACAAATAAAGACTAAGTATTCCTTGATATAATGCCCCATTGACACCATATAACCGTAGAGTATTGAATAGGTTTTCTCTTGGCACCTTGTCATATGCCTTTTCCTTACCTACAAAACTTTGTTGTATTCCCATGATTTGTCAACTATTTGTTGAAAAGTGAAGATCTGATCCCGACAGTCTCTATTTGGACTGAATCCAGCTTGTTCTTCACCAAGCTTTTCTTCCATAATCCTTCTCAACCATTTCTCAAGTATACGTGCAAAAATCTTACCAGGAACACTGAGTGGAGAAATACCTCTGTAATTCTCACATTCAGTTTTATTTCCTTTTTTTTATATGGGTACTATGAGAGCTCTAATCTAATCATCCGGAATTCATCACTCTGTCCAGGCCTTCTGAACTAAGCAGTGCAGCCACTATAAGACTTTTATACCTCAACACTTGAGCATTTCTGGTCAAATATTATCTACTCCTGCTGCCTTTCCATATTTCAGGTCTTTGAAGGCTTTTTCTGCTTCAAGTACGGATATGTATTCCTGAATGCATGACTGTTGAGTGTTTTTTTTTACCACTGTGCTTCATTTTGCAATTTTTCGAAGGAATTACTCTATACTTCAAGGATATCTTTTTCATGTCACCTTTATTATCTCTAATTCCTTGTACAGGACTTCTTCAACAACCTCCAGAATATCTTGCCACCTTCTTGATATTTATTTTCTATGTGCTTACGAAAGTCTTCCCATGACTTTTGTTTAGCTAGTTTTACACATTGTTTAGCTTTCTTACATTTGTCTCTGCATTCTGTAAGAGCACAAGCTGACTTATTTGCCAGGAACTTTTGATATGCTTTCTTCATTTCTTTCACTGCCTCTTTAACTTCCTGTGTCCACCATGTAGTTCTGATTTTTCTATCCTTGCAGACAACCTCCCCACATGTCCTGATTGATTCAGCTCTCTGGCTGAATCAATCAGTGCTTTTTTCTTCAGAGCTTGTCACTGAATCTCCAAGGTTTCATTCCAGTTCTCAGACGCTTTCATTTTTTCTTGAATAATGTTTGAGTATTTTAGTCTACAGTTCATATCTGAGAGCTGCTCAACTTTTATTCGCTTTAAAACTTTTTTATATATTCTTGTTTTCAATATGAAGTTCAATTTTATCCTGCTCAAGACTAAATAGTGATCACTTCCCCTTTCAAATCCTCTGTACACTCTGGTGTCCTGCACCAGGGAGAAAACATCACTATCAACAATAACATAGTCAATGAGACTTTTCTTATTCCTTGCCTCTTCTCTCCATGTGAATTTGTGTACATTTTTAAGTTAGAACATTTACCAAAAACTAACTTCTCATCAGATTCCTTCATTCCATTCACCTCTATTCTTTCTACAATCTCCCTCATACTAGATTTCATTCCTGTTCTCAGACACTTTCATTTTTTCTTGAATAATGTTTGAGTATTTTAGTCTACAGTTCATATCTGAGAGCTGCTCAACTTTTATTCGCTTTAAAACTTTATATATTCTTGTTTTCAATATGAAGTTCAATTTTATCCTGCTCAAGACTAAATAGTGATCACTTCCACTTTCAAATCCTCTGTACACTCTGGTGTCCTGCACCAGGGAGAAACAATAACATAGTCAATGAGACTTTTCTTATTCCTTGCCTCTTTTCTCCATGTGAATTTGTGTACATTTTTAAGTTAGAACATTGTGTTAGTAATAACCAGTACATGTCCTGAGCAGAAATCCAACAGATATTTGTCATTATTATTAGCTTTGCTCTTTTCTCAAAAATTTCCCCAAAATATTTTTGTATGTCTGACAATCATTTCCTACTCTACTGTGTAGATCCCCAACAAGGACCAACTTTTCCTTTTTCATTGTGTCAGTTGCTTTCTCTAACGTTTCAAAAAATTCCTCCACTTCTACCTTAGTAGAACTTTCTGTGGGACCATAGGCACAAATAAGTCTCATTGCCCAGTTCCCCATTCTGATATTTGCCCACATCACTGTGCTTGAGACTTCCTGCCATTCAAGAAGATTAGGCTCATATTTAGTGTTGAATACTATGGCTACTCCTTATTTTCCTTGATTTCCATTGCCTGAATATAACATTTTGTATTTATTGCTCAGAAAGGTCTCACCAGCTTTTGTCTTTTATGTTTCTGTCACCCCTAGTATCTCGATCCGGTCTAATTCCTCAGCTAGCTTCATTTCTTTGCCATTCAGGCTTCTTATGTTGATAGTACCGATCTTGAACTCTGGTGATGTTGAGTTGCAGTATGGTTTAAGATTTGTTCCAGTAGCTAACTTTTTGCTGATTGCCCTGGTTCCCTGGAGAAAACAGTGGGGCCTTGTTTAACCAGCGATGCCCCAGCCGGCATGAAATTCTGTCATGTTGTACTATCATTGTATATTTTAGTTTAAGCCAATAAGAATACAATTTAGTTGGCTAAATCCCAAATTGCCAGCCCATCATCATTCATTCAGTATCCAGGTAGATACCTAACAGGGTGCATCATCAGAAGGTGAGGATTGGTGGACATTAGGTCAGAAGCCCTGGTCAGTTCTCTGCATTCCTTTAAAGACTATGTGGAGGTCTCCTCTCAGTTATATACCTTTGACACTTAAGCACACCATTTTTACATTATGAATATTTTAATACCATAACACATTTTAAAGATCTTAATGTGACCCACTTTGTTTATGATCAGAAATCACAGGTAAGTTAGTTTTTTTCATTTAGTCAAATGGATGTGAAACATATAGGCAGCAGAATTAAAGAAGATGATCTCTCAAATCCTGGGGAAATGTATTAAAAAGTAATTTCCATACCTGGAATAGTCCACTATTTATGGTCTCAATGAAATTATCACTGAAACCATTAGATCAATGGTTGGCAACATGTCAACATGTCATCTCATGTAACTTTTAGCCCACATGTATGACAAACACTTCTCAGTTTAGTTTGTCAGTGCACTGCAAGCAGAGTATATGTACTGCATGGCACTGAAGGTTTGATCATTGCGGCAGTAATGAGTATAAAATAGTTAAAACATAATAAAATAATACCTGTGTGTATGTAGTGTTTGTGATAGGTATAGGAATTCATATAATAAATCACTTGATTTTTATTACCATCTAATTCTACACAAATGGATAGCAGTAGACTATGAGTGGAACTATGAGTTTTCAACGACTGGGACATGTTGGAAGTTTTTTCACTTGGTTAGACTATAATAAATTTAGTTTAATCCTTTATCTAAGTGTAAGCAAACAAAGTTTATGCCTGAAGTATCTTCAGGACTGAGGCAACTCGTGGTAAAGGTGGACCAAGCTCTCATCACTCCTTGTCTTAGTATTTCCCATAATGTAAATCACATCTCCTTGCAGACATGTATAATGCTGCATTAAGGGAAGGCCACTACCCAGACCGGTTTCGACCTTTATTGAGGTCTCATCAGTGGGAGGCAGACCCAGAGGTGGTAATACCAAGGTGGAAGCAACGGAGAAGTCATATTTATGAGACATATTTATACAATTGAACTGAGAGAAGTGCAGACACAAATATTTTCAAATTTATATACATGTATGGTAAACTGTTCCACTCATTATAATAAATTAGTTTAATCCTTTATCCAAGTGTAAGCAAACAAAGTTTGCACCTGAAGTATCTTGAAGACTGAGGCCTCATGGAAAAGGTCTCGTCAGTGGGATCCCACTGACGAGAAGTGAAATTGCTCAGCAATTTCACTTCTTCAAGGTCAGTAATCTCGTTGCCGGCGGTAAGCGTCATATACTCGTAGTTGGCTTGTGCAGAGCACATACCATCTATGAGTATACACAGTTTTGCTGCTAGCTCCACAAGCCAAACATTTTCACTTCTTCAAGGTCAGTATGGTAATCTCGTTGCCGGCAGTAAGCGTCATACGAGTATACTCGTAGTTGGCAGCGAACATGTTAAACATAAATTATGGCAAACTTGCCTGATGTTGAGAGACTCGCTCAAGAAGTTCAACAGCAAAAGTCACATTAATTTTTACCTAATTGGATGTTACATTTTTTTCCAATATTAATAAATTAACACTTCAAAAAAAAAAAATTTGTTTTTCAATAAATCATCTCACTCTAGTTGATTTCTTTCTTTTTTTTTTAAATTAGATCAAAAATGGCTCTCTACTCAAAAAAAAAAAAAAGGTTGCCGACCCCTGCATTAGAATAAAAAGAAAATATTCTGTGTTATATTTCTTGTTATAATAAAGTGTCTCTTTTTTGGATTCCTGATATGAATGTTGGTGGATGAGCCAGAGCATGAATACAATTTGCATATGTACACACTGGCCAGGTACATTTCTCTTATTCTGAAAAACTGGTGCTGGTTCTCTCTTCTGATTCAGGGAAAATTTATATTATACTGCGCCACCCTGAATCATAGATTTTTGAACAATGAAAAATCAAAGAACCAGAACTTAGCATAGCATGCTATCCCTAATTTCTTAAACTATATAAAGTAATTCACATGTCATCTATCTCTAACTTAGTTTGCAGTCGTAGCCTCCCTTATAAATTACCTCCTCCTGCTGTGGTTCGATTATGAACGGTGCAATAGAAAATGAAATCAGGCGAGGCACTTATTGAATCTAAAGAAAACATTTATTTACACTCTAGTCAGATTACACATTATAAATAAACTTTGGCACGTGTTTGCTTCAATATTAATTTCAATGAAAAACAATTATCTAACCCTTCTTACTCTCTCTTAGCATGTGTAAATATCAGTACAGTTAAAACATTCTATCAAAAGTAAACCATGAGCTTAAACTCCACAATACTAAAGGATATTCATTCATAGCCATTAATTTTACCCTAAATTCTTCATTCATGTCTCAGAGTTACACTGCCCTCTTAAACTATATCTCTAAAGTCCTCACATAATAATCACAACCTTCTAAACTTAATGTCCAACTAAAATTTACAATCTTTCTTCCTTTGTACATTCTCTAAACACATTAAAGTTTCTACTTTACCAATTGCTGGGGAACCATTAGAACATCATACATATCTCGATATAACATCACCTCCAGGTCCACTTTTCATTCTGCTTGGTCTGCATTACCCCACTGAATGGTCCGGACTGGATATATCTCCGCCGACGACACGTTGTCGCCTTTCACTGGTCATCAGGCTCGGCAAGGCTTAGCTGTCTCAGCGGCAATCAGGAACTCAGCTTCGCTGGGCAAATCCTTAACCAACGATCTCCCAAGGATTCCTCAGCATTCTCCCACGATCTCTGCCTTGACAATCCCTCCAAGGAACGGGGACACACATCGGCAAGCGAAGAGGATGACTAAAGAAAAACTCGCAAAAAAGCCTTGAGCTGGCACTGCTTCGCTTTTTAAATTCCGCACCAACACTTCCTTACTACGTCATTAAATTTCTCCCTCTTTGCTCACGTCACATCTCCCAGCACCTAACGTCATAATCTCCCCTAGCATACTCTTCAGCAGTGGTGGTGGTGGGGGGGGGGGGGAGATCGCATGCTCTCCTTCTACAGTGCATGTGTACTTGGCATACGTGTTTTGTTCCTGGCTATTGGGTACTTAATCCGATTAGCCTTCTCTCAGTAATATAGAAGTATTTATACAAATTTAGCAAAGTTTAAACAATGGACTATTCACAGTAAATACATTACAACACTTTGGACAAATAAAAGGATTCTTAAATTATTAATGTTTCTGGTAATTTACAAGCAATTTTATCTGCCTGATATATCAGTATATGCCAAAATGTAAGATGCATGTTAAGTTCTGAAGAAAATATAAATTAATACAGTTTCAGTTTCATTCAGAACTTAACAATACACACACACATGGACTTAGAGTCATAAGATACTTATACTTAATCCAACATTAGTTGGGCTCAACCTGCCCTCCCCAAAAAAAGGACAGGAGAGAAATGGGAGGGGGGAACCCCATATGAATAAATAAAATTAAGTGATAATTTTGTGTTTTTGTTATAGTACTGATAAGTATGAGAGAAATCGCGACCAAGACATCAATGACTAATATCAATATGTGCAATTTAGTGCAATGTAGAGTATGTTTAATATATTCGTTGCTGAGAGTGAATGATATGTGATATGGAAGCAAGAATGGTGAAAATATTTGTCGGAAATGTTTCGTAAGCGAGTATAAGAAATGCAATTTGTGAAGGAATGAAGTGACTGATAATAAACATGTAAGGCAGGATCGTCAAAGTGTTGTGGGGAATGTAGTAGAAGAAGTGAATGATAGCGCACAAAATACGAATGAGGGTTTGAATGATGTGGTTGAAAGCAATAATGTGGATGATGAGATGTTAGTGTGGAAAGGAATTGCATATTTACATGGACTCCTTCACGGGACAAAATGTGAGCTTGAGTGACAGGAGAAACAATTGCCGTGTGGTACAGAAGGCCAAAAAACGAAAGAAAGAGTGAATGGGAAAAGCATAAAAGTGCGAGAAAGTATGGTGATTCGATCATAAGAGGTATACTTAATGAGAAAGTGACAAAAGCATCTTTTCCAAGTGCAAAGATAAGAAATGTTAGTGATGCTGTAAGTATGCAAAAGAAAGCAAATAAGGTAATTATTTTGGTTGGCACAAATGATTTGAAAGGTGAGAAATATGCAATTAGAGAAGATATGAAAGGGTTCTTAGTGGAAGCAAAAATGAAGAGTAAGAAAGTAACGATTGTGGGTCTGCTGCCTCGGTATGATACTGCAGAACTGAGAAGGGCCATGACTGTCAATGAGAAGACCGTACAAGAGGAATGGTGTGAGGTTTATTGATGGAGTGAATTTGATGGATGAAAGGACTTATATATGCCTGATGGACTTCATTTAAATGGCTTTGGAGTTAGATGTTTGGAGAGAGTGAAGTAGTACAAAACCAGAGAAACTAGAAATATTAGGGAGGATGAAATTGAACAGGTGCAAAGTAATGATTATGGAATGCTGAATGTGATTTCATGGGTCTCCAATTCATATGGGTTGGTAATGACATTACACAAGGGTAACTATTGATACAAAGTTGAAATACATGTACACAAATGCAACAAGTATCAGGAATTTGGGTGAGAAAGTTTTGGCACTGGTAAGCTCAACTTGGCCAAAAATTATATGCATCAGTGAGACCTGGTTGACTGAAAATGTAATTCTTCAGCAATCATTAGCAATACTCCACCACCTACCCTGTTCCTTCAATACTCCCTAAAGGGTATTGTATATTCAGGTAGTATTGAAGGAACAGGATAGGAGGTGGATTATTGCAGATGATAACTGAAGAATTACAACCAACAAAGTTAGAAGTTAAAGAGGATTTTAAGTCTGAGGAAGATAGTACATTTGAGGATGTCTGGTGTGAGATAGAGGCAAAGAGGACAAAATACATTTTGAATGCTGCTATAGTCCAGGGGATCCACAAGAAGATGTAGATGCCATGTATTGGCAGATTAGCACAGTGTAAGCCAAAGAATTATTGGAGACTTTAACTATGGGGGGGAGGGGCATGGCAAGATGGAAGTGGAATTTATAGTTGCTAACGGACTATAACATGTTGTTTCATGCAATTGAGGGGACAAGAGAGTTTGAGGATCTGATAACAGCATTAGAAGATGCATCCATAACCAAGGTAGACACTTTGCCTACAATGGGGAGAGTAACCTTGTTCTGGGAAGTTGCCAAACATGTGGAGTTCTCTGTCAAGAAAGGAGTTTATGTTCAACTATAAGGCTGGTAATTATGAGAGGCTCAGGAATCATCTTGGAACAGTGCCTTGAGATTGCTTTATAGTAGCAGTATCGGACTGCATACTGAAGGTCAGGAGGATAAACCAAGTTGGAATTAAGTGGATGATTAGGGATATAAAGCAAGAGCTGCAAAAAAGAAAACATTGTGGAGGAAATATAAAAAAAATAGTGATCAGCATACTCATGAGGCCAAAGTAAATTGAAAAGACTTTCATTTTATTATATTTTTTTTTTTGTTATGTAGCATGTAAGAGGATTCAAGAAGAAAATTATCAAAAAAAAAAAAAAGCAGAAATACACCTATTGGAAAAAAAACTACCTGGAATGTGAGAAGTATCCACCACAAAAAAATAGAACTGGACCAAGCATTAGAAGAAAGAAATGTAAAAATAGCAGTAATTACAGAATCTAAAAAAATACAGAGAGAAACAGACAAAACTGAAAATTATATCCATATATACAGTGGGTAAAAGCAGAATAGAGAGCTAAATCTGGTGTAATGATCTTTTTACACAAATCTCTTAGAAGCAATATAATCCATTACAACTTTTGAAACGGCAGAATAACAGAAATGAGAATTAAAATAGACAGAGGCTATACGACAGTGACTGGAACTTATGCACCTGAAGAAAGAAAACAGGAGATTCAGAAAACTTTTATACAAAACTACAGAATATATTAAATAAGATCAATCCTAATGATCACATCTTGGTAATAGGCGATCTTAATGCAAGAATTGGCAATAACCATATAAACTGAACATAGGACCTACAGGAGAACTTTTTTCTCTTAATCTATTTCCATTCCTATGGAATGGAAATAGATTAAAAGATTTTACTATAGTAATAACCTTAAAATAATGAACACCTTCTTCAAAAATAGACATCCACAGATACACCTGGGAAGCAAGAGATACAAGAACCATTATTGATTACATAATCAGCAATATCAAAATGTTAGAAATGATAATAGATACAAGAGTATACATAGGATCTGAAATAGAATCAGATTATTACCTGTTAATTTCAAAAATAAAAAGGGAACCAAGATGGAAAACAACAAAAAGGTATAAGGCAAATAGAAATTTTGAATCCTTCAAAGTTTGACTTCTGGATGACAATAGTATTAAAGATTTGTATCAAAAAAGAATAAAGAACTGGATGATAAATATAAAAGAAAATCAGAACATAGAAGAATGGCCAAACCTAAAAATCATAATGACAAAAGCTGAAATTTAGGAACAAAGAAAAAGATGCCTTAGGGACTGTGATGACAAAATTAAATGGATTATTGAAGGAAAGAAAAAGGTTTCTGCTGTCTACAATCAAAAATTGAAGACAGCAGAAAATACGCAATAGCAGAAGAATAAACAGAAATAAATGGAACAATTTTGTAACAAAATTAGAAAGAGAGGGAGAGAGACTGTATGCTCAAAAGACCTAACATATATAAAATCCTTAAAGATCTAAGTAATGAAACTAGAGAAAAAGCAGATATTAATACCATTAAAATAGAAACATGGCAAAATTATTATCAAGATCATGGTATAATGAAAACATTCAAAGCAGAAAACCACCCTTTGTAAACATCTCAGACAACTTGGAAAACATCACTCTAGAAGTTAATAAATTTAGTTTAATCCTTTATCCAAGTATGAGCAAACAAAGTTTGCACCTGAAAGTATCTTCAGGACTGGGGTAAGGTAGGGCAACACCAGGGCAACTCCTTGCAAAGGTGGAGCAAGCTACTATCACTCCTATTTCAGTATCTCCCATAATGCAAAACACATCTCCTTGCGGATATGTCTAATGTTATGCATTAAGGGGAGGTCCACTACCCAGACTAGTTTCGACCTTTATTGAGGTCTCCTCAGTGGGAGCCAGGCCCAAGTGGAGATACCAGCAGAAGCATTAGCAAGGTCATCTCTACCTATAGGAGTTGCCAAATGGTGTGCCACCTTTTTAATAAATGACTGGATTTAGAGAGATGTTGAAAATTTATTTTTCACTTGGTTAGAATATAATAAATTTAGTTTAATCCTTTATCCAAGTGTGAGCAAACAAAGTTTGTGCCTGAAAGTATCTTCAGGACTGGGGTAAGGTAGTGCAACACCAGGGAAACTCCTTGCAAAGATGGAGCAAGCTACTATCACTCCTATCTCAGTATCTCCCATAATGCAAAACACATCTCCTTGTGGATATGTCTAATGTTATGCATTAACTCCTATAGGTAGAGATGACCTTGCTAATGCTTCTGCTGGTATATCCACTTGGGCCTGGCTCCCACTGAAGAGTCCTCAATAAAGATCGAAACTAGTCTGGGTAGTGGCCCTCCCCTTAATGCATAACATTAGATATATCCGCAAGGAGATGTGTTTAGCATTATGGGAGATACTGAGATAAGAGTGATAGTAGCTTGCTCCATCTTTGCAAGGAGTTGCACTGGTGTTGCACTACCTTACCCCAGTCCTGAAGATACTTTCAGGCGCAAACTTTGTTTGCTCACACTTGGATAAAGGATTAATCTAAGTTTATTATATTCTAACCAAGTGAAAAATAAACTTTCAACAATCACTCTAGAAGAATTTGTAAAATTCGATGTAGCTTGGTATTTTACAAGCACCTTACATCGGCTTTTACAGAGGTCACATCTCAAAAGATTGTAATATAAAAAGAGCATTTGCAGAAAGAATATATTTAATCCTATGATAAATTTTACCTGGCCAAGATATAGTAAACAAAGAATGGGTAAAGTTTGCAAGAAACAAAAGAAAATGCTATGTCACTCCAACCTATATGTTATTTGTTTAGCTAAGTGCTTTTGAAACCATTGTTTACAAGCTCTGTGTATGCCCACCATCAAGGTCATTCTTAAAAGGGACGCTGCAATTCACAAGTAGTTCTGGTGTCCGTCTAATTGGATTTGTGTAGTACACCTGGAGAAGAAAGAATGAGTTGGTTGAAACAGAAGATCAAAGAATTGTGCCGTATTCTTTGGGGGTCTCAACACTTCACGCAAGGTCCCGGAGACGGTGAAATAAAAAGGCATTGAAGATCGACAGAAAAGTCATCGGCAGTTAGAGGCAGATATATCGGGAGTAGGATCCAGCGGACGGAATGTTATGGCGAGGCCAGAGGAGAAGCCAATGGGAATGATGAGAGAAATGGCAATGTAAATACCCAAGGCAGGATGTCTTTTGCCACAGGAGGTCAATTGAAGCCAATAGCTGCAGAACGAACTTCAACCATTGGAGAACTTACCGTGTGCTGAAACCTCTTCCCTGAGCTATTTGAGTGCCGGAGATTGCAGTCCAAAGCCCGCCACTATCCCGACGAAATGCCGCTGAAGCAAGACACTCCAGAAGGATGTCTAAGGCCCGAGATGATAGGAAAAGTATAAGGACTTTAGCGAAAGACCTTGGATGAGTGTGCAACACAGAGCCTCTGTAAGTTTGTTTCATCTTTTGTTGTACATTCCTTTTGTAATCTAGGAGATACGTTATAGATGGACTGATAAGAATTAAGTTAATAGTAATAAGAAGTGTCTATAGGCGAGTCATTTGGCATGTTAATAAGTGGCATGAGATTTGTGAAATAACTTGGCATAGTTAGCTAACCTCCTTGTGAATATACTAAGGTTTAAGTTGAATAGCAAAGAGTAAATAAGTAATTTGCTCCATGAAATTATTTAGTATTGAAGTTAAAAAATTTCTTTACGCTAAAGGTTTAACAGATAAGTAGAGAGGACAACCTCCCTATCTGTTGATTGGTGTACCTTTTATACTAGTGTAAATAAATGTGTTTTGTTTATCTGTCTCAATAGAGTGCCACCTGATCTTTCTAATTACAATGCACTGTTTCCAAATAAACGCAAACCTAAGAGCGGGTACCAAGTAAGATAGCAGAAGCGTGTAGTCAGGTGCAATTAGACTACAACTGTTTGTGTTAAATTTTACTGAAGGAATTTATGCTAGTAAGAGAGAGAGATCTACTGGACGTATTACTGAGTTTTATGTCAATAAAACGATACTGGTGGCACAGTCTTAACAAATAAATTTTCCAGTGTTCATAGGTATAGGACTCGTAGTGCAAAAGGTAGATAAACATCTTACCCAATAGTAGGATAGAATAAGAAAGGAAAATATAAGGAAAACTTATAATAAAGATATTACAAAGGCACAGCCAGCCTCATTACTACAAATAGCGGGAAATAATAGCCTCTGTTTACACTGGTGCAGCGTCGACAGGATAAAAAGAATAAGAAAGCTTACGTAAGCAAAGTGCACTGCTAATTAGAATAAAGTAGTTAATAATATCCCTCTGTTTACAAATTAACAAAAGCATTGGCCCAAAGAAGTACAGGAAGGCTCCAGAAGACAATATAAACTTGGAAGTTATCAAATATGCAGGACTCGCTCAGGTTACTTAACTTTTATAATATAATATGATTTGGAAAGAAAGAAAATGCCCACAAGATTGGACAAAAGCATATGCAAAAATCTTAGCATATAAACTTAAATGTATAGTAGATCCAAAATTAATAGAAGAACAAAATGGATTCAGAAAAGGCAGGTCTTGCATAGATTCTGCATTTATGTTAAAATTACTAATTGAGAAACGCAGAGAAATGAACACAGAAACACACACAGCTTTCATAGATTACACCAAAGCATTTGATAAAATTATCAGAGAAAAAATATGGGAAATCCTGAAGAATATGAAATGCCAAACCAACCTCTTTACAACCTTATTTAATATATATCTTCTTCTTCGAGTGTCATCCCCTAGAAGGAGGTTGGCAACCATGTCACAGAACTTTTTTCTTTCTTTTGCTGCTCTGGAACATTTATGGTAATTTAAGCCTGTCCAATCCTTAATGTCTTCAAACCACATTTTCCTGGGTGTACCTCTCCCTCTTTTTCCATCCAGTTTCCCTTCTAATATTAATTTCTGAATGCCTTCTTGTCTAGTTAGATGTCCAAAATATTAAGTTTTTGTTCTTTAATTATTTTCATTAATGTTCTTTTCATTTTTGCTTTCTTTAAAACATCTTCATTTTTCATTTTCTCTGACCATGATATTTTCAAAATTCTTCTGATAGTCCACATTTCCAAAGTTTCTAATTTTTTCTCTGCTTCTTTCTTTAGAGACCATGTTTCACTGTTGTAGAGAAGACTTGACTAGATATAGCATTTTATTAATCTTTTTCTTGTGTCTATGTTAATGTCTCTGGATATTAGAACAGTTTTCATATCAATAAAGACTTTTCTTGCTATTTCTATTCTTCTTTTTATTTCTTTAAGGGAATTTCCTCCGCGCTCCTGTTGGCCCTTGAAAATCCGAGGGAGAGAGTGTGATTTTCGTGATGGACTGTACTCATATCCGCAGCATGTCTCACAGCCTCTAGTCAATAGAATAATGTAGGTAAGGGAAGTTGGCAAAGACTGATCTGTAGCCTCGGGAAAAGAATTGGCTCTAAGGAGCCAATATCACGTTGCAGTGCCATACCCGCTTTGGGCCCCAGCCAGTAGGGCTGGGGCCCAAAGCGGGTATGGCACTGCAACGGGACTGGGCGAAACTGTCCAGCCCGGACCAGCGTCGGGGCCTTCTCATAGAATGCCTCAGCTGTGCAGCATGCTGGATGGCCCGTCTGACAGGACTGTTTCGGCCGGCAACTAACAGCCAACTCAGAACTGGCACAGACCAAGGGAATACGACTGCCTAATTAAAACAAAGTAACTTGCTTGAGGTGGCTTTTGAGAGGTGTTGCCAACAATGTGACTTCTGCCCAGTGATCTGAATGAAGTGAAAGAATATCAATCAAGATCGCAGGTAATTGGCAGGAGTAAAGATGACTCTCATTTGAGGTGGACATGTTGGATGGAGCTCTGTTCTAGTTGGTGAGGTTACCTACTATTTCTATTGAAAATAATCATCAGGGGAAGCCTGATGAGTGCAAGATTGCATGATTTCTTTTTGGTGAGAAATTTATAAAGATATTGCAGGATAGTAATAAATATAAGTAATTTCTGGTGACTACTTTCATTATACCAGGGTCTGGGTGACCATTGAGGATCCCAAAGAGATATGCCTGGCCTTGTTGCAGATCCGCGAAGGATCGGGCCTTCGTGCTGTCTTTAACATGGGGAATTGCCATCCTGCCTGTGCACCTACGCACATGAGCTTATCGTAGGGAAGTGGCTATATGGCTTCCTTTGCTTGAGTTGGGAAGCGGTGAGAGTGCCCTTAAAGACTCACTGTGCCCCTATGCACATAGACCATAGGTTCTTTTCTAACTCACAGCCATTGGGTTTCTCAGTGGATTGCAGATCGTGGGTCTCTCTATGCCTGATAATGAATTACTCTGAATGATAAGAATAAAAGAAAAGATCCTTGGATAGGAGTAGGTGAGCTCATACCTCTAGTTTTAAGTTAGATTTAAGCTAGCATGCAAACTAGGTTAAGGGAAAGGATCAATAATTGAGGAAAGAAGAAATAAGTTGCTGACCAGGTGAAGTTCTACTGGCCAAGTCCAGGCAGGTGCTTAACCTGCCATTAGTGACAGAAAGAAAATCTGGCAAAAGTCTAAATATTATAGGTATTGATTTTGTACTGGCGAGTATGGCTAATAGTCATACTGTGGTAACTACATGAACTGAATGACTTTAGGTTCATGTACCACAGGACATTAAGGATCGAATGCCTTTAGGTCCTTAATGAGAGACAGGAGTGCATTGCCAAGAGAGTCCGTCTTGCAAATAAAGATAACAGGTGAGTTTTACCCTACTGATGACTAGTCGTTGCAATAGTAATCCTGCTCAGTATGAGAGGAACCGCAAGTTTGGATACTTGATACATGTGCTTGGTTGAGTGACCAGTGGTGCGAAGCTACCCTCCGTGGGATTATGACTGAACGCCTCTAAGTCAGAAATCTGTCTAGCCACTGCAATGATACCATTCGTGTCTCGCACGTCAAAAGGCAGCGCTAGCCAGAGTTGCTTTCGTACTGTCACAGTGCGATCACTCTGGCGATGAGGCCACTAGAATGGAAGCATCAAGGCAGCCGTTGAGACTATGTGGCAGCTGCTTCCTACGCTGCACCATTCAGGTGTGACATACGGGCACTAAGTCATCCGCAGATGACCTAGGTGCTGATCTGGGTGTCGTGCTTAAAAGAGCAGCCACCATACTGCGATCTGTTGAGACTCTGTAAACATTTGTCCCAAATATATAAATGACTAAACCTGTTCGATTTTTTTTGGTTAAAGTTATGTTTAGTTTCTTATTTATTAGTTCTTTTGATATAATCATGCACTTGATGTTGAAAGGCTTTGCAGCTAATTTGATAAGCATCATCTTTCATTTATGGGCCCCATTACAGATTTAAAGATGTCTTTCTTAATCATGAAATCCACTCCGTATTCATGCTTCTCTCCATCAGAATATACAAATGTAAAGTCATCTTTTTCTAGTTTTCTTGTGTTGGCCATCTTGTTTTACTAATTTCCATCACATCAACGTTGTCATTTCCTATATGATGTTGTCAAAATTCCCTAGTTTATATAATGTTCTCACATTCCAATTTTCAAGACTCTGTTTCTTGAGGAATATCAGATACCAATCTTCCTTTCGGATTTAAGTTGACATCATCATGGAGTACATTTGCAGTGCTCGTTTTACTCACAGTTTCAGTGTCTTCTTCCCTATAATGATTTACAGCTTGGGACGTTTCAGAGGTTTGCAACTTCCAAAACATGGCTTGTTAGATATTTCCATTTCTCCATGGTCGACTATAGGATAGTAACAGGGTGAGGCCGCGATCTCTTTCACATCTGCAGTAGCTAGCAAACTTGGCTCACACTGCGAGCCGGTGATCTGTTTTCAGATTCTTCCACCTGCCAGTTGTTTCATATTGCCGTTGATATTTGAATTCTTCTGCCGATGATGAAACAGCAGATACAGTCCTAATATCTTCACAAGGCCCCCTTTAGTCGGCCATTTTTCAAGGTTCTCTGTAAGCCTTCATGGCTACTGTATCAGCCCAAGGCACACGAAGTCCCCACCATGCTTCACCTTACAAAGCAATCCTCTACTTTATGTTGTTTCCACCCTCCATGATGTGGGCACGGGGTTGGACTTTAGAGAATTTAATATATATATATATATATATATCAAGATAAATTATCTGTGAAGTACAATAATTTAACATCAAGCTGGAAACCAATAAATAGAGGAGTACCGTCAGGTTTGCCCTCTCTCACTGGTTTTTATATATATATATATATATATATATATATATATATATATACACACACATAGATAAAATCATAAAAGAATGGAAGATAACTAATGGAGGATTCAAGATAAACCGTAACAACTGATTAGCTACTCTACTTGTTGCTGATGATCAAATAATCCTTGGAAACAATGAACTACAAAAATTATTATGCAGTCTAAATCTGATAGAAACATATGGTATGGAAATATCAGCAGACAAAACAAAAGTCAGAGCCTTCAAAGATGCTACTCCAACAAGAAGCAAAATAGTAATAAACAACAAAATAATAGAGCAAGTAAATACATTCATTTGTTTTCTGCATGGAAAACTATTACAAAAACTGCAGCAAAAGGGAATGGATATGAGATTAGTGGCTGATGGATAGACACCAGAGAGTAGTATATGGTGGATTACCTCAGAGTTTGGTACTAGGGTCACTACTCTTTAATTTGTATATAAATGACATAGTGAAAGATTTAAGAGGGGATATTCACTTGTTTGCTGCTGATGCAAAACTGGGGAGAGCAATAGTTGATAAAGGTGATGCAGATATCCTGTTGGATGATTTAAATAAATTGTGAGCAAAGGATTATCAATTTAATGTTGCAAAATAGGCCTGTGTAGCTCAGTGGAAGTGGTGTTTGTGTCCTCTGCGCTTGGTCGCTTGAAATCAGACTTAAGTTCAAGTCTAGTCGTCGACTGGAGGAACTTTTTCTAAGCCTTTCTTCGACTGATTCCTGAGTTAGTCGATCCCTGGCACGGGTAAGCGGGTTTTTCCTCCCAGAAGTTCGGGTTTTTTATCCCGTAAACTCAAGAAAATCAACCATAGTACCCACATTATTTCAGACAGTACCATATCTTAATAATTAAGGGGATACAAATCCCTTGTTGTTCAACTGCCAGTAAGCAAAACTCTAAGATCGAGAACTACGAATCTATGAATTTCATATATACCGAAAAACTATCATCGAATCCAAGTGTAAATGACCACTTGGTAGTGCAACTCGAAGCAAAGGTGGAGCAAGCTCCCTCACTATCCTTGATATTTTCTCATAATGTAAAAACACAGCCCTAGGGGATGTAAAACTGTAATTACATTATGAGGAGAGGTCACTACCCAGACCGGTTTCAACCTTTTTTAAGGTCTCATCAGTGAGTAGGTAGACCTGGAAGATAACAAGGCTTAAGTGAAAAGAACTTACATACCTTTACTATACGAATGCCATAAAGGTGTGTTTGTATATTATAACATATATTGAAAGTCAAACGGCTGTTTTTCTGGCATCCTTAATAATAATTAAGGGGATACAAATCCCTTGTTGTTCAACTGCTAGTAAGCAAAACTCTAAGATCGAGAACTACGAATCTATGAGTTTCATATATACCGAAAAATTACCAGGTCTACCTACTGACTGATGAGACCTCAAAAAAGATTGAAACCGGTCTGGGTAGTGACCTCTCCTCATAATGTAATTACAGTATTACATCCCCTAGGAGCTGTGTTTTTACATTATGAGAAAATATCAAGGATAGTGAGGGAGCTTGCTCCACCTTTGCTTTGAGTTGCCTTGGTGTTGTACTACCAAGTGGTCATTTACACTTGGATTTGCCGATAGTTTTTCGGTATATATGAAACTCACAGATTCGTTGTTCTTGATCTTAGAGTTTTGCTTATTGGCAGTTGAACAACAAGGGATTTGTATCCCCTTAATTATTATTAAGGATGCCAGAAAAACAACCGTTTGGCTTTCAATTTATGTTATAATAAGTACCATATCTTATTAGGGTGAGGTACTAAGAGATGGCAGCACTTGTTTGCCAGCCTCTTCATCGGTGGCTGCTATAATTAGTGATAGACATGGGCCAGCTATTTCTGATTGGCTGACCAGTGGAGATTGAACTGCCTACTCAGTCTCCAAAAAAAAAAGCTAGATAGGGTATAAAGACCTCGCTTACTCCTATAAGGGAATAAAAGGCGTTAGCTGATTTTTTTTTATTTTTTTATTGCAAAATGTAAGATTATGCACTTCAGGTTGAAAAGGTTGCATATAGTGTATCATAATGATGGTATTGGACAGCAGGAAATTGGTGAAGCTAGGAACTTAGAGATAATGGTGGACGAAAAGTTGAAGTTCAGAGGGCATATTGCAAAAGCTAGTAATAAAATAACTCAAAAGATTACTTGGATGTTGAAAAAACATGGTAACAAGTAAAGATAAGGAAGTTTCTCTCTTTATAAGGCTAAGATTTGGCCACTTCTTGACAACTGTGTACAAATTTGGTCACCTGGTTTATTGGGAACTAGGAGATGGTAGAGAAGATTCAGAGACAAGTGACCAAGATGGTGACAGGTCTGTGGAATACTTCCTATGATGATTGGTTGAAGGTTTGTGGATTACAAAGTTAAGCTGATGGACAGAAAAGAGGGAACATGATACAAACTTTTAAGATATTAAAAAGGGTTTTATAAAATTGATGCAAATGAAATTTTTCAATATATGAGAAATAGAGAACTAGGGGCTATTCATGGAAGTTGTATAAGAGTGTGGTTAAGTAGGGGTGTGCAGATCGGATTTTTTGCATGGAAAGTGGTGAGTGAGTGAGTGGAATGGTTGCGAGTTCCTTGATGGTGACTGGGTTCAAGGAGAGACAGAATAGGATTTGTGTGTATATGATGACTGTTTTGGGTCTTCTATGATGAGTCTCTGGACTCCATGAAGATGCTGTAAAATAATAATAATAATAAAATAATGTACATCATGCCTAAGATCAGTGTGCGAGATTTTTGATGATTAATGGCTGGGCTTGATGTAGGATGATACCTTGGTTTTGACTGCATTAAGTAGGTATTCATAGCATGTCCAAGGCTTCCATGAATTTTCTGATAAACCAGTTGTGGATAAGGATATCGTTGATGTTTAGAGTAATTAGAAAGACTGTTAAAACAAGCAGTGACAGAACCATACTAGAACACTTTCAAGAGGAATGTAAACAGGCGTACTTAACAATACTTGAGGTAGTACATCCATCAAAAACTTGAAATGTGGAAAGGTGGCTGGAGTAGATGATATTCAACCAGATATGCATAGGTATGAAGGTTTTGCAGTGATTACACTGCATAATTCAGAGGGCCTGCTCAGAATTTCAAATTCCCAATGACTGGAGTAGAGTTCTCATAGTAAATATTTATAAAAAAGGGAAAATAAACTGAATGTGAGAATTACAGATTCCTCACTTAATAGAGGAATTTCTCTACTAAGTGTTCCAGGTAAGATTTATGCAAGCATACTTGAAAAGAGATTGAAAAAGATTATGGAAGAGAAACCTATTATTATTAAGAGAGGCCTCCAAGGAGTCAAAGATTCATAGAGGGAGGCCACATACTGCATACACCAGCTATCATACTTATTCCTGAATTCATTCACACTGCTTGCACTTACACCATCCAATGACAATCCATTCCAATCATGCATCACCCTCAGAGAAAAATCTAGCTCTCACCCCTTCTTAGTGGCATTCATTCTCAGCTTTCAAAGATGCCCTCTTGTCCTTTCTCCACCTCCATAAATTCTCATTTTATTCTGCTCAGAATTACTAGAATGGTGTTCCCTTTCTAATTCAAGTTTCTTACATCTCCTGAAGACTGATCACAGGAGGACACCCACTATTACAACTGCCTCAACCACTACGCCGAACCTCTACTACGAATCATCTCCCTCAACGCCATCTACCACCCTCCTCCACCACCACAAGTAGTATTTTTTGTCTGTAAATTGCGTGTGTTCTGCTGGGTCAATTTGTCTGTATGCGGGATGAAAAACCCGAGTTTCCAGGTGGAAAAACCCTGCTACCTCCATATGAGATCGACTAACTCACCTTTGATTGAAAATCGTCCAGATAAAGATTCCTCCCATTGCAACGAGAATCGAACTTAGGCCTATTCCAATCGAAGGGCGCAATGTACCGTCGTTCTTCCAATTGCGCTACGGAGGCGCTATACTTCTATCAACAATGATAGGACTTTACTTACTTGCTCCCCCCCCCCAAGTAAATTTATGCAGTTCATTATGTTGATTCTGAGTGGCATAATGATTAGGTGTAAAGAAAAGAAATGATTTGTTCTTTCTTCTTGTTTTCCTAAATATTTTTAAAAATATAATTTCATATTTCTTGCTCTACTGCCTGGATTTCTAACAAAAATCAGCTTTACTTTTTGTTATCTGTTTTCCTAATAATTAATGATTCTGATACTTTTTGCTTGCATTTCAAATGGCATTACAGCTTTCAAATGAGACCAGCACAGAGATAACTTTCCATTATGAAATTTACCCACATTTTCCTACTAAACCTTCCCTTGTTCAAGCAATTTATCCTTGTACTGCCCATTTCTCTGATCCTTACCACCTTATACATAAATAGATGTGTTGAAATTAGTACAGGGACAGGCATCATTCCATTTTAAAATGAAACATATTAATATACTCTTCTGTCATCATATGTGGCCAGAAGAGTCAACAGGACATCTGTATGCCAATATTATATCCAAGTCAAAGTTGAAAGTTCTAAACAGTTCCTTAGAATACATCCTAAAATATGGTATAAATAATATGCACTTAATAATTTAACAAACACTTACATTTGAATACTCAAAAAGCATTTCTAACAGATCTGAACTTACTTATCATATGCAACAGCATTAGGATTAATTACAAGATCTGTGGTCTCCAAATTCAATTTTTTGATGTCTTTCCAAAGAGTCTCTGAAATAAGCAAGGGTGGACACCACCAAAACTTTCCTGGTCTTTCATACATCACAGACACATGAACTCCACGACCATCTAGAAACAGGAGATAATGAAATGGAATAGTAACCTTCAGGTCATGCTGTAAAAGTGTGGGATCCTGCCCACTGACTATCAGATTCTGAAATCTTCTGTTTCTTAGTTCTTCAATAAAATACTCCTATAAGATATTAATTTAAACTCAAAATTTCAGAAACTATTAATTATGTTAGGATTAAAATTTTTGTTTCCTTAAAATTTACTATATATATAAAGTAATATAAAGTTGATGATTTGGGGTTTTCACAAATTATTTTTAAAAAGAATGTGATCATAAACACACTAGGTGTATGATGGTTTTTTTTCACAGAAACAGTATTAAATTATACTGACAAATTATATTCCTGTTTTAAACTTTTAAACAAGCATAAGCAAACAAAGTTTGTATATGAAGTGTATTCATTACTATACTACTTGTACATAGAGGCTGTTGACTTCATATCAGTTGCCTCACTGCCACCAATTATGTCCATTCCTTTCAGACACTGAAAGGATGGACATGACTGGCATATTGCTTTTCATTATGGGAAGAAGCTACTATCCAAACTGGTTTTGACATTTACTGAAGTCTCAGTGGGAATTAGACTCAAGAAGATACTGAGATGAAATCAATGCCAAAGTCATATTTTCCATATACAAATAGTCAAATGACTTAACATATTATTAGAATATTCTTTGACCTTTATGTCCTATGAAGAATGCAAAGGGGAAGCTCATGGTAGTCAACCTCCTGGAAGGAGATGACATCTGACAAGACAAGAGTATAAGAAAACTTTCAGTTTCTTTGTTACCACCCTGTTAAACTCATTCAGATGACAATGTTAAATTCTCTTACTCTGTCCAACTCTGTTTATAGTCAAAGAGAAAAGCATTTGTCCTTCCCTTTAGGTGGGAAGGAATAAATGCTTCTGACACTAAACTGTCTGTCAAACTATTAAATTTCTTTAACCTCATAATGGTGTTCATCACACAATTATTCCACTCATATGAAAAGTAACAATATTGCATGAAGCCTAGCTGACTGCCCATTAAAATTGCTATCACTGTAAAGTTACCAATACCAATATTATTTGTAATTAATGTATTTAAGATGTCCATATTCTCATAGGATATTCCTCCATATTAACAGCATATGCTACTGGAGCAGGATATATTTCTAGTGTGTGTGTGTGTAGAAGCACAACCTTCAACCT
This sequence comes from Typopeltis vanoorti, assembly GCF_054136105.1. Lineage (NCBI taxonomy): Eukaryota > Metazoa > Arthropoda > Arachnida > Uropygi > Thelyphonidae > Typopeltis > Typopeltis vanoorti. The sequence continues at coordinate 139,923,070 of NC_143560.1, forward strand.
TTCATTCAACTATAACCATATGCTATTCAGTGAGATAGTGTTTTCTCTCAAACATTTACATTAACATCACTGAAAAACAGAAAGTTGCTTGCTTGTGAAATGAGGTGATCTCACATCTTCTTTGAGGAGGTTTCAAGCTTGTAGTATAGATTCTAAGAGAATCTATACCACATATAAGATGAATGACCTTTCATAAGATCATTCAAATTCTGCTTCTATTATCAGATGAGGTGCATGCATAACTAGAAGGTGAAATCTAAATCAACTCATGAGAATATAATGCAAGGTTTCAGGTCCACTAGTAGAGTTATATTCATCCACATTTTGTGTAGTTTAAGAACTGGCAACACACTATTAAAAGACAGTCTTGTGGAGCATATTTTATTACATGTTTTGTTTTGGCTTGTTTTGGCCAAGATATTTTCAGACAGAGAATAGCAATTGCTTGCATAATCTTTAGGCTAATGCATACCAGTTGATAAATGTGAGACCATTAACCATTCTCTTAAATAATGTGAACCCTTGCTGCAAACTTCCACAATGAATGATTGTTTCTATATTTTAATATCCCTTCAAGAAATCCAACCAAAGTGATTCTTCACTGTTCACTTTAAAACTAGATGTGATGGTCAAGCCGGCGGCTATACATCTACTTGCTCTCAATCACCAGAAGTAGTGTGATCACAGTATATAAAGCTACTGGGTACTGTCAGCAGAACTATGTCACATGCATACTGATGAAAAGCAGGTCAGCCAAGTCTTATTTTTTAGAATGTGCATAAGTGAACCAAAGTTTAAAAACAGATTAAGTGGAACAGTTCACCTCCTGATATTAGAAAATTATGTCCAACTATGGGTGAACATACAGGATCTGTTACTTAGTATATTAGTATATAGCTAATTAGTATCATACTTTGATGCTAATTAGTATCAAAGTAAAAAGTACACTACAGTGAACTCTGTGTTATCTAAATAGTTTAAAAAATGGCATCATTCACTTAATAGAGCCCTTGGAACGACGCTTTCCCGCAATGCCTGAGCATGTGATAAAATGATGCCACTGTGTGTCGATTATGTGAATTTCATTATCACAATACTAGTGCCCTATGGTAGCATCATAAATTTCCTTTCAACAAGAAAATTTACTAATTAATCTATTAAAAATCTATTAATTTATAATATACACAGAAAAATTAAATGACCTATGAAAACAAGAAAAAATGTCACCGGAAGTGTGCTTTTGTATGGAATGTGAAATCTTAGTGTCTTAATATGTAATGTTTACTTCAAATGAATATGCACCGACAAAGAAAACCGAAGTGTAAAAAAAATAAATAAATAAATAAATAAATAAATAAAATATTGCTTCCATCTTATTGCATTTCTAAAGTAACAGAAACCGAAGTTTGCACTATGAAATAAGAAGTGTTTTCCGATAGTGCAAAAAAATGACAATTAACACTGACAGTTAGCAATATTTGTGCAACTTAACTTATTTTTGCAAATTAAATGTAATTTACGTGCGCAAAGGTTTCTGTGGTTCAGTAGTTCAAGAGATAGATTCCGGTATTGGGACCAGATGTTTATTAAATACGAACAGGATACGTACTTATGCACACCATCCCATAAATACGTACATATTTATGGGATGGTGCGGCCTTAATGCAGCCTCACACTACCACCCCTCACAAAAAAACAGGTATAATAAAAAACTTGAGAGACAAAGCATATAAGATATCCAGCATGGGAAAAAAAGTGAAATGAGAAATTACACTACTTAACATAGAACCTCACACTTAATTGATTTGAGCCAAAAACAATCAAGAAAATCCTGAACACAGCTCTCACAACCAGCATAGAAAAACAAGATTTCAAGAATGCAATCTCACTACCATACATCAAAAATGTCACAGACAGATTAGCGACATTGCTCCGCAAGTACAACTTAAAAGTAGCTTTTCCCCCTTTAGAAAAAATATCAAGATTCCTACATCCACCGAAACCTTCGCACCATCCCATAAAAAACCAGGGATCTATCAAATCTATTGTTTTTGTGGCATTTGTTACATAGGCCAGACGGGAAGGTCAGGAGAAATCTGTATGGCAGATAAAAAAGATGCAGAAAAAAGAAGAGAATAAATCAGGCCTAGCTTTCCACAACTTCCACTGGCCATAAAGTACTTTGGAAAAAATGACCATGTCATATATTGATAAAAACTGTTTCACAAGGAAATTCAATTAAGTGGCAAAAATGCTTAGAATTCCTACACAGTGCAACAAAAACCAAGGTTTGATATTAAACCAAGTGTGGTCAGCATTCATAAAAAATCTAACCTCCTCAGATCTCGAACATATCACACATGAAGCACACAACGTGACAACAAATAACAGTTCCAACAAACATTCAGTAACGAATGTTTCAATTTTTTCAATGTTACAGTTGGAAACATCTAATGGACTATGAATTTAATCTTTGTTAGTTGCATTTAACTTTTTTTATACACCAATGCCCCTGATGATATAAGTCATACGACTTACGAAACTTGTTGGGTTTTCACACATACTGTTCATATTTAATAAATGCAATTTAACTTCTGTAGTTGGGAAATTTTATAAAAAAGGAATAAATATATCATAACGAAGTATGCAAATAATAGTTTATATTAAAAACTGGAATTCTAACTAAAAATAAAAACATTGATGACTCACTGACTTATGTTAATTTTACAAAACTGATTGATTACAATATTTGCACCTAATACAAAAAACATTGTTTTACCAAAAGCTAGGTATGTATTTTTTTTCTTCAATATTTTCAAATGTTTATTACCTTCTGATTGACTGGTTTGGTAATAAATACGATAATTTTTATTGATTATCATCTTCATTGTTTCTTTTTTCACACTTTTTCTTTGGTATTATTGTTTTGCACAAATATGGAATTTTTACTAAGCATTTTCTGTGAAGCTGCACATAAATCAAAGAACTGTTTTAATATTCATGTCTACCGTTTAAGTAAACTGGTTAAGAAATATCTTTATTCTTCTTTTATAAACTTTTATCAACTGAACAAATTAACCTACATTCAATTTGTGAAAATAACTTCATTTTCATCCGGTAGCATCCTCTAGCAAGAGGGTTGCAGCAGATGAGTAGCTCTTCTCCATTTCTCTCTGTCTGTCGCTTCCATCATTCTTAAACCAGTCCATTCCACGATGTCATTAAACCACTCTCTAAATGGTCTTCCACGCCTTCTCTTCCCCTCAACTTTCCCTTGTAATAGAGTTGTTGTCAGGTGTCCCAAAGAACCTCTCAGAAGATGTCCTGCAAATCTGGTCTTTCTTTGCATAATATTCTTTAGTAGTGTTCTTTCCATCCCAACTTGTCTTAAAACTTCTTGATTTGATATTCTTTCTGTAAAGATGGAAAAGATTTCTAATCTTTTCCATCTTTCTATAACACCACATTTCCAATGCATTAATTCTTTCCATATCTCTCTTTCTGAGTGTCCATGAAAATCTCTGAAAATAACTTAAGGTGTACAAATATGGAATGCTGCAGTATGAGATGAAAAAAAAAAAATCCCTATTTCATAGCACAAATTATGGTTTGTGTTAATCAATATGTTCGTGCCTCGGTTTCTTTTGTGTATCTGTTTAATCTTGTAAGCATTCTACATTGGGTCAAAGCTTTTTAACTGAGAGGAGACCTCCACATAGCCTTTAAAGGAATGCAGAGAACCGATTAGGGCTTCTTACTTAATGTCCAATCCTCACCTTCTCGTGGTGCGCCCTGTTAGATATCTACCTGGATACTGAACGAATGAGAATGGGCTGGCAGTTTTTGGATTTAGCTGACCAAATTGTATTCTTATTGGCTTAAACCAAAATAAAAAATGATGGTGCAACATGACAGAATTTCATGCCGGCTGGGGCATCGCCTGATTAAACAAGGCCCCCGTTGTTTTTGCCAGGGAACCAGAGCAAACAGCGAAAAGTCAGCTACTGGAACAAATCTTAAAACACACTCCAAATGAATATCACAAGAATTCAAGATCGGTACTATCAACATAAAAAGCCCGAATGGCAAAGAAATGGAGCTTGCCGAGGAACTGAATAAGTACCAGATCGACATAATAGGGGTGACTGAAACAAAAAAGGCAAAAACTGGTGAGATCTTTCTGTGCAATAAATACAAAATGTTATATTCAAAGAATGACAATCAAGGAAAAGAAGGAGTAGCCATAGCATTTTGCTAAATACGAGGCTAATCTTCTTGAATGACAGGCAGTCTCAAGTAGAGTGATGTGGGCAAATATCAGAATGGGGAACTGGACAATGAGACTTATTTGTGCTTATGGTCCCACAGAAGGTTCTACTAAGGTAGAAGTGGAGGAATTTTTGAGGCTTTAGTAGAACCTTCTGTGGGGCCATAGACACAAATAAGTCTCATTGTCAAGTTGCCCATTCTGATATTTGCCCACATCACTCTACTTGAGACTGCCTGCCATTCAAGACGATTAGCCTCGTATTTAGTGTAGAATGCTATGGCTACCCCTTCTTTTCCTTGATTGTCATTGTCTGAATATAACATTTTGCATTTATTGCTCAGAACGAGGTCACCAGTTTTTGCCTTTTTTTGTTTCAGTTGCCCTTATTATGGCAATTTGGCACTTATCCAATTCCTCAGCTAGCTTCATTTCTAGCTCCATACACTCTGGTGTCCTGCACTAGCGATGTTTTCTCCCTGGTGCAGAACACCAGAGTGTACAGAGGATTTGAAATTAGAAGTGATCACCATTTAGTCTTGAGCAGGATAAAACTGAATATCATACTGAAAACAAGAACATGTAAGAAAGTTTTAAAGCGAATAAAAGTTGAGCAGCTTTTGGATGTGAGACTAGAATAAAATCCACAAACAGTATTGAAGAAAAAATGAAAGAGTTTGAGAACAGGAACCAACCCTTGGAGATTCAGTGGCAAGCCCTGAAGAAATTGCTTCTGGCTGAATCAATCAGGTTGATTCAGCCAAACAGGCATGTGGTGGGGTTGTCTGTAAGAATAGAAAAATCAGAACTCTACAGTGGACACAGGAAGTTAAAGAGGCAGTAAAAGAAAAGAACAAAGCATATAAAAGTTCCTGGCAAATAAGTCAGCTTGTGCTCTTATACAGAGACAAATGTAAGAAAGCTAAACACTGTAAAAGTAGCTAAACAAATATCATCGGAGGACTTTGGTAAGAACATAGAAAATAAATATCAAGAAGGTGGCAAGATATTCTGGAGGTTGTTGAAGAAGCTCAGAAATTATTATTATTATTCCTGATACCTCCAAGGAGTCCGAAGACTCATCGCGGGAGGACATCTTCAACTGTCTCTACACCTTACCTCTACTACGAATCAACGCCATCTACCGCCCACCTCCAACACCACCACAACTAGTAATTTTTGTCTGTAAATTGCGTGTGTTCTGAAGGGCTGATTTGTATGTATGCGGGATGAAAAACCCAAGTTTCTGGGAGAAAAAACCCTGCTACCTCCGTATGAGATCGGCTAACTCACCATCGATTGAAATCGACCAGATAAAGATTCCTCCCGTCGCGACGAGAATCGAACTTAGGCCTATTCCAATCGAAGGGCGCAATGTACCGTCGTTCTTCCAATTGTGTTACGGAGGCGCTTTCCTCAAAATGGAGGAAAGAGTGTGGTAAAAGAATTAGATATGAAAAAGGTGATATGAAAACAGGAGAAATAGATATACTTGAAGTATGGAGTAATTACTTCAAAAAATTGCTAAATGAAACAAGTAATGACAGCACAGTGGTAAAAAACACTCAACAGGCATGTAATCAGGAATACATATTCATATTTGAAGCAGAAAAAGCCATCAAAAGCTTGAAATGTGGAAAGGCAGCAGGAGTAGATGATATTTGACCAGAAACGCTCAAGTATGGAGGTATAAGTCTTACAGTGACTGCACTGCATAGGTCAGAATGCCTGGACAGAGGGACGAATTCTAGATGATTGGAGTAGAGCTATCATAGTACCCATATGTAAAAAGGGAAATAAAACATTGTGAGAATTACAGTATTTCTGTACTGAGTGTTCCTGGTAAGATATATGCAAGTATACTTGAGAAAAGGTTGAGAAGGATTGTGGAAGAGAAGCTTGGTGAAAAACAAGCTGGATTCAAGCCAAATAGAGACTGTCAGGATCAGATTTCACTTTACGACAGATAGTTGAGAAATCATGGGAATATAACAAAGATCTGTATTTAAGTTTTGTGAATCTGGAAAAGGCATATGACAAGGTGCCAGGAGAGAGAAGCTATTCAATACGCTGCAGTTATATGGTGTCAATGGGGCATTATCTCAAGCAATACTTAATCTTTATTTGAGTTGTAAGTCAGCAGTTAGAATTGAAGGAAGTACAGGAAGATGGTTTAATGTTAAATCTGGTGTCACACAGGGATATACATTGTCCCCTCTATTAGTCATTATCTATATGGATCACATTATGGAGGAAAGTGGAATTAAACATGATATCAAAATTGGAGATATTAATGTCAGCTGTTTGCTTTATGCATTTAGAAGTATGTTATACTTCTAAATAAACCCGTTACAAGTCTGCAGGATTCCCTGAATAACTGTTGTAATAGATATGGTATGAAGGTCAGCATTAAAAGGACAATGAAAATAGGCAGAAACAATGAAAATATGAACTGCATTGTGAATGGAGAACCTATAGAACAAGTAAAACATTTCAGCTACTTAGGTACGATTTTTAGTGAAGATGGTAAATTAAATATGGAAATAGACAACAGAATTAACAAAGCTGGTATGGTAGGAAGTCAACTGAATAAATTTATATGGAATAAGAGAGAAATTAGCTAAGACACTAAATTAGCTGTATACAAGACAGTATTCAAGTCAATTTGAACTTATGGATCTGAGAGCTGGATCAGAAGTAAAACATCTGACCAAAGACTAGAGACCGCAGACAGGAGAGTCCTGAGAAAGATTAGAGGGCATAAACAGATGGCATCAATGCAATATCATATTAAAAATGAGGATATTAGGAAAAAACTTGGCATTTTCAGCATCCAGGAATGCTTTAGCAGAGCTAATCTCAGGTAGTATGGTCACTTAAACAGAATGGGAGAGGAAAGATTAGCCAAACAAGTATTCTTTACCAGGTTGGCAGAAAAAAGACTCAGAAGAAGATGAAGATATAGGTGGATCGATACAGTAAAAAGTGCCTTAGAAGATAGAAATATAAGATCTGATAATGTTGGAGTCTTGACAGGTAACAGACTGATTTGGAGGAAACTTGTAGATAGGAAGTTAGTAATGATGTAAGTTTTCATGTAGTACTATCATATCCTGTATACCCCTTGAGGGTATATATCAGGAATTTGATGATGATGCATTCTATATTAATTTTAAAAAGCAAATATTTAACATTCCATTTAACACTTCCAGCATTTTTTCCCCGTCAATCATATTTTTCTGTATTTATTCTTATTAGTAGAACATGCTTACTGATGTGAGATGGAACATTAAAAAACATGCTACTTATTCTGATATGATTACAGTATTATTCACTTTTTCACTAAAAGTGCAGGAAAACAGAAGTGATAATTTCCTTTATTTGCCTACTCCTATCAAAGAAGTATACTTATCCTTTTGTGAAATACAATTCTAAAGCTTTTTAAGAATGTTTTTCTTAAATGATGAATTTTTTTATTTTATTTATTTTTTACAAGAATGATTATACACCTAATCCTAAATTTTGACAATAAAAATTATGTTTAAGTTCCATTTTTTTTTTTTCTGCTACTGGTTACAATTGAAATTTTCAATTTTGCAAAAGTTCTATTAACTATACAGCACTAAATTACAGTGTACTGCATTCAATATAAATTATGTAAAGTACTCTCAGATGATTTCAAAATCATATTTAAGGAGACCAGTTTTAATCACATGCTTGTTATACACTTCAGAAAAACATTACAGATCAAGGTTAGGTTTTGACTCAGGAATGCCAGCAGTATTTGTAAAAAATAAAAATAAAATAAAATCTTTTTTATTACTACTAACAAATAGTAGCAGTTTTTGTACTGCTTTGATGATTTATACTAATGACAGCCACATTTTTCTTACTTTACTGTAAAATTATGCAGCTGAACAAAATTTCATTCTTAATGCTTTACTTTTTAACAATGATGAAATTCTCAGAAATTATTTTTTATTTAAAACTAGTTGATTTAAAGAACAATTTAATCACGAATGCAGAGAGTGCAATATAAAAAAATTATTAAAATATGTATATTTAACAAGCACATGAGTAGCAGTTGTAGTAGATGGAAGCTTTTCCACTTGGTTATACTATAAATTTAAGATACCAAGAAATTATATACTTGGTTTAATCCTTTACCCAAGTGTAGGCAAACAAGTTTGCACCTGAACTATTCTCAGAACTGGGGCCTCATGCAGAAAGTGCGGAAAGAAGTTTTTCCAAGCTGAAACTGATTAAAGATTATTTGTGAACAGCAATGACCCAAGAAAGATTGGGTCTAGCAACTATATCGATAGAGGCAGACATAGCTTAAAATTTAAATTTAGAAGAGAAAATTTTGTGCGATATCCCCGTACAGCAAACATTTAATTAATATTATTATGTAATCGTTTTGCATTAATGTTTCTCTTGTAATAAAAACAAAATAGCAATTGGAGATTTTATTATATTTTTTTCTTATAATCAATCAGGGACGATATTTAATTATTTGTCTCAGGGTGCAATTTAATCTGGCGATGGCCCTGATAAACTAGCATATTTAACATCAGCCAGAAAGAAACAAACTACAAACATTAAACAACAATCATTATATATAAGCTATTGGTGATGTGAATCACATGCTATGTTGTGTATGTCACATGGATTAGTTGATATCTTAGTTAAATGAGACAGACAGCTTCTGGATTCTCTAGATAATTCAGTCAATATCCTAAGTAATCTTCTGTAATGAAACAAGATCATCATTTAAGTGATATAACATTAATGAATCCAATGACTAGTTAAGCTTCAGTAACATACTTAAAGATGGTACTTAGGATCTGCCACTGGTCAGGCATACTTCCAAACGTACTAATTGTAGTACAGCACCTCAATAGTTCAGATATTGCGAGATTAACAATGAGACCCGTGTTCGATTACAAAGACTGAGGATCAATTCTCCTCATGACAAGAGGAATTTTTAAATGGATTATTTCTGGAAGGTGAGGTATCAGACCTCATAAAGTGACAGCAAAAATATTTCTGTTTTTTTCTCTGTTTTTTATAAATAGACAAGGCATCTGAATAAACTACTCAGTAGACAAAACTACTAGGTAAGGAGTTGTTAGGATGAATGCTTTTTCTTCCTATCAACAGTGGATGACTATACTTGGTGTACTACAGTACCTTCTCAATGTATGTGTTCAGTACCTTCTCTGTATTTGTATCAGTATTTGTCTTCATTTATGTATTTCTTAGCAGATAAAATTATCATAAAGTTCACTTTATTACTTCTGCATAATAATAGTACAGTGGTATCTCGCTAGTCCGAACCCTCCAGTAATCCGAACTGCAGTTTGAAGAAAAAAGTTTTATTACGTATTATTTTGTGTACTATTATTTTTATTTAATAATTATTATTTTAACTATTATTATTTATTTTATTATCAGTAGTACAATATTTTTTTCATACTGTCGATTGTACGGTTATACTGGAGGCCTATTTTGATGTATTGTGTTTCACGTTTGCTTTTTTTTTTATACTGTACAGTATGTACTATATTGTCAGCATGAATCACAAATATACACAAAAAGAGGAAATTCAAAACATGCATAATTTGACTAAAAATATAAATCCATATGTTGAAATTTCACAAACAGTTGTTACGGAATGGATTACAGGTAGAGCCGAAAGTGAATTCGAAATCGAATCAGATGCTGAAATTATAAATATGACGCTACAGAATGAATTTGAAGACGATGATGAACTCCAAGAAAAAAAAGTAAAGCACGAAGAGGCAGCTGAGTTTTAATATGTGTATAGAATGTTCTAAGCAGAATGATACGCCATTCAATAAAATTTTATTGCTAATGCAGCTCCGAGAAGAAGCATTCAAAAAAAGTTTAGCTTCCAAGAAGCAAAAGAAAATCAGTGACTTTTTTACAAAGAAATAAACGAAAAAAGTTTAGCTTCCAAGAAGCAAAAGAAAATCAGTGACTTTTTTACAAAGAAATAAACTATTTTTTTTTGTTGTGTACAAAAAAGTGATAATTTTTACGTTAAGTTATGTACTGAACTATGCAGGTTTATTAAATCAGAATCCTCAACAATACAGGTACATATAAATTAAATTTTTTTACTAAAATAAACTTGTGTACTGTATTATTTTTTGTTTTACACTACAGTACAGTAACTTTTTTTCTATCAGTTACTTCATTTATTTACAGAATTAAATTGATGTACCATTAGAATCTGATTATTTTTGTCTTAAACGCTAATTATTGTTGTCTCTTGGGGAAAAATTCGTTAATCCAAACTTTTCTCTAATCCGAATGGGCACGGTTTTTATTAGTTCAGATAAGCTAGATACCACTGTGATAATGCATTATATGAACAATGAAAAACTGCTTAGCTAACCAAACTTTCTTCCTTAAAAATGTTTTAAATAATTTCATGATATGAACTAATTATCAAAGAAATCTCTTGCAAAAGTTTCCATTTATATGCTTCCGAACTCCAAATTATATTTACTGTTGGCAATTTAAAATTAAGTGTAAATTTATAAATAATAAATATAGAGTAGGAGTGAAATAGTTATAATTGTGTAATCTAATTAATCAAGATATCTGTAATAAAAAGATGATGTGGAAGGAATATTACATCCAAAAGGATGATGTCAGTTATGATAATTATAAGCAGCAGGCCAGAAGACTCACAAGTGTTGTATGGAAAGCTAAGTATGAAAAGAATCTGGCTCTGCAAGTTATAGACAACCCAAAAGAATTCTACCATTATGCTGCAAGTAAAAGAAAAAATTAATTTGAAAGAATAACTCTACAGAATGCAGATGGTATGTGGGTGACTGATACAGAAGTGATTACTAAACTAAATGAACAGCCATTTTGCTAAAAGCTAACAATCTGGTATATGCAACATTGAACTCGCTGCTAACTCTTCAACATATAAGGAAACTCATGTGGACCAGGAGGAAGTACTAGAGCTGGTGTACAAACTGAATAAGAATTCAGTAATGGGGACTGATGGAATATCAGCACAGATGCTAAAAGTGTATTCAGATGAAGTGGCCATTCCCTTGACCAGGCTATATAATTTGAATCTCAGAACAGAGAAGAATGTATGTTAATTCCATTTGCATAAGGGTGGTACAAAGACCGATGTATCCAACTATCGACTAATTCATATCTCAGGAGTGGTGGTGAAGATTTTGGAAAAGTTGGTTAAGGTGTGCATTCAGAAATGAGTTGAAAGAGAATCTCTACTTTGCAATGAATAGCATGAGTTTACTAAGAGAAGGTCATGTTTTAGCAATTACTCATATTTCGTAATGTTACTACTGAGTTAGACAAGGGGAATGGATACATTATGATACTTTTGGATTTTGCTAAGGCTTTGACAGAATACAGCATGGAGTACTGCTACATAAATTGGAGAATATGGGATTGAATTATAAACTATTGGCATGAATAAGAGTATGGCTAACCGACAGTTGTCAAAAAGTGGTGTGTGTGTGTATATATATATATATAGGGATTGTGAATTTGCGAGATTCAAGGTAACCAGTAGTGTGCTTCCTTGGGCCATTGTTATTCAATCTGTACATTAATGACATTTAGAAGGATTTGACATGTGACATACAGCTATTTGCGGATGATGCAAAGATAGGCAGGGTAATCAGGAGTGCTGCTGATATGCAGTACTTGCAGAATAATTTGAAAAGGCTGGAATTGTGGGCATGTGAAAATGGCTGTCATTTCAATATTAATAAATGTAATGATGCAATTTGGTGTGATTGGATATCCACTGTTGTATTATATTGGTGGGATTATGTTTGAAGAAACTGATGAGGCTAGGAATTTTGGAGTTTTAGTAGACAGGAAGTTAAAGTTCAAGGGTCATATAGCAAAAATTGTAATTACAACTCCGAGAATAATGGGAATGCTGAAATGAACCTTGACATGATAAGGAAGTCATTTTGCCTCATTACAAGGTCTTGAGAAGACCTCATTTGGACTATTGCACACAGGTGCAATCAATAAAAAGATGATGTGGAAGGAATATCACATCCATAAGGATGTCAGTTAAGATAATTATAAACCGCAGGCCAGAAGACTCAAAGGTATTGTACAGAAAGTTAAGTCTGATTATGAAAAGAATCTGGCTCTGCAAGTTAAAGACAATCCAAAAGAATTCTACCATTATGCTGCAAGCATAATGTGATCAGAATCACCTCGGAAACCAGGAGACCATATTTCCGAGGTGATTCTGATACAGTGGAGACAGTGTGCAAAGGAGAGTGTCAAAAATTATTTCAGGATTGGGTTGTTGGTTGGTTTATAGTTTATTTGCACAAAAGCTACAAAGGTCATACTGTGCCATACTAAAGGTTACAACATTAGCATTTACAGAAAATTATAAACAATATGTCTGTACAAGAATCTAGTTTCATAAAGCAGCATCTCTAGGTAAACAGAACTGCTGCAGAGGGCACAGCAACATACAAGGTCAGAGGTTATTACAGTAGTGCAAAAATAGTTAACAATATAAGTTAATACATAATATATGAAACACTAAGTTAAGGAATGCAGTATCTATATATATGTAAAATTATAATACCTTTATAGCAGTACAAAAATAGGCAAAAAGGGATTATTATACAATGTGCATGGATGAAAATTAAATTTAGCAATGCAGTAGAAACAGAATTACTATAAAGTACACAAATAGGTAAGATGTCCTACAACACTACATGACTATTCGAAAAATAAAGTAGTAAATAAGATGCATACAAAAATGTATGTTAAGTGATGCAGTATCTACATATAAACAAAATTACTGCAAAAATTTCAGCAGTACATAAATAGATAACCTATAAGTTAACATATGTATATACAAAACAAGTCAAGGAAAGCAGTATTTACATCTAGTAAGATTACAACAAACATTATTATACTAATTAAAACAAATCATGATGGTACGAAAGATGAGTGAGTGGCATTGTATATCGACTCCATTATTAAAGGTGTGCTGGATGATAAGATGCATAAGGTATGTTTTCCAGGTGGTAAAATGAGTAGAGTGATTGAGCAAAGGAGTTGATGGTTTTAATTGGTATGAATGATTTGACAGAGGGCAAAGAGAGTGTCAGAATGGATATCAGGAGGCTGCTTAGAAGGATAAAAGAGAATAGAGTGACAAGAAGGGTGGTCAGCATGTTTCCTAGGTATGACTGTGGTGAGATGAAGCAGAGAGCAAGGATTATGAATAATGTGCTGGCTGAAATGTGTGAGGAGACGGGAGTGCAGTTTGTTAATATGTGGAATGAGTTTGAGGGACGAAGTGAGCTGTATGGGAGTGATGAGCTGCATTTGAGTGGTTATGGTGTGAGTCGCTTGGAGAGACTGCTGCTGAAAGGTAGAAAAGTGAGCAGAGTGAGAGAGAGAGAATAAATCAGATCAAGCGGGAAATGATGTGGAAAAGCAGGAGAGTAAGTTAGGAGAGATTGAAGAGGTGGTTGTGAATGAGGAAGTGAGTGGTATGAGTATAGAAAATGAGAAAATGGGTGTGCAAGAGGAACAGGAAAACAGGGAGGCTCAGGGTGGACAGGGGTACACAGCATGAGAAAGGTGGATGCTCCGAAAGGAGGAGGTGAGAGCATGTGTAGAAAGGAATGGGATGACCCGGGATTAAGAGGAAACAGTTGGAATTGAAAAGGGTTTTAAAATGAATAAGCAGAAAGGGAAATGGCCCCAGTCGAGTATTGAGAGATCACATCGAGTGGGTTGTATCAGTGGAACTATCTGTAGATCCAGAAATGAGCTGTTGTGTTTGTGTACAAATGCTAGAAGTATAAGAAACAAGGCAGATGAAATGGTTACATTAATTGCGTCTGTTCACCTGAGGATTGTCGGAATAAGTGAGACATGGTTGGAAGAGGACGACATCCTGACAGGAATAGAGATGGAAGGGTATGATGTGTTTCGTGAGGATAGAAAGGGTAAGAAGAGAGGGAGAGAGTGCTATTGATGATAGAGAAAGAGTTATGTCCATACAAAGTAGAGATGCAAGAGGGAAATAGTGCCAGTGGTTTTGAGGCAGTGTGGTGTGAGATAGAGGTGAATGGAATGAAATACTTGGTTGGATGTTGTTATAGACCAGAAAATGTGGGTGGTGGTGATAATGAAATGTATAATCAAATTAGCCAAGCAAATAAGAAAAGGGTGATCATTATGGGTGATTTTAATTATGGCAATATAGACTGGAATGATGAGATAGCAACTGGAAGTAAAGAAAATGAGTTTCTTGAGTTTTTGAGGGATAACTACCTCAGACAGTATGTAACAGAGGGCACACGAGGATTGAGGGTCTTGGATTTGGTCATCTCATCAGAGGATGTAATTATAAATGAAGTGTCAAATCATCCACCAATTGGTGAAAGTGACCATGAGGGGATTCCCTGGGTGGTTGCCCGCAGTGTGACGACCTCTGCGAGAAAAGGGTATATGTGGAACTACAAGGGGGTGATTATGAAGAGCTCAGGAGACAGCTTGTGGGTGTAACATGGAATGAGGAGTTAGCTGGATAAGAGATCAATGCAGCTTGGAGGATTTTCAAAAACTATCTAGTAGATGCAATGTCTAAATATATTCCAAGGGTGAGAAGGTTAAATAAAGTAAGGTGTGAGATGGATGAATAAAGAGATTAAGCATGCAATACAGAGAAAGAGGGCATTGTGGAGGCAGCATAAGCGAAGTGGAAATAACCAATTCCATGAGGTCTACAAAGACCAGGCAAGGAGAGTGACTTGGTTGGTGAGGGTAGCTAAAGAGAGGTATGAACAGCAGTTGGCTAATGAAGCCAAAAAGAATCCTAAGGAGTTCTTTCGATATGTAGCCAGCAAAAGAAAGAATGATTATGGAAGGATGACATTGATTGGATCTTCATACAGGTCTTTCAATCTTGTGAATGTGACTTCATAGAGAGATTGAGAGCAGTTGATGATGGGGAGGAGAGACTGACTGTAAGTGAGCAAGAGGTGTATGGTGAGTTGAGTAAACTAGATGTTAATAAGGCTGTGGGACTTGATAATATATCGTCACATATTCTGAAAGAATGTGCCAAGGAGTTGACACCTGTCTTGACATATTTTTTTTAATACGAGTCTTGCACTCGGTCAAGTCCCTAAGAAGTGGAAGGAGGGCAAGATTATGCCACTTCATAAAGGAGGCGATTGAACACAAGCATTCAACTATAGGCCTATCTGTGTGTCAGGTGTTGTGGTTAAGTTGTTGGAGAAGCTTGTGAGAACAAGGATCCAGAGTTGGGTTGACAACAATGGCATCATCTTTGATGCACAGCATGGATTTGTTAAAGGGAGGTCATGTTTTAGTAATCTACTTACTTATTACAATAAAGTGACTGCTTCTTTGGACAGAGGAGAAGGATACACAGTGATATACTTGGATTTTGCAAAAGCTTTTGATCAAGTACCTCATGATAAATTGATAGTCAAACTGGAGCGGATGGGGTTGGATATTAGATTGGTGCATTGGATTGGTGCACTGTCTGATAGGTGCCAACAAGTTGTGTATGGGGGAGCGACGTCAAGGAAAAGGAAAGTCACTAGCAGAGTGCCTCAGGGATCTATTTTAGGACCATTACTGTTTAACTTGTATGTTAATGATATAGGGTGAAGATTTGGATGGAGATATTTAGTTGTTTGCAGATGATGCAAAGTGGGATGAACCATGAAGAGTAGTGAGGATGTTGTGACCTTGCAGGAAGACTTGAATAAATTGAGTGATTGGGCATGGAAATGGGGATGTGAGTTCAATGTTGCAAAATGTAAAGTTTTAAAATTTGGAAACAAAGATGGGATGCAGAATTTATGCTTGGTGAGGATACATTGTTGGAGGTGGAAGAAATGAGAGATCTGGGGATGATAGTGGATAAGGATCTGAAATTTAGAGGACACATAGCCAAAATTGTGAACACAACACAAAGGCTTCTGGGAATGATATGGAGGACACTGACATGTAGAAGTAGGGAGATTCTTGTTCCGTTGTATAAGGCTTTGATTAGGTCACACATGGACTATTGTGCCCATATTTGGTCACCTGGTTTTCAGAAGGATGAAGAGATGTTGGAAAGGGTCCAAAGGCGACTGACTAAGGTGGTTTCTGAACTCTGGAATATCGAATATGAGGAAAGATTGAGGAGATGCAATTTGCAGAGTCTGGTGGACAGGAGGAAGAGGGGGGGATATGATAGAGACCTACAAGTTGGTAAGGGGTTGGTATAGGATCAATGCTGGAGAAGTTCTACAGAAAATAGTGGGAGATTGGGTGAGAACCAGATGTCACTCCTGGAAACTGTATAAAGAATAGTGGAGTGAGAGGCAGGTTTTTTTCATGCAGAGCTGTCAACGATTAGAATGCCTTGCCTGAGAGTGTGGTTTCTGCAGGGAGTTTGAATGTGTTCAAAGCCGGGTATGATGAGCTGTGTGTGTGTGTGTGTGTGTGTGTGTGTGTGTGATAAAAGAACCTCCCAGGTGAGTCTTTGACTCCAATGAGGTCTTGGGTGTAATAATAATACTTAGAGTCAGAAAGGAATTATTATACAGCATTGATGCATAAAATTTAAGTTTAGCATTATGGTATTTACTTATTAACAAAATTACAGCAGGGTGATACAAATATACAAGATCAAAGCCTATGGTAATACATAATTGGTCAGATTTAACCTAATGAATAATATGTATGTATAAAAGTTAAGTTAAGCAAAAAAAGTATTTACATACAAACAAATTTATGGTCAAATGTTTTTGTACAAATTAATTCTTTCTAAAAAATTAAAAACATGATGCAATTTGCCTGAGTCTGCTAGCATTTCCCTGAGTGTATATGACTTGGTTAGATAGGTGAAAATTTCATTCCTCTCTCGTGTAAATTTTTGACAATCTACCAGAATATGATGAATAGTGAGATGTTTGTTGCATTTTTCACATATGAAAGGGTCATCAATTCTTAGTAAATGTGAATGCATAAGGTGACTGTGACTTATGCAGATCCTAGCAAGGACAACCTCCTCTCTTCTCTTTGTACGTTGACTAGAATGCCAGTGTTTAATTTCAGGTTTAATGTTATATAATTTGTTTGTTGATGCTTCTTGCCATGCTAACTCCCACTGAGCAGTTAGCTTTGATCTTATAAGTTGTCTGTATATGGAACTGTCAAACAGTATGTGGAGAAGGTATGAGCTGATTTAGCAGCAGCATCTGCAACCTCATTTCCTTTGATTCCAATGTGGCTGGGAATCCAGCAGAACTGAACATCGAAATTAAGGATTTTCATTTTGTGAAGCAGGTGTACTGGATGTGGATACATAGGAGAGGAGATGGCCTGTAAAGAGCTCAATGAGTCTGTATAAATTACACACTTTTGGTAGCAGTTTTCTTTTATATGTACAAGTGCAAGTTGAATGGCATGTAACTCTGCTGTATAATTATTGCAGTGTGGTGGGATTTGATTTGAGATAATGTGTTAGTTCTTCAACCATCAGTATAGATCGGTAAGAAATCAGCGTGAGCTGTTCTGTGTGCATTAAAACAGAATGCAGGGGTAAATGGATGATGGGGTATAAGATTTCTGGAGCTGAAAAAGTGAGAGGTTCCAGGATGGTGTGCAAACCTGCCATGGAGGAATGCTGTTATGTTTAGTGTAGCTAATGTTATCAACATTTATACTAACAGCTTGCACAGTTTCTTTAATATGCATACCAAAAGGATGTATAGCAGTTTGATGTGTGTGATATTGAGCTTCCCAATGCAGAGAGAAGATACTATTCCATGTGGGGTGATCTGGGAGATATTTTATTTTTAGGGCGTAATTAAGAGACAACTGTTTCCATCGAAGTGATAGAGCCGGTTCATTTGCTTCAACATAGAGACTTTGAGTGGGTGAGGTGAAAAGGCACCAGTAGCTATCCATATACCCCGATGATGGACAGAATCCAACCATTGTAGGTTAATCTGTCTTGCTGAACCATAGACTTGGGACCCATAATCCAGCTTTGAACGTATAAGTTCACGATAAAGATGGAGTAATGAAGCTCGATCAGCACCCCACTCAGTAGAGGATAGAGTGCAAAGGAGGTTCAAAGTTCTTTTGCACTTTTCTATTAGTTGACGAATGTGTGCTAGAAATGTGAGTTTTCTGTCAAAGATGAGTCCTAGGAACTTGGTTTCTGTAGCTACGGGAATAACAGTATGTCCCATTCTTAGTTCAGGATCTGGGTGATGAGTGCGTTTTCGACAGAAGTGTACACAGACACTTTTTTCTGTTGAAAACCTAAACCCATTATTAAGAGCCCAGAGAGAGACACGAGATAATTGCTGAAGTTGTCTTTCAATTACCCTCATGTAACATGAGTGACAGTAAATTGTGAAGTCATCGACATATAGAGCATTGTCTACAGTGGGAGGAAGCTGTTCAATGATTGAGTTAATTTTAATAGCAAAACGGGTTACACTTAAGACAGAGACTTGGGGAACACCTTGTTCTTGATGATATGGTTGAGATAGCGTACTTCCCACTCTGACTTGGAAAGTTTGCCTGGACAGGAAGTATTTAATAAATATAGGGAGGTATCCTTTGAGACCTAGGTTATAGAGGTCTTTTAATATGCCATATCTATAGGCTGTGTCATAGGCTTTTTCTATGTCAAAAAAAAACTGAGACAAGATGTTCTCGCTTCAGAAATTCATCTCTTATACAAGTTTCTACCGAACTAAATGGTTAAAGTTGATCGATGTCTACGGAAACCACATTGTGTATTGGAGAGAAGACTGTTGCTTTCTAAATACCAGAGAAGTCTGACATTAATCATTTTCTCTAATATCTTACAAAGACAGCTGGTCAGAGCAATGGTTCGATAATTATTTGCTTGTGTTGAATCTTTTCCTGGTTTTGGGATAGCAATGACAATTGACTTATGCCAAGAATTTGGAAACTCTTCCTCTGCAAGTATTCTATTGTATAACAAGAGGTGAAGATCCATAGAAGATGAAGTTGTTTTATCATTTCATAATGGATGTCATCAGGTCCTACTACACTAGGGTGAGATTGTAGGAGAGCTCTTTTTAGTTCTTTCTTGACAAATGGCTGATTATATGGCTGAAGAATGTTGGTAGAAAAATTAAGCCTTTGTTTTTCTCGCTGCTCTTTCAGTATTAAAAATTCTGGAGAATATGAAGCTGTTGTTAAGATTTTAGCAAACGTTTCTCCCAAAGCATCTGCAATAGCTTTGGGATCAGCAAGAACACTTCCATTATAGTCTAAGGTGGACAAACAATGTGTACTATATCTGCCTTTCATTTTTCAGATTTTATCCCATACAATTATTGGACTGGTCATTTGATTAATTGATGTAGTAAATTGGATCCATGATTGTTTTTGACTGTGACGTCTTACATAACGTGCTTTGGCTAGAGCATGCTTGAAAGTTATTAAATTTGATGTGGTGGGGTATCTACGAAATATGCTCCGTGCTCTGTGTTGATCTTTTTTTGGCTGCCTGACATTCTGGGTTCAACCAAGGCTTCGGATAGACTGGAAATCGAGATGATGTTTTTGGGATGGGTTGCTGCCTGGACAATGCTTTCTGTTATATATTTTACAACTTCATTGATAGGTGTTTGACTGATGGTATCAGCATTAAATTTTCCTAGATGAGAGAAAGTGTTCCAGTCATCCTGGTCGATTTTCCATATAGGTATCCGTGTGGGTGAACATGGTTCCTGTGAAGGCATTGTACAAAAAACAGGAAAGTGATCACTTCTATATATGTTCTCTTCAACATCCCACATGAGCAGTGGAAGAATGGAAGTGGAACAGACTGTAAGATCAATTGCAGAATATGAGCAGGAAGGCATATGGAAGAAAGTATTGAGTTTATTATTTAGCAGGGAAAGGTTATTATTATCAAGAATTTTTTCAATGATTCGATTTCGTCTATTAGTGTTGGCACTACCCCATAGAGTATTGTGACTGTTAAAGTCACCCATCAAAAGTATGGGTTCAGGCAGTTGCGAGATAAGGTTATCAAGATCAATTTCATTTAACTCAGCATTTGGTGGTAAATAAATTGAACATACTGTAATAAGAAATCCCACAGAGAAGCGAATCACTACTGCTTCCAGAGATGTATTAAGATGGACCTGATGGAAAGGAATATGCCTGGCCAATAGGATAGCTACTCCTCCATGAGCTGGACCATCTCCAGTTCTATTCTTACATACAACAGCGAAATTCCTGAAGGTATGGTCCTCATTGGATCTTAAGTAAGTTTCCTGTAGACAGAAACAGAATGGTTTGTGTTTCTGCAACAACATCTTGATATCGTCAATATTCTGGCAGATCCCAAGACAGTTCCATTGTAAAAATTTTCCTATTGTCTTGATTTTATTGACTTGTCTGGTTTTCAAGAGGTTGAGGGCTTACCTTTGTCATATTTATATTTATCCACTGTTTTAGGGAAGCATGGACAGCCAGTATCCATCTCTTCCTCTGGTAGAGTATTCAAAACATCAAACACGTTAGGGTCAGTTGGTATGTTTAGTTTGCTTTCAGTGAGTATCGAGGTATTCATTTTTTCTGTGCAAGTGTCTGGTGGTTTATTTTTGAGTGAACTCTCCACCATAATTTTTTTGACAGGTGAGTTTTCATCGAATGGGACCATTTTTGAAGTTGTCTCTGGAGTAAGGCCATAGGTCTTGTGATTAATGCGCTCAACAGAGAAGCACTTGCGATCATAAAGTTCAGGTATGGTGGAATAGACATACATGTTTGAGTTGCTGTTGGCACTTTTTTAATTGTTACTTTTTCAGCATAAGAGAATCGTAGAACAGGTGTAATGGTGGCCAGCTTTCTTTTTGCATCCTGATATGTTATGTTTTGTACCGTTTTAATTTTTTGTATCTCTTTTTCATCTTTCCATTTCTGACATGCACAAGAGTATGCTGGATGATCTCCCTGACAGTTGACACATTTAGCTTTTTTTTTTCACAGCAAAATTTATTATCATGTTCTTTACTACCACATTGGGCACAGGTAGTAGAACCATGACAGGCAGTTTGGGCATGTCCATATCTTTGACATTTAAAGCATCTCAACGGGTTAGGGATGTACATTCTAACAGGACAGCTGAGATACCCTGCTTTTACAGATGTCGGAGGCCTAGGTGTATCAAAAGTAAGGATGTTCTTGGTTGAGACCAGGCGACCATCCCTGCGTATCAGGATGCGCCTTGCACCCGTCACTCCTTGATCTTTAAGCTCTGAACATATCTCCTCATCAGAAACATCAAGGAGATCCCATTCTCATATCACTCCTCTACTGGAATTGAGTGTTCTGTGAGGCGTTACTGCAATTTGTATTCCACCCATTATCGTTGCTCTGAGTAGTTTCTCGGAATGTTGTTTGCACATTGTTTCCACTAGGAAATCACCAGAACACAATTTCTCGACCGTTTTGGTAGGTCCTGCCAGTCCTTCTAATCCTTTTTGGATAAAGAAGGGCGACATTTTCCAAATTGGTTTTTCACTTGTTGCATGAATGATTAAAAAGGTTGGTACATTTATGCTAGTATCCAATATCTTTTGTTTCTTACTTCTGTTTCCATATGCTGTCTATATTATCAATACTTGGTTGGGACTTTGTTAGGGTCTCTAAAACATTTGAGGATGAAGAATTCATATTTAAGGAATTTTTAATTCGGCACCAGAGCTCCCCACCCACCACGGAGCCGCACCTGGACGCTTACTACCCGGCAAGCAAAGATTGCGCTCAGCAGTGGAACGGCAGGGCTACCCTGGATGCTGGCACTGCAGCAGGTCTAGGATCCCAACCCCGGTTATGGGGTGAGAGACTTACTGCAACACCGTTGACCCTTACAGGCAAGCCCATTAGCTGATAGATCCTTGTCTGGGCAATCGAGGACCACTCGTCTTTTGCCGAAGCAGTGGCCAAAGTAGTGCAAGACTACCAGGATCTCCCTATTCCGGATGTCCATGGGTCGCACTGCACGGCAAACACGGTAGCACAGCGGTGGATCCCAGTGATGGTGGTCTGAAAAAGGATAGTGAAAAAGACTCAGGAGAAGTAGAGCAAAGAATACGGGAAGAAAAGCAAAGAAAAAGAGTCAGAACGAAAAGAGCCAGTACCATCACTGGGAAGTCCCCTCCATCACGAACAGGTGCCCAACATGGAGGGGTCAGGATTGGGTAATACAGATTATGAAGACAGACTGAGAATTTGTAGGCTGCAGACACTAGCAAACAGGAGAAAGAGGGATGATATGATTGAGACTTAAAACTTCTGAAAGGGTTATACAGAATTTCAGTAAATGGAATTTTTCATTTTATGGAGGGTGGGGAAAGGATGTGAGGGCATTCAATTTGAACCTCCATCCATGGAGGTTCAAAATGAATGCTGTCAAGAATGGGGTTAAGACTAGAGTTTTCTCTCATAGAGTAGTGTGTGATCGGAATGGATAACCATTGGATGTTGTGTGTGGAGTAGTAGTGTGAATGAATTCAAGAACAGGTATGTGAGCTAGTGCAAATAGTATGGTCTGGCCTCCCTCTATGAGATCACTCACTGGAGGTCTCTCTTAATAATAATATCAATATGTTTATTACATATTTACATTATTATTCCTACCTTGTGAAGTTTTTTTTACATAAGAAAACTGTGTCATGAAAGGTTTAAATTAATATTATAATCTTAAAATAAATAAAAGTGAATGGCAGGTAACACACACACACACACACAAAGTAACACCTGGTTCTAAATACACATTTTACAACTAGCATAATAACAGGAGAATAAACACATTTCAGGGTAAATAAATGTGTTATGTCACTTGTTGTTTTTCAAAGGCTTTTCAGGTTAGCTTCATTTTTATACACCAAGTAGCATCTTTGAAAATAGAAAACTGGCAAGTTTTAAGTACAAACTAAAACTTTACCATACTAAAAACAGAACAGTACTGCCAGGAATTAAATTAAACTTGCAAATTATTATTATTATTCAGGCCTCCATTGAGTCAATAAAACTCATCGTGGGAGATGCTTCCTAGAAAACACAATTTGCAGGCTGATAGTATATCATACCACTCCTTGAACTCATTGACTGTTCTTACTCTCACCACTATCAGGCAATGCATTCCACAGTTCAACCACCCTCCATGCAAAGAATCCACTCCTCATCCTCTTGCTCACCGCTTCCTTTTGTAACTTGCAGGAATGGCTAATTGTCATCACTCCTTCCCGCTGTTCCGTGAAGCGAAAGAACTCCCCAGCGTCAATCCTGTAACTACCTTTTAATCTGTTCACAGGTAGTTACAGCGTCAACCCTGTAACTACCTCTCAACAGTTTAAAAGTCTCAATCATATCACCCCTCCTTCTACCTGCCAAAACTCTGAAGTCCACATCCCTCAGCCCATTCTCATAACTAACATTGCACAGTCCTGAAAACTTCTTTGTTATCAACCTCTGAACCCTTTCCACAGTTAATTTATCCCTTTGAAATTCTGGGACCAAATTTGAGAACAATAATTTAAGTGTGGTCTGATCAGGTTCTTATACACTGGAATGATAACTCTTATCTCTGCAGGTCAGTGTCCTTCTCAGTATTGCAGCAATCCTCTGAGTTACCTTCACCACTTCTGTAATATGTTCCCTGAATTTCAGGTCTCTATCAATCATTACTCTAAGATCTCATGTCTCCCCCTACTTCCTCCAGTACAGCTCCTCCAATCGAGTATGCAGCCCTCCATCGATGTATTCCAAACTTCAAAACTCTATATTTAGCTGCATTAAACCGACAAGCTCCTAATTCATTTGCCATCTGTCTAGTTTATTCAAATCCTCTTGTAGGACTGCCACATCTGCACTATTACTAATAACTCTTCCTAGCTTCACATCATTTGCAAGCAACTGAATAAATCCCTGCAATCCACTGACAATATCGTTTATTTATTTATTTGTATGGGGTTTCTTCCCTTTTCTCCCCCGTCTCTATTGGGGTGAGTTGAGCCCCCCCCTCATTGGGGGTTAAGTATTTATGACTGTAGATCCATTTGTGTTCACAGGCCAGTCTGCCAGCTTGAGGGATGAAAAACCCTGCTGTCCACGCTAAGACTGGTAACTTGGCTGACAATATCATTGATATAAAAGTCAAACAATACAGGTCCCAATACTGAGCCCTGTGGAACCCACTTTGTAACCTGTTGCCTCTTTGATGTTGCCCCAATATACACAACTATCTGACACCTATCAGACAATAAATTCTGAATCCAGTTGACTAACCCAACATCTAAACCCATGTGCTGCAACTTAAATATCAGCTTATCATGTGGCACCCTGTCAAATGCCTTTGCAAAATTAAAAAAAAAATGGCAGCATATGCCTTTCCCTCATCAACTGCTCTTGTCACTTTATTATAAAAGGCAATCATATTACTAAAGCAAGAGCATCGCTCAACAATTCCATGTTGACTCTCACACCCTCATCTGCCGAACGCTGCATATGGTCCCTCACTAATTCTCCAGTATATTAACAACTACTGACGAAACACAAACTGGCCTATAATTAGACACTTCCAGTCTGCTACTGTCCTTATGCAATGGCGCTATCTTACCTACCTTTCCTGTAGTCAGACTTTCATCGAAAAGCCAGGTCAACGGAGCTATCAGTTCTTTAGCACATTCTCTCAAAACCAGTGGTGAAACACCATCTAGTTCCACAGCTTTACTGACATTCAGAGTACTCAATATTTGGAACACACTCTCCTCTTGCATCTCTAAACCTCAAACCTGCCCCATCCCTTTAGTATTAAAACCTATTTCTCCAGGATGAAATACTCCAATAAAGTGTTCATTGAACAACTCCACTATGTCCTCTGCATCAGTCACTCTATTCCCATTTGTATCCCATAATGTCATTCTTCTACAATCATTTCTCCTCCTACTGGCCACATAACTCAAAAATTCCCTAGGAGTTTCTTTAGAGCTTAGGGCCAATCTCTTTTCATATTCCAGTTTTGTCTTCCCTACTATACTAGTCAGCCTCCTGGCCTAAGTCTTATATACTTCATGTGTTTGCTCTCCACCCCTCTCCTTATATCTCTTCCATAACCTCTTTTCACCTGCAGTTCCTGTTTGACATTGCTTGTCATCCACTTTACAAGAAATTGTGCCCTTTTCTTTACTCATGGAATACAGCTTACTATTGCTGCTAACAAATATTCCTTCACAATTTCCCAAGCACTAATGATATCTTGCCCTTCCAATTCCTCCCTCTATGGAACTGCCCCAAGTTGATATCTAAAACTATTATAATAACCTTCCTTATAATTCCACATATGTTCCCTTCTCTTTGATACTCCTGCATGTCTATTTATCTTCCAAGTCAGAACCACACGGTCACTCTCTCCAACTGGGGGAAGAGATGTCATCTCAGTTATAATCAGTTTTTCTGATTCTATGACCAAATCCAAAACTCTTGAACCTCTTGTTCCTTCTATTACATGTTGCCTAAGACATTTTTCTCTGAAGAATTCTAGAAATTCCATTCCCTTATTACTTCATGCTGTTTCTTCTTTCCAATTTATACTGCTGTGGTTAAAATCTTCCATAAGAATGATCCTTCTTGCACTTACAAGCTCCACTGGCTAAACATCTCCTGCTCTTCACCCTCTGTGTTCTTTGGCTTGTAGCAACACCCCACTAAATATCCTGTCTTGCCCACCTCTACCTCATACCATATGCTTTCAAAACCATTAGTGTCACTGCCTTCCAAAGGCTCCACTAGTAGAGGACATAAGTCATCGCCTATCATAAGAATTATTCCACCACTGCGTTTTTCCTTCCTATCCTACTTAAAAATGCTGTACCCTGTTATTATATCATCTTCCATCAACCACGTCTCAGAGATCCCCATAATCTTCAGACAGGCTGATGCCATCAGTGCCACCAATTCATCTCCTTTATTCTGGATACTCCTGGCATTAGTATAAAGCATAAAAATGTCACTGTTTCTATACCTATCATTATCCCATGCAGACTCCACTGGACTCAACATTACCTGATGTCTTTCCCTAAGCATCCTTTCTCACAAGAGACCACCCCTGCTACCACCCACCCACCCTGGGAATTTTAGTTTCCCTGAATTAAGACAATGACTCGTTCAGAAATCAGCAATCTCTTCAGATGCCTACCTCCTTCCTCATTCAAATGCAAGCAGTCTCTCATATATACAGTTCCTTTCTGTATTCAAATGACTTCCAAGCATCCACATATTCCAATCTCCTCTCTTCTGACACATTCTGGTTATCATACTATTCATTATTACTGCTCTTCTACTCAGCTCGTCATTATCATACCTGGGCAACACACACTATATTTCTTCTCTCTGTTTTCTTTTGTACAACCTCAAGCATAAATCTCAGATTTCTTGCCACACGATTTACACTGCCTCTCAAATCATTTGTACTCACCATCACAATAATGTCATCCACCTTTCACCCCACTTAATTGCCATAGTCACAACTGCTATCATTCCACCAGGCAAACACTCCTCTGGCATCCTATCTTGCACACCACAGATCATCGCGTCTCCATACATAACACCTCTTACCACTCTGTTCCTCGATTGCTCACTTGCAATCCTCACTCTCTCTCCTCTAACACTTTCTCTCTGTGTTCCCCAACTTACCTGCCATCACTCTCTCGCATTCTTCTCATTCCCTCCCTCCCTCCTACTGTTTCTGTTCTCTCCTCTTCTATCATAACTTTTTCATTCCCTCTCTTCTACTGTTTCTATTCTCTCCTCTTCTATCATTCCCATAACCCTTTCTCACTCCTTACATTCATCTCTCTCTTCCATTTGCCTAATCTCATTGTTCACAGTTCTCCACTCATTCCCGAGATTCCACCTCCTCTTTCAGCTCATCTATCTCTCTCTCTCTGCAAGTTAGTCACTCTTGCTCACCATTCATCTTCCCAAATAAGACCATCTCCCAAAACTTCACAATTATTCAAACTTTCCATACTCCCTACTCTTATTTTTTCATTCATTTTTCGCTCATTATTCTCACCCTCTATCACACTACTCGTCTCTCTAGGTTGAGATTCTACCACCCCTGATGCAACGAGGTCAGTTATGGAAATATCTAACTTACTAAGTTCTTCCCATTGCCTATATTTTATGCATATATGTACTCCGCCTTCTCTCACCTGACACATACCCATGCCGGGACTTGGTGACACCATTCGTAATTGGAGCTGCAGCTGCCAACATCATTCAAATAGTGCCGAGAAACTACTACAACTAAACGCTCTATTATAAGCAAATTTACTCATGTGATACTATAAGTATAAACTATACTTAACTATAAACTATACTAAATAATGAAAACTTATCTTCTTCTTCTTCTCTTCCAGATATATTTTTGTTTAATCCTTTACCCAAGTGTGAGCAAACAAAGTTTGAGCATGATGTATCTTCAAAGCTAAGCTATGACAATTCAATCTTGGTATATCTATGTTTGGTGATGAGACCTCAATAAAAGTTGAAATCAACCTGGGTAGTTACCGTTCATAAAATGCTATGCAGTATTGAAAGAAAATTGACTGGCAATTGGTGTGAAGTTATTGGCTTGTATATACAAGGAGCATAATGATGAAGATATTTCATGTGCAAACACTGTTTGCTCACACTTTGATCAAAGATTAAACAAGAATATAATTTCTTGACAAGTTAATTTACAACTAAGTGAAAAAAAAATTACTGCCAGGAATGTTGGTTTATATGCCATTCCTACATAAGCAATAATTTGTTGCCTCTAAATTCAAGGATGCACGGTATAACAAAACTGTTTTTATGGTTGAGATACAATTTATTTTAATGAAATTTATTAGAAAATATGAAATAATTTTACAGTAAAAATACAAATATAGTTTTTAACAATTAAACAAAATAATAAAAAATAAACAACAAAACAACACAAGCTGAATGGAAAAACATTCTGTCTGAATATAGTATTAGCCACTGATAAACAAACAACTGGATATCAGAATATCATTTTGTTCACGAGTCTTTATATCATTATGATTGCTTCATTAAATTAATTTAAATATTTCAAATAAGAATTTGTAAAAAAAATAAAAGAAAGTATATCCAATTATTTTGCCTTAGTCACTTAGTAGGTTACCCTGGCACTAAGTACTACAGTCAACATAACAAGTTAAAATAAAAAATTCACATCAGTTTTCTTACCTTTAAACTTGTTGCAATATATTTTAATTGGAACATTTCTAATATAGGGAGGAAAATTAACAACAAACTATGTTAAACAAAAAGTGGAAAATTGCATTTCTAAATACACAATGATAACAGATATCTGGGTATAGTGCCTCCAGCAGCAAAAAATGGAACTAAGCTGTTCTGAAATTTGTAATTTGGTTACACCACCAGGTGCTCAGCTAACTTAGGTTCAAACAATATGGAGTTCACTGTATTTCAGTCCTATAAATGCATGACATCCATGTGTACTAAATAACTTTTTCAGTATGCAGAGAATAATATGAATATCACAAAAATGTAAATTATCTTACATGAGTAAAAGTCTACAATCTGGGTATAGTGCCTCCAGCAGCAAAAAATGGAACTAAGCTGTTCTGAAATTTGTAATTTGGTTACACCACCAGGTGCTCAGCTAACTTAGGTTCGAACAATATGGAGTTCACTGTATTTCAGTCCTATAAATGCATGACATCCATGTGTACTAAATAATTTTTCAGTATGCAGAGAATAATATGAATATCACAAAAATGTAAATTATCTTACATGAGTAAAAGTCTACAAAGATTATTTTAGACCAGTGGTCGCCAAAGTGGTCGATATAACATTGTTAGGGGTCGACAGAAAAATATAAGACATTATTGTGCAGGTAATATTTAATTTGGTTAACTTGGGTTACCTCCATCCTGAATGACAACGCAATTAAGAGTGAATCGTGGGAACAGTGACATGAATAGGACCTGTAAGATGGAGCAAGGTCATGAAAATAGTTAGAGGCCAATCAAGTAGGCCAAAATGACGTATTTACCAATAAATGGATGCTGGTGGTTCCTGATTATAATATACATATTATAATTCAATCGTTATTCATTCACGAACTAAACTTCTCTATGTTGAAGAGTTGAGCAGGACTGGTAGTAATACCAGTAGTTTATTAATATCACTAGTAATAACAGTGATATTACTAGTGATAGTAATATAATAATATATACTATATTATACATATAATAAACACTGTAACTATAAAATAAACAATCTAAAAACTCACATAAGCGTCTTTTTTTGCTTGTCCTATTATAATTACATAATAGTAAAATAGAGGGGGGGTCGATAAAAAGTCAAGAAACTCTTGAAAGGGTCGACGGTCAAAGAAGTTTGCTGACCCCTGTTTTAGACTATAAAAAATTTCTTATATTTGCTCTTTAGGACATTTTCTATTAGAACTATTCCATAGTTCATTTGGTTTTGATGGAGCCCTTTGGCTTGAAAGACCTGGGTTCAAATCCCATCTATGATAAAATGAAATATCAGGGCTTTTCAATTAAAGATGAGTTAGCTGATTTCATATAGAGATGGAGCATTTTTCATCCCTCAGAACAGGCAAACTAGCCTTGTGAACATAATATCTACAGACAAGAAAATACTCATTGGACAAGGAAGGCAATGGGAAACCTTGTTCTATTATTATTCGCTAATTCGCTAACATAGCTACCCATGATTCAGTACACTGAGGAGAGAAGAAGAAGAAGATTCATAAAAGATAAACTGTAAAATGACATTGGTAAGTTGTTGTTCATGTTATTGCAGATTTAGCTGGAGTGAAAAGAAGGGCATGAGAATGCTAGTTCTGCTGGACACTGATGGAAATATCCGATGGAAAAGGTAATCACACAATTAGCTGAACTATCTTCTTTTGAACAGCACCAAGAATTTTTAACAGATGCACCAAAGTGCATCACTCCAAATGTGAGAGCAGTATTCCAAGGTTGGGTAGATTTGGGATTTGAACAGAATTAGGTTAGACAGATGAAAATTACCATTAAGTGCCAAATTTTTAACATCCTCAGCTTCAAAATTTTTTGGAAGCTGAAGATGCTAGAGAAATTATATGTTTGTGCCAAGAAAAATAAATTTGACTATTAAAAGCAGGAAAAAGGTGGACTTGGGAATCCCCCAATGGTGATATAAGAAATGAAATAGACTACATCCTAACAGACTGCAAAAGTCTGTCAGTTCAAGACATAGGAACAATTGGCAGAAAGTATTTTGACATCCATTAAGATCACCGACCACTAAGAGACATCCTACAAATTGAAAGAAGAAAAAATACAGGCAATCTCAAACCATGCAAAGAAACCCAAACATTTAGATCCTGATTTGTTCAAGCAATCTGTTAATGAAATGGAATGGAAAATATTATCGAATATGACATTGACGAAGATTATGACATGCTCCTGGAAAATTCTAAACTCAATCAACATTCACAAAACAGAAAGACTCTTCATACAAACCTTGAATTTGCTAAAATAATAGAAGAGAAATGAAACAAAATTCACAACAAAATTATCTGCAGAGTATTTTAAGAAAGAAGATCCCAGAGGACTATCAAACCTACAGGGAAAACAAAGCTTAGAAATACACCTGAATTTAAAAAGTTTAATGAATGATGCCTGTAATAAGAAAGAGAATTAATTATGAAAAGGCCAATTCCAACAGCACTACTAGATCAAGATGGCAAAAGATATAATACATACAAAACAGACCAAAAATGGAAAAGACAGTACAAGACTAATACAATGACCTTTTTGCATCAAAATATCTTTTACCCAAACCAAAACTTAATAATATATACGATGCACCAGAAGTGCTCCCAGATGAAATAGAATATTTATTATTATTATGTATTATTTGACACCTCCAGGGAGCCAAAGGCTCAGCGAGAGAGGGCACCTGCTCTACAACTCTGTCCCCACCACTCAATCCACCAACTGACCGCAACTACACCAACGCCACTACCACTGACCACCACTACTAGTACTTCCAGAGACAATCACAAACATCCATGCCTATGACGGGATTCGAACCCGCAGCCTTTTGGCTGGAGAGGGGATACGTTAACCACTCAGCCAACCACGCCGGCACTCAAAAATATGAAACCCAGTACAGCTCCTGGCATTGAACATATGAAAATTGAAGATATTCAACAAGGAGGACCATAACTTCATAAAGCTCTGGCCAAAAGAATTACTTGGTACCTAAAAGAAGGAAAACTACCATCAAAATGGAAAACAAATCAGAAACAATTCTTCTCTTAAAAAAAAAAAAAAAAAAAAAAAAAGGGAACATAGAAGACATCAAGAATTACCATACTATATGTCTGCTGTCACATATATACAAATTAATGACAAAAATTATATCAAATAGAATCAAAACTGCCTTTCAAGAAAACAACAGTAAAGAAAAAGCAGGATTCAAAAAAGGATATTCTACAATATATCACATACAAGTAGTCACCCAACTCAGTGAACAATGCAAATAATACCAGATCCCTCTTTACTTTCTATTTATCAACTTTAAAAAAGCTTTCGACATCATAGAACCTAACACCGTTTTACTGACACTACTAGAACAAAGTCTACATCCAGTCTACATCAATCTAATTACAGAAATCGACACTGGTAGCTCTACAAAAATAACCTTATTCGATGACCCTATAACTCACCTTAAACCGAGGTGTGTGACAAGGAGATGTCATATCACCAAATCTTTTTTTATGTGTACCAGATCCCTCATTCATACTCAGTCTGTGTATGCTTTGTTACTAGACTTCTTGTATGCATGTACTCAGTGTTTGTGCCCATGAAGATGCCTAGGTGAAATATTGGCATAATAATTTATTACTAAATAAATTTAGTTAGACAGGCGAAAGGGATACTAGATCCAACATTATTTCAAAGTTTTTTAATGCAATTTTACATTTCCGAACTGAAGCCTTTTGTCTCTTTCTTCAGTAATTAAATTTAGTTAGTATTTATTGCCTGTAGATGTATTAAAAAAAAAACATGCATTTTACAAGTGACACAAAACCATTTATTATTATTTACTATTAATAATACCATTTTTTGCTAGTTTTCACTTTTAACATATATGTCTTGAATGATTTTATGGTAAAAACAAACAGTTTCTTCTCTGTCAATGCTTTAGATATTTCGTATCATAAAAATCTCAATGAAATAAAAATCTTAGGTCTACACATAACTACATTAGTGCATTTTTGAAATATGATTGGCTCTGAAACACTATGGATGGACAAGACCAGTGGTGTCATATGACATGGTGGTGGCAACTTTAAAAACAAACAAAAACATTTAGGTTAGAATCCATATAATGAAATATTTGGGGAAAATAAATACTTCTTTCTTAACTTTCCAGTGTGTAATATCAACTCCTAATGGTCAAATTCTGCATACTCATCAGAGGATAAGAAATAATCTAATTACTGCATATCTATTTTAGGTTGCAGTGTCATGAAACTTTACTAGTATGGCCGACAAAATTCTTCTCTAGTATCCTACAGAGTGGCAGATTACCAGCAGAATTTACAAATTCTGCTGGTAATAGCCATCCTGAAACTTGGAAAGCCCCGATAAACCTGTAAGCTATAGCACTACTCAGTGTCTGTCTTAAGCTATTAGAAAGAGTTATTTACAATAGAATTAGTACTATTATTATCAACTCTCTTCCTCATGAACAGGAGAGTTCAGGCCTGGATGTAGCTGTGAAGATCAGGTTTCGAAACTTGATCAGTGTCATGAAACTTCACTGGTATGGCTGAAAAAATTCTTCTCTAATATCCATATCCTAGAGCAGAGGTCGGCAAAGCAGCGCCCGCAGTGAATTTTTAGTGCACACTCAGAGAAATTATGCTTTGGAGCTCGCATCAGTAATTTTGCAGCGTAGATCGCAGATACATTCATTACCAGTATGTGCTAAAATGCAAGAAAACATAAAGAAAAAACACTGCAAATATAATACATGATGGTACAAATTAAACGAATATTGAATCCAACATTATTTCATAGCCAAATATAGAAACTACAAGAGTTTCAGTGGATGCAAGCATATGCAGTGCCTTATGGGCAACTTGTAGTAAAGAGGTGGAGCAAGATCCACCTCTTTCCTTAGTATTTTCCATAAATGTAAAGCACATCTTCTAGAGGGACATGTATGATAAATATTGAATCCAACATTATTTCATAGCCGAATATAGAAACTACAAGAGTTTTGTGCCAAATATATAGAAACTAAAAGTTTCGGCAGATGCAAGCATAAGTAGTGCCTTATGGGCAACGTAGTAAAGGTGGAGCAAGCTCCAGACCTCTTTCCTTAGTATTTTCCATAAATGTAAAGCACATCTTGTAGAGGTCAGCAACCTTTTTAATATGAAGACTGCAATATAAAATTTGAAAATTACAGGGGGGCCCATGACATCCATTATAAAGGGTTAGAAATATCTTTGCAAACCAAAGTATTTGCACCAGTGATGGGTGGTGAAAATTTGAAGTGGGGATGCTGCATATACAAAAAAACTTTTTTTCCCTAATCAGTAACGAATTTATTAATAAATAAATTTACATATTAAAAACTGCTTTATTAAAAATATTTCATCCTCACCACAAACAAACACCAATAATAAAAGTTTTGTATCAATAGCAATGACAAGTGCAAACGAACATCGGCGTTAGATCACAGCGCATTTGTTTCTTGTAACAATAATTGAAAAATTATAATTCTTTTCATATTTTCAACAGTGACACTTGCCATAATTCAGCCTTGTATCTATTATAAATAAATAATTATATGTTATTTTAACAAAATAAAATAAGATTTACAAAAAAATAATTCACCACAAACACGCACCAATAATAAACGTTTCATATCTTACAGAAATAACGAGCTCAGGCAGAAGATACACTGCCCAAGCGGCAGTGTATCTGCCTCTTGGGCAGTGTATCAATGATGTAACGTGCAACGACAGCAAATGAATATCGGCATTAGATTGCAGTGCATTTGTTTCATGTAACGATAATTGAAAAAATATTATTCTTTTTATATTTTCAACAGTGACACTCGTCATAATTCAGCCTTGTATCTATAACAAATAAATAATTATGTTATTTAAACAAAATAAAATTTACAAAAAGTAGTTCACCAGGCACATGCACCAATAATAAACATTTCGTATCTCACAGAAATAAGGTGCGTAAGCTTACTATAAATACACTGCCGTTTGAGCAGTTACAGTTGGGAATGACGTAACGGACAATGACAAGAGCAAACGAATATCGGCATTAGATAGCAGTGCATTTGTTTCGTAATCTAAAGCATTAATCGAACAATTCTAATTATTAACTATTCAAACTATTAACAATTCAATGTCAAAAGATAACCTTTAACATGTTGTACTGCATTTATATAATGTTGTAAGCATTGTTATTATTTATAAATACAAACAAAATTTAATTTTTTCATTTTTTCCTTGGGGGTGCTGCAGTGTCACAGTGCTTACGTACAGACCGCCACTGATTTGCACTGATAGCGGGAGTGATTCAACAAACACACATACTAAAAATCAAAGGGTTCAACAACGTCTAGAAATGGTGTGAAGGGTAGTGAGAGTGGTTACATTGATAACTAGATGACGTCAACAACTCAAGCTACTTATTATCAGAGGTCTCTCGTCCATTTGGGCGCTCGTATCTGATCTGACAGATACATGCTAATTGTTAACATGAATTTAACTATTAAAGAATATTCATGTTAACAATTGGCATGTATCTGTCAGATCAGATGTGAGCGCCTTGCTTTATCAATCATAATGGAAAATGTATTTGTTTATTATGCAATAATAGTGTGGCTATTTCTAAAATAAGTAATATAGAAATATATTTCAAAACCATGCTAATTGTAATTTTAAGTTTAATTATTTAAATCAGGAGGAGTCGGCAGCGAAGTGCCCACGAGTGTCATGGTGCCCTTCATATTAAAAAGGTTGCTGACCACTGTCCTAGAGAGTGGCAGATTACCAGCAGAATTTAAACATTCTGCTGGTAATAGCAATAATGATAATGCAGATAATAGCTATCCTGAAACCTGGAAAGCCCTGATAAACCTGAAAGCTATAGCACTATTCAGTGTGCCTTAAGCTATTAGAAAGACTTATTTACAAGAGAATTAGTACTATTATTATCGACACTCTCCCTCATGAACAGGCCAGTTTCAGGCCTCGGCGTAGCTGTGAGGATCAAGTTATCGCCCTAACGACTCATATAGAATCTGGTTTTGAAAAATGCTTAAAACTGGTGTAGTCTTTATAGACTTGACAGCTGCATATGTCACCATATGGAGGAAGGGTATGATCTACAAAGCTCCTTAAAATATTGACATGTAAAAAAAAATTACTCATCTGATCAATGCTATTCTGTCCAACAGAACTATACAGGCAGTTATAGATGATGATATGAGCAAGCCAAGAACATTTAAAAATGGACTCCTACAAGGGTCTGTTCTGGTCCCCTCTTCTAAATCAATTTGTATATTTCTGACCTTCCAAGGACAATGTCTAGAAAATTTGAATATGCCAATGAACTGTGCATCACATCTCAACAACAGAACTTCTGTGATGTTAGAGCACATGAAGTTAGAGCACATTCTAACTGCTGACCTAGAGGAGCTAAACCACTTCTATAAGAAGTGCTGTCTTATTATAGCATGGCACATGATATCCTTAGATTGCCATTAAATGGGAAAATACTACCACACAATTTTAATCCAAAATATCTGGGCATAACCCTAGACAGAACCCTCTCCTTTAGTAGTAGATACCTCTCCAATATTGCTGCCAAACTCAGGACTAGAAATAACATACTGCATAAACTTGCCAGAACAGCCTGGGGGAGGGGGGGCTTGTGTTTCCACATTAAGGACATCTGCTCTTCATTTACTCAACTACTGAATATTGCTTAGCTGTTTGGCTGCACAGTGCACATGTTAAATTAATTTATACTGTCTTGAATCAGACAATACACATTATTTCTGGAACAATAAAGACTACTCCATTATACTGGATACCAGTTCTGAGCCACATACAACTGTCACACCACAATGCCAAGACAACTCGATCCGTGAATATAACAAAGTTTGCTGGAATCCACTGCCAAAGTTATAACGCTACAATGACTTGTCACTGAGGGATGTGATGCAACAATAGCATGGCACACAGAATAAGCTGCCCAAGCTCCAGTAATCTCGCAGGCTGTCTTTAATTCAAACTATTATTATCGACTCTCTCTCCCTCACGAATAGGCCAGGGTATAGCTGTGAAGATCAAGTTTTGAAACCAGGGTTTGACCTACCTCAAAAAATATGGTCCGCTGTAAACAGGGTCCACACCTACCATGGCAGGTGCATAGCTTCCTTGTTTACTTGGGGAATAAGACCAAACTCATCTTGTGACTGCGGTGAGAATAACTAAACTAACTACATAATATATCATGTTTGAGTGTCCTCACAGAGCCAATATGGGACATCTAACTGACTTCATAATTTCTGACCTTCCAAGGACAATGTCTAGAAAATTTGACTATGCCGATGAACTGTGCATCACATCTCAACAACAGAACTTCTGTGATGTGAAGTTAGAGCACATTCTAACTGCTGACCTAGAGGAGCTAAACCACTTCTATAAGAAGTGCTGTCTTATTATAGCATGGCACATGATATCCTTAGAGTGCCATTAAATGGGAAAATACTACCACATGTTGATTGGCTTTCTACAGATGCTGTTGATTGGCTGTCGAACTAAGAATTCAATTTTAATTTTATGCCTACTTGTATATTTTTTATGTTTATATGACTATAGTATCACCTTGCACTATTGTATCTTTTTATAGATCTCTTATAAATTTTATTGTCTTGTATGTTCTTTTTTTTGTGTGTGCGTACAGTGGCATATGCATGTATTTCTCTCAGCCAAATGCTAAATAAATAACTGGTGACTTCACTATATGAGGTAACCTTTTGCACAGTCTAAAAATAAAATGATGCATTCATATCCTATTCTCTCATTGGTCATATTCCATTATAATAAACTCAGTGATAGTCAACACAACAGGCATTTGTAATCACCAACATTCCCCAATAGATGTAATAAGTAAGGTAAACATTATTATTATTATTATTATCTGAGACCTCCAGGGAGTCAAGGACTCATTGAGGGAGGCTGTAAATTACTCAACCCAGCTATCATACCTTCCCTTAAATTCATTTACACTAGATGCACTCACTACCCTTAAGGGCAAATTATTAATACCCTCACTCACTTTTCTCAGGCAGAAATATCTAGCTCTCACCCCTTTCTTGACTGAGAACAACCTTAACTTCCAGGGATGCCCCCGTGTTCTCTCCCCGCTTTTCATATAACGAAAAATTTCATCATTTGAAATGCTATAACATCCCTTGCCTCTTCAGTTTCTTGTAGCATAACCCTGCTAATATAATATGCTGCTAGAACTCTAATCAAGCCAAAGTGCATAACCTTACACTTACTAATATTAAACTAACAGCCATTTTCATTTGCCCAGATTTTCAGTCTATTCAAATAATTTTGTAATTGCTGAATATCAGTAGCATCCCGGTTTGCCCTGCCTATCTTCGCATCATCAGCAAACAATTGCAAATTCAATGACAGACCCTGCTTGATGTCATTAATGAACAGATTGAACAATAATGGCCCAAGGACTGAACCCTATGGTACACCACTGGCTACCTTAAATCTGGCAGATTCACACTCACTGTATACCACTTTTTGATATCTGTCTGTTAACCATCCCCTGATCTAAGTCAATTGATTATATTCCAATCCCATATTCTCCAGTTTATGCAATAGTCTGTCGTGTGGTATCCTATCAAATGCCTTAGAAACATCCAATATTATCATAGTGTATTAATTCCCTTTATCTAACTTGGCCGTAACATTGTTATAAAATATGAGCAAATTGCTAAAACACGACCTTCCTTTAGTAAACCCATGCTGTTCCCTGCAGAGTGTAGAATGCTTGTCTACCTATTTCCGCATGAGAGTTCTTACTAACTTCTCTAAAATCTTCACTACCACACCAGAGATACTAATAGGTCAGTAGTTAGACACATCAGTTTTTGCACCACCCTTATGTAATAAAACTATCATACATACATTCCTTCCATTCCTGTGATATCATTCCTGAGCTGAGACTCAAGTTATACGAATGTGTGACAGGACTAGCCAATTCAGCTGAACATTCCTTTAGCAGATGGGATGATATTCCATCTGCTCCTATTGGCAAATTCTTATCCATGTTATGCTTTTGCATAACATGGATAACTCTTCAACCTCATTTTCATGAACCTTTAACTCTTCATCCATTTCACTCCCAACCTATTTATTCTTCGAACACTAGGGATACATTGTGATACCGCCTCATTCAAGCTCTTTTTTCAAAGTGCTTGAA
Organism: Typopeltis vanoorti; assembly: GCF_054136105.1. Taxonomy (NCBI): domain Eukaryota; kingdom Metazoa; phylum Arthropoda; class Arachnida; order Uropygi; family Thelyphonidae; genus Typopeltis; species Typopeltis vanoorti. The sequence goes on from NC_143560.1 coordinate 139,962,052, forward strand.
TGAGGTGGTATCACTTACCATGCATTGCTGACATTTTTTCCATTCAGTAAGTGATACCATGGGACCAAAGATAGTATTCTTCTAAGTTAATCATAATTTCCTGCTTTGTAGTTCAGCATGTAACCTGTTTTAATCGGAGCTTCAATACAAGCAGATACTTCCCAAGAAAGAACTGCATGATCACTGTCACCAATTGGTGGTAAAATAGCCATATTCTTGACAGAGATCCCTTCTGAAGCTATGAGCAAATCCAACACCCTTTGACCCCTAGTTCCTTCTTTCACATGCTGCTTGAGAAAGTTGTCTTGCAACAATTCAATAAATTCCTGTTCTTTCTTATCATGAGATTTCTCTTCTACCCAATCAATGTTTGGAAAATTAAAGTCACCCGAAATGATCATTCACTTGGTACCCACAAGGCTAAATTGGCAATGCATTTCTTCATCCCCTACAACCGAGCTGCCAGGTCTGCAGCAACATACCACCATGTATTTCATTCTGTTAACCTCCACTTCACACCAGATAGACTCCAACTCATCGCTATATGGGACATTGTTATCATCATTGTTTTCTTGTATTTCTACCCTAACTAGACTTAAGTCATTTGATATCATTAGTAGCACTCCTCTCCTATCTCTTCTGTCATTTTTAAAAATAGTATATCTGTTACACTCGATTCCACTTACCATATCTGATTCTGATAGCCAGGTTACAGGGTGGCAGCCAGGTTTCAGCGTAGACACCAGGGTGGCAGAGCCCCCCCAGTATATATATATATATACACACACACACTGCTTGGAAAGAAGTCAATGGACATAGAAAGAAGTTAAAGTCACCCAAAATGATCATTCACTTGGTACCCACAAGGCCCATGGGCAAGGTGCATTGTACCATGTAATGAGTCACGTGTTTGTAGCCAATATAAATTGGAGGAATGATGCTCCCAAATCAGTGCAACTGTGTCTGGGTGAAATGGCTGCAAAAAGGGAACTGATGGAGTTTGAAAGAGGCATTGTGATAGATTGCCATGTTGCAGGCCTATCTGTTTAGCAAATTGTTGACAAACTGGGCCATCCAGGTCAACAATCAGACACTATACTGAGACAGAAGTGTTAAACGCAAATGCTACCTGTAGTGGATGACCCACCACACTCACCGAATGCAAGTGTCATCAAATAGGATTCTACAAAGGATAATATACAAAAACCAACATTTGTCTGCTGACAAACTGAACGAGGAGTTCTGGACATCGATTGGAACATGAATCTGCACAAAAACATTTAGAACTGATGCTCACAACATGGGTTTCCATGGTAAGCACAATATGCAAGCTCACATTACCCAAACTAACATTTCAGGTATTCCAAGGAAAACATTTGAGAAATTAATCATGGAAAAGTTCACAATACAACAACAAACCAAAATCCTGGAATTTACTTTAAAAATAAGCATTTTATTATTGTAACACAAAGAAAGAATAATTTCATTTAGATATGCAATTAAATGGCCATCATAATTCCCAGATTTGATGGCTCCCAACTTCTTCCTATGTGTTCTCATACACATTTTCTTTCAGGAAAATGTGTATGAAAACAAGCCCTTGACAATCCAACAGCTGAAGGAGAACATTCATGCAGAAATTAGGGTGCTGCAGTCAGAAACATTAACAGCTATCATGAAACATACCAAAGAAAGGGCCCATCTTTGTGAGTCTGAAAATGGAAGGCATTTATATGATGTGGTTTTTCATAACTAATAAAAAAAAAAATTCTAAGTTCTGCATTTCAGTACAGTAGTCCTCCCTTATCAGCAGAAGATACGTTCCAAGACCCTCAGTGGATGTCTGAAACTACAGATAGTACTGAACCTTATATACTATTTTTTTTCTGTTATACATACCTATGATAAAGAGTAATTTATAAATTAGGCACAGTAGGAGATTAACAACAATAACTAATGATAAAATAGAACAATTAACAATATATTGCAATAAAAGTTATCTGAATGTGAATGGAATCATAGCAACTTTAGCATATGATATTTTTTTATGACTTATTTACTTACTTTATGAAGTCTAGAACTTTCACCTTTTTACTTAAAAGAAGCACTTTATAACTTCTCTTTGGGAGAAAAGAAGCTGTAATTGCCAGCACTGCCAACATCACCACCACTTGTGCTTTGAGGCTATTACTAAGTAAAATAAGGGTTACTTGAACACAAGTACTGCGATATCATGACAGTTGATCTGATAACCGAGAACTACTCAGAACAGTGCACAATTTAAAACTTATGAATTGTTTATTTCTGGAATTTTCCATTTAATATTTTCATATGGCTACTGAAAATATTAAATATTTTCAGTAGCCATATATCGAACAGCATGGATATGCTGGATAAAGGAGCAGTTCATGTCCATAGCAGTACGGCACAAGATTTCATCATGTTACTCAGAACCATGGGCGGCTCCTGCATAGGCATTGCAGAACTACAGCACCCCCAATTTTTTTCTATATATAAATATATTTATTAATTTATTTATATTTGCTTGTATTATTTAATTTTATCTTCAACAATCCTATACAATTCTCTTATTTTGTATAAAAAATAATAAAAATCCATCTTGTAACACTTAGGTGGCTGAAGGACGCTGGCAGCACTGTCTTTATCACAGTGCCATATTGCTACACATGCAAGTATATGCACGTCATAGTGAGATGCAAGCTATTAGTGTAATGTGGCACTGTCCGTCATGCAGTTCAACTGTTGTTTATATGCAGTTTGCGCCAGTAGTAGAGTGTTCGCAGTGCTTATTGTGTTTACTCCATCTCTTTAAATATTAGGACATTACAATTAAAGGATTTAATTGTAATGTCCAAAAATTGTAAACCCATTCCTTTAATTACAATTAAAGGAATTATTCTACCTCTTTTATTCTATCTTAATTGCCTTCTATACTCACCAATAATGCCCTAAATATATATACCCCTCTTGAGTATTGATAGCCAACGTATTTAAATAAGGGACGCTCCTAAACAAAAACAGGCTACAATAGCCATAATTATAATAAAGGAATGGATTTTATTTTTAAGTAATTTTGAATTATACTAAACCGTATAATTTTATCGATGATAAACAATAGTAATGTTATCACAGATAACATTACCCTCATCAGGCAGAGGAGGGTAATGTTATCTGTGAGAGTCAACATGGATTTGTTAGGGGTGCTGTTGCTTTAGTAATATGACTGCCTTTTATAATAAAGTGACAAGAGCAGTTGATGAGGAAAAGGCATATACTGCCATTTGTTTGGATTTTACAAAGGCATTTGACAGGGTGCCATACGATAAGCTGATATTTAAGTTTCAGCACATGGGTTTAGATGTTGGGTAACTCAAATGGATTCAGAAATGGCTATCAGAGAAGTATCACAGAGTTGTGTATGGTGGGCAATATCAAGGAAGCAGAAGGTTACAAGTGGGATTCAACAGGGCTCAGTACTGGGAACTGTATTGTTTAAACCTTTATATCAATGTCAATGAATTGCAAGGGGATATTCAGTTGTTTGCAGATGATGTGAATCTAGGAAGGGTTATTAGTAATAATGCAGATGTGGCAGCCCTTCAAGAGGATTTGAATAAACAGGGCAGATGGGCAAATGAGTGGGGGAAATAGTCAGTTTAATGCAGCAAAATGTCAAGTCTTGAAGTTTGGGATACACCGATGTAAGGCAGTATACTCTATTGGAGGAGCTGTACTGGAGGAAGTAGGGGAGACAAGAGATCTGGGATGATGATTGATAGGAACCTGAAATTCAAGGAACATATTGCAAAGATGGTGAAGGTAGCCCAGAAGATTGATGTAATACTGAGAAGAACACTAACCTGCAGAGATAAAAGAAGAACACTAACCTGCAGAGATAAAAGAATTGTCATTCCATTGTATAAAGTCCTGATCAGACTTGGACAAATCCTGGAGACCAAATTTGAGAATTTGGTCTCCAGGATTTGAAGAGGATATATTAACTGTGGAAATGGTACAGAGGCAGATAACAAAGATGGTCTCAGGACTGATATGATTGAGACTTTTAATCTGCTGAGAGGTAGTTTCAAGATTGACACTGGGGAGTTCTTTAGCTTGGTGGAATAGGGGAAAGGAGTGAGGACAAGGGGGCCATCCTTGGAAGTTATGAAAGGACCTCATGAGGAAGAAGGGGATGAGTGGTTTTTCTTTGCATGGAGGGTGGTTGAACAGCAGAATGCATTGCCTGATAGAGTGGTGAGAGCATGAACGGTTCATGAATTCGAGAAGTAGTAGGATAGGCTTTGTGTTTTCTAGAAAGGACCTCCCACACTGAGTCTTTTGACTCCATGGAGGCCTGAATCATCATCATTATAATAATAATAAATCACCGATCCAGTCCCATGTTTGACAGTTGGAACCAGCAAATGATCCAGCAATTGTATATTATGCAAATTTTGTAATTTACAATATAAATACGATAAAAATGAATTAAAAAGAAGGGCTATGATGGCAAATGATTTGATGTGTAGGCTGTGTAGAAGGAATGGCTGCGAATGGATACAAGAGGGACGACCTACACCTGAATGCGTTTGGTATTAGGAGTCTAGAGAAACTAATATCTGGTATGAGACCTAACACAGAGAGTCAGGGCAACTAAATTATAAAGACAGGAATGGTGAGAATATCAGTGTAAGAGCAAAAATGTTATATAACTGTGTTAACAACGGAATGGGCTCTGTCATGGAAATGTTGATGCGGAGAGAATGATTTCGACTTTGTGTTCGTCCAGTTTCGGACCCAGCAAAGGTGTGCAGAGATGTCTACATGTATAAGGCACTAGAAAAGAATAGAGATCTGCAAGCTATCCAACTGTGTCATGTAGACTGCAGACAAAAGAGATATACAAAAGATGCAGTATACATGCAGGTAGATTATTATGTCTCTACACGAATGTTAGGAGTATCAGAAACAAAGGGATAGAGTGTGTTGCTTTAGTCAATATGTTGGGACCTCAGATTGTACGCACTAGTGAGACCTAGCTATCAGAATCAGACATGCTAACTGGTATCGAGTGTAAAGGATACACTATTTTTTTAGGAAGGTTAGAGAGGATAGGAAAGGAGGGGGTGTGCTGCTAATGATATATCGGATGATTTGAATCCTGTTAAGAGCTGAGACCTATGATTGTAGTACTACTACTGACAGTCTTTCATGTGGCAGTGAGTCTGAAGCCACCTGGTGTAAGGTGGAATCTAACAAGATCATTTACATATTAGGGTGTTGTTACAGACCAAGTGGATCAGTTGCTAGTTTTGCTCCAGTCCTGAAAATAATTCAGGAATGGGGAAAAGCACATATCCTTACGGGTATGTATATGTATAATGATCTGCATTATGGGAAGAGTCACTACCCATACCCGTAATGCCTGTAAGGATATGTCCCTTTCTTTTAAGGTTACACAGCAATCAGCATTCATATTTATGAATTTAGGGACACAAAACACACGTGTTGAACTGATATTTTACTTATTATTACAAATAAAATAACACTTGACGTTTCGACCCCTGTATTGATGTCATCATCAGAAAGATACATGTATAGGAAACAAAGCTACATGCTCTTGCAATCTATAAAGGTAAATTAAATCTACGCTGTTAATTGATCTTTTTCTTAGCCTGCCCTCTAGTGATAAAAAAAATAAAAATAAAAATAAATAAATAAATAAAATAACTACAATAAACTGTGCTAAAGTCTTCCTGTACTAAGATTCTTCTGGACTTGTACAGTTCAGGTTGCTATTGAATGTTAAGGAGGGGGAAAAAAAAAAAAAAAAAAACACTTCACTAAGTCTTCTTGTATTGAGATTTTTCTTTAGCTTGTTCTGGTTGCTATAAAGGTTGCAAATGGGTCCTCCACATTCTTGGAATGGTCAGATCATAATTTTTATTCAGATTTCGATTATGTTTGAGCATTTAACATGCTTCCTTGAATTTCCTCTGGAACCAGGTTTTGGTGGGGTGTAGGGACTTGGTACCTTTCCAATCAATGCTGTGGTATGTTTGGAGTGTGTGGTCAGAAAAGCCAGTTTTTCCAAAATGGAGGTTTTAACATGTCGTTGGTCCTTCCTAATTGGGATGGTTCACCCTTTTTTCCCCTATGTATGGTAGGTTACATGTGCATTGTATTTTGAAAACCCCTGGGTGGGCTAGGTGTGGTAGAGGATCTTTGGAAGAACTGAGTATGTGTCTTAATTTTGTTGGGGGTTTAAAGGTGGTTTTGATGTTGTATTTGTGTAATGTTCTGTCTGTTTTTTTGGAAATGCCTCTAACATAAGGTATGGCAATAGCATTCTTGAAATCTTTTTTGTTTTTTAGTGGTATCTCTGTGGAGGATCTTGTGAATAGTTTTTTTGTGAAGAAATTAGCCACCCGTCAAATTTATTAGTCATCTTTGACATAACTTCCCTTTTCACCAATGTCCCAATCAATGATACTATCTTGCTCCTACAGAACATTTTTCCACATGACATCACAACCTTCTTTGTGCACGTACTCTGCATCCGGTATTTCGTGTGACAAAACAATTTTTACCTTCAAAAAGAGGGTACAGCCATGGGCTCACCACTTCCCCTCCCCAATAGCTAACTTTTATATGGAAGACTTTGAGCAACGAGCTCTAGAGTCAGCATGCCTAAAGCCCAAAATTTGGCTCAGATACGTCAACGATATTTTCGCCATTTGGCCCCCACGGCACCGAAGCACAAATACATTCTTTAGCCACCTGAACAAACAACACAAACGTATCCATTCACCATTGAACTAGAAAAAACAACTCTCTTCCATTCCTAGACACACTCATAACATGTCCTCCCTCAGGCTATCTCTCTTTCTCATCTACCGCAAACCTACACACACACACACAGGCCAGTACATACATAAAAATTCTTATCACAACTCAACACAAAAACTAGGGGTAATAAGCACCCTTAAACACAGAGCTCAAACTATTTGTTCAAATGAACAAGCTCTAAACCAGGAATACGAGATTATCACCCATACATTTATAAAAAATGGATACAGTAAAAAAACTATTCACAAGATCCTCCACAGAGATACTACTAAAAACAAAAAAGATTTCAAGAATGCTATTGCCATACCTTATGTTAGAGGCATTTCCAAAAATAAACAGAACACTACACAAATACAACATCAAAACCACCTTTAGAGAAGCTCTACTATAAGCATAAAAAAAATCCATACAATTTAAATTTTGAATATGACAATAAAAATTTTGTTAAACATCTAAAAGAAAAAATAAAACAGGCAAAAGAACATTATCTGCTATCAAAATTTCTTTCTTATTGTAATGATGAAAGTAAAGAATGGAGGTTGGTCAATATGATAATACGTAACACAAAACAGAAAACGCGAGAATTCCCAGAGGGCAATGACATCACTGATATACTTAACAAAATGAACAACCACTTTACCAACTATGGCAGTTGTGTTTTCACCCCTGCAGAAAGGGCAAAGTATGTCAGCCACCTTCCATGAATTAAGAATTCTATGTATCTACATGCAGTAAACGAAGATAAAGTGAAGAGTGTAGTAATCGGATTAAAAAAAGGGAAAAAAGGTGGGATGTGACAACATAAATGTTAAAAAGTTAAACATTATCATTAGGCATAAATTACAATTCTTTACAAATATCATTAATAAATCCTTTGAACATGGTAAATTTATAGAACACCTAAAGACTGCTTCAGTTGTACCATTATTTAAAGGAGGAAATAAAAATGAAATCAAAAATTACAGACCAATATCTGTGCTATCCACAATGTCAAAGGTTATTGAAATTCTGATTAAAAAAAACCGCTTAAATAGCTATTTAAATACAATATCCTTTTACGCAACTAATCAATATGAGTTCAGATCCAGATGCAATACTGAAAAAAAGCGCTATTGGAGTTTCATAAAAAGGTCTATAGTGGAATAAATGAAGGAATGCACACGGCAGCTGTTTTTCTTGATATTTCTAAAGCGTTCGACTGTGTTCATCATGATCTATTGCTATTGAAAATGTCCAAATACGGCATTAGGGGAATTATTAATGACTGGTTCAGATCCTATCTGAATAATAGAAAACAATATACCAGCTATGATATATTTAAAAGCACAACAAACATAATAAAATATGGAGTCCCACAAGGGTCGGTACTAGGACCCATCCTATTCATAATATATTAATGATCTATGTAAATACAAACTTTTTGGCAAAATGATATTCTTTGCTGACGATACGGCTTTAGTATACACCGAAACAACCCTTGAAGATCTAAAAAATCGGATTAATAGCGATATGTTAAAACTAAGTATATGGTTTAGCAACAACAGATTTAACATTAATACCGACAAAACGAGATATATGTACTTTACATTAACAGAAAAATTAGATCACAGCATAACTATAAAATGGCATGAAAATGTAGTGATACTCTAGATTGTAAATGTAGCTTAATCAAAAAAACAAAAACCGTCAAGTATTTGGGCATCGATATCGATAGCAATTTGATGTGGAACTCCCACATCACTTTCTTAACAAATAAGTTTAGGTTCATAATTAACAGAATATATTATGTTAAAAAATTTGTAAATGCAGCATTCTTAAGATGTTTATACTATTCCTGGGTAAATTCTTCACTGCAATATGGCATTACCAGTTGGGGAGGAGACTATTATAACAATCTGCTTACATTAATAAGAATACAAAACAGAATAATTAGAGCCATAACTACTACCGACTTTGATTCAACCAATGATCTGTATATCTTTCATAATATTCTACCATTTCAGAAACTATATCTCTATGGTTGTGTGCTATATGTAAAAAGAAACACTGAAAATTTCTTGGTATATAATGTAAACTATGGATTGCACTGTGGTCGAAACATGCTGGAAGTACCTAAAACTAACAAAGAAATTTTTCATAAATCTTTCGAGTACATTGCAACGAGTAGCTATAATAAACTTCCAAATGAAATTAAATCTATAACCTCAGAATATGTATTCAGAAAAAGATTGAGAAACTACCTTATAGGATTAAAGAATATTGACAATTATTTTAAACGTATAGTATAAGAGATCATTATAACTCATATATCATAACCAATTAAGGTATTGATTTACAAATTGGTTCATTCAATTAGGAATTAAAATATCAACATGTACATTATTATAATTGGTAAGGGAGCCCTCTTCGATGCGGTCCCCGGACTCTCAGTGTCTGTTTTGAGCTAATTACTTTTCTAGTAACCAGTATGGCTACGACCCTTGGCTACACATATTAGCATTAACCACCTTACATTACTCTAAACCAGTTACTTATCATAACTATGAAACCATTCGAAATATATTATATTCTACTTGCATATGTAATTGCATTGAAAACGTTTTATTAACCATAATAAAATAATAGCCAAAATAAGTGTTAGTACCAACAGAATATGATAGTAATACCTGAATTTTATTTTGTAACATTGTACTGTGCATTGAATTGTATTGTGAAATATTGTCATAACTATACAAGATGAATAGTATAATATGTATAATTTGTATACGTGATGTGAATAATAAAACTGTAATAAACTGTAAACCTCTGAGACAAAATTAAGACACCTACTCAGTTCTTCCAAAGATCCTCTTCCAGATTTAAGTTTACAAAATACAATGCACATGTAACCTACCATACATAAGGGAAACAGGGTGAACCATCCCAATTAGGAAGGACAAACACAAACGACATGTTAAAACCTCTATTTTGGAAAAACTGGCCTTTCTGACCACACACTCCAAACATACCACAGCATTGATTGGAAAGGTACCAAGTCCCTACACCCCACCAAAACCTGGTTCCAGAGGAAATTTAAGGGAGCATGTGAAATGCTCAAACATAATCGAAATCTGAATAAAAATTATGATCTAACCATTCCAAGAATGTGGAGGACCCATTTGCAACTTTTATAGCAACCAAAGAAAAATCTCAATACAAGAAGACTTAGTGAAGTGTTTTTTGTTTTTTTTTTCCCTTAACATTCAATAGCAACTTGAACTGTACAAGTCCAAGTTGTACAGTTCAAGTCCAAGGAAGACTTTAGCACAATTTATTATAGTTTTTTTTATTTTTTTTATTTATTTCCTTTTATTTTTAATTTTTTTTTTTTTTTTTTTTTTATCATTAGAGGTCAGGCTAAGAAAAAGATCAATTAACAGCATAGATTTAATTTACCTTTATAAAGTGCAAGAGCATGCAGCTTGGTTTCCTATACACATGTATCTTTCGGATGATAACCTCAATACAGGGGTCGAAACGCCAAAATAAAATATTATTTTTAATAAGTAAAATAATCATTTCAACACGTGTGTTTTGTGTCCCTAAATTCGTAAATATGTAAGGATATGTGCTTTACATTATGGGATACTAAGGCAAGTGATGTGAAGTTCTTTATACAAGTTGCCCCAGTCCTGAAAATAGTTCAGGTTCAAACTTTTTTTTTTCTTACACTTGGATAAAGGATTAAACCAAGTATATAATTTCTTGAGTCCATAGTGTGCATCAGAAAGATAAGATGGTGAGGCTCCAATTTCTCACATCGTGCAGTTAGTGTCCTACGTCTGCAGATATGATTGTTCATGAGGGCTGGTTTTGCCTGTTATGAGAGACAAAAAAAACATGAGTTTCTGGTAGTAGAAAAACCTTCCACAAGCCCTGATAAAGGATCTTCACATCATAGACAGGATTTGAATTCGGGTCTTTCCAACCTAAGGGGTGCTTCAAGACCAAATGAACTATGGAGGCTCAATAGTTCTACTGACATCCATTAATTGTTTATGTAATCCTATATTACAGGGGAGGACACAACGTTGCTCGCGAGCCACATGAGGCTCATCATGCTCTACCAGGAAAAAATAAAAAAAAGGAGACAACAAAAAAAGAGGAACAAAATTTAAAAAAAAAAGGAGAAAAACAGGGATAAAAAATTCGTGCAATAAAAAAAGCTTAATTCGAAATACATTAAATGAAGTTTACCTTGAACAATTAGAATAATTTTAAAGTTGAAACACAATTTTAGTTACTTATTTAGTAGTAGAGGCCTTCCTTGTATTCATTTTCTTGATCAATGAAAGCTTCTTAAAATAAGGTAATTATTCAAAACAGTTCTTACAAGCTCGTTCAAATGTTCATAATTAAAAACAGATCTATATTTAGATTTCATAAATTGTAACGTGTTGTGGCAGGCAGGCATAGCTTCTGCATCCCCACCTACCCACCTCACCATATGCACACTCACTCCTGTACCATCGCATCAGTCCAAGGTTGCAGCTCTTCTAAGTCTTACCAGAATTATTTTGGCTCCAAAAGGATGCGTAGTTGGCCAACCCCTGCTATATTATATATAATATTGGTGTCAAGTATGATGGAAACAAAGAAGGATGAAATTAAAGTTGGTAAGTACTAGCAGTGTGATAAGGGTGCTCATTGAATTATTATTATTAAAATCATGATAGTCAAACTATATGACTGTTTAAAAAGATGAATGAAATGAGGAGGGGAAGGGAGAATAGAAATGAGCAGTGAATTCAAAAATTGCAATCAATTGCTATTTAACAACTACAAAAATGGAGTCAGAACAGACACTAAATTTGCAATTTTATACATTTTGTTCAGAAGAGGATAAGAAAATTTGTAGGAGGGAAACCATATTTGCAATTTAAAACACATAGTTGAGAAATCATGAGAATACATAATAAAAAGGTTCTGAATTTAAGATTTGTAGATTTGCAAAAAACATATGACAAGGTGCAAGAGAAAAGCAGTTCAAAACACTGTGTGGTCTAAATGGGCTATCATATCAAGCGATACATAATCTATAGAATGGAATGAAGTACAAGATGTTAAATCAAATGCGAGACATGGGTGCACAATCTTCACTGTTATTCATCATCTATATGGATCACATTATGAAAGAAAGTGGTATTAGGCCATCATAAAATTCCTGATATATATTCCTTCGGTGAGCATAAAGGCTAATTATAATACTACATGAATTACAGTACCACCCAAAATTAGCTCTGCTAACATATTCCTGAATATTGTCAAGGTCTTTATTCTCATAATTAATATTCTCATTTTTAATACGATACTGCTATTGATGTAGCTCTCATAACGAGAGTTCCATAAGAATGCTCTCATTGAACTCTAATATCAGTAGTGTCCAGTCTTTGATAAAATGATTCATTTCTTACCCAACTCTCAGAACCATAAGTTTAAAATTAGTTTGAATGCTTTCTTGTATACAGCTAGTTTAGTGTTTTGAACTAATTTCTCCCTTATCCCACATAAATTTATTTATTTGACTTCTTACCATACCAGTTTTGCTAATTCTATTATCACACTGTCCATATTCAATTTTCCCTCATGTAAAAAAATTGTGCTGAAATGTTTTTGTTTTTCTATGGGTTCTCCATTGTAGACGTAGTTGATGTGTTTTCAATGTTTCTGCCTATTTTCATTTTTTTTGTTGCTGATCTTCATACCAAATTTCGTACAGCAGTTATTCAGGGAACCCTGCACACTTTTACTACATTTGTTTGTATAACATCATTTGCATAAAGTAAAGAGCTGAGATTAACATTTCTGATTTTGGTATCACATTTAATACTACATGTGGTACCATTATTTTTACAATGTGGAATCAATGGCAGTATCACATTAAAATTGAGGATATTAGGAAAGAACTTGCCATTGTTAGCATTCAGGAATCTGTTAGTAGAGCTAATCTTAGATGGTATAGTTGCTTCTTAAATAGATTGGGAGAAGAAAGATTAGCAAAACAAGTGTTCTTTGCCAGGTTGGCATTAGAAAGACCCAGAGGATGGTGTAGATGGATTGCCATTGTAAAAAGTGCCTTAAAAGACAGAAATATAAGATCTGATAATATTGAGGTCTTGATATAAAACAGATTAATTTGAACAAAAATTGTTGATTGGAAATTAATAATAATGCAACTTTTTCATGCAGTACTATCATAATATCATTAACTAGTAACGGAGAGGGTGAGATATATTTAGTGAAGTAGATTGCCCTCCCGGGATGAGTTCTTAGACTACCTGGAGGCATCAGGTAATAGTAATAATAATAACAATAATAATAATATCCTGTCCATGCCCTGAGGGCACATGTCAGGAATTTGATGGTGGTGTTGATGATGAGACATCCTGTGTTTATCTGATAGAACTATAATGGTGGTCTGAAAAGTTCTTGGCCTCGATCATAGATGGCAACACTATCAGCAAGATTTTTTTTTCAAAGTTCGTACATCTGTCATAAGCATTCATGTGAAATTGCAAGTCATTCTATCAAGTAGTTTGTTTTATACAGCTGTCTGAAGCAACAGTGTTGTCTGTATCCCTTGAAATGGATAAAATTTAGTATCGTATGGTAATAAAATTCTTTGTAAAAGAAGGTATAACGCCAAAAGAAATTCATTCAAAGTTGAGAAACGTTTATGGGCACTCTTCTCCTTCATTTTCGACAATTAAGAAATGGGTTGCCGAATTTAAACGTGGCCGTCTTGAAGATGATCCACGGTGAAGGACATCCAAAAAAGTGTAACAACACCAGAAATCATTAAGTGCACGATATGGTATTGGATGGTCAACTGTGTTGACACACATGTTGATTGGATTTTAACGGTATAGATGCGAACACAGATTGATAACAAAATAACTATTTATTGACTTAATTGCTAATATTTTGCTGGTATTCTATCTGGCATCTTCAGAGCACACAAACAATGTTTGTTACAACAGGGAGACAACCGCAATCTGGTGTAACAGTGGGACTAGTATGAGCAATTGTAGCGTGCAATGCAAAGATTAAAGTCCTAATAAGACACCATCTAAGTTGGGTAAAAAAAAAAAAATGAGAGAGAAAGCAAGTATTAATTTGGTATGAGCATTCTAGTATGATCAATTGTAGTATTCAACGCATACATTAAAGTCCTAATTAGGCGCCATCTAAGTTGGGAAAAAAAAAAAAAACGAGAGAGAAAGCAAGTATTAATTTGGTCTTTGGATGACTGTCTCCCAAATCTTTGGTAGATTTATACAGCCATACTTGTTGAGGTTTGGAGTACGTTTCAAGGCTTCTGTTGATTCCAGGTGCAACCTCTTTGACTTGTAAAAGCTTCTGGCAAGCACTTTTGTTTTTTTTCAATTGATCCTGTGTGCAGGAGTATCCAAAGCATGGTCTGCTAGACCCGACTTGCCATAGCGAAAGTGCCAGATATATTTTTTGTGTTCACTGAGGCAGATGTCCACAGTTCTTCCTGTCTGTCCATAGTAGGCTCGATGACATGAACAGGGCACTTCATAGACTCCTCGATGCGATAAAGGACAGAATGGATGAGAGTTGCCAATTTCACATAAGGTTTAAATACGGTGCGTAGTTAGTGTTCATGAATTTTATTAACCAGAATCCAAACAGCAGTCAAACAAAACAGTGGACAGAAGCCGGTTGTTCAGTGCCAAAGAAGACAAAGTCAGTTCCAAAAGCAGGAAAGGTCATGGCATCAGTGTTTTGTGTTGCTCAAGGCATTTTGTTTATTAATTATCTTGAAAAGAGTAAAACAATAACCAGGGAATATTATTCCGATCTTTTAACCAGACTAGACAAAAAAATTCGTGAGAAAAGACACGGTTTGCAGAAGAAAAAAGTCATCTTTCATCAGAACAATGCACCTGCCCACAAAGGTGTTTTGGCAATAAGAAAATTAAGGGACCTGCACTATGAATTGTTGGAACATCCACCCTATTCCCCAGATTTGGCTCCCTCTGACTTCTATCTCTTCCCAAAATGAAAAATTCTTCCTCGCTGGTCAGCGTTTTTCTTTGAATCAAGAGGTGATTGCAGCTGTAGAGTGGTATTTTGCAGATCTTACTGATTATCACTACAGGGACGGGATAATGGCATTGGAGCATCGCTGGAATAAATGTATTAGTCTTAACGGAGATTATGTTGAAAAATAAAAATAATTTTTAAATTATAAATTTGTTTTTTCATTGTTAGGCCGAGAACTTTTCACCCCGCCCTTGTACTAAAAATATTTAATATGAGTGTTTGTTCATTGAATGCACTTATAATGAATTACAAGAAATTTCAATTGGTATTGAAAGCAGTGGATCAGAAAGAAGGGAAAGTGCCTAAATCTGCTTCAGTTGACAAATATTTGGTTTTGTGATTTCCTGTTCAAATACATGTATTATACAGAGAGATTCTTGTTCTTCAACAATAATCCCTCTGTATAATAGATGTATTTAGACACGAAATCACAAATCCAAATACTTTATCAACTGAAGCAAAATTATCCACTTTTCCCTCTTTCTGATCCACTGCTTTCAAAGCCAATCTTATTAATTTCTTTCTTTCTTTTAATTATTTTATTATTTTTTCGAGAGAGGAAAACTCTACAGTTTGTTCAGTTATTGTATCCAATTCTAGGTCCAACCTGCTGCTACAGTCCAGTGGGATTGCTATATTAAAACTGCAAACACTTCCTACAGCTGAAATAATTACTGTTTTCCTTGGACTAAGCCATAACTAAATCTAGAAAGCCTGCATTGTTACATTCTACTTCTGAATCTTTTGTGACATGCATATAAGCAATATATGCAAAATGTGAAAAAGATTTTACTGCAAAAATTAAAATTTATGATGTACTTTGATCAAATATTAAATGATTTAACTGTATTAAACAAAATGAGAAAAATCTGCCAAGATTCAGCATATTCAAGAATATATATACATTTTAATTAAAATGTTAACACCAATTTAAAATTCTAAACTTTCATAAAAAATATATCTCATTACTAATAATGAATGAACCTTTTGCATCTGGGTAGATAAAGTCCCCAATGTTGCCATGTGAGTAATTCTTTGTCCAAGACATAAAATGTGACAACTCCTATGACCTGCAGTACTACCATTCTGAATATGTTGCAAGATATGATGATCAACTAAAAATAAAGGAACTCCTAGTTTTTGCCCAATACTGGTTATTTCTTGTATGATTTTCTACATAAAATAATACAAATTATTAGCTCATTTTTAATCTCTTATGTAGAAATGATTATATGAAAATAAGTAAATAATTATTTCAGCAGTGTTTTCTTTAATCTGAGATTAGATAATGGTCAACTAGCCATTTAATAGAAATGTGCATTAGATATAGTATAATATTTTAAATAATAGCTTGACACATATAAGAGAAAACTAAACAGGATTTAGTCAATATTACAGTGAACATTAATGTTGAAGATATACAAGAAACTGAAACCCTTTGAAGGATAATTTAAACACTATAATTTCTATTACTAATAGGAGAACTACTTTCACTCTTCCAATCTCAATACTTCTTTTAAAGATAAATATTTCTCAGGTAACTTTTACACTAAAGGAATACTAAAAAACTTCTTTTACTGGAGGCATGAATACATAAACATCTATAATTAGTCTTCGCGATGAGTCTTTGGACTCCTTGGAGGTGTCACGAATGATAATAATAACTTTAGTTTAATCTTTTATCCAAGTGTGAGCAAACAGCTTGTGCCTGAAAATATCTTCAGGACTGGGGTAAGGTAGTACAACACCAGGCAACTCATAGCAAAGGTGGACCAAGCTAACATCACTCCTATCTCAGTATCTCCAATAATGCAAAACACATCTCCTTGCAGATATGTATAATGTTATGCATTAAGGGAAGGGTCACTATCCAGACTAGTTTCAACCTTTATTGAGGTCTCTTCAGTGGGAGCAAGGCCCAGAAGTGGAGATACCAGGCAGAAGCAATGGCAAGGTCATCTTTACCTACAGGAGTTGCCAAAAGGTGTGCCACCTTTTTATTAAATTACTCTGGATTTAGAGAAAGATGTTGAAAGTTTATTTTTCACTTGGTTAGACTATAATAAATTTAGCTTAATCCTTTATCCAAGTGTGAGCAAACAAAGTTTGTACCTGAAAATATCTTCAGGACTGAGGTAAGGTAGTACAACACTGGGAAACTCGTAGCAAAGGTGGACCAAGCTAACATCACTCCTATCTCAATATCTCCCATAATGCAAAACACATCTCCTTGCAGATATGTATAACGTTATGCATTAAGGGAAAGGCCACAACCCAGACCAGTTTCGACCTTTATTGAGGTCTCTTCAGTACCCCAGTCCTGACGATATTTTCAGGCACAAACTTTGTTTGCACACACTTGAATAAAGGATTAAACTAAATTTATTATAGTCTAACCAAGTGAAAAATAAGCTTTCAACATAAACATCTCATGCCACTATTTAAATTGCCATCCTTTATCCAAGACTAGGTTTTCCAATAAGCTGGAAGAGGGAGTCCACATTGAAGATAAAGCCGACCACAACTAAATAAAATGAAAATTCTAAGATTTCATCTCTGCATGTATTGAAACTTGCAATGCCTGAAGAATATTAATAAATCCAAATCGGACTTGTAAATAGCAGGAGTAAAACTGTCTCTTATCTTTGGCTGGTGGAAAGGATTTTTTGGGTAGTGCTGAGAAGGGATAGGCAAATGGAAATTTAAGTAACGGTACTGCATATCATAGAAATTAAATCTAAACACATCGTGGAAGCTCAATCAAATGGTAATCTTACTTTCTTGTCCAATGAATTATCACTGATCTTGCAGATGAAAATTCAATGGTTATCTCAATTTTTCAGCTGAGATATATCTGAAAAAACTTCTTGTGTTGTAATTTTAAATTCACCTATTCCATGGGAATTACTTTCCTGTAGCTTGAAAATACAACAAAATACAACCGCAATAGCAAAAATACATAGAGGTGTAAAACAATGGTGCTCTCTTTCACCCATATTGTTTAATCTGTACATTGAAGATGCAATAAATAAACTGAAAGAACTAAGAGAAACCGGAATTAAGATAAATGGAATTGATATTAACTGGCTACGGTTTGTGGATGATATAGCAGTTATAGCTGATAACGAAAACAAACTAAAAACCACCCTAACAAAGATGGAAGACATCTTCACACAGTACAGCCTAAAAATTAATTATAAGAAAACAAAATTATTAATTACAAGTAAAGCAAATCCAATGAAAATAAACCTGGAAATAAATAATAACCTACTACAACAGGTATCCTCTTTTAAATATCTTGGAAGTCTTATTACAGAAGATGGAAGAAACCAATCAGATATTAAAGCACAAATAATCCTAGCCTAAAAAGCATTCTATAACAGAAGAAACATTTTTACCAGTAAAGGACTTAGCATCCAGCTCAAAAAAAAAAAAAAGGCTAGTGAAAACATACATATGGAGCACTGCATTATATGGTTGTGAGGCCTGGACTCTAACAAAACAAGACATGAAAAAGTTGGAAGCATTTGAACTTTGGTGCTGAAGAAAGATGATGAAAATTAGTTGGACAGAAAAGAAAAGAAAAGTAATGAAAAAGTTCTGAATATAGTTCATGAAGAGCAGTCATTAATGAAACACATCAATAAGAGAATAAAAAGTCTAATTGGACACCATTTGAGGCATGGGGGACTGATTACAGAAATAATGGAGGGGACTGTAGAAGGAAAGAGGCCACGAGGCAGACCAAAAATTTCATATATAAATAACATAATGATGTTAACTGGTGCTAAGAGTTATGAAGAGATAAAAAGGAAGTCACAAGACAGGATGTTGTGATGTGCTGCTATATTTACCAATCTTCAGATTGATGCACCAAAGAAGAAGAGCTTGAAAACAAATCTATATGCACCCTATTCAAAATGATCATATATACTGCTTAGAAAGAAGTCAATAGACACATTCATGGGCAAGGTGCATTGTGGCATGTAATGAGTCAAATGTTTGTAGCTGGTATAAACTGGAGGAACATGATGCTCCCAAGTCAGTGCAACTGTATCTGGGATGAAATGGTTGCGAGAAGGGAACTGAAGGAGTTTGAAAGAGGCATTGTGATAAGCCATCTTGCAGGCCTATCAGTTTGGCAAACTGCTGGAAAATTGGGCCATCCCAGGTTAATAATCAGTGATACCATACTGAGATGGAAGAGGAGGGAGTCTAGTGCAAGTGCTGCTTGCACTAGACTCCCCACCGTGTGGACGACCCACCAAACTCACCGAACGTGACTGTAGGATGCTACAAAGGATAATATGTAAAAAACACCATTTGTTGGAAAGGATTTTTTGGGTAGTGCTGAGAAGGGATAGGCAAATAGAAATTTAAGTAATGTTACTGCATATCATAGAAATTAAATCTAAACACATCATGGAAGCTCAATCAAATGGTAATCTTACTTTCTTGTCCAATGAATTATCACTGATCTTGTAGATGAAAAATCAATGGTTATCTCAATTTTTCAGCTGAGATATATCTGAAAAAACTTCTTGTGTTGTCATTTTAAATTTACCTATTTCATGGGAATTACTTTCCTGAAGCTTGAAAACAAATCTATATGCACCCTATTCAAAATGATCACATATACTGTACTTTTTGTACTATATTTCGGTTGAGTGTTCTATTTATCAGACCTATAATCTGTAAAAAATTTGTAAACATTTCACATCCAAGATAACTGAAAGTACTTATCTGTTCTGTTATTTTATTATTTAGTGCCTCCGTAGCACAATTGGAAGAACAACGGTACATTGCGCCCTTCGATTGGAATAGGCCTAAGTTCGATTCTCGTTGCGATGGGAGGAATCTTTATCTGGATGATTTCGATCGAAGGCGAGTTAGCCGATCTCATACGGAGGTAGCAGGGTTTTTTCTCCCGGAAATTCAGGTTTTTCATCCCACATACAGACAAAAAATACTAGTTGTGGTAGTGGTGGAGGTAGATGGCATTGATGGAGATGATTCGTAGTGGAGGTTCGGTGTAGTGGTTGAGACAATTGTAGGTGTCCTCCCGCGATGAGTCTTCGCACTCCTTGGAGGTGTCACGAATAATAATAATAATAACTATTTTGTTTCTAACTGGAGTTTGTCCACAAAATGCCATTGTTTTAATTTTATCTATGGAAATTTTTATTCCAAACTGTTCTACTATAATGTTTAAATTATATATTGCTCTTTGTAAATTGTCTTCCTTATCTGATATTATTATCTGATCATCTGCAAATAATAGTGTATTTATTTTGTTATTCTAGGAAATTTCTATACCTTGATTGTTTAAGGTGTTCCACTGTATTAATATTTCATTAATGTAAATATTGAAAAGTGTTGGAAACAGAGGGCATCCCTGTCTTACTCCTTGGTTTATAGATTGTTTTTCAGACAACTTTTCATTTATTTTTATTTCATTATCTTTATATATATATTCAATACTGCACGTAGTAAAATATTAAGTATATTTATTCTAACTGTATATTTTGTCTGTTAATGGCATGTGTTCACTGGTCGATTTATCTGCATGTAGTATGAACTAACTCTATTGTGTCTGTATGAGATAAGCTAACTTGCATTCAATAAAAAAGCCCATATAAAAATTCCTCTCATTATGACAAGAAGCAAACTTGGGTTCTTTTTCAATTGAAGAGTGCAATGTCTTATATTCTTGCAACTGTGCCACAGAAGTGCTAATCTAGTTATTATATTATCTATAATAACTAAATTATTTGTTTTCATTTTTTTCAAAAAATGCCAATATGAGTAATACTGGCAGTGCAAAGGAAATGTTAAAAAAGGGGTAATGGGATACTGTCTTCTCTCTTTCTGCATCTGCATATCATATTTTGGGGAATTTTAAACAGAGACAATACTAAACAGAAATAGAAGCAAAAGTTAATGGAAATAACAAACCATGTTATTTCTATTAACCTCATTCCATTAGATTAAGGTATGAAATGAAGAATTATATTAAACTAAGATTTAACAAAACAGAGATAATGAAAATAAGAAGAAACTCAGAACATACATTGTTAAGCATCAACAACCAACCAATCAAACAAGTATGCCAGGTATGCTAGCATACAAAGTGACTGGGCATATAAAATGACCTCCTCCCCAAATCTCATTTCAAAATGTTCAGTATGCTATACTCATTGTATAAAATGACTCCAAATTTTACCCTTACAGCTGAGTTTCTTACATATTACCTTTAATAAAATTACCTTTATTTGCAGCTTGTAAGGCATGTGGTATATATGCATCCCATTATTTAATAATGTGTCAGGTGTGAGAGAGGAATGTGTGCATGAAATGCAGGCAGTGGAAAGTGTTGGGAGACATGAGCATCCTGATCTGGATTTAGCAGTGGCAGAGATAGTGCTTCGGAAACAGGTGATTTTCAGTTTGTCGATGCCAATAGTGTGTTGTAGGATGGAGTGAATGTTAAAGACGTACATATAGATGTAGCCTTGGATAGTTTAGCAGATGGAAGAGGTTTGATGGAGATGGAAGGAATGAAGAGTGAGCTGAGGAGGATGAATGAAAATCTTGGAAAGATAGAGAGAGATGGGCTAGTGTGAAAGGAATGAGAGTAGGAAAACAGCATCAGACAGTAAGGGAGAGAGAGAAAGGCAAGAGAGAGAGAATGGGAGACACAGTGGAAGAGAGGAAATTACAGAAAGATGAGAATGTGTGGAAACAAGAGATAGAGAGGTGAGAGGGAGAGATTGCAAGCCGTAAGAGTCAGGGATGCTAATAAGAGAAGGATGAATGAATTTATTTGGATTGTCATGTATGGAGATTTGATGATTTGGGGTGTGCAAAGTAGAGTGCCAGAGGAGCACTTGCCTAGTGGAATGATAGACAGTTTGGCAATGGCAGTGAAGAGAGATGAAAGTGTGGAAGAGATGATAGTAATGGTTGGGACAAATGACCTCAAAGTAGCATAAATTAGATAGCACAAGATTTGAGGTTGATGTTAGACAGTGCAGCAGAAATGTGTAAAAGGAAAGGCAGTGAATGTGTTTCTCCAGTATGATAATGCACAGTGGAGGAGAAGAGCAGTGATAACAAATGAGACGATAGCAAGAATGTGCAGGAAAAGGGGTCTGTAATATGCGAATTCATGGAGTTTGTTGTCTGGGCAAGTGAGTGTGTTGGGACAGTGGAGGACAGGGAAAACAGAATTTCTTATGCCACTATTCTTCATGTGGGAATAGTGGCATGAGAAATAAGGGGGTGTACACTATATTAAAAAGCCAGGTGGAGCATGAGGGGAATAATAATGGCTATAAGAAGGCTGGCAATATACTGGTTTTCTGTATATAAATGGTAGAGTTTGTGGCACTGATCGATACAATCTCTCCAACTGTTGTTGGTATCAAACTTGGTTAACTGAGGAGGATGTTCCAACGGGGATAGAAATCGAAGGGTATAGTATATTTTGATAGGATATGGAAGGTAAACATGGTTACTCATGATAAGAGAGGAACTGTGTTCTCTCAGGGTGGAGAATCTTAATAACTTTGTGAATATATGGTATGAGATGGATGTTTCTAGGACAAGATATTTAGAGATGTTGCTTACAGACAAGGGAATATACATGGTATTGAGCAGGGTATGTTTAGGCAAATTAGTTTGACAGGCGATCATTATGGGGGAACTTCAACAATATTGATATAAAGTGGGCACAGAAACAGCATGCAGTAACAAGGGAACTGAATTTTTGGATTTCTTGAAGGACGACTGTCTTAGGCAGCATGTAGTGGAGGGAACATAAACATTGAGAGTTCTGGATCTGGTCATAGCATCACAGGATGGGCACAGAAACAGCATGCAGTAACAAGGGAACTGAATTTTTGGATTTCTTGAGGGACGACTGTCTTAGGCAGCATGTAGTGGAGGGAACATAAACATTGAGAGTTCTGGATCTGGTCATAGCATCACAGGATCTGACTGTGACGCCATGCCATACATATCCTCCCATTAGTGAGAGTGACCATGCAGTCCTGACTTGGTGGATGAACAAGAATGGGGAGGTCTCAAAACAGAAGGAAGTTATGTGGAATTATAAGGCAGGTGACTATCATAGATTTAGAAACCAGCTTGCATCAGTGCAATAGATGAAAGAATTTAAAGAAAGAGAGGTGGTTAGTGGATGAGAGAGACTTAAGAAACAATTGTTGACGGCAATGACAGATTGCATATCTTGAGTGAAGAAGACAATTTGGAGTCAAATGGATGAAAAAGGAATAAAAGAGGAATTTGAGAACAAAGAGAAGATTATGGAAGCAAAAGAAATATAGCAGTTGTATGAGGAATATAAGGCTCAGGCTAGGAAAGTGTTGTAAGGAGAGAAAAATTAGAATATGAGAGGAGACTGGCGCTGCAATCTAAAGAGAATCCCAAGAGCTTTTTCGCTATGTGGCAAGTAGGAGAAAAAGTGATATTGGACAGATTATCTTGTAGGATGGAGATGGGATTTGGGTGATCAAAGAAAATGATATAGTTGAGCTTTTTTAAATAAATTACAATCAGAATTAACTCATGTAAAATATTATTTATTAGTATAAATTTCACCTGAGTATCTTCAGTGCAAAGCTAATAGAACAATAAGTGATAATTCCAAAAAGTGCCATCTAAGTAGCTAATGTAAGATAATAATAAATAAATATATATATATAGAAAGTTTTTTTGTTATATTTATTTTTAAGTTTATTACTTCAACCTTGGTAACTCTCCCAGGTCTGGCTCCCACTGAAGAGACCTCAATAAAGGTCGAAAGCGGTCTGAGTAGTGGCCCTTCCCATTATGCAATGCATTATACACACCTGAAAGGGGGTGTGTTTTGCATTATGGGATACATACTAAGGCAAGTGATATGAAGTCATTAGCTTCTATATACAAGAATATATTTCACGTGCAAAACTTTGCTTACTTGGGAAAAGGATTAAAACCAAGTATGTAAAATTTCTTGGTATCTTTCACACACACACACACACACACACACACACACACACACACACACACACACACACACACACACACACACACACACACACACACACACACAAAAAGTTAGGAAAGAATAGCTGATTTAAAAAGTACTATCTCGCACAAAGGGGATAGACGTAGACCACTGGATCTGTTTAAGTTAGGAGAGTGAAGTAAAGTTTCACATGTTTCTTTATAAAGCCATTCCATGAGGAACCAACTTTAGTGAAGGACTCTTGTCTTGTTCCAATGAACAAAACAAGAGTCCTATGTCTAGTGTTGATGGCATGCTCTGCAAGTCCAGACTGTTCAGGTTCAAGGTATTGAATATAAGACTTGTGTTCTTCTAGCTGAATAAAAGCAGATCTTTCTGTTCGTCTGAAATAAGATAACCCACAAATGCGATGAATCTGGTAGATACCTGGATAATTGAAATGTGTAAGCTTGTCCTTGGGAGAAGTGAGAAATGTGGAGATTTTTCTGATGGGGCGAAAGGCAACAAAAATATTTAGTGGTGTTAAAACTTTTGCTATGCATTCACTAATGCCTTGCACATAAGGGATAGAAATACGAGTTATTTCTGTATTTGAAGAGGCAGAGTTACCAAAACTGCTCAAAGCTCTTTTGACGAAAGAATTCTTATAACCATTAGATAAAAAAGTGGAAATAATATGTTGCAATTCTTTCTGTAATAGCTTATCTGAAGAACATAGTGAGTAAGCCAGATAATAGTTCCAGCCTTTTGACTGGGATAGTGATAGTGATGAGATTCGGCATGGATATAATTGCATGTATGAGTCTTCTTCCAAAAAAAAATGAGAAATATAGATTCCTTGCTCTTGTGGCTTATCTAATTTCGGACAAACAGGAAGATCTGCTTTTATTTGGTTAGAAGAACACGAGTCTTATATTAAATACCTTGAACCTGAACAGTCTAGTGTTAAATTCTGAATGAGAACATTTATAAAACAATATTATCTCATTCAGAATTTAACAAGATCCCCCATTCCCAAAGTCAATCTTTGTTATTTAGAATTAATGTGAATTATTCCTTACTGTTGTGTCACAAAATTGTAAAATAAGTGTAAATATTTCTAGTTATAAATTATGCTATTCTTGCAAATTCCTGGTAATACGTATACACACCATGTAAACTATACACGGAGACCTTGGAACTTAATCCTATTATTGCCTAGGGTTGGATACGTAAGCTTGTAAGTTAGTCATACATGCAACAATCTAAATTTTCACCAGAGTCCTATTTGGCACTGATAACCGAACGATGCTTATGGAGACATCTGCCGGAACACATTTTGGCACCAGAGGTTAGGGAGACATGCACTGTTGAAAAAGAAAGGAACCAATGGGAAATTAGAGTGCGAGATACAAAAGGGAATTGCAGAGCGACATCACTCTCTTACCTGCATTGGCAGGATTTTTTTTTGTGATTTGCTTTATTGTATCTCTTTTCTTAACTTTTTTTTACTAACGTTATATTTTATTACTAACATTAACCTGCTGGTAGTGTTTTACGCACTACGGAATCTCAGAGTCTTTTAAGACTCTTAATTTTTAAAAATTTTTTTAGAGACGCCGAGTGATCCCCGTCCCCCCCCAGGACCCAGACCTTAGGAGTGGAGATTCCAGGGTTGGAAGACCCCAGAGTTCTAACCAAAGTACTTAAGGAGATCGTAGGAGCACAGAATATATTCTCCTTTCCCACCTATGGAGGAGGTAGATTACTGTTCATTGTGAAGAACGTGACATCGAAAGTTAAGCTACTAGAGGGCTTCCAAGTCCAAGGGAAGCAGATGACCCCTACCATGGTGGGGTCCTAAGTGCTCCAACTAAAGATCAGCCGCTTCCCCATGGAGTACATTGAAGCTGGAGACGACGTGATCATCCAAACATTCAATAAGTGGGGGAAAGTGAGTAACATTAAAAAGAGCATCTCCCAGGAAGACCCTGCCTGGTACTTCGGAATAGTCACCTTCACCATGGACATGCGACAGCCTGTGCCAAACCTAGTTACCATCAGCACGTTGCATGTAAAGGTGTATCCCGGGGTACAGAGACAGTGTCTGCGATGTGGCTCGGTTGAACATCTAGGAAGTGACTGCCCCCGAGCCAAGTGTTTCAACTGCGTCGGTGTCGGACACATCGCAAACCAGTTCCCACACACCCCTGTCGAAAGTGCTCCAGCACGGAGCACAAAATTACATCGTGTCCATTGCGCACATTCGCAGAGAGGACAGGGGCACCGAATGAACCTCTAAATCTGCAGCCTACAGGAGACACCGGTGAATTTCCGGTATTACCCACCACCAGCGGGGAGAAAATATTTACACAAACAGTGCTGGGTAAAATCAAGAAGCAACCCGCTACAACACCAGCAGAAGAAACTATTTCCCCTCCAGTAACAGCATCAGCTGAGGAAACAGTCTCCCCTTGGCCATTTCTACTATTCCACTACCACCAACGGAAGTAGAACAACACACAGTCAAGGGTAGCACAGAAGAAGCCATGGATAGCAGTACACCAGCTATCAGATATCTCCCACCCCTCAACAACAACAGAGGAAGCTTCTTCTGGTAACGCTTCAGAGATCTCCCCTGCAGTAGTCAGCACCCCCCCCTCTGCAGAAGAGAAGAACACGGAAGAGGGGGAACAACATCTTCCACCCCAAAAGACCTCTCTAAGAAAAGAAAAGAGGCGGCTTCTCCAAAACTGGAGAAAAAACATCATAGAAGTCACCCCAAGAGAGGTTTGGACTCAACGACATCAAAGTCCGAGATGGAGGTGGAAACCTCCTCTTCTCGTAGGGAAAGTATAAATTCCAAAATTCAAAAACTCACTGGCTCCCAGTTCAATTTGTATGAGTATAAAATTAAAGACGAACGATAAAATCGTTAGCTTCACGATCGCAAACACCCAGCACGAGTTCGAGGTTCTCTCGAACTTGCTTACAAGACTGGAAGCTGGCCTGCAGGACGCGGGATATTCTACCTCCCCCCTACAGATTGACAATCTCACCAATTAAGTCAAAAGACTACGCATCAAAGACTTAGGCCAGGTTTAATTACTTAAAACACCATAATGCCGCCACCCCCGTTGTGTTGCCTCTCTCAACATCAGAGGGCTCAGTTCATCACCAAAACAAGAGGAGGTGTGGAAGCTCATGTTAGTCCACAACATCTGGCTCTTGTTCCTGCAAGAAACTCACTTCTTTCATTTCAAAGATATGCAGGAACTGAGTCATAAGTACCCCATACTATCGTATTGGAGCTTTGGCACAAGTAACAGCGTCGGGGTCAGGGTACTTATGCTAGTCTCCCTCCTAGGAGTCTTCCATAACATCCAGGGAGACACAGAAGGGAGAGTCCTTGCAGTTGACTGGAAGTATCAGAGCTGTACCACTAGATACATTAACTTCTACACCCGTAAAATGCAACATCAAAACCAGCATTCTTCCAGTCGCTTCATACTTACCTATACGGCATGCATCACGTCATCTTGATGGGGGACTTCAACTGCGTGGCAGACCCGGCCTATGATAAAGTAGGGGATATTCCAAACTCAGGTACAGCTGGCTACAGGGACTTGGAAATTCACCTTAGGAACCTCCAATTGACAGACATCTGGAGGGCTCACAACCCCTACTGTCGGGATTATACTTGGACAGGCCAAGGCATTGGCACACGGATCAACCGCCTCTATTTGTCACCTTTCCTTGTCTCCAGAGCCGAGACAATAAGGCACGTTCCAATTAATTATTCCATCTCGGACCACAAATTAGTTGTGCTCAGTTATCATCCATTAGAAGCTGTAGGTGTTGGTCCAGGCCCCTGGAAGTTACCACCTGACTTCCCGTCCCTGTTCTCGGCCAAGTTTAACCAACTGTGCTCCACCTGGAGCACCGCTAACTGGGACCGGGATGCCTGGGCATGATGTAAACTTACCATCAAAGACAACATGATAAAATGGGTCCAGGAACGTGCATTCCTCAGAAGAGCTCGGCTCCGTGACCTCTACAAGGAGAGGAGCTGGTTCGTGGCCAGTCAACACAATGGCTTTCCATGTCACAATGCCATCCATGACATTAATCTCGGCATTGAAATGGAGAGACAGAAGCAAGTGGAAGAAAAGAAAATTAAGATCCATCTCCACCTCCGCTCGGAAGACAGGCAATCGGCCACGTTCTATAACAGGCGTTTCGTCAACTTCCAGCAGGAGCGAACCATTACCACCATCACTGAAGGCGGGTGTAATCACACCACTACACCCTGACATCCTGAATGCCTTCTGAGGGTACTATACCAACATCTATCAAGACAGCAGTACCCCCCCCCCCCCAGGATTACTCCTGTTGGAACATTGACCCCTTCCCTGCACACATCCAATCAGGGTTCGATGCACCGATTACAGCGGCCAAAATAACATCAGCCTTCAAGCAATTCCGTACAAAGAAAGTGCCTGGGCCA
Organism: Typopeltis vanoorti; assembly: GCF_054136105.1. Classification (NCBI taxonomy): domain Eukaryota; kingdom Metazoa; phylum Arthropoda; class Arachnida; order Uropygi; family Thelyphonidae; genus Typopeltis; species Typopeltis vanoorti. Next base: position 139,990,548 of record NC_143560.1, read on the forward strand.
GACGGATTAAGCACAGAACTCTACTGAGAGGCCTGGGATTACATCCTCCCCATTCTTGTGGCAATCTTCAACATCTTCCTTACCACCAGAAACATGCTAGAGGAATTTCTGGAATGCCATACCCTCTTCAGAAGACCAACAGAGACCCTTCCAACATCAAGAACTGGCACCCCATCAGTCTGTCGAACACAGACTATAAGATCCTCGCCCATGTCTCAACAACAGACTGAAGATCGGGATGAGGTACGTCATCAAAAGTACACAAGTGTATGGTATTCCTGGTTGATCGATGGAGTTCAATCTCATCCTCATCAGAGAACTGCTACATCTGGTTAACTTCAAAAACTACTCCATGGCATTGTTGACTATTGATCTCAACCGAGTGTTCGACAGCGTCCGGCACTCCTTTCTCTTTAACATCTTGGAGAAAGTCAGGGTCAGCAGTGGACTCCTTAATATCATCAGAGGCAGCTACAACAACAGCTCCACTTTCTCCTCATTAACGGACCCCTATCTGACCCCATTACCATCCAGAAAGAGGGCAAACAAGGGAGGGTGTCCCCTTAGTCCGCTGCTCTTCGCACTAACCCTTGAGCCGTTCTTATGGGCTGTCAACAGCTCTCGTGCCGTTAGAGGGATTCCATCCCTTCTCACCATGGATGATTCCAAGGTAATTGCTTACATGGATGATGTGGTGGGCACCCTCAGGGAGGACGACTCCATACTGAACTTCTATAACATCCTAGAGAAGTTCAAAGTGTCAGGGCTAACATCAAAACCCTGACAAAACTAAAATCAAGATGTATGGAGTCTGAGACCTGAACAACATCCCTGCAGGTCTCATCTCTACTGCTGACCCCCTCACCATCTTGGGGGTCCCGTTTGCTGAACATCCTGATGAAACACCGTTGAGAAGCTCAAGGACTGGAAAAATGGACAACTGTCACTCTCCTCCAGGGCCTCTGTCATCAAAACCATCATATGCCCTGAGCATCAGCCTGAACATCATCAGCAAGGATCAGGAAATTCGGCTGTACAGGAAGCCCCTGAAGTTCTTCTGGGGTAATCTATGCCAGGAAGTTGACATCAAGACCCTTCAACTTCCAGAGAAGCTGGGGGCTTCGGCCTTCTCTCCCTCAACATTGGGTACCTAAGTAATACCACTTCCATCTTAGCAGGATACTGCAGACTGAACATCCCTTCAGTCATCCTGTGCAGTATTTCTTAGGCTTCAAGCTCCCCCTTTTTTGGGATCCAAGTCCACCAGGGTCCTAAGGTGGACATTGTTCCAGAGGACTACAACAGACTTTGCCAGCTTATGTAACAACTCTGCTCGTCAGGTGTGAACACCGCCAGGATCCGGAACAGCTACACCTGGTACGGACATTTCTTTAACATCCTCCGTACTAACGTTCCAGATCTAGGAGTCATCAACAACAACATCCACTTCGGCCACCTCTCCAAACATCGAGGCTACCCGTCGAGAAAGACCTGACATGGAGGATTGCCTATGGACACCTTCAAGTCAACATCAACATCTGTCGGTTCCAAACACTCGGAACCCCTTTTGTGACTTCTGCAGGAGCCTGGACACCATAGAGCATGCCTTCGACCGGTGTCCAATTTCCATCTTCATCTGGAGGAGGCTAAGCGACATGCTCCACATCCCCCTCCTGCTGCAGGAGCAAGTCATCTTCCTGCAGTTCGCTCCCCCAGCTAACAAGCAGAAGTTAGTGGCATTTATCATTAATAAACTTAAGTACCACATCTGGAAGGTAAAAAGAAATTCTGTAATCCTACCAATCCTCCCAATCTGCTGGATCTCTCTCAGATCATTTTTTACAAGTTCTATGGTTCCTTGAGGAGGTTTTTACATCTCGAAAAAGAGAGGCTCTGGGTGACACCACATTTAAGAACAAGTGGTGTTCACCTCCAATCCTGTGTAATGTCAGAAACAATACCATCAAGTTCTGCCTGCTGCTGGTTTAAGATCTTCATCTGCAGCAGCAGCTGCTCCACTTCTAGTCATTTCCTTGGTCTCTGCGTCCCCCCCCCCCGAGGTCTGTTTTGTTCCCTGGTCTCCCACAGAGGTAGTTCGGATGAAAAACCCAAGCAGCGCAAGCCTACTTGAGGCGAGCTACCCTGAAAGCGCGGGTCACCTGGGCACCGGCTTCCTCCGTGGTCTTTTCGATCTTGTGAGTCAGGCAAGCGTCCGGGGTGAAAAGTTATCATCTGATAGTTTGGAGCTAGCAAGATTTGTAATATGAGCTGAGGCCTATTTTTACTTTTCCCTACTCCCCACCCACCCTTCCCATCCTATTCCTCTCCCCGTTTCCCATCCCCCACTACCCCACCTTAACCTCTCTGTCACTTCTCTTCCTTCTCTTCTCTACAGGGGCACTCTGACCCCGCCATTTTTCAGTAGGCCAATGATGAGATCCCCCTTTGCTTTCACCCCGTGACTCCGGCCCCGGATCTTCGATGATTCCAGTCGTGGAAGCTTCGGAAGTATCCAGCATTATGGTCGTCAATTTTGCCAGATATATATGTTCCAGAACCAGTCAGACAAGATGCAGCAATACAGGGCCATGCTGTACTATGATGACCAGAAAACTGAGTAATCTTTCCATTATGCTGTAGAAGACAAGCTTTCTTATAGATGCAGCCAGAGCATACTGAATGTTTCCAGGTAGAAGTCCTAGGAAGAGAGATAGGTGCCATCCAGAGCACGTGACGTCAAGAAAAGTATGTCTACTGTCACGGTAAGATTTCCAATTCTCTGTCTTAAGAGCAGCATGTAAAAGGGGACGTGTAATGTATATGAGAATATTTTTAATTGAACTTGTAGTGATTCAGAAATTGTTCCTAAGGAACGTGTTTAATTTAGATTAGGATGTTTGTTCCACGAGAACGTGTGTAGTATTAAATTTTGTTCATAGTGGACATGTAAGAATATAACAATAGTTCCTAGAGAATGTGTGTATAAGAATTAACAATTGTTCCTCAGTAGATGTAAAAGATATTAATGATAGTTCACAGAGAATGTGTGTGTAAGAATTTAAGTTACTGTTAGTACCTGAGGAATATGTTCTGATTAGATGATTTATGTAGAGTTATGTGACAAGATTAAGGAACCTTAGGAACTCTAAATGTTAGATTGGACAATGGCTGCGTATTGAATTGAAGGTTAAGTAAGGCAGCAGCTAATTAATTAGGGTTCCGATTTTTTTATTTCCAATGATTATTCCTTAATAGAAAGGTTGTGAGCAGAGTATGATCTTATGTTTTAGATACTTAAAAATGTGTTTGATAATTTAAGTGTAGTTATATATCCATTGAAATCAATTGAGAGATCTTAATTCATGTTTTATTCAAGTTTGTAATTTCTTGTCTTAGTATAATAAATGTCCTAGCTTGATTGTAATTACGTGCTTGCCTGTTTTGTTCTCATTTCACCACTTGCTAAAATAGAATCTAAGCGGGAAACCGAAAACTTATACAGAAGGCCACGATTGCTGCATGTTTAAAAGTTGAGATAGATTTTTGATTTAGAAACCTTTATTAGGTAAAAGGTGACATTATACTTACTGATTGTTATTTCCATGGTGTTATGCATGCAACCATCTAGATGCAGAGTGGAGCAGTGTGAACAAATAAATTTCTCTGCATTGAAAAGGAATTAATAATAAGTGAGAATTAGAGAAGTCAACCCTTTTCATAGATTACTTCCTTACCACTCTTGTATAAGTTCAATGTCAATTTGATTTAAGGGTAGGCCTAAAGACGATTGAAGACTGCGTGTTTAAGATATATAAGAGAGATAATGTAATAAGTAAAGAGGATACCTTGATATAAGTTGTATAAGAGTCGTTACGGAAGCATCACAAAATAAAGTATGATTAAGAGTTAAAATAAAGTAACGACACAACACTAGACTTGCAGAGCATGCCATCAACATTAGACAGAGTTCAATGGAACCAGATAAGAGTCCTTCACAAAAGTCAGTTCCTCATGGAACGGCTTTATAAAGAAATATATGAAACTTTACTTCACTCTCCGATGGTCTACGTCTAGTAGACCATCGGAGATTAAAAAAAGTACTAACTTTTTTTAATTGTATATATATATATATATATACAGGGTGTTCGGGATAAATTTGACATATTTATAATTAATTATATTTTTCCGTAAGTTACATGTATTAACACACACTTCTCTTCATTTAAAAGTTTGGACCCTTCTTCATTCATATACAAGATGTCAGAAAGGATGGATAGCTGGAACCCACCTGAATCATGGAAGAGAATAACTTGTATCATGATGATTCGTGCCCGCCATCAAAATAAGGATATTACGACTGCTGCCCAATGCTCCCTGAATACAGTAAAAACAATCAGGCATGAACTAGAGACTTGCAATGGTGACTACGAGGATGTAGCAAGAAGAAAGATCCCTAGCAGACGATCTGATTGCGTTCGTACAGCAGAATTCCTCACAAATCTGCAGGAACAGGTGTTGAAGAACCCTGGCATTGGAATTCGGGCTTTGTTCATGGAGTTGCTAACTGTAGTCAAGCCCTGGATAACAAGGGTAGCCAATGGTAGGCCGTATGTATGGCAGCAGGATTCGGCCCCTTGCCACACCTCTGGGAAAAGTCAAAAATGGTTGTCTGAAAATTTCTACGACTTCACCAGTCCAAATGTTTGGCCTCCAAACTCCCCAGACCTTAACCCCATGGATTATTTTGTATGGGGCGCAGTTGAAAAAGACACCAATCGCACTTCCAGTAATACAAAAGCCCAGTTAATGGATAAAATTAAAACAGTTTTTGCGGCCCTTCCCAGGGATACTGTAGCATCAGCTTGTTCGAGGTTCCGAAGCAGAATTGAAGCTGTGATCGATGCTAATGGTGGTTATTTTGAGTAAATCTTGTTGATAGTATTGTAATTAACTCTGCCTGTAATGTTTTTTTGTCAATTCATTAAATTTAATAGATACAAAGAAGATTTTCTTTTTCCTTACGAAACTGTCAAATTTATCCCGAACACCCTGTATATATATATATATATTTTTTTTTTAATTTTATTTAATTATTTTTATTTTTTAATAAGTTATGAAATTTAATGACCTTTTTTAGTTATCTTACAATAGCCACTTGGATGGCACCTTTTGGAATTGTTTTTGTTCTATTAGTCGTTGGAAGTTTTTCCGCTTTAATTTATAGTATACTATAAATTAAAGATCACCATCATCATCGCACTTTATTCACAACATGATACAATGTGAAAAGGGAAAAGAGATTTATATTAAAAATTAAGGATTGCAAATTATGGTCTTCCAAGTCTCTCTATCTTGAGCTAACTGGCAGATGTCAGATGGAGTTTTACAGTTCAGCCTACTGATGGTTTCATGTATGTATTGCCAAAATTGTTTGCATGGTCTTCCTCTACTGTGATTGCTATCTTCTGATTTGTACAGGATGAGGGATTCCAAAAAGGGCAAGACTTCAGGATGTTTGAGTTGATGCCCAAGCCATCTGAGTTGTAGTTTTTTTGACTATATTGACAAGTGGTTCTTGCCAAGCCAGATTTAGCACAGCAGAGTAAGTGATATGGTCCCTCCAAGGATCAGTCTAAGACATGTAGTTCCAAAGGAGTTAATTAGATCTGTAGTTTTTTTGGGTGCTTATTATCCAGGTTTGAGAACCATACAAGAAGATGGATCTACTGGTTACATGGTATAGTCTTAATTTTGTTTTTAATCATATCAATGATGATTTCCAGATGGGGCAGACTTTGTTATGGAAGACTAGAGCCAGCTGTTTACGTTTTCTAATATCATTTTCTGTATTGCTGATGTATGAAAGTCCTTTACTCTTTCTAAGGGTTTATTGTTGATATGAAGATTAAAGTTTTCGCAACCTGTTGAGAATACTTTGGACTTTTGGATGTTGATCTGCAGACCAACATCAGTACAACATCATCAGCAAAGCTAAGATCAGTTATTTGCATGGTGTGGGTGGATATTCTAATGTTAAAACCAAGATATTCTGTGTTGATGGTCCAAAAGATGTAGTCCAAGCATACTAAAAATAAATAAGGTGCTAATACATCACTTTGCAGGACTCCTGTTGTCACCAGAAAGGATTCAGATGTTTCTATTTTAAAGATTACTGTAGCATTGTAAGGTGCTGAAATTGCTTGTATGAGTTTTGAGAGTAGACAATAGAAGCTGAGTATTTTAAACATTGCTTCTCTGTTAATGGAGTCAAAGGCTTTTTAGAAGTCTATAAAAGTAAAAACGAGTAATAAGTTTTTATCACGTGAACCTTCTATGATTCTTCTGATGCAACGTATTTGTTCTACTGTACATCATTTTTTTTTTTTTTTTTTTTTTTTAGAAATTCAGCTTGTTTTTTCTTAAAAGTGGTGTTAAGTAAGGTTCTATTCTATTGAGTATCATCCTATTGTATATTTTAACTGTGATTGATAGCAAAGTAATACCTTTGTAGTTATCCATTCTATTAAGAGTGCTCTTTTTGGGTATAGGAACAATAAGGCCTTGTTTCCATTGTTGAGGTATTATTCCAGTGTTTAAAGCTTGATTCATTATGGCAAGAAGATTGGAATATGTATTATACTCAGCATTTTTGAAAACTTCTGCTCTGATTCCATCAATCCCTGGGACCTTTCCTGCTTTAGTTTGATCTATTGCTATTTTTAGTTCCTTTTCAGTGAAGTTTTCACAATTTATTGGTAGAGCAATGGTCAGATGCAGGTCCACTAGCTGACTTAAATATTGGGGATTATCAACATTGAGTAATTTTTGAAAGTAGTTTCTCCATTCTTTCATCAAGTTCGAATTTACTGATAGCTGTCTACCATTTTTGTCATTTGTGACAATATTTCCACTTCTTTTTTTTTTATGTTGACAGATATAATTTATCATTTGAAAAGTGTTTCTAGCATCCCCAGATTTATTATAATTTTCAAGTTCCTCGTTAGCAACTGTAAGCAAACAAGTTTGCACCTGAACTATTTTCATGACTGTAGCAACTCATATATAGAAGCATATCACTTCACATCACTTGCCTTAGTATCCCATAATGCAAAGCACATTTCTGGCTTCCACAGATGAGATATAATAAAGATGGAAACCAGTCTTGGTAGTAATCCTAGTCATAATGCACAACATTATAGATACCCATAACGATATGTGCTTTGCATTATGGGATACTAGGGCAAGTGATGTGAAGTCATATGCTTCAATATACGAGTTGCCCCAGTCCTGAAAATAGTTCAGGAACAAACTTGTTTGCTTACAATTGGATAAAGGATTAAACCAAGTATATAATTTCTTGGTATCTTTAATTTCTATTGTTCTATTAGCTTTGCACTGAAGATGCCTTTGATACTCAGGCAAAAATTATACTAATAAATATTTTATGAGTTAACTCCAGTATTATAATTTATTTAAATATTCCTACTCATGGTATTTCCTTATTGAAACACATAGTTGAACTATTTAATGATCACATTATTAGAGTTCATTCATGACTTATTTTTCACAGTATTAACAACACCACAAACACTTTTAACAACAAAATGTTTTATTAATGCTAATATTTCGCTGATTTTCAACTCAGCATCATCAGAGCACAACACACATGTAAACGCGACAGTGAGCGAGTGAAACAATATAATTGCAAAAGACAAAAGATCTAAAGTCCTATTTTTGGCACCCTCTAAGGAAGGAGAGAAAAAAAAAAACAAAAAAAAAACACAGCAGTTATTCAGGAGTTTTTCTTAGGATAACCGTCTCCCAAATTTTTGTCAAATTAATGCAACCATATTTGTTATGGTTGGGAGAATTCTTCAAAGCTTGTTTTTTTTTTCTCTCTCCTATAGCTTTGAAGAATTCTCCCAACCTTAACAAATATGATTGCATTAATTTGCCAAAAATTTGGGAGACGGTTATCCTAAGAAAAACTCCTGGATAATTTTCCTATATCATTTGTTCATAAATGATATAGGAAAGGATCTGAGAGGAACAGTTCATTTGTTTGCGGATGATGCGAAGTTGGGTAGGGCAATAGTGAATGCAGATGACGTCAAAATTTTGCAGGATGATTTGGATAGATTGGAGGTCTGGGCTAGGGAGAATGGATGTCAATTTAATGTGGCAAAATGTAAGGTTATGCATTTTGGGGTGAAAAGATGGGAGGCAGTTTACTGCATTGGTGGAACCGTGCTCCAGGAAATTGATGAGGCACGAGATTTAGGAGTGTTGGTGGATAAGGAATTGAAATTTAGGGGACACATTGCAAAAGTGGCCAAATCAGCTCATCAAATCACTTGGTTGCTGAAGAATACGTTGACAAGCAGAGACAAGCAGGTTATTGTTCCTCTGTATCGAGCCTTGATAAGACCTCATCTCGACTACTGTGCTCAGATTTGGTCACCTAGGTTTCTTCTTGATGGGGAGGAGGTGGAGAGGATCCAGAGGCGAGTGACCAAGATGATAGCAGGTCTGTGGAATGAACCGTATGAGAACAGGTTGAGGATTTGTGGGTTGCAAAAATTGGTTGATAGGCGGAGGAGGGGAGATATGATTGAGACATTCAAATTACTGAAGGGTTTCTATAAAATTAATTCAGAAGATATTTTTGAGAACAGGGCTGGTTGTGGGAGGACTAGGGGACATCCATGGAAACTGGGCAAAAGTGTGGTTAGTAAAGGTGTTAGAGCTGGGTTCTTTACTTTTAGAGTAGTGAATGAGTGGAATGCGCTCCCTGAGTCTGTGGTGGATGCTGTGACAGTGAATGAGTTTAAGGCGAGGTATGATAGATACTGTATGAATGTCGAATAGTTGTGATGAAAATGATTTGGGGCCTCCCTCGATGAGTCTAATGACTCCCTGGAGTTGCCCGTAATAATAATAATAATAATAATAACTGCTGTTTTTTTTTTTTTTTTTTTTTTTTTCTCTCCGTCCTTAGAGGGCACCAAAAATAGGACTTTAGATCTTTTGTCTTTTGCAATTATATTGTTTCACTCACTCATTGTCGCGTTTACATGTGTGTTGTGCTCTGATGATGCCGAGTTGAAAATCAGCAAAATATTAGCGTTAATAAAACATCTTTGTTGTTAAAAGTGTTTGTGGTGTTGTTAATACCGTGAAAAATAAGTCATGAATAACCATCAACACCTAAGCTTATCTGTTACATTATTAGAGTGTTCCACCATGGTACTACAAGGTTTATTCCTAGAAGGTAATGAGTGGTGAAGTGCTAGAAGTGAATAAAGAGGATGTATACTGAATACTGAGTACATTAAATGTCAATAAGGCAGGGAGACTAGATGGAATTTCACGTGTTTTAAAGGAATGTGCCATGAAAGTGACTGTGACATTAACTTGGCTATTTAGTGAAAGTCTTGCAATGGGGAAGTTTTACGGTGAGTAGAAGGCGGGTAAGATAGTACCGTTGTATAAGGACCATTGCATAAGGGTGGTGGTGATAGAATGGGAGTATCAAACTACAGGTCTGTTTGTATTTCTTCTGTATTTGTTAAGATTTTTGAATAAATTGGTAAGAAATTATACAGAGAATTGGGCAGATGAGAGTAATATGTATGCAGTTCAGCATGGATTTGTTAAAGGACATTCTTGTTTTAATAATCTGGTAACTTTTACATTAGAGTAACAAGAGCATTAAATGAAGGTGAGGCATAGACTCATTTTTTTGTAGATTTTATTATTATTATTATTATTATTATTATTATGAGTCAAAAGACTCATCTCAGGAGGTCGTTCCTAGGAAACACAAAGTCTATCATACCACTCCTTAAACTCACTGACTGTTCTCGCTCTCACCACTCTATCAGGCAATGCATTTCCTGGTTCAACCACCCTGCATGCAAAGAAACCACTCCTCACTGTCCTGCTCACAGTTTCCTTTCGTAACTTCCAGAGATGGCCCCTTGTCATCACTCCTTCCCGCTGTTCAACCAAGAGAAAGAACTCCCCAGTGTCAACCCTGTAACAACCTATCAACAGTTTAAAAGTCTCAATCATATCACCTCTCCTTCTTCTATCCACCAAACACTCTGCAATCCAGATTTCCTCAGCCAATCCTCATAACTAACATTGTAAAGTCCTGAATCCATCTTTGTTATTCGACTTTATACCTTTTCCACAGTTAATTTATCCCCTTCAAATTCTGGGGACCAAATCTGAGAACAACAGCCTAAGTGTGGTCTGATCAGGGTCTTATACAATGGAATGATAACTCTTTTATCTCTGCAAGTCAGCATCCTACTCATTATTGCAGTAATTCTCTGTGTTACCTTCACCACCTTTGCAATATGTCCCCTAAATTTCAGGTTTCTATCAATCATCAACCCCAGATCTCATCTCTCCCTACTTTCTCCAGTACAGCTTCACCAATAGCGTATGCAGCGTCCCATCGATGTGACCCAAACCTCAAGACCTTACATTTTGCTGCATTAAACCGACACCCCATTCATTTGCCCATCTGTCTAGCTTATTTAAATCCTCTTGCATGGCTACCACATCTGCACTATTACTAATAACCCTGAACAGCTTCACATCATCTGCAAACAACTGAATATCCCCCTGCAATCTACTGACAATATCATTGATATAATGGTTGAACAATATAGGTCCCAGTACTGAGCCCTGTGGGACCCCACTTGTAACCCTCTGACTACTTGAAACTGCCTCACCATACACAACTCTATGATACCTATCGGACAGCCAATCCTGAATCCAGTTGACCAACCTGACATCCAAACCCATGTACTGCAACTTAAATATCAGCTTATCATGTGGCACCCTGTCAAATGCCTTTGCTAAATCCAAGAAAATGACAGTATATACCTTTCCCTCATCTACTGCTCTTGTAATTTTATTATAAAAGGCTAGCATATTACTAAAATAAGAGCGCCCCTTCACAAGTCCATGTTGACTCTCACAGATAACATTACCCTCATCTGCCCAATGCTGTATACGGTCCCTCACTAATTTCTCCAAGATCTTAACAACTACTGATGACACACAAATTGTCCTATAATTAGAAACTTCTAGTCTGATACCGCCTTTATGCAATGGCACTATCTTACCTTCCTTCCATTCCTTGGGCACCTACCTTTCTCGTAGTCAGAATTTCATTGAAAAGCCAGGTCAAAGGAACTGTCAGTTCTTTGGCACATTCTCTCAAAACTCGTGGTGAAATACCATCCAGTCCCACAGCTTTACTGACATCCAGAGTACTCAGTATTTTGAAGACACTCTCCTCCTACACCTATAAACTTTGAACCTGCCCTATCCGTCTAGTATTAAAATTTAATTCTCCAGGATGAAATAATCCAATAAAGTGTTCGTTGAACAATTCCACTATGTTCTCTGCATCAGTCACTCTATTCCCGTTTTTATCCCACAAAGTCATTCTTCCACAATCATTTCTCCTCCTACTGGCCACATAGCTAAAAAATTCCCTGATTTTCTTTGGATCTTAGTGCCAATCTCTTCTCATATTCCAGTTTCGCCTTCCTTACCATACTAGTCACTCTCCTGACCTGTGTCTTATATTCTTCATGAATCTACTTGTTATCTCTTTCATAGCCTCTTTTTTACATCCTGTTAAATATTGTTTGTCATCCACTTTACTCCAAATTGTGTCCTCTTCTGAACTTGTGGAATACAGCTTACTATTGCTGCTAAGAAATATCCCTTCACAATTTCCCAAGCACTAATGATATCCCAGCCTTCCAATTCCTCCCTCCATGAAACTTCCCCAACTTGACGTCTAAGACTATTATAATCACCTGCCTTATAATTCCACATATGTTCCCCTCTCTTTGATACTCCTGCATGTCTATTCATCTAAAAAGTCAAAACCACATGGTAACTCTCTCCAACTGGTGGGAGAGATGTCATCTCAGTTATTATCAACTCTTCTGATGTTATGACCAAATCCAAAACTTTTGAACCTCTTGTTCCCTCTATTACATGTTGCCTAAACATTTGTTCCTCAAGAATTCTAGAAATTCCATTCCCTCATTGCTACATGCATCTTTCAAGTTAATTAATGGACTGGATTGGGGATCGGTTGTATATAGGGAAGCAGTATCTAGGTGTTGGAAGGTTACAAGTAGAGTTTCACAGGGTTCAGTCCTGGGACCACTGCTATTCAATCTTTATGTCGATGATATTGCCACAGGACTAAAGGTAAATGTTCAGTTGTTTGCAGATTATATGAAGCTTGTGAGTTATATAGTAATAGTGCTGATGTTTTTGCTCTTAAAAGAGGATTTGAATAAGCTGAAAGGATGGGCAAAGGCATAGAGATGTTAGTTTAATGCAACTAAATGTAAGGTTTTAAAATTTGGGATCCACAGAAGGGATGCTTCATACTGATTTGGTGGAGTTATACTGGAAAAAGTAGAGGAAGCAAGGGTTCTTGGGCTGACTGTAGATAGAGATTTAAAGTTCCAAGGACATACTGCAAAAGTTGTGAAGATATCTTAGAGAATGCAGCAATGTTTAGGAAAGTGTGCTGGTCCCACTGCTTTGATTAAACCACATCTGGATTTCTGTGCTCAGATCTGGTCAACGGAATTCAAAGGGGAGGGGTTGAAGTAACCTGGAGAGTGCAGAAATAGACAAAAACGATGTCAGGACTGAACAACATTGATTATGAGGATAGACCAAAGGCATCCGTATTAACACAGAGGAGATTTTTCATATAGTAGAATGAAGGAAAGAAACAAGGACAAGAAGACATCCCTGGAAGTTGCAAAAAGAGGTGGTGAACAAAATATTAAAAAGTGTTTGCAAGGTGAGTGGTAGGTGCATGGACTGCATTGCCTGAGAGGGTGGTGAATGTGCAGACTGTGGATGATTTTAAGAAGTGGTATGATAGACTTTGTGTTCATTAGTGTTGAGACATCCTGTGATGAGCTGTGACTCTATGGGGGGGGGGGGGGGTCAGAAAAATAATAATAATGCAGGCATATAATCACCATGGGTAATTTTCTCACTGTAATTTATGAATGATGTCTTCCTGTACAAGACAATAAGTAAAACTGTTTATTGCAGTTATACCAATCTTTGGTTTCATATATTGTAATTAATGTGATCATTAGTATGGTTTCGTTAGGATTTAAATGAAAATAATAATACATGTTTTCCTTCCTGAATACAGTTCTTAAATCCAAATATTTAAGAACAAAATATATAGATATGTTACTATATTAGTAATATAATATATTGAAAACTTATGAGAACACATTATGTGCATCTAGCATAACACAGCTACACAGCACATTACTGCAGGAGCCAGATGAATGGTTCATGATGTTTTCCACTGCCAACTTCAGATTTTATACCCAGAGTATAAGATCACTCCTGGTTTAAGCAACATTTTTTTTAACTTCAAATATTGCATTATATGCTGACATACACAGTAGTCTCATCTTCTATCTTGGTGGAATGCCATAACAGATAACAAGAATTACATGAAACCAATCACCAAAGAGCATTAGTATCCCATAATGCAATGCACATATCCTTACAGACATATTAATGCTATGCATTATAGGAAGGGCCACTATCCACACCAGTTTTGACCTTTATTGAGGTCTCATCAGTGAAAGCCAGACCCAAAAATGATACCATGGTTGAAGTAATGCAGAAGTCATATTTCCATATTCAAGTAGTCAAAAGATGCCACACCTTATTACTAAAATACATGTCTGCAAGGATATGTGCATTGCATTACGGGAAACTAAGGCAACTGATGTGAAGACAGTCTCCATATACAAGCAACCCAGTCATGAAGTGACTTCTCATGCAAACTTTGCTTACATTTGGATAAAGGATGAAACCAAGAATATAATTTCTTGGCATCTATAATTTATTGTTTAACCAAGTAGAAAAACTTCGAACATCTCTAATCCAGAGTAGTTTAATAAGTACCGTATTTTCCAGTGTATAAGACGCATTTTAAAGATTTTTACTTTAAAAATTCATCTTAAAAATGAGATGCGTCTTATATAATGAAGGTAAAGATTGTTTCCTCTTTTCAAAGTCATATGCACTCCCTTTTATGTTACAAGATCTTTGTAGGTGGTTAATGGTGCAATCAAATCGATGTGTGACCTTCACGTGACTTCTAGCGCATCATTGGCTAAGAACGGGGAGCCCCTATTCAAGTTTCATAATATCTTATCCGAGTAATCAGTTACCGATGTTTATCAGTATTGAGTTGACATGTTGAGATATTTTGTGTTCAGTTTGATATTTCCCCACAGATTTTAGTGATGGAAAAAAACAGGCGACATTCATATACTTCAAGTTACAAATTGCAGGTTGTAAAATATGCGGAAGAACACGGGAATAGGGAAGCTGAAAGACATTTTGGACCTTCGCCTACAGAAAAAATCATTAGAACCTGGCATAGTCAGAAGGAGATTTTGTACAATTTGCATAAAGAAAAGCGTGTGGAACGTGGAAAAATTGCGAAGTGGCCAGAACTAGAGACCGAAGTTTTGAAATGGGTGCAAGAAAATCGGCAAAATGGCATTGCCATTTCAACAAAAATGATTCGTACACATGCAGTCAAAGTAGCCTGTGAGCGTAACATTGAAGATTTTAAAGGTGGTGCGTCATGGTGTTACCGTTTCATGAAACACAATGGACTTTGTATGGGTACAAAAACAAAAATCAGTCAAAAAATGCCAAGAGAATATGAAGACAAAATTATTTCTATATTATAAGAAATTAATGATGATAGAGAAGAGTCAGATGACAGTGACATGGGTTTTGCAGGTTTCTGAAAGGTCAGTTTACTATTAAAAATTACCTATTATTTTATCCATTTTTTTTTAAAAATCATACTTTAAAGTTTAGGTTTTTTCCAGAAAATTGTATTAAATTTCTTGGGTGCATCTTATACATAGCAGCGTCTTATACACTGGAAAATATGGTAGTGAAGCTGTGACACATTTTGGCTACTTATATATGGAAGTATAACTTCTGCATTACTTTGGAGATAAGTACTTTGGTTTTCATTTGTTTTTGTTCATTTTTCATTTTAATTTTATTTTACTGGTGCTAGTGGTGGTTTCATCCTCACTAGCAGTGGTGTTTTTTAAAGCAAATATTAAGATTGCCGGTAGTGCAGTTAATATCTGCATTGCAGGATTACTTTTCACAGTATCATGGCCGCCATTTTATAGTAGCTCAAATAGAGCAACTGCTTGTGGTCTAGAATTATTTCTATATCATGCAATTATTTAATTCTCAGTCCTACAACTGAAAGTTTTTTTTTCTCTCTCTTACAATCAAATGCAGAGGTTTTAGTTTTTTTCTTTGCCTGAGATGATGGTACCAACTCCTCCAAGGGGAACAATAGGAATTGAAATTCCACGATGTGAAGAAGCGAAACAGGTGACTAAGGTTTTAAAAGACATAGCTGGTGCTAATAAGATTTATTTATTTACCCTGTATGGTGGAGGAAAATATTTAATTGTAGTTAAAGATGGAAACAAGAGACAAACTATTACACTGTTTTTCTTTCGAAGGTAGCACAGTTGTTCCTGCAATGGTCAGGAGCCAGGTAAAAACCAAAAGATTTCCAATGGAATATATAGAAAAAAAGTAATGAAATTCTTACACAGACATTCTCAAAATGGGATAAGATTAGTAATGTAAGAAAGGGTTCACCAGGTGAAGATCCAAACTGGTTTTCTGGTGATGTCACCTTCACAATGGATATGAAGATGTCTGTATCAAATTTCGTCAACATTGATACAACCCGAGTTATGATAAACTATCCCGTACAAAGGCAGTGCCTGCGTTGTGGTTCATATGATCACTTTGGTGGTAACTGACCCCAAATCTAAATGTTTCAACTGCATGGAGATCGGACGTATCGCTAATCAGTGTCTCAAACCTTATCCTTTTAGAACATTTGCTGCAAGAATAGGGGCTCCAGTAGAGCCAGTTAGAACACTGTATATATCAGAGAGGCATAATGAAGAGTTCCTGGATCTGCCAATTCAGTGTAGTAAAGATGGCACTTTTAAATAAACTACACAACCAAATCAGCCCAAATATTCCAGATCTGCAGAAGCCACTTTCCCAGTCATATGGGAGTCCAATAATGAACCTGGTGTACCAACTGAACAGATACAAGACGAAATTCAAAAACACAAAACTGTTCTACAAGGAGAAACTGGAAAAGAAACAGAAAAGCAAGTAAGACAACTGTATGCAGTTGTCTTACTTGCTTTATGCAGACAAGATCATCAAAAAGGAAAGATGAATTAATAAAAAAATTGAGGGTAAACAAAAAATTTTTAAAAAAAGGAACTATATCTAAAAGAAAATTAAGTAATAAAAATTGTAAAGATGGAGAAGATTGTGGATCAACAGATCACCAGAAGAGTTTATGGACTATTAAAAACCGTCTCATGCTAATAAACAGAAAGCAAGAGATACAATTAAAGAAAAATAATAAAGTTTACTGGATCAAAGTTTTCTCAGTACAATTATCTACATGAAAAGAAAATAATTAGCTTCCAAATCAAGAATGACAGGCATGAAACTGAAATAATGGAAAGCAATGAAAAAAACTGGAAAACAGTTTACAAGAAGCAGGCTACACAATTGCTCCTTCACTGAAGACCTCATCAGGTTCATCCAAAATTGAGAAGTTAAAGACTTACCAGTGACACTTCATTAATCATAGCATCTCCTTTTTGCATTCCCTCACTAAATGTATGAGGATTCCACAGGCAAATTAAACAAGAAACTATCTGGAAACTTATGATACACCATAATAGCAGGTTTTTGTTTCTCAAAGAAACATACTTCTGCAGATATAAAGTTATAAAAACTTTAACAGACAGATCCACTTCTTTCTTATTGGAGCTCTGGAAGATTTAACAGGCCTTATTCTTGCCTCTCCCCTCTGGGGTCATTCTGTAATATCAACAGGGATGCAGAATGGAGAATCCTGACAATAGATTAGAAATACTGTGGATGTATAATAAGGTTTATAAATGTTTATTCTCCATCCAATGGAACAGTTAGACAGAAATTCTTACAGGAATTGGAGCCATATTTATATGGTGTCCACTATGTCATAGCAGATGGAGACTGGAATTGTACTGAAAAACCCCACATTAGACAAAATAGGAGAATGCCACAGGAGTGGAAAAGTGGGATATGCACGGTTAAAAACATGTCTTGAAAATGCTCAACTGGTAGACATATGGAGTATTCGCAATCCAGGCTTACACATACATGAATTGGTACCCATCTTGAGTGAATTTATATCTCTTTTTCCCTTGTAAATAGGATAATTCAGACAAAACATCTTGACATCAACATGTCAGATCATAATCCAGTTCTACTTAAGTTCCACTGCAAGGAACAAGTAGAGATCAGTTCTGGACTATGGACCCTTCCATTGATTTTTTCAACCAAATTCCAGATCCTCTGTTCAAGGTAAAATAGAAGACAATGGAATGGGGAAAGGAATGGGCATTCCTCAAAATAAAAAACTTGAAAGATCTGTATAAACACAGAAGCTAGTTGGTAACAAACCAATGTAATGGTATAGAATGTAGCAACTTCATTAGAAACATTAACATAGAGATAGAAGTGGAAAGGCAGAAACAAGTAGAAAAAAGAAATTTTAAGATAAGAATACAGCATCACTTCGCAGATAGCCTTTTAACTGCATTCTTCAATAGACAATTTACTAAATTCTGCAAAGAAAAGACTATCACTGAAATCTGCATTGAGAGTGAAGACATTTCCACCACTCAAAACATTCTTGACACCTTACAAAAATGCTATGAAAATCTGTTTGAAGACAATAGTACTGTTGGAAATTATAACTCTTGGAATATTAATGGCTTTTCTGTTCACAGACGCATTACAACATCTGAAGTTACCACAGCCTATAAAGAATGCCAGATAAGAAAATCTCCAGGACCTCATGGTCTAAGGATAGAACGTTACTGTGAGGCCTGGGATTTTATTCTTCCCCTCCTAATTATACTATCTAATTCTTGATTTTTTTCTTGGTTTTGTTCGTTGACCTTGTCTTAGTATCTCCCATAATGCAAAATATTATGGGAGATACTAAGACAAGGAGAGATGAGAGTTTGGTCCACCTTTGCTATGAGGTGCCAACAGATGTACCACCTTGCCTCGGTCCTGAAGATATTTTCAGGCGCAAACTTTGTTTGCCTACACTTGGATAAAGGATTAAACTAAATTTATTATAGTCTAACCAAGTGCAAAATAAACTTCCAACATCTTTCTCTAAATCCAGGGCAATTTAATAATAAGGTGGTACACCATTTGGCAACTCGTATAGGTAAATATGACTCCATTGCTTCTGCCTTGGTATTACCACTTCTGGGTTTGCTGCACCACTGACGACACCTCAATAAAGGTTGAAACCGGTCGGGGTATTGGCCCTTCTCTTAATGCATAGCATTATACATGTCTGCAAGGAAATGCGTTTTGCATTATGGGAGATACTAAGACAAGGAGAGATGAGAGTTGGTCCATCTTTGCTATGAGGTGCCAACACCTTGCCTCAGTCCTGAAGATATTTTCAGGTGCAAACTTTGTTTGCCTCCACTTGGATAAAGGATTAAACTAAATTTATTATAGTCTAACCAAGTGCAAAATAAACTTCCAACATCTTTCTCTAAATCCAGGGTAATTTAATAATAAGGTGGTACACCATTTGACAACTCATATAGGTAGATATGACCTCTCCATTGCTTCTGCCTTGATATCACTACTTCTGGGTCTGCCTCCCACTGACAAGACCTCAATAAAGGTCGAAACTAGTCTGGGTAGTGGCCCTTCCCTTAATGCATAGCATTATACATGTCCACAAGGAGATGTGCTTTGCATTATAGGAGATACTAAGACAAAGAGAGACCAGAGCTTGGTCCACCTTTGCTACGAGGTGCCAACAGATGTACCACCTAGCCTCACTCCTGAAGATATTTTCAGGCGCAAATTTGTTTGCCTACACTTGGATAAAGGATTAAACCAAATTTATTATCTTCTATATAAGGCATGGAGCTGTTATCACAATCAAAAGGTGTGGTTAGAGATTGAGAAGTGATGGGCTAATCCTGAAGTATTTGTTCTGTTGTTGTTCACGTCCCCTATATGTTCTTTCTTTTCAAATTTCCAGGCTTCTTGATGTTTGGCTTATGTAATTTAATCCACAGGAAAATGGGATGTTGTATACATCTGCATATTTGAAGAAGTCATTAATGCCCTTAGGATTAATTATATACAATTTTCACTTATGTATAGTTTTGACAGGTTTGAGAGCAACTCTGACGTTGAAAGACTTCAGGAGTTTGGCTATTTTTGTTGAAACTGACGATGGACAATGTATATTGCTGTGGAGGGTTTCTATGAAGAATCTTTTTCATTATAATTTTTTGGTAATCATTGTTTACTAGTGTTTGAGATATGAGAGCGAGTTAATCAACAAGATCTTTTTCTTCTGAGATAATATTGGTCGCTCTATTTTTAAGCATATGTATTATGCTGAGTTTTTGCGCAATATGGTGAGATGATTTGAAGTGAAGGTAACATCCAGTGTCTGTTGGTTTTCGATAGATTGTGAGATGGATTTGTCCATTCTCTTGTTTCTTTATTAGTGTATCTAGAAAAGGCAATTGGTTGTTATTTTCAAGTTCTAATGTGAACTTTATTTTTTGGTGGAAGGAATTTATTTTTGTAAGGAAATAAAATAAGGTAGTTTCTGTGCCTTTCCAAATTTGAAAACATCATCTACATATCTCTGCCAATCCAAGTGCTTTGGATTTACTTTGGAAAGGATGTCAGCTTCTAGTTTTTCCATGAACAGATCAGCGCAGGGAAGTGATAAGGGACTGCACATGGCTAAGCCATCAAGTTGTTCATAAATTGTGTTATTCACTTTGAAATAATTCGATTTGAGGCAATTGCAAAAAAGCTGAGCTGTGTTATGTGGATAGAGATTTTCTATGATCTTGATAACTTCTTCGACAGGTACGTTGGTGAAGATAAGTAGATGATGCTTTCATAATTTGGAAAGACACAGAAACTATCTTATTTGAATTCTTTACAAAAATAAATTAGTCCATCCTTCCACCAAAAAATAAAGTTCACGTTAGAGCTTGAAAAAATAACCAATTGCCTTTTCTACATACACTAATAAAGAAACAAGACAATGGACAAATCCAGCTCACAATCTATCGAACTGAACGTTACCTGCACTTCAAATCGTCTCACCATATTGCACAAAAACTCAGCATGATATATATGCTTAAAAATAGAGCGACCAATATAATCTCAGAAGAAAAAGATCTCCTTGATGAACTCACTCTCATATCTCAAACACTAGTAAACAACAGTTACCCAAAAAATATAATCAAAAAGATTCTTCATAGAAACCCTACACAGCAAAATCCCTTATGCAGGCTCAGTTTCAACAAAAACAGCCAAACTCCTGAAGTCTTTCAACGTCAGAGTTGCTCTCGAACCTGTCAAAACTATATGCCACATTTTAAGATCTCCTACGGACATTAATGCCTTCTTCAAATACACAGGTGTATACAACATCCCATGGTTCCTGTGGATTAAATTACATAGGCCAAACATCAGGTAGCCTGGAAATTTGAAAAAAAGAACACATAGGGGGACATGAACAACAACAGAACAGATACTTCAGGATTAGCCCATCACTTCTCGATCTCTAACCACAACATCGACTGGAATAACAGCTCCATGCCTTATATAGAAGAAGATTTTCGATGTAGAAACTTCAAAGAAGCCATGGTTGTACTCTTTTCAGGAGAAAATCTAAACAGAAATCAAGGAATGATTCTGAAAGACATCTGGAAAAGCCTAATAAATTCACTCAGCTTACCAGAATTTCATTTCGCTAAAAACTACGGTATATAACACACTCAATAAACAATGACCGAGACATCACACTACATGCTTATGATGTAACCATCAGTTTTAATTTATTTGACTGTGTTACTCGATTCTTCTTTTTTTTTTTACTAACAAACGTTAGAGTGTACCATTATTCTTGTCCTGAAGAAGCCAGCAGAATAGTTGGTGAAACTTGTTGACAATTTATGTATATCATTTATTAATATCTGGTCAATGAATAAAACCAAGAAAAAACTCAAGTTTTAATGTTTAAGTGACCAAATACAAAACAAAAATGAACAGACTGGATGGCTATACAAAGCATAAGTTACATTCCTTTGAAAAACTCAAATGTAAAAAAGAAAGAATGCTAAACTATCTAACCTTCTTAAAAAGATGTAGACAGTTCAACATCATTCCCAAGTTTTTAACTATTAAAGAGCAAAACAGATTTACTTTAAAGCATCTTTGTCTTTATCCGTGAAAGAATTCAACACATTAGATTTGAACTTAGTAAAATAGACCTCAAATGCTTAGAACTTTTCGAAGACATCTCTAACAGCATAGATACAACGTTTGGAATATTTCTGACCACATGTTTCAAAATAATTTTGACAAGATTCTTCTAACTAGTAAAAAATCACAAATTAAAAAATTCGATAGACTTTATGAAAAAAAATACAACTGAGGACCGAGTCTCCCAGATGAAAAAGTTATTTTCAATCTTTCAGACTACGCATTATCAAAACCAGAAGCCGACATACTAAAGAAAGGTTTCAACTTCGCTATCACTCCAGATCACATTCCAAAGATTAAGTTTATTAGCAACATAGAAAAGGCACTTTCTTCATTCCTGGAAACTGTAGCAAATGATATCCGATTAAAAAGCACTATCATACTTTCAACTTCAAAACCACCAAAACTTAATATAACTCCTCCTGAGAATCGAGCCCTCTCAAACCTAAAGAACAACAAAAGATATAATCATCTTAAAGACAGATAAAGGCAATTCGATGGTTATTTTGAACACCAAAGACTACATAACAAAGATCACTGAGTAAGTTTCAGACACGTCATCCTATCACATATTAGATGTCAATCTAACTTTAAAAAAATCAAAAAGAGACTAATATCCTAATACGGAACATGACTAGGTGGTCTTCGGACTTACAACGAAATCTGAAATCTGCACACCCACTGATGCCACGCTTATATGGTACACCAAAAGTGCACAAAATTGGAGTTCTGCTCCACCCGATCATCAACAGAAGAAATTCTCCTACTTATCTAATAGCTAAATATCTAGCCAGTCTTTTGAAAGATAATATATAAAAAAATCAGATTCTTTCAATAAAGAATTCTAAGCATTTCACTGAAAAATTAAAAGACATCACCATATTAAAAACAGACATCCTTGCAAGCCTAGACGTGGTTTCATTAATAACTTCTACATAACTTCTTGATAACTACTTCACCAACGTACCTGTTGAAGAAGTTATCAAGATCATAGAAAATCTCTATCCACATGACACAGCTCAGCTTTTTTGCCATTACCTCCAATAGAATTATTTCAAAGTGAATAACACAACTTGAACAGCAATCAAGTTTATGAACAACTTGATTGCTTAGCCATGGGCAGTCCCTTATCACTTCCCTGTGCTGATCTGTTCATGGAAAAACTAGAAGTTGACATCCTTTCCATAGTAAATCCAAAGCCATTGGTTTGGTGGAGATAAGTAGATGATGTTTTCATAATTTGGAAAGGCACAGAAACCACCTTATTTGATTTCCTTACAAAAATAAATTCCTTCCACCAAAAAATAAAGTTCAAGTTAGAGCTTGAAAAGAATAACCAACTGCATTTTCTAGATACACTAATAAAGTAACAAGAGAATGGACAAATCCAGCTCACAATCTATTCAAAATCAACAGACACTGGACGTTACCGGCACTTCTAATCGTCTCTCCATATTGCACAAAAACTCAGCATAATACATATGCTTAAAAACAGAGTGACCAATATTATCTCAGATGAAAAAGATCTCCTTGATTAACTCACTCTCATATCTCAAACACTAGTAAACAACAGTTACCCAAACAAAATAATGAAAAAGATTCTTCATAGAAACCCTCCACAGCAACAACCTCCTGTCCCACAATATACATTGTCCATCGTCATCCCTTATGCAGGCTCAGTTTCAACAAAAACAGCCAAACTCCTGAAGTCTTTCAACGTCAGAGTTGCTCTCGAACCTGTCAAAACTATATGCCACATTTTAAGATCTCCTACGGACATTAATGCCTTCTTCAAATACACAGGTGTATACAACATCCCATGGTTCCTGTGGATTAAATTACATAGGCCAAACATCAGGTAGTCTGGAAATTTGAAAAAAATAACACATAGGGGGACATGAACAACAACAGAACAGATACTTCAGGATTAGCCCATCACTTCTCGATCTCTAACCACAACATCGACTGGAATAACAGCTCCATGCCTTATATAGAAGAAGATTTTCGATGTAGAAACTTCAAAGAAGCCGTGGTTGTACTCTTTTCAGGAGAAAATCTAAACAGAAATCAAGGAATGATTCTGAAAGACATCTGGCAAAGCCTAATAAATTCACTCAGCTTACCAGAATTTCATTTCGCTAAAAACTGTATAACACGCTCAATAAACAATGATTGAGACACCACCCTCCATGCTTATGATGTTACGCATCGGTTTTAATTTATTTGACTGTTTACTCCATTCTTTTTTTTTTACTATCAAACGCTAGTGTGTACCATTATACTTGTCCTGAAGAAACAAGACAGAATAGCTGGTGAAACTTGTTGAAAATTTCTGTGTATCATTTATTACTATCTAATTCTTTTCTCTCATACATATGAATTTTGTAGCAAGCCATACCGTCCTCATTCCAAAACCTAATGGAGATCACATCTTAATAAGCAGCTGGAGACCTATTTCTCTATATAATACTGACTACAAGATATGTTTCTGCATTCTCAATAACAGGCTCAAAGTGGGAATGAGATACATAATTAAAAGCACACAGGTGTATGGAGTTCCAGGCCAAGCAGTAGAATTTAATCTATTTCTGCTATACAAAAAAGAATCGACGGCAGTGCTATCAGTAGACCTTACTCAAGCATTTGATAATGTCTGGCATCCCTTTCTGTTCCACATCCTCCAGCAAATTGGTATAGGTAAAAAGCTGCTATGGGTTCCTTAAGACCTGGTCAAAATTCAAAAAGGAGTCAAGAAACGTTGTCCTCTTAGTCCACTGCTCTTTGCATTGGTTCTTGAATCTTTTTTTAAAGGAAATCAACAATACACATGCTGTGTGAGGGGTAACAGTTCCTTCAACTGTGAAGGAAAATAAGGTATTAGCATGCACTAATGATGTAGTGGGCACTTTGAAGAATAATGATTCCATATATATATATATATATACAGTAGAACTCGGTTATAACGATCATGGTTACAGTGAATTCACGTTTATAACGAATAATTTTGAAGGTATATTTGAATTACATTTGATTTAATGCATGTATTTCATGTTTATTACGAATTCGTTTCACGGGAATAACGAACGAATAATACATGTTAGTCGTTCCTTTACTGACATTTCGTACGTACGCATTTTCTGGTTGTGGAAAAATGTCGTGAGTCAAACAGAAAATTTTATCGGTTTCCGAAAAAGTAGAAATTATACGGGAGGTGGAAAGTGGCCAATCAAATTTGACAGTAGCAAAGAAGTATGGTTTGTCCCCATCTACAATATCAACAATTTGGAAGAATTGCGAGTTGACTCTGAAAGCTTTTGAAAACAATTTATCGAAGTGTAAAAAACTTAAAAAGTGTAATAAAAGTGACGTTGACGAGGCACTTTTTTCGTGGTTTAAAGTGCAAAGAACCGCTGGCTTACCCATTAGCGGACCAATTTTGAAAGTTCAAGCCGAAAAATTTGATGTTCAACTTGGTTATAGTGATTTTAAATGCATCAATGGGTGGATTGATCGCTTTAAGAACAGAAACAATATTGTCTATGCAAAAGTAAGTGGCGAGGCGTTGTAAATTGACATAAACGTTGTTTCTGACTGGATCAAGAATGTATGGCCGGACATCAAACAAAGGTATGGATACAACAACATTTATAATGCAGACGAAGCAGAGTTTTTTTATAATTTAACGCCCGATAAAACTTTTCAATTTAAAAACGAAAAGTGCATTGGCAGAAAACTTATCAAAAATAGCCTCACAGTTTTAGTTTGTGTGAACATGACCGGTAGAGATAAAAGAAAGCTCATTGTGATTGGAAAATTGGCAAAGTCTAGATGTTTTAAAAACATAAAGAAACTTCTCGTTGATTATACAGCGAATAAGAAGGCCTGGATGACATCTTTAATTTTTGAAAATGAAATTCGCAAGTGGGATAAAAATCTTCGCAGTGAAAACCGGCAAATTTTGTTATTGATAGACAACTGTCCTGTCCATCCTGTAGTGGCTAATTTAACAAACATAAAACTTGTTTTTTTTTTGCCACCGAATGCGACATCTGTCTTGCAACCACTTGATCAAGGCGTAATTAGATGTTTTAAATCCCATTTTCGTTGTCTGTTAGTCTTGTAACTGATAGAACGCAGAGAAAAATCCATGGAAAATGCTTATGCTTACAACTCGAAGATCAGTGTACTTCACGCAATACGTTTAATGAGTGATGCTTGGAATTTGGTGTCATCGTCTACGATACAAAACTTTTAAAAAAGCCAGTCTTGCGGAATATGAGTGCAAATCTGAAGAAGATGAAGAGGATAACTTACCGTTATCAGCGTGGTTAAAAGCGCGAAACTTGAACAATTTTGAAACGTGTGCAGAGATTGATAATTTTATAGACATTGATAATGGCATTGCAACTTCGGGTATACCGACAGACGCTGACATCTTAAAACAAATCTCTCATACACCAGAAGAAGATAACAGTAGTAGTGACTCTGAAGAAGAAAACAGCAATGATGAGAAAATTGTTACCTGGTGTGAAGCAGAAAGTGCTTTACATATTTTAATAAGATTTATGGAATTGCAATCTGTAAGTTCAGACGATACATTCAAGCATCTTAGTGGTATAAGGAACAATTTCAAACGTATAAAATATGCATCTTGTGCAAAGTAAAGCACACTTGATGATTTTTTATGATTTTTTGTATAAAAATGTGAAGTTTTAAAAATAAATTTTTGTTCTTTATATGTATGTATGCACATATGTATTTATATTACCCAATATACCTATGCTGAGAAAAATCTGAAAACATTTTTAATTCGCTCAAATTATGACCTTCTTGGATATAACGAATAATGGTTATTACGAACAAATATATGCGGTCCCATGGAATTCGTTATAACCGAGTTCTACTGTATATATATTTTTGATATTTTGAAAAAATTCAGCAAAAGCAGTGGATTAATTATTAATGCAGACAAGACAAAATTAAAAGTTTATGGAAAGTGGGATCTTGAAGGCATTCCTTTTGGACTAACCCCTAAAAGAGAATCCCTCATTATACTTGGAATTCCCTTCTCCACTTATCCAATATTATTTTTGGTCCAACAACTTATATACGAAAAGTATGAAATGTTAGAAGACTGGAAAATAGGGCCACTCTCCTTTTCTTTTAAAGCCGTAGTACTCAAAACCATAATCTTTTATGCTCAGTTGTACATAATAAATATTACAGTCATCACAGAAGCTGAAGAAAAGCAATTATATAGTAAGCCTGTGCAATTTTTTTGGTGCAGCTGATACCAAGAAGTTAAAAAGGAATTTCTTCAACTATCAAAGAAGCATGGAATATTTTGACTTCCAGTCTTAAAATCCTGTTATTTAAGCAATATAGTTTCAAAAAATCCATAAAATATTGCAGACCATTAACACATGTGCAGACCTCCTGTATCACCTGGGTTTTAATTTTCCCCTGTTTGAAATCTTTAATCACTTTGACCACGAACTTCCACAGTTGAGTACTGATGATACTTTGTTTCATAACTTACTGGAGTTCCAAGGATACCCTAACAGAAGGGATCTTGCTTGGAGAATTGCATGTGGTCACCTTCCAGTCAATACCATCAAATGGTGGTACTTTAACATCGTTGATCCAATCTGTGGCATCTGTTACTGACTGGAAACAGTAGAGCATGCATTCCACAGCTGCCCTGTGTATTTGGAACAGATTACATAATGTGTTCAGCATTCCATTACTCACAACAGAACAGGTTATTTTTTTGTAGCCCACCACCTGTCAGCAATGGGGAGAGAATTTTGATTTTTATAATTCAAGAATTCAAATCCAATTTATGGATGTTAGAAAGAAACATGGCTTTGAAAACCAGCAATGTGACATCCAAATGCTTTATAATATTGTGTGGTGGAAATTTAATTGTTCAGGTAGACAATTTTTGTATTTAAAAAAAGCATTCTAGGAGATATATTTTTGACTAGATAGGGTAGACCACTCACATTATGCAATATTCACCAGGGGAGATAAAATTCTGTTTATTCTTGCTATGAGAGGTTTTTTAAAATACAGCAATCCCTCGATTAACGTGCCTCCAGTTAGTGCATCATTTTTTTTCTATACCCAAATTCCATTAGAGCACCTATATACATCTTCAAAATAATTGTTATGGATTTTAAAAAATTTCTATCTATACATTTTTATGGCTAACTATTCTAAAAAATCACTCACCATTATGAAATAATTAAGTTAGTGATTTAAAACATTTTACAAAGTTATTTTTAATGGCATACTACACTATTTCCATGTACACTATGTTCCAAATTTACTGCCAAAATTTATGTCATCTACTAATTACAAAGCATTTTGATGATCATATCGCTTGCCTCCTTTGCAATTGCTTTCCTTACTGTTTTTTTTTTTATTTTTTTTATTTATTTATTTTTTTTTTTTTTTAAGTATTTTCCCAACCTTTCATCATGAGTAAAAGAATTAGGGAGCAAAAAAGTGGAAGTGTGAAAATGATTCAAAAAAGTAATCTCGTTGGAAGAAAATCTTGAAATAAAGAAAAATGAACAATGCAAGTCCAGAGCAAAGATCAGACAAGAACATGAAATGGGTGAATCAACTATAAGAGCAATTTTAAGCAAAGCTGCTGAATACAAAAAGAATGGTAAGGCTGCTTTAAGTTCATCATGCATGCACTCAAAATCCAAGTATTATAATCATTGAATTAGGGAGACTTCTTTCTACTTGGATCAAAGATCGTAACCAAAAATGGATCCCGCTAAGCACTGACCTCATTAAATCAAAAGCATTTAGTCTCTTTGCAACCTTGAAAGAAAGGGCTATGAATGATGGAAAAGAATTCCATGCTAGTGTTGGGTAGAGTGCTTCAAAAAGAGAAATAGCCTACACAATGTTCGAACCACAAGCGAAGCTGCAAGTGGAGATAAGGAGTGTGGCTGCAAATTATCCAGAGATTTTGAAGAAAATTGTGAAAGGGGGGGGGGGGGCTATTGTGACTAACAAATATTTAATGTTCATGAAACCAGCCTTTTTTGGAAGCGAATGCCTTCCAAGACTTTTCTGGCCAAATCAGAGAAGAAATCTCAGCCTGGTTATAAAGTTGCAAAGTCGAATTAATTACTGCTAGCAATATGCGAGCCATTTTTTTGGAATCATATTCTTCCACATTGTGCAAATGATTTTAGAAGCTTTTCAAATGAATTTAAGTTAATTAAATCTCATTCTGAGAAACTGAGCAATTCTGACATGCTAAATTTAGATGCACAGCAGGAAAATCGTGAAGAATATGAAGAAAATTTAATCACTGACAAGCCCAAAGAGATTTCATTAGAATCTCTTTGGGCATGATCTGAAATTCAATCTGAAACAATCTGAAAATATTTTTTGTACAACTGAAATTTTTAAGCAGCAATGCTTAGAGGCTAACCCTAATGAAGAGAGAAGCAGTAAAATTTGCAGAAGTGGTAGAAGAGGCAATAAAGCTATACTGTCAGTGGTATGAAAAAACGAAACAGAATACCTGCCAAACTACATTAGCTCAATTCTTTGTAAAGTAGAAGAATAATAAATTTATATTCTGAATATGTTTTATTGTCTTTCAACTTCATGGTTTTCCTTTAACTAGGCTCTGAGATATGCCCTAATTCTTTTATAAAAAAAAAAAAATTAAGGGTCAAAAAAGAAATCTGAGGAATGAATTATACTTTTTTCCCCATAGGTTATTATATTTGATTAATGTGCATCTTAAAGAATGCATTATGCGCATTAATCGAGGGATTGCTGTAGTTCCATCCTCTTAATTCAATGTGGTGTTATAGTCAATTGCAGAGATGACTGTAGAAAATGCCAACTCAAAGAAGTAAACTCAGATAAAGCTAACTGAAGCACAAAGATGACTATCAGTCATCTTTGCATTTTAGTTTCAATTGGTCTTTTGGTTGTTCATCTATATGAGATCGGTGAAAAAGGAAAACTGATAGCCTTTGGCTATGTGATAATATAAAAGAGCTGAGACCTTTTCTCTATCTCTCATACTATCTATCTATCCTTCTTTCTTTCTCCTAATACTATCAGGTTCTCTTGCACCCCCTATACTAACTACTCTAGGCTTATGATAAGCACTCCTTTACTTTTTCACTTGAATAAAGGTCAAAACTGGTCTGGATAGTGGCCCTTTCCATAATGCATAACCTTACGGACATTATACATGTCCGTAAGGATATGTGCATTGCATTATGGGATACGAAGGCAGTTGATGTGACATCATTAGCCTGTATATACAAGTAGCTCAGTTGTGAAGTGACTTCACGTGCAGACTTTGTTTGCTTACAATTGGATAAAGGATGAAACCAAGAATATAATTCCTTGGCATCTTTAATTTAAAGGGTGAAGGAAAACATAGATGGCACACAACCATCTGCTATTACTTGGCAATGTTCTTGATATTAACTAAACACACAGTAAATACGTATTTGTAGTATATATGTTACCACTAAAGTGCAGAAATCAGTTATTCTACAGATTATCTAGGTATTGTGCAGATTAATTAGGGTGATCCGTTAATGTGCCGAAAATTGTCTCATTTCTTAAATTACCTAGATAATCTGCACATTACCTACTAGGCACTCATTAAAGTGAAAATAAGATCTTTGCTGGAACAACAGCAATTAAAAAACTATTATACAAAGAATCAAACAGTTAAAAATATTATTACAATTAAGGAAATGAATTTGCAAAACATATGATAAAATTATGTTTACTTATTAGTGCAATATAAAGATTGGTGACACTTTGAGTTACATAGCAATTGGTTTTTGTGACAAGCACACCTATTTGTTTTACATTTAGATTTACAGTCACATTTTCTGAAACCCTGCCCAGTACCAAGGGATTGTTTTATTGCTGTTTGACGTAAAGATATTTCTACAGCAGGGACATCTTCTTTCGTTAAAAATCTCTATTTGCAAACACTGAATTCAGATTTTGCATACAATTGTTTTAAAATACCCGTTTTAGTACCAAGTTTATAAAAGCCATCCTCTGTTTTACTAAAAACCACAGCTAAAATCGAGCGGGCATCAGTTTTTGCTCTGTCTACTTCCGGTACTTTAATTCTCACAGTGACACCTTCATCAACATTTGGGTGCTTTGCATTAGAAACTGCTAACATTTTCTTTACTTGCTTTTCTAAACCTTTCTTGGTTTCATTATGCTGTATTTTCTGATCCGTATTCTTTTTACGGATGTTGCACAATACATTCTTACCATACCCTTCCTCTTTAGGATCTATTTCACCACAAATTACGTGAACAAACATATCACACGATTTACACTTGTGAGCACACAATACAGACCATTTCTCATATAGTCCTCTTTACAGACTCTGTACGAAACTGTGATGGCGATTCTGCTGAAGTTGAGGGCAACTCAGTGATGACTTCTTCAACATGCCGAGGTGATTCCTTGAAGGTGCAGGGTAACTGAATATTCTTCATAACTGTATCCTCAATCAACGGTATAGAAGGCAGTTTAAGAATACTATCGATAAATTCTTGTATTTCTATAGGTGATTCTGTAGAAGCAGGGGATAACGGAATGTCCTCTTGAGTAAGATTTGACTGTGAGCCCATAATCACAATTTCTTGTGAATCTTCTAATTTTTCAAGGTCTTCTTCAGTATTTATCGAATGTAATACACTTTGTGGTATAACAGAAGAAGACAATCCCACTTTTACGGGACAACCGAACATGGCTTCTTATGGACTTCTTTTAATTGCAGAATGATAGGCATGATTCTTCATGGATTGTACAAATCGTACGCCCTCACTCCACTTGTTAGTTTGGTTATCAGCCATCCAAGTAGTGAGCATGTTTTCAATGTCTTGATTCGCTCGTTCTACACTTCCTTGACTTTGGCTGTGTCTGGGTTTGCCATTAACCATTTTGATTTCTGGCCACAACTGTGTTACGCATTCTAAGATTTTATTACAAAATTCGCGGCTGTTATCAGAATGCAAAATACTTGGAGCGCCAAAAAAGGAGAAAAATATCAAGCAAGTTATAGGCTACTTCATCTGCCCGTTTTGATGTCAGCGGCTTCAATACAACAAATTTTGTTAAGTGGTCTTGGTATACGAGAAGAAACTTAAACTTTCCATCTAGTTGAGATTGGTAATCGATGAGATCCACCTGGCATCTGTTATTGAAATGCGATGAAATAATCGGCTTTACAACAATCCCTTTTTTTGCACTTTTTTGTTTTTGTTGACAAGGTTCACATAAATCCAAAAATATTTTTATTTGGGCTTGAATTATGTTTTTATAAAGTGTATTTAATTGCTTGATCATTCTGTCTCTTCCACCATGGCCAATTGACAAATGAGTAGAATACAATATGTACAATTCTTCGGCATGGACAAACTTTTTCACACTTTCTCGCGCATCTGACAACGGCTCAATGAGTTTTTCACAGCCTTGTACAGTTAACACATGATACCTTTGAATTATTTGATAATCTTGAGATGATTCTTTCTTCTTGGAAACTTTTATTCGCTTTACATCTTCAATTATGGAAACATACCTTTGTTTTGTCATTAAAACACCATTATGTTTTGAATCTTTGCTAAAGAGGTTTGCGAAGAATCTTTTCTTCATTTTACTCACCAATTCAGTGCTTGCGTGCATAATAGGAGCTAAATTTATCTGCTTTAAAAAAATCACGACACAAATTCACGCACTAACAGGCAGAAATGAAAATCAAACTAAAAGTGGAGGGAGAGGGGGAAGGAGTAGGGAAAGGAAATGAGAGAAACAAACATTTGAACTTTAATGATATGGAAGCCGTTAATGTGCACATTACCTAGGTAAAATGCGGAACTCTCGATTCCGCACGTTAACGGAGCAAATCAGTTAATCTGCAGATTAGCTAGGTAATGTGCACATTAATGGCTTTCGAGCTTTAGTAACATATACAATATACTACAAATAATAGTAAATAGCTCCCAGTATAAAGATTCATTAGAGTTAATTTCACAATTTCATTTAGAATATCTTTGATATCATATCAAATGACATTATGAAAAACTTTTGCTATGACTTTTTATTTATTTTTTTAAATAAAGATTATTTTATTTATTTATTTATTTATTTTTTTACTGGTTAAAAAAAAAAAATATATATATATATAGTAGCAAGTAGGTTCACCACTGTTAATGATATTAACAGTGGCACTTAACTTGATATACTTAGAAGATGCAGATTCTCCCCCACCCACTCCTCTAGTTTTGATCTCTAAAACTCAAAAGTTTGTTTCATTTATTGTCTGTAATTTAGAATGCTATTCTCAGTTTGGATACTGTTTTCTACAATGACACTCCATTTGTTCATTGTTCTGAGTTTATTCTTTAATAGGCTGCAGGTTTAAAACCCACTGCAACAAGCAGAATCTATGTGGCAGATGTTCATCACCCAGTGGTTGGAGGTCACCACACTGCTTATTGGCGGTCTGAAACAGATTTTAAAAAAAGTTTCAAGTTTGGTCTCTAGAATAGCATTCTGGTATTACTGCACCTCAGCTAATCTATGACACTAAAATGTATTATATTCTACTAACCTTTTGTGGATGGATCTGATAATAAAAAATAATGATGCATAGTATCATTTTACTCTACACTATAGTTTTATTTCATCATTGTAGTCCCCCAAGCAGGTGGATCTAGAGGGTCTAAGCAAATTAAAGTGGTAAAATTCTTAATTACAAATGAGGAACTTTATAATATTTGATGATATGGAGGCACTCAGTGTCAAGTGAAAATAACATGCAGTTGCCAAGCGGCATACCATCCTGTCTAATAGAGTCAATTTATCAAATGTACTAAACCCTTATTTTTGAAGAAAATATAAAAGAAAGAAAGAAATTGGGAAGTGAGAAGGAATGTGCTAGAGAATATCGAGAGGTTGACTGCATATGGATCAATGAATTAAAGAATATGCTACATACAGAGAACAAAACTATAAATTAAAGATGCAAAGAAATTGTATTTTTGGTTTAATCCTTTACCCAAGTGTAAAACAAACAAACAATCATGTGGCACCCTGTCAAATGCCTTTGCAAAATTCAAAAGAATGGCAGTATATGCCTTTCCCTCATCAACTGCTCTTGACACTTTATTAAAAAAGGCAATCATATTACTAAAGCAAGAGCTCCCCTTCACAAATCCATGTTGACTCTCACAGATAAAATTACCCTCATCTGCCCAACGCTGTATGGTCCCTCACCAGTTTCTCCAAGATCTTAACAACTACTGATGAAACACAAACTGGTCTATAGTTAGACACATCCAGCCTACTATCTCCCTTATGCAATAGCACTATGTTACCTTCCTTCCATTCCATGAGTACTTTTCTCATAGCCAGACTTTCAATGAAAAGCCAGGTT
This sequence comes from Typopeltis vanoorti, assembly GCF_054136105.1. Lineage (NCBI taxonomy): Eukaryota > Metazoa > Arthropoda > Arachnida > Uropygi > Thelyphonidae > Typopeltis > Typopeltis vanoorti. Next base: position 140,024,530 of record NC_143560.1, read on the forward strand.
AACAGAGCTGTCAGTTCTTTAGCACATTCTCCCCAAACCTGGGGTGAAATACCATCCTGTCTCAGTTTTACTGTGAAATACGGGTGGTAAGGCAGCAAATTAAACATGGAAATCAACAACAGAATAAGCAAAAGGGATATGGTGGGATGTGTGTTGAATAAATTTATGTAGAATAAGAGTGAAATTTGTCAAAAAGCTAAACTAACAGTTAACACAGATATGAACTATATTAAAAATGAACATATTAGGAAGGTATTTGACCTTGTTAGCATTCAAGAATGTGTGGGCTGAGCTAAGGCTACTAGCATGGTCACAACAGAATTGGAGAGTAAAGGTTAGCAAAGCAGGTGCAGCCAGAAATGTCATAGAAGATAGAAATATGAGAGCTAAACATTATTTCTGGAAAATTTTCCATGTTATTCCTCTAAATTAATATTAATTTTTACTGATATTTTGCCTTTATCTTCCTCTAATCTTGATACAACATATTCTATCCTTCTCCCTAAAAATATTCTATCTTTCATCTTCTTCCCAAAGAATTCACAGCGCACCCTTGAAACCCAGGTTTTATATTTACATATCACTGTTCACATATATCCACAATTCTTCCACATCTTTCTTTCTGACATTTCCACTCCCTCTTACTTTTTGTCACACTTCAGTATCAGTGTATATAAATGTTTATTGCTATACACATGATGCTACTCCAAAAGAAGACAATCAAGGACATCCTACAAAAGGTATATTCAAAACTATTCTTTCCTCATATTCTTTCATCAGTGGCACTTTGTCCATAAGGGCTGCAGGCCATTAAATGCAGCCCTGCAGCCTTAATGGATAAGCCATCACTATTCTTCATGTATCTATGTCTTTAAAATATCAATAATGCCCTAAAAAATTTGAGAAAAAGCCAATGACATCATAAAAGGGGTACTCCTGAATAAAAATAGTCATAAAAATTAATAATGAGAGCGAAAGATTGAAGTGCTGATTATTGGTCGTAAACTTTGGATGAAAATTGTTGATGTGAGATTAGTAAAATGTGAAATTAATCATATATGTAACAGTATCCTGTACACCAATTGTAAGGATACATATTAGGAAACTGATAATAATTTTGTAAAAAATATAATAAAAATAAAAACACAAATTGAGTTATACACAGCCTTCTGCCACTTGTTGTCCAATGCAAGCAAGTAACATAAAATTCTCTCTATCCTATCATTACTTCATGTAGACTAGCTGGTGATTCAATGCTTAAACTGCTTCTATTCTTCTGTTCTCTCTCTTTTCAAATCATTTTTTAAAAGAGAGAGATCATAAAGGAATGTCAACCAGATATAATAATCTAACACAATTAATAAATAATATAAAAGAGATTTACCTCACACACACACACACACACACACACACACACACACACACACACACACACACACACACACAGAGAAATATTTCACATAAATTTATTCAACAAGCACCCCCCACCATATCAACTTTGCTTAGTCTGTATTATTTCTCAGCTCTCTAATTTGATCAGCTCTTATATTTTGATCTTATAAAACATTCCTAACTACATCAACCTACCCACACTTTTGTTTGATGTAAACAGACTTGCCATTTTTGCTTCAGACTTATTTTGCTAAATCGTTCATTTCCCATTCTGTTTTAGGTAACCATACTACCTTAGATAAGCTTTGCTTATATATTTTTGAATATTAATAATGCCAAGTTATTTTTTTTTTTGTGTGTGTGTGAGAATGCTTACTTCATCTTACTAATATTACTTTCTCAGACCACATGTGTGAACTTCTATTTATTTTTAACCCAAATGTCATCAAATCTATCTTCTAACCAAGATACCTTGATGCAGTATGGCTAATACGAAAGAGTTTCATCTCCATATTCAGCCCCTCCATGTGGCACACCTGTTCGTGGTTGAGGGGACCTCCCAGTCATGGTACTGGCTCTTTTCATTCTTCCACTTTTTCTTTGCTTTTCTTCCCATATTCTTTGCTCTACTTCTCCTGAGTCTTTTTCACTATCCTTTTTTCAGACCACCATCACTGGGATCCAACGCACTGCGGCCGTGTTTGCCATGCGGTGCGACCTGTGGACATCTGGAAAGGGGGATTCTGGTGGTCTTGCACTACTTTGGCCCGTGCTTTGGCAAAAGACGGGGTGGTCCTGGACGCCCACCAGGATCAATCGGCTAGTGGGCTTGCTTGCAAGGGTCAACGGTGTTGCAGTGAATCTCTCACCCCATGGTCCAGGGTCAAGATCCCAGACCTGCTGCAGTGCCGGTACTGTTATAGCATCCAGGGTAGCCCTGGCATTCCACTCCTGAGTGCAGTCTTTGCTTGCTGGGTAGTGAGCGCCCATGTGCAGCTCCGTGGTAGGTGGGGAGCTCTGGTGCCAAATTAAAAATTCCTTAAATATGAATTATTCATCCTCAAATATTTTAGGGACCCTAACAAAGTCCCAACCAAGTACTGATAATATAGATACAGCATATGGAAACAGAAGTAAGAAACAAAAGATATAGGATACTAACATAAATGTACCAACCTTCTTAATCATTCATGCAACAGATGAAACACCAATTGGAAAAATGTCACCCTTCTTTATCCAGAAAGGTTTAGGACTGGCAGGACCTCCCAAAACTGTCAAGAAATTGCATTCTGGTGATTTCCTAGTGGAAACAATGTGCAAACAACATTCCAAGAAACTACTCAGAGCAACGATAATGGGTGGAATACAAATTTCAGTAACACCTCACAGAACACTCAATTCCAGTAGAGGAGTGATATCAGAATGGGATCTCCTTGATGTTCCTGATGAGGAGATATGCTCAGAGCTTAAAGATCAAGGAGTGACGGGCATAAGGTGCATCCTGATACGCAGGGATGGTCACCTGGTCTCAACCAAGAACTTCATCCTTACTTTTGATACACCTAGGCCACCGACATCTGTAAAAGCAGGGTATCTCAGCTGTCCTGTTAGAATGTACATCCCTAACCCGCTGAGATGCTTTAAATGTCAAAGATATGGACATGCCCAAACTGCCTGTCGTGGTTCTACTAGATATGCCGATGTGGTAATAAAGAACATGATAATAAATCTTGCTGTGAAAAAAAAGCTAAATGTGTCAACTGTCAGGGAGATCATCCAGCATACTATCGTACATGTCAGAAATGGAAAGATGAAAAAGAGATACAAAAAATTAAAACAGAACAAAACATAACATATCAGGATGCAAAATGAAAGCTGGCCACCATTACACCTGTTCTATTCCAAAATTTGATAATTTCACCATACGTGAACTTTACGATCGCAAGTGTTTCTCTGTTGAGTGCATTAATCACAAGACCTATGGCCTTACTCCAGAGACAACTTCAAAAATGGTCCCATTCAATTAAAACTCATCTGTCAAAAAAATTATGGTGGAGACTTCACTGAAAGATAAACCACCAGACACTCGCACAGAAAAAATGGATGCTTTGATACCCATTTAAAGCAAACTAAGCATACCAACTGACCCAGACAAATTTGATGCTTTGAACACTCTAGCAGAGGAAGAGCTGGATACTGGCTGTACTTCCCTAAAACAGACGATAAATATAAATCTGACAAAGGTAAGCTCTCAACCTCTCAAAAACCAGACAAGTCGATAAAATGAAGACAACAGGAAAATTTTTACAATGGAACTGTCGTGGGATCTGCTAGAATATTGACGATATCAAGATGTTGTTGCAGAAACACAAACCATTCTGTTTCTGTCTACAAGAAACTGACTTAAAACCCAATGAGGAGTGTACCTTTAGGAATTTCACTGTTGTACATAAGGATAGAACTGGAGATTGTCCTGCTTATAGAGGAGTAGCTATCCTAGTGGGCAGTCATACTCTTTTCCATCAGGTCCAACTTAATACATCTCTGGAAGCAGTAGCGATTCGCTTCTCTGTAAGATTTCTTATTACAGTATGTTCGATTTATTTACCACCAAATGCTGAGTTAAATGAAACTGATCTTGATAACCTTATCTCGCAACTGCCTAAACCCATACTTTTGATGGTTGACTTTAACTGTCACAATACTCTATGAGGTAGTGCCAACACTAATAGACAAGGTCGAATCATTGAAAAAATTCTTGATAATAATAAACTTCATACTTTCTTCCATATGCCTACCCACTCATATTCTGCAATTGACCTTACAATCTGTTCCCGTTCCATTCTTCCACTGCTCATGTGGGATGTGAAGAGAACATATATGGAAGTGATCGCTTTCCTGTTCTTTGTACAATGCCTTCACAGGAACCATGTTCACCCACACGGATACCTATATGGAAAATGGACCAGGCTGACTGGAACACTTTCTCTCATCTTGCAAAATTTAATGCTGATACCATCAGTTAAACACCTATCAATGAAGCTGTAAAATATATAACAGAATGCATTGTCCAGGCAGCAACAACAACCTCCATCCCAAAAACATCATCTCGATTTCCAGTCTATCCAAAGCCTTGGTGGAACCCAGAATGTCAGGCAGCCAAAAAAGATCAACACAGAGCACGGAGCATATTTCGTAGATACCCCACCACATCAAATTTAATAACTTTCAAGCATGCTCTAGCCAAAGCACGTTATGTAAGACGTCACAGTCAAAAACAATCATGGATCCAATTTACTACATCAATTAATCAAATGACCAGTCTAATAATTGTATGGGATAAAATCTGGAAAATGAAAGGCATATATAGTACACATTGTTTGTCCACCTTAGACTATAATGGAAGTGTTCTTGCTGATCCCAAAGCTATTGCAGATGCTTTGGGAGAAACGTTTGCTAAAATCTCAGCAACAGCTTCATATTCTCCGGAATTTTTAATACTGAAAGAGCAGGAAGAAAAACAAAGACTTAAATTTTCTACCAACATTCTTCAGTCATATAATCAGCCATTTGTCAAGGAAGAACTAAAAAAGAGCTCTCCTACAACTCATCCTAGTGCAGTAGGACCTGATGACATCCATTATGAAATGATAAAACAACTTCATCTTCTATGGATCTTCACCTCTTGTTATACAATAGAATACTTGCAGAGGAAGAGTTTCCAAATTCTTGGCATAAGTCAATTGTCATTGCTATCCCAAATCCAGGAAAAGATCCAACACAAGCAAATAATTATCGACCCATTGCTCTGACCAGCTGTCTTTGTAAGATATTAGAGAAAATAGTTAATGCCAGACTTCTCTGGTATTTAGAAAGCAACAGTCTTCTCTCCAATACACAATGTGGTTTCCATAGACATCGATCAACTTTAACCATTTAGTTCGGTTAGAAACTTGTATAAGAGATGCATTTCTGAAGCAAGAACATTTTGTCTCAGTTTTTTTTGACATAGAAAAAGCCTATGACACAGCCTATAGATATGGCATATTAAAAGACCTCTATAACCTAGGTCTCAAAGGATACCTCCCTATATTTATTAAATACTTTCTGTCCAGGAAAACTTTCCAAGTCAGAGTGGGAAGTATGCTATCTCAACCATATCATCAAGAACAAGGTGTTCCCCAAGTCTCTGTCTTAAGAGTAACCCGTTTTGTTATTAAAATTAACTCAATCATTGAACAGCTTCCTCCCACTGTAGACAATGCTCTATATGTTGATGACTTCACAATTTACTGTCACTCATGTTACATGAGGGTAACTGAAAGACAACTTCAGCAAGCATCTCATGTCTCTCTGTGAGCTCTTAATAATGGGTTTAGGTTTTTCAACAGAAAAAAGTGTCTGTGTACACTTCTGTCAAAAATGCACTCATCACCCAGATTCTGAACTAAGAATGGGACATATTGTTATTCCCGTAGCTATAGAAACCAAGTTCCTAGGACTCATCTTTGACAGAACACTCATATTTCTAGCACACATTCGTCAACTAATAGAAAAGTGCAAAAGAACTTTGAACCTCCTTTGCACTCTGTCCTCTGCTGAGTGGGGTGCTGATCGAGCTTCATTGCTTCATCTTTATCATGCACTTATACATTAAAAGCTGGTTTATGGGTTCCAAGTCTATGGTTTGGCAAGACAGGGTAACCTACGATTGTTGAATTCCATCCATCATCAGGGTATACAGATAGCTACTAGTGCCTTTTGCACCTCACCCACTTCAAGTCTCTATGTAGAAGCAAATGAACCGGCTCTATCACTTAGACGGAAACAGTTGCCTCTTAATTATGCCCAAAAAATAAATTCTCTCAGATCACCCTACATGGAATAGTATCTTCTCTCTGTATTGGGAAGCTCAATATCACACACATCAAACTGCTATACATCCTCTTGGTATGCGTATTAAAGAAACTGTGCAAGCTGTTAGTATAAATATTGACAACATTAGCTACACTAAAGTTAACAGCATTCTTCCATGGCAGGTTTGCACACCATCCTGCAACCTCTCACTCTGTCAGCTACAGAAATCATATAACCCATTATCCATTTACCTGCAATTGTTTAATGTACACAGAGCAGCACATACTAATTTCTTAACCATCTATACTGACGGTTCAAGAACTAACACTTCTGTTGGCTGTGCTGCTGTGTTTTTTCTGACATTATTATCTCAAATCAGATCCCACCAGACTGTAGTAATTATACAGCAGGATTACATGCCATTCAGCTTGCACTTGTGCATATAAAAGAAAACTGCTACTAAAAGTGTGTAATTTATACAGACTCATTGAGCTCTTTACAGGCTATCTCCTCTCCTATGTATCCACATCCAGTACAGCTGCTTCACAAAATGAAAATCCTTAATTTCGATGTTCAGTTCTGCTAGATTCCCAGCCACATCGGCATCAAAGGAAATGAGGCTGCAGATGCTAAATCAGCCCATACCTTTTCCATATACTGTCAAACAGTATGTGGAAAAGGGAAGGGAGGAGGTGGTTCTTGCTAGGCTCTGCATAGGTCACAGTCACGTTACTCATTCTCATTTACTGAGAGCTGATGACCCTCCCATATGTGAAAAATGCAACACACATCTCACTATTCATCATATTCTGGTAGATTGTCAAAAAGTTACACTAGAGAGGAATGAAATTTTCACCTATCTAACCAAGCCATATACACTCAGGGAAATGCTAGCAGACTCAGGCAAATTGCATCATGTTTTTAATTTTTTAGAAAAAATTAATTTGTACAAAAACATTTGACCATAAATTTGTTTATATGTAAATACTTTTTTTTGCTTAACTTAACTTTTATACATATATATTATTCATTAGGTTAAATCTGACCAATTATGTATTATCATGGGTCTTGATCTTGTATATTTGTATCATCCTGCTATAATTTTGTTAATATGTAAATACCATAATGCTAAATTTAAATTTTATGCATCAATGCTGTATAATAATTCCTTTCTGACTCTTTAAGTATTAGTATAATAATGTTTGTTGTAAACTTTCTAGATGTAGACACTGCTATCCTTGACTTGTTTTGTATATACATATGTTAACCTATAGTTATCAATTTATGTACTGCTGAAACCTCTGCAATAATTTTGTTTATATGTAGATACTGCATCACTTAACATACATTTTGTGTATGCATCTTATTTACTTCTTTGTTTTTCAAATAATCATGTAGTGCTGTAGGACATCTTACCCATTTGTGTACTTTCTAGTAATTCTGTTTATATGTATTGCTAAATTTAATTTTCATCCATGCATATTGTATAATAATCCCTTTTTGCCTATTTTTGTACTGCTATAAAGGCATCTATTATAATTTTACATATATGTAGATACTGCATTCCATGGCTTAGTGTTACATATATTATGTATTAACTTATATTGTTAACTATTTTTGCACTACTGTAATAACCTCTGACCTTGGGTGTTGCTGTGCCCTCTGCAGCAATTCTGTTTACCTAGAGATGCTGCTTTGTGAAACTAGATTCTTGTACAGACACATTATTTACAATTTTCTGTAAATGCTAATGTTGTAACCTTTAGTATGGTACATTATGACCTTTGTAGTTTTTGTGCCAAATAAACTATAAACCGACCAACCATATTTTAGCACTGACATTTCATGTCAAAATGCCATTTTGTGTCATTTCCATCTACTGTAGCTATTTCATGTATTTCAGGTTTCTGCTGGTTTTTCCAATTCATGTACAAATATATACTCTTGATTCCATTCTTTTCAGATACATTCTATGAGGGGGGGGTCTATTACTTGTTTCCACATTTCAGTTTCTCAAACTACAGTAGCCTCACTATAGCAGCAAACTCACATGATTTACAGAAATAGTATGTTAAAGTGGATAATCTGCTATAGTGAATTTCCTATAGAATAGCACTAACAATGGACTTGGATGAGGAGTTTGTTTTCTTGTCACGAGAAGCATGTCTGTTAAATGGAGTTTGTTATAATGAAAGTCCACTTTACTCTGAGCATCCAGACTATGCACAACTTAGATTTATATATATCACCATTTTGATCCAATTTCTTTTGTAGTATTCTTTTTCATTTCTGAGTAACCTCCAAACTGCACCCCATAATAAGCCCTGCACTGAGACATATCAAACTTTTATTTTTCTTTGTTGTGCCTGTACCAGTTACTGTCTGTTAATATTGTTGTATCTATCACTATCCTCATCATTAATTAAATGTCATCTTTTATTATAAAAAAAAAAATTTAAAAAATGAAAAAATGCAAGTTAACTGAATAGTTATTATTTGTTATTAAAAAAAAAAAAGCAGTTATTAAGCATAGTAAAGTCAAGCTGAAATTCATAACATCTGAGTGATGAAGTAGAACAAAATCCTTAATTCAACTTTCAACCTCTAGCTAAATATCTAACGTTAAAGAAATGTGAATGTTTACAAAAGTTGCTCCAACAATCTGCCATTACATTTTTATATCTGCTACAAAAGAAGAGCAAATTCTCACCCATATACTGCTTTTCACGATAGATTTCGGTTCCATATCCAGGAACAAGTATTTCAACTTATTGCAAAGATTAAAAAAAAAAAAAAAGTGTGCGTGCGTGTTATTAATAGAGTAGCAAATAAATAATGAAAGGCAATATATCTTCATCTCAAGGTTATGCCTTTGTATTATGATGGCACAAAAAACTAATTGGTCATAGTACCAAAGACTTTTTTTTGTCTTGCTTGCTAAACAGTTATGTTGAAACTCTAGGTTAGGGTTTCTATGTTATTTATTAATCAGACAGAGAGAATAGATGGTACTTTTCAGAAAGAGAGAAAGAAAGAGGGAGGGGAATCACTAGAAACTGAATAAAGAGGTAATAATCCTGGAGTTGGGTGTTCTGTATGAAAAAAGAATAAAAATATACACTGAATGAGTTTAGTGAAGGTATAAGACACATGAGTATTGAAAATAAGGTGGCAAAAACTATGAAAATAAATAAAGAAAATCAACATATATCTACCTGGCTACAATTTGAATCCTGCCATGGTCATGCATGTTTGTGATTGTCTTTAGGTGGGAGATGAATTTCATCAACCAGCGTGATACTACTTCCCTGCATAATGAAGGTCTGAAGTGCCTTTAAAGAGTTCTGTTTGGTCTCTTATGTAACAAAAAAAATTTAATCCACCAGCAGTATTGGTGTACTACAGGTTTACAAATCTTTCATGGGTGGAGAAACACACACACAAAAAAGTTTTCTCGAGTACCAATGATATAACAAGTGGTTGAAGCATTGGACAAGAGGAGTATGTGAGCAAAAGAGTTGATAGTGGTGGCTGGCATGAATGATTTGACTCGTAACAAGAAGAATGTAAGGAGGGATGTCATGAGGCTATTAAAGAGAGTGGAAGATAAGTGTGGTAGGAAAGGTAGTCAGTGTGTTGCCCAGGTATGATAATGATGAGTTAAGGAGAGTGAAAATTATGAATGGTATGTTAGCAGAATTGTGTGAGGAGAAAGGAGTTCATTGATGTGGGTAGAGTTTGAGGGGCAGATAGAGCTATATATAAGAGATGGGCTACATTTGCAATAGATGGACCAAATCTACAGTTTGAGGGTACAAACTGCACAATTTTGTGTATAGAAGGAAGAGGGGGAGATATGATCGAGATTTATAAGTTGGTAAGGGTTAATAACCAGATATAGCATGGACGAGATGTTTCATATACTATCTGAAGACGGGGAGAACAAGAGGCCATCCCTGGAAGCTGTATAAGGTGGGTGTGAGCAAGGGGATGAGGGATAGATTTTTTTCATGGAGGGTGGTGGATGAATGGAATGCATTGTCTGAGAGTGTGGTGCTTGAGTGCAGAGACAGTGAATGCATTTAAGTCAAGGTATGATGAGCTGTTCATATGAGAGTGGGACCACCCATGATAAGTTTCTTGACTTCATGGAGGTCTGATGGTGATGATAATAATAATAATAATATAACAACAGAGATGTAAACTTACCCATGTTGGATCTACTGGATCATTTGTTTGCTCCTAAAAATAAAGAAATTTCCTAAATAAACTATGGAAATAAAGGGCTAATGCACATCCACAGATAAAACAACTAGTACAATAGATTTCCAAATGAAAAGCCAATATGAATTCTTATGACCTAACAATATTTACTTATAACAATATGCATCTTGTTAGGCTATTTTCAACTGGTTCATGGACAATTCATCATGGTGCGGACAACCATCACGGGAAAATTCATCGCAGGAACTATTCATCGCGAAAAAAATTTGCTGAAAGAGTTATTTGCTAGAAAATTGAAATGATATTGCATTGATACCAATATACAAAAAGTAAATGTAGATTAATTTCACAAAATATAGTTTTTTTTATCTATTTATGTATTAGTTGTTTAGATTTTAATTAGATTTTCATAATATTTTTATTCTCATACAATGAAAATAATATATTTATTGATCGGCATGTTTCCTGATTTCAGTTTCATTGTAATTTTAATTCAATTTTACATTGTTCAGAAATCCTGCTCAAATTCAAACATAAACCACTCGAGCCACTTCAGGCTTCAAATAAGCAATGCTGTGGTCTCACAATAGATGACAAAATTCATCTATTACCTAAAAACAATTACAAACATCCGTGCCCATTGTGAGTTTCGAATCTACAGCTCACTGGTGGGAGAGGATATGCTATCTAGTCAGTTGTTAATGACATGATATTTCTGATTACAGTTTATTTTTGGATGCTTCACAAGAGAAGTAATTAATTACTTATTTCACTTTGGGAGCATGCATCTCTCTCTCTCTCTCTCTCTCTCTCTATAGAGACTTATTTGTGCCTATAGTCCCACAAAATTCCTCCACCTCTACTAAGGTAGAGGTGGAGGAATTTTTGAGGCTTTAGAGAAAGCAACTCACACAATGCAAAAGGAAAATTTGGTCCTTGTTGGGGATCTAAATAGCAGAGAAGAAAATTATTGTCAGACATACAAAAATATTTTGGGAAAATTGGAAGAAAAGAGTAAAGCTAATAATAAAGGCAATTACCTGTTGGATTTGTGCTCAGGACATGGACTGGTTATTACTAACACAATGTTCCAACATAAAAATGTGCACAAATTCACATGAAGAGAAGAGGCGAGAAATAAGAAAAGTCTCATTGAGTATGTTATTGTTGGTAGTGATGTTTTCTCCCTGGTGCAGGACACCAGGGTGTACAGATGATTTGAAACCAAAAGTGAACACCATTTAGTCTTGAGCAGGATAAAATTGAATTTCATACTGAAAACAAGAACATGTAAGAAAGTTTTCAAGCAAATAAAATTTGAGCAGCTCTCAGATGTGAACTGTACACTTCAAACATCATTCAAGAAAAAATGATAGAGTTTGAGAACAGGAACCAAACTTTGGAGATTCATTGGCAAGCCCTGAAGAAAACACCAACTGATTCAGCCAGAGAGGCATATTGTGAGGTTGTCTGTAAGGATAGAAAAATCAGAACTCCATGATGGATATAGGAATTTAAAGAGGCAGTGAAAGAAAAGAAGAAAGCATATCAAAAGTTCCTGGCAAATAAGTCAGCTTGTGCTCTTAGAGAATACAGAGACAAAGATAAGAAAGCTAAACACTGTGTCATGGGAAGACTTGACTTTTGTTTAGCTAATTTTACACAGTCAAGCAATACTTAGTCTTCATTTGAGTTGTAAGTCAGCAGTTAGAATTGAGAAACAGTTGAGAGGAATTATGAAAGAGAAGCTTGGTGAAGAACAAGCTGGATTCAGGCCAAATAGAGGCTGTCAGGATCAATCTTCACTTTATAACAAATAGTTGAGAAATCATGGGAATATAACAAAGATCTATTATATTTATGGCTATTTTGACTGCTTCTGTTTAGGAGTGCCCCTGTTTAAATGTCATTGGCTTTTTACTCACAGATTCTTAGGGCATTGTAGATGTAATATTTACCAATAAATATATGTAGCATAAAGGAAGAGAAATTTTCACATACCTTTTTCTGGGTGTTGTGGCTTTTCTTCTTTCTGCAATGTCATAACTATTGTGTGTGTGTGGGGGGGGGGGGGAAGGCAATGTGAGAGAATTAGAGTAGAAATGGAAAAAACCCGGGTTATTTGAATAATATATACACACATATATATTATTATATAGGGTGAAAGGCGGTTGAAAACAGCAACTGATTTTTAGAGGGGGATTGACGAGGTGCGGTCCGTTTCAACTATGTTTGGTTGTCGTCAGAACAATGGAGGAAGTGGATGCAATGTCAGGTTGGGCAGGTGCTTCTGCTTTTGAAGTGTTTGTGTTATTGCTTATTGGTCGGGGTTGTGACCTCAATTTTATGTTGTGAAGCTTCCAAACCTCAGAGATTATGTAGCGCCAGTGGACGTTGATAGAGTTCGCGTCACACCAACCCCCCCCCCCGATCACAAAAACACCTTTAAAAATAGCATTCACTTAACGCACATACCAATACAAGCATATGTCATGGTTGCACGTCACACACTCAATGAGTGCATAAACTTTACAAAAGTTACATACCAAAAAACCATCCTAACAAACACCGCACAAAAAATACACATAACTTTCCTCAAAAACTGCCTCGACCACAACATCACACCAAAATTCGCGACGGTATGCGGTGACAAAAAATTTTCTATCAGACATCCCATGCTCTTATAAAACAAGCCATAAACAACAGATTTAAAAAGAAGCAACAAGCATATTCATACATTCACAAAACAAAAAATAGATTGAAAACGCTACTGACCTCAAACGAATGGGCAGTCTTTTGGGATAATACCCAATCTCACATCAATGACTACACGCTATTAATAGAAGACCGACATGCAAAGAAATCGTACGTGCTAACAAACACCCAATACAGCAATCGCGCTGCTTCCAACCCTTTGGATATTACCACCTTAAAACCCATAAAAAACAATTCCATCATCAATCTATCACACCCCAACCTCACACCCGACTAAGTCACCATCCTGAGTAAAGGACTTTGCTCAGGATGGTGACTTTGTCGGATGTGAGTTGGCGTATCCCCAAATTACATACAAAACAGAGACATCATTACCGAAATCCAAGCAAAATGAGAGAATGACCCTAACAAAGAAAGAATATTCCACAAAATTAACATCATAAACAGTAAAACAATAATGAAACCAAACATTACCCCAACTTACAAAAAGCCCTATTATCCCTAAAAAGGAACCCGAACATTATTATCAATAAAGGTGACAAAGGGGATACAGTAGTCATCACAAACCAAACCGATTACCACAACAAAATAACAGCTATCTTTACCGATCAACACACCTACCAAAAAATCCAAATTGACCCCACCCTCCTTAAACAAATCAACAGTACCCTACACACCCTAAAAAATGAAAACAAAATACACAAAACCATAAATAAATGTAGAAATAAAAAAACTAACACAGATCTTCAAAAATCGCAACTATCCTACACAACTAATAAATTACACAAACTGCCCAAACAATCAAAGTACCAAAACAAACTTCCCAACACAAAAAATTATCAAACTACCATACACCCAAAATACATATAAAGCCTATAAATACATCTTCAAACATACTGACTACAAACTGGTATTCACCACAAACCAAAAATTGGTAACTCTCCTAAAACCCACCAAATCTCACACACAAAAAGAAATATTTGAATGCCACAACTTAGTCTATAAATTTCCCTGCCAAAAAGACTGTGATATCACTTACACAGGTTTGCACCATCAGGTCTTTAAGAGCAAGACTACAAGAACACTTTTGAGATTGTAACATCCCTATTCCAGAACATTTAAACACTAAAAAACAATATCAAAAAGAAAAATCGAATACAAAGCACAGGAAAAACAGAAATAGCTGTTCACGCCCTTGAACAAAAACATACCCCGCAAATCAACAAGGCCATCATAGTAGACAGACAAGACAATGAAACAATGCTTAGAATATCGGAAACAATAGCCATAAAATGTGATGGGAACTCTATCAACGTCCACAGGCCCTACATAACCTCCGAGGTTTGGTAGCCTCACAACATAAAATTGAGGTCACAAATCCCTACCAATAGGCGATAACACAAAGACCTCAAAAGCAGAAGCACCTACCCGACCTGACATAGCATCCACTTCCTCCATGTGTTCAGATGACGACCAAGCATAGTCGAAACGGACCACACCCCGTCAAACCCCTCCCCTCTAAAAATCAGTTGCTGTTTTCAACCCCTTTCACCCTTTCCCACCCTATATAAATATTAAAAAAATGCTCTGCCCATCCCTAATAATATAATATATATATATATATATATATATATTATTCAAAAAATGTTTTTTTTTTCCATTTCTACTCTAATTCTCCCACACTGTGTAATATCCCCCACACACACACACAGTAGGTTTGACATCGCAGAAAGAAGAAAAGCCACAACACCCAGATAAAGGTATGTGTAAATTTCTCTTCCTTTATGCTACATACATTTATTGGTAAATATACATCAACAATGCCCTAAGAATCTGTGAGTAAAAAGCCAACGACATTTAAACAGAAGCAGGCAAAATAGCCGTAAATATAATAGTTTGTTAAGAGGAGTAACATGGGAGTTTTCCCAAAAATAATATCCATAACAAAGATCTGTATTTAAGTTTTGTAGATCTGGAAAACACATATGACAAGGTGCTAAGAGAGAGAAGCTATTCAATATGCAGAAAGAAGAAAAGCCACAACACCTAGATAAAGGTGTTATACAAGACTAAGTATTGCTTGATATAATGGGACATTATATCAAGCAATACTTAGTCTTTATTTGAGTTGTAAGTCAGCAGTTAGAATTGAAGGAAGTACAGGACGATGTTGAAAGTTTATTTTTCACTAGGTTAGACTATGATAAATTTAGTTTAATCCTTTATCCCAGTGAGAGCAAACAAAATTTGCACCTGAACATATCTTCAGGACTGAAGAGAGACCTCAATAAAGGTCGAAACTAGTCTGGGTGGTGGCCAATCCCTTAATGCATAACAGTATACATATCCACAAGGAGATGTGTATTGCATTATGGGAGATTCTGGGATAGGAGTGTTGGTATCTTGCTCCACCTTTGCTACGAGTTGCCTGGTGTTGTACTACTTACCCAGGTAAGATAATACAACACTATTTTCAGTCCTGAAGATATTTTCAGGCGCAAACTTTGTTTGCCCTCACTGGGATAAATGATTAAACTAAATTTATCATACAGGACGATGGTTTAATGTTAAATCTGGTGTCACACAAGGATGTACATTGTCCCCTCTGTTAATCATTATGTATATGGATCACATTATGAAGGAAAGAGGTATTAAACCTGATATCAAAATGGGAGATGTTAATGTCAGCTGTTTGCTTTATGTGGATGATGTTATACTTCTAAATAAATCCGCTACAAGTCTGCAAGATTCCCTGACTAAATTGAATGACTGTTGCAAGAGATATGGTATGAAGGTCAGCAGTAACAAGGCAAAGACAATGAAAATAGGCAGAAGTATTGAAAATATCAACTGTATTGTTAATGGAGAAACTATAGAACAGGTAAAACATTTCAGCTACTTAGGCACAATTTTTAGTGAAGATGGTCAATTAAATATGGAAATAGACAACAGAATCAACAAAGCTGGTATGGTAGGAAGTCAACTGAATAAATTTATATGGAATAAGAGAGAAACTAGTCAAAACACTAAATTAGGTGTATACAATACAGTGTTCAAACCAACAGAAATAGCAATCAAAACTTTACTATAGTAATGGGCGATCTTAATGCCAAAGTAGGTCATCCCCTTCACCAAATAGACACAATAGGACTGGCTCTCACAGAATTCTCTATCAGTAACAAGCTTTACATTATGAATACATTTTTTATGAAAGCCCTCGAAAGAAAATGGACATAGCGAAGTCCAAATGGAGAAATAAAAAATCAAACAGATCATATACCATGTAATAATAAAGAAATAGTTCAAGATACCTCGGTACTAAATCAGGCGAAAACAGGAAGTGACCACTGACTGGTGAGAGCTAAAATTAAAATAAATTCCAAATTGGAAAGAGTAAAATGTCTAAACAACAAAAAAATCAAGAAGTTTTGATTTAAAACCTATTGAGAACAATAAGGATAATGGAGAAAAACTCTATCAAAAACTAGACTTAATAAATACATTTTAAGAAGACAAATAAAATAAGAAAAAACCTAATGGAAGTAATAATCTGAACAGTCAATGAATTCAAAAGCAACAAACAATAAAAAGACAACAAACTTTCAGAGGAAATCTTACAACTACTACAAAAAAAATATAATAAATATAATAAATAAATATATATATATATATATATATATATATATGAAAAAAGACAAAAATTTAACTTCTAAAATAGAATATACAAAACAATAAGGAAAAACATGAGAAATTAAATAAGATCTTATAACACTAAAAAAATAAAATAGTAAGAAACATTTATCAGTCATGTATATTATTTCTGGAAAAATTCCCATGTTACTCCTCTCAATAAACTATTATAATTACGGCTATTTTGCCTGCTTCAGTTTAGGAGCGCCCCTGTTTAAATGTCATTGGCTATTTACTCACGGATTCTTAGGGCATTGTAGATGTAAAAGTACCAAAAACTATATGTAGCATAAGGAAGAGAAATTGGCTCTATACTCATAACCTCACCACCAACCCCCACCCCCTCGATCACAAAACACACTTAAAAATAGCTTTCACCTAACGCACATACCAACACATGCATATGTCATGGTTGCATGTCACATGTTCAATGAGTGCATAAACTTTACAAAAAGTACATACCAAAAAACCATCCTAACATACACTGCCCAAAAAATTCACATAACTTTCCTCAAAAAATGCCTCGATCACAACATCACACCAAAATTCGCGATAGTATGTGGCAACAGCATGATTCACGGAAACAAAAAAATTTCCTACCGAGCATCCCGTGCCTCATAAAACAAGCCATAAACAACAGATTTAAGAAGAAACAACAAGCATATTCATACATTCACAAAACAAAAAACAGATTGAAAAAGCTACTAACCACAAACGAATGGGCAGTCTTTTGGGATAATACCCAATCTCACATCAACGACTACACGCTATTATTAGAGGATCGACATGCAAAGAAATGGTACGCACTAACAAACACCCAATACAACAATCGTGTTGCTTCCAACTCTTCGGATATTTCCACCTTAGAACCAACAAAAAACAATTCCATCATCAATCTATCGCACCACAACCTCACGCCCGATGAAATCACCATCCTGAGCATAGGATTAAACTTTGGTGTATCCCCAAAATATATACAAAACAGAGACATCATTACCGAAATGCAAGCAAAATTAGAATATGACCCTAACAAAGAAACAATATTCCACAAAATTAACAACATCATAAACAGTAAAATAATAATTAAACCTAACATCACCTTTAACTTACAAAAAGTCCTTTTATCCCTAAAGAGGAACCAGAACATTATTATCAATAAAGCTGACAAAGGGGATACAGTAGTCATCACAAACCAAACCGATTACCACAACAAAATAACAGCCATCTTAACCGATCCACACACCTACTGAAAAATACAAATTGACCCCACCCCTGACCTCATAAAACAAATTCAACAGTACCCTACACATCCTAAAAAATGAAAATAAAATAGACAAAACCACACTCAAAAACACAACCCCCCGCATTACACGCACCCCTTGTATGTTTGGACAAATAAAAACCCACAAAGACGGGTACCCAATGAGACCAACAGTCTCCTACAAAAATACCACCACAGCCCCTTTATCAAAATTCGTAGTGAAACTTCTCAAACCATTAATTACAACGTCTAACTTCATGATAAAAAACATGGACGACCTTTTCAAAAAAATAAAAAACCTAACCCTATCCCAAGAAGACATCCTCACCTCATTGGATGCAGCCTCTTTATACACTAACGTGGACGTCCCCAGAACTTTAGACATCGTACACACACTACTCACAGAAGACCACACCCTACACTCTCGTACTAAACTTATGCCCATTGACATTATTAACTTAATAAAATTAATAATCTTGGCAAACTTCTTCAAGTTCAACAACATGTACATTCAAATCTTCGGACTCCCCATGGGCCAAAACATCAGTGGACAACTAGCGGAATTATTCCTAGTGCATATAGAATCACTCCTACTCCACCCTTCCCTTCCCCCCCGGCATCACCTTTTATGGCAGATATGTGGATGATATTCTGTGCATTGGTAATCCCACATACACATCACCACCTTAAAAACATCCCTAAACGATTACAGCAACAGACTAAAATTCACCACAGAAACCGAACAGAACAAATCCATCAATTTCTAAAACTTGACATTAACCAGAACACACAACAAAATAGCCACAAAAGTATACCACAAACCCTAGCACATCGGAAACTACCTCCATTTTCACTCATACCATCCATATTCTGTTAAAAAATCGGTCATCTTATCACAATTCATAAATGCTTACAAATTTTCAACCAATCAGAATAGTCTAAACGCAGAAATAAAAAAACTAACACAGATCTTCATAAATCGCAACTATCCTACACCACTGATAAACTACGCAAACAAGATGGCAAAAAACCACCAAAACAACCCAAGTACCAAAACGAACTTCCCAACACAAAAAATTATCAAACTACCATACACCCAAAACACATACAAAGTCTATAAATACATCTTCAAACATACTGACTACAAACTGGTATTCACCACAAACCAAAAACTGGCAAATCTCCTAAAACCCACTAAACCTCACACACATAAAGAAATATGTGAACAGCACAATGTAGTCTATAAATTTCCCTGCCAAAAAGACTGTAATATCACCTACACAGGTTCCACCATCAGGTCTTTATGGGCAAGACTACAAGAACACTTCCGTGACTGTAACATCCCTATTCCAGAACATTTAAACACTAAAAAACGTAATCAAAAAGAAAAATCGAATACAAAGCACAGGAAAAATGAAAATAGCTGTTCACACCCTTGAATAAAAGCATACCCCGCAGATCGACAAGGCCATCATAGTAGACAGACAAGACAATGCTTAGAATATCAGAAACAATAGCCATAAAATGTGAAGTGAACTCTATCAACGTCCACAGGCCCTACATAATCTCCGAGGTTTGGAAGCTTCACAACATAAAATTGAGGTCACAACCCCGACCGATAGGCGATAGACACAAACACTTCAAAAACAGAAGCACCTACCCGACCTGACATAGCATCCACTTTCCCAATGTGTTCAGATGACGACCAAGAATAGTCTAAACGGCCCGCACCCCATCAACCCCCTTTCCCCTCCCTATATAAAAAAATCAACCCTTTCACCTTTCCCCACCCTATATAATATACTAATATAATATATATGTTTTTTATATATATTGCTGGAAAAAAAACGGGTTTTTCTAACTTAATTCTCCTAAATTGCCTACCCCCCCCCCCTCGACACACTCAGTAGTTTGTCGACATCGCAGAAAGAAGAAAAGCTGCAACACCCAGATAAAGGTATGTGTAAATTTCTCTTCCTTATGCTACATATACTTTTTGGTACGTTTACATCTACAATGCCCTAAGAATCTGTGAGTAAATAGCCAATGACATTGAAACAGGGGCACTCCTAAACTGAAGCAGGCAAAATAGCCGTAATCATAATAATTTATCAGTCAGCAAAAGTCAAATAACTGCAATAAAAGATAAGAATGGAACTACAATAAGGAACCAAGAACAAATCCTAAGCAAGCTAGAAACATTTTAGAAAGAACTCTATAGTGATCCTTCAATTGATAAATCAAATATAAATAACTCTTCTCCATCGCATATGGAATTCATCCCCCATTCACTTCAGATGAAATAAAACAAGTATTTAAACAAATGAAAAATGGAAAATGTCTGGTGAAGACCTAATTCATAGAATTAATTAAATAGGGAGAAAACAACATAATTCTCCATATCACTAACTTACTAAATCTATGCCTAGAAGAGGGGAAGATACCAGAAAACTGTAAAAATTATTATTATTATTATTATTCAGGCCTCCAAGGAGTCAAAAGACTCATCGAGGGGAGGTCCCCCCCCCCCCCTGAGAAACACAAAGTCTATCATACCACTCTTTAAACTCACTGACCATTCTCGCTCCCACCACTCCATCAGGCAATGCATTCCAAGGCTCAACCACCCTCCACACAAAGAAACCACTCCTTACCCTCTTGTTCACAGTTTCCTTTCCTAACTTCCAGGGATGGCCTCTTGTCATCACTCCTTCCCGCTGTTCAACCAAGCGAAAGAACTCCCCAGTGTTAACCCTGTAACCACCTCTCAACAGTTTAAAAGTCTCAATCATATCACCTCTCCTTCTTCTATCCTCCAAACACTCTGCAATCCAGATTTCCTCAGCCGATCCTCATAACTAACATTGTACAGTCCTGAATCCATCTTTGTTATTCGACTTTATACCTTTTCCACAGTTAATTTATCCCCTTCAAATCCTGGGGACAAAATCTGAGAACAATAGTCCAAGTGTGGTCTGATCAGAGACTTATGCAACGGAATGATAACCCTCTTATCTCTGCAGGTCAGTGTCCTTCTCATAATAGTAGCAATCCTCTGTGTTACCTTCACCACCTTTGCGATATGTCCCCTAAACTTCAGGTTTCTATCAATCATCAACCCCAGATCTCTTGTCTCCCCTACTTCCTCCAGTATAACTCCTCCCATAGAGTATGCAGCATCCCATCGATGTTTCCCAAACCTCAAGACCTTACATTTTGCTGCATTAAACTGACATCCCCATTCATTTGCCCATCTACGTAGCTTATTTAAATCCTCTTGCAGGGCTACCACATCTGCACTATTACTAATAATCCTTCCCAGCTTCACATCATCCGCGAACAACTGAATATCTCCCTGCAATCCACCCTCATCTGCCCAAATGCTGTATATGGTCCCTCACTACTTTCTCCAAAATCTTAACAACTACTGATGACACACAGACTGGCCTATAATTAGACACTTCCAGTCTGTTACCACCCTTATGCAATGGCACTATCTTACCTTCCTTCCATTCCCTGGGCACTTTTGCCAAAGCCAGACTTTCATTAAAAAGCCACGTTAAAGGCACTGTCAATTCCCTAGCACATCCTCTCAAAACTCGTGGTGAAATACCATCCAGTCCCACAGCTTTACTGACATCCAGAGTACTCAGTATCTGAAACACACTCTCCTCCTGTACCTCCAGACCTCGAACCAGTCCTATCCCTCTAGCATTAAAACTGACTCCTCTAGGATGAAATACTCTAATGAAGTGTTCATTGAACAATTCCACTATGTCCTCTGCATCAGTCACTCTATTCCCATTTTTAACCCACAATATCATTCTTCCACAGTCATTTCTCCTCCTACTGGCCACATAGCTAAAAAATTCCCTAGGATTTTCTTTGGATCTTAGGGCCAATCTCCTCTCATATTCCAGTTTCGCTTTCCTTACCACACTAATCACTTTTCTGGCCTGTCTTATATTCCTCATGCATCTCTTCACCTGTCTCCTTATATCTCTTCCATTGCCTCTTTTTCGCATGCAATTCCTGTTTAATATTGTTTGTCATCCACTTTACTCCAAATTGCGTCCTCTTCTTCACTCGTGGTATACAACTTACCATTGCTGATAACAAACATTCTTTCACAATTTCCCACGCACTAGTGATATCCTGGCCTTCCAATTCCTCCCTCCATGAAACTTCCCGAAGCTGACGTCTAAGACTATTATAATCACCTGTCTTATAAATCCACATAAGTTCCCGTCTCTTTGATACTCCTGCATGTCTATTCATTTTCCAAGTCAACACCATATGGTCACTCTCTCCAACTGGTGGGAGAGACATCAACTCAGTTATTATCAACTCTTCTGATGCTATAACCAAATCCAAAACTTTTGAACCTCTTGTTCCCTCTGTTACATGTTGCCTAAGACATTTGTCCCTCAAGAATTCTAGAAATTCCGTTCCCCTATTGCTACATGCATCTTCCTCTCTCCAATTTATACTACTGAAGTTAAAATCTCCCATAACAATCATTCTCTTGCACTTGCCAAACTTAGCTGTCTAAACATCTCCTGATCCCCATTCTCTGTGCTCCTGGGTCTGTAGCAACACCCCACTAAATATCCTGTCTTGCCTACCTCTACCTCACACCATATGCTCTCAAAATCATTTGTCTCACTTCCTTCCAAAGCCTCCACTCTTAGAGGACATAGGTCATCACTTATCATAAGCAGTACTCCACAACCACGCTTTCCCCTCCTATCCTGATGAAAAATGCTATACCCAGCGACTTCTATTCCTGTTGTTATATCCCCTTCTGTCAACCACATCTCAGTGATCGCAATAATTTTTGGCCAGGCTGATGCTATCTGCACCACCAATTCCTCTCCCTTATTCCGGATACTCCTGGCATTAGTATAAAGCATATAAATGCCATTGTTTCTATACCCAGCATTATCCCTTCTAGACTCCACTGGGCTCAGTGTTACCTGACATTGTCTCCCTTCTCCCCAGTATCCATTCCCACAAGAGGCCACCCAAGATTATTATTCCTCTTTAAAAGGCTTTAATAATGCCACACCTAGACTAATGCATGCAGATCTGGTCTGCTTGATTCCATAGGGATGAAGAAGTGGAGAGGATCCAAAGGCACATGACCAAGATTGTGGTAGGTCTACATTAGAGGTTCTCAATGTGTGGTATGCATACCCATTGGGAATATACTGTGAGAGCACAAAAATCACTAAATCTAGTAACAAAGCTGCTAAGTTGGCAACACTGATACTGATTAATTTTTGAGAACTGAGTGACGAAGTGCGCTGCTATAGTTCATGTCTATACATGTTTGTCAATCTTCCCTCCCCTTCAGTTTACTGTGAAGTTAAATGAACAAGTGCCTTGAAACATGGATAAATGGATAATTAAGAAGAAAAGTAACATGGAGCAGGAGCCAATTGCTACTACATCTATGACTATTTATCATCCCATGTGAGTAACAAGGTGGATTCAGCAGTAACTAAAAGAACATTAAATGTCAAACAATCAAGTAATAAAAAAAAATTTTTAATGTAAATATCATGAATCATATTTACAATTTGGTTTTACATGGGAAGGAAATTTAGTAGAACCAAATCCACATATATTTGATATACAGGGATAGCTAAATTTCTCGATGATTTAAAAAGTGTACGAATGGTTAATTTCATCAAATCATGACCACTGAAGTCTCGACTTTTTTCAATTATCTGTGAAGAAATGAGTAGCCTGCCGCTTCACACAGAAATACATCGGTTGTCATTAGGAAATGTTCCTTTCTGTTTATTTGAACTCCACAATGAAGTACGCCTTTTTTTTCATGGACCACGAGTTTCAACTTTCTTTGAGACTACAAGACTTAGAATGGCTTCTACAGTTAGCATATTTAGCTGATATTTTTGAAAAAATAAATATATGGAACTTATCATTGCAAGGAGACAACATTTTTGGGTGCTATGTTGAGAAGAAAACAGAGGCCATGGTAAAAAAATATATCTCTGGGAAAATGGAATTAAAAAGCTGTGACCAATTTCAGCAACTAGATTTATTTCTTAAAGAAAATGAGCGATGACCACAGACTTTGAAGACATCAGACAACAAATAACACGGGCCTGCAATGGAAAAGTTGTCTGAGAAGTAATAATTGATTCTTATAGATTTTTAGATGCTGAGTTCAGAAAAAATAGTAAAAAAGATTCCATCAACCATCAATTTTATTCAATTTCAATTTTATCGTTTTTATTAGTAGTATTTGGATTTAAATTCAGCACATTGGTATTTATTTTCATTCTCCTTTATTTACAGCTAATTAGTTGTATAAGTGCTTTTTTGAAGTGCCTTTTTATGGTAAATAAAGAAATTTCCACAAAACATCTCACTCTTAAGATACGAGAGGGAGGGAGGAATGCAAATAAAAGTGCAGGTGGCTACTTTGAATCTGATTCGCCGAGATAACGGATGGCTTTCCTGTTGTCACAGACACATTTTCTTGTGTGATTCTTTAGTTGAACTTTAGTTGTTAACTACTAAGGTTATCATATTTCTGAAAGGTGACTTATTTTCTTAGTTAGTGTGAAGATTTAATTTAATGTGTAATAGTGTTGTGTCATTCGTTAAAATTCATTTAACTGTGTTTTAAATGGTGTTTGAAATGCCTTCAAGAGTAAATTCGTCCTAAATTGTCCTATTTTGGCCAAACAGGCAGGACAGCAAATATCAGAATCTCAGAATACAAGGACTACATCTGATTTCACCAGTACAGCCACTCTAGGCTTGCAGACCATGCGCTGGATACTCGCCACAGAATAAGGTGGAAGAAAGCCATTGTAATACACCTCAGCAAGTTCAAATAGGAAAGACTATTCATTCGTGGACTCAGCCCTTAGGAACATGCCAAACCTCAACAAATTTGGATGCATGAGACTGCCCCAAATTTGGGAAACATACATCAGGAGAACTTCAGCCCAAAGGCCAAGAACACCTAATATAGCCTGCTAGGGGACACCATCAGGACTTTAGGAAAATGGTAGCTTTCTCGCTTCGTTTCTCATTTGCTGTTGTGTAGTATTTGCGTGCACGTGTCTTTATCTTAAGTTCCCATGAAGATTGCCGAAATATTGGAAAGTATATATTAAAGTTTGATTTAATTTATATTCTAGTATACGCCGTCAATTCCTTAAGTATTTAGTAATCATAAACTGGCCTATAATTAGACACTTCCAGTCTGCTATTGTC
The DNA here is from genome assembly GCF_054136105.1 of Typopeltis vanoorti. NCBI lineage: Eukaryota > Metazoa > Arthropoda > Arachnida > Uropygi > Thelyphonidae > Typopeltis > Typopeltis vanoorti. Next base: position 140,049,926 of record NC_143560.1, read on the forward strand.
CTTATGCAATGACACTATCTTACCTACCTTTCTTCTATTCCTTGGGTACCTTTCCTATAGTCAGACTTTCATCGAAAAGCCAGGTCAACAGAGCTATCAGTTCTTTAGCACATTCTCTCAAAGCCAGCGGTGAAATACCACCTAGTTTCACAGCTTTATTGACATCCAGACTACTCAGCATTTGAAACACACTCTCCTCTTGCACCTCCAAACTTCAAACTGTCCCATCCCTTTATTATTAAAACCTATTTCTCCAGGATGAAATACCCAAATAAAGTGTTCATTGAATAACTCCACTATGTCCTCTGCATCAGTCACTATTTCCATTTTTATCCCACAATGTCATTCTTCCACAATCATTTCTCCTCCTGCTGACCACATAGCTAAAAAATTCCCAAGGATTTTCTTTGGATGTTAGGGCCAATCTTTTCTCATTTTCCAGTTTCGCCTTCCTTACCGCTCTGCTGGCCTGAGTCATATTCTTCATGCATTCTGCATTCCACCTTTCTCTTTATATCTCTTCTGTAACCTCCTTTTCACCTGCAGTTCCTGTTTAATATTGTTTGTCATCCACTTCACCAAATTGTGTCCACTTCTTCATTCGTGGAATACAGCTTACTATTGCTGCTAATATTCCTTCAAAATTTTCCAAGCACTAATGACATCTCTGCCTTCCAATTCTGGCCTCCATGGAACTGCTCCAAGTTTATATCTAAGACTATTATAATCACCTGCCTTATAATTCCACATATGTTCTCTTCTCTTTGATACTTTTGCATGTTTATTCATCTTCCAAGTCAAAACCACATGGTCACTCTCTCTCCAAATGGGGGAAGAGATGTCATCTCAGTTATAATCAGCTCTTTGGATGCTATGACCAAATCCAGAACTCTTGAATCTCTTGTTCCCTCTATTACATGTTGCCTAAGACAACTCAACACAACCCCTGTCCCTCAAGAATTCTAGAAATTCTATTCCTTATTACCACATCAACTCCCTAAACATTTCCTGCTTCTCACCCTCTGTGCTCCCTGACATGTAGCAACACTACATTGACTATCATGTCTTGCCAACCTCTGTGTCACACTATATATAAGCAAACTTCTTTTTGAAGATGAGGCTTGTGAACTATCTGACATTTACTAATTTGCTACAAAACAGAGCAACCTAGCTCACTTTCATCTAATAGACTAACTCCGTGAATTTTTTTGCAATATGAATATTTCTGTATATAATTCCCTATTCATACATGAATAAATGATGACAATGTTCTTTGCAGCAGTTGTCCTTATACTATTTTTTCCAAGTTTTTTTTTTTTTTTTGACTAAATGCTGCTCATACTGCAATTTTGCTACTCTTACCAATCAAGTAATCATTCTTCCCTGCTCTTTGTACTGCTTGTGGAATTGAGTATTACCACTCATCTTATGTTGCCTCCATAATGCCTTCTTCTCTTTGTATTGCATGCTTAATCTCTTCATTCATCCATTTCACACCTTCTTTATTTAATCTTCTGACCAATTATATATTTGGTTTCCTTTATCCAAGTGTAAGTAAACAAAGTTTGCGCCTGAGGTATTTTCAGGACTGGGGCAACTCGTGGTAAAGGTGATATAAGTTCTCATCACTTGCCTTAGTATCTCCCATAATGCAAAGCACATCTCCTTGCAGATATGTATAATGCCATGCATTAAAGGAAGGGCCACTACCCAGACCGGTTTTGACCTTTATTGAGGTGATAAGAACTTATACCACCTTTACCACAAGTTGTCCCAGTCCTGAAAATACTTTAGGCACAAACTTTGTTTGCTTACACTTGGATAAAGGATATAACAGGTAGCATAGCCAAGTGAAAGCAAACAAAGTTTGTTTGCTTTCACTTGGCTATGCTATACTTGGCAACTGTTATAGGTAATAAATAGGTAAATATGACTTCTCCATTATTTCCACCTTAGTATCACCACCTCTGGGTCTGGCTCCCACTGATGAGACCTCAATAAAGGTCAAAACTGATCTGGGTAGTTGCCCTTCCCTCAATGCATAGCATTATACATGACCACAAGGAGATGCTTTGCATTATGGGAGATACCAAGGCAAATGATGAGAACTTATACCACCTTTGCCACGAGTTGCCCCCGTCCTGAAAATACTTCAGGTGCAAACTTTATTTGCTTACACTTGGATAAAGGATTAAACCAAATATATAATTGGTAGCATAGCCAAGTGAAAAAAACTTCCATTAACCTTCTGACCCTTGGACAATGTCTTTGCTAGACAGTTTCTGAATAGTACCCAAGCAGCACTGATCTCCTTTTCTTCAACTCCTCCTTCTGTGCTATAGCTCCAAACTGGGCTCCTCATAATCATCAGCCTTGCAGTTTCACATATATCCATTCTTAACAGAAGTCCTCAAATGGCTTGCAACCACCCAGGTAATCAATCACTTCGTGGTCATTCTCACCAGCTGCAGGGAGATTTGATCACTCATTTATGATGATATCCTCTGATGAGATGACCGAATCCAAGACCCTCAACTTATTTCTCATAAATGCTTTAAAAATAAATCAATTTATTACACATTTTGATGCTCGAATTTATCTTCTTTCCTAATTTCAGAAACAATGAAAATAAACAAGTATGTAAATAATCTGAGTGAATCATAAAAACATACATTTCATAATAGTATTCTTCTATAACAAAGAGTATTTATGTGTGCAAATTGATCTATTTCATTCTTGTCATTTGTAGTATATGAGAAATATATAAAAAATAAAATAAATATAAATTAAAAAAAAAAATCCAGAAACAGTACAATGGTAACTCTGGAGAGGAATTATGAAATATGAGTATTATATGGAAAGCTAAATCAGAGTATGAAAGGAAATTGACTGTACAGGCTAAAACTGTACAGTCACTTTCCTTTTTTCAATTTCCTTATACGAAACGAAAGAATGAGTGTGAAAGAATAACTTTACTAAATGTAAATGGCACGCTTCTGTCAGAAGCTGAATGAGATTCTTCAAATAATGAGTGATCACATTGCTAAGATCTATCATCCAGATGTATCATGGCAGAAAGTGCTACCACTACATTGGAAGAAGAACTAGAAGTAAATGAGAATGAGGTTGAAGAGCTGCTGGTTAACCTGGGTAAGCATTCAGCAATATGGGAAGATTTCAAGTGAATTAACTACTCTTGACATGTCTTAAGTCTCAGCTCAGGAAAAAAAAACACAGGAATGGAAAGAATGTGTAATAATTCTATTGTACGAGGGTGGTATAAACACCAATGTGTCTAACTACCAACATGAATCTGTCATTATCAATGGAGCAATGGTGAAGATTTTTGAAAAGTTAGTAAGAACTCATATTTGGAAACAAACTGACAGACAATACGTACTTTGCAAGGAACAGCATGGGTGTACTAAAGGATGGTCATGTTTTAGCAATTTGCTCACATGTTATTACAATGTTTGGGATGATGTGGATAAAAGGAATGATTAACTATGATACTGATAAACTATATGTCAGTGGTCAGGTATCAGAAAGTGGCATGGTGAATGAATCTGCCAGATTTAAGATGATAAGGCACCCAAGAGATCAGTCATTAGACCACTGTTGTTCAATCTATACATTAACAATAATGGGAAGGAGTTGAAAGGAGATATTCAATAGTCTGCTAATGATACAAAGATAGGCAACACTTGCAGTATTATTTGAATATGCTGAAAATGTTGGCTAATGATAATGGCTATCAGTCCAATGTTGACAAATGTAAAATTCACTTCGCATGACGAGAATTCAAATGGCATATTATATTAACAGGGTTATGCTATGAGAAAATGATGAGGATAGAGATCTTGGAGTTATGGTTGAGAGGAATTTGTGAAACGTTCAAAGGTCACATAAGCAAAAATTGCAAATATAACCCAGGGGATAATGGAAGTGTTGAAAAGAGCATTGGCATATAAGGATAAGGAAGTCATTTTGTTTCTTTATATGCCCTTGATGTCATTGCAGCTTGACTAATGTGTGCATATTTGGTCTCCTGTTTTCAAGAGGGATAAAAAAGTGGTGGAAAGGATGCAAAGAAGAGTTATAAAGATTATATCAGGATTATGGAATGTAGATTATTATTATTATCCGAGACTTCCAAGGAGACAAGGACTCATTGAGAGAGAGGCTGCAACTATTCCCTCACTCACTCATCTATTTTTATCACATCACCCCTCTTTCTCCTGTTGACGACAGTCTACAATCCACATACTCGCAATCTGTCTTCATAATCTAAATCCCATAATCCAGATATAATTTTGCAACTCTTCTTTGCACCCTTGGAACCCAGAAGACCAAATCTGCACATAATAATCTAGGTGTGGTCTTGTCAAAACCTTATAAAGAGGTAAAAATGACTTCCTTATCCTTACATGTCAAATGTTTGCTTCAACATTGCAATTATTCTCTGAGTTATATTTGCAACTTTTAATTTGAACCTCAAATTTCTATTCACCGTTACACCAAGATCCCTAGCCTCATCAGTTTCTTGTAGCATAACTCTACTAATATAATATGCCAATGGAAATCTCATCATGCCAAAGTGCATAATTTACACTTACTTGCACTGAATTGATAGCCATTTTTATTTGCCCAAATTTCCAGCCTATTCAAAACATTTTTAAGAGCTGGATATAAGTATCATCCTTGATTTCCCTGCCTATCTTTGCATCATCGGCAAACAATTGCACATCCCCAGTTAGATCCTTCCTAATGTCATTAATGTATAAACTGAATAACAATGGCCCAAGGACTAAGCCCTGAGGTACACAACTGGTCACCTTAAATTTGTCAGATTAACACCTACCATATATCACTTTTCGATATCTGTCTGTCTGTCAACCATCCACTGATCCAAGTCTGTATTCCATTCCCATATTCTCCAGTTTATCCAATAGCCTTTCATGTGGTATCCTGTCAAAAGTCTCAAAATCCAACAATATCATAATATATCCATTCCCTCTATTCAACTTGTATGTAACATTGCTAATTGATAAGACCTTCTAATAAGACCACAAACTTATCAAAAAGTTTGTGGTCTTATTTCAGCGATAGCAGATGCAACATGATTTAAGCAGTCCAAAATAGAAAAATTTTTCCAAACATCAGTTACTGTTAATGATTCGTTTTCTAGTTTATCCAATATAAATTGAAAAGTGTGCTTAGCGTAATATTTTTTAAAAGTAGCAATTATGCCTTGATCTAATGGCTGAATAATGCTTGTTGTATTGGGTGGAAAAAACACTTACTGCACATTTGGATATTCTAAATGCGGATGACTTGGTGCATTGTCAACAATTAATAAAACTTTAAAATCAAGAGCTTTTTGCTTCATGTATGCTTCCACTTCTGGTACAAAGCAATTATTGAACCATTCAGTAAATACAGCAGTTGTTACCCAGGCCTTTGTATTAGCCATCCAATGTTCAGGCAGCCTGTTTTAGATCTTTTCCTTTTAGATCACATGGTCTTAGAAATTGATTTAATAGGAGGGGTTTCGACATCCGATCTCCTGATGCATTGCTACAAAGTAACAACATTACTCAATCTTTGCTTGCTTTTTCCTCAAACTTTGCGATGCAAGTTCAACTAGGCATTTTTTTCCAAAACAATCCTTTTTCGTCAGTGTTAAATACTTGATCGGGACAATATCACCATCTTCAATAATTTTGGCTAACTTCTCTTGAAAATTTTTGGCGGCTGCTTCATCTGGTGCTGCAATCTCGCCTGTAATCTTCACGTTATGAAGTGCATTCCTTTTTAAAAACCCAGTTTACCATCATTTGCTAGAACAAAATTCTTTATCAGCCTGGGAAGCAGAAGTAGACGGCTCCAATTCCTTTACATTGCCTCCCTTACAATATGTCATATACATTAGCAATTGCTAGGTTGTAGAATTTTCAGTAGAACTATCAGTCAGTATACTAAAGAATGGATTACTTTTTACTTCAGTGATAAGGTCATTTCAAATTGTTTCAGCAGTAAATTATATAAATTCTGCACACCGTTTATCATTGACATATTGTTCAAGAATATTGGCTCTAAGTTTTCGTGCATAATTTAACGTTTCTTTCATGTTGCTGAATGGTTTATTAATTTTAGCAATATATTATGCAGTATTGAAAACAATAGTCATTTGTTGAAACTTTGCACTTTGTCTCATTTTTTTTACATTGAAAACTTTCAGCGAAATGAAAAAACTCAGAAAAAAAACTACACGACGCATTGTCAGAATCACTCTCAGTTTTAACCATTCAAATTCTTTGAGCTAACTGGCTTGAAAATTTCTTCATTTATGAATTAAATTCATTTCTGTTTTCACTTCCAATGGATGGGAATCATCAGAAGAACTATTTAAATTCTCTGTATCTGGACATTTTTGTCTTTTCTATATTTTTATCATAGAAAAGCATATGGAGTGATGCTTATTTGAACTCATACTGGTACTTGTCTTTAATAGTTCAAATAAAGAATACATAATGTAAAATTTTCCATTCAATCAGTATGAACTGAAGCACTCAAACACATACAGAATCAACTATTAAACAAAAATAAATAGAGCACATCATGCTGTTTAATGCATGACTAACAACTGGCAACAATATGCTGCAGACTATTGTCTTGACAAGCATTGACCATGTTACCACACATGCACAGGAATATGATACAGGATGGTCCAAAATGTACCTACCAAATTTAATGCTATATTATTTCTGAACGAGGAGGTGTTGGATCCTACTTGTTCTTAATCTGTACCTTGGATCCGACATGATTACTATTACGATGTTCTTAACTAATTGATAAGTTGTGAGTTGATTTCTAATTCAAATATAAAGAAAATTTATATTTAAAGACTGCGCCACTTTATATCTGAATTAGTTCAAGAATTGAAGATAAACCAACTCTTAACCACCTTTCCCTTATATGTTGTTATTACTATATATACTGGCCGAGTATATTTAACTTACTTAATTTTCCCACTTTGGTTCGAATATTTTATGAATGGTGCAGTAAAAGAGATTTAGGCAAAATTCAACTTTTGATTAACAAGAACAAACATTTAATTTTAAAATCACAAATTTTACACTTAACTTCAAATCACTAATTAAGTTATTAGAAACACTTCAGCCTTCCTGGCAATACAGTCATGCAAACTCAGACAATGGTAATTCTGCTATCTCTACTTTACAATCTTCTCACAGTTCCTTAAATTCCAAATACAATAAAATTTTCAGTAACACTTCTTCACAAACAATCACTTTTAATTTTACACTTCGGCTAATTCTCCACAATAGTTACTGTTAGTATCAGGGAATTCTAAGATGAAACTCGCACACTTCTCTGTACAGAAATATTAAGGTTGGAATAATCTTACCGATAATCTTTTCTTCTTCATTTACTTATACGTAAACACTTTTTATAACTGTAAACACTTTGAACAGTAAACGGCACTCATTAAAATAATTCTTCTAAGCAATAACTGAATTAATCATCGGTCACAATACACATAAACAAACGTTGTTGTATAAAGTACTACCGATCACTCATGAAATAAAGCAATACAATAATTCCTTAACTTTAGGTTTTATAAGCACAGTTGTTCATTCCTCTGGCATTCAATTAATTCCTTAGGCATTATAATTCCAAACACAGCTAACGGTAAACTTCAATTTTACAGCCTGTACTATTCTCTAGTAACTTCGTACTTTGCTTCAAGGTTCCGTATGTCTTTGAAAGGTCGGCACTGGAATTATATCTCAACTCAAGTATTGCTAGTCTATTTAGTAGTCACTCAGCTGTCTTCCGTAGCTATAATTGTTATTCTACAACTTATTAGCTAACCGCCTCTCGACTAGTAGAATTTATTTAGCTGCTCGAGTGACTTGCCGACTCGCTATTATCGCACTGTGATTCCCGAATGCTCCGATTCCAACCTAATGCCAATCTCTCTCTTATAAATCTCTAATTCTCCTAATTTCCCCTTAATTAATTCTAATTTCAGCATTCATTGCTTATATATCTGTTTTCCCCCTAAATTGCTCACGTCATTTCTTTCTCAAACTCTTTTCAATAAACCTCACGTGGTGTTCCAAAACGTGCTCGCTCACTTACATACGTTTCCATGACAACAAAATAAAATATAATAAAATTGAGCTATTGCATAACGTTAAACTTTCACAAACAGGAATAAATAAAGAATATTTATATTTCAATTAATGCGCAGTTAATTTATCAGATACAAATTCCTATAATATTGATATAACAATAAATAAAAGAACTTATTAATATTTAGTACAGTCTTTTCATTATTCAGACATATATCTTTGATTTAATAATTAAATATTAGACAAAATTAAGGTAGTTATATGAATATTAAATTTTAAAATAAGTTATATACATTAAATAATATTTACAAATGTAGCGTTTGTGATGGAAGATCATGTTGGATTCTGAACCAACATGATCTTCTCTAATCTCTACATAATCAGAATCCAACAGAGGCATATGAATCTCATCAAAATTGTATTAATATCTACATCTTATGCCATTTATATTACAACATGTTCATTATGTTTACCTTCAACTTCAATGATCATCCGCAGTTGTATCACAAAATTGTACACCACCTTGTGGAGGACGTCTGTTGGAATAGAAAAGATTTCATGCTCGATAGATGACATTAGCTCCTCCAAAGTCTTTGGATTGAATGAAACACAAATGGCTTGATGGCTATAATGTGTTGGTAAAGTTTTTTTACCAATACATTATAGCCATCAACTAATTATACCAGCTAATTGCAGAGATAATTGGATTTAAACTTGGTAGATACATTTTGGGCAACCCTGTATATATCACCCAAGAGCAGGATGGCATAATATCTTTAAACTTCTTACTGGCCAAAGTAGATCAAACACATGAACCACTTTTCTAATTTCCAAAAAGTAAAACATCAGCTAGGGGAGGAGGAGGAGGAATTTCATCTGTCTTTTTTCTTGTAATTACTCTACTCCTGTTGTTAATCCCTTACTGTATTATTGGATTACTGTAACAGATTTTTGATCTTTGAGACCACTTGATTTTAGGTTAGCTGTTCAATTTGGAATATCCTATATAAATTTTCTCAATGTTTTACTGTTTTTTTTATGAATTTCGTCATGAATTTTTCATCATCATCATCAAATTCCTGCCATTTACCCTCAAGGGGTGTACAGGATATGATAGTACTACATGAAAAAATTACATCATTATTAATTTCCTATCTACAATTTTCCTCCAAATCAGTCTGCTACTTGTCAAGACTCCAACATTATCAGATCTTATATTTCTATCGTCTAAAGCACTTTGTACAGTATCAATCCACTTATATCTTGGTCTTCCTCTAGGTCGTTTCGCTGCCAACCTGGCAGAGAACACTTGTTTTGCTAATCTTTCCTTGCCCATTCTGTTTAAGTGACCATACCACCTGAGATTAGCTCTGCTAACACATTCCTGGATACTGACAATGTCAAGTTCTTTCCTAATATCTTCGTTTTTAATATGATATTGCCATTGATACCATCTGTTCACGCCTATAATCTTTCTCAGGACTCTCATATCTGTGGTCTCTAGTCTTTGGTCAAGTGTTTTCCTTCTGACCCAGCACTCAGATCCATAAGTTAAAACTGGTTTGAACACTGTCTTGTACACAGCTAATTTAGTGTTCCGACTAATTTCTCTCTTATTCCATATGAATTTATTCAATTGACTTCCCACCATACCAGCTTTGCTTATTCTGTTGTCTATTTCTATATTTAATTTACCATCTTCAGTAAAAATCGTGCCTAAATAGCTGAAATGTTTTACTTGATACACAGGTTCTCCATTCACAACACAGTTGACATTTTCAACGATTCTGCCTATTTTCATTGTCTTTGTCTTTTTATTGCTGACCTTCATACCATATCTATTACAACAGCTATTCAATTTAGTAAGAGAATCTTGCAGACTTGTAGCAGATTTATTTAGAAGTATAGCATCATCTGCATAAAGCAAAGAGCTGACATTAACATTTCCAATTATGATATCCTGTTTACTACCACTTTCCTTCATAATGTGATCCATATAGATAATGAATAACAGAGGGGATAATGTACATCCTTGTCTCACACCAGATTTAACATTAAACCATCTTCCTGTACTTCCTTCAATTCTAACTGCTGACTTACAACTCAAATAAAGACTACGTATTGCTTGATATAATGCCCCCATTGACACCATATAACTACAGCGTATTGAATAGCTTCTCTCTTGGCACCTTGTGATATGCCTTTTCCAGATCGACAAAACTTAAATACAGATCTTTGTTATATTCCCATGCTTTCTCAACTATTTGTCGTAAAGTGAAGATCTGATCCTGACAGCCTCTATTTGGCCTGAATCCAGCTTGTTCTTCACCAAGCTTTTCCTCCACAATTCTTCTCAACCGTTTCTCAAGTATACTTGCATAGATCTTGCCCAGAACACTCAGTAGGGAAATACCTCTGTAATTCTCACATTCAGTTTTATTTCCCTTTTTATATATGGGTACTATCAGAGCTCTACTCCAGTCATCGGGAATTCGTCCCTCTGTCCAGGCTTTCTGAACTATGCAGTGCAGCCACTGTAGGACTCTTATACCACCATACTTCAGCATTTCTGGTCAAATATCATCTACTCCTGCTGCCTTTCCACATTTCAAGCCTTTGGTGGCTTTTTCTACTTCAAGTATGGATATGTATTTCTGACTGCATGCCTGGTCAGTGTTTTTTACCACTGTGCTGTCATCACTGCTTGTTTCATTTAGCAGTTTCTCAAAGTAATTACTCCATACTTCAAGGATATCTTTTTCTCCCATTTTCATGTCACCTTTATCATCTCTAATTCCTTTTACAGCACTCTTTCCTCCATTCTTAAGCTTCTTCAACAACCTCCAGAATATTTTGCCACCTTCTTGATATTTATTTTCTATATTCTTGCCAAAGTCCTCCCATGACTTTTGTTTAGCTAGTTTTACACAGTGTTTAGCATTCTTGCATTTGTCTCTATATTCTCTAAGAGCACAAGCTGACTTATTTGACAGGAACTTTTGGTATGCTTTCTTCTTTTCCTTCACTGCCTCTTTAACTTCCTGTGTCCACCAGGGAGTTCTGATTTTTTTTATCCTTACAGATAACCTCACCACATGCCTCTCTGGCAGAATCAATCAATGTTTTCTTCAGAATTTGCCACTGAATCTCCAAGGTTTGATTCCTGTTCTCAAACTCTTTCATTTTTTCTTCAATAATCTTTGTGTATTTTAGCCTACAGTTCACATCTGAGAGCTGCTCAACTTTTATTCGCTTTAAAACTTTCTTACATGTTCTTCTTTTCAATATGAAATTCAATTTTATCCTGCTCAAGACTAAACAGTGATCACTTCCAATTTCAAATCCTCTGTACACTCTGGTGTCCTGCACCAGGGAGAAAACATCACTATCAACAATAACATAGTCAATGAGACTTTTCTTATTCCTAGCCTCTTCTCTCCATGTGAATTTGTGCACATTTTTATGTTGGAACATGGTGTTAGTAATAACCAGTCCATGTCCTGAGCAGAAATCCAACAGATATTTGCCATTATTATTAGCTTTGCTCTTTTCTCCAAATTTTCCCAAAATATTTTTGTATGTCTCACAATCATTTCCTACTCTGCTATTTAGATCCCCAACAAGGACCAACTTTTCATTTTTCATTGTGTCAGTTGCTTTTTCTAAAGCCTCAAAAAATTCCTTCACTTCTACCTTAGTAGAACCTTCTGTGGGACCATAGGCACAAATAAGTCTCATTGTCCAGTTCCCCATTCTCATATTTACCCACATTACTCTACTTGAGACTGCCTGCCATTCAAGAAGATTAGCCTTGTATTTTGTGTTGAATACTATGGCTACTCCTTCTTTTCCTTGATTGTAATTGCCTGAATATAACATTTTGTATTTATTGCTCAGAAAGATCTCACCAGTTTTGGTCTTTTTTGTTTCAGTCACCCCTATTATGTCGATCTGGTACTTATCAAATTCCTCAGCTAGCTCCATTTCTTTGCCATTCAGGCTTCTTATGTTGATAGTACTGATCTTTAACTCTGGTGATGTTGAGTTGGGGTTTATTTTCAGATTTGTTCCAGTAGCTGACTTTTCGCTGTTCACCCTGGTTCCCTGGCGAAAATAACAGGGGCCTTGTTTAACCGGGCGACACCCCAGCCGGCATGAAATTTTGTCATGTTGTACCATCATTCTATATTTTTATGTGTAAACAAAATAAAATAAATTATATCTATTTTGTTATGATGAATTCATGCTTAGCAATAAAGTTATTACAAGAAATATTTTCAGTATTATTCTTTCTGTTATCAGGTTACTTCATTTCTATGAAAATATTAATAAAGTTATTTTCACACTATTTTCATATTTTTTTACGACAATTAACAAAATAATTTTGTGAAATATTTAAATTTTTTTTTTTTTTCAAATAAGAATTATTGAAATAAATGCAATTGTAGCAATCCCTTTGTTTCCTAATTATTCTTTTAGTTTTTGATACATTATTATTTTATTATTACTAATTTTTTTAGAATATCCCTTTCAATAATAGTATCCAGTTCTTAACTGCTGTAAATCTGAATATGATATGTTCAGATGTGAAAATGTCTGAACATATTCAGATTCATTCAAAATTTATGTTTGAGGCCTTTAATTACATTCTCATCCCTCCCTCTTTCTGCCAAGAACTAAGTTTTTAATAACTACATTTTAATCTAAGTTTCTTATATATTTGGCACAATTTTTCAGAGAATATTTCACATTTCACTGCTCAAACTCTATTTCTTCATTTCACTCTTTCGAGAAAAATAAAATAATAATACTGCTGAAGCAGGTGCATCTAAAACTGAACTATCTGTTAGTAATTTGATTATTCCACTCATTACTTTCTTTTCCCTTTCATAGGGAGCAGTTTAAATTATTATAATTTTTTAAAAATGCTTGTTTACAAACATATATAATGCTATATAAAAAATTTTTTACACACACACACACACACACCGTAAAAATGTTATTTTTGAGTGTTACTTTTTTTTTCCTTAAACATTCCCCAGAATATTATTTAAGCTGCTAATGGTTGCTATTTCTGAAATCATCTGTATCTTAGATATTCTAGCTAATAAAGTATATCAATTAAGTGGATATTAAATCTGACATCATTTCAAAGCCAAATACAGAAACTATAAGTTTCATGCGAAAATTGACCAGAGAGCTTGTGGGGAATATACCGCCACCATACTCAGAGTTGCCCTAGCTGAACCTAATAGCAAAAGCATGAATGCTAAAAGCACCCACATATTGCCTTCTATTGGCCCATTTTGATAGGTTTCACTAGTCTGACAGTTGTTTCGAACGCGTTGGTTTTCGTCAGAGACTAGGCAGAAATGTAAGAGATCAAAAACTTTCGGTACTAGGGAACTTGAAGCATCAGAGAGGTATTTTCCGTAAATGAATTCTCTGTTGGTGTAAAGTATTTACTAAAATAAAGAGCCAAAGGCTTCAAAATGAAGTTGGATTTAATATCCACTTAATTTATATAATTTTGCATCGCCGAAAGGAAGCCGTTGACTCTTTATTTTAGTAAATGGCTAATAAACCTTTCCTTTCTAGTGACTTTCAGTCTAAAAGCTAACTGATATTACTTATTACTGAGAAACAAAAGAGATTTTGCAGAAGGGTACACTAAAGAGTCCTAAAACACTGGAAATTTCTTCTTTCATTTTTGATTGATTATAAAGAAAAATGCTATCTATTTATTTTATTTTATTTTTTAATTTTTTAATTATTTTTATTTATTTATTTCTTCTTATTATTTTTTTTGGCTGATCCAGTTTTCCTGCATTAATAATCCTAACTGCATGAATTTTAATTTATAATAATCACTGAAGATAAAGCAGAAGTAATGGGAAAATTTGATCACGGGGAGATGAATGAGAGAGGAGAGGACTTGATTAATTTTTGCAAAATAAATCAACTGTTAATCACAAATACCTTATTCTACCACAACACAAATACACCTGGACATCACCAAACAATGAAATCAAAAACTGTATAGACTATATAATCATTAATGAGAAGTGGAAACATTCTTTTCAAAATATTAAAGATTGACATGGATACAGACCATGAACTACTATCAGCCAAACTAAAAATCACTTTCAAATGAAAGAGAATGAACCACCAAAAACAAAAGTAGACATCTCAAAACTCACTGATAGCTTGACAAGATCTAACTATCAGAGAATATTAAAAGAAAAATTAAATAATCTTGCTTTACATACAGTCTCAGATTCTTGGAAAAAAGGTAACGAAATTATTAAAGAAACAACAACAAAACACCTGGGCTACCAGACAAGAGTAAACAGATTGGCTTGCATCAGAGATTTTGGACTTATGGGAGAATTTAATAAATTCTCCCATAAGTCCAAAATTTGCTAGAACAAAATTCTTTAACAAAACCCTGAAACCCTTTTTTAATAAATTACAGAGTAATTTATTAAAAAAGGGTGGCACACCATTTGGCAACTCCTATAGGTAGAGATGACCTGCTAATGCTTCTGCCTGGTATCTCCACCTGGGCCTGGCTCCCACTGAAGAGACCTCAATAAAGGTCGAAACTAGTCTGGGTTGTGGCCCTTCCCTTAATGCATAACATTAGACATATCTGCAAGGAGATATTGTCGTGACGTGTTCTCTTGACGTTCGAATCCGCCATCTTGCTAAAAGTCACTTTCATCAAATAAGGAAAACTAATTGCAAATTAATCACTGATCTAAGGGTAGAGAAATTTCTATTATACTGCGCCACTCTATCCTTAGATAAGTCTATAAGAATTAGTAGGATTAATTCAAAATTAGTTAGCAGTCTTTTCACTCATTCAGGCCAATGGTATTTATTTTCTTTCCTTCTGGGATTCCCGCTAGATCCGAATTTTTTTGAACGGTGCAGTAAAAAGAAATTCAGGCAAACACAATATTTAAATTAACAAACAAAACATTTAATATATGGTCATATAACAATTACATAAATTCCACTTCTAAATATGACAAACCAGTCAAGTTAGCATATCAAGTCAAGTCATTCATATTAATCCAATCTTCCAAACTTTCACATACAAATTCACAGTTTCAGAATCACAAAGTTCCTATACCCAACTTATTACAATAGAAATTCTTAATTAATCAGTTTCCTTGTATCTCTCAACTACACTCTACGATTGACTCATAACAGGCATTAACCACGGCAGATATCATTTCAATGTCTATATTTTCAACTCTCAGCCTCGATGGTATGCTACAGTTAATGTTAGAAACAGCACAACGGAACTAATACTTAAATCTTCATACACTGAAATAAACTAATATGACTGTCCTTACCAGAAATAATCTTCAGTACTTCCAATATTTTGTGAGCACACTTTCAAATTGTATTTATCACACTTGCGAGACACTAAATAACTAAAACATTACTAATCGCGCTTCAAAAACTCCAGATAACAACTATAAGGTACATTAATTATTCTTATTTTTCATTCATCAACTAGTTTAACTCCGTACAATTCCGTTTTTCGTAGTATAGAAATAAGTCGTAATTGTAGACTGAGTGGATTTATTCAGAATTCTTCGTTGAATGTCCAGTTCTCTAATTATCCGATTACGGCAATAATTTCCTTTTATTACTACGGCTGATTTTGCTTTCAGCCAACTATAAGATTCACTTATAAAAAAAATATCTACTCAACTCCTATCCTTAGGAATCTTTTAATTACTTCTCTTTTTTAGTTTACTTCCTTGCTACCTTATAGTTCCAAAGTTCCGTTCCGACTCCGTTTACTACTACGTATCTATTTTTTTTTTCTCCTCTACAAACGCTCCCTTCACACGCGCTCGTTTATTTCCACGCGTCTCTATGACAACCGATAGACGTAAACATTCTCGCGAATGTTACATTAGGCTATACAACTACATTCAGTTATTACATAACGTTAAACTTTCACAAAAAAGAATAAATAGAATGTTTGCATTTCAATAAGTGCGTAGTTAAATTATAAATACAAGTTCTTATAATATTGACATAACAATAAACAAAACAACTTAATAATATTTAATACAGAATCTATTTACCATTAAAACATTTCTTTGATTAAGCAATTAAATATTTGACATAATTAAGGTAGTTATATGATATTAATTTATAATATATGTTATTTACATCAAATAATATTTACAAATATAGTTCTTGTGACGGAAAGTCATGTTGGATTCTGAATCAAACAACATTTATTCTATTTTCTACATAATTAGAATCCAACAATATGTTTTGCATTATGGGAGATACTGAGATAGGAGTGTTAGTAGTTTGCTCCACCTTTGCAAGGATTGCCCTGGTGTTGTACCACCTTACCCCAGTCCTGAAGTTACTTTCAGGTGCAAACTTTGTTTACTCACACTTGGATAAAGGATTAAACTAAATTTATTATACTCTAACCGAGTGAAAAATAAACTTTCAACATCTTTCTCTAAATCCAGAGTAATTTATTAAAAAAGGGTGGCACACCATTTGGCAACTCCTATAGGTAGAGATGACCTGCTAATGCTTCTGCCTGGTATCTCCACTTGGGCCTGGCTCCCACTGAAGAGACCTCAATAAAGGTCAAAGCTAGTCTGGGTTGTGGCCCTTCCCTTAATGCATAACATTAGACATATCTGCAAGGAGATGTGTTTTGCATTATGGGAGATACTGAGATAGGAGTGTTAGTAGCTTGCTCCACCTTTGCAAGGATTGCCCTGGTGTTGTACCACCTTATTCCAGTCCTGAAGTTACTTTCAGGTGCAAACTTTGTTTGCTCACACTTGGATAAAGGATTAAACTAAATTTATTATACTCTAACCAAGTGAAAAATAAACTTATTCTACGTTGTTGGAAATTTCATCAAAGAACTTGCGGCAATTAATATCACTTTTATTAAGTTCATATCTCGTGTGTTGGATCCTTTCTCTAACAAGCGCTAATGAAGTGCGTAGATAAATTTTTTTAGCTGATATATGTGTTGGCTATTAGTGAGAGTTCATTCTATGTATCCTCCTCTACTGATATAAACTTTTTGGCTCTATGTTTCAACATGTGGATAATACTCAGTTTGTGTGACTTGTGACTCTCACTAATAGCCAACACATTATCATAAAATGGATATCCTCAAAACATCATCAAAAAATATCTATACAATGACAACCCCAGACAAGAAGAATCCCACCGTCAGCACGTTTCTACTGTAGTGATACCGTTCATCAAGTCAATTTCTTATCAAATAGCAAGAATACTAAGAGCCCACAACATCAGAGTGGTCTTCAAACCAACCACCAACATCAGACAAGTTTTAGGATCTCCAAAAGATAAAGTTCCGTTCTACAAATATCCAGGAGTATATTAAATTCCCTGCTCCTGTGGTCTTGCCTACATCGGACAAACTTCACGAAGTTTAGAAATTAGACAAAAAGAACATGTTGGTGATGTAAACCACAACAGAAGCATCTCTTCCGGCTTAGCACATCATTTCTGCACGTCTAACCACACGATAGATTGGCAAAACAGCTCCATGCCATATCTCTATGACGACTACAGGCATCATGTATTTAAGGAAGCCACAATAGCACTAATAACCGGCAGAAACCTCAACAGAAATCAGGGTGTAATTCTAAACAGTTCGTGGAAAAACTTGATCCTCTCTCTCAATCAATCTGAACTACAGCAAGCCAGTAATCACATTACAAGTCTACAACAAACACGCATGAGTGATAATGAATAAGAACAATAAGCCATCTTTGTCACGCGAAACGTGTAACCATAGATACTAGTTTGGTTTACAATGTTTTTTATGTTCCTTTTAATTTGCATTTAATAACTTTCATATCTCTGTAATGCCTTGAAAAAACCAGACAGTTTGCTGGCGAAACTGGTAGGTTTTAATAAATGTTTATTGTAAAATACTGGTCTGTATTAATAAAATTGTATTTCTATTATAAAAACGACCAAAAATGTATACTTTAAATGAAACACAAAGTTCGGTGCATGGAAAGAGAAAAATGCAGAAAAGCCAAACTTTTGAACCACTTAACGTTCCTTAAACGTTGCAGGGAATTCTCCATAATTCCTAAGTTCCTTATAGTCAGAGGTCATATCAACTCTATATCAGCTAAAAAAAATTTATCTACGCACTTCATTAGCGCTTGTTAGAGAAAGGATCCAACACACGAGATACGAACTTAATAAAAGTGATATTAATTGCCGCAAGTTCTTTGATGAAATTTCCAACAACATAGAATACACCATATGGAATCAACTAGACCAAATGATACAACGCAGTTATGAAAAATAAACTTTCAAGACCTTGGTTGGAGAAAACAGTGTGTTTTGCGCAAGTCATATGACGTCAGCTTAATGTGAATTAGTAGAACACACCATGTTTTCTCCCACCATGAATCAGACAAACTTCGCTGAAATAGATTAGGGCCGGATCAAAAGAAGTAGAGGGCCGGGGGTTGCCCATATGTGCTTTAAAACAAACTTGAGCATTCTTATATTCCTGAAATTTCATAAACTTTTTTTATGCAATTTTAGGTTTATTTTAATTCACTGCTTCAGTTTTATGTGGTTTTAGAAAATTATGGAACGTATCCCTTATTTTTCAATGCAAGCTTAGGCCTTTTTTGTGCGATTTTTTATATGCGGTTTTCTGTGGAACGTATCTACCGCATAAAGAGACTCGACTCTGTGTGTGTGTGTGTACACACACACACAGTCAGGTATATATGTATATATATATATATGTGAATTTCATCTCCCACTTTAGGTGGGAAATGAAATTCATCTCCCACCTAAAGACAATCACAAACGTGGTGAGATTCAAACCCGAAGCCTGTTGGTTGGAGAGCAGGTATACTAACCATTCAACCAACCAGGCCAGCAAACAATTGACTGTTAGGTATATTTTTTAAAGCTATGTTTGAACTATTGACTTGTGTTATTATTATTTATATTATTTATATATTATTATTATATAATTGAATTTATTATTATTCAGGACCTCTGAAGTCCTAAGACTATCGTGAAAGACTCATCTTAAGCAACGAAGTCTATCATACCATTCCATCTCTACCCTATCAAGTAATGCATTCCATGTTCCAACCACCTTCTATGCAAAAAAAAGCCACTCTTCACCCTCTTACTCAACACTTCCAGGGGTGTATGTCCTCCTTATTATCTACCATACAAAAGAGCTCCCCAGAACTGTGTAACTATTTCTTAACAGTTTAAATGTCTCAGTCATATCACCTCTTCTTCTTCTATTTACCAAACTCTTCAGTCTGCATGTCCTCAGTCTATCCTCATAGCTAATATATTACAGTCCTGATATCATTTTTGTTATCTGCCTTTGCACCCACTTCCAAGGTTAATTTATCCCCTTCAAATCTGTCACAATAATCCAGATGTCGTCTGATGAGGACTTATACTATGAAACCACAACTTTTCTTTCTCTACTGGTCAACATCCTCAATATTGCAGCAATCCTTTGTGTTACCATCACCAACTTCAAGTTTCTATCAATCATATCAACCCCAATATCCCTTGCCTCTTTCACTTCCTCTAGCATAATTCTTCCAACAGAGTATGCAGATTGCCCACAATTCATCCCAAACTTCAAGACCTTTTATTTAGTTGCATTAAACTGATATCTCTACACATTTACCCATCTGTTCAACTTATTCAAATCCTCCTGAAGGGCTACCACATGAACATTATTACTAATAACCTTTCCCAGCTTCATATCAACTGCAAACAACTGAAATTCCTAAATAAGAATTTTGGTAAAAAATTCTTATTTAGAATTTTTTGGAATCTGACCAAACTCTGCAGTCTGCATGATCTCATTCTATCCTCATAGCTAACATATTACAGTCCTGATATCATTTATGTTATCTGCCTTTGCACCATCTCCAAGGTTAATTTATCCCCTTCAAATCCTGGTGACCAAATCTAGCACAATAAGGGCTTATATTATGTTTAGCGCCACCAAAATAGTGATCTTTTCTGGTGGTGCTATACAATAAAATTATTCTTTAGAAACTGGTAAGAATATTTTATTTAGTGCTATCTTAACAAATATCACACTCTACTATATAATACAGTATACCCTAGTATTTTGCTATATACAAAAGAAAAAAAAAATAATGTAATGGGAGAGGGAAAAAATATACTGTGTATATATATATATATAAATAAATTCAACTTACTTTTATAATCAGAGATTGTAAAATAAGAATTTGAACCAAAAGTAATGAAACACTAATGGTTACTAACACAAACACTAAGTGATCTTTTCTCATATCATTTTCTGAACTTGCTCTTCTTATTCTAGATTTCCTGAATTTGCTTCTGCTTGCCCATTACATTTTGTAGATCTGAAAGTCATCTTTTATTCTAGATTTTCCAAAATTTGTCCTGCATGCTTATTC
Source organism: Typopeltis vanoorti (assembly GCF_054136105.1). Lineage (NCBI taxonomy): Eukaryota > Metazoa > Arthropoda > Arachnida > Uropygi > Thelyphonidae > Typopeltis > Typopeltis vanoorti. Next base: position 140,070,585 of record NC_143560.1, read on the forward strand.
ATTTTCTCCATTTACCATACTGCAAATCATTCACATCTGAAAAAAAAAATAAAATAAAATAAACACACAAACAAACAAAACACTAATTCCATTAAAAATTCCACATTTTTTTTTTTTTTATCACTGAATGTCATGATTAAGTACTATACTAAATAAAAAAAAAAAAAAAAATTTCAAATTATGCTGTGAGATGTTTACTAATACTTTTTCATCAAGTAAGTTGATTCTGATTGTCACAATCAAAATCAACTTATTGTCATTAAATTTTTTATTCATCGGTTTTTGTTGAATAAAAGATCATAGGTTGGCATCTATGCAGCTTTCTAAAAAATGGTGTATCTGAAGACACAAGGAATCAACTTGGTCAGAGCAACCCTTGTAGCCTTTACCCTACCATGTCACAGACCAAAGTAAGCGTTTTAGTAAATATAAAATCTTTGGGATTTTATTATTGTCCCTACACCTCTTTTGGAATGTAAGTTGTTTCAATAATTTAGCCTATTTTTGCTTCAAATGACCTAGTTGATGTACATTTTCCTTACTTCCCCATCAAGCCTGTTCACATGAAATGTGTAGACTTTCAACTAATAACTACAATTTATAAAAGAAAATACACTGGGTTTATTTAATTGTAACAATATGTAATGAAAACTGACTAGTTTCGCCACTAATACTCATGACCTCTTCTGGCTTAGGATGACACAGGATAAAAAGGTTAAAATCCAACATGCAGAAACATCTGATGAGCGATTTTCAAATATCACACAGGATCAATCCTTGATTCCTACTGAGTATGTCTTCTGAATGGATGACCACAGCAGATTCTTTTATGTTATGAGCAGTGAAGTTCTCCTCTACATAACACAGAGAGCTCTTATTCCATTCAGTGTTATGATGCATGTATGAAAAATGAAAAACCAGGCCTGATACATCTTCTCTGTTGTTATTGATGCCTGTAGTATGTTCTTTGTCTTATTTCCAAACTTCTAGATGTCTGCCCAATGTAAGAAAGTCCATTAGAACATGAAATGTTACAGACCCCATGATGTTTGTAGAAAAGGTTTTGGTCTTCAGGTGAAAGAAGTAAACCTCGTATAGTCAAAATGGGCTTGAAAGCCATGAGATTTGAGAAGACTAGCAATCTTGAGCAAGTTTACCAATGTAAGGAATGGAAAAGTAAGTCCTGTAGTGAATGCCAGGATTTTACTGTGGAGCAAGAGTTTTTGAATATATGAAGTTTACTGCATTCTCTTCAAATGTCATTTTCCATGATGAAAACGTTTGTAAGCAAAATTTGACAAAAACTGAAGCTAGTATTTTAAAGAAAGGTTTAAATTTTGCAATCATGCCTGAATACATTCCTACTGTACATTTTATTTGTAATATTGAAAAGGTCCTTTACTTTCTCCCACAACCTGCTGCAAATTACATCAGACTAAAGACTGTGATTCTTCTCTTTTGATCTCACCCTCCTAAAAGCAACATCAACTCCTCAGAATAAAGAACTCTTGCTAATTTAAAAAAAAAGAACAAGAATATTATAATAATTAAAGCCCGTAAAGGTAAATCAACAGTCAAGGTGGATACATCATCATGGAAACTCATCAAAAAAAAAAAAAAAAAAATTACTATTCTCTACTACTGCTAGATAGCAAAATTATGACATTGCTACAGGACTTAAGTTTCTATCCCTTACACTGGTGGATTTTTGCTTGAGATGCTAGTCTAAGATTTCACTCTTGCACTTATGCTCCATTAGACTAATGACCCTACTTGAACAAATAATGAAGAGACAATCTTTTATGAACATTCTCACTTGGCCTACAGATCTTAAAAAGTTGAAATCAATGCCTCCTTCAACCCTGCAACTATATGGAGCATCAAAGGTACACAAGATGTTTCCTAGATGTTTTAATTACCAAAAAAACTGAAGGAGGTTTCTCACTTTGTGTATACTGCAAGCCCATACATAGAGGTCATTACCTGCACTCACCCTCACTGCACCATATATTAAAAAAAAACTAGGTATTATACATACACTCAATATCACAAGAGAGGAAGAAACGCTGAAAGAAGAATTACAACTTTACTCCAACTATTTGTTTCCAATGGATATTCAAACAAACTCATTCAAAAAAAAAAAAAGTTACTATTCTCTACTGCTGTTCCATAGCAAAATGCTGACATTACTACAGGACTTCAATTTCTATCCTTTACACTGGAAGATTTTTGCTTGAGATAGCTAGTCTGCTCAAACCTCTTGACATAAGAATGGTTTTCGAGCACATTTCAACTAGAAGAGGTTTACTGCATTTGCCTAAAGACCACAACCCTTTCTACAAACATCTTGGGGAATATCTTGCATAGGACAGACATCTAGCAGTTCAGAAATAAGACAAAAAGGACATACTGCAGACTTCAATAACAGAGAGGACAACTTGAGCCTGACTTTTCATTTTTCACACACACACACACACACACACACACACACACACACACACACACACACACTGAATGGAATAAGAGCTCTATGCCTTACACAGAGGACTACTCATAAAATAAAAGAATCTACTATGATTATCCATTCACAAGACACATTCAACAGGAATCGAGGATTGATCCTGTGTGATATTTCAAAATTACTCATTAGAAAAACAGGTTTTCCCATTATTCTATGCATCCCTGGAGGTCCTCAGGTGTCACTGTGTTGGCCACCTCCTGAGATTCTGCCTTGATCTCCTCTATCGTTTCAAAATGACACCTTTTTAGCTTTAATTTCATCAGGTAAACAGGGCCTGTTGTGTTTTTGGAAGCCAGGAACTGTCAAATAATGGAGTCAGGGTGGAGAACCCAGTTTGAACATTTGCACCAAATGCTCTTCTTTAGCTGCTTCAAAACCTCACAGTAAAACTTGCAATTGACAGTTTAACCAGGGAGAGAGGACTTTTTGTGTAAAATGCCTTAGAGGGGGAAAAAAAAGAAAAAAACAAAAAGATTGACATTGTCTTACAATGCTACAAACTTGATATGTCTTTTGACAGTGGTGAATTTGGTAACCCTAAATGCTTCCTTAAGCATTTGGGGGGTTTCTACAGAGTTTTTTTGAAATTAAAGCAAAATTTGATGCAGATTCTTTGCTAAGAAGCAAAGGAAGAACATAAGGAACATAGTTGAGTCAAAGTTACTTTCATCCTGGTAGAAGCACAACTGACCAAATCTTCACTTTAAGGCAAGTCTTCGAGAAATCTTGGGAATATGCCAAGAATGTCTACACATGTTTTGTGGACTTGGAGAAGGCCCTCGGAATCAGCTTTGGCAAGTAGTACAGGAGTATGGAGTGGATGGCCAACTATTAGCTGCTATCAAGTCCCTGTATGAATGCCCAGAGTTTTGTGTCAGGGTAAACAGCACAAAGTCTGAACCTTTCACAGTCTCCATTGGCCTCCGCCAAGGGTGTGTTCTGTCACCCCTCCTTTTCATAATATTTATGGACCGGATTGATAGGCATAGCCGAGGCAGTGAGTGTGTCAGAATTGGATGATCCAGCATTGGACGTCTGCTTTTCGCAGATGACCTAGTTCTGCTTAGCTCGTCCATAGATGACCTCCACCAGACCCTGGATAGGTTTGTAGCTGTTTGTGCAGAAGCTGGAATGAAGATCAGTGTGGCCAAAACTGAAACATTTGTGATTTCAAGACAACCATCCCAGTGCACTCTACGTGCGAGTGGAGTCCCACTGAGGCAGGTGGAGAAGTTTAAAATACCATGGACCCATATTCATGAGTGATGGAAAGTGGGACGTAGAGCTAGATACTCAGATTGAATCAGCAAGCGCAATATTCCGGGAGCTTAGCCGTTCAGTAGCATTGAAGTGAGTTAAGCCAGAAGGCAAAGCTAGCTGTCTTCAATACAGTCTATGTTCCCATCCTCACCTATGGTCATGAGAGTTGGGTAATGACTGAAAGAACGTGGACATGAATCCAAGCGGCTGAAATGAGATTCCTTCGAGGGGTTGCGGGGTTGACAAGACAACATAGTCAGAAGCTCTGCAATTCGTGAAATCCTCAATACTCAACCGTAGCTTCTCCATGTTGAGAGATCACAGTTACGTTGGTACAGACACCTGGTCAGAATGCCACAAGAAAGGCTCCCCCAGCAGGCCCTCTTTGCCAAGCCAGAGGATGGGAGGCCATGTGGAAGGTCAAGGACTCGCTGGATAAATTATATCCAAAACCTTGGGTGGACATGTTTGGGAGTCCCACCAGAACACCTGAGCTTGGTGGTGGAGGAACATGACCATTGGAAGTCCCTCTTGCAGATGCTGCCCCCACAACCCTATTAGGAAAGGTGGACCTTGAAGATACATACATACGTATGTATATGTTTTATTGTCTTTCAGCTTCATGCTTATCCTTTAACTAGGCCCTGAGACATACCCTAATTCTTTTATTAAAAAAACTTAAGGGTCAAAAAAGAAATCCGAGGAACGAATTATATATTTTCCCATGGGTTACTATATTCGATTTGTGCGTTTTCAATTAATGTGCAAAGAACGCATTAATCGAGGGATTGCTGTACTTTTCTTCCAGAAGCTCACAGCACCATATTTCCCTATCTGTCATTTTTGAGCTTTTTTTTTTTTTTTTTTTGTCAAAATCTCTCCTCCATGATCTGGTCAGGATACCTACCAAGTTTCAGGTATGTATCCTGGCTATTTCATCTACTGGTTATCTCTATGTACTGCTTTAAATAGCAGTAGTTTAATTTGATATAAATCTTAAAATTATTAAATTTTTTTCTGGTATACAGAAGTGTGAAGACTCAATTTTTCTTAACTGTCGAGGAAGTAATATTGATTTTTAAGAACACGGAAGAATCATCATAGTCATATACATATATCTAGGATCAAACGTGTCTAGATTTTAGTATAGAAATTTAATACCACTTGCAATCAATAGAACAACTATTGCAGCACAGAGACAAGTGCCTGTGTGAGAGCACACACCTTTTTGGTACTCAAACCAGGTGTGGTAATTATCCAATTAAACTAGTGGCAGAACTAGAAACTTATTTCCCCTTTCATTTGAGAACCCAAATTTGTATTTTCCTAGCTCTTTTACCGTCTTTTCCTTCTCCAATGATGGCATTCAATATTTACAATGAGATTTTGTATTATATTTGTTGCTTTTGCTTCAAGTTTTACCGTTATAAAAATCTGCTACTACATTTCATGGAGTTCATTACTCTTCTTCACCATTTCTTATCAAGGACTATTGACTCCATTTTCTGCTGGCTACTAGTGATGTGAATAAATGATTCTGTACTCACCACTCCTAAAGTCTTTGTTCAATTCCATCTCACCTTATTAATTCTTAATACAACTATTTCAATCCATCCAATTCTCCCTTTAGATTTTCTATCTTTCTAATTTGCAGGAGGAGTTTTCGCATTCCATGTGCCAATGAACGTACAAGGATTTCACTGGTTTACAATCTGGTAAGTTTTGTTCCTTCTTCTGACATGCACAAGAAGTGTGTCATTGTTTCCTTTATTATATCTTGGAACCTCCATCCATACTGCTACTTTACTATGGATATATATATATATTTTTTTTTTTTTTTATGTTGAGCCCATCAATGTTGGGCTCAACTGGACTTACCTGTGTCATCATAAACACAGGAGGTTGGTTGGCCAACCTACAGTACCGTTATATCTTTCTTTATTCTAATCATTTAGATTAACTTCTAATGTTTTATATCTTTCTCTTATCCTCTCGACTGCGCCATTTGTTATATCTTATTTTTTCTATTAATTTACTGTTGTTTTTTCTTAAACAATTGTTGTATTCTATTCAATCTTTTCTAACCTAAACCTTCTTTTATTCTATCAATATCCTACTGCCTTTGCTATTTGTTATGCACGTTCCTATTGTTTCTATAAAATTATCTTATTATTTTATATCCTATCGGATACGCCACTTGTCGTGCTTACTCTCCTTGTTCTTGCTTTCTTTAATTTATAATTCGTCTAACACTGTACCTAACTTTTACATATTTACTATTACTACAGGCAACTCCAGAGAGTCATTAGACTCATCGAGGGAGTCCCCAAATCATATTCATCACAACTATTCGACATTCATACAGTATCTATCATAACTCGCCTTAAACTCATTCACTGTCACAGCATCCACCACAGACTCAGGGAGCGCATTCCACTCATTCACTACTCTAAAAGTAAAGAACCCAGCTTAAAAATCTTCTTAATCAATATATTTTCTAAACTTTCACTTTCAGGCATTCTTAATACTTATAAAACTTCCTTATCAATATTTTCTCTAAGAAAAACATTCACTTTAGAATGTAAGCAACAAGTTCTCCTTTCATTCACAATACTAAATTGACAGTCTTAACTTATTTCACCATAAAAACTTACAGTTTCAAGATTTCCTTTTATTCATTACTTATTTCTCCTTGAAACCTAATATTTCCACTATTCCCTTTTCGGAATACACTATAAAATATCTTCCGACTGCCACACACAAAAAAATATCAAGTTCCTTCTAACTTGAATATTTACCGGCCAAGATTTCCTTTTTATTCTTTACTTATTCCTGCTTGAAACCTATTATTTTCACTATTCCCTTTTCGGAATACATTATGAAATTTCCTTCTGACTGCCGCACAAAAAAATCAAGTTCCTCCCAACTTGAATATATCTCGGCCAGTGTTCTAAAAAACTTCCGAACGCACTCTTGTTTACAACTGTAACTTGGATACGCAACGCTTTCCTTGTCAGCTGTCAATCACACATCAAGTTCTCTCCAGGAGCATGCGCACTCCACAAAAGTCAGAAACTACGCACTGCAATAAAATGGCTGACTCGCTGTATCCATCAGCGCTAAGAGAAAGTCTTTCACAAACACAAAATTCAACATTTTAAAATACAACAAACTTTCTTATAAGTAACACAAATAATCAGTTTAGTAAGTACTTCAATATTTTTACTTCTTTACATGTCACTTCTAATATAACATTTTCATAACGAGCATATCACAAGTGCAGACACTACATGTATGAAAACAAAAACTAACAAGCATAATTAATACGTAAAAATATTCAGAATTTTTTAATATGATTATTTTTACACACCAATGCAGTAAACTGCCGCCAATCTTTTCACCCCAAAATGCATAACCTTACATTTTGCCACATTAAATTGACATCCATTCTCCTTAGCCCAGACCTGCAATCTATCCAAATCATCCTGCAAAATTTTGACGTCATCGGCATTCACTATTGCCCTACCCAACTTCGCATCATCCGCAAACAAATGAACTGTTCCTCTCAGATCCTTTCCTATATCATTAATGAACAAATTTATCAGCAGTGGTCCAAGAACAGATCCTTGTGGCACACCGCTAGTCACAGGTCGTCTTGTGGACTCTACTCCTGAGTAAACCACTCTCTGATATCTCTCCATCAACCACCCTCCTATCCATCTCACCAACCCTATGTCCATCCCCATATGCTGCAATTTGCTGATTAGAATTCCATGTGGTATCCTGTCAAAGGCCTTAGCAAGGTCCAGTAGAATCACTGTAAACCCATTACCCTTATCCAGTTCAGCCGTCACTGTGTTATAATACGTGAGCAAGTTACTGAGGTGACCTACCCTTCACAAAACCATGCTGTCCCCGATACAGTATCCCGTTTTCTTCTATCCAATCTTGTATTTCCCTCTTGACTATTTTCTCTAAGACCTTGATAATGATTCCTGTTATGCTGATTGGCCGGTAATTTTCAACAGCAGCCTTGCAACGGAACTATTTTCTCCTCTTTCCACCCCCTTGGGACTGACCCAGACCTGAGGCTCAAATTAAACAAAATGGTCAAGGGCACTGACAATTCTTTAGCCGCTTCACGTACAACACGAGCTGGTATACCATCCAATCCCACAGTTGTATTGACATTGAGGTTCTGTAATAGACTTGTTACCTCTACTTCATTCATCACAATTCCAGTATAAGCTGTTGGTTCTTCCATTCCTGCAAAGCCACCACCTGGATGATATACTCTTGCAAAGTGCTCGCTCAGTAATTCCACAATATCGACTGATTCGGTTACCTCCCTACCCTCAGCATTTTTTAAGATCACTCTACTATGAGCATTCTTCCTTTTACTTGCAACATATTAAAAAAAACTGTTTGGGATTCTCTTTAGCCTGCATGGCCAATTTTCTTTCGTAATCTGCTTTTGCTTTTCTTACCACCCTTGTTACCATCCTGGCCTGAGCTTTATACTGTTCCTGCGCCTGATGGTCACCTTTCTCCTTAAATTCCCTCCACAATTGTTTCTTTTTTTGCAGCTCAAGCTTAATAGTTATTCATCCATTTAACCCCTACTTGATTTATTATTCGGACTCTTGGTATACAGTCAACCATTGCCTCCTGCAAACAGTTCTTAACCACCTCCCATGCACTATCAACATCCAGCCCTTGCAGTTTTACATGCCATGGCACTGAGCCAAGCACACACCTAAGCTTGTCATACTTACCAGCCCGGTAATTCCACATGTACCCTGTCTTAATTGTAAATTGCACTTCTTTAGCCACCTCCCAAGTCATGACCTTATGGTCACTCTCACCAACTGGTGGCAACATGGTCATGTTCGTTACAGCCACATTCTCAGTTGCAATTACTAGGTCCAGCACTCTCTGCCCCCTGGTATTTTCCACTACATGTTGCCGTAGATAGCTGTCCCTTAATAACCGCATAAAATCCAATTCCTTCCTCCCACGCGCCCTCTCCTCTTTCCAGTCAATGTTACCATGATTGAAATCACCCATAATAATTACCCTCCTTCCACTCATTTCTTCTATTTGCCTATGCATACTATCCCCACCACCTATTCCATCACCTGGCCTATAGCAGCACCCAATTGTATATTTTGTTCTGCTAGATTCTATCTCACACCAAACAGCCTCAAATGTGCTCTTTTCTCTATCCTGCAGTTCAACTTCTATACTCCTTGGCTGCAGCTCATCAGCTATCATCAATAACACTCTTCCCCCCTTTTAATTCACCCTGTCACTCCTGAACATGCTATACCCGTTGCATTCAATCCCACTAGCTTTATCATCTTCTGTCAGCCATGTTTCACTAATACCAACAACCTGTGGCCTGGAAGTACCAACCATGGCCAAAAACTCTTCCTTCTTGTTCCTAATACTCCTGGCATTAGTGTACATGAATTGCAGAAGCCCATTTGTCCCATCCCTACTTTGATGCCTTATACTAACTATCCCATTCTGATTTGTTGTCCTTCGTACTCGCTCGGGCATAATATACTCATTCATACACTCAACTGCCTCCCTAAAGTCTGCATATCTACCCTCCCCCTTAATAAATCTAGTTTCCCTGAGTCTGTACATCCACTTCCACATCATTCATCAACACTTTTTCAAGCCTCCATACACCAACTCCATTCAAATGTAACCCATCCATCTTATATAAGTCCTTTCGCCCATCGAACTCATTCCACACACCCACAAATTCCACACCACTCTCCATGCATAACCCACGCATAAAGTCATTGGCAATTATGGCCCTCCTTCTAAACACTTCGCTGTCATACCGCAGTAAGATACTCACCATCCTAACTCTCTCACTCTTCTCTTTGGCTACCTCAAATAATTCCCTCATTTCCTCTATCATTTCCATTTTGTCCTCTTTCAAATCATTTGTTCCTGCCACGATTATCATCTCTTTCACCCTCTGTTTTTGCAGTTGAATAGATTCGCTGACGTCCTTTATGTTCGCACCTGGCTGGTACGACTTCGTTAAACTCTCAACTATTACACCTCTTAATAGCGAATCCCCATACAGCACTCGCTCCTTCATTTTATTGACGTTTACGAACATTCTATTATTTGCCGTCACAGACTTTTGCCGGTTATTTGTCGGTACGTTCAACACACATTTTTCCATATGCTCCAGTTGCCTTTTAGCTCTGTGTATCGCACCGTTCAAACGGTTCGAATTTATCCCTTTTAACTTAAACTCTTCTATCAAATGTTCTTTCCTCAAGTGATTTGCAGTCCTATTGGCCTCTCTATGTCCTAAACATCAATTTATCACACAACAATCTGATGAAATTCACCCTATAAGTATTAACACATTTATATTTATACTGCGCCAGCTAATACCTGGGATAGAAAGGATTCTTGTTCAGGGTGACCCTTTCAGAGTGTCAATGATAATTTGATCAAGCATAAATTTATCTCCCCCCCACCCCGCTTATCCTTTTCTTTCTTACAGTCGCGGCGTACTTATTGCATTAGTACTCATGGGTTTATCCCACTTGGCTCGTTGATAATTTTATGAGCAGTAACTTTGAATTCATATAACATAGGCAGATCAGGCAAGCACATGAATGAAACAATTTAATGAGCTTTAAGGTGATACACTATAATACACTTCAAACAGGTTAATATGGTTGCACTCAACTTAGATCAAAGGCTCTAATTAACTTGTACTAATCACACATATTAAATTTCAATATCCTTAAATACAATCATAAAGTAAAATTCATAGGTTATCATTATGCCATTCAGATACACGTGGCCATCAGTGAAATACACAAATTACACATTTGGTTTAACATAATCAGATATCTATTCGGCCTTGTGGGCAAACAATTAACACCGTTTCGGACATATACCTAGTTGTAGGCTACTCTTACAGTCCTTTAAGTTCAGTCCAATATAAATGTTCACACATGAAATTTACTCTCTTCTACAACTGGAATTAGTATTTCAAAAGTCTACATTACCATTTCTGTCCTTGAATTCTTAAGACGTGTTCCTGCCTTGTCTAGTCATCAAGGCCTTCAAATATAGTCGCTTTAGAGGATATCTTCCGTAGATCTGTGCGAGTAGAATCTCCGCGGGAAACTCTGGAGGTGGCACGGTAACATTGCCTTGAATGGACGGCATCAATTTAGTTCCTCCGTCGCACGACAAAGCATAGCCTTCCTAATCCAAGGAAATGGCTAGCCCCCTTAGGTACACTGTGACAGAACTCATACCTCCGACGGCCTCCTGGACCTCCGCAGGAGCGGAACTCGACCCACGTCCACACTCTGGAAACTGGAACCAAAAAAAGAGAGTGAGTGTCGGATGCCTGACCTTTTTGTTCAATTTTTTCTCGCGGAAAATCTCAATCTTCGTCACGCACGCCAACGCGGTCACATGAGCTAACGTTGACCTCCTTAGTTCCCTCTATTATTTTTTCGCACGTGTGTCTCCCTCCTATTCCTGGAAGACGCTTAGGTTTCCTTTTCAAATACTTCTCTCCCTCCCTTACTTTCATAATGCAGGACAGTAAAAGTGACCCTTGAACCCTGACTCATAGGTCTTGCTAATTTAGTACTAGAGACTAGCTTTTCCAAATGGATTTGCCAGTTTACATGGATCTTTATATCTGGTTCATACTTAATACAGATTACATATATAATATATAAACTTATACAAATTCATGAAATTCTTAAGTTTTAATTGTTTTGCACTTGTAAACAGCTTACACTTATCCTATTGCCAATGTTCCATATTCTCTGCCTGAGTAGAATTAAGTTGTGACCTGAATATTTTATAATAAACATTTTAATGCTTATTCAGAACATAACAGTACATTAGTACCGTGTATGGGTAAATGGAACAAGCTGTATTCAGTTGTCTTCTAAAGAGGTTCAATTGTGCCATTTCTCACTCTTTATGATTGTTCACCTACCACAACGTTCTTCATGCCACTGTCACTTGTAATCTGCACTGATCATAATAAATGATGCTACTCCAATACCCAGCTATCTGGAACTTATTTAATGGCAGTTATATCTAACCATGTCGCATCCCTTTTGTTGGAAATATGTGGCTTTTTTCAAGTAATAGCTATGCCACCAGGTATCTCACCACATCTTGTTGGTAAATTATATCCCATGGTCCATGATTGTTTATTTATAGGTTCCCTATTTATTTGAAATTAATTTCTGTATCCAAAGGCCACTCTCCAATCCATAACCTGGGGACACATATGTCAGCATGGGACCCATGCCTCTAGGAACCTGCTTCAGATGAAAGATACAAATATTATTCAAGAAAAAAAGGAGTTTGAAGACAACAATCAAGCCTTGGAGACTCAATGGCAAACAATGAAGAAAGCTATGCTATTCAAAGATATTCTGAATATCCAATATAAAAATTAGAAATAGTTATACTAGGTCTTTAATTATAAGGGACTTATTTAATTATTAGGAAATATAAGGAAATATACATGGACATCCCCAAATGATAATATAAAGAACTGTATAGATTATATCATCATAAACAAACAATGGAAAAGATTATTAAATAATGTTTGTACATTAAGAAGTTTTGATTTTGACGCTGACCATGAAATATTAAGTGCCAAAGTGAAAATAAAATTTAACAGAAAAATATTATCAGTAAAGAAGAAAGATTCAATCTCTCAAAACTAAAAGACAGTTCAATGAGAAGTCAATTTTTAGAACAGAGGCATCTGAGATTAAAATCCTCCATCCCTCAGAACAGTGGAAAATACTGGGAAGAAGGAAAAGAAACAATGTTATCAATTGCAATCGATATCCTAGGTAACAAAACCTAAAATAAACAATCAGTGGATAACCCAAGAAATCCTAACCACAATAGAAGGAAAAGGAGAGGCCAAGATACTTGTAAACCAACAAAACAACGAAGAGAATAGAGAAAAATACAGAGCACTAAAAAATAAAGTTCATAACTTGTGCAAAAAGGCCAAAGAAAATGGCTAGAAGAAAAAGCTAAAAAATACCAAGAAACATACCAACAAAACAGCCTAAAAGTTTTCCATGACACTACAAGAGAAATCATAAAGGAATTCTCAGCAAAAGCACTAAAAATGATAAACAACAAGATAACTGAAACAAGGGATATTGAAGAGATAAGGAAGATCTGGTCAAACCATTTTAAGATTATCTTTGGTCAAGGAAATAAAACTACTGTCTGACCACAGATCCTAGTCTGGCAACCTGCCAAGAAGAGTCAATTAATGTTGAAGGAGGGAAAAGAAATAAAGGATGGTTACGATGGTACAAATTGGTCACCAACACTTGAAATCATGAGCTTTATACGTAAAATTTTCCAACTGTTATACCAGCAAAATAGTTACCACTTTAAATGCTTAAGAAAAATAAATAAAACAAGTTGAATGGACAATATAGCAAAATAGTTACCACTTGAAATGCTTAAGAAAAATAAATAAAACAAGCTGGATACACAAGAAAACAAATAGCACAGTTAGACAAAAAATAATCTTATAAGAAGGAAATATTAGAAAAAATTAGAAAACAACAACTAAGATGGCTCAGGCACATTGCATGCATGGACACATCTAACATCCTAATAAATACTATTACAAACGAAAAAAGAAGACCTGGGAGACCAAGAATCACCAAATCAATAAAGAACATTTCAGGATAAAGAACTTATAATGAACTTTTTAGAAAAGAATGGAATAGAGAAAATTGGAGGATCCTGCTCAAATGGAAGAGAAGGTCTTTAATACTAGTATGGTAAGGAAGGCAAAACTGGAATATGAGAAGAGACTGGCCCAAAGATCCAAAGAAAATACTACGGAATTTTTTAGCTATGTGGCCAGTAGGAGAAGAAATGATTATGGAAGAATGACATTGTGGGATAAAAATGGGAATAGAGTAACTGATCCAGAGGACATAGTAGAGTTGTCCAATGAACACTTTATTGGAGTATGCAATCCTGGAGGAGTAAGTTTTAATACCAGAAGGATAGGGCAGGTTTGAGGTTTAGAGGTGCAGGAGGAGAGTGTGTTCCAAATACTGAGTACTCTGGATGTCAGTAAAGCTGTGGAACTGGATGGTATTTTAACACTAGTTTTGATAGAATGTGCTAAAGAAATGACAGCTCCTTTGACCTGGCTTTTCAATGAAAGTCTGGCTACAGAAAAGGTGCCCAGGGAATGGAAGAAGGTAAGACAGTGCCATTGCATAAAGGCGGTAGCATACTAGAAGTTTCTAATTATAGGACAATTTGTGTGTCATCAGTAGTTGTTAAGATCTTGGAGAAATGAGTGAGGTACCGTATACAGCATTGGGCAGATGAGGGTAATGTTATCTGTGAGAGTCAACATGGATTTGTTAAGGGGCACTCTTGTTTTGGTAATATGCTAGCCTTTTATAATAAAGTTACAAGAGCAGCAGATGAGGAAAAAGCATATACTGCCATTTTCTTGGACTTAGCGAAGGTATTTGACAGGGTGCCACATGATAAACTGATATTTAAGTTGCAGCACATAGGTTTGGATGCCAGGTTGGTCAACTGGATTCAAGATTGGCTGTCCAATAGGTATCAAGGAGTTGTGTATGGTGGGACAGTTTCAAGGAGGCAGAGGGTTACAAGTGGGGTCCCACAGGACTCAGTACTGGGACCTATATTGTTTAACCTTTATATCAATGACACTGTCAGTGGATTGCAGGGGGATGTTCGTTTGCAGATGGTGTGAAGCTCGGAAGGGTTATTAGTAATAGTGCAGATGTGGTAGCCCTGCAAGAGGATTTGAATAAACTAGACAGATGGGCAAATGAATGGGGGGTGTCAGTTTAATGTAACAAAACGTAAGGTCTTGAAGTTTGGGAACCATCGATGGGATGCTGCATACTGGAGCTGTACTGGAGGAAGTAGGAGAGATAAGAGATCTGGGGTTGATGATTGATTGATAGAAACCTGAAATTTAGGGGGCATAGTGTGAGAAAAGGATGCTGACCTGCAGAGATAAAAGAGTTATCATTCTGTTGTATAAGACCCTGATCAGACCACACTTAGACTACTGTTCTCAGATTTGGTTCCCAGGATTTGAAGGAGATAAATTAACTGTGGAAAGGGTGCAAAGGCAGATAACAAAAATGGTTTTAGGACTGTACAATGTTAATTATGAGGATTGGCTGAGGGAATGTGGACTGCAGAGTTTGGTGGGTAGAAGGAGAGCTGATATGATTGAGACATTTAAACTGTTCAGAGGTGGTTGACACTGGGGAGTTCTTTCACTTGGTTGAACAACGGGAAGGAGTGATGACAAGGGGCCAGCCCTGGAAGTTACAGAAGGAAACTGTGAGAAAGAGGGTAAGGAGTGGTTTCTTTGCATGGAGGGTGGTTGAACTATGGAATGAATTGCCTGATAGAGTGGTGAGAGCGAGAATGGTCAATGAGTTTAAGGAGTGGTATGATAGACTTTGTGTTTCCTAGAAGGGACCTCCCCACGATGAGTCTTGATAGACTTTGTGTTTCCTAGGAAGGACCTCCAGCGATGAGTCTTTTGACTCCATGGAGGCCTGAATAATAATAATAATAATTTATGCAGAAGATGTTCATAAATAGATCCAGTACAATATGGAAACAAATGCAAGAATAGAAAAATCAGGACTCCATAATGGAGGTAAGAAGTTAGAAGCACTCCTGGAAAAGAACAAAGCATATCAAAAGTTCCTAGCAAGTCATCAGATGAACCTAAGAGAATATAGAGAAGGATGTAAAAGAGCTGAACTATGAGTAGCTAAACAAAAGTCATAAGGTAAAAGTGAAGAAGATATATATTAGGAAGGTGGCAAAACATTTTGGAGGCTATTCAAAAATTACAGCAATGGAGGAAAGAGTACTAAGGAAGAGTACTTAGTACTAAGAGTGCTAAGACAAATATCTTCAGTTTTCATCTCATCTTTATCAATTCTTATTCCTTTTACAGTATTGTTGAAATTTTTTTCACTTGGTTATACTATAAATTAAAGATGTCAAGAAATAAGTGTATGACATGAAGTCACTTCAAACTTGGGTACTAATATGTAGATGCTAGTGACTTCATGTCATACACTTATTTCTTGACATCTTTAATTTATAGTATAACCAAGTGAAAAAAATTTCAACAATACTGTAAAAGGAATAAGAATTGATAAAGATGAGATGAAAACTGAAGATATTGTAGACATCTAGAGTAATTACTTTTATTTATTTATTCGTATCCTCCCCCATCCCTTAAAGTGATGAGGAGGGGTTGAGCCCTTCTAATGAGGGATAAGGTGTATATATATATATATATATTATGACTAAATCCGTGTGTTCACGGAGCTGGTTTACCTGTTCTGAGGAACAAAATACCTGAGTTTCTGGGTGAAAAACCCTCTACCTCTGTATGAAACAGACTAACTCATCTTTAGTCAAAAGAAACCACAAAGGTTCCTTGCATCATAGATGGGAATCAAACCTGGGTCTTTCTGACCAAAGGGCTCTTTACCGACTGAGATACAGAGGCTTTTAGTAAGGCTTTGAAAGACTCTTAAAGGAAACAAGATATGATAAAACAGTAGGCAGAATATTCAGAAGGAATGGAATCAGGAGTATATATCGATATTAGATATAGAAAAACCATTAAAAACTTTACATGTGGAAAAAGGCACCTGGAACAGATATTTAATCAGAAATTATGAAAAATTAATTATAAAACTTTTACACTTGCTGCAGCACACAATCCACAAGTCATGGTCAGAAGACCGAATCTAGGACAATTACAGTAGAGCTTTCATAAATACCTGTCTATACAAAAGGAAAATAAAAAAATATGAGAATTACACAGAAATTTCCCTACTGACTGTTTCAGGTAAAATTTGTGCAAACATACTTGAGAAGAGGCTAAGAAAAATTGTGGAAGCAAAACTTGAAAAGAATAAGATGGATTCAGGCCAAAATGTGGTTAGGATCTATTTTCACTTTAAAACAAATGCTAGAGAAATCATGGGAATATAACAAGGATCTGTATTTAAGTTTTGTAGATCTGGAAAAAGGATGACAAGGGTACAAAGAGAAGAGCTGTTCAGGACGGTATGGTTACATGAGGCTAAATGAAATGTTATACAGACCAATATAAAGTCCATATTTGAGCTGAAAATAAACAGTTACAATTGAAGATGGTTTCGTGTTAAATGAGTGAGAGAAGAGTGCACTTTACCCCCATTGTTATTCATCATATATGGATCATCATCATAACAAATTCCTGATATGTAACCTCAAGGGGTGTAAAGGATATGACAGTATAATACTACATGAAAAACTTACACTATTACTAACTACAAGTTCCTACATCTGTTACCTGTCAAGACAGACTTCAACATTATCAGATCTTCTATTTCTATTTTCTAAGGAACTTTTTACTGTATCAATCCACCTATATCTTGGTCTTCCTCTGGGTCTTTTTCCTGCCAACCTGGCAAAGAACACTTGTTTTGCTAATATTTCCTCTCCCATTCTGTTTAAGACCATACCACCTGAGATTAGCCCAGCTAACATATACCCGGATGTTAACAATATTAAGTTCTTTCCTAATATCCTCACTTTTACTATGACATTGCCACTGATGCTATCTGTTCACCCCTCTAATCTTTCTCAGGACTCTCATATCTGTGGTCTCTAGTCTTCGGTCAAGTGTTTTATTTCTAACCCAGCTCTCGGATCCATAAGTTAAAATTGGTTTGAACACTGTCTTGTATACAGTTAATTTAGTGCTTTGACTAATTTCTCTCTTATTTCACATATATTTATTCAGTTGACTTCCTACCATACCAGCATTGTTGATTCTGTTTTCTATTTCCATATTTAATTTACCATCTTCACTAAAACTTGTGGTAAGTAGCTGAAATGTTTTACATGTTCTATAGGTTTTCCATTCAAAATGCAGTTGATATTTTCAATGTCTTCGTCTTATTGCTGACCTTCATACCAAATCTATTACAAGAGTTATTCAATTTAGTCAGGGAATCTTGCAGACTTGTAGCAGATTTATTTAGATGTACAACATCATCTGTGCTGTTGTCACTGATTGGTTCATTTAACAATTTTTCGAAGTAATTACTCCATGCATCAAGGATATCTTTTTTCACCAGTTTTCATGAAACCTTTATGGTCTCTAATTTCTTTTACAGCACACTTACCTCTATTTCTGAGCTTTTTCAACAGTCTCCAGAATATTTTGTTACCTTCTTAATATTTATTTACTATGTTCTTACGAAAGTCTTCCCATGACTTTTGTTTAGCTAGTTTTACAGTGTTTAGCTTTCTTACATTTGTCTATATATTCTCTAAGAGCACAAGCTGACTTATTTGCCAAGAACTTTTGATATGCTATCTTCTTTTCTTTCACTGCCTCTTTAACTGTCTGTGTGCACCATGGAGTTCTGGTTTTTTCTATCCTTGCAGACAACCTCGCCACATACCTTTCTAGCTGAATCATTCATTCTGGCTGAATTTTCTACAGGGCTTGCCACTGAATCTCCAAGGTTTGGTTCCAGTTCTCAAACTCTTTCATTTTTTTTTAATGATATTTGTGTATTTTAGTCTACAGTTCACATCTGAGAGCTGCTCAACTTTTATTCACTTTAACACTTTCTTACATGTTTTTGTTTTCAGTATGAAATTCCATGTCATCCTGCTCAAGACTAAATGGCGATTACTTCCAATTTCAAATCCTCTGTACACTCTGTGTCCTGCACCAGGGAGAAATCATCACTATCAACAATAATATAGTCAATGAGACTTTTATTCTTCCTTGCCTCTTCTCCCCATCTGAATTTGTGCACATTTTTATGTTGGAGCATTGTGTTAGTAATAACCAGTCCATGTATCACGGGTACGAATGAATTGAAAGGTGATAAATTTTTTTATGAGAGAGGACTTGAAAGTATTGTTAAAGGTAGCGAAAGAAAAGAGTGTCAGAGTTAGAATGGTTAGTCTGTTGCCGCGGTATGACAGAGAGGAGTTTAGAAGGAGGACCATAATCGCAAATGACATTATGCGTAGGTTATGCAGCCAGTGTGGTGTGGAATTCGTGGACGTGTGGAATGAGTTTGAAGGGCGAAAGGACTTATACAAGATGGATGGCCTGCATTTGAATGGACTTGGTGTGCAGAGACTGGAAAGAGTGTTGCTGAATGAAGTGAAAATGGATGTGCAAAACCAGGGAAACTAGAACTACCAAGGAGGGGGGGGGGATGGATATGCAGACATCAGTGAGACAGATGAGTGTAAGAATGTATATAATGTACCCAAACCAGCACTAAGGACAAAAAATGGGAATGGGTCATTTAGAATAATGCATCAATATAGGGGTGGGACTAAGGGATCACTGCATTTCATGTATACTAATGCCAGGAGTATTAGGAACAAGAAGGAAGAATTTTTGGCCTTGATTGGCTCTTCCTGGCCACAGGTTATTGGCATTAGTGAAACATGGCTGACGGAAGATGATATCGTTAGTGGGATAGAATGTGTAGGTTATAGTGTGTTTAGGAGGGACAGAGAGAATAAAATGGGGGTATTATTGATGATAGCTGATGAACTGCAGCCAAGGAGAATTGAAGTTGTATCGCAGGATAGTGAAAGGAGCTCATTTGAGGCTATTTGGTGTGAGATTGATACTGGCAGAATAAAATATACAGTTGGGTGCTGCTATAGACCAGGTGATGGAATAGATGGTGGAGATGGTATGCATAAACAAATTGATGAAATGAGTGGAAGGAGGGTAATTATTATGGGGGATTTCAACTATGGTAACATAGATTGGAAGGAGGAGAGGACACATGTGAGGAAGGAAAAGGATTTTATTCAATTATTAAGGAATAACTATCTGAGACAGCATGTAATTGAAAGTACTAGCGGTGTGAGAGTGCTTGACCTGGTAATAGCATCTGAGAATTTGACTGTAATGAATATGACCATGTTGCCACCTACTGGTGATAGTGATCATAAGGTCTTGACCTGGGAGGTGGCTAAAGGTGTGGAATTTTCGATTAAGACAGGGTATATGTGGAATTACCGTGCTGGCAAGTATGACAAGCTTAGGAGATTGCTTGGATCAGTGCCATGGCATGTACAACTGCAAGGGCTGGACGTCGATAGAGCATGGGAAGTGGTCAAGGAGCATTTACAGGAGGTTATGGCTGATCGTATACCTAGGGTCCAAATAGTAAAACAAGTAGGGGTTAAATGGATGAATAACACCATTAAGCTTGAGCTGCAAAAAAAGAAACAACTGTGGAGGGAATTTAAAGAAAGGGGTGACCTGCAGGCATACGAACGGTATAAAGTGCAGGCCAGAAAGGTAACGAGTGTGGTAAAAGCGGATTATGAAAGGAAACTAGCTTTGCAAGCAAAAGAGAATCCCAAACAGTTCTTTCAATATGCTGCAAGCAAGAAAAAAACTGTACACGGCAAAATGATTTTAAGGAATGACGATGGTAAGGAGGTCACTGAATCAGTCGATATAGTGGAGTTACTGAGTGCGCACTTTGCAAAAGCATATCATCCAGGTGGTGACATTGAAAAAATGAAGGAACCATTAGTTTATACGGGAATAGTGATGAACGAAGTGGAGGTGACTAGTCTATTACAGAACCTTAATGTGAACACATCTGTGGGATTGGATGGTATACCTTCACAGGTCTTGCGTGAAGCGGCTAAGGAATTATCAGTGCCCTTGACCATGTTGTTTAATCTGAGTCTCAGGTCTGGTTTCTTCCCGAAGGTGTGGAAAGAGGGGAAAATAGTTTCACTGCATAAAGGAGGATCCAAGACTACGGTTGCAAATTACCGACTGATCAGCATATCAGGAGTCGTTGTCAAGGTCTTGGAGAAAGTAGTCAAGGGAAAAATACAGGAATGGATTGATGAAAATGAGATACTGTACAGGGGACAGCATGGCTTTGTGAAGGGTAGATCATGCTTCAGTAACTTGCTCAAGTTTTATAACAAGGTGACAGCTGAACTGGATAAGGGAAATGGGTTTACAGTGATACTGCTGGACCTGGCAAAGGCGTTTGACAGGATACCACATGGAATACTAATCCGTAAACTACAACATATGGGAATGGATATAGGGTTGGTGAGATGGATAGGTGGTTGGTTGATGGAGAGATATCAAAGAGTAGTTTATTCAGGAGTAGAGTCCAAAAGACGGCCTGTGACTAGTGGTGTGCCGAAGGGGTCTGTTCTTGGACCACTGCTGTTTAATCTGTTCATTAACGATATAGGGAAGGATCTAAGTGGAACAATTCATTTGTTCGCTGATGATGCAAAGTTGGGTAGGGCAATAGTGAATGCAGAAGATGTCAAAGTCTTGCAGGATGACTTAGATAGATTGGAGTTCTGGGCTAAGGAGAATGGATGTCAATTTAATGTGACAAAATGTAAGGTTATGCATTTTGGGGTGAAAAGATTAGCCGCAGTATACCACATTGGTGGAACTGTACTCCAAGAGATTGATGAGGCTAGGGACTTGGGGGTGTTGTTGGTGATGAAGTTTAGGGGGCACACTGCAAAAGTAGCTAAATCAGCTCATCAACTCACTTGGTTGTTGAAAAATACCTTGAAGAGCAGAGACAAGCAAGTTATTTTACCTCTGTAACGAGCCTTGATAAGACCTCATCTCGACTACTGTGCCCAGATTTGGTCACCTCGGTTCCTTCTTGATGGAGAGGAGGTGGAGAGGATCCAGAGGCGAGTGACTAAGATGATAAACAGGTCTATGGAATGAACCATATGAGAACAGGTTGAAGATTTGTGGGTTGCAGAAACTAGTTGATAAGCAGAGGAGGGGAGATATGATTGAGACATTCAAATTGCTAAAGGGATTCTATAGGATTAATTCAGAGGATATTTTTGAGATCAGGACTGGTGGAGGGAGAACTAGGGGACACCTATGGAAGCTGGGCAAGAGTGTGGTTAGCAGGGGTGTTAGAGCTGGGTTCTTTACTTTTAGAGTGGTAAATGAGTGGAATAAGCTGCCAGAGTCTGTTGTGGGTGCTACGACGGTTAACGAGTTCAAGGCAAGGTATGATAGATACTGTGAGAATGTAATCGCATAGTTGTGTGGACATGATGTTTAGGGCCTCCCTCGATGAGTCAAAGGACTCCTGGAGTCGCCCGAAATAACAATAATAATGTCCTGGGCAGAAATCCAACAGGTATTTGCCATTATTTAAGCTTTCCTCTTTTTTTCAAATTTTCTCAAAATATTTTTGTATGTGGATAAGGAGGCAATTAAAACAATTTATATGAAAAAAAAAAAAAAGAAACAAAAAAGTATTTTTTTTTCATTTTTTTATGTTAGCTATATACAAGACAATTTTAACTTATTAATCTGAGAGCTGGGTTTGCTGAGCGGTTAGTGTATATGCTTTCCATACACAGTTTGTGGTTTAGAATCCAACTGTGGGCACTGATGTTTGTAAAAGCCTGCACTGGATTGAGCTTCTATAGTTCCTTGAGTTTGTACTTGTCTTACGTCTTACAAAAATCATTAAAAAGGCTATAGACTACAGATGTCAGTTGTGAGAAAAAAATAGTGGAGGGAATAAATGGCATCAATGGCAAATCACATTAAGAATGAGGATACCGAGAGATAACCTTATACTGCCAGCATCAGGGATGAGGGAGGAGAACATTTAAGTTGCATTGTCACTTAAATAAAATTATTACTATTTATTATTATTATTACATGACACTTCCAGGGAGTCCAAGGACTCATCGAGGGAGGGCACTTGCTCTACAGCTCTGTCTCCACCAACTACAACAAACCGCAACTACCATCATCATCATCTGCACCAACGCCATCTACCACCCACTACTAGTATTTTCACAGATAATCACAAACATCCATGCCCACGGCAGGAATCGAACCCGCAGCCTTTTGGCTGGAAAGAAGATACGCTAACCAGGAAAACATGAGTTTTTGCCAGAATGCAGGAAGAACTAGGTTAAATGATGGAGTAAATGGTAAACAGTAAGATGCCTTAGAACACAGACATACGAGATCTAACAATATTGGAATCCTGACAGATAACAGACTATGAAGGAAAATGGTGGATAGGAAGTTAGTAATGGTGTAAACGTTTATTGTAGCGCTGCCATAATATCCTGTTTCCCCACCTAAGGATATATATGACAAATTTCATGATAAGGTGTAATGAGAGTTAGGTAATGAAATAAAGTAGAAGTGAATAAAACGAACAGTGAAATTAGGCAAGCGGTATGAAGAAAGTTCAGAAGTGAGAAGATAGTCAGCAGTTATCAGATACAAGAGGAGCATAAAATGCAGACTAGCAAAATGCAAGCATGATAAAGAAAAAATAAGTGTAATATGAAAGGAAAACTGCCATAATGGTGTGCATAATAATTTATAATACCTAGAGGGTATGCAAATACTGAAGAGACTAGAAGTGATGAGAATGCTGGATATTAAATCAGGATGTGGGAATGGTTGATATATCATCACATACTTTTGGGAAAGTGCTAAACAGTTGAATCTGGCTTTGACTTGGTTAATGAGTATAACGAAAACAGATGGAGTTGTTTATGGAAGAGCCAAAGCAACGAGGCCAGTGGTATTGTCTGTAAATTGAGTGTGTTCTTTGGCCAGTTTGTATAGAAGAAAAATTTGAGTTTAACCTGGGCTATGGTAACCAGGAAAAAAGCAAAATAATGTGAATGCACAAAAAAAGGTTCTAGAACAGATGTTTCCAATTATAGACCAGTTTGTATATTATCAGCTGTTCTTAAGGTAATGAAGAAATTGCTAAGAATAGAATGATTGGATTGAAAGGAAGAATTCTCTAGAATGATTATCATGAATAGGGCATGAATGGCAGATCTTGCTTTTGCAGTTCTGAGACTGCTAAAGCATTTTATGGTAATATAAAAAATACGACCGATAAAGAAGGCTTATATAGTGTAATCTTATTGGACTTAACAAAAGATAGACTGACACATGAAAAACTGAAAACATTTTTAATTAAAAATGTTCATCCCTTTCCAACATCACCATTATGGCCACAATTCTAACATTATTAACAAAATACATGTTCCTCCCTCCATCCTACCTCACATATATATCTGAAGCACTTCAGAAAAAATAGCCACAATTTTAAAGAAATATACTGTTTGCACTGCTTTCAAACTCCATATGAAGCTGGATGCTCTTATCCACTTCTCTAAAGACCAACTTCTTGAACTCTCAGTTAGAAATGTTTGTAAATGTCTTTGTACTTACTGATTGTCTTATTATGGATAAATTGGAAGGTCTATCAACAATCATCTTGAAAAATACATAAGGATGCATTCACCACAGCTGTGGTTGGTTAGTCAGACCTAATATCTAGCAGAACTTGATTTTGATACTCTACATAGAGTGAAAGGAGAAAAAAAAGTTTCACTGCAGTAAGAACAAACAAGACTTTTTTTTCTTTTTTGATTCAGCACTAAATCTCAAAAAAATAACCCAACCTCAATAAATATAGCTATGTGAAACTCCTCTAAGATATGGGAAACTTATTCTTAGAACTCCCAGCTACCAACTTAGGCTGCCTACCAGCAGCTATAGAAGTAACTCTTGTGAATTTACAGTTGTTCTATACATAATCACTACCAGTTGTTCTTGTGTTGCTTGTACATGTATTAAAATTCTTATGATGCTATTATATGGAGTTATCCATCATTGGGAATGATGTCTCAGTGACAGAGATGAAATACTTAAGCCATTAAACTAATATTTAATTCATTTCTGGTGCGGTGTTAATTCCTTTAAATCTGAAAATGAACTTTAGGCTTCAATGCTAGTTAAATACATGAATGGAATATATCACTGTGAATTCCAGAATGTGTGAAATGAACTGACAAATAGTTATACAATACAATATTTATGTTGCTTGAGTGAGACCTCCTATGGTTTTCATGAAGGCTGACTTCAAGAAAATCTGTTTTAACAATACCATGGAAAGTTGAATATGAAGATAAAATTATGAAATACAGCTTCACAAATTTATGAGTAGAGAAAAGAAATAACAAAAGAAACACAAGTGAGAGACTGTATATAAAATTGATATAGAGGAAATTATTTGTTTCATAGAAGGGGGAAAGGAGTAAGGCCATGGTCAAGCATGTTATTTTATTCTTTTTTAATTTATTTATTTATTTTGTGCGCGCGCATAAGCACATGAGGTAAGCAACTTCAATAAGTTGTCATATACTTCTTCAGTGAATGCGTTCAAAACAGAAGCAACAAAATATACATTGGTGTGAAAATTTCGGAGCCTCCCTCAATGACAAGGTCATTGAAGGGGTAGAGATGTTCAAAACAATTATTCAAATCATGACTACAAAAATTTTTTAGAGATTATTACTGATAGCAAATATTTCGGTACTGCCAACAATTTAGTTAATAAAATTGTGAAGAAGCTAGTGCATCATGAAGACTAAAATCTTCCTATGGAAATAACTTCAATATAGGAAAATTAGGCAGAAAATATAAAGATTTCATGAAGGAAAAAAAAAAAAAAGTCTATTTGTAAAATGAACATGGGGAAATATCAGCCACAAGAGTTCTGGATGGGGAAGCATCAGAAACTATGCACGAATCATTTGCTGGGCGTGATCTAAAGTTATCAAGCTCTTGACTGAATTCATAAATCACAAGTCAGTAAATGAAATATATTATTATTATCATCTAACATCTCCATGAAATCCAAGTACTGTACTTTTCACTACACTGCAGGATTCAAAGTTTGCATTAATAGCCTTTGACCTTAAGGGATGTATTTTTTTTTTTATATAAACTTCGAAATTTCTATGAAAAAATGTACCACTAAGATCACGATCATCTACGCTGTCTGATGAGCTCTATTAAAAAAAAAATATCGTTCTGTCTTCTTAAAATTAACAAATGACAGAAAGTTTATTAACTGAATTAACTCTACGTACTGCGATGAACCTTACATGGTTCCACAGCAGCAGTGAATAATATTAACTACAAAATTTACTTTAAATAAACATTACCAGTATCACTACCTCTTTTCACCTTCCCGTGCTCCTGTATACGACGGGCAGCACAGAAGAGCAGGTTTTTATAAATAAACACTACTCTGTTCTATAAATACCGATACCATCATTACATTAATATCGACATACACTAAACAGTGTAAGGTTTGCTTTACCGACTTCTAGCAGCTAAAAGTTACCCACCCACCCTCTTTTAATTCCCATAAGGAGTAAAGCAGTACTATTCATAATATTCAACACACATATAGCTGCATATCAGTAAAAATACGGAAGCTAATTTCATGGCCTCATATTGTATTATTTTAAGTATTGTAGAGATATTGTTTCTTATTATTAGGCCCACGAAGCCCAAAGATTCATTTCAGAAGGGATCGCTACACATAAGTAAAGTACTGTTCACCAATATAGTACATTATCCACCATCTTATACAGTCTTCTTCTTCTTCTTCTTCTTAAGCTTTCACGAACCATTCAGGCTCTTTTAGCTGTCCACCTTGGACTTCTCAACCATCCCCCTTCCCCACAAAGATAAGGTGGTTAGCCCTATGCATCCCCAAGTGTCCTATGTCTGTAGATGCGTGTGCTCACGGGGAGAGTTTACCAGCTCCGGGGTACGAAAAACCCAAGTTTCTGGGAGAGTAAAGGAAAAAAAAAACTGTAAGTCCGTATGAGATCGGCTAACTGACCTTTAGTCGAAAGACCCCACATAAAGATTGTTCACCTCTTCGACGGGAATCGAATGGAGGTCCTTCGGACCAAAGGATATCGTCCATACTAAGTGAGTTACGGAAGTTCATCTTATACCCTTTCTCAAATCATAATATTTATCCATTATACGAACGACCTCGTCCACTCCCTATGCTGGCATAAAAAAGCGTTTAATGATTTTTTTTTTCCTTTTTTCTTTATCCGCTGTACATAAGGCCAACGACTTGCCCAGGTTAGCATTCGTAATTTTATGATAAGGTAGTTCTTTAGATATGCATATATCCACAGTGTGCATCATGACTTAACGCTTCTGAAAATAACTAGATAAGGCATTAAAGGAGTTAGCAATGATTGGTTCAAATCCTATTTGAATAACAGAAAACGATATACTAGTTATGGCACCTGCAATACTGCAACAAAAATAATAAAATAAGAAGTCCCTCAAGGTTCAGTGGTAGGACCTACCATATTTTTCATATTAGATAATGATCAGCATAAGAACAGGCTTTTTTGTCAAAATGATATCGTTCGCAGATGACATCGTATTAATATACAGTTATTAATATTCTACAAAATCTTAAATCCACTCTAGAGGATCTACAAAATCGGATCAATTATGATATGTTGAAATTATATGTTGAAATTGCCTCCGTAGCGCAATTGGAAGAACGACGGTACATTGCGCCCTTCGATTGGAATAGGCCTAAGTTCTATTCTCGTCGCGACGGGAGGAATCTTTATCTGGTCGATTTCAATCGAAGGTGAGTTAGCCGATCTCATATGGAGGTAGCAGGGTTTTTTCTCCCGGAAACTCGGGTTTTTCATCCCGCATACATACAAATCGGCCCATCAGAACACACGCAATTTACAGACAAAAATTACTAGTTGTGGTGGTGTTGGAAGTGGGCGGTAGATGGCGTTGATGGAGATGATTCGTAGTAGAGGTTAGGTGTAGAGAGAATTGTAGATGTCCTCCCACGATGAGTCTTCGGACTCCTTGGAGGTATCAGGAATAATAATAATAATAATAAATGAGTGGTTCAGCAAAAAATCTCTGGGAAGAAAAAGTCTTGTAGTCCAACGACTCACAGTACACCTTTTTTCGGGACCAACGGTAGGCAGACAGTTTTGCAGGAGCAACATGAAACAACCCAGCTTGCCTTGTAAACACAACTGAAGATTCTGAAGGTTGTGTCATGGTATTTGAAATGTTCTGTTGGTATAGAAAGGGATATTAGAAAAGCGTTTCTCTTTTCTAACAGCAAATTCCATTTTGCCAAATCTCAGCTAGTTAGACTGTCTGGTGAAGCTTGGTATGTTATAGACATACCCATAGTCCAAACTCCTGTGGAATCTATTCCAACCCACATGCGTGCTATTATTCGGGATGAAGAAGTTTCCACATGGGATTAAATTTTTCATTTACCTGAGTCCCACCCAAGAAAAGCTATTAGTAATAGTATATGCAAACTTGGGTTTGCTAAGGATTTTTCCCCATTTTTATCAATTTTATAATCACCTAAGAGTCAAAACATTGTGACCAGGGCGTTTTCGTCCAAATCCAAGCAACTGCAGAGAAACGACACCACATGTGCAGTTCATATTATTATTCAGGGAGTCCAAGACTCACTTGATGCTGGCCTCTTAAGCAGTGTTATTCTTGTTCTTCAGATGGGAAATGCAGCGGACTTACGTGAGTGTGACAAAGGCTAAATGGTGATGACCAAACGACTTGGTCAGAGCAAGGCTTGTGGGATGCTCACAGTTAGCCATGGTGAGTACCTTTAAAAAGTGGTTGAAGGAGTGAAAAACCACGAGCCGCTGGCAAGCTGTTGACTGGATGCACCACAGCTCATCGATGCTCGAGTCGAGCCAAGGCTCTCCCTGATGGTACGAGCCAACAGATTGGTGACTGTGCCGCAGCTCGCAGATAATTTGAAATCTGGTGACGGGTGTAATGTTCAACAACCCACAGAATATGAAATCCTGCTGAAAATAGGGAAGCATAGGGCTGCTCCAAGTACCCATGAAAAACTCGATTCACAGTTGGATGCGCCTCAAATGAGCATGTGAACATCAAAATTGCACATCAAAACATGAGTGGACAAAAGACATCTAGTCTGATGAATCTTTTTTGTGTTGTAACATGTTTACAGCTGAATAAGTGAATAATCCTTTCCCTGAGGATATCTTATCATCAGGATGCTAAAACAAGCCAGTAAAGGCAGTATAATGCTTTGAGCAATGTTCTTCTAGGAAACCCTGAGTCCAGTAAGCCATGTGCAGAAAACTATGGCGTCTATCACCTACCTATTTTTTACACTAACATAAACATCATTTCCAGACCAGGTACATCCGTTCGTGGCAACGGTTATGCATTTTTTTTAACAGGATAATGCACCATGCCACACTGCTGGGATTGTGCAAGAATGATTCGCAAAACAAGAGGATTTCTAGGTATTGCTCTAGAATCTAAATTCCCCGGACATCGGTCGAATTGAGCATCTGTAGTTTGTGTTGGAACATAAAATCCTCAAAACGGCAGTTCAACAACGTAACTCACAATAATTAAAGGATTTGCTGGTTACGAAGTTGATACCCATCACCACAACTTCCTGGATAAGAGGTGTTTTGGTGGCACCTGAAGAAACAAAATATAAATTAGATAGGGGGTCATAATATATATATATATATATATATATATATATATATATATATATATATATATATATATATATATCTGTAGTATTAACTCGAAATTGGGATATGTTCATAGTTATATATACCAAGACTAGAATAACAATTTAATTTATTCAAAACGCAACATGTGTCATCGGATTGTCCGACTTCTTCAGACGTGGGAACATAGAAAGCAAATAAACACTATAAGAAACATCCTATCACTATTAAAATGACTGTTATAAAATTCGGTTAACTTTGAACTGTAGCTACAGTCCGTGTTGAAATTCAATTGTTAGGCAGCCTGCGTGCGTCTGATTTCACGAGTGTGTCAATATCGGATAGCAGAGATGGAAGAGTCTGGTAGATTATAACGTGTTATGAGAATGTGCAAGAGAATTGGCAACTTGTCTAACCAGGATATTTAACTTAAGCCTCAGTTCTGGTAAAGTGCCAATAGAGTGGAAGGAGGGGAAAATAGTTCCATTGCACAAGTGAGGCTCTAAGACTGAGGTTGCAAATTATAGACCAATCAGTATATCTGGAGTGGTGGTTAAGATTTTGGAGAAATTGGTAAAAATTAGAATTCAGGACTGGGTGGACAGCAATATGATACTTTGTAAGGGGCAACATGGTTTTGTGAAGGGTAGGTCTTGCCTAAGTAATTTGCTTACTTTCTATAATAAAGTAACAGTGGAGTTGGATAAAGGATATTGTTACTCAGTGATACTGCTTAACTTTTCAAAGGCTTTTGACAGGACTCCACATGGAACTCTGTTACATAAATTAAAGCAAATGGGTATGGATCCGAAGATGGTGATTTGGATTAAAGGTTGGCTGGTGGACAGATATCAAAGAGTGGTTTACGGAGAAGCTGAGTCCAGGAAAAGGCAAGTCACTAGTGGAGTACCTCAAGGCTCAGTTCTTGGTCCTCTATTGTGTTTACTATATTAACGTATGCTGTTTACTATATTAACGGAACTTAACTGCAAGAAGTTAACGAGACAAGAGACTTGGGAGTTATTGTGGACAGAAAACTTAAGTTTAAAAGACATATTGCAAAGATTGCCAAAACATCACATCAAATTACATGGTTGTTAAGGAACACACTAACAAGCAGGAATAGGGAGGTTATTGTATCACTCTATAAGCCATTAATAAGGCCACATTTATACTATTGTACACAGATCTGGTCACCAGGATTTCTTGGTGATGCGGAAATGGTGGAGCGGATTCAGAGGCAGGTTACATAGATTGTTGCAGATCTGTGGGATATTCACTATGAGGATAGATTGATGATCTGTGGGCTCTATAAACTAGCTGATAGAAGTAGGAGTGGAAATATGATAGAGGTATTTAAATTGTTAAAGGGATTTTACAGGATTAATACTGATGATATTTTTTAGACCAGTGCAGTAAGTGAGAGAATGAGGAGCCATCCCTGGAGATAGTGTAAGAGTGTGGTTAACAAGGGTGTTAGGATTAGATTTTTTACTTGGGAGGTTGTGAATGGGTGGAATGCTTTGCCAGAGGTGGTTGTGAATGCTTCAACTATGAATGAATTTAAGGAGAGGTATGACAGGTATTGTGTAAATAATAGTTAATGTGACAATGTCGGGTCTCCCGCGATGAGTCTTTTGACTCCATGGAGATACCGTTAAAATAATAATAATAATAATAATAATAATAATAATAATAATAATAATAATAAATCAGCTAACGCCTTTTTATTCCCGTATACGGGGAGTAGGCGAGGCCATTTAGCCCTATCTAACTTACGGAGACTGAGTGGGCAGTTCAATCTCCACTGGTACCAATCAAAGATAAATGGCCCAAGACTATCACTAATTATGCAGTATACAGTGAAGAGAGACGGATCAAATGTGCCGCCATTTCGTGGTCCCTGACCCTAACACAATATATTTAATCTCTGAAATAATGTGGGTTCTACGGTCGATTTTCTTGCGTTTACGGGAAGAAAAACCCGAGTTTCCGGGAGGAAAAACCCGCTTGCCCGTGCCAGAGATCGACTAACTCGGGAACAGGACGAAAAAAGGCTTAGGAAAATTTCCTCTAGTTGGCGACTAGACTCGAAAACACCACATCCACTGAGCTACACAGGCCTAATAATAATAATAATAATAATAATAATAATAATAATAATAATAATAATAATAATAATAATAATAATAATAATAATAATAATAATAATAATTTTTTTAATAATAATAAATTTATTGATTGCTAAAATATTTATACATACAATAAACATCTTGTGTAACATTGCACCTTATAATTTTACAGAGTTCAGCAATTCATACACTGGATTTCAATTAAAATTTTTAACAATAATTTTTTGCCTTTATATTATGTATTTGCAACACATGTTCTTCTAATATTAACGATGCAGATTAGACAGAATTTTTTGTATAATTTTTTATTTTATTCATCATCATCATCAACATCATCATCATCATCATAAGTATCAAGGTTTTAGGACTGGCATGGCCTGTTCCGGCCATAGAAGTCATCGTTGAGTCGTATAAGAGGACGTCCTGGTTTTCTTTTTCCTAATGGCTTGTACTTTAAGGCTTGTTTTGGTAAGCTTTCTGTTTTCATTCTTTGAATGTGTTCCATCCATTCATGTTTATATTTTTTAATTTTTTCTTTATTTATTTGTTTATTTATTCATCTATTTGTGTTGTTGCTACTGTTTATGAATGGGATGCTAGTGATTTGTAATGTGTATATTAGTGTTAATGGTTTCTTAACTTTATTGGTATATTTTCCAGAGTTCGTTTTTTAATGTTCTGTAGTTATCTACTTGTTTAAACTTTCCTGGTAGGTTGTTGAGTTGCGTGGGTATCTGATGTGATCTCACAAAAGATCCGAATACACACAAATAGCTTCCGTTCATAGCGTTTGTGGGTGTAAAACACGAAAATAACGTTTCCGTGAAATTTTGCAAAAAGTCAATTTTTTCGTGTTTTTTAGTCAAAAGCAGCTTGTTTTCACTCTTACAGCACGAATACGCTGATACTCGCTGGAAAATGATCCGATCGATATGAAACTTTTTATATAGGCATAGGGCAGTGCAATCTATCAAACTGCGCTAATAAGAACTTAATCGGGTGATATGCAAATTTTTAAAAATTCAACATTAGTTCGATAACAGCGCCCTCTAACGACATAATGTCCAAACAAGGTATAAAGCACTATACTATGTATTGCTGGTTTCTTTAACAACCTCTGCGTTAAATTATGTGCCATATAACGAAATATACTTAAATACACTCAAATAGCTTCATTAGATAGCGTTTGTGTGTGTAAAACACGAAAATAACGTTTCCGTGAAATTTTGCAAAAAGTCAATTTTTTCGTGTTTTTTAGTCAAAAGCAGCTTGTTTTCACTCTTACAGCACGAATACGCCGATACTCGCTGGAAAATGATCCGATCGATATGAAACTTTTTATATAGGCATAGGGCAGTGCTATCTATCAAACTGCGCTAATAAGAACTTAATCCGGTGATATGCAAATTTTTAAAAAATTCAACATTAGTTCGATAACAGCGCCCTCTAACGACATAATGTCCAAACAAGGTATAAAGCACTATACTATGTATTGCTGGTTTCTTTAACAACCTCTGCGTTAAATTATGTGCCATATAACGAAATATACTTAAATACACTCAAATAGCTTCATTAGATAGCGTTTGTGTGTGTAAAACACGAAAATAACGTTTCCGTGAAATTTTGCAAAAAGTCAATTTTTTCGTGTTTTTTAGTCAAAAGCAGCTTGTTTTCACTCTTACAGCACGAATACGCTGATACTCGCTGGAAAATGATCCGATCGATATGAAACTTTTTATATAGGCATAGGGCAGTGCTATCTATCAAACTGCGCTAATAAGAACTTAATCGGGTGATATGCAAATTTTTAAAAAATTCAACATTAGTTCGATAACAGCGCCCTCTAACGACATAATGTCCAAACAAGGTATAAAGCACTATACTATGTATTGCTGGTTTCTTTAACAACCTCTGCGTTAAATTATGTGCCATATAACGAAATATACTTAAATACACTCAAATAGCTTCATTAGATAGCGTTTGTGTGTGTAAAACACGAAAATAACGTTTCCGTGAAATTTTGCAAAAAGTCAATTTTTTCGTGTTTTTTAGTCAAAAGCAGCTTGTTTTCACTCTTACAGCACGAATACGCTGATACTCGCTGGAAAATGATCCGATCGATATGAAACTTTTTATATAGGCATAGGGCAGTGCTATCTATCAAACTGCGCTAATAAGAACTTAATCCGGTGATATGCAAATTTTTAAAAAATTCAACATTAGTTCGATAACAGCGCCCTCTAACGACATAATGTCCAAACAAGGTATAAAGCACTATACTATGTATTGCTGGTTTCTTTAACAACCTCTGCGTTAAATTATGTGCCATATAACGAAATATACTTAAATACACTCAAATAGCTTCATTAGATAGCGTTTGTGTGTGTAAAACACGAAAATAACGTTTCCGTGAAATTTTGCAAAAAGTCAATTTTTTCGTGTTTTTTAGTCAAAAGCAGCTTGTTTTCACTCTTACAGAACGAATACGCTGATACTCGCTGGAAAATGATCCGATCGATATGAAACTTTTTATATAGGCATAGGGCAGTGCTATCTATCAAACTGCGCTAATAAGAACTTAATCCGGTGATATGCAAATTTTTAAAAAATTCAACATTAGTTCGATAACAGCGCCCTCTAACGACATAATGTCCAAACAAGGTATAAAGCACTATACTATGTATTGCTGGTTTCTTTAACAACCTCTGCGTTAAATTATGTGCCATATAACGAAATATACTTAAATACACTCAAGTAGCTTCATTAGATAGCGTTTGTGTGTGTAAAACACGAAAATAACGTTTCCGTGAAATTTTGCAAAAAGTCAATTTTTTCGTGTTTTTTAGTCAAAAGCAGCTTGTTTTCACTCTTACAGCACGAATACGCCGATACTCGCTGGAAAATGATCCGATCGATATGAAACTTTTTATATAGGCATAGGGCAGTGCTATCTATCAAACTGCGCTAATAAGAACTTAATCCTGTGATATGCAAATTTTTAAAAATTCAACATTAGTTCGATAACAGCGCCCTCTAACGACATAATGTCCAAATAAGGTATAAAGCACTATACTATGTATTGCTGGTTTCTTTAACAACCTCTGCGTTAAATTATGTGCCATATAACGAAATATACTTAAATACACTCAAATAGCTTCATTAGATAGCGTTTGTGTGTGTAAAACACGAAAATAACGTTTCCGTGAAATTTTGCAAAAAGTCAATTTTTTCGTGTTTTTTAGTCAAAAGCAGCTTGTTTTCACTCTTACAGCACGAATACGCTGATACTCGCTGGAAAATGATCCGATCGATATGAAACTTTTTATATAGGCATAGGGCAGTGCTATCTATCAAACTGCGTTAATAAGAACTTAATCCGGTGATATGCAAATTTTTAAAAAATTCAACATTAGTTCGATAACAGCGCCCTCTAACGACATAATGTCCAAATAAGGTTTAAAGTATAAAGCACTATACTATGTATTGCTGGTTTCTTTAACAACCTCTGCGTTAAATTATGTGCCATATAACGAAATATACTTAAATACACTCAAATAGCTTCATTAGATAGCGTTTGTGTGTGTAAAACACGAAAATAACGTTTCCGTGAAATTTTGCAAAAAGTCAATTTTTTCGTGTTTTTTAGTCAAAAGCAGCTTGTTTTCACTCTTACAGCACGAATACGCTGATACTCGCTGGAAAATGATCCGAGTGATATGAAACTTTTTACATAGGCATAGGGCAGTGTTATCTCTCAAACTGCGCTAATAAGAACTTAATCGGGTGATATGCAAATTTTTAAAATATTCAACATTAGTTCGATAACAGCGCCCTCTAACGACATAATGTCCAAATAAGGTATAAAGCATCATACTCTGTATTGCTGGTTTCTTTAACAACCTCTGCGTTAAATTATGTGCCATATAACGAAATATACTTAAATACACTCAAATAGCTTCATTAGATAGCGTTTGTGTGTGTAAAACACGAAAATAACGTTTCCGTGAAATTTTGCAAAAAGTGAATTTTTTCGTGTTTTTTAGTCAAAAGCAGCTTGTTTTCACTTTTACAGCACGAATACGCTGATACTCGCTGGAAAATGATCCGATCGATATGAAACTTTTTATATAGGCATAGGGCAGTGCTATCTATCAAACTGCGCTAATAAGAACTTAATCCGGTGATATGCAAATTTTTAAAAAATTCAACATTAGTTCGATAACAGCGCCCTCTAACGACATAATGTCCAAATAAGGTATAAAGCACTATACTATGTATTGCTGGTTTCTTTAACAACCTCTGCGTTAAATTATGTGCCATATAACGAAATATACTTAAATACACTCAAGTAGCTTCATTAGATAGCGTTTGTGTGTGTAAAACACGAAAATAACGTTTCCGTGAAATTTTGCAAAAAGTCAATTTTTTCGTGTTTTTTAGTCAAAAGCAGCTTGTTTTCACTCTTACAGCACGAATACGCCGATACTCGCTGGAAAATGATCCGATCGATATGAAACTTTTTATATAGGCATAGGGCAGTGCTATCTATCAAACTGCGCTAATAAGAACTTAATCCGGTGATATGCAAATTTTTAAAAAATTCAACATTAGTTCGATAACAGCGCCCTCTAACGACATAATGTCCAAACAAGGTATAATGCATTATACTCTGTATTGCTGGTTTCTTTAACAACCTCTGCGTTAAATTATGTGCCATATAACGAAATATACTTAAATACACTCAAATAGCTTCATTAGATAGCGTTTGTGTGTGTAAAACACGAAAATAACGTTTCCGTGAAATTTTGCAAAAAGTCAATTTTTTCGTGTTTTTTAGTCAAAAGCAGCTTGTTTTCACTCTTACAGCACGAATACGCTGATACTCGCTGGAAAATGATCCGATCGATATGAAACTTTTTATATAGGCATAGGGCAGTGCTATCTATCAAACTGCGCTAATAAGAACTTAATCCTGTGATATGCAAATTTTTAAAAATTCAACATTAGTTCGATAACAGCGCCCTCTAACGACATAATGTCCAAATAAGGTATAAAGCACTATACTATGTATTGCTGGTTTCTTTAACAACCTCTGCGTTAAATTATGTGCCATATAACGAAATATACTTAAATACACTCAAGTAGCTTCATTAGATAGCGGTTGTGTGTGTAAAACACGAAAATAACGTTTCCGTGAAATTTTGCAAAAAGTGAATTTTTTCGTGTTTTTTAGTCAAAAGCAGCTTGTTTTCACTCTTACAGCACGAATACGCTGATACTCGCTGGAAAATGATCCGATCGATATGAAACTTTTTATATAGGCATAGGGCAGTGCGATCTATCAAACTGCGCTAATAAGAACTTAATCCGGTGATATGCAAATTTTTAAAAAATTCAACATTAGTTCGATAACAGCGCCCTCTAACGACATAATGTCCAAACAAGGTATAAAGCACTATACTATGTATTGCTGGTTTCTTTAACAACCTCTGCGTTAAATTATGTGCCATATAACGAAATATACTTAAATACACTCAAATAGCTTCATTAGATAGCGTTTGTGTGTGTAAAACACGAAAATAACGTTTCCGTGAAATTTTGCAAAAAGTCAATTTTTTCGTGTTTTTTAGTCAAAAGCAGCTTGTTTTCACTCTTACAGCACGAATACGCTGATACTCGCTGGAAAATGATCCGATCGATATGAAACTTTTTATATAGGCATAGGGCAGTGCTATCTATCAAACTGCGCTAATAAGAACTTAATCGGGTGATATGCAAATTTTTAAAAAATTCAACATTAGTTCGATAACAGCGCCCTCTAACGACATAATGTCCAAACAAGGTATAAAGCACTATACTATGTATTGCTGGTTTCTTTAACAACCTCTGCGTTAAATTATGTGCCATATAACGAAATATACTTAAATACACTCAAATAGCTTCATTAGATAGCGTTTGTGTGTGTAAAACACGAAAATAACGTTTCCGTGAAATTTTGCAAAAAGTCAATTTTTTCGTGTTTTTTAGTCAAAAGCAGCTTGTTTTCACTCTTACAGCACGAATACGCCGATACTCGCTGGAAAATGATCCGATCGATATGAAACTTTTTATATAGGCATAGGGCAGTGCTATCTATCAAACTGCGCTAATAAGAACTTAATCCGGTGATATGCAAATTTTTAAAAAATTCAACATTAGTTCGATAACAGCGCCCTCTAACGACATAATGTCCAAACAAGGTATAAAGCACTATACTATGTATTGCTGGTTTCTTTAACAACCTCTGCGTTAAATTATGTGCCATATAACGAAATATACTTAAATACACTCAAATAGCTTCATTAGATAGCGTTTGTGTGTGTAAAACACGAAAATAACGTTTCCGTGAAATTTTGCAAAAAGTCAATTTTTTCGTGTTTTTTAGTCAAAAGCAGCTTGTTTTCACTCTTACAGCACGAATACGCCGATACTCGCTGGAAAATGATCCGATCGATATGAAACTTTTTATATAGGCATAGGGCAGTGCTATCTATGAAACTGCGCTAATAAGAACTTAATCCGGTGATATGCAAATTTTTAAAAAATTCAACATTAGTTCGATAACAGCGCCCTCTAACGACATAATGTCCAAACAAGGTATAAAGCACTATACTATGTATTGCTGGTTTCTTTAACAACCTCTGCGTTAAATTATGTGCCATATAACGAAATATACTTAAATACACTCAAATAGCTTCATTAGATAGCGTTTGTGTGTGTAAAACACGAAAATAACGTTTCCGTGAAATTTTGCAAAAAGTGAATTTTTTCGTGTTTTTTAGTCACAAGCAGCTTGTTTTCACTCTTACAGCACGAATACGCTGATACTCGCTGGAAAATGATCCGATCGATATGAAACTTTTTATATAGGCATAGGGCAGTGCGATCTATCAAACTGCGCTAATAAGAACTTAATCCGGTGATATGCAAATTTTTAAAAAATTCAACATTAGTTCGATAACAGCGCCCTCTAACGACATAATGTCCAAACAAGGTATAAAGCACTGTACTATGTATTGCTGGTTTCTTTAACAACCTCTGCGTTAAATTATGTGCCATATAACGAAATATACTTAAATACACTCAAATAGCTTCATTAGATAGCGTTTGTGTGTGTAAAACACGAAAATAACGTTTCCGTGAAATTTTGCAAAAAGTCAATTTTTTCGTGTTTTTTAGTCAAAAGCAGCTTGTTTTCACTCTTACAGCACGAATACGCTGATACTCGCTGGAAAATGATCCGATCGATAGGAAACTCTTTATATAGGCATAGTGCAGTGCTATCTATCAAACTGCGCTAATAAGAACTTAATCCTGTGATATGCAAATTTTTAAAAATTCAACATTAGTTCGATAACAGCGCCCTCTAACGACATAATGTCCAAATAAGGTATAAAGCACTATACTATGTATTGCTGGTTTCTTTAACAACCTCTGCGTTAAATTATGTGCCATATAACGAAATATACTTAAATACACTCAAATAGCTTCATTAGATAGCGTTTGTGTGTGTAAAACACGAAAATAACGTTTCCGTGAAATTTTGCAAAAAGTCAATTTTTTCGTGTTTTTTAGTCAAAAGCAGCTTGTTTTCACTCTTACAGCACGAATACGCTGATACTCGCTGGAAAATGATCCGATCGATATGAAACTTTTTATATAGGCATAGGGCAGTGCTATCTATCAAACTGCGCTAATAAGAACTTAATCCGGTGATATGCAAATTTTTAAAAAATTCAACATTAGTTCGATAACAGCGCCCTCTAACGACATAATGTCCAAACAAGGTATAAAGCACTATACTATGTATTGCTGGTTTCTTTAACAACCTCTGCGTTAAATTATGTGCCATATAACGAAATATACTTAAATACACTCAAATAGCTTCATTAGATAGCGTTTGTGTGTGTAAAACACGAAAATAACGTTTCCGTGAAATTTTGCAAAAAGTCAATTTTTTCGTGTTTTTTAGTCAAAAGCAGCTTGTTTTCACTCTTACAGCACGAATACGCCGATACTCGCTGGAAAATGATCCGATCGATATGAAACTTTTTATATAGGCATAGGGCAGTGCTATCTATGAAACTGCGCTAATAAGAACTTAATCCGGTGATATGCAAATTTTTAAAAAATTCAACATTAGTTCGATAACAGCGCCCTCTAACGACATAATGTCCAAATAAGGTATAAAGCACTATACTATGTATTGCTGGTTTCTTTAACAACCTCTGCGTTAAATTATGTGCCATATAACGAAATATACTTAAATACACTCAAATAGCTTCATTAGATAGCGTTTGTGTGTGTAAAACACGAAAATAACGTTTCCGTGAAATTTTGCAAAAAGTGAATTTTTTCGTGTTTTTTAGTCAAAAGCAGCTTGTTTTCACTCTTACAGCACGAATACGCTGATACTCGCTGGAAAATGATCCGATCGATATGAAACTTTTTATATAGGCATAGGGCAGTGCGATCTATCAAACTGCGCTAATAAGAACTTAATCCGGTGATATGCAAATTTTTAAAAAATTCAACATTAGTTCGATAACAGCGCCCTCTAACGACATAATGTCCAAACAAGGTATAAAGCACTATACTATGTATTGCTGGTTTCTTTAACAACCTCTGCGTTAAATTATGTGCCATATAACGAAATATACTTAAATACACTCAAATAGCTTCATTAGATAGCGTTTGTGTGTGTAAAACACGAAAATAACGTTTCCGTGAAATTTTGCAAAAAGTCAATTTTTTCGTGTTTTTTAGTCAAAAGCAGCTTGTTTTCACTCTTACAGCACGAATACGCCGATACTCGCTGGAAAATGATCCGATCGATATGAAACTTTTTATATAGGCATAGGGCAGTGCTATCTATCAAACTGCGCTAATAAGAACTTAATCGGGTGATATGCAAATTTTTAAAATATTCAACATTAGTTCGATAACAGCGCCCTCTAACGACATAATGTCCAAATAAGGTATAAAGCACTATACTATGTATTGCTGGTTTCTTTAACAACCTCTGCGTTAAATTATGTGCCATATAACGAAATATACTTAAATACACTCAAATAGCTTCATTAGATAGCGTTTGTGTGTGTAAAACACGAAAATAACGTTTCCGTGAAATTTTGCAAAAAGTCAATTTTTTCGTGTTTTTTAGTCAAAAGCAGCTTGTTTTCACTCTTACAGAACGAATACGCTGATACTCGCTGGAAAATGATCCGATCGATATGAAACTTTTTATATAGGCATAGGGCAGTGCTATCTATCAAACTGCGCTAATAAGAACTTAATCGGGTGATATGCAAATTTTTAAAAAATTCAACATTAGTTCGATAACAGCGCCCTCTAACGACATAATGTCCAAATAAGGTATAAAGCATTATACTATGTATTGCTGGTTTCTTTAACAACCTCTGCGTTAAATTATGTGCCATATAACGAAATATACTTAAATACACTCAAATAGCTTCATTAGATAGCGTTTGTGTGTGTAAA
Source organism: Typopeltis vanoorti (assembly GCF_054136105.1). Classification (NCBI taxonomy): domain Eukaryota; kingdom Metazoa; phylum Arthropoda; class Arachnida; order Uropygi; family Thelyphonidae; genus Typopeltis; species Typopeltis vanoorti. The sequence goes on from NC_143560.1 coordinate 140,111,601, forward strand.
ACACGAAAATAACGTTTCCGTGAAATTTTGCAAAAAGTCAATTTTTTCGTGTTTTTTAGTCAAAAGCAGCTTGTTTTCACTCTTACAGCACGAATACGCTGATACTCGCTGGAAAATGATCCGATCGATATGAAACTTTTTATATAGGCATAGGGCAGTGCTATCTATCAAACTGCGCTAATAAGAACTTAATCCGGTGATATGCAAATTTTTAAAAAATTCAACATTAGTTCGATAACAGCGCCCTCTAACGACATAATGTCCAAACAAGGTATAAAGCACTGTACTATGTATTGCTGGTTTCTTTAACAACCTCTGCGTTAAATTATGTGCCATATAACGAAATATACTTAAATACACTCAAATAGCTTCATTAGATAGCGTTTGTGTGTGTAAAACACGAAAATAACGTTTCCGTGAAATTTTGCAAAAAGTGAATTTTTTCGTGTTTTTTAGTCAAAAGCAGCTTGTTTTCACTCTTACAGCACGAATACGCTGATACTCGCTGGAAAATGATCCGATCGATATGAAACTTTTTATATAGGCATAGGGCAGTGCAATCTATCAAACTGCGCTAATAAGAACTTAATCCGGTGATATGCAAATTTTTAAAAAATTCAACATTAGTTCGATAACAGCGCCCTCTAACGACATAATGTCCAAACAAGGTATAAAGCACTATACTATGTATTGCTGGTTTCTTTAACAACCTCTGCGTTAAATTATGTGCCATATAACGAAATATACTTAAATACACTCAAATAGCTTCATTAGATAGCGTTTGTGTGTGTAAAACACGAAAATAACGTTTCCGTGAAATTTTGCAAAAAGTCAATTTTTTCGTGTTTTTTAGTCAAAAGCAGCTTGTTTTCACTCTTACAGCACGAATACGCTGATACTCGCTGGAAAATGATCCGATCGATATGAAACTTTTTATATAGGCATAGGGCAGTGCTATCTATCAAACTGCGCTAATAAGAACTTAATCCGGTGATATGCAAATTTTTAAAAAATTCAACATTAGTTCGATAACAGCGCCCTCTAACGACATAATGTCCAAACAAGGTATAAAGCACTATACTATGTATTGCTGGTTTCTTTAACAA